>NC_136065.1:1289229246-1292098413 GCF_964261635.1 Lissotriton helveticus
TGAGAAGTATTGCGACAGACTCTCTCTGTCAGAGCCCATGGCGTGGTGTGAAGATTTGGGGTGTGGAGTCGGATTGGGTTTCTTTTGGGTGTCACAGTTCGGTGGCGCACAGAGCAGTCATGCACAGCGGTCAGGGAATAGCTATTCCCTAGTCTACAACTGGGAAAGGAAAGTGCGGCTAGCTGGTGCAGCGAAGCCCAGAGCCCTGAGCTCACCTGCTACTCAGGGGCTCTTCTGGTCTTGTAGTGAGGCTTTCAAGATTATGTAAAGCAGGGCGCCTGAGCCTTTCCTCATGTCGAGCCCTTGGTCCTTGTTGATGTTAAGCTGCAGGACTCAGGAGTCTCAGAGTCCCATGGCAGCAGTCATAAAGTGAAGTCTTTGAGGGCCCTGAGACTTCAGGAACAGGGGGCAAGCCAACAAGGCCTTGGACAAGACTTGTAAGTTCAGCACAGCAAAAAGGCAGATGGCAACAGTACACCACAAAAAAGCAGGTCATAGAGTGGCAGTTCTTCCTGCAACACATCAATCAGCAAGCAGCAGGCCAACACAGCAAAGCAGTTAGCAGAATGGCAGTCCCTCCTTTCAGCACCGCAGTCCTTCTGGGTGTGTGCCCATGTAGAGCTAGTAGTGTCTGGTTACAAGTCCAACGCAGTGTCTGATTAGATGGGGTCAGAGACCCAGTAATTATACCATAGACTGCCTTTGAAGTGGAAGTGCCATCAAAGGCTGACCTTTGAAGTGCACAGGTCCCATTCAGTCCAGTCCTGTCCGCCAGGCTAACCCTGGGGGGATGATCAGTGCTTTGGGTGAGGGCAGGACACCACCTATTGAAGTGTAAGTGTCAGCCCCTCCCATTCCCTCTGCCCCGGAAGACCCATCAGTTTACAGATGAATGCAGATGCCGCTGAGTGTTCTGTGTAGAGGGAATGCACAAAGTGTTGCTGGCATCTAAACCTCTGTCACCAGCCCTTCGCACAAGTCCGGCTCAATGGCTCACTCTCGGACTGCTTCCCTATTAATGAGGGCATGCGCCAGAGCTGCCCCATGTCTACCTTATGTTTCACCCTTGTGATAGAGACCCCAAGCACAAATCATTCACTGTGATGTCCAGATCAGCAGGTGGTCATGGCATGGCGGGCCAGAAGAAAGGACTGCTCTCTTCGCAGAAGACATTCTACTGTTCTTGTCTGGCCTGGTGTCTTGAACTCCTTCCATTATTCGGTGAGCCTTCAGGCCTCCAAGTGGATGCATCCATATCTATATTAATCCCAGTTGGAGGCGATGTGAGTGCCCACACATGGCAGTGTGACATCCCGGTTAGGAGCCCCTCCTTCAAGTACCTTGGGTTTCACATCTCTCAGCTCTCCGAACACAAGACACTGTAACCTGACCCCGTTGGTGTTCAAGATAAAAATTGACATCCAGAAGTTAACACAGGTCCCCGTGCATGTGATGGAACATATCGCCCTCTTTAAAATGATAATTCTACCCTGGTTTCTTTATATATTCCAATACTTTCCACTCCCTATTTCCCTGTAATGGTTACACAAACTCAGTTACACCCTCCGATCCTTTCTTTGGTCAGGCGGTCGTTCGCAAATCATGTTCCCCAATAATAGGCAATCACCATATGGAATTGGACTACTACAAAGCTTCCCAGTTGATTGTCATTTATGACTGGCTTGGCACCAGGTGGCACAATCCCACTTTTTGAGTGAACTCTCTTTCTTGAGGCTTGACCACATCCTGGATTTATTATATGGCGCTCCAATACCCCCATACCCTAGCTGATATCACTTGCATGGTCTTTCTTTGATGGTGATCTGCAGTGAGATTTCTGGGCTGGAGTCACAGATTGACTGGAATTTCCCCCCTGTGGAGGGGGCAATGGCTCAACCACAGAGCTGGGATATGATAGGCATTACAGTCCTTGGAGATGTTTGGGCAAGGAAACAGATTTTGTCTTTCCGAGACCTACAAGACTGCTATAAGCTCAATTGGACACAATTCCACAAATATGTACAACTACATCACGTCCTCATAGCCAATATTCCACCTGATACTAACATTCCTGAATTTAGCTACTTCAAAGCCAAACTGCTAATGGAGCGCATTGGTAAGGGCGCCCTATGCAACATCTACTGATCGCTCATTGCAAACACCCCACATGGCTTTGATACACTTACACACAGTTGTGAGGGCTGGATTGGTGAACTCAATGAGGCGGACTGAGAGAAGGCCAGGTTAGCCCCACGCATGGTGCCCATTTCCACACGCCTCCAGTTGATTCAGCTAAATTACCTACAAATGACATACTTTTCCCCAAAACGCCTATAACATGTTGTCAGGATTCCCAAACCTGCTTGCTTTCACTGCTCTAGAGTTCCAGCTGATTTTTACCAAATGGTTAGGGCCTACCCGACCCTATCACCATACTGGCTGCAATACGATGTAAACTCTAGGAGGTCTTGGAAAGGGACGATGAACTAACCCCTAGGGTGGCCCTATTGGACATGGTCGATGAGATTGGCTGCCCCTGGGCTGACCGTACACCTTTGGATATTGCCACACTGGTCGCTAAGTGGAAAATTGCCTGAAGATTGAACTCCCCAAATGCCCCGTCACTGGCGGAATTGAGAGTAGGAGTGGACTGGTGCACTCAATTGGCAAAACCAATTTATACTGCATGAGGCCGTCCGCAAAAACACAAGAAGATATGGGGGAGGTGAGGAGCCTATTACAGTTTGGGGATGTGATTTGTCAAGCATTTCATTGAAATGTGAAAGGCGCTGTGCAGATGTGATTATCCTTTAATTGGTGCTGTCCAAAACGTTACAAACATTTTGTTATGAAAAAAAGATTACTATTTCCACTCAGTCTGTAAAACAGTAGGGAAACCATTCGACTTGGCAGGGGTTACATTTATTTTTGACACTCGAGTATAAGCAACAGTAGGTAAACTACTTCACTTCAAACACATGACATATTTGAATAACAGTATGTATTTAGAAAAAATATAAAACAGTTAATATAAACAATATTACTTAACATTTGTTATATATATATATATATCACAATGAAACTCCGAACACTTCCAACATCCGCTGGCGAAGAAGGAGACTCGAACCACACAGCTTTTCAGGCGAGTTTTTCTTTTATTCAGTAAATCACAGCCTGCAACGACGCGTTTAGGGCCAACCAGACCCTTGATCACATATATATATATATTGTGTCCCTTCGGTTCTTTGGAGCAGTGAGGAGCCCTTTTTTGATATATATATATATATATATATATATATATATATATATATATATATATATATATATATATATATATATATATATATATATATATATATATAAGAATTAACCAACTTACGCAATTTATAAACAAGGTGTTAATTTTCAGTTTTAAAATATTGGTTATTCGAATATTACCTAATTAACTTGCCACCCTATCCCCTATAAGCCAGACAACGCACACTTTAAATATAACTATAACTAAAATAAGTATAACACAATTTACAAAATTGATAGTAAAAAAAAGAACTAAATGTTAATTAATATTTACTTAATTAACTTCTCACCCAACAACCCTACCAGCAGCCCACACCTAAAATATAACTAAAATATATAATTATTACACAATTTACATAATTATAAATCGATTGAATATGTAATTATATTAGTAATTATTATTTTTTAAATGTCACTTAATTTCCCACCCAAACCTAGCAAACTGCAACCAAAATATAACTAAAATAAATTAGTATTACATAACGGACATAATTAATAATCACTCCAATAATTAATAATACACTGAGAATTAATTGGTAATTGTTACTTAACTGCCCACCCTATAGCACTACAAACACAGCAGCCTGCACCTAAAATGTAACTAAAATATATGATTATTTCCCAATTTACATAATTAATGCTCAATTAAATAATACATGCCAAATTAATTGTTAATTATTACCCAATTTACTTCCCACCCTATACCCCTGCAAACATAGTAACCTGGACCACCTAAAATATAAGTAAATTGAACCAGTATTACACAATGTACATAATTAATATTAATCACTTACTTACTTAAAAATTATTAATAAATTGATAATGATTACTTAATAAACCTCCCGCCCTATCCCCCTAAAAGCTCAGCAACCCACTTCAGCACTACAAATTACTATTAACAATAGAATAAAAAATTCTCACTCTTAAAATTACAAACTAAATTTAGAATAGTTAATAGCAATTATAACATTATTAATAACATACACAATTAATAAATAATTAAAATAATTGAAAAACAATATTCTTTACAACTCTGTTATTGAAAACAATATTACCAAGAACGATATTCTGAATAAAAACATTATTTACATGAAAAAACAGTACTCTTGACAGTAATATTTCTGCATCGCAATATTTTTGTATAACAATTCTTTTTCCTGATCTTTCTGTCTCTTGATAGTTAAAACTCAATATTTTGTTTAAATACCATCTGATCACAGGATACATAAAAAAATTCTGTGGAATTCCCAGAATCCCTCTTTGGGAGAAGCAGTGGATATTGCAAAAGGGGGAACACTTAAGTAAAGTGTGCCAAGTATGTCAATAAATGGAAAGTTCATCATCAAGCAGACTATGTACTTTCGATTGAGGATTGAGTGAAAATAGTGCAAGGTACTAGTACAAATCAGCTACATCTGGGCTTGTTTGTGGGAAAGTGATGGACAGTGAAGAAAATGTTAATGGAATGTGTTACTGTTGAGGACATGCACGTCACATGTCTAATGTTAAATCACGTTCTGTTTTAAAAATATATTGCCATACTTTGTGAAGATAGGGGCATTTTGCTTGTCTGTGCAGAAATTCATAAACGGGGTGCATTATTTGTGAAGCTGAATGTCAGGATAAAGTGGCGGAATTAAGTATGATATAGCATGTTAGTGAAAATGTAGAGGGGAGGGCATACAAAGATGTAATGTGAAATTCACCAAGGAACATTTAGTACTGCAAAACTGTCAGGATGGTGGATCCTTATCCCTGCTGCTTTATTACAGCAGTAAATGATTGTGACTAGGAAGAAGCGTGTGGAATAGTTAAAGAACCTTACAGCAAAATGTCCTTCGTGCTTTGAGAACACTGAGCAGGTTTTGTCAAAATATTGTATTTGGTAGGGGGGGGGGCAGGGGCTACAGTCATAACGTCAAAATAGCTCGAATGTGTTCGGAAACAAGCCATAAATGAAAGCAGGTGTTGTGTGTGTCATGCTGTTGTTATACTGCCAATTAGCAGTGTCACAGTGGTTGACAGTCATTGCTTTGTGTGCATATGTGGTGGCTCTACTAGAATGTGTGTACGCTAAACAGTTTTAAGTGTTAAGATTGATATTGTGGTCAGAAGAAGGATGTCTGGGTTCTGACATTATCTATTTAGCATCTGCTTATTTTAGAAGTTGATGTACTCTGCTATTTATATGGTTTCAAATGTGGTCAGAAGAGCAACAGTGGTAAATGAGTGAAATGTTAAATACAGGTTCCCCTGCAAAATCAAACACCCTTTCTTGCAATTAGAATGTGTATGGGTTTATGGTCACATCTATTTCTATGTTGATGATATCTATTCACAGGGGTACCAAAGCTCTTGAATTTTTTATAAATCATTGGCATTATTGTCACCTTATGTGTCTTGGTCACTGAATGAGTGTGTTTTGTAAAGAATATTCCTTCTTGTGGGCTAGTGCATATTGATTGTGGGTAATCTACTCTGCCATAGAGCGAGATACAAGTTTGGGATTATTGCATGGTGTGTGTTTTTACATAAATCCGTTAAAAGTTGCAACTCTCAATCCAGAAGGTACTGTTCTAAAGAAAACACTTTTAGTACGTCTTCTCAATTTTAGATACATTAGAAAATACCTGACATTTGCTCTTACTTTTTGCATGTGGGGCCACTGCAGACCCCACCAAAGTCTTGGTTGTAGAAGATTCAATTTGGTTTGGAATTGTATTCAGTGATGAGGACATTGCATGTTTTACTGTAGTTTTTTTAATATTCTCACTCCAGGAAATGTTCACAAAATCAATGTGAATTCCTGAGCACATATATATATATATATATATTCTTCTTTATTCGGTTTTACAAGATAGAAAACCATAAAAGTAACATTAGAATACAGATACATTTTCAATTCATTTTGCACGCCATTGTCCATAAAATCATTGGGGATCCGTAATCATCCTATTTACTACATAAAAAAAAGAAAATCATCAATATCCCAATTAAGAAAACTTCTGACCAGTTTCTTCTACATAAAGAGAGCTCATCACAAATTTCTTCTGTGTTTAAAAATACATTTCAAAAAGTTTACAATATGATTAGAAACACATTCAGACTCTAAAAACTGCAATCTCAACATGGCTGGGCGACAACGACTTATACCCCACGATTTTAACAACGGTATCAACTAAATCTTACGATGGCCATGATAGAACTTGCAAAACAGGACAGTATGTATAGTTGACTGCTCTGAAATTCCATCACAGGGTCAGGGTGAAAAAATAGGATCCCAGGTATTTTCCACTGGGAAAGCGACTAATCGGTGAAAAATATTTAGCCTGAATCTCGTTAAAAGGTGCCGCTCAAATACTTTAAAATCATATGTTAAGTATGGTTGGATTAACAGGGTAGTCTGGACCGCTATTGAATGTTGAACAGAAACCTTCATTGCTTCGCTTGTAATCCGTAGTTCTTCTAAGTGGCCCAATGCCCTAATTTTCAAGTCTTTCTTCGAGATTTCACTGATTGTCTCAGGTCTTATGTAATAGGATCCTAGCCCTAGATCAAACAAAAAATTTCTCACATACAGAAGCCATTTATTTTTAAGTGAGTGATCTAGTGACATACAGTCTGTCATGATTTGCTTCGTTAACTGATTTTTTTCGGATAGCCAGATTCGTCGCCTTAGTAAAAGCAGTTGGATTTTTGCCAGATCCACCAAATAAGGAATCCCCAACTCTGTATGGCATGCAAACGTAGAGACACTTTTAGGGGCCGCTAATAAAAATCTTAAGAATATGTTCTCTGCCACTTGCAAGGTGCTGATGTTAGCATGCTCCCACACACCCGCCCCATACAGGGCTATTGCCTGACATTTTGCATTGTAAATTTTTAGCAGTTCTACTGGAGGCCTTTTACCTAGCTTCTGGGAAAAGTTTATGAGTGCTACAATGGCTCTCATGAGGAGGTGTTTTCTTGACTCAACTGCGGCTTTCCAGTTCAGTTTATCGTCAATTAAAATACCTAAATAAGGATACTGGGCCGTAGTTTCTAGTTTTTCTTTACCAATAAATATATCTTTAACCCCATTTTTCCCTGTGCCCGCTATCATTACATAGGTCTTTTTTATGTTTATGTGTAGTTCTAAATGCCCCATAAAATCTGCATACCTATCCAAAGCCTTCTGCAATTCGCGTGGAGTACGCGCCTGTATCACGGCGTCGTCCGCGTAAAGCAGAGCTGGAATTGGACGCTTATTTACTTGCGGTAGGTCCTGAGCCCCCCCTCAACATTGCCACCTCCAAGTCATTTGTATATAGTGAAAACAGAAAGGGGGCCAGGACACAACCTTGGCGAACACCACGCTCTAAGCCAAAAGACGCAGACAATTCACCTTTTACGCTAAATCGTACTCTCGCTGAGGCTTTAGAATATAATTCCTTTAAAAAGTCTACAAGACGAACATCAACTCCCATATGTAACAGGACAGACCAGAGCTTCGCGTGGGAGACGCAATCAAAAGCGGCAGACAAATCAACGTAAACCAGGTATAACCTGCCCTGCTTTGCGTGCAAGTATTTACCCAGCAACATTGATAGGGTCAGGGCTTGCTCTGTGGTACCGAAGCCCTCCCTGAACCCAAATTGAAGGTCAGAGAGGATCCCGCCATCGTCCGCCCACCGCTGGAGACGCTCGAGCACCACTCTACCCACTACTTTGCCCAGCGAATCCAGCAGTGAGATAGGGCGATAGCAGGATACCTCCTGCCGATCCCCCTTTTTAAATATGGGGACCATGATGGATTTAGTCCAGGAGTCCAGCAGCCCCTTCTCCATGACTGCCTTAAACACCCTGGTCAACATTGGGGATCAAAGATCTGTATTATATTTAAATAGATCTACGGGGACCCCATCAGGTCCTAGGGCTTTCCCGTTTCTACTGGCATTTAATGCCAATAACACCTCAGAGATGCCAAATTCTAACGTGATGGGATATGAAATTGCAGAGGGGCTACTAGTTGCAACTACATCAGTTCCTATCTGTGTTGGGCCCTTCTGAAATTTTTTAGAAAAATGGGCCACCCAAGCTGATTCTTCGATTGCTACTTCAATTCTTGGGAGATTGCTTTCATCTGCTAAAAAGGGGGACTTTACCACTCTCCAAAAGGCCTCAATATTTTTCTCTGTAGAGCTCTTATGGAGTTGATCCCATAAGGCTTGCTTTAATTCACTATTCCTCTTTTTGCGTGCACTGTTATATTCTTTTCTAAGCTCGGTTATAGTCTGTTGATCTCTATTTGTTTTGTTCAGGGCTACTTTTAATTTTGTATGAGCAACCGTACAGCTGTGATTGAACCACCCTGCTTTCCTGGGTCCATCTCTTTGGGTCTTTACAATCAGTAATTCCTTGATTTTAACTAGAATTACCGCAAAATTACTTAAAACTTCCCCCTCTGAGGCTGCTAAATCTAGGCATCTAAGAATAAAAGGGTAGGCTGCTCTTATCACCTTTTCTGTGATATCCCCGGGATCCACCTTTTCCCATCTTAGGGAATATCCATTTATCTTATCCAGATGCAGAGTGTTCTGAGTTAGCGCACTTAATATGAATTGTGAGGAGGGCTGGGAATGTATTAGGTACAAATCGAGACTGAGGGCGGAATGAGCAATTAATGTGTTGACTAACACATCAAAACTCCTGACTCTATTAGCCAGAACATTTGATAGTAAAACGTAGTCAACTGTTGCTTTGTGGCCCCTGCCCAGGAACGTTGGTTCAAGCTGATGTAGAACCGGATTCACTTTGTTGGCTATCATGAGACCTAATGTTGTAAGTACTTCATTCAAGAACGACCCCAAGCTAGAATGATTAAAGTGGGCGATGGGGCTATCATATTCATCCACCAACCCACAGATGTTACTACTACTTCGTGGGCAGGGGTGCAGATTAAAATCCCCCCCCATACTATACTTACGCTTACTCCGTCTCCATGATCCTGCGTCAACTGCGAGAGTTTATCTCGCAGGTTAAGCAGGACCTTCCAGACCTTTCCCTCCGATAGGTTGTTGTAAAAATGAAGCAGAAGGATAATCTCTTTGTTGTTGAAAGAGAGACGGAGAAGCTGATAGTTTACATCCAGCTGCACTACAGTTAATTTTCAGGCCTTGTATCATATTGGCTATGAAAATGGTTAGTCCTCCTTTAGGGCTACCCATGGTTCCTGCCAATGCTGGAGTGAAGTATGTCTTAATTCCTATCAGCTGAAGCTCGGTTGTAGACCATGTCTCCTGCAGACAGATAACATTATACTTCTGCAGAAAATTCAGGGCACCTCCATCTTCAACCTTGGGGCGAAGGCCCGCAATATTCCAATAGATAACTTTTAGGAGTTGCGGGTCAATGACTGCGGGGCTGCCCGCTGGGGAGGTGGGGACAATTTGATCACAGTGGCCAGTCGAGGAGCCCTTTGTTGGTGATGGTCAATCGACCATCTCCAAACGACTATACCTGTTTGTAGTCGGGATTCCTCTCCAGCTATCCCCATAAGCTGCCTCCCTGATAGGGTATCTGTTAAAATTGCATCCCCGCTCCTCCCAGTCTCCTCCCCTGACTCGATGGCCCATTCCATTCCTATTCCCTTCATAAGCTGCTTCCCTGGTAGGTTTTCTATTGAGATTAACTCCCCACTCCTCCCAATCACATCCCTTATCTTGGTGGCTCGGTCCATTCCAGTTCCCTGCGTAGACTGTGCCAAAACGATTTCTGGGCGGGTAAAAAAAAGAGAGACGTTTGGTTTCTATACCTCCATTTTTGTCTAGGGTCCCCCAAGAACAAATATGATCCACCATATGAGGATCCTCAAATCTAATCAGGATACAATCACCCTGAATTGTTTTTCTTCCATGTCCCACCCAGGGAACCCTGCGTACCATTAGGATTTTACTCGAGCAACAGGGTGGTAATGGTCAGTTCGCATTAAGCCAATAATGAACCTTGTTCATTAATGACCAAGTGGGTTCCTCTCTAGTGTTAACCAGCTCAGGGATACCTGTCATCACCACCATAAAAGGGCTAGCCTCAGGGGGCAAGTTAACAGCAGATCTGCCATCGGAAACTTCCCTGTTCAAGTCTCTATTCGAATTTGAACAGGGACCTTGGGAATGTTATCCTCTTGGCTAATTTGCACAGTTGGTTCTTTGGGCTTTTCTATGGTGTTCTTTTTAGTTATATTAGGGCTTTTCGATTTAGCATTTACCTCTGCAGCCACTATTTTTTTACTTGTGGGCTTGCTGAGTTGCTATTAGTTAGTTTGTTTCCCCCCTTCATTAGTGCCCCACCAACTAGTGGATTTTTTGCAAGGGTTGTCAGTTCAGCAAGCTGTTTTTCAATATGTAATAATCTAGTTTCTAACGGGGAAAGATAACGTTTAAGTACCTCTCCCATTTTTATCAGGAGTTGACTATCAGTTTCGTTTCCGTTACTTCCCCCCGCCGGAATAAAAAGTGTCTCTAATCTTCCATGTCCCAAGATCTCATTTGGCACAATGTTTGAATGCTCGGTATGCCCATTTTTCCTCCCTCTCACTGTGGTTTGATCTGGCTTATCCCCCAGGTTTTTAGATGTCTTACGGATGCCCTTTGTTTTTTTTCGTTTGTCCCTTTTTTCTGCACGGCGCCCTCCCTCCTTCCCCTCAACTGCCTCGTATCCTCTGGGGTAGTAATCAGGGCTAAATCTGGAGTCTTTTCCAACTCCAGACTTAACTGCGTGTCAGATAGAAGTTGTGAAGCGGATAGATCCACCACATTTGGTAAAGTGTGTATATCAGCACAAACCTCTATCAGGCCAGGGCCCCTGACCTGCTCAGGTGTTCTAGCGGTCGCCAACTGGCCCAGGGAAGATCTTTTCGCTAAAGCCAAATCTTGAGACACTCTGCGTTCCATGAGTGAAATGCTTTGATCTATAAATGAGTTGGCCCTAATGATAAAATTATCTAGTGGACCTATTAACTGAGCCCCTCCTGCAGCTGTTTTGCTCCTACTTCCTCGTGTAGTCATGTTAATAAACGTTAACACGATAAAAGATCATAAAAGAAGAACCTTTTCTTTAGAAAATGAATATATATAAACGTAAAAAGTATTTAAAAGCAAACAATTTAGAAAGACTGGAGCATACATACAGTTCGCAAACAGGAGGAGTTAGAGGGGGGGCCCGGTCCGGTCTTACACGGTCTAGAACGGGCCCGCCCTTGGCCCGGGCTTCGCCCGGCGCACACCCGCGCGCGTCCCGCGTCGCGGGACAATGAGTTCAAATTTACCCGTCCTGGCGGGGGGGTGTCCACCGGGGGAAGAGGCACCAGCTGTGGGAAGTGAAGCCTGCTGGGCCTCGCAGTCCCTTGGTGATTGCCCCTAGCAACAAGAAGTCCTTCAAATTTCTAACAGTGCCCGTAGAGCGGGGGCTTCAGGACACGGCAGAAAACTTGGATTGAAACCCTCCAAGGCTCTCCTCTCTCCTCCGATCCGAAGAGCAACAGTCTGTTCTAAAAGCATGTGTGAGCGGCACCCGCGGAGCAGGTGGCGCGAAAGGTAATGTAGGCACCTGGAAGGGGTGGGTCCACCGGGGGAAGAGGCACCAGCTGTGAGAAGTGAAGCCTGCTGGGCCTCGCAGTCCCCCGGTGATTGCCCCTAGCAACAAGAAGTCCTTCAAATGCCTAACAGTGCCCGTAGAGCGGGGGCCTCAGGACACGGCAGAAAACCAGGATTGAAACCCTCCAAGGCTCTACTCTTTCCTCCGATCCGAAGAGCAACAGTCTGTTCTAAAAGCATGTGTGAGCGGCACCCGCGGAGCAGGTGGCGCGAAAGGTAATGTAGGCACCTGGCGGGGGTGTGTCCACCGGGGGAAGAGGCATCAGCTGTGGGAAGTGAAGCCTGCTGGGCCTCGCAGTCCCCCGGTGATTGCCCCTAGCAACAAGAAGTCCTTCAAATGTCTAACAGTGCCCGTAGAGTGGGGGCCTCAGGACACGGCAGAAAACCGGGATTGAAACCCTCCAAGGCTCTCCTCTCTCCTCTGATCCGAAGAGCAACAGTCCGTTCTAAAAGCAAGTGTGAGTACATTATTATTACGGCCTCTCTTACAAGTTTTAGGGACCATTTCCATATTGTGAGAAAAAACAAATCTTACATTGATATTATCCCATATGAGGAAACCAAAAAGACCCTTTATAAATCAAAATATGAAAACAAAACTGATTTCTACACGGGTTCCATGAAGTGGAAGTCCTACAGAGGTCCGGCAATTTGTGACCCTGGGGTCAGGTTCATGAACCGTGGGACTGGTTTCTAAGTCTGATGCTAGATTCACGACCCCTAGGACTCACCCTAAGCTCATGAACTTGGTTCCAGAGCTAAATAAAAAATTAATACACGCAACTACATGGTCTGGCTCTATAGCCATAGATAGTTAGGCACATAGCCTGGCCCAAAGTCATGCTCTAGTGCAAAACCCAGTTGTATCCTGCTTTTTGCTGTGCATAATAGGTGTTGGCTGCTCATAGATGGTTGGCTCAGGGCCAGTTCCTATGTCCAACGTATACTGTGCAAGGCCAAAGGCTGTGTGCAGAGAGGGTTGCCTGCTGTTGAATTTTTCGGTCCTGGGCCTGTGGCGGATCGGGCACAGGACCTGGACTTGGTCAGGTATGAGGTTGAAACTCAGAACTCAGTTAAGAATATAATGACAAATAAATCATTGTCCTGCCACTGCATTGCTTAAAAGGAAAAGGTATTTTAATCATTGTACACAGCTGAAAACTACATATGAAATCCAGAGGGCAAAATGGTGTATACTATTATGACTTAGGGAGTTTTGGAGTTAGAGAGTCACCCATTTCTAACTCCCAGCTCCTTCCAGGCTCTTAAAGAGAGTGTTGCAGCCAGGATCAATGCAAAATACATTTAGTAAGAGGAATAAGAAGTAACTAATTGCTTTCAGTTTTCCAATGCTGCATATGGCCATGTCTGAACTAGGGTGGTGTGGAGTGCAAAAAAAGTTGGATTTAGGCCCAGATCTCTGTACTGGGGTGAATGTATGACATTGTTCTGCATTCGGTCCATCAACTGTTGTTTTTGCAATTGTCACCCCGAGTGGGATGGGTATGCTCAGACATGAGTCCCATGCTCTCCACACCACTAGAGTCAAGCTATCCTGGCTGAAGACGGCTGATAGCCAGAAACCGGTCCTAGGATGCTTGATTCCGGTCCAGGAAAGACATGACTTGGCAGTTCGAGCTGGACTCTTCCCATGAGGCACAGGGTCAAGGCTGATTTGCATATGGCCATGTCTGAACTGGGGTGGTGTGGAGTGCAAAAAAACGATGGATTTAGGCCCAGATCTCTGTACTGGGGTGAATGTATGACATTGTTCTACATTCTGTCCATCAACTGTTGCTTTTGCAATTGTCACCCCGAGTGGGATGGGTATGCTCAGACATGAGTCCCATGCTCTCCACACCACTGGAGTCAAGCTATCCTGGCTGAAGACGGCTGATAGCCAGAAACCGGTCCTAGGATGCTTGATTCCGGTCCAGGGAAGACATGGCTTGGCAGATCGGGCTGGACTGTTCCCATGAGGCACAGGGTCAGACTGATTTGCATATGGCCATGTCTGAACTGGGGTGGCGGAGTGAGCTAAAGAACGGTGATGGATTAAACCCAGATCAGTTGACTGGGGGTAAGTGTTTGTATTGTCAAAGCTCCGTCCATCACCACCTTTGGTTTTTCTGTGTTCGCCCTAAGTTGGCAGGGTATGTTCAGAAGTGAGTCCCTTGCTCACTCTGCCACTGGAGTCAAGCAAGCCCGGCTGAAGACGGCTGTAATGCCAGAAACCGGTCCTGGGAAGCTTGATTGCGGTCCAGGGAAGACATGGCTTGGCAGTTCGGGCTGGACTGTTCCCATGAGGCACAGGGTCAGACTGATTTGCATATGGCCATGTCTGAACTGGGGTGGCGGAGTGAGCTAAAGAACGGTGATGGATTAAACCCAGATCAGTTGACTGGGGGTGAGCGTTTGTATTGTCAACCCTCCGTCCATCACCACCTTTGGTTTTTCTTTGTTCGCCCTAAGTTGGCAGGGTATGCTCAGACGTGAGTCCCTTGCTCACTTTGCCACTGGAGTCAAGCAAGCCCGGCTGAAGACGGCTGTAATGCCAGAAACCGGTCCTGCGAAGCTTGATTCCGGTCCAGGGAAGACATGGCTTGGCAATTCGGGCTGGACTGTTCCCATGAGGCACAGGGTCAGACTGATTTGCATATGGCCATGTCTGAACTGGGGTGGCGGAGTGAGCTAAAGAACGGTGATGGATTAAACCCAGATCAGTTGACTGGGGGTGAGTGTTTGTATTGTCAACGCTCCGTCCATCACCATCTTTGGTTTTTCTTTGTTCGCCCTAAGTTGGCAGGGTATGCTCAGACGTGAGTCCCTTGCTCACTTTGCCACTGGAGTCAAGCAAGCCCGGCTGAAGACGGCTGTAATGCCAGAAACCGGTCCTGGGAAGCTTGATTCCGGTCCAGGGAAGACATGGTTTGGCAGTTCGGGCTGGACTGTTCCCATGAGGCACAGGGTCAGACTGATTTGCATATGGCCATGTCTGAACTGGGGTGGCGGAGTGAGCTAAAGAACAGTGATGGATTAAACCCAGATCAGTTGACTGGTGGTGAGTGTTTGTATTGTCACCGCTCTGTCCATCACCACCTTTGGTTTTTCTTTGTTCGCCCTAAGTTGGCAGGGTATGCTCAGACGCGAGTCCCTTGCTCACTTTGCCACTGGAGTCAAGCAAGCCCGGCTGAAGACGGCTGTAATGCCAGAAACCGGTCCTGGGAAGCTTGATTCCGGTCCAGGGAAGACATGGCTTGGCAGTTCGGGCTGGACTGTTCCCATGAGGCACAGGGTAAGACTGATTTGCATATGGCCATGTCTGAACTCGGGTCACGGAGTGAGCTAAAGAACGGTGATGGATTAAACCCAGATCAGTTGACTGGGGTTGAGTGTTTGGATTGTCAACGCTCCGTCCATCACCACCTTTGGTTTTTCTTTGTTCGCCCTAAGTTGGCAGGGTATGCTCAGATGTGAGTCCCTTGCTCACTTTGCCACTGGAGTCAAGCAAGCCCGGCTGATGACGGCTGTAATGCCAGAAACCGGTCCTGGGAAGTTTGATTCCGGTCCAGGGAAGACATGGCTTGGCAGTTCGGGCTGGACTGTTCCCATGAGGCACAGGGTCAGACAGATTTGCATATGGCCATGTCTGAACTGGGGTGGCGGAGTGAGCTAAAGAACGGTGATGGATTAAACCCAGATCAGTTGACTGGGGGTGAGTGTTTGTATTGTCAACGCTCCGTCCATCACCACCTTTGGTTTTTCTTGGTGCGTTAGAGGCTGCACTTACTTGTTACTGCCAGAGGAGGGGTAATCTTTTTCTTTGAATATTGTTAAGGCTCAAAGCTCAAGCCCACCACCAACAGTTCACACCAGTGATCTTGTCAGGAGTCTGGGATGAGGCCTCCAAATGCAGTTGCAATTTCCTATATACTAAGTCATCATAGGTGCTTCTTCAATTTTTCTACCCCTTCTAGTCTGAGGACCAGTCATGGAATGGTTAAAATGTCCAAATGCATGCACAAATTCTGGGAACAAATTGCATGCCTTTACATTGTGCTGGACAGTAACCAGGGTCATACAGTCTCACCAGAGAGCCAGGCATTGCAAATTCTTTCCTAGGTTACAGTGGACCAGTGCCCAGTTCTTCATGCTCAGTTCTTCCTTACCCAACCTAATGTATGCATATTTAACTTTGTGCTAATTTGTGCTGTGATACCTCTAATATCACTACTCAGCGGTTAGTTAGATCCATCCAGGCGGTTCAAGGCACCTCCTACCAGCAAGATGCATTACTTCCATGATACATTCTCCAAACCTGGAAAGAAGAGTTGGCAACCCTGGAGCTCGAAAGTCATTGTCAGCTTCCATTGGTGTCTGATCTCTGGAACTGGTCAATGCAAATGCCTGACACCTCAGCATTGGATGTGTCCTTAATATGTATCCTACTTTCCAGTCACAATTGACTGGCTCCGAGTCCAGTTTGGTCCCTGGTCAGGGATGATTTTAGGTTAGTGGACCCCTTTCACATTGACTCTGAGAAAGTGGGTTATTAGTTGGAGGTGGATTGAGGTTCATCACAAGTATTAAGGCATTATTTTGGTATGTCCAGTTAAAGGTTTCAGTAATTTAAACATGAGCTCAATCCTTGGTAGCTACGGAGCAGAGCAGACCAGCCTAACTTAAATAAAATGTGTTAAGTCCACTTCTTTGTCCTGAGTACAAGTGGGAGCAGCTCCAGCCCTCAAGTTACCTCATAGGTTTCATACATCAGATGCAGTCCATTATCTGGTCTTCCATGGGTCAGTAGGGTTTTGAACAAAATTTCTTGAAGAGCCACATTTATGCCTAGCACAACTTTGTGGGTGGTGGTGACTCCAGACCACTCCCATACCAATGGGGTAATGGTTCCTAGGATTAACCTTACCCATGTTTGCAAGAGTGTCTGGGTGCCTTGTGGTCAAACAATCCTACAATGCCCTCCACAAACTAAATTGAAGATGGAGAAACTCTTTCCCCTTGTGCAGAGCCTGTTTGCCTTCCTAGAGGTGTGGACAGGGTAATGATCAGCCTCTCCAGTGCGTTTACTTCATACCAGTTCTGCGGGCAGCATTCCCACCACTAGGCGGCCTGCCTGAATGAGAGCAAAAAGAAAGGGGCCTCTTCATCTGAAATCTGCTTGTGAAAGTGAAGGCCATATTGAAGCAAATTAAGTAAGTGGGCACAGCCCAACTGGTCTTCTTGCCTGGGAAAAAAATCACCTCCCCACACCTAGGCCATTGTCTTTGCTCTGGGAATCATTTTCAGACCTCATCAGAGCTATTCACCAGCCTGATGACAGTTGGAGCTTAAGGAAGGGAAAAGTTAACTTTCTAAAAGTTCATTTTCCTTAACCCCTTCCACACTCATGACGAGCTGGGCTCGTCATGAAGTAGCCTCCTCGCACGCTCATGACGAGCCCAGCTCGTCATGAATAAAGGGATTTACAAATTCTCAGCACAGGAGGGGAATATGCTGAGCATCCATGGGGTTAATTGTCCCCAACCTGAGCTATCAGAATTAAAATTTAATATTGCGTTCCAATGTTTCTCTATGGGCCAAGATGCCTTCCAACTGTGAAAATAGCCTTTTGGTGCTAGTCACTCTAAGGACATGTTAACAGTAAATAGATGGCATAGAAGTGCTGTGTGCCATAGGTGACATATAACTTTTCATGCCATGGGTGTATTTTGGGACACCAAAAACTATAGCCTTTTAGGAAAGTTAAATAGGCAAATTAGGAGTAAGCCTATTTGTACATGTTTTAGGGGTCGGAGCAAAGGCATTGGTCCTAGCTTGCATTGCCCCAGTGCACAGACTCAAAAGACTAGCAGCATCAGTGCAGTACACATATAATGGGGATGATATGCAAAAAGAAAAATACTGGCATTTCAAGAACATTTTGTTAATTTGCATGCTAGGTTTTAAGGAGGATGGTGCTGGGTGTTTTCTAGCAGGGTCTTTAAATGAGAGAGTTTCTCTAGCTTATATGCTACACAAAGCTTGTTGATTGTTTTACCAGTTTTCTACACCACAAGGTAGGCTCATCTTTAACATTCATCTTGTCGCCCATACATATACAGGAGAGTCAAAATAGATTCCTGCTTGTCAGCACAATATACATATTCCATTCTTACTCTCAGCCATACAGAGTAAACATCTGTGCTAAACATACACCTTATGAATTAAGTGAAGGACCTGTTTGAAAAGACATGGAGAACTTTATAAACAGGAGCGATGGGTAAGCAACTCTCCCACTAAAGGTAACAGGTGAAAAGGTCTGTTGCTCCTACTACACACAGTTGCTTTCACCACTGCCAGTTCTTCACAGCCCGGTGAACTGACAGTAGTCACTCATAGAAAACGGATTCACTTGGTATATTCCTGTAGACCACAGACCTACTCTCTAGATCACGAACCATTTCACAAGGGTCATTGGCATGCACACAAAAAAAGCAAAAACCTCTAGATACATGTTGAGAGGAAATCTCTGGGAAAGGGTGTGTACACTATAGAGTCATCCCGGGAGGCATTTCTGTACAATCAATGTTAACGTCATAAAAGTGTCTCTTGCATTAATCACTCTTCTCGTGGCTGGCCGAGGTATTATCTTTTCTCTCCCTGCGTCCTTTATTTGTCCAGTATATTTTCTATGTCCTTTGCTTCCACCCTCTAATAAAACATTCTGCTATAGCAGAGACAGACTTGACACCTCTTACACATACATTTGGTGTTAAGCAAAATCTGTGTAATCTTCTTACCAGTGAGTGAAACCGCATGAAATAATTCACTCTTTGTATTGATCTATCTCGACATTGGAACGCATTGCTCTCAAGGTTTTGGGTCCATGGTCCACATTTAGGGGCTGATTAGGATGGCGGATTTGCCGCATCCTCAGGGCCGGCGGAAGCCACCGCCGGCCCGGAGGATGCTGGAAATCTGCCGCGGATGCCTAAAAGACCCACCGCCAAATTAGGATGGCGGTGGGTCTCAAAATCCGTCCGCTGCTTTTCCGCCGCAGTCGCCTTCCGACCGCGGCGGAAAAGCCCTAACATGGCTGGCGGTGTCTGTCAGACACCGCCAGGCATATTAGGATAGCGGAAAACATATGCTTTTCCACGGAGGCTTTTCCGCCGTGGAAAAGCATACGGAGATTGCCTTCGGGGGCCCGTTGCGGGCCCCCTTGGTGATGGGGGGTGGGGTGTGCACATGGGGGGTACCCCTCTGCATTTGCGTGGACAAAGCGGCGGGCACCGCGCGGTGCCTGCTGCTTTGTGCACTCAAATGCCGTGCATGCTTTTTTTAACATTGCGGCGGGTGCAGCTTGAAGCTGCACCCGCCGCAATGTTAAAGATTGAGGATGTGACCGCCACCCTGGCGGTCACATCCTAATCTGCACGGAGGGACCTCCGCAGCCCCTGCGGACGGTCCATCCTACTCTATGGTGGCGGACGGACTCAGGCCTGTCCGCCATCATAATCGGCCCCTTAGTCTTTATCAAAAGTCTAACATAAGCAAAGTTGGCATACCACCAGCACAAGGGATATAGCTTGACATTTTTCAAGGCAGTATTTTAAACCCCAAGTACTATTATTGCAATGTAATCCAACACCTGACAAAATCCTAAATGTACTATTTCTGGTATTCACAAAAGGCATTTAGGAGTACCAAAGTTAGGATTCCTAACTTTACTAGTCCTAAACTGAGAAAAATCCTAATTTTACGAATTTCGGTATTCACAAAAGGCATTTAGGAGTAGTGAAGTTAGGAATCCTAACTTTAGTACTCCTAAATGCCTTCTGTGAATACCAAAAGTCGTAAAGTTAGGATTTTTCTCAGTTTAGGAGTAGTAAAGTTAGGAATCCTAACTTTACTACTCCTAAATGTTTTCTGTGAATACCGAAAGTCGTAAATGCCTTCTGTGAATACAAGAAGTAGTAACATTAGGATTTTGTCTCAGATTTGTTCTGTGAATCAGCCCCAGTCTTTACCAACCGAGCTTTTTAATATTCAACCAGCCTTCCATCTCTCTCAGCTGCTCAGTAAAGTGTAGCTATATGCTGGAGATTTGAAGACTTTCAGTGTTTTTATGAAAACTGAATCATTACCTAATACTAAAGTAATTAAAAAAGGGGCTAGAATCTAAAACTGTGCTTGCAAGGATTAACTGGCTGTTCTTCCTGTGTTCCTATTTTCGTGAACTTGTATCTGAAGGTATTAAAGTGTGAAAAATGTCTCTGTGCCCCCGATTCAAAGATACATGAGTCTTTTCAAGCCTGGTCTCAACAGGCATGTCAAGTACTGGTGGCAATTGGAGAACAGAAGTAAAAAACTAAATTAGAGTTGTTTCCTATCATTCAATGAAGTTGGGGTTTGATCACTGCTCACAAATGGCTTAGAAATGTATAATCCCGAGCCACTAAATTAGCAGCATTTCTCTCAACTTCCCTCTTCCTGCCTTTTTAATGTTCCCTGGGACCTCAACTTTTTATCCACAACCATGTTGGAAACTGCGGAGGAGAATTATCCTCCAACAATACATAAAAATCCCTCTCCCACAACCACCTCTGGTTGACTCGTCCATGTCGAACCAGATAAATTCTGCCCTACTTTGCAAAACCTCAGTCTCTATTTCTAATGGTGTACATATTTTCGGATTTAGTGGATGTCTGCCTTGTGGCTCCAAAACTACAGAAAGGATAATTCTATCACTAATATCAACCACCTTAAGCTTACCTCTTAGCTAACTCAAAATGATTGTAAGAACTCCCCTTGTGGTCATCCTTCATTGTCTGACTAACAATCATCTGGTGCCTTCTTTGTTAAAAGGGAATAAAGCCTAGGGCCCTCATTTAGAGATTGGAGGAGCAAGAGTACGGCTGTGAATTGTCAGTTATCCCTCCAAGCCTAATTCTGGCTCTATTTAGAGCCGGCGGTCTCAGCTCGCTCGTCTTTGTAAACCTCTGCCCTAGAGGCCTGTCTTCCACCTTGCAGGCTGTCATATTACATGAGCGCTTTTACTGCATTATTCAGGGTGGAGTGATTGTCACTCATTTCCTTCCCCGCTTTAAGATTTGTTATCTCTGATCAAAGAAGTTTGCCAAGCAGGGACTTTAAACATGACTTCCACTTAGCAAACCCCACAGTGCTGTGAAGGGAGCTACTGCAGTGGTTGTGGTTTGATCCAAACCCCTTGAATAGTCTTTAGGTTTATGTTACAAAAATGTGTCGGTGATTTAAGAAAGATGAATTAATATATTGGAATTCAAAGTATGTGACGGTTCTAAGGATGAAAAATACAAAAAGCATTGTAATTGGATTGAGTGAGGTGTCACATGTGTGCATGCTTTTCGATATTGTACATTGCTACATATATGATAGGTTTCGATGTATGTTAGCATGGTCATTATTTGTGAACTGAATGAGTGCATGGTAGTAGTGTTAGGGCCCAGGTCTCAGACTTCAACTAACGTGGACATTTTAGCTTTTATTCTGTAGGCTGACACAAATTGTATGTGCTCAATTATAATGTATATTCTGCTATTCAAATTGCAAAGCAAATAAGCATTTTCCCATTCTTAGCACCATTCCACTGTGGCTGAAGATCTGCAAGCAGCTTCATGCTGAGCAGGTTCTGTGCCAGGACAACTAAAATGTACAATACAGTAGCTTCTATGGGCTGCCTAAATCCTAATAGATGCAAAACTCCCATGAGGCACAGGGTCAGACTGATTTGCATATAGCCATGTCTGAACTGGGGTGGCAGAGTGGGCTAAAGAACGGTGATGGATCAAACCCAGATCTTTTGACTGGGTGTGAGTGTTTGATTCGTTCAGATGCTCCGTCCATCACCACCCCCTTTTGTACCGCTTTGGCCGCCATAAGTGTGGCAGGGTATGCTCAGACGTGAGTCCCTTGCTCACTTTGCCACTGGATTCAAGCAAGCCGGGCTGAAGATGGCTGGAATGCCAGAAACCGGTCCTCGGAAGCTTGTTTCCGGTCCAGGGGAAGGCATGGCTTGGCAGTTCGGGCTGGACTGTTCCCATGAGGCACAGGGTCAGACTGATTTGCATATAGCCATGTCTGAACTGGGGTGGCAGAGTGGGCTAAAGAACGGTGATGGATCAAACCCAGATCTTTTGCCTGGGTGTGAGTGTTTGATTGGTTCAGATGCTCCGTCCATCACCACCCCCTTTTGTACCGCTTTGGCCGCCATAAGTGTGGCAGGGTATGCTCAGACGTAAGTCCCTTGCTCCCTTTGCCACTGGATTCAAGAAAGCCGGGTTGAAGACGGCTGGAATGCCAGAAACCGGTCCTCGGAAGCTTGTTTCCGATCCAGGGAAGGCATGGCTTGGCAGTTCGGGCTGGACTGTTCCCATGAGGCACAGGGTCAGACTGATTTGCATATAGCCATGTCTGAACTGGGGTGGCAGAGTGGGCTAAAGAACGATGATGGATCAATCCCAGATCTTTTGACTGGGTGTGAGTGTTTGATTGGTTCAGATGCTCCGTCCATCACCACCCCTTTTAAATCCTAATAGAAGCAGTTTATCCAAGAATGAAGAGCCCACCCTTGCTCCATAAGCCTTAATGCATGAAGCACGCATAAGAGACCTAGCACTTGGGATTGGCATGCAGACTGACAGGTTGCGGGGTAGAGATTCTGACAATCAGAGCTCTGACTTCAGGTCTCCTAGCACATAGGTAGGCAGATGGCATAACATGGCATGGCAAATATTGTGCTAAATGAATGCTTTAGGGCCGTTTCAAAAAGGCATGTAAAAGTATGTGCACGAATACTACAGGAGTACTATTAAGTCACTTTTTTAGGGACTTGATTAAGTCCAGTTTGGATGAACTTGGCAAGAACTCCCCAAGGATGGCTTGGCTTGCCAGGAGACTCAGTCAAGCACGTTTGGCAGGTAAACAAATGGTCAATGAAGCATTAGGCAATCTAGCTATCGAAGAAGTTAATGCATTGACCGGATGGATGCTCCTGCTTTAGTCTATTCTTCTGGAAAGTGCATGCAGTAAGCCCTTGTCACACAAATCAGTCACATGTTCTGTAAAGCTACGGTTTCCCCAAGCAAAATACATTGTCTATACGTTATGTATTTGCAGCTGCATGTAGTATGAACTAGAGCTGGTGGGAGTCAGAGTGCTTTGCATAGGAACATAGACAATACATACTCTGTTTAGTTTTGCTACTTTACACATTACTGAAGATATGTTTTTAATTAAATTAGATGCAGTTCCCATGCAGTCTCTTTGTATTTCATGGCCTTCCTGTGACAATCCACGAACTCATGTGGCGTGATATTGTGAGCCAAAAACTATGGGATTCAGGCATCTAGTATTTAAATATTTTTGAAGCAGGTTTGTTTTGAGCTGGTTTCACGGATCTCACACCTCTTGGACGTATTTGTAAGTATGTGAAAAATATTTTATTTAGATAATCAAGTCAGTTAATATATAGGATATAATGGGATTTATATTTCGGCAAATGGAATATCCATCACCGTTGTTAGCAAGTAACCTATCCGCCAAGTTTTAAATCAGGCCCAAAGTGTAGTAAAATGTGCAAATGTAAACAAAATTTAAATAAAATAGACAAATAGGCAATGTCTCAGTGTACATTAAAATCAGTTCATGAAGAGAAAGCAGATGAGGCCCATAATGTACTACTTTATAGTGCCATTGACTATTAGCTTGGATATAAAACAATGAGTTAATGTAGGATTATTTGTCAAAGAGACTTGGACCCAAATTACAAATATTCATTTAGAACAATAATGTTTCTGCAATTCCCACCTCCTCCCTCCCAAAAAGGGATTTAATTAAATAGAATTAAAGCCATGTTTTAAAACAAACGTTGTATTATATCGACATTCTGTTCTTAACAAGATGGAGCATTCATTCTAGATACAGAGTTAATCTCTATATATAAAAACAAATGTATGTCTGTCTGTCTGTTTGTCCTTTATGCATTACTACACCATTCATCCGATCGCCATGAAACTTTGGGAAGTTGTTGAGTACACTCCCGTGAAGGTTTCTGGCATAATTCTTTTTTAAATATCGGCCCCCAGGGTCCTCATAATCTTTCGAATACTGATGTACGCACCAGACGGAAAAACAACAAATCGTGTATCCCCAAGCACTCGAATAAATAAATAGAATTAAACACCATCCATCCGATCGCCATGAAACTTTGGGAAGTTGTTGAGTACATTCCCGCGAAGTTTTCTGGCATACATTTTTTTAAAATATCGGCCCCCCCAGGGACCTCATAATCTTTCGAATACTGATGTACGCACAAGACGGAAAAACAAAAAATCGTGTATCCACAAGCACTCGGATAAATAAATAGAATTAAAACAGCATTCATCCGATCGCCAGGAAACTTTGGGAAGTTGTTGAGTACATTCCCGCGAAGGTTTCTGGCATACATTTTTTTAAAATATCGGCCCCCCAGGGCCCTCATAATCTTTCGAATACTGATGTACGCACAAGACGGAAAAA
Organism: Lissotriton helveticus; assembly: GCF_964261635.1. NCBI lineage: Eukaryota > Metazoa > Chordata > Amphibia > Caudata > Salamandridae > Lissotriton > Lissotriton helveticus. The sequence goes on from NC_136065.1 coordinate 1,289,253,738, forward strand.
CAAAAAATCGTGTATCCACAAGCACTCGGATAAATAAATAGAATTAAAACAGCATTCATCCGATCGCCAGGAAACTTTGGGAAGTTGTTGAGTACACTCCCGCGAAGGTTTCTGGCATACATTTTTTTTAAATATCGGCCCCCCATGGCCCTCATAATCTTTCGAATACTGATGTACGCACCGGACGGAAAAACAAAAAATCGGGTATCCACAAGCACTCGAATAAATAAATAGAATTAAAACAACACTTAGAAATGATTTCCATATTAAAATGAATAAGTTTTAATAAAAATGACACAATGTAAATTGAATGTTCTCATAACGAGTTTCCTTGAATTTCCTTTCTTCGGAGATCGCAGCAACGCGTGACGTGTAAGCTAGTAGTAAATAATATCCAATACACTGAACACGCTGTCTATGAACATGTAAGATGTTATTCATTTTGACCTTGGGCTTAAATGTCATTGCTTAAGATAAGACCCACTAACATTTTTAAACAATAGAGCAGTTTTTAGCTTAAAGTATCTGAAGCTAAAATAAAAGCATTGCATTACAGTTGATGCATTTCCAAGATACAAACAGATTAATCTAAGCCAGAAATTGTTTCTAAAGTGCAGTTTTAAAGTGCCATACACTGAGAGATAAAGGTGCTACATGTTCACTGGAAGTGAACTAAATATCTATACTACTATTATAAAGGAAGAACTTTGAACCTTTGAGGCAGGTAAACTCGGGAACCACAGCGCCAATCCACACACCCGATACATTGTTGTAATCATCAGGGTGTGCAGATGGACATAGGCTATATAAACTTAATAAATATACATTATTAAAAAAAATTACCGAAAAAAAGTAGTCCCTTGGAAGAAGCGCCGGTCGCGACGTGCGTGCTGACGTGAGGAGCGCGGGGAGGAGCGGTGTCCAGGAGCGCGAGGAGGACCGGCGGACATGGCGCGGGGAGGAGCAGCGGACATGCGGTGAGGAGCGGCGGACAGGCGGGGAGGAGCGGTGAGCGGTAGATCAGGTAGGTTATTTATTTATTTAGTTAGGAGCGGTGAGCGGCGGAAAAATGAAGCAAAAATGACAATGGTGAGCAAGAGGAAGCAAACGGAGCATTACAAAAGTGAGCCAAATGGTGTGTTACAGGAGGAAAAAGGTACGTGTGCAGGTTACAAAAGCGTACATCGTGAGCAAGAGGAAGCAAGCGGAGCATTACAAAAGTGAGCCAAACGGTGCATTACAGGAGGAAAAAGTTACGTGTGCAGGTTACAAAAGCGTACAGAGTAAACATAGAGGTATATTACTGCATTACAGGAGGAAAAAGTGACGTGTGCAGGTTACAAAAGCGTACAAAGTAAACATAGAGGTATAATACTGCAATATATGGAGGAAGGCTCCGGGGGACCCACGGACAACGTTGGGGCATGCGGGGGCCCTGAAGCCTAATTGCTCCCGGACAACGTCGGGACGGGCTGCTAGTTATACCATAAACAGACTCTATTCCTTGTATTCCTAGACCAGGACAGGTGAGGTTTATCAGTAGATACTCGAGGACCAATAATAATCACAAATAAAATCTGTATAAGCATGGCTGCGTTCCCTTGGCAGCCTGACCTCTTTGTTTGTACATAGCCCAATGTTTTACAGACAATATTTTTACAAAAAAAGGTTGTCTAGACAGCTAATAATAAGTGGCAAACACAGGACCACAAAACTGCACTACCCTGGATTCTAGCCACCTACTTAGAGGCCATTAGAGTAAGAATCATACAATAAACACGCTATAAAGTTATAGCTCTGTGGGTGGCAGAATAGTAGAGGTGGTCACATTGTATACAATAACTAGCCATTGATAATCTCTGTTAAATCCCTATGAGGGCGACAACCATCTGCTAGCAACCTGACCGCTTTCTTCATGCTTGGGCATTTGTTCTTCAAATAAGGCCCACGTGAAGAAAGACTAGAGCTTTGAGGGGGTTGAGGATGCAGCTAAGTTTCTTAATGTTTTATCCGCTCCTTCCAGGAATGTTATGACTGTCTATTACTTGCGGATGGGCTGCCTTCATTCAAGCCTTAGTTACTTAGTTGTAAGTTCAACACAACTGCTAAAGACAGTTATCAGTAGGAAACCAGTTTCCTGGAATCCTATGAGCTGGGCAGCAGCCTGGTAATCTCCTGGACCTTTACAATACCCCTGATTGTCAGCCTCTCTAAAGGCTGGAGATGTAGGCCTAATCTCCATGTTTACTAGAGCAGGAAACTGTCTCTTCCAAGTCTTGGAATCTGGTTAAGGAGGGAAGAAGTTCGGTAGTGATTGAAATAGCTCCTCTTTTGGCAGGTCAATTACATACCCTTCCTCCTCCCCCCCTTCTTCTTACCAGCTTGGTTTCCAGTGCTAATTGGTTTTCAAAATAGGAAGTCACATGCCATTGGTAGCCGATGTAAATCCAATACATAATTCCTCACACTGCACAGAGTAGAGTGGTACAGTTTTGTGAAGTTATTTTTCATTTGAAATTCCTTATAGTCATACTAGAGCCCTTTGCAGGTTGCACTCCAACATAGCTAAACATAGTGTTTTTCTTCTCTCTCTCCATGTTCCAACACCACCTACAACTAACTGCTGCACTGCGGCATACTTAAACTGCACTCCAGAACCTTCTGTTCTCAATTTCCCTAGACGTTTCCACAGAGTAGGGGCAAAAGAGCTCTGGAGGGGTTCCTTCATGAAAGACCTACGTGTTGTGAAGGTTTTACTTTGCAAATGTCAAGACAGAAATACATGGGCTCTTCCACAACTGTTATCCTGGGTACTGCATGGGTCTTGTAGAGCTTTAGGCTGGTATGTGGCTTATGAAGGATTGTTAAAAGGTTTAATGAGATGTGAAGTCCTCCACTCACAGGTGAACTGCCGGATTAATTCAATCAAACTGGCATGTGCAAAATGAATCCATATCTCACAGGCACTGTGACTCAAGTAGGAATGCAGCCCGGGTCACCTATAGAATCTAAATTTGATTCTAAAGATCACCTCCATTTCTGAGACTAAATTTAAGATTTCATGTGTATTCATTATAATGAGACCTGGACCTGTGGCAACACTGTAGGAGGGTTTTGAACTTTGTGGTGTTCATTTTGAACTGTGGGATGAAATATCCTGCTCTACAGTTTCAGAACCGATGCAACAGTCACTGTGATATTGACTTGAACTGTTGCCTTACAATGGTCTTGTTATTCAGATTTTAGAATTCCCCACTGTCAGCCCAAGGCCCTGATAAGCAGGCAGGTCAGTCCCATAGGGACAGAGTTTGCACCGGGAGTCCACCAATTGATCTATGCATATACATTTCGAAATGTAGTTGCCTGTATATTTTTATTACCAGAAAAATATGTGTGTCTGTATGCATGTTTCAGTTCATTATCTGTGTATAAATTGATGGTGTGTGTATGTGTTTACATGGGTGCTTCAATATGCTACACAAACATTAGTAGTCCGGTGTTCATGAATACTTGTGTATGTGTGTGCCTCTGTATTTGTATGTGTCTACGCACGCCTACATGTTGGGTGTTGGTGTATGTCATATGAAAAGCCAAAACTATATTGCTTTTTGCAATGATTAAAAATAATCTTACGCCCAAAGCTTTATTATGTTAGTCGCAGAACGGAGTTCATTGAAGATATTCTGAAACATCAGCTCTGGATGCTGCCTAAGGATATATTTAAGAAATGGATCCTATCATCAAAGCTCTTCGAAAGTGGACCTTCTGAGGCACTATTTGTGACAAGTGTAATAGCACTTTCAGTGTCTATTTCAGGGCTGCTAACTCTAAGTTAAAAGTTGTAGACCTTGTGATGAATACAAACATGCATGAGATTCAAGATACATTTCCATGAAGAAGAGGTGTACTGGACTGGATCATGTGCAGGAATAGTGTTACTCATCAGTGCCTTAGCTTGTCATGCATAATATTGTTTTTATAGCTCATACCTCAAGTTGGGGGTTGACCTCTTTTCTTACCACAAGCCAATTTCTTCAATTGCTCAATTTCAGGCTTCAATGTAAGGTTGGTCACCAGCATCCTGGTGAGGGAGTGATTGCTGAACATTCAATAGATGATTCATGATGCAAAATTGCCACTAAAAAGGTAGGAAATTGAAAGACGACCCCTATTGACTAAAAGCCTGCAGTATCACTGTTCTGTGGTATTATATCTGGGCTGAGAATTCTTAGGCACACTCTTTATAGCTATTTGGAGCCTCTAGATTGCTTCACAGAAGGTGTATTCGTGGGTTGTAATACCATGCTATTGGCTGGAGCACTGCGAATGTAGTCATTTTGTCAGTGGGAAGTCAAGGACTTTCATTTCGATGTCACTGCGACTTTTGATATTGTTTCTTCTTAAATTTGAGAAACACGCATGAGCGGATTACTGCTTCTTTTATATTTTTAGACTCCTGCTGCTGCAATGACGATCGCTGGCTGATTTGTATTTTTGGGTCTAATAATTTAATCGACTTATCAAGGACTGCTAATTTTTTTCGTCAGCACTGGAAAATTAAAGTGTACACCGATTATGAATGAGCATTAGGTAATATTTCTTAACCTAAATAATTGCTCCCTTGAAAAAATGGTTGAGGACCCCCCACTCATGTTGTATTTTAAAACGTGATTGTGCCTTATCCAAACAAGACATCTTCATTTTTTAAATGCTCAGTCTGATAGCTCAGTGAGCTAATGCATCCACTGCTCAGATCTGTTTGATTATACTGTCCAAATTTTCATATTTCGACATGACCACTAAGCCATTCATCCTTCTGAGGTTGATAAAACGAGTAGCAATGAGTTTGGTGACAGTGCACACCTGTTAAGTGCCACTAGAGGCTCACCGAGAGGTTGAAGTGCATTATGATATGTATATATATTTTTTGTAGAGTTTTATATAGCGCGAACTAGACTCGAGACATCGATTATCAGAGCGATTTACGTGAGCACCGGTTTCAGTACATGAGGACAGATTCATTTTTTGTTAAGCACGGGAGATTTGAGGCTAGATGTAGGTAATTTCTATTTACCGATTCCTAAATACTGAATTTTACCGATTCGGTATTTAAGAATCGGTAAATAGACTGTAGGTAAAAAATCGGTAAATTTTACAGATTCAGTAATATTCGTTATCACCGAATGTGTCAATGTGACTCCCTGCCACCCTTGAATATGCTCCCCCTATTACCGATTCGGTATTTACCGAATCAGTAATAAGTAATACCTTCCCATTCATTCCTATGGGCCTGGAGGCCCATAGGAATGAATAGGAAGCCATTCACTATTACCGATTCGGTAAATACCGAATCGGTAATAGGGGGAGCATATTCAAGGGTGGCAGGGAGTCACATTGACACCCTGTTGCACCCCTGAATCATGCATGTGTGCACATGTGGCGCACATACATGCCCAGAGGGCATGTATGTCTGCCACATGGCACTTTTAGAAAAGCACAAAATTGCTTTTTTAAAGGTATTCGTTATTTACTTGTAGTTGATGGTAAATAACGAGTCCTTAAACCAAAAATGCACTCACTTGAGTGCTCCCTACATAGAATTTAAGGATTCAGTAATTTACTGATTCCTTAAATTAAGGAATTGGTAAATTACTGAATCCTTAAATCCAGCCTCCTAAATTGCAGAGGGCTAAATACCAGCCGGTAAAGGAAAATTTACCGATTTTCGGCCGTTACCGACCGGTATTTGCCTAACCTACATCTAGCCCTAAGTGATTTGCCCAGAATCACAGCATGTTTAGCATTGTTGCAGAGACTCAAACCCCGTCCTCCAGCTTCGTGGTCGACCACTCTAGCCGTAAGGCTACATCCTCTCTATTTATAAAGATGGCAGGGTTTTGTCTTTCTGCCAGTGACAGGGAGGCAGGAATGGGATTGTAAAGTAGCGGCTCTTCTACATCACAGGAGGAGATGCAGAACCATGTTAAATTAGGTGGCTTGCTGAACCCCAAAGATTGATTAGGAGAATAAATTAGCATACTAAATCGGTTTAGTAGGGGGCTGCTGTGGGGAGCATGGTCATTATACTGGAGCAGCTGAGATTCAGATATTTACAGTGCAGTGTACATAGCGTGCAAGTACTATTTGGTTACAAAAGCACACTGCACACAAGAGCTCCCCGGGTACACAACAGGGATCCACTCTGCATTCAGTCCCCAACACTGAGGTCACCTAACATTTAGAGGACACTAGAAATAAAATGACTACTTTGGGAATGAGCATTCAGATTGGAAAAGACATTGGAGAAACCCAACCCAACCCAACGCAAATTTTAAATGCATCAATATTGGATTCTACAAAATAAAAACACAATAGGTTATCTAAAGCAAAGCAGTTGGTGGCACGAGTCCACTACTGAAAATCACTTTGGTGAAAAGCACAGCTGGTGGCTCGGGTGAAGATTGGCACTGAGTGGAGATGTTTAATCCTCCATCCTACAATGACCTCTACTTACAAGACGGCACCTGTTATTTCCATAGTCACATTTAAGCTTCCTAAATAGTTCAGTGGGCTAACCAGCTGCTGCTGAGAATTGGGTTGAGCCTGCAGTCACAGGATCTGTCAGTACTCTATGTTAGATCAAAAGTGTCTTCGGTTGGGATAGCAGGAGCACCTGGCAGGCAGCAGTGTGGCAGTATGCGCTGTACAAATATTACATTACTGCTCTACTCGGAGTCCAGTTTGTTAATGAACCATGCCCAGTTCTCAAGGGGCACGTGTTAGTGTACACTGGCAAATACACGCACATCATTGGGTGATTTTGTGCCCATGCAGACGAAAACGTGAAAGTGAGACTGTTCTGCTTTAATGGCAGTGTGAAAAATTATTTTTACATTTGAAAAAATGGTTCTTACTATAATACTAATATTTAACATGTTTGTTTTAGTTAGCATAACCAGACTGTATTGGGCCACATTTTTAGAAGTCCATATTTTTTTGTTGTGCACGGGATGCAGACGTTCATGTGCTGGAGCAGTGTATGTTGCAACATTACCAGGTTACAATCCTAACATCCATTGTCATGTCCATATTATGAATGTACAGAAGCAATTCTTATTTTTAACTTATTTTTGCATTATTAAAAGTATGATTTATTACGTGCCACAAATCTTGTATTTAACAGCCTCTGAAAATAAAGTGTTATTTCGAAATTAATAACGTGATTTGTGCTGTTGTTCGAGAACTTTATAAAATACTTGTTATTTGCTGAAGAGGAACAAGAGATCCCTTTACTTCATGTTGAATTAGCTGCTCATTCTACTGCTGGACTAGAGAGGACATTGTGCCTTTTCTCTCTGCTGCTCAGGAAATGCTAAGGGCTAATTAGATATTTTCCTTACACTTTATTTCAAACATTTACATCGCAACAGGGAGCTCACTTTCTCTCATTTGCCATTCTGTTGCTTTATGTACTAGATGCAGCTGGGTCTTTTGCATTAGAAGTTGTGAATGTTCTTGTTTTACAAAATGTACTGTGGCTACATTATTTTCTTAAGGGCACATTTCGCCTTTGCTTTTTATTAATCAGTTGGCTTCTGATTCTAACTTTTTTTGTTTTCTGTAATGATAACTTTAATATTTGTATACATTTACAAAATTGAGAACTGAAGAAGCCTAGTTGTGCAAGTTTTTCTTTAACCCCTTGGCCACGGCAGTAATTCCACCACAGCGCAGGGGGGGAGGGGGCCCGCGCGGCGCTGCCGTGCTGGTGACGGAACTACTCCGTCACCAGCCACGAGCGCGCTGTGCTTGTGACGGAGTGGTTCCGTCACGGCCCGCCCGCTTATTGGAACGCTCAGCAAATGCGCGGAATTAATGCCGCGCAGGCGCGGCAGCGGGGCCACACCGTCATTAGCACAGCCCACCTGTGGCTGGTGACTGAGTGGTTCCGTCACCAGCGTCCAAGGGGTTATTGGTTTGGCTGGGTATTTATCAGAGGATTAGCCCTTACTGCGATTTGCCCCTCCTAGAATGGAGCATTAACAGCAGCACATGCTTCATTCACATGAACATGTTTATACATTGTACAGCTCATAGACTGACTTTCACCTGCAACACGTCATAGTGTCAGGGGTTGTGAATTTTGGAATGCGTGGCTCCACCCACTTGCACATGTTTGCCCACTGTCACTGATAGTCTGGTTCACATATTCATGTTCCACAGCCTTTACCTCAAATATTGAGCAAGGTTATTAAGGGATCAAACTGCACGTGTGTGTGAAATGCCTTTACAGGTGGCCAAAATACATGTGTATTATATCACTTATTGCATATAGCTTTTTCTCAACATACACTTAGAAACAAATGGCACAAAATGATTAAAAGTCACATGATGATGTAGAAGTCAAGTCAAAAAATCTAGTGTTGGGAAACCAAAGAAAAGGTGATTTTTCAGAAGAAAATCTGGAAGTTTGTAAATTGGAGGAAATTCACACGTTTCTAGGCAGGACCCTCCTATTCCTTGAATTCATAATTGATAATGCAAAAACTGTCGTTGAGTAAGTGGTGGTAATAAGTAGAATTTGAGAATAGGATGAAGGTAGCAGAAGAAATACATTAAGAGACAAGGGCAAAGGTACAAAATAGCTAATCTGTAGATGCATTTGAAAACATTTGTAAGAAAATGGAAAGCGATATGCTGTCAAAATGGAGGCCAAGAAAGTAAGTGTGAGAAATTGGGTTGTTAGTTGAGGGGGTTGGAACCCTACACAAGCAACAGCCACAATCCTTGTCAGGGTGGACCACAAAAAGTCCCTAAATGAACTTGTACTTAACCCTCTGGTGCCTTGGCACAGAAGTATTCAGGCTTAACTTAGAGGCGATGTGTACTGTATTTCTGCAGCACACTAACAGCAATAAAGTGAAAACACAATGCAAGAAAAATCTCACACCAATTTAGCAAAACAGAGTAAAATGTTATATGATACCAAAATGACAAAATTCCAATTAGTAAAACCGGAGATACGCAGTAGTTCCTAAAACCACAAAGCGCAACTTGCGGTCATCTGGTTGTGCGAGACTGGGTGAAAGTCAAAAGTTCCAACCAACTGCGATGGAGCAAGGGGCTAGGTACAGGGATCAGGTTATTTCCGCTGAAAAGTTACCTTCTAATGTCCATCGCTGAAGCACGATAATCCTGTTGGGTGTCGCAGACAGTCGTTGCTGGAGCGTTGCATTGGCTGTCCCTGCGGGCTGTTGATGCTGTAGTGCAAAGTGCAGATCTTGCATTGCCGGGTGTCACTGGTGATGCTGTAGCACGAAGAGTCAGGTTTACCAGAGCTTCGTATTGGTGGTCAGCACGAGAGGTAATATCTTGCAGCGAACTTGCCCGTTCACCATCGCGAAGAGCTCAAAACGTGAGGTTTTCTCGTTTTTGAGTCAGAATAGTGTGCGCTGATCCCAGCCTAGGATCCATGACCTGGGGAGGTACCTCTTAGGGATCAGAGACTCACACTTGCAGGGCTCAGGCAGTAGTTCCAGTTGCAGTTCCAGGCAGCATGTCATCTGGGCAGATGCAGGGAGGCCTCCAGGGCATGTTATGCCCTTGTAGGTAAGAACAGGATGTCAGTCAGCTGATCCTTGGAGTTTGGGATGAAATGAGCAAGTCCAGTCTTCCTTCTCAGCAAGCAGAGTTGGCTTCAAGCTGTAGAGCCGCAGGACATCCTTCTTCTGTAGTATCAATAGGTCCAGGAGTGTACTGAAGAGTGGGTCAGAGTGTCTTCTTCTTATACCTGGTACCCACTTCTAAATTGAAGAAGTTTCTAGAGTTTTCCATTTAAAGAGAATTTTCTGCCTTCCTGCCCTGGTCCCAGTCTGTCTGGGGGTAGAATAGTCTAGTGTGAAGTCCATTGTGTATGTGCTGAGGCAGCCCCATTGAACTGCAGGATGGACCCACATCATGCTAGAGATGGCCCATCCTGCCAACACCAGACCCTATATTATGTCTCACTGTAGGAGGAATACACAAAGACCGACTGCCAACTACACCTAAGTCATGTGACCCACGAAACAGGCTGAAGGCACCAAATGGCTGAGACCAAAAATGCCAACTTACTAAACGTGATATTTCAGAATTGTGACTTAAAATCTGACTTTACCATTAAAGATGTTTTTAAATTACAAGTCCTCATGACCAAACTTGACATTCCTACCTGTTCCTACACAAAAGCTATCACTTATTAATTTCTAATAAGGTAACCCAAGGTTATTCTATGAGAGAAATAGGCATTGCAGTAGTGAAAATGTAGTTTTTTTACTACCATGACATGTAAAAACTTAAAAGTAAACATTTTAAATACATTGCACCCTGGCCTATGGGCCTACCTTGATAGCGCCAAGACACCCCCGGGTATTTGTGCACTCAATAAGTCTCATTAACACATTAGCATTACCCTAGAGGTGACATATGTATTTTAAAAAGGAGTATCAGGCATAGCAAAAGGTGTATTTTACCAGGTTGAAATGGCACTTTAAAATTGCAATCACAGGCTGCAATAGCAGGCCTAAGACATGCTTAAAAATGCTACTTAAGTGGGTGTCACAATAAGCGCTGCAGGCCCACCAGTAGCATTTGATTTACAGGACCAGGGTACATGTAGTACCACTTTACTAGAAACGAACAATTAAATTAAATTTGCCAATTGGTTGTAAGCCAATTTCCCATGTTTAATGGAGAGAGCACACACACTTTGGCACTAGTAAGCAGTGGTAAAGTACACAGAGTACTAAAGCCAAAAAACAGGTTCAGAAAACAGGAGGAGTGAAGGCAAAATGTTTGGGGGTAACCCAGAATAGAGGGCAAAAGTCCAACAGTGAAGCATGAGTGTCAAAATGGGATGCAGTCGGCAAACAAAGTGTATGGGTACTGTGGAGGTTTCGTTTTGCCACAGCTTAGGGCACTGCTTTTTCTCACGCTAAACGTTGATGAATGGGTTTAACATGTTGATCAGCGTTGCCATTGGGATCCTAAAATATGACTGAGCCATGAACAGATGAGAGCACTCGAAGGTCCCCCACTTATGATATCAGGGCTTTCTTATGAACGTATTGCTTAATAGGGTTTCCAAGCCTTGTTTTTTAACCCGCTCCTCCTCTTAACTATAAAAGGCAGATGAGTTGCCCAACTATCGAGGTTCAGTGGTGGTCCAGGCAATGCTTGTGGGCTTCATTTGGACTGCTGTCATGTGAGTCCACTGCACTCCGTGTAGGGTCAGACTAGAGCCAGAGACCTTCACATATCTCTACCACCTGTTTACCTAGCTGATTAATGGTGGTATCTCCAACATAGAAACGCTAGATTCAGCCAGATTTCCAGGCTATCCGTAGAACATAATTCCCATATATATGGAATATAAATGGAATGTTCTACATATTGAGTTGATATCCTCAAAATCCAGCCTTCCTGAATCCACGTTAAGCACCCATATCTAACCTATGATCAAGCTGTACAGCATTTGTTTAAGTACATCTAACTTTTTATTAAGTGGTGCTGTTAAAATGCACCATTTGGCCCTTTTTTCAGAAATGCTTAGATGATTTCCCCATGCACCCCTTTATTCTTTATTCACTTCCTTTATTCCATGTTTGCTCTGAAACCATGAAGTACTGGAACATTTCATAAATGTCCCTTTAAAATTACCATAAAACATATGGTGTTTTAGCCAATTTCTTTGAAAATTTTGTTGGATAATATATAGTTTACCCTTTACTTTTCATAATGTTCTCCAGCTGATAAAACTTCTTTGCCCCTGGGACCTTGTTCATGTTGTGCATTGCAGGACCACTATCTACATCCTGTAAGTTTGAAAGTTCACCAGCCACAACTGAGGCAGACGATAGGCTGCATTACTGCACAGGGTTCATTTTTTACCCCAGTGGATCCTAGACCGTGCAGTACAGTAGATGGTATTGAAAGGAAGCCCTGGGACACAGCAGTTAAGAGTAGCTTCTTGTTAGACCCAGCTTCCTAGGCACCAGGACACTCAGGGGTAACTGCGCTCCAATTGCATCAACTGGAGTGTTTCCTCACTGGTGTCCTGGGGTCTCAGTAAAAGTGGACCCATAACTGGATAACCAAGTACTCCTCTCCAGCACTTGACTCTCTCAGGGTAGCGAGACAGAGCAGTCCAAGGCTTACTCAAGGAGGTGAGGTGGGGTTAGACATCCAGAATACAGTGTAAATCGTACAACCAGCTGATAAACTCAATGTCCAGTCAGTGCTTTACTTTTTATAAAAGAAAAGTTCTTTAATAAACACAAGATACTTATACTACACATAAAACTAGGATAAACAGTGAAAACCAGATGTCTTTACAACCCTCTGGGACAGACCTGACCCCAAACAGTATTATAGCGCCTAGACGCCAAGCACTATAAAAACACAGTTAACATGAAAACACACAATACCCATTGCATATTACAGACCATGTTACACAGGGCTGCTCTCATTCAGTAGAGCCTTGATGCCAATCTTTGGAATATAGTTTCAGCATATGATGTGAAGTCAAATGTTCTTGATCAGCCCCATAACCCCCCACCCAAAGCACCCGAAGTGCCTCCCGTCGTGAGTGAGGACACCGCTAGTGGTGTCAGGAATCTGACCACAGGTGCCTGATGTCTTGGCACAGTTTACTGGAGTCCCACTAGTCCAGTAGCCACTAGCTAGCTGTAGGAGGGTAGTGGCTGGACAGAGTGCCAGTTCACCCTGATACCCCCGAAGATCGCAAAAAGAAAGGTGGGGGCCTGTTTCACTGACCTCTATTCCCAGTTGCTGCTTGTACTAGCTCCCACAGCGCAAGGGAGGAGCTTAGAGGGGATTTGATCTCACCTTCAAAGACTAGAATCAAGCTTCCTCCTCTCTGGCTCCCTTGATGTGCTGCAAGCGTCCTTCCACCAGCCTACGTGATGTGCCACAAGCTTCCTTCCCACACCAATTCCTTTGAGGTGCTGTACGCTTCCTTTCCACACCTTGGGCAGCTGTCTGTGTTTTCCTTGGTCAAAAGCACACGCTCCCCAAGCCTCACATAAACAGCTAGTCTTTAATGTTGCTGGTGCTGTGTATTCTCCTTGAACTCTTGGCAGCAGACTCCATCCGTCATAGAGAAAACTGCCTTAGTTCCAGATGCAGTGAACAGTGTCTTATCTCTGCCTTCACACTGCGGGTCGCGCACGGCTATCTTCAGACGGATCTGGTGTGGCCGCCTCTTCAGTCATAGACCAGTCTTGAACAAAAGCTGACAACTCGGGCCAGACTTTTATCACCTCTGATTGATAGGCTCATCCAATCAGAGGGTCTGCTACTTTTTCATCCTGAATACACCTCCAATCACAAACCATTCATGGCGTGTTAAATGCATGGGTAAAGCATGCATCAGTTCCCCCCCATGTTCTCCTGGTATCAGGCTGTGCAACTCCCTAAAGAGGAATTTTAATTAACTCCAGCCTAGGAGGCCCTGACCAGTGGGGGAGGGTCCTCTTTGCAGAGTTAGTGCAGCTAAACCCAGATAAGAGCTGAGTGTCTACCCCAGCCCACCTGGCATTTCCAAGGAAATGGGGAGGGGCACGGGGGAGCTGGGATGTCCAGCAGAACAGCTTGCATTCCTTGCATTGGCTCAAATCACCATTCTTCCCCAGTACACCCACGGGCTCTCAAACAGACATCAGGTAGACTTCACAGACTTGGTCAGGAGAGTGCCTAGGGACTCAACTGTCCTGACTATATATTTATTGCTGTCACCACTGTCAGTCTACCACAGCCATCATAGAGAGGGCAGTAGCCACTCTCTGAAAATAGGGGTGCACTAGGCATGCCCCCTCGACCTCAGAGCCAAGCTCTAGGGTCTCAATCCATGTAAACGGGGAGAACCTCAGGGGACATGTATGATTGCCATGCTCACTGAGGTAGGGATCTAGAAACCATACAGTAGCTTTTGAGTGACTTGCCTGGAGATTAGTATAAGGCAGGGGAAGCACTCTCTCATGAGACATGCAGGAGACTTCCCGTCCCAACATGTGCCCTCCCCAGATCAGAATGGCCGGTACTTACTTCCCAGTGGGAGAAGACCGATCATTTGGTTAGATAAACCGGCGGGAAAGTCCATCTGCATTACCGTGCTGTAAGCCTGTTTTATGTTCCACAGTATAATCTAGTCCCTGCAGAGATATGGACCACCTGAGCAACTTTGGGTTCTCCCCCTTCATTGCCATGAGCCACTTGAGGGGCTTGTGATCTGTCTGAACCACAAACCTTGCACCAAACAAGTAAGGCCTGAATCTTCGAAGGGCCCACACTATGGCAAAGCATTCGTTTTAAACCGCAGACCAGTTCTGCTCCCTGCGGAGTAGTCAGCAGCTGATAAAGGCCACTGGATGCTCCCTTACCTTTTCATTGAGCTGTGCAAGAACTGGCCCAACTCGCTTGTCTGAAGCATCTGTCTGCACAATGAAGGTCTGACTGTAACCAGGAACCTTCAACACAGGTGCATTGCATAGTGCAGTCTTCACATCATAAAATGCCTTCTGACACTCTTCAGTCCAGATCACCATGCTGTATGTCTAGCTCTTAACAGGTGGGGTGTCCTCTTTGTCTATGTTATGAACACAGACAGGCGTCAGCCCAGGGGTAAGTGAAAAGAGATGGGAAAATCTCCCCAGCAGCTCTTTACACTCCATCTGCTGGTCAGGTGTCAGTTCAGAGGCAAGCTTAACTCCCTCAACTGAACCATCCTTCTCATCACCTTGCAATAAATCAGGGAGGGACTCACTCTCCTCTTCCAAGTCTTCAGCCATTGCAAGTAAAGAAACCGTGTCATTCCTGGGAAGTCACACCACCCTCTCTAAGAGTACCTCCACAACTGGTAGGGGAACCAAGGGTGCTGCTGGCCTGACAGACCAGACAGGTATGGCACAACTTCTCCACATCCTGACCAACTCCTGGCCAGTAAAATAGAGGTGCTAACCTGTCCTTTGTCTTTTTGAGGCCCAAGTGACCAGCTAGGGGTACTTCATGAGCTACCTGCAGCAGGAAATTCCTGTGCACCTGAGGAACCACCAACCTTTTGCTGGCTCCTGGTTCTGACTCGGGGCTCCCTGTAAAGGAGTCCATCTTCCCAAGCCACCTTGAGCTTTACGACTACTCCAGTAGAGACCTGTTCCTGAGCAGTCACCCGTAGGCCTACAAGTGTAGGACAATCAGCCTGTGCCTTTCAGAACTCCTCACGGGACGGTCCTGCTGCCACTAGCAGCTCCTGCAGCTCTGGCAGGGACCCCGACTCCAACACCATATCTGCCTCTGGATGCTCACCCTCCTCTCCAACTGGAGCAGGCGGTGCAGACACCAGGACAGGCGCCTTCTCAGAATCTGACCTTAGTACTTGTTCTGGCCTGTTCCCCTCTAGTGTCTCTTCCACTAGAATGTTCCCCACTTCACTAGGAAGCAGTTTTTCAGTCTGTGCCCTAGTGAGCACAGCTGATGAAGTCCAGGCCATATAGGCCTCAGGGCCCTGTACTAACCAAGGTTCAACAAGATCATTCACCAGAAAGCACCCAGCACCCTGCTTCTCCCACACCCCGACATTGACCATGGCCTTCTTGACATTTACCCCTACCTGCACTCTAGCAAGAGGGTACTCCACTAGCTACAAGTCCATATCCCTTGGAACCAGGGATGATCTCTTTGGGTTTGAGATATTTGTGTTCAACCATAGTCATGTGGGCACCAGTATCCCTCCTGGCAGGAACCTTCCTTCCATTGATACTTGCCACACTCATACACCCCGTTGAGTTCGGGTGAATATGCTTAAGGACTTCTGGGTCAAGTTTCGAGATGTCCCTGGTGACTAAGTAAACCCCTTTCATGCTGATGACGGCCCCCAGCCGTCATGCACTACAGTGCTTGTGTGCTGATGACGGCTGGTGGCCGTCATGACCGCACTCACGCTGAAATCTTCAGCACAGGAGCAGAATCGGCCCAGCATGGAAGGGGTTAAACTCACTTGAGCCTCCCTTCATTTCTGATCCCACTGCAAGCACACTTTCTATCACGGATGCCACTGGCACCACGTCCTTCTCTGGGCAGTCTGGCTTTAAGTGTCCCTCTTGGTGGCAATTATAGCATTTAATCACCTTTGGAGTTAAAGGACACTTATCTCCTTTCCCCTCCTGGTGCTGACTAGAGGCCTCATTCCCTCTAGACTCTGGTCCTGACTGAGAGCCTTGTGTACCATTCTGGCCCTTCCCCTCTGGTCTAGGGCCAGCCTGCTGGGAGTTCTTCTCCCCCTTGGGCTTGGAAAGGGGTTGCCCCTGCCCCCTGTTCACTCTGTTGGCAAGCCACGCATCTGCCATCACTGCAGGTTTCTCAGGATCCCTCTGAGAAAGGTCAGACAAATACTGTCTGAGTGGGATAGAGCACTCCTCCCGGAGACGCTCTGCTATCATCACCTGATTTAAGGACTGGTAATCATTTGCTTCCATCCCTCTCACCCACTTATTCCAGTCTCTCACTTTGTCATGGACCATATTCTCAAAAGGAACCCCCTCTGCCTTCTTGTTCTCACGGAACCTCTGCAAGTACTGGGGTGGTTTCAACCCAAACCACCTAATTAAAGCATTCTTCAGGCACTCATATGTCAGAGTGTCTTACTCAGGCATCCTTTCAATTACTTCAGTCCCTTCCCGAGGGAGGCGACTCAGTAAAGTCGCTGCTTTGGACTGACCATTAGGACCTTGAGCCTTACATGCTAGATGAAATTCATGCATCCAACTGAGAATATCAGTGCCAGGGACATACATGTGTATCAATTCTTTTGGTACCTTGGTGGTATTTTCCTTTCCCTGGGACTTTGAAGTGGACTCACCATCCACAGAGCTAACCCCTCCATCAGCTGCTAACTTGAGCTTCTCTTTCTCCAGGGCTATACACTCTTTCTCCAATTTCCTCTCCCTTTCTTTCTCCAGCCTCTCCATTTCCATCTCCTTCTCTTTCTCCTGTCTCTCCCTTTCTTTCTCCTGTCTCTACCTTTCTTTCTCCAGCCTCTCCTTTTCCCTCTCCTTCTCCTTCCAAGCCCACTCTTCCTGTCTGACCCTTCACTGCTCCTCTTCTGCCTGGTGGGCCATCCTTAACTTCTCCCTCTCAAACTCCCTTGCTTTCTCCTCTGCTAAATCCTTAGCCTCCTGGAGTTTCAGCTGAAGTTTAAGGGTCTCTGCTAGCTCAGTCCCTCCTAAAGAAGCGAATCCTGGGGCAGGGGAAAAGGTACCCCTGGAGATAGGGGCGGCGAAAGTCTAGGGGCAGGTCTAGGGGAAAATCTAGGGAAAAGCATAGGGGAAAGCCTTGGGGCTGGTGTAGGAGAAGCCTGCACTGACTGACTTGGCAGGCTTGTGGTAACAGTGTTCTGCAACTGTTGCACAACAGTGACCTCTTGCTCAAAGCATTTTGTCATGAGGCTAATCAAGTGCTCTTGTCCTTAGACCTTGGGACTTTCCACACACATTTGCTTGAATTGCTCCACAGTCAAGTTCTGCAGTTCCAATTCCTCTCCAATGTTATCTACCATTTTACATATAGCTTATGGGTATCTGCTGGAATTATCAACTGGCCTCAGTGTCCAGTGAGTCTGAAGTCTAGTGATCCCTCACCGCTTGCCACCAATGTTAGACCTGACTTCCTAGATACCAGGGCAATCAGGGGTAACTGTGCTCCAATCGCATCAACTGGAGTGTTCCCTCACTGGTGTCCTGGGGCCTCAGTACTAGTGGACCCAAAACTGGATAACCAAGTACTCCTCTCCAGCACTTGACTCTCTCAGGGTAGCGAGACAGAGCAGTCCAAGGCTTACTCAAGGAGGTGAGGTGAGGTTAGACATTCAGAATACAGTGTAAACCGTACCACCAGCTGATAAACTCAATGTCCAGTCAGTGCTTTACTTTTTATAAAAGAAAAGTACTTTAATACACACACGATAATTATACTACACATAAAACTAGGATAAACAGTGAAAACCAGGTGTCTCTACAACCCTATGGGACAGACTTCTGACCCCAAACAGTATTATAGCACCTAGATCCCAAGCACTATAAAAACACAGTTAACATGAAAACACACAATAAGCATTGCATATACCAGACCATGTTACACAGGGCTGCTCTCATTCACTAGAGCCTTGATGCCAATCTTTGGATTGAAAGGATATAGTTTCAGCATATGATGTGAAGTCAAATGTTGTTGATCAGCCCCACAACCCCCTACCGAAAGCAACAGAAGGGCCCTCTCGTCGTGAGTGAGGACACCGCTCTAGTGGTGTCAGGGATCTGACCACACGTGCCTGATGTCTAGGCACAGTTTACTGAAGTCCCACTAGTCCAGTGGCCACTGGCTAGCTGTAGGAGGGTAGTGGCTGGACAGAGTGCCAGTTCACCCTGATACCCCCAGAGATCACAAAAAGAAAGGTGGGGGCCTGTTTCACTGGCCTCTATTCCCAGTTACTGGTTGTACAGGCTCCCAGAGCGCAAGGGAGAAGCTTTGAGGGGATTTGATCTCACCTTCAAAGACTAGAATCAAGCTTCCTTCTCTCTGGCTCCCTTGATGTGCTGCAAGCGTCCTTCCACCAGCCTCCGTGATGTGCTGCAAGCTTCCTTCCCACACCAATTCCTTTGATGTGCTGTAAGCTTCCTTTCCACACCTTGGGCAGCTGTCTGTAATTTCCTTGGTCAAAAGCACACGCTCCGCAAGCCTCACAGAAACAGCTGGTCTTCAATGTTGCTGGTGCTGTGGATTCTCTTTGAACCATTGGCAGCAGACTCCATCCGTCATAGAGAAAACTGCCTTAGTTCCAGACGCAGTGAACAGTGTCTTATCTCTGCCTTCACACTGCGGGTGGCGCCTGGCTATCTTCAGACGGACCTGGTGTGGCCGCTTCTTCAGTCATAGACCAGTCTTGAACAACAGCTGACCACTCAGGCCAGTCTTTTATCACCTCTGATTGATAGGCTCATCAAATCAGAGGGTCTGCTACTTTTGCATCCTGAATACACCTCCAATCACAAACCATTCATGACGTGTTCAATGCATAGGTAAAGGATGCACCAGTCCCTCCCCATGTTCTCTTGGTATCAGGCTGTGCAGCTCCCTGAAGAGGAATTTTAATTAACTTCAGCCTAGGAGGCCCCGACCAGTGGGGGAGGGTCTTCTTCGCAGAGTTAGTGCAGCTAAACTCAGATAAGAGCTGAGTGTCTACCCCAGCCCACCAGGCCTTTCCAAGGAAATGGGGAGGGGCACGGGGGAGCTGCGATGTCCAACAGAACAGCTCGCATTCCTCACACTGGCTCAAATCACCATTCTTCCCCAGTACACCCACGGGCTCTCAAACACACATCAGGTAGACAAAGGCATGGCAAACTGCACAGACTTGGTCAGGAGGGTACTTAGGGACTCACCCCTCCTGACTATAGATTTATTGCTGCCACCACTGTCAGTCTCCCACAGCCTTAATAAAGAGGGCAGTAGCCACTCTCTGAAAAAAAGGGTGGATTAGGCATGCCCCTTCGACCTCTGAGCCAAGCTCTAGGGTCTCAATCCATGTAAAAAGGGAGGACCTTAGTGGACATGTATGATTGTCATGCTCACTGAGGTAGGGATCTAGAAACCATGCAGTAGCTTTTGAGTGACTTGCCTGGAGATTGGTATAAGTCAGGGGAAGCACTCTCTCCAGAGACATGCAGGAGACTTCCCGTCCCAACACTTCTTTATTCATCATCATCCTCAACGCCCCAGCAGCAACTGCCACCAGACGCTCCCTCAGAACCCACACAGAGTTCCACGCAGAGAACCTCATCAACATTCCTAATTCTAACTTCCCATCACTCATGCACAGCATGGGGGATTCTGATCCAAAATTATTTGCATCCCTTTCCTCTGTGTTGACATTATTTTCTTGATTTCTGGTGATTTCATCCCCTGCGTTAAAGGAACGGAAGTCTAAAATAGTTTTTAATTATTTTAATAGTTTTTAATTATTTAATAGTTTTTAATTATTTTAATTATCTAGTCATAGAGGGCCTGTTGTGCAGTTCTCGCACTGCCTACCCTTCTCCATAATACACACGTTTTTCACATAAATATGGGATTTTCACACTCTGCATTCATCTGATTTCAATACTTAATGCATAGTGTATACTCACTGTGTATTTGTACAAAGTCCTCTTATGATGGATTCATTCCAATGATTTCCATAGATGTCTGAGTTTCAGGGTAATCACAAATATCCATAGACTTACAAGTAGAAGTCTATGCAAATTGCACATTTCCATACATATACCAATACACTTACTCCTGAGAACTGTCCAGCATGACCCACAATCCTAAGGTGTAAGAACACACTTACTCATGAGAACTGTCCAACATGGCGCACAATCCTAAGGCGTAAGTACATACTTACTCATGTGAACTGTGCAACATGGCGCACAATGCTGAGGTGTAAGTGTAGCAGGAATGTACAGTACTTCATTTATCATTTTTCTTGTCGGTGGATTTGTTTTGTAGCTGATGAAACCCCTTCCCTGACCAGCTCTTAAAATGCCGGACAATGTTGCATACTCTTCCCCACCCTTGAAACACCATTAGCACTTATTTGTGTAGAATGGGACTTAGTGTGTTTAGAGGTTAGGAATTATCATGTAAAATATGTATTGATTTCCCGATAATGTCTCACTTTGTGATGGTTGGAAGATTTTCTTTTGTCACACTTGGCACTACCTTTCCCCTGCTCCACCCCAAAACACCCCTGCTGTTGCAAATAGAAAGAGGGATTTGCAGTTGAGAAAATCCACAAATCCCTAATCACAAAATCAGAATCTGTGATTTCTAATGGCAAATTACTCTTTTTGAGCACAACACTGGCAAGAGAATTTGACACAGTGCGGGTTGAGAAGGCTGAAACCACTTTCAAATTAATGGAAGGGAACTATTACAAAAACATTCATGCATGGTACAATCTATAATTATCACACTGCTTAGGATAGTCAAAGGCCAGAGCAGCTCACCAGTCATACTGTTTTAGACAAACCCCAAAAATACTAATAGAAGCTCGCAAAAGGCTTGGGGTGCAGTGAAGCAGATAATAGCAAAGCTGTAGAAAGAAGCTATCTGGCAATATCTACATCCTCTTTCTCTACAACACCTACTTTTGTACAGATTAAATCCCTATTTCGTTTGAATTTCATTCTATAGGTATATCTTGCTGCATTCCATGTCGCTTTCGTATCACATACATTATACCGAATCTACACAGACTGTTATCAACCTGATAATGGACGTCAGTTGCCACAGATCGTTTCTTTAATGACTTTCTTGGCCTCAAAGCAATATCGTTAGAATGGAAAATTGAAGCACATATTTTCAGATATCTCAGAATGTGTGGATAACGGCTCATGTGAATAATAGCAAAATGACAGAAAATTGTTAAAAGGCGGAATGGTTTCCCTGAGAGCATAATGTCCGCGTGCAGACTGCAGCAGTGCAGGCTGGGAGGGACAGGAGAAGCTCCTACCGAGACTGCTTTAGTGCACAATACAGAGACAGCGCCATTTAGAGGGGGTTCGGGGCTCCACTTGAAACTGCATTAGGTGGAGGAAATATGGTTGTTACAGAAATGGAAACTGCAATAAATACCGATTTATCACGATAAATGCTAGTTTTATCACACTCAATACTCTTTGTATCCACTGAATCTCCCCAAGTCGCCCCTCCACAACGAGCGATTGAGTGAAATGAAGCTACAGGGCCCGATTAGATAACTCTGAAGTGAATTCAGGTGCCTCGGATGAGCCTGCGAGAGACGCTCATAAATTATATGTTGTATTGCTTGTTAGCCAACCTCATAAGGTTACCCAGTATACACGCTGGGAGAAACTATTATGTGTAAGTAGCGGAAAGAAACCCTTGTCGATGTCTGTGCTAGGAGAAAATAGAGATTTTGCACCATATGGGCCTTGAATCCTGGAGTCTATTCCTAAACACCGTGATGTGACCCCATGTCTAAAAGTTTTTTTTGTTTTATCACTTCTAGGATTGAGTTGATTTTTTATATGTATTTAATACATGTGTATTTTTGTTCTTTGCTTTCTGTACCTTTGTCGGGGTGATGAAAGGGGCTGGCTGCCTTCTGATCAAACATCCCTACCCTTATATGTGTCTTTGAACTCAAATGTTATTTTATTGTGGCCCACTTTTTTAAAAATGTTTATTTCCAGAGAGGTAACAAATCATGTGCGTAGGAAAGATGTGCTGTTTGTGTGTGCACATAAAGGCATTGGAGAAATGTGATTACATACGTAAACACTGATTTTCATAAATATTTTGTATATGTATGCATGTGTGTAGGGAGAGATTTTGCAGGTGTGTAGGGAGAGATGGACGGTGGCATTGGACCATGAGGATTAGGATGCTGTTGCGAGTAAGGCGTTATGGCAGAAGGGTGTGTTATATGTCCAGGTTCGCGAGTCTCATGGTTGACGAGATGCACCATGAGCGAAATAGTTCATCCTGATACTTAGAGGCTGACCCTCAGCTCGGCATAAAGGGTATTCCAGCGCTGGGAGTCAATAAACGGAGTCAGCAGTAGCAAGATAGAGCAATGCAGGTTAGCCACCAAAAGAAGATGGAGTTTAGCAAGGTATAGTGAGTAATCGGAGAGGGAGAAGGCAACATTCTTTGGGGTAGGCAATGAATCACAATGAAAAAAAAACAAAGTAAGGAGCATCAATTGTTCAGTAAGATTAGGAGGTATCCAATGTGCTTGTTCCTCGGTGTTAGAGGTGTAATTGGAAGTTCACATGTTGAAAAGTTGTACATTTTGTAAATTAGAAGAAATCAATTTTTTTAAAGGTTCCTACCTTCCACTCACCTCCATCTGCTTCCTCCTCACCAGCTGCTCGAGCATATGGGTGGAGGGGCCATGCCCCCTCACCCTTTTCCAGCGAAGAAGAGTATCTGTCAGCAGGCCCGGACTGGGAACTCAAAGCAATTTTGTCGGACCAGCCCCTGAGGGAGTGGGCGGGGCGTAAGTGTGAAGCACTGCTCCTTTTATTACTAGGGACTGATATTGCAGCACCACGGCAAAACTGGCCCCCAGTAATAAAACTGGCTCCTACATCTTTAAAACTAGCCACCACCCTTCCAGCCTCCTGGGGAAAGGCCGAATGCCCGGTACGGCCAGTCTGTCAGGCTGAGCAAAGGACAGACTGACAAACCCTCTTCTGGTTCAGGTCAGGCAACCAGGAGTTAAACATGTGCTAAATGCACAGGGTCCTGGCTGCCTGAGCTGAATTTTGACAGGCTGAAGATTTCACAGCCCTGTTGGAGTGACTTCTTCAGCCAGGCAAAAGTGCCTTGAGACCCTCTACCTCATGATGAAGGGGAGCATCACTGAATGCCTCAGACCTTGGCACTGAAGTGCCCTGGCTGATACAATGTCACAGAGTGGGGTGGGGTCAGCAAGTCTCACTGACCCCATCCCATTCTGTGACAAGAAAGGGACTGCTTCCTCCTCTCATGGGCTAACCTAACCTAAGGAGGCAGCAGTCCCAACCCTCCTGGGTTCTCTGAGGCTTTCCTCTATGGGAGCTGCAGGGTAGGTAAGTTGTATGTTTTACAATGTTCGGTGTGTGCATACGTGTATGTATACATTTATGAATTTGTTGTGAGTGCATGGGCGTGAGTAAGTGTGTATGTGTGTGTGTATGACCCGCTCACCCCCGCCCTGCCAAGATTTCCAGCCTCCACAGTTCCTCCTCCTATGTGCCAACCACTGCACTCCACTTTTTTGTTAGGGTTGCCCACATCCTCACCGGGCTCTTCACAGCCTGCACTCCTCTTCTGGCAACTCACTGCCTACACTTCTGCACGGCTTACCTCCATCACACTCCTCTTCCGGCTTCTCCCACCCATACTGCTCTTATGGCCCATCGCTGCTCATACATTAACTCTGAACCACCACTACCCACTATTCTCTTCACCTAAAGGTGCACTTAATTTCTAACTCATTACCATCCATAATCTTCCCCTTTTTCTCCCCCATCTGCATTTCATCTTCAACTCACATTTGTCGACGCCGTTTCTGGTCCACTACTACCAGCATTTTGTTGTGGCTGACCACCTCCGTCACTTTTCTTCTAGCCTCCAACCAATGCATTCCACTTCATATCACCTCTATCCACTACCCTTGTCCTGCCTGTTTCCATCATCATGTCGGGTAGCTCCCCAATAATGTCCTATGTTTATCTAGAGAATAAAAATAAATGGCAAACACATTGATCAAATTCTCTCTCCTCATTATTGATCCAAAACTACATTTAACCGGGTAATTTGGGCACATTTTGTATTAGTTAATTACTGTATTGTGTTCAAACACACATTTACTATTTATATAAAAACGATCAGAACCAAATTTATGGAATGCATTGTAGTAACTGAGAGATAACTTATTTGACTACATCTTGGGGCACTAGATGTGGGAAGCTTTCAATTATGTTTGATACTTTTTATGTGTGACAACCAGCTATTTAATAATAACTAAGTTTACATAGGTGAGTAAAATTCATTGTTTCTTAAAAACAGGCATTAATGGGTCCAGAAATACAGGGGCTGATTATGATGGCGATCGGATGAGTGTCCGCTCGCCAAACTGTCGGAAACGGGACCGGCCGACATGGAGTAGGCGGTCCCGCCCGACAAATTACAATCCGACCACTGTGGAGGCGGTCGGAAACATGCCTTTTAGCATTGAGGCTTGTGCTGCTGCCTGAAAAAGGGCTGCATCACAAGCCTCACTGCTAAGAGGCATATTTGTAAACCTCCCTGTACCTTGTGGCAGGCACCATGTGGTGCAGATTTGTTGAGGGGGGCAGTATAGGTGCCCCTCAGAACCCAAAGCTGATATAGAATAGGGCAAGGGGCCCCCAAAGTCACTGTCCTCCTGCCTTTTCATGGCGGGCAGACCTTCATGAAATAGCAGGTGGAAAGGGACATTGTAACCCCTATGGTGGTGCCTGAGCAGGCACCGCCACTATTGCAGGGATTGCAGTTCTTCTGACGGTCCGACAGGCTTCTTGAGCCCGTCGGATACGAATCGGATGGTCTCTCTGCCAGCCCACCATCTGCCTACTATCGTAATGCGGCGGGCGGATCTACAGGGCTGATGACACCGCCATCGTGATCAGGCCCACAGTGATTTCTAAGAAACACAACTTAGAACCTTATATAACCATATTTTAACTGGTAAATGTAAAACCTGAATGACTTTGAATAGTGTCTATAAAGAAGCACAGCAGTTCCTCCGGTAATTGGTTAATCTTTCAGGGTTTAATGAATTTGATCAGAATTATATATAAAAGTTAATGACATAACTAAACCATATTGACATAGACCAAAGGCTGGGGAACAAAACCAGAACTTTTGCTTGGCCTGTTTTTACCATGTATTTGAATACTGTCACCTCTGTTAACCCTCTAGACAACTGAGGGGCCTCTTTCGATGTTGGGTGGAATTGCTTCCACCTGACAACGACTCGGTCCTGGGACTGACCGATCTCTAGTTGGATGTCCCGACCGCCTCATCAGTATGTGACCGAACACTGTTCAGTCGCATTCCTACATTTCACTAGGGGAGCATGCATTACAGCCGCAAACCAGCCATAAACCAGCCGTAATGCATGCTCCCATTGTGAATTGGGAGGTGCGGTTCATCCCTACTCCCTGTGGCAGGCACCTCACCGTGCCTGCCATAAGGGGCAGGGATCAACAGGGAGCATCATAGGTGCCCTCTCGGACTTCAAACAGAGGCAGTGAACTAAAGGGGACCCTGCTGGGAGCTCCAAACATGCTTCACAACATGGTTTCCATGTCGGACAGGCCAGTATGGAAACCATGTTGGAAACCATGCATTGTAATCTCAATGGCGGAAAGGCCAGCCCTTGAGATAATTAGCCGGATTCCGATTGGTCGACGGGCTCTCTGAGCCTGTCGGAAGCCAGTCGGAATGACCGGCCGGTTAACTTTCGGACTGCCTATATCTTAATTAGGCGGTTGGAAAGTAAACAGAGGAGCTCATTAAGATGTGGCTCTGAGCCTTCCGAGCCGCATTGTAATCGGCCCCAGAGTGTGTCTATCATAAAACTGTAGAACACAATTTTGATATCAATTTACTTCCACCATATTTGATACCTGAACTAATCATGTAGGAAGTGCCTCATGTCCATCACACACATGTCTCAGAACAGCAAACTCTGGATATTCTGCGCCATGGAATGTACAGGTTCCTACACCGGAAGAAGGAGTGGGGAGAAGCGATAGAGGGCAGCTTTACAACAGCGCTGTGGCATCAGCATACCCGGAAGCAAGAACGGGCAATGGACGCTTCAGTCAAGGGTTTGGATGGAGGGTGCAGTGGGACAGTGCACTGCGAGCTCGTAAAACCGCTTCTCCCAACACAGCTCCCTCAGAAGATCTACACACACGCATCATAGCCTAGTAAATGCATTACGCTGCTGATGCTCCTAAATTGACAATATCGCTTGTAAATGAGCAGTGGAGCCACTCAGGTGTCTGTGTTGGGTAACAGGTGGACAGTTCTGACGATGGAAAAGATAACAGCCACTGTCTTAAAGTAACAAACTAGATTATTCAATATTTGGATCCAATTTATCGATCACATTCGAGATGTCAAAATCCACCACAAATTCCTAACTGAATGAAGGGCGCGTTAGACCTGAAGTAGAACGTCATGTTTCTTGTAATTAATGCCACACTCGCCGAAGTCTTTATCCAGTCACACTCCCACCATTTCAGTTGACATGCTCACTCCAGGTTAATTTCTTATGTGTAAGTTTCTATTAACGTATTTATTTATTTACTGATTGATTTTATTTGCATTCGATTGTTTGTATGATGTGTTAGAATACTGTTTCATTTGTTCCAGTCCCTATTGATTGCAGGTGTAGATGTTTTGACTGTGACCTGAAATTTCGAATAAAAATAGTTTGTGCAATTGCACCCATAGGTGCAAAGGTATCACCATGATGATTTGCAATGCCTTCTCTCTCCACAGCTGTGGGTCGGGATGCCAGCCTGGTATGTTGCCGCCTGCAGAGCCAATGTGAAAAGTGGGGCCATCATGTCTGCCTTGTCGGATACTGAGATCCAGAGGGAGATTGGCATCAGCAATGCCCTCCATCGACTGAAGCTGCGGCTGGCCATTCAGGAGATGGTGTCGCTGACCAGCCCCTCCGCACCGCCAACCTCCAGAACGGTGAGCAGCGCCTTTTACATTTATGTATCGGTATTTCAGGTTTGCATGTATCTTTTTATGTCCAATGTGGGAGAGACAGGTGACTTTGTGATTTTCTGTTTGGGAGCCAATGGCTGCTAGCGTATGTTCATCATCCTCCTCAATTACGCCGTATGACACCATTTATCCTTAAAAAATGACCCCATGCACTACTTTTTCACCGATCTAGCAAACCAGTATCCACATTTACATTCGGATAAGAAGTGTTCTCCAAATTCTTATCTTCAATAAGGAAGGACAGTATGAGGTTTACATTTTATCAAGTGTATTTTGGTCTTTAACCTAAGCTTGGGTGACTGCCTTCAGCCATGCAAATGCTGATAATTTGCTGAATATTGTCATATTGTTTAATTAAAAAGAAACACTTATTTTTTACAGGATTATTTTAGGGAGAGATGACTAAAATATTGGTCCTTGGGCTGTAAAGATTCCTTAATGTTATGAAAAGTTTCGCAAATCCTTAGTCTTGCAGGTGGAGAGAACTGCTTATTCAGAACCATTATATCTTGTATTCCCTATTAGTGGGAACTGTGATGACCTCATTGTGCTAATGGACTACAGAAGCCCATATGGCTCAAATTGAAACATGGCATTTCGGTGCATCCCCGAATCAAATG
Source organism: Lissotriton helveticus (assembly GCF_964261635.1). Taxonomy (NCBI): domain Eukaryota; kingdom Metazoa; phylum Chordata; class Amphibia; order Caudata; family Salamandridae; genus Lissotriton; species Lissotriton helveticus. Next base: position 1,289,281,748 of record NC_136065.1, read on the forward strand.
TTTATGAACTAATAACTGATATGAGATTTGAAGTATTAATTCAACAGAAAGGCTTCCATCGTGGAGCCTTCCTTTTGCTTTGGAATTACCATCCTACTTAGATAAGTCTAAGTAAAATGTGTAAATTTGGAGCATTAGAAATGTCGTGGAACATACATTATTTCACAACTTTTTCAATTATATGCACACCGTTCCTTTGCTCGTCAGGTACATTGTTCTGAGCTCTAGGTCTCTCATTTCTATAGCTTTATAGCTTTATGGGTAACTATCTGGTTGTATTGCATTGCCATCATCTGATAGTGGCGGAGAGCGTGCCAGCCTCGTTAGCAGGTCTGCGGTGTGCTCTCCATTCAAGGACTAGTGATTGGTATACTGGTTCACCCTGCTTAAAAATATCAACCAAAATTCTGTTCCCTCTGACTTGGAAATGGAAAATAGGGCAATCAAAGTAAGTTGCCATTGTCTCATACCAATTTCCATACATGCTGTACATTTCAATAATGGTCGTTACCACCATTCCCCAGATATAGCTATTCTGTTTTATACCTATATGGTTCTGGCTAGGATCGAAATTTGATGCACTGTTGATGACGTTTGCCCAGATTCCTGTGTGTTACCCCAAACAAGGTGCCCTTACCAGTCAGTGATCATCCACCAGAGGTGGATTTCATGAATTTTGCACCCACCAGTTAGCCATTGGCTGTAGAACTGGCATGTTTAGAGGGTCTATACTAGGAAGTTCATTCATTTGGTATAGCCAGAGGAACTTTAAAAATATGATTGCACACCCACAACCTTTTCCTTGCTTTGTAAAAATACACTTGTCACTCAAGCCATTACCCACCACCTGCTGCATAATTTGCAGATTTTGAAGCTGATCCAAAGCTGGTCATATCACCGGACAAGGGGTTCACCAACATGCCAGGCACATGACACTTTTAAAATAATTACTGGCCGCATTTTTAACTGTACCTTTATAAATAAGTGCTGCTTTTGGCCATATGTGTCCGAATTGCAGATGGGGACTTAGCAGAATCCCCTGTCCTGATACCACTCCTCCTAATCACAAGTATCCAGTGTTTTCCTTCAACTGGGATTACTGGTTGTGTGAGCTCTGGGCCTATTCTTACAGGCCAGAATTAATAGGTGGCAAAAGAGAAGGGGCTGAAGTGGCATGGCAGACGGAGGCTGCGCTGCAGGCACAAGCGCAGCCTAGCCTCCCTGCGATGCCACTGCAGCTTGAAGGGGCATCTAAAGCTCCCCTTTGCCTGCCATACCCTTCCATGCTCTGGACGCTCTCCCCTCCTACAACCCCCCACCCTGAAACTGCAGCAACGCACCCCATTCAACATTTTCTCAAAGCAGGTGCTCAAGGGGAGCGGTAAAGAGCCTCTTCTTTAGTCCAGAATGGAAATCCATCTGCTGGTTTTGATCTTGTAAAATGGGTCTTCATGGTATCCGCATCCCCTGTGGATACCTCGTAATTCCATAATGCATGGGTGCAATTTCCATCTAGAATCAGTAATACCGGACCAGGTAATGTCTCAACTCTGTACCGTACACCTTCTTTTCAGACCAGTTGATGTACGACTGAAGAGCTTTTGTCTGCAGCAGGAAATAGAAATCTGTGAATTCTTAAACGTGATTCAAACAGCAAGGAAAGGCTCATTCTTCTGTATCGTAATGTGTTGCTTCATTATTCACACAAACTCATATTTAGATCACAGACTCTGTTATTTAAACATCAGCTATTTTCTAACCACACTTTAGCAGGATCACCAACATGTTACATCTCTATTTGAGGTAAATACCACGAATCCCAAAGTATTTTATTATGAGACATTTGCATATTAAATGTGAAATATACTCTACTTTTATCCATGGTTGTTTCTCAATAGAAAGGGGGACTGCCATGAACCTCATATTGTGAACATTAAGTAAACACAAAACTTGAGACAAGCTTTCGAAATTTAACTGTGAAGTCCTGTATAAATGAAGCACACATTTTATTCCAAGATGTGTCTACACGTAGGTATGATTGCTGACACTATCTTTTTACAAATCCATTTTTCTTCCTGGAGGATAGAAGGACAGTCTTAAAAACATGGCTTGCCTGTGTTTTCATTCAAGACCAGTCTATTAGCTATTGTCATGGTTCTAAAAAGTTTGGGAAGCACTGTCCCAAGTTTTTACTTGACATGCAGGATCAGTTCGCCTTTTTTTTCTAATTAGAAGTATGGCTGCCCAATGAAACAAATACCAAGTGTTTATGGAGAAAGATAGTTTCAACTTATTTTGCACTTTTGGGAAGTATTGAAAAATATTGTTCTCATTCGCAGTAAGTACTTTTGAAAGTCAGTGTAGATAAATAGGAAAAATCAAACAGCAGAAAACAGCTTTGGGTATATATTTGAACATTAAAGGGGCACGCTTTGAGCTCTATCCCGTATAATTTTGTAAAATAAATTATATGTGCCCCAAAACCTTTCTTTTTGCTTTTGCATAAAGTATCTCTTCCCCATATGGTAGCTTCCCTAATGATCACATTTGTTTTATTGAAACAGTGTGTAATATACTATCCTGGAGGTAAGCTCCTGTAGCGTGCTGTACAATCGCAGTCCTTGCATACATCACTTTGAGACCCTCTCTGTCCTCATAGAGGCTGTGTCAATCCAGGCTTCGTGAGATGTGTTCAGAAGCAGTCTATGTGTCACAGTCTGGCAGCTCGCGCATCCTCTAATTCCAGATCGTATCAGAATTCAAAGGATGCCTCTCTTCTTAGGAAAGCCTCAGAGGTGGCTGTGACTTTGATAGTGATGTATTTCTCACAGGTGGCTTCCACTGTCGCATCTGCTTCCTGCAGAACTGCTGGCAATTGCCGTGATGTTCGCTAACCTCTTCTTGAATACACAATTTGGGACTTGTTCGCTCTTCTTATTCATGGGTTATCCGGTCCACACTCTACTGCAAGCTCACCTCTTTACATTATTGAAACCCCCTCAGAATGAGTAGCCACTACAGCCGAAGTTCTTTAAAGTGAATTATCAGCAGCAGACTGTGACAATGATGTGTTTTTTGGGTTCTACATGACAAGGCTGGGTTTGTGAATGTTCAGAAAGGTGAGACAGGAATCGATCCATCACATGAAGGACAGTATAAGGCATTACTAGATGTGCTGCTTCACTCTGCAAATGATGGAGGGACTCCTCTGTGAAACATTCAAGCGATCAGAAAAGCTCTATGTTCACACTTCAGGAGACCGTCACAAAATGTCAGACCATGTGCAGTAGTACACCTTGTTCCTGCAGAACCAAAAATAACCTCATTTGGCCTCAAATTACAAGTCCTGCTTACTGCACCAACATCCATATGTTCATGATCTACCATGCCTTTATCACAAGGATTCATTAGTCAAATTTATGGGGGGAAAAATCTGACTATTAGTAATATCCATACTACTGAGTCCTGCCTCATAATGCAGAAAGGTCAACCTACGGATCCACAAAGTAGTCAAGTGAAAAGACAGACATGTGCTAGGTGTCCAATGTGATCACATATTAAACAACCACTAGAAACAGTAAAAATAAATTGTGTGAGTCTGTATGAAGGAGAACAAAGAACATTTATCCTCAAGACTAAGCAGCATATGTCAGTATTGATCATACTGTCTCAGTCCTCAATCAACAAGCCTAGATGCAATCTGTTTGTTTTATTGTCAACGATGATCCAACCCTTCCTAAGTGAACTAGGAGACTGTTTCGAGAATCATTCTTGGTGTGGATGAGTCAGTAACAATTGACTAGTGTGTGATGTTTTAAACAATCAAGGAATGTATTAAATGTTGAACCTTTTAAATAGGATTGAAATGTGTGTTGTGTCTGGACTGCCCCTTATCTGAGTTCTGGCAAATTTCACATGAACCAGCAAATCATTTTTCCAATGTTTCTATAGAAGATCACCACAACTTTTTAGTCAACCTTTTTTTAGGAGCTGGTACACGCTGGTGTCCTTTATGGTATATGTTTATCAATCTAGAAAGCAAACTCACTGGTGGAGCCAAGCATTCCCTTCCAAGCACATTATCCCCCTCAATGTTCAATGCATACTCAACTTAGCTTTGTCGTTCACCTGGTAAACTATTCTCCTTTGGCTGTGAGAGAGCGCAAACTGATATAAATATATGAGTACATCACACTTACCTATAGAGAGCATAATTCATGAAGAGAAATGCCATGAGTGCTAATAGTATTTGAAATTATATTCTAAATGTATAGCTAATATAGAGATTTAAGTAGAAGTGGAATTAATACAGAAATGTGTGACATTATATGATTTTATTAGACGTGATTATTTTGAATCTATGTCGTGTAGCTGTTAACATATAAGATGGTCTGTGGTAAAACGCAGAACGTGGTAGGCCTCAGGGCCAGAGCTGGAGCTAAAAGGGAAGGTGTTTCTTTTCACGACACAGATTGTTTAACGTTTTTGGTCATTGCATTAATGGGCCATGATTTAGAGTAATGTTTTCTAAATAATAGAATAAGAGTTTTAACATGCTTTAATTAAATGAAGAAATTGAATGCTATAATCATAATGTGAAATATTGTAGGCCTGAAATGTTTTAGCATTGATTTACACGTACATGTCTGGGCTGAGAAATGTTGCAAGCCTTTTTAGAAGTCTATGAGAGTTGGGTTCTTGGCGGCAGATATCTGTCTGCAACAGGAAAGGGGGGATCCAATTATAAGTGAATGAATAGAGGCCTGTTCAGTAGACGGCCCAGACATGGAGGAGGGTTCTGGAATGTTTAAGGGGTATCAGCGGGCCGGAGAAGAGACTGAGAAGCAAGGTCAACTCTAACGTCTGGGGCCCAATACAAAGCATCATGGAAAAAGCCTGAAGTTGCACCACGTGAGAGGCGTTTCGCAAGGGGCGTCTCAAATGTTGTTGACTATTTTGTATTAGGGACAGCACCCCTGGGTGGAGTTAGAGCAGAGACCTGAGGACCCTTTAGAGAGCGGATGGGTAGGCAGTGAGGGGTCATGACTGGAGAACTTTAGGTTTTCACCAAGAGACTTAGAGTGGGTGACTTCCCTTGGGGGTCATTCATTGCTGACACCTTTGTTAGGTTGGGATTTGGTTAAGTAGGGATACCATCTAGAACAGGGTAGGGACGCCTAACCTGTGTTTGTTTTCCTCCAACCTAAATGAAGGAGAGATATGCGTCTATGCTGATAGCTTTGCTATTTTTAGAACTTGTGTTAGTGATTTCTGTTGCTCGTCTGAGGGCTTTTCGAGAGCACATGTATGTAATTGGACCTGTGTACCTCGTGAATCTCATTCTGAGATGCTTGTATTTGCAGCTCATTATATCTTTACAATAAACTTTTGAAACCTAGAAGTTGTCCGTGATCTTTGAGAGTAGAGTCCTTTCTTGGGTGAACTAATTTGCAGATAGGTGTACTGTTTCCTTCTAAGACAGGCAATAAAGGTTCAGTCGACCAGATCGAGGTTTGGATCAATAGATATAAGGTATCGATCAAAATCTCGCCCTTTCAGTTGGTAGCAGAGGATGGTTGCCTTCTTGAGGACGGTGACCTAGGCCAGGTTAGCTTACCCCAAGGCCCCTAGAAATCGATGATCGGAAGAACAGCCCGCAGATGAAGATCCGGATGACGTGAGACAGAAAAAGCAGCAGTATCGGTCGAGAGTGAGTATAAAGGGTTATGCGTGTTAGATTGCGGTGTTTTTGTATTGTATCTATGTTGTAATGTCTGGCGGAGTTGAATGTCTGTAGAGTGACTGTGGAACAGGTTGTGAGCGCGCGCAACCGGTGGAAATCTTAAGTTCAAAGAGAGCTTAAGTGGTTCGGGTGTATCGGACACCCAGAGTAATTGTCAACTAGTGTGAAGGGGGTCATGAGGTACCATTGATCACCCGAGAGACCGAGATAGGGGGAACGTAAGAGTGAGTGCGTGAGTAACGGACGCTGGTCGGAAGTTACTGTGTGTGTAAGTAACCTATCAGAGAGACGATAGACATCTCGTCAGTTGTGTTGACAATTACAGATAGACTGTGGACGTACAGTCGAGAGAAGTGACCGCTTGGTCGGAAGTAGTCATTTTTCAGTGTATGAATGGGACGCATGCATAACCGGGAGACGAGTTGAGAAAGGAGGGGTGCTGCTGCGAAGCGGAGAAAAGAGACGTCAGGTGGTGTCGCGCAGTGATTGGCTGACCGGAGAAAGACCGCGCTGTGATAGGCCAGCTAGCGAACACGTCATACAGGGTCGCGACGTGATTGGCCAACAGGAGAAAGACCGCGCTGTGATAGGCCAAGCTAGCAAAGCCGCGACAGGATTGGTGGAGTGTCACCAGGAAGTAAACAGAGTAGCGAGGCTGGATTTTGTGCGCATAATTATGAAGTGTTTTAAATGGTTGAAAGCGCTGTTTAAGAAAGAGAGGAGAGGATCGTATGAAGGGGAAGAAGCCCCGCCGGAGGGTACGCCAGCTCGTTATATGGCAGTAAATGTTGGGTTGCATACGATCCTTTGGATATCAGAGTGGAGTAAGATTACTGAAGGAAACGAGGAACTGACGTTCCCGAAGTACGGGACGTTCAGATTAGAGGTGTTACATCGATTGAAATCAGTCATGACCTCAAAGAGACCCTTGCCTAGACCAACCCAGTTTGAAGCCCTTGAAGCATGGCTTAGGGCAGCGCATGAAAGGAATATGAACAGACGACAAGAAAGGGTGAAACGCTCGGTAAGGGCAGTACAGGATGCCAGGTGGGATGCGGATGCTAAAAGATGGAGAGTGCATAATTTGGAAATAAATAAACTGTACCCAGTGTTAGAGGCGCCAGTAAATAAAAGCCCCCTAGAAGAAGATGATGAGAGCGAAACAGAGGACAGCCTGATAAACAGATTACTGACAGACAGGCCACCCCCGTATAATAGAGCAGGGGGAGAGGTCGAGAATACTGAAGGAGAAAAGGGGGGCATTGCAGGAGAGCATAGACCGCTTCCCAGTTCACAGTGGGATCCTGAGCCAAAGAAAGAGTTGTTCCAGCCTAGTCAGGTGCAGCAGGTGGTCGGTAGGTTTGTGGTACAAAGAGCGCCGGAAACGGAAAGCGCCACATCCTACCCATTACCAGATGCACTACAGGTACCTGTTACCATAGGTCCTATAATATCGATATATGACCAAGAGAGAGCAAAAGGGGAAGAACGGAAGCGGAAAGACAGAGAAAGAGCAGAGCAGGCAAGGAGGAACGATACCACTAATTCCCCAAGTCAGATGCCGATACCCAGAGAGTGGAGTACCCCGATGCACACAGCAGGGGACCCAGGGGGAGATCCTGGGGGCCCCAGATGGCCAATGGATCTGAGGGGATCTGGACGAAAGTCCTTTCAAGAACTAAATGAGTACATGAAGCAGTGGGATGAGGCAGTGAAGGCTCAAAAGTGCATCAATGCTGCAGAAGCAGAAAGGGAAAGTCAGGACAGCAGAGCACGAACTCACTGCGGGGCTGGGGAGAGTAGCCCGGAGTGGGACTGTAGAGGGAGTAGGGGAGTCACCCATTGGGCCGGGAGTGGAGGTAGAACAGACCTGGAGAACGGGGGCCCCGGGAGTGGAGGGGTGGCGTGCCCAATACTCAGTGAAGAGGAGAGGAGAGCACAAGAGTACAGAAACAGCTTTAAGTGTCCACACTGTGTGCCTGCCACCAGAAAACAGAATGGGAGTTGTGAGAGGTCGCACCATAGTCCCTGTGATGACAGAAATGAGCGCAGCCCAGGGAATATGGGGAACCAGGAAGGATCGTATCGGATACTGAGCGATACGAGGCAAAGGGAGTGTAGCGACCAGAGGGAAAATAACAGAGAGATGTGCGGTGTGAGGAGAGAAGAAGACGAGAGTGGGCAGAGAGAGAGTAGGGATAAAAGGCCCGTGTTCCATCACCTTCCAAGATCGGATGGCCGAGCATGGGACCTGGAGAGATGGGAGCAAGGGAGGCCACCCATTAATTCTCCTGAGCCCAAACGCAGAGCTCGAAGTTGGGATGGTAGGGAGACCAGTGAGCCCCCTTCGAAAGACATATTGCGAGCTGAGATAAAAGCCAAGAGACTTGATGTCTCCAGCTTAAGGTCAGATCTGGATGACATGGTAGATGGTACCCTGCCTTTGGAAAGAATGGAAATGTATGAACAGGATGAAATACTGTATATGGCAAAGGACATCACACGAAAGGCGAGAGCAGTCCATGAGAAGTTAGTCGAACTAGCAGGCAAATATATGGTGGACTTGTCAAGAACCAAAGCATTACAGGGTAACCACAGGCTACATTACTCAGATCGAGATCTAGATGAGAGGAGAACGATTGGGCTGAAAACACACATAAGGGAACTGATTACTGGAATAAGGACATGGAGGGCACTAGATAAATGGGAAGAGAGGTGGTCCAAGAAAGGGACCGGCAGGAGAAGCATGATTGGTATGACTCCAGGACAGCAGGGGATAGAAGCTTACCCTTTGCGTGAAGTTGCCAATGGGAGCTATGTACATGTCCCTTGGAGTAGGGGAGATTTAGCTGCTTTTACCACATCTTTCCCCAAGTTACGAGAGAGCCCCGTGGAGTGGTACAAGCAAGTCGAGAGGTTTGTAAAGATCTCAAAAGTCCTATGGATAGATCTGAACACGCTGTTTGACATTGTAGTACCAGGAGATCTGTGGACAGCATGCAAGGTTAGCGCTGAGTGGCCCACAACGGAGCCAGAGAGAGATGCTAGGACTAATGGGCCGTCCGAGATCGTGATGGCAAAATTCGAGAGAGTGATGACTTGGCTGAAAGAAAAAGTGCCAATGCAAGACATAGATTGGGTCAGAATAGACAGAACGAGACAGGAACCCAAAGAGACAGTCCATGAATATTACGAGAGATTGCTGAAGGCGTTTAAACAGTATAGCGGCTTGGATGTAATGGATCCAAAGGACATAGGGCAATTCGTGTCCAAGTTCGTCCTGGGACTGAGACCGGATATTAGTTTAATGATTCAGCAACACTCGATTTGTTGGCAAAGTAGACCCCTAGATGAAATACTGAGATATGCCAGGTACTGCTGTGATGAGGTAGACTCCAAGACTAAGAAACTAAAAGAGAAGCTGATGGTGGTACAATTGCAGACAGCAGGAAAGGGGGGACCGCAACAACAGCAGCAAGGGACAGGTACAGGAGGTAAGAAGCAGTACAGTCAGAACAAGGGTAATGAGGAGAGTACTACCTTTAGACCCAGAGTAGACATAGCTACCTTGAAGAAAACGACTAGGTGCCACCAGTGCAACGAGTTGGGGCATTGGAAACGCGAGTGCCCTTACAATGTGGAGATCGGAGAGCAAGAGATAGAGGAGGAAGAGGTCCAGAGCGCACCTATGAGAGGGGCGACGCCATACCAAGGAAAGGTGCTCAAAGGGGGGGGGGCTCCTCCCCGAGCCCAGTTCCCGCAACCTCCTCGAGTAGGGAGTATGGGTAAGACCTATAGACAAATGCCCCTGTTTGTGGAAGGTGAAGAATGCTATTATGTGGACCCATTAACCGGACAGAGAGTGGAAAGAGAAGACTGCACCCTTGGGGCAGCCTTAGAGGTAGATCAGAGGGGACCCTATGTGGAAGCAGAAGTAGCAGGGTGCCCTACGACATTTCTGGTGGACACAGGAGCCACTAGATCCACGATCAGATCAGCTGCAGTTCCAGACCTGCCCATGTCTGGAGAGACCATACAGGTGGTAGGGGTCGCAAACAGGAGAATAACCAGCCAATTGACAGAACCGGTACAGGTGAAAATAGGGAAGTACAGCGATGAGCACCAGTTTGTGGTTTGCGATTCAAGTCCTGTGTGTCTGCTAGGAAGAGACCTGTTGTGTAAATTGAATTGTACTATATATTGTACACCCCAGGGAGTGGAGGTATTGACTAATGATGATGATGCAGATTTCAAAGTTGCAAACTCAAGAATATGTGTGGAGCTGTACCCTACTTTGACAGTAGACGAGCTTCCCTGGGATTTGAGAGAGACAGTGGCATCAGAGGTATGGGATTTCACTGGGGAAGAGATTGGATTGGTCAAAGGGGTGGACCCAGTGAAAATTGTAGTGAAACCGCATGCTGAGTTCCCAAGAACACCCCAGTATAAATTGACTCCAGAAACGATTGCAGGCATAAAACCCGTGATCGAGTCCATGATTAAACAGGGAATACTGAAAGAAATTGTGGGTAGTCCATGCAACTCCCCGATTATGGGTCTGCAGAAACCCAATGGGAAATTTCGGATAGTACAGGACCTGCGAAAGATTAATAACATAGTCGTTTCATGTTGTCCAGTGGTGCCGAATCCATCAGTGATACTGTTTCAGATTCCATTCCAAGCTGAGTGGTTCACTGTGATAGATCTTTGTCAGGCTTTCTTTTCGATCCCTTTGGACGAAGATAGCCATTTTCTTTTCGCATTTAAACTGGAAAATCGCGTCCTAACATGGTGTCGTATCCCTCAGGGGTATACAGAGAGTCCATCGATCTTTAACCAGCTTCTGAAGAAAAATCTTGAAAGTCTAGTGCTGCCCCAGAAGTCAGTTCTGGTCCAGTACATAGACGACCTCCTTGTGGCGTCAGACACAGAAGAAGCTTGCAGGGAAGACTCCATTGCTTTGTTAAATCACCTAGCTGCCAATGGGCATAAGGTATCCCCGGGAAAATTGCAGTACTGCCTGACAGAAGTGCAGTACTTGGGACACAGAATTGAGAAAGGCAAACGAAAGGTGTCACCAGACAGGATAGAGGCGATCATGAAAATGAACGCGCCTCAGACCCAGAGAGAGGTCAGGATGTTCCTAGGGATGGTGGGTTATTGCCGACAGTGGATCGTGAACTTTTCACTGAAAGCAAAGCCCTTGCAAAAACTGACGCACAAGGAGGTGAGTGATCCGGTACCATGGGACAAGGACTGTTTGATGGCATTCTTACAGCTGAGAGAGGACCTGTGTCGTGCTCCGGCATTGGGAATGCCTGATTACAATAAACAATTCTTTCTTTACTGTTGTGAGAGAGAAGGTTGTGCGTTGTCTGTGTTGGTCCAAATCCATGGGAATGCCCGTAGACCAGTTGCTTATTTCTCAGCTACTTTAGACCCAGTAGCCGCAGCGTTGCCCGGATGTCTCAAATCCGTTGCTGCAACGGGTGTCAGCATTGAGAGATGTGAAAATATCGTCATGGGGCACCCGTTAGAGGTGTGCGTGCCACATTCTGTTGAACTGTTGATGACCAGGACCAAGACACAGCATCTGACCAACAGCAGGCTCACGCGCTATGAGCAAGTTATTCTTGCTGCAGAGAACGTGACCCTCAAGAGATGCTCTGTTTTGAACCCTGCTACCTTAATGCCACTTCCAAATGATATTGATGATGATGATGAATATACAGACCATGACTGTCTCGATGTGACTGAACTATGCACCAAACCCAGACCCGACATCGTAGATGAGCCACTGACCGACCCAGACGAAGTTTTCTTTGTCGATGGCTCATGTGTAAGAGACGAAGTTGGGCAGTTGAGAGCAGCTTATGCTGTTTGTACAATTGAAGGAGTTGTGGAAGCAGGGTGCCTGGAAGGAGTAAACTCCGCTCAGGTAGCCGAGATTATTGCCCTAACACGTGCTTGCTTAGCAGGCAATCAAATTCGAGTCACCATCTACACCGACAGCCAATACGGGTTTGGGGTAGTTCATGATTACGGGCAGTTATGGTCTCAAAGAGGGTTCATGACTTCTTCAGGCTCTCCCATTCGCAATGGAGAGTTTGTGCGCTTGTTGTTAGAAGCATTGCAATGTCCAGCAAGTATCGCAGTTGTAAAGTGCATCGCACATACCAAAAATGAGGACTTTGTTTCGAAAGGCAATAGATATGCTGATGAAGTTGCGCGGTATTGCGCAGAACAAGGTTACTCTTTCACAGAGGTGGATGTGGGTGGAATAAATGTAAGAACTGAATTAGCCATGATACTGGAAACTGTTGATACTTGGGATGAATTGTCAACCATGCAAGAAAATGCTCCTGATTCTGAGAAAGAAACATGGGAAAAGGCAGGATGTGTAATGGGTGAGACTCATTTTTGGGTCTCAGCAGACGGCAGAGCAGTGTTGCCCAATGAGATGGTGAGTCCAATGGCTAGACTCATACATGGTCCCGTACACTTAGGGAGAGATGCTATGCTGAGAGTGTTTAGACAGACTTGGTACAATCCTAAGTTTAGAATAGCAGCAGAAGCAGTGTGCCAGCGTTGTGTGACCTGCCAGCAGCTGAATGTAGGGAAAAGAACACCAGTTGCACTAAGTCACATAGGAAGGTCTGGAGGTCCATTCAACAGAATGCAGATAGATTTCATTGAAATGCCAAGATGCAACCGCCTCCGCTATGTCCTGGTGGTTGTTTGTGTGTTCTCCAGATGGGTTGAGGCATACCCTACACGTAGGTGCGACACCCTCACAGTGGCTAAGTTACTGCTTAGAGAACTTATCCCTCGGTTCGGGGTGCCGGCCTTTTTGGAATCAGATAGGGGAACACATTTTAACAGCGAGCTTGTGAAGATGATTTGTGTTGCACTGAATATAGACCAAAAGCTCCATTGCAGTTACCGACCAGAAGCCTCAGGAATTGTGGAACAAATTAATGGCACGATCAAGTCCAGAATAGCGAAAGTTTGCTCCTCAACGACCCTGAATTGGCCTGACGCCCTGCCATTAGTACTCATGAGCCTTCGTAGTACCCCAGACAGAAGAACAGGGTTGTCACCACATGAGGTGTTAATGGGGAGAGCAATGAGACTGCCATCTATTCCAGCTACTGCACTGTTAAATATCACAGATGATATGATCCTGGACTATTGTAAGGGGCTGTCTGACGCCATGCGTTCTGTGTCCCTTCAGGTGCAGGCTGCAGAGGTTCCAGCGTGCCAGGGCCCTTGCCATGACCTGTATCCTGGGGACTGGGTCCTGGTGAAGAAACATGTGAGAAGAAGCTGCTTGGATATTCGTTGGCGTGGGCCCTACCAGGTCATCCTGATCACAAGTACAGCTGTAAAGGTGGGAGGCCTGCCCAACTGGATACACGCGTCGCATACGAAAAGGGTTCCGGCACCTCTGGAAACAGCTCCTCTCTCGGATGGACGTCCAGCTGAGGACCAGGAAGCCATAGAGGGGGCTAGCCAAGCTGTAGAGGTGCCAGTGGAAGCAGGGAACGAGTCTGACCAAGCTGAGGACGGTCAGTACAACAGCGAAACAGAAGACGCTACAGAAGGAGAAGACAGCTGGGAGTACGAGTCTGACCCTGACAGGTCTGAAAGAGAGCGAGAACAGACCAGAAGGAGAAGGAGTAGAAGGGCACGTGGAGAAGCAAATTGGCCGCAAAGAAGAAGTTCTAGCCTGAGGTCAACTCCAGAAGCAACCCTTCCTCCGATATCAGAAGACTCAGACCCAGAAGAAGGTGCTCAGGGCGCTGAAGCACCAGACCGAAGAAGGTCAAGAAGAGTGCGTGTGCCTAACAGAAGATACTCCACACCTGAGTGGACATATCTGGCGACAAATGTCTGTGAAACCGGAGACAGGGAGGATCCGAGCGGTGGTGGTGTCCAGTTCTGAGCCCATTATCACCGTGGAAATACAACTGTTGGTACCCGGTGTCGAACAAGAAGGGTCACTAACATTCGTGCTCCCCAGACCTCCCCGCCTCAGCAAGTTAAAACACATGTTTCTTACAGAATTGAAATTCCCCGACTTTGGTACCACGATAACAGCACATGAAGAGCATACTCTTCGCATGGAAATATTGAACTATGCTATTGAAGCTGCAACCACAAATCTAATAGTCGATTGTTAAAGGACTTTGTAAATAAAGCAAGCAGAAGAAAAGAAGATTACCTAGCGCCCAGGAAGCAGAGAATTTTAGGGAACCCCTTGAGTGGATGGAGAAGGGATAGGGTTGTCTTTTTGAACTGTGGAAGGACTTTTTGCGAAAAAGGCTGTCAGCCTCCAGCTGTGTGGATTCTAAAGACAAAAAAGGATTGAAAGAGACTGTAAAGGAACGAGAGGAAAGGAACTTTTTGCAGAGAGAAAGGGAAAAGCTAGACTGTCTGACGAAATGGAGGCCGGCACCCCGAACCGCAGAGCTAAATGTATAATAGGTACACTAATAGTAGGAGTGATAATATTAATAGCTTTAGTGGTAACAATTTCTTATGTAAAGGGACATGAGGAAGAGGTAAAGGTAACTGATGCGAATTCTGTAGTAACACTTACGCCCACTGTTGCAGGTGAGAAAAGGGAAAACACTCAAGAGAAAGCGTTATTGGCTGCAGAAGCCCGCAGGTTACATGTAGACGAGTCCCAAGGAGACTTTAGGTCAAATGCTTATGCTAAACTTTTGTATGAATACGTGGATGCCATGGAGGTTAAGGATTGCTACGTCTGCATGCAGTTGCCTGCGTCTGTAGATGAAGGAATTCGATATCATCACCTCCCTCTGACATATGGCATTACATGTAGCTTATTGCTTAGTATATTTTATGAGAGAGATAGTTTTGAATACTATTTCTCCAATTATGATTCTGTGTTGCCAGAAGTCCCGAATTATAAGCAGATGAATAAATGGGATTACTGGAAGAGTGAAGACAGATTGGCCAAATTCTTCATTCCTTGGATTACCTTAGATACTTCACATGCCCGTAGAAATAATCTGACATGCAAGGTGTCAGAAGTCGAGAAAAAGTTCATAGGGCAGGTGGATGATCGTTACAGGAGACAAAAGATTTTGAAAAAATCAGGACAAGGGAAATTAGATTGGACCGAGGAAGAGAAGTCACACAAGAGAAAGGGTAGTAGTGGTCCAATAGCTTTAGATAAAGCGCAGAAAGGAAAGTTATGTCTTCACCGAGCCAAAACGTATTATGAAAATGTATACGTGGGTGAAGTTGACTGTGAACATGCTTTTAATTTAGAGTACTACACTAAGGATTTCCTGAAGGGAATGCAAGTGATTCCAAATGTGTATTTTGTATGTGGAAGAAATGCTTACGTGAGACTACCTGACAACTGGTATGGATCATGTTACTTGGCAATTGTCTTCCCCAAAATATATCATGCACAAGACTTATTGATCATTGAGGGCCAGACATCATCGAGGGGAAGGAGAGATTTAGGCGATGCAGAAATGGTTGGAGATGTCTTTGGAGCTATGTTCCCTCTTTTGGGAATAATCCTTAATGATGTTAAAATTAGACGACTGGCAACAGTTGTCGACAGGTTGTCTGCCAGCACTGCTCAGTCCTTAATGCTGGTAGAAGGAGAGATGCAATCGATAAGGGCTATGGTTCTTCAAAATCGGCTTGCATTAGATGTCTTATTAGCAAAAGAGGGCGGAGTCTGTAAGGCTTTGAAGGTTCAGGAATGTTGCACTTACATTCCAGACCTTTCAAAACCCCTTGAGAAAGTTATTAAGAACATAACTAATATACACAAAGAGATCGAAGACTTGAGTAGAGAAAATGTCTGGGAAAAGGTGGGCCACGGAATGAGTACAGTTGGAGGGTGGTTTTCCACCTTAGGCAAAAGCTTTATTTGGTATATCCTAAAGCCTATCATCATAATATTGATCTGTGGGATAATATTGTGGGGATTGGTGAGGGTATTCAAATGGTACAGAGCAAGAAGGTCAGAAAGGGCCCAAAGAGAACAGTTGCAGAGATTGGCTGCCATACAAGATAATCAGTACAGGAGCCTGAGAGCTCTGGAAGCGCAGAGAATGCCAGCAATAACTGCAGTTTAAATGTTAGTGATGACCCCGAGAGGTCATCAAAGGGGGGAACTGAGAGAGCGCAAACTGATATAAATATATGAGTACATCACACTTACCTATAGAGAGCATAATTCATGAAGAGAAATGCCATGAGTGCTAATAGTATTTGAAATTATATTCTAAATGTATAGCTAATATAGAGATTTAAGTAGAAGTGGAATTAATACAGAAATGTGTGACATTATATGATTTTATTAGACGTGATTATTTTGAATCTATGTCGTGTAGCTGTTAACATATAAGATGGTCTGTGGTAAAACGCAGAACGTGGTAGGCCTCAGGGCCAGAGCTGGAGCTAAAAGGGAAGGTGTTTCTTTTCACGACACAGATTGTTTAACGTTTTTGGTCATTGCATTAATGGGCCATGATTTAGAGTAATGTTTTCTAAATAATAGAATAAGAGTTTTAACATGCTTTAATTAAATGAAGAAATTGAATGCTATAATCATAATGTGAAATATTGTAGGCCTGAAATGTTTTAGCATTGATTTACACGTACATGTCTGGGCTGAGAAATGTTGCAAGCCTTTTTAGAAGTCTATGAGAGTTGGGTTCTTGGCGGCAGATATCTGTCTGCAACAGGAAAGGGGGGATCCAATTATAAGTGAATGAATAGAGGCCTGTTCAGTAGACGGCCCAGACATGGAGGAGGGTTCTGGAATGTTTAAGGGGTATCAGCGGGCCGGAGAAGAGACTGAGAAGCAAGGTCAACTCTAACGTCTGGGGCCCAATACAAAGCATCATGGAAAAAGCCTGAAGTTGCACCACGTGAGAGGCGTTTCGCAAGGGGCGTCTCAAATGTTGTTGACTATTTTGTATTAGGGACAGCACCCCTGGGTGGAGTTAGAGCAGAGACCTGAGGACCCTTTAGAGAGCGGATGGGTAGGCAGTGAGGGGTCATGACTGGAGAACTTTAGGTTTTCACCAAGAGACTTAGAGTGGGTGACTTCCCTTGGGGGTCATTCATTGCTGACACCTTTGTTAGGTTGGGATTTGGTTAAGTAGGGATACCATCTAGAACAGGGTAGGGACGCCTAACCTGTGTTTGTTTTCCTCCAACCTAAATGAAGGAGAGATATGCGTCTATGCTGATAGCTTTGCTATTTTTAGAACTTGTGTTAGTGATTTCTGTTGCTCGTCTGAGGGCTTTTCGAGAGCACATGTATGTAATTGGACCTGTGTACCTCGTGAATCTCATTCTGAGATGCTTGTATTTGCAGCTCATTATATCTTTACAATAAACTTTTGAAACCTAGAAGTTGTCCGTGATCTTTGAGAGTAGAGTCCTTTCTTGGGTGAACTAATTTGCAGATAGGTGTACTGTTTCCTTCTAAGACAGGCAATAAAGGTTCAGTCGACCAGATCGAGGTTTGGATCAATAGATATAAGGTATCGATCAAAATCTCGCCCTTTCAGTTGCATTGCCAATGAACTTTTTAACTTCACAGAGATTTGTATACTCCTATGACACACACTTTCTTCCATGGGAACCAGGTCACTTGAAACCATTTGACAAGCAACTAAAGCAACTACTCAATCCAGATAATCAAATTCACACACCCGCCATGTACATTGGTGTCATCAATTATGTCATAGAATATTTCATGAGTGAAGTAATATGTGAGGTCATAAGCAGTTCATGGTGAGGACGTGAGTTATAGTATCTTCATGTAACTATAACTGGTTAATTTAAGTATTTTTAGGGCAAAATGTTATGTTTTAACAGACATTTTCCGCTAACTATAACATCACTTTAATCTTTATTTTTTTCACAGAATTTCAAATTGTTTATTTAATGTAAAGTAAGATATTATTACCAAACCTAACTATAACATCACTTTAACCTTTGTGTTTTCAGTGAATGTCTACTCTTTTTTAACAAAGTAAGATTTTATTACTTTACATAACTATTCCACCCCCACCGTACATGGTCAAACGGCAGGGGTCAGGCCCTGTGCCCAATGCCCTGCTGGTGTCCAACCATGTGCTGCCCAACCCTCCTGGGGCAGCCAAACACTGCTGTACAAGTCCTTTAAAATATATAGATATATATTTTCTCTATCCCGCAGGAATCTCATGAGAGATCTATATGAGGCAAGTGCATCTATCTGGTCTTTTACAAGACTCTTTCGGCAGCACACAGAGCCCTGTAGGCTCCAAAGAGACATCTGCAGGATCTCCCACCATACAAATAGCATTACTGTTGTAATTTGACCTCATAGTGGCCCCTTGTGGACCTGTACCCCACAAGGGCTAAGTGTCGGTGTATCCCTATCTTACTCTCCTCCCTCATACTTTAATGTTTTTTCATTTTCTGGACACGTGGACTGAGTCTCTGAGTCTGTTAATGGTGGCTGCAGCATTTCTGTTTGTGTTGCAGCCAGCTGATCAGAGTGAGCGCTCTTGCAGGGCTCACAGGAGCCTCTTGTTTTAGCAAGAATGAGATAGCCAATGGGGAAAAAAGGGTCTCGTAGCCGATCAGATCAATACATTATTTGACGTTGCATTCTTGAGGGAATCTTGCAAGGATCTCATGTACCCAACTGACAGATAGCCATAGTTTTGATCCTTCATTTTTTCAAAAACTACTAAACAGACTTATAACAAATCTCAAAAGCCTGCTTTCTGGATAAAGCTTTTACTTTTTGTAGCACTCTCTAAATTTCCTTTAGAAATTGCATTAGGAAATTGAATTTTGAGCCCCCGGCACCCCCTTTTCTTGACCCATATTTGATGGATCGCTTTGAAACTTTCCAGGAAGAAGTTGAATTGGATGAACCTTTCTTTTGTTAAGTTTCATGTAGTTGTGTGACACTGAGCCAAATGTATTAGCAAAACATATTGGTGCCTGTCAATCAAATCGCTTGGCCAGGCTGAGCTATCTATACATTTGTAGCCTTAATTTCCCAAACCTACTGAACAAACTTAAACCAGATCACAGGAATCATGCTTTATGAGTATAGATCTACCTTTCTGCCAATTTTTGCATAATTTGTTCGGCTGTTTTGGCTGTAACTGTGTCTAAATTTAATCTTGAAATTGCATAGGGAAAACACTTTTGGGACCCTCCCTTTTTCTCGTATTCCCCCAACTCCTTTGACTGATCACACGAAACTTTCCAGGAAGGAGCTGAGTTGGGTGAGACTTATTTTTAAAAGGTTGCGTGAATATTCATCAAACAGTGCCAAAGTTACTAGCAAACCAAAAATCCATTTCCTATTCATACATGGATACATGCATATATATGTGTGTGTATGTGTGTATTGTTTCATGACATGTAGATGTGGAGTTATCAATAATAATTCTATACATATCTTGCGTATCTGACATCCAACCATCCCACCCTAAAAATAGTCACAACGGGCTTTATTAATCAATTGTAATAATTTATTACACAATGTCAGAGGCAACACCAGCAAAAAGATCCTACGTTCCTATTGAAACATGGTCCTAACTATAACTACCCAGTGGTGATGACTAGATTTTATTTAGCTTGCGTTGGGTTGTTTTTTTACCTACTTTTTCAAAATATATGCACTTCACCTTTAAACAACCGCATTTTTTTGTTTTATTACTTTTACCGTTGTGTTTATTGCATAGGTTTGCAAAAAAATGTAATACATTAAAAAAATCACTGACTTGCAAGCCCAGACCCATAGGCTTTGGCAATGGGTGCTTATTTTTCTTTCAGAGCACCAGACCCACTTCTCTCAATCATTGGGAACAGTGGTGAAGGGCTTATATATGGGCCTCTGTGCATTTTCTGTCTACATATTTAGCGACATTTGGGAATGTTGTATTATCTGAAAGTCAAAAAATTTTGCAATGTGTGCAGCTGCAAATCTTCACACAATTTTGCAGATTTGTTTCAGCAGGAGACTGATTGAAGCAGAAAATGCCTTGTAGAAGACTTTTTTCTCCTTGAACTTGCCCACATGTTTGTATTTTCTGTGACTTTTGAATGTGAGGTATGTACGCAAATTTAATTTTCTTGAGAGCCACCAGTAAAATAATTTCTCAAATTTTCATTGTTTCACAAAACAATTTTTGCTATTTCATACACCCCTACTTAGAAGTTCTGGATCTGAATATCCATGCTCATCTGTGGGCACGGCCAGTACAAGTACGAGTGGTGGGGTGGGTTGGGCAGGGAGTCGACATAAATAATAGGGAAAAAATAAATACAACCACTTACCTTGCACTTGCCGCATAACAGACTCAGCGATGTGGTGGGTGCAAGGTAAGTGTTTTTCTTTTTTTAAATTTTATTTTCCCTATTATGTCATCTGTTGACTTCACCGCCTCACTGCTCTTACCTGCAATGGCCACGTCTGCTCATCTGTATCTAAGTGTAGGCTACTGACGAATATTGACATTCAATATTGGTTATATTAATACCTTCAAAATTAATTAATTAGAACCTGATTTAAGTGACTGTAAGCAAAAGAGGATGATAATTCAGGCTTCCAAAAGAGCTTAGAAATGAATGTGGGCAGCGTGGTCGGTTCACGCAGGAAGATGGCCGACTGAGCTTCGAGCTCTGCATCGGGGGGAGCTGCGACGGGAGGAGAAGTTCTCACCAACGCACGTAGACCCCAGCGGCTCTTCACATGCCTCTGCCCTCATTTTGTGCCCATATTTGACGTGGCAGTCTTTTCCTCAGAAGACCCATGTCGGGCCTGTCACTAAAGCGCGAATCCCCGGCTCTTGAGTAGCTGATGCATGACGCTTCTCCTTCATGTGGGGCTTTCCTCAGCACGAGCGGTGTTGAATAATCAGCATTCTCTTTGACCACCTCTTCTCCTTGACAGCTGGTAAAGCCTCTCAAATCCATTATGTATTCTGCCTTAATTGCGTGCAGTAACTCATCTTTTACCAACAATTGTAAAAACGGAGCACTTCAGTACATGCTTTTCTGGAGCCTCAACACACTACCTACCTAAATTACATTACTAGCGAGCAATCTTTGAGGAAAGGAGAAAATACAAGAAAAGTAGCATATTTATTCAGCATTTTTTCTTGACAATAATATCCTCAGACTGTTAAAAGCCCACTTCAAAGCTCCTTATCTCTACACTGCCATTCAATGTTATGTTCAGGCCACCTCAGCCTTAATTTGTTGTCATTGGAACCCTCTGCATTATTGATTAATAATGTTCCTCCTAGCACTTTCTGCTATGATTAACTAATTTCTGGTGCTACTGGCTCCTAACCTGAGGTGACTTTTCTCCGACTATTTACACATATTATTTTTACAACTTTAGCATGAAACTGACAGACACAATTATATGTAAAGCCATCTAATACCTAAATCTTTGGCGTTTTGTCACTTCCACAGTGTCCCCTCATACAGCTCCCTTTATTATAGTGCGCAACATAATAACAGATACAGTAATTACCACATTACTGATAGACTAAAATTTGCTACGATTCTTTTATGCAAAATCTTCTTCACAAACTAAGCTCCTTCTGGCATGTACTTTTTGCATTAACTACATTACTACTACAATAGTGGTCTTGTTAAAACAAAGGTGCAGTGACTACCAGTTATACAGAACAGGCACCACTACCATCTAGATAAGTGGTCTCATGCTACTGTTTTGTGTATTCTCCTACCATACAACAGGCAATATCTAAATGCCTAATTACAAGAATGAGAAAATAAACTCTAAGCAACCTCTTTGCGTAGAAGTTCTCAAGCAACCCCAAAGTATGTCTGCGAAAGGCTCAACCTCATCAATGTCTAATCCAACTTTGGCCACCTCCTCTACAATGCCAGGAGGAACCATGGGTCGCATTTTACAAGAAATGTCAACTATCAGTTACCGTTTGCCAGATATGGACATTAATATATCCTCTCTCACCACAGAGGCCAAATCAATCAGGGCAGAAATAGTACAATTTAATACTAAAACAGACAGATTAGACCAACATTTAACAGCAGTAGAAACCAGGATTGATTCTATGCAAAGCAGAGATCAAGAACTCTTACTTCTTCGTAGTAAGCTCGTTGATCTGGAAGACTGCAGTTGACGAGACAACATCTGCTTTTTCGGCGTTCCTGAAAAGATTGAAGGTCAGAATGCTAGAACCTTCCTATGCAATGTCCTTCCCAAGTTGCTGGATATCACCTTCAACCTACCGCTTGAAATGCAACGTGCTCATCGTATTGGTGCTCTGAGTACTACTTCCGATTCTCAACCACGACCCCTCATTGCTTACTTTTTACGGCATTACCAAGTACGACAAATCTTAATGGCAGCACGCACGCAAGGCTCCTACATCTATGCTGGCCATGAAATCCGCATTGCAGCGGACTTCTCCCAAGAAACTAACAAACAGAGAAAGGCTTTCCTCTCCATGAGGTCACAATTGTGGAAAATGGACATCAAATATGGTTTGTTTGATCCTGCTCGTTTTCACAACACCAAAATGGGAATCCAGAGACTTCAACAATCCTGTAGATTTGCAACACTTTATAGATGAACTACATATTCAGGATATGGAGGTACAGCATACTTCTATTGAACAGTCTTCTCACTGTTCTCAACATCCTCCACAATTAGCAGATACTCGACGCCATACCACTAGTGAAGCTCGTCCTCGTGGCAGAGATATTGAAAGATTAATTCGTACTCATGAAGACAAAATCTCTGCCCTTCAAACATTATCTACCTTAATGCAGATCTCCCTTTAAATCTGCTTCGGATGAAGAATGACTTCACTAATATTTATATTGATAAATGATCGATATACCTCGCAAGATGGCCGACGGGTGAGGAGCTCAAATAGGGGAGCTCTGCTGGCTAGGGATCGAAAATGCCCATATATCCCTATTAGCCCCCAGCCACGCCCAGATAATGAAACCAGATTACAACAGGCTACAACAGAAATGACTACAACAGTAACAGATCGATCAGCACTACTCACCCTCATCTAGGGTTGGAGCCTCGTTGGCGGAGGAGCTGCACGAACCCGGAGCAGCTCTGCCATCACTCGGACTGGATCTTTCCCTGCAGAACAGGTCTACCGGAGCAGTCTAGGATGTGAGGAGTGCTTTAGCTACTTAGACACGCCAAAGACAGAAGATCGTTTTCACTGGTTCTGAGCCGACCCGGGCGTCTCCCATGAGCTCCCTATTCGAAATGGAGCCAGGTATGAAAGGCATTGGAGAGGGCGCCATCTTTACCAGACCCCCTTTCATCAGCTGGGTTTAGTCGATGGAGCAGTTTTCCCTTACACGCGGCGCCTACGTGCGTTCCTGCAGAGCTCCTAGGGACAGTGATGGTGCTCGGAGGCCCTTCGCGGGAGCACAAACAGCCATAGGCGCGCTCTGAGCGATGTCAGCCTGCCTGTACGGCAGATCCTCCCCGGCGAGAGGTCATAGTTTCGTCTGGGATCACCTCCCATCCTTAACCGGTCCCACCTCAAACTTAAGTTCACCAAGAAGGATTGCATAGCTTGCAGAACTAAATTTATGTATTTACTTTATTTTCTACTCCTTCTGTTCTGCCCAAGTTATCACCTGCTTATGGAATGCCACACACTTATTTCAAAACTCAAGGGTGCACTACAGGGACCCCGTTTTGAAACCTATAACAGCGACTTTTACCAGATCCCCTTTTCAGGCAAAATAGCACTCAGTCCAGCACAGAAAGAGTGATAGGACTAATCACCACACAACCCTCCAGGTAAAGGAAGAAAGGACCACCCTAACTAATTTCATACATAGAAGGACATAGGATCTCGCCCCCCAAAACTGTCTCACTCACAGAAAGAGTGATAGGACTATATCGCAGAGCTCAAGATATCCTCTACAAATTAGGCGGCCATCTTGAACTGGCTTCAGTGTCCATAGGAATGGGTTACTCCCGAGCAGACACTGAAATAATTTAAGAAAAAACCCCACAGTGCCTTATGTAATTACTTCCTTGCTTAGACAAGAATCCCTCCTTTTACCGGCCAATAGGCACGACCGCTCCTAACTCCCCCACCCTTTCCCCATTCCCGTTACGTTTCCCTACCACAGCACCTAACATATCGCACCCCTAATTGCACAAGACCGACCTGTTACCAGCCACAATTCACGACCGCTCATAATCCCTCTCTCCTTCCTCACGCCGAACATCACCCCCCCAGCATTAGTCCACTCCCCCTACCTGTCTACCCCTCATTTAAGCATAGATTCACAATGGAACACTCAGGTCAACATACATATACCATCAAGTACCCCCTTAACCTCTCAAAAAAGGCAGCTAAACATTTTAAACATTCGCTGCTAAAAACATACCCTAAGACCCCAATATCAGACCCCTACTACTATACAAACAAGGGCTCTTTAACCAATTACATTATTTTTTACACAAAGAGAAGAGCTCAATTGAGGAAAGCTTTTTACGCCCTGTTCTCAGTTTTCTCATCCAGGAAAACAGCCCACGGTCACAAGATCTCTGTCATCACCTCCCCGCATTGCAGTGCATCAGCAACAATCACCATTTGTCATAATGGGATCATCCTCATGCAATCTTCTGTCCAAAATGTAATCTTACTCGACAACATCTTTCCTTTCATCAAAGATAAAGTCCTTAGACCCTTTCCCCCTCCTCAGGCACCCCTAATTCCATAACGCCCCCATGTCCACTCCAACAACCCCCCCCAATGCATTCACCTCCTATGAACCTATCATGTCATACTCCCATCCCGGCGCCAGGAGTCAGCCTAGGTTTTGAGAACCACACCCACAAATCCTACATCACCACCCCCCACCTAGTATCCAATCAAGTAATAATCTCTCACAATCGACCCCCGTACACTAGGAACCCTCCCATGCCCCTATCCTCGACGCGCACCCCTCCGATACATACCTCTCCCCCTTTGGCTATTTCCCCCTCCCCCTCTCCGGGCAGCCTTCCTAGTAGATCTCACTACGTAGACTCAGATCCCTGTTACCCTCCAATTTACATCCCAAACCCTTCCACCCCTCACCTACCCCCAGACCAAATGATTAACACGCCTCCCATACCAGACCCTACACTCGATGAAATCCTACTTTCCCTACAATATATATAAGATGACCTACAAACGCTACAGAAATTCACCCGGCAGCAACCCAAGATCAGACGACATTCTGATGATAAGAACTTGAACTCTCACAGCAAAAGCGGCACACTACAGCACCAGTTGCAATTACTACCC
This sequence comes from Lissotriton helveticus, assembly GCF_964261635.1. NCBI lineage: Eukaryota > Metazoa > Chordata > Amphibia > Caudata > Salamandridae > Lissotriton > Lissotriton helveticus. Next base: position 1,289,306,843 of record NC_136065.1, read on the forward strand.
CCTAATCATCCGCCCCCAAGATGGAGAACAGTTCCTTACCACAACACCACAACCTTACCAGTCCACAGGAAAAATACTCTTTTCGACAAGAATATACACTCCCTCCTCCTTTCTTACGATCCCCCACCCAGCCAGAACACAGTAGACCTGAACAATCTGAATAAACCCTCCCTAATCGAAACCATCTATCTCATTTCACACAGAGCCCCTAATCAGAAAACTAGAGGTATAACCCGGCAGAATTTTATGCAAGTTCCGTCAACACCGGAACCTCCAACTACCACCAAGCTGCGTCTCAAATGCATTCTACTAAATTGTAGATCAGCCTCAAAATACGCAGCTGATATAGCTGACCTAATACTCACTCATGAACCTGACCTCCTAATCCTAACTGAAACATGGCTAAATGAGTCGTCCATGCCTATCTTCAACATACCCAATCACGACATCACCAGACTAGACAGACCCGATAGATCAGGAGGCGGTATTGCCTGCATTCACCGGAACAGTCTCTCAGTGAACCACTCACCCTCACCGGTTCTATCTTCATGTGAATACCTCTGCCTAAATATCACAAGTAATAACAAACCTATCTGTTCACTGCACACATTCTACCACCTGCAAGGCGATAACCTCACCTTCATCAAGCAATTCATGGATATTGTGACCACACATCCTGGTCAATAAAATATCCAAGTATTCCTTTGTGATTTCAATCTCAATTGGAACGACCCAAACGACCTGCAGTAAATGGCCTCAAAACATTCCTTTCGGACCTTGACCTCACCCAAATCTGCAATAGCCCCACACATGTCAAATACTCAACCCTTGACTTGGTTATTGCCAACCCAGAGGCCATTCAGCTTAACACAATCGTCCTGTGTGATTGGTCTGATCATCATTCCATCACCTTCTTCATCAAGGAATCAGTTAAACTACACTCAGCACACCCTACGAGGCCTACAATATGGAAGAGGAACCTAAAAAAACCCTCACAGACCTATCCACATCCACCAGTGTCAGCCTCCTGCTCCCCCGGAAGACCTAACTGATGTTCAAGCTTTGACACAACATTACTTTAACTCTATCACCACGATATTAGATTCAACATTGCCTCTACAACTGAAGAGTCTCTCCACAAAAGACTCTAAACCTTGGTATGACGGTAGACTCAACGAGGACACACAAGCCCTAAGACTAGTTGAACGGTGATGGAGGTCATCACCATCCATGGACCACCTCAAAATGCTATAGAAAGATCAGACATTCAAAAGCAAACTTTTTCAAAAATCAGCTAGATCAAGCCAAGAACCAACCTAAAAACCTATATGAACTAGTCAAAACTCAATCTATTGACGTAGCTCACCCTCACCAAGCTGGATAATGCACTCCACCCAGCTGTGAAGAATTTGCCTCCTTCTTCACGAAAAAGATGAAACTCCTGAAAACGGACCTACTTAAGGACTTAATAACTCAGACAGACACTCGGAAGGAAATGCCATCTCACACTCTAGCAACCCCAATCACTTGCACGTCTAAACTCGTCTTGCCTCTTGGGCCTCCTTCACAACTTATAGTGAAGAAGCGATTCTAAAAGCACTAACGTCCTTGAACCCCTCCAACCACTTCTCAGATCCCCTTTCTGCAAAATACCTCAAAGACTTCATACCGGTGCTACTGCCACTTTGGACAAAGATTATGAATGCCTCCCTACTCCAAGGAATTATTCCTGAAATTCTCAAATTGGGACAAGTTTCCCCCATCCTAAAAAATCCGACGGCCGACCCCATGGACTTAAATAACTACTCACTAATTTCCAACATCCCAACTCTGGCTAAACTCCTAGAAAAATATGTTCTCAGCCACTTAGACAACCACATCACCAATTTCCACCTGCACAATAATTTCCAATCTGGCTTCCGTGCTGGGCATTGTACAGAATCGGCAAGACCCACATCGTAGATGAAGCACTAAAAATCCTAAACCAGAATTAAACCTGCCTACTTATCCTGCTTGACTTATCTTCTGCCTTTGAAACCGTCAAACATGATAATCTACTAGACCTCTTGAAATACAGAATGGGCTTATCAAGGTCAGTACTAACCCCTTCTGTGCTCCCGCATTCCCTCCCTGGTGCTGCAAACGGCCAACGGCCTTCGCAGCCCCACCCACTCTTTAGAACGCCCGCACCGCGGCAGAATTGCTGCCGCGGTTAAGGCGCTAAATTGGTTTACCTCTTTCCTCCTAAATAAATCCCATAGTTTCAAGGTCAACCAATCCCTGTCCATGGTCGTCCCAGTTACATTAGAAGTCCCGCAGGGATCCTCCCTCTCATCCACACTGTTCAACCTATTCATGGAGCAGCTCACTGAGATCCTCAACTCATCAAATATCCACTTTCACATGTACGCAGACGACACGCAACTATGTTTAAAGATAAACTCTCCGGATTACATCAAATCTCTCAATCTAACTCTACACAAAACTCAGACATGGTTGACTGAAAACCACCTCAAACTAAATGCCCTCAAAACTGAATTACTACTAATAGCCCCACCTAACCAAACAGCCATCATACAAGAATGGCTTAAACAACCTAAAGCGCTCAACTGCCAACCTCTTATAATCGATTCAACAAAATCACTGGGAGTAACTCTGGACAGTAACCTAAACATGCAAAAACATATCAGTGCTGCAGCAAAAGGAGCAAACTTTCAGATGAACCCCCTGAGAAAATTAAAACCCTTCCTCCCAGTAAATGACTTCATACTGGCAGTCCAAGCACTAGTAATTCCTAGACTAGAATATGGTAGTGCAACTCTCTGTGGACTCCCTAGATCTACAACTATTCCTTTAAGAGCATCACTCAACTCTGCGACAAGGCTCATCACAGGTTCCAAAAGAAATTGCCACTTTTCCCCCAACTTCAAAGCATTCAATTGGCTACCCATCGAAGCAGGAATTCAATTAAAAATTGCCTGCATGATGCACAAAGCACTACATCACAACACCCTGAGGTATTTGACCCAGAAACTGGAGCTCTCGTGTGTAAACAGATCCTCCAGGAGCACCAGCAACCTTCTTCTGAAGCCTCAAAGATTTGCCAAGAAGAAAACATATAACCAACCGCGGTTTGTCTGGAATTGCTCCAAGGATTTGGAATGCACTACCCCCAGAAACAAGACTTAGGGGTCGATTAGGATGGCGGACGGAAACGTGTACCGTCCGCCGCGGAAGGTGGCTAGATACTCCGGACCTGTCCGCGGAAAATCCGCAACAGCAATTAGGATAAAACATGCAAAAAACGCCGACCGCGGCGTACGGAGCACACCAATCCCCGTCCGCGGCGGTCGGAGTACACCTGAGTCCGCGGCAGGCGGACGGAACAGTAAAAACACCGACCGCCGCGTACGCACATGACCGCGAATACATCCACCACCCCCGCGATACCTGCGCAATGTCCGTGTCCGCTATTAGGATAACTCCGCAAGTACCCCGGTAGTCACCGCCATCCACGTCCGCAGCGGTACCAATGCACCGAGAATCCGTGCACCACAGCGGAACGACAACACAAACAACATCCCTACTGTCAAACCAATGCCATACATTGGCACGGAAGTTAATCACCAAACACACGAAAAAAAACGCCCACCCACCGCAAACATCCAAACCAATCACAACACACAATGATCCACCGCCAAGCACCACACAATCCACACCTGGCAACACTCCCACCTAGCACCTGACTGCCAATACCCATTCAGACACGGTCTAGACACACACCATAAAAGAACTCCCACCCACTCCACAACTCCTCTGCATCACAGCATAGCTGCTAGCAGGACACACCACTGAACTGAGACCAAAGAGAAATAGCATTCACACAACCCACACCCAAACACACCCACCACACAAACTTCCACCACACCATTCTTACACACCACACACCTGCACCTCCCCATCCACGCAAACCCACACCCCGAGCACCACACACCATGGCACCAAAAAAAAACCCCAAATTCACTGACACCGAGTTGAAGGTTATGGTAGATGAGATCATCCGTGTGGAACCCCACTTATTCGGGGCCCTAGTGCAGCAGACCAGCATAGCCAGGAGAAACAGCATGTGGGACCGGATAGTCACCAGGGTGAATGCCTCCGGGAGCGTCCCGAGGACGAAGCAGGACATCCAGAGGCGGTGGCACGATCTAAAGACCCGAGTCAAAGCCATACGAGCCAAGAACCATCTCCGGGCTAATCACACCGGCGGTGGAACCCCTCCGGAGCCCTTACCCTACACCGAGTGGGAGGACAAGGTGATGACCATCATCCACCCTGAGAGCCTTGATGGACTTCCTGAGGGAGAAGAGGCTGGTAAGTACAAACCAAGCACCACGAGCACTACTACATGGTGTGCCTCACACAACTGTGAAGACACATCTCCCAGACCCCAACCCATGCATGCAGTCCACATACTCACCAACGTCGAAATCACTCCAACAGGCCCCCATGTCCATAGGGATGGCGGTGGTGGTGGGTGTGAGGGGATGGAACTACAACTCCCAACAGGCCCCCATGTCCATAGGGATGGCGGTGGTGGTGGTGGTGGTGGGTGGTGGTGGGTGTGAGGGGATGGAACTACAACTCCCAACAGGCCCCCATGTCCATAGGGATGGCGGTGGTGGTGGGTGTGAGGGGATGGAACTACAACTCCCAACAGGCCCCCATGTCCATAGGGATGGCGGTGGTGGTGGGTGTGAGGGGACGGAACTACAACTCCCAACAGGCCCCCATGTCCATAGGGATGGCGGTGGTGGTGGTGGTGGTGGGTGTGAGGGGATGGAACTACAACTCCCAACAGGCCCCCATGTCCATAGGGATGGCGGTGGTGGTGGGTGTGAGGGGATGGAACTACAACTCCCAACAGGCCCCCATGTCCATAGGGATGGCGGTGGTGGTGGGTGTGAGGGGATGGAACTACAACTCCCAACAGGCCCCCATGTCCATAGGGATGGCGGTGGTGGTGGTGGTGGTGGGTGTGAGGGGATGGAACTACAACTCCCAACAGGCCCCCATGTCCATAGGGATGGCGGTGGTGGTGGGTGTGAGGGGATGGAACTACAACTCCCAACAGGCCCCCATGTCCATAGGGATGGCGGTGGTGGTGGTGGTGGTGGGTGGTGGTGGGTGTGAGGGGATGGAACTACAACTCCCAACAGGCCCCCATGTCCATAGGGATGGCGGTGGTGGTGGGTGTGAGGGGATGGAACTACAACTCCCAACAGGCCCCCATGTCCATAGGGATGGCGGTGGTGGTGGGTGTGAGGGGATGGAACTACAACTCCCAACAGGCCCCCATGTCCATAGGGATGGCGGTGGTGGTGGGTGTGAGGGGACGGAACTACAACTCCCAACAGGCCCCCATGTCCATAGGGATGGCGGTGGTGGTGGTGGTGGTGGGTGTGAGGGGATGGAACTACAACTCCCAACAGGCCCCCATGTCCATAGGGATGGCGGTGGTGGTGGTGGGTGGGGTGAGTACCAGTGCAGACAGAATCGGCAAAAAAAGTGAAAACAACCTGTCAAGTCCACATTACTCATCCTCACATTTTTGTTTTGCAGGTCATCCTAATCTGACAGCTGGAAGCAACACCCGCCCTCCAGACTCGCCAATCACAGACGTCTCAGGGGACGATTGGCCAGCCACCTCCGGGGCAGAGGATGATCCCGGCACAAGCAGCCAGCCAGGGCCATCTGGCTCCCAGGTCACCCCTGCACCAACAACTACGGCCTCTGCCATTGTGACAACACCGGCCACTGTGACCTGCACAGCCACCACCAGCACCACCTCCACCACCACCACTACTACTACCACCACTCCTGCCCCTGCCACCCTGCCCAACCCAACGGCCAACGCCGTGCCAGCGCCATGCCAGCCACGCAGGGAGAGTGTGAGGCAAGGCAGAGATGCAAGTCCAGATCCGGCAGGCAGGAGCATACGCCAAAGAAGACGGGAGGATACCAACACACCCAATCCAGTGCAACAGTCATTGGAGGCACTGGGCAGGGTGGAGGTGAGCTACCAACGTGGTCAGGCACAGGCAGACCGGGCCCACCAGGACTTTGTAGATAACACTGCAATGTTGGGGGCCATTGAGAGGCGGCTTGGCCAACTAGTGGACATCTTCACCAGGACAATCAGGCCACAAACAACGCCACCGCCACCGCCACCTGCGGCGGATGTGGTACCCGATGCCCCAGCGCAACCAGCTGACTCCGTACCGGCACAAAGACGGAGGGGCCGTCCGAGGCAGGAAGTGGGCGACAGCAGTGTGGAAGCAGCTGCCACACGCTCCAAGAGGAACAGAAAATGACTGTACCAGTACCTGCGCATGCCATTCACCCTGGCAACTATCCGGTCCCACCTGCCACAGGCCTGCTGTACTAGGCAGACACCACCCTATGTGGTGTCCGCACGGAATTTTCATCTGCCATAACCTTCTACTCTCACTCCCCCACCCCTTCACTCATTTGTAAATATGCACCTACACCCATGCACAATTTGTAAATAAAAGCCACTTACTCACTCAATCATGTGTTGCCTCCATGTTTATTCACATGAATGCATCAGAAACAGATGTTACTAGGTACAGGTATCCAACTGGTACAGAATCATGGCGCTGCGGGAGTGACCTAGGGAAAATAGAAACCGCAAAGACACGTCAGGAAACATGATCACACTCATCAGAACACACTGCAGTGCAACATATAACAACCCACACGCATCACAACAGTAATGGATGAGACGACACACATCATGGAGACGTGCATTGGCCACAATTTAGCACACACACACACATGCATGCATCACATAGCAGAACACAGAGATGAAGCACACCACTATGCCACAACACCAGCACACATTCACAGGGCATACCCAAGCAGCACAAGAGGAGCACACTCACAATCAAGGGAAGTAGCGATCAATGATCTGGCGCCTCTGGTCCACACCTTCCTCCTCACCACTATCCTCATCAGTTGACATGGCTGGGTCGGGAGGGCGAGGAACTTGCAGTTCATCAGGGTCCAAGAGCAGTTCAATGTTATAGCGCACAGCCAGGTTGTGAAGCATGCAGCACGCTATCACGATCTTGCATACTTTGCCTGGTGAGTAAGGCAGGGCCCCTCCAGTCTTATCCAGGCACCGAAACCTAGACTTCAGCAGGCCAAATGTCCGTTCTACCACTCGACGTGTCCTACCATGGGCATCATTGTATCTCATTTCTCCAGCTGTAGTGGGATTGCGTAAGGGACTGAGCAGCCAAGGCCTGTTTGGGTACGCCGAGTCGCCTGTGTTGGTGGAAGAGAGAGAGAGAGAAACATCACAACCTGCATTGTGGGTCACACCATGCCACACAGATATCACTCCTGTCACCACAGCATACTCACCAACAAGCCACGCTTGTGCCGGACGCAGATTAGCCATCAGTTGGGGGACCATGCTGCTCCGCATGATGTGGGCGTCATGTGCAGAGCCAGGGAATCTTGCACACACATGTGAGATGATGTTGTCGGCCTGGCACACCACCTGCACGTTCAGGGAATGGAAGTGTTTCCGATTCCTATACACCTGCTCACGTGCCCGTGGTGCAATGAGAGCGATATGCGTGCCATCAATGGAACCCACAACGTGTGGTATACGACCCAGGGCATAGAAGTCAGCTTTGACCGCTGCCAAGTCCGCCGCCTGAGGGAAATGTATATAGTCATGCTTGTACAGCATCATGGCTGTCAGTACATCCCGGAGTACCGTGCTGAACATGGCCTGTGACATTCCCCCGGCATCTCCAACTGTGTACTGGAATGTGCCTGTTGCAAAGAAATGGAGTGCCGCCATCACCTTTTGCGTGGGTGTCATGGAACCTGGATAGTTTCTTCGCGGCTGCAGGTGAGGAGACAATAGGGTCACAAGTTCCAACAATCGACGGCGATCCAGCCTGAATTTCCGGATCACCTCCTCGTCCACCATATCCTCCAGCACAGTGTATGGGCGATGGACATTTGGAGCCCTCCTGTGTGGGGGTAGATGGAATGGAAGTCAAATCACATACAACGCATGTGTGTGCACCTCAATCACATGTCAACGCCCTCTACCAACATGTAGTATCCAGTGTATGCTTGTCATATGTGTGACTCCTCTGATTGTCAGGACAACATGGATCGACGTGGCAACAATGTGCATCCACTAGCAACATGATGTTTAGCAACATGTGCAATGCACACTGTCTCACCTCAACATCACTGCCAACCAGACATGTGACATGACCCACATGTGTAGGCCCAACATCACATGCACACATGTAAGTACATGCACACATACTAAATTAAACACCCCCCCACCCCCCCATATCATGATGCACCAATGGCAACACCAGGAATGGTGGGCATACAGACATCACATGCATGGGGACACAATAGGCAACACACATGTACAGTACACAACAGAACCCCCACCATAGTCATCATCTGACACATACCACTCACTGACAACTGATTCACAGGTGCCCATACATACGGGATCTACTGTGTACATGTGAGGTACGACAAAATTGTGTAGGGTACTACCCGATGTGGACATGCACACGTGATGGACACTTGTGGCTCACCGATGCCCATGGTATGGACACACATGGGATGGAGCATGACATGTGTAGCCACGCAATCACGCACACAACCGTGAGCAGGCAGCTGCAGACAATGGTACAAGGTGCATCATCGGCTAAGATGCTAACATTGACCACGCCATGGCGGTGCACTGCATCCGCTGTTTACGTCTGGGCATACGCGGGCCGCCTTCGACATTCACATTTTCTGCACGTGCACAGACCGTCACGCCCACACACCGGCAAGTGCATGTGCAAGGATCCGGGACGGATGGTCGATTTGCAACAATGTTGTATCACTGGCGCCTCCATGGCGGTGCACGTACACAGCGGGGGAGGTGCAGGCCTATACACCCTGTAGATGTACTCAATGGACATGCCAGTTCATGACCCCCCTTACAGTCACCTTGCATCATCCACCGTACACCGGCCGGAGCGGCCGGCCCTTCCACTACCGCCGTGCCAGGCCCTGCCCAGGACCGCCGTGCCGGCCATGGCAACAACCGCCATTGCACGGCCCTTCCACTACCGCCGTGCCAGGCCCTGCCCAGGACCGCCGTGCCGGCCATGGCAACAACCGCCATTGCACGGACCGCCAGGGAACGCCGGTAGTGGAAGGGCCGTGCAATGGCGGTGGTTGCCATGGCCGGCACGGCGGTCCTGGGCAGGGCCTGGCACGGCGGTAGTGGAAGGGCCGGCCGCTCCGGCCGGTGTACGGTGGATGATGCAAGGTGACTGTAAGGGGGGTCATGAACTGGCATGTCCATTGAGTACATCTACAGGGTGTATAGGCCTGCACCTCCCCCGCTGTGTACGTGCACCGCCATGGAGGCGCCAGTGATAGTACATTGTTGCAACTGAAGCATCCGTGCCTGAGGCTTGCACGTGCGGTTGCCGATGTGGGCCCGTGACGGTCCCTGCACATGCAGCCAATGGGAAGAGGGACGCTGGCCGCATACGGCCAATCGCAAGTAGCGGAAGCTGTGCACCGCAACAACAGGGCCAGTCATTGGCCCATTTCACGATCACGCTTCCAGGGCTGACCAATTGCTGGCGACGTATGCCACTGACACGTGCTGAGGGCCCTATATATGTGTCTTGGCCAAAATGAAACTTCCTACCCTGGGGACCATTGCTGCCTGTGACCATCACCTCGACCTGCTGCTGCTGCTGAGCTGACCACCGACTGCTGCTCTAGTGCCATCACCTCGACCTGCTGCTGCTGCTGAGCTGACCACCGACTGCTGCTCTAGTGCCATCACCTCGACCTGCTGCTGCTGCTGAGCTGACCACCGACTGCTGCTCTAGTGCCATACTCCGTGATCTTGCCATGTCGAGAGGCAAAGAGATCCGGTCTCGACCCTTCACCGCCGCGGAGCTTGATGTCCTCGTGGACGGTGTACTCCGCAACTATGGACGCCTCTACGGCGCACCGGGACGGGTGGTAAGTGCAGTGTGGGACATGTTGGTGTGCATGAGGGGGCCAAATGATCAGGCCTATTTCTATCTTAGCTGTGTAGTGTGGGCTAGACATATGTTCCTGATTGTGCATGGCTGCTGACAGTAACGTCTTGCCCCTATGTGTGTGACAGGCCACCTGTCCACTGACTTACACCCTTTTGTCTCCCATCATGGTAGGTCAAGCTGCACCTTCGCAAGGACCTGTGGAGGAGCATAGCACGGGAAGTACGGGCATTGGGGGTGTGCAACAGACGACATACACACTGCCACAAACGCTGGGACGACATTTCCAGGCTGAGCAAGAATGTAGCGGAAGTAACACTGGGCCTGATTCCAAGGACGCCCCGTCTGTCCCGACGCTCCATGACCCCTCTCATGCACCGTATCATTGCAGTGACGCATCCTGAACTGGCCGAACGTCTGAGTGCCGATCAACAGCAAACTAGCGGTGAGCATACTGTCTGTGTAGGAAACTTGTGAGTGCTATGCATGTATTGGTGCACAGACACACTATTGAGTTCCGTGTTGCGTATGTATGCCTGTGAAGCCATTTTGGTCCCATTGGGTGGTACTCATTTGACATCCAGGTCCGCCATGTTGACACGCCACTTGCTTAGTAGTTGAGTGTAAAAGCACATCCCCTAGTGGTCCATGGCCCCATGGCAGAAAATGTGAGGATGACTGGTAGGGGTGGGCCATGTGCAGGATGAGGGCTCCTAAACCTTTGTCTGCTATGTGATTTGGCTATCCTGTTCCTTCTGTACGTGAGTGTGCCCATGACTCACACATCTTTTCTGTGCATTTCAGCTTTGACAGAGGACACTCAGCCACAGACGGTGGAGAGTAGCCGAGGAAATGAGTCCGGCTCAGACTTCGCACACACGCAGACTGACACGGAGGAGGCCAGCGCCGGAGAGGGGGACAGGACCGTCCCTGAGGACTCGCATGTGGAGACACCATCGTCCTCCTCGTCGGACACTCGTGGTGAGCCTGCACTGTTGACACAGACTGGGAGTGGGCACTCATCACCTTCTGTCGTAAGACAGCACACAGGGCCCACACTTCCGCCAACTGCACCATGTACTGTTCGTGGCCGGAGGAGTAGGGGGAGCAGAGTGGCGTTCGGTGCAGGCACCGCTGCCCCTGCCACGGTGAGCCAAAATGCACTGTGTGCTGAGGCCGTTGATCTGCTGCGACAGCTGTGTGTGGGGCAGACCAATATGACAAATGCTTTCCAGGACCATGATAGGAAGTTGGGGCAGGTGGTGGCATTCATGGAAGGGATGCATGGCGATCTTGCAGGTCTACACAGGACAGTGCAGTCATTGGCAAGCAGTGTGTCGTCTGCAATAGTACAGTCGAACGAACAGGGTGCTACTTCTGTTTCACCATCTACACCGCTGGATGTCTCAGGGGGTAGTGATTATTCTGAGCAGGACTCAAATACAGGTTATTGCACTAGAAGCAGCGTCAGACAGCACGTCAGGGCACGCAGGGCACAGACCCCATCCCCTAGATCAGCTAACTCTGTTCACGTAGACGACGTCAGATGCACTGGAGTACACACACAGGATCCACAAGTGTTGTTGGGGGACATGCCTTCCGGAGCTACACAGGCATTCAACACGAAAGGTACTCCCAAGGCAAGGGATACTCACATGTCCATGGACTGTTCCTTGGACAAGGCCAGTCAGAAGACTAAAGCACCTACTAAGAGCAGGGAGACTCCCAAGAGCAGGCCCACAGCAGAGGTAAGGGACACTCCCAAGGACAGTGAGAAGACTAAGGCACCTACTAAGAGCAGGGAGACTCCCAAGAGCAGGCCCACAGCAGAGGTAAGGGACACTCCCAAGGACAGTGAGAAGACTAAGGCACCTACTAAGAGCAGGGAGACTCCCAAGAGCAGGCCCACAGCAGAGGTAAGGGACACTCCCAAGGACAGTGAGAAGACTAAGGCACCTACTAAGAGCAGGGAGACTCCCAAGAGCAGGCCCACAGCAGAGGTAAGGGACACTCCCAAGGACAGTGAGAAGACTAAGGCACCTACTAAGAGCAGGGAGACTCCCAAGAGCAGGCCCACAGCAGTGGATAGGACCACTCCCAAGGGCAGGGACACACACAGAGAGCAGGTGTCTGCTGGAGACAGGTGCACCACAGACGACAAGTCTGCTGGCAGGAACAGGGCGGCGAGCAGGGCACAGGCTACATCCAGAGACAACACTCCACCTAAGGATAAGGCACATCCTACGGACAAGGCATCTCGCATGGACAATGGCGCTATCAAGGACAGGCATACATCACTGAGGCTGATGTTTTCTACTAAACGCCAAACTGATGTCTCCGCGGCGGAGTCCCCCCATACCTCCACTCCCATCCAGGCCAGTCAGAAGCAGAGGAGGGTGTCCCCTGTTGTTGCATCCCCCATTACACATCATTCCGAGTCCAGGCGGCAGGCACAGAGCAAACGGCAGGCAGGCTCCAGCACGTCCCCCGAAACAAGATCCCCGGCAGCAGTTGCTCCACCTATGCTGGGTGGTGATTCTTTGGAGTCCCCACCACTTGGCAGTCCTGTCCTGTCCAGGGTGCACTCACACCTCCCTAAGAAACGCAGACACACACCATTGACACCTGCCAACCCCGATTTGGCTCTAGGTGAGCTATCCCCAGCTCCCAGGCCCACCCTGCCTCCTGGCCCATACAGCCCTGTGGCTCATCATTTCAGTAGTCCCAGTGGCGCTGGTGCAGTTGACTCTCATGTATCAGATGGTGGCACAGTGTCAGTTGTGCCCTCTCCTGTTGCAGATCCTGGCAGGGTATGTGGGTCTATGGCTCACGTGTCAGTTAGGAGATCTGTGTCTGTGTTGCACACTCCTGTTTCTGGTGCTGGCAGTCTGTCTGGGTCAGTGGCTCACGTGTCAGTGACTACATCTGTGGCTGTGTCTCACACTCCTGTTGCTGGTGCTGCCAGTGTGTCTGGGTCCGTGGCCCATGTGTGTGTCACTCGGGCTGTGGCTGTGTCTCACACTCCTGTTGCTGGTGCTGCCAGTGTGTCTGGGTCCGTGGCCCATGTGTGTGTCACTCGGGCTGTGGCTGTGTCTCACACTCCTGTTGCTGGTGCTGCCAGTGTGTCTGGGTCCGTGGCCCATGTGTGTGTCACTCGGGCTGTGGCTGTGTCTCACACTCCTGTTGCTGGTGCTGCCAGTGTGTCTGGGTCCGTGGCCCATGTGTGTGTCACTCGGGCTGTGGCTGTGTCTCACACTCCTGTTGCTGGTGCTGCCAGTGTGTCCGAGGCAGGTAGTTCACGCAGTCCCCCTGATTCTGTGATGTGAGGTGCTGTACACTTCACTCAAATGTTAGTTCACATGGTGTGTCCATTGAGAACTGTGTGGCACTCTTGTGGTCCCTGTGACGGTTTGGTAGGGACACGTAGTTGTGCTGCCTCTGATGTACCTGCTCTGTACTGCACAATGCCCTGTTGATGCTCTGATACTGCATGCTGCCCTCTCGTTACCTGCCTATGATGTACCTGCTCTGTACTCTACAATGCCCTGTTGATGCTCTGATACTGCATTCTGCCCTCTCATGTGCTGCCAATGATGTACCTGCTCTGTACTGCACAATGCCCTGTTGATGCTCTGATACTGCATACTGCCCTCTCGTTACCTGCCTATGATGTACCTGCTCTGTACTCTACTATGCCCTGTTGATGCTCTGATACTGCATACTGCCCCTCTCACGTGCTGCCTCTGATGGGCCTGCTCTGTGCAATGGACTGTTGATGCACTTAGCCCCTCTCACGTGCTGCCTCTGATGGGCCTGCTCTGTGCAATGGACTGTTGATGCACTTAGCCCCTCTCACGTGCTGCCTCTGATGGGCCTGCTCTGTGCAATGGACTGTTGATGCACTTAGCCCCTCTCACGTGCTGCCTCTGATGGGCCTGCTCTGTGCAATGGACTGTTGATGCACTTAGCCCCTCTCACGTGCTGCCTCTGATGGGCCTGTTCTGTGCAATGGACTGTTGATGCACTTAGCCCCTCTCACGTGCTGCCTCTGATGGGCCTGCTCTGTGCAATGGACTGTTGATGCACTTAGCCCCTCTCACGTGCTGCCTCTGATGGGCCTGTTCTGTGCAATGGACTGTTGATGCACTTAGCCCCTCTCACGTGCTGCCTCTGATGGGCCTGCTCTGTGCAATGGACTGTTGATGCACTTAGCCCCTCTCACGTGCTGCCTCTGATGGGCCTGCTCTGTGCAATGGACTGTTGATGCACTTAGCCCCTCTCACGTGCTGCCTCTGATGTACCTGCTCTGTACTCTACAATGCCCTGTTGATGCTCTGATACTGCATTCTGCCCTCTCGTTACCTGCCTATGATGTACCTGCTCTGTACTGCACAATGCCCTGTTGATGCTCTGATACTGCATACTGCCCTCTCGTTACCTGCCTATGATGTACCTGCTCTGTACTGCACAATGCCCTGTTGATGCTCTGATACTGCATACTGCCCTCTCGTTACCTGCCTATGATGTACCTGCTCTGTACTGCACAATGCCCTGTTGATGCTCTGATACTGCATACTGCCCTCTCGTTACCTGCCTATGATGTACCTGCTCTGTACTGCACAATGCCCTGTTGATGCTCTGATACTGCATACTGCCCTCTCGTTGACTGCCAATGATGTAGCTGCTGTGGTGCCCACTTTGCCCATGCTCACGCATACACTGTGATTTAACCCCTATTTTGTACAATAAAGGTAGTCTATCAGGTCTCGTGGTCTGTCGTTGTCATTCCTGCTTGCGTACTACTAATGTGTATTTGTATTTGCTTCTCATCAGTGGTTTCGGTAACATGACACTCCCCCTCCCTACGTCACGTCCCTTACTGGTATTCCCCTGCAGACGGCCAATGGTTTGTGCCTTACCTGCGTCGTCGTCCATGGTGGGCCATGACTAGGACGTGGTGGATCGCGAAGAGCATCGGGAAAGCGTGTAGCGCTGGGTCCATGGTGTTGGTCAGCTTGCGGTGGGTATCTCTGCTATGTCACCTGTCTTCGCAGTGGGGATTCCGCCGTGTTCAGACAGGTTGTTTTTCCGCTGCGGTTTTATGTGTATTTTCCGCCATCTTGATTTGGGGGACGGTCTTCGACGTCAGTACGTACGGCGGGGCATCCGGATGTGTTCCGTCCGCCACGGTCTCGTGTGTAGTTCGGCGGCGGAGCGTGCTCTTCCGTCGCGGACGGAAATTTGACACGTTTTCCTATCCTGATATGGCGGACGGAGTATCCGCGGCAGGCGGACACGGAAAAGGCTTTTTCCGCCTACTCCAGGGCCGCGGTGGCTCTTCCGTCCGCCATCCTAATGAGCCCCTTAATCCCTCAACTGCCTCCTTCAAAAAAGAAGCTAAATCTCTTCTCATGACGAAATTCACTTGAACATTGTATCGGACTCTTAGAACAACCAGTTGTAATATAAGACATTTCTTTGAAATACAATGTATCTTTTGGTGATTGTCTCTTTTGTTTATCTCCTTACTTGTAAAGTGCTCTGATACCCGCAAGGGTCATGTTTGCGCTATATAAAAATTTCAAAATAAAAATAAATAAAATAGATAGTTCATAAATTCTTTACATCTCTACCCTAGCCCCTCCATCAGAGTCTGATTACTCAATGGGTTCTTTCTGCTCTACTACACATTTGTTTCTTCATATAGTGCTGTTGAACAATTCTATATTTTCTGTTATTTATTACAAAACATTATCAGATTTAACCTTGCATAACATCTATTTTATCTTATATTGCATACTTTGGTTCAATATTTCATTCTCAATATGTAATTTACTTAACCTTTTCTCTCCTCTAGAATTTTGGAATCCTAGATATTTTTGCTAAGTACTTTTACGTCTTGTTAACCTTGATCTTTCTTTTTTCGTAATCAATGTTATATATGCTATTATTATATATTAGATAATATTCCTCTTTGTAACTGCATATCGTTCTGCATTTAACTACTGAAATGCCTTTTCATATATTTATAATTAGTCTTATAGAGGATTATTTATTGCTTATTCTCTCTTGTTACATACCATATGATACTTGCTACCACATTATTTATTTTTCCTTTCAATGTACGCTTAGGTTTATTGTCTACAATGTTTTAAAAAGTCATTTAATTTTTCTCACTACTTTAAGATTATAGATATTTTGCTACATACTTCTCTCTCTTATTCGATTTACCCTCCCTTTTTCAAAACATAATACTATTTATACTCAGCTCCTTGTTAGTGTATTTTCCTCTCATGTTATTTCTGTTATGATTGGGTTTCTTTTTACACAAACTCCATTTGGAGATAAGTACATTCTTTCTTGTATTATACTCAACTGGAATATAGCCAGTAGTTGATCATTATGTGCTTCTTATGTTTTATGCCACCAAACTCGATGAATTGACTATGTCTTATTTTTTTTTAAACAAAATTTTATTTTTCTAGCTTCACATAGATTGCAGGGCCCTGTACTCCAGAGGCTACAGCACATATCAAATATACATTAATTTGACTTTTATAAACAATAAACAAATCACATTATAACAAACGCCCCCACACCCCCCCACCCCAGATTGCGCCCATGTCACGTAAAACCATCCCCTTTGCAACTGCACACCCAGGAATCGCAGTCCCTCCGGGTCATCCCGCCCCGCCCTGCCGCTGTTCAAACATGGGAATTGTATATGCATCAGTCCGGCAAGCGTGCCTCTATCTCCCGTGGCGGGTCCAGGTCTAGCCCCCGGTAATCCGCCCACCTGTGCCATATCTTGTAGTGTTTGCGCGGGCATTCCCTGGCCAGAAAAACAGGTTGTTTGAGCCCCATACAGAAATCTAGCCCGTTTTTCCATGCGGCCACAGACGGAGCCCTGGGCGCCTTCCAGGCGTTAGCAATGTCTCTTTTCGCTAGTGTGAGACCTAATAGCATGAGATGTCACTTGTAACAATTACCCCCACTCCCTCCATGACGTGTACAGGAGAGATCCCAGCCCAATACCTCTGATAAGCAAGAATATACCCCTTCCAGATTCTATGTAGTGAGAGGCAGTCCCAGACCGTATGGAGGAGCGTACCCTCCTCCCGTTGGCAGCGGAGGCCTTCCACAGGCGCTTCCTGGTAAAGTACACTCTGTGTAGATATTTAAACTGCACTAACCACAAGCGTGTTGCTATTGCCGCCCATCGTGGGCTCGCTAGAGCGTCAGCCCAGTCCTCCTCCTCCAGTTCACCCACATCCGCCTCCCATGCATGCTTGAGCCTCTGCAGGCTAGGGGAGCAGTGGATGACCAACGTTTGGTAAATGCGGGAGATCTTGCGGTCTGAAGTTCCCCCATGAAGAGCTTCGCTTCAATGGGGCTAAAGTTGGGGAGTGACTCCATGCCCTCTAGGCTGGAGGTGAGGGCATGCCTAAATTGTAGATAGCGGTAGAATTGGGCTCGGGGCACATCATATTCTTCCTGCAGATCTTGAAATGATAGGAGTGTCAGATCACTCACAACATCTCCCAGGACTGAAACGCCTATCGTGTCCCACCTCCGGAAGCCCTGAAGTGCTGCAAGCTGAGCCAGACGTCCATTGCCCCGAAGGAGGGTCTCACAGGTTAAAATATTCCACCACCCCATCCTACGTAGTGCCTGTCTCCAGATGGAGAATACCACCCGCGTGGCCGGTGGCAAAGGCCTCCGAAGCAGTGTGGAGTACAATAGTGTATGGAGGGAATGGTGTCCCATAAGCTGCCGCTCGACCGCATATGCCGGGTTCCCCCTGCCTCCATACCACCACTCATTGTGGACCAGCAGATGTGAGGCTTGATAGTAGGAGAGGACATCCGATGTAGCCAGGCCACCGGAGTAGGTAGACAAGAAACATGTGCGCAGTGCCACCCTCACGCTGCCCCCTTCCCACAGAAACTGTCCCAGCGCTGCGTTCACTTGCCGGGACCATCGGGTGAGATTTGATATGGATGGTTCTGCAGTTGATAGAGGAGGCGGGGGAGCGCCACCATTTTGAATATGGCAGACCTACCGTATATGGACAGGGGCATACGGGGCCAGACCTTAAGATCCTCCCGGGTATGATCCCACACCGGGATCAGATTACGTTCCAAGGACACTGCTGGCTAATCAGACAGGAAGACCCCAAATATTTCAGCCCCCCACCGCCAGTTGAACCGATGCAGCCCATGCTCCCAGCCTCTGTCGACCCCCCAGGGCCCATAGCGTAGATTTGCGTGGGTTCATGTATAATCCGGAGGTTTCCCGAAATATCTGCAATATACGCAGCAGCCGCGGCCCAGACCTGTCTAGAGCAGTAAGAAATAACAGGACGTCGTCCACGTATGATGCTATTCTGTCCGAGAGCCCCGGAGTCCACTCAAAACCCCTAAGCTGGGCATCCATGCGCACCCAGGCCGCCAGCGGCTCCATGGCGAGCGCAAAGAGATATGGGAGAGGGGGCAGCCCTGCCACGTACCCCGCAAAATAGAGAAATAACGAGAAATCGCTCCCCCCACCCGCAGCAACGCCGTCAGATTCATATACAGCAGCGTTAAATAGGCCAGGAATCTCGGGCCGAGGTTAAGTCTCCGCAGGAGGGCGAATAGATATATTCAGCTTAAGGAATCAAAGGCCCTATCCATATCGGCCAATAAAAGCGCCGCTGGCTCCCCCAACTGTCCGCTGGCCGCCACTGCCACGTGTGCACACCTGATGTTGTGGTGGTCACCCTCTGGGGCATAAACCCAGCCTTGTCCGGATGTACTAGAGTGGGAATGTGCCTTGACCAGGATCTTCACCTCCACATTTAAGAGTGAAATGGGACGGTATGATGCGTGTTGCTCCGGGGGCCTGCCAGGTTTGAGAAACACCACCACCTCCGCGTGTCTCCGCGTGGGGGAAGAGAGCCCCGTTCCCATGCCTCCTCCACCACTGGACAAAAGTGTGGGGCCAGCTGCACAGAAAACCTTTTTTTAAATTCACTGGGAAATCCATTCGGTCCCAGGGCTTTCCCAGGATTCAGCTCCTCCAGGGCCATATCCAGTTCCTCATCCGTCAGCGACCTTTCCAAGTGGTCCCTCACCTCATCTGATACGGCTTTAGGTGGAAGGTCGCCTATAAATTTGGCTATGAACTCGGCAGTGAGGCACTCTTTTGGTGCGTACAGGTCTTCATAATACGCGGCGAAGCTTTCTGCAATAGTTGGGGGCTCAATAAGTGGCGCACCCGTGGGGCCCAGGACTCTCGACAGAGCCTAGGAATGGAAGGCACCCTGGCATAGTCGATGCAGCATCTTGCTGGATTTGTTCTCCCCATTGGTAGACCCTACTTTTCGTTGCCAGCCAAGCCTGGCGGGCCTCATCTATCAACAGGGCTGCATAAGATTGCTGAGCTAATATTAATTGCCGTCGTGCTGGGCCGCCATCTACCTCTCGGCTCCTGCGTTCCAGTGCCTCTACAACCTCCTCCCGACGCACCAATTCCGTCTATCGCTCCATACGCGCCGCCACGCTCCAAGAAATATCCAACCCTTTGTAGTGTGGGTTTCAAAGCCTCCCACAGTGACTGACCCCACATTTGCTGCTATGTAGTGATCTATCACTTCCTCTAGGTGCTCCCTGTATTCCTCTTTCTGCAGATGCCACACCGACATACGCCATCTGAGTGGCTGCCGCCCCGGACCAATCCAAAATGTAAGGGTCACTGGCGAATGATCTGACAGGCCCCTGGGCATAATATCACTCGACTCCACCCTATGCGCTATCCCCCTGGGAACAAAAAGATAATCAAGTCTCGTACTTGACATTTCCTTAATAACATTTATATTTATGTCTGTAGCTAAACTTATACCACAATTTTTTAAATAAAAAATTACTTATTGCTTACTGTATCTCATTTATCTTTGTACATTCTTAATCACTTCTTTCATATTCTATACTTATATTCTTCTATCACTGACTTTCAACATATCTTGTGTCTAACTATTTATTCTATTATTCTCTTAGCTTTCGTCTTTTCCTTTTAGTGGTTCTTCTCTTTCACTCTTTTCACCCACATTTCTCCCTAGGCCATGTTATGTATGCATTTTCCTCTATTATGCAAAATTTGGACTTTTGACCTTCCCTAGACGTTAATTAAATAAATAAATAAATAAATGCAAGTATTCGGACAGCCGACTATTACCATTTTTAATTACATTCACCCTCTTCCAATTCGTTTAGCGTAGAATGTATGAAAACAAGAACTCTGGAAACTTCCTAAGCTTCTTCCAATTTCTAAGAAAAAAAGGCAAGACCTTCAATTTTCCCATAGGTTTCCCAACAGTCCTCCTTGACATTGGCTGTGTAGTGTGTTAGCTTATTCAAGACAGCTTGTTACATCCACTAATCAATTATAAGAATATGAATGAATGAAATGACTTTTATAACGCGCAGCTATGCCCAATGGGCGTCAAGGCGCCTAACTCAAAAAACTAGCTAAAGGTAGTCAGATACAAGAGCTTACTGATATGCTTTAGTGAAACACCAAGTTTTCAACGCTTTCCTGAAGAGGTCAAGTGAAGGCTGTGATTTAATCTCAAGGGGAAGTGTGTTCCATAGCTGGGGTGCAAGAATGGAAAAGGCCATGCTCCCCCATCTAGCCTTCTTAGCGCGTGGGACTACCAATTGGTTTAGCTCTTGCGAGCGTAAACATCTGTTCGGGACATACCTCGTGAGCAAGGATCCCAGAGCATCAGCTGGACCTGCCATCAAGGCACGGTACGTGAGGCACAGAAGTTTAAACGAAACTCTGGAAGGGATGGGGAGCCAATGGAGACTCTTCCTGGCCAAGGTCACAGATGACAGCCAAGGCAGGGCCAGTACAAAACGCGCCGCCGCATTCTGTACGACCTGCAGTCGCTGCAGGAGGCCCTTGTTGGTCCCGGCGTAGAGTGAATTACAATAATCAAGCCGTGAACCAACAAGAGTGATCACAACCTGCTTGCGTGCCTGTGGGGAAAGATAGTGGGTGATTCTTTTTAGAGTCCTAATGACACCCCAACAGGTGGCCACCGTCCTATTGACCTGGAGTTCCATGGAGAGCCGGGTGTCAAAAATGACACCAAGATTCCTGGCAGATTGCGTCGGAGTGGGGCAGATGCCCAAGGAAGAGGGCCACCACTCTCCTGACCACAGGCCCTGGTCTTTGCCAAAGACCAGGACTTCTGTCTTGTCGCCGTTCAACTTTAGGGAGTTGAAAATCATCCACTCTGCAACAAGTTGCATGCAGGACCTAAAGTTGGACGCGGCGACATTCACAGGATGGGTCAGGGACACCATAATCTGCGTGTCGTCGGCGTACGACACGACCTCCATCCCCTGCGATCTTACTAGTCTTGCAAGGGGGGCCACGTAGATATTAAACAGGGTCGGACTCAAAGCCGACCCCTGTGGCACCCCACATTGCAAAGACTTAGCAGGGGAGAGGTAGTCTCCAAGCATTACACGCTGCTCTCGTTGATGAAGAAAAGAGCTCAGGAGACTAAGAGCCGGTCCTGCTACCCCTGCCTCCCTTAACCTAGATGTTAGAGTAGAGGGAGACAGGGTATCAAAAGCTGCTGTAAGGTCCAGCAATACTAGCATGGTGGATTGACCAAGATCTACTTTCCGGCGGATATTATCCGTGACTTTGGTCAAAGCAGACTCCGTGCTGTGAAGCTTTCTAAAGCCGTGTTGGGACCCATCTAAGAACCCTGAAGAATCAAGGAAGTTGGAAAGATGACAATTCAGATGGGCCTCCAACATCTTAGCAGGAGCCGGGAGAAGGGATATTGGTCTGAAGTTCTTCAATATACCAGGATCCAGAGTGGACTTTTTGAGGAGAGGTTTTACAATAGCTCTCTTCCATGCTACCGGGAAAATACCCTGTTCCATGGCTCCATTCATTATTTCCAACATCGGAGGAAGAATGATATCCCTACAATCCTTTAGTATTTTCAAAGGGACCGGGTCCAGAGGAGAGGCTGATTTCGTTTTATCTAGGAGGAGATTGAGACCCTCCAGAGAAAGCGCAGGGAAATGATTAAGGGCCTGAGGGGCATCCACATCCCAAGATTCGAGAAGTTTGATTCTAGAGAAGTTATCCTCACTCAAAGACATCCTCTGTGATTGTAGAGCTAGGTAGATATCATCTATTTTTTTATAGAAGAAGTCTGAGATATTATTACATAGCTCCTGGGAAACAACCACGGGATCGGGTACCTGGAGAGAGCATAAAGAGTCTACGATCTTGAAGAGCTCTTTAGATGATGTTAGAGAACAGGTTAAGTTTGTAAAGTAGACCTGTTTCTCCTTAATAACTCTGTTTTTATATTCTCGTAACAGGCCCTTGTAAGCTTCTCGATCTTTAGGATCCCACGATTTGCGCCAGCCCCGTTCCTTCTGTCTGCATTTTTGTCTGAGAAGCCTCAATCCATCCGTAAACCAAGGGGCTGTTGGCTTAAGTCGCGCCACAGCTTTGAGTGAGGAGGGGGCTAACTCATCTACAGCTTTGGTGATAGAGTCAGTGAGTTCTTGAGCCGTCTCATCCACCATTCGCTGTGAAGTGATAGTAATATTTTGGATGAAAGGGGCCAAAGCCTCATTCGTAAAATTCCTGAAGCTTCTTTTAAGACATTTCTTATTGGTACCCAGATTACCCTTCAGACAAGGAATGTCCAAGGAGAGTGGGACTGCTAGATGATCGGACCAAATTATCGGTACCGGCATGGAGACAGTTAATCTGGGGTCGTTGGAAAATATCCCATCCAGGGTGTGCCCCGCTTTGTGGGTCGGATAGAATACCCTTTGGACAAAGTCACATGCCTCCAAGGAATTGACCAAGGAGGATGTGTCTTTAGACGCCATGTCCTCAAGGTGAAAATTCATATCACCCAGGATGGTAAAGTGAGATCTACCAAAGTATGGTTCCAAAATTCTAAAAAGCTCAGTACAAAAATTGATTCTGGAACCGGGAGGTCTGTATAGAAGAATTCCAGAGAAGGAACTCGACGAGGCACTCGCAATACAGAAGTATAGGGCCTCAAATGGGTCCGAAGGAATAGATAGAGGTTTTACAGTGCACAAGAGTGTGGACTTAAAGAAGATGGCCAGTCCACCACCTCTACATCGCAGTCTATCCAACCTCTGGAGTGCATATCCTTCCGGTATAGCCAGAAGGAGGTCGTGACCAGAGGAGTCCGACGCCCATGTCTCGGTAACAAAGACCCAATCAGGTTGCCTCACGCTTACAAAATCGTGGAACTCTATACCATGTTTGATAAGAGACCGCGCATTAATCAGATAGCCTTGTTTGGATTGAAAGAGGGACCGACCAAGAGAAGGAAGAGCAGGATTCCTAATAGTCTGAGTGGAGGACTTAAGGGAGGATTTACACGAAGGGCATGCCCGTACCTGACATATGACCTCCGGCGAAAGGCGATGATGGCATTGGCGTACAGGGGGTCTAAGAGACAGCAGATCGCGCAATAAATCATGCCTATGATAAGAAGCGGACAGAGCGGGAGTTCCAGCGTCCAGCCCGTCCTGCAGCACGTCCTCAGCGCGGACGGGCGCAGACGGGCTGAACTCTGGCGTAACTCCGGCGTCAGTCAGGCGTCCCCGCTGCGCGTCAGCATGACTCACTTAAGTACCCGCCTAGCGTCCTAACGACGACTAGAGCGTCAAGCCTACCTGCTAGCGCCGAGAAGCGGCACCATCTACTTCCAAGATGGCGCTACAGCGTGGAGCTACGCCGGGAAGCGGACCCGCCCAACAGCGGTGTGTTTCCCAAAGTTAAAGTGCGAGTGAGGGCCAGGCGCTGATTAAAAGCAAGGCAAAGTAACACAAGGCGCCAATAAAAGAAAAAACGAGGTAAGTTTAAAACGAGCAGCAGCTCAGGTTCTGAAGCGCACAGAGCGCAGACACAGGTCAGATGGCAGCTAGAAAGGGAGAGCCAACAGTTTTCCTGACTTAAGTACCCGCCTAGCGTCCTAACGACGACTAGAGCGTCAAGCCTACCTGCTAGCGCCGAGAAGTGGCACCATCTACTTCCAAGATGGCGCTACAGCGTGGAGCTACGCCGGGAAGCGGACCCGCCCAACAGCGGTGTGTTTCCCAAAGTTAAAGTGCGAGTGAGGGCCAGGCGCTGATTAAAAGCAAGGCAAAGTAACACAAGGCGCCAATAAAAGTAAAAACGAGGTAAGTTTAAAACGAGCAGCAGCTCAGGTTCTGAAGCGCACAGAGCGCAGACACAGGTCAGATGGCAGCTAGAAAGGGAGAGCCAACAGTTTTCCTGACTTAAGTACCCGCCTAGCGTCCTAACGACGACTAGAGCGTCAAGCCTACCTGCTAGCGCCGAGAAGCGGCACCATCTACTTCCAAGATGGCGCTACAGCGTGGAGCTACGCCGGGAAGCGGACCCGCCCAACAGCGGTGTGTTTCCCAAAGTTAAAGTGCGAGTGAGGGCCAGGCGCTGATTAAAAGCAAGGCAAAGTAACACAAGGCGCCAATAAAAGTAAAAACGAGGTAAGTTTAAAACGAGCAGCAGCTCAGGTTCTGAAGCGCACAGAGCGCAGACACAGGTCAGATGGCAGCTTCAGGAAAAGACACAATGATAAACAAGCCCATTTTCTGGTGGCTTTTGTTGATTTGAAATGTTTCAGTGTCGCAACATAAATGTAAGAATGGAAGAACATCCAAAATATAGAATCTAAATGAATTTATAACCTAATTTTTGAATTCATGGTATGCCCAACCACACCCAACCAGGTGAGACTCAAAAGCATCATGAGAGATTAACAAATGCTGGTCCTGTGTCTCTAGTTAACTTGTTGGATAGTTCCATCCCCATAGTTTCATAAAGTTCATATGATGAGTGTGAATCCCTGTAAGGCTTTCATTTTTCTGAGGTTCTTAAAATTAGCAATATTGAATGGATAACAATAACACCTTTGCACGTGTGATGAAGGATCATTTGTGGTTCTGAAAACTACCAGCCTTATTCACAAGCATAGTTTAGCTTTGCTTGTTTCAAAACGTCCTGATATTTTTAAGATATAAAAAAAATAATACAATAGAATGTTAGTCTTTCTAACACAATATTTAATCGCTGCTTTAATGTTGAATTTTATTTCTAGCTTTATTAAATATTATTTTACACAGTGCTTGAAATACTGGGCATACAGGCAGCTGTTTCACAGCAATGTAGTGAGAAAGGTAGTTATAGAGGGAGGTTGATGCGCCCTGTCATGGTGAATAAGTTGTAACAGTAGACGGCAAACTGAGTTTATCTTGCCTGCAGAAGTAGGAGATTTTTTTTTGGGGGGGGGGGTAATATAGTGTAAACCAAACTCGACTTGAACGTGTCATAGCACTTTACATGAGCATCAGTTGCATTACAGATGGACTCAATCTTTTCTTTTGTTAGGCATGGGGAGATTAAGTGATTTGCCCAGGTTGATGAGGGTCTCTGCCGAGACTCGAACCCAGGTCCCCAGCTTTGAGGGTGAATGATTTAGGACATATGCTTGATCTCTATCTGGGAAATGCACAAAGTATCTAACCAGAGAAGTCCACTGGAAATTATACATGAACATCTTCACACTGCATAGAGGCAGTGGCAACCACAGTGTATTGTGGGAAGATGGTAAAACCTCTTGGTGGAGGAAACTGCAGCCTAACATGGTTGGTTCTATTAACAATATTTTCAAATATACATAAACCTGATAGGAAGTTGTTAGACCTATCAGCTTTAGGGTAGTCTTCCCCAATTTTTGTCTTCCACCTCCATTTATACCTAGCTCATTTGTGATGGCGGTTGGAAATGTGGTCTCTAGTTTTGCAGAGGTATGCACCCTGTCCAAGTAGGGACCACCACTATAGTCGGGGTAAGTGTAGTACACACTAAAAGTGTAACTGTGCTCATCCTCTGGTAGCTTGGCACAGAGCAGTTGTGCTAAACTAAAGAGGCAATGTGTAAAGTATTTGTGCACACCCACACACACACACACAGTAACACAATTAAAACACCACAAAAGTACTCCACACCAGTGTAGAAAAATAGCCAGTATTTATCTAAGTATCTGAGTAAAACAAGGCCAAAACAACAAAAATCTGAAATATACCCAAGTCAAGATATGAATTTTGAAAGATTAAATCAAAATGCAGTGTTTAAAATCAATAGCTCCAACTGTGGCTATCTGGTTGCGCTTGACTGAGGCAAATCCAAAAGTTCAGTCTGACTGAGATGCAGAAAGGGCCGAATACAGGAGTCATGCAGACCCACTAACAGTGCTTTGGATGCGTCAACGCTCGGGGATGATACATTGAAATCTGGAGGTGATGCATCGCTGTCGCTAGCGATATGTTGGTTCCGAAGTCGGGCAAGGTAATTGTAAAGGGGTTAATGTTGAACCGCTGCCTGTAGGCAATGCATTGATGACAAGCCATGCCAGACGGGGGATGCGACGGAGTCAGGACAGTGTGTCACAGACGTCAGTGAAGCGGTGTCCGAGAATAACACTGCAGTGGTTCTTTGGAGGCAGTGCGGCAAAGTCGAGACTCCATTGTAAGTCAAGGTTGTTGCGTCGCACTCTGCAAGCAGTGACCATGGCTTCAGTGCAGGCAACAGTGATGTGTCAGGAAAGTTGGGGCTGTGTTGTAAGTCGAGATTGATGAGTCGTGCACTCAGCGAGCGGGTACTGCAGCTACAGTTCTGTCACAGTTTGGAGTTGATTGGTTGCATTGGTTTCTTGGGTTACAGCACAAACACTCAATTCAGGACTGGATTTGGCACCACTTGGAAGAGCAGGTCTCACAGCTAAGGAGCCCAGGTGCTGATGGATGAGGCAGATGAAGTCTTTGATATCCCTGACACTTCCAACAGGAGACAAGCCCAACAAGCCCTTGTTGAACAATTAGAAATGCAGGATGTACAGAGCAAAGTCCAGTCCTCTCACTCACAAGCAAGAAGCAGCAGGCAAGCACAGCAAAGCCAGCAGCAACGTGGTGTCCCTCCTGGCAGCACAATAGCTCTTCTTCCTGGCAGTGTTCTGAGTATATGGTGTCAGAGGTCCAGTATGTATACCCATTTTAGCCTTTGAAGTAGAGAGACTTCAAAGAAAGGAGTTTGTAGTGCACACGACCTTGCCCTTTCAAAGAAAGGTCTTTGTAGTGCACACGACCTTGCCCTTCCTGGCCCTGACCCCAGACACACTAAAGGGGGGCATGCAATTCTTTGTATGGAGACAGGCACAGCCCTATTCAGGTGTAAATGTCAGCTTCTCCCACCACTCTAGCTCAGGAAAGCTCATCATCTTGGTGATGGACCATCAGGATATGCACGGCACACCTCAGCTTCTTTTGTGTGTGACTGTCTAGAGTGGATTCACAAAGCTCAACTGTCATCCAACCCAGATGTGTATTCTAGGGACAGGCAGAGGCATAGAATAGTATAAGTAAGAAAATGCTCACTGTCTTAAAAGTGGCATTTTCAGACCTGCAATTTAAAAATCAACTTCACAAAAAGATTTGTTTTTAAATTGTGAGTCCAAAGGCACCAAACTCCAGTTTTCTATCTGCTCCCGCTCCCATTTGGAAGTTACACTTATAAAGTGTTACAAGGCAGCTCAATACTAACCTATGGGAAAGATAGGGCTTGCTTTAGTAAAAAACGAATTTGCAGTTTCTCACTACCAGGACACATAAAACTCAAAAATACATGTCCTACCTTTTAACTAAACTGAACCCTGCCCATGTGGCTACCTACGGCCTACCTTAGGGGTGCCTGATAAGTAATAAAAGGGAAGATTTAGGTCTGGCAAGTAGGTAAACTAGCCCGGTCAAAATGGCAGTTTGAAGCTGCACACACAGGTTCTGCAGTGGCAGGCCTGAGACAGGTTTGCAGGACTACTCATGTGGGTGACACAATCAGTGCTCCAAGCCCACTAGTAGCATTTGATTAACAGGCCCTGGGCACATGTACTGCACTGTACTAGGGACTTATTAGTAAATAAAATGTACCAATCATGGAGAAACGAAATGCCATTACATTAGACACAGAGAACATGCATTTTTGAACTGGTCAGCAGTGAAAAAGAGTCCTAAAGCCAATAAAAAGAACAACAGAAAAAAGACTGAGGAAGGCAAAAGGTTTCGGTATAACCCTCCAAAAAGGGCCTGGTCCAACAATGACCTTAGGACTCTACACTTTACTTTTTGTTGTTGTGTTGTTGTGCCACCCACTTAAGTAGCCCATTATACATGTCTTAGGCTTGCCATTGCAGAGCCTGCATGTGCAGTTTTAAACTGTCATCTCAAACTTGCAAAATAAACTTTTTGCCAAGCCCAAACCTTCCTTTTTAATACATATAAATCATCCCTATGGTAAGCCAAGGACATCCCAGAGGGCAGGGTGCAATGTATTTAAAATGTAGGACAGGTTTTTTTCTTATTTTTTACGTGTCCTTGTAGTGAAAAACTCTTAAATGTGTTTTTAACTTCAGCAAGGCCTATCTCTCCTATAGGATAACATTGGAGTTGCCTTATTACATGTTATAAGTGCAATTTCCAAATGGGCAGAGATAAACAGTTCATGTTTGGGGTCTTTGGAATTGAGGTGAAAATCATTACTAAGGGCCTGATTCTGATGAGGTTAGGAAAGCATTCCAACTTAGGGCCTGATTCTGATGCAGTTAGGAAGGCCTCCTGACGGCATTTGCTCTTTTCAAATTGGATCAGGAATGTGTCTTACAGATCGAGGGCCAGATTAGGATGCAGTTAGGAACATAGGTTCCCATAGATGTCAATGGGAGCCCAACCAAATCGTATCTGGAAGCATCCGGATGCATCATACTCGGTGGGTCGGACTCCCCCGATCCAAGTTGGCTGGAAACCATTTCCAAAATGATTTGATCAGGAAGAGTTCCTAACCACATCAGAATTAGGCCCGTAGTGGTGAAGTCAGGTTTTTGCTCACAATTTTAAAAATACCACTTTTAGAAAGTGGTCATTTTACTCCCCCAAGCTATTGTGTGCCTATAGCCTTGCATTGGTCACATGACTGGGTGCAACTGACAGACTTTGTGAATTCCTTCCAGTCACTCAATAGAGAGCGTAGGTGTGCCTTTGTGGGTCATCTACTGGTGGGATGGGGGCAGAGCTGAGCATAGCCCCACTTACACATGAATAGCCTATGTTCTACCTTCACACAAAGGACCTAATTACCCTGCATTGACACTTCAGTCAGCTTAGAGCCATGGCTGCAGAGGCATGGAATTCCATACACTTCAAAGACTCTCTCTAGAAGTTTCTCCCACTTTCCAGAACCAGGGTACCAGTGTATAAAACAAGTATCTCATACACCAACACTTCAGTACACTTCTGCACCCGTGGATCCTCTGCCAGACAGAGGGACTGTAAGGACTGTCACTGTGCTGTACTGCTGCTCTGAAGGAACTGCTGCCCTGCTGTGCTGACCTGCTGCCCTCTTGCCCGGGCAAGAAGAACTGGACCTGCAACCCATCTTGAACCCAGGACACCAGAGTGACTCAAATGGCTAGTCTGCTGACCTTCTGATCTGCACCTCAGGGAAATATTAAGCTCCCCAACAATGCCTGAGCCGCCTCTAGCCCATCTCTTCACACAGCAATATTAATATCCCATGGGGGACCACCAACGCTGAGCTTCAGCCCTCCTCTCTGAAACGCCTGACCTTCTCTTTGCACCACTTCGACTCCCACCTGCAACGGTCTCCATGCTCCGTGTGACCCTCTCCAACACTAGCAGGACTCTTAGCAAAAAACCTGAGAAGGCAAACCTTTAGTCGGACTAATCTGGGACTGTATACAACCCGCTTTGCATCACTGCGAGCCTGAACTTTTGACTGTTATCCGGTCCAGCACGGCTGGCGCTTTCTGCATTTAGGAGCTATTTTACAGGTTAGTCTTTAAAAATTCATTGACTCCTGTTCTACTGATTGGATTGTTGTCATTTCGGTTTTGTTTTATTTATTAAATATTGCTCTATTTTTCTAACTTGGTGTGGTTTTTTTTTGTGTTGTGTTTTCACTGCTTTGCACATTGCCTCTAAGTTAAGCCTGCCTGCTCAGTGCCAAGCTACCAGAGGATTGAGCACATGTTAATTTGGCAGGTCTCTTTGGGGTTTGCTTGTGGTTGCTGCTTGACCAGGGCTCCCACCCCAGTCAACCAGTAACACAATTTCTAACAGACATGGACTGCTAGCCAATCGCCAGGTCATGGAAATACAAGATTGAGTTCAGCTAATTGAAGACCTTATTTGACAATGACCATGTGGACCCTGATACTGATTCTTCTGTAACATGGAGATGAGTGCTGTCTGTTTCCCTATACCTTGGAACAAACATGAAGGCCCTGCTGAGGCTCTGCTGACCTGTCTTGATGATCTTGCTTTCATGAAAATCATGAGGTAACTATAGTATCCCAGAGATAAGGAAATTTCAGCGGGCGCTCACTCTATTCCCCACAGGAAATATAAGGAGACCTACATAACATGCCAGCTCCTATGAGTGCAGGTCAGCTGAAAGACACTTCTGCCTGGCAAGTACACTCCCTTCCTATATCGACATTTATGGTATTCTTGAACCTCTGACCATTTTTTGATGAAGAAGGCCAGTGCACAGCCAGCATGTGTGCTAGCCTGATGAGAAGGGCCCGGTGGGTTGTCCCTCTGTTCCAGTGGATTTAACTCACTCTGTGCCTGTTGATCAGACTACTGTCTTCTATCCTTCATTTTTAAGGTCAATAACTCATCTATGTGGATCTGCTGACCCGGGACCCAAGGGATTGACAGGGTGCGGAATATGCACATTTGTAAGGACTAATGGTTACAGCCCTAAACTGAGAGATAGGTTACTTTTCCCAGAAACATTTCTTCACTAGCAGAACTCTGAGAAACTTCAGATATCTTTGCATAGTGGCTGTGTTAATGTTGTATTGATTGCCAATGTGCTTTATTTGTTTCACACAGCATCAATGTTTGTGATCTGTAGGACTGTAAACGGTAAAGTTTACAACCCTATGACACAGTACAATGTTTAGGAAGGGGCATTGTAGAAGGGTCATTCTCTTTGGTCTTCAGAAAATACTATCACACACTTTAATACTAACACTAATGTCACTTCCCCTTCATATTATTTTCTTTCCCATTACATTGCTTTCAATTTGCTTTTCCAATTATCTGCTTAATCAATTTCTGTCATCTTTCTCAGTATTCAACTTAACATTACTTTGATGTTGCACTTTTCTGTGGATCCCTTTTCATCAGTTGCACTCTTGCATCTTCCACCAGCTGAGTACCATCTTCTTTTCACTTTCTTCTTTCCTCTTACTGTGTAGCTTTTCACTCATAAACTCAAGCCTTAGTACTAATGTTCTTCCTGGTTTCTTGCTATAGTATCCACCTTCTCTTTGTTTGCCACACCCTGAGAGTATTTTCTCTGATCTCAGTGTCATTTGCCAACTGTCATACAATCCTTCATTTAGTGTCTCTAATCTGCCTCCACGTAGCTGACTCGCACAAACCTCTGCCGCCTTGGATACCATCTCCGCTCAAGTTCATTCACAACTCTTCATTCAGCAGAAACTTTCTGGATGAATGAAACCTTCACTCTCATTATTTCTTCTCCCTTTTGTTGTGTTATGGGCATTTGCATAGCACTAATGATCGCTTTTAGGGGTTTGGTATGAATTTTGTATTTGGGCACGCTTTCATACCCACGTTTTCACCTGATCTGTAAAGGGCATCATTCAAACTGTAGGAACCAATCTTTGTTGGATGACGTCTTTTTATTTTGTTGGTGTAATGTTATGAGTAGTTACTAGAGAGTTTGTTCATTGATAAGTTTCAAAATGTATTGTGTGAGTTAATGTGAAGAGTGAAATGAGGCAGATCTAGTGCGATTGTTGTGCTGGTTTATGACCATGGGTAGGTGCGCCAAATAATGTCTGTTTTTCTCTCAACATGGGTTTGGAGGATCAATTCGGCATTTCTCGCAAAGAGAAAAGCTCTTTTCATATATCTATTCCAATCCTAGTCATTGTTATCATGCACAATGTTATGCATGCAAGTTGTGCTGATAGTAGTATTTGGGTATTTTTGTGGTATATGTTTCTGTAGTTCATGACAGTGCCATTGATTTTGTAGCACCTTGCCAATTATATGGGTTTGCTGTGGATGTCGGTATTTTTAAGTGAGATTACTAATGGTTATGGTCGGTGTAGAGTGATGTAAAATACACGATTAGCTCTAACCTAAGATTTATTGGAGATTTGTTGGTTGTGGTGATGGTTGTTTCTAATGTATTGACTGTGGAGTTTTGTGTCCACTTTGAGTGCTGAGAATAGTCAGAAAAAACGGAACCGTGTATATACATTAGCATAATGGTGTCTGCTGAGTGTAAGCAGCAGTGGCGGCTGGTGTATTTTGAAAGTGGTAGGGCGGAAAATGTAGTACCCTAATGTAATAAGCGAGTGAGCCCGAACTGCAAGAGGAGGGTGCGGGGTGGTTTCCCCCCCCTCCCGCAAGAACATTTTGAAAAAAATGGATTTAAATGTTGGGTTTTACACCACATATTTACTGCAAATTTTTGAAAAAATAGGGATCCAAATATAGCCTTTTGAAGCTAAAGAAGATGGTAAACAGGGAAATGCTTGTTTTAAGAGCACTGTTTTCAAGTGTTTCCTAGACCGAATAAAATTACCTACGTGGGGCAAGTCATCTGGGAGAGAGATCCGTAGGACAGGAACTTGTACCGAGAAGCCCTTACTTGTCTTTACCAATAAGATTAGGGATATATTTCTTGACTCTTCTGTCCACAAAGCAAGGAGCCATGCCATTCAGGACCTTAATGCAGATACAGCAGGTCTTAAACTGGATCCTGTGTCTGGCTGGTGGCCAATGCAGGGACATCAATAAAGCAGTGACATATGTGATCAGTGAGTTTACATATCAGACATACACTTATACATAACAGAGTCACAAAGTCCTGATGTACATGCAAAAGCTCAGCTTTACTGCTTCTAAAGCTTCAAACTAGGTATAGTTTTCTGCAAGAAATTTCGAAGTTGCAAGAAGAAATGTTTGACAATTCTCAAATCTATAAAAAAAATCACTAGACACCATGTAGCACAACAAACCAGAACATAGCATCCAGCAAAGCCTATGAACACATCACAGCTCAATACAATATCACAACTCAAGGCATACCACTGCATCGCATCATAGCTCACTGCAACCCATCACAACATCAGAGCTCAAGGCAACTTGTAACATCATAAGACACATCACACCACAACAGAGCAGCTCGTCACAGTATCAGGATGTACTGTTTCAGGCTCCATTCTGTTTTTATAAGAATCACAATCATAGTAGGTACTGTACAACAAAACTCACTAGTAAATCAGCATGTCATAGGTAATGCAAAGCAAAACTCAGAATCAATAGTAACATCAAAATATTATTATTCATTATTATTTAGTGCACAAAAGTATATATTTGGAACGCTTCCACACTACTAAAAAAGTAGCAAAACAGCTCAAACTTGAAAGCCATTCTCACAAAGGTTGACTAGTAACCCGTCAGCTGATTATTGCTCTATTCGTGTGTAATCTGGTACTAATGTGGTCAAACCTCTGCCCAGTATTAACATGTGCAAAAAATGACAACAGTATGAAGTAATACTATCAGACAATGTGCCACATTAAGCCACATAATTTGCCTTTCCTTGGAACATAGTTTAGTCAACCCAGCCGCATTATTTAGCCCTCCCCTGTCGCATAATTCCGGGGCCCTTGAATATAGCCGAATAAGGTGGGAATACCATGCTTTATGTCCAAAAAAACATTGCTAATTGTGTGCAGATCTCAGTTGTTACCTCCTAGTCCTTTCTTATGCACACTGTTGAAGGAAATTGTACACATGTTAATACAATTCATGTTCAATTTTCCTTCATAGTTTTATCATGGATCGTTTCGCAGAGAAAGCAGATGACAGGCTGTTCAAACAGAAATCACCAGCTGAGACAGTAGCATTTCACAGCAAACCCCCTAGCTCCATGGGCAATAACCCAATAAGGGATCAATCAGAAAAGTAGCATCAGAAATCTCTCTCATAATCTCATTGACATAACCTCGATGTATGGTTTGATATTGCATTGGATTCTTGTTCTGCAGAGACAGCCTTGCAGGTGGCAGGTTTTCTTCTGATTTATTTAATGTCTTGATGGATGGCCACATGCCTTTGTGGTCTAAGAGGTTATTGCGTTCATGAGGCTGTCACGTTTGATTGATCCATTCGAATGTGGGCCAAACCAGGGGTTACAAGTAGGTGGCGGCCTCCTTAGAACAATTTTGGGCACCAACACCTATGTGTGTTCCAAATTAATCACTGCTCTTTGCTCTTCTAGGTCTCAGTAAAAAAACAAAAGTGAGATTACGGAAATCTCACACACAAAGGAGACCAGTGCCAGCGCGTGCAGTGACTGCCCGGAAGCAAACAACATGCGTCATTACTTCATTCACCTTCACACCACATGTCAGGGAAACAAACTTTCATAGTGTCATTGTGGTCACGTAATGAACAACATAGGGGTTCACTCGAGCTGATAATGCAATGCGATGCAGTGGTTGCTTAACCTACAGATCTAATATTCCCTATTTCTCTTAATACTACATTACTACATTCAGCATTTAAAATAGACTTAAGGTCAAACTTCACATCTCTGGTTGCAAACTGCAGGCCCAATATCTGGATTATCTGAGTGGAAAACGTTGCCTTTCATCTGTCAAAAGTGGATAAAACATTATAGACCCATCTGAATTAAGTAGCAATCACTGAAGTTCTAAGAGACAATTTTTTAAAGCAGGACATGAAGAGTCACAATGAAGGATGGTAGGAGAACTGTATGCTCCGTAAGCCAACACATTACACATACAACACCTAAAATAAGAGAACATGCCATATTGAAAACACTAAAAGCATAATAACCATATTATTGATCCTAGACAGATGAACGCTGAAAGCCACCCATCCTCATCACCACTCCCAGAATTGGTTTGCATAATGTTGTAAATCTGATCCCTACTGTACCTTTAACTAATCTGATTGCTTTGTCTTCACCTATGCCTCATTTCTATTAAAGTAACTATTTTCTGTGTAAAGCACTCTATCACTGAGCGATGGGTTTCAATGGTGCAATATAAAAACCACTACAATGATTGCCAAACAACTGAGTTGGAAAAATAAATAAGTAAACATGCATTTTTTTTTTTTAAATCATGCATGCGATTCAATGAGCTTTACCTCAAAGAACTTGTGTTTTAATGTGCTGCGACTTATTCTTGGTTTTCTAATTCTAAGAAACACTAAAGAAAAAAGTGCTTTGTTTAGTTGTGTCGAAGGGCCGCTGCACAACATTGCAAACCAGCGCCTATGGGACCTACAAACGCAAAACCACAGTTAATTGCACAGATCTAAGGGGACTTTAACCCGGGCTGGAAATGTGTACAGTACAGGGCAAGTACACATGGAATGCGAGGATAAAAAGGCATCAGACCCATTATTTAGGCTTTGGCCTATTGTAGCTCGTATTAAATCTCCACCCCGCCCTAACCCCGTGTGCTTCTTTGTGTGCTTATGCAATAAAAATGTCACATCGCAAAGATTCTCTGGCCAGTAAAGGCAAGCAACTATTACTTGTTGCTTTACAGGTTTTTGTTTACTTTTTTTTGCAATTTTATGTGGCGTGATATCAACCTGAAAGTATTGTCGCTTTACATGAACACCAGCTATTACAGAACAACATATTAATTTTTGTAGCCACAGGGAGATTAAGTGATGTGCCCAGACTCCAACGATCTTGATATGGCGCCTAAGATAAACGAGTGAAAAGCAGGTCTACTGTATGGGATTACAACTTCAAATATGTGAAAATTGCACCCGTTCAAGCCGAATCAGATATGACCTGCAGATGAAACTCCTCCTTTCTGAAAATCAAACAGGCATGGGCCATTAGAACAGGTCCTGAGCCCCCGCCAACCCTACAACAACTCCGGCAATGTCTGAACCCCAACCTGATCCCACACACCAGAGTTAATAAAAATCGATTCCTTGAGCATTGTTGTGAAGGGCAGCCTTCTGCCAGTAAAACTGAAGCTTGGTAAACCACAGGCGGAACTGCAGTAGGCCTGCTTCTCACCCTTCCTGGGGCATGTGGTTCGATAGCAAGGCTCAGAAATGCGGTATGTTAACTAGCAGCAGGCCCTGAAGTAAGTGAAAGAGAGCAAGAAGGGTGTGTTGATAAAAGGAAACACATCGAGACACACAGGAGGAGAGGATTAAAAGAAGGTTTATGCCGATGTCCCGTACCAAGAGAGGTGTAGGAGGGACCCAATTACATATGCCTATGGTTAAGGCAGGTTGGTGCAGGCATAAGTTAACCCCCGTAGTCTGCCTACCTATTGTTTCTGCAGCCCAACTGTAACGGGTGACTGTGGCTCGGAAGAAGGCATGTGGAGGCTCCAATTCCTGAGCCGAATGGAGTTTTTGTACATGAACCCCCCCCCCCAGTACGCATCCAGACATCACATGCGTACTTGGCATTGTAACAGAACTGGTTCTAATCCATTGTACAGCGCTTTGACACCTTCGGGTAATGTCAGGCTTTCTAAAAATGCACTAAATAAATAACAATTTTGTAATGTAACTGGTTCTGATCCATTGTACAGCGCTCTGACACCTTCTGGTAATGTCAGGCTTTATAAAAATGCACTAAATAAATAACAATTGCGAGGAACGAGGCTTTGATGTTTTACTCCATGCCAAAGGCACGCAGCTGATTTGAGCCATACAAACTGCTAATGACCAACCTACTGCAAAGTCTTGAATTTCACTCGTAACCTGCCCTCGACCAACAGCATTCTTTCTCACAACCTTCATTATGTGCGTGTTCTAGTTTTGTAAACTGGGACAAACCTCTCCAGCCCGAGTGAGGTGGTTGCTCCCGGGCCTGGAAGCACTCCGTGCCATGGCAGTAAGCCTGTCATGGGCTGCTGCATTCCTTTTCACTGCACCCCTCATTTACTTCAATCTCTTCACTGAAAACGTATAAACCCACTCACCACGAAGAAGCTCTCACAGCATGTAATGGCGGAAAGGAGCTCCAGTTTCGGGAATACTTCCCCTCACTGTCCCACAAGTACATGTCAAGGAGAGACACAGCAGATCTCTCTCTGGCACTGTTCTTTGTCCTCCTGAGCAGCGGCAGTAGCCACAGTAATTCCACCAACGAACCACCTCCTGTAAGCCTGGGTGGTTGGTGTACATTACAACGGACGCAAAATCTGCACGGCGCCACTTTGAGGTACAGGCACCATCTAAGCACAACTTTCACAGTGCACAGCCAGCAGCGATAACTTGAAATGTGCCCTGGCCCGCGCTCCCACAGGCAGTGTGAGGTAACTGACAGACACCCTAATTTGATTGGTCACAGTCAGGGCAGGGTGGGGTTAACACTACAGTGAGGCTTGCTCAGCTATGATTGATGTGTAACCCTGGCTCTGCGGAGCTGAAGCCGTCAGCGCCCAGGGCTAGCTTTATTGGCGGGGGAGGTCCTTCAGCAAATACTTCAATGGCTTTGCCGAGCAGGTGATGTCACAACCCTCGGGGCTGTGAGCTCCTCAGCCGGCAAATCTGTGTTGCTGGCGCATGCTCAGAGTGCATGATTTGTGCCTGCCATAAACCTGACTTGCGAACGCTGCCTGAAGTCATCAGACAGCCCGAGTCAGTTTAATGGCACTTTGGCACAAAGTTGTTTTCACTCGTAAATATAGTCACAATTGTGCAATACAATTAAAGCACAAATTATGGCATTTAAAGGAACCGCCACTGGTAAGCAGTCAGCTTTTGTCATTAGGGAGTACAAAGAGAACAGCATAAGTATAGGTGGTGTAGTCTTCACATTAATAGATGCATAAACCCCACTAGTGTCAAATGGTTGAGCTCAAGGCGTTAATATGTAGTGCATAGGTGAATATCAAGTGTTTGGCTTCTCTCCTTATGTCCTTGGTCTATTTAAGGTTATAAAGCCTGACATGATAGACCAACCTACAAAGAAGGAGTGGCTAAGACCCTCGCCCTCCATCAAAACATTCTGGTGCTTCTGCAGTTAAGTTGGCAGGTTGCTTTGCCATGGTCCTAATCATTAATTACTGATTAGGTGACAAATTCCAATCCACATATGTTCCTTTAATGGGATATAATAGCAACCAACCAAGTAGTTGATTCCCAAGGAGACCTGCAAGCCAGCAAAGCAATCCACAGGCTTGAAAAGACAAAAAAAAACCTCAAAGGATCTTTACCCACTCTGGCGTGAAGCAAGACAGCACCAGGATTTTGGCATACTCATCATATGGCAGCCTGTAGACAATCCAAGCTCCGAAGGACAGAATATTTCAGTGGTCTACCAAATGGGGCTGCTTCTATTGCCAGCAAGACCACCAACCCCATTCCACCTAAACATTGTAGAGCTTCGAGCTAGTACAGCTTCTCCCTCCAGGAAACCCACAATTTCTAGTCTGCCCAAGGTGAGCATCTCACTGAAATCTCACACCACACAAAATCAGCATGAGCCTTGCCTTACTATTCTTATCACAGGTGCTTACTCCATTACCCCAGCAATCATCACCATCAGTGTCATCCTTCCAAAAGAACCCTTTCATTCCATGCAACTAAAACCCAGTAATCCCACCATGTTCTCTATATCCCTACAACTTTGCCAGAGCTCAATAAGAGAGATTGGACTTTCCGTGACCCAGCTCCCATGAGTGTATCCATAATACATTAATGAATAATATTATTATGATTCTGAGCTGTAACACTCTACCTCAAGACATCTCTCTATCATAAAATCTCTATCACCTCACCCACACTCCTTGTTCTCGTCAGCTTCTTCTTCCTATCCAGGTGGCCGGTGTTTCTTTCTTATTTATGTCTAGCTGGTTTTGCTTTCTTTTTTGTCAGAAAATTCAAACACTCTTACACTCACAGTTTTTTATGCATCTTCTTCTCTGGTCCTCATCACCATCTTTGGATTCCCCACTTGTTATCTCCCTCCCATTTCTGAACCTGCAGCTCCCTGGTCTTTGAAAAGCTAACTCCAGGAAATACTTTCTTACTACTACAATCGTTTGGTTATGCCTTTTTGTTTCCCTGTCTCACATCTGTAACTTATTCACACATAACAATCCTTAAGAAACCTAGCATTCTATACCCTTAGACACTATTGTAGCTTCCACTTCAGTTCTGTTGTACCTTATCTGAAAATCTTTGTGAATACTTAATTCTCTGCACATTGATGCTATTCTCTTTTCTCCACAAGCCATCTTGATTACAGTTTCTCTGATCAAGCTAAATCTGTTCTGATTTTGTGCCTCACAAACCACTTCACTGCAATGTAATTTTATTTTTAATCTACATATTTTCCGCAACCCATCGCCTGTGTGTGGTAAAGTAGATTCTGTGACTCTGGTCTTTGCCATGTTCTCTTGTTATTTTATATAGTGTTCTATCTTGAGCCTTCTTTTTACTTCTGTATTCAATCATACCATATTCTGGGCTAGACTATCTTCTACTCTGGTTCCTCTTTATGATTAAGAGCAACAGTGCTCTGTTTTGGTCTACTGTACTCTCAGTTTACATATTACTCCACTGCAGTCAGCTCAACCCGTATTTTTTTTGTACTTTTTATTCTTACGATCTCAAATTTTTGTCCCTGCTTTCACTTCACTCCCTAGTTACCCTACATTATTTTGAGTAGCCTCTTTGCCCTTAAATATTGAATTGCATTACACTAATTTCACTTTAATTCAAATGAAGGAGAAATTATTTCTAGCCTTCACCAGCAAACTTTCCCTTTTGCCTACTCTTTTCTATTCTCTCACACCTCTCTACTTGTCTCCTTCTTTGGTCTTGTGTATGCAACTTTGAAGCCAAGTTTGATTTCTATTAACTTACACATGCCCACCTTCTTAGATTGTTTGCACCTATAGATATGTGTACCAGTAGAGACACATTCAGCCCTGTGTAATATTTCAAACTGAAATTTCAAATTGCACTTCCCCATCTTGATTACTGTGTCTGGGTCTTCTTTATCTCCTATTTTTATTTCATTCACAGTTTGGGTGCGCACTACTGATCAAGTCCTTTTACTCCTATATTCATTCATATTTTGATCTTCATGCATTCCATGTTCACATTCCCCTGTACACTCATTACATCTATTCCTATAATGCACCTAAAGATTAAAATACTCCATTTGCTAGGTGACAAGTCATTGTTATCGGTTATGGGTAATTGACAAGAGCCCAGGAACATAGTAAATATCCGTTACTGGGTAAAGCCAAGAACACTGGAACATAATGAAACAGAAAATGTAGCAGTACATTATACCATAGGCATGTTATATATCACACTAATAGGAACTATAAATAATGTAGAGGCGAACGCTAAAATATACTAGTGTGCTGTAGGCAACAGAAAGAAAATGTAGAATAATGTATCACTCTTAATTCTTTACTGACAGGAACCTCGGTTTGTATGCATTGAAGCTGTTAGCATTTGTTATTG
Organism: Lissotriton helveticus; assembly: GCF_964261635.1. Lineage (NCBI taxonomy): Eukaryota > Metazoa > Chordata > Amphibia > Caudata > Salamandridae > Lissotriton > Lissotriton helveticus. The sequence continues at coordinate 1,289,347,680 of NC_136065.1, forward strand.
AAATCCTTGAACAAATTTCTCCGATGTGTTCAGGAATGCAGTTGCATGCATTTGGTACACCATAGGAGAAGTATGGCGTTAATGCCTTTATCTTTTTAAATACTGGACGTCAATGAGAAGGGAGAGAGCATTCCAAGTGTTCTTTGGCCAGATTTATTGGAAATATATAAAGACATAATAACCCCATACTATAGTGACCACCATAACACAGAATACAATTAAATCACTTTTAAAAATAGCATCATTAAATATAATTCACTTATGGCCATATGTAGGTAAATAACATTTACCGATTCTAAAATGCTTTGTAGGTATTGATTAGGTAATTTTTATTGAATAGGTAAAGTTCAGTAAAAACCGATTCGGTATTTACCGATTCGGTATTCCCCATTCATTCCGTGGGCCAGGAATGAATGGGAAATACGGATTCGGTAAATACCGAATCGATAATCGGGGGAAGACTTACAAGGGTGGCAGGGTGTCACATTGACACCCAGTTGCACCCCTGAATAGTGCATGGGTGCATATGTGTCACACATGCCCCTTTTGCAAAAAGCACAAATTTGCTTTTTCACAGGTTTTCGATATTTACCACCAACTTATAGTTGGTGGTAAATAACGAATCCTTAAATGACAAATGCACTCTTTTGAGTGCTCCCTACATTAGGGATTTTACCGAATCGGTATTTAAGAATTCGATAATTTACCGATTCCTTAAATTACCGATTCGGTAAATTACCGAATCCTTCAATTTGTTCTCCTACATCTGAAAAGCCTAATACCGGTCTGTAACGGCCGAAATTCGGTAATTTCGGCCATTACCGACCGGTATTAGGCTACCTACATCTGGCCCTAAGAAACCTAACAAGATGGCTAAAGGAGAATAATGCACAAAACACGTCTTCATCACGTATGGATATAAAGAATGGCTTACAGTCAAGCGGCAGAAAGTGGATTACATGAGCAATGTAAAATACAGTAATTTACAGAATAATAATGTAAGGCACAACAATATAGCAGTTATGCCTGTGTCAGTGTAATAAATCTTTGTCAGAATGAACACAGTCAATGATCAAATATGATTATGGCAGTTTGATGCTTTAACCAGTAAACTCAGACTTTTATCCAAGGTGTGTAAAACTATCAAATGAAAAGGAAAGCATCTCTCATGGTGAAATCAGCAGCACCTTTTTTTAACACACCGTATAAAACTAACCTCTTACCTTTGAGATGGATCTCTCAGGTGGGGAAAAGTGGGGAATTAAAAGATGTCATGAGCTAGCATGAAGGAACTGTTGCTGCTACTGCATTTACTGCAGCGTCCCCGCCCTTTGATATGAAGTGAATAGGTTAGTATATACAGTTCGCTTACAAATAACATCTACAGTTAAGTACTAAGGAGAGGATACGGTGAATGTTCCCTGCTCATGGTTGCTGAAATTCAGGGGCATATTTATCAAGATTTGTGTGGATTTTGCACCGGTCAAAGGCATGCCAAAGCAACTCAACCCTTGAGATGCAATTTATAAAGCCACGAAGGTCGCATTGCGTGCCCTGAGTGGCTTGATAAATCCAAAGTAATGCAACAGTAAATCACTGTGTTGCATTACTCTGCCCCAGGAGGCCTTCTGTGGGGGGTGTGTGGGTGTTCCCAAGCACAACCCATGGATTTTGACACATTGAGGAAAATGACATTTTACATGTCCAATATGTCCCCTGCGTGTACCCTATGTTTAATGTATGTGCATGTCACCCATGCATTTTCCCTTAGTGGCCTGAATAATGAGGCCTCTGCATTTACGTCCTGCATTAGGATGCCAGTCATCAAGTCTCCCATGTAAGAAACGTTAATTTGCATTGAGGCCCATGTGTTTGCATTGTGCACTCTTAATTCAAGATGAACCCTTTTTGTGGCTCAGCCTGAGCCAGTTTCTGAATTAGGGTTTCATGACTCCAGACACTCTGAGAGCTGCAGTTACGTATCCCTGACCTCGCATACTTCTGGCTCAGCTGAAAGAGGCCCAGCACAGGGTGCCAAGACAGTATTTTGCACAACAGTTATCTGCTTGCTCTACAGAATCACATTCCTGCCTGGTGAAGAAGGTAAACAGAACCCGTCTTCAGAGATAGGGCCTAGCCTTTCTGTCTCCGTTTAAGTAAATTACAGAGCTTGCATCCGTAGAAAGCCCACGGCCCCCACGCAATGAACAAAGAAATATATGCTCTCTCTGGCTCTTAGTGATGAGCGACCTTTGCTTCAGATAATACATCCCCGGACTCAAGATATCAGATAATACCAGACGTGCTGGTCGCCCTGACACTGAAGGCCTCCCTACTAGACTGAATGTCAGCTCCCCCCAGTCACACGTCAGTTGCACGTCATGATCAAGTTGCGCACACAAGTAGGGCAAAGTTCCAGCTGGCCATGCAACCCCCTCCATGTATCCACCCACCTATGACTCACCTATGACTCCTCCTCAAATGCACGCCCACATGCTCTTATCTCTCTTTCTCTTGCTCTGCCTGGAGCGTTCCTCCCTATGTACAAGATTAAAAGCATATATATATTGTACTCAGTAAAATAAGAAGAAGACCCTTCCTGAACCTTAGTGGTGATGGAACTGATTCTCCCCTAACTCAAGTTATGGAAATAAAGCCCCTTTGAATTGGGCACCACGGACTCTGCCTCTCATTTAGTGCATGACACTTTGTTTATTTATAGAAATTATGACAGGGTAATATTTTATTTACCACATAAATCTGGCGCCCGAATAGTGGACTAATCCCTTTCCCCACACGCCGGAGACGTAGGTCCAGCCTTTGCCCCCTTCCACAGCCGTGACGGACTTCAAAGTGCACACGCAGCGGGACTTCCTGCTTACTCCCTCAGGCCCACGGAGGAGACGGACTGCGACCAGGCGTCCACACGAGGCGGTGAGGATCGCGGATCATCCCAACCAGAGCCCAACCCGTGAGAGAGCAAGGTCCGAGGTTCCGAAGGCCCACCTGTTCCGAGGCGCATGCGCAGTATCAAGTTTCCGAGGCCTTCAAGTTCTGCTTCCCGGTGAGTACCACTATTGGGAACGCATAAAGTTCAAGACGGTTCATTTATTTGAACACGGTAAAGACGTGTCCGTTCACACGAACACGGTAAAGACGGGTCCATGGTAAACGTGGGCACGGTAAAGACGGGTCCACGGTAAACGTGGGCACGGTAAAGACGTGTCTCATTTCTGGGACCGGTATGGCTGTACTGTATTCCAGTGCATAAAGTTAACTGTTTTCAAGTACATGTTTTATTCCATGTATCAGGTTAGACTGTATCTGTTTTAGTGTTTTAGTGTTGTAGTGTGAATGATTGTTTCAGTCAGTCTATTCTGTGTGTATTGTGTTTCCATTGTGTTGGTTTCAACATGCCACTGTTTTCAAAATTACGTCAGATAGGGACCAGGAAAGGTATACTAGAAGAGTCAGTTAACATCCCGCCTAGAGACACACCTGGTCATTATATGTATAATAAGCACGGGCTAGACGCTATTTTGTTTTTAGACTTATGGGTAGATTACACGAAGGATTTGGAGGAGAAATATAGATGGCCTGTCTCGGGAACATGGGATTCTGAATGCATTATGAGAGTAGAGGAAGCGCTATGGAAAAAGAAATCAAGACCCTCTCAGAAAGATGCCATTGAGTTATGGCGCAAAGAGTCACATAGGAGAACAGAGAAAGAATTGAACAAAGCAGAGAGAAGTAAACAAGCAGCGGAAAAAGCCAAAGAAAAAGAACTGCGGGAGGAGGGGGAACGGGTCAAAACAGAACAGGCTGATAGAGAAAGAAATGCCGTCGTTACTGGTATTTATCCCGTCCTCTCAGAAGAACTAGCTAGAGTGACCCCCTCAGAAACACCCCGTAGGTCGCGAACGCCACCACCTGTACCCTTTAGAGTATGTAGAAAGAAGCCGACAGCATCAGAGGCTTTTATTTCCTCCTATCTAGAAGAGCCCGCACCGGACTACGTAAGCGCAGATTTCCCTCCGCCCCCACCAGCAGATCAGCTCCAGCAGCTCGTAAAAGAAGACGCGGGGCCCGGGGCAGTAGGAGGAGGGGTGCCTACTGTAGATGTAGCAATTCCACATTGTGTATATGATCCAGAACCAGGAAAGGGTTCAATGCTCGCGATTTCACTAAGACTAAGACAAGCCGTCGCTTATTTGGACAAACTACCAGACATGAAAGAGCACCTAGATAAATGTACCGTTTCATTAGAACGGGGGAGGAACCCGATTGTATAGTACAAGCCATGCTACACAGAAAGGTTGGGGTTAAGAATTATATCCTACGTTTTATTATTAACTGCCTGATCAGAGAACAAGACGGAGGAGACGGAGATGTAAAACCTGGTTTGATAGAATGGAGTGATCACATAGATGCCGGTCGGCATGATAAACAGGGACAGACAGAGAGCATGTACAAGAAAATACAAAAGGAAATATTAGCAATACACAGAACAGGGTCTGACGAGAAGAGTGAGCCATCAACGGAAGAGGTAGATTCAGAAAACAAGGCAAAAGACAAAATGAATTATGTAGGCAATGCACGACGGTTTGACAGGCCCAAGTGCCTCGACTACTGTAAACAGGGGCCAGCTATAAAATAAAGATATTCCCTTGAAAATCTGTTCCAAGCTACTGAAACAGCCCTGAAACAACGGATAGGGAGCGAGCGATCTCCCACCCCACACGAAATGGAGTTGGCCCGGTCAGCCACCCAGTGGGTGTCAAATTCTAATATATATAGCAGTGATATAGTGGCCCAGACTTTCTTGAACCTTCCACCGAACGAACAGCGTTTGGCTGGTATTTACATGGTCCAACATTTAATAACGTTGTATGAGAGTCAATATTCCGATCCCGGTCCATTGTATAAATTATTGGACGACATGCTTCTAGACAGATGGACAGGCCTGGGTACTGAATTAATTAATGTCATCCTGGATCAACGACATAAGTACCTGAATTCTCTGACCACATGCATGCTTCCCGCCCCACACCACGACAGAAAGCACCTATACGTAGACAGACAGAACCCCCTACGAGAGGTACATCCCATCAAAGATGCAAACAATGAGCTTCAACGGGTGTAGTTTACACCCCCTTGACGAAATTAGAAATACTGGAAATGAAAAAGATGTTGCCCTGCCATGATAAAGACCCGGGGGGGTTTCACCAAGAATTAAAAGACATCCTCCGCATAGGAGATTATACGTACGCTGACATTCTGAAATTATTGAAAGTACTGTTGCCTGCAGGTATTTATGAAAAGCTTAAGGAAAAAGACTGGGAGGTAGGCGAGAAAAAGTTAAGTTGGGTTGCACTGGAAACAGAAGAAAAAGGCAGCCCCCCGGGGGTTGGTCTTGGGGACAAAGCTAAGGAACTGCCTGAACTCCTGATACAGGTTTTACCGAGACTATTGATTACTAAAAAGGAAGACTGGGATGCTATTTCAGCCTGTAAACAAAAACAAGAAGAGGACACAAGTGATTTCTATTCTAGATTTGAGAAATGCTTTACTATTAATAGTGGCCTTAAGCCAGGTAGCGAATCATATCCACATCTTTTCGTGAGCAAATTAGTAGAGAATTCCTTACCCCAGATCAAGAATAGGGTACTGAAGGTTGAGAGTACTTGGCAAGCAAACAGCCCTTCACAAATGTTACAGATGCTACAATATCACCAGAACAGGATTAGAGAAGAGCAGGATCAGGAAAAAAGACGCATGAAAGAGACAAAAATGAAGGTGCTGGTTGCCCAAACGGTACCGGCAAATACGAACAAAAATAGCACGACACCTGTCAAGGGGAACTGTAATTATTGCAAACAACCAGGTCACGATGTAAAGGAATGTGCTGTCCTGAAACACAATATAGCTACAGGCAAGACAAAAGAACGACAATACACTCCTAGGCAAAATAGCACCCAACAGAACACACAGCAGACAGTAGCGAATTTTTCACCTCCACCACCGCCTGTTCATGCCACACCACAAATGTATCAGTACACACAGTCAGACTATCCAGAATATCAACAGTTCTCATGAAACAGCCTTGAGAGGGAAGTTGGCTTGCCCCTTATTGAGGTTCCTGTAGATCAAGAGGGTCCGTATGTACATAGTCGTGTACTAGGACAGGACCGAAAGTTTCTGATTGACACAGGGGCGAGCAGAACTACCATCAGCCATGACGAGGTTCCAGGGGCACCTCTCTCGGGCTCACAGAATGTTTCCCTGGGATTTTCAGGAAAGCCTATTGTTAATGAAGTATCGAAACCAGTCTCCCTCGGGGTTGGTCCACTGTCACGTACCACAGACTTGCTACTTACTAAATCATGTCCAGAAAACCTACTTGGTATGAAGACATTAAAAGAACTAGGAGCAGTTATCTGTTGTTCTCCAGAGGGAGTGCGACTGTTCTTACGTGATTTTAAGGGACATTATGTGCTGACTGATTTTGACCACAGACTCCAGAATGTGCCACAGCTCCTATGGGCACAAGGATCGACTGACGTAGGTTACATGAACATAACACCACACCATGTCACTCTCAAAGCAGGAGTAGTACTACCACGTATTAGACAATACAAGTTACCACCTGATGCCGAAGTAGCCTTATTGAAAATAGTTGACGAGCTCATTTCACGAGGGGTAGTGGTAGAGACTGACTCGAATGTATGTAACTCACCTGTCATTCCTATCCTTAAACGATCAGACCCTAGTGTGCTACCAGTGTACCGACTAGTTGTTGACCTTAGAGAATTGAATAAATGTGTAGTACCACAATATCCAGTGGTTCCAGACATTTCTTCATTACTGACTGCTATTGATTCTGAGGCAACGTTCTTTACTGTCATTGACTTGAAGAATGCTTTCTTTAGTGTTCCCATTCATCCAGATAGCCAATATCTTTTCGGATTTAGTTTAAAAGGGCGTAGCTTTGTATTTACGAGAGCTCCACAAGGTTTTACAGAAAGCCCTAGCATTTATAGTCAGGCATTAAAAAGACAGCTGGACAGTATTAGCATGCCTACCAACACTGCACTACTCCAGTACGTAGACGACATCCTAATTACAGCACGATCAGAACCAGACTGCGAAAATGCATCACTGACAGTTTTACACTTTCTGGCAGACAAGGGGCACAAAGTGTCCCCTTCCAAGTTATAATTCTGTGAACAGCAAGTGGTGTACCTTGGACACTTGCTGTCCAAGGAGGGTAGACAGCTAACACAAGAACGTATACAGCTCATTTCTAACCTTTCACAGCCCAAGACACAAAAGGAAGTACGGGCCTTCATTGGCCTCACTTCATACTGTAGGCAATGGATTCCCCAGTATGCCTATCTAGCCAAACCACTCATACAATTGACAACACAGGAGGCAGCGTCTTCGACTGTCCTCCCTTGGACACAAGAACATACCTTGGCATTTGAGGAATTAAAAAGAGCATTATGTCAAGCGCCAGTTCTAGCGACTCCTAGTTACAGTAAACCTTTTATGCTTTTCGTAACTGAACGGGATGGAACAGCGTCATCTGTCCTCACACAAGATCAAGCAGGAAAACACAAGCCTTGTGCTTATTTTTCTAGTACACTGGACCCAGTGGCCCAGGCTCTACCTGCGTGCCTGAAATCGGTTGCGGCAACAGCCCTAGCCATAAGACAAAGTGACTCGATAGTGCTGGGACACCCCCTGACAGTACAGGTACCACATGACTGTGTGGAAGTAATGAATATAGTGACGAAACCAAGACAAGACCTGACAGATATTGCACTTCCAGACCCTGACCTAACACTCTATGTAGATGGATCATGCATGAGAACGAGTGCAGGAGAGTTAGTAGCAGCATATGCCGTGACCACTGCTACTGAAGTCATAGAGACACAAAGAATAGACACACTGTCAGCACAAGCAGCAGAGCTCATCGCTCTGACACAAGCCTGCATAAGAGCTAAGTACTTGAGAGTGAACATTTATACAGATTTACAATATGCTTTTTGGCGTAGTTCATGATTTCGGAGTACTGTGGAGGGAGAGAGGTTTCTTGGCCTCTCATGGGGCCAAAATTCCGCACGGCCCGCTTATTCAGGCCCTGTTGGAAGCAATACATTTACCTGCAGCCATAGCTATCCTGAAATGCAAAGCTCACACCAAAGTTACAGACACCATTTCCCAGGGTAATGACCTGGCAGACCGAACTGCTAAACTTACAGCCCAGACACCAACAGACACGACAAGGACAGAGGTACCATTACTGACAAAAAGTATGACAGTCAGGGATCCTTCTCAAGATGTACTCGACATACAGACACATGCCACTACAGATGAAATAAAGAAATGGACTGAACAAGGAGGGGTCCAGACTGACCAAGGTTGGATGACTAAGGGAAAAGGCACATGGTTTCTTCCAGATTCCATGGTACAAGTAATCATAAACACAACACATAGTCCAGCACACTTGGGAGAGAAGGCAATGATAGACAGCTTACAGAATATCTGGTTTAACAAACACCTGCGTGCAGCAGTGAAACAGAAAGTACGAACATGTATGATCTGTTGCCAGTTCAATCCAGGTAAAGGCATCCCGGTGGAACAAGGCGGATTTCATCCTCGGGGAGAGGTGTGGCGCCGCGGCCAGGGTGACCGACGCTGGAATCTGGGGATCAGGGTTCGATCCCCGGCTCCGGCGGCAGGTTAGCCCAGCACCATGCGACTCTGGGCAATAGCTTGCTTAATCTTCCCGATGGCCCCCAGCGCCTAGAGACCCTAACGGGTGATTGTGCGCTATACAAATGTGGATTATTATTATCCTCCTGACCACCATTTTGAGGTCCTCCAGATGGATTATATCCAAATGGATAGATGTAGAGGTTACAAGTATGTCTTGGTAGTTGTGTGTGCACTAACTAGATGGACAGAAGCGTATCCAGTTCCAGATTATACTGCTGTGACAACCGCCAGGCAATTGGTGCGCGAATTCTTTCCCAGATACGGATTGCCCCGTGTCGTCTACTCAGACAATGGTCAGCCATTTTCCTCTGAATTAATGAAACAAGTGTCTCTTCTGTTAGGATATAATTGGAAGTTCCATTGTGTACGACACCCTGAAGCAGCAGGCCTTGTAGAAAGACATAATCAGACAATTAAGACGAAACTAGCAAAGATCTGTGCAGAAAAGGGCGTGGATTGGATGGTAGCCTTGCCGGTTGCCCTCTTTTACATGCGTATGGTAGCTCATTCCAGAACAGGCCTATCTCCGTATGAAGTAGTTTTTGGTAGACCGCCAAATATGTGGGGTACGCCTATGCCTAAGAAAATAACTGATGTTGACAGTAACATGCTGACAGATTACCTGGCTTCCTTGATGTCTGCACTACTCTCTTGTCGTTCACAGGTTGCTGCCGCCTTCCCTGACAACACCCAGGTCAAGGAACACGCCATAGTCCCTGGTGACTTCGTCTTCGTGCGGAATTTTGATCGATCAAGCCCCCTTGAGCCGGGTTGGAAGGCGCCGAAGTTAGTGTTACTGACCACGAGGACTGCTATCAAAGTCGAAGGAAGAAAAGGATGGCTTCATGCCCATCATTGTAAACGGTACTTTGGACAATCTGGAACTTTGGTAAAGAATAAAGACATTAAAGACATTAAAGACATTAAAGACATTACAGACTTTGCGCCGCCTTTGCTAGAAAAGACTCCACAGCAAGAGTATAGGTCTAAGTTACGATCTAGTAAGTCAGACGAGGTTTAATTGTTTAAGTCCACTAGGTGGTGAATCGGTTAGACTAGATTTCTGACATGTATAAGATCGCATACGAGAATAGTAAGAAGAGCAAAATGAAAGAGAAATACTGCAAGATATTACATAGTAGATGTATAGTTTCTTTGATTATTCTTTTTTTCTGTGCATCATTATAATCTGTGTTAGTTTAATACTACATGTTTTCTTTCCTCCTATTGCCTCACATATGCACTCTTCCCTTAACAACACCGTAGAGCATACATTCAATGACCTGCCACCCCATGAACTGTCATATCGACTTGCCCTGCGTAACAATACTTTCATTCGAATGTTACAACGTTCTCATCAGACCAGCAATGCGACTGATTGCTGGGTATGTGGCCAACTCCCACCTTATCAAAAGACGAAGGGAGTTCTGCCCTTCTTCCCTTTACCGTTCTCCCACAATGGTTCGTGCGGAGCATGGTTTGCCTTAATGACCTCACTAGACAGAAAGTCCATAGTTTACCAGGGTGACTGGATATATGGAAACTTGAATAAAGTAATGAATGAGGCATGTTTTCCAGACAAAGACGGACTTCCCCAAAGGAAGGGAAGCGATCTAGAAAATGAAGAGTACGAGCAAGGAAATGCATCCGTTAGTTTTATAATGCTGAATGTTCAGCCCATGCAAAATATAGGTCCACCGTTTATTTCAGTCCTACCGGTAAAAGGTGATTTGTGTGTTAGAAAGAAAGGCTCAGTACATATGGGACACAGCGAGTGTAAAGCTGTAGTAGAGTTTAACGATAAAGGACAGTCTTCTTTCAAAGCATCACGCCATACCTATTTCATTTGCGGTCAGACAGCCTATGTACATCTGCCCTCAGACTGGGGTGGGACATGTTATATAGCGTTCCTGCTGCCACCCGTCTTTCTGTCCCCATCCCATTACCATCGAGATTCACGACTAGAGCATGTTAGACAAAGGAGAGAGACCGATGTCTCAGAGATCGATCAGACTGAAACAGCTTGGGAGCAATATACAGATTTCAACAAAGGATTATTTTTTTTATAGGTCCCGTCCAAAACAGTAAACTGATACGTAGGTTAACAAGAACTCTGGAAGCCGTAGTGAATGTGACTGCTTCTGCTCTGGCGAACTTGACCCAGGAGCAGTCTGCCATGAGACTTGTTGTTATTCAGAACCGCCTTGTTCTGCGACTGCCTGTGTTCCATATCCACGTATACAAAGGATCAAGGATGAACAAATGATGCTGTATGATCAAATATACGGTCTCATGAATATAGATGTGTCCTGAAGGGTAAAGTAGGGGACAAGGAGGGAATGAGGAAAATGAAATTTTACATGTCCAATATGTCCCCTGCGTGTACCCTATGTTTAATGTATGTGCATGTCACCCATGCATTTTCCCTTAGTGGCCTGAATAATGAGGCCTCTGCATTTACGTCCTGCATTAGGATGCCAGTCATCAAGTCTCCCATGTAAGAAACGTTAATTTTGCATTGAGGCCCATGTGTTTGCATTGTGCACTCTTAATTCAAGATGAACCCTTTTTGTGGCTCAGCCTGAGCCAGTTTCTGAATTAGGGTTTCATGACTCCAGACACTCTGAGAGCTGCAGTTACGTATCCCTGACCTCGCATACTTCTGGCTCAGCCGAAAGAGGCCCAGCACAGGGTGCCAAGACAGTATTTTGCACAACAGTTATCTGCTTGCTCTACAGAATCACATTCCTGCCTGGTGAAGAAGGTAAACAGAACCCGTCTTCAGAGATAGGGCCTAGCCTTTCTGTCTCCGTTTAAGTAAATTACAGAGCTTGCATCCGTAGAAAGCCCACGGCCCCCACGCAATGAACGAAGAAATATATGCTCTCTCTGGCTCTTAGTGATGAGCGACCTTTGCTTCAGATAATACATCCCCGGACTCAAGATATCAGATAATACCAGACGTGCTGGTCGCCCTGACACTGAAGGCCTCCCTACTAGACTGAATGTCAGCTCCCCCCAGTCACACGTCAGTTGCACGTCATGATCAAGTTGCGCACACAAGTAGGGCAAAGTTCCAGCTGGCCATGCAACCCCCTCCATGTATCCACCCACCTATGACTCACCTATGACTCCTCCTCAAATGCACGCCCACATGCTCTTATCTCTCTTTCTCTTGCTCTGCCTGGAGCGTTCCTCCCTATGTACAAGATTAAAAGCATATATATATTGTACTCAGTAAAATAAGAAGAAGACCCTTCCTGAACCTTAGTGGTGATGAAACTGATTCTCCCCTAACTCGAGTTATGGAAATAAAGCCCCTTTGAATTGGACACCACGGACTCTGCCTCTCATTTAGTGCATGACACTTTGTTTATTTATAGAAATTATGACAGGGTAATATTTTATTTACCACAACATTCCCAGATTTACTATAAGTGGTAGACCTGGGAGTGCTCCAAAATTTCTACGCCTCCCCAGATGAGGAGTAACGAGGAGAAATATGTTTATTTATCCTCGTTTTGTTACCTCTTTCTAAGCGTGCTGCATTCAACATCACCCATAGAAATAGGAAAATGGTTCCGGGGATTGTTTTTGTGCAGGAAGGAGTCCTTTCCTTCAAAAAAGCAATCCTGCTTACAACACAGACGCCCTTCATGGTGCAAGAGTGCCTGTGTTGGCCAACAAAGAAAAACCAAAGGAAATGATGGACGGAGCATTGACAATACAAGCACTCACCCCCAGTCAACTGGTCTGGGTTTAATCCATCACCGTTCTTTAGCCCACTCTGCCACACCAGTTCAGACATGGCCATATGCAAATCAGTCTGACCCTGTGCCTCATGGGAACAGTCCAGCCCGAACTGCCAAGCCATGCCTTCCCTGGACCGGAAACAAGCCTAGGCAGCACAATATGCGCCATTGCAGGGAAAAGGCAGTACAATGTTAGGTACAGTGCGTTCCTGCCCTTTCCCTCTCATGCGATTCATAAAAGGGGTGGTGATGGACAGAGTATCTGAATTAAGCAGAACACTCCTACCCAGTCAAAAGATCAGGGCTTGATCCATCACCGTTTTTTAGCTCACTGCACCATCCCAGCTCAGAACCTGGCTACATGCAAATTAGTCTGACCCTGGCCCATTGCATCATGGGAACAGGGCAGACCAAACTACCAAGCCAATTCTTTACTGGAAAGGAAACAAGCTTCCAGGGACCGGTTTCTGGCATTACAGCCGTCTTCGGCCCGGCTTGCTTGAATCCTGATGGTGCAGTGAGCAAGGGACTCACATCTGAGCATACCCTTCCACACTTGTGGTGGCCAAAACGATTCATAAAAGGGGTGGTGATGGACAGAGTATCTGAATTAAGCAGAACACTCCTACCCAGTCAAAAGATCAGGGCTTGATCCATCACCGTTTTTAGCTCACTGCACCATCCCAGCTCAGAACCAGGCTACATGCAAATTAGTCTGACCCTGGCCCAGTGCATCATGGGAACAGGGCAGTCCAAACTACCAAGCCAATTCTTTACTGGAAAGGAAACAAGCTTCCAGGGACCGGTTTCTGGCATTACAGCCGTCTTCGGCCCGGCTTGCTTGAATCCTGATGGTGCAGTGAGCAAGGGACTCACATCTGAGCATACCCTTCCACACTTGTGGTGGCCAAAACGATTCCTAAAAGGGGTGGTGATGGACAGAGTATCGGAATTAAGCAGAACACTCCTACCCAGTCAAAAGATCAGGGCTTGATCCATCACCTTTTTTTAGCTCACTGCACCATCCCAGCTCAGAACCTGGCTACATGCAAATTAGTCTGACCCTGGCCCAGTGTATCATGCAGCGCAACACAGCAAGGTTACTTGCTGCACTGCGTGATAAAATTACATACATGCCTTTCAATATGTAACCTTTGTGAAGGAGACTGTAAATGAGTCACAACCAGGGACACTCTAATTGCACACTTACGCAACCACTGTGACTTATGCATAACCATGGATTGGCTGCACTTGTGGTTAATCTGTCTCATCTATACTTTGGAAGATGTAACAAAAATTCCTTTCAAGTTTTAACAGGTCTGAAATTACTCACAGTGCAATGAAATGAATTCTTAGCAGACGTTATCTCAGCCAGAGTGACGAACTTCATCCAGGGTTTTACTACCCCAAATGAAAAAACTAGGGGGGGGTCCTATACCCCCACTGGATATGTCAGTGTAATTCAGTGTGCTTCTTTCTTTGTCATGAATGAGTGATAGCATGTGCCGTATGATATCCACACGACACAACTCTGAAATGGCTCTTCAAAACTCCAGTGTTACACTACAGCTAGGACCTGGACAATGAGAGAGGCATATATTTTATTATGGAATTGTATGTTTTGGCTTGGTTTCTTCTCTGTGTTCAAAATATTTTATTGAAGTCAGAATAAAACAACAAGGCCATACAAAAATAGCACCGAAGAAGTAGGTACCTACAAATAAACATCTGTTTATCAAGTAAACTAATATTAATGTCAGGAATAGGCAAATAGAGAAACCAAAGTGAGAGAAAAAATTCCTATAGAACATTAGATGGAATAATATACATATCTGTAAAAAACGGGGAAAAAAGAGATAACTATTGTGTTATTATTTACAAGAGCTACTAGTTATATCAGTCATTCAAAACATGAACCAGTTAAATATGATATGATCTCAAAATAATCAAAAATGTAATCCATACACTTATCAATGGGCTTCCAAAAATCTAAAATCCATGACCACCATGCATGCACAGATAACAATGAAGCATTTTTCTAATTAGTATTAATTGATTTTAAAGCTGCCAAAATTAACAAATCGAGAAGTTTACTATAAGTAACAGATACATTTGTTTTAAGTGATGTTGATTTATAAATAGCTATCGCAAATGACAATTCATCTGAGAAATGAAATATTTTAGGAATGTCCTTCTAAACCTCATTCCAAAATTGAAGAATCAAATTACATTCATAAAGCATATGACGTAGCACACCTGGAGTCAAATGACCGTACCAGCAATTAGGGGATTCTAAAGGTTTAGCATTAAATAACTTTAATGATTACAATAAGCAATTAAATAGAATAAAGGAATTAGTTTGTTAGAGTGAGACAGGCAACCATCCAGAGTTACAATTCATCCAAAACAATTTCCATGTTGCATGAGATAATGATAAATTGAATTCCTCATTCTGAAATGATGCAAGAGTAGATACATTGTCCCCCTTGGAATTAATCAATTTTTTATAGAGCAGAGAAACTGCATGCGATGATGAGTCAATTGCATGAATAAAAATGTCTAAATCTGAAGCAATCAATCAAGGAAAATTGTTAAGAAATGAACCAGGAATAGAATTACACAAAATCTCATTAATAAATATCTGATGGTGGCAAATTAAATTTCCATTGTATTTCATCAAAAGAGAAAAAAGCATTATTACGATAAACATCTTTTAAATAAAAAATACCAGTGTTAAGCCACAATTGGCAATTTTGATGTCTAGGTAGCTCAATTAAAGGATTATACTATAATGATAAATTTAAGGTATGTGAAATCATAGATTGGAAAATGAAATCAATATCATGAAAGACAAATTTTGAAGATTTTAATTTTACAGATTCAACAAGGCAGTTGAGTTAGCCATAGTGATTAAAGCAGGCAAAGGAGAAGGAGAAATTGGATTTTTTCCACGAGAAGCCAGGTAGGTAAATTAGAAACCTGGAAGCACTGGAACCATAAGAAACCTTGGGGTCTATTATGATGGCGGACGGATTGTTTCTGCCCGCTAAGGGTGTGCAGTCCCGCATGGGCAATTAGGATGCGCCCGCCACACTGGCATGCACATTCTGCATTTTTTGCATTGTGATGGGCAATGCTGTGAGCAGCACCCGCCACAATTAAAAAAAGGCAGGAGTGCATTTGCATGCACAATGTGGCAGGCACCGCGCGGTGCCTGCCACGTCATCCATGCAAATGCTGGGGGGTACCATAGGTATCCCCCATGGGCCCCCCACCCCACCAACATCCTGGGGGCCCGCAACATGCCCCCCACTCAGAAATCTGCATGCTTTTCCGGCTGTCACCGTAATGTGGCTGGCGGTGTCTAAAAGATAACGCAACCATATGCAAGCCTTTAACGCCCAATCGACCCGTCAACCGGGCGGAAAAGCGGCAGGCGGTCTTCCCTTCCGCCGCGGTCCCCAGCCATAGTATGATGACAGAAATGGGAGGCGGGTAGGGGATGATGTAGGATGGATCGCCACCCCCATGCTGGCAGTGGCGATCCAACCTACATCATAACAGACATCTTAGTTTCAAAATAAATGCTTTCTGATAACTAACAAAATCTGGTAATCCAAACTTCATTTATCTTAGCCAATTTGTTTTATTAGAACTTATACAAGGAGATTTATTATTCCAAATAAAAGTAGAAATAATCTTATCAATATTTTCATAAAAGTGAATAGGGAGTTCGGTATCATAGAAAGGAGATAAAAAATGTTTGGCGTAATAACCATTTTAATAGCATCCACTCTTCCCCACTAAGACAAACGTAAAGCAGATGAAAGTTATCCTTAATATGATTAATAATATAATCACAATTCAATGAAATGCATTGTTTAATGGTGTGTGAAATTAAAATACCAAGATATTTAAGTTTTGTTTTCTGCCATAATATTTTTTTTTGATTGGAAACATATCTGGGACACAATCAGCATTCAAAGGAAATAATTCAGTTTTATTAGTATTTAAAGTATATCCTGAAATCCTAGAATACTTTTGAATTAAAGCAAATAGAGGCGGAATGGAACCTTCAGGATTACCAATATGCACAAAGACATCATCTGCATAAGCTTACTTTTTAATAGGAATATTATTTATAATAAAAACCTTCAATTTCCACAGAATTTCTAAGAGCAGTAAGTAAAGGTTCAATAGCAAGAAGAAAAAGTAAAGTTGATAGGGGACGACTTGTCTAGTACCTCTAAAAAGTGGAAACTCATGAGAAATTTGACCATTAATAAAAATGTTGGCATAAGGACCAGAATAAAGAGCGGAAATCATATAAATGAATGAGTTACCAAAATTAAAAGCTGTTAAGGTACGGAACATATATTGCCAATAGACTTTGTCAAAAGCCTTTTCCGCATCCAATGCTAAAACACGAGATGGCATCTTTAAGGATGGACCAGTTTCAATGGCATGGAAAATGGATGCTCATGTTCTCCGTTACTCTTTGCCATTTATATTGAGCCACTATTGCAATTATTGGAGACAACTAACGGTATACAATCAATGTTAGTGGGCGAGCATCAGGTGCGCGTTTTCGCCTATGCTGACGACATAGTGGTTGTTACATCGGACCATGCGCAAGCATTAGGCAAGATTGAGCACTTGACTCAAGAGTATGGTAAGGTTGCTGGATATAAATTGAATATTACAAAAACGCAGGTTTTTTGCACAGCGGGTCTATGCCCCGGTGAGACTCAGGTGACACAAGAGGCTAGGTATTTAGGGATCAAAATTAGGATGTCACTTCAGGAGATTATTGATGTAAATTGGGCTGATATTTTAGGATCAGTTAAAAGACAGTTAGAAAAGGTAGAGTGCTTACATTTAACCATGGTCGGGCGACGGAATGTCTTAAAGATGTGTATACTCCCTAAAGTTCTATATTATTTTTGGACGGTACCGCTAGAGCTGACACGAGCACAATTAATGCAGCTTCAATCGATTACAGATAGGTTCATTTGGGGGTGGAAGAAAGCCCGTTGTGCCTCAAAATATATGATCTTACCATTGGCACGAGGAGGGTGCGGTGTTCCGAATTTTGCTCTTTATTATTTGGTATGTCTTTTGCAGAATATGAAGTATTTGCTTATCGGGGGAGAACTAATGCAGTTTGAAGCCCCAAACATTTATCAGATGTTATTAGGTGATCAAGCGCAGGAAGTCTTGCTTATTTTTTTGAACCAAGCTATTATAAGCGTACAAAATTTAAAACTGTGCTCGCAGCATATAGAGGCTGGAAATGGCTTTGCAAAATCATATCCATGAACTGGATTAATTATTATACCCCTCTTGACTCTATGGAAATATTCCCATCGATATTTTGGGACACAAAGATGAAGGCTTTGAGAAACAAAGGGATTCATCGCTTAGGGGACATCTATAGTGCTGGGGCATTGGTTTATTTTACGGAATTAAGTGAACTATGTACAATACCTAAGAACGATTTTTTTAAATATTTTCAGATACGAGATTTTTTACATAAACACTATAGATCACAGCCTATTCTAAGTAATGAAATCCTGGAAGCCCTAATTAAAAGGGTCAAGATTGGGGTTTTGTATGAAATACTTTTAGCAAAACAACGAGATGATATTGATGCTCAAGATAGGAAATGGAGGGTTAGATTGGGCAACTCTGGTTTATTTGTGCAAGAATCGATCAATATGGCCAGTCAAGTTATTTTGACAGCAAATTTACGCACCAAACATTATAAAACAGTGTTTAATTTATACTATACGCCTGTAAAAATGATGAAGTGGGGTGATGTTTATGATGGCAAATGTTTTAGGTGTCAAACCGAGGATGCAGATATTGTACATATTTTTTTCGATTGTAATGTGCTTAGACAACTTTTTCTGAGCCTCGAACAATTTTTGTCTGAAATGACGAAGGTGAATGTTTTGCTATCCAGAGCGTTGCTGTTATTTGGGGCGTGTAAGGATAGCGAAGCTGCACTGACTTGATATCCTTTTCGATATTTTATTTTTATGGCGATGGCTGTAGCCCGATTATGCATTGCTACGATGTGGTTGAAACCAGAGGCGCCATCCTATGAAATGTGCAGAGCGAAGTTTTATAATGTGTTCCATCTTGAATTTAATCTGTATCGTATCAAATCATTGAAGAAAAAATAACTAGGGGTGAAGATTTGGCAACCTATGTTACAGCATATGGAAATGTCGTTGGAAATTTAGGTTATGATGATGCTTTGTCTGCCTTCATGGTTTTTTTCTCTACTTTTCTATGTTTTTTTGTTTTCCTTTTAGTTCTATACAGCACTGTAACTGTAATGTTATGTATAACATGCATTTGTTTTATATGGTACGATCTGAGTAATAAAGGATTAAAAAAAAAGAACCATTAATCACACACACACAAAGCCCTCTATTAAGAACTAGAAAATGTAGCCAAGCTGCCAATACAGATTCAGACCATGAGAATCAAGTGACAGTCTAATTATTTTACATTGATGGCGGTAGTTACTGATCTAGGAAGGGACGAAATCCTCAGTGCGTAGAAAAGATTTTGGAAAAATTATCTTTCCTTATTCTCATAGATGGATCAAAAAATCCTTATTTGAAACCACAGTTTCTTAGTGGCAAACGTAGGTCTGAGAACTCCTTACATATTTTAACAGATTCCTTAGCAAAGTTTTGGTTAATAAAAATGTTATTACCGTTGATTATTAAAGATGGCAACACATGTATATTTTCTCCCTTCATTTTGAAAGAAAAATGAGCAGAAAAAATGACACAAATGTCAAAGGCAGCCCAAAAGATATAAAAAAACAAGCATTTACAATGCAATAGGTCTCGCATTATTAAAGTTTGAGCTATTGGCATTGTAAATGACAATGCGTTTTATTCATTTGCATTGGTGCATAAACAAGCACTTTGTACTTATAGTCCATGCTTATGAGAAGCAAGGCTGGCAGTCTCTTTTACTGCCATCCTTGCTCATCGTAAGCAAGAACTATACGTTCAAAGTGCATGTTTATGCACCGATTGCAGGTTTTAAAAACAAATGAATAAAAGGCATTGGGGGCTGCTGTATAAAGTGCAAGCAGGAGACGGATGTGAGCCCACCTCTGACATACACACAGTTGTGGTGCAGGCCTCAGTGGGGGCTGCTGTATAAAGTGCAAGCAGGAGACGGATGTGAGCCCACCTCTGACATACACACTGTTGTGGTGTACTGTTCCAGCATTCTCTGTCACTGTATGTGGTATCAAGATTTTCACCTTACATGTGACAATCTGCCGTGTCATGGTGTGTGTTGTCAGTGTTTAATGCTAGAGTGGCCGGTAGCTGGGTGGAGGGTGTCTGAGTAAAGTGTGAGGGCTGCAGTGTCAGGGTACACATTGTGTACAGACTTCCTCATCCCAATGGATAATGCTGGGGTGCAGGACATATGTCTAAGGAGCTACCACAGGCAGACCCCTTCATGGGCCTTCGGTGAAAGAGTCCTGGCACAGTTCTGTATATGCATATTTTGATCAGTGTGAGTCTGCTTATAGCATCTCGCCACATTGATGGTTTTTCCACATTTTCCTAAATTCTCCCCACGGAGTGTTAGAAGTACATATGTGGCAGTGAATAGCTGAAGCTAACAATTTAATTTGCTGCAGACATAGAGCCAAGAAAAGCGAAAACACTTCCAACAGTTGAGTATGGTGAACGAAAAGAAAAACTAGGCTGAGCAGTAATCCTTGTGTGAAGTCACGCGCTCTTTAAGACTCTTTTTTATAAAACAAGAGTAATCACAAATGCATGCATCGGCAGCCCAGCACCCGTGCACATTAATTACATTTAAAAAAAACATTGAACCAGACGCCATGGTGCAAGCACATTACTTGACAAATTCACCGCCGCAGCCCGGCTTGGACAGGAAGCCAGGCAACCTGTGTTGGGACGGGGGTGGGGCCGCAAAAAGACAGGAAGCAGATGGGAGCCTACCCCGCGCTTCTGTGCCCATGAAGCCAGCCGGAAGTGACCGTGTGAGCTAACGGGGCTCCTGTGCTCGTGGAGAGCCCCGCTTGCTGCCGACACTGACCCGCTGACGAGGGAGAGAGGGACAACCAGCGTGGTACGCTGATGCGGCGGAGTGACGGAGCCTGTAGCGGAAAGAGCCCGGTGAGTGGGGGGGGAGGGGGTGTGTGCACGTGTGTGTGTGCACGTGTGTCTGTGTGCGTGTGTGTGCATGTGTCTGTATGTGCACGCGTGTGTCTGTGTGTGTGCGCGTGTGTTTGTGTGTGTGCGCGTGTGTTTGTGTGTGTGCGCGTGCGTGTGTTTCCGACATGCTGTCCACAAGCGACCTGATCCGATTCCGGATGCGCGTGCCCATCTCCTGTCTCCTGGGAAGCAGAGCCGGTGACTATAGGTCTCGCAGGCGAGACGGCGCTTTCGCGCAGTAATTGCCAGGTGCGAGACCTAATGACCAAATAACTAACTAACTCTGACTGTGGGTGTGAATTAGGCTTCAACCATGCCCTGCCTGCAATTAACCCCTCCCTCCTGACTGGAAACCTCAGCAGCACTTCACCAGATGGACCCGGGAGAGGCTGGAGTAGAAAACATGGGCCTAACCTTCTGTATAGGACCCAGCGATGACAGGAACACAAAGCGCCAGCCCCACAATACAACCAGAGGACTAACAATGAGGTAAACATGCCAATTATGTGGCAGAAATGCTAGTCGATGATAGGGCTGCACCCGAGAACTACCAGGTAGCGGCCATCTTGCTTTGCGCTCTTGCACGACTCCAGCTTGGTTTCTTCTAACTGGATTATTGCAGATGTTTTCCATGAACCATTTTACTTAGGTTAAGTGTTACGTGGAAATACAGGACCATGAATTTCTTAAGATAAAATCAGTAGTTGCTGGTAAATGTCAGTTTGATGTGGATCGTTTGTATGTGTATAGATTTCTTTCTTCAAAAATCCTTCTCTTTTCTATTAAATTGGGTCCGTTTGGAATCAATAACAATGTGTTAAAATGTTAAACTTGCAAAATGAAAATGCCACAGAATGTGCTGCTAATTTGACTTTATTTCCATAATATGCAGTTTTTTACACCACATGTTAGTAAATTCTGTAACCTAAAATGACTCTCAGTTGCAACATGATTCCTAATGAACACCTAATGAGCCCCAAGATGGATTAGGAGTTAATGCTTACCTCAGATAGCTGGGGGGGTCCAAGAGTGAGAAATCAAAATCTAGGCTAGGAGAACTCCACATTCTAACCTTCAAGGTGAGTAAATTGAAGTCTATTAAATTCAATGTAGTAACTTTTGTTATTTACAGTGCTTAGAAACCTCAGAAGAGTATTGTATCAAAGGCAGGCTACTATTGTTAGTAGTAGTAGTATCATTATTATATTTGTTCATGTGTCCCACTACTCTATTGAAGTAGGAGTTTGTCACAGCAGGAACCACCCAAATGTCTCACATTCGCTGTTTAAAGTTCCAGCCAAGCTAGTCACTAGGGGCTAGATGTAGGTAAATCTAATTTACCGACTCATAAATACCGAATTTTACCGATTCGGTATTTATGAATCGGTAAATTAGAAGGAGGCAGATGTAGGTAATTCTTAAATAACAATTACCAAATCTGTAAGATTCGGTATTTACCGATTCGGTAAATACCGAATCGGTATTTCCCATTGATTCCTATGGGCTTCAAAGGGCTTTCCTATGGGCTTTGAAGCCCATAGGAATCAATGGGAAATACCGATTCGGTATTTACCGAATCTGTAAATACCGAATCTTACAGATTTGGTAATTGTTATTTAAGAATTACCTATATCTGCCTCCTTCTAATTTACCGATTCATAAATACCGAATCGGTAAAATTTGGTATTTATGAGTCGGTAAATTAGATTTACCTACATCTAGCCCCTAGTGACTAGCTTGGCTGGAACTTTAAACAGCGAATGTGAGACATTTGGGTGGTTCCTGCTGTGACAAACTCCTACTTCAATAGAGTAGTGGGACACATGGATTCCTATGGGCTTTGAAGCCCATAGGAATCAATGGGAAATACCGATTCGGTATTTACCGAATCGGTAAATACCGAATCCTGGCAGGGGGAACGGGGTGTCACTTTGACACCCTGTAGCACCCCAATTGCAGGCTTGTGTGCCATATGGCACACATACATGCCCTAAGGGCATGTCTGTGTCACATGGCACAGGTGTACATGCACAGATGTGCATGTACACTGGAAATAGGTATTTTACCACCCAATAGGATTGGGTGCTAAATACCGACTGCTAAAGGGCCTGTGGCACTCTTTGAAGTGCCACCTACATCTTGATTTACAGAATCGGTAAATTTACCGATTCAGTAATTTACCGATTCTGTATATTTACCGAATAGGTAAATATACCGATTCTGTAAATAAGATGCCCCCTACATGCCAAATCGAAAATACCGGTCGGTAACGGCCGAATTTGGCCGTTACCGACCTGTATTAGGGCTCCTACATCTGGCCCTAGGTCACGAGACACTAAAAAATGTATAGATCGTTCTTTAAATCAGGCACAGCCTTCTTTGTTATAATCTTCATCTGGACTGATGATTCTCCGTGGGTAGGAGAAGGAAGGCCTTCCTACAGTGCTCTCTCAGGCAAGAATCTATTCTAAACCAGGGCTCATAAGTCGCATTTTAATGTAATTGAGGTAACTGTTCCTAAAAACAGAAGGCACAGGCATGAGCTTCACAAAAGTCCATGCAGAAACCCTTCAGTATTGCAACATGTGATAATCTTTATTATTACTCGTTGATTAAGTTAAGTTTTACCCAGCATCCTATCTGCAAACATAATTAACATCTGCATATTTATTCTGTCCATTATTACTGTTCAGTAGTACATTTTTCTGAAAGAACCCCCAATTTGTATCTGTTGCAAAGACTATAACAACACGTTTGTCTGCATTGCACAGTATAAAACTGACAATTGGATGCAAATACAGACCTAAAACAGCATAGAAATGTACTTTCTTTGGCTAGTTTTATGCTTGACTTTTTTTAGTTAAATGGATTATGGGCTTATGTTAAAAGTACCAGTTGAAGGACTGGGTGAATGGCTTGTATTGCAGCAGAAAACTGGAACCTAAATTCTTAAAGTTATTGCTGCACAGCAATGTAGACAGAATGTTTGGTTATTTGTATAGTGAATATGGGTTCACACATTTTACTGTTCACAACTTCAACACTGTGCTCAAAATAGCAGCTATTTAGAACATTGTACAGCATCTTATTTTAAGGTCTTGAATTCCAAAGAGCTCCTCGGGAGAAATACATAAAATAAATATAAATGTGCTGGACCGTTTTGTGGGGCTGTTTCTTGATAGAGCAATGTACTGCCAGGGGTCCTCTAGTATGAACAGAGAGCCAGAGACAGTCTTCCGAACACAACGGGGGTATTCCTTATAAACGAGGAACACGTTTTTATTACAAATAGTGTACATCTAGATTTGTTTTCTGCTCGCTGCAACCTTACATATGATCTACACAATCTAATTTACTCCTGGACGTAGAAAGGGCACACGTGATTAAATAGTGTTCCTGTGCTCCCATGCAAAATCAAATCGTTAATCGTTGGTGAATAACATTTTCAACACGGTCTTAGGATCGTTTTGATGTTTTTATTTAAAAACAAAAATGTTTTTTTGTTGCCATGTGATCCTTTTTACAGCCATGTGTATTAAAATGGGAAAATAGCTGGGTTGTTACTCACTGTATGTTGCAGAATGTGTATTAAATTGTATAATATGCTGCATAGTTTGACTGCTGGTATGGTAGGACTGACCTTTAAGGCAATCGGGCAGTGCCTGCCCGGCTGGTTTGACAGGTAAGTGTATGGGACTTTTTTTAGCTACTTGTGGGCCTGTATTGTGGCCTGCTGAGCCGGTTTATATTGTTGATTTCTCTGATATTAAAGCAAACATTGCCTGCAGCAAACTGAAATCTATGCTGTCTCTCATACCTTCCAAAACACTTATACAACCTTCAAAACAATTCCAGTTTGCAAACATAGGCCACTTTTAAGCTATCAGTTCACTAATGGTGGGCATTTTATTTTGGTGCCCAGGCCTATTTATGGTTCAATCTGGCCCTACTTACCTACTGGCTTAAGGGACGCCGCATTTACCAATGAAATCTCTTTGGTGCAGCTCGGACCTTCTTTCTTTCCTCCTGCCTCTATCCAGCTTAATTTTCATTTAGGAAGCGCTCCTTTGAAAGGCATCAGTTGCCGACCCGAGCCCCTACTTTAATTGCCTTCAGTTAGTTTCAGTTAATGCCTGCAAGAGCTGAAGTCTAATTCGGCACAGTGTGTCCCAGATACTGTTGCATGTACCAATTAGGTAGGATTCCAGTGAAGTGAAAGACTGATACAGTATGCCCAAGCCGTGGGACCATGTGTCACGTCTGTCAACAGGCGGAAAGCAACATTAATGTACCGAAAAATATCATGGTGGCTTTCTTACAGAATTCAGATTTTTAAAACCTAAAAATTTATAAACACGCTTTTCGTTTCTGGATGCTGAAGAATCATTAGTCATGCCTTATGCACGAGGTGCGAGTGTCACTGGTATGTATTGTGGTCATGCATTTTTGCAGCTAGGGAGGACATGGCCTTTAGAAGATGCTGTTTCAACAACAAGGCGTGCTACACTGAGCACGTGTCACACACCAGCCACTGCTGGCGTCCACCGGACATATGGACAAACTTTCTTTTAGCCATTTTGTCATTTATTTTGAGGAAAAGTAAACCTCCCATGGTGATGCGCCACGACCACTAAGCACAGAAACATGCGAGAAAAAAAAAAAAAAAGAGTTCTTCGTGAAAATGTTGTTTGGTCGTCGCTGTTTTCTGTTCCAACCTCCGATAATGTCCTGTCTTGGTGAAGCGCAGACAGAACCTCTGTAACTGATTGTACAGCCGGATTACTTCCAGCTGTCGAAGAATTTCAAATTGCTGGCATGAGCCCGAAGGTAGATAAAGTCAATTTCTTGTCTGCCTTTGAAAAGTCAGCAGAAAGTGCACACATCCTACTTTCCTCTTCACCTAGGGTCAGGGCTGTGCGCGGAGCCGGTAAATTCTGATCCCAATTAAATGTAAATGTAAATGTAAATGTACATGTATTTATATAGCGCAAATCACCGACACAGTATCTAAGCGCTTGCTTAGGGAACCTGTCCTGGTATTCCCCTGTAAGAAACCCCGGCAGGGTGTCCACAAGGTGAAAGCCAGGCATCCCGCCGCGAGGGGCCGTAGTGGAGATTAAGCAAGCTATTGCCCAGAGTCGCAGAGTGTGACCCCGTGAGTCGAGTAGGCACCGGAGCGAGAATTGTCGAGTCCGTGGAATTTTTGAGCCCGAGACCCGCCGAGGCGGGGAATCGACCCCTGAACCACGGTCGATCTCAGCTTCCGGGTCTGCCGCCTCTACCCACTGAGCCACGCTTCTCATGAGTGCCCTCGAGCTTCCTGGCTGCTACCTGCACCCACCTTTCTTTTTCTGGCACAGATGAGAAACACTCTTTGGATGGTGCAAAAACGGCCACAGCTTCTCTTTATTCACATATTAATAAGCAAAATTCACAGATTATTTTAAAACATGATCAACATCATCATTGCTTACATTATCTGCAGCTCAACAACAGTAAAACTTAGGGGCATATTACCAAGGGGGGCGATAGGCAATTATCACCGGTTTAGCGGCTAATTTCGGCCGCTAAACGGTGATAATTCTATTGCTCTATAAGCAAGCTGTCGCTAACTGATGTTAGCGACAGCTTTTAGGCGATAGCTATCGGTTTGGGGCCCGCTTTGCATGTCAGCGATATTTATCGCTAATGACATGCAAAGTGGGCGTACCCAACCTGTTAGCGACTGAAAGCAGTCGCTAACATCGCTATCGCCTATTAGCAAGGCAGGCGTAGCGATGGAAATATTCCCGCTATCGCCAAAAACTAACGCCTGCTCAGACCAGTTCTTAGCCATGTTATCCAATGGGAGGTGGATAACATGGCTACGAGCATTTTGTCGCTAATGCGTGAATATCGCTGTATTCTCAGCGATATTTACGCATTTCGTCACGATCGCTGGATATTTTAGCTGAATGGAGAAAAACGTTGCTAATAGCATGTTTTCTCCGCTAACATATCCAGCAATAGGCAGCGATAAAAAAAAAATCGTTGATAAGCCTATTTAGCGATAAATATCGCTACTTGTTGGTAATATGCCCCTCAGTCCATAACAGCACCTTGTGACAGCACCCAGAGCGAAAGCCCTTTCCCAGCCATGGTCTAGCACTTCTCTTGTGGCTTCTAGAATACACCTTGCTGCCAAGTGTACGTGCCTGTACCGGACTTCAAGTGCCGCGTCCACCCTCTGTTGACCCCATGCTGCCCCATTGCCTGCTCATGTGCCCAGGGCTTTAATTGGGATGAAAAAACTGCGGGAATCTCTCAAAGGGGTGTGACCAATGTAATTAAGGGTGTGGCTTAAAACACCTAAGCTAAAAATCAGTGCTTAGCATAGTGTGCCGCCCGACTTGTATTTTGCTGTTTCTGTCATTGCATCCAGATATATGAAACAAGTAACATCATACCTACAAGAAGTCAGGACTATCAGTTTTGTCAATGGTTGTTAGTTGCATAAGATAAATAAGCAGCAACTAATTATTGTATATAATATTGAAAAAGCTTCCACTTCAAGCCCTGGTGACTTCACGACAATGTTGCTGCTCCTCGTTTTCAAAAAGAGATGGGAAATCCAGAGAGAAAAAGACTCTCTTTAAAGGATTTCCCTTCCCCTACAACGCTCACCTGGCATAACGTCCTGCCCTAACTTCTCCACTAGTGAGAAGTGAGCAGCGCACATCGATATGCCTGCTGTCACAGCAGTGTGGAAAAAAACAGACTGCCTGAGCCAGGGCACAAAACAAAGCCCGATAGAGACCAGTTTCGAGGCCTCCTTTAAAAAACTGCCAGTGCTCAACACCGGTGAGACCCAGCCCGTTTAAAGCCCTGCACGTGCTCCAGCTGGAAGGCATCCCAAGGACACCATGTTTGAGCGGCTCCACCTTCGGCTGTTGCACTCCTTTTGCAGTCCCTTTGTGCTGCCCCTGCCTTGCCTCAGCCCATCTGCAATCCGTGGCTGCAACGCCCGCGTTAACTGTGTGGGAGGGTGGGTCAACGGCGAAGACCCATGCTTTCTTGGGGTGACCTTCACACCCTTATACCTTGTGTGCACCCAGGAGGACCCCGCTTTAAAACACGCAGACCAATTGACGCCCAGCATTTTCCCGGGCTCAGCTGTTAGGTTCCCGCCCTGGTAGAGGTTTGTCATGGACCCCTGACTGGTCCATCTTTGCCTCCCCGGCCTATGTTCTAACCCCCCCCCCCCACTCCCAGGAGAGCATGTGCCCTCTAGCTTCCAGGACGCTAAATGCACCCCACCTTCCTTTCAAAATTCACAGATTATTTTAAAACATGCATGGAATCACCATTGCCCATATTATCTATAGCTCAACAATAGTAGTCCTTAGTCCATAACAGCACCTTGTGACAGCACCCTGAGCGAAAGTCCTTTCCTTGCCAGGATCTAGCACCTCTCTTGCGGGCTTCACCTTGCTCCCAAGTGTTTTGTGGGCGGCCATCGTGCCTGTCCCAAACAGCATATGCTGTGTCTGCCCTCTTCTGACCCCATGCTGCCCCATAGCCTGGTCACCGTGCCCCACCCGTAAGGTATCCTAAGGACATGTGCTTGAGCGACTCCACCTTTGGCTATTGTGCCCTTCTGCTGTCCCTTTGAGCTGTCCCCACCACGCTGCCTGTGGTTTCATGACCTCAGGCAGCTCCCCCACATGCTTTCTTCCTGCTTCAGTGGTATCCAAATAATTCAAGTGCCTCCTCATGTTGAGGCAGAACAGACCCATAACCACTTCCGCCCTGTGCTGACCCCAAGCTGCCACATAGCCTGCTCCCCATGCTCCAGCCTTAAGGTACCCCAAGGACATGTGCTTGAGCGGCTCCACCTTTGGCTATTGTGCTCTTCTACTGTCCCTTTGTTCTGTCCCCACCACACTGACTGTGGTTTCACGACCTCTGGCAGTTCCCCCACATGCTTGCTACCTGATTCAGCTGAATCCTAATAACTCAAGAGCCCCCTCAATGTTGAGGCGGAACAGAACTATACCCACAAGTACAAGTTCACCCCATCCTGCTTGTGGTATCCTTTCTTGTTAAGGTTAATGAGGCATTGCCTCAAGAAACTCCACCCATTAGCTTGGCACACTCTGGACATAGTGATGTTTAGTTTCTTCCTAGACCTTTTCACTACTGCGTTATCCAAGGGCTCCTTCCAAACGACTCGCGGTATGATCTCAGACCTACTAGGTCTGCCAGTCTTATGAGCAGGGCGACAGCTGTCAGCCCGGCTGTCATGGCCCCAATAAAATCACTACACCCCAGGTTGGCCAAGTCATTCTCCCCCAGGTGTACCACCACTACATCTGGTTCACCCCCGCACTTTGTTGCATCTCGCACGGTTGGCAGCAGGTATTCCCACCGCATTCCTTTCCTGAACTGTCCATTGAGGAGACTTTTGTGTGTCGCAGCCCCAATCCTTCATCTGGCCTCCGAGCCGCCACCTACCGCTGAGCCCTGGAGATGAATGAGTGTCCTAGGATCTATGCCTTCCACACCTGACCAGGGGGGTCTGTTGTGAAGAAAAAAACATACATTAAGCTAAGTCGGATGTATCCCTGAAATTGATGTGTTCAGTCTCCAGGTTGCTGCTCGCAGCCGTCATGGTGGCACCTATGCAAAAGGAGTGTGGCATGAATTCTTCAAGTGGGAGCCCTGCTGCCGTAATGGCCATTCTAAGGACTGTGTTAAATTCAAAATGGCTAGGGTATGAAACATCCTTATAACAAAATAGTGACTGCTGTCCCTGAGCGGGGATAGCTAGGTAAACGTGCATCTAGCAAACAGGTCTGTCTGTGAGGCAATACAGGTGTGTGTGTGTGCTTCTGCTCTCCTGACCTGTCTTTGATCTGCTCAGAAATGTGGTCATGGCGCTGTTCTTCATATGCAAGTTACTCCTCCTCAAGAAGGCCCCCCCCAGGGTTGCTTCTGGCCGGGGCCACCAATTCATTAACTCTGTGGGCCCTGAAGAAAGCCAGCAAGAATGCCACTCGAAAGAGCAACGGATTATTCCTCTTTGTGCAGATGCTTGTAAGTTCCTTGAACTATTTTTTCAAGGTGCCGAAACCTATGGGGCATCTCCTGTCCTGCTGGGTTCCTGATGCCCACACATTTTGTTTAGTTAGAAGCCATGCTGATGTGAGTTTGCGCCTATTATCTAGTCTTATTCCTGGAGAAGGCCCACAAATGCCTCCATGTCCCTACTGGACACTTGTTCAACACCAAGGGCGCTGGTCATCGCCTTTAAAGTCTCCCTCATTGACGGTACTTGCTCTCCGTCTTGGGTGCTAATGCACTGTTCACCAGCATGCTGAGGTCGGTCTACCAGGCTCCACTGATCTTGTGGTATTGCTGTACCCTCATGGTCTGCGTGCAGTGCCAATTCACTGAATATCTGCCACTGAAAACAAGGCACCACGTCAGCCACCACTTTCTCAATGCCAGGAATATGCCTGACTCTGACTGCAATATTAGCTCTGAGCTGCCAAACTACCAAATGTCTTAGCAAGCAGACCACTATTGGGCAGTGCGCTGTCCCCAAATTCAAAGCTTGTACCACAGCGTGGTTGTCCACCTACAGTGTGATCTACCTGTTAGGTAAGCGTTCTTCCCATATAAAGGAGGCAACTGTTATTGGGAAGAGTTCTAGCACCGTCAGTTTCTTGGTGATCCTCTTCTCATGCCAACTTGTCGGCCAGCGGGCCACCACCCATGCTGAGCCAAAAATGCCCCCAAATCAGTCGCAGCCCTGCTTCATCTGTGAATAGGTCCAATAAAATCAGCTAGGAATGTTGCCTATTGCCGCAAATCCTCTTTTACTTCAAGTGAACTCACATTTCTTAAGTTTTTACATAGTATAAAGGCGTGTAAAATATGCTTGTTAATCACTAGGATTCATCCCATTAACAACGTTCTGCCCGCTGATTTCAAAAATACTATACCTCACCAAACAAATGTTCAGTCCCCCGTCACCCAATTATCTATCTCTCCAACCGTACAATGTCCGTGACTCGGTTCCCTCACCAATATGCCAACACCCTTTTCTCATCCAAATATCCCTCTGATTAAACATAATCGAACGAACCCATACCTTAAACGTTCTGGTAACGGCTTATTGTGATGTTCAAAAGACCGTGCCTTCTCTCACGTTCACAACCAAGTTGATTCTAATCCCTCTCTCACTCCGCTAAAAACACCTGAAGTATGTCCCCGCCCATCTGTGTGCATCCAATTAACGTAAACTGAAGTTATTGCACTGCAGAACCCATAATGCCCTGCAGGTGAAGTTGGAAATCCCTTTCTGGATGTTTTGACTAATATTTTCAATGATGTGTTTTACAATCCTGTAACTCAAGTGTTGTTGCACGTTGTGTTCGATGTGGTAACATTTACCTTAAAAATAAACCTATGTGTCTATAACTAACCAGTTCTTACCATCTTGTGCGCTCGTTAAGTTAATCTCAATGCAATGGTAATGCTCGTCTTCAAATAACATGGTAAATCCTGCTGATATTATACATGTGCTGTACCCTCCCGTGCCTGTTCACATGGTCAGCGACTAGCTGCCGCCTCCCCCCCCAAACCGGCACCCAACACCCAGGAACGTGGACACGAGACATCTTTACTTTTTGGAAGGCGGGCACTAGTCGCCCGGCCGTATTTATTAAAGTATGAAATTAAAAAAGGTTTTAATTGCATAATCAACAATTTATACAAAAATCAGCAGGACATTAATTACAAAATTATTATCAACAAGTTGGAGAGCCTGACCTTAACAAAACTCTAATACATGTTGTTTCCTAACCGAGTCTAAAACATCCTCATCTTGATTTTTGTACATTTCTGGCCATATGGCAGGGTCACTACCGGTGTCAGGTCCTACAAGCTGCGCCTCCCCCTGAGGCATGCGCAGTGTTACCCCGGGAATTGCCCGGTCTACGCCCTGAACTCCATTTACCCACTGAAGGAGGGCCCTTACTCTGCGCCAGCCGGTGACGTCATGAGTATACGCGCGCGGGGTGGCTACCAGCCTAAGGAAAGCGTGAACTACTCCTACCCGCGCTCCTTTGCAGCATGAATTACCTTGCCCCTGGAGTTCTAGGAGTGGCCCGCAGGCCCCTCCCCCTGGGCGGGAACCTCCATAGGATGATGCCCGCCCCCTCAGACCTCAAATATGTGCTCACCGATAATGACCTTACCGCATGCCCCATACCTAATAAATACGACGACCTATGGGAAAAAACTCTAAAGGACCGCTACACTGGCTAATAAATGACAGTATCAACGTACAGCTACAAAGGGAAAAAAGGCCTAAAGACACTTGGCATCAAAGAAAATACACTTCAAACACAGTTTGCTAAAAAGGGGGAAAAATTCCTAAATAAAAGCATCAACAAGATATACCAACAGTTCCATTTCTACTACCATGTGAGACATGTGGATAGTCCCTTCAAAACTTACCATTCAACCAGACATATGAATGCCACAAGACTTTTTGTTCAAGGGATGGTGGGGAAACAAAGAAGCCCCGAGCGCGGGGCACACCGTTCAGTGAGGGAGCGTCCAGGGACAAGGGGGTCTCCTGGGCGCTCCCCACCTCTTTATTCCCGAGGGGCCAGGCGGGGGGGGCACGCCCCCCCGGCCCGCCCCTCCTGTAGCCCGCCCCCCCTGACCCGGACCTTCTACTTTGCATCCGGGTCAGGGAGGCCGCCGGCCAATCGGCGGTGGGTCGCGCCCCCCAGGGCCCGCCCCCACCGCCGAGAGACAACTATGGGGAAAGGGGGGGCGACGGTCGCCGCGCCGCCATGCGTGCGGGGGGGCCGAGGGCCCCCCCTTTTCACATGGTCAGCGACTAGCTGCCGCCTCCCCCCCAAACCGGCACCCAACACCCAGGAACGTGGACACGAGACATCTTTACTTTTTGGAAGGCGGGCGCTAGTCGCCCGGCCGTATTTATTAAAGTATGAAATTAAAAAAGGTTTTAATTGCATAATCAACAATTTATACAAAAATCAGCAGGACATTAATTACAAAATTATTATCAACAAGTTTGAGAGCCTGACCTTAACAAAACTCTAATACATGTTGTTTCCTAACCGAGTCTAAAACATCCTCATCTTGATTTTTGTACATTTCTGGCCATATGGCAGGGTCACTACCGGTGTCAGGTCCTACAAGCTGCGCCTCCCCCTGAGACGTGCGCATGCGCAGTGTTACCCCGGGAATTGCCCGGTCTACGCCCTGAACTCCATTTACCCACTGAAGGAGGGCCCTTACTCTGCGCCAGCCGGTGACGTCATGAGTATACGCGCGTGGGGTGGCTACCAGCCTAAGGAAAGCGTGAACTACTCCTACCCGCGCTCCTTTGCAGCATGAATTACCTTGCCCCTGGAGTTCTAGGAGTGGCCCGCAGGCCCCTCCCCCTGGGCGGGAACCTCCATAGGATGATGCCCGCCCCCTCAGACCTCAAATATGTGCTCACCGATAATGACCTTACCGCCACAGGCCAGCATTGTTAACCGACGATCTGGCCTCCCCCCTCTACCCTTTGCCTAAGAAACCCTCCTACTCGCAAATCCCTCTAGCCAGGCCCAGATATTGTCAGACCACAGGACATTCCCTTCCTCATTTAAGTGAACCCCGTCCCTCAAGTAATACCTGTCGCCCCAAATACACCCATGAGGTATTGACTGTAACAGGGGGGCTCGAAACAACCTATCCAACCGTGTGTTGATCCTCTTTACCGAGTGATTCAACGCCCTGACCGAGTCCCCCCCCGCCACTGTAATCGGGGTATGAGTTGCGACCATACTAGTGTGCAACCCGGGCAGGTCCTGGCCATCCACCCCGCCGTTGAGATAATCTCCTCGATCGGAATGCGCCTTCCCAGTGTGGCCAAATCATTCTCCCCAAGGTGAATTATCACCACTGACGGGGGAGATTGCCGGCGCGCTAAAAGCCCCTGGAAGAAGCCCCTAAACTGGTTGAGACACAGCCCCCCTCTCCCGAAGAACGTGATGTCCAACCCCAGTTGCGCCGCCCTTTTCCCCCTGTCACCTGACATAAATACACATTCTGCTCGTCTTACATAAGAGTGACCCACAATCCAAACACTTTTCTTCCTTGTTTCCTGGCTGCAGCTCCGTGCTGATGTATGTTGACGGTGCCCGACGACAAATTCCTCCCCTGCGTAACAGGTCTGAGAAACTGTAAGAGAGCAGAGACAAACCAAGCGTGAGTGCCCTGTAATCACAGCATGTCAATTCGTACATAACGTTTGTAACATTCAGAGGACCATCTCCCAATTGTCTTCACTCTCTCCACTGGGAGGCCCCCCGCCACCGCCTCAGTTGCTGCCCCAATCCTAAAGGAATGAGAGCCAAACTCTTTAGGGTCAAGACCTGCTTTCCTGACCACCATCTCCAATACCCTCCTAAATTGGTACCTGGTCAAGGGGTTACCGTCAGCATGACAGAGCAGTGCCCTGCCCGCTGTGCCCCCCAGCTGCCCGTGCAATAATTCTACGTGCCTCACTGGGCAGCAAGGGTTGGCGGGGGCCCGTTGGAGGACTATGGTGTGGCCCCTAGACTCCTGGTCGGTCTTTGACTTCTGAATCGTCACCCACATGGTGTCTTCCCTTATCGTCACACTAGCCCTTTGCAAGCCGCCCAGTAGGTCTGACTTGGAACCTGCCACAAGTTCGCTAATTCTCAGCGCCCCATAGAATGCCAAGGAGAATGCTGCCTTAAAAAGAAGTACCTCCCACTCCGAGCTACAAACAGTGTCCAGCGCGCCCAGTAACGCTGTCAGCCGCGCTAATCCTATGGGCTTTCTCTTATCTTTATGGTGGCCTTGAATACGGCGCCAACCCCTCAAAGCCTTACGCACCATAAAGGTATTAGTGGGATCCCGCAGGCCCCTAGCTTGAGCGTAAAATGACACCGCTGCCCTATGTCTGTTTGCCGCTGCCACCGAGCGCCCCTCCTTATGCATCCATTCTAGATAGGCCGCAAAGCAATCCTCCTGCGCCCATAGAACCTCCCATTGTTGCCCCAAAAAGGAACAGTAAGACACAAACGCCCCTTCGTAAGCCGTCTTGGTCCTGGGGGCTAGGCTAGCGACCACGAGGTCCTGTAATCTGGGGCACCAATCTGCCAAAGTACTGCTGGGAAGTGCGCTGGCGAGGGGTCTGCTGTAGGAAGATGCTCCCTGAAAACCTGCATTTTGAAGCGAGAGAGGGAGTCAGCTGCATTGTTCAGAACACCAGGGACATGTTTGGCCTTAAAAACGACATTCAATTTAAGGCACTGCAAAACAATCTCTTTGATCAGACGGAGTATGAAAGGACACCGTGCTCCCTGCTGGTTGATACATTCCACCACCGTCATGTTGTCTGACCAAAACACCACTGATTGATTACATAGGTGTTCGGGCCAGACCATCAATGCCACCCATATTGGGAAGAGTTCCAGGAAGCCAATATTGGTGGTCAGACCCCATGTTCTCCATACCTCAGGCCACTGTTGAGCGACCCACCTGTTCCCTAGGATGGCGCCAAAGCCCACACTACCGGCAGCATCAGTCCACAGGCCCAACTCTGCTGATGTTGTGAGCGGGCCGGGCCAGACCACCCTGCCGTTAAAATCCTCCAGGAATGCCATCCATATAAGCATATCCTGGCGAATTTCAGACGATAGCCGAGTGCGGTGGTGCTTCTCCCTCAGCCCCTTCATTGCTTGAGCAATGGAGCGAGAGAAAGGGCGGGCCATGGGGATGATCCTCAGTGCGAAATTCAATTGCCCTACCACCTCCTGTAGTTGCTGCAGGGTGACCTTATCCTTCCGTAGGCATAAATCTAGCGCTGTTTTGAATTTGTCTACCTTGTCCCTAGGTAATCTAAAACATCCCTCCATTGAATCAATCTCAATGCCGAGGAATTCTAAGCAGGTGGTCGGGCCAACCGTCTTCCCGGGCGCAAGCGGGACTCCAAAAGCCCGCATGAGCACGCAAAATTCCTGCAATGCCAGTGCACACTCCTGAGATCCCGCTGTACCCAGGAAGAGGAAATCATCTAAATAATGCATGACCCGCTGATGGCCCGTCACTTGTCTCATGGCCCATTCAAGAAAAGAGCTAAACATCTCGAAGTAAGCGCAAGATATAGAACAACCCATGGGCATGCATTTGTCCATGTAGAACATATCCCCAAAGGTGAAGCCTAAGAGATGCTGATCCGCTGGGTGTACCGGGAGGAGGCGAAAGGCTGATTCTATGTCTGACTTTGCCATCAGCGCCCCGGGTCCCGTGGCCTGTAATAAGTTAACAGCCTGATCAAAAGAGGCGTATTTAACACTACAGATACCCTCGTCAATGGCATCATTCAGTGACGTCCCCCTAGGCGCTGACAGGTTGTGGATCAATCTGAATTGCCCTTTCTCTTTTTTGGGGACCACTCCTAATGGGGAACACACAAAATTGGGTACCGGCACTTCAGTAAAAGGGCCAGCTATCCTGCCTAAAGATAGTTCCTTGTCAATTTTGGCGGCCACCACAGCCGGATTGTGTTTGACTGACAATTGGTTTCTACAGTGCGCGCTGCCTGTGTATCCCGCTGCCGGGATCCTAAAGCCTTTAGAAAAACCTTCTTGGAGTAGGGTGGCCGATGTGTGGTCCGGGTATCTGTTCAACCATGGAATCATTGCCACCACATCCACTGGAGTGGGGGGGCCTAACTTGTTTGTCTTACAGTGGCTTTCCCCTACCCCTCTGACCTGTGTTTCCCTGCTTGGACCTACAGGCAGTTTCTGGATGAGAGGGGTGACCACAGGAGGAACATGCATGTCTAAACTTACACGCGGCCCTTGTGCAGGTGCGCCTATTAAAATCCCAGCACACCCCTTTTTTGTCTGGCCCACTGGCCCTAAACTTCCCAGGCACCTCACTCGTTTGGGGTGGCCGAAAGGGCTGTTGAGGTCTAGCAGAGAACACCTTGACTGAACCGGAAAACTGAGGGGGGGGGGGTGCAGTATCCGTGAACTGTTTATGCCAAGACATGGAGTCCACTGTGTCCCATGCCAATGTTCTATTAAATTCCAATGCCTTCCTGAAATTGACATCATACCCTTTCCATGCCTCCCCAGAATACTGTTCACTCCACCCCACAATCCTGCTCGAGTAGCATGCCAATGGTGCCTGTAAATCTGGAGGTCGCTCAGCTTTAATAGCAGTGAATACAGCCCAAGCTTTCATCCAGTTGTTCAGAGTTTCCTCAACCCTAAATCTAGCACACTGCACCCTCCATTCGCTTGGGAGCATCCACTCTTTCAGTGTTTTAGCATGCTCCATTTCCCTATTATCTAACAACAAAGAATAAATGTAAATATATTTGTCTGCCCAAATCATCTCCTTCACAGCTAACGACACATGCTGAGCCAAATTCTCACTCCTGGAAGGTAAAACACCGTCCCCCAAGAGTGGCAATGCCACTTCCTTACCAAGTGCGGGCACCGGGGGCGGCTGCCCATTAGCTCCGTCCAGCTGGGGAAGACTTGGACCTGCAAGGGGAGAAGATACTGGCAATGCAACACTGTCGGCGACCGCTGGCGCTTTGATTTTATCTACAAACCTCGCCGTCTCTGCTGCATGGTCTGCAGAATTCGGGAACGCTCCCCCTTTTTGGAGCCATGGCATCAAGGCCGTTATCTGGGACAACAATTCAGGGGGCATTGAATCTAAGTTCCCACCTGGGACCACAGGTACCACTGGGGTTATGCCCAGTGGCACCGGCGCAGCAGGCAAGGCGGGTGCCGGGAGTGGCAAGCCTGTACCCGGGATTGTGGGCACCGGTGGGGGAGCAGACCCAGCGTCTACTGGTTGACCTACAGGCACCGGCACCACGGGGGACGGGGGTATCGGCATAGGTATATGCGGGGGTGGGACGACCGCCGGCGGCACGGCAGGTACCGGCTCTACTGGCCCTGGGGCGGGGGCAGCATACCTGGGTCTCTTGGACTTAGACTTCCTGGGTGGGGTAACAAACTCCCCCCTTGGCAATGGTGCCACCCTCTGGCGGATAGGCCTACCCGATGGGCCAGGGGCATCCTCATGCCTTGCATTAAAACGTGCTTCCAGCTCATCTACCTTCCCTAGCTGCTGTCTAATTTCACCCATCTCACGCATCATGGCCCTCATCATCGCCTCCATGTTGGACCCACCTTTACCACCTCGCGGACCTGGCATGATACAAACACCCACAACAGCTGCCTACTCTCCTAATATCACGACAGGCCGACCTTGTGTACCTTTCTGATGGAGGGTCACCAGGGGGCTTTCAGCACCATGCAACGGCGACCGCAACACTAGCGGCTTGTCCGCTTATGTAAGGGATGAGTAAACCTAATGTAGACCCACCCGGCGGCCACCAGGAGCAATGAATGCTAGCCCCCCGTACCCCTCTTACCGACCAGTCAGTCCTGCGTAATCCCGGCGATATCGGTCTGCAATCACGGCCCAAACCACGTTGTGCGATGACTGTCCTTACGTCCACTGTCCGATTGAATTGCACCAATAATGTCGTTAAAATTTGCCTGAAAGTGAGAAATGTATTAGAACCGTGTAATAACTTTTATGAAAACCAGTGTGGGCACCGCAAAACAGTTGAACCCCCCCCTGTTATCCTTTCTTGTGCCACTAACTTCTGTTGGCTCAGCAACCTTCAACACCACTCACCCAATGCCAGGGCAGTTCTGGGACAAGTGAATTCCCTTCTTTATCCTCCACTCCACGCTGCACTCAATACCTACTATAATCCAAACAAGGGCAAAAAACAGCTTTATATACAATCAACTCGCTGTTTTTACACTTTGTATACTTTCCACGAGGGGTCTCCCATCCAGGTGCTGCCCTGGTCGACCCTGCTTCGCGCCCCTCAGTAACTTCTGCTCGCGAGCGTTAAACAATTGTTTTAAAAAAATTAGCGTCGACATACAGAGCTTCTAACGATAATAAGCCCCCTTTGTAAAGTTGCACAGAACAGTTTTCAACATGCGCGTCAACATACAGCGCTTCTATAATGCCCCTTTGTGAAACAGAACGGTTTACCAAATGAGCGTCGACGTACAGCGCTTCTCTAATCCCCCTTTGTGGAGCAGAACAGTTTACCAAATCAGCTTCAACATACAGCGGCCACCTGAGCGTCGACGTACAGCGCTTCTACAATCCCCCTTTGTAAAGCGCACCGTCCCCGCAAAGCCGTCTGGACGGTTAAGGCGAGCCCTTCCCCGCCGCGTAGAGTTATAAAAGAGTAGGCGGTCCAAACAATTTAAGCGGCACCTCATGCGCCCGTGTTCGAGAGCCCCCCCAACCCGCACAATACCTCACGGGGCCTCAAGCGGCCCGTACCACGCCTCGAAAGGGTCTCCAAGCAGCCGGGACCGTCGGGAAGATTAAGCGATGCGGCGGGCTCCACGCGGCTTGCTCAGCGCGGACCTGGGCTCCTCCTCGGAAACCGCCGAACGACAAAAGCCAGCCGAGTCTTGATCCACAAACCAGGATCGCCGCCGCCGACCGCTCTCTCCAGCCTGTATTCCCGGAATCCCTGAAAAATAAAGCAAAATTGTTATGAAACAAAGAAGCCCCGAGCGCGGGGCACACCGTTCAGTGAGGGAGCGTCCAGGGACAAGGGGGTCTCCTGGGCGCTCCCCACCTCTTTATTCCCGAGGGGCCAGGCGGGGGGGGCACGCCCCCCCGGCCCGCCCCTCCTGTAGCCCGCCCCCCCTGACCCGGACCTTCTACTTTGCATCCGGGTCAGGGAGGCCGCCGGCCAATCGGCGGTGGGTCGCGCCCCCCAGGGCCCGCCCCCACCGCCGAGAGACAACTATGGGGAAAGGGGGGGCGACGGTCGCCGCGCCGCCATGCGTGCGGGGGGGCCGAGGGCCCCCCCTTTTCATTCTCCAAGATGTTTATAAAACTTTCATACATGCCTTAACCTCTCCTATCGTCCTGCTGAACATATAGATTTAAATTAAAATTCCCCGCCCATCCACAGGTTTCACTTTTAGAACGTTGCTTAAAACAAGCATCGTATGGGTCACTAATCATGTTGATATTATATACATAATAAACTATCGAAACCATGTGTCCAAACAATCATTGTCCGTTGTTGTATCTTAAAACAGCAGTCCATGAATTTAACTTTTAAAGGAAGATGTTTCAATAGTCCATTATGTAACGATGTCATTTCTGTCGGTTTGTTTTCTATAATCCCAGGGCGCAACTCGTCGAGCAGGCAGTAAAGTATTAAATTACAACAAGAAAGTGACAGAGTGCACACCAAAGCTGTTCATATTCCATCGGTAGTTTGCTTGTATTCCATTTGTTGGCGTGCATGCCCGGTATCGTGGACTGCCATACCACGTTAAGATTTAATCACTGAGGAAAAATGGGGCGAAATGACACCCCATTCCAGACGCACTGCCTTCATTAGCGCATAACAAGGATGCCACAAATTGTTCCAGTTTATCCGAAAGTTTATTTCTTTTTCATCAACCTTTTTTATTCAATGTTTATCTTCTTCGTCTAGTCACATAAAGGACACTCCATATATTCATTAAACCCTTTAAGCTGTAGAAGTGCCGGTAGAGGCCTCATTCTAGAGCATGGTAGATTATATGGGTATTCCGCAGTCATGTTCATCACCCAATGCATTTCGGGCCCATTATGACCCTTCGTTAGGGTATCCTGCAAATTTTAAAACATATTTATTAAACTATGACTTCAAGCGAACTCACGTTTCTTAAGTTTTTACATAGTATAAAGGCGTGTAAAATATGCTTGTTAATCACTAGGATTCATCCCATTAACAACGTTCTGCCCGCTGAATTAAAAAATACTATGCTGTGCTTTATATTGTGGCATCGGAGATTGGAAATGTGGTGGGGGGAAACCCCAAGGTGTAGGTGGCCACCACTGTTGGAACTGGGATGTAGAAGGGCTACCGCGCCAATTTGCCCTTTGGTATCTACCCCGATTCCTACCTCTATACTGCTGTCCATTGTCTAAATTGTTTTCTCCTTCTGTGGAACTGCCTTCAGAGCTAGACCCAGAATAGGAGGACCCATACCTTTTCCCTTTCTTGTTGAATTCAGGGGAAGAATAATTCTCGCTCGTGTAGGCATATACTACATCTAGCTTGAAACGTTCCAAATCCTTTTTAAACTTCTCTATTTTTCTCATAAGTATGTTGTCCTTAAACTCCTTGTTGGTCTTATTTGACTCATTCTAGTTTTTCTTAAATAATGTACTCGTAATGGTGGTTTTAATCTGAGACTCCAATACCTGTATTTCTATGAGTATTGCGTCTGCTATACGTTTTGCTGTGCTAATTATTAAGATTAACCAGTCTCTGGTTCACCGCCACGCTATCAGTGACCAATCTTCAAGGAAAACGTTATCCTGGAGAAACAGCCGTGGAGTATTGGTAACGATCAAACCTGATGAAGCACAAGGCCCTCTCAGGTATTCGACCAAAGATAGCTCCACGGATCAGTGTCCTGGAATGGGATTTCTTGAGAAAACTCTATTCCACTCATCTTTGGGGGACAGTGTGAGGTTCATGAAACTATCTATAATGCTTCATGAAAGGCATACTAAAATCCACAGTTTGTTAAAGCACATAGTTTCCTGCAATTCCAGCACATATTCTTTACCTGACGGTTACGAAGTCACGCATACCTGCAACCGTCAGTGATATGGACACCTTGGGCCCGATGTAGGTAAATCTGATTTACCGACTCTAGAATACCGAATTTTACCGATTCGGTATTCTAGATTCGGTAAATCAGATGTAGGAAAAAAATCGGTAATTTTTACCGAATCTGTATGGTTCGGTAATTATCGAATCAGT
The DNA here is from genome assembly GCF_964261635.1 of Lissotriton helveticus. NCBI lineage: Eukaryota > Metazoa > Chordata > Amphibia > Caudata > Salamandridae > Lissotriton > Lissotriton helveticus. Next base: position 1,289,389,385 of record NC_136065.1, read on the forward strand.
ATTTACCGATTCAGTAATTGCCATTGATTCCTATGGGCCTTGAGGCCCATAGGAATCAATGTCAATTTCCGAATCGGTAAATACCGATTCGGTAAAATTACCGATTTTGCAAGGGGGACAGGGTGTCACTTTGACACCCTGTTGCACCCCTGATTCTGGCTTGTGTGCCATGAGAAACACATACATGCCCTTAGGGCAACTATGTGTGCCACATGGCACAGGTGTACATGCACAGATGTGCATATACACAGGAATTCGTTATTTACCATGACATAGTATGTCATGGTAAATAACGAATTCTTAAGGGCCTGTGGCACTATTTTAAGTGCCACCTACATCTAGATTTACCGATTCGGTAAATGTACCGATTCGGTATTTTACCGAATCGGTAAATTTACTGAATCTGTAACATTTGGGCCCCCTACATCTCACAAACCAAATACTGGTCGGTAACGGCCAAAATCGGCCGTTACTGACCGGTATTTGGTGTCCTACATCTGGCCCCGGGTCCTTTGATCACGTGTCAGCGGAAAGGCTATCCAATATCTAGCCTCTTGCAGGTACCCAACAAAATCATGAACGGCACCGTAAATTATTTGCCTCAATTGCTTTTATCGCTCTTTCCAAACATGTCACCCTCAACACGAAATGTACGTTCGTGTCAGCCATTCAGTCTCTGACATCACTTGTACACTGTTTTTATCACTTAATATTTTACCCGGGGCTCAAAACAATTCTCCTTAAGTTCTTCATTTGCTTAGAACGCTCACGTCACATTCTCTGCAGTTCCTGCTATCCATGCCTGCCCCTTACTCTTACTCAACATACCTGTGTAACCATCGGACACCAGTCTCCTTACCCGTGTCGAGTCCCACCGGCGTGTATGAAGCTCCGACATTGAGCTCATACTGCAGTGAGATTTTACAAAGCTCCTAACCCCGCCCTATCGACGTGTCAGCTCCCAACATCAACACGCTGTTGATATTGCAGTGGCGGCCATCTTAAAACAGGCAAATTGCACCTCACGCTGCTGAATAAAATTTTTCAACCTGATTGTAGTCGCTTCACATTCTGAAGAAACGCAATCCAACATTGATTGCAGGATGTATAATGTCATTCTATGGCATAGATGCATCAAGCGATATTGCAATCTCAATCGCTGCGAAACAGCGATTGTGATTGCAATTCCCACTTCCGCAATGCATCAAGTACAAAACCAGCAAGTAGCGAAATCGCATAACAAAGAATCGCAAAACCATTTTGAACCCCCATTGCGATTCCTTAACAGCGATTTTCCAAAAATTTAGCGAATTCGCAATCAAATTGCGATTTCGCTAATAAATCGCTAATCCCATTCATCAAAATTGCAAATTGCGAAAATACCCCAAATGCTATATACGAGTCACAATTTAAGAAGAAGCCATACCAGGTGGTAACCATGAAGTCCAATTGGTGGAAAAAAAAAATTCTAACAAGAAACAGGTGTTGGGTAAATCAAACACACTTAAGGAGACTCAGTAGGAGCATGAGGAAAGTCACAATGCCAGGTCTCTACATCGTGGTAAGGCGGCTGAGGCTCCAGGCTGCAGCCCAGAACCGACGCAGGATCAAGGATAGCATCTTCCGGCTGCGGATTACACTCCTGGGAGAGACTGAAGAGGAGATCTACTCCAAATACAGACTTAATGGGGCAATGATTAATAAGCTCATCAGAGACCTTGACCCCCTGATGCAGCACCCAACACCAATCAATCAATCAATCATAGCATTTGTATAGCGCTCTACTCACCCGGAGGGGTCTCAAGGCGCTGGGGGGGGGGGGGGTCTGCTACTGCTCGAAGAGCCAGGGCTTGAGTTGCTTCCTGAAGGAAAGGTGGTCCTGGGTGAGTCGGAGGTGGATGGGTAGGGAGTTCCATGTCTTGGCTGCCAGGTAGGAGAAGGATCTTCCTCCGGTGGTGGCTCTGCGGATGCGTGGAACGGTGGCGAGGGCGAGGCTGGTGGATCGTAGCTGGCGGGTGGGAGTGTAGAAGGTCAGGCGGTTGTTGAGGTACCTGGGGCAAGGTCGTGGAGAGCCTTGTGTGCGTGGGTGAGGAGTCTGAACGTGATCCTCTTGCTGACGGGGAGCCAGTGCAGGTCTCTCAGGTGTCCAGAGATGTAGCTGTGTCGGGGGATGTCCAGGATGAGTCGTGCGGAGGCGTTCTGGATGCGTTGGAGTCTTTTCTGAAGTTTGGCTGTGGTTCCGGCGTAGAGGGTGTTTCCATAGTCCAGTCGTCTGGTGACGAGTGCCTGGGTGACCGTCTTCCTGGTTTCGGTCGGGATCCACCGGAAGATCTTTCGGAGCATACGCAGGGTGTTGAAGCACGACGACGAGACGGCGTTGACTTGTCTGGTCATCGAGAGGGCCGAGTCCAGGATGAAGCCTAGGTTACGTGCGTGGTCCATTGGCTTGGGAGCGGTGCCCAGGGCAGGGGGCCTCCAGGAGTCGTCCCAGGTGGAGGGCGATGATCCCAGGATGAGGACTTCCGTCTTATCTGAGTTCAGTTTCAGGTGGCTGTTCTTCATCCACTCGGCGACACCGAGGACCAATGCCGTGCCCACCCATGTACAGACCCTGTGCTGCCTGCACCTCCTGGCCTCCGGAAGCTTCCATGGGATAGTCGCATATGCAGGGGGTATATCCGAGAGTACACTGTCACGCGGCCTACAGAGTTTCCTGGACGCCATGCTGAGCCGGATACACCACTACATCACCTTCCCAACAACCCAACAGGACTTAATGCAAACACAACTGGACTTCTATCACACCGCACAATTCCCCCATGTAATTGGCTGCGTCGACTGCACCCACATTCACATCTGTCCACCCGCAGAGACTGAGTACATGTACTGGAACCGCAAGTCATACTACTCTCTCAACATCCAGATAGTCTGCAATGCGAAGACCATCATCACAGACATTGTGGCACAATACCCGGGGAGCACGCATGATTCGTTCATCTTCCGGCACAGCGGCATACACACCCGCTTGGCCAGGGGTGATTTTGGCGAGGAACATCTCCTAGTACACAAGCCCACATACAGTATGTTAAGACCATGTTGCCACGCATAACAGGCACTGACCCTCTGCTCCTCCCTTCAGGTGACAGTGCCTACGGACTCCGTGAATACCTCCTCACCCCATACCTCAACCCTACAACATCACAGGAACGGCAGTACAATGCTGCGCATATACACACCAGAAATGTGATAGAGCGGACATTTGGCATGTTAAAGAGTCGATTCCGCATCCTCCACAAGACTGGCGGCGCCCTGAAATACCGGCCTGAGATCTGCTGCTGCATCGTGGCCGTGTGCGCCATACTCCACAATATTGCCACCAAGCGGAGGATACCTGTGGAGGTGTCTGGGTAGTGAGTTGGAGAGGGACAACCTGCCACCTGCACATGTGCATTATGCACAAGGGGAGAATCCTGCTGAAAGTCACAGGTGCCGCGCCAACATCACACAGAACTATTTCTAGTGCACCCATTCCCATCACACAACACTGCACTCATGCAAGCCACATGAATGATTGACATGAGGAAGATTTGTGTTCAAAATAAAGCTTTTGTTTAATTCACAAGATCTCAATGTGCTTAATCAGCAAACAATAGTGCAATTGTATTCAGACATACACGCTCATGTAACCTGAGCAGGCGTGCGTGGTTACCTCACCACGGCACTGCCGGAATTGTCTAGTAACTAGTGCCTCCTGCCGGACGCACCCTCTTGCCTCTCACCCTCCATGTTGGGATTGTTTTGTTGTGATGCAGTGTTGGTCCGGTAACTGCGGCGCTTTTCTGATTGCACCGGCAGACAGGCTGCTGAGGCTAGATGTCCCTTCACTGGCATTATCTCCCCCTTGCATTGCCATGGTCGGCCGCCTGTTGGTTCGCCACAGCGGTGGTGACCTGCTCCAGGGTCCCTGCAACATCAGCACAGCATTGGACCATATGTATCTGCATGGCCAATGATCTGCGCGAAAGCTGGGAAGTGGCGTTCCCAATCAGGTGGTTTGATCGTGTGTAGGCTGATAGCCGTGTGAGCAGCTGCCTGTGGCATCTGCGGGTGATGTCCTGCTGCTCCACCATCAGTTGGTTGCTCTCCATGACCGCTGTGGTCAGCTCCTGCACACTCTCAGTGAGTAGACTAATGTTGTGTGCAGTTTTATATAGCTGCAGCTGCATTGCTGACATGTGCTGCGCCTGTTTACGGTGCACAGCAAGCATGCGAACCTCAAAGCCCAGGCCCAAGTTGTGTGCCTGTTGCTCTATGTCTGCTGTGGTGGGCACAGAGTGCTGCTGCCTCAAACTGCTGCTTGCGTGGGACCTCACACTTGCGGGGCATCGTGTCTGCCTCCTGGGTGGGGGTGGGATCTGCTCCACTGCCATGCGTGCTGAGTGGTGAGGTTGTTCTCCACCTGTAGCTGCAGGGGTGGCCCTGTGTCTTGGTGCAGGTGCTGGTCCAAGTGCTGTTGCTGGCTGGCTCTCTCATCAGGTGTCTCCGCAATGTGGAGTATCTCACTGTCAGACGTGTCATCATCTGCAGCACCTGTGATATGGATGAGTGCATGATTAATGAAATGATTCAGGCACCTCGGATGTAGCAACATGCATGCAGGCTTGCATTCCCTGACTGGCTATAGGGGTCTGTTTCACTTGACTATTCTGACTGTGTCTAGCTATCAGGGCACATTGACACACTACAGGTCCCACAATGCATTTGGGCGTTTGGGAGGAGCAGGAACTGGATTACTGGGGTTACAAATATGGCTTTCTCTGGGGGCATGGGCATTGTTAGTGTACGGGGTCGCTGTAGCATGGCTCTTACCTTGAGATTGGTGTGTGGCGCGGGAGGTGTCCTGTTGAGTCGCGCCCACACAGGCTGCAGGGTTGATGGTGTCCTCCACTAGGTCCTCCAAGGGGGTGTTCTCAGTGACTGTGGAGTGTCCTCCTCCCGTAGCCAGTCTCCCCCCCAGGCTCTCCGCAATACGCTCCTTGGCACAGCCTCGGAGGTCGTACCACCTCTTTTTTAGGTCATCAATGGACCGGTGCGTGACTCTCACCACGTTCACCTTCGCCTTGATGCCACCCAGATGCGCCTCTTGATAGCCTCGGGGACCTTCCGGGACAGCTTCTCAAAAAGTTGGTCATGGTCCCTGCTGACTCCTTCTATCAGGTACTCCAAATCTTTTTCTGAGAATTTGATTTTGCGCTGACTGGGTTTTTCACATTGTCCTGCAGCTTCCTGGGTCATTGTGGTATTTATTTGTATCCTGTATTGGGACTGCAGGGTGTGTCTCTTGGAGCTCAGTGCTCTGCCTCCTCCTGTATCCAGCTCTGTGATCCAAATGAAGCATGGAGCAGGCTACTTCCTGGTAGTGATGTCATCATTGTGCTCAAAATGCGACTTCCCGTTTTTGCTAATTGCGATTTCGGTAATTGCAAAATCGCAATTTGGGGGTAGGAAACAACCGATTCTGCGATTTTATAGCGATTTCAGCGAATTCGCGTTTGGCGATTGCAGCCGGTTGCGATTCGCTGATATTTACCGATTTTGGTGATGCATCCCATTCTGCGATTTCTAAATAGCGATTCGGTATTTTTCGCTATTTAGGATTGGCAGAGTGGGTGCTTGATGCATCTGGGGGTATGTTTCATACTACACCTCCTCACGGCGGTATTAAAATGTATCCCTTAGATAGAACTACTACTACTACATTGCAGGAAATGCTTTGTTTATGGAAATCGGAAAAGAGCTCATTTCCTATCTACTTTGTCAGCGGACCACTCAGTACAGCTGCTTCATCATAACTAATCCAGCCAACTGCAGCGTCATTCTAACCTCATCATGAATAGTATATATAAGTATTATGTAACACCTCCATTTTTACAATTTTCTTCCATTATCCAAATATCATAACTGAAGGTCCCAAACTCACGGATCCTAATGTTATTCCACCTCCACCAGTGAACGCATCCCCATCTCTCTACCAGAATAATAATGCCCGTTGACACAGGCACAAGGTGGGAAAGGGATAAACGAGTTGTATAAACTCTCATAGGTGTATGCTAACCTCATACATAAACTCAGAGTTTAGCCCTCAACCATGCCCAAAAATCTGTTATTTCTAATATGTTTTGGACGCTCCCCAAATGACAATCTCTCCTCATGACTAAAGAATAGTCTAAATAAATAAGTCACTATGTGTTGATGGCAGGGGGGTAAAAATGAAACGGGAGTTAAATAATCTGCTCCACCTACACGCCACAATGTTTTCACGTATATGTCTGCCCATCTCAATACTTGCTGACCTTATTCCAGTCAATGGAATCATTCAATCCCTCCCGATTTGCTCGTTCGGAAAAGATCCATTTAGCCTCTTTTCTTGCTAATTTCATTTCAAGTTTGTGTTTCACCCACCACTTTCTCAAGGACAGTCCATCTCAGATCCCTGAGGTCGTGTCCCTTTTCAGTAAAGTGTTGCACTAAGAGTGTTGTTAGTTTCTTCGCCTTGATTGTGCTTAGATGTTCTTGTATACGCACTTTTACTTTGCGTGAGGTTAGACCAATGTAATGTAATGTTTAAAAAAACAGGTTCTGCCATCATGTAATGTTACATTCTTGGTTACTTGTGTAAGACTACAAACCGAGCATCCTCCACACGGATAATGACCTGCTGGAAGGGGATATGATTGTGACGTCACGGGTATCCGAGTACTGACCAATTTATCCTTGAGATGAGGGGCTCTTTTGAGCGCAAAACGTGGCATCGGCATCTTGCTTGTGGTAGTGTCTAAAATGGACCAATGCTTTCTTATAATTTGTCTCATTTTAGTGGAAAGGGGATAACAAGTGGTCACCACTGGTAGACAGGCTTTCCTCTCCTTGATATTTCTTTCCAATAGAGCTTCACATGGAGTATTCAAAGCACGCTTGCGGGGCTGCTAGATGACCTTCATAGGATATTTCCTCTCCCTCAGTTTCGTCACTAACGCTTCAGACTGTTCCATGAATGTGCCAGTCGAGGAGCAATTGCGCCGATACCGCAAAAACTGGCTTACTGCAAGATTGTCCCTGAGGGCTCTGGGGTGAAATGTGGGTAAACTGGCGATCAAGCCAGCAACCCCTTTGGTGTCGCTACTGTGAGGTACTCTCTCTCTTCCTTCACAATTTTCTATTGATGGGAGGTGGAATTTAGCCTGGTTGATGTTTTTTTAAGGGTAGAGAGAAACACACTGTGATAAATCAAAGTAGTGCAAGTTATCACACTCAAGGGAATTGGGAAAATGATTGAAAACCCTTGGATTGTCATTCCTGTTAGGCGTAGGTGTGATTGAGGTGAGGCCCTTTTTGTTTGCAATGTTTTGAGTGCGGGGTGGCCTTACCTTGTTTCCCCCTGTGACTCCTATTGTATTGATCTCTACCCAGTAGCACCTGTAAGTCATTATCCAGCTCTGGTCCTTTGTAACTCCCTGTATTACCACTCTCACTCCCAGTCGCGTTCCGCAGATGCCATCTTCATTCTTGCTCCTGTACCTGGTGGGCTTGTGTTGCTCTCTCCTTGTGCCCCCAGGACAAGGACTCACACTCTGGGTTCTCAGTATACTCCTTTGATTTGGGTGCTCAATGCCTCTAATGCCAACTCCTCCAGCCCGCTCCTTAATCCAAGCATTGTCTCAAAACCAGCCCCAACGTGCCTTGTACTGTGCTTCTGCAGCGCTTGGGGCAGCAGCAACTTGCTCTGCAGCCCAAGCCACACTATATCCAACCCAATATTCCAGTTGTCCTACTGCCCCTTTAAGAACTTAGCTTCTGTTGAATGGGGAAATGGCCAACTCAGAAATGCCTCCTGCCTGCTTTCTGAAGCTGCAGAAGGCTCCGGGGCTCATTCAGGTAGGTCCTGGCGCCTGAGAGGAGGGAATGGAAGGGAAGAGGGCTTAAATGGTGCCTTAGCAGGCAGTGTGCCCGCTACACACTGCTGCTCACCTCTGCTTCATCAAGAGCAGTATGCTCCAATCATACCACTGCCCTTCCTTTGTTACAGATGGGCAGCACGCTCTCCACATGCCGCTGCCCTTCTTCTTCCCACAGAAATTGTGCTCCCCACAGGCCACTGCCCGAATGCTCCTAATAATTCTTGCGTACCTTGACAGCGTGATCCCTGCCCTTCTATCTGCGCCACACGGGCAGCTCGTTCCACACACTCTGCTGCCTGAATCTTCAGTGGAAATCTTAACATCCAAGTGCAGAGTGATCCATGCGACATCGCTGCCCTTCTCTCCTCATCACAACGGGACATCACACTCTGTTCACGCCACTGCCAGTCCATGAGGTTTCCAAGGGCAGCGTGCTCGCAACAAGCCCCTGCCCCAATCCATCGCCGCAATCTCCGCTCCAATCACAGCCTTTCTTCCCTGGGCACCGTAGTCCCAGCACGCCCCCGGCACTATAATTGGGCAGCGGGAAGCCCGGACCGCAAGCTTGCCTCATGCTGCTGTCAACGCTCCTCCACAAGGCTCCCTAAAACGGTGATCTAGGCGATCTCACAGCGGGGAATCCTCCAATGGTGCATCCTCAAGAGCAAAGGCGCATGATTTCTTGGGTGGGGGGGACCCCACGCACTTTTACCTAGTTGTAGATATACTGGTATCAATACAAACATACATTTTCTAAATGCTCTTAGTCGGCAGAAGAATATCACCAAAACCAATTCAAAAATCATCAGAGTTGCAAGAATAGACACAAGCTGTAACTTGTGAGTCATTTACAGAAAGGAAGAAAATCCAGATTAGACTGTCCCTACACTAGACTAAGTGACATCCCTACTTAGTAAAATCTTAACCTAAAAAGGTGTCAGCCGTGGTGACTTCCAAAGAAGATCACTCACTTCCCTTAGTCTTCGTTGTGAATCGGTGTCTCGCAGTTACCCTATCTGCCTACCCATCCGCTCTCTTAGGTTCCTCAGACCATCTGCCCTAACTCCACCCAGGGGTGCTGTCCCTAATACAAAAATCACATTTACAATAGAAACGCCCTTTAGAGACGCCCCTCACGTGCTGTCGGTTCTGGCATTTTCCATGCTGATACTCCTCTGGGCCCATCGTTAGCGTTGACCTTGCTTCTCAGGCTCTTCTCCGGCAGGACGGTACCCCCCAGGAAATTCCTGAGGCCTCCTCCAGGCCTGTGCCTGACTCCCTGAACAAAACTCTATTCTTCACTCTCTTGATTGGAACCTCCTTGCACCTGCAAACAGACACTTGTACAGTGGGCCCCAAATTCCGGCCTCCACCGTATCTTCTAAGTCGTAAACCTTCGAGCAGGCTCCGCAATTTATGCTTAACATGACCTTCTTCTAACTAACACATGCAGATCAAAAGAAATGACCTTATCTATTCAGGCCTATTAGAATTACATGAAACGGGCCTGTGCACTCTGTAAACCTTTAATTTCTTAGTCTAAACAGCATTCTAACTTATTACACACAATAGTTATATGAAACACTTCTATAAAACATATATTTCAGTTCTATGATCAATAATACTTTGAATTACAACAACATTAAAATCCATATCCTGTGAGAGTGTAACAGCACCTTTCATTCTCTGTGAACTGCTATGTGGCCTACACATTTCTACGTTTAGCAGTATTACATTCTCCTCTACATCAGCCACATAACATGGGATTTCAACATCATTCTAACATCTCTACACACTTCTACATTAGCTTTTCACACTGATATATGCATTCTATTTTAATTAAACACTCTTATGTATTTTCACTCTATAAATTCGACACTCTTATGTAATCTTTACTAAACTGATGCAACGTGCTTGTAAATATGGTGCACTTCTATTTTTTCTCAATTTGCGCTCTCTCAGTTCCCCCCTTTGATGACTTTTAGTAGTCATCACCATCACAACACCATCCCTGAGGTATGAACTGAATCAAACTGAACTCGTTGCAGTACTCTCTCGTTTCATCATCTCTAGAGCCCTCAGACTCCTGTACTGATTATCCTGCATCGCAGCTAATCTTCTCTCCTGCTCTCTCATGGATCTCTGCAACCTATTTGATCTATACCATTGGTACAGCCGCACCAATCCCCACAAGGTGATTATACAAATCACTATTATATTGATAGGTTTCAGTATGTACCAAATGAAACCCTTTCCTAGGTTGGCAAACCAACCTCCAACTTTACCCATTCCATGACCTACTTTTTCCCACACATTTACCTGTGTCAAATCCTCAATCTCATGATGAATTTCAGTGATGTTCCGTATATACTTTTCTAGAGGTTTTGAATTGTCTGGAATGTAAGTACAACATTCCTGAACCTTCAAAGCCTTACAGACTCCTCCCTCTTTGGCTAACAGAACGTCTAGAGCAAGTCGGTTCTGAAGAACCATTGCCCTTATCGATTGCATCTCTCCCTCCACCAGCATTAATGATCTAGCAGTACTGGCGGACAACCTATCTACAACTGTTGCCAATCTTCTAATCTTGACATCATTCAGTACTATCCCTAAAAGAGGAAAAATAGCACCAAATACGTCTCCAACTACCTCCTCATTGCTTACATCCCTTCTTCCTCTAGCTTGAGTTCCTCCCTCTATAATTTCTAGATCCTTAGCATGGTATATTTTGGGGAAGACAATTGCTAAATAACATGATCCATACCAATTATCCGGTAGTTTCACTTATGCATTTCTCCCACAAACAAAATATACATTCGGGATCACCTTCATTCCCTTCAAGAAATCCTTTGTATAATATTCTAATTGGAAAGCATGTTCACAATTTACTTCTCCCACAAACACATTCTCATAATAGGTATTACCCCTATATATACACAGTTTCCCTTTTTGCTCTCGATCTAAAGCTATTGGACCATTACTACCCTTTCTTTTGTGTGACCTTTCTTCTTCGGTCCAATCTGTCTTCCATTGGCCTGAAGCCTTTAAGATCTTCTGTCTCCTATACCGATCATCCACCTGTCCTATAAACCTTTTCTCAATTTCTGATACTTTACAAGTCAAATTATTTCTTCGGGCATGTGAAGTATCCAACGTTTTCCAAGGAATGAAATTTTTTTTTAATCTTTCTTCACTCTTATAATAATCCCACTTGTTCATGTGCTTGTAGTTTGGAACTTCTGGTAAAGCAGCATCAAAATTTGAAAAATAATACTCAAAACCATCACGTTTATAAAATATACTAAGCAACAAACTACATGTGATTCCATAAGTCAATGGAAGATGATGATTATTATACCTTCGTCTACAGAGGCTGGCAATTGCATGCACACATAGCAATCCCTTGCCTCCATAGCATCAATATATTCATAAAGCAATTTAGCATATGCATTTGATTTGAAATTTCCCTGTGATTCATCCACATGCAACCTGTTAGACCTGGCATCATTGGCATGAGTCTCTCCTCCATTTTTTCTGTTTGCCTCCTCTGTGTACGATGTTTTTGCTGGTAAATGCTTTGGGCACTGTGCCACTGCTGATCAGTGCCACAGTGCAAGTGCTCCCTATGTGAAATTGCTGTATTGATTGAATTCCATGTTTGGCCTATTTGGTTTACTGTCAGTCCCTAGTAGAGTGCACCAGGAGTGCCAGGGCTTGTAAATACAAATGCTGCTAGTGGGCCTGCAGCACGTGTTGTGCCACCCACAAGAGCGGCCTAGTAAAAGTATGTCTGAAGGTCTACCATTGCTAGACCACGTGCAGTCTGGTACTGTCACGCAGACTGTGCAAGTACACCTACTTGCCAGTCCCTAAACCTTCCCTTAACTTCCTGTTAGTCACCCCTATGGTAGGCCCAAGGGCAGGGTGCATTGTAAGCATAAGGTAGGTCAAGCCTGACAAGGTTGGCATGTCCTAATAGTGAATTACAGCCATATTCGTTTTTCACTATTGTAAGGTAACCTGCTCTCCATCAGTTAGAATGGGCTGCCAGGATTATTAATGCTATAATCCTAGCGGGCTCGAGGAGCATGGTACAATGTCGAGTTTGGTATCCCTGAACTCAGGGTTTAATAACGCATCCGTTTGTGTGGATGGTTTTTGGACTCTGTGTTTGAAAATAGCACTTTTAGAAAGTAGCTATTTTCTTGTCTAACTGTCTACCGGTCTCTGCTGGTTCTGGTGTGCGTGTGACAGGAGCTGGGTGGCTCCAGAGGTCTGAATGAGTCAGTGTGGGATGAGTGGGGCATTTGCATTGAGAGTAGGGGAAGAGTAGCTCCTGATAGCCTGCCCTGCCTGATACAATGCTGGCTCTGCCCCCCTGCCGGGCGGCTGATGACTCTGTGCCTGCCTGGGACTTTCCTGGCCCACCTTCTGCCGGGCACTTGATGGCCCTGCCCCTGCCAGTGACAATGCTGGCTCCGCTCCTGCTGGGCGGCTGAAGACTCTGCCCTGCACAGTGAATAGGCCAGGTGCTTCGGCCTGGCAACACCCACAACAAACCCAAGATAGGGGGAAATTCCCCTGCATGGACAAAGGGATCAAAGCCAAAAAGGGGTATAAGAGAAGGACCCCTGAACCAAGAATTTAGATCACTTCTGACAAGGAAACCTGAACCAAGGACAAGAAGCCTGCTGATCTAAGGACTGCCTACCCCTTCTGCCAGAGTGCTGTTTGTTGGGGGAATCCTGCATTGCTTCTTTATTTTTGCCAAGGAACCAGGAGAGAGGAACTGTGTGTGTACTCTCAATCTTTGCTAAGAAAATCTCCAAGGGCTGGAAGAGTGCCAGTCTCCTGTTGAAGTCACAGGGCTAAAGGACTTCATCTGCTTAAAGTGCTGTTTGCTGGAACTTGTGAATCCAGCACCTCTGAAAGAATCCAGCAATCTCGACGCCGACGGACGCCGCCGAATCCAGCTCGACATCGTGAGTAACGGCTCCAGTGTCCCGCTTCCTCGACGCCGGCCGCCGGGCCCGATCGACGCCAGTAGCGACGCCAGTGAGGCTCCAGCTCCAAGTGACCCTGTGTCGACGCCGCTGCTGATCGCATTGACATCGAGCCCTCTCGACGCCGGGAGCGCTGCTCACTCTTGCAACATCAACATTGACAACGCCGTATCCTGCTTCACCTCGTGAGCGCTGCTCCTGCCTGACTTCGGTCGACGCCGCTGCAGATCGCCCCGACTCCGAGGCCCGATCGACACCGAAGACGCGACGCCGGACATCTCGACGCCGCTGATCATCGAGTGCTTCACTTTTCCAAGGTACTGTGTTGTGGGGGTCTGTGCGACTCCGGGCTCGACGTAGCGCTCCTCGCGGTCGACGCCGAACCTTTGGATTAACTTTGCCTCGACGTCGTGTGACTCCCGTGTGGGTTACATTGTTGCCAAGAACTGTGTTTTAGAGAAGAAGAGTTGCTTTTGATACTAAAGACTTTGTGCTAAGAAGAAACCGTGCTTGAACTATTATTTTTCCTTCCAAGAGTATTTATTAAGACTGTGGTATATTTTGTCGTTATTTGGTCTTGTGCTAAGCCTTATATAAAAATACTTATTTTTATAATACTACTGTGTCGTGTCCTTTTGTAGTGTATTCACTTTATTACTGTATGTGGTCATAAATGCTTAACGCACTGCCTCTGAGATAAGCCTGTCTGCTTTGCCAAGCTACCAAGGGGGTGAGCAGGGGTTATCTAAGTGTGTGATCCCCTTGCCCTGACTAGAAAAGGTGTGTCCCTATTTGTCAGAAGTGTATACCTCTGCCAACTAGAGACAGCCGCTTCTAACACAACCTACGAGTCTCTGCTGCTAGTAAAGCTTTATCTTTCTCTGTATTGTCCCCCCATTGACCAGCAGTAGTAGGTTTCTGTATCGATACAATTTTTGCTTCCTTTGTTGCCTTTTCTTCATTTTCATGTCCCACTACATATGATATAGTAACTACTAAAACTATAAGAAAAATTACTCCCACTAAAAGTGTGCCTACTATGCATTTTGTCTTGCGGTTTGGGTTGCCGGCCTCCATGATCTCAAGACAGTGTAGTTCTGATTTTCTTTCACAACTCAAAGTCTCTTTTCTTTGCTTATTCAGCCTTTCCGAACCACACCTGGAAGCTGATAATCCCTTCAGCAAGATCAGTCTTTGTGTTCTATAGCAACGGACAACCCTAGCCCTTCTCCGTCCACTAAATGGGAAGTCCCTAAATTTCTTCTTCTTCCACTTGGCGCTAGGTTATTTTTCAATCTGTTTATTTACAAAGTCTTTAGCAATCTGGAATCATACGTGTTCCAGCGGCTCTAATCACGTATTCTAATATTTCTAAACGAAGAATGATCTCCTCGAGTGTTGGCATCGTTGAACAAAAAGTCGGAAATTCTATTCTGTTTAAAACCAGTTCTCTTATCCTGCTCAGATAAGGAGGATTGGGGCTAGTGAGTGTCAGCAACCCTTCGACCTCCACTCCTGGTACCAACAACACTACTTCCAATGTTATGATTGGGTCAGTACTGGTCACTGTCACTTCCCTCACCCTCCCGGATCTCCGTGCACTGGACATCTGCTGCTAGGTAGGTCCACTCAGGAGTAGCGTATCTTCTGCAGGGCACTCGCACCCTCCTCGATCTTCTCGGACCTTCCTGTTCCTGTCTTTGTGCACCTTCGACCAAATCCGAGTCTTCAGATATAGGAGCAAGAGTTCTCTCTGGAGTTGGCTTCAAGCTCGGCCTCTTCTTTCTTTCAGGCCAACTAGCTTCTCCATGCCTTGTCCTCCTATTTCTTGTCCTCACACTCGGTTCTTGATCACTTTTGTCTTGATCTGTGTCTGAGCCGTATTCACAGCAACTTTCTCCTTCGGTGGCAACTTCAGTTTCACTGTCGTCCTGTCTTTCTTCTGCTGGATCTGTAGCACTCCCAACTTCTTTCGACACCCCCACAGCTTGACTGATCCCCTCTAGTGGTTCGCCGTCCACAGCTGGATTTTCATCTGTGAGAGGAGCGGTTTCTTCTAAGGGTGCTGGAACTCTTCGAGTATGGGAAGCATGAATCCATTTTGGCAGCCCTCCACACTTTACAGCAGTATTCGTTGTCAGGATTATCTGGTAGGGCCCCTTCCAGCGCACGTCTAGGCAGTTCTTCCGGACGTGTTTTTTTACAAGCACCCAATCACCAGGGCACAAGTTGTGACATAGGTCTCTTGAAGATGGAACTTCAGCCGCCTGCACCTGAAGAGACACAGAATAAATGACATCAGAAAGTCCCTTGCAGTAATCCAGGATCAGGTCATCGGTAATATTCAACAAAGCTGTAGTTGGAACAGACGGAAGTCTCATTGCCCTCCCCATTAAAACCTCATGTGGAGAGAGACCTGTCCTCCTGTCTGGTGTGCTACGCATACTCATGAGTACCAAGGGCAGAGCATCAGGCCAGCTTAAGGACGTCGATGAACATACTTTGGCTATTCGGGACTTTAGAGTTCCGTTTATCTGCTCCACGATACCTGAAGCCTCTGGTCGATAGCTACAGTGCAACTTCTGATCAATGTTTAATGCAGAGCAAAGCATCTTCACAACTTCACTGTTGAAATGAGTTCCTCTGTCTGATTCCAAGGAGGTCGGCACCCCAAAGCGCGGGATCAACTCTCTAAGCAACAACTTTGCTACTGTGAGTGTATCGTACCTGCGTGTAGGGTAGGCTTCGACCCATCTGGAAAATATGCATACAACCACCAGAACATACCTGAGGCGGTTGATTTTTGGCATCTCAATAAAATCTAATTGCATTCGGTTGAAAGGCCCCCCAGACCTCCCAATGTGACTCATGGTAACTGGTGTTCTTTTCCCTTCGTTCAATTGCTGACATGTGACACATCTTTGACACACTGCTTCTGCTGCAATCCTAAACTTTGGGTTATACCAAGTCTGCCTAAATAACCTCAGCATGGCATCTCTTCCTAAGTGTACTGGACCATGTATCTGTCATGCCATTGGACTCAATAATTCATCAGGTAATACTGCCCTTCCATCTGCTGAAACCCACAAATCCATTTCACTTTTCACACAACCTGCTGTTTCCCATGCCTTTTTCTCAGAATCCGGTGCGTTCTCTTGCATGTCTTTTAAATCCTCCCAAGTATCAACTGTTTCTAGCATCATGTTTAACTCTGTCTTTTCCTGAGTCCCACCTACTTCCACTTCTGTGAAAGAATATCCTTGCTCCGCGCAATATCGAGCAACTTCGTCTGCATATCGATTACCTTGCGACACAAAATCTGTATTTTTGGTGTGGGCTACACATTTAACAACCGCAATTGCTGCTGGACCTTGTAATGCTTCTAACAACAGTCGCACAAATTCCCCATTTCGAATAGGCGAACCAGAGGAGGTCATGTAACCTCTCTGAGACCACAATTGCCCAAAATCATGAACTACACCGAAACCATATTGGCTATCGGTATAAATGGTGACTCTAATTTTGCTACCTGCTAAACAGGCACGTGTCAATGCAATGATTTCTGATACCTGAGCGGAGTGTACTCCTTCCAGGCAAGCGGCTTCCACAACTCCAGTAATGGTGCAAACAGCATAAGCTGCTCTCAACCGACCAGTATCGTCTCTTAAACATGAGCCATCAACAAAGAAAATGTCATCAGGGTCAGTCAACGGCTCATCCACAATATCTGGTCTTGGCTTGGTGCATAGTTCAGTCACATCAAGGCAATCGTGATCTTCACATTCTTCGCCTTCTATATCATTAGGAAGTGGCATCAATGTAGCAGGATTCAAAACAGAGCACCTCTTAAGGGTCACGTTCTCCGCAGCAAGAATAACTTGCTCGTAGCGCGTGAGCCTATTATTGGTTAAGTGCTGTGTCTTGGTCCTGGTCATTAACAGTTCTACAGAATGAGGTACATACACCACTAATTGGTGTCCCATTACTATATTTTCACACCTTTCAATGCTGACACCTGTTGCAGCAACGGATTTGAGACATCCGGGCAACGCTGCGGCTACCGGATCTAAAGTAGCCGAAAAGTATGCAACTGGTCTACGGGCATTTCCATGAGTTTGTACTAAAACTGACAAAGCACAACCCTCTCTTTCGCAGCAGTAAAGTGAAAATGGTTTTTCGTAATCAGGCATCCCCAAAGCTGGAGCACGGCACAAGTCCTCTCTCAGCTGTAGGAACGACATCAAACAATCCTTGTCCCATGGTACCGGATCACTCACCTCCTTGTGCGTCAGTTTTTGTAAGGGTTTTGCTTTCAGGGAAAAGTTAGCTATCCACTGTCGGCAATATCCAACCATTCCTAGGAACATCCTGACTTCTCTCTGTGTCGTAGGCGAGTTCATCTTCATTATCGCCTCTATCCTATCTGGTGACACCTTGCGCTTTCCTTTTTCTATCCGGTGACCCAAGTACTGTACTTCTGTCAGACAGTACTGCAATTTGCTCGGAGATACCTTATGCCCATTTTCAGCTAAATGGTTCAGCAAGGCGATGGTATCAATCTTACAAGCTTCTTCCGTTCCTGACGCAACAAGTAGGTCATCTATATACTGGACCAGAACCGAGTTCTGTGGCAGTACTAGACTTTCAAGGTTTTTCTTCAATAGCTGGTTGAAAATTGATGGGCTTTCTGTATACCCTTGTGGGATACGACACCATGTTAGGACACGATTTTCCAGCTTAAAAGCGAAAAGAAACTGGCTCTCCTCATCTAATGGAATTGAAAAGAAAGCCTGACAAAGATCTATCACTGTGAACCACTCAGCTTGGAATGGTATCTGAAACAATATCACTGATGGATTCGGTACCACTGGACAACAGGAAACAACTATGTTATTAATCCTTCGAAGATCTTGTACTATTCTAAATTTACCACTAGGTTTCTGCAAACCCATAATCGGGGAGTTGCATGGACTACCCACGATTTCCTTCAGTATTCCCTGTTGAATCATAGTCGATTACGGGTTTTATTCCTGCAATCGTCTCCGGGGTCAATTTGTATTGTGGCGTTCTTGGATATTCAACATTTGGTTTTACCATGATCTTCACTGGTTCTACTCCTTTGATCAATCCTATCTCTTCTCCAGTATAATCCCATACCTCTGATGACACTGTATCTCGTAAGTCCCCAGGAAGCTCCTCCACAGTCAGGGTAGGATACAGTTCTACGCATACTCTCGAATTTGCAACTTTAAAGGTAGCATCCTCGTCTGTAGTCTGTACCTCCACTCCCTGAGGTGTGCAGTATATTGTGCAGTTCAGTTTGCACAATAAGTCTCTTCCTAACAGACACACAGGACTAGAATCACATACTACAAACTGATGTTCATCGGTGTAGTTTCCTATTCTCAGTAGCACTGGTTCCGTCAAAGGGTTAGTCATTCTCCTATTTGCGACTCCTACCACTTGAATTGTTTCCCCCGACATTGGTAGATCTGGAACCACTGCCGATCTCAAAGTTGATCGAGTAGCTCCGGTATCTACTAAGAATGTTGTAGGACACCCTGCCACTTCAGCCTCAACAAACGGTCCTCTTTGATCCACCTCTAGAACTGCCCCGAGGGTACAGTCCTCCTCTCTACTTACACGTCGTCCCGTCAATGGATCAACGTAGTAACACTCTTCTTCGTCTATAAAAAGAGGCATTTGTCTATAGATCTTTCCCCCTGTCGTAATCTTTGGTGGCTGCGGGAACTGAGCTCGTGGAGCCGAAGTCCCCCCTTTGGCCACCTTACTCTTTGGCACTGTCACCCCTTGAACTGGAACTTCTTGAACTTCCTCCTCCCCTACTTCTAGTTCTCCGTTTTCAGGGTTATAGGGACACTCGCGTTTCCAATGTCCCACCTGGTGACACTGGTGACACTTTGTCGTTTTTTTCAATGTAGCAACGTCTATTCTAGGTCTCGGGTTTTCCTCGTTGTCCTTATTCTGACTATTTGGTTTCCGTCCCATCGTCCCTGTTCCCTGTTGCTGCTGTCCACCCTTTCCAGCCGACTGCATCTGCACCATCATCAGTTTCTCCTTTAGTTTCTTTGCTTTGGAATCTATTTCATCACTGCAATACCTTGCGTATCTCAAAATTTCATCCAATGGTTTGTTTTGCCAACAAATTAAATGTTGCTGAATCATCAAACAAATATCAGGCCTCAACCCCAAAACGAACTTCGATACAAACTGTCCTATATCTTTGGGATCCATTACATCTAATCCACTGTATTGTTTGAACGTTTTCAGCAATCGCTCATAAAACTCATGAACTGTCTCCTTGGGTTCCTGTCTTGTTCGGTCTATTTTTACCCAATCTATATCTTGTGGTGGCACCTTCTCCTTCAGCCATGTCATCACTTTTTCATATTTTAACATTACTCTTTCTGACGGTCCATTAGTACGAGCATCCCTTTCTGGTTCTGCAGTTGGCCATTCGACACTAACCTTGCATGCTATCCACAAGTCTCCTGGGACCACAATGTCGAATAAGGTGTTCAAATCAATCCACAATACTTTTGAAATCTTGACAAACCTCTCTACCTGCTTGTACCACTCTACGGGACTTTCCCTTAACTTCGTAAATGAGTTGGTTAATGCAGCCAAATCTCCCCTACTCCAGGGCACGTGTACATAACTCCCATTCGCTATTTCTCGCAAAGGGAATGCCTCCATCTGCAGTAGCCTTCCCTCCGGAGACATCACATTCGCGCTCCGCCTAACAGTTCCCTTTTTGGACCACCTCTCTTCCCATTTGTCCAGATCTCTCCATGCTCTTATTCCTGTGATCAGTTCCCTTATGTGTGTTTTTAATCCAGTTGTCCTCCTCTCTTCTAAGTCCTGATCTGAATAATGCAACCTATGGTTACCCTGCAATGCCTTTGTTCTGGACAAATCTACCATATACTTGTCTGCCAGTTCAGACAGTTTCTCATGAGTTGCTCTTGCCTTTCGAGTAATATCCTTTGCTATAAACAGCAGCTCATCTTGTTCGTACATGTCAATCCTTTCTAAAGGCAACGCACCATCTATTATCTCGTCCAGGTCAGATTTTAAGCTGGTCACATCGAGTCTTTTGGCTTTTATCACAGCTTTCAGTATGCTATCTCTAGAGAGTCCATTTACATCTCTCCCATCACATCACAGTCCTACGTCTGGGCTCAGGCGTGTTATGGGGAGTCCTCCCATGCTCCCATCTCTCCAGGTCCCATGCAGTTCCATCCTCTCTGGGTGTATAGTGAAACACTTCTCTATTTCCCATAGTCCCACATTTCCCTTTCTGCCTGGTTTCTCTAGGTGCATGGTAAGACATTCCATTATTCCCCATGCCTTCGCAATTTGCCTGAGATCTCTGATCACTCGACGCATGGCAAGATCCTTCGCGGTTCCCCATGTTCCCACGATTCCAGTGCTGTACGTTATCATCAGGTGCGTGGAGAGTGCACTTAAACCTATCCCTGTACTCTTGTGTCCTTTGGTCTCCCTCACTTTGAATGAGACGAGACGTCTCTCCACACTCCGTACTTCTACCTTTTCGCTCCTGCCCATTTCCACCGTCAATATGACGTGTAACTCCTCTACTCTCCTGACTTTTACCGTCCCACTCCTGACTGCTTTCGCTAGCCCCGCAGTGAGATAATGTCCCGTTGCCTCGACTTCCCCATTCAGCTTCTGCTCTTGACCTGTTGCTCGGTGCTTCTGTGGACCTATCCCATTCCTTCAAGTCAGCCCTCAACTCTTTATAGGATTTCGGCCGTGGTCCCCTCAGGTCCATCGGTCCTCTCTGACCCCCCTGTTCTGTTACGGGATCCACTGCTGAATCCAATGGGGTGCTCCACGTTATCGGTCCTGGCAATTGCCTCCAGGCATTTGTCGTGTTATTCCTTCTTTCCATCTCAACTCTTTCTCTGTCTAGCCGTACCTGTTCTTCCTCGCTCCCTTTCTCTGGGTGATAAACCGACACTATAGGACCTATGGTAACGGGTACTTGAAGAGCATCTGGCAATCCATAAGACTCAACCCTCTCTGTTGCTGGCATCTTCTGCACCACAACCCTTCCGACTACTCTCTGTACAGGACTATGTTGAGGTGTCTCCTCACCTTTGGTAGGTACCCAATTCGTTATAGGGAGTGGCCTATTCTCTTCTATGTCAACCCTATCTTCCCTTGGGAGCTCAGTACCTTCTATCTCCCTATTGTCCGGAGGCGGTCTATCTATCAACAACCTATTTATTAGGCCATCCTCCGACTCGCTCTCGTCATCCTCTTCTATGGGTCTCTTTTCTCCTGTAACCTCTCTCACTGGGTACAACTTATCCACTTCAATCGTCTGTACCCTCCATTTCTTGGCTTCCGCATCCCTTACTGATCGCCTTACCCTTTCTTGGCGTCTGTTATGATTCCTGTCGTGCGCCGCCCTAATCCACGCATTAAGGGCCTCAAACTGTGTTGGTCTAGGCAAAGGTCTCAATGAGGACATAACTGCTTTCAGCTGATGCAACACTTTTAGTCTAAACGTTCCGTATTTCGGAAAAGTCAGTTCCTCATTCCCTTCTGTAATCTTACTCCAAGTATCAAGCCACAGTATAGTATGCAACCCAACATTCGTTGCCATATAGTGAGCTGGTGTACCCTCTGGCGGTGCCTCTTCCCCGTAATAAGATTCTCTTCTTTTTCTCTTAAAGATCGCTCTCAAACATTTAAAACACTTCATGTTCAAACTCTACAAAATTTCTATTTTCTCCGCGTTCGTTTACTTCCTGATGACAATCCACCAATCCCAGCGCGGTTCTCGCTAACCGGCCTATCACAGCGCGGCTTCACACCAACCGGCCTATCACAGCGCGGCTCTCGCTGACGTCACACCAACCGGCCTATCATAGCGCGGCTTCACACCAACCGGCCTATCACAGCGCGGCTCTCGCTGACGTCACTCGTCTCCCCTTCGCAGCAGTTCCCCTCCTTTCTCAGCTCGTCTCCCGGTCATGCATGCGTCCCATTCATACTCTGAAAAATGATTACTTCCGACCAAGCGATTACTTTCCTTGACTGTACGCCCACAGTCTAACTGTAATTGTCACCTTAACTGACGAAATGTCTTTCCGTGTACGTCCAGACAATCGCCTTAACTGATAGGTTACTTACACACGGTAACTTTCGACCTGCGTCCGTTACCCACACACTCACTCTTGCGTTCCCCCTATCTCGGTCCTGCGGGCGATCAATGGTACCTCATGACCCCCTTTACTCTGGTCGACAACTACTCTGGATGTTCGATACACCCAAACCAGTTAAGCTCTTCTCCGAACTTAAGATTTTCACCCAGGTTGCGCGCGCTCACAACCCTCTCTCATTCACACTACAGTCATTCAACTCCGCATGACATTACAATACAGATACAACACAAACCACCGCAATCTGTCAACGCATGACCCTTGTTATACTCACTCTCATCCGACCCTGCTGCTTTTCTCTCGCACCGTCAGCACCTTCTTCGGCAGGCGATTCTTCCGCTGCTCATCTCTCGATCTCTAGGGACCTTGGGGTAATCTTAACCTAGTCTAGATCACCTTCCTCTAGAAGGTAACCATCCTTCTCTGCTACCAACTGTTACGGCGGGATTTCTGATCTATTGCTATAGGTCTAGATCCCAACTCAGGTCGACTGAACCGTTGATACCTGTCATAGAGTAAAAGGCAATCCACTACTAGGTCAATCAGTTAAGGACTTACACCACTCTAAAGAACCACTTACTACAAATAAGTTTTAAAAGTTTATTATAAAGCCAAAGTTAACTGGAGATACAAACATCTCAAAATAAGGTTCAAAAGATATACTGGTATCAATACAAACATACATTTTCTAAATGCTCTTAGTCGGCAAAAGAATATCACCAAAACCAATTCAAAAATCATCAGAGTTGCAAGAATAGACACAAGCTGTAACTTGTGAGTCATTTACAGAAAGGAAGAAAATCCAGATTAGACTGTCCCTACACTAGACTAAGTGACATCCCTACTTAGTAAAATCTTAACCTAAAAAGGTGTCAGCCGTGGTGACTTCCAAAGAAGATCACTCACTTCCCTTAGTCTTCGTTGTGAATCGGTGTCTCGGAGTTACCCTATCTGCCTACCCATCCGCTCTCTTAGGTTCCTCAGACCATCTGCCCTAACTCCACCCAGGGGTGCTGTCCCTAATACAAAAATCACATTTACAATAGAAACGCCCTTTAGAGATGCCCCTCACGTGGTGTCGGTTCTGGCATTTTCCATGCTGATACTCCTCTGGGCCCATCGTTAGCGTTGACCTTGCTTCTCAGGCTCTTCTCCGGCAGGACGGTACCCCCCAGGAAATTCCTGAAGCCTCCTCCAGGCCTGTGCCTGACTCCCTGAACAAAACTCTATTCATCACTCTCTTGATTGGAACCTCCTTGCACCTGCAAACAGACACTTGTACAGTGGGCCCCAAATTCCGGCTTCCACCGTATCTTCTAAGTCGTAAACCTTCGAGCAGGCTCCGCAATTTATGCTTAACATGACCTTCTTCTAACTAACACATGCAGATCAAAAGAAATGACCTTATCTATTCAGGCCTATTAGAATTACATGAAACGGGCCTGTGCACTCTGTAAACCTTTAATTTCTTAGTCTAAACAGCATTCTAACTTATTACACACAATAGTTATATGAAACACTTCTATAAAACATATATTTCAGTTCTATGATCAATAATACTTTGAATTACAACATTAAAATCCATATCCTGTGAGAGTGTAACAGCACCTTTCGTTCTCTGTGAACTGCTATGTGGCCTACACATTTCTACGTTTAGCAGTATTACATTCTCCTCTACATCAGCCACATAACATGGGATTTCAACATCATTCTAACATCTCTACACACTTCTACATTAGCTTTTCACACTGATATATGCATTCTATTTTAATTAAACACTCTTATGTATTTTCACTCTATAAATTCAACACTCTTATGTAATCTTTACTAAACTGATGCAACGTGCTTGTAAATATGGTGCACTTCTATTTTTTCTCAATTTGCGCTCTCTCACATGCGAACAAAAAGTATTGAGTATTTTCAGGTCAGGAACGGTTACAAATTGTGAAAATCAGCAAAAAGTGCATTTCTTGTACACCCTTGTTGCAAGTGACCATCTTTTGTGTGGTATTTCCCCACATTTTTGCCTTCTGTAGCTGAACCCATTTTTGTTAGCCACAGGACTATACACACTGAATTCCTTCTAACCAGCTGTAAAGTGCTTATGCTCTCTCTTTTAAACCTGATAAAACTGCCATATCTTTAATTAGTGCAATTCATTTACTTGTAAGCCCCTATTATATGTTACAACATGTACCCAGGGCTTCTTTATTAAATACTCCTAGTATGCTGCAGCACTAATGGTGCCACCTTAAAAAGTAGAACTGTAAAACATGACTATAGGTCCTCAATTGTGCCTGAGTTGGCAGTTATAAACTACCATTTGCACCTGCCAAATTATACTTTTTCCCAGGCCTAACCTTAATTTTTAATATATATAAGTTACCCCTAAGATAGGCCCTAAATTCCCATAGGGCAGAGTGCATAGTATTTGAAAAGTAGGGCATCACCTGACTGTTGATGACTCTCCCGGCTGGTATTTGTATTGTTCTGAGATAGTGAACAAAAAACTTAGGTATGGAGAGATGGTTTTCTTCCTTTTTTAAAAAAAAATGTTTTTATTGTTTTTCGTCAGTACAGCAGACATGCTTTTTTAATACATCATAAATGTCTTCAATCTTCCAAATACAGTCTTAAAATAACATACATAAATAAGATCATACCCAGTTAGCCAAAGGAGACCAGAGCTTCTGCCCATAGATTTTTTTCCTGCTACCTTTTGATTTATACACAGCAGACTCTAGATAAAATATAGACAATAGTCTAGCTTCCCAATTATTAAAGACTGGCGGATCTACGTCTAGCCATTGCGTGGTTACACACAAGCGAAAAATAGACATACAAATAAATAAAAATCCTTCCTCTGCTATCGTCCTATTGCACATAGGTTTTACCTGAAGCCCCACAATTATCATATCCGGGGACAACTGAACCTGTATCCTCAAACTAACATTCAGAAAATATTCCACATCTGTTATAAATTTGCTTAGTTTGGGACACAAAAAAACATATGTGCAGCATCTGCTGCCAATAAACCACATCGGTTGCATTTATCTCCTTTCCGAGATTTCCATTTTGCCATTTTCGCCGGAGTGTAATATAGATCAAATAATGACATATAATGCTGGCTTTTTAGGGGACCATTAAACAATACTTTCCGTGAAAGTTCAATAACTCTAAGCATGTCCATTCCGTCAAGTGCCAATTTTCTTTGCCACTTGTCCTTCCAAGTATCCAAATCATCATCTAATTTAGTAAGTAAAAATTGATAAATTGGTCCGATTTTAACTGTTATTCTAATTGCTTCCAAAATAGATTTCTCCGTCGAAATTTGATTTTAGCCTACCTTAAATCCCAAAAACTTCGTAACTGAAGATATTTAAAGAAATCTGTCTTAGGGAGATAAAATTTCTGTTGAAGAAAAAGAAAGGAAGCAAACTGATTCCCCTGAAGTAGATCTCCTATTGTTTGTATCCCCGCTGTCTTCCACCTGATCATCACCTGGCCCCTAAACACCCCCGGCAGTAATAAACAGCTATTTAAAAGTGTGTAATAATTAATATTAATACCCAGGCCTAGTCCCACCTTTACTTTCCTCCATACTTCAAAAGCAGCAGCAAAGATTTTAGATTTTGTCTTTTTATAATAACTGGGCTCGATTTCTCGAACAAGACATTGCCTAGCCTCTATCCCTAATACCATCTCATATATTGATGGACTAACCGCTTCATCCAATTTAGCATCGTGAAATAATAAAGCCCCCATATGTTTTAATAATGCAGCCCAGTAATACAAACGAAAATTAGGTATTCCCCAGCCCCCCCTCTCCCTCGGTAGTGAACACCATTTCATCGCTCTTCTTGACCTGAGCAATGAGCGGAGATGTTTTTCTTCCTTGAGCAGGATGGCCTGGGGTTTGTGACATCCCCTTGCTGAGCTTCAAAGTGTGCCTACCCTGTCACTGGCAGATGTAGCTCACACTTAGGCCACTCTTCCTTTGTCTTCCAAGTCAGCTTGGCCCCAAACCCAGTTTGGCGGGGGAAGCACCACATGAACTGGTTTAGAGTGACCACAAGGAAGGGTTTGCCCATTAGCATAATCTCTGGGTTGGCACAGGTAACTCTGACCCTTAGAATACATTTTCTGTCATATTCGATTGCGATAGAGAAGGGAACTGTGGGATAGCATGCAGTATGCAGTACATTACAGTACAAGTCGTTGTGCCAAAGTGGGTAGGGTCACCCCTGGAAACTTTAACCTCTAAGGTTAGGGAGGGGCCATTCGTTCCCCCCACCCACAGGCTGGCATCCCCAGTACCTTCCCCAGTGCACTCGTGGGCCTATGAATAATAAGAAGAAGGACTGCCCTGCCATTTGAAGAACCTGAAGGAAGACTTGACCTTCTTGCCTTGAACCCAGGACCACAGACTTGACTTGTATCTCAGACCCCTAGCGGATCTAGTGGAAAAAGCGGGTCTAACCTTCATGTCGTATGCCGATGATTCTCAGATTGTGTTCTCACTATCTGAACCCCAAACTTCTTCTCCATCTCTCCTTAAAGCTGGCCTGTTATCCATCTTCAACTGGATGTCAACAAACCAGTTGAAATTAAATGGAGATAAGACGGAGATTCTCCTTCTGGGTAGACAACCAGAGCTTTGGAACTCATTACATTGGCCTGCCCAGATGGGAAATCTCCCGACACCAGTGCCACAGGCTAGAAATCTGGGGGTAATCCTGGACAATTCTTTGTCCATGAAACAGCAAGTCAACAAAGTAGTGAGCATCTGCTTTACCATCTTGAGATGGCTCAAGAAGATCCTGTGGATGCTGCCTAGCCCTATGCAGAAAACGGTGGTCAATGCCTTAATTACATCTCGGCTTGACTACGGGAACATCCTGTATCTAGGTGCAAACAAAGCAGTCACAAAAAGACTGCAGATTGTTCAAAATGCGGCTGCTCGTCTTCTTTGTGGCATACCTAAAAACAGCAGCGTGTCCCCTTACCTGCGAGAACTGCACTGGTTGAGGGTGGAGAATCGCATTAGGTTTAAAGCCCTAAACTACATGTTTAAAATCAAAGCACGTACCGCTCCTAAATATTTGCAGGCACTAGCTTCCCCTTACATCCCCAATAGGAATTTACGATCAAAAGCAGCAGAAAAATTCTGTGTCCCCAGATTTAAGCTGGCCAGGATAGGAGGTAAATCCTTCGCTTACCTGGGTCCAGTCATGTGGAATACACTCCCAATTCAAATACGCAAAGAGCAAAACCCTCTCAGGTTTCGAAAGGAGATAAAAACCTGGTTGTTTAACCAGTAATCTGATCCCTTTTGCTGTCTTCACGTTCTACCAGGCTATGGTAGGCGCCGGGAAACCCTTTTTGGGTAGCTGTTGCGCCATATAAATTGATAAAATAAATAAATAAATAATAAATAAGGGTCAGTTGGCTGACCCCCCGCTTAAGATACTGGGACACAGTAAGCTTCCAGAGGCCTTTCCTGCACCTGCCCAACTGACCAGTTCCAACTGGACCTGCTCTGGACCCTGATGCTGGCCTCTGCGGGAATGAGTCTTGACCCCCAAGTGCTGTCCCCAAGGCCCAGGGCTCTTGGGTGTCAAAGTGTACTTCTTCTAAAGTTTCCTGAAACCTGGGACTTAAAAACGTTTTGGCACCTTTTTTCTCTGAGAATTGAATGGGGACCGGGACCAACTTGCCAAACCAATCAGACAAATGTGCATTGCCGCAAGGCCAAAGATTCAGGTTGCTTCTGCTCCATAGCAACAAATATGATTCCACAGAATTTACCAAAGAAGGTGTTCGGCCTCATGGAGCCCTTTTTGACTACAGTCTGTAGCCTTGCCCCTGTAAGAAGTTAGAACCCGAGCCTCAAAATGTGAATAAGTCTGAAAATGGGCAAAGGAACAAAACTTATTCAGCTGATAAGGGATCCTCTCTAGGATCAAAATTCTAATTTCTCCTGCTCTGCGCCAAAAGTCAGTGGCTTCATCAAGCCTTCTTCCTGTGGCTATATGATGACATGGAGACATCTTTGGCTAAAGCCTGCTGCTTTGCTTCACTGAGGGTTTTTGACTTCCATCCTTGAGACTAAGCGCCTTATTACGAGTTTGGGGGTCTTCCTCTGGGACTGCTATTTCGGCGATCCCAGGATGATCAAAAAGCCTGTGGTGAACCCACTCTCCGGATTATGACTTAAATCTAGGGCGTACTGGCTATGTAGCGACAGTGTCACAGTGGTGGGTATGTTAGACTCATAGGAGAGCCTAAACAGCATACCTCTGCCATGAGAGAGCCTGCACCATGTCGTGCATGCCACACAGTGCACGCACAACAGTGCAATTGTAAGGGGGCACAACATGTGCCCCATGCACACACCCCCATGGCCAGATTTGCCAGGTATCTGCATTTCAAACACCTTTTTCATGGCGGGGTCCCTGCCATGAAATGGGCGATGCTGGCATTGGCACCACCTGCATATTCAGCCCCTTCTCAGACTGCCGCCGCAGCGCTATCCTAGATCCCGTCAGAAATTGCAGTCTTGTGGTTGTCACACCACCACCATCGTAATACGTAATAAGGCCCTAAGTCAGAAGGTAAAACTTTTCTCTGGGACTAACCTAGTCCCTGTATGTGACTTGACTCCATCGCAGTGAGCCTTAACATTTGACTTTAAGTCGGTCTAAGGTGACCAGATAAAATGTAGTTGATGCTTAATACGTTTTGGCCCAAATTTGAACCTTAATCTCTAAAAAATCATACCTCTGTTCTAAGTTTTGAATTTTTGTTATGTTAGTGTCTTAGTAACTTTTTACTTTTTACAACGCCTTTTTACGACTCTGAAAAGTCTTTCTGACTTATGAAAGGGCTTTGTAACCCTGTCAAAATTGCACATAGGAGGAGGAGTTACACACATTCTCCTCTGTGATTCAGAAAGGAATGTATCAATGATTTGTGACTGCAGGTGTGGTAGAAAATCTATGATTAGATTCCCAAACCTGTGAGACATCTCTCCTTTGGGGAATAGTGGCTTTGGGGAAGGCAAGCAGTGTTCTAGTGGACTGTAGCTTGCTCTCCCCCATGTCTTCCCAAACGGGACATTCAGAATTTTTTTTTTTCAAAAGAACCTTTGATCCCTTCAACAGATACTAATTATTTTTTTTAACGAATTTCAAGTTTGAGAATGCAAATGCAGGGACAACGGACTGCTGTCCCTTCCAGGCCTTTTACCATCATTTGCAGCCAATCACAGAGCCACAAACTGCACCTTGCCTAATTAATATTCATTAGGTAGGTCAGGTTTTCCTATGCTTTATGGGAATCTGTGGTGCTGTAGTTGTCTTCTCTGTCTATAGAAGCCAGGAGAGAGCCTTTGCAGGTGGTGCAAGATGGCAGAGAAGCTGCAAGGTTCACCATAAAATGTGGTATGGACACCACCGATTCTGTAGGTAGAGTTATAGCTCAGTCAGTTGCAATGTGCAGACATAAATGGCTGCGTCAGTCTGGGGTTTTTAAAGCCTGTGCTGGAAAGCCTCAAAAATACGTTGTTTGACGGTGCTCATTTATTTGGTGAACTGCCTGATTCAGCTTTAAGACGATTCAGAACTGGTCAATATGATAAGACCACTTGAGATGTTTTGGAAGCTTTGGTTGGATTTTTTTCTGACCTATGTAGAATTGTTTCTGAACAACTGCGTTACAATACGTCCTTCATCTGGTTACAAACAGTGTAGTGTTCTGCTTAATGCAGGAGTTTATGGTTGTTTTGATGACCTTGCAGTTCTTTCCCTGTGTTTTGTGTTTCTTATCCCAGTCAGTAGAGATTGCAGTAGTTGTATGTAAAGATCAGGGGCTTTCTTGATTATTCTGCTGGGTGCAGAAGTGGTGGTTTTATCTTTCAGCTCTGGTGATGACAGTTTTCAGCTGTCTTACTTGTGCTGCATTTTTTATTTAGGGCCTAGTATGTAGGTACTGCTTTACTCTAACAAGCATTTACAATGCAATGGTTTCGCCTTTGGAAAAGTTAGAGCTATTGGCATTGTAAATGACAAAATTTGTATTAATGTGTTGGTTTTGAAAACAGATAAATAAATGGCATTGTCATTTACATTGCCATTAGCTTAATCTCTGCAGTCACTAGCACTCCATAGCACTCCCTAGTCACTCTGCACTCCCTAGCCCTCCCAAGTGAGTGGTGGATCACAATGGTGTGGCAAGGCCGGGGATTGATGAAGCAGTAGTATATTCCAATTAGGGTAGAACCAGTACTATCAGCCATCAGATAGAGTAAGTCATGGTGGCTTAAATCCCCAAAATTAATTCATTATAGTTCTCTAGTCCACCTTAGTGTAGATAGTTTTTTAACTTTAGCTCCTGACGAATGGCCTCTAGACTTGTAAAATTGAAAAGAAACATGTTGACCAACCACAAGGAGGAGGGTCACACCTAAGGCATTAACTTACCATTGCGCCTTTCCTCTTTATTTTAATCAGGGTAGGAGACCCCACAATTAAAGTTATTTTTGCTGGTACTCCCAACCCTGTTTTAACTCACATAAACATCACACACCACTTATTCATCTACACTCACTAAATCTCTCACCCCCACTGCACCAAACAGCTATTTGTAAAAAGATCTCCGCCAAAGTGCACCTCATCGGGAGCCGTCAGGCATTGCAGCGCCAGCCAGATGACGAGCAGCTCGATGATGAAGCATGACACCCAACTGGGTGTGTGAGGGCATTACATTCCAAAGAAATGGATTCCCATCTCTTTGACTCTATAGCCTACTGTCCTTTGTATATTGCTAAATTCTAGATCATTCAGGAACAGCACAACTTTAATTTTCATACAGCGTTTATGCCACAATTAACCAGCCACCCCTGACAATGTGTGTAGTTATCTGTAATTAATATATGAAGAGGTCTTTGACCACACATTTGAGTGGGGTGGTAATATTGAAAAAGATAAAGTTTACTTTATGGAAACTCCCAGCAATTTTCTGTAAGCTCTTTCCCATCATCCGCTATGTGCTATACAGTGGACAAGACTGTAAACAGCTACAAAAGTTTTAAAATCATGAGAACTTAGCAACCAGTATCAAAATGGCAAACATGCATCATACACACCCTGTCCCCATACCTGCTCATATGAATGCCTTTGCCAACTTCCTTCTTGAAGGAGCAAGCTTGCATGAGTTTTAGCTGAAGGCTCAGTGACAGCAGGACAATATTCATTATGACAAGAAACTTATGAACAAAAAGTAATGATGTTATTCCAAAGAAAACTTTATACTCTTCTTACATCTGGGATCTTTCCAACTGATGACTTTATTTGTAGAGTTCACAGCAACTGAGAATGAATGAAAAAGGGAGGAGGAGCTAGAATTATTTGGTAGTACACGACTTAGCGAAATTGGGCCAAGCTTAGAATGATGCAGTGAGCAAGTCTTAAGAGCCAAGTATCAGAAGAACGAAAGTAGGACAGAGCCAAGTATCAAAAGAATGCACATAGGAAAACCTGCAAAGCCACCCAGCATGCATCTCTTACAGGTACACGCCCGGGAAATGCAATCAACGCCTCCTTGGCCCTGTTTGAGTGTGCTTAGATAATGGATGGATATTCAGTCCCATGCAAAGTGTAGCAATGGCTGATACACAGGGCCACTGGGAAAAACAAGTGATTAGGTCAAACACTGGAAGTCTCTGTTTTCCTGCACTACTACTTGTGGTGAAGGTCTGCATTGACTGACCGGGTCATCACCTCCGTCTCAACTGTCACCTGCACAGTGCTAGAGCTGCACTCAAA
The DNA here is from genome assembly GCF_964261635.1 of Lissotriton helveticus. Taxonomy (NCBI): domain Eukaryota; kingdom Metazoa; phylum Chordata; class Amphibia; order Caudata; family Salamandridae; genus Lissotriton; species Lissotriton helveticus. The sequence goes on from NC_136065.1 coordinate 1,289,421,385, forward strand.
TACATGGATGGGGATTGGTTAGGAGTTAGACCTTACTAAGTTTACTCTTGGTGCAAGTCCAGCATCCAGAGTCACTGCAGCAAACTGAGGCTTCTTCCCCAGGCCCACGTCCAATGAGGCAGACGTTCTCAACCTCTTGGCGCAAAAGGCCTGCAGCATGACTGCCAGAAGGAGAGCCTGTATGAGCAACTTGGAACTTTAACTCCAGAGGGGCATCGATGCTTAACCTGACTGTGCCATGTAGTTTAAAGAGCCAAATCGTTTTTGCCCTTAAAAGGCTCTCATTTCCTGGATGCACACCTCGAATTTCTTGACCTTAACTGGAGTGACTCAAAGTCGGTGTCAGGTCATCGAGGAAAGGGGGTTGCGTGACCCTTCCATTTTGCCATGGTTACTTGACCTGCTTGGATTGGGTGGGTGACGGTTGCCTCCACAAAGAAGCATCCCGGGAGCCACAGACAGACCGAGACCCTCTAAACATCTCCTATTATTCTTAATGCTGAAAAACAATGTCTCCTGGTGATTCGGGCACCATTATCCTTCACGCAAACCAGATCGTCCTGGAGGACCCTGGTATTAAAAGTTTCACTTGAAGTGAAGGCTTGCCCGGGGTGACCATTCACATGAGAATCCCCGGGCAAGCCTTCACTTATGTTGGTCATCTACTGCAAATGGTTGATGGCACAATATGCAAGGGTAAAAAAAAACAGACTGGTGTCACATAAGCTACTCGAGCTGAAGGAAGGCTATGGACGGAGGAAAAACGAAAAACAAATCCAATATTGAAAATTGTACGGATGGTATTGGTTGTGAAAAAAAAAATTGTACGGATGGCCTCTGCCCCACCCACATAAGAAGAGGACGACAGAATAAGGTATCAATCAACACCATTTGACAGCGTATCGTATGATGTATTACTTCATGGATGATGGATACCCACAACTTGAGAATGAGAAAAAAGAAAGTAAGAGAAAAGTGCATAATGAAGCTGAGGGCTGTTTAATAGATAGCCGTCTTCACTATCCGACTCTACAGAGTTTATAAAAAGTACAAAAACTGTAAAACAAAATGTGTTGCATTCTGGTGTCATGCCAAACTGTTATTACTGGAATCACTTGGCACTATCGTCCCGCTGTGAATAAGATTCAGAAACTACAGAGCCACATTTACAACATTAACAAATCTAAAAATGTACAAAGGTTTCAAATCAGGATAACGTGTGTGGTGTGAGATGATGAGAATGAATAGCTTTCGTCCAGGGCTGTTTCCCGTTTTCTGTCTATGGAAAATAAACCCACTTGATAAATGTGAGCGTTAAAGGTTTCAACAAAGTGGCGTCAAGAATAGATTTTGGATGGTGGGCAGTCCTGTGGGGCTCTTCCGTGGATAAACCAACAAGCAACAGAGAGTGAAAAGGGAGGGGTGGGGGGGGGGGGCGGCGGGAACGGGCACACGGGGAGGGGGGCGGAACGGAGACCTATTGCATTGTAAATACTTGTTAGCTCCTGCTTACAGCATGAAAAAGTCTGGTTATTAAAAGCTGCTACCAAGAACTCCCTTCGTATTTCCGAAGCAACGGTTGCCATAAAATTATATTCACACTCCAACTACTTTAATTACCCCTCTAATGGCTGTATGGAATTCCCCTGAAGGTTAATCTCAACCGTATTTACAACTTCCATGGTTTCGACATTCAATACCAGAGAAAGAAACAAGAAAAAAACACAAGAAAAAAAAAGAGAACACACACATTTCAATAGAGTCACGGCAACTTGGAGATGATGACAAAACAGTCTGTAACCCTAGAACCAAGATACTACCACATATAATTATGGACAGCCACGGCTTAAGGCATTCCTGGATACACGACGCACTGAGAGTCATAAAGAAGATATTAAAAACACAATGTATCATAAGTTGTGTGACAGCACGTGCCGATCTTGAAATGTTACGACTCACATGCGCCTATCTCGTGAAAGTTGGATTCGAACACGCTGTAGTAGCTCAAGTATGAGGTCTGACACCCAGAAGATAAATCACCTCTAGTTCCTTAGTGTTTGCAACACACAGGTACACGGCGCTGTACTGCGCACTGCAAAGGGAGCCGTTTATTCAGCGCAGTAAAGTTAATTTTAGATTAAACTTTATATAATTCATCATGTTCAAGATACTACTGGTAGCACTGCACTGTGTAGTAAGAATCTCAGGAACCCCATGTACCCAACATTATACTCTTCGCCGAGAGAATTACATATTCAGCACTATTCAGTTTACAAGCAATCTATTCAGCGTCGAATGGAGTAATGCAGAGCACAACGTATTGCAGAGTAGCAAATGCAGGTTCAAACTAGAATTGCACACTTCCTGTAGTAAAGTTTAATGTACCGCATATATCTAGTGCCATACAGCATAATACAACGTAACGCACATGTAGGCAGGGCTACAGAGTACAAAGACAACCAAACGCATCCGGCTCTGAAGTCCCTTAAAGAGACAAACTGATATATACGCAGATATATGGGAAGCCTCGTGAAGCCCACACGGCAGGGGAAAAGGAAATGGGAGGGGAATCTCGCGCAGGCTGGATCATTTCAAAGAAGCCCAAGAAAAACCACGCTGCAATAAAACTCCCATTACCTTATTAAAATGTCCTTGTTAGAATGAGTTCCCTGTAAAAGCACGCACTGCAAACACACTGCGCTGGTGCTCTGCTGACTTATCCCGCTCGGATTCTGCATCTATTCGAACTGCCTCATACGAGCCTTCTGGCGACTTTTGCTCGGTTGTCATTGTGCATCCAGAGTGGCTTTTAGGATGTGATTCTGCCTCATTAGTGATGTGTTCTGGTCGTACGGTTCGGCTCCCGGTTCTGTGCACGCAGCAGGGAGGCCAAGGACTGGTTGTGCAGGTAGGGGGGCGGGAACGGGGCCGGGGAGACACGGAGAGCGAGGCAGCGGTAGGGGGGCGGGAACGGGGTGTAATGGGACGATCCCAAGAGATTTGGGAGGGATTTAGCTAGTTATTCGAAAAAGGGGATTTAAAAGCTGTAGAGAAGCATCTAAGATCTATAAAAGACCCGGTTCCCCAACCCAGCGACTTTAATAAAGCTGTGCTCTATTTCCCAAATACATTCTTTAATTCTGTTTCTAACTTGTGCCTCTCTCGTCCAATATCTTACACTTCCATAGCTTAGATCACTCACCCTTGTAGATTCTTTCCAAATTCTGGTCGGTAGCTCCTGCCCATTGCACAAACTGCGAGCGCCGTGTCCCCGTTCTGGAAGCTCACCCCGCCGTGCGCCGAGGGCTCCGGAGAGTCAGCGCCGCTGTCCTCGTCGTCTCGGGCTTCCCCCTCCGTCACCGGGTCCACCTGGAAGCGGCTCTGACTGGGCGTGGGTCCGAGGGGCCAGTTGGGCCTGGCACCTGCGGCCAACAGTTCCTCCTCACCTGGGGCCAGCTTCGTGGAGCCAAAACAGGACGACAAACAATAAGCCACGCCCGCGGGACTTCCGGCCGCGCAGGGATTGGCCGGCCGAAAGAAACAGAGAGCAAAAAAACGCCCACGGAAGAAAACGCGAAAACGCACCCCGAATCAGGTGGAGACAGAACATTTTTTTCACACCCCACGAAGAAATTACGTCAGAAGGAGAAGAAAACGCAAAAACGCCCTTGAATCGGAGCAAGCATAAGACAGATAGAGCCGTCGACCAGGAGCCCGCCCGCACTCACCGGTTGTCTGAGGCGGCGGCGGCTCCTCTCCGCTGGGCTCTTCTGGGTGACGGTGGCAGGGCTCTCTCCTCGGGAGAGCCTTGCCGGAGGACGGTTCCTTCTTCTTCCCGGCAGGAGCGCGGGGTGGCCTCCCGTCCGCTTCCTGGTTTCTCCTCACTCCAGCAGCCAATCACCGCGCAGGTCACCCGGCGAGCCTCCCGCAGCCTGAACCAATGGCAGCGCGGCTCCCGGGTGACGTCAGCGGTGGTTCCCTCTGCTTCTCCACGGCCCCGGGGCTGCGGCGGTGATTTTCACAGCCAAAACGGCTGTGCACAAAAAGCGCTCAGGGGGAAGCACAGCGCTTCGGACTGACTGCGGGAGGGGGCGGGAAAGGGGGAGGAGAGACGCAGAAGACGGCCGGAGCAGGAAGGTGGGTGCCGGCAATGCCGGAGGAGACTCGGGGGCGTTCCCGGCGTCGCGTGACGTCGGCAAAAGGCAAAGAATCTCGGGAACGCCCCCGTGTCTGGTCCGGCATTGATGGACAGGCCCCTCGTCCAATGGCTAGGCTCCATTTATGGAGCCAGCCAATGAATGACGAGGGCCGACCCAAAGCCACACTACAGTTCTCATAAGATTTCTCCTGCGCAAAAGCTGCTTGCGCAGCTTTTTGCAGTCGAAACCTAAAAAAGGGTTCTTGCTAAAGAGTTGATGGTTTTATGGTATGTACCATGTTTTATGTGAAGTATCTGTTGTATGCTTTTGTAAGCAATTATATATATGTGTGTGTGCGTGTGTGTATTTGTGTGTCTTTAGCTGGGAGTGCTCAGCTTGTGCGTTATTGGTCTCAAATATGAGTGTACAGAGTTCTACACTCTCTTTAGAATTATTTCTCTGTCATATTATTTTATTTATTCATGAAGTTTGGTACACCCTGTTAGGAATTCTTGATTTTTGTACCCAATGGGAGTCCAGTGGTTTTGTAATCCGCCTTTTGATGAGAGGTTTATGTATAATGACACAAATATTTGGTTTGGTTAATATGATGAAGTGTCTCATATCTTTGTATGGTATTTGGGTGACCTAAAGCTTCACTTATAGGCATATGTCAATTGTCATTGATGGGATAATACAGCACTAAAGGGGTCTATCTCAAATTTCCTTCTGGTTTCACAGGAAGTAATGTAGGGGCATATTATCAAGGGGGTTTATCTCTGCTTTTTTGGCTTTAAAAGCCAAGAAAGCGGAGATAAAATTATCTCCCTATTACCTAGCTGTCGCTAACACCAGTTAGCGACCGCTCGTAGGAGATAGCGACCATCTTGGCCCCACTTTGCATGTCAGTGATATTTATCACTAATGACATGCAAAGTGGGCGTGCCAAGATGTTAGCGACTGGAAACAGTCGCTAACATCGCTATCTCCTATTACCAACTTTTGGAGATATTCGCGCTAAGCGCGAACATCTCCAAAAACTAACACCTGCCCTGAGCACTTCTTAGCCATGTTATCCAATGGGAGGTGGATAACATGGCTAAGAGCATTAGCTCGGTAATGCATGAATATCGCTGACTTTTCAGCGATATTCATGCATTGCGGCCGCTTTTTATCGCATTTGCGATAAACCTTGATAATAGCAAGGTTTATCTGCGATAATTTCTGACGATGCTTAGCGGTAAAAAATTCGTTGCTAAGCATTGTTAGCGATAAATATCGCTTAACTTTGGTAATATGCCCCGTAGTTATTTATTTATGAAGGGTTGTTAGCTTACATTGTTAGTTTATGTGGCTTAGGCTTTTCCTCTGGTACTTGCCTATGTCTAGGTATGGATGTTAGAAGTTCTCTACTTTTGCTGGATTTAAGACACTGGTAGCCAGATACCTATTATCTTGTGAGCTTTATCACACTACATGTTTTGCTCTTCAGGTTTTGTCTTATAGTCATTGCTATTGATTAGCTCTTCTGGCCCTTCGTGTACACAGTCTCGGTTTGTAAATGTACTTTGAGCATGTTTGTTTGTTTGTTTCCTCAGATTTTTTCATGCTGTTATAGGTCTCCAGGCAGACGTCGTCTCTCAGGTGATCCCATTCCATCTATTAAGAATTATAAATAATGTTTGGCCTCCTTTTGGTGTTATAACGCTATGCATTATTTCTAAAGATGTTATTCTTTTCTGAAAGACATTTCCCTCTAATGGTGTACCTTTTCTTGTCTATGAAGGTGTTTATGTAGGTTGACCCTTCAAGGGAAGAGGCGTTTGCTTTATGCCTTCTACCTTTTGTGGAAGACATTTACTCCTAATATTCAGGGTTGTTGCTCCTCTGGGGGACAACTCTTTTCTTTATTTGCCTGCCTCTAGTGGCAGGTAGTTGGGATCACACTTTGCAAGTATGGACCTTAGATGTTAATAAATCCGTTAGGTTCTTTTTTTATTGAATCCTTTAAAGTTTTCTGTTTTAGTGTGAACTTTTTTCTAGACCTTCTGTGGATGAGTCTCTATTCATAAAAGTAAGGTCATGTAATAGCCTTGGTTTTCGCTAGGCTTTCAAGGTTCCTTTGCCATACTTCACATCTTATTCAACTTGTTACTACCATTGCTTAATGGTGTGTCTTAGGCAACTTGCAATACTCTGATGGGTTGGATGTTGTTGCTTTTTTAAGTGGTGGATCCCACTGTAGTTCCATACTGTTATGCCAGTACTGTCTTCAGATTATTTGGCTTTATTTATTTTTTGCATCTTTAAGTATTATTTTTCTGTTGCTGAAGAATAAGTTTCATTGTATATATATATATATCTATATATATATCTATATATATATATCTATATATATAGATATATATATATATATAGATATATATATAGAGTAAAACCCCAACAACCGGAAGGAAATAACGACAATTCCCTCAGGGCAGGACTCTATCTCAGATAACCATACCAAGAAGATCACATGTCTACTTATCAACTGCCGCTCAGCCATAAAACATGCCACTGACATTGCCGACCTAATCCTGAATCAAGGCATTGACATTTCCATCTTAACGGAATTATGGCTATTCGAATCATCCTCCTCATGCCTAGACCTACTTTTTCCACCAAACTATAACATCACAAGGCTAGATAGGTTAAACAAAACTGGTGGAGGAGTAGCCTGTATCTACAAAACAGACTTCACCATTTCCAAATTTATCGTAGAGCCCATGGAATCATGTGAATACTTGGGGCTCTTCACAGACAACCAACTTTACAGATTTTACGCATTCTACCCCCCCCCAGGTAAAAACTTGATGTTCATTGACCAACTAATGGAAATTATTACAGCATACTCAGAACCTTATGCCAACAATATTTTCCTAGGAGACCTCAACCTTCACTGGAACGACAGCAATGATAATCAAATCAATATTTTTAAGGAATTCCTCACCGACCACGCACTAGTGCAAGCCTGTACCCTGCCAAACTACTCCAAAGGTACTACTTTAGATTGGATCATATCCAAAGAAAACATGGTCCACTCTGTCTCAATCGTCCCTTGTGACTGGTCTGATCACCACATCATCACGTTCCAAGTTCCATCCACTAAAAATACATCAAACATGGAAACCCAGGCATTGGGTTAGAGACACAAACTATCTAAACCCTGACAGTTTAGCTTTACAATGCAAGAATGAACTTCAATACCCATCGGAACTGATGGATGTCAGCGAGCTGACTAATCACTACACTCATATGATTTCAAAAATATTGGACAATATAGCCACTCTCAAATTGAAAAGAATTCAAGTCAAGGATAATAATAGTGCAATAGAGCACTGAATGAGGAAAGACGAAAACTCAGACTTACGGAACAGATTTGGAGACAAAATCCATCATCCCTCCACCTAAAACAATTAAGAAAATCCCCGAAAAACTACAATAAAAGCGTACTTAAATCAAAAAAATATTTTTTAGAAATGAGCTTGATAACGCAAAAAACAGGCCACGAAAACTCTTTGATCTACTAAAAGATCAATCGAAGAAATGAGCCAAATCCTCACTACTAACGGCTAAATCGAATTTGAACTGTGAAGACTTCTCAACTTTCTTTACCAACAAAGCCAGCTCACGGGAGATAGAACTCAAGAATACCGCTGACAAAGCCTTGAATATAAAGAATATTCAATGGGAGAAGACAGATACACCTGCACACGCAACACCCAAAAACAATGCTCACTGGTAAGATTTCAAACTATACGACAAACATGACATTACCAAAACCTTAATATCCCTGAAACCCAATAATCACTACAATGACCCTCTTCCAGCAAAATGCTGGTCCTCATTTAACCACATGGTCATACCCTACTGGATCAAGATAATTAATGAATCACTAGCCCAAGGATCTTTCCTGAATTGTCTAAAAACAGGACATGTCATCGCTCTTTTAAAAAACCTATGGAGAACCCTTCGGGTCCAAACAACTATAGGCCGGTGACAACCTTCCCCTTACTAGCCACAGTTCTAGAAGAATGTGCTCAACAACAACCGAATCAACACATTACCGAATTTAAGCTACTGAATGACTACCAATCAGGGTTCAGATCAGACCACAGTACGGAAACAGCTATCCTACAAATAGTAGATGATGCTCTGCTTGCTCTAGACCATAATTAAACCTGTCTCTTGGTCCTTCTTGACTTATCGTCCACATTTGACACCGTTAACCATCCCAAACTAATAGACCGTCTTGAAAATAGGATGGGCTTATCTGAAAGAAACAGGTTAGTATTAGATTGCTTACCTTAGAATATCCCCAGGCGTCAGACTGGATCTGGAAAATTTTGCGTAGCAGTACCACTGCGCGTCGGTAGGCGTCGTCTGCGGCTCCGCGTCCGTCGTCGGTGTCTTTGGCGCCGGACTGACGTCGTCGGAGTACTTAGACGCCGTACTCGCGCGCTGAATTTAGTTTTTCTTTTTTCAGCGCAAGCAAGCGCAGGTCCGGAGAAAGTGGTACCCTTTAGTCACTTTTTGACTAAGTTTATTCGATCCTTTTTGGATCCGTTTCGAGTCTACGACTCCATCGGTGCCGGTAGGGATGCCCGGATTCAAGCCCTGTGCCAACTGCAACCAACTGATGTTGGTTACCGACCCCCATCGCCGGTGCCTACATTGCCTGGGGCCCGACCACGATGACAAGTCGTGCTCCGACTGCCGGGCCTTGACGTCGGAGGCTAGGCGGGAGCGGTCCCGTAAGCGCCTCAAGCTCAGGCATTCGGCCCCGCGCCGCTCGAGGTCCCGGTCCGGGAGGAGGCCGAGGGACCGGTCGCGGGGCCGGCGTCATCACAGCTCAGTGAGTCGACACCACTCGTCGGGCTCCAAGTCCTCAGATAAGAGGCACAAGAAGTCGAACAGACGACATCGCTCTTCTGACTCCCCCCGACGCTCGCGCGATGCGGCCGGGGGTTTGGGTGACTCTGCCGGAGCCGCAGGCATCGCGGCCTGCTTCATACCCGCCGTTCCCTTGGCAGAACGCGACGCCAGAGGAGATCGAGGCCTTCCTCATGGCCATGAGGTCGCTCACTCTTACGTCGGGTTCCGCGGCGCATTCGGGCCAAGCGGCCCCGACTGGGAGCCTTAGCGGGCCGGGTGCTTTGCCCCGGCGCCGTCGGGTGCTTCGGCCCTGACGCCCTCGGCGACTTCGGTCCCGACGCCGCCAGGCCCCACTGAATCTGGTTCCGGGTCGCCGCTGGTCGACCTTACGACCCCGCCGGCGTCGACCCCTAGGGTGTCACCCCCGGCGCCATCCCCGCACAATGCCGGCCCCGCTCAAACCCTCGGTCCGGATCGGCGCCGGAGCTGCGTCGCTCGACAACGCATTCGGCGCCAGCTGAAGAGGAATTCTTTGAGGATCTGGGTTCATCCTTTATCCCTGAATTTTAGGACATGGACGACGAGGGTGAATGGGGGGGGTCTGAGGACCCCCTGGCATATGAGTGCCAGTCATTTCAGGACTGGACACAGGAACTAGGGGATGCCAGTGGCCTGGATACCTCCCTAGACACTGGTTTTGTCTCCCCTCCTACCGTGGCTACGGAGGAGTGGGCTGCTTATAGTGTGGTGTTGATGAGGGCAGCCAAGGCCTTGGCTCTTGAGCTCCCTGTCGCAACGGTGAAGTCTAACATCCTCACGGAGGTTCTTAAACCGCAGGTAAGCTCCCCAGAGCCTCTACTGCCGTTTAATGAGGCTCTCACGGACGTCCTGTTGGGCACCTGGTCCAGGCCCACTTCAGGTCCCCCTGTAGATAGGAACGTCGCTAGGCGCCACCGCCCTGCCCAGGGCGACCCTAGTTTCTTGTCCACCCACCCCACTCCCGAGAGCCTGGTAATCCAGGCCTCTACTTCCCAATCCGCATTCCCAACTGCACCACCAGATCAGGAATCCAAGCGGTATCAACAATTCGGCAAGAAGATGTTCTCCTCCCTTAGTTTGGGATTGCGGTCGGTTAACACCTCATGCCTCTTGGGCCGTTACACCCACTCTCTGTGGAATACGGTCGCGGAAGTGCTGCCTGAGTGCCCGAAGGGGGCCCGGGTGAAACTCGCTCAGGCCCTCGCGGAGGGAAGAGACGCAGTACGGTATTCAATACGATGTGGACTGGATACCACGGACTCGCTAGGAAGAGCGATTTCCACGTCTGTGGCGGTTCGCCGCCACGCCTGGCTGAGGTCCGCCAACTTTTCTGCCGATGTCCAGAACACCCTTATGGACATGCCATTCGATGGCAGCCACCTCTTCAGTGGCAAGGCAGATAGTGCGCTGGAACGCTTTAAGGACTCCAGGGCTACAGCCAAGTTCTTGGGCCTGTCGGCCCCGTGCCAGCAATCTTCTGCCCAGCGCTCCTTTTGTGGCCACGGAAGGGGTGCCCCCACACGTCCTGCCAGCCACGGGCCGCAGACTACCATTCAGCGCGGCGGCAGACGTGGTTACCGTCGCGGCGGTAACAGAAGACAACGGTGCGGCCAGTCCACATCCACCCCCACACCATCCACCTCAAAGCCTTCCTAGTCCGAGCTTTCAGGCCCATTTGACGCCAGTGGGGGGCAGGGTTCGCCATCACCTCCTCCACTGGTGCTCCATCACGTCGGACAGGTGGGTGCTGCAAATAGTCCGAAGGGGTTACTCCCTCCCCTTCGAGGCGACCCCTCCAGCATTGCCACCGCAGAACCACCGCATGTCGGGGGATCACTTGAAACTTCTGCAAGAGGAAGTTGCGGCCCTCTTGGCCAAGGGGGCCATCGAGCGCGTTCCTGGGCCAGAAGTAGGGTGTGGTTGTTACTCCCACTACTCTCTGGTTCCCATGAAGGGCAAAGGGGGCCTACGCCCTATCTTGGACCTGCAGAACGTCAACGGCTTCCTCCGGAAGGAGAAGTTCAAGATGCTGACTCTCGCTCAGGTTTTAGCTGCCCTGGACCCGGGAGACTGGATGGTAGCGTTGGACTTGCAGGACGCTTATTTTCACATCCCTGTCCTGCCGGCCCACCGGCGTTACCTGCGGTTAACGGTAGGCCACGAACACTTTCAGTTTACCATGTTCCCCTTCGGCCTTACCAGCGCCCCACTGGTGTTCACGAATGTGATGGCGGTGGTCGCAGCTCATCTGCGCAGGTTAGGAGTTTCAGTCTTCCCCTACCTCGACGACTGGTTGTTGAAGGCGGGCTCGCCCCAGACAGTCGTCAGCCACCTCGAGACTATGACCGACCTCCTGCACCTGCTGGAGTTCTCCATCAATGTGCCGAAGTCGCACCTGTTTCCCTCACAGAAGCTCCTCTTCATCGGAGCGATTCTAGACTCGGCGCAGCTTTGCGTTTATCCTCCTGAACAGCGGGTTCGGGATCTTCAGGCTCTGATTCCGATCTTTCAGCCGTTATCCCGAGTCTCGGTCAGGTTGACGCTGCGGCTTCTGGGGCTGATGGCCTCTTCCATCCTTCTGGTGCAACACGCCTGGTGGCAGATGCGGGCTCTGCAGTGGGACCTGAAGTTTCAGTGGGCCCAGCATCAGGGCAACTTGTCCGACCACGTCTTGATCTCGGAGGGCACAGCAAGACAGTTGCAGTGGTGGCTCACGGACCGCGATTGGGTCAGCGGCAGATCCCTTCTCCTACCCCAATCAGAGCACGTAGTTGTGATGGACGCGTTTCTCCAGGGCTGGGGTGGCCACATGGGAGAGGCGGATATCAGAGGACTCTGGTCTCCGGCGGAGTCCCGGCTCCATAGCAACCTTCTGGAGCTGGGGGCAATCCGGCTTGCACTGAAGGCATTCCTCCCCTCTGTCCGGGGGAGTGTAGTGCAGGTGTTCACGGACAACACCACCGCCATGTGGTACTCCAACAAACTGGGCGGGGTGGGGTCGTGGACCCTATGCCAGGAGGCTCTGCACCTCTGGCAGTGGCTGGAACATCAGGGCGCGACCCTGGTGGTTCAACACCTGGCAGGTTCCCTGAACGCCAGGGCGGACAAACTCAGCCGTCGGTGCATGATGGATCACGAATGGCGTCTGAACTCGGACGTGGCGCAAGGTCTCTTTCAGCAGTGGGGAGAGCCTTGGTTAGATCTATTCGCCACAGAAGAGAACGCTCAATGTCATCAGTTCTGCGCGTTGGAATTTCCAAGGTGGCACTCGCTCGGCGACGCTTTTCGTCACGAGTGGAGTTGCGGTCTGTTGTACGCCTTTCCGCCTATACCACTTCTGCCCAGAGTGCTGAAGAAGATCAGGCGCGACCGGACCCAAGTCATCCTTGTGGCTCTGGACTGGGCACGAAGATACTGGTATCCCGAGCTACTCAGCATGTCAGTCGATCCCCCAATTCGTCTGCCTCTTCAGGAGAACCTTCTGTCGCAGCAGCAGGGGACGGTCCTCCACCCAAACCTGTCCAGCCTCCATCTCCATGCGTGGAGATTGAGCGGTGACAGTTGAGGCCATTTGACTTGCCTCCTGAAGTCTGCGATGTTATTCTGGCAATCAGGCGTCCCTCCACAAAATCTGTATACACCTGCAGGTGGAACAAATTTGTGGCATGGTGCACAGCAAAGGCTGTGGATCCTCTCTCTGCCCCTCTTTCTGAGGTTCTCCTCTTTCTTCTTTCTCTTGCCCAGCGGGGCTCTGCTCTGGGCACCATCAAGGGCTACCTCTCTGCCATTTCCGCCTTCTTAAGGCTACCTGATCAGCCCTCTTTGTTCAAGTCCCCAGTTGTAAATAGGTTCTTGAAGGGCATCAATCATATGTTCCCTCCTGTTCCTTTCGTGATGCCTCAGTGGGACTTGAACCTTGTTCTAATTTATCTGATATGCGCTCCCTTCGAGCCACTTCATAACTGTCCTCTTTGTCTTCTTACCCTTAAGACTGCATTCCTGCATTCCTGGTTGCCATCACCTCTGCCAGGAGAGTGAATGAGCTCCAAGCCCTTTCTTCTAAACCTCCTTTACTTTGTGTTGGGAACGCGACCCTCTTTCCTGACCAAGGTAGTCACAGCCTTCCACATCGGGCAGTCCATCACCTTGCCCACCTTCTTTCCGCCTCTGCGACCCTCAAAAGAGGAAGAGAGGCTCCACCGTCTGGACCCAAAACGTGCGCTCTCATTGAAATTAAATGAAATTTACACTTGTAAAGCACACTTATACCCCAACTGGGGTGTCCTGGCGCTATACGCATACCACTGTGGAACCCTTCCTGGCTTTTCCCTGTGAAATGTCCACTCCTGGGCACCCCCAAGGTGAAGCCAGGCATCCCAGCGCTGTTGGGGCCATTTTGGAGATTAAGCAAGCTATTGCCCAGAGTTGCAGAGTGGGACCCATGATTAAAATAGGCACTGAGGCGAGAATGATCACGTCCGAGGAAATTGAGCCCAAGACCCGCCGTGGCGGGAATTGAACCCTGGTCCCGGGCCAGACCTCTGCATCAGGGTCTGCCGCTCTAACCATTGAGCCACACTTCTCCACATGCAGTTCCGGGTGGATGACCAACTCTTTGTTGGTTACGTGGGCGCTAAGAAGGGACGGGCGGTGCACAAACTAACCATCTCTCGGTGGGTCGTCTTGTGCATCAAGATTTGCTACTCTTTGGCAAGGAAGGAGCCTCCTGTTGGGCTGAGGGCCCATTCCACTCGGGCCACGGCGGCTACCACTGCCCTGGGTCGTGGAGTCCCCTTGCAGGACATCTGTCAGGCAGCTACGTGGGCCTCACTGCACACGTTCGCAAGACACTACTGCCTGGACAGCCAAGTCCGGAGAGATGGCTTTTTCGGCCGTTCCGTTCTCCAGGACCTTCTGGTGTGATCATTGGTTCACAGACTCACCACCGGGGTTGGTATTGCTGGGGTATCTATTCTAAGGTAAGGAATCTAATGCTAACCTGTTTCTTTCAAATGCACAAGTTACTTACCTTCGGTAACGATATATCTGTAAGAAACAGTAGTTAGTATTAGATTCCTTACCGCCCCACCCATCCTCCCCGTTCTGCGAACCGATATCTAGGGATAAGGTCATCCCCTTTCAGGGCCCTAGTTTTATGGCACCAGTGTTGGTTTTTATCATGGCTCTGCGTTTTCTGGCGCGGAAAAGCTGTGTATAAGAACTGACGTCAGCGCGCGAGGGCGGCGTCTAAGTACTCCGACGACGTCATCCCGACGACGGACGCGGAGCCGCAGACGACGCCTACCGACGTGCATGGGTAATGCTACGCAAAATTTTCCGGATCCAGTCTGACGCCTGGGGATATTCTAAGGTAAGGAATCTAATACTAACTACTGTTTCTTACAGATATATCGTTACCAGAGGTAAGTAACTTGTGCATCAGGAACAGTCTTGAAATGGTTCTATTCCTTTCTAGAGAACAGATCACAAAGATTTCTAGTGAACAAGGAGCTTTCCCTTCCATCCCTAATTCAGATTGGGGTCCCATAAGGATCATCTCTATCCCCTTCACTATTCAACCTGTACATTTAACCACTAACAGATGTACTACAGCAGGCTAACATCTCCTTCCACATGTATGCAGACAACACCCAACTGTATATGAAGCTCACATCACTAGAAATAATCGTCATAATAAACCAAGCACTAATTAGAACTGTTGAATGGCTAGGTGACAACCATCTGAAGCTCAACACAAAGATAACAGAATTCCTCTTGATCTCCCCGCCTAAAAACGCAACCAAGACTAAGATGATCACTGCGCTTAATGGCTCCCCAATTCAAGTAGACTCTACCAAATCTCTTGGAATCACTCTGGATGAAGAACTAAACAAGCGTATCGGGAGGCAGTATCCTCCAGAGGATCTTACATTTTTTGGCTAAAACCAGCATTCTTCAGTAAGAAGAGATCATACAACAGAGCATTCAGCGGAGCTGTACCAAGGATCTGGAATTCGCTACCACTGAATATTAGGAGAATCACGTATGGTCAACGACTCAAAAAGGAGACCAAGGCCTTTCTGATGAGTAAATTTCTCCCATAACTAATTCTAGGCTACCATAAGACTATTCTGAACAATATACTTCAAACAATATATATCTGTTTTATAGTAGCAATAGTATAACCATCCTAGACAGTTAGGATATCAGGAATGGACCTATTTTTGTTCAGAAGAATGTGTATAACATGTTTCACTTTTACCTAATGATTTGCTTATTCCTCAATACGTTTGGACATTGGTTGACATCTGACATACGATTGAACACGTTTTCACGCTTATATGTAAAGAAATTAATATCCTCTGATTGTAAACGGGTGTTGATGTAAAGTGCTCTGACACTCAATTTTTTGGGTCTTGTACGTGCCATAGAAAACACTGAATAAATAAAATATATATATATATATATTCACCGAAAAAACCATAGGTTATAGACCATATATAGTTAGGAATTAGCATTTAGAAAACCTTATTTTACTCACACAAAACCATTGAAATTCCATATATAGTTAGTTGCACTAACTATATATCGCGCACCCGCAATCCACTGCTGATGATGTCACATATTACATCATTCATGACATGGTCAGTGACATCACTGATGACATCACTGATGACATCTCAAATGACATCACTGATGACATCATCTAGTGTCTGTGTGTTTTTGTAAAGTTTAAATATGTTTTACATATTGAAGAATGAGTGGATGTATGGAAGACTGAGTGTGTGTGTGGCTGGCTGGGAGGTGTGTGACTCTGTGCATATCAATGTGTACTTGTATCAGTGATTGTATAAGAGAGTAAGTATGTGTTAGTATATGTGTGAAAAGTATGGTGTTCTGTGTTTAACTGTATAGATGACTGTATAGATGAGGAAATCGAAGTGTGATTGATTCTTCACAGGACTGACTAGGTGTATGAGTGCATATGATAGTGTTGTAATAATGAGTGACTGTATGTATGAGTGATTGTATGGGTGAATGAGTGAATGTGTGTGTAGACGTAGGAATCAATGAGTGCGTATGTAGTAACTGGTATTGGTGTGTCATGATGTCATCAGTGATATCATTTGAGATGTCATCAGTGATGTCATTTGAGATGTCATCAGTGATGTCATCAGTGATGTCACTGAAGTATGGTGTTCTGTGTTTAACTGTATAGATGAGGAAATGGAAGTGTGATTGATTCTTTACAGGACTGACTAGGTGTGTGAGTAACTCCATGGATGAGTGGCAGTGTGTGAGTGTCTGCATAGGTGTATGAGTGCATATGATAGTGTTGTAATAATGAGTGACTGTATGTATGAGTGATTGTATGGGTGAATGAGTGAATGTGTGTGTAGACGTAGGAATCAGTGAGTGCGTATGTAGTAACTGGTATTGGTGTGTCATGATGTCATCAGTGATGTCATTTGAGATGTCATCAGTGATGTCATCAGTGATGTCATTTGAGATGTCATCAGTGATGTCATCGGTGATGTCACTGACCATGTCATGAATGATGTAATATGTGACATCATCAGCAGTGGATTGCGGGTGCGCGATATATAGTTAGTGCAACTAACTATATATGGAATTTCAATGGTTTTGTGTGAGTAAAATAAGGTTTTCTAAATGCTAATTCCTAACTATATATGGTCTATAACCTATGGTTTTTTCAGTGAATTTTCAAGGTTTTGTAAATGCTAATTCCTAACTATATATGGTCTATAACCTATGGTTTTTTCAGTGAATTTCATTGGTTTTTTAACAGCTAATATCTGTAGCTGTAAAATGTATTCTTCTTTAAATCCAAAAATATATTTTATATGTTTATTAATAATTTTTTTTTAAAATATTTTTTTTTCTTCGTTCCCGCTTCGCGAATCGGGAAGCGTCCCGTTAGCTGACCTTGATGCCGCGAAATAGACCGCGAGCCGGTAAACGTTTCTTTACCGCAACTGCCGCGTTAGAAAACAACATCGTGACGCCTCCCGTCCGCATGACGTTTCGCGTTGTCGCGTGATACGTCATATGACGTGCTACGTTAGCGAACTGGTACGCTTACCGAGTCGCAAAGCACAGGTTTCTGGAAGCAAACCGAGAGGCCCTGCAAAGCGCTTAACGTAAACACAGCAGGTCATGTGACTTGGTAATAACACTTTTCATTGGTTCATTTCACTTTTGGTTTCCTAATGATGTAAGACTAGGTCATATAATCTAAAATGAACACTTTTCATTGGTTGAGAACTATTGTTTTTCCCAAATGATGAAAATCCCTCCTTCTTTCCTCACTCTGACTTTCATCATTGTGAGAGAAAGACCCTTTGTTACCAGTGAGCAATGGCTTCTTTAGTAGCTTCAGCTGGTGCTTCCCCACCACCTCCACCACATCCAAGGAAGAGTGGACCACCTGCTCAAGTTATAATTCAGCAAGAAGAGGAAGAAGAGGAACAGGACGACGAGCACGAAGAGAGGCACTTTTTGCCTGAGGAGCCCAGGACGTCTCACCGGAAAGAAAACTTCATTTGGCAATTTTTTTAAATTCCCAAAGGTCAGAAAAAAGTAAATGCAAGATACGTAACTTGCCTTATATGTCAAGATAGACTGTCCAGAGGGACCGACAAAAAATACAGTTTCGGAAACTACACAATGCATCGCCATATGACTAGGTGGCATCCTAACAACTACAGTGCTGCACAGTTTCGTAACGACCTAGATAATCTCCCTATTATGGCCAGAAGATCTGTTGTACCGGAAGTAACGGGACCAGAGGGCAGGGAGATGGTGCCAAATATTCAAACGAGATTTCATGAAGTAAAACACGTCTGCGTACATTGCAATGGATTCATTTGCTACGGAGAAAGAAGCATCACTCTGATCAACAGAGCTATTGACTATCATATGCAAGTTTGTACGAAACGCCCCAAATAATAAATACTTTTTTTTTGTTTTGTTGCTCCTGTTGAGCCCTTTACAATGAATCGTTTTCATTGCCCCCTGCAAGAAAAACCCCAAAAAATATAAAACTGTTCAGAAAAATTCAAAAAAAGTAAAAAAATGTTCAGAAAAATATTAAAAAAAATATAAAACAACAAAAACAATAAAAAAAAAGTTCTTTTCAGAACTACCTCCCCGTTATTAAAAAATTGGTACAATATTTGGAACTGTGCCAACCTCTATTTCTCGTAGTTCGCTTCCCAGTTCGCTCGCCGGTACGCAAACCGGAAGTGAACCAAAAATTTTTTTTAAAAAAAAGAACAGTAAGTATAAGGGAAGGAAACAGACACTTATGTTAAAAGAAAGACAGCTATAGGGGAGTAAACTAGAGATACTATTACCCGTAATCCACTGCTGATGATGTCACATATTACATCATTCATGACATGCTCAGTGACATCATCAGCAGAGGATTGCGGGTTTTTTGGCAACGTGCCTTATCCACGGTTTAATAACGCTGCCTTTTGCTTTATATAAGTTTTCAAATTGTATGAAATATATACCAATAGGTCGTTATGAACCTTTAGGTAGTGCTTTTCTTCATGAGGTCTGGTCGCTTCCATACACATACAGATGTTTCAAAGATGATCAAGAAGTTTATCTGAATGGAGAGGAATGCACTGAGACGCCAGATCATTCACTAATGTGTAGGTACATACAGTTACACGGTTCATGCAACAAACACCGACCAAATATGGCTTGCGTGTTGCAAGGCACGCCAGTTCCTGCTATCATCCCCACGTTCAAGTTGTTGGAAAATGGTAGTTATTTGATGCTCAATAATGAAGATTGTTCTGGGTTAATTAAAAGTATTCCTTTTATCGTAACAGTAAGTGAACGGGTTATTTGCTGCAGAAATGTTCTATTTCCTCCCACACATGAACATAGGGAGTTTTCAATCTGGCCACAAATACCAACCTTGGGAGCAGATTTCAACGGCATGGCAAGAATAAGAGCTCTTTTGTCTCAGAGAGAGGTGGCCTTGAGTTCGGCCCGTGAAACTTTCGTGCTTCACATAGCGAACACCCATACAGAGGTGCAGACCCTTTTCAATACAGATTCTCCTTTCCATTTCAGCAAGATGGTTCGGACTATCTTTAACGCGTCCTCCACAAAGGGCCTGGCGCACTTTTTTAAAGTTGTTACCAGTGGTCTCGTGACTTCATTTGAGAAAATCTTTGGAGTCATCCCTGCTTTCTTTCATTCTATTTTTTTCCACTGTGCTTCGTGGATTCCCATTTTTACTTGCATTACCAGCGGACGCTCTTGTGCTTTTTTACATTTTTAAATATGGATGTCCCTCCTGTGCAAGCTCCCGCCCTGCAGCTGCTGACACTGTTCCGCAATCGCATGCTAGAATATTATGGCACAATGCCGTTGGCGATATTAAGCACGGCATATGGATTATCTTTTCGATTCTCCTACTTCACCTGTGTCCAGCCTGTATTTCACTGCCTGACCTGTGATTTCGATTGGGCCATTGATTTGTGTCTCTGCGGACCGGTTTCTCCTGACGTCGACTTTAATCAGCTGATGACTCCTATCATTACTCACGAGTTGGTTTGTCCTGGCGAAAGGATTATGGCTGTGGCATTGATGCATGGACTAATTGGTCCCTGGAATTTACTGGCGGCAACACAGTCTTTCTTGGAACAGAGCTTTCTTGAAAACCCACCGAGCTGTCCTCTGATGGTGATAGAGGATCCGGTGCTGGGAGAGCACGTATGTTCTTTTCCGCTTTTAAATTGGATGGCTGAACTCTTTTCGGATGAAGACGGTGACTTCCTATTGGAGGCTGTTGCAGCTTATTTTGCATACACAGTTATGTCATAGACCTTTTTCATGTTTGATATGCTGAGTACTAGCATTTCATTGACAATTCATTGACTTATTTGTCAAGTTTTTATTATTTAGCTTGCCTATTGGCTTAAGACTCGATAAAGTACTTGGCTGTTTTATTTTTCTTTAGCATTAAATTTTCCTAGTTTTTAAAGTTTTACCTTGCGGACCGTCCACATATAAAGTTGCAATCTGCTCTCATGAGATGGCACTTCTATTATCTTATTCAGTTCGTTTCCGGATCATGGGGAGGTGTCATATAGGTCCTGGATATCTTCACACCGTGTTAAGTTAGCATGGGCTCATTACCGGTTTAAACGCCATTTGTCCTTTTTTGCAACTTCTGCACACGACACTTAGTTGTTGCTTTAGCTTTCAACCTAGTAGTTCATCGTGGTTTACATGAGAATAATATGTTATTGCTCTACTATCTGCTTTGCTTGTTAAACTATATCTGTACAGCGAGTGCTGAAGTTTCAAGAACAACACGATACAGAATTGTTATGAGGTCTGATCTCCACGACTTCATACTCATAACATAAGTGCAGCTTCTGCCAATTCTGGGCATGAGGCGGGTTTTATATTGCTTTGCCGAACACACATACACAACAGTTGATGCGGTTCACATGAAGAGAGAGCTGGTGTATGCTGATGTGATTCCTTCAAATCTAAGACACTAAAGTATGGGCACGCCCTAAACCAACACAAACAGACCTTCTTAGCAAATAATATAATATGTGTATTAGGGAGGGTGAGATATAAGCAGCCGCGGGCCGTGGAGGGAGTTACGGTGGGGCAGGGAGGCGGGGAGGGGGAGGGGCAG
The DNA here is from genome assembly GCF_964261635.1 of Lissotriton helveticus. NCBI lineage: Eukaryota > Metazoa > Chordata > Amphibia > Caudata > Salamandridae > Lissotriton > Lissotriton helveticus. The sequence continues at coordinate 1,289,442,175 of NC_136065.1, forward strand.
GGTGGAGCCCTCTCCACCCTGCCCCTCCCCCTCCCCGCCTCCCTGCCCCACCGTAACTCCCTCCACGGCCCGTGGCTGCTTATAAGTGTTGCTAACTCTTATTCATTTACAGCATGTTAACATACTGTCACCATTCGCTTTTTATGTACTAGTAACTATGCTGGTAATTTTGCTACTGATAATATGTGTACTTGTATTATCTAAGATACTACGCCTGAGAAGACGGCATTAGTAAATAAACATTTCAAATACACATGTGTTCTTCTTAACTCCATGTTCTGGTTTCTAAGAAATATATAACGACCGACTGTTCATGAGTTCCACGTATCCTGAGGTACTATAAGTTCATATTCTGGATTGTCTAAACATTGAGAGTTTGTTATATCCAATGTGACACTGTACCTAGCTTGCTAAGGGGTTTTTGATTACTAAGGTGAGTTTTGGGGCACCCTAATTCGCCGAGGTTCCAATCCTCTGTCCACAGTTCTGTGTGAGAACAGAAACCCTGCGACAGGGGCACCCCCGACCCTTGCTGGAGCTTCATCACACTTGCGATACAACTCCAGCAATGCGCCACCTTTACGGCACAGATACATCACGCATCTGTGCTGTTTTTGCCCCATGATGCGCCGCATTGTAAATGCAGCACACCATAGGTGACGGAACAGCGGCACAGAATGACTAACACATCCCTGGTGATGCGCCAGTCATCATAAATCTATCCCTATGCTTCTTATCTTGTTAGAGATGAACTGCCATATGTATCATCAAAGTTTTTTGCATTTCCTAAATAGCGAACTTTAAGGAATAAATAGCGATTCTTTACCATTCCTAGTTTGCGATGAGCTATTTGCTAATTACAAATTACCCATTCATTTCCTTCATTTCCATAGGGCGGTTGGACTCACTTTTAGCTCGAACGGCTGAATGGATTTCCACGAAACTTGGCAAAATTGTAGGGACTGGTAGCCCGATGTGCCTTTGCTATGTCTCAAGATATATGCTCCAGTGGTTTTTACGAAAATTAACTTTGAAAAATATATATTGGGCTACATTGGCCTATATATATGTTGGAGCCCAAATGTAGCCCAATGTAGCCCAATGAAGCCCAATGAAGCCCAATGTAGCCCAATGTAGCCCAAAGATGGCTGCCAGAGACAAAAAAAACAAATGTAGGCCAAATATCAGCCAGATGTAGCCCAACTATAGCCCAGTGACAGAATGACCAATCAGCTTCGCAAACCTCCGTTACGCGAAGCGGAGCGCTGTTACAGATATATATCTTTTTTTGAACGTTAATTTCTCAAAATCCACTGGAGCACATATATTGAGACCTAGCAAAGGCACATCGGGCTACCAGTCCCTAATATTTTACCAAGTTTCGTGCAAATCCATTCAGCCGTTCGATTATTATTATTATTTTTTTTTTTTGCCCCGCGGGGCCCTTTTAAAACCTCCACATCAAACCTAGGGGGTCAGCGAGGATCTACTATGCCCCCTTATGGTCATTTGCCCCTTCGCTTTGGCCTCCTCTTGTCTCTCGATCCTACCGAGAGACAAGATGGCGGCCGCTACGGACTGTTTGGAATGTTGACAGACGCCGGAGAACCAATCAGCTTCGCTTCACAAAGCTCCGTTGCGCGAAAAGTCCGCGAACCGGAGCGCTGCCCGGTCCGCTGTTACAGATATATATCTTTTTTTAAACGTTAATTTCTCAAAATCCACTGTAGCACATATATTGAGACCTACAAAAGGCACATCGGGCTACCAGTCCCTACAATTTTGCCAAGTTTCGTGCAAATCCATTCAGCCGTTCGGGCTAAAAGTGAGGCCAACCGCCCTATGGAAAACTCAATGTTAAAAACACGTTTTGGGACCCCCCTTTTTTCTCGACCCCCCCTGGACGAACCCCCCCCCAATTTTCAGGGGCTGCTCAGAAACAAAATGTGCCATTTTCCTGAAAATTTCAGCCAATTCCGTCCACAAACGCCAAAGTTATTTGACATAGAATTTTCAAAAATCCCATAGAGAAAAAATCCTAACTATATATACCTACTGGCGACCGCCAGTAGGTAATATATATATATATATATATATATATATATATATATATATATATATATATTACCTACTGGCGACAGCCAGTAGGTATATATAGTTAGGATTGTTTTCCATAGGGTAATCGCAACATTCTATTGGGAATAACTTTGGCGCCGGTTGAGGAATCTTCCTGAAATTTTCCTTAACTTTGCCTCGCGGCGCTCCGGTCCTTCCCTGAGAGTTTGGGGGGGATTCGTCGAGCGGGGGCCGAGATAAAAGGGGGGTCCCAAAACGTGTTTTCCCCATGTTAATTTCCATAGGGCGGTTAGACTCACTTTTAGCCCGAACGGCTGAATGGTTTTCCACCAAAGTTGGCAAAATTGTAGGGACTGGTAGCCCGATGTGCCTTTGCTGTGTCTCAAGATATGTGCTCCAGTGGTTTTACGAAAATTAACTTTGAAAAAATATATATTGGGCTACATTGGGCTATATATATGTTAGAGCCCAAATGTAGCCCAATGTAGCCCAATGTAGCCCAAAGATGGCCACCAGAGAAAAAAAAACAAATGTAGCCCAAATATCAGCCAGATGTAGCCCAACTATAGCCCAATGACAGAATGTCCCAGAGTGTTCTAAAGAACAACTAGAGCGCTAACAGTCTTACTTATGACAAAAGTATGGCACACCTGAAGTCATCTTGATTGGAATAAAGTGTTAACACTTAAAACATTTAATTTGCAAAGGAACAAAATGAGGGGGTTCATTTTGCCATAGAAATTATGATTAGTGCTGAAGAAAGAAAAATTAGGGCACATTTTGAGTGGCTTCTCAAATCCTCTTATATTTCATTAAACAAATTCTGATATGCAGTCTCCCAAGATGGCCACCAGAGACAAAAGAGCCTGTGCTTAAAAACTCTGTTAGCAAAGCAGGCATTTGAGATTTAAAAAACGTTTTAATATATAAAAACGTTATCCGCTAATAGAATTAGCATTTAAAAAACCTTGCGAATTCAATGGAAAAACCATAGGTTTCAGGCCTTATATAGTTAGGAATTAGCATTTAAAAAAACTTGCGAATTCACTGAAAAAACTATAGGTTTCAGGCCTTATATAGTTAGGAATTAGCATTTAAAAAACCTTTGAAATTCACTGAAAAAACCATAGGTTTCTGGCCTTATATAGTTAGGAATTAGCATTTAAAAAAACCTTGCAAATTCACTGAAAAAACCATAGGTTTCAGGCCTTATATAGTTAGGAATTAGCATTTAAAAAACCTTTGAAATTCACTGAAAAAACCATAATTTTCAGGTCTTATATAGTTAGGAATTAGCATTTAAAAAACCTTGCAAATTCACTGAAAAAACAATAGGTTTCAGGCCTTATATAGTTAGGAATTAGCATTTAAAAAACCTTTGAAATTCACTGAAAAAACCATAGGTTTCAGGAGTTATATAGTTAGGAATTAGCTTTTAAAAAACCTTTGAAATTCACTCAAAAAACTATAAGTTTTAGTGGTGTCATAGTTAGCTGGACATTTTACTCATACAAAACCATTGAAATTGCTCCTATATAGTTAGTTGTACTAACTATATTTCGCACACCCGCAATCCACTGCTGATGATGTCACATATTAGATCATTCATGACATGGTCAGTGACATCACTGATGACATCTCAAATGACATCACTGATGACATCACTGATGACATCATCCACGTGACAATCACATACACCTTTTCATACACTATTACAATTTTTCATCACTCTTTGTAAAATACAGAGTATCATATTTAAATCCATTGTCACAGCAATAGAAGTATCTAAAAATCCACTCAGTGATTCATAGATGTATACACACATCTAATCACTTACCTATGGATTCACTCATACATGCTGTCAATGAACAATAGAACACTATCAAAAATACTTATACATCTATATCGACATTAAACAACAGCACGCATCCTATTCACATATGAAGTCATCCTACTCACTTATGCAAACAATGGATCATACTTACATATTTACTTAGCAAAACACTTATACAAACACCACTTCTTCTATTCATTTAGATAGTAAGTCATACTTAGTGAATTATAAAATCATTATTACAAGTATACAGTTATCCATACAGTCACTCACACAATCATTGTGTCTTATGTATACTTATTTATATACAACAACTGACACATACACTGCCTTTTATTGTTCTAGTTTGTTGGACCTGTACCATTGAGAAATATATTTGCTCATCACCACACCCATAAAGTTATTCACTCACCCAAACAACTGTTAGAACATGTAGTTTTAACTTCATATATCTACTGAATCAACTATTCACACATCTTTGGACAGTCACACACCCCCCACCGAACCACACACACTTTCACACTCCCATACAAATACTCAGTTAACTAATTAATAACTAATATAGACTTTCACATAGCTAGTAACCAACTGTAGAATCAGTTTACACAACAACTGACAAAGTGATACAGATATTCACACAGTTTAGTCACTATCCACTATATTGAAGTGGAAACAGGCGGTAGTTGTGCCCATCCTCAAGAAACCAACTCTGGATGCTGGGAAACCTGAGAACTACCGCCCTATCTCTCTTCTCCCGTGGCCTGCTAAAGTTGCGGAGGCGCATGTCAACTCTGTCCTTTCTGACCACCTTTTACAGGCTAACATCTTGGACAGGACGCAGAATGGATTTCGTGCAGGGCATAGCACGGAGACGGCTCTACTCTATATGGTGGAGCATTTACGCTCCGTGCTTGACGCGGGTCAAACGGCGGCGCTGGTGCTATTAGATCTGAGCGCCGCCTTTGACACCGTGGCCCACCCGATCCTTCTGCGGCGCCTGGAGGAAGCAGGTGTCACCGGTCCTGCGCTCCAGTGGTTCCGATCTTTTCTTGCCAACCGTTCTTTTTGCGTGGCCGTTCCGCCCCATCAGTCCAAATTCCATCCTCTGGAACTGGGGGTCCCCCAGGGCTCCTCGCTGAGTCCCACACTATTCAATCTTTATGTGAGACCGCCGGCTGAGGTTGTCAAGTATTGGGGTATGACCATGGTGTCTTATGCCGATGACACCCAGCTAGCGGTTACAATCAGCGGGGATGCGGATGTGGATGCCCCCAGATTCCAGAACGGACTTCGAGCGGTCGCCAGCTGGATGACTTCCAACTGTCTCCAGCTGAACGCAAGTAAGACGGAGGTTATGATCTTTGGCAAGCATACGGAACTCTGGGGAGACAGGTGGTGGCCTTCGGACCTGGGCCCTACACCTACCCCGGTCGTTGAGCTAAAAAATCTTGGGGTGTGGCTCGATCCAACTCTCTCATTCGAATGCCATACTAAGCGCACGGCGGCCTGTTGCTTTGGTATCTTGCGTGGATTACGACCCGTATTAAAAACTTTTGATGCGAATACCAGGCAACTCGTGATCCAGGCAACAGTGATGTCGCGGCTCGACTATGCCAGCGCCCTATTAGTGGGCCTAAACCAGGCTGAAATCATCCGCCTGCAGCGTGTTCAGAACGCAGCGGCGAGAGCTGTCGTGGGCCTGCCTAGATTCTGCTCTACAACCAATACTTTGCGCACGTTGCACTGGCTTCCGATTGCTCGAAGGATCCAGTTTAAGGTCCTTTGTGTTGCTTACAAAATTATCAAGGGATCGCCTGCCTTGATTCTTTCCAACCTTTTGTCCCGCTATGTCCCGGGGCGTGCCTTAAGATCTTCTGACCTGGAACTTGCCGTCGTCCCCCGGTTTAAGCGCTGCCGGGCCGGCGGCCGTTCATTTCAAGTGCGCGCCGCAGTGTTATGGAATTCCCTTCCCTTTGAGATTCGCGCCCTCAGGGATCTACTCTCTTTTCGGCGAGCTGTAAAAACTTTTCTGTTTCCTTAGTTTTCCTTCTGCCCCTTCTTGTTCTGTTGTGTTGTGTTGCTACCTTGGCGGGCGCCAGGACGCTCCTTCGCTGGAGCATCTGTGCGCCTAATAAATGAGTCTAACATAACATAACATAACATTTAGTGAAACATTATAAATTGGTCAAGTAAACAGTCAATTACACTGCTACTAAATACTCCATCCAAATATTTATTTATATATATCCACTTATTCTTCAATGCAAATTGCTATATATATAATGCATATTTAAATAACGAAGCAAACCACATTCACTGGATGATGTCATCAGTGATGTCATCAGTGATGTCATCAGTGATGTCATTTGAGATGTCATCAGTGATGTCACTGACCATGTCATGAATGATCTAATATGTGACATCATCAGCAGTGGATTGCGGGTGCGCGAAATATAGTTAGTACAACTAACTATATAGGAGCAATTTCAATGGTTTTGTATGAGTAAAATGTCCAGCTAACTATAACACCACTAAAACGTATAGTTTTTTGAGTGAATTTCAAAGGTTTTTTAAAAGCTAATTCCTAACTATATAACTCCTGAAACCTATGGTTTTTTCAGTGAATATATATATATATATTTATATATATATATATATATGATATCCTATTGTTGTCTTCGACTTCTTGTTGATAAGAACATTTGTTACATTTTCTGGCTAGAACGAGCCTTTATGGCCATCTGCTCTGTGTTCCACTGGTTTGAACACCCGGTTCTGGCCTGGATATAAGACAAATGAGTTATTTTTTTAAGGTCATTTGGCGACATCTTATTGCCATGGGTATGTTATCCCCATGCTTTTAATGACTTTTGTTACTGGGGTTCTGTCCACAGTTATTGTGTGATGGTAATGCATGGTTTGGATCCATTAGTTTTATACTATTTGTTTTCATCTGACACAGTTTTGCCATGCTAACATGGGTATTTGGTTCCCATGGTTTACATGTTTTGCAACTTTTCTTATTTATGGTTCCTTCCGCAGGGCTTTATGTGGTAGAGTATATTATTGCTCACCTAAATTATTATATATATCCAGTCTTTTTCTCTTGTTCTGGACCAGGTTTGTTGTAGTTAAAGACTATTTGTAGTCTCAGTTCACAGACCCTCCTCCGGGGATGGTTCGGCTTTTGCATTTGATTCTACAGTAAGGAATCTGCTGCTAGATGTCTTTATCAGATGAACAAGTTACTTACCTTCAGTAACACATTATCTGGTAGAGACAGGATCTAGCCGCAGATTCCCCAACAACCCTTCTGTGCTCCCCACTCTGCAAACTGAGTCTTCTTTTGTTTTAAAGATCTCATCATGACCAACTATGAAAAAAAGAGGAAGAATGCAGAGATTATTTGACACAAAAGTGCCTTTTATTTTGTCACAACATTTTATTAGGCAGTTTCTATATGTGGCTCCACGTTATGAGTGCAGAAAGTAGTCATGGAAGAAACTGATGTTGGCAAGGAAGTTATATGGACTCTGTCGACTGACCATCCAGTGGATTACATCGATGGAGTCACCCGATGCCCTCTACTGACACTCGATGTGCTATGGGAAAGCAATTCCGGAACCAGTCTTTCGCCAGGTGGAAGATTCTAAAGTAAGGAATCTGCGGGTAGATCCTGTCTCTACCAGATAATGCGTTACAGAAAGTAAGTAACTTGTTCAACACTACCTCTACTGAGAGGAAAGCTAATGGGAAAATAATGTTTTCGTGCAATCTGTCCCTACATATGCTGCATTAGTTTTCATTTTCCAGAATAGCAGGAGACAGCAATATTAGCCCTATTCTGTTCAAATAGATCTATGAAAATTGAAGAAGGACTGGCAAAACACTGAATCATCACAAAACGGTTTATCACTGTCCGCCTATTTCCACGAAGCACAGTAGAAATAAAATAATTGCTTTATTTAACCATCAGGAAATCGCTCAAATTGCATGTTAGAGACGAGTTAGAACACCATTACTCTCTAGTCTGTCTTTCTAAACCTTTCAAATGGCTTACATCCGGTGCTCTATTCAGTCCATAGATTAGGCTTAGAAGAGCAGAGCAAATGTATCTGGAGGAAAGCGAAGGCGGTGAAGGTGTGAAGGGAGAGTAAGATGAAATTAGCAGCACCCTTAGCACATCAGAAGCGAATATAGGTTATGTTTTATTTGTTCATTTTTGTTGACTGTACAATTGGATATGTAGCCATTTCTTAGTATAGTATGTGAAAATCCCGAAAAGTAAAATGTTATGGGAAATGCCTGAACACTATCAGGTCGTGTTGCAAAAGTTCAAATCATAGGAGGACAAAGAACAACCTGCCTAATGAATATTCATTAGGCAGATCACTATTTGTGACTCCTTTTTATTGGGTATAAACACTGGGACAGTGGCCTATAAGGAACATCAGACAAATAACCCAGACTTTACATTCAAAGCAGGAAACACATTTTTTAAAGAAGCCCATGTTCCTTAACACTTTATACAGTTACCGTCTTCGGTGACATAGTAAAGTAAAGGTGGGACCAGGAGCTTGAAGGGGACAACAATAGGGGACAACAATATTTCGCTATCAACAATTACATCTAAGGGTTGATAGAAGAAACAATCATTTCACCAAAAGGAGTCTTTATGTCTACAATATCCCCCACATTTTTGTATTACAAAGTGGATTCCTATCTGAATGTCAATACAGCTTTCAGGCAGGTTTGACAACAGTGGGGCAGTATCTCAACTTATGTTTATTGAAAAATATTTACACTATAGTTTTCAGCAGCATTTTACATTTGGCTTTCATGGTGTATGTTGAGGATGAAATCAAAATCACACCTTTGCTATTCTGAATTTCCACCTCGTCTAATGCAGTCAATTTTTTAAGTTGAGAAATACACAAAGATTTCTTGGACTTGGAAGTCAGAGAACGCTTTCAATCTTTAGAGTATTTCAAGAATGTTTGTCCTGAACTGGGATGCTCTGTGCTCTCTGACACACTCTCTGGACTGCTGCCAAGAAAATGAAATTTTGAGCTAAAAAGCTTATTTAGATTGATGCAACAATAAGGTGATTGATGGAACACTTGAATTAATTTCATCCACTGGCTCAGACTGCATCCCAATCCATCATCTTTTGCCCAACATGCCACCTCATTTTGGACACAGCCATATGCAAATCAATCGTGATTCGGCTCCAGTAGGTATAGTCCAGTCTGAACTGCCAAACCAGGTCCTCCTTAAACCCTGGTTCCTTGTGTTCTGGTTACAGCTACACAGGTACAGAAATAATTCAATTAAAAAATATATATATTTATTAGAAATCTAATTCAGTGGAAAAGTTGGATTTTTGATAAATGTACAGGAAATAAACGTTTGAAGAGTAACATTTTTTCTGCCTGGAGCTCCAATAGGCAAATTAGCATACCATGATGCAGCTGGCCTGTTTGTGCTACCTTTGATAAGGCCTAAAATATTGCTCTCAGAGCACATACTATAGCTTTGGTCTGTCAGGATGACTTGGATGAGGAATGTGACAATCTTAAATCGATCTGGACAGAACCAGATTTTAACCTTGTGCCTGTGTGGAAACCTGAAGGGCTGTATATGATCCCAGTTGTATCTAGGTCTAAGAAGCTGTCTCTAAGGGTGAGTTGATTGATCTCATGTGTGGCTACAGAGGCTTTAAAACAGTCATTTTCCTGGAGTGACAAGTTCACCAGTTGCCATTGGACCTTGTTAGTAACCTCTGGTGAGATAAATGTTGGCCTCCAAGTGCTGTCCCTCAGGTCCTGGGACCCTTAGAAGTGCCCAGGAGGAATGTTTTCAAAAATTCTGAAAAGTTGAGACTTAAAAATGTTTAGGATATCTAAGACCTCCTGAGATCTAGCCAGACCACGAAACAAAGGTGCCTGAGTTTGAGATGGCTTAGTTAGATACAACTTCTAGACTTGGAACATCATGAAATTCAAGTGTTAGCACGCAGAGCTTTTCCCGACAAAACTAAAGGCTTCAGTGTAGCCTCAACCAAAGTTTATTCAATTTCAAGAGTACGTCATTGGATAAAGACTTGGTTAAGGACCCAATTTATAGTTTGGTGACGGAGTACCCACTCTGCCATACTGAAAGTTCAACCGCCTTATTTGGAAATCTGGCAGACCTTTAGTATGTCTATGCGGCGTATACTCTGTCTCCACCGCCAACATACACTTCAGACTGCCCGAAAGAGCATGGGACATTGGAGGTTTGGCCATTTGTCAGCTCACCTTAAATAGAGTGGGTACACACATGGACAGCTTTCTCTGTCCAGCACCACCAGGTAAAACTTTTAACTTGTTGTTTTTCGCCTTAAATCTTTAAACATTCATATGTCTAGTCCTCCTTAATTGATTATTTGTTTTTTTTTTGTTGCCTTTTTCCTGTTCATTTTTTATAATTTTAGAAATTGGTTGTAGAATTTTTACTGAATTGTATTTCAGCATTTAGCTGTTTTAGTTTTGCTAAATATGTTACACATTTTCCTAAGTTAAGCCTGTCTTCTCTGTGCCATATCTACCTGGGGCTGAGCCCATGTTTAAATTATTGAAACCATGTGTTTCACCTCACAGGAATTATGGATTCGTTGCATGGTTAGGACCCACCTCAGGGTCTGACAGCACATTTTCTTACATCAGTCTTTGAGTTTCCACCAACTTAATAAGGCATTATATTGTTAGGTTACAGCACAGCTAACTGAGAAAGTTTTCACACTAGTAAATATGGCACAAGCAGAAATTGTTTCTTTAGAGAGACCCATGATGGTAACAAGGAATAGCAAAAAATATTAAAGTTAGGAAAACTACACAATAACCCTTCCAAACCACTTAGAAAATGAAAAAAGGCTAAGTAGGCAAAGTGGAACACATTTTTGAAAAAAGGATTACAGAAAGTGGCCATATGACTGTTTAATGTTTTAAGGAAGAAATTGGCAAGAACAAAAAAGCGCCAGTCAGTATTAAGGTTCATGATTTGTGGCTCCCACAAGTCTCTCCAGTTTTGCCATAAGAAGCTAAGAATGAGACAATTATATATTTCGTACCCCTCAAACTTGCTTCACTGTTGGGATGATTTTATACCCTCATCTTGATTTTAAGTCCTATGTTCAGATTTAGGCCCTCAGTATGCGTGTCCCAGTAATTGCAGTGTGCCCATACTAGGGTTTTACGGAATTCATGTAATTTCCATTTGCATATTACACAAAATTTCAGTAAAATTATGCAAACTTTTGCAAAATGCAAATTAGCGCTATTTTTAAGCTCAATGCATCCTCGCATCCTTTTTTAAAGTATTATGCATTTTGTGCAAAAAAAGCAAAAAAATACAAATGCCACTAACAATAGCCACTCATTTGCATTGTTCCTGTCCTCTACAGCAATAGGATTTTTACCTGAACTGGTTTGAAATTACGTGACTTAGCATAACTCCAAATGCTGGAAATTTCATGAGGTTGCACCGGCCTAATGACAATTTCAAACCCTTTTTCCGGCACAATCAAATGTATGTCTTCAAAAACACCATGCCCTTGTCTTGTATCCACCCCACAAAGCTTTCAACTGTTCAGAAAAGCTGAAAACCCGGGATAAACTGTGGGGAGGAATAGGGAATTATCAGTTGAAAAAGATCCAGAACTATCAAATCACTGATTAATTCCTCATGTCTCAGTGAAATCTCATTAATCCACTCCGATAACCTGCTGTCTAACTCACTGTTTCTGCACTCTTTCAGTTAACAAGACCTCCTTTAATGCTAACTACGGGGTGCACTCATGAGACCCTAAGTCTATTGGGACAGAAATTTCCCCTGCATGGTATACAGTTGTATTCCTCTGCTGTGATGCCCAACTATATCTTGTAACTTGGTTTTGAGTTTTGGCCCTAGGCCCACAATAACCTAGTGTGTGGGCAAAGTCCTAGACCTGTTCTTTGACATGAGCCAGATTCTGGACCAGTAGGGGCACACCAGTCATTCCATCATTCACCGACAGAGCACTAGTGTCCTAGTCCTGGGTTTAACATGAAGAATGGTGGTGGCCTTGTACAGTGTTTCATGAATCCCTAGTTGTGACCAGCCTTATTTACCTGTGTCAATAGAGAGTACACATACTGGCCTAGCCTTGTTTAGTTCTGCTTCAGTGTGCTAACCTAGATCCTGGAACCTCAAATGCATTTTATGCATGTGTGTATGTCTCCTGTGTGGTACTAGCATTATGTGTATGAGTGAGCCAGACTAATGAAGGCCACTGGGTTTTATTTTGGAAGCTCTTGGTCCGTTGCTGTGTAAAACATGTAGGTGTTTCTTTTCCCCAGACAATAGGTGTAATATTGGCATTCCTGAGGCTGTATTGGTGGGATATCTGCACATTGAAGTAGAAATTAGCTCTGGACTATGAACTCCGCTCGCCGAGTTTGCAGACTTTTCCACACTTCGCGTCACTCGGAGCTTGCGGAGTTCTGAAACACTTGTTCGCTCTCATCAACGTCAAGTTGGTGAGCGTGAGTGAGGAAAATCCACCTCCCGGTGAGATTTTTCCTTGTTTTTGATCGGCAAATTGCCGAGTGCAAGCGTGGAAAATCAACCTCTCAGCGAGATTTCTCAATGCAGGCAGTCTGATTTCTCATTGTGTGTGGTTGCGATTGGTCCCGACCGCTAGTGTTGAGAACCCGTCTGTTCGTGTTGAGAAAGCTGAATCTTGAGTAAAAAATCTACTCAAGCGGCAGAAAGGAAGCTGCGCCCGCTTGCGCTCTGCATGGTGCCGTTCACGATGATTGCACAGTGCGGACAAACACCCTGCACTTAAAATCACCACGAAAGACATTTATCTAACCCACTCCGCCGCTTTCGGAACACCGCGAGTTTTTTTGCACTTCGCTGAGTAGTAGGAATACAGTAAACAAAGGCTCCTTTAGAACTTCAATAAGGGTTTTTGGTGCTAAGTGCTGCTGATTTGTCTTCTTGTAGCACTGCAGTTTGTTAGTTACTAGGGTGAAGGGTGGGAATGAAATATCTGTTGTTAAGGTGAAAGAGACCCCTTCATGTGAGGCCAGCCTTGTGTCTTTTCCCTGATCTCTGCTCCATGTGGCTGTTGATAGTCAAGTGCAGAATGTTCACACCTCTTTGTGCCTCTGTTTTTGGTGCTCCACACTGGAGACTACCCTGCCACAAGAGACATAACAATACATCAAGGGTTTGTCAGGAAAGCAGCATGAAAATAACACTGAAAATACCACCCCAATCCAGTTCTCAAAGTGCTGACAGATAGTCCGAATCTCCTGTCTGCCTTGTTTGTACAAACGTGGAGGCTGCTGACCTACTTCTGGTTTCAGCTCCAAGTTCTCTTTGACCAAGAAAGGGAGTACTCCTCAGAGTAAGAGGTCTGCTGTGCAACCAAATCTGGTGTTTGCCTGACAGCCAGCTTCCAAGAGGTGAGGGGACATCACGTCATGTCTTGCCTGGAAGGAAGTAGCTGTTCCTCTGACATGAAGCATCTAAAAGTCAACCGTACAGTAGGGGTGACTGTCCTGGAAGAACCAGAGGCACTCATGATGGCGTGTATGTGTTTGAGAGAACAGAAAGATAGAGGAGGGCATGCCCCCACAATCGCAGGCTAAGCAAAAGTAGCCCATGCTTGTTCCATGGCTCTCCCAACAGAGTTTGACAGTCTTGTTTTTAATTCTCAGACCTTGCTGGATAAACTTCCAAGTTAGCCAAACCAGTAATCATTAGCCATTGAGGTAGCAACTTTCTAGTGGAACTGTGGTGTCTTGTCCCGGTCAACCTCAGGCTAAAATATGTTAAAGTCCCACTTTTTTAATATGCTGGGAAATCACTTGTGGGGTCTCCCTGGTGGAGTCCACTCCCAACTAAGCAGCTGGTGCTCTCACACAGTATTGATCCTTTCTCAGAGTTTTATGCCCCTAAGGAAGTACTGGGGATTAGCCAACTTAACCCTTCACGAGGACTTCTGTTCCCTGCCTCAGACCTCCCAGACCACTATCTGGTCACACTGTTGTAAAATGAGGAACCACCCTCTCTTTCAAATGTGGGAAAAGGTTTACAATTATTGAAGCAGAGAGACATGTCTGACATGGCTCTTCTTCTGAAAGGATTTTGTCACCATTTGTCATATCAATGTGAAAAGCCAGGCCTTTTTTGGTAAATTTTTCCTCTAAACTCCCAACAGGCACGACCCTTGGTAAGTGATCAGCAATTACACTTCCTCAGCCTTCCTGCTCTCAAAAGCACTCTATTGTTCTTTTGTAAAAATACGTTTGATGCCTTCTCAAGGCTTAATCACTGTTAGATGGGATGAATAGGACACGTAGCAGCACATCAAGAGGGGTGTAAGGATGGTGTCTTGCCACCAGTGAGCTGTCACATATTGCCCTCGCTCTCTTTTGAAATGTGCTGTGGATTGATGTACCAGTGTTTATGCACATACAACATTTATATTTTATGAACACTGCCAATTCTCATGTCAGCTAGCCCAGCAGCTCCAAGATCTAAAACTGTTGAGAGGAAAAGAAGGAGGCTGAGCTGCAATCCACCTGTAGAGTGAATATTAAGAACAGACACTCTAGAAATTCATATCATGACTCCGCAATTATGTGGACGTTCTTCAGGTATACCCCCTCACCCAGGTACAATTCATATTATTTAGTATATATGCTGCAGAGGCCTCTTGGATTGCAGCAAATGTGCTGAAATGCGGCTGCCAGGAAGCTAATACACACGTCCCTGTGCACAATTAGGATCTACATGGAGCAGCAGGGTTATGATCTCAAGCTCTGTCCCAGCATCCCATAGGACCCCTATCAGAATCTAGACATCCTTCCACTGCTTCCCTGATGTAGTCCGCGTTTGCAGCACGGAGATCATGTCTTACTACTTCCAATGCTCAACTCTTGTCCTAATCCTGCCACGAAAGAGTCATCAAAGGAGAAAGTGGTGATAGAGCAAGAAGCGTGAAGTAGGCGACCAGAATAGGAAGAGGCAGGAAGCTACAGTAGTCACCATCTGAATCCAGATCTTTCTGCGAAAAGGATAACGGTAGAGCTGAGGATGGTTGACAGCCCTAGCCAAATAAGGATTGGAGGAACCAACCTTGAATAAGAGACAATTGTCAAAGGAGAGAGCGGAGAGAAAGCAAGGCCAGGTAAAAGAGACCCAGGCAAACGGAAAGCGAAAGGAGCAGTGACCTGAATACAGGGAAGGTTGGTGCACAGCCAAGGATTAGGCGCCAACGAGGGGAGATCCGATGATGGGTTAGAGGTCAAGGAGGGGGTATCGAGGGATCGAATGAGAAAGAAGCTTGGAGTTTGAACAGATCTGGAGAGAATGGTGGGCTCGAGGGATACGTTTCTGGGGAGGAGATAGGGAAGAGGGGAGGCGGAAAGGAGGACTGGGTTGATAAGTCTGACATCATGAAATAGGCAGGAGTTCCTAGGCATACAGCTGAGGTGAACACTGTTGGGATTGGATTGCCAATGGCAACTAAAGTCAAAAAGTACAGACATGAGGGTGGAAAAGGTGACAGACCAGAGGCCTCAAAAAGATGCTGTGAAGTATGTAAAAAAAGCCATACGGGGGGCAGCTCACACTTTGGGGTGGCATTAATTATTGTCCACAAAAGAAAATCTTAGCAAACATATACATGGATACATTAACATGCTTAAACTGATGCATGATGAAAGCAGAGGCAGAAAGGATCCAAAGCAGAAGAGAGGAAGTTGACACAAAGGCCAAGAGTCCCAATTAACATAGATACGTGAGAATGTGTGCCGGCTGCAACCCTGGATGAAACGTACTTAGGATGATCAATGTCATTAGGAAGAGTTCGTATGAAGTCCTAGGCAGTGCTTAATTTGTTAAAAAAAATAAGTGCCCCTTCAGGACGCCATAGCAGCTTGCACCACACATTTTCACTGTCAAGTCTGTAAGTGGCATTACCTACACAACTCCTAACCATCATGCTGCTACAAGTGTGAAAATTGAAACTGCTTGAGGCCCCCAAGTCTATGAGAGTGGCTTGGGATTTAGGTATTCGTTGCTTACAATGTGTATTGAATTAGTATACAACTTTTGTGTTCGTTTTAAAATTGCACAAACAGTGCCACCATGTGGCAGCTGTCATGATTGTCAGTGTTGGCAATGTAGTGCTGGTGCAGAGTACCGGAAACCACTGGCTCAAATTAAGCACTGGTCATAGGTGTGGGAGTTGGATAGCAAATGATGAAGAGAGAAACACAGTGAAAATTGCATCTTGGTGGACCTTATTCCTTGTTTATTTTGCCCCAAATGGCATGAGTTGAAAGAAAGGGATATAATTCAGCCCATTTGTAGGAGGTCAAGGCTATTGAAAACCTACGGTCACAAAATGTGGGAGTATATCTCGCGTGTATTTGAATGAACAGTAATGTTCATATGTGTATCAGAGCAACATCTTTTTCCAAACTTTCCGTGGCCACTCATGCTGGTATTCCCCTGCATAGCCTTTTCACAGTAATCACAGGTGGCATCCATAAATGCTAACAGTTGTTTTAAGAGAGGCTTTACAGGATGACAAAAACTTGTATTAAATGCTGGCAGGATAGGACATCGTTCAATGAATAGAGGTAAAAACGGAGACCAACAGCTCTAGTGAAGAAGTAAAAGAAGCCTGTCCTGGTTCTAGAAGGAACCCCTGTGTAGGAAGTCGCAGGGCTTATCTCTTTTGGTGGATGCTACCAGAAGCGATGCATCAGGCTGAGGAAACAAAATGGGTTTCATCAGGGCGGCTTTTAATACACACGGCACAGTTTGCATGACGTCACTGCGGCTCAGGGAGGGCTTTTGTCCTTCTTGATGAGTTGAGTCGAAAAATGTCTGGCTTCAATGGGAGGTTATGCTACTGAAAAACTTTAGAATGTGCATTTACGGCAAAGTAGTCGGAGTAATTTAGTTCATTTTGCATTACTCCTTTTAAACGAAATTACAAAAAATTACTCAAGTACTTCTGTTTGCATAATTATGAGTAATTTGACAGTACAAACCTACTGCAGGAGCAGCAGAAAAACTAACTTATTTAGTGTGAGCGCCTGCTGGTGTTTGTGTTCTTTTGCATTTAGCGTTATTTTTAAAGTACATACTTGGGTCCATTTTGGTCGCAAGGGTGCGTTTTGCATTAATAAAATAGTGCCTGAGGCTGGGTTACACTTCTTGCAATATTCCGCCTATACGGTACTGCAAATTTTTTGAGTTATGCCTGCCGCTTGTTATTAAAAAATGGTAAGACAAAGCCAGTTAGCCAGACTTATTTATTGTGAAACGCATGTGTTAAAGGCAATTATTGGTTTTTAAGGGTGGATTGTTATTACACTGTGCTAAAACCTGCAGATAGGTATTTTGTTACATGGAGCATCACAGATCATTGTAATAGGAGGTGCTTGGTTTTGGTGTTAGTAACCCCTCTGTCAAACAGGGCGTATGGAAGTTGTGCACGGTTAGAATCCTTGTTAGACCTTCTTAGGAGAGATTGTATTTTGCTTTGCCAACTGTCATTTGATATACTTTTGTAATGTTATGACTGCATGCATGATGGTTGCTTTGTAGGAATGCTTGAGCGCAATACAGTAGGCCTATGTAGGTTAAGGTGACAAACAAATGATAACAGCTATAGGCCTGATTAGTTAACTAGAAAAAGGTTTTTCAAATGCCCTAGGTGTGATCTGTTTACTATGAGAATTTACAACAATAGGAAGTAGACCTTTATTTACTCCTATGTTAAAGGCATTAGGGGTGGGTTGTTATTGTACCACATTAAAGCGTGTAGCCAACTATTCTGTTAAATAAAATCTCCCAGATTGCCTTACTTTGGAATGATTTCAGAGTTAGTTATGCCCTTTGGCAAACCCTAGGGGTAGAGAATTTGCTAATTTGCATTCTTTCCAGAATCTCTTCGGTAGCTGTCTGCCAGGATCTTGTAATAAAGAAAAAATATTACATAATGCATACATATATAAATGCCCTCTTCAGCCATTGGTATTTTTGAGTGTTAGTGTCACTCTGCTTTCATCCATAATAGCTACTGCCTGGTCAGTGATTCAGTCCACATCAGTCATTGGCAACTGGCCCTGTGAATGACGACATTTTCTGATCATATGTGAACCTCCACTATCAAATGAGTCTGCCTCAGTGCCAAGGTTGACGGGCAGTCCTTTAGTTTTCAGTTTCAGTGGGTGCATCAATGGGTTCATATATGTCAAGTCGAGTGACAGAGTGCATGTATAATGATTTAATAAATACCTAAACCCATTAATGACAAAAAACACACTTTCATTCGTAATTCAGACCTATTGGCATTACAAGTGCTTGTTGTCAAATAAGGTTTAGAGCTGTGAACATCCAGCCACTGAATAATAAAACCCAGTTGGTTTTTCAGACTGACCAACAGATATGAAAGCAATCACCATTAACATACAAGTACTCTTTGTTCTGTATTATGCTGTTCAGTGGGTTCACTCTTCTACCCTTAGAATTACAGTTAAGAATGCACTGGACCAGCACAATTGGTTGATGCCTTTAATTCCTTAGTATTTGATCTCTCAGGTCCAGGTGGTTTTGCAATCTTCTCTTGACTGTTTTTGTAACAGACTACAACTATTAAACTCATGCACATAACTGAATTCTGTGATAGATAAAAATAACATGCACACCTCTTTCTCAATCCTTTGTGCTTGATCACTTGATCCTTTTGTCTACTTTTGCTACCTCTGTTAACACCATGTGGTGGCATGGTGTGCAAAATAACGACGAATTGGGATGTAGCCCGAGTGATTACCGGTCGCTGAGATTAATTCAAGCATTCCATCAATCACTGTTTTGTATAATTATTCTACACTTATGGTTGGACAGGGTTAGTGCTGATAGAAACCGAAGGGTGATAAAGTCCCTGGATGCTGAGAAGACATTTGACTCTAAAGATGGAAGATACCTGCTATGTACTTTGTGGAGTTTTGATTTTGGACCCCGGTTATGCCAGTGGGTGGCTTTTCTCTATAGGGCGCCCACTGCTGCAGTGCATGTAAATGGGATGGTCTCGAACTCCTTTACCCTTGGGCGGGGTATGAGAAATAGATGTCCACTGTCCCTACTTTTGTACGTGCTGTGGCTGGAGCCACCGGTGTGTGCTTGGTGTGTTGTCGTATGGACATAATGTGCTTTCCCATAATAAATAATTGCCCAAGGGAAATGCGGCTGCCCGAGACCACCATAGGTGGCCACTCAAGAGGGCGGCCCATTTAGTGACATTGTGCTTCCCCCGCCCCGCCCATTTCGCCTATTTGAAACCTATGCTTTCTATTGCATAAACTGGGAGAAATCAGTTATTTACCAACTTGGAGACTGGGAGGGTCTGGATGGGGTGATGGATGGCTGTCGAATGACAACCTTTGGCTTTCAATACCTGTTATAGAGGTTAGCCCGACCAGAGAGTTCTTTCTGGAACTTAACATGGGCTAGGATCTCCAGGATTTCCACTGCACTGTGGACTGGTGGTACACATTTCCGCTGATGCTAATGAGTAAAAGATGCGTATTAGAAGGTGGAGAGAAGAAGCCTGCCAGAACCTACCCAGGTTGCCCTGAGAGTGGGGGATGAAGCCACCACAGTGATGGGGTGGAAAGGGAAACTTACTCTGGTGACCCCTCTAGTTCAAGTTCAAGTTCGAGCATTTATATAGCGCACTACTCACCCAGAGGGTCTCAAGGCGCTAGAGGGAGGGGTTCACTATTTGTCGAATAGCCAGGTTTTCAGTTCTTTTCTGAAGGAGATGTGGTCCTGAGTAAGGCGGAGGTGGGTGGGGAGTGAGTTCCAGGTCTTGGCAGCCAGGAAGGAGATTGATCTGCCACCCATGGTGGTTTTTCGGATGCGCGGGACTGCAGCGAGGGCTTGATTGGATGATCTTAGGTGGCGGGTGGGAATGTAGAAGGACAGTCGGGTGTTGAGGCATTCGGGTCCCAGATTATAAAGGGCCTTGTGTGCGTGGGTAAGAAGGCGGAAAGTAATTCTCTTGTTGACGGGAAGCCAGTGGAGGTTTTTTAGGTGTCCGGTGATGTGTTCTTGGCGCGGGATGTCTAATATGAGTCTCGCTGACGCGTTTTGGATACGCTGGAGCTTTTTCTGCAATTTTGTTGTAATTCCGGCGTAAAGTGTGTTGCCATAGTCTAGTCGACTCGTGACCAGTGCATGGGTGACAGTCTTTCTTGTCTCGAGGGGGATCCAGCGGAAGATCTTTTTGAGAATGCGAAGGACGTTGAAGCAGGAGGACGATACGGCGCTGACTTGTCTGGACATTGAGAGAGAGGAGTCTAGAATGAAGCCAAGGTTACGTGCATGGTCTGTGGGTGTGGGTGCTGATCCCAAATCGGAAGGCCACCAAGAGTCGTCCCAAGCTGAGGGGGAGGATCCTAGGATGAGCACCTCCGTTTTGTCTGAGTTGAGTTTTAGACGGCTCTGTTTCATCCATTCGGCTACTTCTTTCATACCTTCGTGAAGATTGGTTTTGGCGGTGTTGGGGTCTTTGGTGAGGGAAAGGATTGGCTGGGTGTCGTCGGCGTAGGAGATGATGTTGAGGTTGTGTTGACGTGCGATGGAGGCGAGAGGACTCATGTAGACGTTGAAGAGGGTGGGACTGAGTGAGGAACCTTGAGGTACGCCGCAGATGACTTCGGTGGGCTCTGAGTAGAATGGGGGGAGTCGGACTCTCTGGGTTCTCCCAGCTAGGAAAGAGATGATCCAGTCCAAGGCTTTTCCTTGTATGCCGATGTTGTTGAGGCGTTGTATGAGGGTGCTGTGACAGACAGTGTCGAAGGCGGCGGAGAGGTCGAGTAGAATGAGGGCCACTGTTTCTCCGTTGTCTAGGAGTGCTCGGATGTCGTCGGTCGCCGCAATGAGGGCGGTTTTGGTGCTGTGTTTGGCTCGAAAGCCGTTCTGTGAGGGATCCAGGGAGTTGTTGGATTCAAGGAAGGCGGCGAGTTGGCTGTTGACGGCTTTCTCGATAACTTTGGCCAGGAAATGGAGGAGGGATATGGGTCGGTAGTTTTTCAGTTCTGAGGGGTCTGCTGTGGGGTTTTTCAGAAGGGCGCTGAGTTCGGCGTGTTTCCAGATTTCTGGAAAGGTGCCAGAGTCGAAAGAGCAGTTGATGACATCGCGTAGTTGGGGAGCGATGATGGAGTCAGCTTTGTTGAAGATGTAGTGGGGACAGGGGTCAGAAGGCGAGCCAGAGTGGATTGAGTTCATGAGGCGAATGGTGTCTTCAGTGGTGATTGGGTTCCAGGAGCTGAGGTTGTTAGTTGGAGGGGTGGGATCTGGAGGGGGTGGGGCAAGTTGGTCACTGGGAGTATTCTTGAAGCTGTTGTGGATGTCGGCAATTTTGTTGTAGAAGAAGGAGGATAGCGCATCGCAGAGGTCTTGGGAGTTAGTGTTGTCGTTGGATGCTGCG
This sequence comes from Lissotriton helveticus, assembly GCF_964261635.1. Lineage (NCBI taxonomy): Eukaryota > Metazoa > Chordata > Amphibia > Caudata > Salamandridae > Lissotriton > Lissotriton helveticus. The sequence goes on from NC_136065.1 coordinate 1,289,463,633, forward strand.
GAAGGGTTGGTGAATTCTTTGACGATATTGAAGAGTTCCTTGCTGTTATGAGAATTGTTGTCGAGACGGTCCTTGAATGCTGATTTCTTGGCGGATCGAATCAGTTGGTGGTGTTTGCGGGTGGCTGTCTTGAGAAAGGCCATGTTGTCTCGGGTTGGTTCTTTTCTCCAATTCTTCTCCAGGATGCGGCATGTCTTCTTGGATTTTTTTAAGGTCATCATTGAACCAGGGAGCCTTTTTGCTGGATGATTTCAACTGGTGTTTTTTCAGGGGTGCTAGTTCGTCCGCACTGTGGGTAATCCATTGCCTGAGGTTGGTGGCAGCTTGGTCTGGGTCCATTGCTAGGGTGGGAGGGTTTTGGTTGAGTGATGTGAGGAGTTGGTCGGTGGTGATTTTATTCCATTTTCTCCGGGGAATGGGTTGTGGACGGTTGTGGGATAGGGTGGTTTTGTAGTTGAAGTGAACACAGCTGTGATCCGTCCAGTGGAGAGCTGTAGTGCGATCGAAGGAGATGTGCTTGCTGGAGGTGAAGATAGGGTCGAGTGTGTGTCCGGCTGTGTGAGTGGGGGTGTCAACAAGTTGTTTGAGTCCGAGATTGGACAGGTTGTCCAGGAGGGTGGTGGTGTTGTTGTCGAGTATGTTTTCAAGGTGGTAGTTGAGGTCTCCTAGAAGAATGTAGTTCTCGGAGGCGAGGGCGTGCGGGCTGACGAAGTCTGTGATGTCGTCGCTGAATTGAGATCGGGTGCCTGGAGGCCTGTATATGAGGGTGCCTCTAAGGGTGGTCCTGGGGTCGGTGTGGATCTGAAAATGGAGATGTTCGGCGGTTACAAGATTGTCGTCAGAGCTGGTTGTGATTTTGATGGTGTTTCTATGGACGATGGCGATGCCTCCTCCAGTTTGATTGATGCGGTCTTTTCGAATGATCTTGTAAGTGTCCGGTATGGCTATGGCGATGTCGGGGGCAGAAGATGCGTTCATCCATGTTTCAGTAAGGAAGGCGATGTCAGGTGACGCAGTGTCGATTAGGTCCCAGAGTTCTGTTGCATGTCTGTGGACCGAGCGGGTGTTCAGTAGGATGCATTTCAGGCTGTTGAGTTCGGAGCTGTGTGTGGAGGAAGTGGGTTTGGTGAGGGTCCTGAAGCAGTTGAACTTGCAAGAGAGGCAGGCGAATGGGCCGTGGGTACGTCCTGGGGAAGCCTCGCAGCATAGTAGGGTGCGTCCGGGGTTGAGGGCGAGGAGAGTAGCGGCATCATATGTGACTCTAGAGGGTTGGGCGCGGCGGGGACCAGGGGGTCTGGCGCTGGGCGCGGTCCAGGCGCGGACGGGCGCAGACGGGCTTACCTTTGGCGCACCTTCGGCGCGACTGGGGCGCGGTCGCTGCGCGTGAACGCTGCGCGCGATAGCATCTGTCATAAGGGATGTATGACGTTATAACGCATACTTTTACTCCGCAGACCATTACAACGCGACTTTTACTCCGCATACCGTTACAACGCATAGCACCTTGGGGCGCTGGATAGTGGTAAGTATAATTTACTATTCTAACTCCAGTCCCCGTGGACCCTAGGGAAGGTGTTGGATAGTAAATTATACTTATTCCCTATCCTAGAGCGCCCCCCAGCGCAATGCGTTGTAATGGTATGCGGAGTAATGGTCGCGTTGTAATGGGTCTGCGGAGTGAAAGATCCGTTGTAACGGGTGTATACCGTCATAAGTGGTTGGGGAGGGGTGAGGGAGGATCAGATGGGAGGCGGGTGCGTGGTGGAGGGGGCGGTCTCAGGGCAGAACAACAACAACAGAGCAAATGGCGGCTATAACGCGAGTTCAGACCGGGTTTGAGGAAGGAGCAGAGGTTGTAGCCAAAAACGATGAGAAATGGTGAACAAATGCAGGTTTAAGCAAAAGGATTACAATACAATCAATAAATGCAGGCACAGTTGAGCACAAGCAGGCAGGCACGTTTGAGCGCTTAACGAGGGCAGCAGCGCTATGCAGGCAAAAGAGAAAGTGAAGTGCAGCGTCAGGAAAGCTCAGCAGCGCAATGCGCACGATACCAGGCAACTCAGGGCAGGAGTCAGCGAGGGCAGGAGGGAGCGACCGTTCTCAACGAGGTCGAATGCCTGAAATGAGCAAGGTCGAGGGCTTCCACGGATGGGAACAGATTGGGATTGAAACGCTGGAGGATGTGTTGGACAAAGAGGAGGTCAAGACATTTGAGGCATTATAGCAGATTTACTCCCCACTGGAAGCCTGGGTTGTTGGTCATGCACTTTCCTAAAAAGCTATCTCCCAGGTATACTGCACCATGAATAATAACACACCAGATAATCTGGGGAAGCTCAGAGGAAAGTGGGAAGCAGAGGTGGGGCCCGTGGAAGATATTAATTGTGAGGCAGCCTTAAGGTACACCAGAGAAGTTGCTATTACAACTCGATTGTGACTGATCTAGTTTAAGATCCTACATAGACCCTATTATTACCAGTCCAACCTATATAAAATGGGGAGAGCAGTCAGCCCCACGTGCCTCTGTTGGGAGGGCACGCTCCTGCATATGATATGGAGCTGCTTTACAGTGAGCGTGTACTGGGGGGACATCATTTGAAACCATGGCAGTGATCAATGTGGTCATACCCAGGACACCACCATTGATCATATTGGGCATCCCTAATGACATGGATATTCTGTGAAAGCAATTGCTGTTTTGAGCATTGGGCTTTTTTTGTGGCAAAGAGGGCTTTGGCTATAAGATGGGGATGGTGCAGACACTTCTGAGGGTTATGTCGCAGAAAGAATTAATAGGTCTATGGAGGCAGTTAGTGTAGTATAGAAGAGTCAAGGTTGCCCCCGGTATTTTGACAAAGTCCGGGGATCATGGAGAGACAGACTTCTTTATGATGCAGACATTGCCTTGTGACGGGGGGGACATTGCAGGCCCCCCGAGGGGGGAGGGGGTGCCCGATGAGTGCTTGAAGAAATGGCACTACTGGGGTTTGCATTCCCCAACTCTGCAGTTCAGAGGTGTTTGGGGCTTGTGGAGTACCTCGGCTAGGACTGGAGGGCTAACGGGTGTACTGTGTGTGCATTGTTTATTATATTTCTTTTCATGAGCCAAAAACAATTAAATACTCTAAATTAAATGTATTATACAAATCAAAGAACATACACCTATTTTGACTTGTACTTTAATAATATTGCATGAACTTCTCAGATATGCCTGAAAAAATTAATCTTTTGTCCTGAATTTTTGCCCTGATTGTTGACCTTTTATCTTGATTATGTGCATTCACTGCCTCGAATTTGCCTCTAAGCCAGATCATTACCCTAACTGAAACTGACCTCTGAGTCTCCAGAAACGGATCTGACGCCCCACCCACCACCTCACGGTGGTTTGCCCTGCTGGCAATATGGGCAGACGGCAATGGGTTCATGGTGAGCCTCGCTGACATGTCCCAGCTGGACCGAACTATACTCGGAATGGCTAGCGTTTCTATTCAGAATGAATATGGCAATATGGTACCAGAATAGTGTGTCTTACATAGCGTCTGAAACAAATATTATGTCCAAAATACTGTTTATATAAATACGTTCTTAAGGAGTTAATACGAGAAACTCTACACAGAATGGAGCGATTTTTTTTCAAACAGTATTTTGAACACAATATTTAAGTCAATATTGTAGAGTCGGCGCTCTAGTTGATGCAGCCGCGTGATGACGTGGCACGCGGCGGCCATGATGTGATGCGCGCACAGCCTAGAGGCGAAAGAGCGCGAGTGTCGGAGCCTGCAAGGATCGCGGCTCGGCGCTCTCTGGTGTCTCAGATAGAATAAAGGCTCAGAACATACCAACGGCTCCTGTCATCATTTCAGGAACGAGAGGCAACTTTACAATGGCGACGAGGAGGTGATGGAACAAAAGAAAAGAAAAAAAACGATAAATATAAAACGAACCACAGGCAATATCAACCACAGAGCCCTGGGGCAAGAACACTCCATAAACAACACAACGTGCTCGCTAAAACCCCACCATTACTGGACAAGGACATCACAGAGCGTGGCAGAGCCCACCCACGTACAAAGGAACCACACAGCCACCACAGAAGGTGAGAGGGCCAAAAGGAGGGGGCAAGACAGCGCAGGACTCCACTGACCCCACACCCCAAGGGCTGGAGAGCTGGCGACTCCGGGGAAAGGCGAAGGGGAAGACAACAAGAGCCCCCAGAGACAACCAAAGAAACAGGAGGAGGACGACTCGCCAGGCAGCCCCAAGAACCACAGTGGGACTGGCCCCCCAGAAAAGCGAGAGAGAATGTGTGCCCAGACATCCTCAGCCGTGGCACCGGTGCCATTCCTACCCAAACCAGGGGAACCCCTCATGCGGTGGGAAGATTGGAGAGAATATATAGACAACTTTATAGAAGTACTGGAGGATGAAAATGAGGAGAAATTTACAAGCCAGAGGAAGAGACGCATACTACTACTTAACCTAGGCCCAGAGGGACTCAGGGTCTTCAAGAACTTAGTACCCAAGCAACGGGCAAGCACGGACAATGACGTCTACGCCCATGCCATCAAGGAATTAAATGAACACTTTCGCCCAGCGGTCTGCGTCTCAATCGACAGATACAATTTCCAACAAAGGAAACAAGAGGCAGGTGAATCAGTGGAAGAATATGTGGCGGCATTGAGGAAATTGGCCTCCACGTGCAGGTACGCTGCGTTCCAGGATGAGTACATCAAGGATCAGATTGTGATGCACACCACGAGCAAAGCTGTGCAGGAGAAACTATGGGCAAGTGGTGACGCCACGTTGAAGGAGGTCATGGCGACGGTCAAGAAGGCGGAACTCGCAAAACGGTGTGCCGAGGCAGCGAAGAAAGAACAGGTGGCCAGACCAATGGTGAACAGGATAGAGGATGAGGGGCCCGAAGAGAAAGCAAGTACAAAGGTACGGTGCAGAAGAATCCCAACAGATGGCAAGGCAATCCAGGACTCCCAGGGAAACAGACGGGAACCAACAGACGGAGCTGTTACAGATGCGGGAGTATGGCGCACGAGGCTCACAACAGGAAGTGCCCGGCATTCCGTGCTGAATGCCTGTTCTGCGGGATCGTAGGACACTATGAGAAAGTGTGCCGCAGGAAAGCAACCAAGACCATGGTGAAGTGTGTAGAACAAGAGCAGGAAGACCAAGGAGAAGACATCTACGAAGAAGACGACACCGTGCTATGCATCTACGACCAGATACTCTGCGTCGACAACAAAAGGTCAACCAAACCAGTGCTGGACATGACAATAGGAAGAGTGCCAATCAGCATAGTGGGGACACGGGCTCTCCATACACAATAGTCCAGAGGGTGGTATGGAATGAGACATTCAAGCCGTCACTGGGACCAGAACTGGAGCGTCTAGATATTCGCCCGGTCACGTACAATGGAGACCGCATTCCAATGGCAGGGTTCAGACCGTTGAAGTTTGAATTTAGAGGGTGCACAGCCATCTGCAAACTGTACGTCTCGGAGAAGGGACCCTCAGTCCTGGGCTGGCTGGATCAAGGGGACCTGGGTATCAAACTAGACCTGGGGGGAAAGGTCCAGATACTGCTCACTGAACCAGACAGTTGGCCGGACGTAGACCAGTGGAAGAAGAAGTACTCCAAGGTGTTTGGAGGGAAGGTGGGGAGACTTGAGAAGTTTACTCACAAGATAATACTCAAGGAAGGAGCGGTACCGGTATCGCACAAAGTGAGGAACATACCCCTGGCCGTAAGAGAGGCAGTCCAGGAGGAGCTACACGATCTAGAGAGCAAGGGCATAATTGAACCCATCACATGTGCAGAATGGTTGGCACCACTGGTGGTGGTAATGAAACCCAGTGGGAAGGTCAGGCTGTGTGTTGACCTCCGCGAGCTCAACAAGAGCATCGTAGTGGAAAAGTTTCAGTTGCCCCACATTGAGGAGATGCTAGCGAAGACCCGGGGGATAAAGTGGTATTCCACGATAGACTTGACTTCTGCCTACCACCAGATTGCTTTACATCCGGAGAGCAAGAGACTGACGTCCTTCATCACCCCCTTTGGGTGCTACCAGTTCTGCCGCATGCCGTTTGGACTGGCATCGGCTGCGGCGGTGTTCCAAAAATTGATGCACCAACTCTTCAGGAACATGGATGGCATCCAATATGTTCAGGATGATATCCTGGTGATGGGGCGAGACAGATTAGACCACGACCCAAAACTGACCAAGGTGCTGAGTGTACTGGAGGAAAAGGGGCTGACGGCGGAATGAAAAAAATGCCGTCTGGGCATGGAGTCAGTAACCTACCTGGGGCACGAGATAGGAGTACAAGGAATCAAACCAAAAACTGAAAATGTGAGAGCAATTTGTGATGCACCGCCCCCCGCCAACAGAGAGGAGGTCAGGACCTTCTTGGGCATGACGGAGTATTATAGTAAGTTCGTCCAACACTTCGCAACAAAGACCCACCACATGCGGCAATTGACAAGGGAGAAGACACCGTTCAGCTGAACGGAAGAAACACAACAGGAGTTTGAGAGTGTCAAGAGAGACGTGGTAAACGCGGTGCCCCTACAAGGATACGACCCCCAAGGCCAAACGGTACTCACGACAGACGCCAGCGACAAGGGCCTGGGTGCAGTGTTAATGCAGGACAGAGGCCAAGGAGTGGTGGAAACGTTGAGCTTTGCATCACGCACACTGAGTGACACAGAAAAGAAATTCAGTGTCATAGAAAAAAAGATGCTGGCGGTAGTGTGGGCGATGGCAAGATTCCGACAATTCCTGTGGGGCACACGGTTCCAGTTGAAAACTAATCACAAGCCGTTAGTAAAGGTGTTAACCTCAAGTGGACATGCCAGCGCCACGCCCAGAATAGCCAAAATGACATTGAAGCTACTGGAGTACAGATATGACGTGGAGTATATCCCGGGCAGTCGGAAAAAAGTAGCGGACTATCTGAGTAGAGCAGCAGCAATGGAGACGGAAGCAGAAGACGGAGAAGTTGGAGGAGAAATGGTGGCATTGACGGAGGACCAGGAAAGGGTCATCAGCAAGCAAGACTGGCACGAAGCTTATACAGTGGACGAAGGCTTACAGAAGGTGAAGGAATGCATAGTGAAGGGATGGCCGGAGAAAAGACACATGGATGAAAATCTAAGGAAGTACTACGAAATCAGGGAAGAACTGTCAGTTGGCGACAAGGGAATGTTCGTATACAGAGGGGATAAGGTCATCCCCCCGACAGGAATCGTCCCAAGGTTACTAGAGATACTCCATGAGGGACACCTAGGGATTGGAAAGATGAAGTCACGGACCAAGCAAGGGTACTGGTGGCCAGGCGTGGATGCCCAAGCTGAAAGGTACGTCAGGGCGTGCGCACAATGCCAAGAAGCGGACAAAACACTAAAACCCTTGAGGCCAGCACTAGGAAAATTTGAGTCCCCAAGGAACCCATGGGAAGAACTGTCCATTGATATCCTAGGCCAAATTTTGGATGGGCAAGGGACCCAGAAGTACGTATGCGTCCTCATGGACCGGTACTCTAAGTGGCCAGAAATGAAGGTGGCAGAAGTAATGGACACAGAGACAGTGGTAAGGTTCCTGAACGACACATTTGTGAGAGAAGGTATTCCCAAAACTATATTAAGTGACAATGGTCCTCAGTTAACGTCAGAGAAATGGACCAACTTCATGAGGAGAAATGGAATCCAATCCAAACACACGTATATTTACCACCCGGCCGGGAACGGCCTAGTAGAACGTTTCAATAGAGTGGTAATGGGGTCGGTGCAGGCGGCCATCATGAGTGAGAAAGATTGGGAGAAGGAAATCTGGAAAATAGTATGGGCCTATCGAATTACACCCACGGGAACAGGATATAGCCCTTTCCAGATACTGAGAGGTCGAGACCCATTCACGAGAGACAACAGAGCGTGGAAGGAAAAAACAGTGACCAGCCAATGGTGCCCCGCTGTAGTTCATGCCAATCTGGAGAGAGCGCAAGCAGTATATGCCAAACACTACAACTCACGAAGGAACGTGAGAGACACAGGACTGGAGAAGGGCGAATGGGTGGGAGTCAAGCTGGCGACGTTACAAAGGAAAGGGGACAGCAAGTACAGCAAACCACTCCAAGTCAAGGAGATATATGACAGAGCAGCCTTGTTGAGTGACGGCAATGTTTGGTCCCAAGACAGGATGGCGAGGTGCAACAGAATAGTGAGATGGGACGCTGAGGAACATGATCTGGAAGGAACGGTGGAGTGTGGACAGGAATTGGAATCTTCCAGCTCGGAGGTGGGCGCAGAAGCAGGAGGTTCGAGTGAGGAGCAAGACAGCAGCACCAACTACAGAGTGGAAGCGGAGAGGAGCACAAGGCGATTAATGGGGAGCCCAGCTGACCCCGACCAAGGTGAAGGTGGCGGAGATGCCCAGGAGAGAGAGGACACTGCGACCCCGGTAAGACGCACCCGAGGGGGGAGAGCAGTGGTGAGACCGTCCAGATTTCAGGACTATGATATGGGTGATGGACAATAGTGCAAGTTTTGTTATATGTGTAAGAAGGGGAGTCGGCGCTCTAGTTGATGCAGCCGCGTGATGACGTGGCACGCGGCGGCCATGATGTGATGCGCGCGCAGCCTAGAGGCGAAAGAGCGCGAGTGTCGGAGCCTGCAAGGATCGCGGCTCGGCGCTCTCTGGTGTCTCAGATAGAATAAAGCGATACAAAAGGGGATGATGGACGGAGCGTTTGAGCAAATCAAACACTCACCCCCAGTCAACTGATCTGGGTTTAATCCATCACCATTCTTTAGCCCACTCAGCCACCCCATTTCAGACATGGCTATATGCAAATCAGTCTGACCCTGTGCCTCATGGGAACAGTCCAGCCCGAACTGCCAAGCCATGTCTTCCATGGACCGGAAACAAGCATCCTGGGACCGGTTTCGGATTCATAATCCTTATCAGCCAGGCTATCTTGAATCCAGTGGCCAAGTGAGCAAGGGACTCACGTCTGAGCATACCCTGCCACACTTAGGGCGAACAAAGCGATACAAAAGGGGATGATGGACGGAGCGTTTGAGCAAATCAAACACTCACCCCCAGTCAACTGATCTGGGTTTAATCCATCACCATTCTTTAGCCCACTCAGCCACCCCATTTCAGACATGGCTATATGCAAATCAGTCTGACCCTGTGCCTCATGGGAACAGTCCAGCCCGAACTGCCAGGCCATGTCTTCCATGGACCGGAAACAAGCATCCTGGGACCGGTTTCGGATTCATAATCCTCATCAGCCAGGCTATCTTGAATCCAGTGGCCAAGTGAGCAAGGGACTCATGTCTGAGCATACCCTGCCACACTTAGGGCGAACAAAGAGATACAAAAGGGGATGATGGACAGAGCGTTTGAGCAAATCAAACACTCACCCCCAGTCAACTGATCTGGGTTTAATCCATCACCATTCTTTAGCCCACTCAGCCACCCCATTTCAGACATGGCTATATGCAAATCAGTCTGTCCCTGTGCCTCATGGGAACAGGTCAGCCCGAACTGCCAAGCCATGTCTTCCATGGACCGGAAACAAGCATCCTGGGACCGGTTTCGGATTCATAATCCTCATCAGCCAGGCTATCTTGAATCCAGTGGCCAAGTGAGCAAGGGACTCACGTCTGAGCATACCCTGCCACACTTAGGGCGAACAAAGCGATACAAAAGGGGATGATGGACGGAGCGTTTGAGCAAATCAAACACTCACCCCCAGTCAACTGATCTGGGTTTTATACATCACCATTCTTTAGCCCACTCAGCCACCCCATTTCAGACATGGCTATATGCAAATCAGTCTGACCCTGTGCCTCATCGGAACAGTCCAGCCCGAACTGCCAAGCCATGTCTTCCATGGACCGGAAACAAGTATCCTGGGACCGGTTTCGGATTCATAATCCTCATCAGCCAGGCTATCTTGAATCCAGTGGCCAAGTGAGCAAGGGACTCACGTCTGAGCAAGTAAGTGTGGCAGGGTATGCTCAGACATGAGTCCCTTGCTCACTTTGCCACTGGATTCAAGCAAGCTGGGCTGAAGACGGCTGTAATGCCAGAAACCGGTACTCGGAAGCTTGTTTCCGGTCCAGGGAAGGCATGGCTTGGCAGTTCGGGCTGGACTGTTCCCATGAGGCACAGGGTCAGACTGATTTGCATATAGCCATGTCTGAACTGGGGTGGCAGAGTGGGTTAAAGAACGGTGATGGATTCAACCCAGATCTTTTGACTGGGTGTGAGTGTTTGATTGGTTCGGATGCTCCATCCATCACCACCCCCTTTTGTACCGCTTTTGACCGCCATAAGTGTGGCAGGGTATGCTCAGACGTGAGTCCCTTGCTCACTTTGCCACTGGATTCAAGCAAGCCGAGCTGAAGACGGCTGTAATGCCAGAAACCGGTCCTCGGAAGCTTGTTTCCGGTCCAGGGAAGGCATGGCTTGGCAGTTCGGGCTGGACTGTTCCCATGAGGCACAGGGTCAGACTGATTTATATATAGCCATGTCTATACTGGGGTGGCAGAGTGGGCTAAAGAACAGGGATGGATTCAACCCAGATCTTTTGACTGGGTGTGAGTGTTTGATTGGTTCGGATGCTCCATCCATCACCACCCCCTTTTGTACCGCTTTTGGCCGCCATAAGTGTGGCAGGGTATGCTCAGACGTGAGTCCCTTGCTCACTTTGCCACTGGATTCAAGCAAGCCGGGCTGAAGACGGCTGTAATGCCAGAAACCGGTCCTCGGAAGCTTGTTTCCGGTCCAGGGAAGGCATGGCTTGGCAGTTCGGGCTGGACTGTTCCCATGAGGCACAGGGTCAGACTGATTTGCATATAGCCATGTCTGAACTGGGGTGGCAGAGTGGGCTAAAGAACGGTGATGGATTCAACCCAGATCTTTTGACTGGGTGTGAGTGTTTGATTGGTTCGGATGCTCCATCCATCACCACCCCCTTTTGTACCGCTTTTGGCCGCCATAAGTGTGGCAGGGTATGCTCAGACGTGAGTCCCTTGCTCACTTTGCCACTGGATTCAAGCAAGCTGGGCTGAAGACGGCTGTAATGCCAGAAACCGGTCCTCGGAAGCTTGTTTCCGGTCCAGGGAAGGCATGGCTTGGCAGTTCGGGCTGGACTGTTCCCATGAGGCACAGGGTCAGACTGATTTGCTTATAGCCATGTCTGAACTGGGGTGGCAGAGTGGGCTAAAGAACGGTGATGGATTCAACCCAGATCTTTTGACTGGGCGTGAGTGTTTGATTGGTTCGGATGCTCCATCCATCACCACCCCCTTTTGTACCGCTTTTGGCCGCCATAAGTGTGGCAGGGTATGCTCAGACGTGAGTCCCTTGCTCACTTTGCCACTGGATTCAAGCAAGCCGGGCTAAAGACGGCTGTAATGCCAGAAACCGGTCCTCGGAAGCTTGTTTCCGGTCCAGGGAAGGCATGGCTTGGCAGTTCGGGCTGGACTGTTCCCATGAGGCACAGGGTCAGACTGATTTGCATATAGCCATGTCTGAACTGGGGTGACAGAGTGGGCTAAAGAACGGTGATGGATTCAACCCAGATCTTTTGACTGGGTGTGAGTGTTTGATTGGTTCGGATGCTCCATCCATCACCACCCCCTTTTGTACCGCTTTTGGCCGCCATAAGTGTGGCAGGGTATGCTCAGACGTGAGTCCCTTGCTCACTTTGCCACTGGATTCAATCAAGCCGGGCTGAAGACGGCTGTAATGCCAGAAACCGGTCCTCGGAAGCTTGTTTCCGGTCCAGGAAAGGCATGGCTTGGCAGTTCGGGCTGGACTGTTCCCATGAGGCACAGGGTCAGACTGATTTGCATATAGCCATGTCTGAACTGGGGTGGCAGAGTGGGCTAAAGAACGGTGATGGATTCAACCCAGATCTTTTGACTGGGTGTGAGTGTTTGATTGGTTCGGATGCTCCATCCATCACCACCCCCTTTTGTACCTCAGATAGAATAAAGGCTCAGAAAATACCAACGGCTCCTGTCATCATTTCAGGAGCGAGAGGCAACTTTACAAATATGGCCTCGGTACTTGGGCGAGATTGTCTCTTTTGGGGCGGAGCAAATATTAATTTGCATAAGTTGTGCCCTCTGTAGAGGCTTAGATGATCTAAAAGCCGCCGCCTGTGTATGAGTATTTAGATTGTTTCAAACATTCCAGTGTTCCGTTTTTGTCGTCGTTTGTGAAGGCTGCTCTTTCAAAGCATTCCTAACCTAAATAAATTGGCGCTTTGCCTGGTCAGAGGCGGCCTTGCATGGCTTCACACCAGGACAATACAATACACTCACTTGCCAATCTTGTTAAAGCCAGCAAATGTAAGAGCTCCGGCATTTAAATATGAAGGTCCTAAGATACATCACGCAGAGCCAGCAAACATTAACGCTTTTCGTATGATATACCTTTTGTTAAAGGCATATTTTATGAAGAAACACCTCTGTCAAGAACAAGGAAATATACTGCATGTATTGACCTTAATCGAAAGATGTGGGTTTAAGTAGACGCTATTTCAGTACACAGTAGATTTTCCTAGAAAGATTTCTAGTGGGCTAAAGGTAGAGATGACAAATCTGTTGTACATGCATATGCTGAAAATATTGTGCTCGGCAAATGTGATGGTGTAGTAGGCCAGGAGTGGCTGAAGGGCATTCCATTACAACACTTCACAGAAGACTACACAAAAGCGTTCCTGGAGCATGGCCTGGCCTTCGTGGATAAGAAGCAAGAAATCAGTTTTATATTTTTCAAAACAGCAATCAATCCATTTCTCTAAGCCTTTTTGCTCTATTTCTGTCCTTTGAAAGGCTCTATCACATTCTCCAATGTATTAATTTTATGTTTTTCTTCAATAACTGGTCTTTATGAGTAACATTTGTTAGAAGAGAGCAGTGGCTGTTGACATCTACAGGGAGTGGGGAGCATATGGCCTGGTACTCCCCCAAGTCCCCTCTTTTTACTTGTTTACCTACGGGCAGCCCTTGCCCAGATGAAGTCCCCTCCCTCCTTCAAGTCAAGTATTGAGACCACACCAAATTTGGGAATTTTTGGATTAGGGGGGAGTAACCCCCCCCCCCCGACCGTATTTAATACAAAATTAAAAAACATTATTTATTAACATTATTTACAATTACGCAGAAAGGCCAGATACATTGTTAGGCCGACGATGTCACATGGCTAACCTTAACTCTAATACACATAACACTCCTACTGTAAATCTAACAATGCATATATACACTTTCTGCGTGTCCCCTCTAGAGCCTACGGCAAGGTCAATGACTGGCAGCCTCCTGATTCCCGCAAACTACGAGAAATTACTACGCCGGAGTCGGCTTGCGCAGGGGGAACAGCTTATCGGACAGATACTTTCCACCGGGCCCCCTCTACGCCCTGTGCCTTAAACTCCATAACGGGGGCTGCAGAACTCTGCATACTTGCGCCCTGATACGCAGGCGGGGGTGGCCACAGGCCCACTGGGAAGAAAGACTCCCCCATCCCCCGCACCCCAACAGCCTACCTACCGGCTGTCACTGCCCCTGGAGTTACATGTTTGACCGCTAAGGACCGAAGACTATGCTTACCAATCATGACCTTACCGCCTGACCGGAGACACAAAACTAAATACGACATTTGTAACTGATATCAAATAACATGTACTGACATTCATTCAACATTACATACTTCAATTAGATAACTCAGTCCTAACCGATCCTGTTCTTGACAAGTTTACACATAATGACACTTTTATTATAAATTCAACAAAACATCGCATTCACATTGAATATCTCCTGGGATACCTGTTATGAAGTAAAATAACAAAGCAAACATATCAAATTTACATTACTTCTATCTCCTGAGATACCTGCAATGAAATGTAAATGAATATAGTAAAACCGGTTACTGACAGACATCATTAGCAGGTACCTACTCATCAAAGAACAAAGCAAACATATCACATGTATATTACTTCTATCTGCTGAGATACCTGCATCAATCTTACACTAATGCTATCGCCCGAGATTTCTGTAATAAAACTTTTTTTAGAGAAACGTCAAAATACATTCCTGACCAACGCATTTTAAATTACCTGCCTTAGGGGATGGTGGGTGGGAAAAAGAAATTACGGGCCGCTGTTGGCCCGAGTGCTGCGCCTGTGGGGAGCGTAAGAACAAGAGAATGTTCTGCTCCCCACACCCCCTTTTAACAGGGGTGGCACTGGCCAGTCTAAACTGGTCTGGTCCTGCAGTTGTGGGCCCGTGTGAACCGGAAGCACCGTAACCGCCTGCTGTATGCAAATGGGGGAGGTGGGAGTACTCCCCCCTCCTCCTTTTTCCCGGGGACAGGCTCGACTGCCATAAGGGCGGCCTGCACTATTCTAGCGCTTGGCCTGTTCCAGTAACACGGGGGACGGAGGGGGCTGGTGCGGGTAAACAGGGCTTTAAGAGGCCGGGGTCTCACTGGTGCTGAGCAACAGCAGCTTTTTTATTGGGGCCTTGAAACTGGTCTCTATCTGGCTCTGTTTTGTGCTCTGGCACAGGTGGTCTGTTTTTTTTCTGGAGTACAGTGACAGCAGGCACATGGATGCCTGCGGTGCCTGCGTGCTCACTTCTCACTAGTGGAGAAGTTACGGCATGAAGTCATGCCAGCTGAGCGTTGTAGGGGAAGGGAAATCCTTTACAGACAGTCATTTTCTCTCTGGAATTCCCTTCTCTTTTTGAAACTCAGGAGCAGCAACCTTGTCGTGGTGTCACCAGGGCTTTAAGTGGAAGCTTTTTCAATATTGAACTAAAGCCATAGTTGCTGTTTATTTATCTTATGCAACTAACAACATTGACAAAGCCAATAGTCCTGACTTCTTGTAGGTATGATGTTACTTATTGTATGATATCTGGATGCAATGACAGAAACAGGAAAATGCCACTAGAGGCATGCACTCACTCTCAGCCCAACTGCTGGGTTGAGAGGTTTAAATTGTGCATGTCTGACTGGCCATCCCAAGACGGCTGGCTAAAGAGACATGCACAATTTGAACAGTGCAAAGGGAGTACTCTGCCCACCACTCTTGCCTGCTGGCACTCAGCAGGCCCGCCATGATGCTCGGTTCAGGGCGGGATGATGAAAAATAAAATGGTAATGAAATACCATTTTATTTTTCATCTCAGGGGTTTGTGTGACAATTAAGTGGGGTGATGATCCTCTGCTCCAACGGAGGAGTCCCTCCTGGAAGAGAGGGAAGGATGGGGAGACTGGGTTCTGATGAGCGGGTTTGTTGGAAAACTACAACTCATACACATAAGGAGCCAAATCCCTAATATGCTGTTTCTATTGTAAGAGGCAGCTGTCAGAAGAAGTAGTCAGAAATCATGTCATGGGGCATATTCTGGCAGGTAGAACAGCACCGTTTAGGATTCAAAGTAATCTAAGCGTGCTAATCCTACTGGTTTACACAGTGGCTATATGCACTAAACCTACGACTGTTGACGAGAAACTACTGAGAAGTTATCAACAACATATAGTTCCCCCCAGTGTGCACAATGGCCAGAGTCTGGTACTCAAGGCTGAGGGCCATGTACAGTTCACTCGGTGGAACGGGGGCCTAAGTGAAGCACGGCCAACCTCCAGTGCGCATGCGGCAAGACTATGCACAGTACGCTATCTCAACATTGAAGTTTACTGCTGTATAGTATAAAAATAAAACCCAAAATTCGGTGACAAAAAATTGTTAAAAAAATGCTATTTGATCACGAGTCTAATATTTGTTTATAAAAAAAAAATCACAAATTCACTGGAAAAACAATAAAGTGCAGTTATGTTTCTTGTTTTCAGTTGAAAAACCAGGGAAATTTGCCAGTTATGACTAGCAAAACACCCGTAACTCACCCCTAGTTCATTGCTCGTAGCCTAACAAGTGATGTCAAAGATAATGAATCCCCTTTTGATTATTGTTAGGGTGGGACAGTTGCTTGTCAGATATTGAGTACAAAAATATTGTAGCTCGAATATCAACTACCAAAATATTGAGAAGGTCCATATAGATAGGTATGTATAGGTTTAATATTATTAAGTCTACATCTACATGTCTTGAGAAAAAATATCTACATATTGTCAAGGTACATATGTTGAGTTAAGAATAGTCCATCTATATTTACTTATACATACTTACTCTCATTTAATATTGGTAGTCAATCTTCTGACTACCAATTTTTACACCATATGTAATACTCTGTATTCTCTTACAGTGCTGGGGCGTCTTCTTCTGCGGAAATGTAAGCCTGTATGTGCTACTGACAGTGCCTTATGCAGAAATGTAGCAGGAGAGGAAGCACATGTGGCACAGGGCACTCGTGGAGATTCAGAGCCTTAGTCCTCTTCTGCCACTGTCTCCATTACCCATTCAGTATTTGTCAACCCTTTCTAGGTTTGGCTACTTCCCATATGAAGGCCCTGCTATGCCAGTTGCAGGAATGTAGCCAGGAGAGACGTGCAGAAGATTCTGCCATCTCCAACAGTATAGCCCTCAGATATGCCCATTGGGATAGAGGATCAGTCCTTACAGCATTTTAAACATATGACTCCCTACCATGCCTCTCTTGCCTCATTGTTGGTGGCTGAAGGTCACATTTATTCGTTAGACTACTTGCAAAAAGTGGGGACTCATGATTGTCTTTGTCTCAAAAAGTAGGATGAAGAGCAATGTTCCCTATTGGGCAGTTCCTCAGGGCTCACCTGATAGACCACACATATCTGGGAGTCAGATGAGGCTATGTGTGTTGGTTGGTATACAACTGAGGGAAGCTTAGAGGGCAGATTAACCGTAGTAGTGCTAGGGAAGAAATATGTACCATATGGGAGTGACCCTCTCGACTTATCTGTTACTCAGTATTAGAGGAGAAACACTTGTGTTCTTTTTTAATGGACTCTCACTCGCATATTTCTACATAGCATGCTTCATCATTGGGTACTCGCCCAGTGTAATTGCCTATGGGAGAAACACTTTGACGTGATTGGGGAACTCAATCTTGTGGCCGAGAAAAGAACGACAAGAATGTCACTACACACGGAGTGGGTAATAGCATAGAAATCTTGTTCTAACACGTATGTCACGTAGTGCAGTGCTTCTAGTTTATGCACAGTGAGGGAAAATCTGCATCAATCCTTTAACCTCTGTTATCGTTTGTTTTTCAGAATTTAATCAGGAGGAATGCCCTAGTTGGCAGAAATCTAGAATCTGGAATCGCCTTTGTATGTAGTCTAAATATGTGCATGGAAATAAGGCATACGTGTATTGACTAAGAGCCTCAATATAGCCGTGATGAAAGCTGGATGACCTCAATGCCGAGCAAAACCATCTGAAACGTGACCAGAGGATGTGAGTGTCACTAGGACAAGAGACTAGAGGATGGAAGCGTCATTAACACTCAATGCTTGCCCTGTCTCATTTCTTTTAAACTGCACAAGGTGCCCCAATAAAAAAGACCTGCAGGCTTTTTTAATCTCTTTCCGTTCCAGAGATTTAGCTTCTTAATCACATCAAAGGGCTCTCCCTAAAACAGGGGTTGAACCCAACCGGTGTGGACAACTACACTGGGTGAGAACTCAGTGGTGAAGCATGCCACATAGATAAGTCAGGAGGGAAGACATGAGGTAAGAATTCATTCTTCCTCACTATCTCCTTATGATTTGGGATAGTGTGTATCAATTTCTATAATCTGGCACCTTTCCAACAGGTGGTGAAAAGGCCTGGCAAGAGGTTAATCAGACTCACATGCTCTACTATTGACCTCAGGCTGCTACCCATGTTTGCCGGAAATACTAAGCATTAAGCAGAATCTCTCTGTAATAATAAAGTTGTTTCATCCCATTTTATTCCTAATGAATGCGAGATGGTATTCTAGTGTCTGTAGCCATGTTATGTTGTGACTTCAGTTCTATTGGTGTGTGTATAGTGGTGGTAGAGTCAGTCGTGTGAGGGGCCGCCATGCACCCTCTGACTTCTCTTTTTGGGCTAACAGGATTCAGCTTTCAGGGGGTTGTCCCGGGAGATGAGTCCTGCCTTTGATTGCAGAAGCAGTAGACCAGGTTGAAAACAAAAGACAAAACATCTTGCAGAATGACACCAATCCCAAAGGGCTCTCACTCTCACAAAGGCAGGTTTCTGATTGAAACTCTAATAGACTTGGCAAAGGGAAGGGAAATCAATTTATAGAGTGTCGATTCACTGGTGAACTCTTGTTAAACTTCAGACAGTTATCATATCCGAGCTAGTGTGCTATCAGATGGCACCCAACTCTAATGTTCCTTAACGCGTAAGTGATCAGTGTTAGCATATCTGTGGAAGTGCTTAATCACACACACGACGGTTCGTTGAAATACCAAACTTGTTTATTTTAACTCCGTGCTAATCTGTCGAACTCAGCCACAGCCTCTGCCCAGATCGTCTCGACCAGTCCCCCGGCGCTCGCTCTGGAATGCTGGTCGCGGTGACATTCTAAGTGATGTCACCGCGAGCAGCTCCATTACACGCGGAGCCGCCGGGGGGGGGAACAGAGGTGGGAGATACCACACATCCCCCTCCCCTGCGGAATGAAAAGTAGGAATAAAAAGAAGAACAACAGTGTACAGAAATAAACATCAAGACATATTGGCCTGAATCCAGTATACAGGAAATCACATCATAACATATTGATCCAAGTGTCTGGGGGGTCTGGTCACTCTCCTACTAGACCTACCAACTGGGCATGAGACCGGCAACGGCTTCCTAGCATTAGGACGATTGCTTCCTCCCACATCACTTGTCTCCTCCCCTTCACTATCGGAGTCATTCCCGGGTGGGTGAAACCTCACTACTCTTCCCAGGTTCCATATTCTCCCTTCCTGAGTCTTCACAGCATTCTTGAACAGCTTTGTGATCTTGGTTGGACCACTGTATCCTGACCAACTTGCTCTACCAGTAGGTGTCCTGATCTTGATGTTATCACCTACTTTGAACTCAGCCTCCCGCGTAGATTTGAGTTGGTCGTACCTTTCTTTCCTTTCCCTCATGGCTCCTTCTTGTTTCTCCAGGCTTTTAGTTTCTTTTGAGTGATCCGACCATCCCTTGTGCCACCCCATCCAACCTGGGGATAGCTTGGTGTTAGGTACCCTTGCCCTGAGCAACTCGAAAGGAGTGACTCCCGTCGTTTGGTGCGGGGTGAACCTGTATGCTTCCACACGTCTCCACATCTCTTCCTTCCAGCTCAAACCACTGGCTTTCGCGAGCTGGATGCTTTCCTTGAGGGTTTTATTGAAACGTTCGATCATGCCGTTAGTCTCAGGGTGATACAGGGCACACCATTTATGAGCAATACCTCTTCCCTCCAGGAAGTCTTCCATCTCTTTGGAACACAATTGCACACCATTGTCTGTGAGTAGGCTGCTGGGTAGCCCTTCTCTGACAAATAACTCCTGCATGAATTCAATGACAACTTTCGTCGTGACCTCGCTCACCAGTCTCACTTCCGGCCACCTAGAATACATGTCCATGAGCACCAGAATGTACGGGGTGCGTACTTCTCCTGTCAATGGACCCACAATGTCCAGTGCCAACTCCTCCCAGGGTCCTGACGGTGGTGGCCTACATACCATTGGCGGTGTCATTTGCTTCAAGACTTTGTCACTGTTGCAGCACGGAATGCAGTCTCTAATTTTTCTTTCAATTGCAAGGTCCATGCTTGGCCACCAATAGTCCTCTCTTAGCCTTTGCTTCGTCTTGGTGATACCCATGTGGCCTTCATGGGCTATTTCAACTAGGCTTTCTCTCACCGACGCAGGTGGTACCAGTCTTGTTCCCCTGAACAGGCATTCATCGACCATGGAAAGCTCATCCTTGACCATCCAGTACGGCCGCATATTCTCCTCCTTTTTGTCTTCTTGCTTCCACCTGCTCTTTATTCTGTTGTACACCTTCTCCAGGATTTCATCTTCCTTCATAGCGTTTTTCCATGTTTCTTCTCCTATTGCCCTCTGGATAGCGCAGACATTCTCCATCTGGTGTTCATCCGCTTCAACATCCGCCTCCTTCACTTCCTCTTCATTCACGAGTCTTGACAAGCAGTCCGCTGCAAAATTGCGCGTACCGGGGACATACTCGACGCAGAAGGTATATTCTTGAAGACTGACCACCCACAGCCTGATCCTGTTAGAGATGGCATCTAGGCCCTTCTTGCTGAAGACTTCGACTAGCGGCTTGTGGTTAGTACGCAGTGTGAATTGTGTGCCCCACAGGAAGTCTCTGAATTTACCCAGTGCCCAGGAAACTGCCAGAGCCTCTTTTTCAATGACTGAGTAGTTGTTTTCAGACTTCTGGAGTGATCTAGAGGCGAACGCAATGGTTTCTTCTCCGCCTCTGCCTATTTGTGTGAGGACCGCTCCCAACCCTTTAGCACTTGCATCGGTGGTGACTACTGTCGCCCGGTTGGGTATGTAGGACTTCAAACTGGGGGCTTCTTCCAGTGCTCTTCTTTCATCTTCAAACTCCCTCTGACACTCTTTACTCCAGTTGAACTCCGACTCTTTCTTCAATAGCAACCTGTTGGCTTACGTCCTTCCTGCAAGGTTCCGTATAAATTTCCCATAGAACTCCAACATACCCATGAATGACTTGATTTCATCCTTGCTTGTGGGAGGCATCAAACTTACAATAGTGTTCTGGAGCTCGGCTTTAGGCCATATTCCTTCGGCTGTCACCTTGTGTCCCAAAAAGTCCAATTCTGCGCAGCCAAAGACGCATTTTTCTTTTTTTAGAGTTAGACCTTGCGACCTGAACCTTCCTAGCACTTGTTTCAAAGTCTCATCATGTTCTTTGTGGTCTTTAGCGAATATCAGTACGTCGTCCTGATAACACACGACGCCAGGGATGCCTTTCAAAATGTTCCCCTTGAGCCTCTGGAACACGGCGGCCGCCGAGACCAATCCAAAAGGCATCCTTTTGAACTTGTACGCGCCCATGGGTGTCACAAACGCCGTGAGTTCTTGCGACTCTTCATGCAGTTTGATCTGAAAGTATGCAGAGGTGAGGTCGAGGGTGGAGAACACCTTGGCCCCTTCTAGCATGCTCATCATCTGGGTGATGTTCGGAAGGGGGAATCGATCAACCACGACCTCTCTGTTGAGCGCTCTCAGATCGATGCAGAGCCGGACCGACCCATCCTTTTTCTTAGCGGCCACAATGGGTGCCAACCATTCCGTCGCTTCCACTGGTTCGATGTCCCCTGCCTTGCATAGTTTCTCCAGTTCAGATTTCACCTCTTCTTGGATGGCAATGGGAAGTTTCCTGACCTTGGCCACGACTGGCTTGGCGTTTTCCTTCAACTTGATTTTGTGGCAGTAGTTCTTTAAACATCCTAGTTCTTCTCTGAATACTTCTTTGAACTCAGACACTACGTCATCCTTATGTTGCATTATTTCCTGTATCAAAATCTGGGGGTTGCTATTGGGATTGAGATATACCCCCAGCTCCTTTTGTGCTTGCAACCCCAAAATGTTGTCCCCGACAGTGGACACATACACCTTGGACACTGTTGACCTGTTCTTGTATTCTACTTTGCCCCAGAAATACCCTTTCATGGAGATGGGGCGTCCAGCATATCCTCCTGGTCTCACATCCATTCTCCTCAGCATTATCTTCCCCTTGGACACGCAGGTGAACTCCCTAGCATTAATAATTGTTATTCTAGAGCAGGAATCGAACAACGCCTCTAACTCAGTGTTCCCTACTTTTATGGTGTCTTTGGGGCTGCTGACCTGCCCCCCCCTCAACCTGCACTACAATTTCCTCACACTCAGTGTCATTTTGGCATTTGACCTGACTTTCTTTGACCTGCACCACAATTTCATCACAGACTACGTTCGTCCTGTCCCTACTCTGTCTGTTGAACCCTTGTCCAGTCTTGCAATATTGCTTAAAATGACCTTTCTTCCCACACTTGTTGCATGTGAACCTCAAAGCGGGACACTCTTTGTCATTGGCAAGATGCCCTTGCTTGCCACATCTGTAACAGGTGCCCTTGAATGATCCACTCACTCTGTTTTCTTTCTGCTCTCTGCCCGTTACTTTCTGCCCTTTGATCACAGAGACGGCCTCACATTCGGTCACCACTTCACTCACCACGGGCTTATCATCTTTCCCATTTCCTCCTGTGTCCTGCTTTATCTCCTTGACGCACTGCAACATGTGCTCCACTTGCTTAGCTATGATCAAAACCTCCCTCAAAGGCGGATCATCCTTAAGCCATAGCTCCTCACGTACACGCTCCATTCTGCAACCTACTACAAACTGATCCCTTATCCTTTCCTCACTTGCACCACCAAATTTACAAGTTGCAGCTAGTTTCCTCAACTCTGATACAAAATCTTCAATAGATTCTCCCTCCTTCTGTGCCCTCTTTCCAAAATGGTACCTCTCCATGATGGTGCTAGTCTTGGGAAGGTAATGTAAATCCAATTTTTTAAGACTCACATCTAACTCATTGAGGCCCCTTGCTTCCTGCGTACCCAAGTCCGGGAGGTGATCTAGGACTTCTTCCCCCTCTGCCCCCAAGTAGTATGCCAATAACGCTACCTTCCTCTCAAGTCCCAGGTTAGGCCCGCACACAGTGGCATAATTCAAAAATACTTTCTTCCACTTTTTCCATTGAATACTCGGTTCCCCTGGGTTAGTCAGGAAGAAAGGCGGAGGAGTCACACTCTGCATGGTTAGCGTAGGGAGCGCTAAGTCAACCTAAAACCCCAACCCACAGGAGATTGTTAGGTTGCAGGGACAGATAAAGAACAGTGTAGGGTACAAAGTAACAAAGTGCTAAGTAAACAGTAATGCAAACACAGGGTAACTAGTAAACCACTAATGTACAGAGAGGCGCTCTGTGCTATTCTCAGTGTTATAGAAAAATAAGGTACAGTTAATACTACCCCACATTTCCTTTTATGACTATTATGGGGAAGATTATTATTCAGTTATTTGGGGACAGTGGCGAGCATGCTAGTCCATGGGGATACAAGGCACAATAAGAGAGGTGTCTTCCCTGAGATGGCACAGGGGAATACGGAGCACACAGCAAAAGACCCCAGTTACTTTAACTAATTCCACCAGGGCGTCTTACACTGCTACATCACACCACCGTTAAGAAAACCGCAGGCTGATGAGGCGAGTTCCACGCAATTTCCAGGGTCACACAGTTTCACGACAAGATGGCATCAATGTCAAACGCAGCGTGGGGAAGTTTAAGAAGTCTCAGCTAATGAAGGTGAGAGGGAACAAAGGTGGTGTCCTGCTTAAGCCATCCTTCCCTACACCAACTGCATAAAAATGCAAAGATCGTCAAATTGAAAAGAAATTTGAAAAGAAAAGCTGGCGCGCTGAGGACTCCTTGCTTGTGGTAATGTAATCACATACGGGGCGCAAGGTTGTCCTGTCAGGGATTTGTCTTGCTGCAACGCCCTCGTACTTGAGCTCACCACTAACGTCACGGGTCATGCAGCACACCTCCTTCTCCCCTCTTGGCGCTATGTATCAATGGAAAAGAACCAGGATTAAAACAGCCCACTCCCTGCACTTCTGCTCCCCTCAGGATTGCCTCATGGGGGTGGGAGTCATGCGCCTTACTTCATCAGCTGCTCGCCAGATACCGGATGCCTACAATGTGGCTGCCACTTTAATTGCTGCTCACCAACGCCGGCAGTCGAACGCCTTGCTTCCTCAGCTGGTTGTCAAATGCCGGTGTACACACTGTCCGCCTGCCGCCTCATTCACTGCTTGAAGACGCCGACAGTGGCAATCACTTCACACACACTGACTCCAGCCACGGGTACTGCTCTCCTCATTAGCGGAGCGCGGGCAATGAAACAGCGCACCAAGACCAGCTGGCAGGCATACCTTACTTCTGGTAATTGCGCCGACAGGAGCACGCCTTCCTCCGACCAGCAGCCGCTTGAACTCACGCTTGAGGTGCCATGGTTAAACACTTCTTCCACGCAGGAATTACGTTATCTACATCAGCTTCAGAGATAAACGTTACTTCTTTCTTCCTTTTCCCCAGCGTGTTGAGGTCGCAGGGAAGAACCAGTCCTCGTCGCCAGTGTGGAAGTTCTTAATCACACACACAAGACGGTTCGTTGAAATACCAAACTTGTTTATTTTAACTCCGTGCTAATCTGTCGACCTCAGCCACAGCCTCTGCCCAGATCGTCTCGACCAGTCCCCCGGCGCTCGCTCTGGAATGCTGGTCGCGGTGACATTCTAAGTGATGTCACCGCGAGCAGCTCCATTACACGCGGAGCCGCCAGGGGGGGGGGAACAGAGGTGGGAGATACCACAATATCCAACTAGTGAGGATACCTTTATAAAAGTGAGTTGATTCATACTGGTCACCTGCAGGTTACAAATCATTTTTGCAGCAGGCACTCAACCCTCTTACTAGTTTAGAAGCACAGCACCTGCTTTAGAATGCTTCAGATGGAATGGGTCTCCAGAAGCAGGGGTTTTCCAAAACTGATTCCATATAAAACAGAAAAAAATATTTGCAGAGCTCTCCAGGTCATCAGATATGCCCTAACCCCCCCTTAGCTACCCTAAACTTTTGTTGAGCATCATGCGTTTACTTAAATTAACATGTCGCCCAATAGACTCTGTCTAAAGATGCGATTGACTTCACTTGACTATCACTCTAAGGCAGTATGTGGCTTAACCATCAGAGAGGCCGACTGTGAAGCTGGGGAACAGGGTTCGAAACTCAGCAGGGACGCTCAAACTTCTTGTGATTCTGGGCAAATCACTTAATCTCCCAGTGCCTAGAAATTAATATGTCCTTCTCTAATGCAACTGATGTTCATGTAAAGCGCTCTGATACCTTCGCGTTAAGTTCGCGCTAAATAAAACTGCAACAAAAAAAACTATTTACAGTACGTCATGCACTTTACTAGGTAAGTGACAGTTATGCATCCTGCTTCGGAGGAACGAGACAGTGATATTGGGCGTACATGAGGTCCAGTAAGGACTGTAGATTTTGCATTGTGTAAGCCTCCAGAGAACGAGCTGCTATTAGCAGGTTTTGTACGTTCGAGGTTTATGAGCGTTTAACGCTGCGTTACACATAATGTCCAAGTTTCGTAAATAATTCAGAAGCGTTGCTACATTGATAAATTCATAACTCTGTATAAATTATCCTGAATGACCTGTTTTAAGGCACTGAAGCCACAGTCTCGTGCCGGTAATCCCGAGTAGCAGGTGTGCTGTCAGTCAACACTATGACTCACTTTATGTGACCGAGTTTGTGCTACTGGCGTTTGAACTTGGGACCTGCAGGCTACTTACCGGTGACTGCAGCAGCTGCATTAGGGAACAGAGGGACATGGCATCAGAGCAGTAGAGAAAGATCTATAGGATACGATCAATAAGGTGGTAGAAGAATGGAAAATAAGGAAAATGAATGGCATGTGAATGAAGAAACACGAATAACACATATAAATGACGCAAATAAAACAAAAATATAACGTGAAATAAGAATATGTCAACAAATAATATAAACAGCAATAATATTAGGAAAAGTATAAATAGTAAAACCAACCGTATAATAATAAAAATATTTAATATTACTATTTTTTGTTAGTAGTGTTATTGTAGTTATTATAGAAATTGTTATTTTTATTTTTTTAAGAAAATGCACAAGAATAAGTGTAGGAGTGCAGTTTTTGGGGAGGACATTCTAATAAATATATTTAGGGCCTTACTTAGGGGTCCATTAGGATATCGGGCGGATTGCCTCCACCAGGGTGGCGGTGGCCACCGCCACCCTGCAGAGGCAATCCGCCCGACAACCACTCTCGTTTTTCCCTCCGCCAGATTAGGATGGCAGAGGGCACAGCGGCGGACGGAAAGACCGTCCGCCGCTTTACCGCCGCAGTCGCCTTGCAACCGCGGCGGTAATAGATTAATATGGTGGCGGTGTCCAATGGACACCACCAGCCATATTACGATGGCAAAATGTGTGGGCCTTTCCGCGGCGGCAATGCCGCCACGGAAAGGCAGGTGGAGATTGCTACGGGGGCCCACTGCAGGGCCCCCAGGTTGCCGCCACTGTCGGGGGGGGCTCATGGGGGGTACCTATGGTACCCCCCCACATTTACATATGCAAAGCGGCAGGCACCACGCGGTGCCTGCCGCTTTGCATGTGTAAATGCGTCAACTTATGTTTTACATTGTGGCGGGCGGTGCAGAGAGCACCGCCCACCACAATGTAAAACATATAGGATGTGCCCGCCACTGTGGCGGGCACATCCTAATACCCCAAACGGGACCCCCGCCCGTATGGCAGGCGGTCCCGATCTCCGTTAGGGTGGCGGGCGGACAAAGTCCGCCCGCCATCCTAATTGACCCCTTAGAGTTTGGCAGAGCAGGACATTTGCAGTATGGGAAGGATGTCCCATCCGCCATATTTGAAAAGCCACTGACACATATGGTATTGCTTGGGTATCTATCTATTCAAAGGTAAGGAATCTGCAGCTAGATGTCTCTATCACATGGACATGTTACTTACCTTCAGTAAAGCCTTTTCTGGCAGAGACATGATCTAGCCGCAGCTTACTCACCAATCCACCCATCGTCCCTGCCCAGCGAACAGGTTTCTAGGGGCGGAGCTTATCCCTTTCAGGATCCTAGTTGTTCAGAAACACACCAGTCAGTGCACTTCATGGCTCTGCGCTTCTGGTGTGGAAAGTTGTGAAAAGTAACTGACGTTACTGCGCTGAGGTGGTGCCTATATACCCAAAGCGGATGGCACAACAGCGCTGATGATGCCAACAATGTTACATGGAGGCAACCAACGCCACCTACCAGCGCACAGGGGTATTTCTGCAGGAAGAATCTTCCGGGTTCAATCTGACGTCTGAGAAATTCAAAGGTGCGTAATCTGCGGATAGATTATGTCTCTACCAGATAAGGCGTTACCGAAGGTAGGTAACTTGTCCACTAGAGATTTTTACATTTTAAGATTTAGCATTTATCTGTACTTCTGTATTGGGATTTCATGGCATTTCATTGTATTTTCATCTATCCCACATTTCAACTATTCTGTATTAAATTTAGGTTTTGCATTATTTTAAATCTTGAATTCAGTTCTTTATTCGCCATTATTTTATTGTGTTTAACTCTGCTAACTTGTGTTTCCCTGAAGAGAAGTGCAGTCTCTAACCGCCAGATCAAAAAAAGACACTGGAACCAAATTAATTTGGTAAAATAATGGGGCAATTAAATATTTATGTACAGGTGATTACTGTGGTTCCGATCCCACACAGTGAAGACCTGGAAAATTATTCCTGCATGTCACCACTGCAAATTTGGGCTATTACTTTCTGAGTTGGCCCATCTGCTTGGCGTAAAACTACGGCCACTATTACATGAGAAGGCATTGACCACATGATTGAGGTTTATGTGAAAGATGGCATTCTTGCCCTGATATGACCCATTTAACTGATTGGATTGAAACATTGATACCATCTTTGGTCCATCCCTTTAAAATAATAATTTCAATTAGGGAATCATTTTCAGATGTGACTTATAATCATGTTGAAACAGGGTATGACTCTGAATCAATATACTTGTACCACATTGTACAGTTCAGTTCACTTTAATTTTTTAGCTCTGAGCTATCTTCATTATTGGTGATTGTTACACTAAACTATATGGGTAAACAAGGATACAATTGGTTCACAATTTGAAATGTATCCGTTTTTGAATTCATATTAGCAAGAGTGTCATATACAGGTTTTCTTTGACAGGATATATATGTGTTAATGAAATGAGTCTCATGGATCCGTTGTTCTAATTCCATTTTGTGATTTGTGCCTGATCCTTTTTATGCAAAACAGCATGGACGTGCCCACATTTAAATTAATCATAATAATCTATTAGGCTACGATCGCCCTATACTACATATTTCTTGTGCCTTCAATCGGGGTAAATTATTGAGGCCAATCGATTAAATATGAAAATTCAGTGACTTCTCACAAATTGGTTACTTTGGGGCATACAAAAAAGTTCAACTACCCTTTTTCAAAATCACACTTTCCTAGCAATCATTTCACCTGTCTGCCCTTATAATTGAGACTCAAATGTAAATTTGCTGATCACCTGGATTGATGTAGGAAAGTAAACGCCACACACTCTAAATGCTATCTCTATAAAGCTTTTTTTAAATTCTGGCTACATTCGAAGCTTCAGCGTTTTCTAAATGTTCCTCCCACTAAATGCATTGGATAAAAAGTATAAAATAAAAAAAGGCTTAAAAAGTCTAATAACTATTGCCATTACCACCAAGCTTCACCAAGAAAAAAAAACTTATTTACCCAGCAGGGTCAACATGAACTCAACATGGCCACAGTAGGTTTAAACAATCTAATTTCTAGGAAGTGCTGAGACAAATTTATTCACACGATTCAGCAAAATGTAAAAGTTTATTAACATTTCCATATAGGCCAAAAACTAGTGATACGAATTAGGCATAATAAACATCACATTATTTTTTATAATAAAATGATTGGGCAGATATAGAGTGGAGGTGCCAAACTGAACTTTGACAGTATATTTTAGTGATCACTATCCACTAATACTGAATCTGACAGTCCCAACCGATGAGCCAACTATGCCAGAAAGAGTATCACCTCTGTCCTATACTAAGAATATGGGGTTGATAAGGAAATGGTCTACCATTAACCCAGACCTCTTTTTAGAGGAGATAATAAAGCACAACCTTGAGCAAGTCCTGGAGTGCCTGGAAGTAAAATTAAATATCTCAGTCATGATTAAATCATACAAGGCAATAAATGAGACCATTTAACCCAGAGTCAGCGTGGCGGGAAACAAAAAAGTAAAAGGTAGTTCAATAGAGAATGCTCCCACATGCATAATAAACTAATTAAAATTTTAAAAACCACACCACGTGATAAGGAGGCAGTTAGGCAGGGTCTTATAGATTATAGGAGTGCTCTGGAGCACCGTAAGATGGAGATCAGGAAAGATGCCTGGGGTAAACTACATCAGGCGTCACAGAGCAAAGACTCCAGACTCTTCTGGCAGACAGTAAATGAGGAATATTTCTGTGACACACAAAATAGTATTATTGATGTAACTATTATGTCAGAAACGTGGGTGAAACATTTTATTGACCTTTATGGTAACAGTACCGAATCATCTAGTGGCTTCGACACTGAATATGAGGTATCTCCCCTGAAACCGCCGACCCTAGACGAGGTAGATAGGGAACTTTGCCAGACTGTAAAGAACAAGGCTGCTGGGCCTGATGGAGTACCTGCGGATTTATTTTTAGCAAATACAACCTTGTGGCTACCAGTGTTAACAAATACATTAGGCTGCTATGCGGCTTTGGGTCCACCAGATTCCTGGAGATCAGTTATAATAGTGCCCATATATAAAAAGGGAGACAGATCAGACCCTAAATGCTACCGAGCAATCTCCCTAATGTTCTTGCAAAATAATGGGTAGAATAATATTGGAGAGATTGGAGGTCTGGATGGCAGAAAATGGGAAATTTTCTAATGTTCAGTATGGATTTAGAAAGGGTCTGGGCACTGTTGAACAGTGCCTCAATCTGCACCTGGTCATCGGCAAAGCCAGGGACCATCTACCTTGAGTTTATGGACCTGACTCTGCCTTTGACTGGGTGTATAGGGGGAGACTCTGGGACAAAATGCTGCTCATGGGCATTGATCCATCCATCGTCCATTACCTAGCAGCAATGCCCTATGGAGTCACAGGGAGAGTACGTTATGGAGCAGCTGGTGAGTTTTCGCCTCCAAAAAAGATGGATTGTGGGGTCCACCAGGGATGCGTACTTGCTCCATTTTTATTCTGCTTATATATAAGTGATTTAGAAAGTAAGATTAGAACTGGTAATATAGATGTGCCAACAGTAGGCAACAGGTCTTTACTGGCCCTATTATACGCCGATAACTGTGTTTTAATATTGAGGACTGGGGTGCATTTACAAAGGCTTTTAACTGGTTTTAATGATTTTATGAGTGACCGTGGCCTAAAAACCAATGTTTCAAAATTACATGTAATGGTAATAGGTAAATCCCCAACAAAAACAAAAACTTTTTATATAACTAATGAAATATTGTCTCGGGTACCAACTTTTTCTTATGTAGGTATACTTTTTAATGAAAAAAATTAGGCTCCCGTCAAATTAAAGCCATAATAGACATCTACAAAGCACAGACATGTGCTGTCGCTTTGTATGGAGCAAGAGTCTGGGGCTTCACTAATACCCTGGGGCTGCAGAGAGCGGAAACTATGTTGTTAAAACGCACACTGACATTACCTAAAAGCACTCCTGTCACTATGTGCCACAACAAATTAGGTTTAACACTGTTGACTTTTCATACGCAATTAGCTCCCCGGAAGCTCTGGCATAACATATGGACCAAGGAGGAACCAGTCCTGAATCGTGATATCATTTTAGATTGCTTGAAATTAGATTATGTAAAAAAGACCCCCTGGTTATCTTATATTCACAAACATTTAGGTAAACTGGGTCAGGAGGATTGTTTCAGCACTCCTGAGTGACATTTCTGCAATCCCCAAAAATAATTTGAAAAGGGATTTTCTACTTTAATTGAAGCATGGCAAAAAAAAGGGTTGTAGAGCACTCATTATTAGTCCGCTCCCCAAAAATTGAACCGTACCTCTCTTTCTATTTCAATCAGGCTAAAATGTTTTATTTGATCAGATTCAGGATGGGCATTGCTCATTTACTGGTGTTGTACCCATGTGATGCATACTGCGACACTAAACTAGAAATGTGCCAATGGTATTCTTTTTCTGCACAGAGCACTTTACATTTAACGTTTTTTTGTAAATTATATTCTGGCCCGAGAGGTACTTTTTTAAACCATTACTAAGATTCTTAAATATTAGAAAGTGCCAATCTGCGCTATGTCACTTACTTCTTTTAAACAATGAATTTACTTGCCTAATGATTTGTATGTATGTCTCCTCTGCAGTTCGGCTCCGTAAAATTGTTAGAAAATGATTCCTGTGTTTTTGATTTTGTCAAACATGAATTTTATTATGTATACTTATGTAATTCAAATGTTTTTATTGCTCTTTTTGTGGCTAAATGAGCTGAATAAAAATCTTTGACTGATTGACTGACTGAACTTCGACAGAACAATTGTTAACATTACATTTATTCTAGAAGTATTTTCAACAGCTTCGTTATTTTTATAAAGACTCTTTTCCAATGCATTTGTACATTCTTTGAATGAAAGATAAATTTAACCTAAATAAATTTCCCAACATATATTGGATACAATAATTCTTATAGTTCCCCACAAGGTTTTCTTTTATGTTTGTTGTACTAGTTGTTAGCAGTGGGCATAATGCTTCATTCTGTCCAGGGAATTGGCAGAATTTGGTGACACCACATTACTCTTGTAATGCAGAATTCTGGCCAAAGTCCGCCAGTCGCTGCATTTTTTAGTGCTGCACGCTCTACAGGCACTAAATTGCAGTGAGAGCAGTGCAATAACGTGCATATTTTTCACTGTTGGTGAGACTCCGCGGAATCTTCCTTCGTGTTTTTGGAACACTGTGGAATTCCGTATATTGAAACTTTTGTGAGTTGCACCCACCACTACTAGTTTTCTCCTAAAGATGTCCTAAATCCCCTCCGGCAAGTAATTCTATCATGCCTAGGTACATCTATAACCCCTTTGATATGTACAGAGAGCACAGCCGATCCTAACGGAACCTCACACAATTAGAATAACAGAAGTAAAACTCCACCTTATTACGCAGCCGTTGAAGCCTGTGTACTTAGGCAAAGTTAAGAATCCCATCGAATTGAAGGAGGATAAAAAATAACACCAAACGGTTCCTTAACAATTACATGGAGGGATAAGAATATCATTTAAAAATGTTATCTAGTCAAAAATGGGCTACCTCTGCTTCGAAATAGGCAACCCCCTGGGAGTCCTTTTCCAAAGCCATGAAAACTCCCTACCTAGGAGGACATGCATCTTTCTTCTTACAACCTATAATTAAATTGTACCTTGTTAATTTAAGTAGCTTGAGGTAAATAGCTCCTTTGGTTGTTTTTGGATCATTTGTATTGGTTTGCTCACTATTGTACTCTGTTTCAACTCTGACCTTTATTTTCTGACTTTTTTCCCCAGTCGTCTGGAAATGTCTGGGTGACACATGAAGAAATGGAGAACTTGGCGACTTCCACAAAAACAGTCAGTGCAAAGTTATTTAATTTTTGTTACACCTGAATTTGTATTTTGTGTGTCCCTGCACTTTGTAATAAAGTTAAGATGGGAATAATTTAAAGCATCATTGATTTGAAATAATAATTTGGAGTGGAAATTAGACTGGAAAAAGATGGATTTTCATTTGTTTGAATGGTGGACTGGACAACTCAATAAGTGTCCAGACAGGAAAGGCGCCAGCTTTTGCAGAGCTGCCATAAGCAGGAAACGTGCTGGTAGTTTTTTTTAATGCATACAGCGAAAGAAAATTTGGTGACAAAAATGTCTCCTAAATTGTGAACCCCATCAGCGGGGAGAGGAGAAGTGCAAGGTTCTGTGCTCTCTAAGAAGAGGACGAGGGGAAGCTGTAGCCAAAAACGTGGATTTCTGTTTGGCACTATTAAGATGCAGAATGTTGGCATTCATCCATATGGCAACTGCTCTCATGCTGTCCGTGAACAGAGGTTGATGGAATGAAGGTCACTTCTGAGGTGTACACTGTTTGCATGTCATCAGCATAGGCATTAAATCGCCAATAGAAAATTGAATGAGGAAAGCAAGGCGGGCCATATAAATATTTTAAAAAGTGGCGATAAGAGGTGATCCCTGAGGAACCCCGCAGGAGACAGATTTTTGGGATCATTAAAAGGGAGGCATGGTGACTGCCTGGGGCACCGGGTAAGAATGTTCAAAAGTCAATTCCTGACAAAATCTTTCATGCCAGTGTGCTTGAGACTGTGGATGAGAGTGAAATGATCTACTGTGTCAAAGGCTGCCAAATATCTACTAAAATAGGGACTGACGAACCATCAACATCTTTTATTTGATGGATATCTTTAGTTGTGGTAATTCAGGATGTTTCCATACTATGTTAAGGATGGAAACTTGACTGAAATGTAGACAGGATGTATTGAAATTCAACATAATGAGAGTTATTGGTTCACAATTTAATCAGTTAAATTTGCTGGGAAGAGGAGAGTAGAGGTGGGGCAGTATTTGGCTCTGTGGTTTCTGCAGAGGGTTTCTTCAGCACAGAAATAACGTCTGCTTTTTTCAGTGTTTGGAGACTTAGCCTGCTACTAACAAAACCTTGCACAGGGTGGTAAGAAGGGAGTGGAGAGGCTATTGGTAAGTGTAGGTATAGAGGAGTCCAAAGAAAAAGGAGAAGAAATAGAACAGATTTTTAATAGCATAATTACTGGAGTTGGTGAGCAGAAGTGAGTGTAGAGAACCAACACTTTCGTAGGGTTCTTGACATTCTCAAAGTGGGAATGATAGTAGTGAGATTGGGCCAATCAAACTTGTTTAGTGTATTTTGCGGATTTCTTGTCTATAAAGTTCTTTATCATAGGAGTTCCTCCACCGATGTTCAAGTAATATGCAAAGTCTTTCAGCAGTATTACCATCTTGGGTATCTCAAAGGGCCCAAGACGTACACCTGTAGGATTTACAGGGTATCTATCATATGCGTAGTGGAGTCAAAATCTACAGTGGTCCAATTATTCAAGAGATTTTCACAGAAATTGTTGTCTAGGTCAAAAGAAGTGCGAGAGGGCTCTAGAGGCGGTTAAATGCTGATGTTTCAATAATAATAGAGGAGAGTTTAGCTAAGGTGGATTTTGTAACTAATAGGTAAATGGTGTTCCAGCATAATTGGTGAGCCGAGCACTAACTTTTGAAGATGAAGGGCAGAACAAGAGGTAATTAAATACTGAGTAAAAGTGGAGCTGGAATTATCATTCCACATACTGAGATTGCTTAGGGCAATCATTTGGTCTGTTTTAAAACATAAGGAGATGACCGTGTCTAAAGTTTGCATGAGTGATGCATTTAACACAAAAGGTAGGATAAATGGAGATGTTGAGGACAAGGTGTTCATAGTCAATGGGAAGCCCAGTGACAAGCAAGAGAGATGTGAGAGGGGATGTAGGTAAAGTAAGAGAGAAAATTAGGGTTGGTTGCATTTCTGGAAAGGATACAGTCTCCTACCAATGTGTAAGAGGTGTGGAGCTGGGCTGCACGTCTGGCCCTAGGCCAGGCCGGAGCATTGACGGGAGGAAACGAGCTTGCTTTTAGTGCACGTTCAGTGCAATACCGATAAGGCAGTGCAGAAGTTGCCTCTAAATAGGCCTCTGAGGCACGATATATCAAGAAAGCTAGACCACTCAACTGGAAAGGCTGCAGCCCTCAGCAAAGAAGGCTTGTATAGGAATAAAGGGAAGACTGTGGCCTCGGTAAATGAACTCTAAACAAGCCACCAAGAGATTGAGAGTTTTACATTTAGTATGTGTCTTCCAGATTTTGCATGCATTGCACAAATGTTGGAAATGAAAATCAATCAATGCCTGTACAAAGGTAAGAGTAGCACAAACATGAACCTGCTGGAAACCTGCCTAATATGCTTTTATGTGGCATCCCCACATAAAGGTAAACATTTGAGATCTTCTTTTTTTCCCACTTGTCATGATACCAAATTGGGGAATACATTTTTCTATTTTAGATCAATTTGTAAAATGATCGGCCTGGATAAAAATGTTCAGAATCCACTTCTTCATAAAGAATAACCATACGGACACCTTTAGCAGTCTCGCTACAAACATCATTGTATCCTCAAAGTTTCCAGCGTGTGTACTCTATATTTGCATTGACTTTTAAAAATTTTAGATTAGGATTCCAAGATAATAGACAACAATACCTGGAGATATTAAAGGTAACAATGCTGAAGGTAACCCTACTGTTGAAACCAAACTACATCATGACCATAACCTACATTCTCAGTCTCCAATGCTCAGGAAATGGACACAATTCCTGGCACAATATATTAAATCGTTAAAGATGGCCCTAGGCCTGTTAAAATGATCAAGTCACCCCCCCTAGAAGGACAAAAAAGGAGTGACGAGGACTAGATTTCTTGCGCAACCAAGCAGCCACACAATCCTGTAGCAGATCACCACACTACCTGCATATTTCAGAGGTCTGGATAATTTACACCATATGCGAAAAATGCTTTAATTGATTGCCCCAGGTGGTAAAGACCCATATTAGGGGTCCTTCTTACCACCATCGCAAGGGAGCTAACGCCTGTCTCTTTCTACTTAATATTTTACAGAGTGTCCACTGGCCTGCAAATCCCTTCCTGTTCTCCTTCACATACCTTTCTTTAGTTGGCCCACACCAATCAGGAAATCTAGTTGGAAGTGAAAATACCACACACTTGCCTAATGTTATGTTAAAGATGACTTTTATTCAGGAACAAGCGGAGCTCACATTTGACAACTTCAGCTATGGTGCATAATCTTATATGCCCTACACAATTGTCCGTTGGCACAGCAAACCCCTAAAATTGTACACCCTAAATTGACACCTCAACAACATGCCCAGGGGTGAATGGATTGGAGAGGTCCTTAAACATCAATTTCATGAGGCAATGTGTTTCAGAGATACGGCACCATAAAGCATATCAGAAATACAGGTAATTGAGTAAGAACAGATTCAATATTGAATTCTAGGGAAGAATTAGGAACTTTAGAAAACATTATTACAAATATTCAAAAGTTACAGTACATGATATTGTAAATGCAAATACAAAAGGTCATTCCCAATAACACTCTTAGAGATAGGTGAATACAGAATAATGAGCAAAATCAGGGAGATTCAAAATGCCAAATGACCAGCAAAATCAATACGAAATCAGACAGCATCCCTAGTAGAATCAGAAATGTCTCAGGAAGGTTCTATCTCACCCCCAAATTTGAGAATTTATATAGAAAATATTATCATAGTACAGAATGTAAACTGCAGATTCACCATGGTATTGGCAAAATAATTAAAATGTTTACAAATCAAAGAGGTTCTATTAAATGTCATATAGCCTTACTATCTGGGCTCTATCCCACTACATAAATATTGATTTTGCTCACTCTCTGCTAATGTTATCTCGAGATGGCAGCTCAAGCTAGTTACAAAAAGAACAGCGAATTCTTGTGAATGAATGCAGTTCAGTGAGCTAGCAGAAGGATCTTGGGTAACAACAATATTACTGTGTCTATTTTGAGAAGTTTTTCTGAGAGCAGCAAGGACAACTTCAGTATAAATAAAGCAGTAGGACACAGCCATTTTGAACAACATGGCATCAAAGCCTTAAAGAGGTCTGATTAATATAAGCCAGGAAAAAGCATTTTAACAAGTCATAGCAAATTTGTTTGAAATGTAGTAGCACTATATCAGTATATACATATAAAAATCAAATATAAATCTACATTTCGCCCATGCATCTTCAACTGTGCCACACAATCTCATATGCCCTACAAAATGTTCTAACCACGAATTCCTGTCTACTAGCCAAATCCAACCCTTTAACATACTCAACACCATATACTCTTTCACCAGCCTCTTAATGCTTCCACTTGCTCGGCTGGCCTGCCTTCTCCAGGACCAGACGCAAACAAATCCTACCTCTAACATACCCACTTACCTCTAGATTCCCCTATAATTCTCTTTCTCCCTACTCTTTCCATTCTTCTCTTTGCCTGTTAATAAAACCTCTTTTTGGAGCTCTCACAGCCCTTGCTCCCAGTGACCAAAATATGTACGTACAAGAAACCCCATTTGCCTGTCCAACCCTCTGCCAAAAGTGCCTTTATTTTTCCCCAAGGTGAATGAAGGGCAATCAATGTAGAGTGGGAATCAAGCCTAGTCCATTCCTTCACTCTCACTACCCTCTACCTCGTCCCTGATTTGGGAAATTAAATCCCACAGACTCTCTTGATGTTGTGTAAAAGGTTGTTTTTAATCCACAGCAAGCTGAGCTCACATTTACAACCTTCAGCTATGCCTCACAATCTAATATGCCCTACAGAGCATTCTAAAAATGAATAACTCTTTACTCATCTCCTAAATAAACCCCCTTCTGAAATACCCACCTACATCTAGGTTCTCCTTCTCTCCCTCATCCTACTCCTCCCTTTGCCTGCATAACAAAATCGCTCTATCACAGTCCTCCAACTGGAACCAGAAAACAACCCTCCTCTGAAGTCTTTTTTGTGTTCCGCATCATCATCCTGCCTACCCCACCAATCCTCTATCACTTCAATCAACATTTCAAAATACAACCTGCAACCCAGTAGCGGCAGGTGAACACCACTATGCCCGAACAACACCGCACAGTCATACACAATTTCTGTATGTATAACCACTTTAATCTCCGTTACCTTAAATTAACCTGCTACATCCATGTTGACCTCCTCTCTAAGGGCCAGATGTGTGAAGCATTTCACTGGTCACAAACTGCCCACCGGGCCATTTTCGACCGGTAAAATGTGTTTTGTCATGTACAAAAGGCAAAATGTGACTTGGTAACTTGTTACTTAATCACATTTTGCTTTTGACATTTAGCATAAGGAAGGCGTCCCTTCCTAATACTGAATAGCACTGGTATGTATGAAAGTTTTGCAACCGGAATGCGATTGCAAAACATTCATAATTTACAAACTCCGTAGAGGAAGCGGTAACCCTTCACAAGCAGGAAAGAGGTCCCTAAGGACACCTTCCCCTTTGGGAAAGTGGGTGAAAACATTTCTTAAGAGCAGGCAGCGGTCCCACGGACCACTGGGCATTGCCTTCGCTGTCCCCGGTCCGTCATGGCTCGTGGTGCTGATTGTACAGAGGGACACGGCTCGTCCCACTATCGAGTGGCCTCTTTTCCGTCCAGGGAGTATTTCTGTAGGATGGGAGATCGGCCGCACAGCGGACACACGCAGTGGGCACGCATCATGCGCGCCGAAGGCACGCCTAAGGCAAGCCCGTCTGCACCCGTCCACACCAGGACGACACCAGTCGCCAGTCACTCTGCCAGTTTTGAAGAAAACCCCTTCTCCTACTCCCGCCACAACCTCCTGGTTATTAGATCTTTAATGAGCATGGTCTGCTCTCCCCTACCTAATACTCCTATGGGTCCTTTTTGCTGCAGGAACTGTGGTTATAAGTCTGAAGTTACCCTGTGACAGACTTAACTGTCGATCACTGGTCAAACACTAACTAGATGTGTTTGACCTGCATCAAGATGAATCTCTGGATGTCCTTTTCCTGACAGAAACCTGGTTGTCAGCCAACACGTTGGCTGAACCGGGTCTGGTGCTCCCCACAGGCTACAGCATTTGTACCCTCAATCGAGAGTCAAGGGGGGGGGGGGTAGGGGGGCAGTTGTCTGTAAATCACACCTCACCTGCTCACTGGTTAAGGCAAATGTGATGGGCTGTAAGTGCAGCCGTTTTGGGATCTATCTCAAACCTAATTTCACCTTGACTGGACTATTAGTTTACCGCCCTCAGGGCCCTTCCAAGGAGGGGAGGATTGTGTTTGCAGATCTAATTGGCACTCTGGTTGTGAGGTATGCTATCTTTTTGGTCATTGGTGATGTAAATCTTCACCTTGACAATCCTCACGATTCTGAAGCGGCTAACTTTTCTGCGGACCTAGCGGCCTGCCAATTGCTTCAATTGGTTCTCGGTCCTGCTCACTCTGTGGGCTACTTACTTGACCCTGTTTTCTCTAACCTTTCAGGTCTCTCTGTCTTAACCCTCACTCCGTTAGACTGGACGGATCATTATTTGATCTCTATGAAGCTCCTTGGGGTGGTGTCATCCCGCAGGCCCCATCAGTACGGCACTCTCCACCGTCCCTGTCATAAGTTAAACTTTGACCAGCTCTGCAACTCCCTCTCATCAAGTATGCCCTGCTGGCCAGACGAGCCTGACCTGGCCAGTGATGTCTTTACCGACTGGCTGAAGCATCCGCTGGATGCTATAGTCCCGGCCAAATGGACGAAGGGACGTAGTACCAAGTCTAGCCCTTGGTACAATAGTATCATTTCCACCATGCGTAAAGCGTGTAAACGGCTGGAACGGGAGTGGAGGCAAGATTTTGATATCGCCAATCCGCCATAAAAAAAAATACCACAGGGCTATCCAGAAAGCACAGGCTTCCTACTTCTCGGAGGTGATCAGAAATAGTCAGAATCCCGCCAAGAAGGTCTTCTCCATCACTAACCTGAAAAACATGTGGGCCCCCAGGAGGCCACCATTCCTGTGATTGTAGCCATTCCAAAAGGGTCACAATTTGCAGACTGACTCATGAATATTGATGAGGCAGGGCCATTTACAATCCATTGGGAATTGCAAACAGTGTCCTAATTGCGATTCAAAAACATTTTGTAATTAGAAAAACGCAAACTGACTTTTTTTATATCTGGCCCTAAATTGTCTGGGCAGCCATGTGTCCAGAACAGTATTGCACTCTCTCACCTTAGTTACACTTTCTCCAGTCCGTGTCTTTCCATCTTAATCAATTTAAGCCCTGTAGGGTTAGACCAAATCCTTTTTCCTCAGAGTGAATCAAAATGGTATCCTGGTGTGGCACTTTGTCTTTCGGTTCCCACCACATGAGTATCGAGGTTGTCCCTATCTCATACCCCCAGACCGTACCAATGAATTGGTACTTTGTTAAAATTCATACCCAGCTGTTGCCCATAACACTATTGCCTGTGGTCCCCAACCAATTTCCTGTTAGAGAGGCAGCAAATCCAGACCTTCCTCCTATCACTCCTCACTACCATACCTTGTCGGACAAAATCAGCGTCAGTCCAAATGCACTTCTTTCTCTTCTCCTAGGTGCAAATATCCTCCTATGCAATCGCTCTTTCATCTTTTAATAAACATCAGTTCTTTTTCATTTAAGCCCTTCCTTACCCTTCTGTAGGCACCCCTATCCTAAAATAGTGCATGCCAAATCTTTTGGTGCCCCAGGCCCCCTTCCCCAAGCACAACTGCATGCACCAAATACCTATCTTGCTTTCTTCTTGTAACTTTCCATTCTCATGCAAAAACAAAAAGCCTCCATTCCCACCTCACAAACTGACCCAGGACACAGACCACTGTCCACTGATCTTTAGTCAGTCCCGTTCATCTGTACCCACACTATCACCCTACCATTACTTATCACAGCTCCTTTCTCATCATGTCCCAATATTTCTTGACCCTTACCACCTTTGACGCCTTAAATTCCCTGAAAAAAACCAATTGCCCTAAACTTCTTAAATTCCAATGCATCTGCGTACATTGAAAGATCTGTACTGCTCCACGAGGACTTCAAAAACTCTGATCTGAAATCTAGCATCACCTATCTTCCCTGTCTCAATGGCCAAGCCTTCCAAAATACTCCTACATACAGAGCCTTCTTAACAGCATTATAGGCCCCCGGGCAAAGCAGTTCAATGGGCCCTGGCTACACAACCACTCACAGGAATAAAAATGTTTAACATAAAATTTGTATTAAATGTTGGTCTGCATGGGGCCCCTATGCTTGTAGGGCCCCCGGACAACTGCCCAGCGTACCCATGCATTAAGACGGCACTGCCTGCACACATCACCTCCACTTGGTCCACCACCTCAGAAGCATTTCCTATAGAAAGCAATGACTGCTAATTTCACCGATGTACTAACTAGCCTCAGCCTCTTCTCAGTTTGACTCAAAAAGTTCTCCCTTCCTGTCTTCTAATCTTCCACACTCCTGGCCTCTTTTCATCACACCAGAGTCCAAGCACTTATTCAAGGCCTAGCGGTAATCACTAGTGCATGCAGCCAACGATTTCTCGGTCAGCAGCCATGCCCACACAAACCGATCATCCATGTTTTTATTGCCACTGCATTGCTGTTAAATCCCACTCAGGTGAAACCTTGCAACCTTGCCAATTGGGAAGCAAAGAAAACAGCCACTTCATTTTTAGGTTGAGCCTGGGCTGCGCCTGCGCTGCTCTGTGAGGCATGCTGTATTCAGATATGGACTTGAAGCTCCACCCACTCTCTGCCCATATTTGTCATTGGCTTATGTCACTGTCCTTGGTAAATGCTGGCTTCTGATTCTTTTATAGGCTTGTTAGTCATTCCTTAGTACCGCCTTGTCTTCCTTTGTAACGTCCCATGACAACACCCCCTGTTACGCGTGCTGGTACTCGGTAGGCTTTAAATACACCCTGTGACATTATTTTGATAAATGCTTTTCACCTGCCTGCATGCTCTCTCATAGGCTTTATTTATTTTTTTTCGTAGCACGGCACGCCACTGTGGGGGGAGCGCTTTTGGTTTATTTACAGCGCCGAAGGTGGCTGCATTTTTTTTTTTTTAGATTTTTAACTTTTGTTTGTAAAAGCAACCCATGCCGGACTTTCACGTTAATGTTGGCTGGCCCCTTTTTTTAGACAAGCCGCCATTAAACTGAAAGCACATTATGGGGAGCTTTTACAAACAACGATTTGCAATGCAATAGGTCTCGCATTTTCGAGAGTTTCGTAAATGCAAGACATATTGCATTGCAAGTGAAAAATACATGATGCCGCCCTTCTGATCTTTTGACTGGGTGTGAGTGTTTGATTGCTTCAGATGCTCCGTCCATCACCACCCCCTTTTGTACCGCTTTGTTCGCCATAAGTTGGCAGGGTATGCTCAGACATGAGTCCTTTGCTCACTTTGCCACTGGATTCAAACAAGCCTGACTGAAGACGGCTGAAATGCCAGAAACCGGTCCTAGGAAGCTTGTTTCCGGTCCAGGAAAGGCATTGCTTGGCAGTTCGGGCTGGACTGTTCCCATGAGGCACAGGGTCAGACTGATTTGCATATGGCCATATCTGGACTGGGGTGGCAGAGTGGGCTAAAGAACGGTGATGGATTAAACCCAGATCTTTTGACTGGGTGTGAGTGTTTGATTGGTTCAGATGCTCCGTCCATCACCACCCCCTTTTGTACCGCCCTTCTGGGTGCAGTTGCGTTGGTAGAGCTGGAGACATTGTGGGCTTTGCTGTTTTAGAGAAAGCAGAAA
Source organism: Lissotriton helveticus (assembly GCF_964261635.1). NCBI lineage: Eukaryota > Metazoa > Chordata > Amphibia > Caudata > Salamandridae > Lissotriton > Lissotriton helveticus. The sequence goes on from NC_136065.1 coordinate 1,289,505,865, forward strand.
GACTGGGCAGAGCCTATACACCCTTTTGTCATTAAATGTTCTGTTTTAATAAGTCATTTGTAAATAAACATTTCGTTCAGGCAATACTTTTCGATAATGTATTCTTTCCTCTAAGGTTATGACTGGGTGGAGGAATTGAGCCCTGACGAAGTTATGGCTGGGTCGTTCAATTTAGCTGGCCATTAACAAACCGGAAATGCCCGAGCTCGGGACCGTGTTTGCTCATTAGAAGCCTTTGAAAATACCATTCGTTTTTTCATAGTGATGCATCTAATCTCAGTTGCCTAAGTAACGTTTTTCCTCATTTTCTGAGACTGCGTCATCGAGGTCATTGAGATGATGTTTCAGAGGCGTCATCAAGGTTGTTGAAGTGTGTTTCAGGATACTTTTAAGGAGTGTGGGCAGTGATGAACGAGCATAGGATATTCTTGTATTGCAATGTGCTTGCTCTGTTATCAGTAAGACAGACTGCAGAAAACTGCAAGCTTCGTCAGCAAGGTGTCTTAATGTTATGTTGGGGATTTATGAAGTATGAACATACAGCCTAAGGTCATTAGGCGCTATGACATTTAGATGAACCAGTGAAATGCGCCAACAGTCAAAGGGACCAAACATTTGCAATGCAATAGGTTTCCTATTTGCGAGTTTGAGCTATTGGCATTGTAAATGACAATGCCTATTATTTATGTGTTTTGAAAACCTACAAGTGGTGTGTAAACATGAACTTTGTACTTAGAGTCGTTGCTTACGAGAAGCATGGCTGGCAGTAAACGCATCTCTTTTACTGCCAGCCTTGCTTCTCGTAGGCAAAGACTATAAGTACAAAGTGCGTCTTTACGCACCGCTTGTAGGTTGTCAAAACACATAAATAAAAGGCATTGCCATTTACAAAGCCAATAGCACAAACTCGCAAATGCTAGACCTATTGCATTGCAAATGCTTGTTGAATCCAGGAATGTGCTTAACTCGAAACGCAGTATACCAATACAGTACAGCACATTCTGACAGTTCAGAGAGTACATAATACATGCACCACAGATTAATTTTCTAATGCACACGTCACCTCATGTTCTATAGTTCCTCAGCCCACGATCTCACAACCAACACCATCGTAAAAAATTCTAAAAAGGAGATACTATTCCATTTGTGGTGATACTTTATTTCAGTTGTAATATACAGGAATAAAAGCACATCATAAAAACATGATACACACAGTGTCACGTGGGCAATCCATGTGTAAAGGGGGAGCATGCCAAGTCTAAAACAGAAATGCAGGCACATGGTTCGATGGGGGAACCCTGTCCATAAATTCCATAAAGCTGTCAGACTTAGGCTCATACTTGTGAGCCAAGAACCTGTCTATCAGTCCCTCCCGGCGAGACACCAAGATTCCCAAGTAATTTGCTCCCAGTATAAGCTCTTGGTCTGAGTGCCCATGCTGCTGCTCAGCTTTTGTGCTTTACCCACAAAACGGGCAGGTCTAAGCGTTGGCAAAAATCTTTGGTTGCCTGAGCCAGGGCGTGGAACAGTTCGTATCAGGAGCGACCAGTTCCTTCAAAGCCATTCTGTAAGGTGCCAACTTGGGGGTGGAACATAATCTAATCCAGTACTCCAGCCTCCTAATTTTAACAATGTGGTCAACTCTCTGGATATTCAAGTCCCATCTTAGGGTAACATAGGGAAGCTGCTAAGCAAACTAAGTAAGGACCCTAAAAATCTGTTTTCCGTTCTTACTAGCAAGCTGATGTCCTTATATCCCAAGAGTTCCGCCCTTTAAAGGGCTCCTTCCAGTGCTACAGCTCTATACACCTTAAGGACTGGGGATAGCGCCCTGCTAGAAGTGTGTCTATATAGCTTTTTAGAATGGCAGCAGATCTATGTTGGAGCTGAATGTTACTCTTTTCAACTTAGGGAGCTGAGGAAAGTTTGTCCACGAGACTCACACCTAGGTAATCGAAGTTTGTGACCCTCTCGATCAATGTCTCATCTACCTTCATATTGACCTTAAATGAATGGTGGGGGTTAATGGCCATGAACGTAGTTTTTTCTGAGTTTATTTCAAGGCCCCTTGGCTTCACAAAACCTTTGGAACTCCACCAGCACAGCTTGAATGCCCACAAGGGTGAGTGAAATAAGTAAAGTATCATCAGCAAACATCACAGGAGTGCTGACGTTTGCTAATTTAGGGGCGTTGTGTTAGCAGTTCTTCATTCTCCCTCCACATGCCAATTGATGTACAAGCATAATAATGTAGCGGTTAGGTGGCACCCTTGCCTCAAACCACAGTCAATATGGATCCTGTCAGAGAGGACCCCAAGACTATTCCATCTAAACTGAGCATGGGTATCAGTGTGGATTTTAATTAGGATGGCTAAGAGATCTTAGGGATGGCAAACAGTCTCAGGACTTCCCACACAGGTTGCCTAGGGCCAAAATCAAATGTGGCCTTCAAGTCTATAAAAGCCACATAGAGATGGTCTTTTCTCAAGGTGATATATTTCCAGCAGATAGCAGAAAATCTGAACACCTGGTCCAAACTGCTAATTTTCTCTGGAAAACTAGCCTGGAAGTCCGACAAGAACTGGTGATCCTTCATCCATGTCTGGAGTCTAAATAAGACTTGTCTGGAAAAGATGTTTTGAGATATGTCTATTAGGCTTATGGGCCTATAGGTTGCTAGATTATTTTTGGAGGCTTTCTTGTATTTGGGGACTATGATGGTCCCATTCTATGATTCCAGAGGGTTTCTATCCCCAGTAACAGCATTTGTTAGGGTGTTTAAATAGGTGATCCAGATTTCAGGCTCTGAAAAAAACAGATCACCTGGAACATAGCCAGGGCCTGGAGCTTTTTCCCGCTTCATTGAAAATAGTGCTAAATCAGTCTCTATTTTATAGATAAGATTACAACATGGTATTGACACTCCATGGACCAGGGCTTCATAAAACCAATATTTGGTTCAGCAATAGCAAGTTCTTGTGCTTTAAAAAGATAGGTGAAGATGGCAACCCACTGATCTGCGGTGACAGATGAGTCTGGTTGAGAGGTAGTGCTTCTACTGCCAAAATATTCCATTCCATTTCTTCAACCTCTATTTAGCACACCAATGCCCTTTCCAATACATACCAATGTCTCCTGCCACCTGATGCATCAGAAAAAGTTTCCACCGTTCAGGTCACCTGGTCCTTTTGTAAACAGAAAGTCACATAAATTAATGGTTTAGGAACCACAGCCAGGCCTACATTTCTCTCCTCAGGTTGCCTGTAATTCTAATTTTGTAGTGGGATTCTGACACTACTCTTCATGCAAACACCATCTATCTGCGGAGTGGCCTGCCAGGCACCACTACCTTACGTGTAAAGTCCTGATGGCTCAGTATCTGATGGATAAACTACAATTCACATTTCCCCCTAGTCTCCACTCCACTCACAACACCAACTCTTTGACAGCCATGACACTATTGCTACTAAGTCCAGTCTAACGACTAGGAAAATTAAGCATGAATAGAGCCGCTGCATCTTTCTGGGGGCCAATAGAATACCAAATGTCTGAACACATTATTCGAATATCAACATCATTCTCTTGAATTACCTTACCACCTTTGCCATGAACACCATCAAAAAATCCCAATGTAGTGAAGCATGTGCTCAGACTTTGATTTACTACCCACTTCAAGAAAGCAGTGACTTTCTCAAAAACTGAGCAAGTGACAGAAAAACGTATTGGCATTGCTTTATTTGCAAAGACCCATAATGTAAAATTGTTTGCCAAGCAATTGGAATTGTTTGGGTGATCCCAGGTAACACTGACTTGAATTTGACATTTTCTATTTCTGATGCTTTATTGCACTTCCTCACCAACTGATTGGTCTCATCAATATTGGAATAATAACCAAACATTTGGCCTGATCTATAAAGAAATATGGTAAATCAACAAGATATCTCACTCAACGTTCTTAGGCACCCTGTCCAGTAGCAACATTATAATATCCACAATAGGGGTGTGGCAAGTTGGTGTTCCACATGTCCACCTTGTGTCATCAACTTGTCCTCCACTACTTTTTCCGTTCCTCTACACCACCTCAAACTCTAGTCCCACTTACTTACCTGAATGTCTGCATATAGTCTCCTAAAACCCTCTGTTGAACCACTTCTCAAAATTCCCTCTGCTACTTTGTCAGTCAATCGATGCAGTCACCCTTCCATTCTGTTTGCCTTAACTGGTGTAATTACTCTTACTTAGTACTTTCCACCTTGCATCTGCCTCCATTTCCTCAACCTTGACCTCCAAAGCAATGGATGATATGGTTCTTCCCTCTACATTTGAGCACACAAGTATGAATTTGCAGGAACGTCTACAGCAAGCCCCCGCTTTATCATTCCAACTTGCCTCACTTTTGTGAATTAAAAGCAGTCATAAATCCTTTATAAGGGTGGTAAATGAATGTTTCAAGGTTAGCAAGTTTGGCAATGTCAACATTCTGTCACCGATGCCTAACAACAAACCAACCTATTCCCACCCTGCAAACGATAGAAGATTTAAACCAGTATAAGTCTGGCATAACTCTATTTCTGAGGAAAAGGAGAACAGATCACACCCACATTTGATTGGTTTATAGCGGAAGGGCATTGTCTATGGGGAAAAATATCATCCGCAGAAAACAAATTGTAAAAATGTGCATTTGCACAATGTAATACTTTTTTTCTGTTCAGAATTTTACATTGTAGAGAACTCCTTCCACAATCAATGAAAAGAAAAATGTGGACTCATGTGATTCCCAATAGAATCTTCATTGAAACCTGTGCCAGATGCACCGTTCCACACTGATTTAAATCAGAATGTGTAAATTCCCAAAATTAGTTAACCAGCACCCACACATAGAAGTAAATTTGCAGGTGCAAATGTACTCATTTTTTTTAATAAGGCCCAGATGTACAACCCTTACAATTTGCGAGTGGCAAATTGTGTCACTTTGCGACTCGCAAAATGTAATTTACAACAGTGTCTTAGACACTGTTACTGATTCCTAATGGGGTTGAAAATTGCCGGCCTCGTTAATATTGATGAGGCATGTGCTATGAGCAACCCCCATTAGGAATGGCTAGCACACCCAGGGATGGTGGCCTGCTGGGGTCAGCAGATCACATATCTTTACCTACCATAAGGTATCCAGACCCATCAAGCTCAAAATAAAACTTATGTGGCATACTCCGCTGACTGCCTGGGGAAAGGAGGCAACTTCTTTTTGTTATTTATTTATTTTTATTTATTTATAAGTTTGTAACGCGCTAGAATCGACTCTATCCAGAGTATCTCTGCGCACAGGAGAAAAAAAAAAGAGAGAGGCAGAAAGAAAAAGACTAGCAGCATCCGTTTAGTATATAGTGCAGTTCAGTATGTATATAGGTACATAGACTAGGTCTGAAATAAGAATGTTTTAAGTTTTTTTCTAAAATTCAGATGCTCCGGACATTGCCTAAGCTCAAGAGGGAGTTTATTCCACCAAGTGGGTCCGACAACCGATAGAGCTTTGCCCCCTTGTCTGACCTTTTTTGTGATAGGTACTCTTAATAAAAATTGGCTGCTTGACCTGAGAGATCGAGTAGGATTATATGGGATGAATTTATCCTTCCAATAGGAGGGCCCACATCCATGTAGGCTCTTGTGGAACAGGCAGCACGTTTTAAAATTAATCCTCTTATGAACTGAGAGCCAATGTAATTTATCCAGGGGGGGTTTCGATGGCGTTCATGGGGGGGCATTCAATACTAGCCTTGCTGCAGTGTTTTGTATCACCTGGAGTCTTGCTAGGACACCTTCATTGGCTGACAGCAGGAGTCCATTGCAATAATCCAGGCGACTCAATACTAATGCCTGTACCAGAGTTTTCCTGGTGGAGTCCGGTAGTATTGGGAAAACTTTGCGTAAAAGTCCAATAACATGGAAACATTGGCCAACCACCCAGATACCATAATGTTTAAAAGAAAGCTCTCGATCGAGGCGTACCCCTAGGTTTTTTACAACCTGTTTAGGTTCTGGCACTTGGCCAAGCTCGCACGGCCACCAGTCCGGCGTCCACAAAGCTCTAGCCTCCCCGGAAAGCACGACTTCGGTCTTATTTACATTGCATTGGAGATAGTTCGATGTCATCCACTTTGCCACGGCTGTCATGCCTTCGGAAAAGGCCATCCTCACTTCGTCGGTGAGACTTTTAAAAGGAAACAAGAGCTGGGTATCATCCGCGTAGGAGACGGGGATGAACCCAAACTCTCTCAGAATTCTGGCCAGGGGTGCCACATAGATGTTAAAAAGAGTCGGGCTCAAGCAAGAGCCCTGTGGCACCCCCTTCGTGATGTTAGTCTCTGCCGACCGAAATGAGCCCATGCTGACAGCTTGGGTACGGTTAGATATAAAACTCATTAACCAGGCTAATGCAGTGCTCTCAATGCCGATCATGGTCAGGCGTTCGATTAAGATATTATGGGATATCGTGTTGAACGCTGCCGACAGATCTAATAGTACCAGGATAACAGAGTACCCTTTATCCTGGTACATATGAAGGTCATCAATCACTGATAGCAGTGCAGATTCAGTGCTATGTTTTGGTCTAAAGCCAAATTGAGAACAATCTAGCCTACCAGTCAGTTCGATGTAGTTTGATACATGTTTATTAACATGTTTCTCTATAAGTTTCCCCAAAAAAGGAAGTAGGGATATAGGCCTAAGGTTAGACATACCAGTCCAGGGGGTAGAAGGGTTTTTCCTAATAGGCCTCACTAGTGCTTTCTTCCATTCCCCAGGAACTTGACCTTCCAACAGTGAGAGATTCACAAGACATTGAATCTGTGGACTCAGAGTCTTCCCTACTATCGGCACAATTCTGGCCGGGATGATGTCTGAGGGACTACCGCTCTTAATCTGGCCTAGATAGCATTCGGTCTCCACCAGGGAAATGGGTGGAAAGGTGTCCAAGATCATCGATCCTGATTCTTTTTCTTTTTCCAAAAGTGAGAATGTTACTCCTGTGCTGAATGAATTGATTCTAGTGATGTCATCATGTATCCTATTTATCTTGTTAGTAAAAACTTGAGCAACTTCGTTGCACAATTGTTGTGACGCTAATTCAGGAGTTTCGCAGGCAGCTGGTTTCACAAAAGACTGGAGGGTTTGGTATAAAATCCTTGGGGCATTTCCTGCGGCTGAGAGTAGAGACTCAATATGTGTTTTTCGGGCACATCGGATTTCTTTGTAATAAATAGTAAGGGCTGCCCAGTAACGATTCCTGTCTGTTTCATCATGGGTCGCTCTCCACACCCTTTCTAGCTTTCTAGCTGATTGTTTGAGTGATCTTAAATGCTCCGAAAACCATGCTTCCTGTTTGCGGGCTGAGCGAGGTTTAAACGTTTTCATGGGGGCAATGCAATCGACCGCTTAAAGGACTGCATGATTATAATTGGCTAAAACCGTATCAACATCCTCTGAGGAGCTAATGAAAGGCTAAACAAATTGCTCCTGGAAAGCTTCAGGGGTGACCTTATGCAATTGCCTGCGTCTAGTGGGAAAAGCTTGCACCTGAGCGGGGACTTTACCAGAATGGGAGGTGTGGAATTCCATAACAAAGTGGTCTGTCCAGTTTACTTGTATTGGAGGAACGCATGTTAATTAACCCTCACACACCCTATTGGTGTCATGCTTCATCATCCGGTTCACCCCGACTCCTAAAGGTCAGGGTGGGCTTGACCATATTTCAGGGAGCGCTTAGAAGATGTAGGCCAGGGGGTCTAAAGATAAAAATCCTAATGCGTTTCCCAGGAATCCCTTTATTAATGGGGACTTAGCGGATATTAAAAATATGTAAAAGTATGGGTATTTTTGGAGGTAATGGTCTTATGACCCTAAGAATATGTCAACAAGTTTCAGGCCTTGTTAGCGGCCTGCTTGGTCCTGGGCTTTCTTCAGGGCAAAAAAAAATTCCCTCCCTGGTTTTAGTTAAGGATTTTTCCTATATATTTGTGTTGACGGAAGAGAAACCTGTTCCCTCGTGAAAAAATGGAGGGTATACTTATCTCTCCATCTGAAATGAATGCAACAATTCTGCCCGATTGAGGTGGAATAAATGTTTCTCACAGATAGCAGAAAAGGGGGTAGCTGTAGTCAAACATACTCCAAAGGTCCTGCCCTTCTGACAACCTGTCCGGCTCTCTCATCTCCCGGCTGGATGCGGGAGCCAAACAGGTTGTCAGAGGGGCAGGACCTTTGGTGCCCCTTCCATTATCCGATGAAACATACATAGGCAGTCCTTTGTGAAATATAATGATCAATACGTTTGGTAATACAGAGCACACTCAGTACAACTATCTCCAAAGTCGGGGGAAGAAAATGTGTTTAAAGTGGGTCAGCGTCTAACACCGAGACTTTTTTTCTTCATTCCAGTTAAAATATTGGTCACTGTAGAGGCACACTCAGAATAAGGTGATACTCTCTTATTCAAACACGGCTGAAAGACAGCTGAAGTCCATCAGAGTCAAGGACCATTCCATTCATTGCCTGTTAAACGTTGTCATGGACAGAAGAATATTTCACCACCAGAGGATTTGGTGCCAACTGTTGCTTATCATGGAAATGATGCGCTCTGGTGTTCAGCTGTGGTGCCTTTGCCCAGATTCATTATCTAAATGATTTGAAGTTTATTACCCTGGTAAGAGTAGCATAGTAGCCATTAAAAAGCAAAGAAAATGAGGCTAAATCTCCATACAGGGTCGAGTGGGGTATTATCCCCTACCTTTCTTTTTTTTACAATGGCGTCAATCGTCATTCCGTCGAGTATCCCATTAGCATGGGCTGTTAGAAAGTGATATGTAGCTCTGCCCAAGAGCTATGCAGCAGATACTCTTACTTAGGCATAGATGTTTCATCCATTTTTGTATTTAGTGACAGTTGCATATACACCCCAATCCACCTCCTATAGCTGCATGAGTTGTAAAGCCTTGTGCAGCAGGTGCCAGCCACTTGTACCCCAGTGCCCCTCTCTTCTAAGGCCTATACACTGCCCCAGACCTGTCTTTGAACCTGTGTCTGTCACCACACTGATACCTTCTCTTACATGACTGCACTATTCTTCACTGTTTAACCTCTTTGACACAGAAGTCAGGGATGTGACCCTCTCGGATGGGAGTCTGTCGAAGGATGAATAGGCACTGCTGAACAAAGAGTGGTGCAATGTTCTACACTGCACATTGGAGCTTTACAAAAGTAAACGATCCAGCTCTGGAAGATCAGGGATGAACTGACCATGAGAAAAGAAGGCCTACTACTCAGGGTAATGCATATCATGATGCCCCAGGGACTCTGTCGCAGAGTAGTTGATCCGGCGCATTAGGGCCACCAAAGCATAGTAATAGGCAAGATTGAGAGACAAGGTGCGGCTCCCTGCCATGGATACCTTGATAGATGAGAAGGTGAAGGGTTGCCACTCATGCGTGGTCACTAGTGGAGACTCAGCCCCAGCACTGATAATAACAGAAAAACCATGTGTGCGGCCATGGTCCTAGATCAGCGTGGTTTCTGGGAGCTTCCGTGATGGCCGGCTCACATTGGTGATCATAGACAGCCACACCAAGTACCCGGTGGTTGAGGTTGCACAATCCATGGTGTTTTACAAAGTGAAGCCTGTTCTGGAGAAGGTGTTCACCATATTAAACCTTCAAAATAAAATAAATAAATGAAATATTGGGGCTCCCAGATGAGGTGAAAGTGGACAACGGACCCCGGTTTAAGGGATAGGAGTTTAAAGAATATCTGCAATCACAAGTCATCTGGCATTGCAGGGTGACTCCCCATTGGCCCCAAGTTAACGGGGAGGTGAAGCGCTTCATGTGCACACTGAATATAGAACTCTTCATAGGGTTGGACAATAGGGAAGACCTGGAGTGCTGCCTCTGCAGGTTCCTTAGAGCATACCAGCAAACACCACACAGTACCACAAACTGTGTGCCGATGGACCTGTTGATGCAGGGACAGTATCTCAGTAGGGCCGCAGTGGCAACTTGCAACAGTGGATGTATAGGCTACCTAGGAGAGACAGAGCTGTACCAACAACAGGGATGGCCAGGCTCGGTGAGCAGCAGTCTTTGAACTGGCAGTGGGTGACACTGTCATAAGAGATCATTACACCGGGTGGAAATTCGCTCTCCATTTGAGAAAGAAGTATGGAAGATGGTAGACTTCTAGGGGACCATGGTCACTGTCCAGCGAGGCCACGCAACTGCCAACCAGAGTGTGTTGTGGCTCAAGCGGGTAAGATCCCCAGCTGGCGACATGGAGGAGATTCAGGAACAGCCGTGGCCCGTGCAGGTTAGAGCAGTGGGGTGGTGAGGCCGGGTGGGGAGCATTTTGACATGCGACCACAAAGGAAAATTAATTGTTTCTTTAATTTTCCCTCATGGTCGTCTGTCGAATTCCCCACCCCAACCCGGCCCCACCGCCCCAATGCTCTTACCTGCACGAGCTGCGGCTGATCAGGAAGGAGATGGCGACGTGTTCAACCCTGATGCGGCAGTACCCAACCGTAACCCTGAGGCCAAATCCTGGCATGATAAGTTGCCACGCTCACCAGAAGAACGTACAGAGCAATCTGATATTGTCACCTTGTTACCTGGGGGTTGGCACTGGGAGAGTCAGAACCAGAGGTATAACCTCTGCCCCAACCTGGCACCCAGTCCTAGCCTGAGTGTGTGCCCTGAGTAACAGTCGGAGGGCACATACTTGGTTATTCAAAGTTGGGAGGGATGTAGAGTGCCACCCAGCACCTACACTACATTGTTGCACATTTCCATCCCAAGGGCCGGACAAGGTCCAAGGGCTTAAATAAAGGGAGGAGCGACCGCTCGAAGTCACTCCTCAGTTATCGTTAACCAGTGCGTGTCATTATTATTGCAGCGAAGGCGGCCTCCTAGCATTATCCTGCCCTCCCCTGGGAATCTGAAACATGGGGGTGTATTTATTCATCGGTAGGAAGTATACCTAACTTAAAAAAGGCACACGGCTACCACTCATGTCACCAACTTCCATGCTTGCCCTTTTGCAACAAATTTGACAGATTCTTTGCCCTGCACGTTTCCATTTTTTGACTGTGCCCTTTTTGTGGTGTACATTCACACACACTCCATTGCCCCTCTAGCTGTGTGCTGCTGTGTAGTCTTATGTACTAACTATATTTGTAATGTACCCCCAACTTTTATAACACAGCTCTGGAGGCTGTAGTCCCCAAGACAAGATAAAACCACCTCCCTGGTCATTCACGCATGACACCAAAATGCTTCCCACAGAGGCTCAAATCAACACTCTGCAAGCTGCGCACTGCACCTCGGTGTCGCATTCAAGAATGCGCTTCAGTGCGCACATAGGCTTGTGAAACATTGTGGAGCTGCCGCAGCAACGCAGGCATCATCAGGGTTCGGAAATGTACAGCTCTTGCTTAGCTGTGGGTCACAGCATTTGGAGCGTACTGGTGTTGCGAAAGCTATACATTTGTAGTGTACGTCATCGGGAAGCAGCTGTCATTCTCAAGGGTATGCAAACCACGTTCGTTCACTGAACAATATTTCTCTGCTTTCAAACCTCCAGCTGGGGCTGTGGGCTGCAGAACGTCGACAAAAATAAGTTCACTGAAGTGCTCAAAAGTCATTAGCCTATAAAAATGGTTCAATTGTCGGGATTGTGGACATTTACTAAGCCACGTGCATGTCCATGCTCGGGTGTAATTACAGTTCCTATTTAAGAACGCCGTGAGTCGGCGCTCCTCAGAAGTTTCCACAAGCCTCTCTCTGCCTGGAACCCTGCCGCCCCGTGTGGCTGCGGCTTGTATGGATGCCGGCGGTAGCGCTGTGGCCCCCTCTGACCCGCAGTCTAAGTCTCACGTCTTCCTTGTTCCGTTTTAATGGCATCTTTTCTTCCCTGGGATGGCACTGCGCGCGCCCTATGCATGCCCCTCATTAGCGCAGACATGAGTTGATTTTCATCAGCGCACCGCATAATTAGTTTTCTTAAACCCTTGAGAGGGATGGCACACTTAACGGGCACCGCGCGCTCCGATGATTTCTTCTCCTCCAGCATTGGGTACCGAAGAGAGGAAACACAGTAAACATGCAGGAAATGTAATTTAGGCCTGACCTGGTTTGTTCTGTGTGGATGTACCACAAAGGACTGGGGGCAAACTCAGGGGGACACGATTTAATTTACATTTAGATCGGCTCATTGCATTCCTGTGCGATGAGCAATCAGAGGACTTCAAACCTTGTCGTGCAGCCACCCCTGGTGTCTGTCCAAGCAAACTAGTCTTCTCCTCTCCACAATGCTCGCTCTCGGCGGTATGCTTCTCTCGCCATCAACACCCATTGCTTCACCCCCACTCTGTTAGGAGCCCCCTTCTGCAACCCATACATCCGTTTAATTTGTTAGGTTTCGCCTGCACAGAAATCTCTTGAAGCTTAAATTTTTTTTTAAAAGGGGGTATCAACCCCCCTATAACTTATCATTTGTTGGCTTGCTTGTTACTCCGATTTCCTTGCTTCTTTTTGGCGATTGCCTGTAATTTCCTGTACGTTTCTGGTTTCTCGTCATGTTTGTTTGTTTTCTGTGAGGCTTGGACCAAGTATTCCTTCCTGTTGAAGTCTTGTTTTTTTAGAAGCCTGTTAGAAATGGGATTTCTGTTTGGCTAGAGCATGCGCCTAAGCCAGCCATTAACCACCACTCTATCCAGGGCAAGGGAGTTACACACTGAAGATAACCCCTACTCAGCCCCTTGGTAGCTTGGCAGAGCAGTCAAGCTTATCCCAGAGGCAATGTGTAAAGAGTTTGCGCAACACACTCACACAGCAGCGACACACTAGTCACATCACAAAAGAAACCCCACAAAAGGTTATATAAAAATAGACTTTGTATTAGCGTAAAACACATAAGAACGTAATCACATATATACACTGTGCCATCTGGCCCTTGGTATGACTTTACAGGGATTATATACACTACAGGGCCAATCGGGCCACTGTCATAACCATCAGTTAGTAGAAACAACCAGTAACTACTGGTAAGGGCACACTTAGCACAAACACATTACGCATAAGCCATCAGTAGCAGTGTGCATATCGTAGTCTTAAAATCCCAGTTGTCCCCACCCAGTAACCACTGGTGGGAGTACCCTTAGTATAGCATTTTTGGCATACATCCTAATTAGCAACAGTGCACCCAAGTAACACCTGCCACATGGCACATCTCATTAGCCCTTCTCAGGCATAAATGTAATTGCTTATGTGCAACAATATCTCTGAAAGACCACTGGCCCCCCAATCGGCTGTCCCAGCACCTCTGCACTCACCACCTGGGCTGCGTGGCGATTCAGTGGAGGTTCCTTCCCCCACCCAGGCTCGGGGGCCTCCGTCGAGGTTCCATCCCGCTCTGTGAGACTAATCAATGCCCCTTTCCAAAAGGAGGGCTCTCTCAACTGCGTGTCCCTTCACAAGGCTTCCACTAGTCCCCTAGCTGCAGATGCAGTGGGAAAAGAACAATGCCCCTAACAGGTCTGCAACAGGACCTCGAATCACAGACACAGGCCCAACGTCGGGCGACCCCCTTTTGCGGGAGGCCCTCCCAGATACCTAAACCAAAGGCAACCGAGGTCTCCTCGTTCCCATTCGGCCATGAACACACACTGGTTTGGCGGTCCGGCACTGCCTGGATTCCGCCAACTCTACTCACCCCACTGGAACAAGCTGCAACAGCTCCCCGCAAGACAGGAGCAAGTCTCCGGCGGCTTCGTCTTCGGAAGGTAGCCCAGCGCACAACCAGGCAACTGCTGCCTGACTTCCGTTTTGCAGTGGTAGGTTCCGCCCACCACCAGGCTCAGGCAGCATGCAGTGCTCTCCCCTCTCCTACAGGAGCCCCGCCCATGTTCAGGCATCCTCAGCCTGTCTTCCGCTTCATGGTGCAGCTGCTCTCGCCGTTCTCATCACAAGAGCCCTCTCCTCAGGTTCAACAAGCAGCAGGTGCAGCACCCGCAATGCCCTTCAGGTAGAGGCACAGCAATGTGGGGCAACTGGCAGCCCCCTCCTCACTCTTGGTTCCTGGGTTAGGCCAAAGCGCTCACCACAACGCGATCAGTGAGGGGAGGCAGACAGCACAGCGCTCCTCTTGTGCTATCTCTCTGCAGTGCAGAGGCAGGAAGGTCAAGCAGAGAAACAAATAAAGCGCTCACCATGCGCTGGATTTCAGGCCACACAGGGCAGAGCTGGGCCCAGCCAAGCAAGCACACAGGGCCCTCCAGCAGAGGGGTAGTCCTTTGTGGTGGTTCCTACTGGCCCCCAGCTGTCCTCAAGCCTCATGTTCCAAGTAAGCACTACACATGGGTTCACAGCCCCAATATTTTTATGTCTCAAGTCTTTGTTCTGCCTTGGCACAGGGCCTTGGACCCAGTCCAAACCAGTTCTGGGGGGCACTTATCAAGTGCACAACAGTTCCCATTGTTAGTCTAGGCTCTGGTCCCAGACACACCACAGTGGGGTGGAGCCACCATTGTGGAAGGCCGGCACAGTCCTATTCAGTGTTCGATGCTACTCCTCCGGCTACTCCAAATGCAGATCGGCGTATTCAGCCCAGCACTGACTCACCCAGCCCCTCTGGAGCCACCGCACCTCCCCAGCCCCTGGCATCCAGTGCCAGACATGCTATACACAACAGGCAGGCACAAAGACACATAGCACACAGAAATGCCCACTTCTAAAAGTATTGATTCAAAGAAAGTGAGCGACCCAGTTACACCCTTGAGGGCTTGGGTAGTTAAATGAAAGGGTAGAGAGGCCTTCAAGGGATATGATTCGGGAGAACAATCAATTGTTTGATGTAACTCTAGGAAAAGTTAATTGACCTAATGTGTGAATCATATAATCAAATACACAAAATCAATTTGTTTAAACCATATATAACAAATAAACACATTGAAACATATAGACATATAAACAACAAAACACAAAGGTGTATATGAAAATAATTTTATCAAAAGTTCATTAAATCAGCAATAAATCAAGAAAGCAGGTATGGAAATGCTGGTATGAGTAACGTGATAACAAAATAATCAATAACGCAGCAAAACCTAAAAAGAGCATCTATCTCAAAAAACAAAGTGAATCAAACACTGCAGAGATAAGATGAAGGTCGACGTTTCGGTCTCTTTACAACAAAATTATCGAGACCATCCTCAGGACTGTTGTCATTAAAACACTGCTGAAAGCTGTGCTGTAATCTGTAACATAAATGTTAACAATTACAAATCTATCATAGTTAAAAACCAATTGCTCCATACACCCATGTGACAGACCTAACTACAGAAGGACGTGACTTACTCAAAATAAACATGACTTACTATAAGACAAACCTAACTACAGAGATACATGACTTACTTGAAATAGACGGACACTTAGTACATAATGCGAACACATTAATCAACGTATACCTACATTCTAACAATTTCTAAAAGGCAGGTACATTACTCAAAATTTATGACCACTGACACTGGCTATTATCTTCAAAATAATAGAACTGGTTATTCAAATATTATTCAGGCCTATCTTCACTTTAGGCAAAAAATATAATACAGAAAATGCTAACAATGAAGTCAGTCAGAAGAATGTACGCTAGAGTAACAGTATAACCATATCTTCTAATAACATATCCATGAATCAAACCTATGATTTATAAAAAAGAGGCATGTCATCATCTAATTTCACAATGACTGAAGACAACAAATCTTACACCCTAAAATAAGGCAATTATATACAATACAATTTACATGGTGCAGATGTTTCACAAACATACCCAAATGGAGTAAGGTACCACAACGTTGGTCTCAGGACAGGGTTTAGCGTTGAGCCCCGGTAGATGCCTGCATAAAGAACCACGTGCTTAGTCCACATATAGTGACCAATAGATGTAAAAGTAAGACTAAGTATATATTAAGTACCTAATAATAGAGCACAACCGTCCCTCAAGCTAAGACGCCGGGAAATGTAATGGTCGGTCGATTCTAAATGGCTGATGGCACAGGGTGAACACCGCTACAAATATAAATATGTAAAGACAAGGCTGTAAGTTTAAAATGCTTTTTGAGCATTTGCGAATAGATTATGACCTGGGTTGCACCCACCTCCGTAATGTAGAAGCTAGAGACTTGAAATCCTCTTAACCTCCAATGTCTGTATCCACGAAAAATGCAGTCTACAAAAAATAATACAAATCAATGGAACCTACTTAGCAAGGCATAAGGTTTTAAACACTGCCTGAGTGAACACCCTAGGGCATAGCTACCTTTAACGCTGCGGCAGTTGCATGATTTGTAACCACGGGGCGCTTGGAAACTTCGTTTCTAAGGTTACTGTAAAGATAATATACGGCAAGGAATCAGTATTATAATCCCAAGTCAAATCTGACAAGCGCTATAGCGGAAGCCCTAGCTAGCGCATATGGCTTACCTCAGATCTGGAGCGAAGTCAAAGTTAATTAGACTGGGATCACCGGAAAAGCCGAGTAAAAAGCGGGCAGCCGACATCCCTTTTTGATGCGTCGTTTGAAGCGCGAGAGAGGACTGCGCGCATGTCTGTTTGTGCCTAAAGTTATGAGCGCCATCTTAGAGTGGACTAAAAACGGAATAGGGACTGAACTAGATAAGAATCGAGTATCGTCCAGGGTCAATATTACAAATGATTTTTGGAGCAAAAATTGCTCAACACAATGCGCTTATTGATGTATCCAATGCCAAATTCAAAATTCAAACGAAGGTTGGAAGCCATAATGAATATTACAAATGGACTAGGTAGCAAGAAATGCTCAACAAAGTACGCTTACTTATATATGCACTGCATAATTCAAACGGAGAGCAACTATGGCAAGTAGGTTGGTGAAACATCCACATTTACAATATTCAGCATAGAAAACTGGCAGACCAAAGGGCAGCAGGTTGCAGAATATAAATGTTCGCTATATCAGGGGCAAAAATTGCGCCCATAGCCACGCCTTTTTGTTGTAAATAGAACGTGTTTTGGTACAGAAAGAAGTTTTCACACAGAGGAATTCTAATACATTCCATATGGAATGTATTAGAATTCCTCTGTGTGAAAACTTCTTTCTGTACTTCTTTCTGTACCAAAACACGTTCTATTTACAACAAAAAGGCGTGGCTATGGGCGCAATTTTTGCCCCTGATATAGCGAACATTTATGTCGCCGATTTCGAGGATCAATATATCTGGCATTGCACTAACCCATATTCTAAAAATATATTGAAGTGGCTACGTTATATAGATGACGTGTTCATGGTTTGGGCAGGATCGGCAGATCAGCTTCTTGATTTTCATTTATGGCTCAATTCCAGGAACACTCATCTACAGTTCACTTTGGAACAAAATACAGCTGAAATGCCTTTCCTAGACATTACGATCAAAGTGGATTCAAACAATCTTCTATATACTAGCCTATTCACTAAGAAAACAGCCAGAAACACTCTGCTATGGTACACTAGCCACCATCCCCAGGCCCTGAGAGATGGACTACCCTTTGGACAGTTTCTCCGTCTACGACGGAACTGTACATATAAGGATGACTACTTTTGTGAAGCACGCAAACTGAAAGAAAAACTTCGACTCAGAGGCTATCCATCTAGGCTACTAAGGAAATCTATGAAAAGGGCCTGGTATAATGATCGCCAGGCACTACTAACTGTGAACAAACGACAAAAGAAAGTCAACATAGTCTGTGTCTCGACGTTCGGCACGCATTCCAATGCGATCAAGAAAATTGTTTCTAGACAATGGAGCCTACTCCGTTTTCTACCAGAATTTGCACAGAAGCCACTATTCTCGTTTAAACGTGGCACTAATTTACAGGATAGACTCATCCATGCGTACGATAACACCACACGAGATAACACCGTAGACAACATGAGACAACTTGTCCCATTAACTGGCCACCACAAATGTAACAACTGTGTGGTATGCGCCACAACAATAACCATGAAAACATGCACAATTAATGGCATTAAATTTACGGCAAAGAACTTCTCCAATTGCAATACCACCAATGTGGTGTATTGCATCCAATGCCCCTGCTCACTCCACTATCTGGGCAAAACGATACAGCCTATTAAAAAGCGTATCTTACAGCATCAGTCACGGATTCGCTGCAAGAAGGAGAATGCCCCATTAGTTGAACACTATCTACAACTGGGGCATAAAGAAACCGACATGTTGTGGTGGGTGTTGGAAGTCATTAGACCAAATGCACGCCAGAATAATGTTGACAGAATTCTCTCACTAAGAGAAGGCAAATTAATCTGCCTAACCGATACGGTTAAAAAGGGTCTGAATTCTGCTACAGAATGGCATGCTCTTGCGTGCCTACCTTAGATATCAGCCTCAGGTATACAAATGTTCTCTTGGGGTACATCACGCTTTAGTTGCATGAATAAGCCTGTATTCCAATTCTGTGTATTCAGACATAAAATGTGTTTATATTCTGCAACCTGCTGCCCTTTGGTCTGCCAGTTTTCTATGCTGAATATTGTAAATGTGGATGTTTCACCAACCTACTTGCCATAGTTGCTCTCCGTTTGAATTATGCAGTGCATATATAAGTAAGCGTACTTTGTTGAGCATTTCTTGCTACCTAGTCCATTTGTAATATTCATTATGGCTTCCAACCTTCGTTTGAATTTTGAATTTGGCATTGGATACATCAATAAGCGCATTGTGTTGAGCAATTTTTGCTCCAAAAATCATTTGTAATATTGACCCTGGACGATACTCGATTCTTATCTAGTTCAGTCCCTATTCCGTTTTTAGTCCACTCTAAGATGGCGCTCATAACTTTAGGCACAAACAGACATGCGCGCAGTCCTCTCTCGCGCTTCAAACGACGCATCAAAAAGGGATGTCGGCTGCCCGCTTTTTACTCGGCTTTTCCGGTGATCCCAGTCTAATTAACTTTGACTTCGCTCCAGATCTGAGGTAAGCCATATGCGCTAGCTAGGGCTTCCGCTATAGCGCTTGTCAGATTTGACTTGGGATTATAATACTGATTCCTTGCCGTATATTATCTTTACAGTAACCTTAGAAACGAAGTTTCCAAGCGCCCCGTGGTTACAAATCATGCAACTGCCGCAGCGTTAAAGGTAGCTATGCCCTAGGGTGTTCACTCAGGCAGTGTTTAAAACCTTATGCCTTGCTAAGTAGGTTCCATTGATTTGTATTATTTTTTGTAGACTGCATTTTTCGTGGATACAGACATTGGAGGTTAAGAGGATTTCAAGTCTCTAGCTTCTACATTACGGAGGTGGGTGCAACCCAGGTCATAATCTATTCGCAAATGCTCAAAAAGCATTTTAAACTTACAGCCTTGTCTTTACATATTTATATTTGTAGCGGTGTTCACCCTGTGCCATCAGCCATTTAGAATCGACCGACCATTACATTTCCCGGCGTCTTAGCTTGAGGGACGGTTGTGCTCTATTATTAGGTACTTAATATATACTTAGTCTTACTTTTACATCTATTGGTCACTATATGTGGACTAAGCACGTGGTTCTTTATGCAGGCATCTACCGGGGCTCAACGCTAAACCCTGTCCTGAGACCAACGTTGTGGTACCTTACTCCATTTGGGTATGTTTGTGAAACATCTGCACCATGTAAATTGTATTGTATATAATTGCCTTATTTTAGGGTGTAAGATTTGTTGTCTTCAGTCATTGTGAAATTAGATGATGACATGCCTCTTTTTTATAAATCATAGGTTTGATTCATGGATATGTTATTAGAAGATATGGTTATACTGTTACTCTAGCGTACATTCTTCTGACTGACTTCATTGTTAGCATTTTCTGTATTATATTTTTTGCCTAAAGTGAAGATAGGCCTGAATAATATTTGAATAACCAGTTCTATTATTTTGAAGATAATAGCCAGTGTCAGTGGTCATAAATTTTGAGTAATGTACCTGCCTTTTAGAAATTGTTAGAATGTAGGTATACGTTGATTAATGTGTTCGCATTATGTACTAAGTGTCCGTCTATTTCAAGTAAGTCATGTATCTCTGTAGTTAGGTTTGTCTTATAGTAAGTCATGTTTATTTTGAGTAAGTCACGTCCTTCTGTAGTTAGGTCTGTCACATGGGTGTATGGAGCAATTGGTTTTTAACTATGATAGATTTGTAATTGTTAACATTTATGTTACAGATTACAGCACAGCTTTCAGCAGTGTTTTAATGACAACAGTCCTGAGGATGGTCTCGATAATTTTGTTGTAAAGAGACCGAAACGTCGACCTTCATCTTATCTCTGCAGTGTTTGATTCACTTTGTTTTTTGAGATAGATGCTCTTTTTAGGTTTTGCTGCGTTATTGATTATTTTGTTATCACGTTACTCATACCAGCATTTCCATACCTGCTTTCTTGATTTATTGCTGATTTAATGAACTTTTGATAAAATTATTTTCATATACACCTTTGTGTTTTGTTGTTTATATGTCTATATGTTTCAATGTGTTTATTTGTTATATATGGTTTAAACAAATTGATTTTGTGTATTTGATTATATGATTCACACATTAGGTCAATTAACTTTTCCTAGAGTTACATCAAACAATTGATTGTTCTCCCGAATCATATCCCTTGAAGGCCTCTCTACCCTTTCACTTCTAAAAGTGGCATTTCTAAAATAATGATAATAAATCTGCGAACTCCATTATGCAGCTTTTATTACCGCTATTTCAAACATACCAAACTTCATCATGCTACTCCTCTCATGTCAGGAATTACCACTGAAACACATATCATGGAATCCCCAATGCATTCCTATGAGAGGGAAGCCTCACAGTTGTGAGAAACCAAATAGGCTGTCTGTCACTACCAGGAAATGCCACACAGTTAAAAAGGCACATGTCCTACCTTTTACTTACAGCGCACCCTGCCCATAGTAGCCCTTAGGGCTTACCTTAGGGGTGACTGATCTGCAGTAAAAGGGGAGTGACACAAGTGGCAACCACTTTATGTGCCACGTCACAGCGGCAGTAAAACGGTGCTCGCAGGCCCTGCAGTTGCAGAGGCCTGAGGCAGGTTTGAAAGGCTACTTTGGTGGGTGGCGCAAGCAGCGCTGCAAGTCCACCAGTAGCATTTAATTTACTGGCCCTGGGTATATGGGATACCACTTTACAAGGGGCTGATAGGTAAATTAAATACGCCAAACAGGTGTAGACCAATCTTAGCACATTTACCATAGAGAGTACATGCACTTTAACACTGAACAGCAGTGATAAAGTGCCCAGAGTCCTAAAACCACCAACAACAGGTCAGAAAAAATACCAGGAGGAAGGCAAAACGTTCTGGGATGACCCTGCAAAAAAGGCCAAGTCTAACACTTACAAAATGAAGCAACAGCCATTTCAACACTTTTTTTGTGTGGGGGACGTTTTTTTATTTGTTTTTAGCCATGCAGCAGGCACAATGCTCTGTAGCATGGCTAAGAAGCATTGACAAAGCCAAAAGGTCTTATAGGTGAGACCTATTGGCGTTGTCAATGCTTGGTTTTTTAATTCTTTTGTGTTTTTTCCAAATTCTTGCCTTTCTAACGCATTATTTTTTCAGTAAAACATCATGAATGAACAAATCGATAAACTGATTAAGTATCCTGTTCTTTCTCAAGTCCAATAAGTATTATAAGGCCTCAACGTGCGGTGGGTGTAGAATCTGCTCCGGTGGGTCTAGAATCTGCTCCTAACATCTGGTGTAAGCATTTCTGCAAACCCAAACTGTTACGCTCTTGTATGTCCTGGACATATCCCTTCTGGTGCTACCGGTTCAATTTATTTACCTTATTTCCACCACACTAGGCTGGATCTTGCTTCATGTGCTGCCAATATTCCTTCCTCTAAACCCCACCATTCGTAAACTTTATTTTTTACTCTTTTCCATTTTTCTGTTTCTAACATGCACCTGGATAGCATGTAAGGTCCACTGGGCACCTAATTTAAGCTGGCATTGGTAGAAGCATTTGGATGCAGTGTGCAGCTTGGCATGTTGTTTTGTTTTCTCATTATGAGCAAACGTTTCAGAAAGTCCAAGAGAAGAAATAATGGGTACGGTCTATACAGCAATTAATTATAACAAGAGTTCTCTCAAGTGGGGTACCAAGATCAGAAAATATTGCACTATGTAGGTATATAGAATCATCCATTATAAGGTGTTACCTACAGGCAGCTTTACACGTCTGTTAGGAACAGACTTTTTTAATCCAATGCAGACTTTCAGTGGGCTTTGTATCCACCCTGCTCATGGTTGAATGGCTTTTTTGTCTGGCTCAGTTCCCTGCTCCTGATTTGATGGCTTTCCTCTCTAGGATGTATTTGGAGCAGACATTTCGTCTCTCTGAAAGAGCTTATACATTTGTTCGCATTCCCTTCTGAGTCTTTACCCAGCAATATTTTAGATTTGATGTTGGGGTGGCCACTTCTAAAACAGGAATCTTCTTTTTTTTTTACCTCAAAGGTCAGGTTCCTCATCCAAATTCTGTCTCTGGTTGTGATCCATGTTCAAGCTTAGATAGTGCGTCTCTACTCTTTTGCATACAATTATTAATTAGACTGTTTTTATGCACACATTTTGTTTTGTTTGCAATAGTATTTCATATGGCATTGCCAAAGTGCTCTCTTGTCATTCTTCCAGAGAGTTCAAGTCACAGACCATCCTCGCACCAGAGAGGGTGGTTTCGTGAACACTGTCCCTTCCCTTGAATGTGTTTGTCCCACTCGAGGAGCATTTCGGACTTACTATGTTTTGAATTGATGACATGTATCCTTCCACTTCGGACATTAGCTCTTCCAGTGCAAACGTTGAAGAACTATTTTCTCTCCCTATCTCTATCATTTCCTGCTACCTTACCCATTTCTCATCCCAATGCTCTTTATTAACAAATGAACCAATCCAGTGCTCGCTTACTTCTTCCCCTCACCCCAGATCCTTTGTCCTCCAAGCACTGCTCACAGCAATGTCAGTGTGTGGCCATCTGAAAATGTGTTTAACATTTTCCCAAAATGACCACCAGTGTTATTATTATTATTATTATTATGCGTTCTTATATAGCGCTCGATTACCCGTAGGCATCTCGGCGCTTGCCTTGGGAACCCGTCCTGGCTTTTTTTCCCTGTGAGATACCCGTACTGGGCATCCCCAAGGTGAAAGCCAGGCATCCCGCCGCGGGGGGCCGTAGTGGAGATTAAGCAAGCTGATGCCCAGAGCTGCAGAGTGTGAACCTGTGATTCGAGTAGGCACCGAAACGAGAATTATCGAGTCCGTGGATATTTGGGCTCAAGACCCTGCCGCGTCGGGAATTGAACCCTGGTCCCGGGTCTGACCTCTGCTTCAGGGTCTGCCTCCTCTAACCAGTGAGCCACACTTCTCCTGTGTGTAAGCATGTCTGCACATGCACAGCAGCAACCTTTTTTTAAAAAAAAATTACAATATTTTTATTGAGAAATCTTCATTTAAGGGGCGACATAAATAGATTCTTATCTTATACAAACAAATATTCAGAGAGATTTCATAGAGATAAAATATACGTTGAGGTGAGAACAATAAAAACATATGCATACATTTAGTGGCAGCTTTGCTTTCATTCACAGTGCTTTCAAATCGATATGTTGTTACAGATGATCATTCTGAAAGATTTCTTGAAGATAAGGTAGGCATTGGGGTAAAAGAAGCCTAGACATTATTAGCAGCATTATTTTTTGTGTACAAAGTTTCAGTACATTATTATTATTATTATTATTTCTTCAAGGACCCGCTATCTCCGCCTTCCACAGATACATTTGGGACTGTATTGTTTTTTCCAGTGTTAGGCTTTTCTGCTTTTTCTTTCATATATCCCTTTCTCGAGGTTAAAAGTGGAAAGGAGCCGGGCTACCTATTGCGAGAATATTGGGGGAGCCGTGTCTAACCAGACTGTAACAATACAGATTCTAACCACTGCCATCGCCAGAAACATAAAATAAGGTTGGGTACCATCTGCTCCTGAGCTACTTACCCAAAATAGCACTAATTCTCGGGTTACGGCCACATTCACCTTCAGGGTTACCTCTAAAAACTGTTCTATATCTTTAGTAAGAGTATTGAGCTGCAGGCAAGTCGAAAACATGTGTACCACATCTGCCCTGGAAGCTTGACAGCGGGGGCAGCTGATACTCACGGATCCCCCACTTTACTATGTTGTCTGGTGTATAGTACATATCTAGAATCGTTTTAAAGTGCTGCGTCTGTAGTTTTGATGAGCAGAGTATGTTATGTCTCTTGTCTAGGGAATTGAAGAACTTGGATCCTTTTATTCCAAGCCTTTGATCCCATTTATCGGTCTGTTTCTCTAAATCGTCTGACTGCATGACAATCAACTCTCTGTAAATTCTACTCTTTATCCTATCAATCATGGTATTCTTGACTATCCCTTTTGGACCCCCTATTTTCTTCCCCAGTAACTACGCACCTGTAAGTATTTAAAAAAATATTTCCTGTCTACCCCAACCCTGTCTTGTATCTCTGAGAATGATCTGAATCCGGTTACATCAACTAGGTCCCCAATCACCTCTATATACACAATCCCTTCCACCGGCTCATTATATTATTGTGAAAGACTGTTGGTAGTGCTGGGTTCATGTATAGGGGGGTATAGTAACTTAATCTCCCAATCCCCATCTTTCTTTTTATCGTCTTCCAAATCTGCCATGCTGCTAATAGTGTCTTGAACCTCACCTTCTTGTAGTAACAAGGTTCAGTGAACCTTGAGAAACAGTTTTTGGCATCTTCCCCGACCAGTAACTCATAAATATCCGGTATCCTTCCCTGATTCCAGCAGTCAAAGGGGTTACCCCATGCTAGCCTGCACATATATTGCAGGGCTGATGCTAGAAGATATAGTCTGAAATCTGGGACCGACAATCCTCCTCTCACCCTAGGGAGAGACATACATTTCAGGCTCTGCCTTGCCTTCCCTTATGCCCATATGAAACTATTTACCACCTTTTGGAACCACATGCTCTCAAATATCGAAGGTATTGATCTGAATAAAAATAGCACTTTAGACCAAAAAATAATTTTGACCACATTACAACAGCCTATTAGTAATAAGTGAAGGTTATTTACCCAAGCAAAATTCTGTGATCCCTTCTGGATAACCCGGGCTAAATTCAGCTCCACATTTTACCATATATTGGCTGAGATTTTGACTCCCAAATTCGTTGCTGACTGAACTACCTGAGGGTCGTTCAGCCAGAGATATTCATTCAACTGTTGAAGGGGGCCTTTCCGGAGCTCCAACAGTGGAACTGGGACATAGAGGTCCAACGGGTCCACCACTATTCTCTCATGCTTAAAAACCCCAGGCAGACTGGCCCAGGATATCTACCGCTACCAAGAGCTATCAAAGTATATTTTGGGAACTATCTATTACATGAAGCAGTATTCCTCAAAGCTTGCCCGGACTCTAAACGATCGTATGAAGGACAAACTTTTTTTACTCGACCTGATTTTGCCATGTGACTGTGGAAAGGCGCATGCACTTGAGACAACTGATTCAATCTTGTCAGGCACAAGGGGCAGAGGCGTCTCTGTTAATTCCAGCCCATCTGTAAATAATCTACAACAACAAAGTGAGAGTCTTTACATCTGAAATAAAGGCAAAGGAATATTTGGATAAAATATGGAAGTAAGGGCAGATCTATCAGTAGCATAAGAAAAAAGGGAGGAGGAGCGACGAAGAAAGGACCTGCCCAGGCATTAGTAGACTTATGGATTGGAACTGTGGGGGGACCGAGTGGCGGGGGTAAGGGACACAGACACCAACACCCAGACCTCATAAGGTCTGTCAGTCTCACTAACAGGGTGGGGGGAGAGTCAGGGGGGAAGGAGAGGGAGGGCCTCCAGTGAGGGAGAAGGGAGGGAGGAAGGATGGACAAATATAAGGATTGCGTCTGATAACATTTGTGGTTTGAACGATCCTGGTAAATGACGTAGGGTTGAAGAAAACTTTAAAATGCTACAATCTGAAATTGATTGTCTCCAAGAGACACACATCAGGGGTGCAGACAAAAAAGCTTTAGACCAGTTAGGGTATAATCCTATAGCATACACTACACAGGGAACCAGAACTAGAGGGGTGGCTATCTTAGCACGGGGAAAAGAGATTGTCTGTTAGAAACAACTGGTGGACAAATATGGGCGATGGGTTATTGTAGAGCTACATGTACATACTTTTTCATTGACCCTATGTTTGATATATGGTCCAACGGGGGACGACCCAGAGATTTTCAGGTGTTTGAACCTGGAACTAGCAGGATGGCCAACCCTGATCATAATGTGTGGGGATATAAACATCAATGGGATCGGTGCACAATGGGGCGGCAGCCAGGGTTCATATAAAGGCTGAAAACTCTCTCTTTCCCACTTAGTGGAAGGAAACAGGCTATTAGATGATTGAAGGAATCTAAAAACAGCAAATCCAGATTCTGGAAGTACTTATTATTCGGCACTACATAGAACGGTTGCCTGGTTGGACTATTTTTTAATTTCTCAGGCTATAATGGGGAAATGCCCTATTGAAAAATTTCCCAGAGTGATGTCAGACCACAATACCCTGGTTGTAGGGATTTTGCGGATAGGGGGGGAGAGGGCAAGAAAGAATTGGTCAATTGAAAGGGGGCTGCTAGTGGATGAGTGGTATATTGCCTACATGAATAACTGGATCGAAGAGTTTCTGATACATAACAGAGGGAGTGCCCGAATTGGTAGGGTTTGGGATGCCCTAAAGGCAGGCATTCGAGGAGAGACATTAAGTTTCAGGCTATACCGCTCCAAAAAACAATGTCAGCAATTAACCAAACTATAACAGAGATTAAGACTAATTGAAGAGCAACTAGTCAAGGCGTTGGAGGTCAGAGAGCATATGGATGGTATCTTGAAAAGACTTGCCCTAGCTCAAGCTGAGTTAGGTGATGTAGTTATTGCCAAGGTTATTGAGAAGTATTCGATGCAAAGGGAGGAATGCTACGATTGTAGTGAAAGGACAGGGCGCTTACTGGCAATCCGTACCAGAGAGAAAACATGTGGAGTGAGATAATAGCAATCCAGAATGAAAATGGGGACTTGACTACTACAGCTCCAGGGATTCGTGATGACTTCTGTTGGTTTTAAATGAAAATTATACGACTTTGAGAAAGGCAGCAAGGATAGCTGGGTGAATGCAATTGGTGATTATCTAGCCACTGTCGGCTGCAAGAAATTTTCCTTGGAGGAACAGGAAGCCCTGGCTGCTGCTTTTTCACCCGACTAAATATTAAAAGCACTTAGCAAGCTTGCAGCAGGGTAAACCGCCGGGCCAGACCGGATCCCTCTCAAGTTTTACAAAGTTTTCTGGCCCTTTCTTGGGGCTTACTTTTCAAACATGCTCTGTCAGGTACAATCAGGGGAACCTCCCCCCCCCCCCAAATTCATGGGCACAAGCCAACATAGTTGTATTTCTGAAGAAGGGTAAGCCTGCTAGAGGTCCTGGTTCACACCGACCAATTACGTTGATTAACACAGACACCAAAATATACTCAAAAGTGCTGGCGAATCGTATGAGCCCATCAGTGGACGAGTCATCTCGTCCACACAGCATGGATTTCTACCGGGGAGGGAGACCACAGATCACGTTGAAAGAACCAATACGCTTTTTGATGCTATGGCAGCCACAGGAGACTCTATGGTGCTTATATTATTAGATGCAGAGAAAGCATTTGATAGGGTCGGCTGGTGCTTTTTATGGGCAGTACTTGAACGGTTGGCGGTTGGAATTGATTTTATCAAGGCCTCACGAGTATTGTACATCTCCACTACAGCTAGACTCGTATTGGCGGGCGGCCAAACAGAGGATCTAAGATACAATGGGGGACCAGGCAGGGTTGCCCCTGCTCTCCACTTCTATTCGCCTGCTATATCGTCTCTTTAATCCGCAGGATCGTAGCCAACCCTGGGATAAAATACATAAGTTCTCACAGGTTCGAAACCAAGATTTTAGGATACGTGGATGATCTAGCGGTCACCACACCACAACGAGAGACAGCAATGGCTGAAATAGTGAGAGAAACACCAGCCTTCGGGAAAATATCTGGGTACTCACTCAATCACCACAGCAGCAACCTTTCAATGACTTTTTCCCCTTTAAAAAATATAATTCGCAGATGGCTCCTGTGCATGAGTGGATATGCACAGTGGCCCTGGAAAAAACAAGCTTTGGCAAAGATAATAGACCTGTGCCCAAAGCCCCCTATAAGTATATACAGAAAAATAAAACAAAATTGCAGTGAAAATGCAATATAATTGTCAATAGAGTGTTTTCTTTATCCCCAACAAATTAATATTGACTAAATGTCGATGGAAAATGATTTATATAGCAACATACTTTTTTTCCAGTGCGAATCTTTGTTTTACAAGAAGTAGTTTGGAGTCCTAAACAGATATTTTAACTTAAATCAGAATTGGGCGCGTGCATTGTTTTTCAAATGTGTGATCACACAGTCACTCCCTAGACTCTGGAGTCATTTCAGTTTATACCTGTGTATCAGCCACTTAGTTTAAATAAAGTTTTTGCAGGTACAGTTTTCTTTG
Source organism: Lissotriton helveticus (assembly GCF_964261635.1). Classification (NCBI taxonomy): domain Eukaryota; kingdom Metazoa; phylum Chordata; class Amphibia; order Caudata; family Salamandridae; genus Lissotriton; species Lissotriton helveticus. Next base: position 1,289,534,592 of record NC_136065.1, read on the forward strand.
GGTAACTCTGAAAGGACAATCAGGGATAGACGATCCGAGTATCTTCAGCTTCCATTTTTTTGATAAGCAGAGCAGCTATCTCTATAAAGTACCTTTGATTGAGCAGACTCACTGGACGGCGAGACATATAGTTGTTTCCAGAGAAACCATACAAGTGATGAACAAGCAAAGTAGGCGCTTCATGTCCCTGATCCAGCATGGAGATGAGAGTAGTGTTCCACCAAAGTCCTGTGCCCCTCTTTCCTACCTCCCTGTCACACATTCACCCCCTTTCTTTCGTTCTCTCTTTCTCTAATTTTCTCTGCAAGACTCCTCTCACGCGGCTGATGCCGAGAGCACCTAGCAACTTCACTGTGATGGAACTCAAGGTGTATAGAATGAGTTTTGGGAGTGGGGCTGGTAGTGATCCCACATGTCATTATGTGCAGTGAATATACATGAAAATATGTAACAGCCATTGATCTTATTTCAATTTGCAATCAAACCTTTTCTATTTGGAATTCAATGTCATCTGCTTCTCAGATTCTTTCCAAGGGGCAACCACTGAACAAATAGTTTCCCTGTACCATTTTGTGCTGAGTTCAGCAGATATCAACACAATATTGCTTTTCACTAGAAGTTATGATTAGGTTCAGCTGATAAGAACAGAGGCGAATCTTTCTTCTCTTAAACCTCTTCCTTCATGTATACCGAAGTCTGGCTTGTGTCCTGGAATATTTCGTTGAGGAACATTAACTCAGCGGGTGTAATTTAGACCTGAATCAGTTGCTCCTGTTTCTACCATGTTAGAAGTTCAGCATGGGCACTGAGCCCTCATGGAGATGGAACAGGAATATCATCTCCATTTCGAAGAGCTCTGAGACATATGATCTCTTTCCTTTCCGAGTGTTGCACCATCATTTTGTCAAGGGTGAAGTTGGGGACAACCACTTATGAAACAGGCAGGTGCCCTTGGTTTCACCTCCAGACAAGGGTCCTTAGATAAGCACTGTTTCCAATCCCACCCAGCAGCGGCTTTTCCCAGACAATTGCTTATTTGAGCCATCCCTTGCAAGAGAAGTCTACTTTGTTTGCAGTAGTTTATGGCACATTCCCAAAGCACTCATGTCAGCCAGGAGCAGATTTTCATAGTCCCAGTGGTGGCTTATTTTGAAAATGAGTTTGTAGTTGTCCTTTCTTCACCAGAAGATGCAACTGCCTGCAGAGTTGTAATTGTTCTTCAAGATTTTGATAGCTTTTGAATACAGTGCCCTAAAAAAATGTTGTCCTAAAATACACCCATAATGTGATTACCACACATTATTAGAAAAATAGGGTGCCATTCTGCATTTTGGAGCCACTGATATGAGTTTTTAGAAATAAATCCCACTTTGGAGATTTGATTTCTACAAAAATAGATTGGCTGCCATAATATGGTGGCCGAGAAGCATCCAGGCTGAACATGCTCCCACTGCATCAGTGTGGACCCTTTCCTCAAGCTAATCTCCACAGGCATGGCGAGGCATCTGAAGGCCCCTGCCAAGGCTTCAAAGGCAAGTCCCTTCACTGCACCTGGCTGGCTTCTGATTCACTCGAAATAAGCCCCTCAGGGCCTAACCTTCAAATGTTAAACCAACAATTTTGTCACGTGGTCAGTATAATGTGTGCATATTTACAACAGAGACTACAATTGTGTGGAAATTCCTAGTAGCCGTTACAGCAAGCTACACGGTTCTGCAATTAAGATGCTCCGATGAGACCCACGAGTCCTAAAGACGCAACCGTGGCTTCTGTAGAAATGTGTGTATTAGAAATATAAGTGGGGAGTCTGATCAAAGTGCTGTTTGATTGGGCCTGGAAATGCTCAAATGTTTGTTTGCTTTAAGCATGAATGTCAGATATCGTCTAGCTTCAGCCTTTTCTTTTCTTTGTTTTAAGTCAGTGTCATTGGTTGTGATGAGGTGAGAGCTACACGTAGCACTAAGTTAATGTAATCTTTACTGCAACCAATAATCCTTTCTCCTATTAACATCCGTAGTGTACATCATTGTCTTTGTCCCTCCAAGTGACCAATCTATCAAAAGGAAAGGGTGGTGTTTCTCAACTGGGAAAGTGGGAGGCATGGTTGCCGCATGCATAATGGGACACATATGTTGTCAGCGAATGTAAGTCTTTAGTACGCAGGCCTTTCCCACGCAAGTTTTACAGCATGTTGACCATTTCCAATGCGTTAATCTAAAGTTGTGGTTCTTAACACACACACACACACGCACGCACACACACACACACACACACTTACTTAGTTTGTGGTTCTTTACCCCACACACATATGTGCGTGTGGGTACATATTTCTATGTATATTTATATAAATATATATAGAGAGCAAGATAAATATATACGTTTTTATTTGTAACTTTTAGGGGTGCTGCTCTTTTTAAATATATGTATTTCTTTAGTTGAAAGTAACCCACCCAAATACATTAACTCCCTATACCCCTTCCTGACCCTGAACCCTAAAACCCCCTTATTATCCCTTACCTATCAGGTAACTAAAAAGAAATTACTACCTCTAACCACGCCTGAAACCTAAAACACATTTATAAGCTTACTATTACCCATCCCTTAACCTAAACAAATCCTTAATACCTTTTACCCATCCCTGAACCTTGAAATCCCCTACTATCCCTACTTATCCCTAAATATTCCCTTTCTACACCATACCCTTGCATATCCCTCAACCATTAAAAATACTTTACTAACCCAACCCTCCTTCCCACTCACCTAAACCTTGAAACTTGAGAACCCTTATCTTTTAAATTGATATTATCTATCTATCTATCTATCTATCTATCTATCTATCTATCTATCTATCTATCTATCTATCTGTCTATCTATCTGTCTATCTATAAACAATAATTATAATAACTTACCTTTGTGTTAAAGTCCCGCATTACAAGGTACCTTAAAATAACGCTCATGTTATTGGTGTTGCACGTGAATTAATCTGTAACAAATGAGAGGGACCCCCTGAAGAACCAAGGGAATAGAGGTACTGTTACCTAATGAAGAGAAGGTTTCCCTTGATTGTGATCAACCTAGATCCGTAATGATATCATATGCCATACAATTTATGCAAACATTAGTATCACCATATATAAAATTCTGAAATCAAACAAATTATTAGTTATTACAAGTTTATATCTTTATTCTAAAGCCTTAAGCTTTTTCTGGTTAAAAAGATTTTACGTGTTTTTTAAAACAAACAATTTTTTGAAATACATACACAAAATACAGAGAATTCTAAACCACGCTGTTGCATATTATAATTACAAAAACATATTAAAAAATTCAGATATCCAATTTAAAAACAATCACAATGATTCATAATTCCACATTCAAGTGAACAAACTATGACCTGCACAATCTGGACAACAACAACATATGAAAGACTTAAAAACTAATCTGATTCAATTGCACATTGTTATTGAAAGCCTTGGGACAATCTATTCTACTTTATATTTGCACCCTTTTCTTGGCCTTTGTATTCAATTGTGCCTCCCCTTAGCGTCGACCCGTTTCGGCAGTTAATGTAAATTTGATACCGCCTTTATCAAGACAATGAGATAATTTAGGTTGTCCACAATTTTGTTCCGTACTTTTGCTACCTCACAACTCAATTAGGGATGCACTGATGTTTATCGTGCCGAATATGTCTCCAGGTGCCCTTCCAATTAAAATCCTTTTTGTTCCGGGCCCCTGCGTAAATATATTCCTTTGAGATCGTGATTTTAACAACTGACTCCTTTCATATAGTTTGTCAAATGTTCCAAGTGCGGTCGCCGTCTTTTTAGACTCCCCTTTCTAACCCGCACTTGTGTATCCCGGTGTTAAGTCAAAGCGTTGGCTGCTCGTCTACTTGAATGCCCGTATATCAATTTGTACCCGCTAGGTTGGCTCGTTCTTAAATTCGAGTCCGAGCTCTTCGCGGTATACTGCTGCAGCCCCACGCGTCAGGTTTAAAATGCCTGGCATGTTAAACCTGACGCGTGGGGCTGCAGCAGTATACCGCGAAGAGCTCGGACTCGAATTTAAGAACGAGCCAACCTAGTGGGTACAATTTGATATACGGGCATTCAAGTAGATGAGCAGCCAACGCTTTAACTTAACACCGGTATACACAAGTGCGAGTTAGAAAGGGTAGTCTAAAAAGACGGCAACCGCACTTGGAACATTGGACAAACCATATGAAAGGAGTCAATTGTTAAAATCACGATCTCAAAGGAATATGTTTAAGCAGGGGCCCGGAACAAAAAGGATTTTAATTGGAAGGGCACCTCGAGACATATTCGTCACGATAAACATCAGTTCATCCCTAATTGAGTTGTGAGGTAGCAACAGTACGGAACAAAATTGTGGACAACCTAAATTAGCTCATTGTCTTGATAAAGGCGGTATCAAATTAACATTAACTGCCGAAACGTGTCGACGCTAAGGGAAGGCACAATTGAATACGAAGGCCAAGGAAAGGGTGCAAATATAAAGTAGAATGTATTGTCCCAAGGCTTTCAATAACAATGTGCAATTCAATTAGACAAGTTTTTAAGTCTTTCATATGTTGTTGTTGTCCAGATTGTGCAGGTCATAGTTTGTTCACATTGAATGTGGAATTATGAATCATTGTGAGTGTTTTAAAATTGAATATCTGAATTTTTTAATATGTTTTTATAAATATAATATGCAACAGCGTGGTTTAGAATTCTCTGTATTTTATGTATGTATTTCCCAAAAAATGTTGTTTTAAAAAATACGTAAAGTCTTTTTAACCAGAAAAAGCTTAAGGCTTTAGAATAAAGATATAAACTTGTAATAACTAATAATTTGTTTGATTTCAGAATTTTATATATGGTGATACTAATTTTTGCATAAATTGTATGGCATGTTAATTAATGCCTGCTTGATAAAAGTAGCACATCGTTGCCGTCTAAGTACAGCTTTTGTTTGCCATCGGGTTTCAGATTCAGGTTAATCGTCAGCCACGTAGTGGTTCCAGGCCCCATTGGCACCTATTAGGAGAACATTTTTTAAATCCAGCCGGAGTGGACTTCCAGATGTATATTGCGAATCGTACTCTAAGCACCTTTAAAATCAGAGGGAAATGTGCATTCTGAAATCGTGTCATTTACCATTTATGCAACATATCCCGCTCCATTGTGTAGTTTATGTTTGTCTTTTCTGCTCAACATTCCAATTCGTTGTTCGTGATTTTCATACTTGGTCTTCAGACTAATAGCAAATATTACTTCCATTAACGTACAATTTTTCTTTATTACCATGCTCCATTAATTGCAATTAGGACAAGGAAGAAGGCAGCTGGGCACAGGTGAGTTTTTGCCTGTTTCATTCTTTTCCTACAGATGAATGCATTTTACTGTAATTTATTTAGTGTAAAACAAAATGGTCCTCCGTAATGTTCGTTATTTTCAAAAGCCAGATACAAGTTTTTTCAGCTTTTGTTGGGATTGTTACCCTGTGCCTTCCTTTCCTTTGACACATTTCGAATGCATTGGTGCGGTAAAGTGTGTTAAATGTAAGTTTTTAATTAAATGATGCTCAACTGCCCCTGTAACTGACTATTCACAGCCAATTCTGAGATGTTGTGGTCCCTATCTCCATCTGGTTTCCACGCTGCTGGAATCATGTTGAAATCTTCTTTATGAAAAGGGAGGAATGGGTCTCATCATTATTAGTTAACACTCTTTGCTGCTACACTGGAGGGACTCCAATGTTGGCGTCTGTTGCGTGTAGAAGAAATGCACACGGGAATAAGTTCTGATTTATATTTGTTTCCCAAAGTAGAATTTGAATACATAGAAGCAGATTTTTCAGAGAATCTTGGTTATCAAAGATAGTGGACATATCCCCAGATTCATCATGCTCCTATTTGCGAGTCCTTAATAGCGATTATTAAGGAATCGCTATTAAAGACTCGCAAAACGGGATGCATGTAGAAATCGCAAAATATATAGCGATTTCTACTGCTTCCTTATTTGCGATTCTCTAATTGCTAATCGCAAATAAGGAATTGCTCCCCATTCATTCCTATGGGCCAAAGGCCCATAGGAATGAATGGGGAGTCAATCCTTATTTGCGATTAGCAATTAGCGAATCGCAAATAAGGAAGCGATTTCAAGGGTGCCAGGGTGTCCAAAGGACCTCCTGTAGCACCCCTGAAATGGTGATTTACACTGGTGTTGCGCACACACAAGTCCAAAGGACATGTGTGTGTGTGTAACATACAACTTAGAAAAATGCACTTAAGTTCATTTTTCTAAGTTTTCGCTATTTACCACGAAGTCAGACTTCGTGGTAAATAGCGGCCCAAAATTGCGAATTCGCAATTCTAAATTGGTTCATGAATTGCATTTAAGGAATCTCAAATAGAGATTCCTTAAATGCAATTCCTCGCAATTTAGCGATTTTAAAATTTGCGACTTTTGCATTTGGGATGATGAATCCCAAATGCAAAAAAGCGCTCGCAAAGGGCCAGATTCACAGAATCTGGCCCTGTGCGAGCTGATTTGTGCTTCATGAATCTGGCTAATAGTCAAGTATTGGCAAAATATATTGAGAATTATTTCAATTAGCTTCTTGCTCCTGGAGGAGTGCTAATTGTATAATGAGCATTTTTGGTTGTGGCTATTTTCCAGTAAATTGTTTCTGTGGAAGAAACTATTTTTCACTGATTAAAGTTTGGGAGAAAGAGTATCAATAAGATATTCAATAGAGACAGCATCTTTTCTCGAGTAAAGTTTTACTCTTCACTTCTGGATAAGGGACTAATTTTTCAAGAGAGTTATTGGGCCCAATTGGTATTCCTGGTTCAGTCCTATTTGCCGCACTATTGAAAGTTAAAGGACGCTGGGGAGTGGGTACCTCATAGTACTACATGGCAGCTCATCAGTGCCCCAGTGTGGTTGGGGTGCTGTCATTCGTTATATGCTCTGTTTGCTTGACTCAGAATCTGAAAATGACTGAAAATTCCTCTCTTCTACTTCTAGACATCACCTCACCTGTCCCTGTTTTAGGTATATTAGCTATGGTTTGTGATACCACTTGCTTACCACTGCCAGAACCTTCTCTAGACATGCTCATGTCATTAGGGTAGATGCCACTCTCATCATCATATAGAGAACAGGAATAATGCCTTTCCCAAGGTGCCACTTAAATCCAATATTATACGGAGTGATGTAAACCTCATTCGGTTTTCATCATAGCCGTGGTTCTATATCTTAGAGTAGCTTTCCACGGTTGTAACATGTTAGGACAGGTGGCTATCATGTGACCAAGTTCTGCATCAGCAGTATTGCATCTTGTACAAGAGGATGCATCCCAGGACAGAAAATAATAGGATCTGGCTGGTATATCCTACATAAAAAAGAAAGATTTTTAAAGTTGTAGATTTTATTTTTGACATTTATTAGATTGAATTTGGCCATCACAAGTTATAGATCTGACAAAAGAGACACCTACATTTACTAATTATACATTGAGTCTGAATAGCCCTCCATAATTCACTGGAAATCTTAAAAGCGTTATGTATTCTAGGTCTTTTTCTACCTTATGCTATGCATATTTATAACAAAGGTATGCATTTTGCATTGGTATGGCTTAAAGACCCAATATAAATGTTAAATATGGAAAGTAACCCTCTTGCAAACCTATTTCAGGAAGTATGGAGGGAGCACGAAGAACTCGAGGGTAGAATTTAAATAGGATAAACATTTCAAGGAATTAATTTCTTTCTGTAAGAGACATTGGGAGATTTTCTCACTTGTCAAGTTGTTTCGTGTCCTTTCCCTTAAGGGTCTGAAATGTCAGTAGTAATATCTGCGTATTTTGGGGGCATGTGGTCCATTATTAAGAAGCACTGCAGTCTTCAATTCTTGGGACCTCTTAATATTTACAGGGGCCTTATCACATCAAATTATAAAGTGAATACTTCAAGCACTAATTTTAGACACAGTCACTACCACCGTTTTTGACTGGAGAGTGGGAACAGTTATTTTACTACCTTAGATGGTAGTAAATATTTGCTTTTAACAGGAACGTTAAAAGCATGTGATGCTGTAGACTGGAAATGCAACGTTTGTTGACGCATCGAAAGTAAGCAATGGAACTCAACCCCTTAAATGCGGCCATTGGCCGACAGCCGCACTTCCTCCTCAGTGAGCCTGTCGACCATTGACTACAGTGGGATGGGATAGAATGCTTTATTACTTACCGGTAATCCTCATTACTCCTGGTCCCGTTGTCCTCGGCCCATTCATTACTTATGGAGATTACCATCTCCCGACAGAAAAAAGAAACAAGAGGCATGCTGGGATATCACTACTGCCCCTCCCCCCGGGAGTATAAAGGTAGTACTCACCCAGCAGCCCTCCTGTAAGAACAAGCCCAGACAGGAAGGCCGGCCGCCCTGGAGGGAGGGAGGGGCGTATGAATGGGCCGAGGACAACGGGACCAGGAGTAATGAGGATTACCGGTAAGTAATAAAGCATTACCCCCAGGTCCCTTATGTCCTCGGCCCATTCATTACTTATGGAGAAATACCAAAGCAGAAAAAGCCGGCCTTCCCAAATCAAACAGAAGCCAACCCGGAAACCACACCAAGGCAGCAACCGCAGGAAGAAAAGGAAGAACCGGGGAAAACACAGGCAGAGCCCCCCACAAGAGAGGGCCCCCACCAGCCCAGCACACACCCAACCAAACCAAGGGAGCATAGCCAGACGACCAGACCGGCCACCACAGAGGCCAACCAGCCCACCGCAGGAACACCCCACAGCCAACCAGCGACAGGGAGACCACAGACACCCAAGCCACCACAGGCAAGAGGACAACAGCAGAAGAGAGGCCAAACAAAGAGAAAGGCCAAGAGCCACCAGGCCAACAAGACAGAAACGGGCAGAAAAAGACAACCCAGGCAAGAACAGGCAGGAGACAAGCGGACCAGAGAAACCAAAGGTCCAACAAAACCAACCCCGGGAAGAACAGCGGAAGCCCACCAGCACCCAACCCGAAAGGCAAGAACGAGCCCACGGACCGAGAAAGAGAGAAAACCCAGGCACCAGGAAACGAAGAGCAAACCCCAGGAAGCCAAGCCACCAGGTCCCACAAGACAGAGACACAAGGCAAAGGGAACCAGCACCTCCAGGAAACCCAAGCAGGAAGAACCAACAAGGGCAACCAACCAGGACAAAGAGACCCGGAAAAAGAGGAAAAGGGAACCGAAGGAACCCCAGGAACCCCAAAACAGAACTCCAGCCAAAGCGGAGGAAACGGGAGCAGGAAGCAACAGCCCGAAGAAGGCAAACCCGAACACCAAAGCAGGAGTGCAACCGAACGGGCCAAGTACCCGGAGGACCCAAGACGACAGCAAGGAAACCACGAAGGACACAACAACCACAGCCAAGGCCAAACAGAGGCAGGCCAGGCACAAAGACCCCAAACAGCCCCAGGACCGGGGCAGAAACCCAGAGGCCAGAGAGACCGAGGCAAAACCACCCCGGCGGACCTCACAGAAGCAACCGCAGCCAGAGAGGAAAGCACAAGCAAACCACACCCCACAGCCCGGCAAGACCCAAGGCAGGGCACGCACAGGGGACGAACCCCGCACTGCGAAAAGCCGCAACCGAGGATACAGACAGGAAGCCAAAGCCGAAGCCAAAAGCAACCCGCAGAACCAACCCAAAACAAGGGAAGGAAAAAGAAGGAAAGACCCCAACAGAGCACAGGCCCGAGAGCCAACAGCCCCGAAGAAGCCCCCAACGAACCCAAGAATAGGACAGAAGGGAAAACCAGAAGGCAACAGCGTGACGGCCAGAAACAAGAAGCAGACCGGAACACACCACACCCAGAAGGAACCGGAACCCAACGACACAGGGACCAGCCCAACCACAGGCAGACAGGGCACCCGCAAAGAAGCGCCAAGCCACCCAAGAAACGCCCAGAAGAGACCCAATCAGGCAGCCCAGGACCGCAGAAAGAGCCCAACCAGGCAACCCTGAGCAGGACTCACAAACAGAAAAAGCAGACCAGCCCAGGACAGGAGCCAACAGGGAGGAAGCCCAAGGCAACAGGCCACCACAGAAAGCCACTGCAGAAGGACAAGCAGAAGCAAACGCAGGCCACAGCAAACAGCGCAGCGCGCCTCCCACACGGCCAAGCAACGGGGAGATGCGCACAGCAACCCCGAAGAAACGGGGAGGCGGCGCACCCGCCAAAAAGGGCAGAGAAACCGGAACACCAGCCAGGAGGAAGCCACGCTGCCCAGCAAGCCCAGCATGCCGGGAGGCAGACCCAGCAGACAACCCGGCGAGAGAAAAACCCACAGGCCCAGGAGAGGCAACAACAACGGCCACCCCGCACCACCACCAAAACCAGAAGAGGCAGGGAGGAAAACCGAAGGAAGAAGCCAACCGCACCCCTCAGCCCCAGGTGGCCAGGCAGAAACCAACCAGGCCCTACCAAGCACAACCACCGAGCAGACAGCAGAGCGCGGGAACAACACACCAACCCCGAGAACAGGAGGCAAGACAGGACCCGGAAGCCGCCAGGAGGCCACAGCCAGGCAACACAGCAGACACAGGAGAGGATGCCAGGAAACAGCAGAACCCAGCAAAGGGAAGGCCACAGCACCAGAAGGACTCAAGCAGGCCCCCACCACGCACCACGCCCGACAACAGGCGCAGGACGGGAGAAACAGAGCAGCCGGACCCAAGGCAGCCCAAGTCACCCAAGCAGAGGCAGAGGGGAGAGAGCACCCCAAAGAACCATCGGCACCCACGAGAGGAACCAGGCGCAGCCAAGGAAAAGGAGGAACAGGACCAGGAACCAGGCGCCCCAAAAGACGGCCAACCACACAGAGTCCAGAAAGGGAAGAACCAGGACCCCCAAGCAGGGCAGAGGCCACAACAGCCAGCCCGCAGCGGAGGCAAGGCCACCGAGTAAGAACAGCACGGCAGGCCAACCCGAACGAGGGGAGCCCACAAGACCCCCACCGCGCAGCGGCCCAAGAAGCAGGAACAACGACCCACCACCAGACGGGGCAGAGAGCCGGAAGCAGAAGGCAACCCAATCAGGCCGCCCCAGCAGAAAAAGAAGCGACACCGACACCAGAGCACCAGAGGCCAAGGCGCAAGCAAGCAGGCAGGAAACCCCAACCACACAGGGAACCCACGAGCAAGCAAAAGCAGGAGTAGCGAAAAGAACCAGCCCTCACAGAGGCGACCGGAACCCAAGCCATCCCGAGGCAAGCCAGAAAAAGAAACTGTGGCAAAGACCCCCAGAGGCGCCAAGAGCAGGGGAACCCCCCGAAGAAGAGAACCAAGGGAACAGACCCACGGAACGCCCACCACCGGAGAACCGGGGCCAGCCCAAGGCAGCGCGGACCCCAGAAACAGCAGCAGTAGGAAACCCCAAAAGGGAATGCAGCACAGAGCCCGCAAGCAAGCCCCGACACCAAACAGAGGCGCAAAACCGCCAGAGCGGAGGCCAACCAGAAAACGGCGCCAGCTGGAGGCCAGAAAGCAAGCAGCGCGGAACCCCGAGACAGCAGCAACAGAGAACCCAACACCAAAGGCGCAGGAGACAAAAAGGCGCAAAGGGAGGAGAGCAGGTCCCCAGGACGCAGCCCAGCCAGCCCCAATACCACTCAAAAAACCGCACAGGAACAAACCGGAGGCGGGGAAGCAGCCCCCACCCCCCCCCCCGAAAAGGCGACAGCACAACAGAGGGCAGAGGAGGGGAAGAATCCCCGCAGCGCTACCAGGCCGGAAACACAGAAGCGCAGACCGGCAACAGAGGAAACAGAGCGCAACACAGAAGCACAAGGCAAGGTACACATGGAGCGTCCCCTCCGTAGCAAGGACCCCGCAGGAGCCAGAACATGCGCCCCGCACAGGCCCACACGCCCCACCAGTCAAAGGGGAGAGAACAGGCCAGCCGCCACTCAGACGAAGAAGGAGCCAGGGGAAAACAAAGCGAGCGGGCAACAGAGCGCGACACAACACACCACAAAAACAGTGATGGACGGCTCCGGGAGAGGAAACGAGGCACCCAGAAACACAGGAATCGACCCAGACGCGAAACCCGGCACCACCCTGCCCGAGAAGAGCCGGCATGACACCCCCACAGGCAGAGAAGACAGCCACCCCCGCAAAGGAGAGCCACCGCAAAAATGCACAAGGGGAAGAGAAGCCAAGCAACCAAAACAGCACAACCGAGAAACCCGGCCAGCACAGGAACCGCACCCGCGGCCAAGGCGCCGCCCCTGCCAAATGCGCACGCATGAAGGCCCGGAAACAGCCCCCGGCAACCCCAGGATGCACCGAGGACAGGACACGCCTCGGCCATACGCAAAAACATACAGGCATCGGGCACAAGCAAGAGGAAGACGCCGTATACAAGGGGATGTAGCTCAGTGGCAGAGCGCATGCATGCATGAGGCCCCGGGTTCAATCCCCGGCATCCCCAGACAAAAGCCATGCTCATCCTGGAGGTTGGCCACGAACGAAACCACGGGCACAGCCCCCCCCACCCCCCCCAACACAACCAGGAGGCACCAAGACCAAAACCCTCCCAGAAGGTCGAGAATGTGAAGCAGCAACCAGCAGCAGCGGGGGCCAACACACCACAAGACCCCCACTGCCAGGGCACAGGAAAAAGTGCAGCGCACACAGAGGGAGCATGAAAAACGGCAAGAAAACGAAATACGCCAAGCGGGACTCACCCGGAGGAGGGGCCGCATCCAACCACAGCGCCCCCCCCCCCTCGCCGCCATCCAGGATCCCGGAAGCCCTCACCATCATCACGGGCAGCAGAGAACCGGCAGGAGCCCCGGGGAAACCGGCACGAAATCCACACAGCCCAGCACAGGAAGACGAGCCTCCAGCAACCCGGAAGGAACCCTCGGGAGACCGGCTCACCAGCCGCAAAGGGCCGCCAGAAACCTCAACAGAGGAAACAAAGAGCCGGCACAGCAACCAAGCCTCCCAGCAAGCCCAGCAGGCCAGGAGGCAAGGAACCAGGAACCCCAACCGCACAGCCAGGCAGCCGGAAGGGGTGAAACAGGAACAAAAGCCACTCAAGCCCAGCAGGAGCAGCACCAGCATCCAACATCAAAAACTGTCGAAGACAGAAAAAAAGAACAGGGAGGGCTGCTGGGTGAGTACTACCTTTATACTCCCGGGGGGAGGGGCAGTAGTGATATCCCAGCATGCCTCTTGTTTCTTTTTTCTGTCGGGAGATGGTAATCTCCATAAGTAATGAATGGGCCGAGGACATAAGGGACCTGGGGGTAATGGTCTGTCTGGTGCTTTGAGGGTTTCCACTTTTTTGAAGCAGCTCGGGTTGCTCGGGAAGAGCTTCCCAAGCAGCCTGAGTGTTTTTTAATTTACATTTTTAATGACGATCAGAGCGCAGGATGTGTTGACTTAATTACTCCTAAAAGTGAAAGTAAAGCAAGCCATTTAACTTATTTTACTTTCACTGAATCAGTGTTTGAGGGCATATCTCAGCCTCCCAAACACTGATTCTCTCAGGAGCGGTATTGGAGATGGGAGAATTTCCCCTATCGAAAGGTGCCCAGTGGATCTCTGCTTGGCGATCACCGCAGTAAGTGATCCTCAAGCAGGGATCCACCCACTAGATACCAGGGATAGGGGGAGTGGCCTCTTAGGCAAGGGCTTGTGCTCCCCCATCACTGCACTGAATTGCCAGTCTTTCTGCCCCTCCTGGGGGGCAGATTGGGGGGGGGGGGAATCATGCAGAAAGCAAAGTAGACACCAGGGGCCTCATTTATGATAAATGACGCATTGCTGCGTGGAAGCAGCGATGCGTCACTTCTCAGTGCGCACTCCTTGCGACATACCTGATGCGTCATATTTAATGTATGACGCATCATGTCGCAAGGAGTAACAGATACGTCAGTATTTCTGACGTATCTGTAAGCGCAAAAGTGACGCATTGCTGGAGTGTGTCACAAAAGTGACGCAACTCCAGCAATGCTTCCTTTCACATGGGGCAAGCTCCATGTGAAAGGGCTTGCTGTGAGGCAGGCGCAAGATTTTGACGCAACGGTGTCCTAAGAAGTGACGCAGTGAAATCTCATAGATTTCACTGCGTCACTTCTACGACCCTTTCTTGCGTCAATACGCCCCCTTTGCATACATTATACCTGGCGCAGGTATAATGTGGCGCAGGGGTTTACAAAGTGACGCATCTACCTAGATGCGTCACTTTGTAAATATTGCACAACAAGGCGCATTGCTTACGCCACTGGTGGGTCACAAAAAGTGACGCACCGGCGGCGTAAAAGTGACGCAAGGGCTCATAAATGAGGCCCCAGGGATTTATTTTGTTTGCAAAAATATATGGGTGATGACTGCCCCAGGGCATGGTCTCTGCCCCCACCTCAAATGCATAAGGTAACTGCCTTTCTGCCCCCCGGGGCAGAAAGCCCACTAGACACCAGGGATGTATTTATTTTATAAAAATATAGGGGTGGGGCTGCCAACAATCGGCATTGCTTTGCCCAACCCCCAGCTTCATGGGGCAACAGTCTTTCTGCTACCTGGGGGGAAGATGGGATAATATCTGTACCATTGGTTGTCAGAAAGCCCACTAGACATCAGGGAATGTTTTTATTTTTTTAAATGTAGGGGTGGGGTCTACCCAGCATGGCCATAGCCATGCCCTCACCCCAAGTAATGGGACAGCAGCCTTTCTGTCCCCGCCACCCCCGGGGGCAGATGGTGGTAATTACCCCCAATCTGCCCCCTGGGGAGGGGATGAAAGCCCACTGGATGCCAAGGATTTTTTTTTTTTTTAAATGTAGGGTGAGGGCAGCTCACCATGGGCATGGCTATGCCTGCACCCAACGTGGATGAAACCCCACTAGACACAAAGATTTCAAAATGGTGCCAAAACAGACAAAATAATCAAACAGAGGGGTCAACAGTATCTCTCTGCCCCTCTAGGGGCAGATCAAATAGGATGCTTGTCCCAATTAGAAAGGTTGCCCCAAACTTGCCCCAAGGGGTAGAATACTCCACCTGACATCACAGACTTTGCCTTTGGGGCAAAAGTAAGTGGTGCAGGTGTTGAATTTGGCATTGGCCACCCCCCACCCCCCAAAAGAGACAGCCCAAATGGGCAGACAGGTGGGGTGCCTCTAGTGTGCTCCTTGGGGGACAAAAGGCCATTTTATGACAAGAATCTATATTTGTTAATAAAACAATGTGGTGAACCTTGCCCATCCTAACAGTAGGCCCCATCCTTAACCCCTAAAACCTCAACAGTCTTTCTGCTCCCCTGTGGGCTAAAGCGTCCCATCCCAATGGCAAACGAAGGACATTTGATTCTTTTGAGTGTTGGTTTTACATATGGGCCAGGAGAGTATGGCTAACTCCAAATATTGTCCCACTTGCAAGGATGAATGGCTGTATTTTTGGGCTTGGGTATGCTGCCACCTAGAAAAACCTACCGGACCCACACAGTTCTGAAAACTAGACATCTAGGGGATTCCAGGGTGATGTGCTTCGCATGCATCCCATGCCGTTTTCTTATGCACAATGCCTTACAAACCTCAAACTGTAACTAAAATCACACATTTTCATCCCATTTCTGTGAGGAAAGCGTCTGGAATCTGCAGTGAGCTACAAACTTCTTACCACACAGCATCCCACCAAGTCTACAGATAAAAATGGTACCTCACTTGTGTGGGTGGGACAAAAGGTCATGACTAGGGGTGGGCATAATTTGCGAAATTAAAGTTTCCAAATTATCGCGAAATTGCTCAAAATCTCGGCGAGCGTCCAAAACTTTCCTGACGATGCGGAGATTGCATTTCCTGCCCGTTTGCGATGTGTTTTTGCGTGCCCGCGGGGAAATTTATCACCAACTTGCCCATGCTGTCGCTAATGGGCACGGCCATCTTGCTCGCGATACTTATTTCCTGTTCCGGGTTGAATGACCTGTTCGCGATCGCAAACTCGCGTGGGATAGCGCGACCGGCTACCAACAATCCAACATCTCGTGGCCCACGCAAACGGATAGGAAAACTCATCGGCGAATGCAGGGCCCCGGTAAGTCGCTACCGTGTGCGCGAGAACGCATTTATAAAACGCGAACAAGAAAATACTTCCGTTTCGCTGCAGATTGCTAAAGTTTTTACGTTTTCACGCTCTGCGCAGAAGGCACACAATCCACCCCTTTCTCGATACCCTCATGTGTCTAGATTTCAAAAATATGCAGGTTTGCTAAGTTTCCCCAGGTGCTGGCTGAGCTAGGGTCCAAAATCTACAGCTACCTGCCTCGTAAAAAAAAAGGGTCAGATTTGAGTGGAAAAATGTGATGTATCCATGTTGGTTATTGACTAGCTTCATATTGCGGGCGCTAAGCCTACCCACCCACACAAGTGAGGTACCATTTTCAATGAGAGACATGAGGGAATGCTAACTGGAAGGAGTTGTGTGAGTTCCCACAGATTCCAGAACTTTTCATTACAGAAATCTGATTAAACTGTGCTATTTAGTCCAGTTTTGAGGTTTGCAAGGGATTCTGGTTAAAAGACACCTGGCGACAGCCATGCAATTCATCCCACCCTGGATTCTCCCAGGTGTTTGGTTTTAAAAAATGTGCAAGTTTGCTAGGTTTCCCTAGTTATCTGCTGAGCTAGTGCTCAAAATCCACAGCTACCCACTTTGCAAAAAAAGAGCCTGTTTGAGTGGAAAAAATTGATGTATCCATTTTGTGTTTTTGCCTGTTTCCTGTTACGGGCACTAACCTACCCACACAAGTGAGGTACCATTTTTATAGGGAGATTTGGGAGAATGCTGGGTAGAAAGAAGTTTGTGGCTGCACGCAGATTACAGAACTTTCCACCATAGAAATGTGAGGAAAATGTGTTTTGTTGTCAAAGTTTGAGGTTTGCAAGGGATTCTGGGTAAAAAAGCCTTGTGAACCTGATGAAGGTCATTCCAACCTGGATTCCTGCAGGTGTCTAGTGTTAAAAAATGTGCAAGTTTGCTAGGTTTCCCTAGCTGCCGGCTTAGCTAGGGCCCAAAATCCATGGCTACTCGCCTTGAAAAAATATGCATCAGTTTTGAGTGGAAAAATATCATGTTTCCATGTTGCATTTTGGACCATTTCCTGCTGCGGGCACTAGGGCTTCCCACACAAGTGAGGTACCCTTTTTATTGGGAGACTTGGAGAATGCCGGTGAAAGGAAGGATGGGGTTCCCCGCTGATTCCAGAACTTTGCATCACAGAAGTGTGGAGGAAATTTGTTTTTTTAGTTAAAGCTACCCACCTTGCAAAAAAGGGTCAGTGTTGAGTGGAAAAATGTGATGTGTCCATGTTACATTTTTTGGGCCATTTCCTGTCAGGAGCACTAGGCCCACCCACACAAGTGAGGTGCCATTTTTAGCGGACAACATGTGGGAGAATAGAATAGTGGAACATTTGTTATTACCAATTGGATTCCACAGCATTTGTGCCTTCCAAATGTAAGACAGAGTGTCAGAAAGAAGACATTTGGAAAATGCCCTTCTAAATCATATGCTTGTATGGGTAACCATAAATTTCAGAGATATATAAATAACCACTGCTCCTAAACTTCATATCTTGTGTCCAGTTCATAAATACATGGGTTTGGTTGATTCCCATTTTTCACTGTACATATTTCACCATATAAATGGGTCTCTACTTGTTATACAAAGAAAATCCAAAGTATGGTGCAGCTCATGTATTGGCTCTGGGTACCTTGAGTTCTTGGAGAACCTAAAAATATTATATTTCCCCACAACTAGAAAGGTCTAGTGGATGTAATGGTATATTGCTTTTGTAAATCGACCATTGTTTGAAAAGGTTACCGATGGAAATAGCTGTTTTTTCATACTGATTTTCAATATTTCTTTATTTCAACAGTTAGGGGCTCATTCCGCTGTTAGTCGGACAAACGTCTGAATGACAATGCAGTGGAAATGGAACCGCCCGACTAGTAGTTGGCAGTTCCACTCCCGGTATTCCAATGCAGCTGCCAATACGGTTGTTGCAAACATGCCTTTTCCAATTGAAGCTTGTGCCACGGCCTGAAAAACGGCTGCAGCACAAGCTGCAACTGAAAAAGGCATATTTTACACATCCATGCCCCTTGTGCCAGGCACCACATGGTGCCTGTCACACTTCATATGGATGTGTGGGGAGGCACCACATGTGCCCCCAGGCCCTATTGCGGAGGCCATGCTAGTGGCCCCTTAAAGTCCCTTTCCATCTGAAAAGGCAGAGAGAAACAGACATTTTAATCGCTACAGCGGTGCCTGAGCAGGCACCGCCCCTATTGTAGAGATTACTGTTCGTCCGCTGCACCAAGGAGCTCCTTGAGCTCATCGCAAAAGCAGCGGTCGTTCCCCCCGTCCAATGCCTCTGACCTCCGGATGATCAGAGTCTGGCGGTCGGATTGCTCATGTAGATGTCGGTGAGCCTGCCACCGACCTTCTGTCGGTGGCGGGCCCACTGACATCTGAATAGCCCACTTAGTTTCTTTAGGAAACCCTTGAGAGATCTACACATATGATCCCTTGCTGAATTAACACATTTGTCTATTTCTTGGAAATCTATATCTTTCCTGGATCGCCCATGTGTGTTTTACACTGGTTTCCACCATAAACTGTAAGTAGGTAGATAGCACAAAAAATAAGTAAAATGGGCTACCTCCTTGAAAAAAGCCAAAACTGTGAAAATAAAACGTGTTTTTTTATTCAGCTCTGCATGTTCCTGAAAGCTGGGAAGATGGTAACTTTAGCACGGCAAAACATTTGTTGATGCCTATTTTAGGAATGAAAATTTAAACCAGAGCACTTTTCCCCTATTTTTCCCAAAAATCTCATAATTTAGCTATAGCTTGCCTATTTTCTCAGACATCCTTTGGGTAATCCTTAAACCCTAGGTACCTTTAAAATCACCAGGATTCTGGAAGAAAATGATACAAATTTGGCATGGAAACCTTATACGGAAAATACGTTATGCAGCCAAAAGTGCACACATTACCTCAAATAGCTAAAAAAGGACTCACGCTGTGGGAAAAAGCCCAGTAATTAAGTTGTTAATATACACAAAGCAACAAAGTAACCCAATTAAAACATAACAAACAAACAAAAGTCAAAATTAAAAGCAATGCAATAACCACAGTACAGCACAACAAAAACACATGTATATAAAGCAGCACAAAAAAAGAACTAAACACACGACTACCACAACAAAATGTGACAAAACAAACATGTACAGACATTCATGACACACATTGCTACTTCCAAAAAGCTGCTTTCATTATACAGCGGTTAAACATGTTTGCACTACCTTACAACCCAATACCTACAAGGACTCAAAAATGTTTTGTTTTTCAGCCCTAGTAGAGGCATTCCCACTCCGGGCATATCCACTACACACCACGTTTACTAATTATTATTGGTTCTGTTTTGTCAAAGAGCCCCTGGCAACAAGGGAATGCAATACATGTATAGTTTGCCTGCAGCAGTCTACACAAAATAACAAAATGTCCACTTTGGGCTACCCAGAATGTAAGTACAGATAAGGTTTAAGGATAGGCAGCTCCTTGAACAGAATCTGCTCCAGCTCTTTATGATAAATATTTGAAGTGAAGGTGTCTGAGGCTGGCTGGGATCTGAAAGTGAAGTCACAAGTGGGTGGTTTCTGTCAGAATATAACCGGGAAATTGGTAATAATGGAATTGTAACTACAGCATTGACTTGAATTCTTTAAAGCAGCAGTATTTAAGGCAGTAGTAATTTTTGAGGCTAGTAAAGCTGTTATACAGTGATAAACCTTGGGTCTGGTAGTTGATACTGACCAATTTCATCGCGTTCTTGACTTCACCTTTGAGCCATCAAGTAGATTAATAGCTCTTATTCCATTTACACAAGATCCGATGTTAGACACTGGAGGAATCCATTAGCAAAGGATGACCTGAATACCGATAGCAGCCTTAGAATAGGTCTAAAAAAGGGGGGTGGCCAACAGTGGGGCTGCAACAAGCATTAGCAATTCAGCACTTAGTGCAGATTTATCAATCAATGTGATCGTGAGAAAAGATAGTGAAGCAAAAGCTATTGCAAGGGACGTTGGATATCGATGCAGTACAGGGCATGCTCATGCAGCAGCGTTGACTGAATTATATAGCAATAAAAGGTAAAATAAAACAAAGTTTTATTAGCAATTCTATACAAAGTCAGCAAATACTATGAAAAATGTTATTCATCAAAATTGCCTTGCATGGGATACTGTCCTCTTTCTCTCCTTGGTATTATAATTCCTCTTAAATAATATTCAACGTAGCTCTCTTTAGGACATAAACCTGCATTTACACATACAAAGCAATACAAAGTTCGCCTCTTTAATGTTTCCCACGCCAGCCATGTTTCAGTCCTTTTTGGGGTTTATCGTCCGGCTTATTCCCTGCTCACGACGTACAGCTTCTCTGAATGCCACCTTTCATTGTCACTCTTGTGACACAGTAGTGTGGATTATATATTTATTAAGCAAGTGTCTAAATACTAAGCACTACGAAATGCAAGACATCTGACCATAAAAAGAGATAAAAAATGTTTAGGGCACTAATAAATAATGAGGGGGAAGGTTTATCAAGACTTTGCGATATTGCAAGTCATGAAAAGTAGCACAAAATCTTGATAGGGTGATTTCGTTCTAGCACAACCCTTCTTTTTTTGGAGGAACACTGCCCCTTTTTGCGCAAATAGTGCTAAGTGGTACTTTGCATCCAGGTGGCCGTCCATGGGTGGTGCTTTGGAATTCCAGCGCAACAGCCTACGGTTTTTAACATAATGCCATATCTGCTAAAATTGTTAAACTGTTCTTTGAGTAGAAAACAACGCCTCTTTGAGGCACATGCAAAGTGGCACAAAGTCTTGATAGGGTGTTTTCGTTCTAGCGCAACCTGTCTCTTTTCGGAGGAAAACTGCCCCTATTTGCACAAATAGTGCTATGTGCTACTTTGCTTCACGGTGGCATTCCACGGGTGGTGCTTTAGAATTCCAGCTTAACAGCCTACGGTTTTTAACATATGCTCTATCTGATAAAATTGTTAAACTGTTCTTTAAGTAGAAAATCAATGCCTCTTTGATGCACAAGCAAAGTTGTAGAAATGTTTTTATTTTTATAACATTCCACACATTGCTTGTGTGCTGCACTGTTCAGTACACATCAAATGTGTGAAATGTTTAACAGGTTGATTAGGCAGAGGATTTTATATTGGAAGTGCACCTATTCAGTAAATAACCTATGTTAACTACCACACACACACTTCTTTCCAAAATCGTGCATACTGTTTGTGTGCCAGCACAGGAAAAGAAAGTAACAGCAGCCATATTTAGTAAGTTTGTGTTTGAAATGGGGTCTCTAGTTGGCAGTGGTTTGCATCCTGTCCAAGTAGGAGCCCTCACTCTGGGCAGGGTAAGGGAGTCACATAGCTTAGATAACCGCGGCTCACCTCCTTGATGGTTTGGCATGAGCAGTCAGGCATATATCAGAGGCAAAGTGTAAAGCATTTGTACATACACACACTGTAACACAGTGAAAACACTACACACTGAGTTCACACCAGTTAAGAAAAATAGCCAATATTCAAGACACAAACAACAAAATACCAACATCCACATGTGAAAATATCACTTTTCAAAGGGTAAATAAGTTCAGTCCGTGGATTCTATAGATTCATTTAATTTAGCACAAAGTAAATTGAATGTGTCAAAATACAAAGACAAACCAGGCTGAGGCGCCGGAAAAACAAAGTCATGCGTGGGCTCCTTACCCCCAGAGGAGGTGATGCGTCAGTTCCTTACTGGCAGGGGAGGTGATACATCAGTTCCTTAACTGGCAGCAGAGGTTATACTTCAGTTCCTTACTTGAAGTGTGGAAATAAAATTGACAATTGTGCCCCATCATTTCCCTGTTTCTGCCTGGTAGCCATTTTTCTCAGACAAACACCCATTTTGTGTGTGACATGCTCTCAGCAACTTGTCTGAAAACTGTCCTTCACATCCCCATTGAATCTTGCACAACCCCCTGCTCCTTGTGGTCGAGCCAATTCCAAGAAGCCTGCCTGTGTGCCTTCCCCCAGTTGTGCCAGAGACTCAGCCACATCCTGTCCATTGTTGGTAACTCAGCCTGTCACACCAACTGCCCTGTGACCACCCCCAACTAATAGAGGAAGCACAAGGTTGTACACTGTGAACACACACACTTCTGTGGTTCTGC
The DNA here is from genome assembly GCF_964261635.1 of Lissotriton helveticus. Classification (NCBI taxonomy): domain Eukaryota; kingdom Metazoa; phylum Chordata; class Amphibia; order Caudata; family Salamandridae; genus Lissotriton; species Lissotriton helveticus. The sequence goes on from NC_136065.1 coordinate 1,289,556,921, forward strand.
CAATTCTGGGAACCAGCAGCAGATAGTTCCTGTTCTTAACTGTAAGACACCCTGCACCTGGCATCTTAGTTCATTGACCACCCTTTCCTGTGCTTCAGCCAATTCCCAGAACCAGCAGATAGTTCCTGTTTTAAGAATTAGTTACTGCAAGCCAGAGAGCAGATGGTCTCTGTTTTACACAAGATAGTTCCTCTTTTTGACTCTTGTGGTTCAGCCAATTCCCAGAACCAGCAAGATAGCTCTTTGTGTTACACAAGATAGTTCCTCTTTTTGACATGAAGCACGAGCACAAACCCCAAATGAGGAAGCCTCCCCCTTCCAACTGTCAGACTATTTCACATCACAAGTCCCCTCACGAAGCCTAAGACACGCCCCCATTTCTTCACAATCTGCTCCTCTTGCTGATCTTTGTTCCTCTATCTGCCATGACCTGTTTGTTCCTCTATTTTGCCTCGTGACCAAGACTGTATAAATATCCTGCTGTTGAAAATAAAGACACCCACTTCAAGAGAGGGACTTGAGAGATTGCTCCTGTGCCCGCTTGGTGCTGGAAGCGCTCCCCTTAACTCGAGTTATTGGTCTCCTCCTCCTTCATTTGAGCACCACGGACTCCTCGCTTTGCATTGACAAGAAATTATGATTTATTAAGCATAGAAATTCAGAAATGAGGTAATAAGTAAATTTAATTTACCACATTAATTGGCGCCGGGAACAGGGACATTCCCTTTCCCCCACGCGCCGGCGATATTGGACCCGGTACTGTCCCCTCCTGACCGTTGACGGACTTCAAAAGTGCACAACGCGGGGAATTCCCGCTAACTCCCTCGAGGCGAAGAGGGGGACCGACTGAGGCCCAGCATCCACACGAGGCGGTGAGGAAATAGCGGAACGTCCTGAACCAAAGCCCAACCTGCGAAGCAGACGAGTCCGAGGTTCTACAAATCCCACCTTGAAACTGCGCACCGCGTTTTTCCAAAATCTTCAAGAGGCCTTCCAGTTATTTTTCGGTGAGTACTGCTGAAAAGTATAAAGACGAACCCACGGCTTTTGTGGGGGCGGTAAAGATACGCGTTTTGTTGGTTTCTCACCTATCTTTGGTGAGGACTACTAAAACTAGTATAAAAGACGGACTCACTACCTTGTGGGCACGGTAAAGATACATGTTTTTGTGGGTTTCTCACTTATTTTGTGAGGAATACTAAACTAGTATAAAAGACGGACTCACCTCTTTCGTGGGTACGGTAAAGATATTTGTTCTGTTTGTGTTTTTCTCACTTCTAAAATCTTTGAAAGTCTTGCCATCATGCCTATTTTCTCGAAAATACATAAGATGGCAACCAAAAGGAGTATTCTTGAGAAGGAAATTCCCCTTCCTCCTCGGGATACTCCAGGACACTTCATGTATGCAAAACATGGTGTCGGTGCACTTATTTATTGTGATTTATGGGTGGATTATACTAAAGACCTAGAACACAGATATAGATGGCCTGAAAATGGTACTTTTGACATGGAATGTATTATAAAATTAGAGGAACAGTTATGGAAGAAAAAGAGAGTCCGCCAGTCACAGAGTGACTCAGTAGAGTTATGGGGAAAAGAAGCCCATAGGAGGCAACAGAAGGAATTGCATAAAGTTGAAAAGGGTAAGAGAATGTCAGAGCAAGCCAAGAAAGAACAGTTACAAGAAATAGGGAAAGAAGTAGTTAGTGAAAGGAATAAAAGGGAACAATCAGCCATTTCTACTGGTTTTTATCCTGTATTGCCATCTGCACCTGAAAACCTTAACATTGCATCAGCACAGCCTACAGCCCCACTACCAGAGGATACTTTCACCAATTTCCTCTTAGATACTCCACCTCCATATGAGGTTCCAGTAATTCAACACCCTCTGCCTCCGCCACCCCTTTTACAACATAACGCACCACCTCTCACTCCAGAAGGGGGTGCCGTAGGTCCAGACCCAGGTAAAACAATTCCCGACTGCCCCTATGACCCGACTCCGAGCAACACAGGGGAGGCGGGCCGAATAAGTAAAATACTTCATGACTCCTGGGAAGAAATAAGACATCTACCAGCAATTGACACATTTCTTCAAGCGGCCTCTGAGTTTCTTCGTACTGGAGAGAACTCACGAGCCATTAACGCTATGACTACAAGAAGATCACACCCTGTAAAAATTCACATGTATAGGTTCCTCCTTTGCTGCTTCATAAAACACATACAAGCAGAGGAAAGAAATGTACCAGTTTCACTTTTTGAATTATTAGATTCCGCATCCGACCACACTAGTCTAGAACTTATAAATGATGCACTAGACAGGTTCACCCGTAAGGTGACCCGTATTCTGCAAAACTTGCAAACAAATGAAGAGAATAAGAAACTTGAGGAGGAAATTACTGAACCTACTGAAAAAGTCCTACCCGTTCGTTCTTCCGCCCCTAATTCACGAACACCCCCGCCTACATTCCTCCAAGGTCACTCCAGATGAGTTATTTGAAAATACATCCAATGCATTAGACTACTGGTTAGACCAGGAACCTCCGCTTACACCGGAGGAGGAGGAAATAGCCAGAACTGCGACCCTATGGGTCTCTCAATATAAGATATATGACAATGATCTCATAGCATTACCACGCTCACATCAAAGATTAGCAAGTCTCTACATGGTACAACATCTCATCACACTCAATGTCACTCATTTTAAACATGATCCAAGACTCGAAGATTTTCTGTCTGACTGCGCTGATAACATGTTCCTCCACAATAGTTCAGTTTTTCTCAACACATTTATAGATTTCAGACAGAAATACCAGAAAGTGACTGGATATAGATCTCCCCATAATACGTGTGGATCAACTAATAGACTTCCTCAAACACGCCAGTTCCCCATGAGAGAGGTCCACCCCAGAACTGACACAAATGGAGCGCTACAACGCGTCTTCATTTATGTACCCTTGACAAAACTTGAGTTACTAAGGATGAAAGAGATGGTTCCCTCCCACTCAAAGGATCCTGCTGGATTCTTTAAGGAATTAGGAGATGTATTAATGATGGGAACATATACTCTTTCTGATATCACAGCAATTCTGAAATTATTGTTGCCATCAGGTATATATGACAAACTAAGAGAAAAGGATTGGGAAGTAGCAGGTGAACACATTAGATGGACTGAACTTCAGAATGACGAAAATACTAGAGTAGCAGGTCAAGGTATAGGAGACAGACTAAAAGCACTTCCTGGCCCTATTTTAAAGGTGCTACCACAGTTACTAACAGTGAAAAAGGAGGACTGGGATGCCATTTCCTCCTGCAAACAGAAACATGGTGAAAACATAGGAGATTATTACACCAGACTTGAAAAATGTTTTGCGGTAAATAGCGGCCTTACGCCGACAAGTGAAGCTTACCCGCATCTATTTGTTTCCAAATTAGTAGATAACGCCTTGCCAGCCATTAAGGACAGAGTACTAAAAGTAGAAAGTACCTGGCAAGCACATACACCTCCACAGGTGTTACAAATGCTACAATATCACCAGAATCGCATTAGGGATGAAGAAGAAAATGATAAGAAACGCATGAAAGACACAAAGATGAAAGCATTAGTAGCCCAAACTGCACCCCAGCGTCAACAGACACCAAGTAGCCAGACAAATATAAAAAGCACTTGTAATTATTGCAAGAAGATGGGACACTTCGTTAAAGATTGCCCAGTCTTAAAGCACAATTTGGCTACTGGTAAGACCCAGCCACGCCCATATCAGCCAAAACAGAATAGTTACCTAGACAGTTCAACATCTTCAGTTCCACTGACAACACAAATGGCCCAAATGAATATTATAGACAGCGCCTACACTGAATATTACCCAGATTTCTCATGATGTTGCCCAGAGAGAGAAGATGACAAACTGCCCCTAATCCCCATTCCAGTAGATCAGACAGGTCCATTTATAGAGGTCCGACTTCTTGGGGAGGATAGGAAATTTCTACTAGACACTGGGGCCAGTAAAACAACAATAAGCCATCAAGAGGTCCCAGAGGCTCCTCTCTCGGGTTCAAAAAGTATTTCTCTGGGTTTCTCGGGACAACCTGTGACAAACGCCACGTCAAAAACCACTGCCCTTGCAGGTTGGTCCCCTCACGACAACTACAGATCTTATATTGACAAAATCATGTCCAGAAAACTTGCTTGGTATAAAAACATTGAAAGAATTAGGAGCTGTCATTGTTTGCTCACCTACAGATGTCAGACTATTTCTGCGAGATTTCAAGGGCCACTACACAAGTAGAGAATTAGATGAGCGTTTGAAAGATTTGCCACACACCCTGTGGGCCACTGATTCCACCACAGTAGGATGTATGGAAATAACACCTCACAAGGTTACACTGAAAGAGGGAGCCCAACTACCACGCATAAGGCAATACAAAATTCCACCTCAGGCTGAACAAGCTTTAATGTTAATTATTCAGGACCTAATACAGTCAGGTGTGATTAAGGAAACAACTTCTAACATTTGCAAATCCCCTGTTTTACCAGTTCATAAAAAAGTGGAACCAGGAACACCACCTGTCTACAGACTAGTGGTGGATTTGAAAGAGCTCAATAAATGTGTCATTCCACAACACCCTGTGGTTCCAGACATCTCCACCCTACTCACAGCCATAGATGCGGAAGCAAGGCATTTTTCAGTCATTGACTTGAAAAACGCATTCTTTAGCATACCTATTCACCCAGACAGTCAATACGTTTTTGGCTTCTCCTTACAAGGACGAAGTTTCCAATTCACAAGAGCTCCTCAAGGTTTCACAGAGAGTCCAAGCGTATATAGCCAAGCATTAAAAAGACAACTAGATACTGTTCAAATGCCCACGGATACAGCCATACTACAATATGTTGATGATATCCTCATTACGGCCAGATCTGACGCAGCATGTGCTGAAGCATCACTACTAGTACTAGAATTCCTAGCTGCAAATGGCCATAAAGTTTCCCCTGGTAAGCTCCAATTTTGTTTACAGCAAGTGGCATACTTAGGGCACTTGCTGTCAAAGGAGGGTAGGCAGCTTACACAGGAACGCATCCAGCTCATACTACAAATACCACAACCAACAACACAGAAACAAGTTCGAGCCTTTGTTGGTCTCACCTCATATTGTAGACAGTGGATCCCCAATTTGCACTCATTTCTAAACCATTAGTGCAGCTGACAACACTCGAAGCTGGCGCTACTCCACAATTACCCTGGACAGATGAACACACGCAAGCCTTTCAGTCTCTTAAAAAAGCCATGTGTCAAGCCCCAGTGCTGGCAACACCTAATTACACCAAAGATTTTACATTATTTGTAACAGAAAACTCAGGTACAGCACTATCAGTTCTGACACAACTTCAAGCAGACAAACATAAACCATGTGGTTATTTTTCAAGCACATTAGATCCTGTAGCACAAGCAATACCTGCATGTCTAAAATCAGTAGCAGCTACTTCACAAGCTATTAGACAAAGCGATTCTATTGTATTGGGACATCATCTGATAGTTCCGGTCCCACACGCTGTAGAACTTCTGTTAAACAGAACACAAACACAGCATCTGACAAAAGCCAGACTCACCGGATATGAGATGACACTTTTTCAGCCACACATTGAGATTAGACGCTGCAACATTTTAAACCCAGCAACACTGTTGCCACTGAACTCTCCTACTGAAGAAATTCACGATTGTATTGACATAATTGATTTAGTGACCAAACCAAGACCAGATTTACAAGATACTCCCCTTGCTAAGGCAGAAATGACACTCTTTGTTGATGGTTCATGTATGAGACTCCCCACAGGAGAATTAGCAGCAGCCTATGCCGTCACAAATGGTACAGACACTTTAGAAGCACACAAGATAGAGATACTGTCGGCACAGGCAGCAGAACTCATAGCCCTAACACGAGCATGTCACTTAGCAAAAGGAAAGTCAGTTAACATCTACACAGATTCACAATATGCCTTTGGAGTTGTACACAACTTCGGTACATTGTGGAGAGAGAGAGGATTTCTCACATCACATGGGTCCAGAATACAGCATGCTACACTCATCACTGCCCTCTTAGAGGCCAGTCAGTTACCAGAGAAAATCGCAGTGCTAAAATGTAAAGCGCACACAAAAGGAACAGATGAAATATCAAAAGGAAATGATTCTGCAGACAGTGCAGCCAAGTTAGCAGCAAACACAGAATTAAGTATACCACACCGCCAATATACAATACGAGACTCCTTTTCTGACATCCAGGATGTCCAAAGTCACGCCACACCACAGGAACTGCTAGAATGGAAGGAAAAAGGAGGGGTCCTTACAGATCAAGGCTGGATGACACCTGAAAGAGCAGTATTGTTTCTCCTGGATGCCATGGTACAGGTTATGGTAAACACCATACATGGACCAGCGCATCTGGGAGAAAAAGCAATGTTAGACAGCATACAGAATATATGGCACAACAAACATTTGAGAACTGCAGCCAAACAAAAAGTTAAAACGTGCATGATTTGTTATCAGTTCAACCCAGGAAAAGGCACAAAGGTGGAACAGGGAGGATTCCAACCCCCTGACCATCCATTTGAAGTTCTCCAGATGGACTATATCCAGATGGAGAGATGTAGAGGTCACAAGTATGTGCTAGTTGTAGTGTGTGCTCTGACCAGATGGACAGAAGCCTATCCCGTCCCAGATTACACTGCAACGACAACTGCTAAACAATTAGTTAGAGAGTTTTTCCCGAGGTATGGGTTGCCCCGTGTCATCTACTCAGATAACGGCCCACCTTTTTCCTCTGAACCCATGAAGCAAGTGTCTCTTCTGTTAGGGTACACTTGGAAATTTAACTGTGTAAGACATCCTCAGGCAGCAGGTCTAGTAGAAAGACACAACCAAACTTTGAAGACAAAATTGGCCAAGATATGCACTGACAAAGGCGTGGACTGGATGGTAGCCTTACCGGTTGCCCTCCTCTACATGCGTATGGTAGCCCATTCCAGAACTGGCTTATCTCCATATGAAGTGGTCTTTGGCAGACCACCAAATATGGGGGGTACGCCAAGGCCTAAAAGAATAACTGATGTTGACAGTACTATGCTGACTGACTACCTGGCTTCCTTGATGTCTGCACTCCAATCTTGTCGTTCTCAGGTTGCTGCCACCTTCCCTGACAAAACCAACCCAGAAGAACACACCATCCGACCCGGGGACTGGGTCCTCGTGAGGAACTTCGACCGGACCAGCCCCCTCCAGCCCAGGTGGAAGAAGCCAAGACTCGTACTACTAACAACACGGACAGCAGTGAAGGTCGAGGGCAGGAAGGGCTGGCTCCACGCAAGCCACTACCGGAAACATTTTGGACAAAAAGACACTGTTGCTGATGGCCCTGCCAATCCCACTGACATTGTGACTGAACAATCTTTATTGCCTTTGGAACTAACCCCACAACAGGACTACAAATCAAAGTTAAGGTCTGCCATTCGGACTCTGGCTAATTAAGTCCATTGGGCGTCGGTCCAGTGGTGAAGCCGTTGGAGCATGAGAATGGATTTTAACACCTTGACTATGTGGGAGAAAAAAAAATGAACTCTAGAAAAAGACATAATGGTCCTACTATATGTTTGACAGTATTATTTTTCCTCATGGCAGTTATGACGTGTCTTGGTTGGATTCTCCACACTGTTTTTCCTCCAACACAACACACCTCTCATACACCCAACAGCACTCAGGAACACACCTATCACGACCTTCCCCCTCATGAACAAGCCCATAGACTAGCCTTGCCAAACAATACCTTCATACAGATGCTACACCACACTCACCAGGCCAGTAATAGCACCAATTGTTGGATATGTGGCCACATCCCACCTCATCAGAAAAAGGGAGGGATGCCTCTTTTTCCTTTCCCATTCTCTTATAATGTAACTTGTGAAGCCTGGTTCGCCCTAATAACAGCTGACGATACTACCCCCACCTCCTGCCCTGATGGAAATAATTCATGCAAGAATGGGTGGCCTTGGGGGGATTTGAACAAGGTACTCAATACTGCCTGTTACCCTAATAAGGAGGGAAATCCTCAGGCGACAGGTACAGTCCTAGAAAGTGAAGAATACAAGCAAGGGAACATGACCATGTCCTACAAGATGTTAAATACCAAACCTAAAAAGAATGCTGGTCCCCCTTCCATCTCGGTCTCACCAGTAAAAGGACACCTGTGCATCCAGAAAAATGGCTCTGTTCCATTAGGACACAGTGAGTGTCATACCACTATAAGTTTTGAAGACAGAGGAAAGTCCTCATTTCTAGCATCTCGCCATACTTATTTCATCTGTGGCCAAACCGCCTATGTGCAGCTGCCCTTGAACGGGGGGGGAACTTGCTATATAGCATTTCTGTTACCCCCTGTCTTTGTGGCCCCATCCACTTATCACCGAGACCTCCTAGTGCCCCATGTCAGACATAAAAGAACGATCGATTCCTCCTTGGTTGACCAAACGGAAACCTCATGGGATCAGTATACAGATTTTAACAAAGGGTTCTTCTTCTTTGTTGGCCCTGTACAGAATAGCAAGCTTATACGCAGGTTGACAAGGACCTTAGAGGCTGTTGTAAACCAGACGGCGTCTGCCCTGGGGAGCTTAACCCAAGAGCAGTCTGCCATACGATTGGTTACTCTCCAAAATCGCCTTGTCCTTGACATCATCTTGGCCGACAGAGGCGGAGCCTGTAAAATTATAGGCTCTAGCTGCTGTATATTTATTCCTGATAATTCCCCATCTGTATACACGGCCATAACAAAATTACACAAGATAGCCGTAAGTTTACATCAAGAACCTGGCACTTGGACGTGGTCTGACTGATTCTGGAAGATAATATCGTCCTGGGGATGGCAACTGCTGTCAGCAGCAGGTATAATATTCCTGATAATAACTGGATGCTGCCATTGCATCCAATGTGGCCCTGCCCTGTGCGGTCTATGTGCTGCAAACTGCATTCCTAAACCTCTTGTCCAGCAGAGAGAAAGGGAAAGAATTATGCTACAAGAATGTATAGATGATCTCATGCAAATTGAGATATAATGTAGGTACACTCTGGGGCAAGGAGGGAATGTGGAAATAAAATTGATAATTGTGCCCCATCATTTCCCTGTTTCTGCCTGGTAGCCATTTTTCTCAGACAAACACCCATTTTGTGTGTGACATGCTCTCAGCAACTTGTCTGAAAACTGTTTTTCACATCCCCATTGAATCTTGCACAACCCCCTGCTCCTTGTGGTCGAGCCAATTCCAAGAAGCCTGCCTGTGTGCCTTCCCCCAGTTGTGCCAGAGACTCAGCCACATCCTGTCCATTGTTGGTAACTCAGCCTGTCACACCAACTGCCCTGTGACCACCCTCAACTAATAGAGGAAGCACAAGGTTGTACACTGTGAACACACACATTTCTGTGGTTCTGCCAATTCTGGGAACCAGCAGCAGATAGTTCCTGTTCTTAACTGTAAGACACCCTGCACCTGGCATCTTAGTTCATTGACCACCCTTTCCTGTGCTTCAGCCAATTCCCAGAACCAGCAGATAGTTCCTGTTTTAAGAATTAGTTACTGCAAGCCAGAGAGCAGATGGTCTCTGTTTTACACAAGATAGTTCCTCTTTTTGACTCTTGTGGTTCAGCCAATTCCCAGAACCAGCAAGATAGCTCTCTGTTTTACACAAGATAGTTCCTCTTTTTGACATGAAGCACGAGCACAAACCCCAAATGAGGAAGCCTCCCCCTTCCAACTGTCAGACTATTTCACATCGCAAGTCCCCTCACGAAGCCTAAGACACGCCCCATTTCTTCACAATCTGCTCCTCTTGCTGATCTTTGTTCCTCTATCTGCCATGACCTGTTTGTTCCTCTATTTTGCCTCGTGACCAAGACTGTATAAATATCCTGCTGTTGAAAATAAAGACACCCACTTCAAGAGAGGGACTTGAGAGATTGCTCCTGTGCCCGCTTGGTGCTGGAAGCGCTCCCCTTAACTCGAGTTATTGGTCTCCTCCTCCTTCATTTGAGCACCACGGACTCCTCGCTTTGCATTGACAAGAAATTATGATTTATTAAGCATAGAAATTCAGAAATGAGGTAATAAGTAAATTTAATTTACCACAGAAGGGAAGGTGATGTGTCGATCTCCGGATACGCGGCCTTGGTTCCTTGCTGCTGGGCAATGTCAATGAAGGAATCTGCAGCCAGGAACGATGAGTCAAAAATTCAGATGTACTGCGTTGATTCCACAGCGATGATGCAGGCGATGTATTGGAGTTGGAGCAGTGCGTCACGGATTTTGGTGATGTGATGCTCGAATCTCATGCTGTGGTGCTTCTTCTGGCATGCTGAGATGGAAAGCTGGGGCCTGTGGTGAAAGCCAATGTCGATGTGCCGATCGAGAACCGCGCTTTGGTGCAGGCACAGGCGATGTGTCGAAGCTTGTAGCTATGCGTCGATAAAAACAGATGCTTGGAGTTGATGCATGGATTATCTCCTTCAGTTCACCAGATTCTATTTCCAAGGGCCTATGGACTGGATTTGGCACCACTTGGCAAGTCAGAAATCTCAGCAGAAGAGTCCAGACACTGTTAGGTGATGGCCCTGAGACTTCATAACAGGAAGAAAGCGCACACAAGTCCTTGGAGAAATTGGAAGCAAGATGCAGAAAGCAAAATCTAATTCTTTGACTCCCAGGACAGAAGCAGCAAGCAGCAGGCCAGCACAACAAAACAACATGCAGAGTGGCAGTCCCTCCTTCAGCATCCAGCTCTTCTTCCTGGCAGAATGTCCTTTAGTCAAGAAATGTTCTGATTTGAGAGTGTCAGAGGTCCAATATATATATACCCCTTTCTGCCTTTGAAGTAGGCAAACTTAAAAGGAAAGTCTTTGTAGTGCTCAAGACCTTGCCTTACCTTACCATACCTGGCTCCTGACTCACTGCAGGGGGGTAGAGTCAGCTTTGTGTGGGGACAGGAACAGCCCTATTCACCTGTCAGTGACAGCTCCTCACACCACTCTAGCTCAGGAAGGCCCATCAGCCTGGTTATGGCCCATCGGGATATGCATGGTACACCTCAGCTCCCTTTGTGTGACTGTCTACAGTGAATGCACAAGAGCCCAACTGTCGCCCTAACCCAGATGTTGTTTCAATAGACAGGCAGAGGCACAGAATGGTCAAGCAAGAAAATGCACACTTTCTAAAATTGCCATTTTCCAACACGCAATTTAAAAACCAACTTCACCAAAAGATGTACTTTTAAATTGTGAGTTGAGAGACTCCAAATCTCTATCAGCTCCCAGTCAGAATTTACACTTAAAAGATATTTCAAGGCAATCCAAGTTTTACCCTGTAGGAGAGATAGTCCTTGTAGGTCACAGTCAAAAACAGGAGGTCAGAAGCACAAATAGGGGAAACCACTCCAAAAGATGCCAGGTCTTACAGTTTGGCTCTACATCTCACTCTTTCCCTACCACAAAGCTGTGAATCAACTTTATTTGTAATATTGCATTGTGTTATAACATTTTAAATCTGCCCTTTGATACAATGTTGAAATAGGAGCTGCTTTGAGAACTTTGCGCCTGATGTAACAAGCCATTTGCCTTTCATATACCTAGTGATTCGCGAAATCACAGGGCATGGCACCTCAAAATGACTTTGTAATATGTCTGAAACACATTTTTTAAATCTGGACATATTTTCTGATTTGCAAAATGGGATAACTGACCTATACCAAATTACATTTAGGATTGGATGTCCCCTTCTAAAGGTGATTTGGTATGGAATGTATCAAAGGTTTGCCACTGTAGTTGAGGTCACAAACTGTTCATCAGACACTGACACCCCAAAGGGGTTGGTATCTGATTTGCCAAGGAGACATCGTCCCTCTTGAGGAATTCTGGAATCTTGATGGTGTCATCAGGAGTGGAGGGCATCGTGGTGGGGAAGAATTGGTCCAAGTGACCACTGCCTGCCTGAATGGCTTTCAGATGGGATTTTATTTCCTAACAGAACAAATGCTTTTAATGGACCAGAGTGGTACAAAAGGGGGTGGTGATGGATGGAGCATCTGAACCAATCAAACACTCACACCCAGTCAAAAGATCTGGGTTTAATCCATCACCGTTCTTTAGCCCACTCTGACACCACAGTTCAGACATGGCCATATGCAAATCAGTCTGACCCTGTGCCTCATGGGAACAGTCCAGCCCGAACTGCCAAGCCATGCCTTCCCTGGACCGGAAACAAGCTTCCTAGCACCGGTTTCTGGCATTTCAGCCGTCTTCAGCCAGGCTTGCTTGAATCCAGTGGCAAAGTGAGCAAGGGACTCGCATCTGAGCATACCGTGCCAACTTATGGCGAACAAAGCGGTACAAAAGGGGGTGATGATGGACGGAGCATCTTAACCAATCAAACACTCACACCCAGTCAAAAGATCTGGGTTTAATCCATCACCGTTCTTTAGCCCACTCTGCCACCCCAGTTCAGACATGGCCATATGCAAATCAGTCTGACCCTGTGCCTCATGGGAACAGTCCAGCCCGAACTGCCAAGCCATGCCTTCCCTGGACCGGAAACAAGCTTCCTAGGACCGGCTTCTGGCATTTCAGCTGTCTTCTGCCAGGCTTGCTTGAATCCAGTGGCAAAGTGAGCAAGGGACTCGCGTCTGAGCATACCGTGCCAACTTATGGCGAACAAAGCGGTACAAAAGGGGGTGATGATGGACGGAGCATCTGAACCAATCAAACACTCACACCCAGTCAAAATTTCCGGGTTTAATCCATCACCATTCTTTAGCCCACTCTGCCACCCCAGTTCAGACATGGCTTGGCAGTTCGGGCTGGACTGTTCCCATGAGGCACAGGATCAGACTGATTTGCTTATTGCCATGTCTGAACTGGGGTGGCAGAGTGGGCCAAAGAACGGTGATGGATTAAACCCAGATCTGTTGACTGGGTGTGAGTGTTTGATTGGTTCAGATGCTCTATCCATCACCACCCCCTTTTGTACCGCTTTAATGGACCAGAGCTCCTTGTAAAAATGATGATTTCCTATTGGGAATAAAAATGCAAGAATGCCGGTCAGGTGTCCCTTGCAGTTCTCCATCCCTGAATTTGCAGCTAAACACAGAGGAGTGGCAAACTGCGACCTGATTAATTAATAATCATTAGGCAGGTTGTCATTTTGTGATCTCTGGAAATGTCCAATTTTCGAAACAACTTAATAATAGATACGTTGCACTTCAAATCGCATACCCAGTCACAAACCAGTTGGTGTGAAAATGACATTCCTCTTGTGTGGGAATAGCACAGCAGACCCTACGTGATGTAAACAAGAATTGCCATCAACAGTAAAAAGTATATATATTTACATGACAAATAATGGCTCATAGTTTACTCTCTGTTTTAAACACCTTCAAATGTAAATTGTTTGTATTTCCTGCTGTGGATAAAAAAACATGTTCCCATATTCCATCACAACACTATCTATGTGAAATCCTAACAACAATGTAAAGGGAGTTAATTGTGCAGTGTCAGGACCTGCATTTCATTCTAATGGTAGCACACTCAGTCATTTTTGATTCATTGGAGCTAGATTTTTTTTTCTTGAAATCTGTAAATGTAAGAAAGGATGATGGATTGACTGGCAAATACTGCAAATATATAATTACATGGAAAATACTGCAGCCGAGAGATCACATAATTCAGGTGGCCGCGCCACAGTTCCTTCCATACCCTAGAGCAATTTCCACTATTTATAGAGTAGCCTGGCATAATGGCATAATGGTAGGCACAAACATCACCACTTAGGCCTCAGTCAACAAGGATTCTCTACTAGTAAGACAATCTGAAGTGTCTTCTAAAATTCAGATGACAGTATTCTGTGAATGTTTCACACCAGATCCCTTTCCTGTATTGATCAGAGTGTGTGAGGCCATGAACACGACACGCTCAGGCTTAAGGCAGCCAACAAATAATTCATGAGATATGAGCTTCTGAGTCACATCCCCAGGCTACCTTCAGTCCCCGTGCTCCATGAATGAAATTCATGGTTAGAATAAACAGAACTGACATGGGAATTATTTCACTCAATATAAAATAACATCACACAGAATAAGACTACAAATACAATACTACTACTTTGAGGACAATAAACTGACTAATGTTAGAGAATAGGGTAAATGTTAGGTGAAGGATAAGTTAAAGACTAGCCCTAGCGTAATAGTTTAGGGTTAGATTTAAAACTAAGATTATGGAAAAGTTTGGAGTTACCATTAGGGGTATGGTTAGGGGTGGTATTAGGGAAACCTTTGGGATTAGGTCTAGGACCAGTTTTAGGATTGATATTTAAGACTAAGGGCCTCATTACGATGTCAGACGGACACCTTTGTGGTCCCAACACTGCTTTTACAATGCGATCGCACATGGTGCGGTCGCATACTTCCATTTCTTTATGGGAGCTTTTGCTGCGGCCCTAAACCGGCAGCAGCACAAGCTCCCATAAAGAAATTAGAGTTTTTATATCCAGTGGCACTTGTAATGCGGTGAACAGGAGATTAGTCACTTTTGGAATGGAGTAACCTGTCTGCCGAACTCTAAATCAATCCTTAGTCTCAAGCTGCAGGGAAAACGTCTTCTGGTGAGTCCTGTACCACCTAGATCCTCAGGGGAGGCTTATGGACAGCAGATCTTTCTCTGGACAGGCCTCCTGCAGGGTCTACTCCTCTTTAGTCAGCTGGCCCCTCCTAGAGTCAGGAGCCCTTCTAATTAATTTTTGTGTCCTTAAAGCAGGTAAACAGGAAACCAACCATTTGACCCTTTAAGAGCAGTTCCAGACCCTGGGTGCCAGCAGGATTCAGGGGTTCTTGAGTGAGTCCCCCAACGAGCAGAGAAAGGAGGCAAATTCTTCTTGTAACACAGGCCTTCTTCATCAGAGGGAATCTTCCCAGCTCCAGGAATGTTCTAAAGAAGGGGTGATGGAGGTGCCAGATTTATCCTGTGCATTAAACTAGTGACAGGAGAAATTCTACTTCCCAATCCTAACAACTTTCTCTTAGTCTACACCTCCTTTTGCAGCACATCTTCCTTGTAACACAAAACAGAGGAACTACCTCGACCCTCTGATCAGAGGGTCGAGGTAGTTCCTCTGTGCCAGTTACAGCCTCTATCTCCCCTCCCACCTTTTAATCAAGGGAATCAGTCACGCCAATAAAAATCTTTGTGAATTGACTCACCTTTTTTAATTTCACATTCCCCACTAGACTACACCTTCTTCTCTCCTCCCCTCACATGCACTCAACCGTTGGCCAGAACTAAAGATCTCCGACAAAGAGTGCCCTTGTGGCGCCCGTCAGGCATTGCAGCGCCAGCCTGTCGAGGAGCAAGAGGCCAATGATGAAGCATGACATCTAGCTCGCTGGGTGTGTGAGGCCTCTGAGTTCTAATAAGGGAGCCCCTCGCTCCCTGACTCTACCCACATTAGGTTACACACTCCTTGCCCCTCCTTTTAGCATTCTTGGGGAACTTTGTACTTTTTGTGTTACATGGTTGACTGGACGTGTACACTGGACCCCATTAAATATCGTCCAGAATTGGTCCTCCTTTTTGTATTAGCACATCTTCCTTGCCCTACTGTATAATTATCCAGAAGCCCCTCTTTCAAGATGGCGGGATGAAGGTGCCATCAGCCTGGACTGCCCGACAGTGTGTCTTGCTTTTTATATATTATCAGCCTGCCCTTTGGGGTTAAAAGACACACTTGGTGACTTATGGATTTATAAAATCAGGCTTTACTACATGGCAAAGGCATGTTTCCTTGCCATGTCTCACTGCAGTGCATTTAAACTGTAACATAGCCAGAGCACAGTGGTGCTCCTATCAGATATATATTTTTGTCATATTTGTAGATGCTGTATATACACATTGCAGTGCCCAAATTACTTTTAACGTTCCATGCCATAGGTGTACTTCATGATTACAAGCTTGCAACACGCAGTTTTCATGTCACAAAAGAGTTGCACAGCCTGCTACACGTTTGTGATCAAATTATTCATGTACTCAAAATTGTACTCAAATTCATCCTGTTTATTTCAAAGTTTATCCATCTTAATCTGTCACGTCAAGGACACCTAGTTTTAATGTTTTCACACATTTTAAATTGCACAAGAATTGCCCATCTGGGCCTATTCGTAGGCACGTACACAAACTTGATTCCTTGTCATATTTAATCTTCACCCAATGCATTTCGGTCATATTAATAACCTTCTTCAGGGGTATCTACAAAGATTTAAAATGTTATACGTCAGACCCACATGATTAACAGCTAACAAAACTCCAACCAATCACTTTATCTTCTAATCCCATACACTAATTTGTGCTCCTCCCGCCTGCATCCAAATCAATAATCCAAACGGACTCACCGTCCAATCCTCCCCGCAAAACAAAAATGTGACCTCCCCGTTATTGCCATCCCAGTAAACTTCACGGAAACTGAAACTAATTCGCTCTCCCAAAACCCTCGTAATTAAACCTCAAATATAACAAACCTTCATCTCCACTCCATTGTCCCTTTCACACGTTCCCTGAACTTACTCCAGTAATCTTTGTAGATACCCCTGAAGAAGGTTATTAATATGACCGAAATGCATTGGGTGAAGATTAAATATGACAAGGAATCAAGTTTGTTTACGTGTCTACGAATAGGCCCAGATGGGCAATTCTTGTGCAATTTAAAATAATTGGTTTGAATTATTGATTTGGATGCAGGCGGGAGAAGCACAAATTTAATATATAGGATTAAAAGATAAATTGATTGGTTGGAGTTTTGTTAGCTGTTAATCAAGTGGGACTGACGTACACATATTTTAATCTTTGTAGATACCCCTGAAGAGGGTTATTAATGTGACCGAAATGCATTGGGTGAAGTTTAACTATGACAAGGAATCAAGTTTGTTTACATGCCTATGAATAGGCCCGGATGGGCAATTCTTGTGCAATTTAAAATGCATGAAAACATGAAAACTTGGTGTCCTTGAGCAGCTGCATCGAGGGATATATAAATATGGCATTTCCCTCTCTCTCCCTCTCGTAACTCAGCCGTGGAATGGCATTCTGAGAATATACTGGAGCCCCGGCTACTCCAAGCGGCCCTCGGTCTTGCAAGTACATCAAAAGTGGTGCGAAAACGTAACATAGACGTATAGTGAAAAATAAAACTGTTTATATTTTTCATAGAATAAAATATAGCCGAACTTAAACATACCCAGCGTAATGCAATGAAACACGAAAGTACTCCAACACTCGGTTCAAGGATGATGATCTTTCAGCAGCGGTGGCCGGCATGCTCGTGGGAGGGAGGGGGGTCACGGGTGCGGAATAAAAAGATAAAAATAAATCATACCTTACTGCCGGGAGTGCCGGGTACCACACCGTCTCCGATCCTGGCCGGTCATGGTGCAGCAGCAGTCAGGTCCTCGTGTTGCTGCTGCAGGTATAGGAAGCAGCCACCAGGCAGCTTCCCTCCGCTACCCAAGCCAATCACAACGCTGCAATGGCAGCCTTGTGATTGGCGAGGCGCAGCCGAGAGCGCCCCAGCTGGGCAATTTTCTGTATGTAGGCTGCATGCAGCCTACATACAGAAAAAGAGGGAGTGCGCATGACTGCTTTGTTCGGCCCTGGGGCTGACCAAACCGTCACTACCCACAACAGTGGGCATAGCCACTCCCCCCCCCCCGGCTCTTGAGCAGGACCTCCCACCCGCCCGCCCGCCCCCAACCAGGCACAGAGGCAATTCTGCTTTCTCATAGTGCGAGAAACAGAAACATAAATGGTAGTTTTTACCGTTTATGTTTCTGCCTTCTTGCACTGCGAGAAAGCAGTAGGGCGACTCCCCCATGCCCCAATAGGGGAGCCGCCAATGGTGAAATGCCATATTAATATATCCCTCGATGCAGCCGCTCATTTCCAGAGTCCGATTTATATAACTCTTGTCAGACAGAGAAAGAATCCTTCCGCTGCTTCTTCTTTGATCTTGTGTATTGTAACCTGAATTCCATTAGGGGAGGTATTTGCCTGGCCATAAAAGTGTATATGCAGTCACGTATATGAGCCTGATGAGTTTTGTTGTAATTGCATTTATGGTGGAAATGGAAGTTGGCTGAAAACTGCACTTACGAGTTGCTTTCTGTACACAGATTTTCCCAATAAAAACATGGTGAAATGCTGGGAAATGTAGAAATCGACTCACAAACGCTGATTTCTGTGGTAATTCCTCAATCTAAATACAGAATTCTACGCACATTCCAGCACAAGGACAAGCCTATCCCTGTATTGAGGACATACACAGCAGGTTTTGAGGGCAATCTCATAATAAGTACATAAAGCATTCTTCAAATTCACAGTATATGCGATGCTTATTATGTACATTTCACACGTGCACACTTCCTGCATGTAAAAGTGCAAATGTAGGGGTAAAAACAAGAGTGTCAGAGGATAGCAAAGGGCTGGCGTACACCACAATGGGGGTAGTGTAAAGTGTGCACAAAGTGCCGTAAAACGCATTAATCCTTGTTGTTGGTCAAAATGCCTGTCCAAATGTTCAGCCTGGATGTAAAATCTTTACACCCGAGACCTAATCACAAGCATGCCAATCACCAATGTTGCAACACACAAACGCAACACCTGAGCCCAAATTTAGTACGTCAGGGTGAAAATCAAAATTATAGTATTTGCATCAAAATACCGGTCAGCATAATGCAGTGTCAGGGCCAACAGTGCTGCATTCACCACGTGACATTGAGTTTTGAACCTAGGCGGCTTATGGCCAACTTGACTTTATCTGCTTCTCTGCACCCCTCAGCAATTACGAAAAAGCCAGACCAACTGTTTTCGCCAGCGCTTGCTTGTGTATATTTGTTAGTACTTACTCTTAAATTTCATTCTGCTCAGCGCAAGTTAAAGGGTCTTACTTTCATATTTATAGTATTTGTGTCATTGTTATAGTCACTAAAACGGTTACATCAATGCAAGTCATTTATTGATCTGCTTAACGTGTGGCCTTTCTGCCCAGTTTGTGTGTGGCGTGTGTTTGCGTGTGGTGTGTGTTTGCCTATGTATGTGTGAGAGAGAGAGAGAGAGAGTGTGTGGAGAGAGAAAAAATATATTTTTCAGTGATATGTATGCTCCATCACGGTAGGGGTTCTTGTGACAAAGACTACTGCAGTACTACTAATATTTTATGCCTCACCACTTTTAAATGTCACCAGCCGCCACAGCTCGCAGGCAAGTATTCCCATCATCTGTTTTCAGCTCTGAAACCCTTGCCCCAGAACTTCTTTACATGGGACTTTCTGCAACCTGTGCGGTCCTCCTCTGCGAGCACACGCTCTCCCTCCCTCCTCTGTGTGACCTTGGGCACTGATGGAATATTGCACCAGCTGGCATAGCTTTACAGCACCTTGTTGTGCTCACTTTATTGCGATCCGTGTCATTCACCCCAATTGCCTGCATTGTCTTCCACTGTGTTTGAGAAGTCTTCGGACTGTGCTGCGACTAGACTTTATTAAAATTAACCAAGGCCTTTTCAGAATCATGTCAGTGTTCCAATCTGTATACAGCCACGGCCCGCAGTGGGAGTACCTGCAGGGCGGTGACATGGGGAGGGGCAGGGTAGTGGGTAGTAATGTGTGGATTACGGAGTTTTACAGGTAAGTAAACGTTTAAATAAATAAAATGCAAATGCATCGCATTTGGGGATGCAGTGCACTCAACGCAATTCGTTTTATTTATTTAAATGTTTACTTACCTGGGAAACTCCGTAATCCATACATTACTACCCCCCACCCTGCCCCTCCCCCTCCCCAGGTCACCGCCCTGCAGGTACTCCCACTGCCGGCCACGGCTGTCTGTATGCATTCACTACTCTTCATAACATGCGCTTCTCGGAAAAGGTTAAAGGCAGAGAGTCTGGAGTTCTGGCTTACCGCCCTCCTGGCTCGGTCAGACAGTTTCTAGACTCTGTGCCCTCAACAATTGCGGATCTGGCCATTACATCGGCCAATTTCACGCTGTTGAGTGATTTAAATATGCACTTTGAAGATACCGCTGACCTTGCCGCCCAAGAATTAATTTCCGGCTTATCTGCACTACAGCTAATCCAACTTGTCTCATCTCCTACACATATGAAAGGACATCTATTGGACCCGGTATTTAGTAATTGCCCAGGTCTAGTGATAGAGCCCTCTATACCTCTTCCATGGACTGATCATAAACTCATCCCGCTAATTTGGGGTATCCCAAAATCGCCTGCTCTTTTGACAGGCTCTTGAGAGGCACGAGACTGGCCCAAACTATCAACTGATGAGTGGGTTCAGGAGCTCCAAGCCACAATTCCTCCGATTAATACTGATCCCACAGTAGCTAATGACACCTTTAATAGTTGGATAACTCAGTCACTTGACACTATTCTCCCAGTAAAAAAATCGCGGAATAAGAGATCCAGAATGTCAGCCCCTTGGTACACTATGGAACTTAGGGAGATCAAACGCAAGTGCAAGAGGTTGGAGAGAAAATGGCGTTTGGGCTACGTAGATCTGGACAAAGCTGTATACAGAAAATCCATTAGAGATTATAAGCTAGCGATTAAGAAAGCTCAATCTCAGCATTACACACAACAGATTAAGAATGCTAGGTCCAACTCGAAGGAAATATATAGGATAATAAAAAATCTCACTGCCCTTCCCCAGCCTCCTATAAACAGCGACGACTTACAAGTTCGCTGTAATGAGCTGGCAGATCATTTCTTTAACAAAATAGATTGTATTTATTCTACCTTTCCAGTCACTCAACCAAATAACTCAATAATTACCCCTGGTTACCCCAGACATGATGTGATAAACAATATATCACCAGTGCTGGAGAATTTTCCTCTGCTGCAGTCGGACCTATTATCCATTCTAATGACCCAGGTAAAATCGGGTTCCCCCGGCGATCCGGCCCCTCCTTGCTTCTTAAGAACTGTTAGTGAGACTATCCTTCCGGTTATGCTGAAGGTACTTAATGCCTCAATTTCCACCAAGACAGTTCCCGCTAAGTGGAAAGAAGCCAGGGTGAAGGCACTTGCTAAGAAGCCTAATGTGAGCATTAATAATTTTAATAACTATCGTCCAATCTCTCTGCTCCCCTGGGCTAGTAAGTTACTAGAAAAATATATCAACAACCTTCTGACCACTTTCTTGGAGGATAACAGTCTCCTTGATCCCTCGCAGACTGGCTTCCGCCCCAAGCATGGGATGGAGTCGGCTCTGTTGGCGGTCCTGGAGGAAACTAGGGGCATCTTGGATCGGGGAGGATCGGTGGCAGTCATCCTCCTCGATCTAAGTGCCGCCTTTGATACTGTAAATCATACAATCTTGATACAGCGCCTCCGGGAGATTGGGATACAAGGAGGAGCATTGGAGTGGATCTGTTCATTTCTATCAGGCAGAAAATTCCAGGTCTTTGAGGGAGCGACCATTTCCACAAGCAGGTCCTTAGACTGTGGAGTCCCACAGGGGTCCTCATTAAGCCCGACGTTATTTAACGTCTATATGAGACCGCTGGCTGGGGTCGTCCGTCCGTATGGTATTAAGATCGTGACCTACGCGGACGACACCCAGCTGGTGGTCTCTCTTACGCGGGCTGGGGACCCTGTGGGCACAGCAGACTTGATGGGATGCCTGAGCGAGGTTAGTAGGTGGATGACCCTGTCTTGTCTCAAACTTAATGGAGACAAGACAGAGGTCATGATGTTGGGACATCTAGCTCCATCTACAATTGACCAGATCTGGCCAGCCTGCTTAGGCACTCCCCCAGTCCCCAGGGATGCCATCAAGAGCGTGGGTGTCTGGTTGGATAAGTCTTTGACGTTTGACCATCAGGCTGTTGTACTATCTGCCACTTGTTTTGGCCTCATTAGAATGGTGAATAAGATCCTTCCGTTGTTACCTTTTGAGGCAAGACAAATTGTGGTCCAGGGACTAATTCTCTCGAGGTTAGACTTCGGAAATGCGCTCTATCTTGGGGCCCCAGATTTCACATTAAAAAAGCTACAAATAATCCAAAATTGTGCGGCTCGGACATTGCTTCAAATCTCTCGGAGGACCTCTGTAAAAGCTGGACTGATAAGACTGCATTGGCTTCCGGTGAGGGAAAGGATCAGTTTCAAATCTCTCTGTTTTGCCCATCAATCTTTCTGGGAATCCGGTCCATTAATTAGCCTCCCTTTAATCACTCCCTATGTACCCAGCAGATAGCTTAGGTCCACCAATGCTCTACTTGCCGTTGTACCAAAGATCAAACGGTCTAGATCAGGAGGTCGGTCCTTTTCCTTGAATGCGGCCAAGTTGTGGAACAGTCTGCCTTTCTATCTAAGGTCCAATTCGGACCTTACTTCTTTTAGGAAGCAACTGAAGACTTTTTTGTTCAATAAATAGCTTGTATCCTTTTGAGTTTAATGCCCCTCTGAGACTAATTGTTAGCAGTCAGCGCTAGGATGCCTCTGGGCAACTATCTGCGCTTTATAAAAACCCATTTTCATTTCATTTCATTTCAGAGTTAACTTGAAAGTGTGGGAGCACATAGCTCTCGGGGTGAACTTACAATAACCTTTCTTAACAGATGCATTCCAGACCTAAGAATCGCATCTCTGTGTGAATGAGCTCTGTGATTGCAGATTCTTTCTGAATTACAGTCGATTTGATGGGCAGCTGCTTGATGAAACGTTTGTGGGTGGTGTTTTAACTTATGACAGTTCTGGAGGGTGCAAAGTAAAAGAAAGCAGGAATTGGTGAAATGAATCTATGGACCAGGTAAGAATATGGTAGCTGAGAGTAATAGTGTATTTGCAGCAGACAACTATGTGCAGGGCATAGCTTGGAATGCCACCGACTGTACTCAAAATGTACTTTATAATGAGATGATTGCCTATCACTGAGTAGAGTAAGTATGACCTCTGTCTAGTCTATGACCCAAGTTATTTTGTTTATTAGCCGTATAATTTCCATAATGCTTCTCAAACTCAGGTGAGTTTGAATCTCAGTTTGCCGATGCCTAGGTGGACTAAATGTGCACTTGTGTGTATTTGTGTGATCACTGGTAAGTAAGCTCACCTTTGAGGGGCTATGCGTGACATTTTTAAGTACAGGCAATTTACTATCTTTTTTGGTAAACATTGTGTAATGTTATCGGCAGGGCTGTCTGAGCCGGCAGTACGTACGGTTGATGTTATCTGTCTGCTTTCCAATCAAGGGATTTCTTCGTAAGTGAGCAGTAACACAGCTGTGTGAGCCTGTAAGATTGTCAAGCTTTGGGATCTATGGTCTGTGAAGCAGCGCCTTGAGACCCTCACGGGTGATTAGCACTTAACAAATCCCTGATTGATTGAGATTTGTGTAACTTGTGACTTGTTCACACTATCCCTTCCATGTAGAACCTCAACCAAAACATATGACTGAGAACCTCCTGTCAAGGGACTGGATGGGATGATGAAGTGAAGAAAGATGCTTTTGAAACTCGATAGGCCGAGGGGACTTTGGTTACGTGGATTTTCTTTACTGCCGGTAATGCACATTGCTCTAACTTCTGCTAAATGAAAATGACATTACAAGGTCCACAGTTTTGCCTCCGTTTTGTCATGATTTTCATTGGGAGTTTCAGGATCCTGTAATAAAGGTAAAGCTTGCTTGGCGCAACATAAAGGTGCCCCTTCAGACCTTCTCAGTTTCTAACTAATTATATGTAGATTGTATTATCAAGGCCCCATTTATCCCCAGATATTATTAGTGTGGTACCGAGCACATCCCCAAACATTCTTCAAGGTCTTTAGGCTCTCTCCTTCCACTAGTTTACTTTTCCCAGCTTTAGGAAGAAATTTACGCAACAACACGTTCAAAGTTCACCAGCCGCCACTGAGGAGGAGCTTTATGCACAGAGATCATCAGGAGCCTTCATTCCCCAGCAGTTTAATTAACCCACATAGACTGCAGACCAGTGGTTTCACTTGGTCAGCAGATTATATAACTGTAAGATACCTCGGTTTGTAATGTTCCAGTTGGTATTAAGTGAGGTCAAGTAGGAGAAGATCAGTTTCAATCTTTTGCTACAAACTCAGCCTTTCGTTCTTCGAGGGAGAATACAATAAACACCACTGTGTGGATGCTCTTACCTTCCATTGACATTGCTAGTAAACTACATGACTGTGGTAACACGTGGTATTTATAGGCATAAGTAAAAGTAGGCAAGTATGTATGCTGTGTATATATATAATGCAAATAGAAAAAGGGTTCAGCAAAGGCCATAACACTTTCAGATCTATTTCAGATGGACAGAGCCTAAACATTGGGATTTCACTAATAGCAAGCATGTTAGCCCTACCCGTGACAAACCAGATGACACCAAACACATATTTATTTCAAGGATTAGACACGTGAAAAGGTGACGATTGTCTCCTTTAGAGGGTCAAAGCTAGGAGGAAGAACACACAATGGAGAAAAATCTTCTTTGGCAATCTATATAGTTCTTGATTCAAGATGTAGACCACATTAGTGAAGTTAGTAATGCACCACACTCCCCCTCACATCAGGAAGGAGAAAAGAATGAGCAGTACACAGGTCCAGAGCAATGAGTTCTGTAACAAAATTGATGTAAAGTGCCTGAGGAAAAATGACATCAATAGCAAAAGATGCTAATAAAGACAACAGATGACAGGATAATTCCAAAGGAAGAATACAAACTACTGAGAAATACCAGGGACAAAAATGGCCAGCAAGTTGCTGAGGAGTGCAGCAAAAAATTGTGGAACTATTGCGTTGTGATGCATTTTGTCTTTTCACATGCTGTCTCTTATATGCCTAAACAGAAAGGAGGCTCATTGGTGGAGGCTCTGACACATCTTGTATTGGAAAGTTACAAGAAGTCCTAATGGAGCCATCATTGTCTTAGATGGTGTACTTTATATCTTTAAACTCTGCCCTTACTGGAAACTCAAGCTATGCGTGACTCTGTGAAGAAGCCCAGATTTTACATTTTTCAAACCAAACAGCTTTCTGGAAGCACTCTACCATGATTGCACTCAGTGCCATCCACTATCTGTTAAACGCCCATTTCAGTTTCCATGGGAATGGAGGCACCGGAGCAACTTAGATGATCAGAAGGCCTCGCTCTCAGCATGGCATGGTGTGCATCAGCACACCGAACAGTTGCTTATACAAGAATTCTTCCTTCCACAACTGCATGAACTTGGGCCATCCCTGATATTTTGCTTTGTTGTGTGAACAAACGTGGTAATTTGCAAAGTTAATGGGTCTGTCACCAAGCCACACAGTTCTGGCGTGTGTTTTTCATTTCACTTATCATGGTGGCTCTGGTTGATGACTGCCATTTTAAGAAATAGAAAGAAGGGGCAAAGCATGTGGGCGGATCTCCAAAAATTAAACTAGCAACTCTCTCTCACCTAAGTTAGTTTAAAAAAAGTCAGCAAGTGGGTATTGTGGATTAACTACACTTTTAGTACCTGGTGTAATTTCTTGAACTATTTCCTCCTACTAATTGCATATGGAAGAAGCCATTGGTGCCACCAAATAATGGCCTTTGAAAATGGCAAGCAGAGGGTGCAGACTGGGTGGGACAACCAAGGAAACAACCTGGCCAGAGTTGGTTTGATCCTCTGAAAATATTCAGGCTTTCATGGATAGATGATCCAAGAATGTACAGTGCTGCAGGCTGTGATATGAATGGCATATGTTGTCCCCATCCTCCACTGTTGGTAGCTAATATAAACACTTAGAAGAGTCCCCACTGGTGCTTCGCAAGTATGCCTCCCATGTGCGTGGGAATCCCCAACAAATGCTATGAACACCCCACTAAGGCTATCTAAAAAGAGGGATAGGTCAATAAAACATGTTAGCTGTTCTTGCTTTTCTTTCACTGGTCTGTAGACAAAACACTTTTGCCATCATGAATGCAAGTACACTGTAGCAGAGGATAAACAAGAGGCTAAGAGAAAGCGAAGCAGAGGAAGAAACAGGAAAATGAGAGAGAATCTGGAATAAAAGAAAAATAGATGTCAAAAGGAAGCATCAGGCAAGGCATTGGAATTGTAGGTGGGGTTCATCCACTGTTTTTTTGGGATCCATTCCTTATTTTCACCAGGACTCATGTCACCTGTGATGTGACTGTGCTCCTTTCTCTACCGGTGAAGTGTGCCAAAACAGGGGTAAACTGGCATAGTCTGACCATTACTAAATATCTGGGCAGATTATCCTTCCAACATGTACAGTTAAAACATGATTGACGAAAGGGTAACTTTTTGCTTCTTCTAGCCAATCAATGTCGCATCTAGGCCTTGGGAGAATGTAAGTGATGCTACCATAATTTGCTTAATTTTAGGAATTTCATGTTATGCCAATTTCCCAAAATATTGCGGTAAAAATGTGCAGGGAAGCGCACCATTCGCAGTAACAATTTACAGAAGACAAATGATGTTGGTTACAGCGTTTTAGTTTTTGCACTATTTTTTAATGCAAAAGTATCCTACTGTCAAGGACACATTTCACTCTAAAATATAGCTCAAAATAAAGGATTTATATTTTTGATTTACACATCATTTTGCCAACATTTTGTGTTATTTAGCTAAAGCAAATTATGCACAAATCACAAAACCCTAGTCCTCAATCCATCCTTGAACACATTGTTTGAACTTATTTTTCATTATTACTGAATTCCTCCTTATCAAGACCTAGAAGTTATTTTCGTCAGACCAGAGCTTAACTAGCATGTCTAATAAAGTGAGTTCTGCAAAGCTAATCTTTCATCTCTCCCAGAACGCTGTTTTCTACAGAAACCTAAATTCTAACCACCTAATTTCACACAACTGCTTCTGGACTCACCAGACACCATTTGGAGGCACCTGAAGAAATGCTAGTACGTATTGAAAACCAAAATTAATGAGCATTAGACACTCTTCCTCCCTTATCCACCTGCAAGTTTATTCACATGAAGACCAATCAAAGGCGCGCAGTTAGGCTTAACCAACTGAAACATTAAGTCAGTGCACTGGAAAGAAAATGGACTGAATTAACGGGACTATCTCATCGTACCACTTAAGTGTACTGCTGGGGCGACAAATCAGTTTGTGTCAGAGCTACAAAAAAGCCTTATTGCTATATAGGGTCACCCTCCATTCCTCAGAACCTACGTCAGTACTGTACAAAAATCGAATGGCGGTTCTGTCGTCGATAATTGTGGTAAAATGGATACCTGAAAGGGGTAAGTACACAACTAATCCTCCTACAGGAGTATCAATCATATCAAAATGATTCATTCACTCACACACAGTAAGCAAAACTTATAGTTTCATGGGTAAATGATATATTGCCGTACAGTAGTTACATTTGTTACTCAATAATGCATCCAAAGATGACCAGGTCCTGTCACGTGGCTAGGTTAGTCCCGCAATGAAACACTGCCATTTTACATGCACACATTTCTTAAGTTGCCTTCTTTTCCACACAATGACTTTTGACACACATTTGATTGTGCGACAGTGCATGATTAGTTTCTCTGAAGCCACATTGCTTACAAATTCCACTTCATAAGTACACTATCCCGACATCTTGAACAATGAATATTGAAAAGCTCCTTTCTGTATTTCTTGTGTATCTACCTGAGTATCCACGAGTGGCTGAGCGTAAAAGTTCTAGATCTGTTACTACAATTACTTGGGGAGTAAGGGTTGTCAGGTTTTGAGATTACCCTAACCATTAGTTACCTGACTAGGTTTAGGGGTACTCATGGGGGTGCTGTTAGCTAGCAGGTTTGTCGGCCAACATATCCTGAGACATGTATGGAATCAGTCTGGCACCATCCCAACATTTATGTTGTCAAAAGAAGTTCCTACTGAGAAAGTGGAAACTGTACAACAGTCCAGTCCGTTTCACTTAAACTGCAGGTAAGCTTTACTAGTAATGTCAGAACCCCTTTCAAAGGTCCCCAGGGCAATCAGGGGCTACTGGACGCAACCGAGGGGGTTGAGGCCATTTACTCCTGATGTTCCAGGGCCCAATTTACTATGGACCCTAAGAACCTGATCCTACTTCCCCTCCAACACTTGGCTCTCTGAAATAGCCTAGTCCGAACAGTCTAGCTCTCCTTAAGGGCAGGGGGAGGGGGAGGTAGATAGAGGGAGTAAAGACAGGCTCACAACTCAAAATTAGCACAACAGCATCAATAAATTACTGCTCAGCCAAATACTCACTATTATTAAAAAAAGTGAAGTATTTATTTTTACCGCTACCAACACAAAGGGAAATACAAAAATGGCAAACACCTACACAGTCCCCTGAGGTTGGGGCTCTAGTATTTTGTAGGCAAATTCAAGAGTCCCACTTCCCACCTTGCTGTAGCAGTCGTGGTTATTCTCCATTCACTTAAGACAAGATCCAGGGTTAGCCCCTCTAGTATTCGGGATCTTAAGATTCCAGCACCGAAGCTCTATCTCACAAGCAAGTAAGTTCCCCAGCAGACGACTTTGCCCAAATTCAGTTTTACCCGCGCCTGAAGGATCAGAGCATCTGAAGTTCTTGAGCATGCCCCCTCCGTGGCTGCTGTAGTGGAAGCTGCTGGTTCAAGTGAGTTCGCTGCATACAGACCAGGTGGGCTGGACTCGATAATCCTCAAGTTCCTGAAACAGCCATCGCACTCCCACAGCGATCAGACGTTCATCGTGGTTCTCCTTGCAGAGACAAGTCTTTCAGTCGTCCCTTGATGGAGAGAAGGTGATTCTGTTGCTGGTCCTGTGTTCTGGTATCCTCATGTCTCTGGCAATGCTCCAGAGCAGGGTATTTAGACAGAAAAAAATCAAGTTGTAGTTGTAAATATCATGATGCACAAATATCATGTGCAAAATATCGTTGACAAGAATATTGATTAGGTAAGGTAAGTAATATTGATGTCAAAAATATATATGTTGTTAATGTCATTTACAAAAATATCTATGGGCCCGATTTCGATGTTGAGTGGAAAGCCATCCGACAGCTTGATGGAGGCTTTCTGACCGACATCGATGGTTCCTTTCGACCGCCATATTATGATGCCGGCGGTCAGAGGGAAACAGGCGGGGTATTCTGCTACGACTCCGATGGGCTCCTTGATCCCATAATGACGTTAGAGCCAGCCTTGGTTCCACTGTCGGGATTAGGATGTCACTTTCCAATAGCCTTTCTGACATGGTAAGGCTGTAGGAAAGTCCCTTTGGGGGCCCCTAGCAGGGCCCTGTCCCTCTATGGCCTTGACAATGGTGCCCCCTACACATGCCTGCACTTGTGGCAGGCACCGAAGGGATGTTTAAAACATACATTTTTCAATGGCAGCTTGTGCTGTGGGCCTTTTCTGTATTGAAAAATTGATGTTTCTGACTGCCCATACAGCAGTCACATCCAAATTGTGCGGTCGGAACTGCCGACATATGGTCGGGCGGTTCCAATCCGCAACGATGCATCCAACAGATATCATAATCAGGCCCTATGTTGTTATTATTGATGTTAAATACCCATGTTGTTAATATCATTTACAAAACTATAGTTGTTTATGTATTTTAGTATATATTTTAAATATATATGTTGTACCTTTTTTGTATAGTTACTGTTATTGTTTTTTTATATAGTTTATACATTTTTAGTTGATTTTAAATTAAATGTAATGGTTTATTGTCATTTTTAGTGCTGTAGCAGGTTGTGGGGTTTATAGGGGTACGAGGTGGAAAGGAAATTATTTATAATTAATTTTGAATAATATGAATTCACTATTTGATCATGTTAATTGTGTAATTTTTTTTATTAAGTTAAGTTTTTAGGTGCGGGTTCTGGGGTGTGTAGGGATATAGGGTGGGAGGTAATTTAATTACAATTAATTAATAATTAAATTTTAATAAGTCATAATTATTTGATTGACAATTATGTAATTAATTACATTTTTTATTTATATTTTTGGTGTGGGTTGTGAAGGAAATTAATTATAATAATTCATCATCAATGTTAATTATTAATAAATATTTAATGGATAATTATGTAAATTGTATAAATCAGATATTTTTTAAGTTATATATCAGTTGTGGGTTAGTGGGTTTGTAGGGGTAAGGGGTGGGAAGTTAAATGTAAGTAATTTATTATTAGTTAATTATCATTGATTGTTTAGTTAATTATTAATTATGTAAATTATGTAGATAAGATATTTTCTCTTTTATACATTAGGTGTGGGTTGTTGGGTTTGTTGGGTCAAAGGGTGGGAAGTTAATTAAATATAATGAATTTCATATTAGTACATTATTATTAATTGTTTACTTGGTAATTAATTATGTACATTTTGTAAGTAAGATATTTTTTGATTTGTATATTAGGTGCGGGTTGTTGGGTTTGTAGGGATAAATAGTGGGAAGTTAATTAAATATAATTATTTTATTATTATTTAATTACTATTAATTGTTTAATTGACCCAAACAACTTCCGACCTGTTTCCAATCCTCCTTTCCCTGCCACAACTCTAGACAGATGTGTTCTCTCACAACTTATCAAGCATATCAAAAACAACAGTCTCCTGGACCCTCCCCAATCTGGTTTCAGAAAAGGATGCAGCATGGAAACAGCTATGTTGAATATTGTAGATGCCCTTCACAAATCTCTGGATACCGACCAATGCTGCCTGCTCATACTCCTTGACCTATTGGCATCATTCGACTCGGTCGATTACAAGCTCCCTCCAAAAAAAGATTGGTGCCGATGAGGTGGTACTATGCTGGTTCACATCCTTCCTACAAAACCACTCTCAACAAATAAAAGTAAGCATTCAGACTTCTGCTACAATGGCAATTATCCGGGGTGTCCCACAAGGCTCCGTCCTCTCACCCACTCTGTTTAATATTTACATGGAACCCCTTACTGTCATCCTCAATGAAGCAAACAAACCCGTCTATATATACACGCAGATGACACCCAGTTATACATGGAAAACTGCTCATTAGACAACATATACTGGCTAAACCCCACCCTCAAAGAAGTCCAAAACTGGCTATCTCGCACCCACCTAAATGTCAACCTAGACAAGACTGAAATTCTCCTCATATCAACATCAGAAATGTTCTCCAGATGCAAGATTGCATAAACTCCGTAGACCCTCTCAACTGCAATCTAACCTTAGCTGACTCTGTCAGATATCTAGGAATCACACTGAACAAAATCAAACCCTACCTACAGGCTAATGATCTTAAGTCTGCCACACAAGCTCTAGTGCTGTCTAGATTAGACTACAGGAATGACTGCATGTCTCACTCCCAAAGCGCTACACGCTGGGAAACCTGCCTCAAAACTCAAAAAAGCAGGTCAGACAAGAAACCTAAGAAGCTTAAACACCCTACTCTTCTTTCGTCCCAAAGCCCATAGACCAAAAACATGGGCACACTCTTTCTTGAGCTTTAAGTGACAGCTAAAGGATCTTCTCTTCAACTGACACCTCAACTAGGGGATCATCAATCGCCCGACGTGACAGGTTCTCCAACCCCTGCTCTTTCTATATGCTGTCCTTGCTATTTCTCTCCCCTCATGCTCACCCACTGACTTGATTAGACTCAAATCAGCTGTCCTGATTCTACTTGTGTTTTTGTGAACATGTACCGCTGTAAAGAGCTTCAATACCCTATCTCCTAAGTAAATACATTGATAATTATGTAAAATGTGTAATTATTATAATTTTTTAGATATATTTTAGGTGTGTGTTGTTTAGTTTGTAGAGGTATATATTAGGAAGTTATTTAAGTAATAATACATTTAAAAATAGTCATTCCTTCTTTAAAAACTGTTATCTTTTATTTTTTGTGTTAATTGTGATATGATTTTGTATTGTAAATAACATTATATGTGTTGATTGTTATTGTCAGAATATAGTTTGCTATTTTAATTTTATTAATATTTGTTTTAATATGTATATATATCTTGTTATTTGAAATAGTTAACATGTTTTATTTGTTTGAAGTGAACGACTCTCTCTCTACTGTTGCACAGGCTGGATTGGGAATCATAAATTTTACATAACTGCAATCCAACGCTTTCTCTACTGTTGCACAGCCTGGAGTGGGATTAGTAAATGTTACCCCTCCGCAATCCAACACTTTTCCTACTGTTGCAGTGACTGGAGTGGGAATAGTAATTTGCCCCCCTCCTGAGTTCAACACGTTCTCTACTGTTGCACTGATTGGAGTGGGAATAGTAATTTTTACCCCTCCTGAGTTCAACACTTTCCCTACTGTTGCACCAACTGGAGTGGGATTAGTAAAGTTTATGCCTTCGCAATCCAGTGCTTTCCCTACTGTTTCACTGACTGGAGTGGGAATAGTAAATGTTCCCCTTCCTAAGTCTAACGCTATTGCACAGACTGGAGTGGCAATAGTGCATCTTACCCTTTCTGAGTTTAACACTTTTCCTTCTGTGCACAGATTGGAGTGGGAATAGTATATGTACAATTTTATAGATATGTTTATATTGTTACATTTATATTATTATGATGTTTCTGTGTATTTTAAAATTATATTATTTTTATTTAGTATTCTTTATATTATGTAATACATTTTAATTTGCTATATTATTACATTTACAAAACCTTAGTAAATCATTATATGAATTAAAATTATAATTTTAATAATAGTTTTATATATTATATGTTTAAACAAAGATACACACATACATATGTGCGTGTGTTTTTATTAAATAAATATAACATATATATATATATTTTAATTATGTAAATAGATTTAATTTACATTATACTAATGTTAAATGTTAGTATATTTAATGTTTAATATTTTTAACTATAAATATGTTAAAAAACTACATTTTTGGCGTTGACATTAGTGTACAATGATATCCTTTTTCAATATTTTTCTCATTTGGTTTTAAGGATGGGAAAAAGGTATTTTTGTGCTTGATAATTTTGGCACAATATTTATATACCCCAATATTTTTCGTGTCAATATTCAGACTTCTTGCTAGCTCTGGTGACCTTCTCTGGCATATGGGGTCACCATTTTTCTCCTATACCTTGGCACCGACCCTATCGTCACAGCAGATGCCTGCATGGAGGCCCTCTCAGCATATGGGGTTGCCAGCTTCTCGCCATGCTATGGCTACGGCCGACTCCACATGGCAATCCATCAGCTGCAGCCCCTCCTGACATACAGGGTTGCCAAATCCTCACTGCACACAGGCTCCGGCCTGATCGGTACAGCAATAGGGGGAGCTCAATTTGTGAATGGGCACTCCTGTCATACGATGTAGGAAGTTGGCTCTCTATAAACTATACCAAAAATAGGTATAATGTGCAGAGAGTCCACAGGATCCCCAAAGGCTTTATAGAGGCTAAAGTAGACAATACTAATGCTCTATTTTGTGGTAGTGTGGGTGAGCAGTTATGCTTATCAGAGGGCAATGTTAAGCATTTGTTGTACACACAATGGCAATACATGAGGCACACACTATGAATATATCCAGGACCAATTTATAAAAATATTACTTGGTTATATTTATTTCGTAGAACCACAAAACTTCGTCTTAGGCAAATACATTTTGCAATAGAAATACTTTTCACTATACAGTAGTGGACACAGCGCAGAATTCCGACTTTGCAATGTTAACCTATGGAAGGAAGAAAACATTCAGCATTCGTATAGGTAACATCGACTTACAAGACCAGTCTTCTGGAGTTAAGTTCTGTATTGGGCAATGTTCAGTTCAGTACCAACAGTACACCACCAGCGGAACAGGGGTGGCCGGGTGCAGGGTGCAAATACGGTATCGGGGGCCCAATACAATCCAATGAAGAATGGGGCAGTCAAACAGAGGCTGCTTACAGGTAGGTAATTTACAACAAGGGGTGGTGATGGACAGAGTCTCTGAATTAAGCAGAGTACTCTCACCCAGTCAAGAGATCAGGGCTAGATCCAACACCGTTTTTTAGCTCATTGCACCATCCCAGTTTCAGAACCTGGCTGTATGCAAATTAGTCCATCCCTGGCCCAGTGCATCATGGGAACAGGGCAGACCAGACTACAAAAGCCAATTCTTACACTGGGAAGGAAACAAGCTTCCGGGGACCGGTTTCTGCCATTTCAGGCGTCTTCGGCCCGGCTTGCTTGAATCCTGATGGTGCAATGAGCAAGGGACTCACATCTGAGTATACCCTTCCACGCTTAGGGTGGACAAAATAATTTACAACAAGGGGTGGTGATGGACAGAGTCTCTGAATTAAGCAGAGTACTCTCACCCAGTCAAGAGATCAGGGCTAGATCCAACACCGTTTTTTAGCTCATTGCACCATCCCAGTTTCAGAACCTGGCTGTATGCAAATTAGTCTGTCCCTGGCCCAGTGCATCATGGGAACAGGGCAGACCAGACTACAAAAGCCAATTCTTACACTGGGAAGGAAACAAGCTTCCGGGGACCGGTTTCTGCCATTTCAGGCGTCTTCGGCCCGGCTTGCTTGAATCCTGATGGTGCAATGAGCAAGGGACTCACATCTGAGTATACCCTTCCACGCTTAGGGTGGACAAAATAATTTACAACAAGGGGTGGTGATGGACAGAGTCTCTGAATTAAGCAGAGTACTCTCACCCAGTCAAGAGATCAGGGCTAGATCCAACACCGTTTTTTAGCTCATTGCACCATCCCAGTTTCAGAACCTGGCTGTATGCAAATTAGTCCATCCCTGGCCCAGTGCATCATGGGAACAGGGCAGACCAGACTACAAAAGCCAATTCTTACACTGGGAAGGAAACAAGCTTCCGGGGACCGGTTTCTGCCATTTCAGGCGTCTTCGGCCCGGCTTGCTTGAATCCTGATGGTGCAATGAGCAAGGGACTCACATCTGAGTATACCCTTCCACGCTTAGGGTGGACAAAATAATTTACAACAAGGGGTGGTGATGGACAGAGTCTCTGAATTAAGCAGAGTACTCTCACCCAGTCAAGAGATCAGGGCTAGATCCAACACCGTTTTTTAGCTCATTGCACCATCCCAGTTTCAGAACCTGGCTGTATGCAAATTAGTCTGTCCCTGGCCCAGTGCATCATGGGAACAGGGCAGACCAGACTACAAAAGCCAATTCTTACACTGGGAAGGAAACAAGCTTCCGGGGACCGGTTTCTGCCATTTCAGGCGTCTTCGGCCCGGCTTGCTTGAATCCTGATGGTGCAATGAGCAAGGGACTCACATCTGAGTATACCCTTCCACGCTTAGGGTGGACAAAATAATTTACAACAAGGGGTGGTGATGGACAGAGTCTCTGAATTAAGCAGAGTACTCTCACCCAGTCAAGAGATCAGGGCTAGATCCAACACCGTTTTTTAGCTCATTGCACCATCCCAGTTTCAGAACCTGGCTGTATGCAAATTAGTCTGTCCCTGGCCCAGTGCATCATGGGAACAGGGCAGACCAGACTACAAAAGCCAATTCTTACACTGGGAAGGAAACAAGCTTCCGGGGACCGGTTTCTGCCATTTCAGGCGTCTTCGGCCCGGCTTGCTTGAATCCTGATGGTGCAATGAGCAAGGGACTCACATCTGAGTATACCCTTCCACGCTTAGGGTGGACAAAATAATTTACAACAAGGGGTGGTGATGGACAGAGTCTCTGAATTAAGCAGAGTACTCTCACCCAGTCAAGAGATCAGGGCTAGATCCAACACCGTTTTTTAGCTCATTGCACCATCCCAGTTTCAGAACCTGGCTGTATGCAAATTAGTCTGTCCCTGGCCCAGTGCATCATGGGAACAGGGCAGACCAGACTACAAAAGCCAATTCTTACACTGGGAAGGAAACAAGCTTCCGGGGACCGGTTTCTGCCATTTCAGGCGTCTTCGGCCCGGCTTGCTTGAATCCTGATGGTGCAATGAGCAAGGGACTCACATCTGAGTATACCCTTCCACGCTTAGGGTGGACAAAATAATTTACAACAAGGGGTGGTGATGGACAGAGTCTCTGAATTAAGCAGAGTACTCTCACCCAGTCAAGAGATCAGGGCTAGATCCAACACCGTTTTTTAGCTCATTGCACCATCCCAGTTTCAGAACCTGGCTGTATGCAAATTAGTCTGTCCCTGGCCCAGTGCATCATGGGAACAGGGCAGACCAGACTACAAAAGCCAATTCTTACACTGGGAAGGAAACAAGCTTCCGGGGACCGGTTTCTGCCATTTCAGGCCATTTCAGTGGTCTGCTTAATTCAGACACTCTGTTCATCACCACCCCCTTTTCTGAATCGTTTTTGGCCACTATAGGTGTGGCAGGGTATACTCAGAGATGAGTCCCTTTCTCACTGCTCCATCAGGATTCAAGCAAGCCGGGCCGAAGAGGCTGAAATGCCAGAAACCGGTCCCCGTTAGCTTGTCTCCTTTCTGGTGAAGAATTGGCTTGGTAGT
Source organism: Lissotriton helveticus (assembly GCF_964261635.1). Classification (NCBI taxonomy): domain Eukaryota; kingdom Metazoa; phylum Chordata; class Amphibia; order Caudata; family Salamandridae; genus Lissotriton; species Lissotriton helveticus. The sequence goes on from NC_136065.1 coordinate 1,289,593,457, forward strand.
TTGGTCTGCCGTGTTCCCATGATGCACTGGGCCAGGGACAGACTAATTTGCATATAGCCAGGTTCTGAGCTGGGATGGGGCAGTGAGATAAATAACGGTGATGGATCAAGCCCTGATCTTTGGACTGGGTAAGAGTGGTCTGCTTAATTCAGACACTCTGTTCATCACCACCCCCTTTTCTGAATCGTTTTTGGCCACTATAGGTGTGGCAGGGTATACTCAGACATGAGTCCCTTTCTCACTGCTCCATCAGGATTCAAGCAAGCCGGGCCGAAGAGGCTGAAATGCCAGAAACCGGTCCCCGGTAGCTTGTCTCTTTTCTGGTGAAGAATTGGCTTGGTAGTTTGGTCTGCTCTGTTCCCATGATGCACTGGGCCAGGGACAGACTAATTTGCATATAGCCAGGTTCTGAGCTGGGATGGGGCAGTGAGATAAATAACGGTGATGGATCAAGCCCTGATCTTTGGACTGGGTAAGAGTGGTCTGCTTAATTCAGACACTCTGTTCATCACCACCCCCTTTTCTGAATAGTTTTTGGCCACTATAGGTGTGGCAGGGTATACTCAGACATGAGTCCCTTTCTCACTGCTCCATCAGGATTCAAGCAAGCCGGGCCGAAGAGGCTGAAATGCCAGAAACCGGTCCCCGGTAGCTTGTCTCCTTTCTGGTGAAGAATTGGCTTGGTAGTTTGGTCTGCCCTGTTCCCATGATGCACTGGGCCAGGGACAGACTAATTTGCATATAGCCAGGTTCTGAGCTGGGATGGGGCAGTGAAATAAATAACGGTGATGGATCAAGCCCTGATCTTTGGACTGGGTAAGAGTGGTCTGCTTAATTCAGACACTCTGTTCATCACCACCCCCTTTTCTGAATCGTTTTTGGCCACTATAGGTGTGGCAGGGTATACTCAGACATGAGTCCCTTTCTCACTGCTCCATCAGGATTCAAGCAAGCCGGGCCGAAAAGGCTGAAATGCCAGAAACCGGTCCCCGGTAGCTTGTCTCCTTTCTGGTGAAGAATTGGCTTGGTAGTTTGGTCTGCCCTGTTCCCATGATGCACTGGGCCAGGGACAGACTAATTTGCATATAGCCAGGTTCTGAGCTGGGATGGGGCAGTGAGATAAATAACGGTGATGGATCAAGCCCTGATCTTTGGACTGGGTAAGAGTGGTCTGCTTAATTCAGACACTCTGTTCATCACCACCCCCTTTTCTGAATCGTTTTTGGCCACTATAGGTGTGGCAGGGTATACTCAGACATGAGTCCCTTTCTCACTGCTCCATCAGGATTCAAGCAAGCCGGGCCGAAGAGGCTGAAATGCCAGAAACCGGTCCCCGGTAGCTTGTCTCCTTTCTGGTGAAGAATTGGCTTGGTAGTTTGGTCTGCCCTGTTCCCATGATGCACTGGGCCAGGGACAGACTAATTTGCATATAGCCAGGTTCTGAGCTGGGATGGGGCAGTGAGATAAATAACGGTGATGGATCAAGCCCTGATCTTTGGACTGGGTAATAGTGGTCTGCTTAATTCAGACACTCTGTTCATCACCACCCCCTTTTCTGAATCGTTTTTGGCCACTATAGGTGTGGCAGGGTATACTCAGACATGAGTCCCTTTCTCACTGCTCCATCAGGATTCAAGCAAGCCGGGCCGAAGAGGCTGAAATGCCAGAAACCGGTCCCCGGTAGCTTGTCTCCTTTCTGGTGAAGAATTGGCTTGGTAGTTTGGTCTGCCCTGTTCCCATGATGCACTGGGCCAGGGACAGACTAATTTGCATATAGCCAGGTTCTGAGCTGGGATGGGGCAGTGAGATAAATAACGGTGATGGATCAAGCCCTGATCTTTGGACTGGGTAAGAGTGGTCTGCTTAATTCAGACACTCTGTTCATCACCACCCCCTTTTCTGAATCGTTTTTGGCCACTATAGGTGTGGCAGGGTATACTCAGACATGAGTCCCTTTCTCACTGCTCCATCAGGATTCAAGCAAGCCGGGCCGAAAAGGCTGAAATGCCAGAAACCGGTCCCCGGTAGCTTGTCTCCTTTCTGGTGAAGAATTGGCTTGGTAGTTTGGTCTGCCCTGTTCCCATGATGCACTGGGCCAGGGACAGACTAATTTGCATATAGCCAGGTTCTGAGCTGGGATGGGGCAGTGAGATAAATAACGGTGATGGATCAAGCCCTGATCTTTGGACTGGGTAAGAGTGGTCTGCCTAATTCAGGCACTCTGTTCATCACCACCCCCTTTTCTGAATCGTTTTTGGCCACTATAGGTGTGGCAGGGTATACTCAGACATGAGTCCCTTTCTCACTGCTCCATCAGGATTCAAGCAAGCCGGGCCGAAGAGGCTGAAATGCCAGAAACCGGTCCCCGGTAGCTTGTCTCCTTTCTGGTGAAGAATTGGCTTGGTAGTTTGGTCTGCCCTGTTCCCATGATGCACTGGGCCAGGGACAGACTAATTTGCATATAGCCAGGTTCTGAGCTGGGATGGGGCAGTGAGATAAATAACGGTGATGGATCAAGCCCTGATCTTTGGACTGGGTAAGAGTGGTCTGCTTAATTCAGACACTCTGTTCATCACCACCCCCTTTTCTGAATCGTTTTTGGCCACTATAGGTGTGGCAGGGTATACTCAGACATGAGTCCCTTTCTCACTGCTCCATCAGGATTCAAGGAAGCCGGGCCGAAGAGGCTGAAATGCCAGAAACCGGTCCCCGGTAGCTTGTCTCCTTTCTGGTGAAGAATTGGCTTGGTAGTTTGGTCTGCCCTGTTCCCATGATGCACTGGGCCAGGGATAGACTAATTTGCATATAGCCAGGTTCTGAGCTGGGATGGGGCAGTGAGATAAATAACGGTCATGGATCAAGCCCTGATCTTTGGACTGGGTAAGAGTGGTCTGCTTAATTCAGACACTCTGTTCATCACCACCCCCTTTTCTGGATCGTTTTTGGCCACTATAGGTGTGGCAGGGTATACTCAGACATGAGTCCCTTTCTCACTGCTCCATCAGGATTCAAGCAAGCCGGGCCGAAGAGGCTGAAATGCCAGAAACCGGTCCCCGGTAGCTTGTCTCCTTTCTGGTGAAGAATTGGCTTGGTAGTTTGTCTGCCCTGTTCCCATGATGCACTGGGCCAGGGACAGACTAATTTGCATATAGCCAGGTTCTGAGCTGGGATGGGGCAGTGAGATAAATAACGGTGATGGATCAAGCCCTGATCTTTGGACTGGGTAAGAGTGGTCTGCTTAATTCAGACACTCTGTTCATCACCACCCCCTTTTCTGAATCGCTTACAGGTAGGTAGCAGCTGCTTGGGGAGCCAGTATCCAGGGGTTGAAGCAAGCACTGGGCCGGGTCCATAGTAGCACCAACACTACACCACCAGTGGCACATGTGCAGGTGCCCAATGTAAAGCAATGGAGAAAGGCAAAATCAGAAAAGGGCTGCAGGCTAAGGCCAGTAGGCCAGTAGGCCGGTCGAAGGAAACCAACAGTTGGAGAGGTAAGTTACGATGCTTCGGGATGTAGGGACACCTTTGGTCTGCTTCACCAAGACCAAGGGCCAACGAGTGCAGGGGTGTCTTTGGATGTCGGAAACGACTTACCAGAGCAGGTCACGGTTGAGGGAGTCTCCGTGCAGAGGCTGCAGATGACATTGAGTAGTCCTGGAAGGGTCAACTCGTGGTGACTCAGGCTCTGAAGTGCTGGGAAACCTCACTGGGACCAGTGGACCAGTTGAACTCATATCAGAGGCGTCGGATGCAGAGGTGGAACTGAACTGTTTTCGCAGTTCTTCAAGTCACAGAGGCCTTTACTTGGAAGTTGTTGCCAGTGAACAGATCCGCTGTTCTCCAGAGATCTTGATCTTTGTCGAAGGCAGGCAGTCCTCCCAAGGTTTTGGACGTCTCTGAGATGCTGAATGATTCATCTTTTGGTGCAGGATCGTCAAGGGCTGCAGACAGACTGGTAGGGCTGGACTAAGTCAGTAGTTATCTGAGTCTTCTCTGCTGGTGTGGCTCTGTAGTGTCTGGCTCTTCTTAGGTCATCAGGAGCTGAAGTTCAGGGGCTGGGGATGCTACCTAAATACTAGATGTAGGCGTGTTACAAGGGAGTGACAGGTAGTGGCCAGTGGGCTCCTTACCTGGGGTATCTACACCTTCTATTATGTCCATCTCCCGTGGGTTGGGGGGCATAGTCCTAGCCCTGATTGGAATTGGATAAGTCTGAAAAGTGTACATCACCTCACTTCTTGCACCTGATGGTTGGAGGTGGCAAAGGGGGGGCACACCTTCTATTCTAAGTTTTCCTGCCTGTCCTCACCCAAAAAGGGGGTGAAGACAGGAAGTAGGCTTGTTCCCTCTAACAGGAGAGGCTGGGGTTGCATTACAAAGGAGGCAAGGCCTTTGAAGCTCCTCACCACGGATGACTCTTCCTGACCAGGGGAGGTGTGAACACCTTCACCCAGGAAAGGTATTGTTCTCAACCTCTGAGTGCGCAGGCACTCACCCCATGAGGTCAAAACACTGTCTGGTGGTAGCAGGCTGGCTTAGGCCAGTCGGTGACCACACTAAGGGCCTCATTACGATGGCGGTCAGGCTACTTAGCAGTGCTCCACGGGGGACGGGCACCCTGCTTTGGGCCCCCACAAGGGACGGGCACCCTGCTTGGGGGTCCCACTGACATCCAAATAAGGCCTTAAGGGTTGGTAGGTTTCAGGGGACTCAATAACAAAAGAGAGAGTAAGGGAAATTATACAAGTATTATGTGAGGTGGGAACTCCTGGTCCCCAGAACAAATTACAAAAACAATAGAGGAGTATCCCCTCGTAGGCAGAGAAATGTTTCTCTGGATCTAGGCTTGAGTGCTCTAGTCAGCACAATATGCCCCAGCCTGTTATCGGATAATGCATATCCTTATAGAAGACCCCTCACTCACCAACCTAGTTGGTGACATGCTTCATCATCGGGGTCCCACCCCATAGGCTCTGGGGTGGGACCCCGATGATAACCACCCCATACTAACCAGCTCCACTGTAGTCAGGTGTCGCAGCACACCCTGTAGGCACAGGGTGTGCTGCGACACCTGACTACAGTGGAGCTGGTTAGTATTTTTTCTTTTATGTGTGCATAACTATCAAGAAGTGTATTAAAAGGGGCCAACACTACTCACTTCAAGTATTTATTCTTGAGTGCTTGAACCCTTATTAAAATTGGTGTGGCACCTGTGCCTAATTAGGTAGGCTTTGGTGTCATAAATTGTATTGTGCATTAAAAATAGCGAAGTGTGCTATGTGAAATGTGAAATTCACAAAAACTATTGATTAAAAAGGTCTACATGTTTCAACCACTACATACATTCAAAGGTTTTCGTCAGGACCGTGGTATTTTGAACTGGGTGGTCCGCACACGCTAAGGCGCGTCCTGCCCTAGTCCAAATAGGAGACCGCAAATTACGATCTCGTGTAAAAGGGTGCGTTTTTCCTTAGTCGGGAAAAAAACCTGTAAGGAAACAGGAGAACAAAAAACAGGAAGGGGTCACATACCAGGGTAGACAAAACAAATGTACAACATTTAACACATATGTTACTAGTCTTTACCCCAATCATATGGTCAATAGATGGGGTCATGCCAGCGTTTGAAATCAAACAGTAGGGTCCATCTATTGCGGTCACGCAACAGTGCTACAGTGATTATTGCCGGACTGTGCCTTTCAGTAAAGGACCAGCGCCAAAAAAGAGGTGTTGAACTGGTTTTGGCGTCTGGGAATATAGTGTGAAAAAGGGGGCCGTAATATGGGAGAGTGATCTTTATCGTGCTGCGATGTGGGCGGCTGCAGAAGTTTGTTTGTGAGCAGTCGTGACGTCGCTGTCGTGAATCATAAAAGCGACTTGTTTTTAGCTTACGCTTAGATGCGGCACTACCGCTTCATGGGCACCAGCGTTTCCAAGACGGCAAGAGTCCGTCTCCTGTGAAATGATAAAGAACAGATGCCAAATGTAAGCTATGAGCTGCCCGGGTCGGGCACTTTAGTACAACCTGCGGGATCGTGCGGTAAATAGTTTCCGCATTCAGGTCAGCCCGAATGTACTTACTTGCAACTTCTGATCATCAAGCGGAAAACCTACTTGGTTCCTGCTGGATGTGCCCCGAGGAATGACCGGAGTATCCGTACGGTGCCGGTAAAGTAAACCGATTGCATTTCCTGGTTGGGCGTGGCCTCGTCACGTGATCTTAGCACGTGGTTCGGTGAGAGCCCATCGGATCGTTTGAATGGAGAAGGTAGGAAGTCTACTCCTTTCCCGAGCGCCGATTGTTTGAAGCCTATTTACATTGCCATGAAGGTTTCAGGGGACACCTGTAAGAGGTCCTCTGTGTCCAATTTGTATTACATCTGAAACTGGAATCAGTGTAGGTTTATTATTAGTAGATGTTTGGTACCAAACATCCCATACTTCAGTGAAGCCATCATGGAGCTGGGGAACTTGTAGTGATGAGTGTCCAGCCCTTGTACTTACTATGACTTCTCTGCTCACTTACAATATCCAGAAATTGACAAGGATATTACAGGGTCATATCTGCTCGTGCAGATATGCCCTCACAGGAGATATAGTGAACCCGGCCTTAGGGCTAAGGCCTTCTCAAGGGGTGTCTTAACTATATCCCAAGCAGTGTATGTGGGCATGGCACAAAGGGATATTGGGGCAGAGCACGCTCCTAACTTGCACGCCAAATCTTCAGCCTTGAACATTTAAAATTTGTATTATTTTTGAGTACCAGGAGTGCATTCTTTTTCACTTTAAGAGGTTTTGTCCATATTTGTACCACTATTAGTCTGCACCCCGAATTAAGGATAAACTTATCAATCACCATCTTGGAGGCTACTTGGGAACATTGTACGGTACGAAGAGTTTCAACAGTATGAGTTATTTTCATCCCACTAAATCATTGAGCAACTATTTTTACAGTATTTTGTCATGTCTATGGTTGTAATGTTTTTATTTACAGCAATGTATGGTTCACTAATAACATTTGGCAGTTTGTATGTTGTGTGATACACATGTTTTTTAAGTTGTGTATTTCTGGGGGGTATTCATGATTGTTAGACGCACAGAGCACATTATATTTTTGTAAGATAACATCATGGTTTAGATTTCACGAGTGTATTAATGTTGTGGATTACATAGTGTTCATTTAGTTTTGGATTGGGTCAGAGGTCACGTGTCTTGTTTGAATTTCTCTGAGAATTTCTAATGGGCTTCACCTGTGGTGTATGCAGCAGGTTCAAAGACCACCAGCTCCTTTGATGCACTGCTTTTGTGGCGTTCAGGTCAAGCAGTTATGCTGCTAACTAATACGATGAGACATCTGGGTTTTTAATCAGGCCTGGCTATAGGGTTGTGCGAGGACTGTGGGGGCACCGTGTTTGCAAGTATATTATTGTTTTAAATGCACCGGTTGCCACTTCCTTGCCTCCAGCAAATTTCATACAACAATAAAAATGTCAAGATAACTCCGTGATTAATGTTCTTCCTAGAGTAACATTGGAGGTTTGTCTAGTGCAGAGGCGGCTCCTACTACAATGGCGAGGAGCTTGACCCCATTGGCTCAGAGCCAGTAGCTAAAAAATAAAACAATATTTCATTATCGTTTTATTTGTAAGCAGCTGGCTCAGCCAGCGTGTGCAAAGATGAACGGGGCCGGGGTATGGGAGTAGGGAGGAGGATGCTATGTGCACACTCTAAGTTCACACGTGGGCTTTGCCGGCTGTCTCAGGCCGGCCATACACACATGCACACTTATGTTTCTCTAGCCCGGCTGTACCGAACAGTCGGGTTATAGAAACAGCACAGACTGGCAGACAACTCAAGGTACGTTTTCCTTTTTTTATTATTAAACTACTCCACTACCCCACACTTCCATTCTGCATGCCCCCTCTCCCCGCCTCACTACCTTTTGTATATGGTGGCCGCCACTGGTCTAGTCGAAGTTTTGATTCATCATAAAGTAGAGCAGAGGGTTAATATGCCTGATGCAAAGGACATCTACGGTGCAGATCGCAAAGTGCATATAATGTAAATAGGTCAATGGGTTACTGCTTTTTTCTGAGAAATAAGCTAAAATCCTACTATAGAACAGTGAGAACAGTCATCGAAGAGCTGCATGCAAACTACAAGGCATAGATTAGAGAGTTATGCTTTTTCCCCCAGTCTTTCATTAGTCTAATGTTGCAAAAAGGGTTAATTTTGGTAAAAAGACAAAAAACAATTCTTATTATTAAATGTAATTCCCAACTATTTGTGTTATGTTTTTGCTTCTCCAGACCAAGCACTCTTAAACTATACTGTCTATCAGTATGGATGACATGGCACTCCTACACCTTGTAGTCCTCTGGCTTATGTAACATTCCTATACACTGATCTACACACGTGATTGATTGTCTGTGGGTAATGTGTGTGTGATGTAAAGTGCTCTGAAGCCTTACACTGGTGTGAGCGTCGCTGTAACCCTTTTTAAATGCATCTGTGTGAGAGAGTGGTTATGGAGAAGTAAGGGACACAGTTGAAGGGTGGTAGTGAGAGAATCTGTGGTGAAGGTGGTCTGGGGGGGCGCTCACAAACAGTTGCACAGGGCGCCACCAGCGATAACACCAACCCTGTTTTTAAATAGGTTATTTGAAGCAGTGTAAGTGCATTTTTTTTATCATTTTTAATTAGCATTTTTCCATTTTCTATTTGAGTGCACATATGGTTTCAAGCATAAAGTTCAGCACAGGTTTTGCAAGTGATTCATTGCACTTTCATGATTATTTCTCACATTTTTTTAGTAGATTCAGTGCAGGTATTTAAGCGATTTTATTGGTTTCAATTGCAGTAACAGGTGACACATTGGCTCAGGGTTTTGGTTAATTGAGTTTCATTGTTATGAAATTATTCCAAGTTAATTATGGGTTGATTTTGCACTACAGTTACTCCTGAAGAAGGGCTCAAGGACCAAATTGCATTGGGTGTATATATGCACAGCTACCTAAGAAGAGAGGTGGATTTTAATGCACTGTTGATACAAGTCTGGATGGGCAGTTTTACAGCATGTAAAGGTGGGAATCACCTATGCCTCCATATTAAAACTTTTGATGAATAAACATGGATTATAGTGGATTACTTTTGGATTGAAGTTGGATTCTTGTGGTTAAATTCTATGGATGTGAGTCGTCATGGCAGGGCAGGCTGTTGCTGGGCGCGACTGCGCAACAGCTTATTTGGCAATGTAACGTTAGTAATTTTTGGGCAGAGTACGCCTCCAAGCTTGCACGCCAAATCTTCAGCCTTGAATATTTAAAAATGTGATGACTTTTGAGTACCAGGAGTGCATTCTTTTTCACTTGATCATACAAGGATGTGTGCCATGTCGACTCCTCAGTTTTGTCTGCACCAAGACATGCAGGCAGCAGTGGCAGTGTGCATGTGCTTGATGAGGGGTCCCTTAGAGTGGCACAATTTGTGCTGCCGTTTTAGGGATCATCTTTAACCCCAGGGCCCTTGGTACCAGGGGTACCTTTTACAAGGGACTTATATGTGAGCTAAAGTGGTGCCAATTGTGTAAACAATAGGTAAAGTTTAGGAAAGGAGTTCTGGCATAGGGACGTGGTTGGGAGAAACCCTGTGCACTTGCCTCATTTTTCAGGCAAAAAGTGGGGGTAACCATGTCCAAAAGACGCATTGCGCAAGCGCTTCTGCCAGATTGACACATCTGCTCATGGCACCAGTGCACCAGGCCCCATATCAGGTGGTCTTGGATTACCTGGGTGATGACCCCCTCACCTGACAGTGAGATTAGCAGGCCTTGCCCCAACTTCTGGTCACAGGCACGTCTTGCAGAGATTCTCCTCCTTGCACAGCCCGACTGGCTGACAATTTTTGGGGTCTCAGGCTCCCCTTATTATAGTCCATTTCCAGACATTAAATGTAATTTAGAGTCTGACTCTTTAGAATTTATTTGTTGAGGGTCTGCTTCCTTTTTAAGTGTCCACTCCTCTGCCCTCTCTTTCTGTTACAAGCAGTTTGTCTCAGCCAGAGTGACTAGAGTTCACACTTGAATGTCAGCCATAGCCATGTATCAAACGATTAGCCCAGAGCTTACTCTTCATGATTCCGGTATCAGCACCATTATCTTCCTGAGATGTGCTGAGGCCCCCTCCTTTTGACCTCTCTCTGAATGAAAGAGCACATTTGAAGCGTACAGGGAAAGTCTGACCCTCCTCTCTCCAGTGTGTCCCATGCATCTTACAGGAATGCAGCAATACACAAATCTGTTGTGGGGAATTCCTCTACCTCCTCATGTTTCACCATGCAGGCTTGGGTTTTCCAAAAGGGAACCCATAGCCTGCCATGTATCATGTCATTCACAGGCACACATACATCCAGTATATGTATTTAATATATACACCATGCACAGCACTGTACATTGCCTGTACTGTACCATTTACAGGCACACCTACACCCAGCACATACATTTAACATGCATGTACTCCACAGCACTATACCCTTCATGTATTGTACCCTTCATTGGCACACATACACCGAGTACAAACACATCACTCCTGCGCTGCGCAGAACTTCACAACAACCCGATGTAGGCTAAGGTGTGAGATAAACACACAGCAGCGGAACATTGAATGAATGAGCCTGTAAGTTTCACACCAGTGACACAATGCTTGTGCTGGGTAACTCCTGCTAAAGGGAGAATCTTCTCACAACTATGAGGGCAGCACTTTGGGCACCTCTTCCAGTCCAACAAGACTGCACCTATTAAGAAAAGCCTATTTCATGGGACACACACAAAATCCATGCTTACCTATGACAAAATCTGCATTAGGGATCCATACATCAGTACAGTTGCGGCACACAGGGCAGGTGTGCACGCCCGGAGCTATACGGAGGACTTATCCTTCCCAACAAATAACATCAGAGCAAAGGGGCAACAGCCTAATGAAGCTCCCCATCTGTTTCCAAATGCTCCTTCCATCTGGACTGTGGCTCACCATTCCAAAACTGAATTGATCTGCCAATCGGAGTACAGCCAGCCTCTAATCATTACACACATCCCTTCGTTCACACACTAACCAATTTTCAATAAACAATTTAAACCAAAGCAAATATTTTAAAAAACGAATCTACATATTGACACAGTAAAACCCACTATGACATTTAGAATGATATATTAAAACGTATTATGACATCAAAATCATAACAAAACTTTCCTACCTCATTTTCAAGACATAACAAAGTCTTTGTCTTTTAAAGTCCATCTGTCTTTCACGTTGATGATGTCTTATCCCGTATTTACTCTGCAAAGCCAATGAATTAGGATGAATCTGCACCACATACAACATTTTCTTTCACCTGACGACACCTACTTATCTGATAGAAACTTATAGCCACAGATTCCTTAACTTTGAATTCTCCCCAGGCGCCAGCCTAGATCCGAAACATTTTCAGCAGCACCTTTGCACGACGTCATATGGCTCTGCGGTGACATTGTCTCCGGATATGACGTCAGTGGAGCCATATAAGTCCCCTCCGGCGTGGAGACGTCAGTTTCTTCTTTTCCGTGCTGCAATGTGGATCCGGAAAAGGGGTTCCTCGGGACGTCTGTTTTGGGTGTACTTTTTGGATGACTTTTTGCGTCTGGGAACAGTGTGCCTATGCCTTTGGGTTTTAAGACGTGCGAGACCTCTACTCGCCAGATGGCGCTACAGATCCACATTCCTTTTGTATGTGGTGCTTAGGAGAGCACCACTACTCTGAGGGGTGTGACGCCTGTAAGAGGCTGAAAACGAAGTCCTTGCTGGAAAGGCGAATTAAGTTGCTGGTGGCTCTTCTCTCCTCATCTGAGTCCAGGTGACGTCGATCTCCTTCCCGCTCTGAAGTTCCTGCACAGGGCGGTTTAAGAAGCCGTTCCCATGGGCGTTGCTCATCCAAGTCATTGAAATCCCATCGGAAGGGATTAAGGTCGCAGAGGTCTTTGGCCTTGCGGTGTCGTGACTTCGTTGCTGGTTTCTCCCGTTCATTACAAGAGTAGGTTACACAGGAGTTGACGCCGAGCCTCCCTCCTTATCCTGGATCCGGGGTGACTATGACCTAGATGCAGGCATTTTTTCATGCTCTGCAATCCTGCTTTGAGTCTACACCTCCCCATGGTGTGCCTTCGGGCCTCATGGAGGTTGAAGGGGCTTTGATTAGGAGTATGCCGGCGGGTTCGCCCTCAGCGCCGGTCAAGGACCTCGGCTTCGTGCCTGGAGTCACTACGACACTGGGACACAGCCCTGTGCAGCTTCCCGTTATGACATCGGTGGTGTCAGATGAGGTGGTGGACACAACGCAGCCGCGATGCCAGAGACACCATTAGTGGTGCACATTGATACAACGCTGCCCGGACATCAATCGACACCAGAGACGCCACTTATAGCCACTGCAGTTCCTGCACCATCTCCTTTACAAATTGAGGATGAAACTAGTTATGTTGCTATTTCTCCAGTATTGCAAGAAGACTCTGCAGAAACTGGTGATATCGACCTTGGTCAACCTCAGGTAGGAGGTTCTTTGGCGACATTTGGTGGAGATAGCAGTCTCCAACCGTCTCCTAATTTTGATCTGCTTTCTCCACCATGAATGGTGACGGATGCTAGTGCAGCTTTCGCTGAGAATATTATAAGAGCTGCTGGAATACTAAAATTGCAGCTTCCGTCTGTGACTTTGTCTTCTGATCCATTATTGGGTCTGGTTCATCCGGGTGTCACAGGTGTGGAACTTTTTCTAAATTATGGTGAATCTATGCATGACATTGTCCTGGGTACTAGGGCAAGGCCGATGTCCGGTATCTCTTTTAACTGTGCCGTTTTGCATCGTCATCTTCCTGCTCTGGACGATCCTGCTTGTCTTTCTTGACACCCTACTGCTAAAGGATTTGTTGCGCAAACTGCTACAGCTTCACCAAGTTTGGATGTTTCCCCTTTGCTTCTGCCAAGTAGAGAGTCTAGGTGGATGGAGATGTGTGTCCGGAATATCTTTGAGTTGGCTAGTTCGTCCTTGAGGTCTTTGAACACATTTTGTGTCTTAGGAAGGGCTGCCTATGCTTTGTGGGACTTTGTCGACCGCCTCCTTCCTTCCCTTCCTGAAGGGGTCAGGGCTGAACTCTCTAAGCTTGTAGGATGGCAAAGTTTAATAATAAATCGGCGATTGACACAACAGATTCCATTGGCAGAGTTATGACTTGATCAATTGCTCTCTGAAGACACGCTTGGTTGCGTGAGTCGAGATTTCCTGATAATGTTCAGGCGAGCTTGAAATTTTTTTTTTTTTAATTTAAAAAGCATTTGTAAAGCGCAGCGTTCACCCTACGGTTTCATGGCGCTATATAGAAGAGCCCAGCAACTCCAGGCAAGACAACCTGGTGCAGAGAAAGTGGGGATAGGATTACAGCGAAAAAGCCTGCTTAAACAAAAAAGTTTTTAGGTCTTTGCGGAAGGAAAAATAGTGGGTAGCAGATCGTAGATGGTCGGGTAGTGAGTTCCAAAAGGTGGGAGCCAGAGTTGAAAAGTTGGCTCCTCCCCACTTTTTCCGCTTGTAACGTGGGATTTGCAGAAGGGACTTGGAAGAAGAGCGGAGCTCTCTGACCGGAACATATTCGTTGATCAGAGAGGAAATGAAGGCGGGGGCAGTGCCCTGGCGTGCCTGGAAAACCATACAGCCGGTTTTAAAAAGAGAGCGTTCCTTGATAGGGAGCCAATGAAGCTCTTTAAGGAGAGGTGTGGAGTGATGGAAGCGTGGGAGACCATACACCAAACGGGCCGCTTGGTTCTGAACCATCTGGAGTTTCCGCAGGCTGTATGCAGGAATGCCGTTGTATAGGGCATTGGCATAATCTAGCCGCGAAATCACCAGTGCGGACAAGATCAATTTAAGTGCTTGGGGGGAAAAAAAACGAGAAATAGTGCGAATAGTGCGGAGAGTGAGGAAACAAGAGGAAACGACAGAACTAATTTGTGAGTGCAAAGTGAGCTGATTGTTCAATTTGACACCCAAAGTTTTAACTGTGGAGGAGGGAGTGGGGGTGAAAGACTTGCCCTTTGAAGGAGTCTATTTATTTGATAGCCATGCAAAGCCATTTTCCAGGTCTGACTCCGCTGGTGCCACAGAGACCTCTGCTTAAATAACAGTTTTACGAGGCCATACACCAAATATTTGAGAGGATGACCCCTCTAGTGTACTTCTGGGTCCCACTGGTGAGCTAGAGGCCCCATCAGGTTCTGCACCGATGGCTTAGGCTTCAGCTCCGGTGGGGTCTCTTGGATCCAAATCTGGATCGGCGTCGGTCGTGCTAAAGTGACCTTCCTCTGCCCTGGTCCCAAAGTTGCTGCTCCCGGCACCCCCCTGCGACGCCAGCCACATTCTGATTCCCGATGACTCCGAACGGCGTAGATCAATGCCTATTCCAGTGTCAATGAAGCTCAGGGACTCTAGCTCATAGCCAAACCTTATTGAGAAGGTTACAGGCATGGGAGAAGAATGGGAGGGGTCACTGGACCGTATAGAACAACAGTTAGATACTCCTGGTGAGGAATTGTACTGGTATGAGAACGATGCTAAAGCCAGTGCTCTGGACACCTTTCCAGATGCTGGTATGCTCTCTCCGCCTACTGTGGCTATGGAGGAGGGAGCTTCCCATGCTATGGTGATGAAGAGAGCAGTGGTGGTGTTTGACCTGGAGCTGCTCTCAGTGCAGGTCAAGACTAACCTCTTGACCGAAGTGCTTCAGGCTGGGGATTCCTCTTCGGAACCCTTTTTGACCTTCAATGAAGCACTGAGGGATGTACTTCTAGGCACTTGACCCAAGCCTAGAACAGGGGCTCCTGTGAACAGGACAATAGCACTACACCATCACCCTGCCGTGGGTGATACAGGTTTCCTCAGCCAACATCCTACCCCCTGAGAGCTTGGTATTTAAAGCCTTAACATCCCATGGTGCATTCCCTTCCGCGTCCTAGGACAGGGAATTTAAGAGGCTGTATGCACTTGG
The DNA here is from genome assembly GCF_964261635.1 of Lissotriton helveticus. Taxonomy (NCBI): domain Eukaryota; kingdom Metazoa; phylum Chordata; class Amphibia; order Caudata; family Salamandridae; genus Lissotriton; species Lissotriton helveticus. Next base: position 1,289,608,523 of record NC_136065.1, read on the forward strand.
GAAGAATATATTTTCGTACGCCAGCCCAGCAATGCGGTCGGTGAACACTGCATGCCTTTTGGGCCGTTTCTCGCATCCCTTATGGGAAACGGTTGCGCACGGTCTGCCACAGGTCCCGGAAGGGGCCCGGGCTGTGCTCTCCCAAGCAGTTAAAGATGGGAGGGATGCAACAAAATTCACCATTAGTTGTGGTATGTGTACGACTGACTCGCTGGGCTGAACTGATTTGGCGATGGTGGCCTTGCGGAGCCAAGCCTGGCTGAGAACATTTGGCTTTTCGGGGATGTCCAGGCCAACCTCATGGACATGCCCTTTGTGGGGTCCGTCTTTTCAGAGTGAAGGCAGATTCAATGCTGGAGCACTTCAAGAACTAAGGCCAGGTCCTGGGCCTCTCAGTGACACCTCACCCGCAGTTTGCCTTTCCCTCTTTCGTGGCAATGGAATGGGTTTCAACCATTGGAGCCATAACCTAGCATCTCCTGGCAGTCCATAACATCGAACGAATGGGTCTTGCAGATCATTCGGAGTGGTTACTCCCTCCCTTTCCAATCTTTCCCTCCCTCTTTACTGCCATTTCAAGAACGTTTGACAGAGGATAATCTTATCTGGCTCCGAGTGGAAGTTACAGCTCGACGGGGGTATAGAAAGGGCTCCAACATCAGAAGTAGGCAGTGGTTGTTATTCCCGCTACTTTCTGATACCCAAAAAAGACAAAGGTCTTCATCCTATTCTAGACACCTGAACCGTTGCGCTCTTCCTCAAAAAGGAGAAATTCAAGATGCTCACATTGGCTCAGGTCTTGTCTGCCCTATAACAAGGAGACTGGCTGGTAGCATTGGACTTGTGGGATGTGTATTTTCACATTGCCATCCTGCCTGCCCACAGGTGTTAAGTGTGGTTCAAGGTAGGCCACAAGCACTTTCAGTTGACTGTGCTACTCTTTGACCTTACCAATGCCCCTTTGTGTTCACCAAGGTGATGGCGGTGGTTGCAGCTCATCTGCGCAGGTTAGGGGTTTCATTCCTCCCTTACCTCGACAACTGGCTGTTGAAGACGTCCTCACCACAAACTGTTGTTTCCCACCGACAGACTTCAACGGACCTCATGCATTTGCTGTGGTTCTCTGTAAACATGCCAAAGACACACCTGACTCCTTCCCAGATTCTCCCTTTCATATGATCTGTTCTGGATAAATTGCAATTTTAGGCTTATCCTCCAGAGCTGGGAGCCCAGGATATTAATGTTATGATAAAGAAGTTTTAGACTATGCTCGATTAAAGTGAGAATTAATCTGAAGCAGCTGGGCCTCATGGCCTCCTGCATCCTGTTGGTAAATCATGTCAGATGGCATATGTGGGCTCTGTAGTGGGACCGGAAGATCCAGTTGGCGCAGAATCAGGGAAATCTCTCCGATGTGGTCCAAATCTCAGAAGGAACTGCAAAGGAACTGCAGTGGTGGCTTACAAACTGCGATTGGGTCAGAGACAGACCCCTCTCCCTTCCCTAACCAAATCGCACAGTAGTAACAGATGCATCACTTCTGGGATGGGGAGGCCATTTGGGAGATGTGGAGGTAAGAGGACTCTGGTCTCCGTTGGAATCAGGCCTCCACATCAACTTGTTGGAGCTCCGGGCGATCTGACTAGCATTGAAAGCTTTTCTTCCATCTGTCAAGATGGGGTGGGGTCATTGTAGGAAGCTGGCTCTGTATATGCTTACCAAAGTAAGTTATTGTGTGCAGAGTCCAGTGGATCCCCAGAGGCTTACAGAGGCATCAGTAGATAATACTAAATCTCTCTTTGTGGTAGTGTGGTCGAGCAGTTAGGCTTATCAGAGGAATGTATTAATCATTTGTTGTTCACACTCAGGCAAGAAATGATTACACACACTCAAAGACTGAATTCAAAATTGATTTATTGTTTTGTATAAAAAGTTAGTAATTTGTAATTTCATTTTAGAACCAAGAAGAACTCAGTTGTAGGTAAGTAACAATTTCAAGAATAGCAATACTTTTCAAATACAGTAGGTATTGTGTTGTAAAGGCATTGAAGAACTTTACAGGAGTAAAAATAAGCCTTTGGTGATGTCAATCAAACAGTAGCAAACTTAGCAAAAGAAAGAGATAGACATTTAGTACAATGGGCAAAAATGCAATGTGATCCTATGAAAGGAAAACAGTTACGCATATTTACAGGTAGCTACGTGACTTACACGTCTAGTTTTTAGGGGTATAGACCAACACTGGGCAATGGTCAGATCAAGGTAGATATTGCACCACCAGTGGCACTGGGGCAGCTGGGTACAGAGGTCCCTGGGGCCAATGTTAGTCAATGGAGACTGGGGGCACCCACTTGAGGTGCTGGTTGCAGGTAAGCACCTGCGGTTTCAGGGCCCATGCCCCAGGGGTTAAAGCAAGACCAGGGGGCCACAAGACAGTTTCAAACATACACCACCAGCAGCACAGGGGCGGCAGAGTGCAGGGGACAAATCAGCGTCGGGCACCCAATGCAAGTGAATGGGGATCTCATCTGCACAAAGAGGTTGCAGGCTCAGACCAGGAGGCTGGACAAAGGTGGACAACAGTTGGGCAAGTAAGTTATGGTGTCAATGGATGCCTGGGCACTGTTGATTGGGATTCCCAAAGTCAGGGGACTGAGGATGCAGTGGTGCCTTTTGGTGCCAGATTTTCTTTACAGGAGCTGGTCATGGTCAGGGGGACCCTTCGTGTTGAAGCCTCAGGCTTCTTCGTGGAGTTCAGGAGAGGTCAGCCGCTGACGGTGTTGATGTCAGGATCGCTAGGGAGACTTCACCGTTCCAGCTGGATCCAGAGTCCTTGTAGTTGGATTCTTCTAGACAGGGCTGCTGTTCTCAGGAAATCTGGTCTTTGTTGAAGAGTGGGTAATCTTTCTCAAGTTTCTGGAAGTTGCTGGCCACATGACAGGCATCATCTTCCTCGCAGAGTCTTTAAGCTGGAGACAGGCCTAGAGGGTTGGCGCAAAGTCAGTGGTCATCTTCAGGCTTTGCTGCACAAGGCTTCTTCTTACTTCTTCTTAGTAGGTTGCAGGAGTCTGAATTACTTGGTTCAGGGATGCCCCAATAATACTAACCTTTAGGAGCGTTACTGGGAGTTACAGGTAGTACCCAATTGGCTACTTACCTTTAGGGTGACTACACCCTCTATGCGTTAATTCCCTTTGAGGGAAGAACACATCCCTCTCCCTATTGGATAAAGTCCTTTCATCCAATATGGAGGATTTTGAAAGGAGGGGGTCACTTCGGCTTAGTATACCAATGGAGTGGTCCTGGCTGGTAGGGGACACACCTCTCCTGACTACTAATTTTCCTGCTGAACTTGCAGCCAAAAGTGGGGCTTGGTCAGGGGGGCATCTCCACTAGTTGGGGAGGCCCTGGTTAGCATAACAAAGAGCAGGAAGCCTTTGAGCCTCGCCGCCCTTGAATGCTGTTCCTGCTTGAGGGTAGGTGAGAAGCACCTCCACCCAGAGCAGACTTTGTTTCTGCCCCACGAGAGCACAAGGCTCCCACCTCAGGGGGTCATTAACATGTCTGAAAGTGGCAGACTGGTGCAGATCAGTCAGTTGCACACCAAAGAGTTGGTCTTTTTTCAGAAGGCATCTCTAAGATACCCTCTGAGAGCATTTACACTAAATCTAATGCTGGCATCAGTGTGGGCTTATTATGCTGAGAAGTTTGATATCAAACTGCCTAGCATTCAGTAAAGCCCTCATGGAACTGTGGAGTTGTAATGACAACCTCCCAGCCCACGTACTCAATATGGCTTCACTGTACGAACAATGTATGAGAATGAACTCAGACACAATAGGGACATATTGCTCCTACGGCTAGGCCTTCACCTGTGGTATAGTGCAACCTGCCTTAGGGCTGGAAGGCTTGCTAGAGGGGTGATTTACCTATGCCACAGGTAGTGGTTTGTAGGCATGGCACACAGAAAAGTGTGCAATGTCGACTCTTCAGTTTTAGCTGCACCTAATCACACAGTATGAAATGGCAGTGTGTATGTGTTTGGTGAGGGGTCTCTGAGAAGGGCACAATAGATGCTGCTGCCTTAGTGACCCTCTCTAGTCACAAGGCCCTTGGTACCAGGGACTCCTTTTACAATGGACCTATATGTGTGCAAGAGGTGTGCCAATTGTGGAAACAAATTTACAGTTTTGTGAAAAGAGCACAGGTACTGTACACACTCAGTCAGCGTTGCATCAGTTACCGGGCATAAAGTGGGGGGATACTGCAACAGAAACCCACTTTTCTACATTAATGGACCCTTTGTCAAGAGGCTCTGCATCTTTGGACATGGCTGGAACAGCAGGACATAACCCTGGTGGTTGACACCTTACAGGTCCTCTGAATGCCAGGACAGACAAACACAGCCATCGATGCCTAGCGTCTCCAGCCAGAAGTGTGTTAGCGAAGGTAAGTAACTTGTTCGTTAAGGCATATTAATTGTCGAAATCCAAGAATCAAAAGTTGAGTTTTTAAACTGCGAAGGCATATAACTTCTCATGGAAGCCTGAAAGTACCAACAAATTTAAAAGGAGTGTGCGTTCTCTTATGTCTAGAGAAAGTGCAGAAATGCACATATGGAATCAATACATTAGGAATGCATGGTACAGGTGTTCGCTAAAATGTCACGTCGTCTTTGCTGACCCATGCAACTAAAAGAAAAATACATTAACAATAATAAACAGGGAAAAATGTGACGCTGGCAGTGTTGGTATTTGAACCAAAGAAAGCTGCACTCTTGACCAAAGCACTCACCCCTGCGTTGTCTTGGCTGTCGTAACTTCATTTTGGATGCATATTTTGATATAGCCATAGCTTTAAAAGAAATGCCATATAAATGGATGAATTCAGCTGCATGTCTCATTCAAAATAATTTGCCCTCCCTCTAGCCTATATGTAGACACGGATATTAAATCAATGGCACTCTTTAATAACACCCTACCATGGATTGTACGTTTACTATTAAATAACTTTGTGAAGCTATTCCTTAAAGATGCCACAACAACACTTCAGAGAATCAACTGTGTGTCCCAGAGAGGCTGTGCACTGCGAACAGCAGAAGGAATGATTGATCCATACTTTCCGAGCCCTAGCAAGACCTGATGAACGCTTGATGCACCCATCAGCAATTCCAACATTCACCTCCATGTAATGAAAACATTATGGGGCTTATTCTGATGCGGTTAGGAAGGCCTAACGGCATTTGCTCTGTCCAAATCAGACCGGGAATGTGTCTTTCCAACCGACTCCGAAAGGTTTCCGACCGACCGAATATGATGCGAGTTAGGCATTAGGAATATCCCAATCCAAACATGACTGCATTTGGAATGACTGAGGCATATGGAGCAGAATCGTACATCTCTATGGGCTACATTTCGGAATGACCAAGTACAAGGCTGGATTTCGACAGCCTTTCCAAATCTGCAGTCGGAATCAAACTTTGAGGGCCCGTAGTGGGCCCCCTTGCACCCAGAGACTTCCCAATCGGGTTGTGGTGGTACCCCAGTCACCTCTTTCTTCAATGGGACCCCATGCATTCGGTCAGAGCAAAGGCTCCCATTGAAGTCCAACTAAACCGCATCTGGAAGCATCCGGATGCATAGTAATCGGTCGGTTGGACTCTCCGGATACAATTCGGTTGGAAACCATTCCCAAACCCATTCGGTTGGGAAGCTTTCCAAACCGCATTAGAATTGGGCCCTACATTGTGATTGGGGGTAGGATCATCAAGAACTTTTTTGCTCAGGCAACAACATCTCCAAATAATGGAGAAAGTATAGAGCATTAATCTTAGCAGCATTGCTATGATAGCAAACAGCAAAAATGGCAAACACCAGAGCATTAGGTGAAGAATGCTGCGGATGCTCTCAGTAGTTTGTAGGAGTTTTTTCAAGCAGAGAAAAGAGGAAACAAGTTAATCTAAACAGGGGCTCAGAGGTAACCGCCTGTCCTGGAATCATCGAGGGATTCGGGTTCCATGACAGAGCAATGTTCTAGGCACACATTACCACATTAGGTCTCAGTAGAGATGCAGCCGCAGCATGCGCCTATGTGGTCTAAATGTATAAGACTCGAAAGGGTGCATATGATGAAGGACAAGTATAAATGAAAATATACTTCAAGGACGTTGAGGCGCATGAGAAATGCCTAAAGCAAAAAGCACAGAGAAACTAGAAGGGTTGGCTGAGCATAAACCAACATGAACACAGGTGTTGGGAGTTTATTTATCAACACAAATAATGGAAAAGTTGGAAGGGGTAAAGCAGCATGAAAAGGGCAAGTAGGGAAGTGATAAAGCAACATAAACAATGGATGGGAGGGGAGCTCCACAAACACTCATAAAGACACTTGAACAGCAGGCGGGTTGGGGAGATAAACACCAACAACAATAAAGAAGCACCATCAACAGTAAAGAAACAAACAGCATGTGGGGAGGGGGTTAATAAATATGGACTACTGAAACAGTACCCGAATCACAGTGTGATCAGCTGAGGGAATCTAATTAGGATGAATCAATCTGTGCTTGTTCCATGTGGCACAGAAGAAGCAGGAAGTGACATTGAGGCACACACTGGCCAATAAGGAGGCAGAAAAGTAGAGTGACAATTTAGCGAACTAATGGTAAGCAGTGCTTATTGTACACAATAGGCCTCGCAAGTGAGAGCACAAGCACTGTCGCAGGCGAGACCTAATCAGTTAGGACCTGACCAGCTGCGGTCGGTAGTGGTTGTACCTGCAGGGCGGTGACGTGGGGAGGGAGAGGGGCAGGGTGGGGGGGTAGTAATCTATGGATTATGGAGCTTTACAGGTAAGTAAACATGTAAATAAATTAAACGAATTTCGTTGCGTGCACTGCATCCCCAGATGCGATACAGTGTGTGCAACAAAATGTGTTTTATTTATTTAAATGTTTACTTACCTGTAAAGCTCCGTAATCCATAGATTACTACCCCCCCCCCCCGCCACTGCCCCTCCCCATGTCACCGCCCTGCAGGTACACCCACTACCGACCCCGGCTGGTCCTGACTGACCTGTGAACACAGACCCCCTCCTCCATTAAGATCATCAGCAGTAGTAAGGGGGATGACAAGGTGAGGATCAGTGATGATGGCAGTGCACATACCTTCCGTGACTCTCAACACTGAACTGTTTCTCACCCTGGCTCGCTAGACAACATTCACTACTAGAGATATTCTGAGAAAGGTAATGGTTACAACTACACTAGCAGCAATGAATAGTTTACTCATAAATTAACCAAAGAATGATATGTATAAAGCACATAGTTACCTTCATGAGGGTACCCTGGAGCTATGCAAACATAATGGGTACAACATACAACAGTGTCCGACAACAGAGCAATAATTTCTCATTCTGGCAAACATTGTCAGAACAGCACTAGCAAGTTGTGTCCATGTAACAGCTATTATACCCATCATGGCAGATGTGTGAAGGCGAAGTGAGGGGTGAAGTGTTGGGGGAGGATTCCAAGGGTTGCCAAATTTGATTTTGCTTTGAGTGCTATTTAAGCAAAGGCCACCCAGGCTGAACAAAAGAAGCGCTCAGAGAGCCAGAGGATGTTTGTGCCAGATTTGTATGCTTTTGGGCACTTGCATTTTAGAAGTGACTATAGTTGCTTGCATAGCCTTATTTGCAATGCACATTTTGGACTTGTGGTTTCGAGCCCAACATATGATGAAGCGTCTCCTCATTTGCCGTGATGCATGACTTTACGAAATTGAGGAAATTAATTTGCACAATTGTCTGTATTATTTTATAGAAGTGGGCAAACACTCAAAGAGGCTTTTGGGAAGTTTGTATAGCGTGTGCTTCACCCAGTAAGTGGCGCGCTGTTACTTTTGTTCCCTGAAGCTCAGCCAACGAATGGTTCAGGGAACACCACAACGGGGTTCAGTCTGAAACTGCATGCTTCAGTAAGGGTTTATAATATACAAAAATGGATGGGGCCACCAGAAGAGCAAGACTGAGGCGTATTTATTTATTTATTGCGATTTTATATAGCGCGAACTTTACCCGAAGGTGTCAGAGCGCTTTACATAAGAACCAGTTGCAAAACATAAGGACTAAGGATTACATGCGTTACATAAAAGATACAAACAGAAAGAATTGCAAATGTACAAGATGTAAAGTCACACAAGGGAGAGATACGAATGGATATACTCTAAGAGTCACATAGGAATGGTAGAGAATACAAAGGTCTCCTGCATATACTAGTGATTAGAGTTATCTCTATATACATGGGGAAGGGATACGAATGGATATACTCTAATAGACACATAGGAATGGTAGAGAGTACAAAGGTCTACTGCTTATACTAGTGATTAGAGTTATCTCTATATACATAGGGAAGCGGTATGAATGGATATACTCTAAGAGTCACATAGGAATGGTAGAGAGTACAAAGGTCTACTGCATATACTAGTGATTAGAGTTATCTTTATATACATAGGGAAGGGATACGAATGGCTATACTCTAGGACTCACATAGGAATGGTAGAGAGTACAAAGGTCTACTGCATATTCTAGTGATTAGAGTTATCTCTATGTACATAGGGAAGGGATACGAATGGATATACTCTAAAGGTCACATAGGAATGTTAGAGAGTACAAAGGTCTACTGCATATACTAGTGATTAGAGTTATCTCTATGTACATAGGGAAGGGATACGAATGGATATACTCTGAGAGTCACACAGGAATGGTAGAGAGTACAAAGGTCTACTGCATATTCTAGTGATTAGAGTTATCTCTATATACATAGGGAAGGGATATGGATGGATATACTCTTAAGAGACACATAGGAATGGTAGAGAGTACAAAGGTCTTCTGCATATACTAGTGATTAGAGTTATCTCTATATACAGAAAAGCAGAGTTCCATTCAGTGGGGTCGGAGGGGGGATGCAGTCACAGCACCATCGGAGGGTGGGATGGGTACACAGGTATGGAGAAAAGGCAAATCAGAAAAGGGAAGAAACATTTGAGGATCGTCAAGGGGGAAACGAGGGAAAAGGGTTAAAGGACGAGGGAATGGACAAGATGGCGGGTCAGGGTCCAAAGAAAAGCGGCCGAGAGCAGCAGCAAAATGGCGGCCAGGACAGAAGAAAAAGAAAAGAAGTCCAGGAGAGTCCGTGGAGTGGTTCTTTCATTCGAGTGTGGCTACAGGGCTGCTGCCTTCATCTGGTGTCTTCACGGCCCCACTGCTTTGTTTTGCGGAGGTGCGTGTGTACTCGAGGGCCGCTCCGCATGGGCCCTCTCTGCTGGCGGACAGGATATAATGCTTAGTAGTCTCAACATATTCAATTGGCCCTATCAACTTGCTGGAGCTTTGTGATGTAAGGCTCCCTAGTGATATGGAGATAGGGGTGCCACTCCTCCCCTGGTGAAGATCTGTCGCTGTAGGAGAGGCCCCAGTGCCCATACGAGGCATGGCGTCTGCCGCGGGCGCCATGTTGAAGTCAGGCAATCTCTGAATTGAATGCCTCTCAGGTGGTTGCAATGTTGTGCAGTCCGGGCCTCTGTGTTCACGGTGTCTTGGGCTCGTTTCCATCTTCGTCCTCTGTGGTCCTACCTGCTGGCTCGTTGGGATCCCTTGTCGGGGGACTTGTCCCTTTTGGTTCCTGTATCCCTGTCGATCCTTCCTGCCCTCCGTTGGTGGTCTCTGTCATCCAATCTGGACAAGGGCTTGCCTCTGCAGTCTCCTCCTCCGGTGGTCCTTACGACGGATGCCAGCGCTCTGGGCTGGGGGGCGACTTTGGGGTCGGAGTGCCTTCAGGGTCGGTGGTCCCTTCTGGAGAGTCATCGGTCTTCGAACTGGCGGGAGTTGTCTGCTGTGTGTCGGGCTGTCCGGGGGTTTCGGCTCCTTCTGGTGGGCCATCATGTGTTGGTTCGGTCAGACAACTCGGTGACGGTGGCCTATCTGAATCACCAGGGCGGTATCCGTTCTCGGTCGCAGAACGCGGTGGTGTCCCCATTGTTTTGCTGGGCGGAGTGCCATTTGTTTTCCCTGGTGGCTGTACATGTCCGGGGGGTGGACAATGGGGTGGCGGATGCCCTCAGTCGTTTTTTTCCTGCCTCCCTGGAGTTGGCCTTGACTCCGGTGGCCTTTCGTCTGGTGTGCGTGAGGTTTGGTCGGCCCTTTCCGGACCTCTTTGCTTCCCGGCACAATGCGCAGCTTCCCCGTTTCTTCTCCCAGATTCCTCAGGAGGGGTCTTGGGGTGTGGATGCTCTGTCCCTTCCCTGGCCGTCTCGCCTGCTGTACGCCTTTCCTCCTCTGGTTCTGATCTCTCGCTTTCTGTCCCGGCTGTTGGGGAGGATCGGAGGTGGTGGTGGTGGTGCCCTTCTGGCCCCGCCGGTCTTGGTTCCCCACGCTGATGCTGTTGGCTGTTCAGGGTCCGTGGTTCTTCCCCTTCCTTCCGTCTCCCTTGCGGTCCTCTCTGATGTTGCCCCTCCGGCGGCTTCGGCTGTCGGTTTGGAGGTTGAGAGGCATGGGTGGAGGCATAGGGGTCTCCCGGAACATTTAGCCTTGGCTATTCAGAGGTCTCGGAAGCCTTCTACCCTTCAGTCCTATGGTAGGCATTGGGGCAACTTTGAGCGTTGGTGTCTTGGCCTGGCTTTGTCGCCCCTGGTTTGTCCTTTGCCGGATGTTCTCCAGTTCCTTTGGGATGGGTTCGAGAAGCGTTTGTCCGTTTCTACTTTGCGGGCTCAGTGGGCTGCTATCAGGGCTTTTCGGGCTCCTTGGGGGAATCTGCCGGATGTGGATGGTCTGGTTTCCCGTCTGTTGCGTAGTTTTTCTAATTCCCGCCCTGTGGTGCGTCCTTCTTTTCCTCTCTGGGATCTTCCCTTGGTTTTTAGGGTTCTTGTTGCCGCTCCCTTTGAACCTTTGGAGGAGGTCGATATGAAGTTTGTCACCCTGAAGGTTGTTTTTTTGGTGGCTATCACTTCTGCTTTTCGCCTGGGGGAGCTGGGTGCTTTGATGGCTCGGGAGTCTTTTCTGTCCTTTTCTGCTGACGGGGTGGTTCTTCGTTTGGATTCCTCCTTCGTTCCTAAGGTTTCCTCCCAATTCCATCGCTCTCAGGAGCTGGTCCTGCCTGCTTTGCTTTCGGCTCCGGTGGACGGGGACGACCTCCCTTGGTCCTCGCTGGATGTTTGCCGGGCTTTGCGGGTTTATTTGGATCGGACCCGGGACTTTAGGCTTTCTGACTCCCTGTTTGTTTCTTTTGGTGCTGCCTCCAGGGGTGGCCGTGCTTCTTCTTCTTCCATTGGGCGTTGGTTGAAGCAGGTTATTGTTCTTGCCTATTCCCTTTCTGGTTCCCCTCCCCCGGCTGGGGTTCAGGGGCGTTCTACTAGGGGGATGGCTGCTTCCTGGGCGGAGGTTCGTGGGGTGTCCCTTTCTGAAATTTGTAGGGCCGCCACTTGGGCTTCTTCTAATACCTTTGTTAGGCATTACCGTATCCAGAATGTTCTGGGGGATGACACTATCTTTGGTTTGGGGGTTCTTCGGGCTGTATGTTCCTGATTCCCCTTGTTTTTCTTTTTTGCTGAGCTGTTGTTTTCAATAAATTGCTGGGTTTGCTGTTCTGTTGTGTCCTGGTGGTTTGTTGTTTGATGATGGCCGGGTGCTGCTTGGGTATTCTCATATTTTATGAATGAAGGGAACGAGGACAGGAGGGACCTGGGGGTAATGTCCTATTACTTACCGGTAGTCTTCATTACTCCGGGTCCCGTTGTCCTCGTCCCCTTCATTACATCCCTCCCTCCCTCCCTCCCTCCCGGGCTTTCTGGCCCTCATCTTGGGCTTGGTGGTTCAGGAGGCATGCTGGGTACTGTACCCTTATATACTCCCTATAGGGAGAGGGAGGGGCGTACCAGCATTCCTGCTTTCTTTTTTCTGTCTGCGAGATAGTTAATCTCATATTTTATGAATGAAGGGGACGAGGACAACGGGACCCGGAGTAATGAAGATTACCGGTAAGTAATAGGACATTCATTGCCTGGGAAGGTGCCCAGTCTTCACTTAGCACCCCAAGGCATGTGAGGACAAAAACTAAAATAAATTGTCATAATTGATAATCGCCATGAATACCCGTCATGGCTTCAAAAAGAACCACTCACGTCACACTCTAAAAATGTTCAAACCCCCACACACAATGCCTCGCACCTTAAAAATGTTCAAACCCCCACACGCAATGCTTCGCACTTCAAAAAATGTTCAAACCCCCACACGCAATGCCTCACACTCTAAAAATGTTCAAACCCCCACACACAATGCCTCATACTCTAAAAATGTTCAAACCCCCACACACAATGCCTCACACTCTAAAAATGTTCAAACCCCCACACACAATGCCTCGCACTCTAAAAATGTTCAAACCTCCACAGGCTATGCCTCGCACTCTAAAAATGTTCAAACCCCCACACACAATGCCTCACACTCTAAAAATGTTCAAACCCCCACACACAATGCCTCACACTCTAAAAATGTTCAAACCCCCACACACAATGCCTCGCACTCTAAAAATGTTCAAACCCCCACACGCAATGCCTTGCACTCTAATAACGTTCAATCCCCAAAACGCAATGCGTCGCACTGTAAAAACATTCAACCCCCCACACTCAATGCGTTGAACTGTAAAAATGTTCAATCCCCACACACAATGCGTCGCACTCTAAGAAATTTCCCCTCACACGCAATGCGTCACACTGTAAAATGTTATGCTCCCATTCAATGTACAAATTTAAAACCTGAGCCTTCCACAATTCTTTCCATCTGTTTCATTTTTAAAACCAGAAACTGAGCGCCAGCTTCTTCACATGGAGGTAGGTGATTTCATTTAAATGTCCCTGTGTAAATCACATCAGTTTTGTCGATACAGGAGCCATGTGCTCTCAGCACATTACTAAAATATCCCTAAAAAATGCATGTTGTTTCTCTATGCTTGAATTGTTAGAAAAATTAAATAAAAAGATGTTGAAATAAAAAGTGCAGCCTTAATAATTAACGACCTACGGCCGGATGCAGTACTTTACACAAACCACAAAAAATGTAAACTTTTGTGTTAACATTTATAATGCACACGAACAGAGCTGCATGTGTTTATTATTTAATACTAAAAAGGGCATAGATAGTGTATAATAGGGAGGTTTTCTGTACACATGCTTCTAATAATAATAATAATAATAAGAGATTTATAAAGCGCCTGGCTGCACAGCTGTGTATCCCCGCGCTAATTGCCTACAAGACTCACCGAGGAAAAATGAGGGACGGTCAGAAGAGAACGTTATTCGGGAAAGAGATAGGTTTTAAGTTTAGCTCTAAAAAGAGTTTCTGAGGGTTCCATTCTTAGATGGATAGGCAGAGCATTCCAATGTTTTACTCCAAGATAGCGAAAAGAGCGACCACCTATTTTCGCTTTATGGACACGGGGGATTTTAAATTGTGACATTCCTGAGGACCTAAGGTCTCTGATTGGGCGATGAATAGTCAATAGATCTCTTAAATAAGTAGGACCTTTGTTATGGGCTATCTTATGGGCATAGCAAAGGCCCTTAAATTTAATTCTTTCCCTAATAGGGAGCCAGTGTAATTTGGACAAAGCTGCCTTGGCGGATGTTCTTTTGGGTAAGCCCAGTACCATGCGTGCAGCCGAATTTTGTAAGCATTGAAGCTGGTGAAGATGTTTTTGGTTCAGTCCTAGTAGGAGAACGTTCCCATAGTCCAAATGGGGTGTAATTAGCGCATGTACGATGGTTTTTCTGGCTTCAATGGGAATGAGATCAATGATTTTTTTTTAAATTTTTAACGTGCCAATGCATTTGCCTATTATTTTGTGGACTTGAGATTTTCCTGACAGATCAGAGTCGATCATAATTCCGAGGTTTTTCACTTTTTCGACAGGGTGAGGGCAGTCGCCCAGAGTGGTAGGCCACCACATCTGTGACCATAGAGAAACTTTATTTCCTACTACCATCACCTCTGTTTTATCTCCATTCAGCCGAAGGCAGTTGTCATCCATCCACATGGCGACAGCCGCCATACAATTCGAAAAATTGGAAGCGAATTTCTCGGTGTCAGGAGTGAGCTTAAACATGAGCTGGGTGTCATCGGCGTAACTGACAATGCCCACCCCGAAATTCTCTACGACCCGAGCCAAGGGCTCCATATAGATATTGAACAGGGTAGGGCTCAAACTGGAGCCCTGTGGAACCCCATGGCTCGCGTTGCGAGAAGATGATTTAAAGGGTGGGCAGTGTATCTGAAAAGATCTTTACGTAAGAAAAGATTTGATCCACGCCAGAGCATGGTCTTTTACCCCGATGTCTGAGAGTCGGGACAGCAGCGTTGCATGAAGCACAGTATCAAAAGCTGCGCTTAAGTCTAGCATGACCAACGCTGCTGTCTCCCCCTCGTCCACCATCCTGCGGATATATTCTGTGGAATACAAAACAGCTGATTCCGTGGAATAGTTGGCTCTAAATCCGGATTGAGTAGGGTGGAGTGGGTTTTCTGATTCTAAAAAAGCCATCAGTTGTTTGTTTACTACTTTTTCAATTATCTTGGCACATTGTGGCAAGAGAGAAATTGGCCTAAGATTTTGGAATTGAGTAACCGGAATATTGGTTTTTTTTTTGAGAGGAATGACTTGAGCCTGTTTCCAAGCTTCCGGGACAAAGCATTCTTTGAAAGAAAGGGTTAACATCTGACTTATTTGATCCATAAGTAGATGGTCCATGATGTCCCTACTTTTTTCTAGAGGACACACATCATTGGGAGAGCCAGAGTGGATACTGTTAATTATGCCAGATAGATAAAGTTTGTCAGGAGTATTAAATTTGGTAAGGAAGGCTTTTTGAGGGGGGGGCGGTGACTTTCCCAAAGTAGAGGGAGTGGGGAAGGTTGCGTGAATTTTCTCAACTTTATTGACAAAGAAATCCGCTATTTGCTCGCATAGCTCGTTAGAGTAAGTGTCCTGAGTATCTAATCTAGAAGTGTCAGCCAATTCCTTATAGATCCGGAATAGTTCTTTTGTTGGATTAGTGGCTTCTTCAATTCTGCTCTGATAAAAAAGACTTTTTTCCTCTCTTATTAGTTTCTGATAGGATTTTAATTCCAATTTATAGGTTTCCTTAAGATCCATAGAATAATTTTTTCGCCATTTCCTTTCAATCGTTTTGCAGCGGGCTTTAGCTGTTTTTAATTTTTCTGAAAACCAAGGTTCAGATTTTAATTTCCTGACTGGGGGCTTAGAAGTCCAAGGTGCAATTTTATTTAGTGCCCTATTCAGCCAAAGTTCATAGTTGTTCCAGGTGTCTAAAAGAGATTGTCCTGGTGGGAGCGGGTTAGTTTTTAATTCAGTGATAAAACGTTCAGGGGTATAATTTTTCCAGTTACGACGCTTCGTGTGCAGAGGTCTGTTCACATTATTCGTAGTTTTTTTTATGGGTATATTGAAAATAATCATGTAGTGATCCGACCAAATTATTGGGACGGGGGGGTGTATTTCGATACCTTCCCAAGTAGCAAAAACAGGGTCAAGAAGGTGACCATGTTGATGAGTGGGCAAGGTAGAGAGCAATGTAATTCCCAATGCGTGGAGAGCTGTTTTAAGTAATTGGGCTTCTCTGGCATTCATATCTTCAAAATGAAGATTTAGATCACCCAGAATCATAAGATTGTTATATTTTATGGCTAGTTGTGTGGTTGTTTCAATGAGCTGATTACAGAAAGGGGTAGCATTACCCGGGGGGCGATAAATGAGAAGGCCATTAATGGTCATTGACGGATTCACTTTTATAGAAAATGTTCCACTTTCACTATTAGTAATGGTTATGTTGGTAAGGGTGCATTCCAGTTCTTTTTTGAAAATCATAGCCAGACCTCCACCCCGCTGTTTGGGTCTGTCGATTCTCAATAGACTGTAATTCAGAGGCACTGTCTCAAGAATATCAGGTGCTGAAGATTCCTCTAACCAAGTTTCCGTAAGAAACATAACATCAAAGTCTTGTTTCTGTAATAGGTCCCTTAGTTCCTCTTTATGTTTTATCATGGACCTACAGTTTAATAGCATCAAATTTAAGTTAGGTACAGGAAAGTTACAGTTAGGAACAGTCTGGAATGAATGATGACATGTGTTACATTGTGGTGGAAACGCGCTAGGGTCCATGGAATGCCAACATGTTTTAATGGGAATCTTACCTATTTCTAGTAGGGTATCTCGTGTATATAGGGTGCGTTGTTGGGAGTTCTCCCTAATGGCTG
The DNA here is from genome assembly GCF_964261635.1 of Lissotriton helveticus. Lineage (NCBI taxonomy): Eukaryota > Metazoa > Chordata > Amphibia > Caudata > Salamandridae > Lissotriton > Lissotriton helveticus. The sequence goes on from NC_136065.1 coordinate 1,289,624,837, forward strand.
CCAGAGCAGTGTTGTTTGGTCCGGGGTGTCCTGCCCCGCGCCCCGGTCGATTGCGGACGGGCGCAGACGGGCAGGACTCTGGCTTGACTCCTGCAGACATTCATTTGTTACTGATTGGTCACACTTTCCACTATAAATAACTGTTTTCTTTAAAACTTGGTTTCGCTGTTGTTGCAGTTTATGTGAGTTCTAAATAGCAGTTTGTTCAGTTTGTCAACCCTAGAAGGACGAATAGCTGAGTAGGCCTACTTGAGATGCCAAACAAGTTAGGCTCAGATTGGAGTAGCAGTAGTTCAACTCATTGAGCCATTGCTTCAGTTGCATCTACCTTAAAAAGAAAAAACGCAATATGAACCTGCTCCTTACTTACCTGAACTCACCATTAGCTGATTCCAAAATCGCTGCAACTGAATCGCTGTAATTTGCTTGCTGCACCTTTGTCAGCACATCCTCTACTTTCAATTCAAGCTCTGCTTTTGCTGTCCATGCTGTTCTGTGGACCTGGGATCAAGTATCCCACCCTCACCAAGCTAAAACTTACACAAAAAGTATTATTAACTACATAGGCAAAACCTATTGCACACAATTCCACAACTAATAATTCCAAATCAAACCACAGGAATTCCACTACAAACAACATACATCCACTCCACTACAAACAAACAAACAAACATAAATAACGCACAAGATCATTCACAATGTCAAAAACTCAAACTTTCACACATGCGAGACCGATTGCATTGCAAATGCTTGTTTTGTGTAGTTTGAGTTTAAAATATTTATAAAAGCGCACTTTCACCGGCGGTTTCATGGCGCTGCAACAAACAAATCCCCAGGGGGGAAGACAGAAAATAACTAAAAAAGAAAAGGAACAGAACAAAGGCCTACCTAGTTAAAAGATTGAGCGAATAGATGGGCTTTAAGTTTCTTACGGAATTGAGGGTAATGAGTCAGAGATCTAAGCTCTAGAGGCAGGAAATTCCACATGACTGGGGCAAGGGTCGCGAACTTTGATCCTCCCCATTTCTTCCTCCGAAAACGGGAGACTGATAACAAGGATTGTGAGGATGATCGTAGATCCCTAGTAGGAACATAGGGAACGATCTCCGATGTGATAAAGGCCGGAGCCGTGCCCAGTCGAGCTTGAAAGGTGATGGAAGCGAGCTTAAACTGGACGCGTTCACGGATAGGGAGCCAGTGCAGGGATTTGAGAAGGGGTGTAACGTGGTGAGATTTTGGAAGATTCAACACCAGCCGTGCCGCCTGGTTCTGGATCAGCTGTAAGCGCTTTAGACAGTATGCAGGAATACCTGCATACAGGGCGTTGCCGTAATCCAGGCGGGAAATGACCATCGCCAAGATGATCAGTTTCAAGGCATCGAAAGAAAATAAACGAGATACCTTGCAGATGGTGCGTAGTGACAAAAAGGAAGAGGAGACCACAGAACTAACCTGGGAGTGGAGAGTAAGCTGGGAGTTAAGTTTAATACCTAGGGTTTTAACCGAGGTAGAAGGGGCCGGGGGAGAGCCTAGGGAAGTGGGCCAGAAAAGAGAAGACCAGGGACTGGAGCAACCACCCGTCAACACCAACTCAGTTTTATCCGGGTTGAGCTTCAGGTGGTTGCAACTCATCCAGTCCCGGATAAAAATCATAATAGACTGAAAGTTTGAAATGGAAACAGAAGAAGAAGACAGATTGAAAACAAGTTGGAGGTCATCCGCATAATTGTACACGTTGACCTCCATTTGCTGTAACGAAAAAATAAGGGGGGCGATATAGAGGTTAAACAAAAGAGGTGAGAGGGAAGAGCCTTGGGGAACCCCGCACTGGACTTTCCGGAAGTCCGCGGAAAAATCACCCAGGTGAACAGCCTGGGTGCGGTTCCTCAGGAAGGAGGACAACCATAGCAGAGCGGTGCCCCCGATCCCCGCCGCCCCGACACGGGAGAGTAAGATGGTATGGTCAACCGTGTCAAAGGCGGCTGAGAGATCGAGGAGAACCAAGGCCTGGGCCTGGTTGGTATCCATTCCCTCCCTGAGGTTGTCGAGGACCGAGAGAACTACGGACTCCGTAGAGTGTGCGGGGCGGAAGCCGGCCTGGCGGGAAGCCAAAGCCCCATGTTCCTCAACAAAGGTGCTCAAAAACTTGGTGACATGGCGTTCGAGCACCTTAGCCAGGAATGGTAGGAGAGAGATGGGGCGATAATTGGCAGGGACCGAGGGGTCTGCGCCAGGCTTCTTTAAAATGGGGATAATGACAGCTGTCTTCAGTGAGTTGGGTACGACTCCCTGGGAAAGAGAACTGTTAAGGAAGTGAAGGGGGGGGTCTGGACAGGTTGTGTAAATATGACGAAGAATGTGCGCGGGGCAAACATCCAATGGGGACCCAGATTTGACCAAGGGAATAATCGAGGTCAAAGATTCTTTAGTAAGGAGGGGAAGGGCATCGAGTTGTCCCTTAGGTGGTGGACGTTGAGGGTCAACAAAAGTCGGGGAAGGTAAAGGAATGTTGGCTTTAATAGTTGCAATCTTCTCAATAAAAAAATTATTTAGGGAATGACAAAGGTCCTGGGAGGGGGAGGGCTTGAGAGATGTCCTGTCAGAGAAGGCCAAACTATGGACTATCGAGAAGATTTCCCTCGGCCGATTCTCAGCTGTGAGGATTTTAAAGGAGAAATAGGTCGTTTTTGCCTCCAGAATGGCCTTTTTATATTGGGCCAAGAGAGTGGTAAACTCAGATTTGAGTATGGGGCAATATTTCCTCCTCCACGCACGCTCTGCTCGGCGCACCGCCAGTTTGGTGGTCTTAAGATCATTACTGAACCACAAGTTGGCATCCTTCTCTCGCTTTGACGTTACCCGTTTCAGCGGGGCGATGGAATCACAGCCTGAGAGAAGCCAGTGTTCGATAGCCGAGGCCTGAGAAAGAGTGGATAGGCCTTGTAGGGTAGGATAGGAGGAAATTAATAGTGCAGATAAATTCTCCGGATCCACTCGGCTCCATGAGCGGACCCAAACATTCTTTGGGAGCGGGGGTCTAACAGGAGAATTAATGGGAAGGGTAAACGAAATCAAATGATGGTCAGACCAGGTGCAGGGTAAGATGGACAGGGAGCCTACCGGACAGTTCAGGGACCAAATCTGATCTAAGATGTGTCCTTTGACGTGAGTGGGAGAATGAACGTGTGACACAAAATTAAGAGATTGAAGCGTGTCTGAAAACTGTTTAGAAGATGAACATTCCGCTGGATCTGAGGGCCAGAAGTTAAAGTCTCCCAATAGTAGGATGGAAGAATTATTAACTGTAAGTGTAGCGAGTAGTCAGCTGCTCGGTTCCAGTGTGCACCAAAGGTACCCAGTTTGGTTGTGCAACATTGCATACTAAGACCAGGCACGAGATACTCGCTCTGCTGTGCTAGCCTCAGGTCACTTGGCATTCCATAATTAAATAAAAGAGTGGGGAGCTGAGAGAGCATTAGCACTTGCAGCGTCTTTCTCTATACTTTCTTTCCTAAGGTATAGGTGTCTTTCAAATGCATCAACAGTAGCAGTGTGCGAAATTTGCGTGATTTGCTTTTGTGCAACTGTGAAAAATGACGTGTAATTAAGCGAAATGCAAAACTTGCATTCAGAGCTAGATTTTAGTGCGCAATAGTTTCTGGTGTCCATTTTAGATGACAAGACTCATTTTGACCTAAAAAGTCGAACAAAACACAAGCTCTATGGACAATAGCCACTGGAGTTATGTCTTTTGTGATTTCCCCATGCACTTGTGCAATTGTTTTTACCAGGACTGGCGAGTAATTACGCAACATGACATAATAGTGTAATCTCGGGAAATTTGTGTAACTAGCATAATGCAAAATTACACTAGGTTGTGCCAGCGTAATGCAACTATCATCTGGGCATAGTCAACTAAACACAAAATGTAGAAAAAATCGTACTGCACAATATAATAGAAAGAGGGACGACATGCTTCCTAAACTTGCTTATAGCTTGATTACAGTATAGTATAAATCTATTTCATGTGGTTGAATATTGTTCGATATTTTTCTGTGCAGAATAAGCAGAAAATGATTTGTCCATTGCATTATTAGCACTTGAAAGAACATTGTGGCTTCTATTTCTATTCCAAGAGGCAGCAGAATAGCCCATTTGAAAAAACAGTAAAAAAAAAGCATAGGTAATATGCTCTCAGGGGAAATATCTCACAACAGGGTTATCGATTGTTTTAACCCGTTCATGTTTTCTTGGGGAATGCATAGTATAGATTATAAAATATTGTAAAGCATTTTTACTCAGGGTTTTCGAAATCTTAGCATTTCAGGGATTTTCAGTTGCTTGAAACCCTTGAAAAGAAGGCGTCCAATGCCCAAGATAGGTGTTCTTGCTGTACTGTGGTATATTAAAAGTTCAGATTACTTAAAGGATTCACATTTTAAGACCATTTTCTTGATAAAAATGTCACCTTTGTAATACACCCTAAAAATGATCTTTGTGTTTCAACTAAATCCTCAGTCTATGGCAATTGAATATAATGTGATGCAATCTAGAATTTAGGTGCCCTGTGTTTTTCTTTGTTTCTCAATTTGCTCTCTCAGTGGCAAACACATAATTACCAACAATGTACACATTTATATATGCAAAGTACAATTACAGCGTATGTCAGGCCTTTTTTAACTGACCACTCTTCCTTCAAAACCCACCTTCACATATGCTATAGAATAGAAGAAGTTATATTACAGGAAAGTGAAGCCCTAATATACTTACTTATGTATGCCTACTACCCCTCTTTGGGTATCGGCCATCAACCAGGACTTTACACCCATCTCCGTCCCGGGCTTATCTTTCAATCTGACTGCAGGTAACCCATCTCCTTGCAGTCAGCCTTGAGGCCATGGCGCCTGGTGTTTCCTCTTTTCCTTTTGTACTTGAGGGTTCCAGGTCAGAGCTTGCCTGGTGGTGTTTGGTGCAGACTTTCAGAGGGTGTGACCTATCCAGCTCCAGCATTTTGTCATGATTTCTTCATGAGTAGGAAGTTGGAAAGTCTGCTGCGACAGGTCAGTATTGTTGATGGTGTTTGTCTAGTGGATTTGGAGGATTTTCTTCAGGCAGGTGTTGATGAAGGTCTATACTTTGTTGGTGGTGTTCACTGTTGTCCTCTAAGTTTCTGCTCCATGCAGAAGGATGGAGTTTGCATTGGTGTTAAAAAGTCTGATATTGGTTTGCAGCATTGGGTCCTTGGAATTAAGATGGGAATAATGTACTAACAGATAAGGCAGCTGCCAAACTCTTCCTAGCATCGGGGGAGAGACTAGAGCCAAGCTATTTCATCCACAAGAAGATCCACAAGGGAATCCAGCTGCAAGTTGTAAAACAGAGAGGCAAGAGAAAGATGAATGCGATGAAAAGTAAATAACAAATGTGTTGTGCCACATCTTCCAGTAACGTTTGCCTCATCAATATATGATTGCAATACAATTTACATCACAGGAAGACTCTTTTCTAAATGGTGTTTACATGACATGCTCTGAAGAAACCCAAGAATGACATCCTTTGCCTGGTGCAGAAAGCCATTGCTGTGCCTTTGCATTTCCCAATTATTACCTTCTGCTAATCATAGAACACTCCTCTAAGTGACCACTCTTGGGAAGTTGTCAGCAGGCGCTGAGTGTGGTGCTCTGTGCACAATCTTTCCCTCCTTGTGGACAGCCTTCAGTAAGCTCTCGGCACAGATGTGACAAGAATCCTTGAGAAGAAGAGAATCCAGAGTAAAAAAGGTACATATTAAGAGGCACACCATGCATTTTGTCGCTCTCAAGGACTGTCACAGAACTGGAGATTGAAATAAAAAAGCACAAAGGTTACACGTCTAAGAACTGAGACTTCCATGACCAGCTCGATAGTAACTCATAGTCATTGAACAAAAGCTGCCTCCAATAGGGGTTACGTCCCCATTGTCATCATCATCTCATCTCATTCCATGTACCTTTAATTCACATTCACAAATAGTAAGGCCCACTTTCAGAACAGCTAATTCACAATATTGACAAATAGTAAATCTGCTGCTTATAATACATTGTGTCCATCATCCTCTCCAAATACAGGTTTGTTCAACAACACAATGTACCTCATGACTCTATTTTCTTATTAGAAGTAGATTTTTAAAATATATTTCACTTAAGCCCAATTTAGACTTCTGGTGGAGTATGGCTGCCTCTGCTATGATACCATTACCAGCCCCCATCCTGCTAATTATGTAGCGTAACTGGAGGCAGTAATCCCACCAGAGGGTCACCTCTGGGAGCAGCCTCTGGCCACAGCCCATTGGACTGGTGCCATGTGTGGATCTAGTGGTGGTGCTTGCTGAATGAGTAAACAAACAAGGTCCTGGAGGGGCATGTTGGTAGTGAGACCCAAAAGTTTTGACCTTGCAGTGCCAACGGTTACTTTTTCCTGCAGTACACAGGCATCCTCTAGAAATACTTTATAGCATTAGAGAGAGCTACTTTTGCATATTTAAATCCCAGTTTTGTCCGCAAGATTGTTGTGTGGCCCAACATATATCTCATCAAAGTGTAAGATCCACACTCGAGAAAATTGGTGTGATCTATACATCTTTTAGGATATAATTGTTGTGTCCTCACCCACAGATGCCACCCATGGCTTGCTTCATCATCGGACCCATGTCCTACTCACCGCTTTTGTAAGCAAAACGCGTTGTCTATTGTTTAGGGATTGTGCTTATTAAAATATAAGACTTTATCTTAAAAGCTGTATAGATCACTCTGATTTACCTGGGTGTAGATCTTAGACTTTGATGAGGTATACGTCGGGCCACACAACGATCTAGCCGACGAAATCGGGATTTAAATATGCCAGGGTAACACTCTCTAGTGGTATATAGTAATACAATTTCAGGAGCTTGGGGATTCCAACCCAACATATGCTACTCACTTCTTCTAAGTGTGACCATCCTCTAGCAATAGCCGAATCCTTTGATTGCCTTAACTGCACAAGGAACATGGGAAACATTGTTGTTGGAGTGTGAATGAGCACCACATGGAAGGTAATATTGTTCATAAACAAGTATTGTGGCACTTGGGGAATCCCTGGTATTCTCCACTGCACTGCTTTTCATTCATGATTCATGGGATACAGTTGACTTCCTATTCTACATTCCACTATATAGCGCTGCGGATCTGCCTGGCGAATGCAGACTCGAGTATAGTAGTTCATGCACCTTAATCCTGATAACTGACACTACCCCAGCATTCTTCTGTCATGTCCTGGCCATCTCTGGTGCTTGTGGTATGAGACGTGGGTAAAATCTGAGTTTTGGCCCACTTGGATACCATGCCTTTGCCCAGGTCTTAAGGAGGGCTTTTGCATTGTCTGGGAATACAATGTCCTCCAGTTATTCAATATGCCTTTTCCTTTCAGACATTGGCCTACGGGGATATGAACCACGAGTGGATTGGGAATGAGTGGCTTCCTAGCCTTGGCCTCCCACAGTACCGCAGTTACTTCATGGAGTGTTTAGTGGATGCACGGATGTTGGATCATCTCACCAAAAAGGACCTCAGAGTGCACCTGAAGATGGTTGACAGCTTCCATCGGTGAGCAACTGCGAATAGTGTGCGCAAAGTAGAATGTTCACTTCTAAATTTAAGAAAATTTCAGATAATTTTATCGTAGCTTCAGTAATTGAATTTGAAAAAGGGATAACAAGTAACAAATGCAAAGTTCTTTATTATTATACATGTTATTATTAATATACATTTATGTTTCTCAAAAGTATATATTTTATCCTGCAGCTTGTAGACCCAATTCTACCAAACTGTTCAGTGGGTGGAAATCCCCCTCTGTGAAAGTGCAGTGCACACAATTGCCCAATATAATCAAACGCTGTTTTTGTCCTATTCATGTAAATATGGCGAAAATCTATAGGTGTAAGTATTATACCTTAATTTTATGGCACATTTAAACAAATACTATCACACATTGGCAGCCCGTTTAGAACAAAAATAGTGTTTTCTGAATTCGTGGATCTGTTATTGTACCCTGTGGCCGCTTTCTGCTGAATGCAGTTGTAAACATTTATTTAAGGTTAATGCACTTTCAGCAGCGAAGGAACAATCTACAGACCAGGGCTGCTGTCTGGGGCGCAAGCGCACTAAAATGATAAGGGTTCTAAAAAATCCTGGTGGTACGGAATCCGCAGGTGCAGAAATTGGCCAAAAAGTGTAACCATTAATAAATAAGATTGGCGTTAGCTATGCATGCACAAAACAAATGTGCATGGGTAAAGCAAGTGTGCATTTTTTGTGTTCTCACCATGCATCAAAAGTGGTTGCCGCCCCAATTCACGATTTAAGGCTCAAATGGAGAAGAGCCGAATTTTTTTATTTTCGGCATTTTATAAAGAAGCTGTTTTTTACGTTGGTGCTTTTCATGTGCCCCGTTCTTTCATTCTCCATACGACCCAATGAGAGCAAGAGTGACAACCGTGTATATGCAAATGTCATGTCTTTGAAGCCACGCAATGTAAACTCAGATAGGCATGGTAAGCAGATGTGCAGGGTTTGTTGACAATGGTGCTCTGTCCTCGCCTGAATTGCCATTGTCCTTTCACTTCATTGGAATCGACAGCTAATGTTTCATGACAACTGATGGAAAGGCCTCAATCTTTCCCATTATCGTTCTGATCTGCCTTCAGGTCTGAGGCTGCACTCCTCGTTCCACTGCCCGTGAAGCATTATTAATACACTTAAAATATTCTAGAAATGTTGTTTGGGTATGCAGTGCACACATGACATGTGCAGCATATAAATCCGGCTTCTAGGAGGAAATGAACATTAAGAAATCTCGGGGCAGATTTACAAGCCCCTTGCGCCACTTCTGCCTCATTTTTAACATGGGAAATGTGACGCAAAAGTGGCGCAAGGGGCTTGTAAATCTGCCCCCTTGTTTTTACATACTGTTGCACTATATTCATGGCTGAGCTTGCCTAACATTCTAGGAACAACATCAGCATTAAGGCATATCCTTCTCTCTGTTGTATGAGAGGTTGTTGGCGTGGTGCCACAACAATGACGGGAAATGGGTCTCGACACAAGTTCATGTTGGCCAAGGTTTACTGAGGTCATACCCACTAAGCACAATCGTTTTGATGTAGAATGAAGATATGAACCATTGTACCATTCCAGCATTCACACTGGGGCTTGGGTATGCAAATTTAGAATAATCTTTACTGTGCTTTATTCGATTGTGTCATAGTCACACCTGCGATTGAGTTTGAAATACATTCCTGCAGCAGAGGCAAAGAAAAATTATAATTCACATCATCCTGACTAGAATTACCCCGTGTGCTGCTTTGTAAACTAGTCTCCCTTTTACTGTGTACTCTTCAGTGTTTTCCAATTAGCACTTTAAGTAAAGGGGTGAGCAAAGTTGGAAAATCTTTTTCCTTTCAACTTTGTGATTGTCTTTACACTTCGCAAGAGGCTTCCCAATTTACAAAGCCTACAATGTATTAAAAAATGGTAGAAAGACAGTAAGAACAGTAAGTGGCACAGGTAAACTACCACTACTCAACGGTGACAAACACTCTCAAGCTAAAAGTCCTGCCCTCAGAGGGGCAGACTATCTTTCATCAGGGAATGTACGTGTGCCAGCCAAGTTACACCTGTTTACCCATTAGAATTCAGGCATTTGGGTAAACCAGAGGGGTAGTTGGTGAATCACCATATCTCACAGTCGCAATTTCCCCATGGATCACAGCGCTCACTGCATACCAAATGATTTACCTGTGGTCAGGAATCTCTCACTTCATGAGTTGGGTGCCTCGCTGCTGGAAATCATTGCTATACAGCTGTAGCCACACACTAACTAGGTCGGTGTTACTGGCTTGGTGAAGCTCACTCTCCTGTGGGTAAAACGTGAAATTGGGAAGCTTGTCTAATACTTGAGTGGGCACATTTTCTCAACTTTTTAGTAGTTTTTTCTGACGAATGTAAAATTTATGAGCACTTCATGTCCTTTTGGCAGTTCTCTATTCCTCTGAAGATTATGGGGCAGATTTACAAGCCCCTTGCGCCAATATTAACATGGGAAAAGTGACATAAAAGAGGCACAAGGGCCTTGTAAGTAAGCCCCTATGTATTTAAACATAAATATAGTAATTTTCTCTTATGTTTCTATTTTCTTTCACTCAAGATACATCTTGAATCATAAACCCGTTGATTGCTCATTTTAACAGTCAGTTACGATAATGATGCATTTTTTAAACCTTTGAGTACAAAATGTGAGACCAACATAGTTTGTATACATTACTTACATTTCATGAGATTCTGCTACCGGAAGGCAGAATGATTTTATTTCTATTAGATGTAAATCGTCTCTATATTTCTCTGCCTCATAAAGCATAAGTAGAAACTATTGAGTAGATATATTTAAAGCAAGAATAATTAGTAGTTAAAAATATTCTTGAATAAGTTGCTATATATACGTTAGTACTATAGCTATTTTAGGTTTCAAGATAAATTTAATGTACACATCCCTGGAACAGCCAGGGGCCTGAATATGTCTCTCTCATTCACCAACACTGTATGCATCGGCTTCAATATGATAATGTATTGATTTATTGTTGATGTTCCGGTTTGAAAAATAGAGTGTGCTACATTTAGTGAATGTCTATTTATAACTTAATATATTGATTCTGATATGCTTTTTCCAATGAAAACAGAAGAAATCCTAAGGTTAATTGTTCGCATGTAAAGGTGAGACTCAAAAGTAAGCACTTGTCAACAGGCAATGTATGCGTACAATTCTTCAAGGACTTATTCAAAAGGAACTAATAGATTATCAACTCACTTCTCTAAAATTGGATGCAAAATTGATTAGATGAGTCAATTTTAAAAGCAAGGAATAGATTTATAAGTTAATGAAGAAAGTGAAAACTTGCTGTAGAAATTCATGAGCAGGTCACTCAAAAGCAAATGCTCAGCGGCTTTTGATGCGATTAGGAAAATGGTACTAAGGAATAAGAAAATGCTGAGGTATGACAAACAACTTCAGGATTTGGTTTTAGAGAATCTGATCTTTGCATCCACATGTAGAAAGAATTTATAGGAATAATTAAATTAAAAAAATAGAACTGAAAGCCTTCAACAAACATTTAGGGGTTGATTACGATGCGGCCTGTTAAGGCTCCGACTGACGGTCGGAGCCTACCTGACCACATCGTAATAGGCCGCTAGGTTTACTCTCCGACTGCCGCATTATGATGCTCGTGGTCGGAAAGTATTGTCCTGGTCATCCGGCTGGCTTACGATGGGCTCATGGAGTCCGTAGGCCTGTCAGAGTGGCTTGTATTCCCAAAGGGCGGGCCTTTCCGCCCTTGGGATTACAATTCACGGTTTCTGACATAGTTTCCATAACGGCCTGTCCGACATGGAAACAATGTCAGACAGAATGTTTGGGGGGCCCCAGCAGAGTCTCCTTTTGCGTGCGGCCTCCAGTTGGTGTCCGAGGGGGCACGTTGATCCCTAAACCTTGTGGCAGGCATCATGAGGTGCCGGCCATGGGGTGCAGGGATGAACAACAAATCCCATTTCTCAATGGGAGCTTGTGTTATGGCCGGTTTATGGCCGTAACACGAGCTCCTATTGAGAAATGGGAGTATGCGACCGAACAATGTTCAGTCGCATTGTAATTGGCCGGAGATCGGTCAGTCCCAAGACTGAGACGGTGTCGGGCAGATGCAAGTCTGCCAGACATCGTAATCAGGCCTCTAAAATTTATAGCTCAGCATATCCCAATGCCAAGTGTGCAAGAATTTTAATAATGTAACCAAGGTGGTATAAGATATATATTGACCAACAGTAACACCAGCACACGTCAAACCACACTTTACATGTAATCTTCATATGTATCGTACACTATCGCAAACTCCTGATACTATTACTAAGTGGGACAAGTATCCAGAAATATATAAGCCTCTGGAATGCAAGTACATTAAATCAATCAATCAATCAATCATTCAGTAGGACATTTATAGCGCACGGCTACCTTCAATGGAGGTGTCCCGGTGCTAACTGCGGATTCGACAGTAAGAAAAAAAGCCTGGGGAAGCTACGGTAGGCTGAAAAAACAGGTTTTCAGTGCTTTCCTAAATGCTTGTTCTGGCTCTAACTTGCAAAGATGGTCAGGCATAGAGTTCCAGAGTGACGCAGTTCTCACTGAGAAAGCTTGATCGCCCAGCTTTAGAGAAATGAGGAATCCTGAGTAATTTCTGGTGATTAGATCTCAAAGCCCTAGCATAGTGATATTTCTGGAGTCTCTGTTTCAGGTACCCCAGGCCCCTATCTCTGGGGACTCTATAGGCAATGGAGAGCGCCTGGAACTCAATCTTCCTTTTGACAGGCAGCCAATGGAGGCTCCGCAGGAGGGGGGATATACGGTGGCTGAATGGCACATTCCTAATAAGTCTGGCCGCAGCGTTTTGACTAATTTGCAGCCTTCAAATTAGATAAGCTGGAAGACCCATATATAGGCTATTGGCATAGTCCAGCTGGGACGTGACCAATACATGGACCCCAGTCTTCCTGTAGTCCATGGGCAGGAAACGAAGAAATCTCCGTGGGGTTTTCAGTTTCCAGAAGCAGGATGAGGATACTTGGCATATCTGGGCGTTACAAGAGAAGTGCGTGTCAAATTTGAACCCTAGATTCCTAGCTGAATCTACTGGGATCGGTGGGGGTTTAGCTCTGACGGCCACAAGAGTTCAGATAGCAGGGGAGAGGTTTGATTGAAGAACAATACTTCTGTTTTATCTGTATTTAATTTCAAGCATATATTACCATTCTGGTCATATTTTATCTCAAATAAAGTTCAACTTGTGAAAATGGCCCCACATTTACCACGGTGAAGAGACAGAATTGTAATTATGTCAAAAAACAAACATTCTGGGAAAGAAAGTAAGACTCCTTAGCCCCAAATCGATCAAATGAATTAATGGGGTTGATGTTCTTTTCTTTTGGTTATTTAGATTATTAGTAACGAAAATGTAAAGAAATATTTAAATACAGAGCAGAACATATTATTAAAAATAAAAAGAAATTGAACTCAGCATTGCATGGTGAAATTACATCTCTAAATGATCTATTACCTCAGAAATGCAAAACCATCACTGTTTAAACAATCAGATGAGCAAATATCTTCGAATTATTATAATTGTGCTTGGAGAACCTTTATTGGAATATATAATGATTGATACATAGACTCTGTGAAGCAATAATCAGTTTCAAAGTTATACAATATTATTTGAGTGATTCTAATTTGATATAGTAGTCTGGTTGCTTGTGAATGTTTGAAAAAGGAAACTCTTCAGATAGTTATTATGATGTTATTTCAATAATGGCTGATCAATTGAGATAGCTAAAAAATCATATAAAATACAGACATAAGCTCTCATTATAATTGCAATGGGATAATCATCATTAACTCCCTGCCCCTCGCATCCCACAACATCACTGCAACCCCTTAGAGCCTTGATAATTCCAAGAGAGAGGAAATAATGCAGATTACATGTTTCTGGGGAAATAACATGTATAAATAGTTGTTCATGATGATTCCTGCTATCAGCAGGAGAAATGTCTACGTGAAATAATCGCGATGGGGATGATGCCTCTGGTTACCATCACCCATCGGGATTATCAGGGGCCTTGTAAGAAGGCCCTTTTTATGACAGTTTGTTTTGGCTAAAAGTATTTGTACAAAAAGTAAACTGGTGATCAAATGATGTTTTCTGATGTTAGTGCAAACAAATTGAAGTAAATACATGAGGTAAAGCACCAAGTGTGTTAACTTCGAAAGCCATAGATTATACATATTTAAATACGAACTAAGAATGTAGATGTTTTAATTTGTGGTCATTACCTATTGGATAGAAGGCTACGGAAGGAAGCAGACATGATTTCAGCAAGCACAAACTGCTGGTATAATGGAATCAACAGATATGCAATACCTAGACAACAATAGGATTTGAATGGAACTTCAGGTCATGAATTGTTGTTCAGTTCAGTACATAAAACAAAAGACTTGATGCAAACTGTCTAATACTTTTGAGGCAGAACACAAGCCAATGAAGTTTAAACCAGTATAGTTCGCACAGATCTAGTACCCTGTTGACTGCCATTTTAGAGACATTACTGAGACCAGTAGAGCTGAAACTTATCAAATAAGCTACGTTTAAAGTATATGCAGAAATGTATCCTTGTACAAATCTTGTCTGATTCAAGTATAAGTGATGGTGAATACAAATGCGGACTAAGAATAGTTTTTTTTGATGTATTTTATGTTTTAGTATTCTTTCCAAGATTTTAAGAAAATAAAAAAGGTTAATCCTTACTAATGAGAGATTGTTTTTGGAAATATGTAGAATAATATAAATGCGCCTTTAGATGTATATTATGGGAATTAATAAATAATTAGTTGGGAATTAGTATACATGACATGGAGTCCCAAGGAGACTCCATAACAGTGCAGGCCCAGATGGAGCCCCTACATTTAAGGTTTGATAGTGGCTGAAATGCATCAACTTTCAAATGACTCTGCACAGAACCCCAAAACCCCACCCTCTCCTACAGACAAATAAGTCATAGGGAATGAAACAGCTGACACAGTACAATTTCACACCTGACTTATAGCCTCATTTTATTTTCTTAACTGACTTTATTGAACAGAACACGCCCCCTATCACTGTGAATAGTTCACAACTATATATGTGGCAAAAAGGATAAAGATCTAGCAGTTGGAAAGGACAAACAATAGTTTAATCTTTCTGTACCACCTACATTAAACTTGAATCCACTGGTTTCAACCCTATACATTTCTCCCTTATCACTCTGGAAATTGTCTTCAAGTTCAGGTCAAACAATGAATTCAGTTACAACTTCACTGAAAGCATTGACTGTTCAAAAATGGAAAGTTCATCTACTTTAACTCAATTTCCTATTTAAAAAAATTAGCCCATGCTCACAAACTTCTCTCTGACAGGTACAACCTAAGAGGTGGTCTTCACCGCTTCCTGACAGGTCTATCTGAGTTACCTCCTAAGTGTTGTCAGTTTTGAAAAACCAACCCAGGAATGACCTAAACCATCATGTAAGGTGAATCACTAGATAAACAAGCATTGGCATAGCCAATAGGTCTCGCATTTGGGACCTTATAGGTGTTTAGCCATGCAACAGTTGATGTTGTTGCACCAAGGATATTTTTCTGCATAACTAAATACTTATAAGGGCCCAAAAGCGAGACCTATTGGCTATGCCAATGCTTGTTGTCCTTGCTGTTCTTACTCTCCAACAACAGCTTAATTTTATATTTTCAATTTTAATCTCACTGACTTATATGACTCCATGTTACCTATTAATCGTCCTATGTACCAGATGTGTCTACCTTACCAGATGTACCACATTTCTGTTCAAAATAGTACTTGCTGGTGCAATAAATAAATAAATACATAACAGTAGAGCAAGCAGACCCTCCGAGTTGTGAGCCAAAAGCACGATGCAGCAGTCAACACCAAGTGCCAAGTAAAAAGACAAATGTTCAACTCCATGGGAGAGCTGGGGAGGTGGCTGTGTGGGGGGAGTACTCTTGGGAGTACCCCGCACATTACTAACTGGACTAGAGCTCAGGGTAGTGGCTGCCAGGAATAACGGACCAGTGGCTCTAGTCCCCGCTATGTAAAAGTCTTGTGCCTGAAGGTGGGATACTGGTGGCTGTAAACATGGACAAAGTCATGCTGCCGGGCAGCACAGTGCTTCAGAGTGTGAATGAAAGTAAATTGAGGCATGCGGCAAACATACATCTCCTGAAAGTGTACCAGCGAGTATACCGCGCTTCATGAGCTGCCAAAAATATGGAGGGGGTGTTTAAGGAGGCGTAACAAGGGCATTGCTATACATCCAGGGTGCCGTTCTCTGTGGCGTGCAGATGCGGCTCACTGCACTCATAATCAATCATCCGCTTGTCTCACTGCTGCGCGTCAATCACGCAATAGAAAGGGAGCTTGCGTTGTGAGCGTAAGCATAGGTGCGCCAGGGGAGGAGCCAGAGGCTCTCGCGCACCTCTTCTCATTCTATGGGAAAAGTACCTTTAAAGCTGCTTGATGTTTGTTTCCCACAATAAGGGAACTATGCCAGAGAGGTGCGGTAAAAAAAGCTCACCGGCTGCACTGGTATCCTGTCTGTAAATGTACATTACGTGATTTAAGCATCTTTTTTACTTTCTTGATCACACATCTTTTCGAAAGGCTTAAAGCTTCAAGTGAAGTGGGGTTTTAAGCAAATGAACAAGAGCGCATTGGGATGATTATAATCTCTTAAAGCAGGCTGCACGCAGGTAAAACAAGTGCAAGCGGGCGGACGAAAAATGTTGCCAATGAGCTAAAAGTGTGCTCTTGTGCATGCACGTGTTTCTCTGTGACGTGCATGTCTTGTAGAGGGGGAGGAGGGAGGAGAAATGCTTGTAAAAAAAAAAAAAAATGCGTGCGCCGGGAAAGGAAGGCAGAGAAGGGGAGGGGGGAGGAGAAATGCGAGACGGCGGGCAGGGGAGCGGCGAAACTGACTAATTAGGGGAGGAGAAGCCGCAGAGCGCGCGCTGGGCGAAGCCCTTTGATGTGCTGTGCGGCAAATGGAGGGAGGCTGATGCGCGTTCATGTTTGAACACGTGATTCACATGAACTTCATGAAAACGCCATGAAAACGCCAGCAAAAAGCTGGTGGTTTCATGATGTTTTCGCCGCTTGAATTCTCGCTCCGCTCGATGCGCATGCGCGCATCGATAGGTCGCGAGACCTAAAAATCTGGTTTATTCCTTATGTCAGCTTTTTCACTGACCCTTCAATTGAAAATAACAATTAACCTGAAGTATAAGAACTACGGCATGACCAATAAAAGAGCCCCTCCAAGGTAAAAGTCAAAGCCTTTCCAATTGCTATAAAGGAGGTCCAGAAAAAAAACACCAAAGGGTGTATGCTCTTCTGGAGCTAAGAAAAAGGTGGGTAAAACGTCAATTAATTTCCAAGAAAGAACCTTTATTATATAAATGCACTTGATTGTGGAAATACATTACAGTGTACGTCCAAATGTATCCACAGAAACTCCAGTATTTGATTCTAGTTCACAAATCAGTTGTCAATCATCTGGTCTAAGTCCTCCACACTCCACCTCATACATCCTACAATAGCAGTGCAATAACATTTCCATTTCTCCATCTGGGATGCCTGAAATGTCTAAACCCACCTATGGTAAGAGCTTGGTAGAGAGGAATCTACATCATACTGAAACTACTTGTTCGACTGTCCTCGCCTTTGTACACTTATTTCCGGAGGCAAGGATTACATCTAAGTTATGATTGTTTCTTAGATTTGTGTTACGTTATCTCCACAGATTCCGATTATTAAGTACTAACAACACCATATTTGTACCCATCCCAAAATTTGAAAGTAATGAAATATCAGGGGTTACCCTTTCCTCTCAAGTTGTGGTCAATGGGATTCTTTCTGCTGTCGAGTCATTCAGAAGACTGGAATAGACACTGTGCCATTCCCAAATCTTATCACCAAGTCCCCCAATTACAGGATGATAGTATTCCAAAACAAGCATTGGTAAATCCATTAGGTTTTGCCCATCGGATTAATAATAAAATGTGTGGGAGCAGCGTATGAGCAGGGAGAATTGTGTGAGTAATCTCTGTGCAGGCTGAGTAGTGCATGAATGAGGGCTGATGAGTGTCTGAGTGCAGGCTTAAAGTGCCTCAATGCATGGTGATTGATGCGTGCTTTCGCTCAGGATTATCACTGGTGTTCGGAGCTGGGCACCCCTAAGAGAACTTGTTTGGCACACCAAGCACTGGGGATTGTATAGAGTGCGAATTATTGCCGAAGTAACATCGGACTAGAGACTTGCCACAGTGAGCAGCCTTACTAATGAGAGCATATTCTTCTGGAGCAATGATTTTACAGTGAAGGCATAGTTGCAAGGAGATGGATATTAACTCTGACAAACGGTTGCTCACGTTTGCTCTCCAATTGTTAGGGTGTAACAGCAGTGATTAAAATATCGTGTAAGGCTGCCCAGGTAATGGCGAGCAGCCGCTTTTACCGCTACTGGAACTGATTCAAGAAGAAATCACATTTAAAACATGTCTATTTATTTGCCTTAGCATAATGAGAAATATCGTTTTTACATGTGCATGCACTTGTACATAATGCTGATAAATGCTGAAATAAATGGTTATTGTTTATCTACTTATCCATTGGAGCTGCCCATCAGGGCGTGATGTGTGGTATAAGTGAATCTGTTTTCTATCATATCTGACATTATTTCTCAACACTGCTGCAATTGATGTAGTGTGAGCTGCTTAAAAAAACAGTGATCATCTCTCTACTATAGTGAGGTTCTTCTACCCCGGTCGTGAATCTGCCCAAACGGACACATCCCGCCTTTACTACCCTTAGACGGGGCCTTGCTGCACATCATTCAGAGCCTTCGGGAAGCAAATGAAAGGCGCACTGCGGTCATGTGACCGGGCTTTGAAGCACCACAAAGCAGCAGGCTTTACCTACTTGCAGGCTGCCGCGCTGTTGTACAGTATGATTTACTGTGCACTACAACGAGGGCTTAACGACTTTTATGAATCAGCGCGCATCAAAATGATTCTGGGGATGGTTGTGTGCAATTCGCCAATTACATGCTGTCAGCCACTGGGGCACAGAAAATCAAGCTTTTATTGCATTAACATGTACATCTGGGACGCTTCTAGGTAAGAACGTGGGTTTCAAAAGGAGCCCTCCTTCTGTGCTGTCTGTTTACAGGAACGTAAAAACAACAGTTGATGGACAGAATGCAGAACAATGTCATTCATTCACCCCAGTACTGAGATCTGGGCCTAAATCCATCATTGTTTTGCTCACCATACTGGTTCCAGTTTGAATCCAGCCATATGCAAATCAGTCTTGACCCTGTGCCCCATGGGAACAGTCCAGCCCGAACTGCCAAGCCAGGTCCTCCCTGGACTGGAAACAAGCATCCTGGGACTGGTTTCGGGCTTTCAGCTCTCATCAGCCAGGATAGCTTGATTCCAGTGGCATGGAGAGCAAGGGACTCACGTCTGAGCATACCCGTCCCACTCGGGGTGACAAATGCAAAAACAACAGTTGATGGACAAAATGCAGAACAATGTCATACATTCACCCCAGTGCAGATATCTGGGCCTAAATCCATTGTTTTTTTGCTCACCATACCATTCCAGTTTGAACCCAGCCATATGTAAATCAGTTTTGACCCTGTGCCCCATGGGAACAGTCCAGCCCGAACTGCCAAGCCAGGTTTACAGGAAAGCACCCGCTACCATTAGAGAAGCTGAGCGAAGAGATGCCCAGAGACGTGGACTCATCTTTTTCAGAATGTTTGCCATCCCAAAACCTTCCCCACAGTGCCCCATGCACAACAGAATGTTTAATACCTCTATCTCGATGTGTTGAGTACGTTAGACTATCTATGGAGTATAGATGAGTAAATGCCATAATGCTCATAGCCACCATAGATAACATCTTCTACTAGGCAGCAAAATATTGCATGCCTGGGCTACAGGTCCAAAACGTTTATCAAAAATGTGAAACTACAAGCCCCAGAATGCAATTATTGATGGCTAAAAACACAGGTCTTTCAAAAGAGGTCAAACACAGCAGTAAAGGCAATTGGTGTCACGATCTATTCGGGTGCAAATAAATGAGTCAATTGAAAATACATTTTTTCCAATCAAATATTTCAAGGCTAGATGGTGTTACGTTATTGCAGCTATTAGCTGAAAAATGCACAAAAAGAAAGTAACAGCAAGTCTATGTCGAATTTATATACTTTATACACAGCCTTTGATAAGGTAGGCCGGGTTTCTCTGTGGCATTAATTGGTTCCTCCTGCTATCCCTCTAGACCTCTAGTGAATATTAATTGCTCTGCACTTTGCTAATTTCCCAGAGTGTTCTTAGGATCATCAAGAGGTCTTATAGGGAAAATGTCCACTGTGAACGGATTGAAACAGGGATATGTTTAGACAGCCTTTTTATTTTTCCTTCATATACATGAAGTCTTGAAAGTTCTTAATCAGGTTCTCAAATGTAATCTAAACTCAGCAGCTCAAGTCTAAATATAATCCCATACGGAGGTGATGTAATAATCCTTGATTTAACAAACATCAATACACAATTATACCTGGTCTAACTTTTTGAAAATTAACACAGATTAATTTTAAATATTAGTTTCTAGTAAGCAGCAAAGGAAGTATTGTAAATATTCCTGATGCCTAGATAGTACTAAATTAGAATAGTTTTCATCATATAAATATTTGGGGTGTACAATGAGGCCAGGGCAAAATTCACATTACGCTAGCGTAATTCATGTACTTTTGAGAACTTTGTACTACTCTTGTTTGGCTGAACTCCTGAAATTACATCATTATGTCACACTGGAATTATGCTCCATTTGCTGCTAAATTTTGTACCATTTTACCAAACTTTCGCATCATTTATGCACAAGAAAAATAAATGAATTTTTTACACTCCCATTTACAATCTCACTAAATCTGAGTTACCTGCCACACACAATTTAATAATTGGCTTATGGTCTAACCACTGTTTAAGGCCTTTCTGTATTATTCACTATTTCCAAATTAATGTACATTGTATAAAAACTATGTTTTCATGAATGGGATGGAGGGTAAGGTTTTGAAAAACCTAGAAGGGCAACGGAAATTGCCTTCCTATAGAAGCACTTCACCTAGAATTAGGACAAGACATTGGTGAATTTTAAAGCAAATGCAGCCATAATGACATTGACATCCAAAACATTTAATGCTTCACCTCGTTCCCTGTGAAAGCTAATAAAAAAGAAATATGGTCCAATAATCAAAGGCTTACATTATGTTAAACAATTTAAAGTTTGTAATTAACAATCTAGAATTACAACCCGATGCAATTTTGACCTCTCTTCACAAAGAAGCAACTGTAAGATTACTGACAAAATTCGTTGAAAATAAAGAGTTGTTAAAATGGTAATTACTTACTGTACTTAGTACGTTAATCAAGGAGTTATTTGCTTATGCACTATATTTTAGAAAATGTAATCATATAAGTGAATATTAGTGAATATTAGCAGGTCACTACCTTCGTGGTTTCATACCTTATCTTGGAACTAAGACGATTACATGTAAATGAAAACTTGGTGAAATGACATCCACATAGATGTATTTTTTCAATCTCTACTCTCCGTGATTTAGGTTTTCAAGCTATAAAGCATGTAATATTGGTTTGCCCAGTTTTAAAGAATTCAAGATAGTGTTTTTCATTTAGGATGTTTATTGCGGATGGGATATTTAAATGCTTAACAAGCTTTAATTTCATATTTAACCCAGAGCTGTATCAAATATTTACTGAATTTGTAAGTTTTGAAAGGTGTTATATGTTGTAAATAGGATGGTGATAGATGACAGGATACTTATAGTTGATTACATGTAGTTTTATTCCAAGACACAGCTGAGTACAAACCTCGCCAGCTGACCAGACCATCAACTGACACAGATAGAACACTCTGGTACAGATTAGAACACTCATAGGTATTCTGGGAGACTGAGAAGGTGAAAACACTGAGGAAGGGCTAAAGACAACTGTCAGCCATATTACAAGAAGAATCAATATACAACACATCTTCCTCCTTTACAGAAAAGAAATGAAACAAACATAAAAATAAAGCTTGATGCATGGGAGACAACAACAATAATATTAAAGACAGATAGGAGGCCTAAGACGACTTGAACTAATTTTAGTTCATGAAGACAAAAGAGCATTTTGGGGCAAAGAGTGTAAAAGTGAAGTGTGAGGTGAGACACAACACTTAAAACAACTAATAGGCATCACCACTACCTACTCCCCTTAGACTGACAAAACAGGAAAAGATAGTGCACTCCCTCCAGTCTGTCTTTGACCAGCAAAACAGGAAGAAACAGTCCACTCTCTCAAATCTGTTTCCGTCCATCAACACCTTACACTCTGAGTTGAAGATAGACAGTTCAACATATGCCTTCGTGCTTTATAGATACCACATTCTTAGATAAACTTTGAAGATTCCAAACGTAGGTACTCCTAAAGATCACTAAGTGCAGTATCACAAGCGATGTAAAGAGATTCATTTTTTTTACTTGAAGTTTTCACTTCAAAAGATGGATACATAGTCCTAGATGTGACTAACTTAGACGCAATCTGGACCACTGTCCATCCTTGGTGTTAATCCTGGACCTTTGTCCCAAATTCAGGCTTTCCGACTTTGCCTCTGTTGTGAACATAATGTCCAAAGTTTGACCTGGGACCTTTGTCCCCGTTGTTGACTTTCTGTCCAGACTCTCACCTGGGACCTTGTCCCCGTTGTGGACTTACTGTCCAGACTCTGACCTGGAACCTTTGTCCCCGTTGTGGATTTTCTGTCCATACTCTGTCTTGGAACCTTTGTCTCCGTTGTGGACTTTCTGTCCAAACTCTCCATCTTGGTACTGAGACATTCCACTCCTAGTTCCTGTACAAACTTGTCTCGACTTGTACTACCATTGTCTATACTTTGTTTTTTTTTTAAACAACCTTTGTCCCCTCTTGGTTCTGTGACCTCTGACCATGCCTGTTTCTGGGACCTTTGTCCTCTTCTGTTTCTCGTGGCTTAGTTTCCTCCCGGTCCTGAGACTAATTATAATACATACCTTTACTTCATGCATAAACCTTGGAGCTTAGCATAACGTTGTCAAAGCAAGAAAATGACAAGACAATGAGATCGAGTGTAAATAAACCCTTGGTCTTCGCACTCCCATTAAGCCACACACACACACGAGAAAATTGCCCCGCGTTGTGCTCCGGTAAGGCCGTTGCCATGTAAACAAAAGTCCACCATGAATACAAAATGGGCGCTTTACGTCGCGCAATGATGTCTACCTTGCGGGATGACGCACCCAAGCAGGCAGCAAGGAATGATTACCTCTCAACTCTAAGGTGACGCTGGACACTCCATGTCAGCAATGACGCTGCCCCTCCACTGAGACCAACAGTAACACAGCTACGTCATCATTATGAAATATGCCTTGATGAAGAGCAGGTCAACATGGAGGCATACATACGACATTCACCTGTAGATGGAAATTTCACTGCGCAACAGACTGACGGTAGAAGAAATTGAATATTGTTTCTTCTTCTCCTTCTCTGTTTAACTGTAATCCACTCGTTTTTGGTAGCCTGTATCAGTTTTTTTTCCATCCGATTCACCCGTTAATTGTTTTTTTTTTTTAGCTGGTTTGTATTCAAAAGTGCTTAAATCTGTTCTTGTGTCTAATACTTAATTTATAACATAACATGAAGTAGAGGAGAAATTATTTGGACCGTTTTCCTGCAGTTACTGGTTCCTTTTAATTTTGATAAGAGTTTCACAGCATTGTCAGTTACATCTGTTAGTGGTTTTAACTGCAGCTATTTGAGATGTATTTTAGTTCAACTTTAGTTGCCACTTTAGACAGGTTCCTTAAAATCTCGAGGCGCTACAAATACTTGCTGCTGGTTTCTTCCTTTTTCACAGCGCTTCAAAAATTTCTGGTTACATCACCGCTTTTATTTTCTTACTCCTTACTTCTTGCCACAGTTAAGGTTGTGCCGTACTGCCAGAGATAAGTAATGTACTCACAGTTCTTTTCTTGCTTTAATTTCCTTAGAGTTTTTCCTCATTCATCCGGTTTCAAGCTTCCTCTGACAATGTTACTGGCAGCAGATAGGTGGACCGTTGTGGGTTCTTTTCGCGAGGTTCAGCTCAGGCTGTGTTTGATGGTTTCCTCTTTGGTCTGGTCAGCAGAAAACGTCGCCAAAATGTTGTAAATAGGATGGTGATAGATGACAGGATACTTATAGTTGATTACATGTAGTTTTATTCCAAGACACAGCTGAGTACAAACCTCGCCAGCTGACCAGACCATCAACTGACACAGATAGAACACTCTGGTACAGATTAGAACACTCATAGGTATTCTGGGAGACTGAGAAGGTGAAAGTACTGAGGAAGGGCTAAAGACAACTGTCAGCCATATTACAAGAAGAATCAATATACAACATTATACAGTTGAAATGATATCCTAATTTTCTGTTTTTCATTCTTTGGTTGTATATACATTGTTATGGTTTTTATTATGACTTTTATCAAACTAATAAATTAACCTTGAACTGAGTAATATGAAATATTTATAAGTAAATCAAAAAAGCACTCCATAAATGAGTATTTCTTAATAAATAATCGTCAGGAGAACTAAAATTAAACCAGTAAACCATTCTGAAATGATGACATATTATTCCTTACTATGATACTTGAGATCTTAGTTGAGTGGGCTGGAATAACCCAGTTGAAAGTTTAAATTTTAAAAACTGTGTCATGAGGGTTGAAGTATTTAAGGGGGCGTGGCTACGCTGGCAATGGAGGAAGTCGTGCTCGCATAGAGCTCTGTCAGAGGCTCCCCGTGTTGGCCTAAATTATCCACACAAACTGCTCTGCCGGGGCTGAAAATTGCCCCAACAGCTGCTGAACCTGTCCTGCGACCCCGATGCGAGTATTGTGGCGATTGGGCTGAATTCTCTGCATCGAGACCTGTGGCCTTCCCTGTGGGCCGGTGGGATGCTGCTGAAACGGCTCGGCCGCTCACGCGAGCTCGGGGACTGGCCCCACTCACTAGGCCTCGCGCTGTGGCACACTTCGCGCTGACCGCCAACGGTCTGATCACTGTGACTGCTCCCTGACCCACCAGAACTACACTGCCTTGGGGATTGCCACCTGATGCCTGCTGACCTGAACCCGATTCTCTGATGCTGCCGACGGCCCGATCTCCTACATACGAGCCTGGGATGAGGGCAGGAGACCTGCGTAGTGCCTCATCTGAGCCACGCTGGTGGTGAACTGAAGTAGGCGGCTGGCAATGGAGACTGCCTGGACCCTCTGGCGGTGAGTGCTTGCGCTGCGAGACCACGTCTGGGCTGCGACCCCCGCATATCTACGGTCCCAGTGGGCCCCAGACCTGTCAGTCTTCCTATGTGGCCTGGCGCAGCTGTAGCAGAGGTACCTGACGCAGCAGCCACGCGCTACCGCAAGTGAACTCAGCTAGGGTGCCCGAGACAGAGCCCATGAGATCTACGGGGAGACCGAAATCATGGAATTGCCCTACAGTCGGAAGTTTGGGAACCCTGCAGGTGCGCAAATACTGGGCGGCTCACTCATGACTCGGCCCCTGATGTGCTGCCCCAGAACTGGTCCCGGTGTATAACTGAAATATATTCCCACGGACTGAGTCTGCTAGAGGGCTGGGCACTGTCGGCACAAGGGGGTGCAGGCTTGGAGGTACAGGAGCTACCAATGGGCATTCACATATTAGAGGCGGTCCCTAGGGCACAGTGAAAGAGCCTAACTGTACGGCTATAACTTGACCGGAGGCTTGTTTGAGGTGTGCCAGCCCCGTCTCATGGACACTCCTAGATCGCTGTCGCGGGGAAGACAAATTAAAACAAACGTATCCGACACATCGGCCCCACCCCCACAAACAAGAGCTAAAACGGGTAGAGTGGCAGATGTAGAGTCCCCAGCCATCATGACCGGCAAGTTGGATGCAGTCCTGGCAGCAGTGGAAAAACTGGGGGAGACCTTGAACCACACCCTTACTGCTTTGGAAAGCAAAATTGACAAAGCAGTCATTGATCTAACGCCTCTCCATGCGGACCATAGCAAATTAGCGGACCGCACTGATGTGCTTGAAACCACGGCGGCGGAGATGTTACCTCGGGTGACGGCAGCGGACAAAAATATACAAAAATTACTCAACAGAGTGGACTTTCTCTTGCCAGAAGAAGCTATCTCCCCGCATTTTGGAATGGAAAGAGCACACCGGGTACCAGCCAGACCCCTGCCATGAGGGTCTAATCCCAGACCGCTCTTGATCCGGCTGCTGAATTATAGAGACGGAGACACAATCTTGCAGGAAACCAGGAAACTGCACAAAATTCAAGTGTACAATCAAAAGGTAATGTTTTTTTCCTGATTACACAATCTAAGTACAAAAACAGAGGCTCTCTTACAGGGAGGTGAAGAGGCGTCTCAGACAGAACGATTTAAAATACTCCTTGTTTTTTCCAGCACGTCCGAGAGCAGTGGCGAATGGTAAAACACACTATTTCACCACATCTGTGGAGGCTGATGACTGGCTTGATACGTACTCTCCTTAGAGGGCTGCACCACTGCCTGACCACACACAAAACAAACCAGCTGGTGAGGATCCGCGTCGTCGCCACCCCAGGGGGCAAAAACTGAAGCAATTACAACGCTCAAAAGACAGGCCTAGATCCGGACCAAGTATTACAAAGCCAATGAGGTGCTCTTCAGGCTGTGGCATGTATCAGCGGGTCGAAGATGGAGGAATGTTCGTCCATCTCCAGCCAGTAGGATCAGGCCAGTGATGCTGATGACCTTTTGGATGACCCTCTTAGCACACAAGACTCTTGTGAACTGCCAGTTGTCACTTCTCAAACCGCTGATGACATTGCTTGACGACTGTTTCTGTATCATTCTGTTTGAAATGTATCTATACCTCTTGACTGTACACGCAAGTATATGGTTGAAAGTTGTGTATTACTGTAAAGTGCTAGGCATGCAGTAAACATATAATTGTAGGCTCCACTCTAACGCTGTCAAATATGACCACAATTCCCCCCACTAGTAGGCAGAACGGCATTTATAATATGACACATAATGTCCCCTATCTTCCACTGGTGGAGGTCACAAGTCACTTCTGGTGGGCACAGCACTAAAGGTTTCAGATTGGCTGACAATCAGGGAGTCCCGAGGAGACTCTCCTTTCCCCTAGACACTCCCAAATTGTACTGAGCAGCACACCCCCAGACATAGATTGAATGATGCTTACATACGTAGTTTGGACGATTGCCTGTTGCACATTCGCCCTTTTGGTATTCACATTAAGTTTGGGCGGTTGTATGTTGCAAAGTAGCCCGTGTGATATTGTTTTTTTATTTGTTATCGTTGCCAATTATTTTATTGTTCACCATGCCATACTTTGCATACTGAGGTGGGACACTCATGACATTGCCCTGCACAGAGGGACGCACTCTGGATTTGCCCACACGTGGGCTGCACTGGCTTACCCCACCCTTTGGCCTGACTGGACCACATGCGTTGCTAGCTTTCAAAAGATAAGGCACCTATCAAGATTGGGACCTGGAATGTAAGAGGCATTCATAGTCCGTCACACCGATATCTCATTTACTCCTAACGCCATCATGTCCAAACAACACTATTACAGGAGACACACTTGCAAAAATCAGAAGTAGCACGGCTGCATAGGCATTGGAGGATTCAACTGTACGCGACAGGCTATTCGGCATATGCACGTGGGGTGTTGGTGTGGATAAGGCCAGTGACTCCCTTCCGGTTGTAGACACCTACATAGACACAGAGGGTAGGTATGTCATAGTCAAGGGTGTCTTGGATGGGAGGCAGATCATGCTTGCATTCCTGAATGCGCCCAACACGGAACAGGCAGCCTTTTTGGAATTGATCTCCCTTAAACTAGCCGAGTGGCACGATGTTCCCATGATTCTGGGTGGTGACTATAATAGTGTACTGGATGGATCACTGGACCGATCCTTTCCTCCCTTACCTAGCATGGCTACAAACACTGCAGCGGAAGTGTTAAATCAGTTTGCCACACATTGGCGCTTATAAGACGCTTGGCGCCACCACAACCCACAAGATTGAGTATAGGTATGTTCTTACTACTCGGAGCGCAGAGACTCCATGTACGTCTAGACCGCTTTATGGTATCAATTGATCTTCTTTTGAGCATCTCCGGGTCATACTATATTGGGCTGACCCACTCAGATCATAATCCACACATGGTAGAGTTGCAATGGGAAGACGCAGTATCGCCAATTCCTATGTGGCGACTTCAACCGGATGTCCTAATTAATGCACCCTTTCGAGACTTACTGGCTACATGTGTGGCTCAATATTTCGATGAGAACACGGGCACAGCTTTGTGGCCACTGTTAGAATGGGACGCCCTTAAGGTAGTAGTGAGGGGTCACTGTTTGGGAACACAGGCGGGCATTAGAGTACTCCTGGAAATAGAACTCACCACTTTAGAAAGAAAGCTGACGGTTAGAGAGCAAGAAGTGACTGAGGGGTCCCAGAGACAACTTGACAGCTACAGAGAGGAAAATGCACGACTACTAGAGCAGCTGAGATGTCTTAATTATGCTGCACACTTGGCGCGAACACACCATATGGGGGACAAAGCTAGGAAATTGCTCACGTGGCTCATAAGTCAAGATGAGTCATCATCCCCTGTCACATCTGTACGCATGGCAGCTGGGGGCGTAATGTACATGCAGCGAGACATACATGGTGCATTTGTGGCTCATTACCGGGCCCTGTACGAATCTCGCGCACAGGTTACGTCCCTGGAGCTACAGGTCTACCTAGAAGGGATGGATCGTCCACAACCTACACGCACACAAAAAGAGGAATTAAAGGATCCTCTTCTTACGGAGGAAATACAGGACAGCATATTCTCATTATCCAATGGGAAGTCGCCAGGACCGGACGGACTGCCGACTGAATTCTATAAGGCTTATGCGCATATATTAGTACCGCAGCTGCTGAAGGTATATGAGGCTGCGTTCGACGAATCCGCGCTCATTGATACGCAAAAAGAAGCCCTGCTGGTATCTTTCCTTAAGCCTGACAAAACCCTAAATCTTTGGGCTCTTATCATCCACTAGCACTTCTTAACACCGATTACAATTCTTTTTGCATCATTGATCACTAAGCGTCTTTCACCTTTAGTGAAAACACTGGTACACCCAGATCAGACGGTTTTGTTCCCACTAGTAATACCTCACTCAACCTCCGCAGGTTTAATTGGGTACAGAAGTATGCGATACATAGATGGCCCCACTCTGGCTGCCTCGTGCTGGACCTGGAGAAGGATTTCGATTCTTTGGAGTGGCCTTATCTGGCGGCAGTGCTCAACAAATACGAGCTAAGTGATCATTATTTTTTTTTTATTTTTTTTTTATTGGTGTAAGATGTTGATTGCACTTTCCAACACATATAAAGAAATACATTGGAGTCGCCTACAACCCCATCGGGCCGGCTACATGTACTCACAACAGAGAAAGTTGGTGTTAGTTGTACACAGCCCATCAGCCGACATCCAACGGACCGGCGGCGTGTTGTCAGATAAACCACAAACTGTCGTCAGTGCCATACTCGCCTACATACTCGTCAGTAGTCTTACATTTTCACATTTTTGCTTAACAGAACTAAAATTAACAATATACTACCCAACTTGTAATTCTCCTCTCGCTACCAATACTCTGCATCACAGCATCCTCCCTCCTCAGTACCAATACTATACAGTTGTTCGCTCTATGTCCGCACCTTCAGATTTATACATTACTCAGTGTCCGCTTCCGAGTCCGACGCGCCATGGTCTAGTAAATATGCACGCAGGAACCCCCAATAGTCTTCGGCAACTCCTCCTCGTATGTGTTGAGCGTGTCTCGACAATAAACCATATCCTCAATCCAGTGCTTTACCTCCGGGGTTCTCCTGCTGTTCCAGTGGAGGGACACCCTTCTTTTGGCTAGCAGTAGTGCAACAGCACAGAATTTGCGTTTCAAAGCTCTAAGTTGTGGAACAATACCCAACAGACAGACTTTTGCCTCACATATCATGGAAACTCCGAGCATTTCATTTAAAACTTGCACGACCTGTTCCCAGTATCCCGCCACTTTGCGACAGTGCCATGCCAGATGCATGAAGTCTGCATCGTCTTGGTTACATCTGCAGCATTTTGAATCGTCCCTCAAGCCGTATTTATACAGTCGCTGAGGCGTATGGTACACTTGATGCAAATATTTGTAATGAATGATTTTCAAGTTACCGTTTGGTGTCAACGTGCCAGTAAGCATGCATGAGGAATCCCATTCTTCGTCAGTGAGAGGTTCAACCAGCCAGGCGCTCCATTTGTCCTTCGCCTTGTTTGTGTTACCCCCTACCGCACCCTGTATGCTT
The DNA here is from genome assembly GCF_964261635.1 of Lissotriton helveticus. NCBI lineage: Eukaryota > Metazoa > Chordata > Amphibia > Caudata > Salamandridae > Lissotriton > Lissotriton helveticus. The sequence continues at coordinate 1,289,655,057 of NC_136065.1, forward strand.
GTGTATAGCTTAGATAGTAGGTGAGACGCTGTGGGTGTAGTGAGGAGCAGTTGTAGGGGTTCACGTGTTTTTGGTTCTTCTGGGTGTGTAGGGTAGTGTTCCCGAAGTGCCCTTGGCAGCCTGTAGTAGTTAAAGCTGAAAAGCGGGGACGGGTTGCTGATGTATTGCAACTTGTCCAGGGTCTGGAATTCACCATTTATATACAAGTCACCCAGTGTGTCTAAGCCAGCTCGCTTAAGCAGATCCATGCCAACCTGCTCTTGTGTGACCGAAAGGGCCGGGTGATGCGCTAGTGGAAGCGTTGGTGCGTAGAGTGGCAGGCTGTCTGCTGCCTTTCCCATCAACCTCCATGCCTCCGTGGTCGCATTAACCGGATTGATATCGTGGTCGTGTAGCCTAGGGCGTTTATGTGTCATTATGTTAGCTAGTGGAATCGGGTCTGCGTCGCCCGCTTCTACAGCCACATGTGTCATAAAGGGTATGTCGTGGTACCAGAAGTGCGCGAATTGCGCTTGAGCGCATAAGTAGTATAGGTAGAAGTCTGGGACCTTGAAACCCCCCTTAGCATATGGCAGTGTCATGGTGCGCAGTTCCATCCTCGCCTGTTTCCCTGCCCAAAGCAAACTAAGTACCAACGTATTGATATTACGGAATAGTGCAGCTGGAGGTTTTATCGGAATATTGTTGAATAAATACAGGAACTTCGGTAGAAGTACCATTTTTACGATCGCGGCCCTATCCGCCAAAGACAAGGGAAGTCTATTCCATCTTTTAATTTTGTCTTCAAGGGTCGCTATGGTTCGCCCGTAATTTGTCCGAATGACCAATTCTGGGTCTCTGTGAAACCATATTCCCAGATATTTCGTAGGTTCCTCCTGCCATTCCAGCGGGTAGTCTAACTGTGTCGGGCGTGTGCTGTCCGTCAGTGATAGGATAAGGGATTTATCCCAATTTATCTGCAGTCCGGATTTTTGACCAAATTTTATGTATTCTCTTAAAAGCGGATTCAAGTGCTGTTCAGGATTTTTTACATACAACACCATGTCATCCGCATAAAGCGAGATGTGTATGGGTCGGGATGGCATTTGAAGTGCCGAGTAGTGATGGCGTTGCCGGATTTTACAGGCCAGCGGCTCCAAGATTAGTGCAAATAACATCGGTGAGAGTGGGCAACCCTGCCGAGTACCCCGGCCTATGTGAATGGGTTCCGAAATGTACCTGTTCACTCTGATGCGTGCAGTTAAGTTAGTGTACAGCATCAATATCCATCCTAGAAAGATCATCGGGAATCCCATACGCACCAGTACTGCCTGAATAAAGGGCCAGCCAATAGTGTCAAACGCCTTAGCAGCGTCAAGTAACACTGCCACAGCCTTCGTCTCAGGAGCCAGATAGTGCGCCAATGCAAACAATGTGCGGGTGTTATGTGTGGTGGCCCTATCAGGGATGAATCCGGATTGGTCGGGCCTTATTAACAAGGGCATAAGCGGTTTCAACCTATCAGCCAGCAGACTAGCTATTATTTTAGTATCCACATTTAATAGCGAAAGGGGGCGGTACGAATCACATTTGTCTTCTTCCTTGCCCGGTTTCAGCAGTGTGATGAGTAAGGCCTCCCTCAAAGATGCCGGTAGCGTCTGGGCTTCATGAGCCGCCCCATATAGACACACCAAGTGTGGGGAGAGTAAGTCAGCATACATTTTATAAAATTCCGCTACGAAGCCATCGGGCCCCGGCGCCTTGTTATTCGGCAAACGCTGGATGGTGTCTGTGACTTCTTCCACTGTTATCGGGCGCTCTAAGTATTTCCTATGCCCATCTGCTAGCCATGCCATTTCTACATCCTCCATATACGTCAGTAAATCAGCCTGTGAGGGCGATGGGCGCGCCTTATAAAGCGTGCCAAATGTGTGCATAAACTCTTTCAGTATCCCCTTAACATCAGTAATCACCTCTCCGGAGTCATTACAAATGGACGTAATATTTTGCGGTGATTTACCTGAGCATATTTTAGCGGCCAGTTCCCTGCCCGGCCTGCCCCCCTCACCATATCTCCTAGCTGTTGCCCGTCTAGACACATACTGAAGCTCGTCTGTTGCAAATTTATTATGTTCCGTCAGCAGCGCTTGAATGTCCCCCAGCACTTTTGTGTCACCTGTCTGGGTGTATGTCTGTTCCAGTGCTTGAATGGCCTGTTCTCGTGTGTGTAGTTGCTGACGGATATCTTTGAGGATGCATGAGGTTGTACTAATACAGACTCCCCTAATTGTAGCCTTAAAGGCCTCCCATAGCAAACCCGGGTCCTCAGTCGATGGGCCGTTTATGTCAAAGTAATCTACTATCGCCTTATGTATGGTGGTAACATATACAGGGTCTCGCAACGCAGCTGCATTGAAGCGCCATGTGAAGGGTGGTGGGTCATACCGTGGGATACTAACTTCCAGCATCACCGGGTTGTGGTCGGACAGTGTTCGTGGTAAGTGTTTGATATCTACAACCCATGATAATACTTCTCGTGTACCCAGCCAGTAGTCCAGCCTGGACCAACTGTTGTTTGCCGCGTTAATGTGTGTCACCGTTGTCACCCCTGGGTTACGCACCCTCCACAAATCTACCATATGCAGGTCTTCCATGGCGTCCTGCAGCATCGTCCTGGCATTCCCATGTTGTTCCAATGTATGTGTTGCCCTTTCTAGAGTGTCCTGTAGTGTAACATTGAAATCGCCCCCCCATATTATGTGATCCGTCTGTAGGTCAGCGATGGTGTGCCATACATTACTGAAAAACCCCGGATCATCTACATTAGGGCCATACGTGTTCACCAACAGTATCCTCTGTCATCTAACCGTGCCTGCCACAACAACGCTTCTCCCATCTGTATCCCTGTGTACGCTTGTAATCTCAAAGTTTGTCCCCTTCCGTATTAAGATGCTCACCCCCCTAGAATAAGACGAGTAGCTCGAGTTGGTGACAGATTCCGCCCATTTAGTACCCAATGTGGATGTGCCATCACGTGTCAAGTGCGTTTCCTGTAAGAAAACAATGTTAACATTCAATCGGTCAAAATACGCAAATAATCTCCTAATCTTTTTCGGGTTGCCCAGACCCCGCACATTCCAAGTGAGGAATTTCAGCGCACTATTATGTGACATTACTCTCGACATTTATACTGGTATTCATGACCATAGATCTCACGAGGTGCAGTAGCATCTTCAGGTGCAATGCAGTCACTGAGCATTGGAGTGTACAGTGCCAAATCCATAACAGTGCAGAGCGATGGAATTGAAAACCTGCATGGCTATGTATGGTCAAGGAGATCGCCATGCTTCTCAGATACAGATTTCGTAGCTCGTTAATCCCTGGTTCCTCCTCCCTCCCCCCTCCCACTTTAGCACCCAAACTTTGCCAAAGCCATCCCTTAACAAACAGTAACCTTATTTGAGAACTTGGTTTGGGGCGCACCCGCCTGGGGGTGTCGCCAGGTTCACACATCTCCATCCACATAGTGGACGTGGACAGACGCTTATGACGTCTTCAATGTAGTTTGCATAGTAATTCACCCTTCCCCCTCCATCCGCCATCAAGAAATAAGAGCAGTATACAGTCCAAACCAGAGCAGCAAGCTCTGTTACATCCTAGTCCCATAGATCGGCAGAAGTTCGAGTCAGTGCTATTGATAGGGACCGACCCGAGGGCCTGCCAGTGTAGGCCTTCCCGGAACACAATCGTCTGCTAGGGGTGCAAGTCAATCCCCCGAACCCGGTGGCCTGCCACATACCCTCCGGAAACCGCCGGCCCCCTGAATACTCACTGCGCGGATGCCCATCCCGGGCCTTACTGCTGGAATCGACAGTTCGAGTGGCGTGCCGCTGTATGCACCTACAGTCTCTAGGTTGGGTCTGGCGCCATCTTAGCGCCACGTGGCAGGGCAGCGCATCTAGTCCCAGCAGTCGGATGACCACTGCAGCCTTGTAGCATTTCTAGGGATATCACGCAGAAATCTCAGCACATCTCGTCATTCCACATCGCTCGTCGATTCCGCTCGTTCCTGAGCTTTTCGACGCTTCCCCTGTTGTTTGATGAAGTCATGTGCAGCCTGCACCGTCTGCAGAATAACAGGTTTACCCATGTTCGTGATTTTGAGTTTCGCGGGGTACAGCATTGCGTACTCCAGACCCAGGTCTCTCAATTTCTTCTTCACTGGAGCAAATTCTTTCCGTGCCAGTTGTACCGCCATGGTGTGGTCAGGATAGAATTCCAGAGTGTTCCCTTGATACGTGACTTTGCCCATGTCCCTGGCGAGCCTTAGTACCGTGTCCCTGTCTCTGTAATTGAGCACACGGGCTATGATCATTCGTGGGGCAGCTCCCGGCTTTGGTACAGGTGCCAGTGAGCGGTGAGCTCGTTCAATCAGAAACATCGGGGAGAGTTTGTCAGCGCCGAATATGTCTTTCAGGAGCGTTTCGATATAAGTTTCCATTCTCCCAGTGTTGGTGGATTCCGGTAGGCCCGAAATTCGGAGGTTGTTCCGCCTGGACCTGGCTTCCTGGTCCTCCACCCTAGCACGCAGGGTCTCCACCGTCTTCTCCCAGCCCCCGCATACCCTCGATGTAGTCTTATGCTCGTCTTCCACTTTGGAAATCCTCTGTTCCGCCTCAACAATCCGCTCGTCGTGTTTCTCTATCTTGGCCGCCATGTTGTCCACTCTCTGCACCACGCTATCTAGTTTGCCATTCATCTCCTGCAGGCTCTGCTGGATTGCTCGTAGCACCGACTCCATGACCGACCCCTCCGCCATTTCTCCGTCGCCTTCCACTTCTGGGGTGGTTATCGTAGTCTTCAGCTGTTTTCTCGTTTCGAATGGGAGCTTGGTCTGTTGTTTCTCCGGCTTCCCCATGTTCCTCTGTGGCAGAGGCGAGGTATGTACGGTCGTCTTTGGGCTGCCTGCCGGTGGCGTGCTGGCTGTCAGAGTAGTGTGGTTCGCCGGTGTCTTGGCTCCCCACCTTGGGGTACGTCTATTCATCAACCTCAGCGGCCGCTAGGAGCGTCGTTAATGGTGCAGTTATTCAGGCGGCAGTCGGACGCCAGGTCTTATGCATGCGCAGCGTTTCTAGTATTGTACAGCCCCCGGTGCCTGGCATGTGTTGGGCTATAACGTTAGGTGTGGGCCATCTCTGGTTTGCACTTCATGCCCATGTGGCACTGATACCAGTCCTATGCGCTTCCGTACGGCAGGCTCTAATCTCCACCTTCCTTGAGCGCTCGGAGCTGCAGGCGCGCTATGCTGGGGGCCGCAGGACTGCCGCCGCAGTTTCTACCGCAAGGTACACTCACCCTGCGTTTACTTTTTGTGTTGCCAGCTGCTACCCCTCTGCGTTCAGAGACTCCGTCTCGCCTGCTCCGTGAGTGGCCGTTGCTGTAGTTCATGTGCGTTCCAGCGCCTCCGCCATCTTGTCTCAGCTGGAACGCACAGCGAAAGTCAATGTTACCCGCTGTAATGACCGACCCCCGTTGCTCCGCAGCCCCGCATCACACTCGGCACCACCAGTCCGCTTGGTCACCGCTGTGTGGCCGCTCTCATCCGTCGCTGGTTCGCTCTCAGTCCCGATGCCGGTGAGCGCCAGGCGCGGCCATTTTGATTCCGCACCGGCAATGTCCCGTTCTTTCGCTGCTCTCTCGCTGTTTGGCCAATGGTCAGTCACAGAAGTGCCACACTTGTGTCGGCCTTACATTCCGATAACGGATGCTGTCCGTTTTTCAGCTGTAGCGGCGGATTAAAGGGGTGAAAGGGCCACCATAGTCGCGTCCGTCCGGCGGAGCTGACACATTAGCCAGCCATCCCGCAGTGCGCCCTCTAGCGCCCCAAGTGATCATTATTTAAGTATGGTCCAACTGCTGTATCAGAGCCCTACTGTTCAGGTCCATACTGGTAGGCTCATATCAGATCCCATTAGAGTGAGGCGGGGGACACGCCAGGGCTGCCTGCTGTCCCCTCTACTTTTTTCTCTAGCCATGGAGCCACTGGTGATGATGCTTCTCAGAAGTGGTGAGGCTTGGGGCATACAGCTGGGAGATGGGATGTATGCCGTGTCTCTGTATGCCGATGACTTACTGTTGTATGTGCGAGACATTACTGACATTCCCACGTCCGTAGCAGTTGTGCTGAGGGCCTTTGAAGAGATGTCGGGCCTCCGGGTTAATTGGGCCAAGTCAGGAGTTTATCCCTTTAACGCGAACACGGCAGAAACAGATGTGCTTATCAATGGCTCACTTCTTCCATGGTACCCCACCACCTTTCGCTATCTTGGGGTCTTCATATATCGGACACCTGATGATTTGCTGGAGGGTAATTTAATGAGAGCAATTTCAGGGATAAGGGCCCAAGCGTAATTTTGGAAATCGCTCCCATTGAATGTTATGAGCCGCATTACTCTGCTGAAGATGATTATCCTTCCCAAGTTACTGTATTACTTCTCGAACCTCCCGGTTTATGTCCCAACCAAAATTTTCCATGAGCTGGAGCGTTTGTCCCGAGACCTCCTGTGGAACAAGTCAGGCCCAGAGTCCCACTGTGGAAATGATATGCCCCTACCAGTCAGGGAGGATTGGCCATCCCCAATATGGAACTGTATTATATATCAGCCCAGCTACAATGGGTAACGAATTGGCTAAGTGGCAACAACTTGGAAGACACGGCGACCTTGCAGCAGCAGTGGACTCACACTCAAATCTATCATGCCCTGATATTGCCGCTCTTGGGGATACCTAGGGGGAAAATGGGCGCTTCCGAAGCGACTCACACACATTGGCACACAGCAGGTGTAGACACCCTAGGCAACCTCTACAGAGATGGCACACTCTTATCATTTGAGGCATTGGCGGAGGACACGGACTTGCCTGCAGGACAATTCCTTTTGCATACCTCTCTCACGAGGAGCACTATCGGCCTTTCGGGGAGATTTAACGTCCAAGCCACCGACGCATATATTATTACAGTATTTACACGTAATGGGGCCAGGATCGCATATAGTACATTGGCTGGTGACAGCCTTACTCACACACATGCTGAAACCAATGCTGACTCTCCGCACCCGATGGGAAACAGACAGAGGCCAACCCTTGACTGACAAGGAATGGGGCACCTTCTTGGCCGGCTCTACATATATACCGAGAAGCTCTAAATTCAAGTTAATACACACATTCATCATACAGAGGGCGTACCTCTCCCCTGACAAAATAAACAGGCATTTCAACATTGCCACTTCTGAGTGCCCACGCTGTGGGCAGCTCGACGCGGATCTGCTCCACATGCTATGGTCCTGCACCTCCCTCCAAATCTACTGGCGAGAAGTCGCCACAGCCCTAGTGCTCTGCACTGACACATCTTTGCCGTCCACATAGGAAATCTGCATATTAGGGGTCTATGTCAGGTCCAAGAGAAACAAAGTCACTTCACGGTTCAGAGACCTGGGATTGATAGTCGCTAATGCCCTTAATTACAAAATGGTGGAAACGTGCAGACCCCCCAGAGATGATCAGCTGGAAAAGATCACTCACTCCATGGGCACAGGCGGAAAGTACAATATTGCACAGGGAGGAAACGGCGGGGCTTTGCAAATATCCCATTGCGCAACACTGGGACACCATACTCACAGCCTTCAATAATGAAGAAAGTGAGGAAGTCGACGCCAACCAGCTGATACATAATTTACATGCCGGAGGTCCCGGTCCGCGGAAGTAGTGGTATCAGTGGATAGAAACCTCAACCCATTAGACACCACTACATAGATGCAGATCGACAAGGAGAGCCCCTTGCCCCTCACTACCCTCCCACCCACCACCATAAAACTGACCCTCAGCATTCACATGAGTCCGAACCCCACCTTAGCGAGTCACCATATTCTAATGTACAGGATACACGACTCCACACTCAGACAAGCAATGATTATCTTATTTGCTTCTTGATGGCAGATGTTGTTAGATGTTGTTAATTACATAATGTATATCTTATTGGCGCATTTTTATTAATTCTTATCTTTTTTTCTTTTGTGCAATCCCCTTATTGGAATATTGCAATGACCAAACATTAATATCTTCTACGTCTGCTAATATTATGAATGTTAGGTATTAATGGATCGAATGCAATGAACTATGCTAGCATATGGCATTGGCGATTTTGTTTGAGGATTAGAAACTGAGGAGTAGTAAGGGGGCAGGCAATCACAACGATACATGAGTAACTGCCTTTTAGTAATAAGTATGTGCACTATTACACATTATAAACACTCAACTGTAACGCAAAATGTTGATTTACACAGTATTATTCTCGTGTTGTCTTGTATAGATTTGAATTATGCTTTAGATAATTCTGTATTGTCATGTAATGTAAGAAAAAGGAAAAATAAGAAAAGACCAATAAATATATTTAAACAAAAAAAAATGAGTGTTAAAGTATTTAATCATGTCTTACGCTTATATATTGTTGATCTATGCAGCGGGATGTATGTTTTTTCCTGAATCAGGTAAACTTTAGCAGAAATATGAACAGGTATGAAAAAAAGAAATGTGTAAATTGATGATAGTACCAGCTAAAGGAGACCTTCTTTGGCACAGAAATGTGAATGATCCTGGTAGTCTGTTTGTCAGAGCAACATCAATTAGCAGGTGGAGGACCTGGAAGGATAGTAAATTAATTGCTTGGGTACTGTCAAACTCATATCTTAACAAACATTTAGATCCCATTTGCTGAGCTATTTTCCTTTTCTTGCCTGCCTATAGGACATTTTTTGAGCTATCAATTCTTGCACCTTGATCAATTTTTAACCAATGTAGTCTCAGACGAAAGACCTCGTCATAACACCAAGACACTGCACCGTCTTTATGCTGGCTTTCAATATTTTTTTAAGCTAAGTTGGATGTTAGAGCATCAGACAAATGGCAGCTCTGACGAATAAAAAAGGAATAATTAGGATAAACATATGGTTTAATACATCTGTGTGATCTGCTAAATTGGGGAATGCTAGTCACCCACCCTCGTCGCCATAAAAAGTGTAGTATTCACACTTAAATTGTAAAGTTGTATAATTTGTTTATTCAGAAATACAAGTTACATCTTTTCAGTGACCTTCAGCTTATCAACTGCCTTCCTCTGGTACCTCCCGTGATGTCAGCATATTACATCACTAAGTTCCACCTTAAAGAAGACTTTACCACAGCTAGCTTTTGTGAGAACAACATAAGCTTCCTGATTTAAACTGATTTACCCAAAATGAAGTAAAGAAACTAAAGCCCTAGCCATTTTCTGCTCCAGCACCTGCACCTTCCCACGGTCACTGGTAAATGGTGTGAGTAGGGCAGCAGCAATAGTTTTGGCAGATGGGGAAATAACCAGTGTTGCTGGGGTGGGTTACAGCAGGGTACCACCAGACCAATCTGGAATCATTAAATAATGAAGTGGGGCACAGAGTGACTAGGGTACCCAGGAAGCCTTCTGCTCCTGTGTGGGCTGGTGTTTCAAAGTGGACAGATTGGACGGATGCCAAGCAGCACCAGTCACTCCATTGTGCTTTACATCAGTGGGTAACTATTTCACACTTGTGCTAAAGAGTTCTTCTAACACTACCCCACATTTTTTTTTTTTTTTAAAGACCTGCACTCCTGAAGATTAATAAAACTTGAGGTTTTAGTCTGTAGACTTTACAACCAGTAGTAATATTAAATGTTTCAGCAAAAATGCATACTCATGATTGTGTGAATGGTTTATTTCGTTTCACAAGATGTTTCTTGTTTACACCTTCTCCTTTTCTGTTCTGGTAGATTTACACTTGATGCCCATTTCTACCACAGCCTCACCATCTTATCTGGTTAGAGAGAGCTCAGTTGCATTTCTCTCGCCTAGCAATATAGCTTTATCCAACAATTTAAGTGATCATTTTTGTGTGCATTTAGGGACTTCTTTCCTGTGTTTTGCAATCACAGTAACCATAACTGCTAATTGCTGTAATATTCTCTTCCTTACTTCTGTGTGCTTTACTCTTGCCTTTCACTGGTAAGACAAGGTATCTTTTTTAATAAGTATTGTATGTGCTGAATGTAATACTTTATCTCTTTTGTGGGTTTTTAAAATCCGAATGAAGAGTATTTTGGCTAGTATTGAGTGAATTAATTAGAATTGTCCAGAAGACTGGGTCTTTCTTTAATTAATAAAGTAAAGAATATAATTTGTAAATCATCTCTAGCTCACATTTGTTATTTCACTGTCTAGTATTCCACAAATAAATGAAGATCAAACTGCTGTAATCCCCATTCCAAACCATAAACCCCACTCTCCTCCAGATGCCACATTTTGCCCAGATGAGTACATTTTCGTATGGGTGTCCCATAAATTGACATGCAAGTTGAGTCTTTGCTTAGTAAAAGCAAGAACAATTAATGTAAAAAAAATCATTGCATAATGTAATTCACTCTAGAATTCCATTCTATTCCATTCGATAGCTTTATTTCGGTCTCAAGGATCATAAAAGTACATATCATAAAGACACCCAAAAAATATATACAATTAAGTCATGGATAATACACAGCCATACAGTTACTTCATGTGCAGATATAAAAAGCAATACAATTTAAAGCCTATTAACCATAATGAAGTGCGTTTTAGGTTCTTCGAGGACCTAGTCCTGGTCCAGTATTAAAATGCAGCGCAGACATCTATTACAAAGCAGGTTCAAAAGTCCATTACCAATAAAACCAGTTCAAATTAAAACATTAATACAGAGTAAAATGAATGGAAATAAGTGTGAAATGGTAGAACCGTGATTATTAATTTAAAAAGGTCTGCCGTAAGTGCCACATAGAGTTTAAAAAATGAGATACAGCAAAAACAGTGGGGGCATGAGTGTCGTACTATAGGACTCTGTATGCCACAGTGTATTGTACAAAGCCTAAGTTCCTACATAGTTGGATAAGCCAGCGCTGCCGAAGTAATATATAAGCGGAGCATAAGAAGAGAACATGTAGCTCTGTATCTTCCTTGTAATTGCAGGCAGGGCATCCACCAGTGGTGCCCGGAGTACTCAGGAGCTCTTTAAGCTCAGATCAATCGGTAACCGATTCCGGGGTCACCCATAGCCGCCGCCGCCAGAAGGTTACAGGTCTAAGGGCGATCTCTTCGCTAATGGTCCTAATACCCAAGTCCAAGCATAGAGGGGTGAGGGGGTGCTGGGAGGGGAGACCTAGCAACTGCCTCATAAAATTGTTCTCTAGCTTGTTCAAACTGCTGGTACAGCAGTGACCCCACAATTCTGCCCCATACAATGTAGCACTCCTCGCTTGAGTTCTGTAGACTTCAACTATTAGCCCTGCTGGTTTAAATGTGGAAGTTCTATATAGTTTCATGAGCCCTCCCACTTTCTGAGCTAGCTTAAGGCTTGCTTTGGCCATCTGCAACCCCCATTCCAGATGCTCTGTCAAAGTGATACTCAAGTAGTCAAAAGCCAACACTCTTCCAAGCAAGGTGCAGTTCAGAGATGGGTTAGAGCGAGACTTATTGACCGGGTTAAAGTCTATATACTTGGTCTTCAATGTATTAATCTCCAACCCCCGGGTCTTACAAAAGGCATCAAAGCTGTCAAGGATACACTGGATTTCCATGGGTGACTTTGAAAGTAAAAGGGTGTCATCAGCGAGCATCATTGCTGGGACCTTACCAGAGGCTAGCCTAGGGGCATCATTATCCGTGACCTTTCTAAGTTGGTCAATAAGTCAGTTAATGAATAGACAGAATAAAGTGGGTGCGAGACCGCAGCCCTGTCGTACCCCTTTGTTGACAGGAAAGCCGGGGATAAGTTTGCCGTATTTCCCGTACCTCACTTGGGCAAAGTTTTCTGCATGAAGCCTCACTAGAATACTAAGGAGATAAGATGGTGGGATCTCTGAGCACATCCCAGAGTTTGTCCCTGGGTACAAGATCAAAAGCCGACTTCAGATCTACACATATTAAATATAGGCTGCCACCCTCTATTATCACAGTTTTCCAGAAAAGGCGTTGGAGTCTAAATATCTGGTCGTCGGTTGAGTGTTTTTTCTGAAGTTGGCTTGGTAAGGACTCCGGATCTCTTCTACTTTCATCCATGCCTGTAAGCGATCAAGAAGTACCCGTGCAAAGAGTTTCTGGGTAACCTCAATTAAGCTGATCAGCCTATAGTTGGTAGGTAAAAGGGGACAACTTTTTTGAAGACTGGGACTATTTCTGCCCCGCGTCAAGTATCAGGGGGATCCATGCCATTCATAATGGCATTAAATAGGGCCCACAGATATGGTCCCCAAATTTTTGGTTCCTCCCAGAAAAGGTCCCCAGGTAATTTGTCCAGGCCCAGTGCTTTGTTACTAGGAAGCTTATTGATGGCATTTACCACTTCAGACATAGTAACCCCTATAGCCACCTCCTGGGAAGACTCAGTGGATATTATTAGGGGTTCAATTTGCAGTTGTGACTTCCTTGCTTGTGTATAGGGACTGGAAGTGATTTTCCCAAGCTTCAGATGCTATATTTGGCTCAATGGCTGGCTTCCCTTTGGTGTCGTCTGAACTCACTATTGCCCAGAAGGTCTTCAGATCTTTATTGGTTAGTGCGGTTTTAAGGGTTTCCCATCTATCCAATTCCCAATTTTCTTTTTCCTGTTGAATGGTCTCTTTATACAGTACCCGATTTAGTTTGGTTTGATGCTTGTCCTTTGCCTTGACAGCATGCAGTAAGGCCTGCTTAGCTTTACGACATTTTGTGTTAAACCAGGTACCTTTAGAGTAGGTTTTCGCCTTACGAAGTGCCACTGGGTAAAATATATATGCCAATTTTGATGTTAGCTCTAAGTGTGTTTTTGCAGCCGGCTGATGAAAAACCCTCTGCAAGTGCAACATCCTGCATTTTTATAAGTATTGGGATTACTGACTGGTAGACTGTGGCCAGCTTGTGTGGTGTCTGTTGGATTTGCCTCCGCCTAACTTTCCTTCAGTTATTTGTGAGTGTTAATCCACTGTTCAGAGACGTAGGTTTGGAATTAGTGTGGCCCAAAATCACTTCAGATCCAGGATCCAGGCATTGTGATTACTGTCCTGCCTCATTATGACAAAGAAATCATAAAACGTTTGTCATAATCTGGTTTCCACTGGGATGTAGTCCAGCAGGTACTCTTGGCTTGCTCTATTAAATGTTAGCTGCCCCGGAGTGTCTGATTTTGTTTGGCCATTACACGCTCTTAGTGAATGTGCTAATGTGATTGAATTAATCTGTAGTGCCAGCGGGGACGAGGCTTTGATAGGTTGGATTTGCGGGTCTTGGATTAGCCATTGTAAATCTTCTTCACTGCGGGTGGTGTTACTTAGATCAATAAGAGGTTCGAATTGCAGTTTAAATCACCCCCCTTGATCACCCATCTGGCTGGGTCGATGGTGGGAATAAAAAGTCCCAGTTGGTTTATGGTAGCAGATTCTTGGCTAATGGCAATAGGTCGGGGGTAGACGTTGATAAAAGCAATTTATATCTTTGTAGGGAAGGTGAGTCGAACACACTGGATGTCACTCGTAGGGGTGAACAGCTGCTCAGCTCTACAGCCCAAGTGTGAGCCTAACCAAATGTATAAGCCCCCTGATGGTCTAACCCTTCCCCCTGAGGTGGCTGGGATATTGAATGAAGCAAAGCCCACCCTCTGGTGATCTCCCCTGACCCAGGTATCCTGAAACATATTTAATCCTGTTTGTCCACGAAAAGCCCCCAATCTTGGCAAGAGAGTTTACTTTTAAGCCCAGCAAGATTCCAGGATAGGACCTCAGTGTGTTCCCTTGCACTCTTTTCCCATCAAGGGCCTCAAGTGTACTGGTACTAGGAATTTGGATATCCCTCATTTGAGTCGTGTGGTGACTGTCTGATAACCTCGTACACACACATTCTCTGGAAAGTTTGCTCAGGGGGTGAATAATAGGACATCAGGTGGCCCTCTCATTTGTGCCCCAGCACCTTGTAGTCCGGTGGTCTTAGATATGTCTAATTTGTTATCCATGCTTGTTGCCCCAGCCCACTACACTCATCCAGTTCAATGTCTAACCACTGCCTTCCAGGATTCCCTTCAGGAGTCGCACTCACCTCGTGTCAATCTACCTCCTCCAGAATTCCATTTCTATTATCTACTGGTATTTTAAATAAGAAGGGCCTGGGGGGGCATCCCAACAACCCTCAGTTAGAGGTCTTGGTTGCCATCTTGAAGTAGTGGAGGTAGTGTGGCCCCTATATGACGTTTGGTGTTGGATAAAGAAAAAGTCCAATTGGTGGAGCCTAATTCCTGTTAATGAGTCCTGGTGGCATGTAGTCTGATTGAGTAAGTTGCTCACAGATTTGGGATTCTTAAAATGTATAATTACGCAATCCCCTTGGTCTGATTTTTGTCAATTTTCCACCCAGCCAACTCTACAGACCATTACAAATTCTCCTTCCCTGCCATAATCAAACTGTCTGTGCCTTGATAGCCAGAACAGGCATTTGTTCTTGAGGTCAAGTTGTGTCTCCCTCTGGTTAGTTGTAATTTCGGGGATTCCTGCCACTATAATTACTTACGGGGAACAAGCAAGGGGTAAATTTATGTTTGGCAGATTTGCTGTTATAGGCCAAACAACAGTCCGTTCTACCATCGCCCACCCACTCGAATTTCCACTAGGCCCATGTAGAGGGGGGGATCGTTTTTGTCCATGTCCCTTCTAGAGGGAGCTACATTTTTGCCACCAGTCTCATGATTAGTACTCTTGCATGCCTGATGATTATTCACATTCAGATGGAAGGCAGTGGTCCTCACACTTGTAAGTATGCTACTTAATAGTAAATGTGAGAGGGGCCGGAGTAGTGGCTGTAAAATGGGAAATACTTACTACTAAATAGGAGGGGTGTAGGAAGTGTGAAGGAGAGCCAAGTAGATGGACAGGCACCCTACCAGAAGAGTGATCCCATTGTTATTCACAAACTACAGTTCTAAAGTTAGTACAGCCAAAAGTGATCCAAAACAGTAGTAAATGACCTCCAGCCCAGACCTGGAGTAAGTCCAATTCCACACACGGCTAATGACTGATACTGCAGCTCCCTCCTACAGACAAGGACTTAAAATAGAACCCCATATTTGAAATATATTAATTTATTTTTAAAATGATATAACTATATTTAATTGAATGCTAAAAAATAGATATAAATACAATATAAATATTATTTTATGATAAAATGTTAAACTTTTTAATTTGAAAATAAATGTAACCTAAATAATTCAAATTATGTCTATACATATTTTTTTCTAAATTATTGATACATTGTTTGCAAGTATAAACATTTTACTGTACATGGGGTTTTTAAGAAAACAAATGTAATTTAATATATTTGAAGTAATGGAATATTTAATTCAGAAATAAGTTATAGTGCTGTAACATTTTTTAATTTTTTTTCTACACTTGATAAATAAATATACAACATTAATTTACATTCACATTAAAGAAACATATTTTCAATATTTGTTGTTTAAAGTTTAATACACTTTAATATTTTCCTTAGTCTTTACAATCGGGGGGACTTCACCCTGACGATAGTAATAACTTTAGGTGTTGCCTTTGTGGTAGCAAGACATTTTCTCCCATCTCTTCCATGTTGAATACAGGACACATTCCAGCTTTATCAGATCCGATCTATTGCTAATGGTGTTGTAAATTCCTTTAGAGTGTCCTGATTTTAGGTTTCACCTGCACAGTGCTTGCGCTGTGCTTGTAAAATCTGTTGTTTTTAATAAAAATTTAAAAGGGGCTCACATCCCGCCCCTCTTTTTCCTGGCTTTTCATTGGTTCCTGTGCTTGACACTTTTCCTCTGTTTCTATTGGCTGTAGCACATTTTCCTGCATTTACCAATACTTGTTCCTCATTGGCTTCTCTTATCAGTTTCCTGTAGCCAAAATGCTGTTAACGTCCACTTTGTTGGAACTATTTTTTTCAAAAAGTTTTGCCTCTTTCTGCTTTTTGGTGTTGCAGCAGATTTATGTAGTGCAACTTATCACCTGAAGAGATGAAGTGATTTGCCCAGAGTTAGAGATTATGCTGCCGAGACTTGAACCAGGATCCCCAGCTCTCGAGTCAGCAGCTCTGACCACTGTGCCACACCCTCTTCACTACAGTGATACTTGGTATTCATGCCCCTTCAATGCTTCCATGTTTGATCCATCTGGAATATTCCCCAAAAATAAATTTGCAATATTCTATTCAGGAAGATTATCCACAGAAGCACATCATGTAATAAACGGTGTACTGGCTCCGGAGAGCAGCGCTACCTCGTTATTCGTGGAGCACCACCGTGAACAGAGCTGACAGAGTGGGAGGCACATTACAGTGAGAGAGCATCTGAGGCTCAGCTGCTGCTGCTTCTGGGTAATTGGTAATGTCATATGACTTGCTTTCCGGAGTAAACTAGTATAAAGATTGAACTTTCGGGGCAGCTGCGCTGGAAACGCGGCATCTCTCTCGTCATCAGTAGAACCAGTGCACACCTTTGCTGCTGGTCCTTCTGTCCACCACGCTCCCCACCACCTTCCTTTCTGCCTCCGAGCCACTTAAGCTCTGTGTCGCCAGCATGGGCGTAGGAAGTGTGGGGGACGCAGGGGATATATCCCCCCCAGGTTTTAAAGTGGGGGGGACACGGGGGACAAGCATGGGAGGGACGAGGGGACAAAAGAATTTCCCCTCTCCCTTCTGTTATTCACAGGGCCATTAGCGCGCGAAAGCACTACCTAATGGCCCTGTACTTGACCTGCCAGGAGTCAAAGAGGCCACCCGCCCTCTGCCCTTTGTTATGCTGCAGGAAGGCTAGGTCTCCTAAGGGCAGAGAAGGAAAAAAACTCTGTCTCTTTTCCTTCATACCCAGAGAAGGCAAGCACAGCGTCAACTTCTCCTGATCTGCCTCTGGCAGCAGCCCCCCCCCCCCTCTCTCTTTATTTTTCCTCTATCTCTTTCTGTCTTTGAATCCCTCTTCGTTAAGTTCTGATTTCAAGAGACAGCTC
Source organism: Lissotriton helveticus (assembly GCF_964261635.1). Lineage (NCBI taxonomy): Eukaryota > Metazoa > Chordata > Amphibia > Caudata > Salamandridae > Lissotriton > Lissotriton helveticus. The sequence goes on from NC_136065.1 coordinate 1,289,672,127, forward strand.
TTACGTTCTTTCTCTTGCCTCTCCTCGTCTTTATTTGTTTAATTGTGAATTGGAGCCAAAAAAGGAAGAACACTTTGGCTGGAAATGTCCTCATTTCCTGACCGTTTTATAATTCCAAAGAAAAACCCCAGGATGGAGAGAAAAAATGATTAAATACCCAAATAAAGCGATACAGAGTGGTCAGCAGACAGGCCAGATTGTTATTTACACCCACACACATTAGCACCACTTTACAGAGTTTGCCAGTGAAAGCGCTACTTTCTTTTTTTCTTCTTTCTTTGAACAACATTGTTTTTCCAGGGTGGGGAAGTGCACCATTCCTAAAGGGACTTCAATACCTGGTTGATGAGTGGAGTGGAAACGCTTAATATGATCGTTTTCAATTGTTTTATTTATTTTTGCTTATAAAATGTGTACTGCGGCTCTGTGTTCGGGGATGTGGTCTTTTTTAAACCAAACTGCTTACATTTTGAAAGGATATAAGCAATGGACACTGAAACAGGTGCCTTCCTGCCTGGTCCTGTAGCCATGTCCTGACTTTTACAGGCAAAATCACTTACTGATTTCTGAATAATGAGTTTAAAACTGTTATGGTAACCATGTTGTTCCTGAATACATTTCACATGCTTTGCTTATTCTTGCATTCCTTATGAGTGTTTGCTTTTTATTCAGGCAGCATTTTACTGTTGTCTAGAGCATAATTTGAATTTAATCGCAGCACAATTGAGTTGTAGCTTAAGGCAGTACAAGTTTGTCTCAGTGGGGCAGTATGGTTTTCAGTGTGGGAGAGGATGTGGCACTCTGGCCAGAGCTGCTGAATTTGGAACTTGAACACCATTTTCAGCCTTCATGACCAGTCCACCAGACCGCACTCCTGACAGAGCTCATTCCGATGCTACACCTTAGAAGGCCCGATAGACCTTAGAAGCCCTGGTGTCTTAGCACCAGGAGGTGGACCCTAACGGTGGCAAGTGTGAGTTAACCTTGAAGGCCTGTCCACCACAGTTCACCTCCAGTCTTGCGAGCAGGCATACAAAGAAGCACACCCTAGACACACAATCGACAGTGACTGTCACTGAGGTCACACGATCCTTCAGGCCAGTCCACCGCACCCATTGGTACCTCCATTGGCCTTTTTCAGCAGTAGTGGGGCAACTCACCAGGGATCAGCAATGAAGGATTTGCATGCACACCAAACTTAGGGGGTGATTATAATGGAGGTGGGACTGCCACGTCACCCCGTCAGTGGCGGTTCCACCGCCATAGGTGACTGCATTACCGCCAGCCATATTACAATGGCGGGTAGTTCTCTGGCGGTCGGAAAGACCACCACCACACACCCAACTGGCGCCTTGAGCCCGCCAGTGCGGCGGAGGGACTTGTGGTTCCTACAATGCTGGTGGTGCCTACCAGCCACCACAGTAGGGATTACGATACCCTTTACCCTCCAGCCTATCCATGGCGGTTCACCCCCCATGGAAAAGTTGGTGGAAAGGGACATTGGGGGCCCATAGCAGGCCCCTGTCGCCTCAGCCCCCAGAAATTGGACCGGGGGGGGGGGGGTGTTATCTAAGATGCCCCCTACATATCACTGCACCATGTGCCTGCAATGTAGTGCAGTGATATATGTAACGTCCTTTTTTACATTGCGGCGGATGATGTAGCCAGCAGCACCTGCTGCAATGTAAAAGATAGGCACTGCGAATGCCATAGTGGCGGTCGCATTGTAATGCCTATCATGGGGCCGCCACCTTGAAGGCCAGTGGTTCCATTCCCGATTCGATGGCGGACTGACTGAAGTCCACGTGCCATCGTAATCAGCCCCTAAGTTTGCAAACTTCATGGTCTCTGCTTCATGCACAAACACTTTTAACATGTGCAGCCTGCTTTCGGGCAACTGGAGTTATGCAGCAATGGAGGCCAAAAAGATGTTGCAGTGTTGATTAAATGATGCAACAATAAAAAGGCTGCAGCGTAATGCAGTGCATTTTCGTGATACTTTGTTATTTTGACATATTTATACATACTAACAGCCTCTGCAAAGCTTTTGCCTCATTAGTACCTGTGTAACATACAAATACAGCAGTGGGAAAGGTGACCAGTCAACTTTGCAAAGGGCCCTACACTTCACAGCGACATAAGTCACATTTCCCTTAGTAATTTTTGATCCGTTTGAGCAACAAAATTGCTTTGGGTTAAATCGTTAGATTATGCAGCAGATGATGTATTATGTAGCAAATATGATACAGTCATAGTTAAGTGGAAACATTTTTCCACTTAACTTATTTTTTTGCCCCATCATTGTAGTTGATTAATTTGCAAGTTCCCAAAACCAAAAGTCGAGTTTGGGCACAATTTGCATTTTAAAAGCAGTCATACAACACAGGGCTACTTTTAAACTGACCTCAGGCTTCAGCAGTGCACACATGCAAACGCAGAAAGGGCTGCTGGCCTCAAAACTGCCATGCCCTATTATATTCTAGGGACTTAAAGGTAGTTCTAATCTCCCTGCCCTATTATGTACAAGGGCCTTATAGGAGAGGTCATGCCAATCATAGGAGTACCCTAACCCATAGTGCACCCTAGTGTTTTCACAGTATCTTTAAGTGTCTCTTTCAGAATAGCACTGGCCCTGTGCCTGTTCAGGCAGAGGCCAGAGTCAGTCAGAGTCAGGTACCACCAATACCAGTCAGCAAAACGTTGGGGAGTGCCCAGGGCACAGGATGGCTTTGCAACACTAGAGAAGCACAAACTCAGAATTTAAAACATAACACCATGGTTGGGGGGTTCTCTTCAATAATCAGAATTGATTTCTATCCTAATGAACCCATTTTCCAACATTAATATAAGGAAAGACTGGGGAAAAATCATAACATTCTAAGCTATACCTTGAAGTTTTCATGCAGCTCTTTGATGACGGTTAATAGCTCACTGTTCAATGTTAGGATTTTAACTTATAAACTGCAAATACCAAAAGGATCTCTCAGACAAAAGCAGTAACTCACTGACCTATTTACATGATATGCATTTTGTGATCTGGGTGGTACACGTTCTTTGCGGCAGGCATGTTACCCCACTGTGGCTACCTTACCAAGCTTCAAAACTACCACTAGACAAACCTCCGATCTCTCTCAATAAAGGTTATTAATCCCCAAAGTTATCTTCACATTTTTATTGTTGCCTGAAAATTGCTAGAGACCAGGAATGCAGAAGCAGGTATTTTTCAAACCATGATGAACTTGCAAACACGATGTCCCCACCCTAAGTCCGCGACCTTTGTTTGCTTGGTGCATGAAGATGCAAGATTCATATACATGTTTTTTTTTAACTTTTGTTCTGATTACTATATGAAATAACAAACAAGCATACATGCAAACTGTGACAACATGCCTGCTTTTCTCAATATTTCACTTCGAAAGTATGCGATTGTATTTGTTTAACGGGGGTGATTTGTATAGGGTCACTGGGAAGTCCACAAGGTTGTCCCTGTCCCCCCCAGAATTTAAGTGTCTCCTACGCCCCTGGTCGCCAGCCTTCATCCAGCCCACTTCAAGAGGTTGCGTTCTGCGATGTTTAATTTTTTATGTGCAGCGCAGTTTAGTGTTTAGAGTTTAGTACTCCTCAGGTCTGGTTTGCATTAAAGGTACTGTTGTGTTTTAGAAACTGGCTTCCCATGGTGCCGTACTGTGTGCAAAAGTGAACTTTGAAGTCCTGAGCCGCCCTTTACATTGTTTTTACTGACGTGCAATGCCCAGTTATATATACAGGGGAGTATAGCAGTGTTCAGCACATTTTAAACACTTTATATGTTTATGCCATATTGTTTCAGAGACACTGACAGAATGCCTGCATTTGTCCAAGATCAAACAACATGTAGAAGGTGCGGTTGCATGCCTGGTTTTATATATTAATGGTTCCGTCTGCCATTTTCTTGCCATGCAACTACACCAGGTCCTCACTGACACTGTTAGACCCGGAGACAACTGCTATTCCGTTGCTAGCTTCAAAGACACACCGTTTGCGGTAAGAAGAAGCTTTAAACAGAATAGCTTTAATGCATGCCAGGGAGCGGCAGTTCGCTGGTGAATACAGTGCTATTCTTCCACCAAACGCTATAATACCTTCATGGCCATCATACCGGGGTACTTATAGAGATGCTGTGAGACCCGTCCCTAGGCGAGCTCCAGATGCCTTGGAGCCATTACCAAACCCACAGTCGCTAAATATACTTTGGTGGTACTTGACCCCCGGGTGGCAGAAACTGCCCTCACATGACTTAAAGAGGATGTTAGTTATCCTAGCGGCAGACGAAGATAAGAACTTAGGATGCTATTTCAGCCAGACTTTTTATACATGGGGTTGCAGTAGACCCTGGCATTGTTTTTTTAGAGCTCCACCTGCACCAGATTAAAGGCTACTGTGCTGTGAGCAACCAGAGAGCACATGGAAATAGCCATATGGTTTGCCTGAGTGGCCATGATCCAGACCCTGGCCTGCTTGAATTAGGTCTCTTGTCACAGGGGCATCTAGACGTTCTCTGGTGTTGCTCTAAGGGGATCTTTGCATTTTTCACAACACTTAACCAAGTGATAGTTGCAAGTGATAATGATATGAACTGGCCTCAAACCAAGAAGGTTGGTGCTAGAGTTGGTGTCCCACCGCTTCCTGAAACTGCAGAGTGGCCTTGCGTGATGCATGACACCTTCAGTCAGTTCTGACTTTTTAAAGAAAAGCATGGTGGGACATGTGGTACATTTTCTAACACAATCATGGTCCTAAAATCTCTATTACGTAAATGTAGTTGATAGTGACTCTTTACACTGCTATGACACCAAATATAAGTTATTTAGAAGATCTGTCCTGTTACCAAATGTGCTAGGTTGCTAGAGCTAACCTGACACCAAATTAACTGAATGATGATCATATTGCATGATGCAAGATGGCCACCAAGTAGGAGCCTCTCGAAGAGCTCCCGGTTTGGGGATTACCATTGGGTAGTTTATCCCCGTTAAAACTGCTCTTACCGGCTACCAACCCTACTGTCCGAGGACCAGACTGCTCACCGCCTCTGGGAAATACATCGGAGACTGATTTTGACATACAACTCGCCTGCAAGATCGACTGCCGCTGCTACACTGGTCCGTACCCTCACTATCCGAAATCCTGCACGGCCGGGCTGGCCCCTCGCTCCATGACCAATCTGCTGCAAGAGGGTGCACATCCCCTGCTATGAGCCGCTTATGTAATCGTCCGCTGCTGGGCTCCCCTGATCTTTTGCATGCTTGTTATCCGAAACAAAGACCTCTGATACCGGCACCGCTGTGGTGACTCTCCCGTTGTTTGCAGACGTGGCCGGTGACGAGTCCCGCTCGGCTGACGACAATCCTCGGCCTCGATCCTCATCTGGAGGCCCGCACTCACCCGACATGTCTTTCCCCCTCCGCTCCCGGAGGATTGAGATCCTGCTTTGAGACCAGCGGGGTGATGCTGTTTCAGCGACCATTTGGGCTCCGCAGCCATTTTGTGGCTTCTCCTCCCTGCAGCCTTCAGACCTACACTGAGGCCGGCTGCCTGCCGTGACGATGATCCTCAGCCACGAGGATCCCGGAGGATCAGTGTCCCGCTTTGAGACCAGCGGGATGGCGCTGTCTCATCAACCATTTGGGCTACGCAGCCATTTTGTGGCTTTTCCCCCTTGCAGCTTACGGACCCATACTGAGGCTGGCTGTCTGCGTTGAAGCCATCCGAGCTGGTGGTGAGGCCTTTCTCGCTGCAGCGGCCGGCCCTGTGAACCTGCCTGGAGGGCTGCACTCGGCTGGCAAGTCCTTCCCCCTCCGTTCCCGGAAGATTGATGTCTCAGGCTAAGACCAGCCGGGTGGCGCCATCTTATCGGCCAGCTGGGTGCCCTCGTCTTTATGTGGCTTCTCCCCTTTGCAGCACCCCCAACCTGCCCGGAGGCCAGCTGCCCGCTGTGGTCCTATCCTGACCTGGTGCCTGCCGACCTGCCTTGTGCGATTTGAGGCCCACCGACGCCAGCTGAGGTCCCTCACTCATGACGCATTACACAGCCTTTACCTGTGTCCTGCGCTGCCCGAGACTTGCCTGGAGTACAGCAGCTGGCGTGGAATACGACCTTTCAGTGCCCGGTGAGTCTCTTCACCCCGCCCACTGTCCGACCGTTCCTGAGTCCGCTGGTTATTGCATCCTCCAGAGGGGCCCCCCGGGTGCGACTACTGTGTGCTTAGGTGTGGGCTCAAACCTCTGGTGCATATGTGCCATAGCTGGAAACTGTGAATTGCAGGTACTCTACTAGACTTGTTGCTTTGCCAATTTGATGACAGACCTGATAATACCAGGGCACCTTCATTGCTTGGGCAGTAGAGACGCATGCCTCTCTGGGGATTGAGGAGATGTACTCCGGAGGGATCCTCTGGTGCCTTGCTACGCTGCCCTGAGCTTGGCCTCGGCACTCCCTTTGGGGCCAGTGCACGCCGACTCTTATTGGGGTCCCAGCCTGTCCAGGCGTTGCCCTGGGCCTGATGCTCTGAGGCTGGCCTGGCCTCTTGGACTCCGCTGCAGCCCTTGTTCTCAACAATGTTTCCGCGAGGTGGGCACTCACCCTTTCTGCTTTTAAAGGACCAACTCTGATTCCATAGTTCCCCAACGTCCTGTGAGGGGGAGAATCACCCTTCACACTGCTTAGTGACGCTTTCACGATCCTATACTGCCCACCATAGCCAGCATAGCCGGACCTGGCCTGACTGCTTCTGGGGAAAACTTTTATACTCTTGTGTATCCTCCCAACCTCTCAAAAACTGCTGCAAAATCTCTCAAGCACTCCACCCTGAAATCTCACCCTGAGACCCTGATCTCTGATCAACGATTCAGCGCTGACAAGGGCACAGTCATAAATAACCTAATTTCCTATTCCAGAAGAACATCCTCATGGCGCAAAACTATCGTGCATCTCCTCAATGTACACGGAACAGGAACATACCGTACGGGACCAAGCTCACGATAACGCCCTCTGCAATCTTGCAAGCTGACCTCACTGCCACCCTTTTCAAAAATGGCATCATACTGATCCAAGCTACAACCAGAAACCTCAATAAATTTGCGGACCTTTTTAACTTCCTCAAAAACAATGTGCACGACACCTGCAGGTTAACAAACACTCGCCCCGATTACCCCCTGACTAGCATGCCCAGCCACCCACAAACCACCTCCCTAAGGGCTCACAACTCAGATCAACCTAACCCCTCTATCACCCCACCTGGGCTTACCAAAAGATTTTTTCCCAGACCCCGCCAGCTCCTCCCTCTGACTTTGAATCTGAAACTCTTCCACTGGCCTACGACACGAGTTGACCTGGGCTTACCAACAGAATCCTTCCCAGACCTTTGGTCTCCTCCTCACCAGCTCCTCCCTCCGACTCTGATTCTGAAACTCTTGCATTGGCCTACCACACAAGTCTACCCAGCCCATCTACCCTACCACAAACGCATGTCAGTAAAACCTCTACCAAACCTCTACCAAACCACTGTTCCCCTGCCTTCAAGTGCCTCCCTCCTATATGGATATCAAAACTCTGCACCACAGAGCGGCCAAATTAACACAGAGCACCCATAACTCCATTCTGGATCTAAAAAACCTCCTTCACCTCACTGAACTCGCCTTCTCTAAGCTCAAGCCACCGTGGAACCCCACCCCCCACCCTATCACTGAGCCCCCAACTCACCCACTACCGCTATCCTTGAGACACCTTCGCCCTTGCAAGCAACCATGCCACCTCTCGGAGGAGGAAATCCTAGCTCTCCTCCTCTCCTACAACTCTACCCTTGCCAACCCAAGTCCGCCAGACCTTACTGAAGAGGAAACTCTAGCCATCCTCCTGTCCTACAACTCTGCCCTAGCAACCCCAAGTCCACTGCGTGAATGTCAAACATGTCATTCGCAAGGTCGCAATCAACCCCAACAGATTAGCTACCCTCCGCAACAGACGTGTGGTTGATAGCAACCTAACACCAGTACCCCTGTCCGCCCCATCGCATGACACTCTATCCGACCCCCCTTTGTCTGGCCTCCTAATTAACTGAGGTTCAGCAGTTAAACATGCGGCCGATATTACAGATCTCATACTGAGCCAAAACATTGACTTAGCAATCCTGACTGAATCATGTCTTAACTAATCCTCATCTCCATGCCTAGACCTCCTAGTCCCTCCCAACAAGAACATTACAAGACTGGATAGGCAATCTAGCAAAAAAGGAGGAGGCATTACCTGCATTTACCACTCGAATCTCCTTGTCACAGAACTCCAAGCAGATACCACAGACTCCTGTGAATACCTCGTACTCTCTATATGCAGCAACACCACTCAACTGTGCAATGTGCACATCTTTTACCACCCCCCAGTCACAAATGACGTCTTTACTGACCACCTTGGAGCTCATCACAGCCAAGGTTTCCTCCAACTCCAAAGACATATTACTTGGTGATTTCAACCTGCACTGGAACGACCCCAAGGATCCTCATGTCAACCCTATCAAAGATCTCCTGGCCGACCAAGCCCTAACCCAAGTCTGCTCACTCCACACACACTCGAAAGGCGCCACTCTAGACTGGATCATCACTAAGGAATCAGCAGTCAAGCTTATTGCTATAGACCCTTGTGATTGGTCTGACCACCAGGTTATCACTTTCCTACTACCTGGGGCCCTCAAGACAAGAGCTCCGCAACAGGTGATTCCTAAACTCTGGGTTAGAGACACCAAGAACCTTGATCCCAGGGAACGGACAGCCCGCTGCAAATCTGACCTCCCCCCTTCCCCCTCCCCCCCCCCCCAGCAAATCACAATGGTCAATGTCCTCAACGATCATTACTCTGGGACTATAACTATTATTCTTGATGACCTTGCCCCGCGAAACTAAAAAGAACCCAAATCAAGGACAGAAACCCCTGGTTCAATGCGTCCTTCAACAGCGAGAGATCCCTCCGGCAGTCAGAAAGAATATGGAGACAACATCCCTCAGCCACACATTTAAAACTTCTCCGCCAGGCCAGAAATGCCTGCAATTGAAAAATCCTCAGCTCAAAAAAAGAATTCTTCAGATCTGAACTGGGGAACGCCAAGAACAGACCCCACAAACTCTTCAAACTGGTCAAACACCAATCAAAACAACTGGCCAAAAACATCGAAAGAAACCCCAAAGACACTAATATCATGTGAGGAATTCTCCTCCTTTTTCTCTGACAAAATCACAGCCTTAGGAAACAAACTTAGATTCGCTAATACCTCTTAACCCCTTCCAGATCTGCCGCCTCCCTCCGTGCCGCCTCCTCAGGCTTCACCCAAAAACAAAGCACACTGGACCGACTTCGAAATCTATGACGAATACTCTGTCTCGAAAATCCTTTCCACCTTAAACCCGAACAACCACTTTAATGACCCTCTCCCCTCTAACTGCCTAGCTGCTGCCTCCTAATCCATCATTCCTAGCTGGACTGCAATAATTAACGCATCCCTTCTTCAGGGATCCATACCAGATTATATGAAAGCTGGCCAAGTCCTCCCCATTTAATTTTTTTTTTAAATGTCGCTTGATCCTGCCTCCCCTGACAATTTTAGACCTATTTCTAACATCCCACTCTTCGCTAAAGTTCTGGAGAAATGTGTACAACAGCAGCTGAGCCAACACATCACCAACTTCCACCTACTAGATGACTTCCAATCCAGATTCACGCCTGGGCACAGCATGGAAACCACCATTCTCCACATTGTTGATGATGCCCTCCAAGCCCTTGACCAAGGCAAAACCTGTCTCCTAATCCTCCTAGATCTGTCCTCTGCCTTCGACATGGTCAACCTTGTCCCCCACCCTCTTCAACTTTTACCAAGAACCGCTTGCCAAAGTACTACACACCCTGAATATCTCATACCACATGTACGCTGACAACACCCAGATCTACATCAAGATCTTCTCTATCGAGGAGATTCTTTCCCTTAATGAAGCCTTGAAATTGACTGTCCAATTGCTCACCTCCAATCAACTCAAGCTCAACGCAAAAAAGACAGAATTTCTTCTAATTTCCCCACCCAAAACCAACCCTGAGACTCAGGTATGGATTAAGGCCATCACAGCCTCAAACTGCCCTCTGACCATTGTGGACTTGTCCAAACCCCTTGTAATAACCCTGGACTGTAACTTGAACATGCAGGACCACATCGACTCAATGGCCAAATCAGCCAGATTCCACCTGATCTATCTAAGGAAACTGAAACCCTTCCCTGAAACTCCCGATCTAAAAATGGCAGTCCAGGCACTAGTCATCTCTAGATTGGAATATGGCTTCTCTACCATCTCGGGTTTACCCAAGATCTCCCTGGCACCTTCAGCGCGGCCGTCAGGCTACTAACAGGCTCAAGGAAGTTCGACCACATTTCGCCACATCTGAAAGCTCTGAAACTGGCTTCCTCTACAGGATAGAATCCAACTCAAAATGGCATGTATCACGCACAAGGCATTATGCTCAAACCCCCCTGCCTATCTTGCCCAGAAACTTGTGTTATCCAGAGGAACCAGAAACTCGCGGTCCTCCAGAGACCTCTTGCTCCAACCTGCACGTTTTTGGAAAAAGAAAACTTACAATCAGGCTTTCTGTGGGGCCACACCAAGAATATGGAACTCACTCCCATCCGCTATCAGAAGAATCCCTTCTTTGGCTTGCTCAAAAAAAGATGCCAACACCTTCCTAATGGGCAAATTCCTCACCTAAATTTTGCCTCCATTTCACACAGAGACCTTGCTCTATTTCCTTTCTAATGCATCCCCTGGAGTACACAGACACTATCCTTCCAGCACCTGCGGGAATCCCTATATGGACCTTGGGACCTTTGTTTCTCGTAAATTGTAAATGTAAATTGTATTTTGTCCCTTTTATCCCTTTGTATCCAGCCCCCCCCCCCCCCCTCCCCTCCAAGGCTTTTGTATATTACTGCTTGATTCCTGTAAAGTGCTCTGATACCCTAACGGGTCAAGTTCCTCTATAAAACTCAAAAATAAATATATAAATAATAAACTGAAATCCCCAAACTTTCCTTCTATTGTCCCATGACCTCCATCAAGTCTCCCAAAATATGTTTCTTGTAAGTAGAGAATCTTGAAAATAACTTGTTTTTTCATTGATAATCTTTCAAAGCTTGCATTACTTTTCCAAATATGTCTGTTCTTTGCAATTTCAAATCATAAATATTTTTGATATAGTTGTGTCTTTGGCTCTATTGCTTTTTCTATAATATAAAATGGCTTGCCATGATTTTTACGGATTCTTTCATGGTGGCCCTTGATGATGTAATGTGAAATGGAATATTGCTTTCCTCAAAACAAATCCCTGAGAACTCCTTTGCAGTTACTCAATGTTGGTGAATTTGTGCCCTATGGTTATCTCACTATTATCGAATATTGTTTTCCAGTTTACTACTCCCATCCCTGTTTGTGAGTTATGATCTTTAAAGTGCTGGAGTGAATTTGCTACAGCATCTGTTACAGAGTTGTGACACACTTCAGACATAAAACTGGTGCATATTTGTACATATTTGTTGACCCAAGAAAAGAAAAAAGCATTTTCAAAGCCAATAGGTTTTGCCTTTTGTCCGTCATGACATTTGTTTTTTTGTTTTTTAAACTTTAAGTTATATTGCACAATAGCTCAGCTGCTCTGCAATATGTGAAAAAAACATTGACAAACTCCATATAATTTGCGTAGGCGAAACATGTTGGCTTTGCCAATGTTTGTTCTTTCTGCTGCTTTTTCACAGCATATCAAATTGCGTGCACTTGAAACTGTTCTTGAGGAAGTTGGCACTTTTCCAGTATGCAACTAATAAAGAAAATGTTTAACTGCACTCTTATATGTCATGCTGGTATGCATTTTAATTGAGGACTGCAGTTATATTTGTAAACCTACTTAGTCTGTATCTCCTGCTTGTATGGTCTTCTAGTGTGCTTTCAGTGCTCTTGTATGTATTGCTTATATAGACCTTTAACTACTCTATTACAAATGTTAGCATTAATTATCTATCTGTCTATCTATCTATCTATCTATCTATCTATCTATCTATCTATTTCTATCTATCTATCTATCTATCTATCTATCTATCTATCTATCTATCTATCTATCTATCTATCTATCTATCTATCTATCTATCTATCTATCCATCTATCTATCTTTGCAACACTATCTATACAACCCTCTCTACCTATCTATCTGTCTTTGCAACATTATCTATCTATACCACTCTCTCTAGCCCTCTAGTTGGCTTTGCAACACTATCTGTCTTTGCAAGCCTCTCTACCTATCGGTCTTTGTAATACTATCTGTCTTTGCAAGCCTCTCTATCTATTGGTCTTTGTAACACTATCTGTCGTTGCAAGTCTCTCTATTTATTTGTAAGAACGTTTTACAAAAATATTACAAAAGCATTAGAAAAGGCTGGCAACCAAGGCTACACAGGTTGGCTTTTTTAGGTTTGATGTTAGCCAAGACCTTTTGCTTTAACTACAATTATGGGTATGGTATAGTTCCTAGTAGAGGTTTTAGCCAGACTTCATCCTTTAGTCTGCTGTGTCATTCACATTTTTCTTCCAGCCAATGCAGCATGTATCAGGTTGCAGTGGGTTTGCACACTTCAGACACTGGCTGATTTAATTTTGTTTTACACCATGCTGCCCTTTCACAAGGTGCACAACCACACAAAGCAGTCCCCTTCAGCGACTACTATGGTAATGTGTGCTTTTTTTAAACCAATTTTTTTTTACCTTAGCCAATTTTTGGGGGGATTTATGATGACCCAGTAACTTCCCCAACAATAAGGTTTTGCATAAATCATGAAAGAACAAAACAAGCATTGCCAAAGGGCTTGCAGCCAATGCCATACCGATTGGCTTTGCCAATGCTTGTTTAAGAAGCCAATTGAAAGCTCTATTTCGCTCTTTGGGGATCTCCATTGATAGTTTTAAGCAATGAATAGATCTGCCCACGTGCAGGTGGAACTATTCAGTTCTTATAATTTGAATGGAGATTTTCCTAAGAGACACCTGGGATTAGAGGTAAGAAACAATTTCTATATCTTTATTTCTACTCAATTATGATTTCATCTTGAAGCTGTGATATATGTGTTGTAAAAGTACTAAAATAAGAAACACAAAGATAGTAAATGGTTCTGAACACCGTCTGTAATTCGCACCGTGTGCTCTCTGAGGGCCTGCTCTTTAGCAACCACACAACCTCGACCTTTCTCAAAATCATACATATGCAAGGCAGAGAATGGACTAAAAAAAGCTTAGATCCATGACATATACTATCGACGTTTTATAGGTAAAACAGAGAGCTGCCATTTGGAAGAAAGTGTAAAAGGTCCAGTGTTTTCCAGTTACCTGCGCTGGCTTGGTAGGGGTTAATAATGTTCCCCAGTGATCCCCATGGTTCTGCCTTGTTGAATTCCATAGACATTGACGTGGCAGATACAAATGACTGCTAAGCTAGTCGGCACTACTGAAGTCTGACATTTACCAATCCATAAGATTCACTCCATCGATCACGGGTGGAAGAAGGTCATTGGGGGTGCGTTTCATCAGAATGTAAGTTCTGAAGAAGCAGTGACGGGAATGTACGAAGCATATAAATCCAGGAGCCATTGTGTGGCCAGGATGAACTGCGCATGCGCTGAATCAATGAGTCCAAAGATGGCATGAGCTCAGTTTAGTAAACTGACGTTGAAAAATGTGCACCGTGCAGGCCATTAGCAAGCAGCTGTTTGTTCATTTGTTATGAAAACGGGGCCACATGCACAGTGCGTGTTATGCTAACATTCTCTTTGGGAGCAGCGTCAGTGATTGATGGTGTCATGTGCTGCGGCCGGGCCTCCGCGAGCTTCCTTTGAGCTCAGACTCCCCAGAGCCAATGGCCCCATTCACTTCTGCAGGCATGGATCCCCGCTGAGGGATATGTACATTACTGTGTGTTTGCGATGGAAAATAAAGATGCATGGTGCGGATATGTATAGCCTGCCTGCGCTCCATGAAAGCAATTCAATCCCTCACTCGGAGAAATATTTATATGAATAACACCATTGTGATCCTCGGACATGCTCTGCTTAGGTAATCGCCTTGCTAGTTTTTCCTGTCCATGCGGCGGATTTCTCTGCAGAACTGTTTCTGCATCATTCTAGAAGATGATTTAGACGCTGTGAGCCACGTCCTTGGAATTTTCGAACTAAATGGGTTTCTTCCGAGCTGTCCTGAGAGTGGCACCTGCCGGTAGGCAGAGTTAACTGACGTATTTCAATACACACAGGGGTATAGCCAATTAGGTGTTTTGCAGTACATAAACTAGCACTCCTCTTATACTCTTATTTCCTTTCTGACCTAGCCCCAAAACGGCTAAAATGGGAGTGTTACGCGAAAGGTTATGTTAAATTAGGGCAAATAGAAAGGACTGGGTCCTCGTTGCACTTCTACTTAACCCCCGCACTCTGCCCCATTCCCACATGTATACCACCTTTTCCCCATACTGTATTCCTTATCCGGACAAGAAAAAGCCAACGTACACCTTTGTCACATAGTGGTCATTTGTTGGCCGCAGTTTATTAGGAATACAAATAAACATGTATATACTTTGCATATTTTGCATGTTATGTCCTGACAAAACTTCCTTGTTATTGTCTCTTGGCCCTTCTGGGTCGTTCTCTTTGGTAGGTTGGTTTTTGCGCTCACTTTGCGCGGGGAGGGGGTAGCTTCTGTCCCGGAGTTAGGCCCCCTCGCTACCTTGTCCGACTCATGTTGTGCCCTGCCTTCAGGCGGGGTCTGGGCTGCGAGCGCCGTCTCCGTTTGCTACCCCCCCATCATTGGTAGGCCAACTTCCTTCCCAGCCGTGAGGCATCCCAGAGTGAGTGGTCCTACACACCTGTCCTTAGGCCAACTCACCCAGCCGTGAGGCATCTGAAGGTGAGTGGACCTATTCTGGCACACCGCCCTCTGGTGTGCCTCCGTACCAACCGATATCAGCGTAGTTCTTCGCCACGCTTTGCCTGTTCCTCAGCCCTGCGACATTGCTGTTCCTTAGGTGTGGGTGGGTGGGACAAGAATTTGCGCTTCGCGCCGGTGCTGCTCCCCCACTCCGATAAGATAGGAGCTTGCCTGGGGGAGCAGCGCTTATATGCCTCCCCCATTCGCCTTCCAGGCCAAGTAGGCCCCCATGCCCATTGGAGAGTTCGTAGCCTGCCTAGGCATCCATTGGCCGAGGGTGTCGGCGCCTCTTCGGCGGCCCCCGCGGGGAGAGGGGCCAGGCATTTCTTTAGCTCCTGGTCGCTTTGCGTGCCAAAAACCGGTCCCCACTAGTTTGTTTGTGTCCAGGGGCGCAGCGCTGGTTATGGCGCCGGCTCTCGAGCCCCCTACGGGAGCAGCCTCTGCATAAATGGGAGTTGAGTGTTTCGGGGCTGATTCACGAAGGCTTGTAAGAGTACTTCAAATAATACTCCTTCCCGTGCTCATAGATCATTTTTTAAATCAATTAAGCAATCAATATAGATTTGTAGAGCACAGCTAATCACCTGTGAGCAGTGGCGGCTCCCCGGCTAAGGCGAGAAGAATCACCCCACTGCTCAAAAGGAAAAATCAAATGATAATAACATATCGTTATTATCATTTTAGTTTTACTATTGCAGTCAATGGCTCACGGGGAGGGGCTGGCCAGAGCAGGGGGATGAGTGGTTTTCACTCCCTAGATGCGCATGACAGCTTGATCGGCCCTCTTGGGCTGGCCATTCAGTCATGCGCACTTTGCCTCTTCCCCACCAGGCTGTAATGCACAGCCTGGTAAGGAACATGTCCAGCCTCCCATTCCCCATCTGAGCACCGAACCATGGCACTCAGACCAATCACAGCGCTGCAATGCAGCATTGTGATTGGCTCAGGGGAGCCTTGGAGCCTGGGTGCTTCCTGATGCTTCCTGATGCTGGGAATGAAGACAAGAAGAAGAGGACAAAGGAGAGGCGGCAGCTGGCCATTGTCAGGTCAGTCGACGCACCCTGACACACCACCCAGGTCCGGTAGCAGCCGCTACTGCCTGTGAGCGTATCCAGGCGCTGAGAGTGCTGAAGGGGGGGGGGGGGATTCAGTTGAACAGCCAGGTCTTGAGTCCCTCCTGAATTCCAGTAGAGAGGATGAATTCTGAAGATGAAGTGGGAGGTCCTTCTAGGACTTTGCAGCTAGGTAGGAGAAGGAGCAACTTCTTCTGTTGATGTGGCAGATGAAGGGGTGTGAGCGAGGAGGAGGGAGGCAGAGTGCAGACAAATCTGTTGCTAAAGCTGAAAACATGGTTTAACATTTGTTTTGTCACTTTCAGTAGCGGTCGGCAGTAGGTGTTTCTGTAGGGCGGTGACGTGGGCAGGGGAGGGGCAGGGTGGGGGGTAGTAATGTATGGATTAAGGAGTTTTACCGGTAAGTAAACATTTAAATAATTAAAACAAATTTCGTTGCGTGCACTGCATCACCAAATGTGATGCAGGTTATATTTTCAGAACCAGCCAGGGAATTTTTAAATGCTGAATGATCTTTACATCTATTAATTTGTCACTGGTGTATGATAATGGGCATTTTAGTTAAATAGAGGGGAGTGAGGGGTAGCCACACTAACGCTGTTGATTTTCTGAGGAGTGGGAGATCATACTCCAGTATTGCATGGATGTCAGGTGTGACATCTCAAGAGCTTGGTGGGTGTCCACGCCCTAGAAATACCGACCTTGGGGATAACTGGATACTTAGCGGGGTGTGGGGAGGTCAGGAAGGAGGGAGGAGTAAAAGGAATGGGAGAGAAGAATGGAGGTGAAGGATGGTCGGGGCTAAACAAAAAAGAGAGTGTATTCATATCTAAAGTGAAGAAATAAGGCAACATGTGGTAGACTATATATGAGAAGTAAGACACTGGATAAGGTGAATGGTTAATCATGGAATATTAAAGGCTTAAAAAGCGGGAGGAAGGAGGACAAGGATTTTTCTGAAGTTTGGCGCATGAAACCCGTTATCCTGTTCCTACAGGGAACTCATTTTACTAAAAAAGAGGCCGATATTCACCATATATATATATATATATATATATAAATGTTGCAGACGATGTGCCACACCTAGAATATATGATTTAGTAAGCGCTACATATTGCTCAGGTCAGAGGGGAGTCTCCATTGCTATTTTCAACAAATCACTTAGTAATACGTTCCAAGTCAGATCGGGAGGATAGGTGGGTAACAGGGGAAATTGACGATCATCAAAATAAGAGTAATTTTGTTTTGGCTAATCTCTATTCACCTAATAACCTGAATCCCAATTTTTTCACCAACAGATGTTAGAACTTAGTAATGTTAACCCGCCTTTTATTTTAACTAGACATTTCAACTGCATTTTGAACCCTGCTCTTGACACTACTAATACCTCCCAACAGCATGCATGATTAGAACTAGGGCCAGCATATAGGACATGATGCAAAATGTTAATTTAGTTGACCTATGGAGAGAACAAAATCAGGACCTTCAGAGCTGTAATTGTTCTCTTTAACCAACAGACAATACTCCCGTACAGATTCCTGTTTGATCAGTACTTCAATTGTACCCGCTTGCAAAACTGAAATTTCCCATCTTCTACATTGTCATCATTGAGCCATTGTGCTAAAATGGGAAGGGAATTTCCTGATTAATACAAATCCACGTTGCTATCATTTTCACAAATATATTAGATCACTCTGACTACATCCAATACTTGGTCACACTCACGCAGGAATTTGCTGTGATTAATCAAGGGTCAGCTCAACCTTTCATTATTTGGAATACTATGAAAGCCTTTATTAGAGGAGTGTCATCCTCATCCTCGTTTATTACTCCGATCTCAAAAGCAGTTAGTGAAGAAGAGAGATCCACTAGCTGACAATTTAATACTTTAATCTAACTTCGTATGGCTTTTCAATCACTGGTTTGAGAAGGCCATTAATACCATTTCCCCTATGAAAATCCATTCATCCAAGAGGCTTAAATCCTTGGCATCATGGTTCTCTGATGCATTTAAATCAGAGAACTCTCATTGCAAAAGTTAGAAAGACAATGGAGGACTAATTATGATATGGATAAAAAATTGATCTATGAGTCTGCCTTTAAGAAATATCACACTACAATCCATTCAGCCCACAATTGCTAAATCCATTTACAAAGTCGAAAATGCACATTGAGAGTTGTTTAAGGTGGTCAGCACCTTTCTCTCCTCTTCAGCTATTAAAAATACTCTCACTCTGTCGATGGAGCTCTGTGAATATCTTTCAGGTTTTTTTCTCAATAAAATTCTAGCTATCCATGGTCTGTTTCTGGTACCTGTTCCTACAGTCCACAATGCTCTACTCTCTCCCTCTCTTGTTACTCTATTGTCCTGCTTTGCCCCAATATCCCTTGAGGAATCTTCCAAGGAACTTGTCAGTTGTAAGTCAGGGTCTGCACTTGACCCTTACCCTGGCTATTTTTAAACTGGCGGTTTTTATGGTGAATCCCACTCTAACCCGATTACTTAATGATTCCATTGCTCAAGCACTCGTCCCTCATGCTGGAAGCAGGCTCTTTTACTCCCCCTGCTCAAAAAGCCTCAGCTGATCCAAAGATTCTTAGCAATATTATGCCTGTTTCCCTTTTTTTTTCACAGTTGCAAAACTCCTCGAGAAAAATGTGAATAGGCAACTTGCACACTTCTTAGAGGAAAAGCATTTGCTTCATGACTCTCAATCAGGATTTCGCACTGGATAAAAGTACTGAGACTGCTCTCCTTGAGGTCTCTGAGTACATTAAAGTCAATCTTGATTTCCTCGCCCCAGTCATTGTTATTCTTTTGGATTTGTCTGCGGCGTTTGATATGGCTTCTCGTGCCATTTTGCTTGAGCGACTGGAAATGATCGGTATCAAAGATGACACCCTTCTTTGGTTTAAATAATTTCTCAGCAATCACACTCAGGCTGTATTCCTGCCTCATTTTACATCTGCAGCTAAATCCCTCAAGTGTGGTGTGCCACAGAGCTCGGCGCTTAGCCCCACCCTTTTTTATATTTACCTTTCACATTTGGCTAAAATTGTTGATCCTGCGTGTGAAACTTGTTTACTATGTGGACGTGACACAACTCCTGCTGGCTTTTCACGAAAATGCTCCCTCCTCTTTGAGTTGCTTTAATATTTGCCTTAAATATGTTGTGGAATGGATGCATGTCAGCTTTTTAAAGATCAACTTAGATAAAACTGATATTCTGTTTTTTGGTATTAAGTCAACCCCTGATTCTAACCTATGGGGGCATCTGAGATCCCCCCGTCCTTCCCCTGTTGTTAGAAATATGGGTGTTACATTCGACTCCCTGATACATTTGAGCCTCAAAGTGAATAAATATCTGCACCCAGTTTCCTGACCCTGAGGTCCTTGAGGAGAATGTTACATTTCATGCTGGGGGAATATCGTACATCAGTAGTTCGTACCTTAATTGCTTCTAAACTGGGCTATTCTTACCTTTGCACACAGAGCTGTTTATGAGCAGGGCCCACTTTACCTGAGGAAACGTTTTTTGTTATACCTTCCTACCCGCCCCCTCCGTTCTGCCACTCAATTTCGGCTGGCGGTTCCACGCTTCAAACGTTCCCGTCTTGGTGGACAGTCTATTGCCGTGAAAGCAGCAGCTGCCTGGAATTCTCTACCTCTGGCTCTTCGCGCTAATCAGAACTTTAATCTCTTCAAAAAAGCACTCAAGACCCATCTTTTCAAAATGGTGTTGTAATTCTCTTCCCTTTTCTGTAGTGTTGCCTCTTCATAACTCCCAATCCACGCCAGGATACTCCTGAGTAATTGAGCGCGTTATAAACCCACCCGTAACATAAAATAACATTCTAATAGTTTGTACTCAGGGCTTCCAGCATTTCTCATCCATTGCCTCCAGAACATTCAGAATGCCGCTGCTCGACTGATTTTCAAAATCCCTCCCTGTGTCTCGGTCTCAAGCTATTTACGCTGGCTTTACAGGCTTCCTGTTAATAGTGAAACCGAGTTTAGGGCCCTTACCCTTTCCTTTAGAATATTTAATCAAAAGGGACATCTCTACCTTTAAACTCTCCTCTCATGCGCGTTCTTTGCAGTCGAACAAACTCAAACTGTTTCAGATTCTGCGCATCTTCAAGTCCCGAAGAGGGAGTACCTTCACCTACCTGGCAGCCAGGCTCTGGAATACGCTTTCACTTTCTCTGAGAAGCAGCCTCTCTGAAATAATGATTAGAAACAATTTAAAAACACTTATTTTTGATTCCTGTATACAATTCTCCTAAGCCTAGTTTCTTTCTTACGACGTTGTGAATGATCTTTCCCTTAGTACCGGGAAACCTCTTCAGAGGTAGCTTTGTGCTTTAGAAATGCATTGTATTATATTGTATATGGCGCAGATTGATTCTCACTCTACCGCTGCACATGCAACGCACCTAAAAATTATGGGCTTTCAGGCCCGATTACTGCCTTATTAAACTCTTCCGTGCGTCGTGTGGCCCCCCGCCGTCTGACGTCACAGTGGGCATGTGCGGTGGACGCCACACGTCAAATTCCTCAGTACGGTGGGGGAATTCTGGCCGCAGCAAAGCGGTTAACTGTTTGAATTAACAAAAAGACCTTTTAAACGCAGGCCCTTGTTTATGAAATAGGTAAAAAGTCAGAGAAGTTGTAGGCCTCTCATAGCCGGACCAACATGCCGAAAACTGTAATTATGCAGATTAAGGAATGTGTAGGTGTGGTTTGCACCCAACGCTCTGAGATTCTGTCTGATTTTACTACATATTATTCTGCGCTATATAAAGAGGAGTCAGAGGACCGTATTGCGGATATTCACAATCTTAGAAGTCCTTTAGGCTAGCTTAAATTGGGCACGAGGGATAATGATATACTTGATGCTGAGTTTTCAGCGAAAGAAGTTAAAGATATTATTGCTAACTTACTGGTAGAAAAAGCCCCAGGACCAGTTTATATTTCATCTGAAATATATAGGATGTATGACGTTACAACGCATACTTTTACAACGCCTACCTTTACATCGCAGTTTTTACAACGCATGCTGTTACAACGCATAGCGCTAAGGGGTGCTGGATAGTGAATAGTTTAATTTACTATTCCAACTCCAGTCCCCGTGGATAGTAGGGAAGGTGTTGGATAGTAAATTAAATCTATTCCCTATCCTAGAGCTCCCCCCAGCGCAATGCGTTGTAATGACATGCATTGTAAAAGTTGCGTCGTAATTGTAGTGCGTTGTAAAAGTTGCGTTGTAAATGATGTTCCCCAATATATAAGATCTTGGCATGTTTAATTGCTTCATTGCTGCTAGAGGTTCTATCAGAATACTGGTGGCATTCCATCCTCTTGGAATGAAGCCATCATTACAATATTTTTGGAAAAAGTCAAAGATCCAGTAGAGTTTAGTTCATATCAACCTAAATCACTTCTTAATGCTGATTCTAAGATCTTTACTAAGCTCCTGGCTAACCAAATTAATAGAATTATCTCTCGGTTTACATCATCTGAACAACGTGGCTTCCTTTGTGGGAAGGATATGATCTCATGCACAAATCTTATCACGACGCTGATAGATCTTGCTGAGACTCTGCAAGAACCTCTCAATATTGTCCTATTAGATGCTGAGAAAGCTTTCAACTGGGTGTCCTTAAATCAGTTTAAGATTTGCCCAAATTTCTTTACAGGTTCAAGCTATATATCAATCCCAGGATTACCATGCAACAGGAGTTAACGCCTTTCATTTCAATTTCACGAGGCATTGAACAAGATTGCCCGCTCTCCTCTGCTTTGTGTGCTTTATATATGGAGCCATACATTAGGCTTCGATGGAAAAATACTCTTAGTAATCCGAATTTACTTCTGGTTTCACCCCTCGCTGTTTATGTAGATGATGTATTAATATTTTCACATTGACCTGATCCAGTGATTGAGATTGTCGAACAAATAGCCATAGATTTTGGGTATATTTCGGGTTATAAATTAAACGTTCACAAAAGTTAACTTATTTTGGCGAGCTTGGCGACTAGGTGCAATCCTGAAGTAACAGCCAGTGTCAGATATCTTGATATTACTCTTGCTCCAACTATCAAATTGGGCTATGAATATAATTATGTTTCACAATTAAAACAGATTAGGGCACTATTGACCAAGTGGATGCATTTGCCTATTTCCTTAATTGGCTGAATTAGTTTAATTAAGATAAATATTGTTCCTAAAATTCTGTATATTTTCTATGTGCTATGTTTGTACATCCCCTTCAAATACTACAAGCAGCTAGATTCTATAATAACTAAATTCATCTGGAAAGGGAAGAAAAAATGGAGATCCCTAAAATCTAAAAATCTCCCAATAAATAAGGGCGGATCGGCCCTTCCGGTTTGACAACTGTATTATTGGGCTAGTATGGCTAACCGTGTCCAAATACTATATATTCTTTATCCAGATAACTGGATTAATGCAGTTTCTTCTCTGAAGAATCCCTGCATCTGTAGGACCAAATTTAACAGAAAGAGATTTTTTGAAAAAACTAAATTGAAGACTACTGAAGCCCTTGACAAGATGTGGTCCAATTTTAGGAGGTTTCTGAGAGTTCCGCCATTCCATGCGCATACCCTGCTATTGAACAGTGCCGTATTAGCCAAATGATTCACTTCCGCGTATTTTGGTACCTGGAGCCAGGTGGGAGTCATTTAGTAAGGTGATTTAGTAGATGATTTTGGGGTTAAGTAATTTTTAATTCTACAAGCGGAATTTTCATTACATTGCAATGATTTTATCAAATACTTACAGATTCAAACCTGTTTAATGAACAGGATGATTAGTATTACAACCCCCTGACTCAGTCTGAATTCTCCCAATTGATCTTTAGCAATCACCCATCTAATATTTCTGATAGGTATAGATACTTAACTCAATATTCTGTATGGGGCACATGCATCAATCCCGCATTTTGCGATTTCTAAACAGCAAATTTTACCGATTCGCTATTTAGAAATTGCAAAATGCAATGCTTGAAGGGTTCCCCCCAATAAATTGGATTCTTTAAAATTCCTTAATTGCGACTCGCAAATTGCAAGTCGCAATTAAGGAATTGCCTCCCTTTGATTCCAATGGGCCCTAGGCCCATAAAAATCAATTGGAATTGCATGCGCAATTTGCGAGTACCAAATAGGCGGAATAGGCAAATAGGCGCATGCAATTTCAAGGGTGATAGGGGGTCCGAAAGGACACCCCAATGCACCACCTGAAACATGTTGCACACACACATGCCCCTAGGGCATGTTTGTATGCAACATAAAACTTTGAAAAATGCACTTTTGTGCATTTTTCAAAGTGTTTGCTAATTTTGTTTTTGTTGTTGCATTGCATTTATTTGGAATTGCAATTTGCGATTCCCTAAATGCAATCGCAATTTAAGTAATCGCAAATTTTGCGATTACTTAGATAGTGATTTTTGCATTTGGGATGATGCATCCCAAATGCAAAAATTGTAGTCGCAAAAGCGCAGATTCTGCGAATCTGCCCCTTTGCGACCGCAAAAAGCAATGATGCATGTGCCTCTAAGTGATTTATGACTATGGGCCGACAAGTGGTCTCCCAGCCTAGACGAGTTGGTTGCGGAGCAAGAGCTGTCTAGCATCCTTGTGCACCTCTGTAGGGTTATTACTTCCACTGGGCTACGAGGACAGGTGCCTCGCACTCTTTTTGATTTTTATATAAGCCCTTCTAAACTTTGCAAGTGGTACAATAAACTATAATTGCTTACGCTGCTCAATGGCAGAGGCTGATAATATTTGTATGTTTGGTACATGCTCTTCTGTCTTGCTGCAAATATCTACTATACAACCTACTCGGTCTATATTAACTCAAAAAATAATATAGCTAGCTTTAGGGGTTACAGATAGGGTCTTTTATGACTTAACATTTGCTAGACTGACGATTGCAAGGAAATGGGCGTTTGACTCTCTGCCCAAGTAGGAGAAATGGTGGAAGGACATATAAGGAACATGTGAATTGGAACTCCAGATAGTTAAAGTTAGAGAATTGATGTTTATGATGAATATGTATTGCGACCATGTATTTGCTATCTGCATAATGTACTGATTTATTTAATGAATTAATGTTGCCATGATTTAGTCAATATTTGTATGCCGGTTTCTGATCTGATGTATTTGTTATGTTATGTTATGTTATGTTATGTTATATGTATTTGTTTTGGGCACAGCTGCTCAATAAAATTTTTTTTTAAATCCATCCATACTAATCCATACTAATATTATAAAGAGACAGCCCAAACCTTTAAGGTGGGTAATCTCAGTAACCACAGCACCAATCACAACACCCAATACAGCGTTGGAAAGGGCAGTTGCAGCAGAAGGACATAGGCTATGCAGACGGCCACCATATTTTTTATTTTTTTTGCAGAGTTTTATATAGCGCGAACTTGACCCGAACTGAATCAGGTATCAGAGCGCTTTACATAGCACCAGTTACGTTACATGAGGACACGCATTCATTTTTGTTACGGACGGGGAGATTAGGTGATTTGCCCAGAATCACAGGATGTTTGGCGTCATTACCAAGACTCGAACCGAGATCCCCAGGTCCGAGGTTGAGCGCCTTAGCCGTTAGGCCAAGTCCTCTATACATTTAAAAGGTAAAAGAACCGTTCCAGCAAAGTAGTCCCTTGTGGGCGTGTCTGCGTTGTGCTGTGGGCGTGGGCTGGGGGCGGGACTAACGCTGGGGGCGTGTGGTACGGCCATCACATCGTGGGCTGTGGGCGTGTGCTGGGGGCGTGACAAATGCTGGGGGCGTGACAAACGCTGGAGGCGTGTGGCCGCCCTTCATGCCATGTGAGTCGTACATACAAGCGCCAATTACGTTGCCGCGCAGCATCAAGGGGCACGCTGGGGGCCTGACACGCTGGGGGCCTGAGAAACACTGGGGGGCGTGTGTCCGGCCTTCATGCCATGTGAATGCAATTGCCCCGCATCAAGGGGCATGCTGGGGGCGTGAGAAACGCTGGGGGCGTGTGCTACGTTCCGCCCTTTGCCATGTGGGTCGTACATTAATCAGAAGATCGTCTGCTGTGGCCGTGTGCTGGGGGCGTGACAAACGCGTTCACCTGGAGGCCTGGTAAGTAACGTTACTGCAGCCTCTCCTGCGCGCTGTTACTGAACTCTCTCATTCAACGAAATTACACGCGCCTGCTACCATCAACCAGGGCTTTAGCCGAGCTCAGGCGGCGGATCACTACACCAATTAAATGCGCCTGCTAACATCAACCAGGGCTGCAGCTGGGCCTTCTCCGTCCCTATTCTAATGAAACAAAAAATATTGTCTACCGCGAGATTTTAAAATAAATTGCCCTTGCCAAATACACACATTACACACATTCTATTTCATACCCGGACAACGTCGGGACGGGCTGCTAGTAATATTATAAAGAGAGAGCCCAAACCTTTGAGGTGGGTAATCTCAGTAACCACAGCACCAATCATAACACCCAATACAGCGTTGGAGAGGGCAGTTGCAGCAGAAGGACATATGTAAATGTAAATGTAGTAGTATTTGTATAGCGCACCAAATCGACCCCCGAAGGGGTATCTCAGGCGCTTGTACGCATACCGCTGTGGAACCCTTCCTGGCTTTTCCCTGTGAAGTGCCCACTCCTGGGCACGCCCAAGGTGAAGCCAGGCATCCTAGCGTTGTTGGGGCCGTTGTGGAGATTAAGCAAGCTATTGCCCAGAGTTGCAGAGTGGGACCCATGATTAGAATAGGCACCGAGGCGAGGATTATCAGGTCCGCGGAAATTGAGCCCAAGACCCGGGCCAAACCTCTGCATCAGGGTCTGCCGCTCTAACCATTGAGCCACACTTCTCCATAGGCTATGCAGACGACCACCATATACATTTAAAAGGTAAAAGAACCGTGCCAGCGAAGTAGTCCCTTGTGGGCGTGTCTGCGTTCTGCTGTGGGCGTGTGCTGGGGGCGTGACAAACACTGGGGGCGTGTGGTACGTTCCGCCCTTCATGCCATGTGAGTAATAATTGCGCCGCATCAAGGGGCACATTGGGGGCGTGACACGCTGGTGCCGTGACAAACACTGTGGGCGTGTGTCCGCGCTGTGGGTGTGTGTCCGCCCTTCATGCCATGTGAAGCGCCAATTACGCAATTGCACCGCATCAAGGGGCACGCTGGGGGTGTGACAAACGCTGGGGGCATGTGCTACGTTCCGCACTTCATGCCATCTGGGTCGTACATTAATCAGATCGTCTGCTGTGGCCGTGTGCTGGGGGCGTCACAAAGGCGTTCACCTCAAAGCGTGGTAAGTAACCATTCGCAAGACTCCCTTGGGGACCTGCCCGTTGTCTCACACATACTGCGGGTGCCGAATGCAGTGTGTGCCTTGGCCTGGGTGCATCTGAAAGGGCCGAAAGCAGTGTGTGGCTTGGCCTGGGTGCGTCTAAAAAGCACTCGGGCTGAAGAGCGTCGGTGTGGGTCATAAAAAAATAAGAACAGCAGGAAACAATCATTCAAGACTCACACAATTCTAATTGTTAGACGGTCGCCGCTGGCCCTCAAGCAGGGACACACGTGACTGAGCGTGTCTGCGGGGACAATTACTGCAGCCTCTCATGCGCGCTGTTACTGAACTATCACATTAAACCAAACTACACGCGCCTGCTAACATCAGCCAGGGCTGTAGCCGGGCTCAGGCGGCGGATCACTACACTAATTACATGCGCCTGCTAACATGAACCAGGGCTGCAGCTGGGCCTCAAGCAGGGGGACACGCGCCTGCTAACATCAACCAGGGCTGCAGCTGGGCCTCAAGCGGGGGAACACGCGAATGACCGTATCTGAATACACACATTACACACATTCTATTTCATACCCGGACAACGTCGGGACGGGCTGCTAGTATAATGTAAAGGGATTTTTTGAACTCTTGCTTCTCAGAGTATTTGGATCTGTATTATGTGAACTTAACAGAAATGATCCTTAAAAAACTAAAGATGTTTATAATTTTTATGATGTGCATATGGGTTTAAATAATTGACAACTGCAAGAGAATAGTTGCTGTGATCATCAAGGTACTGGAATACTGATCCATTCTGCATATCTCAGTTTATTGAAGTTTAGCATTTTTATGATGTGCATATTGTGTTCAATGCATTGACAATTGGAAGAGGATAGTTACTGCACTGCTAATTTATTTTAGATATTGCAGTACACTAAAGTCCTCACCAGAAATTCATATTACATCCAAGATTTGAAAGTGTAACTACAGTTAAAAGAACCATTGCTATATTAGACTTGATATACAGACATGGTAGAATATGCTTACAACATTAAACTCTTATGGGTGATTTCAGTTTTCAGAAATAATAGATGTTCCACTTCACAAGAGAGTCAAAGATATTAAAAAAAAATTGTCTGAAGATATACCATTCCAGATTACACAGATATGGCATTATGGCTAGAGCTGTTATTTTTGGAACTGGTGCAACAAGCTTGAGTCGTTTCAACATGCTGTGATTTTGGAAAAATCACTTAATGTCCCTGTGCCTAAAAAGAAATATCTGTACTTATGTAATGTAACTGGTGCTCATAAGCCTTTAAAAAAGGTTGCTGGGTGGGTTTGAAAGGGTTAATACTTTTGAATATCGTAAGTCAGAACATTGCAGATCTTGTCAATCACTTATGATTTGTTTTATGGAATATGACTGGCTAATAAAGTGAAAGCATTTTTTCTCACTCAGAAAAAGCTGATATCTGGCTCACTCATGCAAAAACACTGAAATAGAGGAGCAGAAACAACACAATGTTTTGCTGAAAATTGTGATTTGCCATGTGGCTAATCCTCACTGCACATGTTGTGGCATGCACAGTATCGGTTGTGCTCTCACCACTGGTTTGGAAAGACCCAGTGACCAACACCTCTTGTGGCGCATGGCCAAAGGTTGTCCACAGCAGATATTGGCAGCACACACCGAGTTAGTTACTGGACCTGAGCGTAAAACATTTGCTGTGGCCAATGCTCATTGCAAATGTCTTAAAGCCCTGCACAGTGTGCGTTGGCTGCACTCATTGCTTGTTGGGCTTTCAACAGGCTTTGCTATCAAAGCCCTGCAAAGCAGGGGTTGGCTGTCTGGGGTGGTTTGGTTGTAGGGCTGGGCCTATTGTCGCCAACCACCACTGAGCATAGCTGAGAGCCTTGCGCAGCAGAGGTTGACAAAAAAAAGAATTGTAAGAAAATATAGAAATTCACTGTCAAAAACACAGTTGAAAACTGGATATGATTCTGGCTCAAACTCAAAACCAATAAATTAACTAGTTATTGTTAGAAAAAAACGTAATGCACTACATAACTCACGCTGCCTACCGTGCTGAATGCATCACTGTTCCAAGGACATAGGAACTAAAGACGGACTATCAAGAGAAAAACATGGAAGGTTGCGTGAGTTCTGATTTGAGATGAGTCTATTGATAGCAATAATGGTGCCTTTCTTACCCTTCATTTTCAGTGGATTTGTAGGTTTGAGTCATAACCATAACTTCTAACTGTGGCTATATGTTTAGAATTGAATATAGTAGAGTTAATGGGCACTAATAGTCTTAACTACTTTAATATCTGCTATGATCATCTAAGTCTATGCTGCAGTGTCTCTGCTTTCCCTCTCCTCACTGTACACTGTATTGGGCTTATACTGGATACGGTGACATGAGGCAGACTACATTATCCGATTTGGATCCGGATTACTAGATTAGTGCTTACTGACATATGTTTCGGGCTGGCAAATAAAAAAGAAAACATATGCTTTACATTATGGTGGGTCTTGGCCTCCTATCGGTGGAACGATGCATCACACTCCATTGCATGCAGGGTAGACCGGGTATATGAATTATGGTGCAAAGACATCGGCGCATAGACAGTTGCTGAAGAAACCTGTGGGTGGCTGCTCTTCGGAGAGACTCTAGACTGAAGGAAGATCTAAAGGCCTGGGGAGAATAGTGCTGAATTTTTGGCACTGCGCACGAGGGTGAGCACATATATTGAAGTGTCCACAAGTGACTCTTAAGTGTGAGAACCTATTTGCTTAACTTACTTCCTGCAATTCTACTCTATAACATTTGACATTTAAATACATTTATTGTTTATGTAATGTGGCTGTGGGCTGTCAACCCTGATCCTTATGATGAGTCTTCTATTTTATCTGTCAATAAAATGTAAAACAAAATGTATATGTATGATACAATGCTCCTGTAATTGTGATGGTGATGATGATGACGAAGGTGGTTGATAGTGATAATTATTGCCATCGCGACCCTATTTATCATGATCTTTTTTATAGAAGTTGTAAATTCTGAACACTCAGTATAAACAGGAGCCTTTGCCCTGCCAGTCCCTGGGTGAAGGACAGGCATCCTGAGCCATGAAATAAAGAGACAAAAATATACCGCCTCCATGAGGGCTTGTGCAGCATTCCTCACCCGTCCCGAGTCACCAGCAAATATCTGCTAAAAAAGAGAACGAAAGACTAGTTGGAGGAATGAAATGGCAGGTGATACCTAACCCATGCAAGCAACATCTGATGCTGTGCTCAGATGACAGCATTGATTACCATAAAACTCGAATTTATGATTTCCATCTCGAAAAAGGGTAGAATGCATGCACAATTTCCAGTATAATTATATACACCATTTATCACAACTTCCCTAGATACATCGATCCCTCCCCAGATACGCAATTAATTTCCCACTGTCTGGAAATATTTCTCATGCATTAGGTGAGGGTCTTATATGCAATTAATTTCCCACTGTCTGGAAATATTTCTCATGCATTAGGTGAGGGTCTTTGATTGGGCAGCAGCGGGGAATGAGGGTGGAGTGGCAGGGATGGGGATGGGGAGTTGCAGAGGGGACAAAACAATAATACAAAATAAAAAAACACTTGCCTCGTCCCCAGTTTTGTGTCTCCTCCAACCCTCCACCTTTCCAGACCAGGAAGCACCCAGGCTCCTCAAGGCAATCACAATGCTGCAATGCAGCATTGTGATTGGTCTGAGTGCTGTGGATTGGTGCTCAGTTGGTGACTGGGGGCCTGGGCAAGTTCCCCCCCAGGCTGGTTAATGCAGCCTGGTGGGGAACATGCAAAGTGCGCATGACTGTTTCGTTGGGCCAGGACGGCTGGCCAAGCAGTCATGCCCACTTGGATTGTGCAAACCACTCCTCTCCCTGTGCCTCCAGCCCAGCCCCGCCCCAGCCTAACCCAGCCCCGCCCCACCCTAACCCAGCCCCGAACCTGCAAAAAATAAAATGAAAGTAACTGTTATCACATTTTATTTTTCCTGCTCAAAGAGCAGTGGGGCAATATTCAACCCCCTTAGCGGAGGTGCTGCCCCTTTGACTGGGAGATGAGTCTTCAAAGAAAATGGTGAATGGAAGTTAATGCTATTTTCAAGGCTTCTTCTATGAAATAGATTTAGGGAAATATGAACCAATCCTTGGACACTGTGGGAGCAAGCTGCAGTGCAGAGCCTGGCATTCAATTTAAGGAACCAGTCTATATGTTCTACTGACTCTCCCAGCTAAAATGAGTGAGAAAAAAGTGCCAGTGGCATCCAACACATTATTTACTGTTGCTTTGACCAACCAATGCCAGTTAGTTCATTGAGACTACATGCACACAAGAACTCAGGCTGCTCAAGACTCCTACGGTTATCTGAGACATATGCTGAACCTGTGGACGCAAATGTAAACCAGAAAACCCTCTGTACCTTGCCACCTACCTATGTCAGAATAGGTTGATGTAAGTCGTAAGGGCTGTAGTGGTAATGATGTGACTGCTTTCTTGCAGGGGCGCTCTGTCTGTGAAGGAACCCAGTAGTGCCCAATTCCATATCACTGTGAGGTGTGCGTGATTGGAGTCATGCAGTCCTGGAGATCCCTTCCTCCAAAGGCCTGGTGAGCCCTCTCTAGCTGGGTAGACCCTCTTGCAGTAACTTACCTCTCAGTCATTTATAAATGGCACCAACAAACTAGAGAGATGAACCCTCTCAACCAGTTATCTCATGGATTCTCCTCAAAGGGCAATTGTAAGCAGTGTGAGAACCATAACATGCAAGTAACTTGTCTGGTAAGTATGTGGGGCAGGGGACTCAGCATGATCTGCCTTTTTTCGACGTACAGCTCCAGAAAGATACTCTTTCTAGGCAAGAACTTCAATCACAAGTGGATGAATAATTGTTAGACCTGGCCATTTTTGCCGCTTAATCCCCAAACGTTTTGCTTTTCGCTTCCTATTTTTCTGACCCTCTTTTTGTTGGCTATAGATTTCTGGACACTTTACTACTGCTGATCAGTACTAAGTGCATATGCTTTCTATGTAAAATGTGATTATGTTTGGCTATCCATGATTGGCATATTTGATTTAGTGGTACGTCCCTAGTAAAGTAATGTAATGTAATGTAATGTAAGTATGCACTTATATAGCGCGGCTGTCACTCCAAGGAGCATCTTGGCGCTTATAGCCCGTAGCCTAGGTGGAAGGCCGGAAAAAGTCAGCTCACACATCCCTCTCATCTGTACTGAACACACTGTGTCTAAACCAGAGTCATACAGACCGAGAGTGCCAGGGCCTGTAAATAAAATTCTACTAGTGTGCCTGCAGCACTGGTTGTGCCACCCATATGAGTAGCCCTGCAAATGTGCATGAGACTTGCCACTGCAGTGTCTACATGTGCAGTTTTTAACTGTCGTGTCGACCTGGCAAGTGCACCCACTTGCTGAACTCTAGCCTCCCCTTTTGCTTACATGTAAGGTATCCCTCAGGTAAGCCCAATGTACCCCATAGGCAGGTTGCAGTGTATGTGAAAGGTAGGACTTGTGCTAGTATGTTTTGTATGTCCTGATTGTGAAATACTGTGCATTTCGTTGTTCACTGTTTAAAGGCTGTCTGTCTCATAGGTTAACATGGGAGCTGCCTTGTAATATCTTGCAAGTGTAACTTTCCATTGGGAGAAGATTGAGAAATGGAGTTTAGGCTCTCTGAACTCAGTATTTAATACCACACCATTTAGTTAAGGTGTTTTTTAATTTGTATGTTTGAAAATGGCACTTTTAGAAAGTGGGAATTTTCTTGCTTCATCATTCTGTGTGCCTCTGCCTATTTGTGTATTCACTGTCTTGTTTTGGAGTGACAAGAGCTGGGGATATGCATTCACTCCAGACAGTCACAAAGGAGTTTGAGGCGTGTCCTCTCTTTCCTGGGTGACTCATAGCCAGGCTGAATAGACCTTTCTGCATTTAGAGTGGTAGGAGGAGCCTTCACCTGAATAGGCGGTGTCTCTGCACAATGCTATCTCCATTCCCTGTGGTCAAGCTGGACAAGGGAGGACAGACCTATAACGAAGACTACAATGAGAAATTGGGGCATAAGTAATGGACCTAAAACCCAAGGTATTTAGATCACTATTGGAAATAAGAGGACCCTGCCAAGAAGAAGAGCTGAAGAGCTGTGGGAGGAGTGCTATCCTTTCTGTTGTGTGAGGGGTGGCTAGACCTGCAGTCGCTGCTTCTATCTGTGGGCAGAGGAAAGGGACTGACTCTTTTTTCCCTGCTGTGGTACCCTACTTGAGAAGATTTCCAAGAGATTGTGTGTGCTTGCCTCCTGTTGGAAGTCTCTGAAAAATTAAAGACTTCAAAAGATCCTTACTGGATTAAAAGGAACCTGCCTGAAGGAAGAGGTGAAGAGCTCTGTGAGGAGCGCTGCCCCTTGACGTGTGTGGGGTGGGTTGGCCTGTGGTTGCTGCTGCTGCTGTCTGGTGCAGAGAAAGGACTGGACTGTTCTTATAAAATTTGCAAAACAGTGCATGGTGAGCAACGTATTCCTCATGGAGCTTGTGGTGTGCGCTGGTTGTTTGTGGCACCTCCTTTGTGCTACAGCTACGTGTGGAGGTTTTATTCTGGGGACCGACAATTCCCCGTAACCGAATTTGCTGGCTCTGGGCAATGAGTGCCTCTCTGGCTGTGACCGTCCTGTTTTAGCGCTGCACCACTAAGTCCCCCTTCAGTGAGCGAGGGAAGTAGCGCCATCCCATGGCACCCTCCTGCTGTCTGGCAATCCTTTAGCTGGCCATCGAGAACCCCTCAGCATGGCCCTCCTCAAAAATGTGCTGGTGGAGTCACACTGGTTGAAGCTTACGCTGGAGGATCAACACGACCAGTACCTCAGCTGGTTGCTTGAAGCTGCAGAGAGTCCGCCACAGCCAGCTTTGAGGCCCAAGATGTCATTGGCTCACCCTACTCACCGTGATGGATGGCGGTGAGGTGACCCATGCTCCAGCATCATCTTGGTGAAGTCCCAGGTGTGGGGGCGAGTGGGTCCGCTGTCCTGGTCCGGGAGGCCAGAGCCATACGTTTGACCGTGATGCATGGACACTGGACCAGCGGGTCCCAATTGTGAGCGGGGAGCAGACGAGAGGAAGGAATCCTTGTGGCTTCCATGTATAGTGGCGGTAGAAGGCCCCAGGAGTTGTGTGTCATGCCGCAACCAGTGAGCAGGCGTGTTCACCTGCATTTTGTGGGCATTGTTGAAACTTGTTCCCTGGTGGCATTGCAGGGCAAGCCCGGGACGGGGCCTCGATTCGGAACTTGCCACATTGCCTCATTAGCATAACATAACTGGAAGGAGCACTGAGGCTCCTGGACAAATTAAGAGAATTCCCTAAGTTACTGAATTCACCCGAGTAGGTGTGTAAAGGCCCCTGTTACCTACATCTGGGTTCACATTACCACATAACTTGTAAAACAATTGCAGGTGCGCTAGATATTTGTGATGGCTACAGTTACTGGGGAGATGGTGCTGTCGTTATGATTCAAATATGGTCCCCAGTTAACCGCTTGGCTGGTGTTCGTGTTACAGAACAAAACAATTATTAGGATTTAGTAGGCCTATGAGGGCCCTATGCCATTGCACGTGCTTCACCATTCATGGCTACCTCCCTTAATCTATCACTGACACTTGGACCTTGATCTCGTTTCAAACATTTGAAAATAAAAGAAGCTCTGTTCCACCTATCTAAGGCCAACTATTCAGGTATTTTCTGAGATGTTGACTGATGAAAGCCAGGCTGCCGAACACATCACTAACTTACAGATGATTTGTGCCTTATGTTTGCAATAGCCACACATGTAGACCCCTATTTTGCCCCTCATGGCATTATTCATTAATCTTTGGATAAAGGTGTAGCTGTATGGGTTATAGTAATAAGGCATGTAAACAATCCTTTATCACGGCTATGAATGTGATGTCGTTGATTTTAATGATAGAGCGATGATTCTGGCATGCTTGATTTTAGGTGTTAAAATGGACTATCACGATTAATGAAGCAAAACGTTATTCAGAACCACACGTCCTTAAAAGCTGTCAAATTGTAATTCTACCCAAGTGTCTGCTTCCCATTAGTTCAGTAAACTTTTTTTCTCTGGATGGCAGCACTCGGGGTTATATGGGAACTATTTTCAAACCAATAGCCCCATGTTGACTAATACCTATGCTTTCTTAGGATTAGACAAATAGCTACCCAATTCTGATTGTCCATTTTTATGTATAGCTTGACACTAACACTGCCTGGAAGAGTTATTGTCGCCAATGCTTTAAAATATAAATAGAATGGACTTTGGGGGTCTGCCCTGAGGTAAATTTAACTCTCATCTCACGCTAATGGCTGTTTGGTGTATCCTTCCAGCTTCTATGGAGTGCTTGCATTGCAATGCATCTAGAGCTATTTTGTGTATTAAACGGACATTGAATAATGGCACATTAACTTATTTATTTCATTGATCCATTGTACACAGAAAACATTTTTCCACTGTTTAACCGCATCGGTGCGGCACATTTTCCCGCTGTGCGCTGAAGATTTAAAAATACCGCGGTTCATGACGAGCTCAGCTCGTCATGAGCGTACGAGAGGTGTACCTCATGATGAGCTGAGCTCGTCATCAGCGTCGATGTGGTTAAGGAGTTAGACACTTGAGTCACGCTGATTGTCTTTGTCACTGCTTATCTACTCAGTCCTCCTCCTGAATCTGGTGATCCTAGCAATAGCTAAAAGAGTTAATAGTGAAAATGGTAAGAGGGGCCATCACAGTGTTCTCCTGACTGTTGCTACTTAGGTATATTTTGGTCCTAAAAAGAGTAGATGACGGTATCTTATTCTTCGCTTGAGAGAAGGCAACATTTACTGCGGCTTGCCAAGTCTACTGGAACTGTGCCATTTTGACGGAACAACATTTGTTGGATAGTTATGGATTTGCTGAATTTGCCTCATTACCTATCATCTGCTGCATAATCTGCAGACTTTATCAAACAAAAAATGTGTTTATAACTCAAAAGGATGAAAAGTTAGTTAAAATGCTGCACCACGTGTCGCCATGCAGCACCACATGTTTCCATGCAGTGGAAGACCCGTTGCAAGGGTTGATCGATCACCTTTCTGGTTCTTATTGCTGAGTTTGGCTGTTAAACTGGAACTAATAAGGTGAAACCTTTGCCCAGACAGGGTTAACAAGTGTAAAAATTACAAAACAATGAAATAATGCTTTTACATAATGTGCAGCATTACTCGCATTAATTTGCATTTGTTCCTGCATAATTTTAGTGGGTTTGGGCATTACCAATTCAATATGGTAATCTACGGACAGCTTCTTATGTTTTTTAAGAAGAACTCTCACTGGACTCCCTCAACTGCAGTTTAATCTGGGCGCCTTTAACATTCACAAACCTTTTAGCTTTATTTGCAGCTATATTCAGACCTTCACTCTGAGCGAACTAGACCAAGGGCATTGGAGCGCTTTACCGGAGCATAAGATTATTTTATTTACATTGGACAAAGTCAGTTTCTAGGTCAAGCTTGCAGGCAGGATCCATGCATTGTCACTTGGCGACCTATTATGTATATATTAAAAAAAAACTCTAAAGAAGGGCTCTTAGCATGCCCATTACTTTCCATTAGCTGGCATCAATATCACTCTATTGCCCTCTTCTAATTCAGCAGGGCTTGCGTGAACTCATTTGATATGTCACTTTGCTTTACTTTCTGTGCCCATGGACCAAGTACAGATTGATTTATTTCATTTAGTGTCTGTTTGCTGCTCACACTGTGATCGAGGTAATATTTCTTCTTTTTCTTAGATTTTTTGATATAGAGCAAATTCAGCTCAAAGAAGTATTGGAGCATTTTACATGAGCACCAGTCACATTACACAAGGTCAGTAATACTTTATAGGCATGGTGAGATTAAGTGATTTGCCAAGAATCACAGGATGTTGAGCCAACGCCGGAATTCGAACCTCATTACTTGCCATAGTAGCTTCTGTAATTAGGGTCATTTTGCTGGGTAAATACATTTCTTTAACACATCACAGGGCTGTACAGTCACATTGGGATGGGTGAAATATTCCTTTCTGTTCGCGGAATTGGCAGAATTTTGGCCACTCCACATTACTCTTTAAGGCGGAGATCTGGCTAAATTCTGCCAGTCACCACATGGCAGAATTTTTCTCGGGCGAGGCTCCGGAACGTGTGATCTGATGAGCTCGGTGATATTTTGCGTTCCCTAGTCGGTGTTCGCCAGCGCTCGCGAGTTGTCCGGTCAGAGGGCTGCAGTTCAAGTAGAATTGCTGCAGATCGAGTTGATTTTCTACTCAAGTAGCAGCAAAATAAATTTAATGGCTGCATACTCTTGCTCAATGCATGGTGCCGTTAGCGCTGATTATCAGTGCTGCTCACGCTACAAGCTCTAAGTGGCAGCGTGATCAGCACAAGCTGGATACTTTACACCATTGGTGGAATTACACAGTATCTTGCTGAGTTTTTCTGTAACTCCGCAGAATTCCACAGAGTGGAACTCCATGAGTTCCGCATACCCCTTCTGTCATGCTGGCAGGAAGAGATAAAGTCTGTCATTGAATGGAAATTAAAATAAGAAAGGTACAAGGGAATACAATTGTATTTCTTCCGGGAGATCAGATCAGTTAAACACAATGGGCCTCATTTATGAGGCCGTGCGTCACTTTTACGCCGCCGGTGCGTCACAGCGTAAATAATGTGCCTTATTGCACCATATTTACAAAGTGACGCATCTAGGTAGATGCGTCACTTTGTAAACCCCTGCGCCACATTATACCTGCACCAGGCATAATGTATGTAAGGGGGGCGTATTGACGCAAGGAAGGGTCATAAAAGTGACGCAGTGAAATCTATGAGATTTCACTGCGTCACTTTTAGGATGCCGTTGCGTCAAAATCTGGCGCCTGCCTCACAGCAGGCGTAAGACTGACGCATGCCCTTTCACAGGGGGCTTGCCCCATGTGAAAGGGAGCATTGCTGGAGTTGCGTCACTTTTGTGACACACTCCAGCAATGCGTCACTTTTGTGCTTACAGATACGTCAGAAATACTGACGTATCTGTAACTCTTTGCGGCATGATGCGTCATACTGTAAATATGACGCATCATTGGTGTCGCAAGGAGTGCGCAGTGAAAAGTGACGCATCCCTGTTTTCACGCAGCGATGTGTCACTTTTCATAAATGAGGCCCAATGTTTTCTAATTTCTTTACAAAAATGTGTGATGACATGGATTTATTTGTACCAAATGTACCCAATGCTAATTCAGGGCCTAAATGCCATTTCATGTCCGATGAAGTTGCACTGATAAACATACTTTCTGTAGTTACCACTCCACCTCCTTTCACTAGGAAAGTGTAGGTTCCAAGAGGCTGTTTACTGACGTGATCCTTTCCCACCATCTACAGCCTTGATCTGCCCGACCTGGGTTTGCTATGCAGACAGTGAAAGCTCCCCTACCAGCAACATTTATTTCCATTACTCGATATGCCTAATCCTCCTTTGGTTTCACCTCCTTCTGAATCTTTATGTATTTCTCCCCATGGCACACTTGACACCACTGCAAGTTCAAAAGGTTCAATACCCCTATATTCAGGAGTCCTCAGGGATTTAAGTGGGCTGGGTCCCTCTGGGTCTCAGGTGCGATAGTATTTTAGAACGCACATTTAAAAGGGTCTATATCAGGCTGAGGATTTCTGAACAATGAATGTAGTAAATGTTCAGGTAATCTATGTCAGTGATTTGGTTCCAGTTTATATTTAACATGTTTACTGAAGCTTGCACTCCATGAGAGTGTGTTTATCAGTGTAGCATATTACGCCTCTGTTGTTCATGCTTTGAACAGTCGATTCCAGTTTTTTATTACGACCGCGATAGAGAGCTCCTGTGTTCAGGCTCAAGGCAGTGAGAGTTTCTCGCAGTACCTGTCAGGGGGTTAAAGGTGTACAGAATACATGGTCATCCAATCTTTGGCCACTTTGCAGAGCGCACACAGGCAACCATTGTCAAAGCCATACTCTTGGCTGAGTTCAGATGTTTGGCAGCTATTTATTAGCCCACAGTTGCCTGAATCATGCAAAAATGACACCTCCAAGTGCTAGCAAGAACATCTCTTTAATTATCTCTGCAGTTGGCTTATTGTGCTGTAGAATTCTTGCTCTGCATCGTGATGTCTCACCCTGCATGCACAATTGTATTGTAACTGGTTCTGACAGGGTAGCTGTGGCACTTTTAGTTATTCGCAGCTTTCTTTTGTTTTTAGCCAACAGTGCACAAGCACACCAGATATTAACACATTAATAATACAGAAAACCAAAGTGGAATCTGCATCACTTAGAGGGTGACTAGATTGTGAAAAAAAAAAAAACAGACAGATAGTGAAACAAGAATTAGCAAAGCCAATAGGTCTCACCAATGCAAGAGCTAGTGGTTTGTCGATGTTTTCTTTAGCCATGTTGTACTTCAGCATGGCTGAAAGTAAAGGAAAAAAAGTGCTATGACACGGCCAGTGTGGATTGCATCATAGCACTTTTTATTTCTTTACTTTCATTCATGCTGCACAGCAGTCACGCAGCTGTACCACATAGCTAAAACACATTGACAAAGCCCACAGCTCTCCCATAGGCGAGACCGATTGGATTTGCCAATGCTTGTACTTATTGCCAAAATCACAAGATGGTGAGCTTACACCAGGTCTCGAACCTGGTTCCCCACTTCCAAAGTCAGCAGCTTTGGCTGATAAACCACATTTCCTCATGTGCTTGAGTTAAAAAGGCTAACCTTTACCCAGTGAGTACAAATGACTGAAAACATGAGTGAGGCCTACTGTAAGTCAGACCTCCTGAAATGTGTGTATATATATTAACTTTGGTTTTTATTAATTATTTTATTCAATGTGGCTGCTTTATTTGCACTGACAGTTGAACTGAAATGTGTCACTCCTCCCATCCATCTGAAACAAGGAAACACACCTACACGCATGTATTAATGTATGTATAAATTCCTATCTTCCTACTGGCAATTGATAACTGGATGAAATTTCAGAGAAATGTGTATGGTCGGATGAAATCTGAGCATTTTTAATGTTTTGACAAGATAATATTCCAAAACCTTTATTTTTAAGAGGTCTTTAAATATTTTCTAAGGACCAAACCTCTGGCCTTGCAGCCAGTATACAAGCATCTGAGGTTGCACTTGTCATCCTGGAGTGGTACACTGAACTAATAGTATGCTCACGCACTACCCATGAAAGCTGGGATAATGCCACACGTTTCAAGCACTGCTTTGCAGAGATTAGGCAACTAAGGAATAATTTGTTCTCAATCAAAACAAGCCATTGGCTTCAAGCTCAACATGGGCCTTCTTTTTAAGGTTTCCATGCACAGTGCTTGCAATATGCTTGTGAAACCT
Source organism: Lissotriton helveticus (assembly GCF_964261635.1). Taxonomy (NCBI): domain Eukaryota; kingdom Metazoa; phylum Chordata; class Amphibia; order Caudata; family Salamandridae; genus Lissotriton; species Lissotriton helveticus. Next base: position 1,289,712,068 of record NC_136065.1, read on the forward strand.
ATTGTATTTATTATAAATCTTAAAAAGGGGTTACATTCCGCCCCCTTACTTTTCATTGGTTGTTGTGCCTGCCACTTACCTTTCCTCCATTTCTATTGGCTTTAGCATACTATTTCCTATTGCTCCTCTCATGTGTTTCTCTTATCAGTGTCCATTGGCCCAAGTACTGTTTTCATGTGCTTTGGTGGTACTTCTTTTCTTAATTGCAGTGCTATGTTACACACAGCTGGTACCTCAAATCCTGGGGAGTATTGGATTGCTTCACAGGCACGGAGAGATTATGTGATTTGCATAGAAACACTGGATGATGTGCCTCCCGCCGATACTCAAATCTTAATCCCCAATTTCCAGGCCGGCTGCTCTAATCCTCACGCTAGCACTCACTTGTGCTTCTGTATTCATCTCCATTCCATGAATACTGTAAGCACAACTGTAGCTTTAACGGGGGAGGAGACTTCTAGTTAGCTTTTACTTTGATACCATAATTACGTGAAGGGAGCGAGTTCAATATTCATTTCACCTTAAATGGCTTGGAGGCGGTGTTTATGTTCTTAATTGAGACTCTTCTCAAAGTGCTAGCGCTGCTAGCCCAGATTACCAGATTAATTTGAGGGGTTGTTCACGGTATTGCAGCCCGTGAACAAGCCGAAAGGTGAAACACGTTGGTAGGGAGCATTTCTCTGCAATAAAAGGAATCAAGGAGTGTCCCGGAGTTTTCTTGATATAAGAAAAGTTGGTTGGAATATATATATATATATATACATGTTTATAGGTATATCGATATATATATATTTATATATATATATATATATATATATATATATATATATATATATATATATATATATAATATATATTTCTGTGGATATATATAAATTCTCTTATACATCCTTCCTTCTTCTGTTACATCTACCAGTGTTTCTTCTTCCTATATGAGCATCTTTCTAGGTGATTCCCGGAGTGCTACTTCTATATCTGGTAGTTTTTTTACTCAGGACAACTATTGTCTTTTGTTGGTTTTACAGTCTTCTTATTTGGATGCTGATCCATGCTCCTCCTTGTTCATGGGTTGTTTGTTTTACTTCTTTCTGTTTCTATGAAACAGTTGGCTCAATATTGCTTTTTCCTATGGCACAGAGCTCCATTCTCTAGCGTTACTTTTAAATTCCCTCTCATGTCGACGCTGTCAGTTCTGCCGTGTCAGTGATCTCATTTTGAAGTTAATATTGTATGTTGTCTGTGGACACATTTTTAACTTCCTATACCGGGAGAACAAGCTACATGCTTTGGCAGTTCTCTGTGTTAGTTCCCGGTGGTTCCTACCTCGTTCTTGGGTTGCAAAGTTTTCTTGTCAGCCTTCCTGCATTAAGATGGCCAGTCTCATCTGCCTTCTCTTGTAGCAGCTAGACACTGGCTAGTTGAATTCAAGGATTTGGATTAATTAGTTTGCAGGCCCTCCTCCGGGGATGGTTTTGCTAGGGTATCTAATTCAAAGGGATGGAATGTGTGGCTAGATGTCTCTATCAGATGAATACGTTACTTACCTTTGATAACCCCTTATCTGGTAGAGACAGGATCTAGCTGCAGATTCCTTACTGACCCTCCCTTTCTCCCCACTCTGTGAACTGATTTATACTTACCTTCTATATCCTGCTTGATATTAGGACATTGCTCCTGACTGATATTAGGATATCCTCTCCTCTCAGAGAGTGAGTGAGTGAGATATATATTTCCTTATTGGCATACTGTTTCCATAGTCAATATATGTAAGTGGCTCTGCGTTTTTCCCATGGAATGTAGTCACTGAAGAAACTGACATTCGCACGTCTGGAAGGGGCATATATGGACTCCGTGGACGTCACATCCGGTGATTATCGTCCCTACAAAGTCATTCAACACCATCTACTGATGCGCAGTGATACTGCTGGAACAAAAATTCCAGATCAAGTCTGGCTCCTGGTGAGATTTCAAAGGTGAGGAATTTTAGGCTAGATCCTGTCTTTACCCGATAAGACATTACCAAAGGTAAGTAACTTAGGGCCAGATGTAGGTGTCCAAATACCGTTCGGAAACGGCCGATTTCGGCCGTTACCGACCGGTATTTGGCTTTTGACATGTAGGTGGCTCGGAAGTTACAGAATCGGTATATTTACCGAATGGGTACATTTACCGCTTCGGAATTTTCGATTAGGTAAATATACCGAATCTGTAAATCCATATGTAGGTGGCACAGTTTGCAGTGCCACAGGCCTTTAGGAATTCTTAATTTACCACCCAATCCTATTGGGTGGTAAAATACCGAATTCCAGTGTACATGCACATCTGTGCATGTACACCTATGCCATGTGACACACAGACATGCCCTTAGGGCATGTATGTGTGCCACATGGCACACAAACCTGCAATTGGGGTGCTACAGGGTGTCAAAGTGACACCCCGTTCCCCCTGCCAGGATTCGGTATTTACCGATTCGGTAAATAGCGATTCGGTATTTCCCATTGATTCCTATGGGCTTCAAGGCCCATAGGAATCAATGGGGAATACCGATTCGGTATTTACCGTATCGGTAAATACCGAATCTTACAGAGTCGATAATTGTAAAATAAAAATTACCTACATCTGCCTACTTCCAATTTACCTACTCTTAAATACCGAATCGGTATGATTCGGTATTTAAGAGTAGGTAAATCGGAATTACCTACATCTGGCCCTTAATCTTTAAGAGAACCTTGAGAGACCGAGCATCCACTGTCCTGCTTAGTTTGGGACACCAGCCACCTCTCCTTTGATACTGCTTGGTTGTCCCTACGACTGTAACAATTAGGAATTTTACCATCATTGTGATTTTTTCTTTTGTCATGCAAAATTACTCAATTCCATTTTCAGGGGTGAGAAGTGATGCTAGGGGAGAAATAAGAAAGGACTTTGAAGGACTGTGAGGGGGCTCAGTGTGCAAGGGACAATATAAACAAAATCAATGTGTAGAAAAAGAGGGGGCGTTTGCAGGGCCACCAATCGCAGAAAGGACGGGGTCTGTTGATGAGAGGGTCAGGAGGTCAGATAAATGCAGAAATTTTGGGCTCCCTGTAGTTTTTTGCCTCTCCTCGGAATCACAGCAGTGAAGACGCTTTAGAGAAATTCTGCTTTCTCCATGTGTTTTCAATCTCGCTACAAAAGATTAAACATTAGACCCATTGAACGACATGAAACCAGGCTCCCCCCCCCCCAGCTCGCCAGTGCCATGTGCACTTATAATGTCCTGTGGCAGCACAAATTACAGTGACACCGTTGTTGCTACTTGGGCCTCTACATAGTACCTAGAGTTTCTCATTAATTGTGAGGTTTGATTTATTGGACTCTGGTTTGTTATGTTTCTGTGCTTGTGCATTACTGGGCATATTGTTAGTGAAGGTGTAAAGAACCAAGGGCCAGATGTAGGTAGCCAAATACCGGTCGGTAACTGCCAAATTCGGCCGTTACCGACCGGTATTTGGCTACCGAGATGTAGGAGGACAGAAACTGGGCAAATCGGTAATTTTACCGATTCTGTAAATATACCGGTCGGTAAATTTACCGACCGGTATTTTTACAGAATCGGTAAAATTGATATGTAGGTGGGACTCTTATGAGTCCCACAAGGCCTAAGAAATCGGTATTTTACCATCAAATTCAATTTGATGGTGAAATACCGATTGAGGTGTGCATGCACATGTGTGCATGCACACCTGTGCCATATGACAGGCAGACCTGCCCTTAGGGCAGGTATGCCTGCCACATGGCCCCCGTACCTTTTTTGGGGGTGCTAGAGGGTGTCAAAGTGACACCCCCTGCACCCATGTCAAAATCGGTATTTACCGATTCGGTAAATACCGACCGGTAATGCCCCATTCATTCCTATGGGCTTCATAGCCCATAGGAATGAATGGAGCATTACCGGTCGGTATTTACCGAATCGGTAAATACCGACTTTTAAAGATTCGGTAAATCCACATCTGGATTTACCTACATCTCGGTACTTCTATTTTACCGATTCATAAATACCGAATCGGTAAAATTCGGTATTTATGAGTCGGTAAAATAGAATTCCCTACATCTGGCCCCAAGAGCCTAATCTAAAGTGTAGCCTTCAGCGTGGTGCGCTAGTTTGAGTCAGTAGAGAGGCACCTTGGAGACAGATGCACAGGCCTGTGAAGTGTCAGGGAAGACTCACAGCTCACTCGTAGCATCCCTGGACTGAGTGTAGAAGAGCCTGGCTTGGGTCTGTCAAAGGGTGGGTGCCAGCGCCAGCGCCTCTAATTTTGTGTGTGTGTGTTTTTTTAACATAGTTTGAAGTCAACAGTGAAAGCTTGCAGGAATCCCTTGTCCACGAGGTGTTTTAGCAGTGGGGCAAGTCCAATAAGGGGAGGTCAGCCTTTTGTGAGAGTCTGAAGAGCCAGGGGTGCTGACTGCTGAAGGAGGCTCGACTTCTCGCTTTGCTTCTTTGCCTTTTGACACTCACAAGGAAGAGTGCTGCTGAATGCTGAACCTCGTCGAAATCCGTTCTTTTCCTGTCCACGTGTCTGGCTCTCTTCCACAGCCAGCACGTTTAATGTCGCTGCCCTTATAGCGTCATTTTTCTCTCTAAACCTGCATCACTTTTACGGCCTTTAAATTCGACGTATTTCCTCTACAGTTTCCGTGGCCTTTTGAGCATCGCCCCCATTACAGGAAAACGAGTCTTCTAGGCTTTGCATCCGATTGTATGAATGTGGCATTGGCACTCTGTCAAGTTTCAGTATATTTACTTGTAAGAGTCATTAATTATTCATATTTCGAGACCTAATTGGATAGTCCATTACATGTGCTAATAAGCGTGTTAAAAGATCACTAGTTCATTATTGATGAGCCCGTAACATCCGTATTAGTGGAGTTTGAGAGCTCCGGCTCCACAGTTAAAGGCTGCAGGGACAAGCCAGGGCATATTGGGAAATCAGATACTCATGGACGCGGCCGCTCGGCTGGTACCGAGGTGCGCCAGCTCACCAAATAACGGGGGGAGCCGAGTCCAGGGGCTGGCTCGGATCTTGAACCCCGTTAACGAGCCGAGCCCTGGAAATGTTTGCTGTGTAAACCATATGACAAACATCGTGTAAACTATGACGACGCCTCTTCCCAAATTCAAAAACGTGTTTTGACAAGTGGAAGCTTTGACATTAATATGTCACATTATAACACTGCACTGAGAAATACTTATTAAAAGTGATAGTTTTAAGTATAAGTTAACCAAGAGGCAAGACGGTTGTCATGTAAACACTGAACATGGGCCAAATTATTATAGAGCAACATTATAGTTTAGTGAATCAAAAACAATAGCATTATGAATTCACTTATTTGAAAGTGCTTTATTAAACGATAATGGATAAAACTGGAGCTTTGCTGAAATAAAATGTTTGCCTAATTTCACACAATGTAAGTGGTAGGCAAAGATTTATCTGGGTTTTCTGGTTTCACTTTGTACAAATATACCATGTAATGGGTGTCTGTTTGTATTCCCTTATTTATGTAAACTTTTTGCTCTCACTTAATAATGCATTGTTTTGTAGTTTTTATATAGCGCAAACAACTCAAAGTTATTGGAACTATTTATGTGTGCACCAGTTATACACCACTCCAGGTCACATTCATTTTTGAGAGGCACAGGGAAATTATGATATTGATGGCAGCAAATTGTGAAAGTGATATACAGTACGTGCTCAAACCAGGAACCTAAATACTCCAGTGCCCAGGGCCATGTGATGTCTAACCTGCTCTCTCTCTAGCTCTGCAGTCCTGCGGTGACCTGTTCCACCCTTTCTTTCCACCCCTCAACCAGAGAATCTGTAAACCCATCTTGCTATCATACTCCGAATCTCTCCCACATTCTAACACATTGATCTTCTAACTTTAAATACTGTGTTTCCCATCAAATGTGAAATAATTTATTCTGACCCCTAAAAATAACACACATATTATCTCACATTTATTACATAAAATGTAAAATACTGCAAGCATGCTGAAGACTTAAATAATGTAATTGGGGCTTGAGGGCCAACCCTCTAATATCACATAGATGCCACTAGCAGGCTTGGCTCGTTATGGGCTCGAGGCTCCAACAGAACTCGAGCTGAGCCACGGCCAGGCTTCAGGCTCGAGGCTGGCTCAAGCTTTCTGTAGCTCACCCACCTCTGGCTGATCTACAGCAGTAGGGGTTAAACAGGGAGTCTAATACTGCACACTGCACTGCTTCGGACTGAAGTGTCTGGGGGATGTTGTTAAATATGCTCTGGATTGTTGGCCATTTATTTGTATGCTTGTGTCTGTGTTTTTGTGTGTCACGCTAAAGAAGAGAGTGCTTGGATCACAGTCCATACAATATGAGGCCAGTCTTCAACTGTCATCTGCCAGCAGACACAGTAAGAGTGTTTAGCATTGTATACAGCTTCTGTCATCTGTTAACTTCCAAAACTGCCCCATTTACTTAATTCAGCATAAAGGTCTGCATTTTAAGCTATCCCTTATTGAGGGTTAGCCATTTTTAGGTTTCGACCTGGCGATCTGCGCAAGCAGTTCGCGCAGGTGAAATCTTTTGTTTACCATATTGGCTATTGGAACGTCCCCCTACCTCCCATTGGCTAGCTCCATAAATGGAGGCTAGCCATTGGGAGCCGGATCTGTCCGTCAAGGCCGGACCAGATTCGGGGGCGTTCCCGCGATTTTTTCCCTCTCCGCCTCTGCGATGTCGTCATCGCGGCGGTGGGCGGAGTTTCGTTTTTTTTCCTTCTGTGTTTGTTTTGGTCATTCCATGCGAGGAAGCCCAGGTGAGTGCTTGTTTTTTAGTGGTGGAGCACGTGAATTCAGTGTACGTTGGTTAAAAATACATGATGAAGACACAGGCCACGATCTGGCTGTTCATCAAGTGCATGGGCGCTAAAACTAATTTTTGCCCCTTTATTTGTAGTGAGGACTACGCAGTGGTTTGTCTGATGTGAAATTGCTCGGCTGATCCCCTTTGTTGCAGCATGCATAACTTTTCATTCTTTCAGTTCGACTTTACAGTCCGTTTTAATAATGTCCTTAAAACTGCGGGTGTTCAGTACCCAAACGGCCTAAATAGACTCGTATGGGCTAAGCATCTCGTGCCCCTCGTGTGACACTTGTAAAACTGCTCATAAGATTTGCAACAGGGAGTTTCTTCATGGTTTGGCATTTTTCGTAATGCATTACAGTTGAATTTATATAGCGCTTCATATCCTAACCGCACTGCAAAGTGCTGAAGAGCATCATAGAGAGTGCAGAGTGGAGAGTGCATAGGTAGTGCAGAGTGCATGGAGAGTGCAGAGTGCATGGAGAGTGCAGAGTGCATGGAGAGTGCAGAGTGCATGGAGAGTGCAGAGTGCATGGAGAGTGCATAGGGAGTGGAGAGTGCATAGGGAGTGGAGAGTGCATAGGGAGTGGAGAGTGCATAGGGAGTGGAGAGTGCAGAGGGAGTGGAGAGTGCAGAGGGAGTGCAGAGTGCATAGAGAGTGCAGAGTGGAGAGTGCATAGGGAGTGCACAGGGAGTGGAGAGTGCACAGGGAGTGGAGAGTGCACAGGGAGTGGAGAGTGCATAGGGAGTGGAGAGTGCATAGGGAGTGGAGAGTGCATAGGGAGTGCAGAGTGGAGAGTGCATAGGGAGTGCAGAGTGGAGAGTGCATAGGGAGTGCAGAGTGCATAGGGAGTGCAGAGTGGAGAGTGCATAGGGAGTGCAGAGTGCATAGGGAGTGCAGAGTGCATAGGGAGTGGAGAGTGCATAGGGAGTGGAGAGTGCATAGGGAGTGGAGAGTGCATAGGGAATGGAGAGTGCATAGAGAGTGGAGAGTGCATAGAGAGTGCATAGGGAGTGGAGAGTGCATAGGGAGTGGAGAGTGCATAGGGAGTGGAGAGTGCATAGGGAGTGGAGAGTGCATAGGGAGTGGAGAGTGCATAGGGAGTGGAGAGTGCATAGGGAATGGAGAGTGCATAGAGAGTGGAGAGTGCATAGAGAGTGCAGAGTGGAGAGTGCATAGGGAGTGGAGAGTGCATAGGGAGTGGAGAGTGCATAGGGAGTGGAGAGTGCATAGAGAGTGCAGAGTGGAGAGTGCATAGGGAGTGGAGAGTGCATAGGGAGTGGAGAGTGCATAGGGAGTGGAGAGTGCATAGGGAGTGGAGAGTGCATAGGGACTGCAGAGTGCATAGGGAGTGCAGAGTGGGGAGTGGAGAGTGCATAGGGAGTGGAGAGTGCATAGGGAGTGCAGAGTGGAGAGTGCATAGGGAGTGCAGAGTGGAGAGTGCATAGGGAGTGGAGAGTGCATAGGGAGTGCATAGGGAGTGCATAGGGAGTGCATAGGGAGTGCATAGGGAGTGCATAGGGAGTGCAGAGTGCATAGGGAGTGCAGAGTGCATAGGGAGTGCAGAGTGGAGAGTGCATAGGGAGTGCAGAGTGGAGAGTGCATAGGGAGTGCAGAGTGGAGAGTGCATAGGGAGTGCAGAGTGGATAGAGAGTGGAGAGTGCATAGGGAGTGGAGAGTGCATAGGGAGTGGAGAGTGCATAGGGAGTGGAGAGTGCATAGGGAGTGGAGAGTGCGTAGGGAGTGGAGAGTGCATAGTGCATAGGGACTGCAGAGTGCATAGGGAGTGCAGAGTGGGGAGTGGAGAGTGCATAGGGAGTGGAGAGTGCATAGGGAGTGCAGAGTGGAGAGTGCATAGGGAGTGAAGAGTGCAGAGTGCATAGGGAGTGCATAGGGAGTGCATAGGGAGTGCATAGGGAGTGCATAGGGAGTGCATAGGGAGTGCATAGGGAGTGCAGAGTGCATAGGGAGTGGAGAGTGCATAGGGAGTGGAGAGTGCATAGGGAGTGCAGAGTAGAGAGTGCATAGGGAGTGCAGAGTGGAGAGTGCATAGGGAGTGCAGAGTGGAGAGTGCATAGGGAGTGCAGAGTGGAGAGTGCATAGGGAGTGCAGAGTGGAGAGTGGATAGAGAGTGGAGAGTGGATAGAGAGTGGAGAGTGGATAGGGAGTGGAGAGTGCATAGGGAGTGGAGAGTGCATAGGGAGTGAAGAGTGCATAGGGAGTGGAGAGTGCATAGGGAGTGGAGAGTGCATAGGGAGTGGAGAGTGCATGGGGAGTGGAGAGTGCATATGGAATGGAGAGTGCATAGGGAATGGAGAGTGCATAGGGAATGGAGAGTGCATAGGGAGTGCAGAGTGCATAGTGGATAGAGAGTGCAGAGTGGATAGAGAGTGGAGAGTGCATAGGGTGTGGAGAGTGCATAGGGAGTGGAGAGTGCATAGGGAGTGGAGAGTGCATAGGGAGTGGAGAGTGCATAGGGAGTGGAGAGTGCATAGGGAGTGGAGAGTGCATAGAGAGTGGAGAGTGCATAGAGAGTGCATAGGGAGTGGAGAGTGCATAGGGAGTGGAGAGTGCATAGGGAGTGGCGAGTGCATAGGGAGTGGAGAGTGCATAGGGAGTGGAGAGTGCATAGTGCATAGTGACTGCAGAGTGCGTGGGGAGTGGAGAGTGCATAGGGAGTGCAGAGTGGAGAGTGCATAGGGAGTGGAGAGTGCATAGGGAGTGGAGAGTGCATAGGGAATGGAGAGTGCATAGAGAGTGGAGAGTGCATAGAGAGTGCATAGGGAGTGGAGAGTGCATAGGGAGTGGAGAGTGCATAGGGAGTGGAGAGTGCATAGGGAGTGGAGAGTGCATAGGGAGTGGAGAGTGCATAGGGAATGGAGAGTGCATAGAGAGTGGAGAGTGCATAGAGAGTGCAGAGTGGAGAGTGCATAGGGAGTGGAGAGTGCATAGGGAGTGGAGAGTGCATAGGGAGTGGAGAGTGCATAGGGAGTGGAGAGTGCATAGGGAGTGGAGAGTGCATAGAGAGTGCAGAGTGGAGAGTGCATAGGGAGTGGAGAGTGCATAGGGAGTGGAGAGTGCATAGGGAGTGGAGAGTGCATAGGGAGTGGAGAGTGCATAGGGACTGCAGAGTGCATAGGGAGTGCAGAGTGGGGAGTGGAGAGTGCATAGGGAGTGGAGAGTGCATAGGGAGTGCAGAGTGGAGAGTGCATAGGGAGTGCAGAGTGGAGAGTGCATAGGGAGTGGAGAGTGCATAGGGAGTGCATAGGGAGTGCATAGGGAGTGCATAGGGAGTGCATAGGGAGTGCATAGGGAGTGCATAGGGAGTGCAGAGTGCATAGAGAGTGCAGAGTGCATAGGGAGTGCAGAGTGGAGAGTGCATAGGGAGTGCAGAGTGGAGAGTGCATAGGGAGTGCAGAGTGGAGAGTGCATAGGGAGTGCAGAGTGGATAGAGAGTGGAGAGTGCATAGGGAGTGGAGAGTGCATAGGGAGTGGAGAGTGCATAGGGAGTGGAGAGTGCGTAGGGAGTGGAGAGTGCATAGTGCATAGGGACTGCAGAGTGCATAGGGAGTGCAGAGTGGGGAGTGGAGAGTGCATAGGGAGTGGAGAGTGCATAGGGAGTGCAGAGTGGAGAGTGCATAGGGAGTGAAGAGTGCAGAGTGCATAGGGAGTGCATAGGGAGTGCATAGGGAGTGCATAGGGAGTGCATAGGGAGTGCAGAGTGCATAGGGAGTGGAGAGTGCATAGGGAGTGGAGAGTGCATAGGGAGTGGAGAGTGCATAGGGAGTGGAGAGTGCATAGGGAGTGGAGAGTGCATAGGGAGTGCAGAGTAGAGAGTGCATAGGGAGTGCAGAGTGGAGAGTGCATAGGGAGTGCAGAGTGGAGAGTGCATAGGGAGTGCAGAGTGGAGAGTGCATAGGGAGTGCAGAGTGGAGAGTGGATAGAGAGTGGAGAGTGGATAGAGAGTGGAGAGTGGATAGGGAGTGGAGAGTGCATAGGGAGTGGAGAGTGCATAAGGAGTGGAGAGTGCATAGGGAGTGGAGAGTGCATAGGGAGTGGAGAGTGCATAGGGAGTGGAGAGTGCATGGGGAGTGGAGAGTGCATAGGGAATGGAGAGTGCATAGGGAATGGAGAGTGCATAGGGAATGGAGAGTGCATAGGGAGTGCAGAGTGCATAGTGGATAGAGAGTGCAGAGTGGATAGAGAGTGGAGAGTGCATAGGGAGTGGAGAGTGCATAGGGAGTGGAGAGTGCATAGGGAGTGGAGAGTGCATAGGGAGTGGAGAGTGCATAGGGAGTGGAGAGTGCATAGGGAGTGGAGAGTGCATAGAGAGTGGAGAGTGCATAGAGAGTGCATAGGGAGTGGAGAGTGCATAGGGAGTGGAGAGTGCATAGGGAGTGGAGAGTGCATAGGGAGTGGAGAGTGCATAGGAAGTGGAGAGTGCATAGTGCATAGTGACTGCAGAGTGCGTGGGGAGTGGAGAGTGCATAGGGAGTGCAGAGTGGAGAGTGCATAGGGAGTGGAGAGTGCATAGGGAGTGGAGAGTGCATAGGGAGTGGAGAGTGCATAGGGAGTGGAGAGTGCATAGGGAGTGGAGAGTGCATAGGGAGTGGAGAGTGCATAGGGACTGCAGAGTGCATAGGGAGTGCAGAGTGGGGAGTGGAGAGTGCATAGGGAGTGGAGAGTGCATAGGGAGTGCAGAGTGGAGAGTGCATAGGGAGTGCAGAGTGGAGAGTGCATAGGGAGTGGAGAGTGCAGAGTGCATGAAGAGTGCATAGGGAGTGCATAGGGAGTGCATAGGGAGTGCATAGGGAGTGCATAGGGAGTGCATAGGGAGTGCATAAGGAGTGCAGAGTGGAGAGTGCATAGGGAGTGCAGAGTGGAGAGTGCATAGGGAGTGGAGAGTGCATAGGGAGTGGAGAGTGGAGAGTGCATAGGGAGTGGAGAGTGGAGAGTGCATAGGGAGTGGAGAGTGGAAAGTGCATAGGGAGTGGAGAGTGGAGAGTGCATAGGGAGTGGAGAGTGGAGAGTGCATAGGGAGTGGAGAGTGGAGAGTGCATAGGGAGTGTAGAGTGTAGAGTGCATAGGGAGTGCAGAGTGGAGAGTGCATAGGGAGTGGAGAGTGCATAGGGAGTGGAGAGTGCATAGAGAGTGGAGAGTGGATAGGGAGTGGAGAGTGCATAGGGAGTGGAGAGTGCATAGGGAGTGGAGAGTGCATAGGGAGTGCAGAGTGGAGAGTGCATAGGGAGTGCAGAGTGGAGAGTGCATAGGGAGTGCAGAGTGCATAGGGAGTGCAGAGTGGAGAGTGCATAGGGAGTGCATAGGGAGTGGAGAGTGCATAGGGAGTGGAGAGTGCATAGGGAGTGGAGAGTGCATAGGGAGTGGAGAGTGCATAGGGAGTGGAGAGTGCATAGGGAATGGAGAGTGCATAGAGAGTGGAGAGTGCATAGAGAGTGCATAGGGAGTGGAGAGTGCATAGGGAGTGGAGAGTGCATAGGGAGTGGAGAGTGCATAGGGAGTGGAGAGTGCATAGGGAGTGGAGAGTGCATAGGGAGTGGAGAGTGCATAGGGACTGCAGAGTGCATAGGGAGTGCAGAGTGGGGAGTGGAGAGTGCATAGGGAATGGAGAGTGCATAGAGAGTGGAGAGTGCATAGAGAGTGCAGAGTGGAGAGTGCATAGGGAGTGGAGAGTGCATAGGGAGTGGAGAGTGCATAGGGAGTGGAGAGTGCATAGAGAGTGGAGAGTGCATAGAGAGTGCAGAGTGGAGAGTGCATAGGGAGTGGAGAGTGCATAGGGAGTGGAGAGTGCATAGGGAGTGGAGAGTGCATAGGGAGTGGAGAGTGCATAGGGAGTGGAGAGTGCATAGGGACTGCAGAGTGCATAGGGAGTGCAGAGTGGAGAGTGCATAGGGAGTGGAGAGTGCATAGGGAGTGCAGAGTGGAGAGTGCATAGGGAGTGGAGAGTGCATAGGGAGTGCATAGGGAGTGCATAGGGAGTGCATAGGGAGTGCATAGGGAGTGCATAGTGCATAGGGAGTGCAGAGTGCATAGGGAGTGCAGAGTGGAGAGTGCATAGGTAGTGCAGAGTGGAGAGTGCATAGGGAGTGCAGAGTGGAGAGTGCATAGGGAGTGCAGAGTGGATAGAGAGTGGAGAGTGCATAGGGAGTGGAGAGTGCATAGGGAGTGGAGAGTGCATAGGGAGTGGAGAGTGCGTAGGGAGTGGAGAGTGCATAGTGCATAGGGACTGCAGAGTGCATAGGGAGTGCAGAGTGGGGAGTGGAGAGTGCATAGGGAGTGGAGAGTGCATAGGGAGTGCAGAGTGGAGAGTGCATAGGGAGTGAAGAGTGCAGAGTGCATTGGGGGTGCATTGGGAGTGCATTGGGAGTGCATAGGGAGTGCATAGGGAGTGCATAGGGAGTGCAGAGTGCATAGGGAGTGCAGAGTGCATAGGGAGTGCAGAGTGCATAGGGAGTGGAGAGTGCATAGGGAGTGGAGAGTGCATAGGGAGTGCAGAGTGGAGAGTGCATAGGGAGTGCAGAGTGGAGAGTGCATAGGGAGTGCAGAGTGGAGAGTGCATAGGGAGTGCAGAGTGGAGAGTGGATAGAGAGTGGAGAGTGCATAGGGAGTGGAGAGTGCATAGGGAGTGGAGAGTGCATAGGGAGTGGAGAGTGCATAGGGAGTGGAGAGTGCATAGGGAGTGGAGAGTGCATAGGGAGTGGAGAGTGCATAGGGAATGGAGAGTGCATAGGGAATGGAGAGTGCATAGGGAGTGCAGAGTGCATAGTGGATAGAGAGTGCAGAGTGGATAGAGAGTGGAGAGTGGATAGGGAGTGGAGAGTGGATAGGGAGTGGAGATTGGATAGGTAGTGGAGAGTGCATAGGGAGTGGAGAGTGCATAGGGAGTGGAGATTGCATAGGGAGTGGAGAATGCATAGAGAGTGGAGAGTGCATAGAGAGTGCATAGGGAGTGGAGAGTGCATAGGGAGTGGAGAGTGCATAGGGAGTGGAGAGTGCATAGTGCATAGTGACTGCAGAGTGCGTGGGGAGTGGAGAGTGCATAGGGAGTGCAGAGTGGAGAGTGCATAGGGAGTGCAGAGTGGAGAGTGCATAGGGAGTGGAGAGTGCATAGGGAGTGGAGAGTGCATAGGGAGTGGAGAGTGCATAGGGAGTGGAGAGTGCATAGGGAGTGGAGAGTGCATAGGGACTGCAGAGTGCATAGGGAGTGCAGAGTGGGGAGTGGAGAGTGCATAGGGAGTGGAGAGTGCATAGGGAGTGCAGAGTGGAGAGTGCATAGGGAGTGCAGAGTGGAGAGTGCATAGGGAGTGGAGAGTGCAGAGTGCATAGGGAGTGCATAGGGAGTGCATAGGGAGTGCATAGGGAGTGCATAGGGAGTGCAGAGTGGAGAGTGCATAGGGAGTGCAGAGTGCATAGGGAGTGGAGAGTGCATAGGGAGTGCAGAGTGCAGAGTGCAGAGTGCATAGGGAGTGCAGAGTGCAGAGTGCATAGGGAGTGCAGAGTGCAGAGTGCATAGGGAGTGCATAGGGAGTGGAGAGTGCATAGGGAGTGGAGAGTGCATAGGGAGTGGAGAGTGCATAGGGAGTGGAGAGTGCATAGGGAGTGGAGAGTGCATAGGGAGTGGAGAGTGCATAGGGAGTGGAGAGTGCATAGGGAGTGCAGAGTGGAGAGTGCATAGGGAGTGCAGAGTGGATAGGGAGTGGAGAGTGCATAGGGAGTGGAGAGTGCATAGGGAGTGGAGAGTGGAGAGTGCATAGGGAGTGGAGAGTGGAGAGTGCATAGGGAGTGGAGAGTGGAGAGTGCATAGGGAGTGGAGAGTGGAGAGTGCATAGGGAGTGGAGAGTGCATAGGGAGTGCAGAGTGGAGAGTGCATAGGGAGTGCAGAGTGCATATGGAGTGGAGAGTGCAGAGTGCATAGGGAGTGCAGAGTGGAGAATGCATAGGGAGTGCAGAGTGGAGAGTGCAGAGTGGAGAGTGCATAGGGAGTGGAGAGTGCAGAGTGCATAGGGAGTGCAGAGTGGAGAGTGCATAGGGAGTGCAGGGTGGAGAGTGCATAGGGAGTGGAGAGTGCAGAGTGCATAGGGAGTGCAGAGTGGAGAGTGCATAGGGAGTGCATAGGGAGTGCAGAGTGCATAGGGAGTGCAGAGTGCATAGGGAGTGCAGAGTGGAGAGTGCATAGGGAGTGCAGAGTGGAGAGTGCATAGGGAGTGCATAGGGAGTGGAGAGTGCATAGGGAGTGGAGAGTGCATAGGGAGTGGAGAGTGGAGAGTGCATAGTGAGTGGAGAGTGCATAGGGAGTGCAGAGTGGAGAGTGCATAGTGAGTGGAGAGTGCATAGGGAGTGCAGAGTGGAGAGTGCATAGGGAGTGCAGAGTGGAGAGTGCATAGGGAGTGCAGAGTGGATAGGGAGTGCAGAGTGGATAGGGAGTGCAGAGTGGATAGGGAGTGCAGAGTGGATAGGGAGTGCAGAGTGGATAGTGAGTGGAGAGTGGATAGTGAGTGGAGAGTGGATAGGGAGTGGAGAGTGCATAGGGAGTGGAGAGTGCATAGGGAGTGGAGAGTGCATAGGGAGTGGAGAGTGCATAGGGAGTGGAGAGTGCATAGGGAGTGCAGAGTGGAGAGTGCATAGGGAGTGCAGAGTGGATAGAGAGTGGAGAGTGCATCCCCTCTACTTCTCTTCTATGGACACTTGTACTTCTTCTACTTCTCCACCAGCACAGTGTGTGTTTGCACTCGCCCGTGGCACTGGAGATTGAAGCACATCCTTCTTAGGGTGACAACCGTCTAGCTGGTCATTATGGACACTCTTTCCAGTTCTGTACTTTTATGTGATCACACAATGCATTATGGGGGGTGTAGTGTTGTTTTGATTCCATTAGAACACAGCTGAAAACAATGATTTGTAGATAAAAACTCTAGTCCCACTAAATCTTGGAAGTGCTTATTCACACACACACACACATGCATGCACGCACATATGCAAACACACTCGCTCTCCCTCAACAGGTGCACTACCTCCTCAAAAGCACAGACAGCAAGCGTCGCCTTAATGTGCCACCCCAGCACGGTTTAACCCCCTCAGCTGTTAATTGGCCGTCTGTCACGTGACACCTGCAGACCAGACTCTGAATTTCTTCAGTGAAATCCAGTAGGGTACAATAGGTCTTACATTTGCAAGAGATTAAGCTGTTGGCAATGTAAATGACAATGCCATTTATTTATCTGTTTTCAAAACCAACACATAAATAAAATTTTTGTCATTTACAATGCCAATAGCTCTAACTTTGGCAAAGGCGAAACCGTTGCATTGTAAATGCTTGTTTTTAATGTGAAATGAATCAAACCAGTCCCTAGAAACAGTGGTAAGACCTTGTTAGAAATCTGGTCTCTAGCTAGCAGAGTTATGCACCCTGTCCAAGCAGGGATCACAATCATAGTCAGGGTAAGCTTGATACACACTAAAATATAGCCTGTGCTCACCCTCTGACAGCTTGGCACAGGGGAGTCAGGCGTATCCAAAGAGGCAATGTGTAAAGGTATTTGGGCAACACACACACAGTAACACAATGAACAATGAAAGCACCACAAAACGACTCCACACAGGTTTAGAAACGTAAAGAATACTTGTATGAGAAAATCAAGAACAAAATGATACAAATCCAATAAGTAGAACCAGAGTTATGAATTTTTAACTTTTCTGCATCAATTTTGAAGCAAAAACAGCTGCAGAGCTCACTTCTGAGACCCAGGACTGAATTGGCACCTCAGGCAAGGGATGACTCACAGATGGCAGAGTTCAGCAGCTGCTGGGTTGAAAGAAGTCTTTGGTGGTCTTGAGACTTCTGAACAGGGGACAAACCAGCATGCCCTTGGGGTCACTATGAATTCACGTGAGTTGGGTCCAGTCCTTATTCTCAGCAGGGCGAAATCAGCAAGCAGCAGGGCAGCTCACCAAAGCAGAGAAGCGGTTCCTTTAGAACAGTCAGTCAAGCAGAGTGACAATCCTTGTAGCACAGCAGTCTTTACTCCTGGCAGAGTTGTACACTAGTCCAGTAGAGTACTATCTTAGTAGGGTCAGAGCCCCCTTGATTATACCTACGCCTGGGCCATCTGCTACGTTTGCAAAGTTTTCAGCACTCCACGCTCTGCGGAGCAAAATGTGTGGAGCAGAGTTTTATCCTCCTCGCCAACATAAAGTTGACAAGCAAGGAAAATCCAACGCTTGATCACCACCCAGCAAGATTTCTCAGTACGGGCAGTTGCGGATGGTCACGACCGCTCTCGATTAGAAACCTTCCGTTCATGTTGAGGAAGTTACCGCTCAAGTTGAACATATTCTAGCATGGCAGTAAAAAGCAGCGCTCTCCTGCGCTGTGCATGGTGCCCTTCAAGCTGATTTTCCAGCGCGAGGTAAACACCCAGAGCTAAAAATCAGCACAAACGCTGAGACCTAACGCACTTCACTGCTTGCGGAACTCCATATAGAACGGTGGAGTTTTTCAGTCACTTTGTGGAGTTCCGCTAAGCAGAACCCCATTTATACCCAAATGTGCCTTTGAAGTGGGGGTGACTTCAAAGCAGAACCTTGAAGTACACAGGTCTCCTTTCACCCCAGCCCTGTCTCCCAGTCTATCTGTGGGGGGTAATCAATCCTTTGTGTGGGACACAGGACACTGCCTATTCAGATGTAAGTGTCAGCTTCCTGTCCCTCGTCCTGCCAAGGAACAGCTATTGGAATGGAGATAAATGCAGATGAGTTTTCTGTCACACCCACCCTTCCTGTGTTTGTGGCTATCTGGAGGGAATGCACAACGTGTAGCTGTCACCCACCCCAGACATGTATTGAAGATAGGCAGCAAGGCACACAAAGCAGTAAGAGCAGATAAATGTCCACTTTCTAAAACAGTAATGTTACATCCAACATTACCACTAAAGAGGATTTAGCACTACCATTCCAAAGACATAAACCATGATGCTGCTACTCCTTTCAAATCAGGAATTACAGCTTTAAAGTATTTTAAGGATTCCCCAATGCTAGCCCATGAGAGGAGTAGGCCTCACATTAGGGAAAACGAATGTAGCTGTTTGTCATTTACCAGGACATGTAAAACTTAAAAGTACCTGTCCCACTTTCACTTACACTGCACCTTGCCCTTAGGGCAGGCTAGAGCCTACCTTAGGGGTAATAAAAGGGGAGTTTAAGGCTTGGCAAGTGGTTTAATTGCGTAGCCAAAGTGGCACTAAACTGCACACACAGACCTTGCAATGGTGGGACTGAGACAGGTTTGAAAGGCTACTTGTGTGGGTGGCACAATCAATGGTGCAGGCCCACTATTAGCATTTAATTTACAGACCCTCTGTATAAGGTATACCACTTTATAAGAGGCTTACACGTAAACAAAATATGTCAATTGAGTATACACCCATGCCACCCTGTTATGTTTAGGAGAGAAGCATATGCACTTTAACACTGGTTAGTAGTGGTAAAGTGCTAAGAGTCCTAAGGTCAACAAAAATAATTCAGCAAAAAAAGGAGGATGAAGGCAAAAAAGTTTGGATGACCCTTCATACAGGGCCATTTTCCAACAGACCTCCTTCCCCCCTAATAGAAATGGGGTCTCTAGTTGGCAGTGGTTTGCACCCTGTCCAGGTAGGGACCCTCACTCTAGTCAGGGTAAGGAAGTCACACAGCTAAGACCCTGCTCACCCCCTTGGTAGTTTGGCACAGAGCAGTCAGGCTTATCTCAGAGGCAATGTGTAGAGTATTTGTACCAACATATACAGTAGCACAGTGAAAACACTACAGAAGTACACCACACCAGTTTAGAAAAACAACCAATATTTATTTGCATAAACAAGACCAACATGACAAAAATCCAACATACACAGGTCAAGATATCACTTATAAAAGGTTACATACAATTGTAGTTCCTTGAAAGCAATGGGTGTGCTTGACTAGGCTAAAGTACCTTAGATGCATTCAAAGTTAAAGATGATGTGAGACGCAGGGGAGGCACAGGGGAGGCGAAGCGTTGGAAAAACTGATGTTGCATCAGTTCCTTACTGGTGCTTGGAAGGTGATGTGTTGGTTCCTTACTGCTAGTCAGGGGAGGTGAGACGTTGGTTCCTTACTGCCACAGAGCAGGTGATGCATTGTTCTCAGCACGATACATCGGTTCCTTTCTACAATGCAGTGACAATGACAAAAGCAACACTCAGAGATGGTACGTCGAAGTCAAGTCGCGCTGTGTTGGTTTCATAGAATTGAAGCAAGCGATGAGTTGGAGTCAGAGCAGTGCATCACATTCTTCGGTAATGCGGTGCTCGAAACTCACCTAGTGGAGATTCCTCGGTGGCACTGTGACAGAAAACTCGGGCCTGCATTGTAAGCCGCTGTCAGTGCATTGAGCGGGAACCACCTTTCAGTGCAGGCAGCGGCAAAGCGTTGACTATTGCAAGGATGCACAGATTCCAAAAAACACTAAGCCAAGGCGTTGATTTTTTTCTTGAAATCACCAGAACTCACTTCCAAGGGCCCAGGAACTGGATTTACCATCACTTGGCAAGATAAGACTCTCAGGAAGAGAGCCCAGGTGCTGGTAGGTGAAGTCTCTGATGGCCCTGAGACTTCTTAGCAGGAGGAAAGCACAACACAAGCCCTTGGAGAACCTCACAAAGCAGGATGTAGAAAGCAAAGTTCAGTACTTTCACTCCCGGGACTGAAACAGCAAGCACCAGGCCAGCACAGCAAAGCAAACAGCAAAGTGGCAGTTCCTCCTGACAGTAACCAGCTCTTCTTCCTGGCAGAATGTCCTTAATCCAGAAGTGTTCTTAGTTTAGGGTGTCAGAGGTCCAGTACTTAAACACATTTCTGCCTTTAAAGTAGGTCAACTTCAAAGGAAAGTCTTAGTAGTCCACAAGGCCCTGCCTTTCCCTGCCTTGGCTCCAGACACACTATGGGGTGGAGGCCGCTTTGTGTGAGGGCAGGCACAGCCCTATTAAGGTGTCAGTGACATCTCCTCCCACCACTCTAGCTCAGGAAGACCCATCAGCCTGGTGATGGGCCATCAGAATATGCAGGACACACTTCAGCTCTCTTTGTGTGTTTGTCTAGAATGAATGCACCAGCAGCCTAACTGTCAGCCTGACCCAGTTGTGTATTCTACATACAGGCAGAGGGACCTAATGGTTAAGCAAGAAAATGCACCCTTTCTAAATGTCGCATTTTCAAACTTACAATTCAAAACCAACTTCAAAAAAATATGTATTTTAAAATTGTGAGACCAGAGACTCCAAACTCCAAATCTCTATAACCTCCCAATGGGAAATTACACCTACAATATCCACATGTTACCCTATTGGAGAGATAAGTCTTGCAGTAGTGCAAAACTCAATTAGCAGTATTTCAATGTTAGGACTTGTAAAACAAACTAGTACGTGTCCTACCTTTTATTTACACCACACCCTGCCCATGGGGCTGCCTTTGACCTACCTTACTAGTGACTTACATGCAGTAAAATTGAAGGTTTGGGCCTGTCAAGTGGGTGTACTTGCCAGGTTAGTTTTGCAGTTTAAACCTTTACTCACAGACACTGCAATGGCAGGTCTGATCCAGGTTTAATGGCTCCTGAGTTGGTGGCACAATCAGTGCTGCATGCCAACTAGTAGAATTTGATTTACTGGCCCTGGGCACTCCTGGTGCACTGTACTAGGCATTTACTGGTAAATCAAATATGCCAATCTTGGAAAAACCAATTACCATCATGTTTTGAACAGAAAGCACTTGCACTTTAGCACTGCTCGGCAGTGGTAAAGTGTCCAGAGTCCTAACACCAGCAAAAACTAAATTCAGCACAGCATCAAAAACAAGTGGTCAGAAGCAAAAAGACAGGTGAACCCATGCCAAGAACTTGCAGGTCTAACACTGCCCTGGGCCAATCACATTGGCTCCATCATCTTGATCAATCTAGCCAGTTCCTGCAAATCTCTGCCAGTCATTGGGTGTGTCAATTCTTTATGTTCTTGTCTTTCTGCTTATAATGTCCAACAACCTCAGGGTTTGTGGTCTATTGGGACAGGTCACTCTGATACAGCCTCACAGCAAAAACTGAAGTACCCTGCCCCAGAGTTTCTGATACTATTTTTCGTAGTTCATGATCTTGTAAGCTAATTTCTCAATGCCCAAACACAACTTCAACAACCATAGATTAAACCCTGGGGCTTCCCTTTTACCCCACAGTGTAAGGATCGTTTGTTTTGCTATTAGAAGCAGGAAGCAGTTCATCTTTGCTTTGTCACTGTATAGTAGGTAAACCCCATCTGATTGGGGTGTAACAGTATCACTGATGGGAATCTAGCCAGGTCAGCTCGAGTGACTGAATGCATGCATTGTAGTACCTTATTGAAGCATTTCTGTAGGTATGGGCAACCCCCCAAAGAGTGGACTAGAATACCCCTTTCCTCTAATGCCTTACAACATGTGTCACGTTTGGTGTAACCTGTGTGATGCAAGGTGCCATCTGTACAAGCCCTTATACAACGCCTGTTTCCCATGTGCATGCTTTACAAAGTTATTTTGCCTCAGAAGTACCTGGTTCCATTGAGCATCTTGTAATACGTTTCTGTGCTCACTGTTTTTGGAATGGGTCTCATGTGCGACCCTTAATCCCCAGCAGGATTTTGTATATTAATGACATACCTCGTCCTCGGAGGTATGTGTTTTTATCAACTTTTTGAAGGATATGAGGGACCTAGAACTGCCCTTCTCAATCTGTGGGTGCAGCACAAGATGCCTCACTTGCATTTATAGCCATATTCATGTTGCAGTCCAAATTATTCTTGGAGTTGTTGAAATGACTTAGCGTGACCTCTGTGGAACAATTGGTTTACTGTATCACAGTCGTTTTCTTTCCAGTCTCACCATCCATGTCTCGGGTGAAACCATTGTTCATTGTTATTTAGAGGAGGGGTGGAACTCGAGGAGCTGTACCCCGCAGTGTTGACGGTAAGAACTCCGTGAAATTCCGCTGGTTTCCGCGGGCAGGAGAGTGCTGCCGCCCGGTCCTACAACACCACCCAAAATACTGGAAGGCGTGCACGCCCCTACCATCTCATCTCCTAATATTCGATAACTTCGCTGTTTGTGATCGTTTTGGCATCAAAAGATGCTCCCCATGCAAACACTACCTATTTAACCCCCCTACCTAGCCCTGCCACCCAGGACCCACATTCTGAGAAAGGGAAGTACAGAGCGCGTTGCCATTGAAAAACCACCTCTTCGGCCTGTGGAAGCACAACTGAGTCGCATGACAGCATGCGCACGGTGTCTAAACAGTCGGGCAGGAAGGAGTCGGTCGCGTGTCGGGGGAACCTTGCCCCATAATTCATCACACACTTGTCCCCGCCTTCTCACCATAGTGCATATTGTAACATTTATGTGCCGCTTAACGCTTCATTGTGGGGAGTCTGTGCTAGCAGTCTATCTACACAGGGGGAAGGACCTTGGTGGAAGGCAGCTGTATTTGTTTTGTCCTTTCGGGGCATATTACCAACAAGTAGCGATAATTATCGCTAAATAGGCTTAGCGATGATTTTTTTATCGCTGCCTATCGCTGGATATGTTAGCGGAGAAAACATGCTATTAGCAACGTTTTTTTCCATTGTTCTAAAATATCCAGCGATAGCAGCGAAATGCCTGAATATCGCTGAGAATACTGCGATATTCACGCAATAGCGACAAAATGCTCTTAGCCATGTTATCCACCTCCCATTGGATAGCATGGCTAAGAACTGGTCTGAGCAGGCGTTGGTTTTTAGCGATAGCGGGAATATTTCCATTGCTACGCCTGCCTTGCTAAAAGGCGATAGCGACGTTAGCGACTGCTTTCAGTCGCTAACAGGTTGGGTACGTCCACTTTGCATGTCATTAGCGATAAATATAGCTGACATGCAAAGCGGGCCCCAGACCGCTCGCTATTGCCTAAAAGCTGTCGCTAACATCAGTTAGTGACAGCTTGCTAATAGAGCTATAGAATTATCGCCGCTTAGCCTATCCCCACCCTTGGTAATATGCCCCTTTGTTCTCTCCCGCACAAAAGACCAACATTTTCGTTTAACACTTCTGTCACCCGATCTTGTGAGTGATCCCTCCATTCATACCAGTTTTCAGCTCACTGCCTTTTCTATTTTCCACCCAGGCTCTTTGCCGCCGATGCCCCAGTTGATCAAGGGGCACCCACCTGCCGTCACGTTTCCCCTACCATCCAATCCTCCCAGGCACCCTTTCTGCCATCCCTTCTTCCCTGCTCTAAATTAATCCCAGAGTTCCTCCACTAACGGGAAACTCACCCTCTACACTGAACAGTAAAATGGGATTAGATGTCGGTGAGGGCACAAACTGAGCCTTTTTTTACGGAATTTTCCAAACCATCATATTCGCCTTTACAGCTCCTACACACCAGCCTGCAGGGGAGCTAGGTAAGGGCCTACCTTTCAAAATCCAAGTGGCCTAGGCTCCACCATGGCCCCCTTGCCTGTATGCCAGTCACCTATTGGCAGAGTGCCCTTTACACACACAGCATTTCTGGGAGCAGGGGATGGGTGCACTAGATTTGCAATACCACATTTCCACAATTTGCTTCTAATCCTTGGTTATTACGGACTCCGGCTGCAGAAAATGTTGCACTTATGTTTCATCGCACACAAAATGTGCGTTATTTTTAAACACAAATACCAAGGATCCTTTATAGCTGCAATCACACACTATAAAAAAGCATTTCAAATAAGCAACTGGAATCAACTAGAACTGACCCATAGAGTTTAATACGGTTCAAAATCCACATACGGCAATCGAATCCAGTAGGAACCATTTGTAAGTGGTCTGCTGGAATTGGTACTTGGGAGTTTGTAGCCAAGTAACGGATAAAAAATGAAGCAGTGCGAAATCTTACGCCAGTAGTTTGAGGCCTGACCTGACTTACAGTTATATTTCCTCGCGCTCGGCTGCACAGCCCCCCTCGCAGCTCTACTGCCATGCCAACAATACTTCTCCCAGTATGGTAAGAAGTTTGCGTCAAGTATTCTTGGAGACGTTATCTCCGTTTTCACTTTTGGTCTTTAGGAGACAAGAATGCTGCTGTGCGTGTGAGTGTTTGGGTAAAAAAATAGGTGGAAGTTAACATTTGGGCAGAAATCCTGGGCTCCATAGTTATGAACTGCCAGCGTTGTGCACAGTGTCTGCGAGCAGGACCATCATACAACCAGCCTCTGCTCAGCCTCAGTAACTGCCACTGGCTTAAGCATGTCACTGAGGGCCAGGGCCAGTTCCACACCTCTGAGGACTGCAAACTGAACACCCCGCAGGCCCAGCAGCAGGCCGGGCCATGCACACAGCATGATCCCTCCCCTGCACTCATAAAGAGGCGAGCCGGCATCCAACATCCACCTTACCTCTCTAGGGGCTAGATGTAGGTAATTTACAATTACCGATTCGAAAATACCGAATTTTACCGATTCGGTATTTTCGAATCGGTAATTGCAATGTAGATAATAATTCGGTAAAAAATACCGAATCGTTAAGATTCGGTATTTACCGAATCAGTATTTACCGATTTGGTATTTGCCATTCATTCCTATGGGCCTTGAGGCCCATAGGAATGAATGTCAATTACCGAATCGATAAATACCGATTCGGTAAAATTGTAAAATAGTCAAGGGTGGCAAGGTGTCACTTTGACACCCTGCTGCACCCCTGATTAGTGCAGGTGTGCACATGTGGCATACATACATGCTTTAAGGGCATGTATGTCTGTCACATGCCACAGGTGTAAATGCACATTTATGCATTTACATAGGAATTCGTTATTTATCACCAACTAATAGTTAGTGGTAAATAACGAATCCTTAAAGCCCTGAAGCACTGTTTACAGTGCTTCCTACATATCATTTATCGATTCGGTATTACCGAATCGGTAAATGATGATTCGGTAATTACCGAATCGGTAAATACCGATTCGTATTTACCGAATTCGGCCGTTACCGACCGGTAAAAGCCTACCTACGTCTGGCCCTGAGAGAGCTCTTGCGGTCTCACAATGCAGCACGAATAGGAGGAGTGAGCCCCAGCTCAACAGCACGCAGGGCAGAGGAGACAAACGGACCTAGAGAGGGAACTGAATGTAGGCTCCCAGAAAAGGAAAGACAGATGAGTAATCTATGAAACAGGGGTCGCGGCACTGACTGTCGGTAACGTCCACCACGTGGCATAGGCAGAGTTTTTGCTGAACTTCGCACTCAAAGCGCAGCACGGAGTTGGCAAAACTCCATGAACTCCGCCCAGGCGCACAACACCCATTGGAATCAAAGGGCTTCAGCCCCCCCCCCGTCGTGAGTGGCAGCCCGGGCTCAGACAGCTCCCGGGCTCGCTCACAGCCGCACCCGAGCACTTCACAGGTCTTTAAAAGACCATGTGCATGTGAATGAGGCTTTGTTGTTGTTGTTGTTTTACCCCTTCCAAGAGCCGCTGCCGCTCCACTCAGCCTATTGCCTAAAGTTTCAGCCCCCCCCCCGAAATTGTTTCTTAGCCCCCCCAGAAATGTCAGTGTGTTCTAGGGAGGATCGCTTGACCACAGAGCTGTAAAGTCTGGGGTCCCTTGTAGTTTAAGTAATCAAGCTACCTCTCACATACATCTGCCTGCCAAAGTGTGGTCCACAAAGCTCCATTATTCATGTGTTTCAATGTGCTAACACTAAGGGCCACATGTGCAAAGCCTTTTTATGGTCGCAGACAGGTCAATTCGCAGAATTGGCCCGTTTCCGAACACAGCAATACATTTTAAATGTAAAAGCCCTAATTGCGATTCCGTAACCTATTACCGAATCGTAATTTGGATTTGCAAACCGATATTTGGAAGGGAGTGTATTAACTCGAGGCCGTGACCAAGGGAAGACGTAGATGCCGCAATTACTCAAGGTGACTACATATATCACTGGAATAAGATGCAAATAATGACACCATTCTAATCACGTTTCCACCCAACTAAAACCCCGTTGAGGAGAACTGACTAATGCATTTTAAAATAAGGCTATCTCTGCCATTTAATATTTGAAGAAATGCCTCGAGATAAAGCCTCGGAATGACTAATCCATGACGTACTCTTTGATAATTTTCGCCCTGAAGTAGTCCTTCGGACGAAACGCGTTGGCTACTTGTATGTGAAGATCTTTTGGAATAAAAGCAAGAAAAGAAAACTTTATGGCCTACTGATATCATTAATTTGATCAATACTGTTATTGTATATTGTATGGTGTGCTGAACCACTGTGGTGTATTGTAAAAAGTGCCTTTTGGGCATTAACTTTGGAAGCCTAGGGGTGTATGGCTTCAGGTTTCTGGCACCCGCAGATATAACTAGACCAGGAGATAGTGGATGTAGTGCAGTCATTTCGTTTGCACTATACCCCTGTTGTAGTATTGCCATTTGGATGGGAGTGTGTTTAGGGCATCCCTTCAAAATACCGATTCGCATTGGTATGTGTAAATGTTTTGTGACTGAAATGCAGTCGCTAAACATTTGCACTTTGCCACCAACTAGTAGTTGGTGGGAACCCATTCGCAAATGGGAAGGGGTCTCCAATGAACCCCATCCCTTTGTGAATGGCTGGTAAAATATGTTTTAAATGCAGGCAGTGGTTCTACGTTTTATTATTTCTTTTTAAACGCATCTTGTTTTCCTTTAAGGAAAGCAGGCTGCGTTTAAAAAAAATAAGATTGCTGTATTCAAAAGCAATGACATTCATGGTGGTGAGGGCTGCAATTCCTAATGGGTCGCAAATTTGCTACCTACCTCCTTAATATTCTAAAGGAAGATCTATTTGCGACCGACTAGAAATCGCAAATGTAACTGAAAAGAGTTCCATACATTAGGAATAGTGATTTACTAATTGCAATTCGCAGGAAATCGTGATTAGAAAATTGATTTTACTATTCTTCATATATGTAGCCCCTAAATCTCATATATGGGAGGCCTAGTAGTATTTAAATAGGTGTGGTATGCATACTCCGTCTTTCTTTGTGCAAGTGTCTCCTGTTTTTATCCCATTCTTGTTTTTTGGGCTGCCAGATAATGTTTGTGCATACATTTTGAAGTGCTTACACAATCAGGAGTGAGAGCATATGAATCATATAATTTTGGTAGGATTGTCATCAGTACTGCTGATACTCCGCCTAGCCAAGATATTTTGTGAGTGCCCCATTAGTTGACTTCCATCTTCACTCTATTTATCTCATTCATTTAATTCCTGGATAGTGTTTCAGTTGGGATTTCGGCTGTCAATATGCCCAAGCATAGCAATTAGTTCTTCTCTCATCTATACATAGTGTCAGCGCCTATATTTTGAAGTGTGGTGAGGTTCAGTCCTAGTGATATTTTCAAACTAATTTTGAATCCTAAAACTATTTGATATGCCCAAAGTTCTGCTTGCAAAGTTTCCTGATTGGTCAGAGAGAACATGAAATTGTCTATAAATGCTACTGGTGGAAATTGGGTATTTGTTTGACTAGGGTGTTCGAGGCGGTTCGAGATCCTGATGTGTCGAAGTCGAGGATTCTGTCGATGCGGCTTACAATGCGAAGTCTGCTGTTGAGGATGCGAAGCGCACAGGAGCGATGCATCGATTCTGATGAGCAGTGAAGCTGCTATGCAGAGATTCGGCATTGTCGTTGAGGCTGCTGTCAACAGGGGATGCGAACAGCCTGTGCAGGTTAAAGCATTGCAATTCGGTGGTCCCAGATGTGGGAGGTTGCAGTGATGAAAGTCTTTTGCAACAGGTCCAGTCTACACAACAGCGGCGATGCGTGAGTTCTGCTCAAAGATGCACTCCACAGCTGAGGAGATTTGTCAGTTCTGCTTGGCCACAGTCCACTGCCAGTATGGTATGGCTTGGGTATCTATTCAAAGTTAAAGAATCTGCCACTAGAACTCTCTATCAGATGAACAAGGTGCTTAACTTCTGTAGCACATTCTCTGGTAGAGACAATATATAGCTACAGATTCCTTACAGACCCAGCCATGCCTCCCCGATCTGTGGACACCTTTTTTGTGCTAGGGCTCATCCCCTTTTCAGGTCGCTAGTTTGGACTCACACTGGTCAGTCTAATTCATGGATCTGCGCTCCTGGTGTGGAAAGTTGTGAAAAGAAACTGACGCCTGCATGCCTGGGTTGTGCCTTTATAGGTGACTGTGACGTCATATCCGGTGCCAACGACACCCTGCCAAACGGAGCCGCATGGAGTTTCCCAATGGCGTGCAGGGGTACTGCTCGTGCAAAAGTTTCCTGAT
This sequence comes from Lissotriton helveticus, assembly GCF_964261635.1. NCBI lineage: Eukaryota > Metazoa > Chordata > Amphibia > Caudata > Salamandridae > Lissotriton > Lissotriton helveticus. The sequence continues at coordinate 1,289,740,303 of NC_136065.1, forward strand.
CCAGTCTAATGACTTGGAAATTCAAACATATATATTACATCTGCAGCTAGATATTGTCTCCACCAGTTACAGAAAGTAAGTAACTTAATCATATAGCACATATATACCCAAAGCTGTCAAGGTGCTAGAAGTCCATAAAATCTAACTTGGAAACTGAGCTGTAAAAGAGCTGAGGTTCAGGAAGAGATTAAACAATCAATCAATCTGGATTTGTAAAGCGTAGCAATTAACCTGCAAGGGTATCTGGACGCTGAGTTCCAAGCTGTTCGGCTGGCCTCAGTTCAATAGCCAGGTCTTGAGTACTCTTCTGAACTCCAGAAGAGAGGGTGAAGTCTGGAGTTGGAGGTGGAGGCTATTTCAGGACTTCGCGGCAAGAAAGGTAAAGAAGCATCCTCTGTTGTTGCTTTGGCAGATGTGGGGGTGTGAGTGTGAGTGAGGGAGAGGGAGGAGGATTGCAAAAGTCTGGAGGGCTGATGGACGCTCAGGCGGTGGTTGATGTATAGTGGTCCTTGGTTGTGTAAGGCTTTGTAGGCATGTGTCAGAATCTTGAATTGGCATATCTTGTGGATGGGGAGTCAGTGGAGTTTCTTCAGGTGAGGCGTGATGTGTCCATCTGGGGGGTCAATGATAAGTCTGGCTGCTGAGCTCTAAATTGTCTTTAGTCTTTCCAGGAGGTGTGTGGTAATTCCTGCGTAGAGTACATTGCTGTAGTCCAAGTGGCTGGTGACGAGGGCTTGAGTGACGGTGAGTCTGGTGGGGACTGAGAGCCATTTGAAGATATTTCAGAACATGTGCAGCGTGAGGAAGCAGGCGGAGGAGACTGCAATGATCTGGTTCTTCATTGTGAGTTTCCTGTCCAAGATGATGCTAAGATTCCAGGCGTGGTCCGTGGGGGTGGGAGAAGGTCCCAGTTCTGCAGGCCACCAGGAGTCATTCCACGGGGAGGCATTGTTCCCTGAAGATCATTACTTTGGTTTTGTCTGTGTTGAGCTTGAGGCAGTTGTTTAGCATCCAGTCGGCAACGCTGGTCATGCACAGGTGGCAAGGTCTTCGGATTGCGAGAGGATGAACTGGGTGTCTTCTGCATAGGAGATAATATTCACTTCATTCTTGGAGGATCGTCGGTAGAAGGTCCAATTAGGAGACCTCATGTCTAGGCAGGGTGATCTTTGCTGGGGGGTCCCGCAGGGCTCGGCATTGTCCCCCCTGCTTTCAACTGTGTTCAACTATGCGGACGACACTCAGCTAATACTGCACATCGATAACCCCCTTGACTCACAGAGGAACGTTTAGAACATTCTTCGGTACACCATGAATTGGATGACCTCCAATTCCATAAAGGTGAATCCAGACAAAACCGAAGTCTTGGTACTCTCCCCAGGTTCTTCCCCTTGGTCCAGCCTCTTTTGGCCCCAAGAGCTTGGCACTACCCCAAGGCCAGTCCCAGCTGTGAAGAGTTTGGGTATTAGGCTAGACACCAGATTGACTCTGAAGACCCAGGTGTCTGCTGTCGTGGGAATTTGCATCGGATTGATGGGTCAACTTTAGAAACTATTGATCCTGTTGTCACCCACCACCATGCAGGCAGCGGTGACTGCATTAATTCTATCCCGTCTAGATTATGGCAATGCAGTTTACATTGGCCTCCCTCGTACACTCCTGAGGAAACTCCAAGTGGTCATGAATGACGCAGCAAGGTTTATATATAAACTACCTTGTAGAGGGCATGCTACCCCCTTGTTGTGTCAGGGGCATTGGCTGCCTATCAGATAAAGGGTAAGCTTCAAGGGCTTGTTTATTTCACACAAATCCCTGTTTGGTGAAGCACCCAAATATATCAAAGACCGTCTGAAGCCCTACGAACCAGGCCGCCATCTCCGCTCATCACAGGCTAGCCTCCTTGCCTGCCCTCGCTTCAACAGGGAGACATTTGGAGGCCGGGCCTTCTCGGTCTCTGTTCCCCAGATGTGAAATAAGTTACCGGATGGCTTGCACAAGGAAGTTAGATTGCTCCCGTTTCGGAGGAGACTCAAGACAAAGCTGTTCACGGAGGCATTTGACCAGGCCTATACGGATCTATGCTAAGCTCAGTGGCGCAACGGAATTCGGACTGTCTGACCTACGATGCATCGCTTAGAGACCTTTGGTGATTAGCGCTTTATAAATGTAATTTAACATTTAACAGTCTGTGGTTTTTGATGATGTTGGCCAGGGCGGTCATGTAGGTGTTGAACAAAGTAGGCTGAGGGATGTAGTGTTCAGTGTTGATGACTTGGGGAGCTATGAATTCTAGGATGGTGTCGCAGAAGCCGGGTTGTGGTCCTGGAGGTCTGTAGGTGAGGGTGCCACTGATGGTGGTTTTGCTGTCTATTCTGTGTTAGAAGTTGGCGTGTTCCATGATCAGGCTCTTGTCCTACATGGAGGTGGTGCAGTATATAGATTCTTTGTGGATGATGGTGATCCCACCTCTGGGTTTGTTTGTTGACGCTGTTCCAGTGTGCTATCTTGCAGCCATTGGGTGTGTCGATGTCGGGTGCGGATGCAGGGTTGAGCCAGGTCTCGGAGATGATGGCGATGTCGGGCATGAGGAAGGCAATGGAGTCCCAGATCTCAGCTGCATGTTTGAAGAGTGATTGGGCATTGAGCAGGAGGCAGTGGAGTTGTTCAGGCATGGTTGCGGTTGGCTTGGGTGATTCAGTGTTGCAGGAGAAGAGGCAGTGGCTGCATGCGAAAGGTCCCACTGTTAAGTGCAGAGAGGTGCAGCAGCAGTTGTTCTAGTGGGGTTTGGAGTCCAAGGCAATTAGTTCAGCACTGGTGTAGCTGTGGATATCCGGAGATCCAGGGTACCTGGTGCTGGGAACGTCCCAGGCGTGGACGGGCACAGACAGGCTTGCTGCATCTTCCATTGAGTAGGTCCTTAGAGGAGGGCCCCTAGCTGGGTGGCAGGAGTGGGATCCAGTGGGAAGAAGTGAGTGGCTCTGAAACAGAGTGATGCAGTCAGACAACAATTAGCAGTGAAATAAACTTGTGCATAACAGGCATGAAACAGAACAAAAAGTCAAAAGTCAGTGAACAAGTAAGGCAAAATGAACAGGCGTGATACAAAACAAAAGACAGTAGTCAGTGATCAAAATAAGGCAAAATGAACTTGAGGGAAAAACAGGCAGCACAATACTATTTTAAACTAACAAACAGCAACACGATGCAGGCAGTGATTTGGGCAGAGTTGGGAGACATGCTGTGGGTGAAGCAGTTCGGGATCTGCTAATGGCGTCATGTTGAGGCCTCCATTACTTAGGTCCTTGGTGGGGGGCAGGGTGCTGGGTGGTAGGAGAGTGAACAGGCAGATAGGAGCGAGCAGCTCCACAGTGGCGTGATGCTCTCATACAACAATCAACAAACAGTGAAATAAACTTGGGTTAACAGGTATTCTCTCATTTCTTTCCTTCTCATCTATTTATTTTCATTATTTTAGAGCATAGTACAGCTTCCCAGCCAGTGCTAACAGGCTGCTTGCTTGCCATTTATTTAATCTGCAGTGAGCTCTATCCTGCGAAGACATAGGCTCTAGACCTATCCACCATCAGGTCAATTCATTGTCTATAGTTTCACTGTTTTACTATTCCAAGATGGCCAACACATTGCATCAAAATGTGGCAGCCATGCTGGAACTTCAAAACAATGAAACACCATGTACAGCCACTCACTGGTACATTTATTTAAGTTGATATGTTATTCAAAACATACACCTGCCATGTTTAGGCTGCCTCTTGTTTTCTTTTTCTACTTTTCTTTTGCTAAGCATATGTTGAGTTTGTGTGTGAGGGTTTAGTGGTTCTGTAAATGGAGGAATGCCAAAATTAATCAGTGCATGGATGAATGGATACATGAGTAGTAAGATGAGTGACAGAGCAATAGAGCAATGTATGATGACTTATTGAATTCGCAAAACCCATCTTTGACTGATGAGGCACTTTCAGTTAAAAGCCAGACTTCTTGTCATTGCGAGTGCTTTCGGCAAGTTTTCTCACACACGAACTCTTACTTTTCACCTCTTACTGATTCAATATATGATAGCAGTGATTCTCATTGCAAATGTAAATCTGTGTTGTGTGAACATACAACACGTATATGCAGATGTACATTAAGCTACGGGTAGATGCGCAAATAGGTTTCTGACTCAGCTACTAATTAATTGCTCTTGACGCTGCCTCTCACCTTTTTTAATCACATCCCTCTTTTTTCCTACCTCGGTCCTTAAATCCAACCCTCCCATCAGTTTTGTTTGAACAGCAGTTCTGCCAAATACCATGAAAAGTATTGTTTACTATAATAACTGTTCAGCTGAATGTAGGCGCAGCAAAAACGCAGGGACAACACACAGCATTTTCTCTTGTAATCCCAAGAAACACAGAAAAGTCACTGATATTAAATTGAAATGAATTAATGTTATTTACCTAAACTTGCAGACAAGACAGTCATTTTGTACAGAATGTCATGCTATCCTGCAAACTGAAATCGGACTTCTTTGTGAATAATCTCAAATGTATGCATTATTTCAAAAGTTAATATTTAATGTAGTTTAGAAGCAGGTAAGGAATAATATATTTCCAAAGGAAAACAGGTTTAACTTAGAGAGAGTTTACTCAATACCTTGAATTCTCAATTCAGATCCAATGAAAAAAGACATTAAAAAACCTTTTATATTTGAATGGTGACCAGAATTAGAGATACAGGGCCTTATTATGAGTTTGGCGGTGCAGGAGCATGAGCGCCCGCTCCTGCCCCGCCAAATCCATGTACAAACTGCCCACCAGATTAGGTGTTTTTCTCCTGTCTGGAGGGCGTTCTTTGGCGTTCCCAGGGCGGTGCCTATGAAATAGGCACCGCAATGGGAATTTCAAAAGGAGTACCTGCACAGCATGGACTGGTACAGTGCATGCCATGCAGGTACTGGTGGGCATGCACACAGAGGGGCACATGTTGTGCCCCCCCTGTGTGCATCCACATGGTGTAAGGTACAAGGTGGCTCTGTAGGGTGCCCTTTGTTTCCTCACCACCAAAACTTTTCATGGCAGTCGCACCACCATGAAAAATGCGGCAGTGAGGAAGCTTGTAGCAGCAGGCCGCTGCATATTGCAGCCTCAATACTGCCACGTCACCTCCAGAGATCTCTGATCCCAGGCGGTTGCAGTGGTCCCAGGGTGGACCGATTGCCCTAGTCATAACAAGGCGGTCAGAAGATAGGTACCTCTGTGCCCCTTTGAGTCTGTTTGTCCAGTGACCTCCAGACTAGTACTAAAGCCCAGACTGTTGTTCTATTGTGCTTCTTTTTCACTGAAGAGGTAATTTACCCTTCATCCCTTTTTAGGTGTTGAAGGCCTCATGTCACCAATTATTCCAAAAAATACAATAAGAAGTATACAGAATGGTGTTTTTAGTAAGCCACCTTCAGCCATTTGATTTATTTTCCTATTTCTTTTTGGTTTGCTATTGCAGTAATGGGATGTTCATCGATACAATTACATTTGATTGTCCCATAGCTTTTGGTGACAACCATCAAGTAGTCCTTTTGTAAGACTAGAGGCAGTATGTGCTCTTTGATGTATTTAATTTGCAAACACAACATTTTAATTGTTTGTGGATTTTTTTTGTTTTGGAAGTGTGTCCTGTTTGGATGCCCAAGGTTCGCAGAAAGACACACTGTTGTTTGCTATTGACGTCATGCCTTCATTTGTTTTACTTTGCTTTCATAAACCATTATTGAATTTACACCTTTTTGTTCACAATTTTAAGAGATGCACGAACACATGCTTTCTTAAATTTGCAACAAGAAACTATTTCTTTATCAAAAGTATCTACTATGCAAGATTTTGTTATGTATAGTCTTTAAGTTCAGCATTTACAACACCAATTTCAACTTTTGACTCTTTTTCATAACGCTCTTGAATGATGATCTATTTAACAAAGGGACCCTACTCCTTTCTTCCATATCATTGTAGATCAAGATGTTGGTATTGTTTCCTTTTGGAATTTTTTTTCTAGGACAGTTTGGTGCAATACACACAAAGATTCTTAAATAGGACCAATGGCCTACCCCCCCAAAAAACAGAACATTGGATTTGCCTACATTTTTTATTGCATTATGTATTATGTCTTTTGGGATTGTCTGTTCTGTATTGCGGCATAATGCACCCTAATCAACACTTATAAGTCTTATGATTTAATATGCACAGGTTTGCACTTAATATGCTGGATAGCTTTGTAATGTTATAAATGTTAATTTACAGATATGATTAGTGAGATATCAACCCTCATGATGGAAAATAACTGAAGAAATATTCGATTCTGACCTTTACTATTCAAGGGAGTGAATTATAATATAATCAGAAATGTAATTATCATAGTGTTCTCCTTATTGTTTGATAGGATTAATAACTTTCAGTCATTAATCCTATCAAATCCACCACTGGCATTTGAATTATGCTGGTCCGAGGAGAAACATCGGCCCTCATCCTGCTGGACCTCTCTGTGGCCTTCGACACTGACTCCCTGGAACACCCTCATCAGAAGACTCCACAAGATTGTCATACAAGGATCCACTCTCAAATGGATCTGCTTCTTCCTAACGGGAAGAACTTAAAGGGTCAGTCTGCCACCCTTCACATCAGAGACCAAGAAATTGGTTTGCGGGATCCCACATGGATCGTCCCTCAGCCCCTACCTTTTCAACATATACATGTCATCCCTCACCAACATCAGCCAATCACAATACATCACCGTCATCTCCTACGTTGACAACCAGCTCATCCTCTCACTGATGGACAAAACAACAACCACCAGAACCAACTTCACCAACTGCATGACCATGGTAGCAGACTGGATGTAAACGAACTGCTTGCTGCTCATCTCCGACAAGACATAAGTACTGGTCTTCTGCAACAAGAACTCTCCATGTGACTCCACCTAATGACCTTCAGAACTAGGACCAACACCCACACCCAAAGACCATGCAAGAATTCTAGGGATCTTCCTAGATAACAAGCTCAATTTCACAGCTCAAGTCAAAGCAGTGTGCACTTCTTGCTTCCACATCCTATGCATGCTGCAAAAAACCTTCAAATGGTTGAATCAGAACACTAGGCGGACCGTTACGCAAGCACTCATTACCAGCAGGTTGGACTATGGCAACACTCTCTACGTGGGAATCACCAAACAACTACTACACAGTCTCCAGACAATCCAAAACACCGCTGCACGCTCGACTTCCCACGCTGCACCAAGCTCATACCACACCTCATGAAGCTATACTGGCTCCCCATTCACAAGCGCACTCAATTCAAACTTCTCACGCACCATAAAAAGCCCTACACAACACAGGCCCAGAATACCTGAACAGCTGCACACACTTTCACCAACCCACCAGACACCTGTGCTCTACCTCACTCTCTCTGACACACATTCCCTGCATCTGCAAAAGCAGAATTAGAGGTCGCTCTTTCTCTTACATTGAACCCAAGACATGGAACCTCCGCCCTCAACACTTCAGAGCCTACCCTTCACTTCTTAAGTTCTGCCAGAGGCTGAAGACCTGGCTCTTTGTATAAGCACCTTGAGGATCACACACCTACTCACCTGCCCAAGCATCTGGATACTCTCTCAGGTGATTAGTGCACTCTACAAATCAATATAACATAGTTGATGTACAGAAACCCTAAAAATTGGTTATGTAAATCGTTGCAAGTAATAGATTTCATGAACCCTCCCGCTGCACTACCCCTACTCCTGCCATTTTTCCACTGGGAAGCAAACCATAAAATGAAGTATAAAGGGAATGTGAATTAGCTTTTTGAACTGTTGTCTTTTATTTATCCAGCAAGAAAAAGTGTTTCCTGTTGGAAAACCACCTTCAGCCACACCCCTGTGGAATGACAGCATTAACACTTTTACCTAAATTCTTTTGAAGAATATAGTTGTGTGAAATTGAGGGGCAAAAGTGCATTTCAATGTACATATAAACACAGAAATATGGCTTTGAAGGTGTTTACTGCCTCCCCCTTCTCACTTTGTGAAACCCCTTATTTTACCCTGGACTCCTAGACTTTTGACTTCTGACAAACCGTCATACTTGCAGATTTTGCCACCATTTAGAGGTGCAAATGCCCGCTTTTATTTCTCACTATTGCGCCTATAAAACTTTTTAGACTCAATGAATTATAGTTGATGCAGAAGACATATAAACTAAAGTAAATGTTCGATTTAATCAGTGCCAAATTAAACCCTGTGGTTGCCCCTAGACAGTCGGAATTTCGGGGCCATCCTAGCAAATTATCTCCTAATACCCAATGCACCAGATTTGTTTACAAATTGACAGCTGCCAGAAGATGAGATTTTAAGAGACACACTGTTATGGAAATCTGATGTCTCTGGTTTATGTAATTTAAGATGTTAATGGATACATTACATCGATACAGTATTTTTAGGTCTCGCGACCTATCGATGCGCGCATGCGCATCGAGCGGAGCGAGAATTCAAGTCGGCAAAATCTTCATGAAACCACCAGCTTTTTGCTGGCGTTTTCATGAAGTTCACGTGAACCACGTGATCAACACGAACGCGCATCAGCCTCCCTCCCTCCTAATTGCATCTTGCCGCAGAGCACATCAAAGGGCTTCGCCCAGCGTGCGCTCTGCGGCTTCTCGGCTTCTCCTCCCCTAACTTCCTTGCATTTCTCCTCCCCCTCCCCAGGCAGCTTCCCCCAGGCCGTGTTCCCTCATCCCTCTGCACCTCCTCTTTATTTCCCATTCAAATCTCCCTCGTCCCTCACTTAACCCCCCTCTGTATATGAATTTACATTTCATGAAACTACTTTCCTTGCCGCTTCACCACCCACACACACATTAAAAGACGTTCCCAACAATAATGTCATTGTTTTTACTGTGCGATTTCCTTCCTGCCCCCCGAGTGCAGCCTATTGTGCTAGCTGAAATAAACGCAGACAGTAAAAAGTTCTATACATTAAATGAACTGTCGTCATTTTCGTAAGAGTGATGAAGCTGACTCGGTTTATTGTAATTTACGAATCACCCGGTCCCCAGCTGACTTTTGGCTTCTAAGCGCTCCCAGGCCATCTGTTCCCTGCCAGACCTCGCCACCCCTCACCCCTCTTTCTCTAACTTTCCTGCCCTCCATCGCCAAGCATTTGCTGCCTCCACCCAAAAATAACACTAGTACACAAATCATAATGCCGTTCACAAGAAACAGTACTTCAGACAATGCGACTTTAAACGTAGTCCTTTTCAATAAAGAACTAAAGCTGGGGGCAGGCACAGGGGTATTTCGCATCCAGGTCTCTTGCATTCAGCTTTAATTACAAGCCTGATAGAGCGCACGGCGCACCTCTGCACAGCTTCCACTGACAGCAGACCCACGTTTTAAACGCTATATGAAAGCTGTTTTGTGAGGGAACAAAAATGCTGCTATCTTACACAAATGGGCACACGGGAGAAACCTCGCTACAGCTGCAGCCTGCAGAGTTACACATAGTGGCAGCACTCCTGCGCTGATTCAAGCCCGCGTGTCTGTCTGCCGAGCTGTGCGCACACTGGCGAGGGGAAAAGACTGAAAAGAGTACATGGCATACGGACTCCTCCAGAGATGCTGCTGCTGGAAGAACAGGATCCAGGAAAAGTGCAGAGCAACAAAGAGTTACTTGCTCTGCCGCACATTTGAAAACAGTGATTTAACCTTTAATAACCCCAACAGCACTCTGGCAGTCAGATCGGACACACATGTAGAGGAAAAAGCAAGCCGCCCCTTGGACCAAGAAGTTGGATAGAAAGAACACACTGCAACACTTAAGACTTGGAGAAGGAACATTAACAAGCATTGGCATTGCCAATAGGTCTCGCTTGTGGGACCTTATAAGTATTTAGTTTTGCAGCACAATATCCGATTGTGCAACAAGGATATTGTGCTGCAAAACTAAATACTTATAAGGTCCCACAAGCGAGACCTATTGGCAATGCCAATGCTTGTTTTATGGAGTATTTAATGTAAAGTTTTGGTGTCTTTTAGTTGATTGATTTTTCGATCTTTCGGAAACAATATTTAAGTAAGCTTTATTGTAATTTTCTTTCACGATCAAATCAATATTATTTTGCACCGTGTCGTGGGGTCCCTAGAAGGAGCTGGGCCCATAGGATGGTGCCTACTTTGCCTATTTGGTAATCCGGCACTGGCAAAAATTATGAGAATATTGCAAGTTCTGGTGTTATCTATTGGAAGAGGTCGAAGGGCACTGAACTCTAGTGTGACTTCCAAAACCCTTTCAAAATACATATAAGGTGTTTTACATTCTTTTTAAAACATGTTCATACTGTCCTTAAACCTCTTAAATCATTAACCTGATATGCTTTATAAGAAAACGATAGTATGGTTTCTGAAATGCGGAATAAATGAGGAGCATGTGGCAAACAAACAACCTGTAATGCTGCTTGTAATTCGCTGCAAAGCCATATTTCCATCTGACTGACATGTTACGTTCGGCTTTGATGTAAATCCTAGAAGTGCAGAAATGAACCCACTGGCCTAAATATGTCCTTGTTCTCTAAAGACGTTTAAACAAATGCTGTACTACCGTTCATTGCATGCCTTTCAAACCTTTCGCTGGCTCCGGAAGAGGTACTGTGACATCACAAATCAATAGTAGTCATTTATTACAGTTGAGCTGCTAATGCAACCAGCAATGTCACAACAACAACGCTATGAGAACAACAGAAGCAGGTTTTTATATATTTATTGCACTATTTACTATTGTAACATTTTTTATCGTTAACTCGTGTCTTTTTGAAAGCATAGCAGTCATTATTATTTGCGTTCTCCCTGGCAGCTCTCTCCTACACTCTGACTCATTCATAGAACGTTTCTTGGATTTACACTCTCCTTTTGCCTCGTTGTCACACCATCCCTTTCTTCGGCTCCATACATTCGTTTCCCTGGCATTGTTTTGTGCCTCCTTTTTAATCCCCCAGCTCTCATTTTCTGCTCACTTGGTATGTTCCTCATACCACCTGCTGCTCGGTTTTCTCTCCCATGAGCGTTGCCTGCTTTATATGCCTCAGGGTTATTCACGATGGAACATAGAATTCAAATGAGCTAATAGGCCTTGGCAATGCAAAGACGTTCAAGTTCACCAGATGTCTTTATCAGCAATTTTTGCACTTAGGCAGATCTTTAGTTTTGAGTAAAGATTGTTTCTTCATAGCAGGGCAAGGCTGCCACATTCCACACTCAAGGATCTCCTGCTTTGTTGACTCAAAGAAATGTAGCATGTGCAAAGAAGAAACACTATCTTGCTTCCTTAAAGTATGAGGTCCATTGTGAAAGCGCTGCCCACTGCATTCATTTACGCAAACATATCCTCATATCATCCAGTTACGGCTCAGTAGTCCTCCATTCCCCAAAAGAAGCTGTGGGGTACAGGGTGCTGGTGGTTGAGTGGTGGCCAGTCTTACACTGTATGATCCTCAGCTGGATTGCCACCACGTGTCCTCATGAGTGTGCACGTATCATTCTGCCTTTTCCAAGAAGAACAAGGTTTTCAAGTTTAGACAACTGTTTCTGCTTTTGTAGATTTTATTTACCTTCTATTTCTTTTCTTTTTTAACACTTCATTGATTTGTGTGGAATGCCTATCCTCCACATAATGTGGAGAGGGCAATCTGAGCTGTCTTTGCAAACTTCTAATATAATAAAGTCAAAACAACCATGGATGCTCACAAGTTTAGATCATGTTCCCAGGTGAAATGCAGGCAGCGTTGTCTTAACAACTTTAGAGTCCCCAGCGAAACATACTTTTGTGGGTCCTGTCTGGAAAATTTTAGTTTCATTACTAATTTTCTGCTAATTTAGGTCTGTGAAATGCCAACTAACCTTTCAGAAATTTGGAGGGTCGATAACTCTAACAGACTTGAAACGTGCCGTGCCTGTGTAAAGGTAAAAATATTACAGTTCGTATTGCCAATAAGGTAAAACCAATGCAAATAGTAAAAAAAATTAATCCTTAAGATGACCCTGACAAAGAGAGACAGATATAGATGTTGGATGAGAGAAGAGAGGTTTGTATACAGAAATAGGCAGGTGAGACTGAAGGGCCCTTTTGAAGGTGGGGGCCCTGGGCAAATGCCTACTTTGTCAATGACTTAAAACGTCTCTTTGAATGCAGGTTCTGCTGCTCCCCATCCATGGAGGCACCATTCCATGCTGTGGCCCCCTGAAACCACAGATTTCTAGCAGGGATTTCTTAACTAAACTGGATAAGGGAAGAGTAAGGGGAATGGGATTGCTGGGGACGGGGATCAACCAAGCAGGATCTTGCTCAAAAGAAGTGGGTAAGGGGTCTCAAGTGGGCCTCAAATGTCAAGAACGGGTAAAGGAATATGGATTAGTACGATAGATGGGGTCAATAGCATGGATCTCTGAACGTACTTATAGTGTGCTTCACTCAGTGATAACCCTCATAGAGCTTTTTCTGGACTTATGATCTACAGAGATAGTCACTCTACTACATCAAATAACTCGAATGTCCCCCAATGGTTTCTGCCTATTTGAAAGATCATTCTCTCTGGTGGAGCCTGGCTGAGGGTTACAAAATAGTGTATTCAGGCCAATTCCATCTGAGGAACTAAGAGGTCGATCTAAGTCTCTTGGGGGTCTCCCAGTCTGTGAAATCTCCTATCATGTGCACTGCTGAAGAAGGGAAAGCCACTGCCAAAGCGGGAGTGATTGATCGGCTTCAGGGTTGCTTCAGTGCTGTCTTATGTTAGTACATAATGCTGCCTCTCAATGTTCTCTCCATATTTAAACCATGTCTTGCAACTATCCTCCTTATGGACTGTCGACCGTCAGTATTCTCACTTTCTTCTGGTCAGTTTTAATTGGGTGCAAAAGTTTCCAATTTGAAAAGCCAGCTGTAAATTACACCTCGCGCAGCTGCTCCAAAATGGTGTTCCGTGTGCTGCATTCTACGTGCAATGCTTGGGCCCTCTTCCATTGAGCCTCTCTGTGGACCCTCATTACGATGACTTCAATTACTCATTTACGTCTTTTCACTGTAGATTATTCAGTTTCCCCAAATCAGTCCCACAACTGTCATCTACCCCAAGCTTGCAAAAAGCAGCTGGGTATGCTCTACATTCTATCTGTAGGTGGCACCACCACTCTACTACTAGGAGGGTCCTACTCACCTGCTTGCCTCTGTTGCTTTGTTGAGATTTGCATCCAAACAATGCCTGTATCCTCAGCGTGCTCAGGATTCTCCAAATCTATTGAAGTCTTCTGGAATGCTAAAAATCTGTTTTAATATTTTCAGTTCCACCTTAATGCTTGTATGAGACTGGAGTCGATGACTGCCATAGCAGTTTTGCACTTGCCATACAAACACTCCCCTGAGTAATATTCTCCATTACTTGCTGTCCATCCAGGCATCTCTCCTTGTCAGATGAACACAATTTTAGGTTTTCCATTGCATATCATGATTGCAGTAGAGACAGCTCACCCACACTTTTTGCAAGATCTTGGAATTTTCAAGTAAAATAAGTGCTTAAGTGAAGAGAGGCTGGTGCCCACCTTCCCACGAATATCAATGTTGTCCTAGAAATCCTCACAAAACAGGACTCAACTTGAATAACTGTATAATCTTCTACAGCAGATAGTGTACCCCTGGAACTATCCATACAGTGAAGGTGCCTGTTGTTACAGGCACAAAAAACACAGTTGATGGACAGAATGTAGAACAATGTCATACATTCACCCCAGTACAAGGATCTGGGCCTAAATCCATCGTTTTTTTGCACTCCACACCACCCTGGGTTAGACACTAGCTATATGCAAATCAGCTCTGACCCTGTGCCTCATGGGAATAGTCCAGTCCGAACTACCAAGCCATGTCTTTCCCAGACCGGAATCAAGCATCCAAGGACCGGTTTCTGGCTATCAGCCTTCATCAGCCTGGATAGCTTCACTCCAGTGGTGTGGAGAGCCTGGGACTCACGTCTGAGCATACCCAGCCCACTCAGGGTGAAAATTGTAAAAAACACAGTTGATGGACAGAATGTAGAACAATGTCATACATTCACCCCAGTACAAGGATCTGGGCCTAAATCCATCGTTTTTTTGCACTCCACACCACCCTGGGTTAGACACTGGCTATATGCAAATCAGCTCTGACCCTGTGCCTCATGGGAACAATCCAGTCCGAACTACCAAGCCATGTCTTTCCCAGACCGGAATCAAGCATCCAAGGACCGGTTTCTGGCTATCAGCCTTCATCAGCCTGGATAGCTTGACTCCCGTGGTGTGGAGAGCCTGGGACTCACGTCTGAGCATACCCAGCCCACTCAGGGTGAAAATTGTAAAAAACACAGTTGATGGACAGAATGTAGAACAATGTCATACATTCACCCCAGTACAAGGATCTGGGCCTAAATCCATCGTTTTTTTGCACTCCACACCACCCTGGGTTAGACACTGGCTATATGCAAATCAGCTCTGACCCTGTGCCTCATGGGAACAATCCAGTCCGAACTACCAAGCCATGTCTTTCCCAGACCGGAATCAAGCATCCAAGGACCGGTTTCTGGCTATCAGCCTTCATCAGCCTGGATAGCTTGACTCCAGTGGTGTGGAGAGCCTGGGACTCACGTCTGAGCAAACCCAGCCCACTCAGGGTGAAAATTGCAAAAAACACAATTGATGGACAGAATGTAGAACAATGTAATACATTCACCCCAGTACAAGGATCTGGGCCTAAATCCATCGTTTTTTGGCACTCCACACCACCCTGGGCTAGACACTGGCTATATGCAAATCAGCTCTGACCCTGTGCCTCATGGGAACTGTCCAGTCCGAACTACCAAGCCATGTCTTTCCCAGACCGGATCAAGCATCCAAGGACCGGTTTCTGGCTATCAGCCTTCATCAGCCTGGATAGCTTGACTCCAGTGGTGTGGAGAGCCTGGCACTCACGTCTGAGCATACCCAGCCCACTCAGGGTGAAAATTGCAAAAAACACAGTTGATGGACAGAATGTAGAACAATGTCATACATTCACCCCAGTACAAGGATCTGGGCCTAAATCCATCGTTTTTTTGCACTCCACACCACCCTGGCTAAGACACTGGCTATATGCAAATCGGCTCTGACCCTGTGCCTCATGGGAACAGTCCAGTCCGAACTACCAAGCCATGTCTTTCCCAGACCAGAATCAAGCATCCAAGGACCGGTTTCTGGCTATCAGCCATCATCAGCCTGGATAGCTTGACTCCAGTGGTGTGGAGAGCCTGGGACTCACGTCTGAGCATACCCAGCCCACTCAGGGTGAAAATTGCAAAAAACACAGTTGATGGACAGAATGTAGAACAATGTCATACATTCACCCCAGTACAAGGATCTGGGCCTAAATCCATCGTTTTTTTGCACTCCACACCACCCTGGGTTAGACACTGGCTATATGCAAATCAGCTCTGACCCTGTGCCTCATGGGAACAGTCCAGTCCGAACTTCCAAGCCATGTCTTTCCCAGACCGGAATCAAGCATCCAAGGACCGGTTTCTGGCTATCAGCCTTCATCAGCCTGGATAGCTTGACTCCAGTGGTGTGGAGAGCCTCGGACTCACGTCTGAGCATACCCAGCCCACTCAGGGTGAAAATTGCAAAAAACACAGTTGATGGACAGAATGTAGAACAATGTCATACATTCACCCCAGTACAAGGATCTGGGCCTAAATCCATCGTTTTTTTGCACTCCACACCACCCTGGGTTAGACACTGGCTATATGCAAATCAGCTCTGACCCTGTGCCTCATGGGAACAGTCCAGTCCGAACTACCAAGCCATGTCTTTCCCAGACCGGAATCAAGCATCCAAGGACCGGTTTCTGGCTATCAGCCTTCATCAGCCTGGATAGCTTGACTCCAGTGGTGTGGAGAGCCTGGGACTCACGTCTGAGCATACCCAGCCCACTCAGGGTGAAAATTGCAAAAAACACAGTTGATGGACAGAATGTAGAACAATGTCATACATTCATCCCAGTACAAGGATCTGGGCCTAAATCCATCGTTTTTTTGCACACACCACCCTGGGTTAGACACTGGCTATATGCAAATCAGCTCTGACCCTGTGCCTCATGGGAACAGTCCAGTCCGAACTACCAAGCCATGTCTTTCCCAGACCGGAATCAAGCATCCAAGGACCGGTTTCTGGCTATCAGCCTTCATCAGCCTGGATAGCTTGACTCCAGTGGTGTGGAAAGCCTGGGACTCACGTCTGAGCATACCCAGCCCACTCAGGGTGAAAATTGCAAAAAACACAGTTGATGGACAGAATGTAGAACAATGTCATACATTCACCCCAGTACAAGGATCTGGGCCTAAATCCATAGTTTTTTTGCACTCCACACCACCCTGGGTTAGACACTGGCTATATGCAAATCAGCTCTGACCTTGTGCCTCATGGGAACAGTCCTGTCCGAACTACCAAGCCATGTCTTTCCCAGACCGGAATCAAGCATCCAAGGACCGGTTTCTGGCTATCAGCCTTCATCAGCCTGGATAGCTTGACTCCAGTGGTGTGGAGAGCCTGGGACTCACGTCTGAGCATACCCAGCCCACTCAGGGTGAAAATTGCAAAAAACACAGTTGATGGACAGAATGTAGAACAATGTCATACATTCACCCCAGTACAAGGATCTGGGCCTAAATCCATCGTTTTTTAGCACTCCACACCACCCTGGGTTAGACACTGGCTATATGCAAATCGGCTCTGACCCTGTGCCTCATGGGAACAGTCCAGTCCGAACTGCCAAGCCATGTCTTTCCCAGACCGGAATCAAGCATCCAAGGACCGGTCTCTGGCTATCACCCTTCATCAGCCTGGATAGCTTGACTCCAGTGGTGTGGAGAGCCTGGGACTCACGTCGACGAGGCTGAAATGCCAGAAACCGGTCCCCGGTAGCTTGTTTTCTTTCTGGTGAAGAATTGGCTTGGTAGTTTGGTCTGCCCTATTCCCATGATGCACTGGGCCAGGGACAGACTAATTTGCATATAGCCAGGTTCTGAGCTGGGATGGGGCAGTGAGCTAAATAACGGTGATGGATCAAGCCCTGATCTTTTGACTGGGTAAGAGTGGTCTGCTTAATTCAGACACTCTGTCCATCACCACCCCCTTTTCTGAATGGGACGCACGTCTGAGCATACCCAGCCCACTCAGGGTGAAAATTGAAAAAAACACAGTTGATGGACAGAATGTAGAACAATGTCATACATAAATACATACATACACAGGCACAGCACATACTGACTCGCGGTGGGTGATATTTTCCGCTCAGCGGGCGAAATTGGAGGAAATTTGGCCACTCCACATTACACTTATAACGTGGAACTCCAGCTAAATTCTGTCAACCGGCTGAGTTTTTTCTTGTGTGCAACTCAAAAAACGGTAAATCGACATTGTGAGTGAAATTTGGCGAATCCGAGCTCAATTTTTGGTTGCTGGGAGAGCACTCAATTACATTTTTCCAATGCTGGTGGTCACGACTGTTCGCAGTCAGAAAGCTACTGCTCAAGTAAAAAAATCTACTTGAGCGGCAGCAAAATCAACACGAGAAGCTGTGCAATTTGCACTGATTCTACAGTGCGAAATGAACCCCTGGTGCTAAATCAGAGCGCGAGCAGCGCAATGTGCCTATTTTCACCCATTCGCAGAATTTACCCAAATCTTGTGGCATTCTTTTGGAACTCAACGGAATTCCTTGGAGTAAAACTCCACAAGTTCTCCCCAGGCCTAATACTGACCATCTGTAATCACCTCTTCCTTTTCTCAACTTTAAGATTTGGGCACATAGGTCCACTAACACATACTTAACAAGTGATTTAATAAATCAAAAATAGTGATTTATTATAACTAGTCACATCCAACAACTACATATCTAGTCACATGTATAATCTCCTTATCTCCCATTTTCTGGACATGGAGATATCAGTCTTCCATTGCCTAATCCTAATGAGATGCTGTACTTATGAGCTACTCCATCTGAAAAAGATATACTGCACCAGCAAACCCCTTTCTCAAGGTTCAGGATCATTAAAGACATCACTACAGACACCATTATCCATGCACCACATGAAACCTGCAATGCCACTATCCTCGAATTCTGTCATCCATTTCTCACTTCTCCTATCACCAAATCTACCAGTGCTTTGCTTCAGTTTGGTAAGCCTCCTCAGTGATTCTAAAGTTATTTTTTACCCACTGCCAAAGACGAATAAGGTAGACCCTAAGGTAGTCTCCAACTAACTTTCAAGATGTGGTCTTCAGTGCCTCGCAAATATAGTTGAGTGTGATAAATACCCACATTTCTCTGCTCTCAAACAGAATATTCTTTGAACATGTTTCTGTCTAGGTTCCAAAACCTGTGTAGGGGCAAAGACCTCCATTATAGATATTCTAGAACATTTGATCACTGCCATAGGTAAGCATCATGAATGTGCTCTGATTTTCCTTAAATACAGATTTAACACACCGAGTCACAAAATATAGCTATACCATCTAGTAATGAATTATGGCATTAGAGGAATGGCTGTAAAGTGGATTAGCCCTTATAACTCTTGACATCCATTCATATCAATTCCTCTTCAGAAGAGTGTTCTTAAGCTTATTCTGCCAAGAGCTTCTGGAGCTTGGTCTTGGTAGGATTGGAACCAGCTTTTATTCTTTCAAGTCTACAGAGGGTCCTTTGCTCCTTCATGCCAAGATGGAGGTAAAGGGGTCAGGTTGAGTTCCACAACCATATTCTTTGTATCCATTATTTTACTAAAGTTGGGGCATTTTGTGAAGGACTAAAGAAAACGTAACTTCTAGGCACTTTTACCCCGAACTACAGTATGATTTTTAAACTTTTAAAAATGCTAAAGGGACTTAACTAAGGTCCTAACAAGAATTTAAAAAAATTTGAAAAATTGTCAATTAAAAACACAGTTGAATCTAAAGGCAATTTTGGATTGGAGTCCTGTGGCCACTTTTTATCAGAGTTATTCAGCAGATGCAAAGTCATAGAACCCACCGCAGACACAACAATGTAAGAAGATGGCTTTGTATATACTAGAGCATAGTAATGTATGGAGTGTATAGTATCCCCAGATGCTTAAGTAGATAATACTAATGCTCTCTTTTGTGGTAGTGTGGACGAGCAGTTAGTCTTGTCAGAGGGCAGTGCTAAGCATTTGTTGTATGCACACAGGGTGAGAAATGATTACACACTCTCAATGACTAAATCCGAGACATGGTTTGTAAAAATATTACAGATTTTTATATAATTTTTACGACCATATATACAGATCTAGGATAAATGCTTTCGGAGATATAAATTCGCAAATTTGGAGACATAGCAATTATTCAAGAGTTCAGTTTGCAGCAGTCATACTGCATGCAAATACAGTGACCACAGCCAGCGGTCACTGCAAGGAAAGGTATTGACTTGGAGGGCGGGAGACCGCCAACACATTTCCCGTCATGTTCGGTGGGAAACACAGTCTGTCTGGGAGTTTCAGATCACCACGGCCACAGCTAGGTCTTCACTGGTAGGATGAAGGTCTTGGGGTGCCCAGAACTTGGATACAGCAGGCAATTTCAGTTTACCTGGATCAGAAATACCAGAGGTCATAGGCAGTTGTCTGGGTCATCACCGGTAGCGGTCCACCACCGTAGCGGTTGTAGGTCAGGACATCGCGGTTGGGGCCGTTGTGCCCAAGTTGCTACTTTAGTTGCAGTTGATGCCACCAGAATGAGGGTACAAGCTTACACGGGATGGGTTTGCTTCCATCTGCGGTCGCAGGTGCTGTGAGGAGCCCTCAGGCTGCTGGATGCACTGAAAGGGTCAGTCCCCAGTGTGGAGGTGAACATGTCTTCGTTGCTGCAACTGAGGGGTTGGTGGAGAGGAGCGTCAACACAGTCCATGCTGGTCCTCACCACTAGGCGGTTTCTTTACTGGCGGTGTGCCGGGGACTAGAGTTTCTAGCCCAAAGGGTGGTTTGTGGCAATTTGAAAAGACTGGAGGGACTCCAGGGTTCTTGCAGGCCTCGTAGTTTCCAGAAGAGACAGCAGGTCGCAATTGCTGAGTCCTTCAGCTGCTGGCAGATTTTGTGCTGGTTTCTTTCTGCAGCAGGGCTCAGTTCTTGGTCCAGCAGTACGTCTTCTTCTGTTTCTTCTTTTAGTCCATCGAATCATCTGAGGATTAAGTTTCAGGTCTGCCCCTAAATACTAGTGTAAGGGGCGTTGCATTGGTCAGAAGGTAGTAGCCAAAGGGCTACTTACCCTTAGGGTTACTACACTCTCCTTCGTATATCCACTTCCTCTGGGGAGGGGCATACCCCTTGCCCTGTTGGCTAAAATCTCCCAAAACATATGGAGGGTTTTCAAAGGAGGGCATCACTTCAGCTCAGTACACCTTAGGGGTGGTCCTGGCTGAGAGGGGACACACCTCTCCTGCTTACTAAGTAGAGGCCCTGGTCAGCATAACAAAGGGCAGGGCCTTTGTGGCTCACCACCGCTGTATGCTTTTCCTGCTTGGTGGTAGATGTGAAGCACCTCCACCCAGAGCAAGCTTTGTTTTTTGCCAACAAGAGCAAAAGTATCCCACCTCAGGGGGTCAGAAACATGTCTGAAGGTGGCAGGCTGATGCAGACCAGTAAGGCACACTCTAGTGGTTTTGTAGGTTTTCAGGGGGTACCTCTGAGTGCATTTATTTAGGAATCCAACAGTGGCATCAGTGTGGCCTCATTAATCTGAGATGTTTGGTACTAAACATCTTGGAACTCGGTGAAGCTATCATGGAGTTGTGGAACTTGTATTGACAAGCTCCCAACTCATTTACTCAGTATAGCTGCCCCGTGCACTTATAACATCTAAGAATTGACTTAGACACTATAGGGCATATCTGATCATGCAGTTATACTCTCACAGGAGGTATAGTGCACCCTGCCTTAGGGATGACTTACCTATGCCTCTTGCAGTGCTGGTAGGCCTGGCTCACAGGGATGTGTGCCAGGTCGACTATTCACTTTTATCTGCACCAAAAAATGCAGGCTGCAGTGACAGTATGCTTGTGTTAGGTAAGGGGTCTCCTAGGGTGGCACAATACATGCTGCAGCCCCCACAGACCCTTTCTGGTCACAATGCCCTTGGTGCCACTGGCACCTTATACAAGCAACGTATTTGTGGGCCAGTTGTGTGTCAATTGTGGAAAGAAAGGTACCACTTTGGAAAAGAACAAGGGCACTGGGTACCTGGTAAGCAGGAACCCAGTGCATGTTCAGTCAAAGATACATCAGAGTCAGACAAAAAGTGTGTGTGTGGGGGGGTGGTGTGTTAACCATGCCAAAAGGAGTAGCTTCCTACAGTTGGAAAAAGAGTTTGTTCACGTGCTGGGAGGCAATACCCTGGCATGCTTTTTAATGCAGGGGTGGATTTGAGCACCAGGTCCCATATTTGGTAAAGCAGACCAGCGATCTGGGGGGAGGGGGGCCAGTGGTTGGGAGGGTGCTGCTCAGTGCCCCCTTTGACAGAGAGTTTTGTCTATGAGATCTGGTGCTGTTCCGGGTGATTGATGGCCATGTCTGCCACCCCTTGTGCGGCGCGTGGGGCCTGGAAGTACTCAAGAAGCCCATTGTAGATGTGCACTGGACCTACGCATGCAAGTTGGTGAGGAGGTTGTCTTGTAGCCATAGATTTGAATTATTACATTTCAGCTTTCTGCACAGCACCTATGTCACCCCAGGGAGGCACACTGTGCATGATGGGGGGAAATTGGGAGTGACCATTTTGCACATGACTTGGTCCGGCACAGGGATTCAAGGATTTTGGAGGGAAGCGATGCCTACAATTGCTAAGGCAACAGACATCGTGCTCCCTCTGACTCCACTGGAATGCCTCCTAGGTATGGTGGTGAGACCCAAAGGGTGGGGATTCCCTACAAGCTTGCCCAGCTCACATTACTGTTGGCCAAAAGGCAACTAACGATTGGTTGGATAGGCACAAGGATGCCACTGAAGTCCTTGTGGTTGTGCGATTTGATAGAATGGGCCGTGGCAGAGCAGATGCAGATGCATCTGCGCCTTTCCCATACTGAAAAGGGTGCTGTGGACGTGGTCGTGATGTGGGGACTACTCCTCAATGGGTTTATAGATGAGGATGGTTTGGAGGATGAGTTGTGAAGTTTGGACACGCTATGCGTATGTATAACTAATGAGATAGCCAAGTAAGCTATCAGCGCATCATTTACTATATACCTGTCTTGATGATTTGGAACCGTTGTGTCCCCTTCTCGACCACCACTGGGCTACTTTTATGCTGTCATGTATGATGCTATGTCCTACTTAACTGCCACAATATGTGACTGTGGTATTCTTGTATATGTATGTTCTCGACCTTGCACTGCTTGTTTTGGTTGTATTTGTTTGCTAAAACCAATAAAAAAAAGTTTCAGCAAACAAAAGTGCACAGAAAACGATTCTCCTAGCAAATAAAGGCCTGAGTGATAGAACCTACCAAACTCCACCTATGCCTAACATTTTCCGACAAGAAACCCTGACAGTTAAATCAGGACATTGATAATTCTTTAACGGTAGTACCATAAGGGGACACAACCCTATTCTTAGCAAAATATTTAGTTATAGTAGGCAAGTGTTAATATCAGTATTGCTTGCTACATTTTGATGCCACCCTGCTGCCTGTACCTTCACAACACACATAAGTGCCTTGCTTCAATAATTTTGTGGCTGTAATTAGACCTAAAGTACACTCTCTGCTTCGCGTACTTAGGATTTTATTGCTCAGTCCCTAGCATCAACTGATGCAAACTTTGAGTATCATAACTTACAGCGCCATGAAGCACTCACTCCATCACACATTCCACATTGATGCTGGAAGGCCCTCAGACTTGAACTGTGGCACATGATACTGTGCCCAACATCATTCTTCTTGCTATGTTGATCTGGCGCTGGGATGGCGGCACAACGCTTTGCTGTCGTTTCTGCTTACATGACAAAATACTGTATTAGTTCCCTTTGAGTAGATTCTGTTCTGTTAAATTGCCCTCGGAATAACCTAAACTTGTTTTTTTCTTCTGCAAATCGAATCAAACAGCATAATGGAAGTTTGATGGATGTGTCTTGATCACTTAGTGATGTCGAGGAAGCTTGCACTGCTTTAAGAGATGTGGTGCCATGTTCAGCTTGCACTCTAAATTGTCAGAAAGGCTGCATGCATTTATTGCATGTCCCGAAGCATCAGCTCTGACCTTGGTTCAAGATATCTGGAATTGAAATCAAACTGGACTGGGCTGTGAACGTAGTAACAGATATGCGGATGCATGGGAGGAGGGCGGGGGCAGTTTCTTCCTGAAAACCTATTAGTTTGCTTGACCTTCAAAAATATAACCGGAAATGAGCCTCTGATCTTACGCGTCAGGGGGAACGTGAGGCCTGGAGCCTCGGCCTTCTCGTTCACCTGAAAATAACAAGCCTCGATCAATGCTCGCTCTTCTGGCAGTTTTGACGTTTTGTGTTCTAATTTAGCAGCCGGGATTCTCCCTTGAAGCCACTGGCAGAAGGAGGGGGTGGGGGGAATGCATTTTGTAGGTGAAACAGGGTATTGTCAACATTTCGCGGCTCCTTGACAGAGCCTCACTGCAGCTGTTAGGATGCGGCTGTCCTGGCTAAGGTAGCATTTTTCTGACTCTTATCAAAATGGCGTATGCTTTTATTAGTACGTTTTTAGGTTTTGCCTAGCGAAAGCTGCGCTCTGCGCAGCTTTTCGCGCAGGCGAAATCCTGTTGAGAACTGTAGGGTGCTTTGGGTCGGCCCTCGTCATTGATTGGCTGGCTCCGTAAACGGAGCCTTGCCATTGGACGAGGGGCCTGTCCGTCAATGCCGGACCAGACACGGGGGCGTTCCTGACATTCTTTGCCTTTTGCCGACGTCACGCGACGCCGGGAACGCCCCCGAGTCTGGTCCGGCATTGCCGGCACCTCCCTTGCTCTACTGTCATCACCACAACACTGCGCCCATTTTATCCCAAGCTAAACACTCGGAGAGGCGCAGTGACCGGGTCTTTGAAGGCCGCTCTCCCAATGAAAACAAGTTTTCTCTCCGAGTCAGCACGAGCAGGAAGACGAGCAGCGCGCCTCCCAGCTGGCCTCTCGCATCAGCATCCAGAGCTGCCCTGCGCGGTGTGTAGCTTCAGTGGAGCTTCAGAGTGCAGAGTGGAGCTTCAGAGTGGAGCTTCAGAGTGGAGCTTCAGAGTGGAGCTTCAGAGTGGAGCTTCAGAGTGGAGCTTCAGAGTGGAGCTTCAGAGTGGAGCTTCAGAGTGGAGCTTCAGAGTGCAGAGTGGAGCTTCAGAGTGGAGCTTCAGAGTGCAGAGTGGAGCTTCAGAGTGGAGCTTCAGAGTGGAGCTTCAGAGTGGAGCTTCAGAGTGGAGCTTCAGAGTGGAGCTTCAGAGTGCAGAGTGGAGCTTCAGAGTGGAGCTTCAGAGTGGAGCTTCAGAGTGGAGCTTCAGAGTGGAGCTTCAGAGTGGAGCTTCAGAGTGGAGCTTCAGAGTGGAGCTTCAGAGTGGAGCTTCAGAGTGCAGATTCAGAGTGGAGCTTCAGAGTGCAGAGTGGAGCTTCAGAGTGCAGATTCAGAGTGGAGCTTCAGAGTGCAGAGTGGAGCTTCAGAGTGCAGATTCAGAGTGGAGCTTCAGAGTGCAGAGTGGAGCTTCAGAGTGGAGCTTCAGAGTGGAGCTTCAGAGTGGAGCTTCAGAGTGCAGAGTGGAGCTTCAGAGTGGAGCTTCAGAGTGGAGCTTCAGAGTGCAGAGTGGAGCTTCAGAGTGGAGCTTCAGAGTGGAGCTTCAGAGTGGAGCTTCAGAGTGGAGCTTCAGAGTGGAGCTTCAGAGTGGAGCTTCAGAGTGGAGCTTCAGAGTGGAGCTTCAGAGTGCAGAGTGGAGCTTCAGAGTGCAGAGTGGAGCTTCAGAGTGCAGAGTGGAGCTTCAGAGTGCAGCTTCAGAGTGCAGAGTGGAGCTTCAGAGTGCAGAGTGGAGCTTCAGAGTGGAGCTTCAGAGTGCAGAGTGGAGCTTCAGAGTGCAGAGTGGAGCTTCAGAGTGCAGAGTGGAGCTTCAGAGTGCAGAGTGGAGCTTCAGAGTGGAGCTTCAGAGTGCAGAGTGGAGCTTCAGAGTGGAGCTTCAGAGTGCAGAGTGGAGCTTCAGAGTGGAGCTTCAGAGTGGAGCTTCAGAGTGGAGCTTCAGAGTGGAGCTTCAGAGTGGAGCTTCAGAGTGGAGCTTCAGAGTGGAGCTTCAGAGTGCAGAGTGGAGCTTCAGAGTGCAGAGTGGAGCTTCAGAGTGCAGAGTGGAGCTTCAGAGTGCAGAGTGGAGCTTCAGAGTGCAGAGTGGAGCTTCAGAGTGGAGCTTCAGAGTGCAGAGTGGAGCTTCAGAGTGCAGAGTGGAGCTTCAGAGTGCAGAGTGGAGCTTCAGAGTGCAGAGTGGAGCTTCAGAGTGGAGCTTCAGAGTGGAGCTTCAGAGTGGAGCTTCAGAGTGGAGCTTCAGAGTGGAGCTTCAGAGTGGAGCTTCAGAGTGGAGCTTCAGAGTGGAGCTTCAGAGTGCAGAGTGGAGCTTCAGAGTGGAGCTTCAGAGTGGAGCTTCAGAGTGGAGCTTCAGAGTGGAGCTTCAGAGTGGAGCTTCAGAGTGGAGCTTCAGAGTGGAGCTTCAGAGTGGAGCTTCAGAGTGCAGAGTGGAGCTTCAGAGTGCAGAGTGGAGCTTCAGAGTGGAGCTTCAGAGTGCAGAGTGGAGCTTCAGAGTGCAGAGTGGAGCTTCAGAGTGGAGCTTCAGAGTGCAGAGTGGAGCTTCAGAGTGGAGCTTCAGAGTGCAGAGTGGAGCTTCAGAGTGGAGCTTCAGAGTGCAGAGTGGAGCTTCAGAGTGGAGCTTCAGAGTGGAGAGTGGAGCTTCAGAGTGGAGCTTCAGAGTGCAGAGTGGAGCTTCAGAGTGGAGCTTCAGAGTGGAGAGTGCAGAGTGGAGCTTCAGAGTGGAGCTTCAGAGTGGAGCTTCAGAGTGGAGCTTCAGAGTGCAGAGTGGAGCTTCAGAGTGCAGAGTGGAGCTTCAGAGTGCAGAGTGCAGAGTGGAGCTTCAGAGTGGAGCTTCAGAGTGGAGCTTCAGAGTGGAGCTTCAGAGTGCAGCTTCAGAGTGCAGAGTGGAGCTTCAGAGTGCAGAGTGGAGCTTCAGAGTGGAGCTTCAGAGTGCAGAGTGGAGCTTCAGAGTGCAGAGTGGAGCTTCAGAGTGGAGCTTCAGAGTGGAGCTTCAGAGTGGAGCTTCAGAGTGGAGCTTCAGAGTGGAGCTTCAGAGTGGAGCTTCAGAGTGGAGCTTCAGAGTGGAGCTTCAGAGGAGCTTCAGAGTGGAGCTTCAGAGTGCAGAGTGGAGCTTCAGAGTGGAGCTTCAGAGTGCAGAGTGGAGCTTCAGAGTGGAGCTTCAGAGTGCAGAGTGGAGCTTCAGAGTGGAGCTTCAGAGTGCAGAGTGGAGCTTCAGAGTGGAGCTTCAGAGTGCAGAGTGGAGCTTCAGAGTGGAGCTTCAGAGTGCAGAGTGGAGCTTCAGAGTGGAGCTTCAGAGTGGAGATTCAGAGTGGAGATTCAGAGTGGAGATTCAGAGTGGAGATTCAGAGTGGAGCTTCAGAGTGGAGCTTCAGAGTGGAGCTTCAGAGTGGAGCTTCAGAGTGGAGCTTCAGAGTGCAGAGTGGAGCTTCAGAGTGCAGAGTGGAGCTTCAGAGTGGAGCTTCAGAGTGCAGAGTGGAGCTTCAGAGTGGAGCTTCAGAGTGGAGCTTCAGAGTGCAGAGTGGAGCTTCAGAGTGGAGCTTCAGAGTGGAGCTTCAGAGTGCAGAGTGGAGCTTCAGAGTGGAGCTTCAGAGTGGAGCTTCAGAGTGGAGCTTCAGAGTGGAGCTTCAGAGTGGAGCTTCAGAGTGGAGCTTCAGAGTGGAGCTTCAGAGTGGAGCTTCAGAGTGCAGAGTGGAGCTTCAGAGTGCAGAGTGGAGCTTCAGAGTGGAGCTTCAGAGTGGAGCTTCAGAGTGGAGCTTCAGAGTGGAGCTTCAGAGTGGAGCTTCAGAGTGGAGCTTCAGAGTGCAGAGTGGAGCTGCAGATTCAGAGTGGAGCTGCAGAGTGCAGATTCAGAGTGGAGCTTCAGAGTGCAGAGTGGAGCTGCAGATTCAGAGTGGAGCTGCAGAGTGCAGATTCAGAGTGCAGAGTGGAGCTTCAGAGTGCAGATTCAGAGTGGAGCATCAGAGTGCAGATTCAGAGTGGAGCTTCAGAGTGCAGAGTGGAGCTTCAGAGTGCAGATTCAGAGTGGAGCTTCAGAGTGCAGAGTGGAGCTTCAGAGTGCAGATTCAGAGTGGAGCTTCAGAGTGCAGAGTGGAGCTTCAGAGTGCAGATTCAGAGTGGAGCTTCAGAGTGCAGAGTGGAGCTTCAGAGTGGAGCTTCAGAGTGCAGAGTGGAGCTTCAGAGTGCAGAGTGGAGCTTCAGAGTGCAGAGTGGAGCTTCAGAGTGGAGCTTCAGAGTGGAGCTTCAGAGTGGAGCTTCAGAGTGGAGCTTCAGAGTGGAGCTTCAGAGTGCAGAGTGGAGCTGCAGATTCAGAGTGGAGCTGCAGAGTGCAGATTCAGAGTGCAGAGTGGAGCTTCAGAGTGCAGATTCAGAGTGGAGCATCAGAGTGCAGATTCAGAGTGGAGCTTCAGAGTGCAGAGTGGAGCTTCAGAGTGCAGATTCAGAGTGGAGCTTCAGAGTGCAGAGTGGAGCTTCAGAGTGCAGATTCAGAGTGGAGCTTCAGAGTGCAGAGTGGAGCTTCAGAGTGGAGCTTCAGAGTGCAGAGTGGAGCTTCAGAGTGCAGAGTGGAGCTTCAGAGTGCAGAGTGGAGCTTCAGAGTGCAGAGTGGAGCTTCAGAGTGCAGAGTGGAGCTTCAGAGTGGAGCTTCAGAGTGGAGCTTCAGAGTGGAGCTTCAGAGTGGAGCTTCAGAGTGGAGCTTCAGAGTGGAGCTTCAGAGTGGAGCTTCAGAGTGGAGCTTCAGAGTGGAGCTTCAGAGTGGAGCTGCAGAGTGGAGCTTCAGAGTGCAGCTTCAGAGTGCAGAGTGGAGCTTCAGAGTGCAGAGTGGAGCTTCAGAGTGCAGAGTGGAGCTTCAGAGTGCAGAGTGGAGCTTCAGAGTGCAGAGTGGAGCTTCAGAGTGCAGAGTGGAGCTTCAGAGTGGAGCTTCAGAGTGGAGCTTCAGAGTGGAGCTTCAGAGTGGAGCTTCAGAGTGGAGCTTCAGAGTGGAGCTTCAGAGTGGAGCTTCAGAGTGGAGCTTCAGAGTGGAGCTTCAGAGTGGAGCTTCAGAGTGCAGCTTCAGAGTGCAGAGTGGAGCTTCAGAGTGCAGAGTGGAGCTTCAGAGTGCAGCTTCAGAGTGCAGAGTGGAGCTTCAGAGTGCAGAGTGGAGCTTCAGAGTGCAGAGTGGAGCTTCAGAGTGCAGAGTGGAGCTTCAGAGTGCAGAGTGGAGCTTCAGAGTGCAGAGTGGAGCTTCAGAGTGGAGCTTCAGAGTGTCAAGAGCAATGCCAATAGCTCTAACTTTAACAAAGGCAAAACCATTGCATTGTAAATGCTTGTTAGCCTTTTGACTTCTGTGGATCCCAACTGAACCACTTCTGGAAACCTTGAGCCTAAGCAGCTTCTGTGATTTAAACCTCAAAACAATGCACGTGAATAGAATTATTAATCACATCTTTATTTGCGCTCTTAATTAAAACCACTGCAAATAAAAAAAATAGAAGAAAAGGGAAGCCAATATGCATCAATTCATCCACACATTGGTTGTAACCATGAACCAGATAAGATCTAAAATTGGGAAGTGCAGGGCATCAGCTGGCAAATTATGAAACAACTAAAGACTAAAATGAATTCAGGAGAACTGCCAGAGTGCAAAGCGGAAAAACAGATTGCTTTCAACTGTGTTACCCTCCCTTTTGTAATTGCACTTAGTTCCAGCTCAATCCTGCCATGTGCAACATAATCATTCAATTGAAAACATTCCTCCTTTTAAATGTTAACAGCTAAAACAGTCCAACCATATACATGGAAAAAGTGCTCTTTTGGCCCAGTTTGTGCAATTTCCCAAGATTTACATCAGCAAATCCTGTCCAGATTAGTGCTAAATAGTCATTCAATTAAAAAACCTTTGACCCATTAGTTACAGCGGTCAAATTATGCAAGTCAATAGGGCGGGGGGGGGGGAGTACTTTCAGCACAGCTGGTGAGAAAGTCTTCTCTTGTTGTTGGTCAATCGGCAGTGGTTGATCAGTCTATGCAAGTTTGCGTACAGTTCAACCGGTGGTCCTTTCGTTGCCTGCTTGAATTGCTCCATTGGCGCCCAACTGGATAAGATGACAATACCAATTCATAAGCCAATTTCAATGTAGTGGCTTTTCCACGGGTGAGAGCTTTTTTACTTGGTCCTTGGTGAGGGAGAGGATCAGCTGGGTGTCATCGGTGTAGGTGTCATCGGTGTAGGTGTTCAAAAGATCCACGATCCACCATCACCAGCAACAGGTTGCACGCAGAAGCTGGAACAAGATCACCGCCGACCAGCTCGCCGCATCCCTGAGCCAGCACCCTCCCACCAGCTCAGCCAACCCCAGCCAGGCCACCGACAACCTCACGAAGTGGATCAGCACCTGCGCTGACGACCTCGCCCCACTGAGGACCCCGCCCAACAGACCCGGCAGTAAGAAAGCACCATGGTTCACCGACGAACTCAAGAGCTCCAAGAAGAACTGCCGAGCCCTCGAGAGAGCCTGGCGCAGAGACCCAACACCAGACAACATGACCACCCTCAAGCTCGCCACTCGAAAACATCATCAACTGATCCACGCCACCAAGAAAACTGCATTCAAGGAACGGCTAGACAACAACGCACACAACAGCAAGGAACTCTTCAACATCGTTAAAGAGCTCTCCAACCCCAACGCCGGAAACAACGACATCACCCCATCGCAAGACCTCTGCAACTCCCTCACCTCCTACTTCCACAACAAGATCGCAGACATACACAACAGCTTCAGCACACAACCAACGCTCCCCACGACCGCACCAACGCCCCCCACCACCTCCATCTGCGCCTGGACCCCGATTACCACCGAAGACACCATCCGTACAATGAACTCCATCCACTCCGGATCTCCAACCGACCCCTGCCCTCACCACGTCTTCAACAAGGCCAACGCTGTCATCGCTCCCCACCTGCGGGACATCATCAACACCTCCTTCGACACCGCGACCTTCCCGGAGAGCTGGAAGCATGCCGAACTCAGCGCCCTACTAAAGAAACCATCAGCGGACCCCACCGAACTAAAAAACTACCGCCCCATCTCGCTCCTCCCGTTTCCGGCCAAAGTCATCGAGAAGACCCATCTCTCCTTCAGGAAGCAGCTCAAGACCTGGCTGTTCGAGCAGTAGCGGACCCCCCTCCCCAAGCGCCTTGAGACCCTCCGGGTGAGTAGCGCGCTTTACAAATGTTTCTGATTGATTGATTGGAGATGATGTTGATATTGTGCAGTCGGCTATGTGGGCCAGAGGTACCATGTAGACGTGTCGGGCTGAGGGAAGATCCTTGGGGTACACCACAGATGATCTCAAAGGCTTTGGAATGGAAAGGTGGGAGCGGGACACTCTGGGTTCTGTCAGAGAGGAAGGAGGTGGTCCATTCCAGAGCCTTGTTTTGGATCCCTGCATTGTGGAGGCGGGTGGGTAGGGTGGGGTGGCAAACTGTGTCAAAGGCGGCTGAGAGTTCCAGGAGGAAGAGGGCCGAGGTTTCACCGTTGTCCAACAGGGCCCTGAACGCGTCGGTGGCAGTGGTGAGGGCAGTTTTGGTACTGTGTTGCTGCTGAACCCAGACTGGGATGCGTCCAGGATGTTGTTCTCCTCGAGGTGGCGGGTCAGTTGTCCATTGAGGATCTTCTCGAT
Source organism: Lissotriton helveticus (assembly GCF_964261635.1). Lineage (NCBI taxonomy): Eukaryota > Metazoa > Chordata > Amphibia > Caudata > Salamandridae > Lissotriton > Lissotriton helveticus. The sequence goes on from NC_136065.1 coordinate 1,289,771,346, forward strand.
GACCTTCACTGGGAATGCGAGCAGGGAGATGGGCCGGAAGTTCCTGAGGTCTCTCAAATCTGCTTTGGGATTCGTGATTAGGGCGTTAATCTCGGCGTGCTTCCAGCTCTCTGGGAAGGTTGCAGTCTCGAAGGAGGTGTTGATGACCTTGCGGAGATGGGGTGCGATGGAGGCGTAGGCTTTGTTGAAGATGTGGTGCGGGCAAGGGTCTGATGGGGAGCCGGAGTGGATGGTGCTCATGATTTTGATGGTGTTGGCGTCGTTCACGTTGGTCCAGGCGAGCAGGGGGTTGATGTGGGTGTTGGCCGGAGGGTCTTAGGTGTCGATGGCTGTCAGGGCGGTTTCATTGTTGAAGCTGTTGTGGATGTCTGCCATCTTGCGGTGAAAGAAGGTGGCTAGGGAGTTGCACAGGTCTTGCGAAGGTGGGATGTTATTGGTGTTGGAGCTGGGGTTGGAGAGTTCTTTCACGATGTTGAAGAGCCCTTTGCTGTCCTAAGGCCAACAAAAGTGAATACAATGACAATAGGAGGAGTCAAGGCACAAGACTCTGGGTTAACCCTGCAGAAAGTGTCAAGTCCAACACTTCCCATCTGAAAAAACCTGTCTATGCAGGAGTCGCATTTATAACTGTACAATATAGTGTATAGACTATGAAAATTTCCCCCATTAAATTTAAAGAGGGAAAAGTCCATATTCATTTTGGAGTACAGATTTTCTTGCGGAAAGCACCAAAATCCTCATGTTATGCCCCATTTTTAGGGGCAGACTTGTTAGTGCTGCTATTTATCGTACCTGGTAAATTCCAAACCCTAACATATTGTATTTTACCGGGGGTGATAAACAGCACCATATCCTCCAATGCACACTGAGATGTAAAGGCCATAATGTATGTTTGTTTTACAAAGTTGATAAATTATTGTTTGAAGATCTACTGTTTCACTTGTGATTATTGGTTTCATTTATTTATGGGGTATAATTGTTTTACCCATTTGTATTTAGCTCACTATTGTCTTACTGCTTTGTCGAAGACCAGGATGATTTTCCTTAGATCCAGTGCGCTGTCTAGTGATCCCGATCTCTACTTTGAGAAATGCTTGTTTTCCCATTACATCTACACATTTTGAGGACAGACTTCTAAATAGTCTGGTAATTCCAATCTGGCATTCCATTTCTGGAAATGATGGGGCTTGAATAGATAATCTCTTATAATATTTACTCTATTGATGGATTTTGCTCATGGTTGAGAGATTGAATGGTGCTTATGTATGGGGATATGTAGGTGGCTACCATGAAAAGATAGTGAGGAGTCACTTGGAAAAGTGTTCTTTGTTCTCGATGTGACTGATTGAAAGGTGATTATTAATTTCATAGCGACTCCTATGTGGGCCCCTCATAGCCAGAGCTTTGAGACACCCAGTGGCCGAAGCCAGGCCTTGCAGTGTCATAGAGAGACCCTAAGGCAGGAGTTAGGTTACATTGCACTAAATATATATTTTATGACTGCATTATCTTAATACAATCTGAATAATAGAAACATTTACATTTGCTTTTCATTTACATACATCACGTTTATTATTTCACTTGCACACACATAGGGTTAATATTTCTTTTTATTTAGTCTCTTTATAGTTTGGCCTTGTACTGGTGCCCATGGAAAAAAAGAAGAGCTGCTTTCTCAAGAAGCAACGCTGAATACATAGTATTAGGAATTTACATGAAATTACAAATGAGATATAAGCCCCATGTTACGAAAGTACACAAACAGCCAACAGTGATAAATATCTTGTATTAGGGAATTACATACACACCCAACTGAGATAAATATTCTATATTAAGAATTTGCATATATGTTTCTAGGGAGCTAACTACACTGTATTAGGAATTGCTTGTCAAGGGTCATCTTTGTATGACCGGCCCAAAACGTAGCCTTTATATTTCAACAATGTCAGTGGTGGCTGCTAGCAGGGACAAGTGGTGGGGCAGTGTTGGAGGGCAATAATAAAAAGAAATAGAAAAGAAAACATACCTGCCTTCTCAGCGCTCTTCAACTCCTGATGCACAAGCTCCCAGACTCCCCGCGGCAATCATGACCCTCCTCTCATGCTGGTATTACCCAACTTGAGAGAAGCGCAGGGATTGGGCAGAGCGGGCCGGTTTTACGCTCCAATGTGCCTGGTACACTGACATAATATTGAAACCAAAAATATTGTGCTCCCAAATATCATGGCAAAAAAATTGATCACAAAAATATTGTTTTTGTATACATATAAAAGTAGGTACGAAAATATCAAAAAAATATATAATTTTAAACTAATACTGGAAAAATATAAACAAAAATAGAGTTATTTAATATATATAGTTTAAAATAGTAAATATTAAATATGTTAACTTGTAACATTGATATAATGTTAATGAACTAATTTTTAAATAATGTTAAAAAATATATATTTCAAAATATACTTATTTAAACACACACACATATATGTATGTGTGTATGCTTATGTACAATTATATAATGTAAAACTATACAAAATTTCATTTTAATTTATAATACACAGAAAAATTCAACAATAGAAAAAAGCATGTTTTACTAAATATATCTTAAAAATAACATCAGTTTCTTAATATAATCAGACTAAATACACAAACACATAATAATACATATGTAAACAATATTTAAAAAATCTTACATAAAAATAATTATGAATATACTAGTCTCACTCCATTCAGTGCAATGGTAGGGAAAGCGTTGGACTGAGAAGGATTATAATGTACTCTTTCCACTCGAGTCTGCGCAAAAGTAGGGATAGTGCTGGACTGCAGAGGGGTACAATGTATTATTCCCCCTCCAGTCTGTGCATCAGTAGGTAAAATATTACACTGTAGGGAAAGTGTTGAATGGCTGAGGGGTACAAATTACTATTCCCAATCCCATCTGTGCAAACGTAGGGAAAGCTTTACTCTGTGGAGGGGTAAAATGGACTATTCCCCCTCAAGTCGATGCAACAATAGGGAAAGCGTTGGACTTTAGAGAGGTCAAATTTGCTATTCCCACTACAGTTTGTGCAACAGTAGGAAAATATTTGGACTCAGGAGCGGTAACATTTGCTATTGCCTCTCCAGTCCTTGGAACAGTAGCGAAAGCGTTAGACTCAGAAGGGGTAACATTTCAATTCCCACCCCAATTGGTGCAACAGTAGGGAAATAATTGGAATCAAGAGGGGTAAAATGTACTATTCCACTCCAGTCTGTGTAACAGTAGAGAAAGAATTAGGCTGCAGAGGGGTAACATTTACTATTCCCACTTCAGTCAGTGCAACAGTAGGGAAAGCGTTGGACTCAGGAGGGGTAAAGGATAAATAATATTCAAAATGCTATTAATTGATAATTTAATTACATCCCACACTATACTCCCACATACCTAGCCGCCCAAATTCAAATATGATTAAAAGAAAAAATGATATCACAATTAGTATATTAACTAATAAATATAATAATAATAATCTAATAATTAATTGTTAATTATTACTTAAATAACTTCCCACCTATTTCCCCTGAAAACTCAACCTACACATAATATATAACATGAAAAATATATTTATTGCATGGTTTACATAATTATAAATAGATTACATATTTTAACTATAATTAATAAAAATGTAATATGTAATTAACTTACCGTCCTGTACGCCTACAAATCCAAAAACCCGCACCTAAAATATAACTTCAAAGATATAATTACACAATATACATAATTATTTATCAATGAATTAATTAATACTTAATTATTAATCAATTGTTACTTAACTTCCCAGCCTATACCCCTACAAACAAACCCAACAACCCTCACCTAAAATAAAACTTAATAAAAACAATATTATGAAATTCATAATTATCAATTAAATAATTATCAATTATCAATGAATTGTTACGTAATTAACTTCCCATCCTACACCCCTACAAACCCAACAACCTACAGTTAAAATATAATGTAACAAAATAACAATTACACAATTTACGGAATTATTATTTAAATAATTACCATTGTTTAAAAATTAATTATTAATTATGCCTAACTAGCTTTCCACTGTGTTCCCCCATAAGCCTCCCAATCTGCTACAACACTATAAATTACTATTAACAATCAAAGTAGAATTATAATTCACTTAAAATTGTAAACTATATTTAAAAACATTACCAACCATTTTACAAACACTATTTATCACTTACAATTACAATATTGTTTAATACACATAAAGATAATAACAAAACAATGTTTTTACAACTATATTATTTTAAACGATTAATGATATTCTTGAAAATGAAATTACTTACCTTGAAAAATCGATATTTTGGCAACGATATTCCTGCATCACGATATTCCTGTAGCACAATATTGAATACTCAAGATTAGTTTCACTCGGGGGGAGGAGCCAAGCTCGCGTCCGAGATGGCCGTGTTTTAGCTCGGCTCCGTTCGCCTGCCTGTTTTTATCGTCTATCCTGCCGTTATCCTGCCCCGGGAAGCCCTCTTTGCTGTGCTGTAGTGCTAAGACGCCTTGCAGGCACTCACCTTTTGCTCCGGTGGTCCGGGGTGCCGTGGATCCTGTGCGGCGCTCCCGCTCGCTTCGGGGCCTCCGGGGCGGGCTGGCCTGGACCTTCTCGGCGGCGCCCGGACGGGACGGAGCACGATGATCGGCCCTTGATGGCGCAGTGGACGTGGTCGTGGAGGCCGTTGTGCGTGTAGGCCGGCTGTGCTTGCTGGCCGGCTCCGGTGGGCCGGAGGCTTTGGGTGGAGGCGCTGCCTTCCATTGACGGGGCTACTCGTATATCTGGCTTGCTCCCCCTTTGTTCTCCGGTCCGGCCATTTTGATTTCTTCCGCCCGGACTCGGAGAACGGGACCGGCGGCACTGGGGAGCCGGCGATTCCCCATCTTCTGGTGGCCCCCCTTCCTGCCCCGGGGTGCCCTGCCGCCGGTCGGCTGGTCTTCATTTGTCTCGCTGCTGCCCCGACGGAGGTTGACGGCCGCCGCGGCCTCGCCGGGCTTCCAAGATGGCGGCCGACCCTGAGTGTCTCAGCCGGGCCTGGACGAGCGCTGGAGGCCCGCCGCATGGCCCGGGTGCCGGATACTGTAAAGGTTTTCCTACACTTAAGGATATCCTGGACGCCCTGCACTCCTGGCGAGCTTCTGTGGCTGCACCCGTCTTCGCCCTGGAGGTGGATCCTCTCTTCGGGCCGTTCGGGCCCCCAAAACCGGGTGTGGCTTCACCGTTGCAGGGTGCGGCTGGAACTATCCTAGGAAATATGGCCCCGGCGACAGCCGCGTCTGTGGGTGTGCGGAGTTCCGTTGCCCTTCATCGTCCTGTGCTGTCTCCTTTGCCGCTGGTCCGGGGGCCGGATTCCGTCTGGCCTGGACTCGATGACTCTTCCTGCCCCTTTTCGCCTCGACTGACCGGCCATGGCTCCTGTGCCAACCCAGCTGGGTCGGCCTCTCTTGAACTGTCCCTGAAACTGTGCCTGCATTGTGTGCGATGTTCCATGACTTTCCTGGATCTTCCGTGTTTTACTCCACGTGTCCTATCTGGACTGCCGTCAGATCTCCCTGTTCTATGCCTTCGGTTCTTTGCGGTCTGGTTCTTGGTGGATCGGACGGCTACAACTTTGGACAAACAAGGACAGGGCTGATACAAATTTGCCTCTGTGTGCGGTAGTCTTGTACTGGTTGGATGATCGGCATGTAACGGTACGATTATGTGTGACTTTATGGTGCTCCTGGAGTGTATCCTGATAATTTTTGACTTCCCGAGGGCTCTGCCCTTTTTCTCAGGCGGGTGGGTGGGTGCAGATAATACTGTTCCTTGGCCCTCTCCCGTGTGTGTTTTCTTCCCTTTTTCCCTTCCCCTCCCCTCCCTCGTTTTTGTCTTCTGTTTTCGTCTTGTCTTTGCTCTTCTATATTTCGGGTTCTAATTAGGGCGACAGGCACGCTGCTGGGGGGTAGGCCATAGCCTTCTGCAGGGGTGCAGGGTGGGCTTGAGGGGTGGGTGGGGGGGTCTGTCACTTTGAGGGGTCTTTTTCCCCCCCTTTTTTCTCCCTTTTTTGTTCTATGGCTTTTATTTATTTATTTATTTATTTAATTGCTTCTATAGCGCAAGAATCGAGCCCGGAATGGGTTATCTCCGCGCTTTGCCGCAAACACAGGTGTCGAGAACCACTTTACAGAAGGCTTGAAAATGCAAAATGAGACAGCTGTGGCTTATGTTTCTGTAAACAGATTGGTTTTTAGCATTTTCCTGAATGTAAGGTGGTTGGAGGTCTGCCTGAGGCTAAGGGGCAGGTTATTCCACAAAGTCGGCCCTACTGAAGAGAGGGCACGGCCACCTTGTCTAGTTTTTTTAATGAAAGGAGATTTAAGCAGGAGCTGGTTACTAGATCGTAGATCACGTTCTGGTCTGTAAGGCTGGAGTAATTGGGTTAAGTAGTTGGGGCCATTTCCAAATAGACATTTGTGGACAGTACAGCAGATCTTAAATTTAACCCGTTGACGTACTGGGAGCCAATGTAGTTCTCTCAGCAGGGGGCCGGAAGATGTTCTTGGGGGGGCATTCAGAATCAATCTGGCCGCCGTATTCTGGACCACCTGCAGTCGATTGATGGCATCTTCATTGGCTTGTATCAGAAGCCCATTGCAATAGTCAAGGCGACTTATTACAAAGGCCTGAACCAAGGTCTTTCTGTAAGTGTCCGGTAAAAGAGGAAAAATTTGTCTAAGTAAGCCGATGGTGTGAAAGCAGGCTCCTGCAATCATGTTTGCGTGATCTTTTAGGGTTAAATTTTGATCCAGTTTCACTCCCAGATTTTTTATAGTGGATTTTGGGGAAGGTACTGGTCCCAGATCTATGGGCCACCAGTCGGGAGACCAGAGCATGCTAGCTTTGCCAAAGAGCATCACTTCTGTCTTCCCGACATTACACTGGAGGTAATTGGACGCCAGTTAGAGATGGCCCTTATACCTTCCGCAAAGTGTTCCCTAACATTGGAGTTAAGGGTGTGGAAAGGGTAGAGGAGTTGGGTGTCGTCGGCGTACGACACAGGTGTGAATCCGTACTTCCTCACAATCTCAGCAAGGGGGGCCACATACACATTGAATAGTGTGGGGCTTAGGCATGAGCCCTGTGGCACCCCCTTGGTGAGCACCCTGGAGATGGAGTGATAGGGGCCCAGGCTGACAGATTGTGCGCGCCCAGATAGGAAACTCTCCAGCCATGCAAGCGCCTGACCTCTAATGCCCACTCCTTGTAGTCGGTTCAGCAGGATTTTGTGCGATACAGTATCAAAAGCAGCTGACAGGTCTAGCAGCACCAGAATCATCGAGCCTCCTCTATCCTGTGACATCTTGATATTGTCGGTCACGGAGAGGAGAGCAGATTCGGTGCTGTAGTTGGGCCTGAACCCAGATTGAGATTGGTCCAGGCCCCCTGTCGCTTCAATGAAACTGGAGATCTGGATGTTAACAAATTTCTCAGCCAACTTGGTCAGGAGGGGCAAAAGAGAGATAGGGCGGAGGTTGGAGAGTTCTGTCCAAGGGGAGGTGGCATTTTTGCGTATAGGATTCACAACTGCCTCTTTCCACTGTTGCGGGAGTTTAACTTCTTTGAAAGAAAGATTAAGGATTTTAGTAATAATAGGGCAGAGTAATCTGCCCAGGTTATTAAATAGCCTAGCAGGGAGATGATCACGAGGGGAGCCAGATTTCACATTACTCAGTAAAGTAAGTAATTCACTCTCTGTGACTTCTGGAAAGACTTCGAGGATCTCTGTAGGGGCTTCTTTGCCTGAGGCGCTTGGGTCTTCCAAATTATTCGGGTGTTTGGCCAAAATTTTATTGTAAATGGTATCAATTTTGTGCTCAAAAAATTGGGAAATGTTATTGCACAACTCTTGTGAGAAGGTGTCAGGGCTTTCGCACGCCAGCGGGTTGGCAAAAGTCCGGAGAATTTTGTATAATTCTTTTGTTGAGTTGGCAGCTCCATCAAGCTGGGACAGCAGGCAGGTTTTCCTTGTCTTTTTGATATTTTTATAGTAGGTGGATATCGCCTGCTGATAGAGTTCCTTGCTGGCGAGAGAGTGGTTTTTTCTCCATTGTTTTTCCAGCTTCCTACATTTTTGTTTCTCTATTTTTAGTGATTCGGAATACCATATTTCTTTTTTTGTAGTCAAAGGTTTTATGACAGTCTTTTGTGGGGCTAAAGAGTTTATGGTATCCAGAAGAGTGTTGTTTAGTTTGGATAGAGCCATGTCAACATTGTCAGAATCAGAGATTGTTGGCTCATTCCAGACTTGTTCGAAGGAGTCCTGAGTGATTTTATGCCATGATCTTTTTGTAATTCTCAGAGTATTCACTTTTTCGGGACTCTGTCTTGTCATGTGTCCCCTGGGGTGTTTCTGATGCATTGACCTTCCGGTCGTATTGTGATTATGGCTCGCTATGTGTTCTGTCATCGACCTTTAATGGATGCCGTGTACCGGTTTCTGTTTTCCTGCTTTGTCGCCGGGGGGCGCGTGGTTGGGTAGGAGTCCCTTCCTTTTCCTTTTTCTTCCTTCCCCTCCCTCTTTCATGAGGGATTTCCTTCCTTTCGTTGGGGTGCGTATCGTATTGCTTTTTCCGATGGGGTCTTTTTTACTTATGTTTGTTAATTCGGGTTGTTGCTGTGGTGGGTGGGCGCTGTACGGCGAACGCCATTGCTCTCCTTGTGGTACTCCGATTGTGCTTGTATTTCTCGATATGTTTACTTCGTGTTGGCTTTATCCTGTATTTTTATGATCGCCGGATCGCGGCTCACCACGGCCCCTCCCTTGTTGTTTGACTTACTGCCCGTCATGATCCTGTACTCCCCGTCCCGTAAAAGAAAATCAACCTTCCAATATCCTGTCCCTGCTGATTGCTCTATGGCTTTTGGTGTATCTCCTGTGTTCTTGCTGTCATATCCTGTGGACAACTTTGTATTGCTAATTATGCTTTTGCTATGTGGTGGCCAGCCCGTTGGGTTGTAGGCCCGTATTTGTGAGCACTCTTTGTACAATGAAGGTTTTAAAAAAAAAAAAAAGATTCGTTTCACTCGATAGTTGTAACTCAATATGTATCACTCTTTCTAAACTCATATGTTCTAGCAGCCAGATTAATTAATTTTCCCTTGTGATCGTCTCTTGAAATACCCCCTCACCGGGCCCCACCGCTCTTACTTGCAGCGGCCGCGGCTTTGTTCTAGTCTCAGCCCTCTCATTTTGAGGGACACTGCAAAATACTATGGAACCTTGCAGATTTGCTCTTAACATTTAAACCAGTGTTTAAGACAAAGTGCCACCTGTTTGGATGCGCACAGGTCTGACATGGTGTCAGCCAACGGATACGGTGACAGATTGGTCCCACCGTGCTGTAAGCCGTGCTGTAAGCTGCAGGAAAAGTAAAGGAAACACCCATTGGTACTTTGGAACCCCACTGGGAGGGGTGTCCTATTGCGAGGCCGGGGTTGCATCTCTGTTATGTTTTACTAACAATTTACCTCATAGGCCTAATTGTAATGGCTTTAAATAGGAACATATTTTAGTTAGAGAGGCTCTCTTGATGATTCCTAATCCTTGCATGCTAGACAGCCGTGAAGCATTGGCGCCGCTTCCTTCAGGCTTTAAAGTGTGGCCCTTCGAAGTACACTCACTCAGCACTCATTACATCTGCACCTGCGCAATGCTGGCTGAGGACGCCAAGCCCTCTGCTGTACATTGTAAAGTCGGAGTGGCAGACAAGATGGGTGCTGTGACGCACCCTGGATACTGCTGAAGCAAACTCAGAGCCTGCGACTGGTTGACAGCTTTACATTTTTTAAGTACAGCACGCTGCTCTTCCTTGTTTGCGGCCTACTACAAGCATTATGTTGCTTGGCCTTTACCTTCTTTCAGAAGATAGATCATGTGGAGCTAATTCTAGTGGCCTACAGGGTTGGAATAAGTGTCCAGCAAAAGTGCCCTAACAATGTATACAATGTTCATTATCAACAGTTACGGCTGTCACAACACGAAAATGGGGGGCCAGGGAAAGGTCAGGCAGGCTGTGGTGGGGGCAGGGTTGGAGGAAAAAATATATTTTTTAAATACCTTTTGCCCCACAGCCTCCGATGCCAACGGCAGTCTCCCACCTTGAAGCTTTCCCAGCAGTCTCTGGGAAAGCAGAGACTGCTCTGCCAATTCAGATGCTGCTCTGAGAGAGCAGCATATGGATTGGTCTGAGCGGCCTCCTCTGCCACTCAGACACTGCCTGTGAGCCTGAGGTATTCTCCAACAGCCGGGATCACAGAAGAGTTGGAGAAATAGAAGTGCGCATGTAGGTTTGGTTGGCCTAGGACGGCCGGCCAAACATACATGCGCACTTCTAAGTGCCACCACCTGCCTGTCATGGGTCGGCCCAGCACCGCCCTCCACGCATGTCTTATCCAGTCAAAGGAAAATAATAATGTTATTACTTCATTATCATTTTATTTTCTTTGACTGGCTCTGACGAGTGGGGCAAAGCTCCTCTGCCATTACGGAGGAGCTGCCCCTGGTTGTCAACTAGAGCATGTGCAAAACAAGCAAACACGCAAACAAGAAGGGCGTTGCTAGTCTAATTATCTTCCCATTCTTACATTCTACCAAGAGGTACTTAAAGAATCTTGATAAAATCGTTCACAAATGTTATGTTATGTTATGTTATGTAACTTTTATATAGCGCACGGCTACTCGATATGAGTGTCCCGGCGCTTTCCACCTGCAGCTCAGAGTAAAAATAACACAACACAGCTAAAATGAGGAAAAAAAACAACAGAGGAAAACAATAAGAGCAATAGACAGTAAAAACAGACTAAAGATTAGAAAGCCAGGTCTTCAGGCTCTTCCTGAACTGGAGCAAATTGGCAGTGCTGCGGAGCGGAAGAGGAAGCAAATTCCACAGCTGGGGGGCTCTGCAGCTGAAAGAACGCCCTCCCACGCGGGCCTTCCTCACCCGCGGGACCACCGCTTTAAAGAGGGATTCCGAACGCAGGGAGCGGACTGGACGATAGAAAGCCAGTCTCCGCCGCAGATATCCAGCCCCTGATCCATATAGGGCTTTATGCATCAGAGTCAGGGATTTGAACTGGATCCGCTTCCTGATAGGCAGCCAGTGTAGCGTCTGAAGCAGCCCGGAAGCTCGAGCTCGTCTGCGTAGGCCAAAAATAGCCCGGGCAAATGTGTGGCACAGAAAAAAACCCAGTTTTTCTGCAGTTCCAGCTGGTGCAGCCGCGTGTTGTCATAGCACCACACACCCCAGGTGTCTGTACTAGAGGTGTTTGAAGGATTGGTAGCAGTGTTAGCTCTGTGGGGTTTGAACATGAGACCTTCTGGGAGTCTGTGGCTGTTGACAGCAAACATTTTAGCCGTACTATCCAGTCTCATGATACCTGTACTAATAAAATGCTAAACAACCGCACACCTGGCCATAAAAACATGTTTTTTGTTATATAGGTAACTTCCAAAGCTTAGACTCAGTTAAGATGTGAACAGACAGAGACACAAACTGAAACAGTGCAGCCACTCTTACTGCAATACACGAGGACATTTACCAACATATGCAAGGATTTGCTCACCAATTGATGTTTCTACTCGAGCCTTGGGAAAGCACTAGGCAGAGAAGTCACTGGTGGTGAAACACGTGATGGCGGAGCCAAGTATAATCTCTACACAAAGAAGATACACAGAACTAGATACACAGAACTTCACCTCATTATTAATTCAATCCAAAAGTGTTTACCTTGAACTCTACATTAGTCTGTCACAAGAAAATGAATGGAAAAAAGTCAAACTTTTTTTTGTTATAGCCTGATGAGCATTTGTTTCATGTTGCAAATTAAATATTCAAAACATTCTTTATTTAATGTGCTTATAGAGAACATGGCCTCACTTATTACTAGAAGGATATATATCACCTTTCGATTTATCCATAATTGGCTTTTTGAATTAGGGTCCTCCGAGCTTAAGACCCTCAACCTATTTCACTCAACCAGAGTAGTGTTGTCATACAAGGTAGACATGCTGAGGTAGCACAGGAGATGGTATTCTTTCCCTTGTAACATTAGTGTAATCATAGCAACACAGGCCCTACTGGTGTACACAAAAACATATTTATTTAAATTCATGGAAAGAATGCCCTAGAAATCCATTTGCTTTTTCTGTACACAGATGCTATTGCAGAAAGAATAAGATATGCATATTAGTCTATTTTTCTTTATAACTCAACAAACTTTATTGGGGGATTTTGTATTTTGTTGCATCTTTCAAATGTACTGTGTACATAAATTGATAAATGTCTAACTTGCTTTTTCGAGCAGTACAATCACTGATAAAAAAGAATGAACACATCAATCAAGCATCCACTGGCTTGTATCTTTGCATATTAATCTATTACCGCCCTCAAGCCTAGCTGAGCCTGACATAATAGGCAAAGTCATTCAATTTAGTAGCAATAAGTGCAGTATTTGCTTTCTAAGATGGAACCTGCCCTGGGTAAAATTGATTGACTGTGTCATACTTCGTACCCAGCGGCAGTGATGACTTTCTGCTGCATAATATCCTGTGGACACGACATCCTGCTGCACGGGATCAGAGAGACTGTGCATCTGCAGCCTTCCCACCCCGGTATGTGTTGCTGGAGATGTATGGGGGGAGTTTATGCTCCTCAAAGCATGTGTAGTGGCCAGCAAAGCACAGCAGGGTAGGAGACGGCGACGGCGAGGGGAACCAGTCCATCCATGTCCTTTGAAGAAACAATGTATCACTGGCGCAAATGTGCCCTCAACAGATTTGCAGAGGTTGTGATTCAAGAAATGATGCTACTTTAAACACCCCCATCTTCAGGCGCAGGTAAAGAATTGATGCTACATTTGGGTCTGGAAAGATCTTATCAAAAGAGTTTCGTAAACTGTAAATGAAGATTTGGAGAGAACAAAGTATCTTTCTGAGGGAACCCCTGCCATAGATACTCTAAATATGTGTACTCTAAAGAGTATTTATATAGATGCATGGGAACAGTCAGTTGGTATGGACTATGATATTGGTAGGTCTGCCTTGATGATGCAGCTGTTTGCTGAATCTTTTATTACTCCCCAAAAACATATAAAAGCTTTAGGTTTCAGAGGAGTAGTCATAATTCACCTTATGATATTGACTGATGTATCATTTCACATCCAAGGAAGTGCTTCCATGCCAATACATACAGTCTACTGTTTTCAGCTTGTGGGATGCAAGAATTACCTGGTGAATGTAGAAGCCTGCTTGTAAAGAAGGGCACCACTCTAAAAGCAACACGTTCTGCATTTAAAGCAAATTCGTATTTGAAGTATGAGCTAAAACTTAAGGGTAGAGGAGTTGGCCTAATGGCTAGGGCTGTCACCCTCGAATCTAGGCAACTGGGTTCGAGTCTCAGCAATGACAGCTGAACATCCTGTGATTCTGGGCAAATCACTTAATCTCCCCATGCCTAACAAAAATGAATGTGTCCTCATGTAAGGCAACTGGTGCTATGTAATGCGCTCTGATACCCGATTCAGGTCAAGTTTGCGCTATATAAAACTGTGTTAAAAAAAAAGATCTTGGCGGAGGGGATACTCTGTCACAAACATGATGGATATTCTGCCTGTCATATAACAAGTTCCATAGGAGATACTGTAATTTTAATTTTGTAAAATGAGACATCCGTTATGTTTGTGACGGAGTAACCCTGTCCGCCAAGTTTGTAGTCACACCCTAAGTATGCAAATGCTTTGAACAGTGGGGCACATAATGATGGTGGTCAGATGAGTGTCCAACCCCCATTGCCTGACAAGAGTTTGGTGGTCCCACCTCCCAATTGCAATGTGCCCGCTAGATGGATGGGCGGAAAAGTCCTCAATAACTCTGCAGCTTGTACTGCGGCCTTGGAAAAGACCCGCAGCACAAGCTGCAGTGTTATTGAGCCCTTTGTTCACATTCATGCATTGTGTGCCAGGCACCATGTGATGCCTGGCACAGGGTGCATGAATGTGCGTGGGACCACCACATGTGCCCCAAGAGCCACTTTACAGTGGCCATGGGGATCCTGCTTGGGGACCCCAAAGTCCCTTTCTGCCTACCTTTTCATGGTGGTGGGGCCGCCATGAACAGGCATTTGGAAAGGGACATTATGATCCTGACGACAGTGCCTGAGCAGGCACCACCTCCATTCAGATCACGATTCCAACCACCACCCCGTCTGGAACAGTAGGTCCCATTGAAGGCTGCAATCCGTCCCCCGACAGTCAAGGGTCTGCGACCGCCTGCATCATAACGTGGCAGTGGGCCCAAAGAGCTTTCTGTTGTTGGACTGCCACCAACTGCCTGTTGGTGGCTGTCCCACCGGATTTGTAATGGTGCCCTTTGTGTCATGTTATTTTTACACAAAACTGTTTTAGGGTAAAACAACTCAATAAAAGCATTTTAAAAAACTTGTAATAAATATTAACCATTATTTGTACACTTTCCACAATGAGCTGGTATTACTTTACTGAATCTCCAGCTTCATTCATGGGAATGGAACAGACACTTTCTTTGGACTGAATGTATCATTCTCACAAAGAATGTAGGGGCCAATGTGGTCCTTCTTCTTTGTCACCAGTTGCATGTACCCTTGTAGTCCTTCTTCAGTGTTGCTGGTTGTATTTTACACTGTAGACCTTCTATATCAATGGGTGCATCTGAAATTGTGGTCATTCTCCAACGGCCCTCATTGTATGTGCCATTGTGGTTCTTTAATGTTGCTTGTTGTATGCGTCACTGTACTCTGTTTTTCTATAGTGCAGATTGTGTGTGCCATTGTTGGTCTTCCTAAATGTAGTACTTTCTGTGAAACAGTCAATGCAGTCTCACTTTTATAATTACTTCCACAATAGCTCCTAAATTATATCACTGTCTGAACTCTGAGCACCTACTAATATCCTATTGTAGTGAGAGTATCATCTTGATCACTTTCGGAAAACCTAGCATTGGCAAAGCAAATAGGTCTGGCTTTAATGTGCTAATGCAGGAACATTACATTTTTGCACAATAAAACCCGACCTATTGAATTTTCCAGTGCTTATTTAAAATGTTGTTAATCTGCATTGGATTATCACTATCTTTCCTTTAAAACTTGCTAGTAGCTAACCTGCATTATCTGTATGATCTTTCACTTGCTTAGTAAGTTGATGTTGCTTAGAGTTAAACTCTAGTGTTGTAGCAACATTGGTGTCCTTGAATCCTAGAGACCTGGCTTCCAATCTTAGCAGAAACAGAATTAATACATTTTATGATTATAGCAATATCGCTTCATATAAATGTGGATCAATTTGGAAAAGTGTGAAATGCTCATACACATTTATAAGCCAAGTGCACAGTGCTTGGCTAAGTACTTTTTCATTTACAGCCTCCCTTGCACCTTACCTCTGTGCATGACAGCAATCCCTGAGCAAGCCCATAGAAATGGAAGCTTTCTAAAATAATGGCCTATTATCTATGGCTCTTATAGCGAGCCTCTATTCTTTATTTCGGTTTCTGAATCTCATAATCCACTGCTATGACATAGCAATAGTTGATAACTGAGCTGGTTACCCACTGTTGTGATGTCTTAAAGGCCTTTAAGGCCAGGTGACAGGGCTCTCTGAGAGCCTCTCCACACAGCTTTGCTTGTCTGCTTTGACTGAAAGCACAGCTGCCAGAGGGGGGAGGAAGGCTGGGAAAGTAGTGTGTTTTGGTTCAGGACAGCAGGTAAGATATTGCGTTTTCACAGTTGGGTCAGGGAGGAGAGGGCATGTTGTGTATAGCCCTCCTATTATCATCTGCCTCTGTGCAGTAGTTGAATTTAGGGCAGATAATTTTGGGGGCCATCCATAACGTAAAATTATATAGATGGGTAAAAAGTGAATTATGGGGATGTTTTTCAACTTGGGATTAAGGTTATGAGTGACATCATAGACAATTTGAGCTCCACTCTCGTCTATTTGACATCACTTAGAACCCCTCAGTGAAAAACATTCTGCTACCCTTCTACAGTTCTATATAATAAAAATACTTAAGATAGTAACTCAGGCCAGAGGAATAGATTGTGTGGGGATAGGTGTGTTTTGCCATAGAACATTTCAGCCTTTTGTAAGGTGTTTTCATTTCAATACTGCCAGGAGGGCTGTTTTTAATTGAAAGTACCACACCATTATGGATTCGAGGCGCTAAGCAGGATAAGACTCATTGAAATGCTAGCGATGAAGCTCTGTGTCCCACCATTCCTGACTCCATCGCGCCACAATGGGGAGCAGTCCCCTCATAGAGGCAAAGAGCCTGCGATTGTAATCTCAGTGCTGGCTGGGCGACAAACCAAACGCAGGTATTGGACGTCAAGCAGAGCAGAGAATTAGCTCCTGCTTTCATCACTGCACCACATTAGCATTTTCTATAATTACACATCTGCTATGTGTTGACGTAGTAGCACATTTTTATTCATCACTTTAAAGGGCATGTGTTCCTGTCTTCCACACTTTCATGCTGATGTTTAATTTAGATCGCAATTCTGACATGATAATGAAATATTGCCTGCCCTCGCCTGCCTTTTATTTACAGAATGCATCTGCCATCTGTCTGCTCTTGGTTTATCTGGCTCCCTGTCTGGCTACGCCTGCCATCCTGCATATCAATTTGCCCATCTTTCTAGGTTTGTCTTCCCTCATGTCAGTGTTCCTTTCGATCTAACCTCACCCACTCGTCGATCTCTAGGGTTCTTTACTTATTGTTGGGCTTGGCCCTTTTTGGCAGGTTCGCCACAAAACATTTTGCGTTCTCCTAGCCTTTTTCTGTAACCTAATGTTGGTGATTTTAGGTCTCTGCGCACTTTAGCACTGTGGTCCAGTGTAAAGTGCGTGCGCTCTCTGTGTATTTGTGGTGAGACTGGCCTGCTCTCCCATAGAAATTCATGGGGGAGATGTGTGTCCATGGTAAGTCCTGATAAGAGAGGAGTGCAGGGGCGAGATTAGTATGTGCGAACTTGTGAGAAAAAAAGCTGTGCAATGGTGTGGCAGATCTATCGTGACTGGTGGAGAAATGCCCCTTTTAGAAGTTAGCATTTCTGTGCATGGTGTGTCTGCCTGCCTGATGTGAATTGCATGTCTGGCTTGTGATTGACAAGGGCTGGATGGGGTGGGTGGCTCCAGGAGCCAGGATGAGTCTGCCCGGTGGTGAATAGGGAGATCTGCATGTAGATGGGAGTGAGGAGTTGCACCTGGGCCCTGAATAGGACTGCGCCTTCCCTCCACAATGCTGACTCCACCTCCTGTGGTGCGTCTGAGTACCTAGCCCCTACTTGACAATGGAGAGAGGAGCTGAGCACAACAAAGTGCTCCAAAGCTCCCCCAAACCAGTTGCGTCTGGTTTTTCCCCCAGCCCTATGCTGTGACACAAAGGGGTTTCTAATATACATGTAGGGGCTATGTCCCCATAGAGTTGTTCAGTTCTGGGTTTCTGTTCCTGCCAGGGTGTGCTGCTGCTGTGACCGGGGGGGGGGGGGGGGGGGGGGCACCATGAGGGCTTGCCTCCCTGAGCCCAGCATTGCCCTCTTTTGTCCTTTTGGCTTATTTCATCTGCCTACAGGACATTTTTGCTGTCCTAGCGCCCTGGGATCGGTTTATTTTCCTGACAGCAAAGCACCAGGTATATATTCCCCTAATGTGAGTTATACTTAGGAGGTTAGGGTCTAATGCGTTTAGACTTGTGAGAGGATTGCATAATGTGTTTATGCTGGTGAGGTTGGCGCAGAATGTAATTCTTGCCTGATGTGATGCTGTGCATAATGTAGTTTATGTTGCAGGCTGATGGTAAGTACAGTGATTACCAGTGGTTACTGGTTGTATGTTTATGATCTGTTTGACTTACTAAGTTCGCTTTGTGATGATTCTGACAGTGGTCTATGTGGCCCCGTCATGTGTAGATAATCCCTTGTAAATATTGCCCAGTGCCAGTCGGCACAGTGTATGTTGTGTGAATACTATTCTAATGTGTTATGAGAATACAAAGACTATTTTTGATATAACCTTGTGAGGAGTTCCTTTTGTAGTGTGCCTGGGATGTTGTTGCTGTGTGCGTGCGCAAATGCTTTACACATGGCCACCTGGATAAGCCTGACTGCTTGTGTCAAGCTACCAAGGGGGTGAGCAGGGGTTATCTTTGGCGTGTAACTCCCTTGCCCTGACTAGAGTGGTGGTTTCTGCCTGGCTTTGGCGCAAGCCTTAGCCAACCAGAAATACCATTTCTAACACTTATCATTTTAGCTGTGCTTCGACATCTGTCATGCATTCTGACCAGTTAATGTACTTTTCCATCTAGATCGCCTGTTTGGCCGGATGAATCTCTGATAATGACTATTAGATATTCGCGAGTTTCCCTTCCAATATTTGTTCAGCTATTGATATTTGCACGTAAATTGAATCTGAATGAGCTTGAATTATATTGGATACAGATTGTATTCAATTGGTCTTCACTGTGACAAACATTAGAACGTATAGCGCTTGGAAGGTGTCCTTTGACCGAAGAATCCAGTAAAGAAACGCAAGCCATGAATAGCTTGGATGATTGGGCCGAAGAGTGCTTCCTCCATGCACTGCCACCTCACAGCGAAGTACCTTCATCTCCCAACCCATTTAGTATTTTGTAGTAGTTTTCATTCCAATACTACGAGGCTGGATGTTTTTATTAATCAAAGCATTCCATTCCTGGACGTACCACACCAAAAAACATAAAGGCCTCAGGGGCGCTAAGCACGCTGACAGTCTTTCAAACCAAACAACAACATTTCAAACCTGAAGAGTGAAAGACGATGGTACCAGCGCATCCTCGGACAAAACTTGCCTGTGAAATTATTCCATCTCTCAACTGAACAGATAACACATCTCATCACACCATCCAATACCACACGGTTAAACAGCAGCACAATTTACAATGCCCACATTTCATAATCTCTTCACAACATTAACCCCTTGCGTGCGGAGGACGGCCGCCGGCCGTCCGACATCACGGTGGGCGTGTGCGGAGGACAGCCGGGGGCCCTCCGAACCATGCCCACGCCATAAATCACCCGCACCGCGGCGGAATTTCCGCCGCGGTTAAAGGGTTAAGTCACACACACAGTTCACAGCATAGCATTCTACGTCCTGGAACCCCAGGCTATACAGTCAGGTACCAGGCCTTAGACTGGTCAGAAAGAATATACTACGACATGATCCACCAATACATACCACAGCAGACAAGATGAGATCAGAGCAGAAGGCTGGCTAAGCACTTGAGAAGAGAGACACTAAAATAAGCGAAAGCAGAAAGCACAAAAAGAAGAAAAAAAGGGACATTTGTGAAAAAGCTTGAAAAAGTGAGCAGAGAGCATGGAAAAGCACAAGAAGGAGGGCAGAAAGTGCAAAGAGATGTGTGCTAGAGAGAGAGGCCCTAAAGAGAGAGGACACGACAAGTAGAGGGAAGTAGAGAACAGGTACGAGAGAGAAAGTGAGATAAGAGCAACTGTGAGAGAGAGGAGAGAACTGGCTGCAGGAGGAGCGAGGGGTGCCTTAAAGCGCAAGGCTGGGTTTGAAAGGGGGCCTCGACTGATCAGAGGATGAGTCATAGGTAAGTAGTAATGAAGCTGGGACTAGATGCCGCTCCTCCATCAAGCCAGGTTGGCCCACACTGCCACCACCCAACCCCTTTATTGTGATATTGTCTGGGAGGAATTCACAAAGACCAACTGCGAACTACACAGTCATGTGCTCCAAGATACAGGCTGCAGTCACCAAATAGTTAGGATAAGAAAACTCCAAGTTTCTAAAAGTGGCATTTTCCAAATTGTGACTTAAAATCAGATTTTACTATTAAAGAGGGTTTTAAATTGCAATTCCTTAGGCACCAACTATGACGTTCGTACCAGTTATATCAAAGAACACGTATAAAATGTAATAAGGTACTCCAATATTATCCTATGGGAAATGTAGGTCACCATTAGAGAAAAACAGATTTGAGTGTTTATCACTACCAGGACATGTAAAACATAAAAGTGCATGTCCAACTTTTTAAATATAATACATCTTGCCTTGCAGGCTGTTGAGCTCCTACCCTAGGGGTGATTTTTAAGCATTAAAAGCAAAGCTTTAGGCCTGGCAAAAGGTTTATTTTATCCTGTCAGAATGCCTCACAGGCTGCACTGAGGGGCCTGAGAGAAGTTTAACCCTTTAACTGCTAGGTCTTTACCTCACAGTGATGAGCCCTTTTTCAGCTATTTGGGGTCGTTTGTGCTTAGACCTCCATAACCTTCTCCTCCACAAGAGGTATCCACATCAATTTTGCTTCTATTTTGTTATCTTAATTCCTGGGACGTCTAAAGGGACCAAGGGTTTGTAGATTCTCCTTGAGGGGACTGAGTAAAAAGGCAAAATTCAGTTAAATGTTGCACTTTTTGGGAAAAATAGGGAAAAAGTACTCTGGATAAAAGTGTAAGTTTTTTCCCCCCTAAAAATGGCATCAACAAATGGTTTGATGTGCTAAAGTCACTATCTTCCCAGCTTTCAGGAGCATGCAGAGCTGTATCAAAAAACCAAACTTTTTACCACAGTTTTGGAATTCTTCAAAAAAATGGCCCATTTCTCCACGTTTTGTGCTTTCAACCTACTTCCAGTTTGTGGTGGAAGCCAGCGTGAAACCCATGGTGATCTAGGAAAGCTATACATTTCCGAAAAGCAGATAACATTTCAAATGAAGTATGGGAGTCAAATGTGTGGATCCCTAGAGGGTTTCTCAAAGAAACTAACTGTTGAAATAAAGAAATATTGAAAATGAGCAGAACAAAATGACAATTTTTAAAATTTTCATCTGTAACTCTTTGTCGCAATGGCAATTTACAAAAGCAATGTACAATTACGTTTGCTAGACCCTTTTGGTTGCGGGTATATATAGTGTTTGTAGGTTCTTTAAGAACTCTGGGTACTCGGAACCAATAACTGAGAGGCACCATACAATGGTTTTTCATTGTGTACTGAGTTTAGGCCAATTCATATGGTAAAATATGAAGAGTGAAAAATAGGTATCCAGGTAACTCATATATATTCTTTAAATGGGCACAGGATAGGGAGTTTAGGAGCAGTGGTTATTTTGTACCGCTCTGAATTTGTGGGTAACTCTACGTGGATATGATTTAGAGGGTATTTATCAAAATGTCTTCTTTTTTACACACTGGCTGGCATTTGAAAGGCACAAATGCAGCAGAATCCAATTGGTAAAAACAAGTATCCTACTATTTTATGCTCCCACATGTCTTCTGATGAAAATAATTCCTCACTTGCGTGGGTATGTCTAGTGCCTGCCACAGGAAATGGCCCAAAATGCAATCTGTATACCTCACATTTTTCCACTCAAAACTGACCCTTTTTTTGCATTGTGGGTAGCTGTAGGTTCTGGGCCCTAGCTAAGCTGGCAACTAGGGAAACCTAGCAAACCTATACTTGTTTTTATAAACTAGACACCTAGGGGAATCCTGGATGGGGTGATTTTCATAACTCTCTCTAATTTTTTTACCCAGAAGTCATTGCAAATCTCACATTTTGACTAAAAAAACAGCTTTCCCTCATATTTCTGTGATGTAAATTTCTGGAGTTTGTGGGGAGCCACAAACTTTCTACCACCCAGCATTTCCTCAAGTGTTCTGATAAAAAAGGTACTAAACATGTGTGGCTAGGCCTAGTTCTCACGACAGGAAATAGCCCAAAACACCACATGGATACATCACATTTTTCCACTCAAAACTGGCTAGTTTTTTGCAAAGTGTGTAGCTGTGGATTTTGAGACGTAACTCAGCGGTCACCTAGAAAAACCTACTATACCTGCATGTTTTCACAAAATAGATATCTGGGGAAATCCAGGGTGAGGGTGACTTGCATGACTCTAACCAGGTTGTTTTCACCCAGAATCCCTTGCAAACCTCAAATTTATACATAAAAAATACACTTTTTGTGATGGAAAGTTAGCTGTGGAATCTGTGAGAGCCACAACTTCCTTCCACCCAGCATACCCTACGTCTTCTGATAAAAATGGTACCTCACTTGTGTGGGAAGGCCCAGTGTTCGCAACGGGAAATGGCACAAAATACAGCTTGGACACATAACTTTTCCCCACTCAAAACTGAACTGACCTGTTTTTTGCAAAGTGGCTAGCTGTGGATTGTGTCCCCTAACTTAGGGGTCACCTAAAGAAAACTAATAGACCTGCATATATTTAAAAACTAGACACCTGGGAAATCCAGGGTGGGGATGACTTGTGTGGCTATTTTAAACTTTGGAAGCTCTTCCCGAGCAGCTCACGGTTAAAATAAAATAAAAAGACTCCTTTTGGTGCAGAGCACCAGAGGGGCCTTTATTTGCACCCCAGTGTCAGAAATTATCAACAGGTACACAGGCGAGGTAGTGCCAGGGTCGGCCATGATCTCACACCCACACCAAGGGGGTTAAAAGGGTTTTCTTAAGTGGGTGGCACTCTTGGTGCTGCAGGCCCTCCCGGACTTCCGCGGCAGAAGGCACATTCCAGCATCATTGCATTATATAAACCATCTACCTATACCAGGCTTCCCTTGTATTGTGTTCTGGTACCTGCTGAGAGGTGATGTCTGCCAGTACATCGGTACTCAGCTCTCTATTCCCTGACCGCTGCCCCTTGGCAGGGGTTACAGTGGGATGTATGACGTTACATCGCAAACTTTTACAACGCACACCGTTACAACGCAATTTTTACAACGCAGATACATTTACAACGAATGCTTTTACAACGCATGACATTACATAGCAGATGCTATTACAACGCATGCCATTTCAACGTAAGTATAGGTAAGTATATTATTTTTTTTTTAATGTAATTTATTAAAATTTAATTAATTTAATAAATTAAATTATTTTTAATAATTAATTTGTAAATATATATACTTTAAAAAATAGTTTATTTTAAAAAGAACAATTATTATTAAAGAACTAATATTAAAAAATAATAAAATTATTAAAATAATTATTTAAATTATTTAAAATTATTTATTTAAAAACTGAACCCTAAAAATACCTGTTACCCTGAACCCTTAAAATACCCCTGTACCCCAAAACCCAAACCTAGCCCGGAAACCTAAAAATACCCCTGTACCCCAAACCCCAAACCTCGCCCTGAAACCTAAAAATACCCCTGTACCCCAAAACCCAAACCTAGCCTTGAAACCTAAAAATACCCCTGTACCCCAAAACCCAAACCTAGCCCTGAAACCTAAAAATACCCCTGTACCCCAAAACCCAAACCTAGCCCTGAAACCTAAAAATACCCCTGTACCCCAAAACCCATACCTAGCCCTGAAACCTAAAAATACCCCTGTACCCCAAAACCCATACCTAGCCCTGAAACCTAAAAATACCCCTGTACCCCAAAACCCAAACCTAGCCCTGAAACCTAAAAATACCCCTGTACCCCAAAACCCAAACCTAACCCTGAAACCTAAAAATACCCCTGTACCCCAAAACCCAAACCTAGCCCTGAAACCTAAAAATACCCCTGTACCCCAAAACCCAAACCTAGCCCTGAAACCTAAAAATACCCCTGTACCCCAAAACCCATACCTAGCCCTGAAACCTAAAAATACCCCTGTACCCCAAAACCCATACCTAGCCCTGAAACCTAAAAATACCCCTGTACCCCAAAACCCAAACCTAACCCTGAAACCTAAAAATACCCCTGTACCCCATAACCCAAAACTAAATATATACTATTACTTAAATTAATTTATTTAATTTACATTTAAAAAAAAAATGATTTTAAAAAATAACATACTTACCAATACTTACGTTGTAATGGCATGCGTTGTAATAGCATCTGCTATGTAATGCCATGCGTTGTAAAGGCATGCGATGTAACGGATCCTGCGTTGTAATGGTGTGCGTTGTAACGGTGTGCGTTGTAATAGTTGCGTTGTAAGGGTTGTTTCCCGTTACAGTGACCCCATTGCTTTTGTCTATAGTATGTACTGTTGTTTGTTATAGGTGGTTGGGGTCAGTAGTATTCGACTTGGCCTCTCCTCCTTGGACTGTCACTCTTCAGGCAGGGGGGACTGCTACCCCTTGCTAACTCTCACATCGTCGACAACCACATCTTGACTCTAATTGGGTTATTAGGATTCATGTGGAGCACAAGATATTTTTTACACTGTGACTGTTGTAAATATGTATGTGAAGTCATCATGGATGTAAAAGCCTGAGGTCTAGAAATCTGGTGATTTCGAACCCCATTTCTACCCACTGCACTTTAATTATATTTTCTTTTTTCTTTTGGATTATTTGTTTAATAAACACACTGTTCTATTTGGAGAAAACCAACCCAGGTCGCAATGTAGTACTGTGTAACACTTTGTGAGGAAGAGGACGCGGGCTCACCTTCGGGTCACTATGGAAAGAG
Organism: Lissotriton helveticus; assembly: GCF_964261635.1. Taxonomy (NCBI): domain Eukaryota; kingdom Metazoa; phylum Chordata; class Amphibia; order Caudata; family Salamandridae; genus Lissotriton; species Lissotriton helveticus. The sequence continues at coordinate 1,289,795,895 of NC_136065.1, forward strand.
CATTCCGACGTCCAGAGTCAGCGAATGCATCTTGGCACTTGAAGGACAACACGAACCGCCAACAAACATCTCCATATATTGTCTCTTCACAGAGGGACTACGAAATGAGACCGGAAGTGGGTGGAGTTGAACCCGTAAGTTGTGTTCCTGCTCCAATGAAAGGAGGGCGAGACAGGAAGGAGTTGTTGTGGGCCAATTGCGGAGAAGGAGCGAGAGTGAAGGTGGAGGAAGACGGAGACTACTGAGGACCCGGCGAGGACGACGCGGAGGACAAGGATGACGTGGAGGCCGAGGACTGTCATGGTGGAGATGAGGATCCTGACGAACGGTGGAGCAAGGAGTGGTGGTGCCCACCGGAGGAGGCTGGAGAGCGGCCGCAACTCAGGAGACAAGGGGGACAAGGGGGAGGGAGAGCGGGAGGAGGGAGGTGTACACGGGGAAGGGCACAGGTAGCAAATTTGCAGACTCTGCCTCTGAAGTTCTCGTGTATGGCACGTCATTTCCATTCACTGAAGAAGTGACACTTTCTATGTACGGGCACTGAATGCTATTTGCACCTTCTTTTCCCTTTCTTGGCACGTGTCCAACTACGGACTATTAAGGCGCGATATCCCCTGTTATGTCAAGCACTGTTCTGTTAAAACTGACCCTTTACTCCCTTGCACCGGACCCCTAAGCACTTTGAGGTGTGGTGACTGGTAGAACCTAAATACCTGACTGAACAGAGTAACTGACGGCTCCCTTTTCTCTCCTCTCCTATGAGCCTCTGGGAGACACCATCAAGACCGAGGAGGAGCCGGGAACATCTACCTCGAAATTCCCGTCCAGCTCAAACAAGAGCTAATCTGGAGAAGAGCAGGAGGAAGTACCCTCTGAACAACTTGACAAACCCCTCCCTGATAATAGAAAAAGTACTTTTTGAAAATATATTCAGCCTCCTCGCCTGTTTATAAAAACTGCCCTCCCACACACTGATATATATATTTGTTCTTGGTAGGGACCATTGTCTCTTAAAAATACGTTGTAAACCCTTGGTCCCTCTCGACTTACGCGGTTCCCTTGTTTCTTTGTAAACTGCAGGTCCACTAATAGCCTTTAATTTACAGGCCAGGGGTACGCGTAGTACCCTTTATTAGGGACATACAAGTAAATTAAATAGGGCAACTGAGGTGTAAGGCAGTTTTACCATGCTTAAATCAGACACCACAAGCACTATTGCCCTGATTAGCAGTTGTAACACGTGCAGAGTCCTAAGACCAACGAACACAAATTTCACCTAACCAGAAGGAGCAAAGGCAAAAAAGTTTGGGGAAAACCACTCCAAGGATGTCAGGTCTAACATTCCGTGATTGCTGACAGTAATACTTTTTCATAAAAGGTTGCAATGCTTTATTAATTTCAGTGAATGCAGATGCTGAAATATATTATTAATTGTAATGACTGAGATAGGATATGGCTACTGAAGTCAGTGATAGAGTGATGCATAAAATCATGTGGTACATGGTATGTAAATGTGGTAAACTTTAATGCCAAAAGCCCTTCTTGTTTCTTGAGGTCATGATCCTTTAAGATTAAAAGTTGTATAATCAAAGGTATGCACATCAACCGTATGTGTATTTGTAAATTGCTGCATAGTATGATGTAGTGTGTGTGTAATAAATGTACTTTTCCTTTTCTAAAGAAAAAGAATGTTCTAGACAATAATTTATTGAGGGTTGTTGTTGTGTGCTAGTGAATGGTGATTACAAACCCCACACCACCTCCCCCAAGTATTCCTTGGACTGCTCTGTTGCACTACCCTAAAAGAGTCAAGCGCTACAATTGGATGCTTGGTTTCCAGTGAGTGGGCAATTCTGGAACTATTACTTGCATAGGTCTTTCACCCAGCACAACTAATACCCAGTTTCCTTACAATCTTTAATTAATTCAAAGTTGAAATTGCCAAGGTATAAAAGTGGGATGAATGGTGGGTGCTTCCAAGATAAACTGTATACCCTCTTTGACGGTATCAATAGCACAACAGTGTCTTGCAATTGTAAAGCACTATAACATGGAGCTATAAAGGGGCACTGACTATAGTGGAAATGTTCTCAAAGGAGTAAGGCAGTTTGCGGCCGTTAGCGAAGGTGTATAGCGAGCTTCTGGTTGATTGAATACCGTGCTGGCAACCTTAAACTGTGCTCAACATGCAGGGCACCAGATGACTAGAACAGTGTGTATGGTGGCTGTGGTCACTTACTGATTAACTCAAGTTTCATAGACAACATTAAAGTGAAGAGGAGGAGTATGGGTCAAGGTAGTTTACTATGTAGAAGACTATCACATATGGAACGAGCATTTGACACGCAGCATGTCAGGGTAATATTGGAGGTGTTAGACTTCAGAGGATGCAGTGTTAGCTGGGCATTGCACAATATGAGAATAATTAGGTACAGTTGCTTAGCAGGGCATTTTTGGATACATATTTTGGGTGAAACAGTTAAGATGGATCTACCACTTCAGACATGGTGTGAAACATGGGGAGTTCTGTGTTTATCTCTTGGGTGATATGCATCCATCTTTATAAATTCAGTTGCTTTTACTCTCATTTCAGAGATTTTATATTAAAAATAGGAGTAACAATCCCTTCTTTTGTTGGTCTCAGTGATATTAAAAGTCGATGCACAACCACCAGATATGCATGCATGCATCTAAAAGACAGGCTTTACGTCGCTACTGTCTCCCTCCATGAGTACCACCAGCATTTTATGGTAAATTCATAATTCTGGATCTGGAACAACATTCCTATAGCAATCAAAACAACTCCATGCCTGCTCAAAGTTAGGAAAGGTTTGAAGATACACCCCTTTAACAAACAATACATCCCCATGCAGAAGCACCACACTTCTGCTCCTAGAACCCAGCTATCTCTCCAATCACTAGTTGACCGTATCCTTGCCTTTGACTCTGCACAATGTGTTGCTGCCTTTAGGATAGATCCTTGCTATACAACGGATACAAATATAAATGCAGACACACTGGTTGGATGTCATCTGCAGACATATATGTGAACACAGCTTCTTTGTGTGAGGGAGTGCTTCAAGCTGCTTCATATAGACATCAAGCAGCAGAGGCAAAGTCATGGAGAACACCCCATCTCAGAGGCTATTAAGTGGAGTAAGGATGCTACTCGCTGGGACCCATTTGAGGAGAAAACCAGCCCCTTATCAGGCAATACCAAAGAGTCGATCCAGTAGTAGACGAAGATCCATCACGTTGAAGTAAAAAACTGCATACCCACACCATCTCCAGCATCACAATGAAGTTGTCCAGTGCACACACAGCCACCAACTCAGTGCTCTGGTCTGTCCTGAAATCCTCTTCATGTAGCCCAAAAGTCCCTGAATCTCTGCAGAGCTTTGAAGTTAGCTCATTATAGCACATTCAGCAAGCTTTCGGGTGATCACCAGTATCTCACCAGCAGTCTCTCTGTTTGCCCTGCTATCTATTTAGTTGGTATGCCACTATAGAGTGTGCAGTCCATCTCTCTCTTTCTATGTATTTTTGGGCACACTCTGTATCTGGCCCCAGCCAGCCAGGCACGAGGCACCGTTTGGGCATAGAATTTGGGAAAGAGCAAGAAGGAAACCATTCCCAAAGCAAATAAGTGAACAGGCTAAAAGTCCAGTATCCAAAAGTAACTATTCGTATATAAATGCTTTCTCCCCAAGCATTTGAGTCCCTCCGTGTTGTACCTTTGATACATTAGGGATTCAAGTAACGTATAACTATAATCAGTATTTTGCTTAAGAATTTTTGATGCACTATTAATCATTTTCATTAATGTTTCCTCACAGGACAAGTTTACAGTATGGAATCATGTGCCTGAAGAGGTTAAACTATGACCGGAAGGAGCTGGAGAAAAGGCGGGAAGAAACGCAGCACGAGATCAAAGGTCAGCGCGCTGTATAATGAAGTCTAATGTTTTCGTGGATGGACATGCAGTAACATTGTAGTCTGTAATTAATAAGCTAGTGTCTGTGGGCTGCAATGAAAGGTTAGCCTGTCAACATTGTTATTCTTCTGGAAAGGGAGAGAGATGTTCTTAGCCATAGATTTCTTTTTACACAGCCTGTTTACTCTCCTTTGTTTTTGCGCTCTTATGTGTTTTCTTGCAGTTAAAACTGTTTCCTATCACGGTGCAACTAGGTACGGGTGAAATATCAATTTCGCCAACGCAATCATATAATTTCGGGAACTTTGTGTTATTATCGTCGCATTATTACAACACGTTTTTGTAACAATATAGTGTGGAAACGAGAGGACAACAATAATGACCAGAACAAAAATGCCTTTCGTTCACAGTAATTGTGTTTTTTGTGCGATTATTGTACAGCAGAATGCATCCTTTTATGAAAAATAGCCTCCAGAATGCATTTCTCAATAATATATATTGCTAAGTGCCAGGGTTACATTTTAAGTGACTATGTGGGATTTTGCATACTGTTCCTCAAATTGTCCACATTTATGTGAAAGCAAATTAATCGAATCTCGCACACCCTTATCTACAATTTATGAAATAATATTAATATGTTTTAAAAAATCATGTGACCTCCCACACCTAATGCTCTCTTGGTATGGTCATGTTTTCTTATCCCTCTAACACAGTGTCAAACTTTTTAATGGCACACCCTTCCCCCAGTGGGAAAAATAATAATCAGGCCCCCTACTCAAAATTGGCACTGTCTAAATACGTAGGGGCAGATTTATGAGTTCAGGCGCATCTCTGCAAATCAGCAGGGATGCGCCAGAACTGATGCGTCACGTAATTCCCTCCTTGCGGCACCACAGATGCGCCGCATTTACAATGCGGCGCACCATGGTGCAAGGAAGGGCAGATGCGTGACGCATCTTGTGGTGTACGGGCGGCGCATTGCTGGAGTAGCGTCGCAAGTGCGACGCAACTCCTGCAATGTACAGAGGCCACCCATACATAACGTGGTGCGTCACTCCTTACGCCTGCTTCAAGCAGGCGTAAGGATTTGACCCAGCAGCGTCGTAAAACTGACTCAGTGAAATCCTGTAGATTTCACTGCGTCAGTTTTATGGGGCTTTCCTACGAGGGAACGCCCACCCTGCGACAGAACGCCCACATGAAACCTGACGCAGATTTCATGTGGCGCAGGGCTTTACAACGTGACGCATCTGCCGAGATGCGTCACGTTGTAAATAGGTCGCAGGGATGCACCACGTTTCCGCGCCATTGCGTGACGCAACGGCAGCGTAAACGTGGCGCAAGTCCGACATAAATCTGCCCCCAATAGACTTATACAAACATTACGTTTCAGTTCTGATACCATTTTAAAAATTATAATCAAATACATGATTGCCAAACGTACTATTCTGGTCACTTCTCTTTTGACAAAAGATGTTAGTGATGGCCCACCACAGAAAAGCTTACTACCGCTCATTTTTTCCACTTTAATCAAAGCGCTGTTGTCAGCATAATGCTTCTTCTCGTGCCCCCCTTGGGATCACTTGAGCCCCCACTTAAAGGGGGGCCGCTCCCCAGTTTGAAGACCCCTGCTCTAACAGATTTTGCCACAGAGAAACACACATCTTCAGGAGTATTTATTCACTTTTATTTAGTGAAAACCCAAATGGGCATCAACACAGTTTATCCAAGATATAACACCGAGCTCTTGTGTACAGTTTTTGCGATCTGTTCTGAATTTCGGATCGCAGGGCTATGAAAAGGGTGTTCCCCTCCAATATCTGGTTAGTAAATGTATGTATCAATAGTTTGTGACGTCACCTGTCACCACAAACCGCTGAAGGGTTACCGATTCTTGAGTAACAAAGTAGAAAGTGGCAGATTTACAATAACTGGCGCATCCCCAGGGATGCACCAGTTATTGTGCGCCGCAGCTCCGCCACCCATGGTGCGCCGCATTTACAATGCGGCGCACCATGGGGCAAAAACGGCACAGATGCGTGATGCATCTGTGCCGTAAAGGTGGCGCAGTGCTGGAGTTGCGTCACAAGCGCGACGCAGCTCCAGCAAGGCTCGGGAGTGCCCTATCGGTCCAATGCTGCGTCAAGCCTTACGCCTGCTTCAAGCAGGCGCAGGGTTTTGACGCAGCATTGGCTCAAAAGTGACTGAGTGAAATCATGTAGATTTCACTCAGCCACTTTTAGGAGGCGTTCCTGTGCAGGAACGCCCCCCTGCGCCGGAACGCCTCCTTATGGCGCAGGGCTTAACAACGTGACGCATCTCCTAGGATGCGTCACGTTGTAAATAGGGCGCATTGTTTGCGCCGCCGTTGCGTCAAAAAAAGTGACACAATTGCGGCGCAAAGAGGCGTAAAGGGCTTGTAAATCTGCCCCAAAGTCTCTCACTGGGGCACTCCCCGTTGTGAACCATGTCACTGTTTTGGAGGGAGATGGCGGAGTTCGAGAGGATCACTGAAGTCTCCTCCCACCGATGTCTTTCTAAACGGGCAGAATGTCTTCACTGTGCTTTAAGCCATGGGCTGCTTTAAAAACAAGCATTTACAATGCAACGGTTTCGCCTTTGGAAAAGTTAGAGCTATTGGCAATGTAAAGGACAATGCCATTTATTTATCTGTTTTGAAAACCAACACATAAATACAAATGTTGTCATTTACAATGCCAATAGCTCAAACTTTTCCAAAGGCGAAACCGTTGCATTGTAAATGCTTGTTGTATGCATGCAGCACATTATAATGTGAGATTACCGACACTTCTCAGGAGCAAACAGGCCCTTTAAACAGAGTACCTGCACCTATATATTTCCAATTAAAGCACTGGTTACGAGTGAGTGACACACACACACGTCCATCTCTACCTCATTAAGACAATTCTAGAGAGAAAAAGCTTAGGTACACCATCCCATGCACACTCGATAAAGCCGGTATCAGGAGAGTAACTATCTCCGCACACAAGCAACTTCCGCCATATGAACGACACACATGCGCAGCTCCTCCTGAACAGAGATAGCACTGAGAAAAAAAGTCGAGTACACGCGAGCCGTCATTCGAAGAAAAACAGAGAAATCACACACAACGGCCTTCCTTTCGGAGCACAGAGCTCATAGGGTCCCTTCGGGGGACCCGGCCCACTTAAAGCCCTGCGCAGGGGCACTGAGGCCTAGATGCATGAAGGGCTGGCCCACCGAACAGTCCAGGATTTTAATGGGTAGCAGTAGGGGGGCATTTTTCTTGCGCTGACACCAATGCCGCAATTGCTAGTCCGATACTGCTGAGGCAGGAATGACAAACACTGCCTGATACTTTATCCCTTATCGTACGCATTATACCAGGATTTCCGCTTCCATACCACACATATACCCCCAAACTGGCCACTCTCTATAGCATGACTGTCAAATATCTACTCACCACTTTGTGTCTCCGGTAGGAGGCGTCTCTCACTCCACCAATGAGATGGTGACTCTGCACCAAGCTCCTCCTAAAGCTAGAGTGGCGTTACCATCACCAAATAAATGCCTTTCTCTCAGCAACGATCCCACCCACAGACAGAGTCGGCGGCAGCATGTACTACCATATTAAGATAATTGAGCGGCCATGATAGAAGTACTTTTTTTTAATTCTAAATATATATGTCAATGTCTTCAAGAACATATTAATGCTTTCTTAAACTTTTAATATGTTTGTCACGTACACATTTATATTCAAATTAATAAGTCATTGCTAAATATAGTATGAAAAGCTATGGTAAAATTATCTTTAAACTATTGCTATCCTTTATTTAAAAACCCAGAGCAGTCTGGTGCGTTACTGCATCACCGTGTATAATGCGCTCAGCATATGCTGTTTATTTTTACGTTCCATTCGTTACAAAGCACACAAGTCTATCTTCAATTTCAGTTAGTTATTACCAAAGCCGAAAAAATCCCGTTCTCATAAAAAAAGGGGTAGCGCCCTTGCAAACTTGATCAAAGCCAATAGGTCGCGCCTTTCAAACCGATTGGTTCTTGCTAATGTGATTTGCTCATGCTGCATATATTACAGCCGAGCCGATTCAGGCTTTATGTTAGATGTCGCCCGTCTGAAATTTCCTCTGTGTAGGGTGACCAGATTCTCAAAACAAACAAGATCCAGGGTAAAATATGACACACGGACAGCGGGAGGGGGGCGGGAACGGCGCACGGACAGCGGGGGGGGGGGCGGAACGGCACAGACGACATGAGACGCAGCAAGCACTTACCAGAGGAAGACTTCTTCCGGGGCGGTCGGCCTCGGAATGACAAAAGCAAACACGGACGACAAAAAAAAAGAAACCCCGCCCACCGCCCGATGACTACACAGAGGGAACGCCCAGGGAAAAAATCTCGGGAACGCCCCCGAATCTGGTCCGTGAATGACGGACAGATCTCTGTTCCAATGGCTAGCCTCCATTTATGGAGCTAGCCAATGGAACAGAGGGCGTATTCAAGGGTCCCTTACTGAAGACTACAGATTTCTCGGGAGGCGGAGCTAAAGCTCCGTGCTCCAGTCGAAACCTAATGAGTGATAATAAAAGAGATAAAGTGTGAAAGAAAGATGAAAAATAGTGACATAAAATGGGAAAGATAGAAACATGGTTAGTATGATGAAATAAAGAAGGGAAGATAATTTAAGCGACCCAGCCAATATCTCAGGAGTGGAGAAGCCTCGTCTTGCCAATGGTTGAAAGTGGGCGGTGTTTTATTTTTCTAGCTACTCCATTGTGCTATAGTGTGATTTTCAGAAGGTTAGCCCATGGGATTTGAGCCACTGCATGCAGCGAACCCCCAGGGCCTATGACATCCTCTGATTACTTCCCCAGCTAGCATGCTGTATGTCGCAAGAGACATGACGCACAGTGTGGGCACCCGTGATCCCACGCACAGGCTTTTCAGTGTTTTCACGGACCACGCTCCACGCATGGCACTATTACACGAAGCCTGCCTTGAACTGCGGCAGCACGGGTTGCATTTGGGGCACAGCACAGGAGACAGCAGACCTGCAAATACTGGGGGGCGTAGCTTCGGCGGGGATGGTACACCGCCTCATAAATTACATTTTGTGATGCCTGGTTGGGTACAGGAGGTTTCCAGTCGAGAAGGCGAGGTGTCTGTTGGAGTTCACCTTGATGTTTGCATAAACAGAGACAAAAACTCAAACACGCTTTTGTTTTGAAAGCCTCAAAAAAGTTGGTTATTTTACAATATATTGTTTTCTCTCTTAGTACTCCTACCAATCTGCATTCGACTCCCTTTCCACTGCCCCTGAAGCCCCTCCCAGACCTCATGCTTGTCGTATAATGTGGAAGCAACTTACAGAGGGACAAAGGTGAATAAAAATAACCATGTTTAAAAAATGGTGAGTCCCCTGACAATCGACAATGCTGACATGTATGAGGCCGGCTTGGCTTCCGTACTTCACGTCACCGGGTGCTGCACGATAACTTGCTATGTAATTTCCGAAGAATTACAGCTTCAACAATTATCTGAAGGCATCCCTTTCCCCGACAGCAGACCGGCACGAGCAGCTATTTGCCAACGCAGCAGTTATCGCCTGCAGGTACCTTTTTACGTTTCCTGGGAAGGTGGACTAAGTAAAGCTATTTTATATTTGAAAAATAAAAATTGAGACAAACCTGTGGCCCGTCACCCGCCCAAAAAAGCCTCTGCATCGCTGGAGCGTCATTTGTGAGTCAACATCCTTTCTTGAGAAAGTTTATCTTCAGGAGTTCACAGGCTGCCTCTGCGCGAGAGAAAGAATGTGTCACTTTTTCCCGTCAGATGGAGGGGGTGGGGGAGTATGTAAACCGATTTCCTATTGGATGTTCTCTTTGTTTAGCGATTGGTTGCGCTGCAAAATCTCCTTGCCTTATAGGCCAACTCATGTATTTTGATTACTTTATGCACGATAACTTGCTATGTAATTTCCGAAGAATTGCAGCTTCAACAATTATCTGAAGGCATCCCTTTCCCCGACAGCAGACCGGCACGAGCAGCAGCTTCAACAATTATCTGAAGGCATCCCTTTCCCCGACAGCAGACCGGCACGAGCAGCAGCTTCAACAATTATCTGAAGGCATCCCTTTCCCCGACAGCAGACCGGCACGAGCAGCTATTTGCCAACGCAGCAGTCGGGGCGGTCGGCCTCGGAATGACAAAAGCAAACACGGACGACAAAAAAAAAGAAACCCCGCCCACCGCCCGATGACTACACAGAGGGAACGCCCAGGGAAAAAATCTCAGGAACGCCCCCGAATCTGGTTCGTGAATGACGGACAGATCTCTGTTCCAATGGCTGGCCTCCATTTATGGAGCTAGCCAATGGAACAGAGGGCGTATTCAAGTGTCCCTTACTGAAGACTACAGATTTCTCTGGAGGCGGAGCTAAAGCTCCGTGCTCCAGCGAAACCTAAAAAATAGAGGGACAAAGTTCCACTGGTCTTTGCAGGCCTTCATCCCTGCAGTGGCATCCAATCACAATGCCTATTTGTCTTATTGCAAAATGCATACACATTCACAAAGCAATCGGTGTGCACGTTGAACACCCATGGGTGCAAAGGAGAATGATACATCAGACACAAAGTGTTCGTATGCACAGCATGTGGTTCAGACATGTAATAAATATAATATTTGCTGCACTGTCATGTTTGTTGCAAAGGAGATGCAAACCTCACAAATTAAATACAATACCTTTGGAATATGGCCAGTCCAGTGGAATCATTATAACATAACATGTGGTTGATTGACATCTTTCTACAATGTATTGAATTTTATGTTCTTATTACAAACGTGTTCGGATGCTAGAACGCACCTGCAATAAAGAAATTATACCCACAATTGCTTATAAAAGTTATTGGAATCAAATTGTGACTTCAGAGTGCTCAAGGTGTCAGTGAGCCTTCCAACAGTGTGAATGAAGTTGGTGGACATGAGCCCAAACACTGTCTTTGTGCCAACAGCAGTTTCTAAAGCAAACTCTCACTTTTTGCTTTGGGGCCTACATTCTATCCCCATTAGCTCTGGCAAGGAATGACTCTGTATGTATGTATGTATGTATAGATATTTTTGTATAGCGCTTGCTGTCACCCAACGGGCATCCTGGCGCTTAGATAGTCATGACATACAAGGTGTTACCAGCATCCGAAAAGTCTAGTGCAACATTCTGGGAAATAAATGGGTCTTTAGGTTTTTCTTAAAAGAGGAAATATCGGTCATACCCCTCAGGTCCAAAGGGAGAGAGTTCCACAGTTTTGCTGCGGTGAACCTGAAGGCCCAACCTCCCATCCGGGAGCGCCTAATCTTAGGTACTGATACCAGATAGGCAGAGGCTGACCGGAGTGGTCTACCTGGAATATACCAGGAGAAGAGGTTCTGCAATGGGAGTGGGCCTTGACCGTGAAGAGCCCGAAACACCAAACACAGGGCTTTGAAATCAATACGCTGCAGAATTGGCAACCAGTGCAAGTCCCTAAGGGCCTCAGCAGAGGAGTCCAGACGGCGGCGTAACAATGCGAGTTTTGCAGCAAAGTTCTGCACACGTTGTAGTTTCCCCAGTAGAGTGACAGGCGCCCCCAGAAGCAGTGCGTTGCAATAGTCGAGACGACTTAAAATAATGCTTCGCACTACCTCTGGTCTGGCATAAGAAGGGAGCAAGGGTAGAATCTTCCGCAGCGAGCAGAGCAGTGCCATGCAAGTGGCTACCGTTTTGTTCACTGCTACCTCTAGTTGTAAATTAGAGCTGAACATTACACCCAAATTCCGTACTGACTCATCAGGGGAGTCAGTCCCTTGAAAATCAGGGGGCCAGAAGTCCAGTGGTAGAGGCCTGGGGGTGCGGTCCATTGAGCAGTGTAACACCTCAGTTTTCATGCTGTTAACTTGCAGGGAGTTGTTACCTAACCATGCTGCCGCAGTGCTCATACAGCGATGAAACACCTCCTGGGATACCACCTTCTTGCCTTCAAAAGAAAAGACAAGCTGAGTGTCGTCTGCATAGTTGGTGACCGTTATGCCAAAGGATGTTATTAACGAGATCAGGGGACGGAGGTAGAGATTAAATAGGATGGGACTAATGGAAGACCCCTGTGGTACACCCTGCCCCACCTTCCTGATGTTAGATTTGAGAGGTGGCAGAGATACCACCTGGTACCTATGATCGAGATATGATACCAACCACTGTAGGGCCAATCCAGAAACTCCAGCCTCCGCCAACCTCCTGATCAGGATTACATGGCTGACCGTGTCGAACGCGGCCGACATGTCAAGCAGCACTAAAAAGGCCGATTGACCCTGGTCGGCCCGCGTCCGAAGGTCATCAAGAACGGTCACCAAAGCCGACTCTGTCCCATGTGCTGGCCTAAAGCCAAACTGGACCGTATCCAAGCACTCGGTGGACTCAAGGAAGTTGGAAAGGTGCCTTGTGGCCAGTTTCTCCAAGATTTTAACTGGGAATGGCAATAGGGAGATCGGCCTATAGTTTACTGGGCACATAGGGTCCAGATTTTCTTTTTTCAGCAGTGGGGAAACCACTGCCAATTTCCAGCAGTCAGGCACTCGTGCGGAACCCAACTCTGTGCAAGACAGAGATCCTGCAGGAATGAGTAGTGCAGGACTGTCCATGGAATACAAATAATTTCTTTCAACTAGAAAGAAACAGATTTGTGTTTATTGTATGAGCCACCGCTTCTGATTTCTTACAGTTAGGAGTGGGTGGAACGCGCAGAGTTTTACTCTGCAGAATTCCGCTGAGTTACATAAGCGGCGCAATTTCAGCACGTCACGCTGCTCATGCTGATTTTTAGCACCAGGAGCTTTTTCCACATTGTAAAAGCACAAACGGCGCCATGCCAGATGGCACTGCTACTTTTTGCAGCTCAAGTAGATTTTCTACTCGAGCGGCAGCATTCTCAAAGTGAAGAGTAGTGACCTGCCGCGACCATCTATGCTGAGAAATTATGCAGGACTTGTCGTAGCTCTCAATTTTTTTTCTCACGCTCGCTATCTTAACTGCAGCGTGCGAGAAAAACTTTGCCATGTGGTGGTTTGCAGAGTTTTTCTGGGACCGCACGTTCCAGGCAAAGCACGGAGTGGGCATAACACCACGAACTCTGTCGGGGGAGTGGAGTTTTCCACCCAGCCTGAACATAACAGGTGTTACTAATATGCAATTTAACAGCACTACATTTTTACTGCCCTCTGGAGTATGGAAGGTTCAGTCAGATCGCCTGGATCAGAATTGATTACAGCAGATGCCAATGGTAAGCATTTAACTCACTATTCCACTCCTATATTTTCCCCCTACTATGCAATGGGGTTGGCATTGATTATTGAGAGGAGATCTGATTTAGTAAAGCGAGGTCCAGATTAGGATCACCCCCAATAGTTCTTTTCGTAATGTTTTGGAACGAAGAGTGGGCCTAAGACAGTGGCTGTCATGCGATGTGGCCATCCCATGGCAAACTCTTTGTCAGTTATGAGTGGCTAGTTTATTTCTTATCCTTTGTAAAAACCCACATGTACTTTGAAGACCAGGGTCCGGATTCAGAGTTCGTCGGGATGATGTTGCTATTTATCACACTCGATAAATAGCGATACTCTGGAGTGCATTATTTATTGGGGGATATAAATAGCACCTATTCTTTAAGAAATAACATGCAGATTTTAGTGCCTGTTGCACCAAAATCCAAATGGAACAGTAAATACTATACATTTCCCCTTGTTAAATTGCTGCAGGTTTGGCCTGACAAAATTTAGCGAAGAGTGAAATACTTACCAGTTATTACCTGATGAAATACCACAAAACTCGGAGTTCCGATTCCTGAGCAAACAGGGGTTTAAGCAGTGATGGGAAATTCAGACCAACTCGCACACAAGGCCCAGGTGCTGATGTGTAGACTGTCAAGATGGTGAAAAGTCGTGTGAAATTATCGCATCTGTGCATTATGGACATGGATTGGCTAGGTTTGATCGCTGAATCAAGTTCCTATTAGGAAAAAATATCTATTCCCTGTGCTGAAAGCGGCGGGCTTTTCTCAAGTTAGGCCAGCCTAAATCTTTCTCCAAATGCTAGCTGATACTTACACCATGTTTAGTGTTGCTTGTTTTTTAACTGCTGCATTTAGATCTAGGAAAAAAAGATTACCCCGGATAGACCTTTCTTAAACTTAAATTTGTTCTTAAAGAAAAATTTTTCATATTTGTAAATATATTTGTATTTTGGAGAAACAACCTGAGGAAATGTAATCACTAAGCAGAAATTTTTTTTGTAATGAGATCGAGTAATGTTATAAAGAAATTGTATTTGTGTTTGTTTTATGTCTTTTATGATTTTAACAAAAATCGAATAAAGAGTATTTTGACTGACTGAAGTTCCTATTATTCCTATTATGTTATGTTGAGCAAGATTGAGAGAGAAAATTATAATCTTTTACCAAGTGATTTCAATATTTTTTTTCTTTTAAAAAAGTGACGCATTGAAAGGATGTGTTGTGTGAAGAGTTGTTTGCCATTGGCAAATTTGTCCAACAAGTCAACAATGTGTCTTTCAGCTATTGAGAGAGAGCCATCCGTGAGATATCCAGTGCTGGCTAGCTGAATATGAGTGGATGAGGGGTTAAATGTCCTGTTTGCATGAGATTTTCAGAAACAGCTGGATGTCATCAGTTTGTTTGTAGGAAATCCATATGCTCTGCTAGACCCCAGATTATTTTGCCTGCACCTGTCTTTTTGACCTCAACTGAGGACTTGGACTGCTTTTCTGCCAAGTGCACATATGTGCATTGATGTGCGAAAGTAAAAAAAAAAAAACAGTAAGAGGCAGGTGCTGCGACTGTATGCTGTCTTTTGCAGCTTTCAGAGCAAAAATGTACATAAAGCCGGTCTTAATATCTGTCGTCATCTCTGCAAAGCCTCTGTCTGGGCACATGCACTGAAACAAATCTTTTAAGTAAAGCGGGATGTTTATTTTTAAGTTTGTCTTCAGCTACTGTTACCTAATATGGCGGAGGCTAACACAATCGAATTACAATATACAGGCTTATTTTTTGTAACTTTGAAAGAGTTGTGAGGTGCTGCGTGTTCAGGGACTGTAGGTAACATGAGGCCATCCATGGCCCTCAATGTATCTTGCATGTATTCATTGATGTGGCAGTGTGACGTTCCTGGTACCAACAGCACCTCATAGGTACCCAATGACATATGATGATAATTCTTTAAGAATTACTATTATTAAATACTTTTCTAACTATCAATTTTACTTTGTTAGGTTGATGCCAAATTTAACCCAGCCCTTCACAAATATCTATTGATGTCTGGTTAAAAACGTGAGCCAATGGAAGCAACCACCACCAGACCCTCCAGATCCCGAAGCTTCCGTTTTTTTTTCACAAGGGCACGACTATCACTTTTTCTTTCTTTCTTTCTTTCTTTCTTTCTTTCTTTCTTTCTTTCTTTCTTTCTTTCTTTCTTTCTTTCTTTCTTTCTTTCTTTCTTTCTTTCTTTCTCTCTTTCTCTCTTTCTCTCTTTCTCTCTTTCTCTCTTTCTCTCTTTCTCTCTTTCTTTCTCTCTTTCTTTCTCTCTTTCTTTCTTTCTTTCTCTCTTTCTCTCTATGAACAGTGATTCAATTTTTTGACTGTCCAAGGAACTAAAAACCGCAGTAAATTATTACTGAAGTATCCTTTCCTGTCTGCCTCTTCAAAAACTCCATTTTGGAATGATTTTCCCTAACAGTACATTTTCTAACTAGGTGCAATCAGCTACTTAGATAGGTTGATTAGTTATATTCCGTGAGAAATTATTTGAACCTTTTATTTGCCAAACTTCATAACTTTAATCTTAGACACATTTATCAACAGGAGCAGATTTGAAAAATAATGCTTGAATGAGGATAATGTATTCGGCAATCCCCAGGAGCTTAAATGGAATGATGTAAAATCATCAGCATACATTAATAATATTCATTCTGCCATCTAGCTTGTAGGGATGAAATCACTTTATTTATTTTTAGGTGAAGATCCAATAAAAAGTTGGCAAAGCACCAACTGGACCTGCATAAGTCCTGCTGCTGGCTTCTGCTGGTCCTGGACTCTGGGCTAGCCTCAATGAGTGCTCCTCCACAAATAAAGGTTAAAACCCTGTAGTTTGGGGCTCCTCACAACTCTGAAGTGGCTTCTTTGCACCAAGAATAATTCGCCTGTGACAACCGCTAATGTGAAGCTCGAGTGGGATCTGTTCTTCACACCGACAGGGGCTGTCCACAAGGAATAGCAATGCATGACCCGCTCTTCCCACTGACAGTGACTGTCTGCGACTATTATCTAACATGAAGCTCAATGGACGACTTGCTTCTCATGCTACAGCAAGAACCGTCCACTATGCTCGAACTGCTCTATGCACCAAAAACCTCCTCCTCATGACCCCTTCCAAGGCGCACGGAACTCTCTGTGCTTGATTTGAGAAAGTAACTCTTCAACAAGACTAACCTATTCCCTGTATTCGACCCACGCTACATTGTGGTCAACCTGAAATTGTGATTTTCCCCTAGTCCAGATAACCCCGAGTGGTGCTTTCTGCTTCTTGGTGCTATTTTCACTAAAAAGGTTATTTAATATTACAGCTTTAACTGATTGAATTTTTGTTAATCTGGTAATATTTTATTTATTAAAATGTACTCTATTTTTAGGTCGGGCAATAGCAATGATCTGTTGTATCTCTCTGTGGGGCTTTGGCAAACTCACTCATTGCCATTGGCTCTTAGCTGCAGCATTCAGAAATGCTGGCTTCTTATTGGTCCATTTCTGACAAAGTCCCTGCTTTGTTTGTTTAGTTCTCTTTCTGGCGATTTCTCCCCAAGAATATTTTAGTTGGCCATCACACAGTACCGAGTGTGATGGCCTCTCTTCCGTCCTCCCATCTGGTTATGCATTGCTATATTTTTTGTAATTTTAAATGGCGCAAACCTGAACCAAAGTTTACGGCACTGGCTGTCTCATATCCGCTTTTTAAAATGCTGTGGTACTTGTCACATATCAAGTCCGATCCTTACTTATGTTGAATATGTTTGTGATCATCTTTATTTAACCTATCAGTGTTGTTGCTTGGGTTGAGCTTGTTTTGGCCCATTTTTCCAGGTATCATATTTTTTGGCCATGTTTTCAAGGGACGTTGTGCTCATATTTTTCATATCCAGCAGAACAGTGAGCTGGGGCAGAGCAGTTCGGGACGGGCTGTGGCTGGTCAGTTTACCTCCGATTGCCCAGCTATAATAAGTACGGGGAGCTGAGTCCGGGTGGCAGACTTGGTTTTGAAAGTGAGATGATGACTCCTAGTAGAAGCTTCAAGAGGCATGTGTTGTTGACTGGGGAAGCTGGCTTCATGTAAGTAGCGAAGGTTGATGGTGATTTGCCAAGGGCTGCAAACTCACTTGCTCTTTTGCAAGCTATTGTTTGCAATTGGCCTTCTCTCCGTGGATTACTTGACTGCAAGGTAGCTAACGCACGATAGACCACGATCGCTACTTTATAAACTTCTGTGTTATCATTTTCCTCTGGGAAAAGCCCTCCGAAGGGTGCCTGCACCACCGGTGAACATGGAGCACCAATATCTCCAGTCTGTTAAAATATCTGTAAAGTGTCCTTACTGACATTTGTACTAACGCTCCTGTACAGGTGAGAGAGTACAACAGCATCATATTTCCACTAGTGGCCGCAGTGCTTATTGCCCTGCAAGTCCATCCATCTTTTACCCCACATTTCCCACGTGTCATTTTCACCGGAATTGTACAGTGGGTAGAAGGTCGCTGTGCCAATAAAAGGCATGTACTGCCACATGCATGAGTATCTGGAGACCCCTTAATCACCCCTTGATCATAGTGGATTGGTGCTTGCTTTCTGCTCTGCCCCAAGTCTTTCGTCACAATCATCTGCTTTGTCGATCTTGACACATTCATCCTGAAAGGCTAAGCAAACTGATTCACTTCTGCAACCTGTTATTCCCTCCTGCAGACACAACATGGTACCCCAAAAAGGCAGTGCTTTGGAAATAGGCAAGAACGCTGGTCTTTGCAACCGATCCCCCTTGTTGTTGTACTTTTGACATATTTATGGTCGAGCTGCTGTTCCACAAATGATATTGTACAGTGAACAGGGCTTTTAGAGTCTCACATTGCAACTTATGTGTATATAGGATAGCATTTTGAAACTAAGAGCTCCGGAAAGCAATACTCTCCTTAAAAATACCTACAGTGCACAAGTTGTAATGAAAATAGTGTTGGGACTAATATAATATGTAAATCACAATGAGAGCGCACGTATGGACATCACAAGAAGTGGAAATAAAGGGTCAAGGTCCTATTTTACAAAAACTACACATAATGACAAAATAATGTGAAAAGAACATTTATGGTCTTACTCTTTATACATCACTTTTGTTTTTACCTATATCAGTTTGTAACAAAGCACCAGAATGGCTTAATTTAAAAATATTTTGAACAGACATGTGGAACTTGAAAATTACATGTTAAAACTACATTTAGTGAATAATTAAAATGTGCTGTTTATTTTTTTTTTGTTTCCTTCTGGTGGTCTTGACCCAGCTTCGCATTTGCAATTCATTAAGCTATAGAAGGCTTTATTTTGTCAAGTTCTCAGTTCCTCAGTTAAAAGATTAAAAGATAATATCTCCTGGGATATTCCCACAAACAAAGGGGAAGCTGCCAGTGGGATCTGGTTTATAAATATCCTGAGGTCAGTGTTTTTCAAAAGATCTTGGTTACCCTACTCTAAACTTTAGTTGACCAATTACTTGATTCAAGGTAGCCTGGCTGATGACGGCTGATTAGCCAGAAACCGGTCCCAGGATGCTTGTTTCCGGTCCAGGGAAGACATGGCTTGGCAGTTCAGTCTGTTCCCATGAGGCACCGGGTCAGACTGATTTGCATATGGCCATGTGTGAACTGGGGTGGTGGAGTGAGCTAACGAATGATGATGGATTAAACCCAAATCAGTTGACTGGGGGTGAGTGCTTGCATTGTTCAACACTCCGGCCATCATCCCCTTTGGTTTTGCTTTGACTCATTTGGGAGGGCACTATACCGTGGCCAAGGTACAGCGCACACAGGAAGTCATCAGAAGAAGCGCTGTAGGAGGGTCAGCGTTCTAGCTGTTAATTATGGGTGACTACAAAAACAGGGCTGCAGCGCGGAGAATGTAAAGATTGCCGTTTCCTGCTCTTAACTCTTGTTGCATTTTAGCACTTTAAATTGCTTTTAAACTAAACATCACGCTGTGATTTTAATTTTATCTTAAACTGAATTGTAACTTGCATTGAATTTAAATTTGAAAGCCTGCCAAACTTGCCAAACTTCCTTGTGCTTGACTCAATTGGGAGGGCGCCATACTGCAACTAAGGTACAGCGCCAACAGGAAGACACAGGAAGCAGCGCTGTAGGAGGGGCAGCATTCTAGCTTTAAATTATGGGTAACTACAAAAACGGGGCTGTCGCACGGCCGCGCAGCGGGCACGGCTAGCCTGTCTGCACATGTTTGCGCCCGTCTGCACCCGAATGGGACCAGGAGCCAGGAACTCAGTCCCTTTTTTTTATCAGATCCCAGTAACCGCCACCAATACTCTAGGGAGATGCTCTTTAAGCTGGCCACACCCCAGAAATATAACAATGTATCATGGGTGAAAGTCTTACTATGAAATACGGAGGGGCCATTTTCATGCCTTCATTGTAAATGCAGCAGCCAAGCACTACTAGATCAGCATGCTAGGAAAGATACTACCCTGGCCGGATTTCAGTAGACTTGTATTTTTTTTAACTCTAGGTCGATGCCCAAACACTGCCTTGAGATCTGGAATATTTTAGCTGATATAAAACCTGACCTAGACTTCATTACAGAAACCTGGCTGGATGATAACAACTTCCACAATATTGCCACCACCCTACCAGCAAGATACAAACTTATAAAACGGGACAGAAGGGGAAGTAGCCATTCTATTCATAGACTCTTTTACTTGTCTTCCAGAGTCAGTGGCTTCAATAGGTGAACATGAGATCTTAGCATTTCAAATGTCCAATAAAGACCATAGACTACTTGGTGGAGCAGTAATTTACAATCCCCCAGGGTACAAGCCGGATTTTAGCACTAAACTGCTGTCTCAATTATTCCCCTCTTTCCTAAAACATAGCAATTTTTCAGTCATAGGCGATTTTTACATCCATTTTGAAAACTCCGACGATTCTGTGGTTAAACATTTGGAAAATGACATTCAGATACTGCAGCTAAAACAATGGATTTAAACCGACTCACACTGCTGGGAACACACTTGACCTGCTGTTCTCTAACATAGAATCTATTAATGTCTCCAAAGGTACACCCCTGTCCTGGACGGAGCACTCTTGAATTTCCTTTTCTTTTAACCTGCCAACCAAGCCAACCTGCTTGATCACACCATCAGCAGTGGCAAAAAGGGCATGGAACCGTATTACCCCTGACTCATTCACCCCCACTTCTCCTAAATAACTTAAGCACTGTTAGGGCACTCTCTGTTCAGACAGAGGCTGAACTTTTACACTCTGTAATCACCCATGCATTGGACCAGTGTGCCTCCAGGTTAGGAAGTAAACCAAAAGAAATCACCATCGGAGAAATGGTATTCATCAGAACTGAGACAAATGAAAAGGAAATGTAAAGCATTAGAACATAATTTGCGACTGACTAAAGAATGTAGCGATAGACTGCTCTACAAAGGGGAGTTGCAGACTTATCACAATGCTATCAAAAGTGCTAAAAAAACATTACTATGCAAAACGAGTAGATGACAACTGTAACTCACCTAAAGAGTTATATAAAATTGTGAAGGAACTCTGCAAACCTACTTGTATGTCCCATACTATGACCCCTTCAAGTGACAACTGCGAGATAATCAATGACTTCTGTACTGAAAAAAATCTCTAAAATCTACTCCTCTTTCAAAAGCCAAGCCATTTCCGACGAACCAGACTGGGAAACTCTAGCCCCACGCCCTGAAGCACACGTTCCCTTAAGCAACCTGGCCCCTTTTACTGAAGAGCAGGTTGTAAAAGCTGTGACTGAGGTCAAATCAGGATCTTCGCTTGACCCCTGTCCCCATTATTTTTTTCTCAGCTCGCATCAGTCCTAAGCCTGTACGTTACCCAGATTTTCAGTAAATCCCTTAATACTGCAGTATTCCTGGATCTATGGAAGGAAACTATTGTATTTCCACTACTTAAAAAAGCTGGCATGGAAATCCACAATACTGTAAATTACCGACCAATTTCCCAGTTGTCATACTTGTCTAAAGTATTGGAGAAACTGGTCAGTAAACAATTGGTTACCTTTCTAGAAACCAATGATCTTTTAGATCCATCTCAGACTGACTTTAGAGCTCCTAACAGCACAGAATCCACCTTACTTGCAGTATCAGATAACATCCGATCCTTGGTGGATCAGAGCAAAGCTGCCACCCTGATCCTCTTGGATTTGTCATCAGCATTCAATACTGTATCTCTCGATCTTCTGCTGAGCATTCGGCATGAAAAAGGATTACACTCGAAAGCTCTTTAATGGTTTAACTCTTTCCTATGCAATTGAACGCAAAAAATGCATATGGGTCCCTTCTCTTTCAGTTAAAAAAACATCAATTATGGTGTCCTGCAGGAAGCCTCCTTAAGCCAAACCCTTTTTAATGCCAATGTCTCTTCATTAGCTAAGATTGGCAGGAAATGGGGCTTCAACATCTGCTCCTATGCAGATGATACACAGCAATTAATTGCCTTTGAAGAAAAGCACATGGATACCAGAAATAACTTAGTCAACTGCCTCTGAGAAACGGCAACTTTGATGACAGAACACTGTCTGAAGCTAAATGCTGAGAAGTCTGAAATCCTGCTCTTCGGAGGGGCTCACCTACTCTGGAATGACACCTGGTTGCCCCAGTCACTAGGAGCTGCCCTGGAACCTAAAGGTGTTGCAAGAAACCTGAACATAATTATCGACAATGCATTAACCATGCAAGACCAAATGCGAGCGCTGTGTGGAAAAAGTATTAACAACACTCTACTCATAGATCCCCTTAAGCTACAGAAAGACTATTACCTAGGCATTACTTCCTAGTAAACTATATTTCGGGAATGTCTCTACGTTGGCATGCCTGAGTATCTTTTCTCTCGACTGCAGGTGATCCAGAATGCCGCCACCAAGCTGGTCTGTAATAAGAGCAAATGCAGCTCAGCATCAGAATGCCTGAGGGAGCTCCATTTGCTTCCCGTGCATCAAAGGGCCAAGTTTAAGCCACTGTGTTATGCACACAGAGTGCTACACAAGTGTGGTCCCGAATTCTGCAGGACAAAATCGAATTCTATATTCCCACATGAAAACTAAGGTCCTGTCATCATGCCTTGGCCAAAATCAAACGCATTAAGAAAGCTAGGGCAGGGAGTCTCTCTTTCTCCAACTTGGCAGCTGTCCTCTGTAATGAACTTCCCTGAGATCGCCGTCTTACGGATGAGTATATGTCATTCAGGAAGATTCCCTAGGATATAGATATTAGTACCTGCAGCCTCTTAACATAGTTCCCTTTGTTTCTAGATGCTCGGCCTTCATGACTTCTTCTCAGGATAACGCCTCCTAAGTGTAATGATATCCCTTCGGATGAATGTTGCGCTCAATAACTAAAAATACAATCCCAATAGCTCTAACTTTAATAAATGCAAGATCGATTGCATTGCAAATGCTTGTTGTAAATTGCTTTACCTGTGTTGGGGTTTCACTGTATTACTGTTTATTTGCTAATATACTTTACACATTGCCTCTAAGTTAAACTTTTGGGCAAAGTTTCCAGGGGGTTAAGCACACACAGGTTCATGTAGTGATTAACAGATGAGTATGTGCTAGAGGCAAAAAGGAAGCTGCTTATCAAGCAGAGAAAAGACCTCATTTGGTTTTGCCCTGTGTTTTTTGGTGGTTCACCCTGATGAGGATTGTGGTTGTTGCCATAGAAGGGTTTCCACCCCTCTCAAACAATAACCCAATTTCCTACATCAGCCAATAAGATCTGTAGAAATAATTTCCCATCTGTTACTAACGATGCCATTGGCAGTGCCTAATCTGCATCCAGATCCATTGAATGTCAGGCATGCTGAATAAGAAGACTGCATGCCCTGCTTCCACCTTGCACTTTTTTAATCCACCACAAAGCCCACCCTGTCTCATTATCTCACCCTTTTAAGGTCTTTTTCATCCTTGTTTTTTTCTTTGTCACTGTTTTTCTGTCTCTCTTCCTCCTTCTTCCCTCTTTTGTGTTAATGTCTCTCTTGCTGTGGATCAAAGTCTGATGATGAAAAATAAGTGTTGGTTGCCAGAAATGAGTGCAGATGGGACCTTCCTGCAATCACCAGCTCGACTAAAGCACTGGCCATGGGACTAAAATTGTAAGAAAATATTATACTTGCTATGTTTTAGATGTTTATAATCATAAGCTCTTCTATGAAAATGATATGCTGCCAGTTTCAACACATAGTTGGATGTCAGGATTCAGAGCAGATTCTGGCAGCATGGCATGCTAGAGGCTGGAGAATGGAAACAGTGGAAAACAGGTCAGTAGAAACTCATGAGAATGAAAACACTAGCATGGATTTACATACTCACTTCCTGGTGTTAGAGTCACATCTAGGTCAGCTGTGGCAAGTCCCTATTTAAGGTCATTCAGAGCTAAGACTCTTCATATGACAATTTGTCAGTACTTGAATGGGCTTTCTCTATCTATTTACCAGTCAATACTCATATAAATCCTTTACATTTGTTATGTTTTCCTTTTTCTATTTTATATCACACAAAAAGATAGATTGTAGGGCCTTATAGGGCTCATGCATGCCCTTAATTACATATATAAACACAAGAATTGGTGTGGTCCACTCAAGGATCTGCTTTCTGCCTATTTGGCTAATAAGCAAGTCTTTATCAAGGGCCTGGAGAGGTCCTTGTGTGCCGCAACTTCTGCTTACCTAATCTGAAGGCAATTCCAAGAATTAGACGACGATAGTTCACTCACGTAATGTGACATGCTTTATCATTTGCCCCCTTGTCCCACCCTGGTAAGTTGGTACAACCAGGGCAGACTCAGCCTTAGATTGGGGCTTACTTGAGGGAGTTCTTAGATATTTCTATATTTCAGGACAAATAATGGGTCCAGTTCTTAAGTTACAAAACCTTAGGATAAACCACTAAAGCGCCCTTTAATTTGGTGGTATCCTAGGTTATGAATAAATTACCAATGGGTAACTACAGGAGGCATAACTGGGTTTAATGGCCTGCATGCGTCACTGTATATGACTAAGTATTCATGGCAACATGTTTCTGCCTCTTTTAAAACGTGGGTCTAAGGCATTCATCTGGGCTGTGTCTATGTATTCCTGCACTTCAAGCAGTAACTGCTGAGTATGCATAGATGAAATAAACGAAGAGAGGACCTACCTCTCAACTGGTATCGTTAGGTACGAGCAATCTAATGCTCCTTAACTAGTTGCTGCATGGTCTGTTCGGGGTGGGTCTCTCCTATTGTCACACTTTCATCAAGGTAGGGATTGCATTGGAACAGCCATCCGGTGCGATAAGTATATGTCCTGAAAAAATAGAAATCACACCAATTCTTGTGTTTATATTCCTTTTTCGGTTCCCTTAGTCTTTCCTCTGCTTGATCCTCTTCTTCCCCTTTGCCTCTCAACTTTTGTTGGTGTAGTTGCCACTTATAGTCTATACTCACCAGTATGTTTGCAGCTGCACCTTGGAGCTTTTGGACAGATTCCTGGTCAGCCCATGGCTCAACACCACAACATTCGTTGCAAAAACCAATTTTCTAATACCTCTATATCTGTTCACATGTTCTTTCTGGATTGTTCAACATACTCATCAGTCTTACTCTAATTTGAGCCATTGTAGACTAAACTATATACATAAAACCGAGGCAGCACGGAGCTATTGCTTGACTGGGACAATTCCAGCTGATTCCAAAAGAATTACATGTTGCCAAGACTCCGGCTGTCATGTATTCTGTGCCAAGCATGAGCGATCATCACCTCTCAGCTTGCTTGGTTTCCAAGGTTGAGTTTTGTCCCTTTTTCACCTTCTTACAATTATTTACAGTAGAATCTTTGTTTATGGTCATGTTTAACAAACAGAACATGAATACTACCTAACACCCACAGAGTAACACTGTTCTTTCACTTTATTTTAAGTGTGATCATTCCATTTCAGTATACAATGTTTACAATAAATTAACCCTGTTTGCTGGCAAATTTAGTTTCTTAATGCTAATTTGGTCATGCTCAAAATGTACTTAATTGGGTTATGATAACTTAGAACTTCCAAACCTATCTGTAAATAAATCACTGTGTAGGTGAAACCATAAGATATAAGAACATAGGAAGTGGTATATTTTGCCATAATATGAAAATATATTGGAACTTTTGGTTTCTCATTCAATACACGAACATTTATCAATGCAAAATTCAATGTGATGGCCTCCTCGAGAAAGGTTTTATACTTCTCATCTGAACAGTTATTATAGAGTAGCAGAGATAAATCCCCCAAATCTCATCTGTTTCAACCGAAGCTCAATGTGCATACATAGGGTGAGAAACTTGATCATTGAAATCTCCCACTACTATAACGGGGTAATTTGAAAGCAAACTTGTTAGATCATAAATTGTGGACATTTTTTTAACAAAATCTGAGTCCAAGCTACTCGCAAGGCAAATATATACATTAAATAACAGCACAGTATTGTTGAGCCTGACCTCCTTCGCATGATTTACCCCCAACCTATTGCCTTCCATCCTTCTGTTTTTACTGATGTCATTTTTGCCTGCTTTAGGACTCTGCACACTTTACTACTGCGAACCAATGCTACAGTACTTGTGCTCTCCAGTTTGAACAAGGTAACATTTGCTTACACCCAATTGGTACATTTAATTACTTGTAAGACCCTAGTAAAGTACCCAGGGCCTGTACATTAAACGCTACTAGTGGGCCTGCAGCACTGATGGTGCTACCCACTTAGGTAGCCTTTTAAACATTTCTCAGGCCTGCTGTTGTAGCATGTGTGCAATTTGAAACTGTCATTTCGACCTGGCAAAGTTGCCAGGTCTAAACCTTCCTTTTAAATTCATCTACATAGGATAGACTTTAAACAGCCCATAGGGCAGGGTGCAGTGTATTCAGCAAGTTGGACATATACTTTTAAATTTGGCATGTGCTGGTGGTGAATTCATTTTTCACAACTGCAAGGCTTACCTCTCCCATAGGAGAACATTGGGTTAACTTATTACATTTAATAAGTGCCGACTTTAAATTGGGAGCAAATAGGAATGTCTAATTTAGTGTCAAAATAATTGTAATTTTAAACACTCTTAAATGGTAGAGTCAGATTTTAAGACACAAATCTGAAAATGACACTTTAGGAAAGTTGCTATTTTTTGTCGTATTTTTGTAACATTTGGTGCGGGCTGCCAGTATCCTGGGTCACATAACTTTGTATGGGGGAGGAGTTGTCACCTCCCACACTTGCATATCACAAAGGCTCAGCATGAACACACTTACTAAGGGTTTGAAACTAGCCTTTTGTGACTGCAAACAAGATGGAGCCAGGGTGGGGAGGCTTGAAATTTGAAGAACCTCTAGGAGTGAAAAACTCTGGAACTGTCTCCTACTTCAAAGTGGGCTGCTGGTATAAATGATGGACACTCAGACCCAACTCTTCAGTAGACCTCTGGAGCAGGGGAAAACTCAGATGCACTGTTGTGCTGCTCTCCATGAAGGACTACTACTCTGTTACCCTGCTGCCTAACTGAAAGGACTGGACCTGCATCATGAACCCACGACAACCATAGTGACCCCAAGGGCTATATGACTGGCGTCCTGATCAGAGCCTCAGGGACATAAAAGGTTCTTACCATCTTTTACCCAGCACCTAGACTCTGTCTGTTGTGAGTACTACTCCCACCCCCACCCCAAGTGGTGTCATCCCAATCCTGAACCCTTAGAAGTGGGCCTGGAGGTGCTCTGCCAGCCCAGCTGTGGCCCTGCGCTCGGAGCCGATGCAGGGTGACTCATCTAGTCATAGCCCTGCTTCGGAACCTTTACAGCATGATGCATACCTGATGCTGAACTTCGCATCATATGCTGCAGTCTCCTCAGAACTACTGCTGTGTGACACAGCATTGATGCAGGCCTTCCCATTTGAAGCCTTTCATCAAAAGCATCCTCCATAATGACACAGGACTACTCATCGCAGCCCCGCTGCTTCTTCAGTACTGCAAGTGCACAACCATCTTCGACGCAAACTCGATGAGGGCTCCCTATATATACATTATTGTTCTTAATTGGTAATTAATTAGTTTCTTAATCTTAATTATTAATGATTCATCTCAGTTCATATATAATTTTAATATAAATATTATATTTCTTTGAATCCACTTTGATACATGTATTTATTTATATTATATTTTTTGACATTTTGGAACAGTGCATCTGATCCCTCTAAAGTCCAGATTAGATTAGAGTCGACCTATACCGGCACTCCTATATGCCGACGACGCCGTTATCTTGGCAAGAACCCCGGTATAGCTCCAACGCTCATTAACCAGCTATTGCAACTTTATGAGCTCCTTGAATCTTAAAATTAATATAAAAAAGACATTTACCATGCATATCGGCTCGAGAATAAAAAAAACAAAAACTAAAGACATATTTGTCAACAACTCTAGCTTAGAGTCTACAACATCTTACCCTTATTTAGGGATTTTAATAGACAACAAGCTAAATTGGGTAAAGGCTATTCAAGCTAGGAAGCTAGCCTTCTTAAGGACTACGAAAGCACTGGTGGCATTTGCTCAAAAGTTAGGCAAGAGATCGCCTGAAGAAATGCTAAAGATCTATCATTCCAAATGCACCAGTGTTGCCACCTATGGTTCAGGTCTATGGGGGTACCTAAACACTGAAATTTTACAGAGAGTAGAGAACTCCTTCCTCCGATTTCTCCTGTCAGTCCCCCAAAGTACAACGACATACGGCTGCCACTTAGAATTAGGACTGGATCATATATCAGATATTTTAAAGATCCAGCCAATAATGCTGTGGCGGCGCATCTGGACCACTGAACAGTGTGAGTTAACCCGTTCCCTTATAGAGGAATGCATGCTACTTGATAACACGCAAAAGATTAGATGGTTAGCTTATGTAAAGTCCTTTTTTAACGATTTAGGCCTTCAGAGATATTTTAAACACCCACATACCATCTCTGAAATACCCAGAAGAGAGCTAAAAAGGATCTCTCTCCTTCATCTGGGTGACCTTCGACTAATTTAAGAAATAGGAAAAAGTTCAGTGCAACATCTGCTGACTATTCAAACATTATCACATTATCACGGACGCCGCTGACGAAGGAGGAAGCACCGAGGTGCTGGGGGTTGATTGGACCCCCAATTACCCTTCGCCCAGCCTTGGCTCATGGGGCATTGACTCCCTATTTTCAAAAGCTTACCACATCAGTATTTGTGAGTGAGCTAGAACACGTATATTTATATAATTTATAAAATATATTTATACACATTGATAACAATAGCATTAATTCACTCCCATTAATTGTGGCATAACATTAGTGAGTGACAGGGGGATCTATACCCGGTCCTGATGAAGGGGCTTGCCGCCCCGAAACATGTGACCCACACAGGAGAGTAAGCCTAGTAACTTGCTTTACCTCTCCGCATCACCCTTTTAACAATACCAGCCAGTGCTTATTAAAAAGTTTTTTCTACCACTAGGCCAGGTATTTTTTAACTTCACCTTGTTCATCACTCCTGACCCCACTGACACTCACTCCTATTCACTCACATAGTATCCACATCAAACAAAAGGTGCTCCAGCGTAGTCGCTTGTCGCAGCACTGCCCCGTCCCGCAGCGGGGGCGGGAAGACCCCGATGATGAAGCATGACACCAAGGGCCCTTTTGGTGTGTGAGGGGTATTTTAACACACCGAGTGTATTCCATCAACACCGGAATATATACTGACCTCGCATGAGGTGGTCTTTGTTGATTATTTGTACTTCATAAGAGGAGGATTTGCCCACCTCGGTGCCGTGCGGCACCACCTCTTCACTCCCCCTTTTGATATCCTTGACTATTCAAACCACCTTTTCGATTCAGCCATATCTGAAGTATAGCCTAAGTCAATTTAATTTTTTTTTGCTTATTCGATTTTGACTAAATACTTTTCATAGGCTGATTTCGTTTCCAAAGCTGAATGACTGGACTAAGAACTTACCACCATGCCCATGCGACTGTAATTCCTCGCAATCCTCAATCCATATTTCCCTGTTCTGCAAGTTCTATGAAGCTCCACGCAGACGATAGATCGTCCCGATACTGAGGCAAATGGGTCTCCGAACTTGCCTCCCAGCTTTCTTAGCACTACAGATGTTAGAAAATGAACTATATGCTAAATTCATTGTCTGTTTTTTAAAATTTTGTGTAAACCACCGTCCAAATCTTAAATAATTAATTATTGTTTTATCTTCTAGTCAAATCATGTATTTTCTTTTAAAAAAAAGAGTTTTTGTATTGTAAATATGTTAAGTTTGTACTTTTATGGTTTTCTTTAAATAATGAACATCGAATAAAGATTTAACTGACTGAGAGTGGACATAGCAAATCTTACCCCTTCAAAGTCAAACAATTTCCACAGAGTTGCTTATGTTAGAGTGGGAATGGCAAATGTGACCCCTCTAAAGTCCAATACCTTCCCTACTATTGCAGAGGTTGGAGTAGGGCTTGTAAACCAGACACCTCCACTGTCTAACATTTTCTTTAAAGTTCGTTAAGTTTTAGCAGTAATGCTACAATTTTTGTATTCATGTAGTTCATTTTTGAATTTTTTTGTACTTTTAAGTTAGAGTTGAAATTATTTATATTTGCATCAAAGCAGTATTTATTTATTTTCAATATTTATCCTATAGTGTTTACATTATTTTAGATGTCATTATTTTTTTATTTTAAAATTTTCTATTTTAGAAGTTATTTTAGTGTTACTGTTTTATTGTATATTTTTATTCTTTATTGCTTTAGTAATATTATTTGTACAGCATTTATTTTAGTAATTTAATAATTGTATCGCATATTTTTATATTTCTAACCTTTAATAAAGCAGTGTTTTCATCTTTTATAATTATTAGTAATAATAAAAATTGTTTTTTATTTTCATATATGTTTATTTAACTCCTTCGAAGCTAGACCTTTTCTCCCCCTGTGCCTTTTATTGGCTATTTGGGTTACTTTGCTCTTAGGCCCTTGTAACTTTTTGACCAGATAAGGTATCCACGCCAAATTTACGTCCTTTTCTTCCAACATCTTAGGAATTCTAAAGGTACCCAGGGTTTGTTGATTCCCTTGGAGGGGACCCAGAAATTAGCCAAAATACAGCTAAATGTAGTTTTTTTTGGTGGAAAATGGGAAAAAATGTTGCAAATAAAAGCATCTGTATTTTTCCTTGCAAATGGTATCAACAAAGGGTTTGTGGGGCTGAAATCACAATTTCCCCAGCTTTCAGGGTCTGACAGACTTTTGTCAGAAAACCAACATTTTGTACACATTTTTCTGGGACGTAGCCTATTTTAGCTATTTTTGTGCTTTCAACCTTCTTCCAGTTAATGGTAGAAATGGGTATGAAAGCAATAATGGATCCTGGAAAGCTAATTTTAGAAAAGTATACACAATTCTGAATTCTGCAAGGGGGTATTTGTGTAGATCCTTCAAGGTTTCTTTATAGAAACTAACAGTTGAAAATAGGAAAAATTGCAAATGAGTTGAAAAAAACAGCCATTTGTGCCATTTTCACCTCTAACTTTTTCTAATTTTGACAAATGTTTGAAAGAAATATACCGTTAGATCTGCTGGACCTTTCTGGTTCTGGGGATTGATAGGACTTGTGGGTTCACCAAGAACCTGACGAACCCAGAGCCAATAACTGAGCAGCGTCTTGCAATGGTTTTTAATTATGTACTGGGTATATAGCAATTCATTTGGGAAAATATATACAGTGGAAAATCAGGATGAAAGATACCTATGTATTTCTGAAATTGGAACAAAATATAGAGTTTAGAAACAGTAGCTATTTGCACATTTTTAAAATTGTGAGTACCCACACTAGCATGAGAATTATAGGACATTTTTCTAAGTGCCTACTTTTTTACACATTGTCTTTCATTTGGAAGGCAGAAATGCATTGAAAGTGAATAGGTAATAACAGTTGCTCTGCAATTCTGTGTTACCTTACGTCTCCCAAAACAATAGTACCTCCCTTGTGTGGGTAGGCCTAGTGCCCGTGACAGGAAACGGCTCATTACGCAATGTGGACACACTTCATTTTTACATTGAAAACTGACCCTTTTTTTTTTTTGCAAAGTGCTTAGCTGTAGATTTGGAACCCTAGCTCTGCCGGCACCTAGGGAAACCTAGCAAACCTATACATTTTGTAAATCTAGACACCCACAGGAATCCAGAATGGGGTGACATGTCTGGCTCTCACCAATTTCTGTTACCCAGAATCCCTTGCAAACCTCAAACCTTGTAAAAAAAACACATTTTTCCCACATTTCTGTGGTGGAAAGTTCTGGAATATGCGTGGATCCACAAAATTTCACCCGCCCCGCATTTCCCAAAGACTTTCAAGAAAATGGCACCTCACTTGTGTGGGTAGGCCGAGTGCCCATGACAGGAAACGGCCCAAAACGCAATATGGACACACCCCATTTTTACAGTGAAAACCAACCCTTTTTTAGCAAAGTGCCTAGCTGTAGATTTTGAACCCTAGCTCTGCCGGCACCTAGGGAAACCTAGCAAACCTATAAATTTTTGAAAGCTAGACACATAGGGGAATCCAGGATGGGGTGACTTGTCTGGCTCTCACCAGGTTCTGTTACCCAGAATCCCTTGCAAACCTCAGACTTGGAAAAAAAAACAACAGTTTCCTCACATTTCTGTGCTGGAAAGTTCTGGAATCTGCGTGGATCCACAAAATCCCACCCACCCCGCATTCGCCAAAGTCTCCTGATAAAAATGGCACCTCACTTGTGTGGGTAGGCCTAGTGCCCGCGACAGGAAACGGCCAAAAACGCAACGTGAACACACCCCATTTTCACAGTGAAAACGGACCCTTTTTTTGCAAAGTAACTAGCTGTAGATTTTGAACCCTAGCTCTGCCTGCACCTTGGGAAGCCTAGCGAACCTATATATTTTTAAAAACTAGACACCCAGGGGAATCCAGGATGGGGTGACTTGTCTGGCTCTCACCAGGTTCTGTTACCCAGAATCCCTTGTAAACCTCAAATTGTGTTAAATAAAACACATTTTCCTCACATTTCTGTGGTGAAAATTCTGGAATCTGCGTGGATCCACAAAATTTCATCCACCCCACGTTCTCCAAACCCCTCAGAGAAAAAAAGTAGCTCCCTCTTGTGGGTAGGTCAAGTACCCGCAACAGGCAAGGACCCAAAACGTATTGTGGAGACATCAAAATTGCCTATCACAAAACGATCTGCTTTTGCAAGCGGGGTCACATGAGATTTTGGTCCAGGGCTTGGCGGCCATCTAGGGAAAACTACCAAACGCACACATATTTGAAAACTAGAGACCTGGGGAAGTCCAGGGAGGTATGGCTTGTGTTGATCCCCCAGCGTTTCCCTACCCAGAACCCCTGCAAACCTCAAATTTTGATGAAAAGATCACATTTTTCAAATATTTCTGTATGGGTAAGTTGTAGGATCACTGGGCTGACATAAACTTTCTACCACCCAGTGTTCCCCCATGTCTCCCAATAAAAATGGTACCTCACTTTTGTGGGTGGGTCAAGTACCTGCGACTGGCAAGGGCCCAAAACATATTGTGGAGGCATCAAAATTACCTATCATAAAACAATCTGCTTTTGCAAGGGGGACCACATGAGTTTTTGGTCCCGGGCTTGGCGACCATCTGGGAAACCTACCAAACACACACATTTCTGAAAGACAGAGACCCAGAAGAGTCCAGCGAGGTATGGTTTTTGTGGATCCCCTAACGTTTCCCTACCCAGAATCCCCTACAAACCTCAAATTATTATGAAAAAATCTAATTTTGCTCAAATTTGTGTGTGGGAAAGTATCGGAATCTGCATGGATCCCCAAGGTCTTCAAATACAAATGGTACCTCACTTGCGTGGGTGGGTCAAGTACCCGCCACAACAAGGGCCCAAAACTTATTGAGGAGACATCAGAATTTACTATCACAAAACAACCTGGATTTGCAAGGGGGGGTCACCTGGGTTTTTGGCCCTGGGCTATTAGCGGCCATCTTGGGAAACTACCAAGCCCACACATTTCTGAAAACTAGACCCCCGGGGAGTCCAGTGAGGTATGGCTTGTGATGATCTCACAACTTTTTCCCACCCAGAATCCCCTATAAATCTCAAATTTTGCTAAAAAAATCAAATTTGTCTACATTTTTTGTGTGGGACAGTTCTGGAATCTGCATGGATTCACAAATTTCCTACCACCCAGTGTTTCGCTAGGTCTCCCGATAAAAATGGTACCTCACTCGTGTGGGTGGGTCAAGTACCCGCTACAGGCAAGGGTCCAAAATGTGTTGAGGAGACATCAAAATTACCTATCACCAGACAACCTGGTTTTGCAAGGGGGGTCACCTGGGTTTTTGGCCCCACGCTTGGCGGCCATCTTGGGAAACTACCAAGCCCACACATTTCTGAAAAGTAGACACCCGGGGGAATACAGCGAGGTATGGCTTGCATGGATGCCCCAACAAGGGGGCAGTAGATTTGCAACTCTTGCTCCCAGAATGTGGAACTCCTTTCCTCTGGAAATTAGATCATGCACTGACCTGCTGAGTTTTAGGAAATCTCTTAAAACTTGGCTGTATACTCAAGCCTATGAATAACTCCAACAGGGTCCGGCAACTCGTAGAATCAGCGCCATGAAACCAATTGGTGTACGTGTACTTTACAAGATCATTATACCATAACATAACAAAGTTTGAGGTTTGCAAGGGATTCTGGCTAACAGAACCTGGTGAGATCCAGACAAGGCACCCCACCCTGTATTCCCCTGGGTGTCTAGTTTTCAAAAATGTATAGGTTTGCTAGGTTTCCCTAGGTGCCTGCAGACTAGGGTTCAAATTCTACAGCTAGGCACTTTGCAAAAAAAGGGTCAGTTTTCACTGTAAAAATGTGGTGTGTCCATGTTGGTGTTTTGGGCCGTTTCCTATCGCGGGCACTAGGCCTACCCACACAAGTGAGATACCATTTTTTCAGGAGACTTTGGAAAATGCGGGGTGGGTGGTATTTTGTGGATCCACCCAGATTCCAGAACTTTCCATCACAGAAATTGGAGCAAAATGTTATTTTTTTTACAAGTTTGCAAGGGATTCTGGGTAACAGAACCTCGTGGGAGCCACACAAGTCACTGCATCCTGGATTCCCCTGGCTGTCTAGTTTTCAATAATATACAGGTTTGCTTTATTTTCCTAGGTGCCGGCTGCGCTAGGACCCAAAATCCACAGGGAGGCACATTCCGAAAAAAAGTCAGTGCCTAGTGGATTTCTGCCATACTAGGGACGGGGAAATCGGGCGCTACTTGCCCCATCTGCCTCCTGGGAGGGGCACAAAGACTGTGGCATCTTTTTTGGGATGGGTGGGGGCATTGGAATGCCCATTCTGGACAACCCCCAACCCGAACTTTGGAGAAAAAAAATCCCTGGTGGCTAGTGGACTTTCTGCCCCAGGGGAACAGATAAGTTGCTATTGCCCCATCTGCCTCCCATGGGGGGGCAGAAAGGCTGTAGCATTTTTTGGGGGGTGGGGCATTGGCATGCCCATTCTGGGCAGCCCCTACCCCTACCTATATAAAAAAGAAAATCCCTGGTGCTTAGTGGGCTTTCTGCCCCCCAGGGGCAGATCAGGGGCTATTTCCCCATCTGCCCCCTAGGGGGGGCAGAAAGACTTTTCTTTTCTTTTAGAGGTCAGGTTCGGGCAGTTGCACGCACTTTCTGGTCAGCCAGCACCAAGGGCCTATAAAATAAATTATCCCTGGCATCTAGGGTGTTTTCTGCCCCCCGGGGCAACTGCCCCCATCCGCCCCCAGGAGGAGGCAGAAAGAATGGAATTGTGTGGGGGGAAGTGGTGGGGGCATTAGCATGCCCATCTTGGCCAACCCCAACTCCTAAATTAATCGGGGGAAAAACCCTGGTGTCTAGTGGGCTTTCTGCCCCCCCCCGGAGGCAGATTGGGGGCTACTGCCCGCATCTAACCCCCAGGGGGGGCAAAAAGACTGAATTTGCTCAAAACAATATGTAGGGAGCAAAGGCCCTGCCCAAGTGGCCGCTCCCCCCTCCCTAGTGCCTAGTGGGAAGATCCCTACTTGGGGATCAACCTCCGGGGGAAATCCAGAAGCACGGATCCACTAGGGAGGCATACCATTGGAAAGGGGAGATTCTCCCCTTTTCAACGATATGTCTCCTGACTTTCTACGTGCTCAGGGGGCTGAGATAGCCTCCTGAGCCCTTAGAAAGTGAAACTGAAATAAGCCTCTTGGCTCATTTCAGTTTCGGTTTCACTGAAATGACATCAGCGCGATGTGCACGCTGATCGTCATTTCAGGGAAAAAAGCAGGCAGCCTCGGGAGCTTGGTAAGCTCTTCCCCAGCTCCTGAGGCTGTTGGGGGGTGAAGGGTATCCCTCCGGTGCCCGCACCAGAGGGATTCCCTGTGCCATGTGCGAGTACGGCCGGGGGCCCTCCGACGCACATGAGCACCGGTGCATCGGAGGGCCGGGGGCCGTCTGGCGCACCTAAAGGGTTAATACTTTTTATCTTTTACATGATATTTTTATGTTTTAGTTTCTTTAAAACAATTTATTTTGATTATTTGAGTGATAAAACGTATTTATATGTTTTCTATAGTATATTTCGTAAATGGAATATTTTTTTAAAGTTATAGGGGCATATTATCAAGGGGGTTAATCTCCGCTTTTTTGGCTTTAAAAGCCAAGAAAGCGGAGATAAAATTATCTCCCTATTACCTAGCTGTCGCTAACACCAGTTAGCGACAGCTAGTAGGAGATAGCGACCATCTTGGGCCCCACTTTGCATGTCAGTGATATTTATCACTAATGACATGCAAAGTGGGTGTGCCAAGATGTTAGCGACTGGAAACAGTCGCTAATATCGCTATCTCCTATTACCAACTTTTGGAGATATTCGCGCTAAGCGCGAATATCTCCAAAAACTAACACCTGCCCTGAGCAGTTCTTAGCCATGTTATCCAATGGGAGGTGGATAACATGGCTAAGAGCATTAGCTCGGTAATGCATGAATATCGCTGACTTTTAACCAACGTTAAGCGATATTTATCGCTAACGATGCTTAGCAACGAATTTTTTAACGCTAAGCATCGTCAGAAATTATCGCAGATAAACCTTGCTATTATCAAGGTTTATCGCAAATGCGATAAAAAATGGCTGCAATGCATGAATATCGCTGAAAAGTCAGCGATATTCATGCATTACCGAGCTAATGCTCTTAGCCATGTTATCCACCTCCCATTGGATAACATGGCTAAGAACTGCTCAGGGCAGGTGTTAGTTTTTGGAGATATTCGCGCCTAGCGCGAATATCGCCAAAAGTTGGTAATAGGAGTCGCTAACATCTTGGCACGCCCACTTTGCATGTCATTAGTGATAAATATCACTGACATGCAAAGTGGGGCCCAAGATGGTTGCTATCTCCTACTAGCTGTCGCTAACTGGTGTTAGCGACAGCTAGGTAATAGGGAGATAATTTTATCTCCGCTTTCTTGGCTTTTAAAGCCAAATAAGCAGAGATAAACCCCCTTGATAATATGCCCCTCTGTGTGTAAGGTCTGGCGCAGGGAAGAGCTTATCATTCATAGCCACCAAAGGTGAAGGACTTCGAAGTTTTCTTTTGCCAGAAAATATAGGAATGGATGGGGCTTGAGGAGAAATTAGATGAACTTTTCTAATGTTTCAATAGCAATGGGGGTGGAAGGGCTAAAGGAAGTAGTGTACAAACTTTTCATGGTGGAATTTGTATTCTCTGTGCTGCGATTTTGTTGATAAAGTGAGAGGCTATATCATTACATTTACATACAGTGATGGGAGGTAGTGACAGGTTCTGAAGTATATTTCTGCATGATCCAGAAAAGGTCTCTGGAGTGATTTGGAGCTCATATGAACCTTGCTTACAGTAAGGAAGATTTAGCTTGCTACATAGTTTAGTTGTAAGATTTCCTGACAGATTTTGAGAAGCTAGTAGATGTGAGGAGCATTTTCCTTTATCTTCTGAAGCCTGTAATAATTTTGCATCCTGTTAACATCATTGTTGTGTCAGTTTGAGGTTTTCTTTGAAATTTTTGGTTTGTGAATAGTGGGAGCTTTATATCACTCGAATAGATTGTTGAGGTATGCAGTCCTCTATACTAGATGTTTTAAAGCTGAATCCAGGGCCGGCTTTAGTGCTGGTGGCGACCTGTGCTACAACCATTTTAAGCGCCCTCTCCCCATAACTTCCTCCTCGGAGCCACTCATCTGTCGATAGCCCCGTTCTCAAATACTTTTAAATTGTTTTAAAGCACTGGAAAGGCTGACTTTACTAATAAGAATATATAGGTACCCAAACGAACCCTTTTTAGCAACATTAGAAATAGATAGTGAAATACTGTGGAAAAAAACATAAGGTCCTAACTATTTTAAGCAGTATGCTTGCTGCTCTTGAATCACAGTTTGTAACAGTCACTGTTCTATATAAGGGTTATATCTTATGAACTACAGTAACACAAGGATCTCTGTGACAAAAGCATCAATTCATTCAGCTATCCACACGAAATTCAGATCTGTGATCTGCACAGTAAGCGTTCTTTACAGCAGGCATATTTACCCTCTGTGCTACTTTATACCGCAAGAAAAAACCCCGATCTCACTCGCTAACAGGAACATTAATCACAAGAGTTATCTTGACATTTGTATTGCTGCAAGAAAGCTAGATGCACAAGGAATTCTGCAGAAGGTGTTTTACAATTGTAAGTTACTGGTAAACACAGTGCCCCCCTCCCCAGGTCAGCGCCCAGTGTGGCCACACAGTCACACTGCCTGAAAGCCAGCCCTGGCTGAATCAAAGAGGTTGAGTCCTTCAGACTGCTGTGCTTGAGGTCTCTTGAGGTCATCAACACAGTCTCCGATTTAACATATACAGGGTTTTTTGAAGAAAGTATTTGGGAGGTAACGAGGAAGTAGTTAAGAGTAGAGAAGCTGAAAAGTTAAAATTGAGTGTTATGGGGTTGGAAGGATTTGAGGAGAGTTCCATGAGTATCTTCTTTATTTCCTCGGTTGAGTATGAAATGTGCAAGGAAAATCTGCTGGTTTGTGGAAATAAATTGATTTTCGTGTAGGCAAGAATGTCCTCAATAAACATCTTTTATTGCAAAGTGGGTGGAATAGGATGTTTAGCCTCTGTAGCTTTGGGATTAGGCTAGGAATTTCCAGAGTGAGACATTGGAAACTCGGAGAGTTGAAAATGTTGTTTCCTTGTGGTAGAATCACATTGAGTAATAGTATGCAGGATGACTTAAACCAGATTTTAAAGAGTGCAGAATGAGTCCTGAATGAGAGCAGATATGATGTGGCATTTAGAATTAGGGACCTACTGATAAGGAAGGCTGCTCTAATTTGTTGGGACGGAATGTGAATGTTAGCTTGAGAAAGTTATGTTTTTAAGGTTATTTGGGCACATGGATCCTTTGACTTTTTATTAAATAGCTCAGGACCAAACAAACCTAAAAAGCTTGGAACAGTCTCATTCTGCTCCATGCCAGATATCAGTAGAAAATATTCAACCACCTGGCATCAGCCCAGAAAATTATTTGAACCACTAG
This sequence comes from Lissotriton helveticus, assembly GCF_964261635.1. Lineage (NCBI taxonomy): Eukaryota > Metazoa > Chordata > Amphibia > Caudata > Salamandridae > Lissotriton > Lissotriton helveticus. Next base: position 1,289,834,901 of record NC_136065.1, read on the forward strand.
TTAGATTCAAGAGTTAACCACTCAAGCCACTGGCGGCTTGAGAGTTGTTAAATAACAGTCCTTTCCAGGTCAGTTCATTCATCTCCCCTAAGGCTAGTTAATAATAACTACTGAGGCTGGGCCTACTTATAACACCATGCTTGACAGAATAGATCAATTTGAGAAGGATAATTCTTTTTTTAAACACTATACTTATTTAACTGCTTTCAAACTCGCACACTATGTTTCATTTTTCCTTTCTTGGCCTGGGTCCTTTGGGTCTTCTAGGATTTGGTGGGGTGGGTTAGAATTAGAGGTGCTAAGAACCGGTCATTATTCAATAGATCTATTACAGCTCTGACTTTTTTGTCTATTGTATTTTTGCTCCTATTACTAAAGTCAAAAGGTTTTTGCTGTGACTGACTGCAGAGTTTTCCCGTTTTATTGACTTTGCAATTTTAGGAGAGGGGGTGGTACTTTAATGTAAATTTAGATCTGAATTGCGATCGGACTCACCTTCCTCTGCCACCCACAAAAGCTATAGCTTCTCCTCAAAATGAAAATAAGATCCCAGACCTGGTATTACAGACTATGTACATTTTCAATCTGATTGATAGTTGACACTCTCAATATCTTGGGGTCGCAGAGCTTACTTGTTTCTTCTTTCCTCATAAAGCTTACTCACAAATAAATGTTTTCTAGCCTTTCGAAATATAGTAACTCTAGCCATGCTTCTGATATTCCCTAATAATGCATATCAGACTATTTCCTCCCTAGCAATTCAGTTACATTTGTGTCCACATATTCCCAAGAGATGGACATTTAATTGCCCACCCCTGAAGAACCCTCAATTTCTTAATTTTATTTGCTCTGAAATTACAATATTTCTGGATACACTTCTGTATCACTCCATGTCCTTATAGAATGGAACAATCTAAAACCTTTCATTCAGGGTATCTTCCCTAGCTACTCAATTAGGAAATATGACAGTGGGCTAAGATAGCATGCACCAATTACAGGCAGAACTTAGATCACTTTAAGATGTCCATCAGGAGGACCTAATTTTGGCAGACAATAGCACTGACAGGGATTATACCGACAGAGTGAAGTGAACTCAAGTCCAGGGATCAAAGTTGTAGACCGTGGAATCGAGTAATCTCTAATCATATATGCTTGGTGTGAACCATTTGAGAGGCTTGATGAATATGAATTATGGTTAGCCTAAGCATGCACGAATTGGAGGACCATGAGTGAAAACTCCACTTGAGGTGCTGCAGATTACTTTTACTCAGTGGGAAATTCTGAACATGAATTCTTTTTCTTCCTCGGTGAATGCAAAGTGTTCTTTAATGTGGGCACTCCAGTTTCCATTCACGAATAATTGAAGGGGTGCATTTAAAATAAAGAGATGGATTTTGCTCCTTCTTTACATATTTCCAATGGTCTCTCTTAGCCTAAGGGTGATTCAGGAAGTTTAAAGTGACTGAGTACATTTGATCCTCATTTCTGCTGATTCAGCAATGAGGTTCTACTGGTCCAAGCAGTTGAAATTCAGTTTTTAGGAGTCCAATCTTTTTGCGACACAGGGAAGATTTCCTCTTGCACCTGAAGCCTCCTAAGCTGCTTCTTTATGATTGGATTTTGAAGGAGGAAATTTCCCTTCATTTGATCATCCACAGAGATTGCAGATATCCTTGCTATAACAGAATGTTTATTTTGCTCCCATCTTGAGGCATGGTGGATTTCTGGTCATTTGGATGCACCGAAGGCAAAGATGTCAGATATTTTGGAGTACCCCCGCCCAGCTCACCCACTCTTGAACGTCCCTCATCTCGTACATGCACACTGTACACAGTCTCTTACTTGCGCAGGAGCTGGTGGTGGGTGACATAGTGGGGGCCCCTCCTGCTGGTACCACTGGAGTGAAGTCTCATGGTGAATAGTGTAAAAAATTGCTTTGCTAACTTGTTTACTTTTCTGTGTTACCAGACCAGCCTTTTCTGTTAAAATCACTGTTTGTGATCAATTTTCTTAAAGGTTGCTTGAACACGGTATGCTTCTTGTGTTTCCCTTTGTAATCTCTTAATGGGATTTGGGTACAACAGAGAAGTGATTTGTATTGTATGTATTGCTTGAATTAGTGTTAGCTGTTAGTTGGGGCTCTGAGCCACAGTGATGCCATAATTCTGATAGCTTGCCATGACACCTCAGAGAGGAATGAGCAATATGCAACTCAGCATTCATCATGATTCATTAGGAACAGTGCAGCCCAAACTGACAAGGTGGTTTCTTTGTGAACAGGAACACAATCGACCACAGACTGGCTTCTGCTTTTTGTGGCCTCGTCGGAAGAGTGAAGCTTGAGACCTATGGCACAGTGTGTATGTTTACAGGATCCATGTCTGGCATACCGGTCATACCTTTGGCAACAAAGAAGTGCTAGGTGGATTCCTTGAATTAATCACAGACAACAGTGATTAACCAGGGCCATATTCCAGTCCATCAAGGCATTCACCCGCCCCACGCAACCTCAGACAGAAACCAGTAGTATACAAACCAGTCTTGGTACTGCTCCAATGTGAGCAGTCCAGCCCTGATTGTCAAGCCATGTCCCTTCTGATTTGGAAATGTCAAGCAAACTCAGACTGGTCTCGGTCTATTTGGTTCTTCTCAATAGTGAGCACCACAAATCCTATGGCATAGTTATTGCAGTACTCACACCTGGGCAGCCTGTCACACTTATGGTGTCACACTGAGGACAACATGGAAATTATGGTTTGATTGCTTCATTAATCTAAGCCTCTGGTAATTAGTCTGGGAAGTAATCCAGTTTGCCGTTGTTTTCTTCAGCATGCCATATCAGACAGGAACCAGCCACATGGAAATCAGTCTGTATCCTGCTCCAATAGGAACAGGCCAGCCCAGCCTGAACTGCCAAGCCAGGCCCTCTCTAAATATGAACACAAATAACCTCAAACTGGTCTTGGATTTGAATCTGGTGTTGGCCTATCAACTAACTTCATCTTTCAAGCTGCTGCATAGGCGTTACATATGTGCACTTCTTTTTTGCATAAACTGGTTATACCTTTTCACTTGGCTTATCACTCTGCCTTCCTTTGGCCTAATCCCATTCACCCTCCAAAGATTAGGAGAGTTTACAATGGCCTGAATCAAAGCAAGCCTTAGTTTTTATGTGGATCGGACTGGGATAACATGGTGGGTCCTGAGCTCTTTGTTGGCTTTATGGGTCAGAAAAAAAGGTAAGTCTGAACACATTTGTATTCTGTCCAGGTGGGGTGTCCTATTAATCAAAATCTGGTACACTTTGACCTAATAAATATTCCATTATGATATCAGGGCCCACTTTACAGGGTGGTGCAAGCATTCCTCTCAGATTGACCAGGGAGAGTCCTGTTGGCAATTAGGTGTTGTGGCAGGCAGTACACACATTTGTGAAACATTATTGTTTGGATTCTAGAGTTAGGAGTGATGTCAATTTTACTAGATTTATTTTCGATGATTTTGTTCTCTAATCAGTTTCCCTTCATTCTTATCTCCTGTCGCAAGATTACTGTATGGTTCCTTAAAAGATGAGGGATCTCTGCAAAGTAGTATCCTTTAGAAGTAAAACTTACTGACTCTAGGTAATATTCTTTCTGGTTGACACTCTATCTTCATGTAGACTCCTCATGGACCACTTTTATCCCCATTCTGAGGGGGTAGGTGGAGGTTAGTCCTTTTGTCTACGTCAAAATATAGTATATAATGTCCTTCTTTACATTCTTGCTGGAAGTCGGTACATTGCTTGCCTTTACAATTGTATTCTTCTCATTGCTTGATCGTCCTCTGAAAGGTGAGGGAAAAGAAGATATTGAACTAATGTGAGCAACGTTAGCTTACAGCTGCTACATGATATGGCTCCATGTTGTCATATCTGACAGTTAGCAGAACAATGGCTGGAGCCACTTCAAAGCCATCTAGCGCTACTAAAGGGCTATTGTTCAGGATAAAAAAATATAAAATTCAGTTTGATGCCTCGCTTTTACTTAAAAAGCTGAAGAATCTTGTGGAAGATAAAGTACCAGTGTCGTAATTTGGTAGCACCTGAGTTAGCATTTAGCTCAGCTACACGAGCTTTTACTGTTAACTTGACTAAACATACGGGGGCCATTTTGTATTTGGTGGCTTCCATTTTGTATGAACATGCGGCCTGGTGGTCAGCGTGCCCTTTCGTCCTTCCTCCATGCCAATGAACCTTTACCCTGCCCAGCAACAGGCTATTTTTAGCAATGGTCAATCTCGCACATGCGTACACACGATCTTTGGACTAACGAGTGGTCACTTCTTAGGAATGTTCCCAAAACTGACCAGTGGTATCAAGCCCCTCCCACATGCTGGCTGTGATCCAAAAATGCCCTTATATGTACCTAAAACTGTTCAAATGTATACCGCCTACCTTTTTATTACTGTTAAACTTGTATAAAAGAGGTCACGCACCGATGTTCAGTGTGATACTTCTTGCATTGCCGAAGGGTGCTGTAGGAATGTACCACCACCCCATGGGGTCCTAATAAACTTGTCTTTTGCATTTTCCAGTTTCCGTGCCAACTTCTATTATATGGTGTTCGAGAGTTTTGCAGAGTATGTAAACCTGACGAAACCCGATACCACAATTGGCGACCACGAAGGGACTCATCTGCGACTCGGATGCCGAAGGAGAGGTCGTGACGAAGGATTGGAAACTCGGTATGGACGCGTACGCTGCCACTGAGTGACCCGAGTCTTGGCACCCACGGTGTTATTTCCTTTCCTTCTGATCTGACCTTCCAGGTGGCGCCGGTCCTCGACTGAGATCTTGATCGTTTGGATTGTCGTGTAGTGCCCGTTTGGCTGATTCGATTACGGAACTTGGCAGTTGGAATCTGGACGCTTTTGAAAATATTTGGTAAGCTTATGATTGGTAAGGTAGTCTACTGACACTTACTGTGGCTTTTTGATTTTGTTTGAGTTAGCTAACGTTTGGACCTATGATTTGAATTATATGTGGAGTGCACCTCACATAGGCAGGCATGTAGGGATATTTCTCTGACTTTGAATTTGTTTGAACGGCACACCATGCGTAAAGCACATTTAAGTGCCATTTGTTGTAATATCGCGTTTTCGTGATATTTTGACATGCCTGTTCTAAGCACACTTCGAGGAATGTGCTGTTTTGGAAATGGTACCAATTATCGATTAAATGAATCTCAGCCGGCTCCCCCAGAGGGAACTCCTAATCGCAAAATGTACATAAAATTTGGCCTTCCTCCCATTATGTATAGCACATTATGGCATAAATTTACCAAAACTGATCGTGAATTGCAATGGCCACTACATGGGTCGTTTGACTTACGAAAAGTTCAGTATGTGGAACAATGTTTGTTTCAGCACAGGTCTAGACAGGATATGTTTGATTGTGTGCGTATGTGGGAGAAAGCGGTGCGTGAACGAATGAAGCGTGAACAAGCCTTGGCGGATAAAGAGCAGCGAAAGGCTGCTCGTGATAAAGCTTTACAGCTGCAGGAGAAAGAATTGCAGGAACAAAAAGAGAAAGAGAGTCGAGAATGTAATTTACAAGTTAATGGTTAGTTTCCTATTCGACGTCCTCTTTATCCTGTCCTTACTAATGAATTAGATGATTTTTCATTACTAGACCGTTGCCCGCCTCCGTATGTTCCGCCTACGGCACCGGATGAGGACTCGGACGAGGATAATCAGGATAAACAGCGTACCAGGTTAACTACTGAACGAGCCGCGGAACTGCGCTCGGTTGCTCGCAAACTTAATATAAATACTATAACTATTTCAGAGGTTGATGGTTTTATGAGTAAGTGGTCTGAAAAGGAACGATTGTATTTTCTAGATCATTTTGCAGGTGAAGTTGTTGAGCGGTTTAGGAAGCATTCTCCTGAGTTGGAACCTAAAGATATATCAGTTGGTCGTGAGAATTTTCGAAAAGGTCTTTTTGCTCTTTCAGATGCGGATGAATTTTTCCGGCGTTTGATTCAGCTACGGGATGAGGCGACACGATTGCGAGCGGCGAAAAAGGCATTGGGTCCACCAGCATCTGGATCGACGGAAATTTCCAAAGAGTGCCCTATCTTTGGAACAGATAAGAGCGTTGCAGTTAATGTTATGCCTATGCGAGAAGCTGCGCCTTTGTATGTCCCTCCTAAAGGGGCAGGCACGTATGAAGATAAGACGTCTGTAGATGCGAAGGGTTATTTCATATATAATTGGGTTTATATGCCATGGAATAGAGCAGATGTTATGGCACTTAAGAATGCTTTGCCTGACCCCCGTAAAAATCCAGCAGCTTTCTATGAAGGAGTGGAAGGAGCTATTTCTTCGTGCATTATGACATTAGTTGATATTGATCTCTTTTTTGGGTTGATATTGCCTCCTGATATGTGGAGGGCGATTCGTAAGTTTGATGATCAAACGATCCTAGGTGCAGATTGGAAGGACACAGCTCGAGCTGATCGGGATAGGGAACCCGCGTGTAAACCATGCAGGTTAATTTTAGATCTCCCAGAGGCTATATTGACTAAATTGAAAACGCTTGTTCCCCCTAAGAAAATTGATTGGACAGTGTTGGCGTCTTGTAAACAGAAGTCGGACGAATCGGTCTCTGATTTCTTTTCACGTTTTGAGGAAGCATTTCATGATTACAGTGGTCAATTATTAACAGAGGACACGGGCAGGCATTTGTTCGTTGACAAGTATGTGGCTAATCTCCTACCGGAGATTGCAAAAGGGTTAAAGGCTAGCGAAAGTTCATGGACCACTGCAACCCCCGCTTCTTTATTAACTATGGCTCAGTATTATGAACGACAGGAATTGGAGGCTAAAGAAAGTAGTGATAAGAAAGCGAAGGACTTAAAGACGAAGGTGATGTTGGCTCAGGTTCATGCTACGCAATCGAGAGGGAATGATAGGGGTAGACGAGGATCGTATGTTACGTCTCCCCCTCGTTCTGATATTTCTGAGGATCAGTGTGCATACTGTAAGCAGTTTGGACATTGGATTTCAGATTGTCCGGTACTTCGTGAACAGCGTAATCAGCGGGGTCGAGGAAGTGAAAGGTCGCGGAATAGTTATTCAGGACCAAGGGGTGGAGCGAATGATCGTGGTAGGTTTGAAGCGAGGGGTCGTGGTCAGGCTGATCATAATACTTTTGATCGACGGAATCAATATCAGATAGCTGAAGGAGAGAATACTGAGTCTCAGGATAATCGATATGCATAGGATTGCGTAGGATGGGGTGTGGAATCGGTTGAAGTACCAGTCGATCGAAGGGGTCCATATATATCAGCACATGTTTTGGGTTCTACTGATCAGTTTCTGGTTGATCCAGGAGCGACTCGTAGCGCCCTGTCCAAACACTTGGTTCCAAGGGCTCCCCTGTCTGGCGAAACAATTATTGCAATAGGGTTCGATGGAACACCTCTAAGCCCATTGTCTCAACCCCTTACATTTCACATTGATAAATTCACTGCCCCATGTCCGTTTCTATTATCTCCAAACACACCAGATAATATTGTGGGACTTGATATGCTAAAGCATTTCCGTGCAACAATACGCTGTGCCCCTGAAGGGGTGCGGGTTATTTTGAATGAGAACTACCCAGAGGTTGAGAGATCGTGCCTCATGCAGGAGGCCGATGCGTTAGCTTCTCTTCCAAGCACTTTATGGGCCACTTCTGATACCCGATGTGGGACAAATGATTATTCCTCCTGTACGTATTACTGTAAAGGAGGGAGCGACTTTGCCTCGTGTCCCTCAGTACAAGATCTCCAGAGAAGGCGAAATAGCTTTGACACACATTGTGAATGATTTGATAATGGCAGGGGTGGTGGAGGAAGTTCCCTATAATGTTTGCAACAGTCCAATTCTTCCGCTTCTAAAGAAAGATACAGACACTAAGATCTATCGTTTCATTATTGATTTGAGGGAAATTAATAAGATAGTTGTACCCCAGTATCCGGTAGTGTCTGACATCACCACTTTACTCACTTTGGTTCCACCCACATCTACTACATTTACGGTAATCGATTTGAAAAATGCTTTCTTTTCGATCCCCATTCATCCTGACAGCCGATATTTGTTCGGTTTTACTCTAAATAATAAATCTTATAGATTTTGTCGAGTTCCTCAAGGTTACACAGAAAGCCCTAGCATTTATAGCCAGGCTTTGAAAAGACAGCTTGATTCTTTTGATTTGCAATCTGGGGTGGCTCTTATCCAATATGTTGACGACATTTTGCTTGCGGCAGACACACAGGAGCAATGCGAGGAGAGTACTCTCTCCCTACATCCTTTCCTTGCTAAAAACAATCACAAGGTTTCACGAAAAAAGTTGCAATATTGTAGACCAAAGGTGACCTACCTCGGTCATCTTTTGTCTAAGGAGGGACGTGCATTGACATCAGATCGAATTCAAGCAATTTTAGATACACCAGTCCCTTGCACTCAGAAGGATGTTCGTGCTTTCATAGGTTTGACGTCCTTTTGTAGGCAATGGATATTAGGAATTTCGTACATTATAAAACCTTTGTTAGCATTGTTGTCCAAAACTGCACCAATCCCCCTTGAATGGACGGATGAATGTCCGAATGCTTTTGAACAATTGAGACAAGCTCTTTGTTCTGCACCAGTGTTAGGCACACCAGATTATACAAAGCTCTTTACATTGTATGTACATGAGAAGGATGGGTGCGCATTGTCAGTCTTAGTACAGTTACACGGAGACAAACAGAGGCCTTGCGCATACTTTTCAGCAGTACTCGATCCTGTAGCTCGAGGACTGCCTGGATGCTTTCGAGCAGTTGCAGCAACAGCAGTAGCTATACGGCTTAGTGAGGGAATAGTTTTGTCGCACAAATTGTTGGTACTAGTTCCCCATGCGGTAGATGCGCTATTGAACCAAACGAAAACGCAGCATCTAACCAGTGCCCGTTCAACAGGATACGAGTTAACACTGTTGGCGCCACACATTATATTGAAGAGGTGCGCCACTCTGAACCCTGCTACTTTATTGCCATATCCTGTTCCTGAGACCCAGAAGGAAGAACAACATGATTGTGTTTTTCTGACTGACGAACAAACAAAGGGTCGTATCGATTTGCAGGATACGCCACTTCCAGATGTAGATGGGGAACTGTGGGTTGATGGATCGTGTGTGAGGCTGCCAGATGGCACGGCTTCCGCAGCCTATGCGATCACGACGCTTAAAACAGTGGTAGAAACAGCACGAATACCGCAAAAATCGGCCCAAGCTGCTGAACTGATAGCCTTAACGAAAGCATGTGAGTTAAGTGCTGGTTTATGTGTGAATATCTATACTGATAGCCGTTACGCTTTTGGAGTAGTGCACGATTTTGGCCTACTCTGGAAGGAACGAGGGTTTCTGACCTCACATGGAACACACATAATGCATGGAGAGTTGGTACGTGACCTCCTGAATGCACTAATATGTCCAAAGAAGGTAGCGATAATTAAATGTAGTGCACACAAGAAGGTGACAGACAAAATAGGGCAAGGAAATGCTTTTGCAGACCGCATAGCGAGAGAGACTGCCATGTTACAAAACGCCTCTCCTATGTATGTGGTGAGATCACAAGCTGAGCGATGGCATGATGCTAGAGAAGAAATTTTAGACATACAGAAGTCAGCATCTGAAGCAGAACTCACAACCTGGGCAACAGAGGGAGTGCTGGATGATGAGGGTTGTTGGAGAAGCAAAGACATGGAGAAATGGAAATTGCCTGCTGCTTATTTGCAAGCAATGGTTCAAATGACACATGGGCTGGCACATATTGGAGCTCTTGCAATTACTAAATTGCTTACTCGAGTTTGGGAGCATCCTGAGATTGCCAACACGGCTAAGAGAGTAGTGCACACCTATCTGATATGCCTACAGTACAATCCTGCTAAAGGGACCTATACTCCTAAAGGAGGGTTGTATCCACCTACTGCACCATTCGAAGTACTGCAAATGGATTACATCCAGCTTGAGCGCTGTAATAACCTCAAATATGTCCTAGTGGTGGTGTGTGCCTTCAGTAAATGGATTGAGGCCTACCCCACGAAGGATAATACAGCATTGACAACAGCTAAGGTGTTACTCAAAGAGTACTTCCCGCGCTATGGTGTTTGTAAATTTTTGTGGAATGATAATGGTCCTCATTTCGTTGGGAAAGTAGTGGAGTATGTCCTAAAAGGATTGGGAATTAAGCAAAAGTCCCACGCTGTATTCCATCCGCAGTCAGCAGGTCTAGTAGAGAGGTACAATGCGACTCTGAAGTTGAAGCTAGCAAAGATCGTGGCATCCACGTCCTTGAAATGGCCGGACGCTTTGCCTTTGGCATTGCTGTCTATTAGATCAGTGCAACATTCCCGATCTGGCCTCACACCCTATGAAGTGGTGTTCGGAAGGCCCATGAATATTTGGGGAGTTCCAAAGCCTCGTTTTTTACATGATGTGCCTTGTATAATGATGAACGATTATTTGGCACGATTAACAAATGATTTACTTTCTATTCATCAACAGGTTCGAGAAGCGCTCCCCGACAATTCTATTGGAGAAACTCATGATCTCCGTCCTGGCGATTATGTGATGGTTCGTGTCTTCGAGAGAACCAGCAGTTTGGAGCCGAGGTGGCGTGGCCCTGAACAAGTGCTGCTGGCAACGCGGACGGCTGTGCGCGTCACGAACAAGAAGCGGTGGATACATTCAACTCACTGCCGACGTGTCTCTCCGGATCTGGTGAACCCTACAGTGTTGTCTGACTATCGAGACATCTTGGACGCGGAGAGGAGCCCAGCTGTTACGCCTCACGAGTCGGAGGGAGCCTTCCCGGACCACACTGTTTCTGGTGGAGCGAAGTATAACCCACGGCCAAGGAAATAATATTTTTTGTATTTTTCGAGACTGGTTAGTAACCGTTCCGAGGTTTGTGAAAACGGAAGCCGGGAATATCAAGGGGGGGATCAGTTCTGACCAGTGTAGTGACACCCGTCTTGAATCTCGGAGAAGAAACCGGCGGCAGCCTCGGTTCTCAGCACTATATTTTTATTTTTAGTTTGGTTTTTGAGACTTTGTTCTTTGTACTATGGCACCTATGACACTGAGAAATAGAAGAATTTTGGGTGCAGTTCTTTTTGCTACAACTATAGTGGTAATAGCAGTAATAGCTTGGACTATAGAAAGACTGTTTCCTGCACGAGAATATTTACTGCCTACCACTCCAATTCCATCTGAACATTTCCATTTTACTTTGCCCTATCATGAAGAGAGACATAGACAGACTTACTTGAATAACAGTTTCATTCAAATTCTACACCATACCCACAATATGACAAATACCTCCAATTGTTGGGTGTGTGGAATGTTGCCTGGACATCAGAAGAGAGGAGGAACTCCTCTTATTCCTCTTCCTTTTTCTCACAATGGTTCGTGTAATGCTTGGTACACTCTTCTCTTTACCTTAAGATGGCCAACAAAAGGTGGACTACTTTTCCGATTGAACAAGGTCTGTTACAACGATAGAGATGGTTATCCACAAGCAGAAGGAACTAAATTCGAGTGGGAAGAATATTGACCGGACAATGTATCTACACGTCGTATTTTCACCAATCAAAGACTTATAAATATGTCTAGTTTACATGTGATTACGGTTATTGATACAAAAGCAGATCTTTGCATAAGAAACAAGGGAACGATTCCGGTAGGGAGGAGTTAATGCAATACTACTCTCACATTTGATACACCAAATGGTATTACTTTTGTGGCCTCACGAAATACTTATTTTATTTGTGGTAATAAAGGATATCATCGTCTTCCTCTTGGATGGTTAGGAACATGCTATATATCTTTTGTACTACCCCCTGTGTTTATTGCCCCGCCTATGTACCATAATGATTTTGTATTGTATCACGATTTTATATTGAATAGAGTTAAGAGAAAATTGGACCTTGATGATGTTGACCAAACTGATACCCCACTACAACAATAAGTGGATTTTAATTTAGGTCTGTTTTCTTTTGTTGGTGCTGCTTTAAACAGCAGGAAAATAAGGCGGCTAACACGTGTTGTGGAAGCTGTTGCTAATGAAACTGACTCTGCTTTAGGGAACATAACTGAGGAACTCCAGATTACGAGAATTGTTACGCTTCAGAACCGAATGGTTCTGGACGTAGTATTAGCTGATCGTGGGGGTGCATGCCGCATTATCGGGAGTAGTTGTTGTGTTGATGTCCCTGATAATTCACCTTCCGTGTATGATGCCATTTCCAAATTGCACAAAATTGCTGCTGAAATTCACCCGACAACGGTACTTGGACATTCTCTGGTTGGTTTTGGACTTTGCTCAGTACATGGGGTTGGAAGCTGTTAACAGTTCTATGTGTGATTATTGGGATATTCTGCTTCTGTTGTTTATGTATCCAATGCGGCCCTACTTTATGCTCTGTATGTATTACAGCCTGTATCCCATCCAAACGAGCTATTGCTAAAAATGCACAGATGAGTAATGTCGAAGTAATGAAAATACTGATGATTGACATTGATGATGAACATCCGGATTACTTCCATTATGAGGTAGCTTCAGCTAAACGCTAAAAGGGCCGTCTGTCGTAATTTGGCAGCACCTGAGTTAGCATTTAGCTCAGCTACACGAGCTTTTACTCTTAACTTGACTAAACATACGGGGGCCATTTTGTATTTGGTGGCTTCCATTTTGTATGAACAAGCGGCCTCGTGGTCAGCGTGCCCTTTCGTCCTTCCTCCATGCCAATGAACCTTTACCCTGCCCAGCAACAGGCTATTTTTAGCAATGGTCAATCTCGCACATGCGTACACACGATCTTTGGACTAACGAGTGGTCACTTCTTAGGAATGTTCCCCAAACTGACCAGTGGTATCAAGCCCCTCCCACATGCTGGCTGTGTTCCAAAAATGCCCTTATATGTACCTTAAACTGTTCAAATGTATACCGCCTACCTTTTTATTACTGTTAAACTTGTATAAAAGAGGTCACGCACCGATGTTCGGTGTGATACTTCTTGCATTGCCGAAGGGTGCTATAGGAATGTACCACCACCCCATGGGGTCCTAATAAACTTGTCTTTTGCATTTTCCAGTTTCCGTGCCAACTTCTATTATATGGTGTTCGAGAGTTTTTGCAGAGTATGTAGACCTGACGAAACCCGATACCACACGAGATTGGGTGTTACCGAACCTGAGTAACTTTTTAATTTCAGAAAAATAAAATAGATTTTGAGCTTGCTTCTTTGGAATTACTAACAGTTCTAGCAATCAGAAAGTCAGACAGGCAGCTGTGTATCCCAAACAACTTCAACCACAATAAACGAGAGGTGGGAAAATACACGATGTGTTAGAGACAGATCCAGAGACATTCTACATGATTTCCAGAATGATGATTGGGAAGGGAAATTAATAAATATCAATTAAGGTCATTATACTTGCTCCTCCCATAGCCCGGTCTAGAGAAGTATGGTTTCTTCCTGAAGATGAGTTATCTAGAAAATATTAAGTTAAGCAGATTAATAGTGGGGTTGTATGTCGTTACAACGAATTCCATTGCAACGCATGCCTTTACCACGCATGTGTTACAACGGAATTCATTTTCTACGTATAACCTTTACCACTAATATTCCTTTACCACGCATAGATTAACAACGTTTTTCGTTGAATGAGAGCTACCCAGAGGTTGAGAGATCGTGCCTCATGCAGGAGGCCGATGCGTTAGCTTCTCTTCCAAGCACTTTATGGGCCACTTCTGATACCGATGTGGGACAAATGATTATTCCTCCTGTACGTATTACTGTAAAGGAGGGAGCGACTTTGCCTCGTGTCCCTCAGTACAAGATCTCCAGAGAAGGCGAAATAGCTTTGACACACATTGTGAATGATTTGATAATGGCAGGGGTGGTGGAGGAAGTTCCCTATAATGTTTGCAACAGTCCAATTCTTCCGCTTCTAAAGAAAGATACAGACACTAAGATCTATCGTTTCATTATTGATTTGAGGGAAATTAATAAGATAGTTGTACCCCAGTATCCGGTAGTGTCTGACATCACCACTTTACTCACTTTGGTTCCACCCACATCTACTACATTTACGGTAATCGATTTGAAAAATGCTTTCTTTTCGATCCCCATTCATCCTGACAGCCGATATTTGTTCGGTTTTACTCTAAATAATAAATCTTATAGATTTTGTCGAGTTCCTCAAGGTTACACAGAAAGCCCTAGCATTTATAGCCAGGCTTTGAAAAGACAGCTTGATTCTTTTGATTTGCAATCTGGGGTGGCTCTTATCCAATATGTTGACGACATTTTGCTTGCGGCAGACACACAGGAGCAATGCGAGGAGAGTACTCTCTCCCTACATCCTTTCCTTGCTAAAAACAATCACAAGGTTTCACGAAAAAAGTTGCAATATTGTAGACCAAAGGTGACCTACCTCGGTCATCTTTTGTCTAAGGAGGGACGTGCATTGACATCAGATCGAATTCAAGCAATTTTAGATACACCAGTCCCTTGCACTCAGAAGGATGTTCGTGCTTTCATAGGTTTGACGTCCTTTTGTAGGCAATGGATATTAGGAATTTCGTACATTATAAAACCTTTGTTAGCATTGTTGTCCAAAACTGCACCAATCCCCCTTGAATGGACGGATGAATGTCAGAATGCTTTTGAACAATTGAGACAAGCTCTTTGTTCTGCACCAGTGTTAGGCACACCAGATTATACAAAGCTCTTTACATTGTATGTACATGAAAAGGATGGGTGCGCATTGTCAGTCTTAGTACAGTTACACGGAGACAAACAGAGGCCTTGCGCATACTTTTCAGCAGTACTCGATCCTGTAGCTCGAGGACTGCCTGGATGCTTTCGAGCAGTTGCAGCAACAGCAGTAGCTATACGGCTTAGTGAGGGAATAGTTTTGTCGCACAAATTGTTGGTACTAGTTCCCCATGCGGTAGATGCGCTATTGAACCAAACGAAAACGCAGCATCTAACCAGTGCCCGTTCAACAGGATACGAGTTAACACTGTTGGCGCCACACATTATATTGAAGAGGTGCGCCACTCTGAACCCTGCTACTTTATTGCCATATCCTGTTCCTGAGACCCAGAAGGAAGAACAACATGATTGTGTTTTTCTGACTGACGAACAAACAAAGGGTCGTATCGATTTGCAGGATACGCCACTTCCAGATGTAGATGGGGAACTGTGGGTTGATGGATCGTGTGTGAGGCTGCCAGATGGCACGGCTTCCGCAGCCTATGCGATCACGACGCTTAAAACAGTGGTAGAAACAGCACGAATACCGCAAAAATCGGCCCAAGCTGCTGAACTGATAGCCTTAACGAAAGCATGTGAGTTAAGTTCTGGTTTATGTGTGAATATCTATACTGATAGCCGTTACGCTTTTGGAGTAGTGCACGATTTTGGCCTACTCTGGAAGGAACGAGGGTTTCTGACCTCACATGGAACACACATAATGCATGGAGAGTTGGTACGTGACCTCCTGAATGCACTAATATGTCCAAAGAAGGTAGCGATAATCAAATGTAGTGCACACAAGAAGGTGACAGACAAAATAGGGCAAGGAAATGCTTTTGCAGACCGCATAGCGAGAGAGACTGCCATGTTACAAAACGCCTCTCCTATGTATGTGGTGAGATCACAAGCTGAGCGATGGCATGATGCTAGAGAAGAAATTTTAGACATACAGAAGTCAGCATCTGAAGCAGAACTCACAACCTGGGCAACAGAGGGAGTGCTGGATGATGAGGGTTGTTGGAGAAGCAAAGACATGGAGAAATGGAAATTGCCTGCTGCTTATTTGCAAGCAATGGTTCAAATGACACATGGGCTGGCACATATTGGAGCTCTTGCAATTACTAAATTGCTTACTCGAGTTTGGGAGCATCCTGAGATTGCCAACACGGCTAAGAGAGTAGTGCACACCTATCTGATATGCCTACAGTACAATCCTGCTAAAGGGACCTATACTCCTAAAGGAGGGTTGTATCCACCTACTGCACCATTCGAAGTACTGCAAATGGATTACATCCAGCTTGAGCGCTGTAATAACCTCAAATATGTCCTAGTGGTGGTGTGTGCCTTCAGTAAATGGATTGAGGCCTACCCCACGAAGGATAATACAGCATTGACAACAGCTAAGGTGTTACTCAAAGAGTACTTCCCGCGCTATGGTGTTTGTAAATTTTTGTGGAATGATAATGGTCCTCATTTCGTTGGGAAAGTAGTGGAGTATGTCCTAAAAGGATTGGGAATTAAGCAAAAGTTCCACGCTGTATTCCATCCGCAGTCAGCAGGTCTAGTAGAGAGGTACAATGCGACTCTGAAGTTGAAGCTAGCAAAGATCGTGGCATCCACGTCCTTGAAATGGCCGGACGCTTTGCCTTTGGCATTGCTGTCTATTAGATCAGTGCAACATTCCCGATCTGGCCTCACACCCTATGAAGTGGTGTTCGGAAGGCCCATGAATATTTGGGGAGTTCCAAAGCCTCGTTTTTTACATGATGTGCCTTGTATAATGATGAACGATTATTTGGCACGATTAACAAATGATTTACTTTCTATTCATCAACAGGTTCGAGAAGCGCTCCCCGACAATTCTATTGGAGAAACTCATGATCTCCGTCCTGGCGATTATGTGATGGTTCGTGTCTTCGAGAGAACCAGCAGTTTGGAGCCGAGGTGGCGTGGCCCTGAACAAGTGCTGCTGGCAACGCGGACGGCTGTGCGCGTCACGAACAAGAAGCGGTGGATACATTCAACTCACTGCCGACGTGTCTCTCCGGATCTGGTGAACCCTACAGTGTTGTCTGACTATCGAGACATCTTGGACGCGGAGAGGAGCCCAGCTGTTACGCCTCACGAGTCGGAGGGAGCCTTCCCGGACCACACTGTTTCTGGTGGAGCGAAGTATAACCCACGGCCAAGGAAATAATATTTTTTGTATTTTTCGAGACTGGTTAGTAACCGTTCCGAGGTTTGTGAAAACGGAAGCCGGGAATATCAAGGGGGGGATCAGTTCTGACCAGTGTAGTGACACCCGTCTTGAATCTCGGAGAAGAAACCGGCGGCAGCCTCGGTTCTCAGCACTATATTTTTATTTTTAGTTTGGTTTTTGAGACTTTGTTCTTTGTACTATGGCACCTATGACACTGAGAAATAGAAGAATTTTGGGTGCAGTTCTTTTTGCTACAACTATAGTGGTAATAGCAGTAATAGCTTGGACTATAGAAAGACTGTTTCCTGCACGAGAATATTTACTGCCTACCACTCCAATTCCATCTGAACATTTCCATTTTACTTTGCCCTATCATGAAGAGAGACATAGACAGACTTACTTGAATAACAGTTTCATTCAAATTCTACACCATACCCACAATATGACAAATACCTCCAATTGTTGGGTGTGTGGAATGTTGCCTGGACATCAGAAGAGAGGAGGAACTCCTCTTATTCCTCTTCCTTTTTCTCACAATGGTTCGTGTAATGCTTGGTACACTCTTCTCTTTACCTTAAGATGGCCAACAAAAGGTGGACTACTTTTCCGATTGAACAAGGTCTGTTACAACGATAGAGATGGTTATCCACAAGCAGAAGGAACTAAATTCGAGTGGGAAGAATATTGACCGGACAATGTATCTACACGTCGTATTTTCACCAATCAAAGACTTATAAATATGTCTAGTTTACATGTGATTACGGTTATTGATACAAAAGCAGATCTTTGCATAAGAAACAAGGGAACGATTCCGGTAGGGAGGAGTTAATGCAATACTACTCTCACATTTGATACACCAAATGGTATTACTTTTGTGGCCTCACGAAATACTTATTTTATTTGTGGTAATAAAGGATATCATCGTCTTCCTCTTGGATGGTTAGGAACATGCTATATATCTTTTGTACTACCCCCTGTGTTTATTGCCCCGCCTATGTACCATAATGATTTTGTATTGTATCACGATTTTATATTGAATAGAGTTAAGAGAAAATTGGACCTTGATGATGTTGACCAAACTGATACCCCACTACAACAATAAGTGGATTTTAATTTAGGTCTGTTTTCTTTTGTTGGTGCTGCTTTAAACAGCAGGAAAATAAGGCGGCTAACACGTGTTGTGGAAGCTGTTGCTAATGAAACTGACTCTGCTTTAGGGAACATAACTGAGGAACTCCAGATTACGAGAATTGTTACGCTTCAGAACCGAATGGTTCTGGACGTAGTATTAGCTGATCGTGGGGGTGCATGCCGCATTATCGGGAGTAGTTGTTGTGTTGATGTCCCTGATAATTCACCTTCCGTGTATGATGCCATTTCCAAATTGCACAAAATTGCTGCTGAAATTCACCCGACAACGGTACTTGGACATTCTCTGGTTGGTTTTGGACTTTGCTCAGTACATGGGGTTGGAAGCTGTTAACAGTTCTATGTGTGATTATTGGGATATTCTGCTTCTGTTGTTTATGTATCCAATGCGGCCCTACTTTATGCTCTGTATGTATTACAGCCTGTATCCCATCCAAACGAGCTATTGCTAAAAATGCACAGATGAGTAATGTCGAAGTAATGAAAATACTGATGATTGACATTGATGATGAACATCCGGATTACTTCCATTATGAGGTAGCTTCAGCTAAACGCTAAAAGGGCCGTCTGTCGTAATTTGGCAGCACCTGAGTTAGCATTTAGCTCAGCTACACGAGCTTTTACTCTTAACTTGACTAAACATACGGGGGCCATTTTGTATTTGGTGGCTTCCATTTTGTATGAACAAGCGGCCTCGTGGTCAGCGTGCCCTTTCGTCCTTCCTCCATGCCAATGAACCTTTACCCTGCCCAGCAACAGGCTATTTTTAGCAATGGTCAATCTCGCACATGCGTACACACGATCTTTGGACTAACGAGTGGTCACTTCTTAGGAATGTTCCACAAACTGACCAGGGGTATCAAGCCCCTCCCACATGCTGGCTGTGTTCCAAAAATGCCCTTATATGTACCTTAAACTGTTCAAATGTATACCGCCTACCTTTTTATTACTGTTAAACTTGTATAAAAGAGGTCACGCACCGATGTTCGGTGTGATACTTCTTGCATTGCCGAAGGGTGCTATAGGAATGTACCACCACCCCATGGGGTCCTAATAAACTTGTCTTTTGCATTTTCCAGTTTCCGTGCCAACTTCTATTATATGGTGTTCGAGAGTTTTTGCAGAGTATGTAGACCTGACGAAACCCGATACCACACGAGATTGGGTGTTACCGAACCTGAGTAACTTTTTAATTTCAGAAAAATAAAATAGATTTTGAGCTTGCTTCTTTGGAATTACTAACAGTTCTAGCAATCAGAAAGTCAGACAGGCAGCTGTGTATCCCAAACAACTTCAACCACAATAAACGAGAGGTGGGAAAATACACGATGTGTTAGAGACAGATCCAGAGACATTCTACATGATTTCCAGAATGATGATTGGGAAGGGAAATTAATAAATATCAATTAAGGTCATTATACTTGCTCCTCCCATAGCCCGGTCTAGAGAAGTATGGTTTCTTCCTGAAGATGAGTTATCTAGAAAATATTAAGTTAAGCAGATTAATAGTGGGGTTGTATGTCGTTACAACGAATTCCATTGCAACGCATGCCTTTACCACGCATGTGTTACAACGGAATTCATTTTCTACGTATAACCTTTACCACTAATATTCCTTTACCACGCATAGATTAACAACGTTTTTCGTTGTTAAGTTATGCATGGTGAGGGCATATTTTTGTTAAAGGTTATACCTCTCCCCTTACACGCCCCCAGCCTCAACTCCTTATAATTACCCCTACCCTTAACCCTTTCATTTAAAAAAAAAAAATTACATTTCCCCTTACCTTTTTAACTGTCTCCTCTCCATCTTCGTTGGTTACGTCAGTCGTACGTCGTAAAGAGGAAACGAAAGTTTAATTCCATTTCCTCTCTAACTACGCTGATTGCTTGATCTTCGGCACTGCAGGTTAGTTTTTTTTTTTTTTGAGGGGGGAGGCACCCCCAACCCCCCTTTTTATTCCCACGCTTTTTTAGTTTTTGGGGGTCGACCCCCCAAACGCCCTTTTTTTCCCATTTACCACACATACCTTTACTACGTATTTCGTAGTAAAGGTATGCATGGTAAAGCCTCTCGTTGTTACAACGCATGCGTTGTAATGCATGCGTGGTAAAGGTTTTCGTGGAAACAGCCGCGTTGTAGTGGCCGTTTCCTTAATAGTGAAAGACAAAAGGTTTATATTGATGCAAAGTAGTACACTGTTTTCCACATCAACAAATTCTTTAAGAAAAGAATGGACAAGAAATGGTGGACTAGACCACGAAAAAGTGGCTGAAAGGGAAGAAGAGATGAAACACAAGAAGGTGCATGCAAGAGTCTATCCCTTTTGGAGGCTATTGACAACAACATTCAGAATTTACAAGGCGAGACCAAGTAGTCATCATTTGCGCAGTGAGTGCTGTCCAAATGTTAATGAGCAAAAATTGCACAATCAAGGATGGGGGATTTGGCAGTGGAGGAAGTAGTGTATGCTTGAATATGGATTGCTATGTGACATGGCAAATTCGAAATTGTGTACTGCACTCAGGAAGCAATGTGGCGATTATAGTGTTGTAGTGCAATTTGCAAGGGTGTACAGTGTCACTAATAAGAAATCGAAAGTGAACATAGTCAACGATGAAGGAGACATGGTTAAAGGTTTGAATAATTTTGATTGATATTAGACATATGAAAATTTGGCTTAGAATATAAAGACATCGAGAATCTATCACTGTAACTGTGGTATAAGGGATTCAATTTTAGCTCCTGATATATTCTGGAGCTTCTATCAATTTTATATCTAAAATGACATTTCCACAGGCATGCCTGGGTAAAAAGTCAAACTACCTGATTTATCACCTGTGTGAAAGATGGAAGGTATCATGTGTGTGGTTCCAAGGGAAAATGATGCATGGACAATTGTATATCGTTACTAAAGGGCTGGCTATTGTGGTGTGGCATAACGGGCAATTGTACATGGACAGAAGGGAGCTACTAGTTTCTCCTGAATGCATGGAATGTGTTTTTACTTTAAGCAATTAGGATCTCAAAATGATGGAAGTAAATCTGAGCAATATCATACCCCTAATTAAGAAGTGTTTCAGGAACACCGAGGAATGCTACACGATTTTGAGCAATTGTGAGTAGGTGAATAAGCTAAAGGAGTCCGTACAACTACTTAAAGATAAGCTAACAGGATTGAATTTAAATCTTAGAGATAGCCGGTCAGAGGGTATTAAGAAAATATATGAAGTGGATATGATTGAGACTACAGAATTATCTTTTTTAGTAATTTACCATAGCTGGGACTAGAAAGAAAAGGATTAATGAATTGCGCATGCTCATTGTCTTCATCAGCTTCAAGAAAGACATATCAGTGGATGTTCATTCTCTGCCAAAGATTGATGATAGACAGTCTTTATTGTTTAAGTTAATTAAAACCATAACAATTCCAATAAAATAAAGCAGTCTGCAGAGGAACAAATGCTGTACATGTTAAAATCTTGATTACCATTAATAAAATTTGCAGCTTTTGATAACATCATATCAAGACAGTATTAGCACCAATGTATACACATGTTAGACTTATTGGTTGTCCGCTGAAGCCCCAGTTACAAATAGATAAAACAATATTAAACAGTATATCAGAGGTTTCCTCTTTTTAGTAAAATACCATTTAAAGTACCAGTTCAAAATAATTTTTCATATAAAATTAAAAACTTTACCAGCTTACAATTAAGTTACGAATCAGTTGGATCAAGACACTTTAGTATAGCAGACCTACAGGTGCGTATGCCCCTATCTTTAAAATAATTTTTCAACAATAAAAGACGATTTAATTTAAAAATGGGACATATACAAATCAGGTGAATAAAGTCCTGCTTTGGGGCACCACATAATGAACATGACGGTGGACCACTATATTTCCAGAGGGGTTGATCAGCATTAGTCGGTAGTGCCCCAAGACGTATTGCTAGCAATTTCCTTTTTAAATGTATGGAGTACGTTATGTCCAAGTAAGCCACTGGTTGTAAGATCGTATAAGATTGCAGCACCATCCAGGAATGAGAGCGCTTGCTGAATATAGTTTTGTCCTCCGTTAACGAGTGTCTTTTTTGCTGCTTTATTTATTAGTTGTCGAAATGTTGTGAATGGTAAGTTCAGGTTCCATAACTCCGACACCTCGTTAACTTTATTGATAACTGCAAATACTTATGATAAACTGATTGTGAATTATTTTCTTGAGCTTCCCGAATGGCGCTATAAGATTGATGATATATTGAGCATGCAAGGTTGAGCAAAACTGCTTGGCAATTTTATTTTTTTATTTAAGTTTTGTGTATCATAAGCACTAAAGTCAAGACAGGTAGAACTTGTACAGGCAGATTCGGAAGGCCCATGAAGGCTGTTAGAACAATAAACAAATGTAATCTGCGTTTTCTTTGTACGGTGACACATGTTCAACAGGCAGCCAAATGGGTAATCAGTTACATTCAGTCAGGCGGGATCAGCTCAGGGGGACCAGATTAAAACTGCGGTACCTCCTTCGGAGAGTATAATTGAAACAGAATAGTCATAGCAGCATGGGGAGGACATCTACTTCATTCATTAGTACTGTTTTGTGACTCCCTGTGTGGGAGAAAGTTTCTAGTAACTAATTTGTATCTATGGAGGCCTGGTCGAAATGTTAAATATACCAGTAAAATTCCATAATTTCAAGTTCTGTAAAATTCACGAACTTTCACATTCCACAATGTCTTGTATCTTTTTATATATGAGCATGCACTCCGCTTAAAAGTCTTGACAGATATCAACAGAGAACTGTCTCACACAGAACATGTCTTGCTGTGAGACATTTTATACTCAAACCAGTTTTCTGTATTAGCACCAATGTATACACATGTTAGACTTATTGGTTGTCCGCTGAAGCCCCAGTTACAAATAGATAAAACAATATTAAACAGTATATCAGAGGTTTCCTCTTTTTAGTAAAATACCATTTAAAGTACCAGTTCAAAATAATTTTTCATATAAAATTAAAAACTTTACCAGCCTACAATTAAGTTACGAATCAGTTGGATCAAGACACTTTAGTATAGCAGACCTACAGGTGCGTATGCCCCTATCTTTAAAATAATTTTTCAACAATAAAAGACGATTTAATTTAAAAATGGGACATATACAAATCAGGTGAATAAAGTCCTGCTTTGGGGCACCACATAATGAACATGACGGCGGACCACTATATTTCCAGAGGGGTTGATCAGCATTAGTCGGTAGTGCCCCAAGACGTATTGCTAGCAATTTCCTTTTTAAATGTATGGAGTACGTTATGTCCAAGTAAGCCACTGGTTGTAAGATCGTATAAGATTGCAGCACCATCCAGGAATGAGAGCGCTTGCTGAATATAGTTTTGTCCTCCGTTAACGAGTGTCTTTTTTGCTGCTTTATTTATTAGTTGTCGAAATGTTGTGAATGGTAAGTTCAGGTTCCATAACTCCGACACCTCGTTAACTTTATTGATAACTGCAAATACTTATGATAAACTGATTGTGAATTAGTTTCTTGAGCTTCCCGAATGGCGCTATAAGATTGATGATATATTGAGCATGCAAGGTTGAGCAAAACTGCTTGGCAATTTTATTTTTTTATTTAAGTTTTGTGTATCATAAGCACTAAAGTCAAGACAGGTAGAACTTGTACAGGCAGATTCGGAAGGCCCATGAAGGCTGTTAGAACAATAAACAAATGTAATCTGCGTTTTCTTTGTACGGTGACACATGTTCAACAGGCAGCCAAATGGGTAATCAGTTACATTCAGTCAGGCGGGATCAGCTCAGGGGGACCAGATTAAAACTGCGGTACCTCCTTCGGAGAGTATAATTGAAACAGAATAGTCATAGCAGCATGGGGAGGACATCTACTTCATTCATTAGTACTGTTTTGTGACTCCCTGTGTGGGAGAAAGTTTCTAGTAACTAATTTGTATCTATGGAGGCCTGGTCGAAATGTTAAATATACCAGTAAAATTCCATAATTTCAAGTTCTGTAAAATTCACAAACTTTCACATTCCACAATGTCTTGTATCTTTTTATATATGAGCATGCACTCCGCTTAAAAGTCTTGACAGATATCAACAGAGAACTGTCTCACACAGAACATGTCTTGCTGTGAGACATTTTATACTCAAACCAGTTTTCTGCTGTTTGGCAAAAGACCTATGTACATGAGGTGTGCGCTTTTTAAAAAAAATAAGGTGACGCAACATCCCAGTATATAACATTTCGCCTTAAACCTCACACGTCTCACACGTCTCTGGAAAGTAGTTAAAATTACAGATCATGTGTATCTTAGAAAATCCCTGACAGTTAAATTTGTTATTATATTTGTTTCATGTTTATTTCTAATGACCAATAGGTGTGACATCACATTTGGAAAGGTATGAACTGAAGAACATGGTGGCCATTATCTTGTTAATGTGATACATAAATGCACATTTTACAACAATAATGATCACAAAGCAGATTTAACATTTGTTTTCATACACCTTTTACTAGATGTGTTGGTCTGGACAAATGACCAAGTGATACGGTGGATTCAGTCAATTGGACTCAAAGAATATGGAAATCACCTGGTTGAGAGTGGTGTCCATGGAGCCCTTATATCTCTGGATGACAATTTCGACCACAATAGTCTGGCACTTGTATTGCAAATACCCAATCAGAACACTCAGGTGAGAATATTTAATATAATTAGGGGTTGCTGATTTTCCGATTTTCGAAAACTTTGAGATTAAAATAATTCTTAAGCGCATGCAAGCTCTAGTTATATGTTTTGCATATGTTTTAGCTGTATCATAAACACAGCAAAGTCAATATTGTGATCAAATAGAATGATGTGGAATTATTACAGTTGCACTGCATATTTAGAGTTAGAGGTCGTTAGGAGTTTGGCAGACCGTCTGTTTTTGAGGTTGAGCCTGAGCCAGCGCGCAAGTGCTGCTCTGGCAATCTGCTGTAGTAGAGTATGGAGGAGAAGCCCCGCCCATATTTGTCATTGGCTTCTGTGTTTGTCCTTCGTAAATGCAGGCTTCTGATTTAGTAATCGCTTTGTTAGTTCCTCCTTAGTACCGTCTTTTCTTCATTTCTAACCTCCTATGGCTACTGGCCCATTTACTTCAGTTGTTACACAGTAGGTGTTATTTAGTCTTGTAAGCACTAAAGAGGCGCTCGTGATACCAGAAATATTCACTTCTAACCTCTAAAAGCTTCTTGTCACAGCAGAAATGTCTACAACTTTCATTAGAAAAGTATAATTCTAATAGCACAAACCGCTCATAACAACAGAAATATTAAATGTTAGCTCTGTTGCTAATGCCGCACTCGTTAGGTTAGAGTTTCAGATAAACCTTTAAAGTGATGCTCATCTGCAGGTGCCTGGGTACCCTTTGTTTTCCATTCCCTGATATCACCCAGGTGAAGGGGCCTTTTCAAGCTGCGAAATTCGAGGAGAGAGTTTGGCAGATTGTGAAGACCTTCCAGGGGAGTTTCAGTCAGTTCAAAGTAATCTTTTAAGTAGTTCCTGTAAGACATGGGTACTCAAAAACACTTTCCCGGGGGCCGCAAAGTATGGTCTATGGTGTGACTGAGGGTCGCACTGATGCCAGTGGGGTGGGGGTGGGGGTGTAAAGTGGGAGATGGGGAAGCAAAGCATGTATATCTAGTAGGTGTTTCTAAAGTTAAGAGCCTAGTTACTTCCTTTCCCTAACTACAATTAACCTTTAAATAAGTGTTTGCTGTAAATTTAATTTTTTTCCATGTTAGTGCTGAGTCAGGAGGGCTGCATGCCACCCCCGGGCTGTACTTTGAGTATCACTGCTGTAAGACATCCCTCAGGGAAAAGTTGCAGAGGCAGCCTGGCATGGGGGTTTGCATGAAGGTTTTCCTAGCAGAGCAGTGTATTAAAAAGACTGAAATCACTGACTCTGTACCAGCCTTAATAGTCAACCATTCAACCAGCAGTACAGGCTCCAAAGGGCGGCTTTGTTGATGTGGTTTACGTTTTTATTCAGATGGTTTAATAACAATAAATGAGATTAGAATAACATCCTGCAGGAGGAGGGTTGCAGTTCTCTTTCTCTGTTGCCCTGTTACCTCTCTTGGCTCCAGAGATCTCACTTGTATTTATATATTGTTCTGTTTGTATGCTTCCTCTCCTTTCTGATACCTCCATACTCACTTGGCTGGATATAAGAACTAGGGGGCATATTATCAAGAACGGAGTTAAGATTATTGCCGCTTTAGCGGCAGGAAACTGCTGCTAAAGCGGCAATAATGGGCTTGCCTTGGAGAATTCCAATAGAAGCCCAGAACATGGGCTTCTATGGGAATTTACAAGGGCATATTATCAAGCCCATTATCGCCGTTTTAGCGGCAGTTTCCGGCCGCTAAAGCAGTCATAATGTTATAGCCTTGATTATATGGTCATGGAATTGGAAAAAACAGGGTTTCTCCCGAAATTCCCCACCCTACTCTAAACAGTTGAGGTTCTGCAACCAATAATTGAATAAGACTATTAAAAATGTGAAAAGATTAAAAAGTAGGACACATATTCAGCTCTGTAAGTTTTCTTCGGGAATGTTTGTCAAGACCTGGTGTCATGAGGATGTAGCTAACGGCCAGAGCTGCCGACTTTGGAAGTGGGGAACTGGGCTCAACATCCTTTGAGTGAATTGCCCAGAATGGATCTCCCTGTGCTTTCCAAAAATGAATGTCTCCGTGTGGTCGAATATGTTGCAGCCTACCATCTCTTCAGGGGACTGTACCCCATTCTGTCATGAAAACACTGCCAAGGGTTTGGTCAACTTGGACATACATTTTGTCACCCCCACCTGAAAGTTCATTGGCTTTTGATGTATAAGAAAATGAAGTTCACAAAGCTATGCATTAATCACTGTGTGCACTATGAACTGTGCACCCAATTTTCAATCAGCATGTTCCCTTATTCCTGCCCTGCTTGATTGCGATTGTAATACCATCCTACGACAAGACACACAGCCACATCCTTTCCTTTCATGTACAAGCAGACAAGTTCCACTTCAGAGATCCGGGCCTAAATCCTTCGTTTTTCTGCTCCCCATGCCATTCCACTTTAGACCCAGCCATATGCAAATCAGTCTTGACCCTGTGCCCCAAGCAACCCTGGACTGGTTTTGCCATCATATGGGCTTATGAACAGCTTGGTTGCAGTGGCACAGTGTGCACAAGACCTACAACAGGGCATTCATACTTAGGGTGACAAACTGAAGTTCACAAAAAAGTGATGGATGTGATGCTTGAATTAATCTTGTGCTATGCAACCAAATGATGGACGGAATGCTGAATAAATCATACATTCACCCCCAGTCAAGAGATCTGGTTTAAATCCGTTGTTCTTTTGCTCATCATGCTACCCCAGTTTAGACCCAGCCACATGCAAATCAGTCTTGACCCTGCGCCTCATGGGAACAGTCGAGACCGAACTGCCAAGCAAGGTCCTCCCTGGACCGTAAACAAGATCCTGGTTCCGGTTTCTGGGTATTACCCTTCATCAGCCAGGCTAACTTGAATCCAATGGCCCACTGAGCAAGGGATCCACGTCTGGGCATACCCATCCCACTCAGGGTGAAAAATGCTACGCAAACAAATGATGGACGGTATGCTGAATGAATCATACATTCATCCCCAGTCAAGAGATCTGGGTTAAAACAATCGTTCTTTTGCTCACCATGCCACCCCAGCTTGGACCCAGCTATATGCTAATCAGTCTTGACCCTGCTCCAATTGGAACATGTCAGCCAGAACTATCAGGCTAGGTCCTCCCTGAACTGAACACAAGCAACCCAGGACCGGTTTCGCCCTAGTTATGGGCTCATCAGCCGAGTACAGCTTGGTTCCAGGGATACAATGTGCACAGTGCCCATGTCAGGGCATAGTCTTCCGACTTAGGGAGACAAACTGAACTACCAACACAAGGATGGAATTGATGCTTGAATTATTCTCAGCCAGTGGTAATTTCTCGGACCACATCCCAGTCCATAATTATTTTGCACACCATGCCACCTGTATACTTAAAATATGTTAAGCCGTGCTATAAAATTCAACAGTGTTTGCTTGAAAAAATATTAAAAGATTGGATTATCAAAATAAATTAATATAATACACACTATTTCATACACATTTTTAGTAGTTAGGATCTTCAAAAAGGCAATAAGGTCTTCTTTATTTTGCAATGCATTTCTATAATTTGTCCATTGTTTCTATGGGAGTGTGTCGCAGTAGTGGCTGGCCATGTGTGGTGCTGGTCTAACTCCAATGCTGAGCTGGAGTACATTTACTACTGTTTTAGTCCTTTTTAAATCTAGTAACTTTAGAAGTTCGATTTGTCTAACTTTAGAAGCTCAATTTGTCAATAATTATGGTCTTCCTCTTTTCTGCTCCCTAAACCCTTCCTTCCTCCATCTGAAACGCCTCCCGTTTAGTATTATGTTTGCAGCGATGGCCTTACTCTTTTCTGCTCCATAAACCCTTCCTTACTCCATCTTAAATGCCTCCTGTTTAGTAATGTTTTCATCATTTTACAGCCAGTCCCCCTGTCCCTACCACAGTTACCACAGAAACATATGCTTAAGTCTGTAGAAATCTCAGCACTTGGGGCAGAGATTTCCAAAAAGAAAGGATAAGAGAAGTGAAGGCTGACAGCTGAACATGGAAGTATGTAAATAGCATTTTGGAGTAAGTGAGTAGTGCTCTTGTTGTACTACAAAACATAATACAAACAGCATTTTGTGAATAGTCCGAAAGGTTCTTTACATTTTCTATCGAATAGAGAATTTCTACGTTCACTACAGACCTTAAATTAACAAAATCTGATAGTTTGTTATTCTAAATTAGGTTGATGAAACAGAGGCCCCTTGGTGAAACAGTTGGTTGGCTCAGAGACAAAATGAAAAAGCAGTGGGACCATTCAAAAGGATTTTCCACCTATGTCAAATATGTGGAGTAAAGACTATATTAGTGAAAGCAGGAGTAGGAGCCGTATGGCTTCCTAATAAGCAACAACATGAAAGGGAGGTTCCCAGAAATCAAACGGACCAGTAGGTTCCGAAATTAACAATTACCCACAGAAAAGCTGAAAATCTTTTAAATTATTTTATTTTCATTTTTACTTGTAAAAAGTTCATAATTTCAGTGAATCACACAACATATATAATAAATGTAGCGTTAGCCCAGAACTCAAGGCTTCCAGTGTTTCTGGGCAGAATTTGTGAAACCTATTGTGTGAAATCGACTAAATAGGAAATATGCAGGTTCAGTGTAGACTCTAAGCCAAAGCACCTGACATCATCATTGAACACTAAGCTTCTACCACCTTTAGATCAACACTGAAACTTGGCTGGCCTTACTGTCATTAGCTCACCTCAACATTCCTTCCGGCTGCATTATCATCTTGAAAAATAATTGTGGGTGGGTGGTGTATTGTCACATCCCCAAACTTACTCTCATGCAAAGAAGTAAACTGCCCTCAACTCAAGTTCATGTCGTACACCTTTTTCAAAGCATGTTTGGCCCAGTCTCCTCATCCATATGTCCAATGTTTCAACATAGTCCTAAAATGACTCACAACTCCTTTCATGCAGATGACTTGAATCTAGGCTCAGCACCTGTTGGGCATGGTAAAACACTTGTGTATGTCTGGGAATTTTAACATTGGAGCAACGATGATCCCCGAAGGTCCCCTGCACAAAGTTTGTATGAAAGGCATAGTTAAAATGGGATTCACTCAACTGATGAAATGTCACATTCGCTCATGTGGCAAGCTAGGTCATGGCCTCTCCGTCCACCATCTTCCAACGTCGCCATCTCAGTGCAAGGACTATGCTATAGATCAATTATTTAAAAATAAGATCAACCCTAAAGCTATGGAGCTCCTTGAGTTGAAAACATTAATAAACTTGAATGTGTCTTCCTGCTTTTCTTGAAGTCATTCTACCATTGTGCTGCTGTCTGATGGACACCCAGTCACAGAAAAAAACAACGATAGAAACCCTTGACATACTGCCTCTTTCGCCTGAAGGAAAATGAACTCTTAGCAAATATCTCAGGCCACTTACTATTGGATGTATGATAGTACAACGCGACCATTTTGATCGGGGTACTTTACATCGCAGATTTTACAATGCAAGTCGTTACAACGACTTGCGTTGGAGGGCGCAGATTGTGGATTTTTATAATTTTATATTCCAACACCAGTCCACTTAACAGTAGGGAAGGTGTTGGAATATAAATATTCCTTAACCAACAGCGCCATCCAGCACAAGTCGTAGTAATGACTTGCGTTGTAATGGCAGCGTGGTAAAGGTCGTGCGGTGTAAACACAGCGTTGTAAACGACGTTTACCCTTACTATTATTATTCTGGTGATAGAGAAGGTGAGTGCAGACTCACGGAAACTGTCATACCGTCAGCTTTTCTGTGGCCACCTGACAAAGACATCCAAGCCAGCTTAGTTTCTGACTTCAGGTCTGGGTTTTGCCTACAGTGAGATAACCACTACACCCATGGGCATCTGATTTCTACTTATCAACTATTATTACTTATCAACTTTTTTTAAAACATTAATTACATCTGTGCTCCCTAAGCTAATAGTCAGGTGTTCCAAGGACTGATAATGTTATGGTTCTGATTCTCTTATTTGTGAAGAATGCAGTTTTGTTTCCAGGAAATAAGTTGCAAAACCGTTTAAATACAAAAGCAGAAAATGTCTTAAAATCAAAGAAATTGGACTTAGGCGCTCCACTGCCAAGCACTAAACCACAGGTTATAGATTAGATGCAAAAGTCAATGTGTATTCCTAGTTAGGAGTATGCTTTTACAGAAATATAATATGAAAGGATAAGGTAGAAAAGATGAGTCTCCGCAAGGCAGTCCTGAAATTTGCATACAAAATGAGGATCTTGAGTGGTTGTGGCCAACCCGTCTCTTCTACCAAGTACTCCCAGAACTGGCTGGGAAGGACCTCCTACTCAATCGCACACAAAGGGCGTACCTGATCAGCCTCAAGACATCCTAACCTGCATTCTTCTGCACAAAAGAAGCCATGTTGAATGCAGTGCGAGACTAAGGGCCAATCTCTTCTCCTCAGGACCACAAAATTCTTAACTCTCGTGGAATGAGTGTCCCATGGGGGGTCATGTGGTGTAGTCACAGAATTCTAGACATAAAACACAGTTACATAGAGACATTTACTAAGGCAATCCTCATGTTTGCAGAAATAGTAGAAAGGTAGAAATTCCCGGTATCCAATTTATTGTCTCCACGCCGGGTTCAATAATCATCGGGGGTGAAGACTTCCTAGGCGTTAATTATATCTGCCGTGTTTCTCCGTGAATCGTCCATTAGTTTCAAAACTAAAAACTGATTATTGAACCCGGCGTGGAGACAGCAAATTGGATACAGGGAATTTCTACCTGCTTTCAGCCTCATCTAAGTCAGAGCTCACCACTATACATCGTGATTAAGGTGGGTGCCTCACACCGTTTCTGAAGCACATTGGATTTTGCAAACATGAGGATTGCCTTAGTAAATGTCTCTATGTAACTGTGTTTTATGTCTAGAATTCTGTGACTACACCACATGACCCCCCATGGGACACTCATTCCACGAGAGTTAAGAATTTTGTGGTCCTGAGGAGAACCCCGCAATTAGGGGGTTCGAAACGCGTCGACCCTTACCTGGCCCTTTGTCTATGATAAGGATTAGAAGGACTGTGTTAGGAAACTAAAAAATTAAGTTCTATTCCGAATACTGTAATGCAACATGGTCCTACTGTGATTTCAACTAGGATTCATAAATTGTTCATTTAGTTTGTACTGTTGGCTAAGGGCCACATTTTTTATGTTGTAAGTATGTTTTTGTTTTGACTGAAGGATGAATGTTGGCCAAAGTTTGGAGTGGATGAGTTGTAAATATGTATAGTGAGTGTTGATTAATGTTGTTCATTGTATTTTATTGTAGATTCTGTATATGCACAAAAAATGGTTCTGAGAAATGAGTCAAAAATAATCTGACGAAACAAAGAATAAAAATACAAAATAAAATAGTGACGTTATAATAAACAAACCAGTATATGTTGTATTCATATAGGTGGTAAGAATAAGGTTAGAGTGAAGTCCAGTATTGGCAATTGTGTTGTTTATTACTCCCCAGTCTTAGACATGGCCTAATTCCCTATTGAAAGCCACAAGACAACACCTCCCGAAGCATTGAAGGAATAACGGGCCCAAGCATGGTGGCCAGCCTGAGGGACAACCAAGTAAGTTGACGCTGCAGGCACACCAGTTCAATTAACCACTGACCTGGATGGAGGAGCTGCTACACACCCCACCACTGACTGCTCCCTCCGTCATAGATGATATTGGAGATGGCCCTTTCTAGGGTGATTTCCCTCTACTTTTTCTCCTTCCCAGTTTCCCCCTACTCTGGATGCTAGCCTTAGGACTTTGAGCATTTTTGACACTGCTGTGCAGTGCCAAAGCTCTGTGCTCGTCATATACATACTGGGTACTGGTGTATATATCATTGGCTGATTTGAGTTAAGTGTAAACCCCATGTCAAGGGGTAAGACCTATACCCAGGGCATGTACCTCGATAGTTCCTCTGTGGCCTGCCTCCTGGTTTGCCATTCACAGAGGTAGGTCATTGATTGTGCCACAGGTTTTCCATGGTGAGTCCTGTGTGCACAAGTTATTGTTACACAGCTTGGCATTTACAAAGCTACATGCCAAGGTTCTGCATGTCTCTTGCTATATCGGAGTTTCCCCTGGTGACAGAGTGCAGTGTTGGAAAGAGGTTGGGCATATGCGCGTTACACGCAAGGGTCGTGAATGGCACCGCATGGTGTGTTCGGTACGATGGGGCCTGCTTTCACATTAACAGTATAGTGTTGGGTATCAATGAGTACGTAATGGCAAATCCTCTCCAGTAATAGGAGTGGGTTCACATTACGGTGATGGAAATGTCATGTTTGGGAAAGTGGGCATTTCGATGCTCGTGGCTCTGTGTGCCTGTCAGTCTGTCTTCTAATTCACAACTGGGTGCTAAGGAGACAGCCACATCTATGCATTCCTGATAGAAGGCCATAAACTAGGTGCTCAAGCGAAACTGCAGACCTTTGATTCTGTGGGGCCTTTCTGGGATAGTTAAGTGGGGGTGGAATCGGCACCTGTATTCCTGTCTCCCAGGTATAATGGCAGACAGGACAATATTTAGAGAGGGCCTGTGTATTTCAACAATGGCCATTTGAAGTGATTGTATCTTCAAAGCCCATTGTGGGTATACCTACTGGGGCTCTGGCTTCTGAAAGTAGAGGCGCATTTGGATTTGAAACCATACGACTCTGGTTCGATGCTTGGACATCAACATGAGGAATCATTATGGCAGGAGGGACTGCCGACTTGTGGTGGCCTGGTGCTTGTCGTGCTCCAGAGAGTGGACTATCACTTGGTGGATTTTGCCTCTACATTGCTGGCCTGCCTGCAGCTAAGTGTCAACTGTCATGGTGTGGTTCTTGAAGCACTCTCCAAGGGCTGATGATCAGGCCTCCTGTCCAAGAATTTCCAATGACACAAAGGATCTCACTGTCTCAATGAGATTGTAAGGACTGCATAGGGTGCAGCTGAGACAGGTGGAAGTGATTGTGGTTGGGACAAGGACCGTCCTGACATGCATCAAAATCATGCTGTGCAGAGGAGTGTGCATGTAAAGATCAGGAGCCACCTGAGGTGCCGGGAGGTGAGGAGTTTGTGGAGTGTGGGGGAAAGCTTGCAGAGTCTGAGGGACACTTGCTTGCAACCAGGGGACCTATGCTTGCTTGTGCTCCGGAGCGTGTGGTGTCTGAGGGTTGTTGGGGAAACCGGAGCTGAGACTGTCTTCGACCTCCAGTTCGGGAGGGCGACAGTGCTTGACATGAAAGCCTCTGTCCAAAGTCATTGGCTCAATCTACCTGGACCCACGCCACAAGGTGGTTTGTTTTGGAGAGCACCGTTACAAGGCCTGAGGGGTTTATTGTGCTTTGTGGGCACCTACAGCTGACTGTCAAGGGGCTACGTCAGGTCACACCTCCACTTGAGGGGAAAACATTTCTCCAGACTTGGAACCATGCCAGCCTCCTCGGTCACAACCTTTTGTCTATGGGAAAGATTGCAATCTTGCACTCGTGCAGGTGCCATCAGGCCCCTGGAGGTCTAATCCGGATGGACAAAAGTAAGTAACTATTTCTTTCCATGCTAGGTGGTTCTGACTGTCTAGTTAAGGGGGCGCCAGCCGCGGCAAAGTGTATCGCGGCCTGGTGGAGTTGAAGGACTGAGGGGCTGGGTCATGAGGCGTAGTCAAATAACTGTGAGTGTTTGACCTTTCTACTAATGGGAAAGTCCGACAATTGCATATAACTGTAAAATGAATATACAATGGGTGTTTCATTTTGACTTGAATAGAGAAGTTTGACAATTGGTTATAACTGTAGAGTGTATATACAATGTGTATCTCGTTTTGATTTCACTGTGTGCGTGTAATACAAAGACAAGTGTTTTACACATACAATGTGGAGTGTTTCATGGTGTACGCAGTATGTTGATAGGGTGGGGTTGGGCCAATACTTTAGATTTGAGCCCTGAGGATAAGCCTGACTGCTCGATGCCAAGCTACCAGAGGGTGAGCATAGGTTATCGAACAAGTGTATTGTATTCATCCTTTTAAGTAGTTTATCTTCCAGTTGACCCCCCCCCCCAGTTCAGCCTTACTCTCCCCTTCCAGCCCTGTCTCCAGCAGCTCCCCACAAACCATCACTACATATAGCTTGTACAGCCCCCTCCGATCCCGACCATCCTGCGAGACCACATCCCACACAAATGGTCAAGATTCTAATCCTTAACGTTAGAGGCTTTAACTTCCCGGTGAAATGCCTTCCCCTTGTAGTCCACTTGAAGGCCTCCAAACACAACATAGTGCTGCTCCACGAGGCCCACCTCCCAAAAAGGATTGGAAGGTACTGCAATCCCACTGGCAGGAAGGCTTGAATAGCGATGCTGTTAGCAAGCACGTTCCATGGACAAATCATACAGATCCAAGCTGACATACCAGGCAGCCTCCTGCCAATACGGATCTCCTTCCATGCCTATACATTTACGTTCACCACACTGTGCTCCAGCGACCAGCAAGAGCAGTTCCTGCTTGCCACTGTGGCCCATGTCACGTCTTCCCCGGACAAAGATATTGTGATAAGGGGCGATTTTAAAATTGCCAACATGACTTACTGGACAGGGGGCCTTACGGAAACTGGTCTGTCATGGCTGCAAGACGTAGGCATAATGAATGCTTAGCAGTTCAAGCATCCCATGTCTAGGGGTTAAACCATTTTCTCAGCCTCCCACCTGACTTGCACCTGAATTGACTACTGCTTAGTCTCCCCTTATATCTTAGCATCTTAGCAGTTATACAGCAAACAGACAAAGAAGTGGCAGCACTATCCAATAACTCCCCCATCACAATCATCTTCCCCATCCCAGTTCACACCACCAATGTTGAGCACAGTAGAATGATTTTATAATGGTGAGAATTGTTGTTTTTAATAAAATGTATGGTTGTTTTTTTTTGCTGAAATTGAATAAAGTTGATTTTGATTTGATTTTGACTAAACGATAAACTCCTCACATACAATGATATTAAGAATGAGGTCCATGAGGTCATTCAGCAATTTCTCCAGGCCAATGACAACCAACACCATCCACCCCCATAGCCCTACTCTGGGAAAACGTGAAGGCTGTTCTACAGGTAATTTTCACAGCCATATCGACGAGACTAAACAAAAAGAGATTAAATAAACTAACGAGACTGAAGGCTGAGGTGAGTTCATTTGAGGAGACACACAGGCAATCTGACACTCACAGAATACACAGTGACTAAGGTTGCTTCCTAGTCAACAAATTAAGAGCTTGAATCATAAAGAGTAGAATCCCTGAGATACAAACGATTGGCGGCCTCGAGGCATATCGTGATATTAACATCACCCATGCTTTTGAGAACTTCTATGCCATTCTATATACAGCAGAAGAAGCTGACCGATTAGTGATAAATGGGTTCCTTTCCTCCACACCATCTATCCGACTCACTGAATGGTATGCACTCTCCCAGGAGACCAACATCCGTGAGGATATCTGTGAGGATGAGTGCTAATCGCCATATCCAGATTAGATTACAAACCATTACAGTTCTGGGAACCATGCCTTTACATAGGGCATCTATAAGCTCTCCGGGCCCGAGCTCACCCCATCCTGGCATGCCTATTCAACTCATTTGCAGAGACCAGAATTCTCCACGCTACGATGAGGGAGGTGGTGATCACCATCATTCCCAAACCCAGGAAAAACCCAAAGCTATGCTCTTCATACAGACCCAGCTCTCTGTTAAATGTGGATGCCAAACTGTTCACTGCAATACTTGTAGCTTCTAAGTCCGCCTGCTCCTGCACCTCGGTGCTGCTTTTATCTATTGATGCAGAGAAGTTTTTTGACTGAGTGGACTGACTATTCCTTAGGCTGGTAACGGAAAGCGTGGGGCTTGGGGACAGATTCCTGAGATGGGTACGAAGTGGATATACCAACCCTACATCCGGGTGAGGGTTAACTGCCTCACCTCCCACTCGTTCTCAATTGCCAGAGGCACTTGACAAGGCTGCCCTTTATCCTGCCTCTTCTGTACGTTACATATGGAGCTGTTAGCAGAGAGGCAACTCCTACATACATTGATCTGGGGTGTTGTCTTTGACTTTCAGAACATAAAATAGCTCTGTATGCCAAAGGCATCATGATAACCCTGACTCCCCCTGTCTTCCCTCCCACCTCTCATGACTGAACTCAAGGCTTTCAGAAAAGTCTTGTGCTTCAAGGTGAATATTCAAAACACCCAGATCCTAAACCTGACACTGTCATAGACTGACCAATCACACCTAGAATGCCATTTTCCCTTTCTTGGGCGACCCACGGTTGTACTACTTAGGCCTCACACTATTCCCACCATGTGCAAGACAGTCGATCTAAACAATGCAACACAGCGGGCCACGA
Source organism: Lissotriton helveticus (assembly GCF_964261635.1). Classification (NCBI taxonomy): domain Eukaryota; kingdom Metazoa; phylum Chordata; class Amphibia; order Caudata; family Salamandridae; genus Lissotriton; species Lissotriton helveticus. The sequence goes on from NC_136065.1 coordinate 1,289,872,218, forward strand.
CCTGCAAGGATTTACGGGACTTGAAGGCCAGAGGTCATTCTTGGCTGGGTAGGATAGCTTCAGTGAAATGAATGCTATTACCTTGGATACTCTATATTGTGCAAATGCGCCCTCTAAACCCACCTGCAACTGCTGGGTAAACTCCAGGACATGGTGGAATCCTACTTATGGGACAGAGAGAAATCCTGCATGGCTAGAATGTGCACATACCTCTCCATGGCGGATGGAGGCCTTGGCATTCCCAGTCTTACTCAATATTACTTAGGCACTCAGGTCAGATATATGGTTGAATGGAATGGACTATTAACAGAAAAACACTGGTGTTTCATTGATAAGGGCATTGTAGGGATACACAGTTTGAAAATCCCATGGCTCCCCAAAAAGCACTTGTATCACAAAAAGAATGTCTATGGGTCTAATCAAAGAAAACCTTATGCCTTACACGATGCAATGTAAACACCAGAACAGGATAAAGAAAAAGAGTGTAACCAATCCTGAAGTGATCCTAAAAGGTAAGGATACCCATCAGTCACCCCACGGTACCGCCCTTCATCATTTGGGACACCTTCTGGACCTTCCCATCTGTGAGAAATAAATGATGAAATGAGGACTAGATAGAATGTCCTCCATCCAAATATTACTCACTGTGCGGTCCTACTGATGTTAATTGGTAGTCTAAATTGGTGGGTGACAGAATTGCAGTGCAGGTGAATGTGAAAGAAAGTGAGTTAAAATTGGGTGAATGTGTAACACATTCTTTATTATTTTTACTCAATCCTCGAATATTAAAAATCAGAGCAACAAACTTTTAAACAAATATCCACCCAGTTAGTTTGTAGGTCGACATGTTTCAGCAATATAATGGACCTAGTAGTCCTTGCCTTCCTCAGGACCTTGGTAAATAAGTGCTACTGCAATGTGCAAATGTGAATAAATGGCGAAAAGAGAGAAAAAAGGAACGTTGTCACCTGGAATCCTAGTTGTCTATTGTGTTTTTCCTGCGCATGGACTGATTAGTCACTGGGAAGGAAAAAACATTTGTTACACAATTGTCACTAGCATCACTAAGGCATACGCATATAATCAGGTGTCCAAATGTGTCAACCTCCTGATGTTACATAAAAAGTTAATCTCTATGGCATACTGCTCAGGTACATATATATTTATTTGTCGTCACATCATGTATAATCTTATTATTTATATGGTAATACACCCCCTGCTTACCTATTGTGCAGGAGAAATGAGCCTCACCTCACCTGGCAGCGGTTTAGGGTGAGGAAGCACCGCTCTAAAAAACAGGGGGAAAAAAGGCACAGAAAACGGTGTTCATTGTTCCTTCTCCAACTGTAGTGTTGTGCATTCTGGGAAAACCTCTCATTCAATCTCTATAACTTTGTCTCAAAGTGTCATATTTAGGAATCCGATCTCGTGTATTTACTGTTAGACTAAGCAAAGTGGAACAGTAAAGTCTTTGATCATATTGTATCTGATGCCGTAATCTGATACTGTCAATGTTCATATCATACTATCATTATGCTCACAAACTGATCGTAGTACATAAGATCGCATAATGGTCGTTCATGTGTAAAAAGGAATAGTATTTCCACCCTTTACTGGTACTGTGCCATACAATTAGATGTGATAGCGACCCCCCACAACATCCGGTGATGCCTGAGTCGTAAGCATCAACATGCCCATGAAAAGACTTAGTCAGCAGGTCTTGACATTTTAATGTGACTAACAGAGAGTGCCAAGATCGCGCCTAAAAACAGCGTGTCTAGTTAGTGAGTTTTGCGAAGGAAGATGGGCAGAGAAACAAAGCTCTTACCTGTCCGTCGGTACTTCTCGCCGGCATCTGAGCCGACTTGGGGAGGTACCAAACAAACAATCACGGCCATATTTATTTACCCAGCGCGCTGATAGGGCATCGGTGTGTCACGTAACAGCAACACGTGATTCTCGATTCTAACTTTGTGTAGACCCTGAGTATGAAATTTGTACCAGACAGTCTCTTTAGTGATTCTGACGTATCGGTGTAATTTTGTTAAAAAGACCACTCATAGTCTGATAAGTTACAATGAAGGCGAGTCATAATGCACCCGAACACCGATTCGTGAAAGTCGCGTCCGTGATCTCGCGATTATACGCCATGTGTAGTTGTTCATGGGACTTGTAGTTTTAGATGAATATTGCGTAATTAAATACAGAATTCCTTCAGTGGAACACGTTATGGCTTGGATGGAACTCATAAATTGCCAAGTAGATTACTTAAACGTGTTCCGGTCAAAGTAATTTACTGTAAAGAACTTTGTAAATGGGTTTGAGAGAGAAGAGATCTTGAACTACTTAAATTCGTTTTCTATTTTTTGACCCCAAAATAAGGCAGGTCAAGCTAATTTTTTGGTTTGTGCATCTTTGGGATTTAGCTTTCCTCTCTCCCTATTGATCATTTCATTGCAGGCCAGGTAATCACACCCTGCCATTATTTGACCACGGCAGAAAATCGAGGCTTAGCCTTTGATGATGATGACTTACAACTCATACTAGCAAACCATCCCAGCATTCTAGATACTGTGCCCCTCATCATTAGTTCCAATGAAGACGAGTGGGGCAAAGTTCTTGGCCTCAAGAAGTCTCATTCACGAACAGCCGTACACCGCGCTATCATGGCCGAATATTTAAAGGGAAACTGTGCACCTACGGGGCTTATAGTGACGACTACACCCAGATTATTCTTAAAAGACAAAGAATTTCTTAAAGATTGGTCCCTCATAGCATGGCGGTGCATGAGGGATTGGTTAATTTTAATAATCAAAACTGCCAAAAGAGTAGCCGACACAATCCTTATCGAGATACAGATTTTAGAATCTCAAATAAAGACTACTATTTCAAGTGCCTCATTTAAAAAGAATCAATATGAGACCAACAAGAATAATAAAGAGTTTAAAGACTCCAATTTATTCACTAAGATAGAGAAATTCAGGAAGGATTTAACCAAATTCTCACATGAAAACATCTATCCATATACTAGTGATTCATTCGTACCACCCGAATTCAACAGAAAGTTCGGATGATAATTCAAGTAAATTGTAAATTGATACTTGTATAGCGCACTACTCACCCGCAAGGGTCTCAAGACGCTTGTACGAATACCGCTGTGGAACCCATCCTGGCTTTCCCTGTGAGGTGTCCACTCCTGGGCACCCCCAAGGTGGAGGCCAGGCATCCTTGGCATTGTGGGGGCCGTTGTGGAGATTAAGCAAGCTATTGCCGAGAGTTGGAGAGAGGGACTCCATGATTGGAATAGGCACCGAGGCGAGAATTATCAGGTCCGTGGAATTTTTGAGCTCAAGACCCGCCGAGGCGGGGAATTGAACCCTGGTCCCGGGCTAGACCTCTGCATCAGGGTCTGCCGCTCTAACCATTGAGCCACACTTCGCCACGTGACTCTGACCCTTCAACTAGAAGTGTTCTTCCACAAAGAGGACGAGGAAGAGGCAATTACTAACAGAAATGGAGAGGGAACCATCAGAATCAATATCAACAGTGGTGGCCCCCTAACCCATGGCAGTTTGGTGGACCCAGTTTACCACAACTGATGGGACCTTTTCCTCCACCAAAGTTCCCGGGTGGTTTCACGAACCAGCCTTTTTTAGGTTTTGGCCGGGGACGCTCCAGGGGATGAAGAAGAAACCAACAGGCCCAAGTGCATTGGAACCCCCACCATCATCCACGAGGAACCTGAGGAGCAACACGAGCAAGAAGAAGACACAGGAACAAGCAGGAACCAGCTCTGAGACAGGCTTGTGATGAATTTGAGTTCACACATACTCATTCCAGTAGAAGAAGAAGCCTTAAACAGAGGTCTTGGTTTCATACTAACTCATAAAGGTGACCCCTTCAACACACAGATGGAAATGGCGAAGTTCCTTCGGAAAGTGAGATTACGTTTTTTCTTTTCTAAAAAACCTATAGAAGAGGCTGATCCTAGAGATACCAACGCAGGACTGAAAAAACAATCTACCTTTAATCCACCTACTCATGCAATGCCAGCGCAAGTGCTAGCATTTGAGCAAGCAATAGAAAAGGATATGAACATACTTTTCTCACAGAACAAAGATGCCTTCTGCAATTTCCCAAAAGCAGTACAACAGGCACTTAGGAATTTAACATCTAATGAAGGCCTTACAATTAAACCAGCCGATAAGGGCGTTGCAATTGTTCTTCAAGACACTAGCGCGAATGACTCAAGCAATTAAGTGACAGAAAAGCATACTGTCCCCTAATACGGATCCTACTGCCAGGATAAAGGCTGCTATTGGCAATATGGTGGAAGAGGCCCTAGCAGAAGTATGGATCACTGCCCAGGAGGCTGGCTTTCTGTGCACGGAACATCCTGTTATGCCATGCTATGTTCTACGATGCACAAAACACACAAGACCACCTCCAGGACGGCCTATAATTTCTGCCATAGGATCTGTTTTAGAGCCATTTTCCACATTTGTGGACCGTTTTTTGCGACCAATGGTGAATGAAACAAGACACCAAGGACGTGCTACGACTCTTACCGGAGATCGAATTTGACACCACTACTGACTACCTAGTATCATTCGATGTGGAATCACTATACACATCAATCCCTCAGGACAAAACTCTGGAAGCCATTACTACTCTTTTAATGGCTCGGGATCTTGATTCCATTACCCCGGTACAATTCATCATGGCATGTGCCACCCTCGCCATGAAAGAGAATTTCTTTAAATTTGAAGACACGGTGTACCTACAAACCTCAGGCACCAGTATGGGGAGCATTTTTGCTCCGAGATTGGCAAATCTATATGTCCACCACTTTGAGCAAGAACACATACTTACCACAACCAACCCCTTCCACAACTGGGTTAGGTTGTGGAAACGATATATAGATGACATCTTGGTCATTTGGCGAGGCAACACTGAAGACCTGCAGAACTTTCTTATTTGGCTCAACAACAGAAATGAATTTTTACAATTCACTGTAGATTTTGAAAAAAAAAACTAGCTTTTCTGGATTTACTCATTTTAGTTACCCCCAGTGGTCGTCAATCAGAATTGTACAGAAAGCCCATGTCACGCAACTCTCTACTATGCTATGATAGCCATCTTCCGAAATCCCTTAGGGATAATCTTCCCTATGGGCAATTTTTGAGAGTACAGAGAAATTGTTCTACCAACATTTGGTTCAAGGAACATTCCACCTTACTCACTGAACAACTGCATCTGAGGAAGTATCCACCCAAATTGAAACACCGCTCTCTGAAACGTGCCAAAAAACAACAACCGTGAAGCTCTCCTAGAACCTTCAGCACCTAAACAAGGTTTGCAGAGATTGACCTTTGTCAATACATATAGCACCCTATCCAACAACATTCAGAGGATAGTTAGAAAACATTGGTCAATACTAAACACTGGCCAAGAATCCATTCAGCCTCCTCTTTTTGCATTCAAACGTGGCCCGAACCTTAGAGATAGCTTGGCCCACACAAGACCCAGAAACAGGACACCACACAATGTAGGTACCATGTGGGACTTACCGTCAGTTCAGGGCCACTATCCCTGTGGCACCTGTGCAGCCTGTCCACAGACAAGAAAATCACTTGAGATCGACATTGGTACGAACAGGCCATGGCTACAAAAAAGATTTACTAATTGTAATAGTGATAACCTTATATACTTATTCACTTGCCCGTGCCAGCAGAAATACGTAGGCATGACTACCCGCAGAATTAAGTCGAGAATTTCTGAGCACAAAAGCACTATAAGATGCAAAAAACAAGCCACTAAGCTCATGAGCCACTTTCTGGAGGCGAAACACAGTCCATCGGATTTCCAATGGACAGTATTGGAACAACCATTTATTCCAGACCATGTTACGGACCTATCTAAATATTTGTTAATAAGAGAGCAAAAATGAGTGTTCAGGTTAGGCAGCGACAAAACAGGACTGAATGATGAAATTCCATGGTCCTGTCTGTGAACTGCACCCTAAATTTCTTCATGCCCTACCTGTTGAAACTATCAAGACTATTGTCTTTAGTGTAGCAGTCCACATGTAGAGGCTCTCTCATTATAGACACTGAGATACATTGTGGGTACTTGTATTTCATTCTCTGGGTGGCAAGCACGCATCCTTACACTGACACACCGTTGGGGGTTGACCGTGTGCAGAATAGTGTTTATCCATAACGTTTTATTGAATGTATTCATGAGCACTAGGTTGGTTATTATTATGCTGCGCCTACATAAGTGGTTCCTACCATTACCTCGTGGTACTCCACACTAGATCTATGGAAAAATTGTACCTTAAAACTTCACAGCGGGACCTCAACATTTAATGTCTTCTCATAAGAGAACTATTATCAAGATCTCTTCTCTCTCAAACCCATTTACGAGTTCTTTACAGTAAATTACTTTGACCGGAACACGTTTAAGTAAACTACTTGGCAATTTATGAGTTCCATCCAAGCCAAAACGTGTTCCACTGAAGGAATTCTGTATTTAATTACGTGATATTCATCTAAAACTACCGATGCCCTATCAGCACGCTGGGTAAATAAATATGGCCGTGACTGTTTGTTTGGTACCTCCCCAAGTCGGCTCAGATGCCAGCGAGAAGTACCGACGGACAGGTAAGAGCTTTGTTTCTCTGCCCATCTTCCTTCGCAAAACTCACTAACTAGACACGCTGTTTTAAGGCGCGATCTTGGCACTGTCTGTTAGTCACGTTAAAATGTCAAGACCTGCTGACTAAGTCTTTTCATGGGCATGTTGATGCTTACGACTCAGGCATCACCGGATGTTGTGGGGGGTCGATATCACATTTAATTGTATGGCACAGTACCAGTAACAGGTGGAAATACTATTCCTTTTTACACATGAACGACCATTATGCAATCTTATGTGCTACGATCAGTTTGTGAGCATAATGATAGTATGATATGAACATTGACAGAATCAGATTACGGCATCCGATACAATATAATCAAAGACTTTACTGTTCCACTTTGCTTAGTCTAACAGTAAATCCACAAGATCGGATTCCTAAATATGATGATTTGAGGCAAAGTTATAGAGATTGAATGGGAGGTTTTTCCCAGAATGCACAACACTACGAGTGGAGAAGGAACAATTAACACCGTTTTTTGTGCCTTTTTTCCCCTGTTTTTAGAGCGGTGCTTCCTCTCCCTGAGCCGCTGCCAGGTGAGGTGAGGCTCATTTCTCCTGCACAATAGGTAAGCATGGAGTGTATTACATCTAAGTAATAAGATTAGACATGATGTGAGGACAAATAAATATATATGTACCTGAGCAGTATGCCACAGATGTTAACTTTTTATGCAACATCAGGAGGTTGATACGTTTGGACACCTGATTATGTGCTTATGCCTTAGGGATGCTTGTTACAATTGTGTAACAACTGTTTTTTCCTTCCCAGTGACTAATCAGTCCAGGCGCAGGAAGGACACAATAGACACCTAGGATTCCCGGTGACAACGTTCCTTTTTTCTTTCTTTTCACCCTTTATTCACATTTGCACATTGCAGTAGCACTTATTTACCAACGTCCTGAGGAAGGTAAGGACTACTAGGTCCATTATATTGTTGAAACATGTCGACCTACATACTACCTGGGCAGATATTTGTTTAAAACTGCCCTTTGTTGCTCTGATTTTTAATATTGGAGTATTGAGTAAAAATAATAAAGAATGTGTTACTCATTCACCCAATTTTAACTCATTTTCTTTCACATTCACATGCACTGTAATTCTGTCACCCACCAATTCAGACTACCAATTAACATCAGTAGGACCGCACAGTGAGTCATATTTGGATGGAGGATATTCTGTCTAGTCCTCATTTCATCATTTATTTCTTACAGATGGGAAGGTCCAGAATGTGTCCCAAATGATGAAGGGCGGTACCGTGTGGTGACTGATGGGTATCCTTACCTTTTAGGATCACTTCAGGATTGGTTACACTCTTTTTCTTTATTCTTATCCTGTTCTGGTGTTTACATTGCATCGTGTAAAGCATAAGGTTTTCTTTGATTAGACCCATAGACATTCTTTTTAAGATACAATAATATTAGGGACTGTGTCTATGCTTGGTCTTAAAATATTCCCTAGGGCCCGCACCCACAGTGTTGTTATTACATGTTCCCAAAAAGCACTGCCACGTAGGAGTTTACATTTCACCTATCACACTGGCAATATACCCTCCGCATTAAGGGGGACCTTATTCCGCCTCTTCCAAGACTGAATGCTCTATCCTCTATTCAACGTGTGATAGATAGATATATTACACCTAAGGGTCGTAATAAATCAACAGAGCTTTTGAAAAAGGGCCCTGAGGGGAAAGTGGAGAAAGCAACATTTACATATAAAGCGGCCAGTAAGAGCCACAGGAGTAGGGGTAGAGGGAAGAGGGTTGTACAATCTAAAATAAAGTTTACCCCCTTCTTAAAATCTTTTAATAAGGTTCTTGCATCCCCGGCTGTCGCCCTAGAAGGAATGGCTGGAGACTCTAATTCTGCCAGAATGGAGATGCCGCTTGGTCCAACTCAGGGGTCTGATATAGCGATCCCTCCTAGTTCTTCCCCCTGGTGGCCCAGACCCTAAAACCAGCTAACGGAAAGGGCTTAGGAGCGGCAACACCAACTCCTATTTCTATCTCAAATAGATTTCAGGCCTTGATAACCATGATGGGCAGAAGGAGTCCTCACAGTCAACTCCACTTGTCAGCCACCCTCCTCAGGCGGGCTCAGAATCACTGGTGGACATCCTTCTGGCCTTTAAGGAGGAGATGAAGAGCAGGTTTTCGATCTCCGAGCAGAATCAGGTTGTAATACAGGCTTCCTGTGCTGTTTTAGCCCTGAAACTCAAAGTATCTGCGAGGACTGATGCCCTGGAGCAGGAGATCCCCATAATTAAGCAGGCTCCCTTCACACCCACCATGGGAAACCCCACATTCCACCTGGCCCAAGCAACCCTGTAGTATCTCACTTGGTAGCTAGCCAATTGCAAGCAAACCAACTGCCTATTCGATAGTGCAGGAGCACTGAACTTCCCACAACCCTAAGCCTATTGTGACATCCTGATGCCGAACACTGGCACTACACAGCCACCAAGCACTAGGTCACTCAACCCCCTCACATGTTACTAGGCTGCTGACGAAATGTGGAAAATTGATCTCTAAAAAAGGCAGATGACAAACACTTATGTTCCAACATTTACAATTTTCCTAAATATACTGTCTGATCACAGCAAATCCCCCGCCCAACCATGGTGGAAAGCCGAGCTAGATTGTACCTTCACAGCCAAGGAATGGTCCAAAATCCTACATAAAGCTCTCATGTCAGTGCTGTGAGAAATGAATCCCTATTAAAAATCACCCTCTACTGCAACCACACACCGGCCACACTGGGAAAGTGGAAGCCCCACACCTCGGACACCTGGTGGCAGAATTGCAACCAGACAGGCAGTCGGAAGTTCTTAAAGACATTGATGAAATCTTCCAAACCGACATCCTCCACTTTCCCAGCTCTATTCTACTAGGACTGCCGAATCCTCTGACCTACTCTGTCTGCTCTGCCAGGGAGAAAGCCATGGCCCTGGCCCTTTGTGCTGTTAGATGAGCAATCTTAGCCAAATAGGGCATGGACCCAACACCCACCCACACAGACTGGGTGCGCAAACTGGGGAACACAGTGGCCATGGAGAAGCTCCTGGCCTCCCTTGAATACACACTTCCACATTTTGACAAAATGTGAGGACCTTGCCTACACTTCCTTACTCAACACTTCCAAGAGCTCACCTCCCCCAATACCTACTGGTGCACAGATTGACAGGAGGTGAGGCCCACATCTGGTGAACAGACACACACCTACTGCAAGAACTAAAGAGCACCCACCCAGGAAGCACCCCAACTAGACCCTGGAACTCCAGGCTAGCTACCCACTCATGCTCTGGATGATGAGTATCTCGCCCCCTACCCTACCAAGTTGGAAATCTTGCCCCCTATCTTCCTCATGCACCCATTCTTCCCTCCCCTCTCCTCCTCCTTTGCTTCTCCTTCTCCTCTTCCCTCCACCTTCCTGTTTTACATAACCAGAAACTGGATGTAGGAGAGAGTATGTGTTATATATAAAATAAGACTAAAGAGATTTAAATAATAAAATGAGGATCTCTTTATTTAATTCCTCTATCAGGGTTTATGAATAAGAACCTGTAAGGGTTAAATCCCCTTCAAATAGCAATGAATGTTCTTGTATGAGGATCTTTAGGAGGTTCTAAGCTACCTACACGTGGGAGTATCTCTGATCCATGTTTTGCATTGGCGAGACTTGTGCAGTGAGAATGCTGCTTTGCAGAACCTTATCCTTACCTGCTCTCTCTCCCTTTTTTTTTTAAAGTGGTACCTTTCCGCATAAGATTTTTACTTGGTCCAGGGAGAGCAGTGCATACTCTCTAGGTTGCACTGGTGGGCCTAAATCTGTAGCTAGATCTTTTCTATGGCATGGTCCGTTTTCTTTTTTTGTTGCTTTCTGTGGTTCCCCACATGCCCCTGTTTTCTTGGGAATTGTGCTACCAACTCCTCATTTTCCACACATGCTACAATAATGCTCTTTTGTCTCTCCATAAAGCACTGGCAGGGAGCTGTCAGGAAATGTGCCATACGTAGTAGCGGCTGCTAACTAAAGGGGTGTTGAGAAGTGGTTGGAGGAAGGAGGGGATACATTTTTTTTTTAAACACGTACCTTAATTCCACCGGCTGCCGCATCTCCGCCCTCTCTGCAGCTGGAACCAGAAAGCGAAGCACACAGCCTCCCAGAAACCCTTGCCCGATTACACCACTGCCTTCCAGCAGCATTGTGATTAATCTAAGCACCATGGTTCAGCACTCAGACAGGGGCTGTCAGGCTGTGCATGTTCTCCACCCACACCCAGGCTGTAATACAGCTTGGGTGGAGAACATGCACAGTACGCATGACGGTTTGGCCGGCACAAGATGGCCAGCCAAACTGTCATGCACACTTAAGGTGCTGCCACCACTCCTCCCCAGCGGCGCGGGGAGCCCAGCCCCACCACCTCAACTGCAATCTGAATGCAAAAAACTAAATTATAATAACATTCTGTTATTATCATTTTGTTTTTTGGATTCAACTTGCAGTTGAAGCAGTAGGGCGAAACTCCTTCGCCTTAGCGGAGGAGGCACCGCTGTCCATATGTTCAACAAAATCCACACAGCTCTTTGGAGTGCCACATGTAACCACAATTGTATAGTGCATTGTGCTAAAGTTTTGGACTTTTTTTTACTGGACTACATAATTGTGTAGTGCATTGTGAAATGGGTTTGGATTTGTTATTCAATGCTTTTGTATTGTATTGTATAAGCTTTATTTCGACTTGTGTCATAAAAGCTAGAAAACAGTTAAATACAGATAAAAGAATGTAGGAATGAGTGATACATACAACACATATTACAATGGACATGCAGATACTTCCTTCCAAACAATGTTATTTCTGTGTCCTTTTTAGGTCGAGCCTATAGCGGTAGCGCACATGCGCTACTGGCTTTGCCTGGCATGCAGTATTCAGTATGGAGCGGAAGCTCTGTGAAAGCTCCGCCCACTCTCCGCCCATCTTTTTCATTGGTGTGTGTCTTTGTCATTCCTAAATGCTGCCTTCCGATTTGTTTTAGGCTTGTTTGTCCCTTCTTATGACGACCATAAAGTCATTTGTATCCTTCCATGGTTACTGACCCCTTTAGGTCGAGAGTCCATGCCTTCTCGCTCCCCCGCCCCCTGCACTCTGTTGTTCGTGCCTTCTCGCATGCCAGCAGTCCCGTTTACAATGCAGTAGATCTTGCGTAAATGCGGGTCCTATTGCATTGCAAATGCTTGTTTGTGGAAGGCCTCACTGTGGTTGATTACGGCCAGTGCTTTAAATGGGCCGGTATTCACCAGTACTAAGTACCGGCACTTCTAAATTTTCTGCTCTGGAGTACCAGAACTTCTCTTAGTCTAAAGAGGGCACCGGTACTCATGGGACAGACAGCAAGCCAAGCTCAGGGAAATTGCCATTCAGAAAAAGAAGCACAACGCGATGACAAAGAGTCGGTCCATTTTCCTGAAGCACTCTGATCAAGTGCTAATGTACCCCCATAATGTAATAATTGAGTGGCAGCCCGTAGGCATGCATTCAGAGCTGGCAGGAAGTTTGGGAGGGGCCCGACTCACACTGTGATTACTGACAGTGTCCAATCAGGTTCTGTGGAGTCACTAGCACTCTAGCAGGGACACCTTAAGGATTTTGGAGATCCTGGGCCAAACGTATTTGTGGGGTCCCTGTGGGGAACAGTTTTGAATTACTGATTCAATTTCAGCCCGTTCATGCAGTCTTTGGCCAGATCACTAACAGGCACATTCGTCAAAATTCTAAATGTCTTTACATCAAATATTCAGGGATACCAATGTGGGTTTTCAACATTGTAACACAGCAGTAGCTCACTAATAATTCTGCAAATAATCTCTGTGACACCCTCCCATTTCTCATATGTGAGGTCCAAAAAAGGAAGTTTTTGTATGGATGGTGCATGAAACAAACACAACATGTCTCTGCAAAATATATGTATTAGTCTCTCACATATCGCCCACTATAAAAATAAATTAAAGGAAACATGGTATTTAAAATAAATTGTTCAAGAATTAATTCACGCCATAAGGGAAAGACTCTGCAGAACAGAGCTGGCTCTGTCTGGGGACCCCCTGAAAGACTGGGGCCCTGCGCCATAGCCCACTTTGCCCATGCCTTAAAACATATCTGCACTCTAGGTGTGTGATCAGGGCCTGCTAACAGGCATATCTCCTGACTCTAGGGAATTCGGAGATGCAGCTGCGACCCGTGGAGGGAGTTGTGGTGGGGCAGGCAGGCGGGGCAGGGGAGGGGCAGGGTGGGGGGTGATAAACACCGGAATCTGGATGATTGCTGGTAAGTAAACAATTAAATGAATTAAACTAATTTCATAGCGTGCCCTGCATCGCATTTTGTGATGCAGGGCATGGAACGAAATTCGTTTTATTGATTTAACTGTTTACTTACCTTTACCTGCAATCATCCAGATTCCGGTGTTTATTAACCCCCACCTTTCCCCTCCCCCGCCCCGCCTGCCTGCCCCCCCTGCAACTCTCTCCACGGGCCGCGGCTGCAGAGATATCTTCCTGCTGGTATAGCAGAGTAGGGCAGCACTTGTTTGGAGCCAGACTGAGGAGGAAGGTAGTGATAGTGATGCTGTGCAGAGCCGGTGGGAATTAAGGTTTAGTAATGTGGCCAGAGGCAAATGTAAGCGTTTCTAAGGCACATGCAGTCCTGCCAAGTTAGACTATCGCATTTCAGTGCAGTGATCCTCATCACCGCACTGAAATGCAAAGTCGCGATTTATAGCGCCTCCTCAGCTGTTAAACTGGAGCACTGTTATAATGCACAATGCTGACTGAAAGCTGCAGTGGCAGCGCGCTGCTCCCGTTAGGCTTGGGGGGGATGGCTGAGTTGCTCACAGCTCTAGCTTCTACACAGCTACAATATAATAATAGGACACCTTACACCACGTGGCATTACAATAATTAAGGGAAATGAAATACTCAAATTATACCAGAAATGCTTTTGTATCATTATACACATCTGCACACCAATTCAGTCACAATCACATTAAATGTGTGCCCCTGGCTCGGTCCCTTAGCACTGCAAATAGCTCCGCCCCCATAGCCCCACCCCTAGTCCACATCTCAATTTGGGGAATACCTGCACTTCTTTATTGCCATTTAAAGCACTGATTACAGCCCTTTCATTCATCATCGAGCTTGAAGAAGCGTCACAGGTGTTGTGACATGCATGATGGTGTTGTGATTTCTGCAAGACTGCTCACACTAGTGCCTATATCAGTAGGGCCTCTTGACCAGATTTTTCTTGAAAACAAGCGTTTTTGAATCTAGGTCTCATCCTTGGGGACAGTTGATCCACCATTTTAGGTGGATAGTGAGTAAATCGTGCTCCAAACTTATATGTAAATACTGCTATCACATATAGCATCAATGTTTCTGTTTTATGAATTGTTTTAAGTGCCAAAGAGGTTCCTTCAAGTGTGCAGTGGGAGCACATCGAGTTGTTTAACTCTGCAGTTCTATTCTGCTTCTTGGGGCCCACATCTAGTGAAACCGGCATCAACCAGTCTTTTCTCTGCATCATGTCTGTCTTTGGGTGTAAAGGGTGAGCTCTTGGTGAAACATACCGCACAGCAATAGTAGCGGGAGTATACCTTTGCAAGGCCATTTAAAATATTGGTTTTTGTCCGGATTGCTCCTATTTTATTTTATTTTTTTTAACTTGAAAGGAAAAAAGCTGGATTTCAGAGAGGTGGAAAATGGAGGGTGTGGGGCATCTGTTTTTTTATTTTTTATTTTAAATATAGTTTATTGCCATTTTTGTAATACACCACTTTACATCCGTATCAATAAATGTCATAATTAGCAGTATAGCAGTTAACATTCACGTTTTTCATGGCTCCTACATATCTGTTGTCAATATAACATACCCATCAACTTTTTGAATTAACAACCCCCACCCACCACCTCCCCCCCCCCCCCACCCGTCTTCCCTTACCCCCCCCTCCATGTCAACTCCTGTTGGAGCAGGTAAGCATATAACTGTAGAGAGCTCTCCTGTACGACTGCCAGTTGCTTCCTGGCCCAAGCGTAGGGCTAGAGCTTGACCTGGAGAGAAAGTGATGCAGCGAGAAAAAGCCTAGATATCTTCTTCAGTTCGGTGACATGTAGAAGATAAAGATATTCATTTTGCAGTGTTGTGTGGTAATCTAAATCACTCACATTACCATAAATCCAAGGGAAAACTTCCCTCCTCTGGTCCCCAACTTCAGGGCAAGACAACCGTTCAATAGTGACGATTCCATGGACTATTACTATTATTTATTTATTTTAAACAATCGCAATGGCTAAGAAATGAACGATTTTCTGTGTCCAAAAGCAATGCTGTCCGTCACAAACTTGGCGGAAGTTCTGAACTAATAGCTAACTGTTTTGACTTTAAATGTTACTGTTTGGTACTTTTGCTTCAGGTACCTTTTGTGGTTGTGTAGGCACTGCTAACAGGTTTGTGACACGTATCTTGAATCTCTGCCACTATCCTGCGATTTCATTTGTGTGTGTTCGGATTTTTTGGTCCTTTCACTTTATTTGTTGCAGTGACATTGCTGCGTAGGGAAAAAATCCAGTTATTTTGCTTGTGTTCTGAAGTAAGGGAAAACAGTTGTTGCAAGTTTGATAACTGCGATGTTTATGCTGTAAATGCTCTGTTGCACGTGTTGGATAGCTTTACCCCTTTGAAGTTCTCTTTTAGGAAAAGAGTAATATGCCAACCATTTTTTCATTCATTCCTTTTCAAAAAGTCTTCTTTAGGGTAGTTGAGAATGGGGGTTGTTTCCATCAAATGCTAATTTTGCAGTAGCTCAAACACGAAACTTATTGACAGATTGCGAGAAAATAATATGAAAATATTTCTGTTTGGATATTTAAGTGCATATAAAAATAGTCCTGAGAGGCAATTAACAGTGCATTTTCAGATGGCACCACAAGTTCAGAGACATGAACCAAAATTGGCAATGCAACCACTTATCTTGTAAAACTAACTTGAATAAACTTTATCAGGCAGTTTTCCACCTTTATGAGGATTTTTCATTCTGGGTTTGCCCATGGAGTTTTAATTCATTTTATATCCTTGGTATCCAGCATACACGATATTCTAGCAAATATATTTCCGATGTTGCCAACATGTATTTTTCATTTTTTAGGTCAAGCATTCGAGAAGTATTGTATATACTTTAGTATATACTTATATGTGTATGTACTTTGTGGGTTCTGGAGATCAGCCCTCGGACTTGTCTGCTTCCGCTTAGGGACTTTTTTTCCATTCAACTGCCTCTATTTAACTGTCTTGATAGAAAACGACCAGTAGAGATCAGTAAAATACCAGAATTGCTTTCCTTTTTCTAATCTTTCTGGCAACTGCCTCTATTTAACTTTCTTGACAGAAAACGACCAGCAGAGGTCAGTAAAATACCAGAATCACTATAGCATTCTCTAGATTCCAGTCTATAGAAATTGTCTTCTTCAAGCACCTGTATCAATAATATTTTTTTCAAATCTTGTATTTTCAGTGATATGTCCACCGAAGGCCCTAATTTTATATTAAAAACAGAGCTTTGCACTATACAATTTCCCGCTGAAAAACAATATTTCTCTCCATGTTTTTCCATACCTGGCGTGATCCGCAGTTTGGTGCTTACTTTCCCTCCATGTTAAAGAGCTGTAGATGTTTCAGCACCCAGGCTAATGTGCTGCATAGCTAATTACATATAAGGTCTCAAAGGCGAGACCGATTGCATTGCAAATGCTTGTTTAAATTCAGCCGGTAATCTAATGTGCTAATATTTGGACCAGACGAGTTCCATTTTTAACATTAATCTTATTGATTAATTATATTTGTTAGGGAAAGAGGTGAACATCCCATGGTTCCTTAATGTAAGAAGCCTGATGGATTGATTGCGATTGGGAAAATGATTCACCGAATGTATTGGGAAAATGATTTACCGAATGTATCAAACCTTAATCTTTTAGGCCCATGAAGGTACAAGAAAGAATAGCTGATTTTCTTGGCAAGTCTTTCATTGAAAATTATGTTACTTGGGCCATAACCTGAGTTGGAGCAAATATGGTGCTTTGGGTGTGAGCTACCGCTCAAGTCCCATGTGAAACCCCACATTTTCCCTATACACCTAACTGGCACTACAGTAATGAAGGATTGAGCGGATTCACATCCGAGGATGGGAGGAAGAGCGACTCTGGCTGTCATGGGGTATAGACGAGCTCTGTTTGTTGCGACGGGGAGAATCAATGCGGCTTTCTGACTCGCAGCCATGCATGCTTGAGACGTCATCGGCCTAGAGTGGATGCAGGAGGAGGGGAGTAAGTGGATGTCTCCTGGGCAGCTGTCTCTTTACAGCAAGGTTGAGGATGCTAAAGCCAGAACCAGAATCCCAAATGGCTTCGAAGCAAAAGGTCAAGCTTCTAACTCAGAGCAGACTAAAGAACAAGCTTTTATAGATTTCATCAGTACATTTTACCAACAAGAACAGTAGGTGAAAGTCTTATTTATACGTCCTTGCTGAGGCTGAATCCACAATACAGCGCAGGCAGCTGCAGAGGTGATCGAAATGATAATAACATTTTGGGACTTAAACCTAATAAATGTCCTTGTCCAGAGTTTCAATATCTTGTACAGGGCCTTGTAGCATCCTTGTTCCAAAAATGGCAGAGGTTTGCAATTCCTGTGCTAGAAAAGATGCAATTTCTACTACTATGAGGGAATTTGACTTAGCACTTATTGGTAAATGAGGCAGAGCAGTTGACATTTGCTCATTATACAGACCTATATCCTTTGGATCTCAAAAGATGCACAAAAAATCTGGCTTCTCATAAGCGGCATTCTAAATAAAAGTATGTAAAAAAAAAAAAAGCTGCATTCTATGCCCTTCTTGGGTGACCCAGATCAATCAGGTTTAAGCCTTACATCTAGTGGAAAATGTGAATGAGAGAAAAGTTCCAATGGCCATACCTTACCTTTTTGCAAAAAGACTGTTGACCTTGTCTCTTGGTCCATCTTACCGTATTTCTTTTGCAGAATAACCTAAGGACCTAATATACAGAACTTTACTTGGACAAATAAAGCTGCTTCTTCTGCTGCTATACCGATAATCGGAGTCAAATCTGTGTTTTTTTCCCAGGGAGAGGGGGACCAGAGAGGGATGCCTCTTGTACCCTCTGGTATTTGCTCCCACGGTACGAGACCTATACATAGCGTGTTACTCTCCTCCCTTACTAACTGTGAATCACAGGGGATCTAATGTGATTGATGTTTAAGCCTATATTTATTTGATATTACACACCCAGAACACCTAAAACTATGTTTCCAGCATTTATGATAGACGTTGGAGATAAGTTGGAGTAAAAGAACATGCGTTCCATGTATGGCGGGTATGCCCTTGGGTGGAAATGTTTTGGAAGTATGTTTTTAGTCATTATAGAAATTGCTGGGGTACTCCGTTCCAACAGACCCAAGTGCTACTGTGCGTGGATTTAGGCCTTAAAACATGAGAGGTCAAACACTCTTCTCCAATATGCTTTCGGCCTCTATACAGGCTATTGAGTCCAAATATCCGCTGTTACTTAAAGTTCCCATTGCTTGTGGACTGTTAATAGGGATGGAGTTGTCATATGATATGAAAAATGCTAGGGATACATTTGAGAAAGTCTGTGAATCGTTAATTAACCACTTATAACGCTACCCACTAGACGTATGCTGCCCTGGAAGAGAGGAATGACACTATGGTAGGAACTCTGACAAGCTGTAATAGTAATGAGTATTAATTCTGGAAAATGCCAAGAGGAGGTGATTTTCTGATGGTGAATATGGTATGTTGCACAGATATATTTGCAGATTTTGTCTCTGCCATATGACAGCCAATTGTCCTTTTGTTTTGCTGTCCAAGGAAATGGGAGGGGAAGGGAACAGTTAAGTGAGAACAGGAAACAGTGTTTTTGTTTATGATGCGATATGAGATTCTTTTCTCTTTTGCAGCTATGTTGTTTGCTTTCTCACTGTAACAAATTGATAGTATTAGTTTAGGGGGTTGGGGACCCATCTTAAACAAAAATCGCAATTCTTGTCAAGGTGGACCTTTAAAGTCACTAAATAAACCAGTGCTTAACCTGCTGGTGTCTTGGCATTAAGCAGTCAGGTTTCACTTTTTCTAAATACACTTTTTATTGTTTTCCTTCAATCGCTGAAAAAGAAGAGAAACATGTAAACAACAGAGCAGCGAGTCATATGTATATTGACAGCATTACACATAAGGATACAGTAATGTGCCAAGTGACATTTGGTCAACATCATGCTAGAGTGGAAATTCAGCATGGCTCAGCCTCAGTGTTTAGGCAAAGTGACACCAGTATATTGCAGGCACCTTGTACAGGTGTACCTATATCAGACATTTTAAGACATTTCAGATCAGAGTATCAGTCTTAGTACCATTTGTCATGTGTCCACCATGTCCTGTGGTCTAACAATACATGTGGACGATCAGCGATGGGAGCTGGCTGCACTTTTGGTGATTGAGGTTGCCTCTTGTAGAGTGTCTCTACTCGCTAGGAATGAGCGCAGCAGGCAGCAAATGTTTTTGATCCTGGACGGGGTAGATTGCACTGCTGCATAGTCTTCTGCTCATTCATTGCACATTGTCATGTCATGTAAGCAGTTGGCTAGCGTAGGCACTGTGTGTCTCTCAGGGCCGGCTTTGTGGCAGTGCGACTGGTGTGGTCCTCCTGACCTGTGGGGGGGGGGGGCAGCTGTGACCTCAGGGGGGTGCTATGTCTAGCAATATCTTATGATATGAGAGATGAGGGGCACTTTTGCAGGTGGTAGTGAGAGAATCCGAGGAGATGGTAGAGGGATGTGGGGGCGGCAAAAGTGATTACTTGTGCAAATCTTCCAGCAATTGCTGTAATAAGTCCAACATATCCAAGCAGAGAAATCACTACATATGGAATTACCCTACGTACAGTCATTTGTGATATGTTATCAAATACCCCCCCCCCCGCCCTCCGAATGGGTGTATTCGGGAACATAACCAGGCCATCTGGCCTGCTTCTGTTTGTTTGGTGTTGCATTGTGAGATCGGTGTAGTCTACTTGGATCTATTTTATGTTGTTTGATTGGTGTGTGTTATACCCTGCAAAGTAATTTGTAGTAAAGCAACTTATGTCTGTGGTGTTTTTTCCGCAGACCGCAGTAACTCCAAACTGTCTCTGTGATGACCATCTCTAAGCCAGCCTTCCAAGCCTGCCTGTGGTGCTGTACATTGGCCTGTTGCTTATCAGACTATATAGCCTCAACGCCCACCTTGTTCTTCTGGGGACTTAATCAAATGTGTGAGGGGGATGAGGTCTTGGGACTGCTTCCGGAATTCAGACATTTGCTCACTAGCTGTATGCCTAAGCCTGTGAGATGTAGAAACACCCAGTGGGGAAACTGCTGATGTGTCGCCGAGATGTGGGAGTTCAATTAATTACTATGTAGAGGCCTAGTGTAAACTAGGTCTAGAACCGGGAGCTCTCTCCAAATGTCCCTAAGGTTTCAAATATGTCAGTACGTTAGTAGAGCTTATTCAAATATTTACAAGAAAATGCTTCAGTCACTTTGATTTTTTCAATTTTTTACTTATTTCGTAACCATAGTTTCAAAATTCAAACCTAAAAGCAAATTCATGTCCCCAATTTCACACAAAATACTAGACAATTTTGAAACTTTAGTGAAAAAAGACCTTGAGACAATTCAGTATGTATCACCCAAGAAACAGAATTTATCTATCAAACAAAAGAGAATCCTCAATGACCTAAAACAAGACACGTCAATCACATTCCAACCGGCGGATAAGGGAGGGGCACTGGTGATGATGGACACAACTTTTTACGATAATAAAGTGGATCAACATGTGTTCGACTCTGAAACATATATACAGATGGACCAGGATCCTACTGAGGAATTCAGTAAAATACTGGATACAATCATCACCCAGGCAGAGGATTCGGGCATCATTAATACCAACACTGGCAAATACCTCAGAACCAACACACCGCAAATACCGCATATATATATGCTACCCAAGATACATAAAAGCATCACTGATCCTCCTTTTAGACCCATCGTGGCAGGATGCGGTTCGATTCATGAACCAGTAGGACGCTTTATCGACTACCATTTACAACCATTGGTTCAGTCTTGGGACACGTACTTAAAAGACACGACAGACTGTTTACTGAAACTAAAAGCAGTTAACCACCTCATCGGAGAGACCACACTACTGTGCACCATTGACGTGGTGGCACTTTATACTTCAATTGTACACACAGAGGGCTTAGAAGCCATAGAATGGAGACTGTTACAATCAAACGTGGACCAGCCATTGGGGATTTTTCTGTTAGAACTCTTACATTTTTCTTTGTATCACAGTTACTTTTCTTGGAAAACAAAATTCTTTTTGCAAAAGACTGGCACGTCAATGGGATTTTCTGGGGCGCCGGCATACGCCAATACCTTCATGGCCTATTTCGAGCAACAGCACATTTTATCCAACCACAGGTGGACGGCAAATTTAATTTTATTTCTACGATTTATTGATGATATTTTGATAATTTGGCGCGGCACAAAGAGTGAGTTGGAAGAACTGATCAGAGAACTCAATGATTGTAACCCCAGAATACAATTCACTCATAACATTCAGGAACAACAAATACAATTTCTGGACATTGAAATCAACAAATCACATGAAGGCATCTCAACTACAATTTACCGCAAACCAACGGATGTAAATAATGCATTACACTATACAAGTGCCCACCCAAAAAATTTGAAAGATCATTTACCGACTTCACAACTAATAAGGATCAAACGTATATCTTCAGAACCAACCAATTGCAAAACTATGATTGAAGAACAGGTGGAAAAATATATTGCTCGAGGTTACCCGACAGAAATACTGGAAACCTCAGTACAAAAGGTTGCCATGTTGGACAGAAATACTTTACTGAGGAAAACTGAAAAATCCCCTAATGATCGAATAGTGTTTGTGATGAAACATTCAACACAATCACAAAGGATAAAACAGATTCTTAGAAAGCGATGGGAGATGATAGCCAATGAGCCTGACTTTGCCAACTTATTTAAGACTTTTCCTATTATAGCACATACAAGAGCAAAAAACATCAGGGAAATTTTGAAGAGACCTCAACACAATCCTAAAGCTGACTATAAAGGGATGAGGAAATGTTATAACTGCGGACAATGCAACAATGCAATTGTGAGCAAAGAATTCATGCATCCTCACACTGGTAAAGCCATCAGTTTGAAACACAGTGGAGATTGTAACACTACAGGTGTTATTTATGCTATATTATGCCCATGTGGACTTACTTATGTGGGAAGGACTTCGCGTAAAGTGAAGACTCGAATCATCGAGCATAAAAGCACTATACGTAACAGGTCAACAACATCTAGCCTAGCAACACACTGGACTGGGTCCAGTCACTTAATACCTCAACTCAGATTCACCATTCTAGAGGTGGTAGAGAAACATAAGGGCGTAGACCACAATGTAGCCCTAGCACGGAGAGAGACATTTTGGATAAAAAAGTTAGGTACACTGACACCAGGTGGGCTTAATGATCAGTATGAGATGGTATGTTTCCTATAATGTTACATAATCATAATACATATATCAGATAACTGGGAGAGTTTAACATATTTAATCATTTGATTACCATGTTAACTTCCTGACCTGGTGATTGCTTTTTATTCAAAAATTGTACAGGATTGACATTGCATTCCCTCACCACCCCCACATCAATCTTTATATGGGAATAAACTCTCCATAAGACTTTTCTACTTTCATTCACTCTCCCATTTCTTAGTTTCACTGTACTTTTTATAATCCTTTATTTGACATGCACCTCAAGTTCAATTTGTAGCCACTACGGTACATATATATTACAATATATGTCAGTTAACAGCGAAACATTAGGTTCCACGCCATGCACCAGTATTTAAGGAAGCGTTTCCCGTACCGGATGTTTACACCGGAAGTTTATCGGGAGGTCGAAGGTCGCGTCTCACAAGAGAAAGAAGGTAGGCGCTCGCGCCTTTATGGCGTTTGACCGACATCGTTTACAATTCAAGACAAAGCGGGTAGGCTTCATTCTTCCATTCTCGTTCTTTTAAACCAGGTCGCCTTGGAAACAGGCTATCGAGAAACGAGGGAGGAAAAATCGGATACTGTTGATAGCGCTACAGCGGTAAGATAACCCACTAGCCACCCCCCTGGTTGTTTACCTTTCCCGCCTGAGCGGTAACATTGGTAACGGTTTCCGTTCAATTTTTACAGTGGTTGGACTCGATAACGACAGACGCTTAATCTAAACTCCTACTGACTCCTTATCATAACATCGGGCAGCAATAGTTGTTGGTAAGAGTTCATTTTCATCTCACTTCTCCGAGCGAGGTTCACGCTTACTGTCCGTCACATCATTTACACAGGGTGTTATTTAAATTCTGGCCTATTATCATTCACCCGTATACACGCGTTGAGAACTTTGTTAGGTATATTCCTCGCAGCTTAAACACTCAGTGTCATTAAGCTCAGTTTTACATATAATTTCTCCTTAGGCACCTGGGTGCGGTTAGTTTCTTGCAGCATTTTCCATTTCTTTTCACCTCATTCGTATACCACACACGTTTCTTCACGGTGCACCTCTCTTGCAGGGAGCTATCACTCATTCATTCTTACCCACAGGGGACTGCTAATTATTTAAATCATACACTCTTTTTTAAATTGCACACTCCTTTTGGGAACGAATGTTAATTCTAATGTTATAATGTACATGACTCCGTGTTTTGTAGGAATACAATAGTTTTTATTTAACCTTGCAGTGCCTGACTTCGGACTGAGGTGCGCAATACTGATTAACAAAGTACAGATTCACATCTACTTAAGAAATTCCCCTGAAGAAGAGTCGATCCGACTCGAAATGCATTGGGAAATGTTAGAATTTTTGTTTATGTGATTATTATGGATGGAGAACAATTTGATTGAAAAATTGATATAATTTTGATTTCATGTATGTAAATAATTTTTGCTGATATGTTTTGAAACTATGGTTACGAAATAAGTTAAAAATTGCAAAAATCAAAGTGACTGAAGCATTTTCTTGTAAATATTTGAATAAGCTCTACTAACGTACTGACATATTTGAAACCTTAGGGACATTTGGAGAGAGCTCCCGGTTCTAGACCTAGTTTACACTAGGCCTCTACATAGCAGTTTACCATTAGTTGTGGGCTTAACTGACCACTGGGTAGCTCCCAATACAGACCACTTATTGCACTAAAGATTGAATACATTTGGTAGAAATAAGGAGTGCAGGCTAGACTCTTACATAGCAGTTCAATTAATTAACCATTGAAGAGATACCCTGGTTCCGTTATGAGTGCCCTCTTAAGAACGCTTATGACCCCTTTTTCCCTCGAGAGTGGTAGAACTGGATAGTTGATCGTCTATATTACCGTGGAGTATAGGAATTTGGGGCCTCATTTATGAGACCGTGCGTTACTTTTACGGCGCCGGTGCGTCACTTTTTGTGATGCACCAGCAGCGTAAAAAATGTGCCTTGTTGCACCATATTTGCAAAGTGACGCATCTAGGTAGATGCGTCACTTTGTAAACCCCTGCGCTACATTATACCTACGCCAGGTATAATGTATGCAGGAGGGGCGTTCTGACGCAAGGCAGGGCCATAGAAGTGATGCAGTGAAATCTATAAGATTTCACTGTGCCACTTCTAGGACACAAATGCGTCAATTTCTTACGCCTGCCTCACAGCAGGCGTAAGACTGGCGCATGCCCTTTCACATGGGGCTTGCCCCATGCGAAAGGACACATTGCTGGAGTTGCGTCACTTTTGTGACACACTCCAGGAATGCGTCACTTTTGCGCCATACAGATACATCAGAAATACTGACGTATCTGTAACTCCTTGCACCATGATACGTCATACTGTAAATATGACGCATCATTGGTCTCGCAAGGAGGGCGCAGTGAAAAGTGACGCATCGCTGTTTTCACGCAGCGAAGCGTCACTTTTCATAAATGAGGCCCCAGGTGCTAAGCTTCTTGCCAATGCAGTTACATGCTCAGCAGATTGTAGCCACTGGAATAATGCTGTGTCAGGGGCCCAGGAAATGAGACAGCAGTAGAATGTGGAGCAGTTTTGGCTGCACCCACTACCTGTCTGGGATTAGACAGGGGATGCTCCCAAACAGAAAGTAGGCACTATACATTGTTAAGGTGTTCTAGTGTAACCCAGTGTTCTCCACAGTGGAAAATGTCTTAGGGAGTTTTTTTCGGTCTTGTCATGTAATTCATTAAATTACATACCCTTCTTTAAATGCCATGCACAAGATTTGTTTTGCCAGGTCGAAATGGCAGTTTTAAAGCTGCACAGTCAGGCTGCAGAGGCACGCCAGGAGACTGTTTTACAATGCTACTTTAGTGGGTGGCCCAAAGAGTGCTGAAGCCCACCTGCATCATTTAATTCACAGACCCTGGGTACATGTACTACCTTTTACCAGAGACTTATAACTAAATTAAATGTGCTAATTAGGTGTATGCCAATTTTACTAGGTTTTAAAGGGAAAAGACAAGCACTTTACCACTAGTTATCAGGAGTAAAATGTATAGAGTCCTGTGACCAACATAAACAGTTTCAGCAAAAGAAGGTAAACATTTGAGGGACTCCCACAAAAACGATGGTAATTTCCAACACTTACTAAATAAAAATAGATGATAACATGTATTTGTAAAGTATATTGCTAATCTCATTTCAGATTGGTATTTCAAATGTCACTGTAAGGTTCTTAATTGCAAGACTGTTACAAATCAGCTACTCATACAAATTAATATCTGTCAGTAGAAAAGAACAAAAAAATCCACTTTACCCCCTTATGCTGATGCGGTTCAGGTTTAGTTGAGGTTCATCATCCTCTATTTTTTGATTGGTACAATCAACACGTTTTGATACGTCTATTTATTAAGAAACATGAAATAAACTAATTCATAACGCTATGGTGTGTCTCTTGACTGCCAAGGACTCTGTTATCTATTTTATTTAAACTTGGGAGATATTTGCAAAATGTCGTAGGATCAGGAGAACCATTCCAAACATTGGGCCTTGTTTAGATCAATGTCGACGAAGCATCCATAACACCCAGACAATGGTCATCCCGCCTGATTTAAATGTGAGCAGACCTTTGGTTTAATCACGGCTGGAAACTACTCCATCTTTGCAGTGATTAAAAAACCCAAGTGGAGAAAGGGACATCAAAGAGTGAACTCTAGTTCCACTCATCGAATTTAGATGAGCGGAATTAAGGTCAGTTTTTACTGCCTGGCACCTCCAGGTAAACCCTGGCTGTGGGGCAGTGAAAACTACAAAATTGTTCCCTTGCCATCGGAGTACAATTCCCTGGCAAGGGGAGCAGTGTCTCTTTATATTTTCAAAAAGAAAATGAGTCTGAGGGATTTTCTTTTTGAAAATAAAAAAGGATACAGATTGCCTTACAGCTCCGTCATGCTTGACGGAGCTGTGAGTCAAACTGCAAAAGGCATTGGCAGTAAGCACCTTGACAGCGGTCCTTGGCAATGCTTTAAGAAATGACCGGCAGCGTGGCATTTTATAATTTAACTAGCAGAGGTGCAGTCAAGGTGAAGGAGTTAATTGCTTCATTGCCCTGACTGCCAAACCTCTGTAATTATAAATCGCCCTATAGAATAATTTTAAGGTGTGTTGTAAAAGTTATTTTTTGTTAGGGTGAAGTTATTGGATTTACAGAACTTCTCCTAGAATAAATAGAGACAGACAGAATGTACTTCACAGTATGGCCTTATATTATTTCTACACAGGTTTCCACTCAGATCCTGAAAGAATTGTTTCCAATTGGAACCAGATCGACTAACAGCTGGTTTATTATTCTTCATGTTCTATAGTTTTTCACTCACACATTTTAGGGACCTATTACATGTAGCCAGACACTAACACACCTCTAGAAATTCTTAGTGTGGTGTAGTTGTAGGAATGTATGTCCAGATGGATGCCGTAAACACACAGTTCACTAAACAATTGGCAGGCACACGTTAAAGATGACCATGAAAGTCTGAACGCAAGCCTTCTAGTGTGTTTTTAACCTTTTCCAGCGGTAAAACCGTAATAAAACTGCATTAGTCTACAGTGAGGCAATTTTAAAATAAGGTTGACATCTCTACAGGACTCCAAACAACAATGAGGCAATAAGATAGTGTATTTTAAAGGTTCTACACACAAAGGCCTCAGGGAACTGTTACAGGCTGGTGGCACATGAATATTTCAGAGGCTCGCACTCAGCACTTGCTATGCATGCTACGGGGGCTGGTCTGACAACATTTGTCAGGGCTGCTTTGGGTTCCCAGTCCGGCTCTGAACTATCACAGAACCCACCACTGCATCCCGTGACCTGACCAGGGTGAGGAGTGAGTCCAACGATGAAGCATGTCAACTAGGTGGGTGAGAACTCGATGTCCTTTTAGCTCAAATGCTCTGAGTAAACGACAAAGAACAACACTTTATTGAGTTGTGTTTGCATTTATAGTACATTGAGTCATACAAATGCGAGAATGCGCCACCGACCTTAGAAGTAATTTACCACTCTCTTCTCTTATGTTATTAACAGATCTCCAAATACAGGCTTGATTCCCTGGCCTTTCAGTTATGGAATTTTAAATGTAAAATGGTAATGGCAGGGGGGTCCTTTATAAGCATATGGAGTCATAGTCACATTAATGAAATATTTTTTTTAGCATAGATATAAATACATTTCTTATACGTTTCAGTGCAACCCTCTGCCTAGCCTCGGCTGCCTGCCCCAGCCGCTCCTTAGGTATGCCCCCTATGGCTGCTCCACGCTCGGCCACTCCTGGTTGAAATGGGACTCAGGTATGTTCAGCGACCACCAGAGAGAGGCTGAGAGAATCACTTTCACGTGCTGTTATGTCCTTGCGGAGGTTGCAAACACTCTTGTGCGCTGATGCACTGTCTTTGGGATTTACATTTTTAATATCAAGTACATGCTTATCCATATCCGACAGACAGTAAGGGCCATATGTATCAAGCACTATTGAGTTCACAAACGCTGAAATTTGCAGAATTTCGGCGTTTGCAAACGCATTAGTGCAAAATGGTATGTATCAAAGAAATCTGCGTGCAAAATAAGGAATCGCAAAATTTGCGATTCCTTATATTGCGATTGCATTTAAGGAATCGCAAATTTTGCAATTCCTTAAATGCAATGTATGAAGCATAAAAAAATGCAAATTGGCCTTAAGGAATCGCAAATTACCACCAACTTCAAGTTGGTGGTAATTTGAGAATTCCTTGAAAAATGCACTTTTTTGCATTTTTCAAAGTTCAATGTGAGGCACATACATTAGGGCATGTATGTGCACGAATGTATGACGTTACAACGCATGCTTTTACAACGCCTACCTTTACAACGCAACATCCATTACAACGCATTCCATTACAACGCATGCATTTACAACAAATTTCTTTAAACTACCTTTACAACGCATTCCATTACATTGCATACTACCTTTACAATGCATACCATTACAACGCATAACATTACTTTGCATGTAAGGTAAGTATTGGATAGTGTAGTAGTAATAATTACTATTCTAACTCCAGGGGGTGCAACAGTAGGGTAAGTGTTGGATAGTGTAGGGGTAAAAATTACTATTCTAACTCCAGGGGGTGCAACAGTAGGGTAAGTGTTGGATACTGTAGGGGTAAAAATTACTATTCTAACTCCAGGGGGTGCAACAGTAGGGTAAGTGTTGGATAGTGTAGGGGTACTATATGTTGTAATGCTATGCGTTGTAATGGTATGCGTTGTAATGACATGCGTTGCAGTGTCATGCGTTGTAATGACTGCGTTGTAAATGCATGCATTGTAATGGATGTTGCGTTGTAAAAGTTTCGTTGTAATGGTAGTGCGTTTGTAAAAGTTGTGTTGTAAAGGTTGTTAACCATGTGCACCACATGTGCACCGATGCTGATTTCAGGGGTGCAACAGGGTGTCCTTTGGACACCCCTGCACCCTTGAAATCATTCTCAATTTGCGATTCTCAAATTCCGAATCGCAAATTGAGAATAACTTCCCATTCATTCCTAGGGGCCTCACGGCCCATGGAAATGAATGGGAAAGTATTCCTTAATTGCGATTCGCAATTTGCTAATCGCAATTAAGGAATACTAAGAAATCGCTAAAAATTTGCGATTTTGTACATAAATCCCTATTTGCGATTCTCAAATAGTGATTTCTAAAAAATCGCTATTTGAGAATCGCAAATCAGGTTGATGATAATATGGCCCTAATGGTTTATAATGGTAACTTCACAGACATTTTCGTTAGGTTTCCAGTTCCTGCTGGAAGAATGGTTCTGTAGTCTGTGGACAGTGACACCTTTCAGTGGAGCAACAAAAGACATCTGAAGATGGGCCCCTGTATTGAGACAGCACAGGACTCTGTCTCTTTCGAACATTCTTGGATTAATCGCTGGTATCACGACACACCCCACGCAGACTGTTTTCTTGCGCATTTGTGCAGACAGAAAAGCCTTTGACATGCTTTAAAGGGAGCAGAGCTTTCACGGTCATTATGTTCCATTGTTGACATCCAATGCTACAATTACCGATACAAAGTAGTCATTAGATAACAAAACAAAACAGCCTCGTTTCCGTTCCCACTGTTGGCTTGTGAAATTGTTGTGAGTAATAAATACAGACGTCAATATTTCAGGCCTTTGTTGCCGGAAACACACACATCTTTTTCGTTTATGTTCTAGTCTGACAGTTGAAAAGATGCAAGTGCAGCCTCAGCAGGATGCAGCAGGCAATGCACATGCACTGTAACCTCCCCCAGGAGAGAGGATGCACCCATGAAAGTAGATATATGTGCTGCCCGATTACTGCCTGAATACGCAATCATCTCTAGACACCCGTCTATTCTTTTTGATATAAAAAGAGCACGCCCCTCCTGTTCTCTATGAACTCTGATGGGCCATTAAGGACTTCTTGTCTTATTATCTGCCCTATGTAGTTGGATTCCTCACACCTCCAGGACTCTTTGGATATAGGTTTAACAAAGGCACTTAGGGGCATATTAGCAAGAACCTCGTTAGAATTATCGCCGTTTTAGCGGCAGTTTCCCTTCCTGCCGCTAAAACGGCGATAATTCTAACGAGGTTTTTACTAATATGCCCCTTAGTTTTTGAGCAAGGTCCCTTTCTGGCTGTGTCACTGAATTCAAGCAACACCTTACTGATGAGGCCTATGTAGACCGGAACTGGCCTGGGGTTGCTTCTGTTTACTTCAGGGGTGGAGGACGGGGGCGGGGGGGGGGGCGAGCAGGGGCAAGAGGAGCATAGGTCGTACTGATTTGCATAAGGCAGTCGTCTCTACAGAGGGACACGGAGGGCGATAATTGATGGTTGAAATGTTACCCAGAGCATTTACCAGTGTGCAGACTATTTGCAACCATTCTTCCGATCACATTTTGTGTGGCTGCTGAAGCAGATTGCAGGTCCTTTGATTGCTGCAGATGAAAATGGACATGAAATGTATTCCATTCAATGTCAAGTGTATATTGTGCTAGCTTTTCAACACTGCAGCATTTTTGGATACCCTTCTTTAGATTCACCCAGGAGACTTTCAGGCATCATTAGATGTCACTCTACACATTTTAATTCCCTTTACTCTTTAGATAATCCTGAGGTTTGCAGCACGTTTTAAGCATTTCCCTTTTTCAATCCTGCTTTTTCAGATTTTGATAACCATACTTTATCTTCATTGTGGTATTTCTTCTGTCAATGAGAGTACACCACTGGTAAGAGGCATGATTTTTCCCATATACGATTGACTACATTATTTCTGATAATAATTTTTCTAAATTGCGTCTAATGCTGACTTTTGTGCAAGATGTTATTGCACCATGATTTTAATCTGAATTGGAAGCTATCTCAGCTATTTTGCAGATCAAGTGTTCGACCAGATAGGCACTCTCATCTGTAAAGAAATGGGAAGAGCATTTTCCATAGAGTAATGCATATTTATTGCAGGCATACCTGTCATCACTCTTTTAAAAGGACTTCAGAATTGCTGTAGATTCAGGGTTTCATGGCAGCCAAAACGTGCCATCCTCTCTACAATACATTAATTGACTTTGCCTGTTCTGCCCAGTAGTTTCCCCTCTGCAGTGAAATTGAATGATTTGGTTCTAGTCTCCCTAAGAGTCCAGGAGGCTCTATAGTGCTTGTTTGTTTCCTCTCGCCATTTGGAAGGTGTTCCATTTGCTCCTCCAACCCTTATTTCAATAAATGAATTGTGCATGTGATGTGAGTTTGATGTGGGAGGTTGAGAGGATCTCTGGCTGCCAAGTTCTGAATGGTCTGGTGCCTTTAGATGAGTCTTTTGTTGATCCTGACTTAGAGGATGTTCTTACTCCCGCTTGCTTGTGACTAGGGCGTGGGTGATAGTTTTCCAGGTTTTGATTGGAAACCATTTGAAAATCTTCTTTAGCATCTTCAGGGTTTGGAAGTATGAGGCGTTATGTCAAATATGCTTTTGATGATGATCCCGAGGTTCTTGTCTTTGAGGGGGTGAGTGTCGGTCCTAGCTCTGTTGGCCACCAGGTGGAGTCCCACAGTGAAGTGCTCTTCCCAAAGATCATGATTTCGGTCTTGTCAGTGTTCAGCTTTAGATAGTTAAACTTCATCCAGTGGGTGATTTCATCCATACAGGTATTTAAATTGATCTGGGTACTGGGTGTATTGTCTGTGAGGGAGAGAATGAGTTGTGAGTGTTAATAATGCTGGCTAGAGAGATCTTATATGCGTTGCGGAGGATCCGACTCAGGGAGGATCCTTGTAGATGAGGTCGCAGGCACACGATGTGTATATGGTGCCTGGCTGACTGACTGGGTCCTTTCAGTCAGCGACGAGCCAAACCAATCAAGTGCGTGTCCTTGAATTCCAATGTGATCTAGGCATTGGATGAGGATGGGGTGGGAAATCATGGGAAATGCTGTTGAGAGGTTCAAGAGGGTGAGGGCCGCTGTATCTCCTCCATTCACAGTCATGAGGATGTCACACATGGCGACGATGAAGGCAGTTTCCATGGTGGGTTTCAAAACCAATCTAAGCAGGGTGGAGGAGTTGGTGTCATTGGAATATTAAGTTAGGTGTCTGTTGATAATTTTCTCTAAGACCTTGGCCAGGGATGGCAGTAATAAGATCGGTATGAAGTTGGCGAGTTCTGAAAGGTCTATGGAGGGTCTCTTAAGCAATGGGAGTACAGTTGCTTGTTTCCAAGCATCTGTGAAGGTCACAGAAGAAGTGGGGTATTCACAATGGGTATGAGCATGGCACTGATGGGTTGAAGGTGTGTTAAGTAGACTTGTTGGGGTCATAGGTCCTATGGGTCCCCTGAGTGGATGGACTTCATGATGGCAGCAGTTTCTTCTGGGGTGATGACAGGCCATACAATTAGCCATGTTTCTTTGCAGAAGATCAGGAGGCGTTTAATGAGGTCTGGGTTGTGGGTTGAAGTTGCTGTAAATGGTAGTGATTTTGCTGCTGAAGAATTGAGAGAGATCGTTGCAGTGGTCCTGGTTTGATGTGGCGGATCAAAGATGAGGTGAAATCCTCCATAAATAGAGAAGATTTCTTTGCTTTTGTTGGTGATGGCATCGAAGAGGTCCACCAGAGTGGTGGTTTGGTGGTCCAGATTATTTGGTGGTCGAGTCTCACTGCGGATTTGAATATGGTAAATCTGTATTGTCCTGACTCGTTCCCCATGTGTGCTCCATTTGTTGGCACTGCAGTGGTGTTTTATCAGTCTGAGTTCCTCTGTGTACTTACTGGCCAGGAGTCTAGATCTTGTTGTATTGCTGTGTTTGAGGGGAGTCAGGGAGTCGGCACAGGAGGTGATCCACTTTTTGACATTTTTGAATGGTTTGGGGATGCTGTTGCTCTATTAGAGTCTGTGGATGTTGACAGAGGTGTTCCAGTCCTTGGCAGTGGTGCTGTTCTAGTTTTGGCAGGCTGATCTGGTGGCGATGTGCATGCATTGGACCGAGACAGTGATGCTGAACCTGATGAGGGTGTGGTCTGTCCAGGAGACTGGTGTGGGCTTGTTGACTTGGATGTTGTCAGACATGGTGAATTATGGTCTAGGAAGTGTCAGACGATGTGGGTAAGTTACTGTACACATTGGCCGAAGCCCAGGCTTCCAAAGTCTTTGACACATGCTTTTGAGTTGGGGTCAAGTATTATAGTCAACAGTTGGTCCTAGACATTGATTCAACACACACAATATAATGATTTAGTTCAATTAGTTTCTTTAGTCACCATTAGATTAAATCCTCTATGGTTATTGTAGAACAGAACATGACAGATATAATAGCCCAAAATATCAATTGATACAAGAAAAAATACACATAAAACCAAGCAAATATGTCTCACCAAAGTCCGAGAGACTTACTTATTTAATATATTTTTTTGAGAATAGCAAATATAAAATACAAATATTTACAAATGGGGTTCACTGTCAATTGGTGTGCACAGAAAAGAGTGAAAGTAAGTGCTCGTGTAAGTGACCAAGACGGTCGGTGAGGAAAAATAGGATTTTAAATAATGGAAAACACAAGTGAGCCTGCCCTAAATCAAAAGCTTGCAAAAAATGTGATTCTTTCTTGCTGGCACGTGGTTGGATAGTCCTCCGTATTCCTTAATTGGAACAAAAGACAAGGGGAAAGGGAGGGGGGGGGGGCAGGAAATCGTAGGTACAGTCTCCGAAGGAAGGGAATTGTCGACGTTTCGACCCAAAACAGAAAACTGGGTAACTGGATTCCTCAGGGACGGGTCTTCATCAGGACGGGGAAGGGGAGGGTGGGGGCTCAATGTGCACGTAGGTAAAGTAACCCCCCATATCGGTGGGCACCCTTCACTGGTGTGCCACTTGTGCGACGTTAGTCTGCCCCCAAGAGGATTTGCCAATGTGCTGAAGTTAGCACCACGAGACGTCCCTTGATACAAATCCCAGGTTGTCGATAAAGATTTAACATGATTACTTCAATTGAGGCATTTCGGAGCCATTACAGCGTGCAAACGGAGGCAAACTGACTGTTTCGCGGTTGGGAGAAGTAATCAAGTTAAATCTTTATCGACGACTGGGATTTGTATCAAGGGACGTCTCGTGGTGCTAACTTCAGCACATTGGCAAATCCTCTTGGGTGCAGACTAATGTCGCACAAGGTGGCACACCAGTGAAGGGTGCCCACCGATATTGGGGTTACTTTACCTACGTGCACATTGAGCCCCCACCCTCCCCTTCCCCGTCCTGATGAAGACCCGTCCCTGAGGAATCCAGTTACCCAGTTTTCTGTTTTGGGTCGAAACGTCGACAATTCCCTTCCTTCGGAGCCTGTACCTACGATTTCCTGCCCCCCCTCCCTTTCCCTTTGTCTTTTGTGCCAATTAAGGAATACGGAGGACTATCCAACCACGTGCCAGCAAGAAAGAATCACATTTTTTGCGAGCTATTGATTTAGGGCAGGCTCACTTGTGTTTTCCATTATTTAAAATCCTATTTTTCCTCACCGACCGTCTTGGTCACTTACACGAGCACTTACTTTCACTCTTTTCTGTGCACACCAATTGACAGTGAACCCCATTTGTAAATATTTGTATTTTATATTTGCTATTCTCAAAATTATATATGAAATAAGTAAGTCTCTCGGACTTTGGTGAGACATATTTGCTTAGTTTTATGTGTATTTTTTCTTGTATCAATTGATATTTTGGGCTATTATATCTGTCATGTTCTGTTCTACATTAACCATAGAGGATTTAATCTAATGGTGACTAAAGAAAGTAATTGAACTATATCATTATATTGTGTGTGTTGAATCAATGTCTAGGACCAACTGTTGACTATAATACTTGATACCCAGGTCCTTTCACTATAATTGGGTTACCCCCTGTTTTATAGAAATTTGAGTTGGGGTCGGCATGGTCTTCCAGGTGGAAGCTCAGGTCTCCAAGTAGTATTTAATTGCTAGCATTGAGAGCAAGTGGTGCAACAAATTACCTGATGATGTCTTTGAAGTTGGTGCACAATCCCGGAGGCCTGTATCTGAGAGTGCTTCTTATGCTGAAGTTGGCTGTGACATGGAGTTTGAATTACAGGTGTTCCATTTTGGAGTATTACTAGTCCATGGAGGTGGTGCAGATTATGGGATTCTTGTAAATTAGGACAATTCCGCCTCCGGCCTTGTGAAGTTGGTCTTGCCTAGTGATCTTGTAGCCAGGTGGGATAGCTGTGTTGTGGTCAAGTGCCGTTGCAGAGTTCAGGCAGTTTTCTATGAGAAAAAGTAGGTCCAGGGCATTATTGTGCAGCAGGTCCAAGATCTCTGTGACATGTTTGGTGGGTGAGCTGGTGTTGAGAAGCATGCAGGCTAGTGCAGAGGGCTGCATGGGTGATTGCAGGAGTGTGTGCAGAAAGGGCAGAGTGGGGAGTGGGGTGTTGTTGGTGGGGGTGTGATGAGAGTTGGGTGTTGGTAATTGCATGAATATTTGCAGGAAGTGTTGCGGAGAACGCTCCCTCAGTGTTGTGTGATGCATCGAGACAGCAGCGTGTGGAGAGGTGGCTGGGGCTGAGGGCATGGAGCATCGCATCAGGGTAGCTACTGGAGGGTGGGAGGGCCAGTGGTCCTGGCACTGAACGTGGTCCAGGGGCACAAACAGCCTTACCTTTGGTGCTGCGGCTGCCATTAAGTAGGTCTTGGGAGTGGAGAGAAGTGATGTCACTCCCTGTGCAGATGGGAAACACAGTGATGCTACTCCTGTGCAGATGGGTGATTTCAATTTCAGATGGATAATAGAAACGAGGAAAATGTAGGTGCATTGGCGTTCAAGGCACGGTTCTTTTGAGTCGTTGCCAGGGCTGACTCCAAGCCTCCCAGCTTTTCCGGGACCTGGAGCGACTCTACTCAGGTAAAAGGATTTTACGTGTCCATGCACCGTTTTTGTTAGGAAATATCATCACTATTCTTATTGGACTCCGTTCAAATGGCCAATGTGAAATCATACAATCCGACAGGGAGTGTTCAGATAAGTCTCCGCATCTAGAAGTAAGAAAAGTGTTGAAGTATTGAATTAAGACACCTAGTAGTGCATTCTTTACTTTCTTTGTGGGAAGTTCTTTGGTCCTTCATATTCAACAGAATACACCTTCTAAGCTGTAGAAGAAGGTCTTTTATAGTTTCTCACACCCAAAGTTCTCTTTTTGGTGACAGTATCCTTCACTGAGAACGATTTCCAAATTTCATTACAGATGAAGTCTCCTCCAGCCTAGACTCTTTTGCAGCTTAAAACATCATGAATTTTAAGGTTGGTGAAACAATATCATCCTGGCTTTTCGCCTAAATCATCATTCTGTGAAGAGATAACTTTCCATTCACTGGAAGTCTGCAGGGTTTTGACCTTTATGTCGCCCGTACATCCACTTTTCATTCTCCAGAATATCTGTGTCTTACTTTTGATAATGCACTTATGGGCATATAACTAAGCATGGGCGTTAAATACGTTCCGTTTGCGGAATTTGCGGATTTTCTGCAATTTCGCAGGAAAATCCGCAAAATCGCATGCGGGACGGATTTTCAAAAACTGAAGTACATGAAGCACTTACAGGGTTGCAGCAGGTGCCCAAGTTGAAGCTAATTTCTTTGTAACCATTTACAAAAGGGTTACAAAGAAATTAACTTCAACTTGGGCACCTGCCGTAACCCTGTAAGTGCTTCCAAAGCGGCGCCTACAGAGTTGTTGCCTACTTGCAACTATTCTCTGACCCTGCTCTGACCCTCTAAGCAGGGTCAGAGAATAGTTACCAGTATGGCACAATGCTCCAGGCTGTCACACAAATTAAACCACAACAGGAAGCACTTACAGATAAGGAAGCAGGTGCCGGACTTGAAGCTCAAATTCAGTAACACATTCACCAGCCCCCAGTTGAGGCTGGGCAGGTGTGCTTTCTCCCCTTAATTTACAGTGGTGAACCAGAGGGTGCTGTGATGAACCAGAAGGTGCAGTTGTGAACCAGAGGGTGGCAGTGGTGAACCAGAGGGTGGCAGTGGTGAACCAGAGGGTGGCAGTGGTGAACAAGAGGGTGGCAGTGGTGAACCAGAGGGTGCTGTGATGAACCAGTGGGTGGCAGTGATGAACCAGAGGGGGGCAGTGATGAACCAGAGGGTGGCAGAGGGTGTCAGTGGTGAACCAGAGGGTGTCAGTGGTGAACCAGAGGGGGGCAGTGGTGAACCAGAGGGTGCTGTGATGAACCAGAGGGTGGCAGTGATGAACCAGAGGGTGGCAGTGATGAACCAGAGGGTGGCAGCGGTGAACCAGAGGGTGTCAGTGGTGAACCAGAGGGGGGCAGTGGTGAACCAGAGGGTGCTGTGATGAACCAGAGGGTGGCAGTGATGAACCAGAGGGTGACAGTGATGAACCAGAGGGTGGCAGCGGTGAACCAGAGGGTGGCAGTGATGAACCAGAGGGTGGCAGTGATGAACCAGAGGGTGGCAGTGGTGAACCAGAGGGTGGCAGTGGTGAACAAGAGGGTGGCAGTGGTGAACCAGAGGGTGGCGGTGGTGAACCAGAGGGTGGCAGTGATGAACCAGAGGGTGACAGTGGGGAACCAGAGGGTGCTGTGATGAACCAGATGGTGGTAGGGGTGAACCAGTGGGTGGCAGTGGTGAACCAGATGGAGGCAGTGGTGAACCAGAGGGTGCTGTGATGAACCAGAGGGTGG
Source organism: Lissotriton helveticus (assembly GCF_964261635.1). NCBI lineage: Eukaryota > Metazoa > Chordata > Amphibia > Caudata > Salamandridae > Lissotriton > Lissotriton helveticus. The sequence continues at coordinate 1,289,909,883 of NC_136065.1, forward strand.
CAGTGGTGAACCAGAGGGTGGCAGTGATGAACCAGAGGGTGGCAGTGATGAACCAGAGGGTGGCAGTGGTGAACCAGAGGGTGACCATGATGAACCAGAGGGTGGCAGTGATGAACCAGAGGGTGGCAGTGGTGAACCAGAGGGTGCTGTGATGAACCAGAGGGTGGCAGTGGTGAACCAGAGGGCGGCAGTGATGAACCAGAGGGTGGCAGTGGTGAACCAGAGAGTGCTGTGATGAACCAGAGGGAGGTAGTGGTGAACCAGAGGGTGCTGTGATGAACCAGAGGGTGGCAGTGGTGAACCAGAGGGTGACAGTGATGAACCAGAGGTTGACAGTGATGAACCAGAGGGTGGCTGTGGTGAACCAGAGGGTGGCAGTGATGAACCAGAGGGTGGCAGTGATGAACCAGAGGGTGGCAGTGGTGAACCAGAGGGTGCTGTGATGAACCAGAGGGTGGCAGTGGTGAACCAGAGGGTGGCAGTGATGAACCAGAGGGTGGCAGTGATGAACCAGAGGGTGGCAGTGATGAACCAGATGGTGGCAGGGGTAAACCAGAGGGTGGCAGTGGTGAACCAGAGGGTGCTGTGATGAACCAGAGGGTGGTAGTGGAAAACCAGAGGGTGCTGTGATGAACCAGAGGGTGACAGTGGTGAACCAGAGGGTGACAGTGATGAACCAGAGGGTGGCTGTGGTGAACCAGAGGGTGGCAGTGATGAACCAGAGGGTGGCATTGATGAACTAGAGGGTGACAGTGATGAACCAGAGGGTGGCAATGCTGAACCAGAGGGTGGCAGCGATGAACCAGAGGGTAGCAGTGGTGAACCAGAGGGTGACAGTGATTAACCAGAGGGTGGCAGTGGTGAACCAGAGGGTGGCAGTGATGAACCAGAGGGTGTCAGTGGTGAACCAGAGGGTGTCAGTGAGGAACCAGAGGGTGTCAGTGATGAACCAGAGGGTGACAGTGGTGAACCAGAGGGTGCTGTGATGAACCAGATGGTGGCGGGGGTGAACCAGAGGGTGACAGAGGTGAACCAGATGGTGGCAGTGGTGAACCAGATGGTGGCAGTGGTGAACCAGAGGGTGCTGTGATGAACCAGAGGGTGGCAGTGGTGAACCAGAAGGTGACATTGATCAACCAGAGGGTGGCAGTGGTGAACCAGAGGGTGGCAGTGGTGAACCAGAGGGTGACAGTGATGAACCAGAGGGTGGCAGTGGTGAACCAGAGGGTGCTATGATGAACCAGAGGGTGGCCGTGGTGAACCAGAGGGTGGCAGTGATGAACCAGAGGGTGACAGTAATGAACCAGGGGGTGGCAGTGGTGAACCAGGGGGTGGCAGTGGTGAACCAGAGGGTAGCAGTGGTGAACCAGAGGGTGACAGTGATGAACCAGAGGGTGGCAGTGATGAACCAGAGGGTGGTAGTGGTGAACCAGAGGGTGCTGTAATGAACCAGAGGGTGGCAGTGATGAACCAGAGGGTGACAGTGATGAACCAGAGGGTGGCAGTGGTGACCCAAAGGGTCCTGTGATGAACCAGAGGGTGGCAGTGATGAGCCAGAGCATGACAGTGATGAGCCAGAGGGTGACAGTGATGAACCAGAGGGTGACAGTGGTGAACCAGAGGGTGACAGTGGTCAACCAGAGGGTAACAGTGGTGAACCAGAGGGTGGCAGTGGTGAACCAGAGGGTGGCAGTGATGAACCAGAGGGTGGCAGTGGTGAACAAGAGGGTGACAGTGATAAACCAGAGGGTGGCAGTGATGAACCAGAGGGTGGCGCTGCTAAACTGCCCGAGAGCCCTGTGGGTGTGAGCACCCGCGCTGCTGAGCTGCCCAAGGGTTGTGAGCCCACGCGCTACTGAACTGCCCCGGGGCCCAGTGGGTGTGAGCCCCGTGCTGCTGAACTGCCCCGGAGCCCTCTCAGTGTGAAAATCATTTGTGCTCAATTGCCTGGGAGCCCTCTGGGTGTGAGCACACATTGTGCTAATTGCCCCCCTGCCCCCAGTACATATATACCCGTACCGCACAGCACCGTTATGCTCTTGCACCATGTAGTCTGGTGCCTGGATGCTCCTGATCCGTGTAGGTGGTAACACCGTCTGGTGCAGTCAAAATGTAAAGTCATAACTTGCTACACAGCACCAATAAACTCGTGTCCCCCTGGCATCGGTATGCGCATGTACCAGGTGTGGAGCACCCGCATGCCACTGCACCCTACTGCCCAGCGCCAGCATATGCCTGTACGGGGCAGTTTAGTATGAGATGGGACATTGTCCAGCAGTAGCAGCTGCATGCGCCTGAACCCACTGAGCAGGATCAGAATGGGTTTGTACCAACACGCGCAGCAGAGCTATCTTGGACATCTGAAGGATTCTGGGGTCCTGTGCCAAACGTATTTTTGCATCCATGAGTTTCCCGAGCGCCATCCCCGTGTAACTCCTGTGACTAGGAGGCTGCTTTCTCTTCATCTGCTGCTCTGCTCGGTCTCTGACCCTTTATAAACAAGATGCATGTGAACTCGCATAGAAGCCCCGCCCTGTCCGTTTGGCCTCGTCCACCACACACTAGAGGTATGAAACGTCTTCTCGTCCGTCCCCAATATAATGGCCAGCTCACTCAAGGCACCTCAGTGCCTTTTGGCGCGCTGGCAAAGTTACAGGCACACGTGCTCACATATTTGTGCAAATGTCACAAATTTGCGAAGTCGCGGATTTTTTGGGCCATTTCGCACGAATTCGCGGACCGCGAATTCGCAAATTTCGCCCATACTTACATATAACGCTCTTTGACTATGCTATCAGGTGTCTATAGCTGGACATCTCAAAGGTTTCTGAGTTGATTCGGGGTCAACTATAAACTCCCGCAACATTAGGATACATCCATTACTAAACTGCTCATGTGGAGTTTCTACACGGCAAACAATAACAGATTGTATTGTTCTATTTTCCCATGTAATAGCTGTCCCCAACGACCAACAATACAATGTTAAGCTGTTCCGAAAGCTAGGAAGTGTGCAACATTGCTAATTATTCCTGAAGCCTGGCTCTTGAGCCTTTGTCTAGACTAGTCGGAATCACATTTCTAAAAATACCTCTTATTTTTTTCTTACTTAATTGTTGTAACTTCGTGCTCATCTCAATTGCTCATAGCGTATTTTTAAACTCTTTGCAAGATAGTTGGGTGGGGCCAGTTGCAACAAGGAAGAGAGATTTAGGTCAAAAGTTGGTAAACATAGAGGAGCAAGTGGTCTAAAGTTGGTTCCGCTTACATAAGGAAAAGACGTCTGCCTAATGGAACAAGTAGATTATGACTTAATTTCTAAAGATCATCTCACCTGCTTCAGGGTAGAGACTTCAAGAAGGAAGAGCATTGGTGTTAGGCTAGCATTCTGGCCCCAAAATGTTTTTGACTCTAATATTAAGAGCAGGGAGAGTGATGTGTTTCCACCATCTTCATTTTAGTCCAGTGTGAGGCAGCATCCATTTGATGACATATCCAGGTGCTCCATAAAGCAGGGCTTTGTGCACAAGTGTTGAAATGAACCCCCTCCTTGATAGAGAGGCTATAGAAAGACATTGATGCAGGAAAGATGAGCATCATGCATTTAATCCTTCTGTGAGGTGTGCTACTTGATTGTGAACTCATTGAAGATTGATTATCATCTTCAGTGGAGACCCAAAGAGATTCCATTACAGTAGTCCATATTTGAGAATACCACTTCCAAGAAGAGAGCGATTGATGCAATCAAGAGTAGCCTTTCCCAGAGTTCAAAGATGGCAGAACACATTGATGGAGACATAAATGATCTAAGGGTGAAAGAAAGGTTTCATCCTATGAATTTCGTTGCGCGCACTGCATCCCCAAATGCGATGCAGTGCACGCAACGAAATTCGTTTTATTTATTTATATGTTTACTTACCTCTAAACGTCCATAATCTTTAGATTACTACCCCCCCCGCCCCTCCCCGCGTCACTGCCCGGTAGCTACTCCCACCACCGACCGCTACTGCTGCACAGCGATAGCCCACTTCGCTCTGGTCCCCTGCTTCAAACGCCAGAGGCTTTGAGGCAGCTCTTTAGCGCAGAAAGCTGCTGTTGCATGGAACGCTCTCCCCCTTGCCCTTTGGAATATTCAGCACCCGTTGATCTACAAGAAGATCTTGAAAACGTATCTCTTTGCTTAACTCTCTGACGCTGCCCCTCTCTGCTCTGCGCCGGGACACTTCGAGTATCTGTGCGCAATATAAATGAAATTAACATAACATAACTTACCATTGGTTCACCCCCACAACACTCTTGTTTCCTTGCTACTTAATGGTCAGCACCTCCTGCTTCCTTCTGGGGCTTTGTGTGATGGCCCCTGCGTTGAACTGGAACCAAGTGCAGTTTCTTGTTTGTGGCCAGTGAGCTTTTACTGGCCGCAGGCTTCTTCAGGTACTTTTCTTTTGTACTTTTTGGTATACATTCTTAGAGAGTGCATATGTATTCAGCTCCTCTCCTTCACCCGGCCCTCCTCCAGCTTTCTCTTGTGCTTCCCCTACCCCCTGCTCTCCATTGCATTCCTCCTCCTCGCACTCTCCGTTGTATTTCACCCACCCTCCTTCCACTCTCTGTTGTGTTTGCCCCCCTCCTCCCTCGTGTTGCCAGACCCCTTTAACTCACTAGCTTTGTTTTTAGACATATTGCACCGTAGAGCAGTCTGCTGTGAAACAAGGCGTATTTCCAAATACTTCCCAGCTGATGACAACTTAATAATGTCTATTATTGTGTGTTTTTGTTCAAGAGGCCTTTCAGCGTTTGTGTCTTTTGCAGTCTGCCCCAGCCCCTTCCTCTTTCTGTGTCTGAAAAGAGGCACATGTGTCTCTGCAATTTGTAGCACTGGGGAGTCTCTCGGGCCAGTGGCGCAACATGGGTGCTGAAGAACAACTGAACTCACTTAACATTGAAAGCAGGGCATAAGGTCTCCAGTCTGCATTCTAATATTAGATTCATTTTCTTGAGAAATGCGTTGTGCTGCTGGTGCTATCAGGAGGACTGCATTATTTGAACTCCCCAAAGACTGCAGAGTCCTGTTCCACTGCAGCTGAAAGGCTGGGTGGGCCACTACAGCAAGTGCTTTGACTCTTTACTGTCAGGCAACAACAGGAGGGACTCTCCGTGCTTCAAGAAGACGCCCACTTGTGGATGTCCACCAGGATAGCTAGTGTGATAATTGTGGCGATAGCTTCCAAAAGGAAAGTGTGGAGAGTGTATAGTGGACATAGATAGCAAAAGAAGATGGTCATCCTTGATACTTCCTGCAAGTGCTATTAGATGGACTCAATGAACAGGTTCCCCATGACGGCTCTGCGTGATACCTTTGCCAGTCGAACCCACATGGTGGAATGATTGCTCAACTTCTCCCCAGACGAGCAGCCGAAAATAGAAATCTGTACAGTGAGGAATGCCCAGGTGTGCAATTAACCACCCCTATGGCCATGGTCTCTTTAGAGTGGAAGCAGATGGCTGCCCATAGAACAACAGCTGTATTTTCCTCTTTACCTAAGACTGGTACTGATCTACCACAGGAAGGAGGTGAACCAGATGGTGACAGCATCCAGGGTACCTCACCACATATCTCTTTGGGAAGTGACCATGGGATTTGTTAATGACCCTTTCTCTCTTTAAATTTAATGAATTTAAAGAGAGAAAGGGGTCAAGGACTGGTGCCCCCTACAGTGTGAGTACCAATCGAGCAAGGGCTACATGGTCTGAAAGAAGATGCCCTCAACACTGGCACTGCTGAGGTCACTTATATTCTGGAGGTGCTGCCTTCAATGTCGGAGAGACAAGCATCAGGAGACCTGGACCGGACAGATCCCTGCATAGCACAGAATAGTGTGCCATTCTTATTGGTGTCTGAGTGTCCAGAACAGAAGTCCTAGGCTGCCAGACTAGTGTTCACTCATAAGGTAGGGACCATGACCTTAAAAGCCACTCTCACAACATCTCCCATGAGATGGTAGAGATTCAACCGGAGGGAGGGTTTCTGCAACGTGCAGCTGTAGCTTCCCACTCTGAGTGCACCGGTTGTCCTGTGGAACTTCAAGAAGGTTCTTTGGTGAGTGGCTCAGGGATTAGAGAGTTTTCCCAGGGAAACAAATATTAACTGTTATCTGCACAGAAACCCAGGAAACCTTTAAAGCTCCAATGTGTGTACCCCTACTGAAAGGTGTGAAGGGAGTCTTGGCCATATATGTGACTCTGGCCTGGAAGAAAGGATATTGGGGCCCTGTGGTTCCCCCAGAACATAGTGAGTTGAAAGGGCTTGGACTGTCTTCAGGTAGGCCCCCAGTAACATGCAGGTGACACCTTGCCAGCTCACATACTGGATATGAGGCCTACCAAGAGCACTGGAATTGTACATCACTTTGGGTGAATAGCCTGGAAACTGGTGCAGTTTGTCACAACCTATGTGTCCAGTTGTTAGAGCTGGCCCTTAGAATGGGACAGAGTCCTGACAAAGGAGGCAAAGTGGAACAGATGATCTGCGTGGCCAGATTGATAACATTTCGCATTCTGGATTTATCTATGAGTAGGCTTTTGTTAAGGGGGCAGATGAGTACAGGGTTCCTTCATCTTCCGAATTTCATTCAGCGGGCAAGACTACGTCTGGAGCTGGGACTACAAAGACAATCAATCTATTGCGAGGCAGACACCTTGAAATACTTTATAAGGATATTAAAATCTGCAGACAATACCTTAAAATCCCGGCTAAAAGAAACCTTTGCCAGTCCTGGAAACCCATGGAATTTCCAGATTATAAAGGCCATAAAAACACTAGAGATTAATAACTCATCATTACTTTTAGACACTACTCCATACCCAGTCTGGAAAAAGGTTATTAATATGCAGGTCAAACTAATCTCCCATCGGATGGACCTTCAGGCTTTAAAAACATCTACCGTCTTGCTCCCCCTGAATACCTCATACCTTCCCGGGAAACCACAATCTTATCTCCTGGAAAATCTAAATGCAGCGGCTCGGAAGAACATAATGTTTATGCGCCTTCTAGGTCTGCGTTCGATGGACTTTAACCGATGGGCTCCAACAAGCGAGGGGGGGGGGCCTGCAGACTGTGCAACTACCATACTGAATCATGGCTGCATCTTTTGTGCTGCTGCCCTGCCCTGGATGCCCCTAGAAGATTCCTCTTAAAACCATTATATTTAAAATGGGGCATCAGGTCATGATGGGAGGCATCGGCCCTGTGTTTTACGTCCACAGATACCCAAGTGCTCGCAAGGTCTGGAAAATTTGTGAGACTCTTGGACAATCTTTTTTTACCCTCTTTGGACCCTGTGCTCCCTGTGCTCCCAGCTCCCCCCCCCCCCGCCCCCCAAAAACTCATCACAGATTTTTTTTGTCCCGTGGTTTAGTACCTTCTGTCTTAATCCATTTTATTTCAGGCCTAGCACAGTAATGTGATCACACTGGTAACTACAAGACTGCTTTTATTTGTAAAGGATCTTAAACCTGGATAGTTTGTTCTTCCAGTTTCGCTTTCTAATATGACAATTGTGCTAATGCTGATATTTTATCGCAATGGTTTTAAGTAACTGCGTTAATTTAATAAAACTGAAACGGAGTACAGGGTTCTCTGTGGAAATGGTTCATGCTAGGAAAGGGACTGGCAGGGTTATTGGTACATCCAGAGGAGGCTTAGAACAGATAAAAGCCATTGTAGAGTTGGTGAATTGTCCTTGTTCTAAAAACTAATCTGAGAAGCTCATATAGGGATTAATTGGTCTCTATTTGCCTAGAAGCTGGAAGGGGGGTGTAGCAATTTGCCTTTTTTCTGCAGCCACCCCTTGGATTTAGGACTTTTTGCCTTTCAAGGACTTCTTTTTTAGTTTATATTACGACTCTGTGTACGTCTCAGCAGTGTTTGATGCTGTCAATCACCTGTTTCTCATGGGAAAATGGAGGATGTGCTGCTGGGAGTGATGTTCTTGAGTAATCAATGGAAAGATCGATGGATGTGGTTTCCTAGCTTGCCTTGCGCTGTTCTTTACAGAGTGCCAAAGGGTCATGCGTGTTGTTCCTTCCTTCCAATATATACATCCAACTTCTTTATGGGCTGCTACGAAATATCAGGGTTGTTTTTTTATAACCACGCAGAGGATGCTACGGTAATAGGTAAGGTAATATTTTGTCTTTCAAAAGGGCTTGATGAAGAGTAGTGGAAGAGGGGAGCTGCCTGGCCTGCGTCCGTCTATAAAAAGAGAGACACAGTAGCAAAAAGCGAAAATGCTTCCTTGGTCTCGAAAAACCCACATTACTGTGCTGGTCCCTGGCAATGAAGGGCAGCACTTTGTGTGAGGATGTGTTCCAGTGGATACAGAGGGCTGGCTGCTGAGGTCTCCAGCGGCTACAACTTAACATTCCCACCTGCGGGGCTGTCAGCCCATTTAACTTCCTTATCACTCTCTTTAACCCACAGACGCCGGGAGCAGCAGTGACTGGACGCATATTAACTCAATAAGATATCTTGTAGCTATCGGCCTCGTCTCTGAAATAACAAACATCCGACTGCATACAAACGCAGGGCTTCGGCGACTCTTGAAATGATTTTTGGGAATTTGCTAGAAGTGATTCTCCAGCCTGCTCCGAAGAGTGACACCGCCACGGGTGCAGACCGTCTTCATTAAGAGAGAAAACGAACAAGGTCTATTGTATTGAAAGGGGCTTGCAGGCTTCAGGGCGCTCCAGGATTCACGTCCCAGGAAACGGCTGAGAACATCTTTTAGGGCGGCCTGGTTTGTCGGAAAAGATAGTGGAATAAAAAGCAATGAGTGGAGATGCCTTTGAGGTGGTGGTGCCAGGTCCAACAAAAACTTCGACACATCCTGATAGCATTATTCAAGAAGTTTAATTTCAGAGCAAAAAAAACAAGCATTTGCAATGCAATAAATCCCGCATTTACGCAAGTTTAGGCTATTGACATATTTTTTAAAAAAACATAAATGAAAGGCATTATCATTTACAATGCCAATAGCTCGAATTCGCCCCTCAGTGTCTCACCAAATCCCAAATCACAGTACACAAGACCCTTACACACACACTCACATACATCAACACATATGGATTCACTTACAGTATACCAATTAATAGCAGTCCATACATGACCCTCACATGTGTTCACTCACTACCACCAAACAACCGAAATGGCGTTTATAATCATTAGACAGCAACCTGTTTTTATTTTCAAAGAAAGCTCCATGAAAGTTGCATCTTAATTTATTCACAAGGGATGAAAGACAGCTGCAAAATAACACCTAACTCAGACTTAAGAACCAAAGTAGACGTTAATGCATATGGTTAACATCACTTTGTATTAAAATCTCCATGCCTCTAAAAATCAAAAGTGGTCATTTCTGGAGAGAGAAGACAGAAACTAGGACAAATATTGAGCACTCCAACCTTGCCTCACATCACTGCCTGAATCCTTGCTAAATGGTATGTTTACATCCTTAGGGGGCGATATGTGGATGCTTTTCTCAATGTTGTGTTCTTCTCAAAGGGCCCCTCAGGGAAAAGCCCTAGCCACCCCAAAAAAGAAATCGCATGAATATGAGCAAGTGAACAAGACTTTAGAGAGTTCAGCACACTGCACAGGACAGTGAGGGAATCAAAGAGCTCCGTGATGAGCCAGTGAGAGTGTTGACAGAGAGCTCAGAACACTGGACAAGGCAGTGATGAATTATCTGGAAGCTCCAACTTTCTGGAAAGGGCATAGGAGCCCACAGACCGATGAATCAGCTGCCAGTTTGGTGGCACTAGTCTACAGGTCACGAGAAACGAATGGGATCAGGGACTATAAAATGACTTGATGGCATGGTGGTGGTGCGAGAGGTCTCTTCTCTACTGGGAATGCATGTGTCATTAGAAGAGAAGAAGGAAAGTAAACTGAGGCAGACACTGATAGAGACCAGGAAGGAGCAGGCAAGAATGAAAATTGGAAGTGGCATTAGAATAGAGGCAAACAAATACACTGTGTAGCTAGGTAGGAGAATAAGCAGGTGTAGGAGCAGGCAAAAAAGATTAAGAACACATGTGAATAGGGACGGATAGCATGTATGAAAGGATATACGTCTCAGGACATTCCGATGAGCTCATTCCTCTTTGATTTACTATCTGCCCTTGCAGCATATGGTGAGACACCAGACATGATATGGGACTTACCTTGTTTGGTGTTCCGTGGGAGACACTGCCCTGTATCATGTCCCAGGGTCCACGATTGATTCTTCCTAGTCCTCACGTCTGTTGATGGCCTGCCAAGGTGCCAGCACCCCAGACCAACCTATACTCAGGACAGTGGGTCAGGAACAACAGGGAATCAAGAAGTGAAACACTAGCACACCTGCTCCTAACACCAAGCGTGACCCAGGGAGAGAACGTACTGTTCCCTTCAGGAAATGTCAGTTACCTGAAAGATGAGGGGCTTTGTATACACATTCGTTCTGAAAGCCCAGAAACGTGTGCTTCTCAATTCACACAGCACCCATGTCTGCTGCAATGGTCATTATATGGATAGATCCAGAGGCTCTGTAAGAGTGCCAGTGGTGATGAAGGACAAGGAGAAAATTGCTGGTAGAAGCCGCCAGAAGCTTCATTATTGTGGCAGCACAACATGTTTTGCGTTTAGATCTTCCAAAAAATGCATCTGCCAAACCCAAAAGAGCTGTTTATAGGGAAGCTGGGATGGTACCTGAACCATATGCTCGCAATTTAGAATACGTTGTTCCAAAACGTCATTAAAGTACTACAAGGCTAGAACATATGTAGACCGTCCCATTCTGAACTACAATTTGGACATTCACTGACTACAGAGGAGAAGATTTTATTTCAAATGTGCATCTGTTAGAATTGGGGGTCTCTGGTTGGCGCAAGTATGCACTTGTGACAAGCAGGGACCCTCTCCTCTAAGTCAGGGCGAAGGATGACCCCTTAGAATTACCCTTGCTCACCCTCTAGGTGCGTGGCGTGAGCAGCCAAGGCTAATCTTCAGGCGTTAGTTAGTTAAGCATTTGTAATCACACACACAGTAAAATATACCAATCCCCCCACAAATGGACACCAGGCTGTAAATATATAAAAATACGCTTCTTTATGTAAAAATATATATATGTAACTCAACAGACTTATCACAAGACCAAATAACGTTTTTGTTGCACCACAGGTTGTAAATAGGCAAAGGCTCTTAGTTGTAGCTTTCAATGGTTGTTTGTTTGTTCCACAAAAATAATTCAATTGGTTTCCTTCAGAAAAATAGTTCTGTAAGTGTTCTCTCCGTGTTATCCCCTTTCAAAGGAGAGTCTCTCTCTGTCCTGGGGCTTTGGGACCCTCCCCGGGCCTTCAAGCGCCTTGCAGCGCCTCACCTGCCTTCAAGGGTGAAACTGACACAGCCCCTACCAACTCTCACGCATCTCGCGGTATGCTTGGAATGGATACCAGAGAGGGGCTTGAAAAACCCTGGGCCTTTTCCAGAGGTGGGGGCTGAGCTCGGAGCAGAGCAGCAAGCAGGCGATCAGAGGCGCCCCGGACCTTTTCCAGAGGTGGGGGCTCTCAGCTGCAGTGAGGAGCAGGGAGGGGTGAGAGGAGCCTCTGTGGCCAAGGCACCTTCAGGAATGCTTTCTTTCAGGAATTGTCAGTGCAGAGGGGTCCCTTCTGACAGCGGAGGATCTCCGGGAGGCAAGGCACCCTTCACAGTGCGGTGCGGCCTCTCCTGGGGGGGCAGAGCAAGGCAGGGCAGCCGGGTGCAATCAGATGCACGGGGTCCAGGCTGCTCGAGTCCCCGGGATTCCGGCGGGAGGGGCTGAAGTCTCCTCAAGGGCTCCGTGAAGCAGGCAGGGGTAGAGGAGCAGCCGGCCTTAGCCCTGGGGCAGAGAGCGACTCCGGGTGGAGCGAGGCTCTCAAGGGCAAGAGGGCAGGCTGGCTCCCGGGTACCACGGCCCTAGGAGGGGGCGAGAGGGGGCAGACTTCACCTCCGGCGGGAGGAAATACTCGGCCTCAGGCAGGGGACGAGCCAAAGTACAGGAGAACCCACTGGTCCTGGGGTTCAGTTCAGGGGGCAAGCTCAATCAAGCCCTTGGAGAAAAGTTTCAAGCACAAATCAGCAAAGTCTTTTAGCAAAGTCTTCTCCTCTCCTTCCTCAGCAAGGCAAGCAGCAGGCCAGTCCTTCCAGCGTCTTCTTCTCCTTCTATTCGGGCAGAGGTTCTTTGTGGTAAAACAGGATTCTGATTTACAAGGAGCAGGGCTCCTACTTTTATACACAGTTTCTTTTGTTCTCACTGGCCAGGGGGGCCTCTGCATAACTGCTCTCAGCCTCTGAGCACTTGTGGTGGGTACTTCTGCTTCTGCATTCAGTGTGAGGGCAGGCACATCAGCCGCTCCCCAGGGGGGCGGAGCTGGCATTGTGAAGACAGGGGCAGCCTGAGCACTTTGTTGACAAGCTTCAGTCCTTCCTGGGCCAGGTGCAGGCTGAGTCATCAGTCGCTCCCCAGGAGGGCGGAGCCAGCATTGTGGGGGCAGAGCACAGCCTGATGCATCATTCAGGGGAAACTCCCACCACCCACTAAGGTGTCATCCTGCTATTCACAACCTGTCAACTCCCAGCCCTGTCACTCACACAACTCAGACAGTCAGATACACACAAAAGCAGAGGCGGGCTGAAATGGTTAGACAAGCAAATGCTAGCTTTCTAAAAGTAGCATTTGCAAACACAGGATATTAAAATAAACTTTACTAAAATAAGTATTTTATTATTCTGAGTTCAGGCATACTAAACATTAATTTCTACCATGTTCCCTGAGCCTGCTGGGATTATAGAGTGTAATAATTCCAGCAGCCCATCTGGCCTAGAAGGGAACTGGTAGCCTTACAATAGTGAAAAACGAATTTGGCAGTAATTCACTATTAGAACATGCCACACACATCAGGGCATGTCCTACCTTACACTTACAATGCACCCTGCCCTCAGGCCTACCATAGGGGTGACTAATATGAAGTTAAGGGAAGGTTTAGAGGCTGGCAAGTGTGTGCACTTGCCCAGCCAGCATGACAGTACCAGACTGCATGCAGGTTCTGCAATGGCAGACCCTAGACACATTTTAAGGCTGCTTCTGTGGGTGGCGCAACCAGCGCTGCAGGCCCACTAGCAGTATTGGCATTTACAAGCCCTGGCACTCCTGGTGCACTTTACTGGGGACTAACAGTAAATCCAATGAACCAATCATGGACATCAATCACATGTACACTTTACAACAGGGAGAGCATATGCACTTTAGCACTGGTCAGCAGTGGTAAAGTGCCCAGAGTCATTAAACCAACAAAAACAGGTCAGAGAGAGTATTGGAGGAAGGCAAAAAGTTCAGGGATGACCCTGCCAAGAAGGCCAGGTCCAACACAACCCCCTTCCAGCCAAAACGCAGGGTAGACCAATCACCACCGTGATGGGCTTCCCTGCTTTGGGCGATAGAACCTGGACCTGGCCCGCAACAGCAGGGGCACATTCCAGTTCTACGCCAATCTGAACCTATTTCAAATCCTCTGTCCATACTCTCAGGGTCCACCAAGCCAATCCCTGGGGCACCCTTTTCTTCCTCTGTGGACACCACCTGTGCAGCCTCTAACCTTAACTGGCTCACAGGTGTGTCCCAACAGGCAGTCATCAAATCACAGTGGCCACTGACGGTAGTCAGGGCTGAGACCCAGGCCTCATGCCTCTCAGGGCTCTCAAACCTCTGTGGCCTCAGAGAGCGGGGGGCAGTAGCCCCAGGTGCTTGGCACCCTTTGTCCACTCTCCCTCCTGTCAGGTCAGGTATGCCATCCTGGCACTGACTCACCAGCCCCAGGCCTGTACCTGGCTGCTGGACCAAAGACTGGGGTGGGCTCTCCCACAACCGGTCCTCCTCCTTGGGGCTCTGCACCCTCCCACCTGGAGTGGTACCCCCTTCCAGAATTGTCAGGGCACCTGTGGCAGGTGATCTGCACAATTCTCCCACCAGTTCAGGGGTGCTATCCTGCAACTGGGGCACCAGGTCAGGGGGGACACCCTGCACCTGGCCCTTAAACCTAGGGTCTAAACCCTCAAGTCGCATCGGGGTCAGAGGCGAGGACTCCCTCCCTCTGCACCCCCTTCCAGAGTACTGCCCACTCCCAACTGGAGTGGTACCCCTAGAAGGGACATGGGCCAGGACACTGATTACAGTGGTCCCACCCTCCAGGTCAGACAACACCTGAACCTGACTCTCCAACTCAGGGACCCAACCCTGCAGTTGAACACTTGCCTGGCGCACCAGGACTTCCCGGGGAGCACGCATGCCCCCCCTGAGGGTGGCACATAGCTCATGTGCCGTGCGACAGTCTACCTGGCGCAGATCTCCCAACCCCTGTCCCTCTGACAGTGTGGGAAGATCCCCCAGGACAGAAGTGGTGTCCCCCTGGTCATTCACTGGGGACTCTTTCCCCCTCTCGCCCCTCTTTCTGGACTTCTGCACCCTCCCAACTGGAGGGGTACTGCCAGTCACCAGAACTACTGGAGCCCTGTTTACAGAGCCTCCACGTTCTCTAGCCACTGGGGGATCTCCCTCAGAGGGTGACTCATCCGGACAGCCTAGGCTCCCCACCTGGTGTTCCCTTAAAGAACCATCCAGGCTCTGAGACTGAGGTTGGGCACTACCGGGACAACACCCATTCTCACTCCTTCCCCTTAAGGACAGGACGTGAGGCCCTACACCCCTCTCACTGCTACAGGACCTAGCTGGGCTACTCTGCGCCACTTCCACCACTCTGGGCTGGAAGATACCTGAGCCACTCCCCACAGGAACACACCCCAATGCCTCTCCAGACCCTCTGGAATCCACCACAAGGTCTGCCTCCAATGTGAGCTCCCTGGGGTCAGAGAACTCACTCTCAAACAGGTGTTGGCATAGCTCTGGAAAACTGGGACTTAAAGTATGCTCTCCCACAATTGGATTACACAGCCCCTTAGCAGGGTTAACCAAACTATCCTTCACCTCCCCATCCAGCGCCTCACACACATACTCCACACCATTCTTCTGAGACTGGCCAGACAGTAGCGGACTGTCTCTGTCACACAACCCACACTCTTCTGGGCGGTCCTTACACTCACCCACCAGGACCTCAACCATGGGAGAATCCCTCCCACCACTAGGACCATGAACTCCTACGCCAGCCACCCTATTCCCTTCAGGGATGCTGCGCACTACTGGAGCTACCTCATGCCCTTGAACCTCCTGGTGTAAGTTAACCCCCTCCAAGTCAGGTGCCATATCTCTAGGTGAGCGCGCTATGCTGTCAGCACTAGATACCTGAATGTTGCTGCCACCAGCTGAGCTGGACTCCACCTCCAACTCAGCAAAGCTCAATCTGTGAGCTACACAAATCTCTGGATGTTGGGCTGAGGCCCTCCTGGCTTCAAGCTCCAAATCAAGTTCTTTCATCCTCAAGTAGTGATCTCTTTGGCGTTTTAGCGCCTCCATGGCTAATTTTTGGCTTTCCATTGCCAATTTGTGCTTGTCCATTTCCATTTGTCCTTTTAATTTCGCCATCTCTATTTCATGCGCCCTGGTTGCTGCCCTGTCTGCCAACTCCTCTGGCGACAGGCATCTGGTTGCTGCCTTTTCCATCCTCACTGTACCAGGCATGACGTTTCACAAGCACATGGAGATCTCCCAGCAAAATTAAAAAAATGGAAACCTGTGGCTGCGTTATAGGTCTGCTCTCACTATGTGGTGATCAGCAATTCACTGTATGTCAACTACAAATGCAAATTCGCAAATCCTCACCGCTGCGACCAATGTTAGAATTGGGGGTCTCTGGTTGGCGCAAGTATGCACTTGTGACAAGCAGGGACCCTCTCCTCTAAGTCAGGGCGAAGGATGACCCCTTAGAATTACCCTTGCTCACCCTCTAGGTGCGTGGCGTGAGCAGCCAAGGCTAATCTTCAGGCGTTAGTTAGTTAAGCATTTGTAATCACACACACAGTAAAATATACCAATCCCCCCACAAATGGACACCAGGCTGTAAATATATAAAAATACGCTTCTTTATGTAAAAATATATATATGTAACTCAACAGACTTATCACAAGACCAAATAACGTTTTTGTTGCACCACAGGTTGTAAATAGGCAAAGGCTCTTAGTTGTAGCTTTCAATGGTTGTTTGTTTGTTCCACAAAAATAATTCAATTGGTTTCCTTCAGAAAAATAGTTCTGTAAGTGTTCTCTCCGTGTTATCCCCTTTCAAAGGAGAGTCTCTCTCTGTCCTGGGGCTTTGGGACCCTCCCCGGGCCTTCAAGCGCCTTGCAGCGCCTCACCTGCCTTCAAGGGTGAAACTGACACAGCCCCTACCAACTCTCACGCATCTCGCGGTATGCTTGGAATGGATACCAGAGAGGGGCTTGAAAAACCCTGGGCCTTTTCCAGAGGTGGGGGCTGAGCTCGGAGCAGAGCAGCAAGCAGGCGATCAGAGGCGCCCCGGACCTTTTCCAGAGGTGGGGGCTCTCAGCTGCAGTGAGGAGCAGGGAGGGGTGAGAGGAGCCTCTGGGGCCAAGGCACCTTCAGGAATGCTTTCTTTCAGGAATTGTCAGTGCAGAGGGGTCCCTTCTGACAGCGGAGGATCTCCGGGAGGCAAGGCACCCTTCACAGTGCGGTGCAGCCTCTCCTGGGGGGGCAGAGCAAGGCAGGGCAGCCGGGTGCAATCAGATGCACGGGGTCCAGGCTGCTCGAGTCCCCGGGATTCCGGCGGGAGGGGCTGAAGTCTCCTCAAGGGCTCCGTGAAGCAGGCAGGGGTAGAGGAGCAGCCGGCCTTAGCCCTGGGGCAGAGAGCGACTCCGGGTGGAGCGAGGCTCTCAAGGGCAAGAGGGCAGGCTGGCTCCCGGGTACCACGGCCCTAGGAGGGGGCGAGAGGGGGCAGACTTCACCTCCGGCGGGAGGAAATACTCGGCCTCAGGCAGGGGACGAGCCAAAGCACAGGAGAACCCACTGGTCCTGGGGTTCAGTTCAGGGGGCAAGCTCAATCAAGCCCTTGGAGAAAAGTTTCAAGCACAAATCAGCAAAGTCTTTTAGCAAAGTCTTCTCCTCTCCTTCCTCAGCAAGGCAAGCAGCAGGCCAGTCCTTCCAGCGTCTTCTTCTCCTTCTATTCGGGCAGAGGTTCTTTGTGGTAAAACAGGATTCTGATTTACAAGGAGCAGGGCTCCTACTTTTATACACAGTTTCTTTTGTTCTCACTGGCCAGGGGGGCCTCTGCATAACTGCTCTCAGCCTCTGAGCACTTGTGGTGGGTACTTCTGCTTCTGCATTCAGTGTGAGGGCAGGCACATCAGCCGCTCCCCAGGGGGGCGGAGCCGGCATTGTGAAGACAGGGGCAGCCTGAGCACTTTGTTGACAAGCTTCAGTCCTTCCTGGGCCAGGTGCAGGCTGAGTCATCAGTCGCTCCCCAGGAGGGCGGAGCCAGCATTGTGGGGGCAGAGCACAGCCTGATGCATCATTCAGGGGAAACTCCCACCACCCACTAAGGTGTCATCCTGCTATTCACAACCTGTCAACTCCCAGCCCTGTCACTCACACAACTCAGACAGTCAGATACACACAAAAGCAGAGGCGGGCTGAAATGGTTAGACAAGCAAATGCTAGCTTTCTAAAAGTAGCATTTGCAAACACAGGATATTAAAATAAACTTTACTAAAATAAGTATTTTATTATTCTGAGTTCAGGCATACTAAACATTAATTTCTACCATGTTCCCTGAGCCTGCTGGGATTATAGAGTGTAATAATTCCAGCAGCCCATCTGGCCTAGAAGGGAACTGGTAGCCTTACAATAGTGAAAAACGAATTTGGCAGTAATTCACTATTAGAACATGCCACACACATCAGGGCATGTCCTACCTTACACTTACAATGCACCCTGCCCTCAGGCCTACCATAGGGGTGACTAATATGAAGTTAAGGGAAGGTTTAGAGGCTGGCAAGTGTGTGCACTTGCCCAGCCAGCATGACAGTACCAGACTGCATGCAGGTTCTGCAATGGCAGACCCTAGACACATTTTAAGGCTGCTTCTGTGGGTGGCGCAACCAGCGCTGCAGGCCCACTAGCAGTATTGGCATTTACAAGCCCTGGCACTCCTGGTGCACTTTACTGGGGACTAACAGTAAATCCAATGAACCAATCATGGACATCAATCACATGTACACTTTACAACAGGGAGAGCATATGCACTTTAGCACTGGTCAGCAGTGGTAAAGTGCCCAGAGTCATTAAACCAACAAAAACAGGTCAGAGAGAGTATTGGAGGAAGGCAAAAAGTTCAGGGATGACCCTGCCAAGAAGGCCAGGTCCAACAGCATCGTATGATATACCATCCAATTATTAAACAAGCATTTGCACTCGCATTTACGCGAGACCTATTGCATTGCAAACGCTAGTCATCACGGACAACGGGAGGCACGTACAACGGGAGTGAGGGGGGAAAAGGCACAGACAACGGAAGTGCGGGAGGGGGTAGGGGGAGAAGGCATGGACAACAGGAGTGGAGGCAGGCAGAGGGAGGAGAAAGGGGCAAGAAGGCACCCATAACTGGAGTGTGGGTGGGGAGGAGGGGAGAAGGCACAGACAATGGGAGCGAGGGGGGAGTAGAGAAGGCAGTAGGAGAACTTCATTAAGGAAAATAGTGCTCACAGTCTAAATAACATGTACCGTGCAACACTCTATCTAAAGGGGCCAGTAGCCACGGGAAGGCACAAATGACGACATAGCCGTAATAAAGAGGGACTATCAATCATATAAACGAATCCGAAGGCAGCATTTACGAAGGACAAAGACAAAAGCCAATGAAAAAAAGTGGGAGTGGGCATGGCTTCCCTCATGTACTGAACTATAGCAGATCTTCACCAGAACAGTGCTTGCACGCTGACTCTAGGCTCAACCTAAAAAAGACACACAAACGACGTGAAATAGCTTCGCAATGTGACTCACCTTTTTTTCAGTCATGTCACGTGCTGACCACTATTAATATCAAGCATTGTTGAACTGGAGAAAAACTGGATTTTCTCTGTGGTGTCATTCTGCTCAGGAAGTGTTAATTTGAAGCCTTCTCTTCTCATATATATTGGTTTATGCGGAGTCTATTTTTTGCTTACCACCCTTACCTTGCAGGTATTTTTAGAGCCTTCCAGAATCAGTTGTGTAGGGTTGCGTGAAGTTTTTGTCATTCGAGCCAAGTCACGCACCTTCACTTCGTGGAGTTTTCTTCTTTTCATAAACTTATGCCCTTGACTTTTCCTCACCACCTGGTGGCATTTCCTGGCGGGTACGCCATGGCACTGAAAATGTTTTCCTTGAAGGTTAACAGTAAAGTATTTGTCACAGCTACTTTGAAACCCTATGGCTATTGGTGATATTTACTTTTCTAAAAGCAACTTCAAAGGATTAGGAATGTATCGATTTTTAATATGAAAACTCACACAGAAAAAAACTGCAAAATACCATGATTTAACTGTAATGTTCGTGATACAAACACTTAGCAGTTCTTCACATCCTATTTTTCAACTTACTGCCACTGTCAGTTGGATGTCACACTATTTACTCATCGACATTCCAGTAAAAGATCTATCTGAGTCAAAATATGGTGTTTACTGCTTTGCATTTTGAGTGGAGCTGAATAATTGGGCTTTACAGTTTTTAGGTCTCCTGGCGTTTAACAGCGCATCAGCGCTGTGTCCGCCAGGAGATCTTTTGTCGCTGACTCTGCTTCCCAGGAGACAGCACCTGGCGCGCGCATTTTCTCTCCGAGGAGGCGATTAGAGCTGGCCACGCGCACGCGAACGAGCGCTGTGGCCAGCTGCTGTCTCCTGGGAAGCTCCTACACGCATGCGCATTCACACAGACACAGACACGAGCACCCATGCACGCACGCACGCACATACATACATACATACATACAGAGACACACACTCTCCCATGCATACACACACACACGAGTGCGCCGAGGCCCCCCCGCCGTCGCACACATACATACACACACGAGCATACACACACACACACACACGTGCACCGATACCCCCTCCTACCTCCTACAACTAAGTTGTCCGGTCCTGTTCTCTTCCGTGCAGTCCTTGGATTCCGCCGGTTTCTCCTCTCATTGTCCGCTGCCCGTCTCTGCCGGTCTGTGATCCCACTTCTGGCCGTTTAGCGCGCATGCGTGTGATTGCACGCATGCGCTTTCCAGATCCAGTGGCGAACACTACTCCTGCTTGAGCAGCGTTAACCCCATCGCTGCCAGCCAAGGCTGAAAACAGAGCAGAAGCAGCCAGGCAGCGGCTGCACAGCTCACTAAAGGCAGAGGGCACAGGCAGCTCAGAACGATGAAGCATCAATTGTATTTATTAATAGCAGCCACAGCAGGTCAGCTGCACTCCTATATACCGGCGCGCGCCGCGGGTTCAGGGAGGTACACTGGCAGGGAGAGCTATATCAATATAATACTATACTGCTGACTTTCAAAGGGGCTGCTTCCATTAGGACCGGAGTATCATGGGGTCAACTAGTGGCAATGGAATATTTATATACCTTATATAGCTGCCACCGAGCACTCAGGATGGTTTGCAGTGACTGCTAGGAGTCAGTGAGCTTACAGAGAGCCCCCTTTTCGGTCACAGGCTGATCTGAAGACAGGCAGTAGCAGTAAAACACACTACTGTGTGTGTCACTACACTGTCCGAACACCGTTATCTTACTGGGACATGTGGTATGGTAACAGTTATGTATTACACTGGTGGCCAAAGGAGCTAATGTGCCTACTCCAAGGATCTGTGTTTGCTCTCCTATACTCACATGTTCACTTGTTTGATTTCACATGAGTTTACATGGCTTTTCATCCTTCTAAGGTCGATAAAATGAGTACCATTGAACAAAGGATCTTTGACCATTCAATAGCACAACTAAACTTTTCAGTGAGCTTACAGAGAGCCCCCTTTTCAGTCACAGGCTGCTCTGAAGACAGGCAGTAGCAGTAAAACACACCACTGTGTGTGTCACTACACTGTCCGAACACCGTTATCTTACTGGGACATGTGGTATGGTAACAGTTATGTATTACACTGGTGGCCAAAGGAGCTAATGTGCCTACTCCAAGGATCTGTGTTTGCTCTCCTATACTCACATGTTCACTTGTTTGATTCCACATGAGTTTACATGGCTTTTCATCCTTCTAAGGTCGATAAAATGAGTACCATTGAACAGAGGATCTTTGACCATTCAATAGCACAACTAAACTTTCAGTGAGCTTACAGAGAGCCCCCTTTTCGGTCACAGGCTGCTCTGAAGACAGGCAGTAGCAGTAAAACACACTACTGTGTGTGTCAGTACACTGTCCGAACACCGTTATCTTACTGGGTCATGTGGTATGGTAACAGTTATGTATTACACTGGTGGCCAAAGGAGCTAATGTGCCTACTCCAAGGATCTGTGTTTGCTCTCCTATACTCACATGTTCACTTGTTTGATTCCACATGAGTTTACATGGCTTTTCATCCTTCTAAGGTCGATAAAATGTTTACCATTGAACAGAGGATCTTTGACCATTCAATAGCACAACTAAACTTTTCAGTGAGCTTACAGAGAGCCCCCTTTTCGGTCACAGGCTGCTCTGAAGACAGGCAGTAGCAGTAAAACACACTACTGTGTGTGTCACTACACTGTCCGAACACCGTTATCTTACTGGGTCATGTGGTATAGTAACAGTTATGTATTACACTGGTGGCCAAAGGAGCTAATGTGCCTACTCCAAGGATCTGTGTTTGCTCTCCTATACTCACATGTTCACTTGTTTGATTCCACATGAGTTTACATGGCTTTTCATCCTTCTAAGGTCGATAAAATGAGTACCATTGAACAGAGGATCTTTGACCATTCAATAGCACAACTAAACTTTTCAGTGAGCTTACAGAGAGCGCAGAGTAGTGAATGCAGAGTAGTGAATGGAGAGTAGTGAGTAGTGAGTGCCGAGTAGTGAGTGCAGAGTAGTGAGTAGTGAGTGCAGAGTAGTGAGTAGTGAGTGCAGAGTAGTGAGTAGTGAGTAGTGAGTGCAAAGTAGTGAGTGCAGAGTAGTGAGTAGTGAGTGCAGAGTAGTGAGCAGTGAGTGCAGAGTAGTGAGTAGTGAGTGCAGAGTAGTGAGTGCAGAGTAGTGAGTGCAGAGTAGTGAGTAGTGAGTGCAGAGTAGTGAGCAGTGAGTGCAGAGTAGTGAGTGCAGAGTAGTGAGTAGTGAGTGCAGAGTAGTGAGTAGTGAGTGCAGAGTAGTGAGTGCAGAGTAGTGAGTAGTGAGTGCAGAGTAGTGAGCAGTGAGTGCAGAGTAGTGAGTAGTGAGTGCAGAGTAGTGAGTAGTGAGTGCAGAGTAGTGAGCAGTGAGTGCAGAGTAGTGAGTGCAGAGTAGTGAGTGCAGAGTAGTGAGTGCAGAGTAGTGAGTGCAGAGTAGTGAGCTGCCTCAAGTGAAGTACTCTGGTACCCAAGGATGACTAGCAAACAATATTATTCACAACGTTGCTTACTATTCAGCAACATTTGACAGTTTGCAAATCATCTTTATACAACAATTCAGAGTTTGATAACAAGTTAATGTAACACATTGTAATATACAATGCCAATAGCTCAAACTTTAAAGCTGGGAGACCTATTGCATTGTAAATGCTTGTTTTTCAAGCCCTCGTAGGTTTAGTTTTGTTACAGCACTCTCATTACATGTGCAATATTGTATTACAACATTTATGCAACACTTATTACCATTATGTCGGGTGCTGAAGTGCTTGCCTACGTGGGTAACACACTACGTTGTGTAGGATGTGTGATTGGAAGGATGTTCTTTTTTGATATATGTGAATGAATGTAAAAACAAAAACTGAGAAACCACACTGAACGAAACCAAATCATGACACACGACTTATAAGGAAAGACAATTCTATAGAAATACAGATCGAAAATTAAAGGAAAGACAATTTTAAGGAAATGCCCAATATCACACAACTGAGAGAAGATTAGGAGTAGTAAGGGTATTTTTTGGGTTGAGGGATGGGTGTTGTTTATGGTAAAGATTTTACTCAATGGGTGAAGTTTAGGGCTGGCAGTGGTTTTAAGCTATAGTGATGGATAAAGTTTTGAGGTGGTGAATGATATCTAGTGTTCGGGAATGGGTAGAATTTAGGGTGGCGTGGGGTTTTCAGGGTGCAGGGATGGATGGAGTTTATAGGTAGAGAGGGTTTTTAGGTTTTAGGGATGAGGGACTTTAGGGGTGTTGAGTACGGGTGGGCGAAACATTCCATTACGCCTGCAGAATTGTTGACATTTTGGCCACTCTACATTATTTTTTAGTGTGAAGTTTTAGCCAAATTACGTCAATCGCCCCGTGGTGGAATATTTCTCCAGCAAGGCTCTGGAATATGTGAGCTGGTGAGCGTGAGCAAGATTTGGCATCCCCTAGGTTGAATTTTCGAACACAGGTGTACTCAAGCGTTCACGGTCAGAGCGCTGCCATTCAGGTAGATTTGCTGCAGCTCAAGTAGGTTTCTACTCGAGCAGCAGCAAAATCAACTTGAATGGCTGCATGCTCTTGCACAATGCATGGTGCAGTTCATGCTCATTTTCAGTGCTGCAAACGCTACCAGAGCTAAATTGCAGTGCAAGCTGCATATTTTCCGCCCAGTTTTTGTGTAACTTCACAGAATTACATGGAGTAAGACTCCATGAGTTCTGCCCACCCCTGGTTTTGAGGGGCTTTAGAGGTCATGAGAGGTTTTTTGGGGGTTTTAGGGATGAGTGTAGTTTAGGGGTGGTTCAGGAAGTTAAGGGATCAGGGATTGGTGGGGTTTAGGCGTTTATAAGGGTTTTTAGGGTTCAGGAAAGGGTAGAGTTTAGGGATAGTGAGGGGATTTCAGGATAAGAAATGGGTAGAGCTTAGTAGTAGAAAGAGCTTGAAGAGTTTAGGGATGAGTAGAGTTTCTGGGTCCGAGATGGGTAGAATTTAGGGTTGATTGGTATTTAGGGTTGGGTGGATTTTAGGGTTTGAAAGGACTCTTATGGTTCAGGGATCAGTGGAGTTTTGAGGTCAGAAATGGATGTAGTTAATGCGTGGGAAGGCATTTTTAGGTTGCAGAGATGGATGGTGTTTAGGGGTGGTGAGGGTTGAGTGAATTAAAAGCATCCAATGTAACTGTTTGATATAGCAAAATATGTAAATCGGAAATATTGCCTCCTGACATAAAGGATTGAAATAAATATCTTCGACATCTTTCTGAAAATAAGATGTGTAACCATATCATTTACACCTTAAAAATTAACTATGCAGTAGACAATTCCGATAAAGCTCTGCAGTTCCCTTTTTGATATTTCTTATATTCATTGTCCACTTAGCTGATTACTGCACCGGGTTGTCTATTCTGCAATATTTTGTTTAAAGTTAATGTTCCTGAGCAGGCATAGTTTGGCGTGAGAAGTGGTGGAGACATCTGCTGGGATAGACCTGGTTATTGTCATTGTGAGATGCCAAGAAGTGGCAGTCGTATATCACAAGTCGGACCTGCAGTGGTGGACTAAATTAGAGTCCTCCACTGGCCAGCAGTATGTCACAGATGCCTTCAGTTTTTCCATGCCTGTTCAGATGGTACTGGATGATTTACTGTTGTGGGCTTTTCTACTACTGGTTGATGGAATATGACCAGAAGAAGTTTTACCTCAATTGAGTGCAAGAATGTCAAGCTGTAAAGGGAATTATTAGGAAGTCGGTATAAATCACAACTGACTCTATGCCTGCTGAGTGTCATGATATTAGTTTTAGGGTGGGTTATGTATTGTATTGTGATTGCATTATATATCACCTACTACCCCTGATGTGGCATTGTATGGGCAGCACTCACTTCCAGGTCCCAGGGTTAATGTTTCTATAGCTATTGTTGGTTAGTGGGATTAGTCTTGTGTTCTACAGGAGCCACTTCATGACTTTAGCCCAGTTTTTATGTGATATATCACATCACTAGGAAATTAGGTGTGATATTTAGTGGTAGAGGGGGGTATGGGAAACTCATGTATTGGTTGGCGGTATTAATAGATGAGCTACAGGAGATTCGGTATTCATAGGGTACAGGAGTATCATGTTTAAAGGAGAAGTTGTGATCTTTAAGACAGGGTGTGGGCAATTTGCAGAGATACAATAATTGGGATTATGGCAAAAATGTGTGTGACTTAAAATAGACTGTGCCTGAGAGAGTAGGCATGCAGAGAATGGAAACGAAAGAAAGAGTGATTTGAAGGAAAGTGGAGAGTTGAAAACCTGGAGTTTTAAGTCAAGGTTGGATTTTCATGCAACAACATTATTTGCATGTGTTACAATACCACTGTATGCCATTTTAATCCCAATGCCCACACACGCCATCACCCACAGTAACTTAAATATGGTTTCATTTTCAGCTACAACCAATGGAATGGAACCACAAAACACAAATGAACTTGAAATATGTGTGCTTGAGATACTCTCTCCCTCTTCATCTGAGGATAACAATCTGTTTTTGTGAGTTTGTGTAAAAGTAATGCTTCACAGGGCAAGTAGCACTTGGCTGTCTCCAGCCTGAAGCATCCACAACATAGGCACAATGGAGTGTGAGATCCTGCATCTGGCATTCATTGAGCCTTCCTATGGCAGTAATCATGGACATAAAAGCAAAGGCCTTATGGCGGCTACTGCCAATCTAAAGTGGTAGGTGGCGGGGGCGGAGCTAGCTCGAGACCAAGATGGACGCTTGAGTCTCGAGCTCCTCCGAAGCCAGCAAATAAATCCTTCAATATCCTTTGTCCTGACACCAAAGGGGGCACAAATCAGCAGAGGCTGAGCCGCGGAACGCACACGCACACGTCTGTGCGACTGCGAGGAGTGGCGGACCCGGCGATCGCGCCCGGGGGGGGGACTACTCGGAGGTGCGACTAGGCCAAAAAGCACCGGCCTCAATTTTGCCACCTCACCCGTGACGTCGCCCTGCGTGCGGCTGGGCCTTGCGCTGGAGCCCCGAGGGGGCGGAGACTCGGCGAAAACAGAGGCGGAGAGAGTGACTCACCTAGCTGAAAGGCGACGGAGCCTTGGTACAGACTCCTGCGACACTGTCTGTCCCTGGGGCCTTCGCGAGGGGCCAAGAGGAGACGCAACGAAGCCGGGGATCGGCTTGATGCTTGGAGAGAGAGTGCCTGACTGCGGGGGAGGCGCGATTAACACCGGAGGCGAGAGACCGGCGAAAAGGCACGAGAAAAGCTGACCTGCCCTTGGCATTGCGGGCCCATCTGGGGACAGCGCTGAGGAGGTAAGGGGCCTCTCCCCGGGAATGGGAGTGACTTGGTCTGGCTGACCTCTCAAAAATACGGATGCTGAACAGTGAAGAAAGGCTTGTGGGCTGAATTGTCACATGGGGCAGCGGGGGTCATTGGAGCGACTGTGGGACCTACACCTGGAGTCCAGAGAGGCATCGAGGGCGGCTGGTGAGGAGGGCAGCAGCGGCCGCGGAGGACGGCGACGGTGCGATAGAGAGACATTGAGGAGACGACGCATAGCGCAGACTAAACTCAGTGAGACGATTGGTGAGCTGTGAGACTGAGCTGGGGTGAGCACAGGATAGACTACTGGAGCTAAACCTGACACGCTGATTACAGTTTAATCCTACTTGGAGACCCTGGCGGAGGACGAAGCGCGTTTGAGCATAGAACTCAGAAGCGGCGGCAAGATGGGGGAAACCAGACCGTGTTCAATCTAAACTCCTGTTCGCGCAAAAGAGCTCTAAATTGAAGGACAAAGCGGCTGAGGACAATACCAGGCCCCCCTCCCCGGAGGAACAAGATCAGGACATTAAAAGTCTATTACTATCTATGGAAAAGGGCCTACAGGAAGGCATATCGTCGCTGGGAGCCAAGATGGATGCAATGATGTACAGGCTGGACAGAATGGGAGAACGATTCGACAATTATGCGGAACGCCTGGACATGTCGGAAAGAAGGATTACTGAGATTGAGGAGGCGCAAACCACCAGCGACGCTAGTCATAAACAACTGGGAAAGGTGATGCAGATACTCCAAGATAAAACCGAAGATTTGGAGGCGCGTTCCCGACGCTTCAACGTGCGCGTAGTAGGACTCCCTGAAGCGACCCAAACTGGCCAAATGGAGACATTCATAGAGACACTACTAACGACTCTGTTGGGGGCTGAGGTGTTCTCCAACATGTTTATAATAGAGAGAGTGCACCGCTCGCGGGCACCGCGGCCGAAGCCGGGAGCCCCGCCGAGACCAATAATTGCAAAGTTCCTGAACTACAGGGACAGGGATGCGGCGCTAAGAGCAGCTCGAGTAAAGCAGACGCTAACATACGAGGGCTCAAGTATCTCGCTGTATCCAGACTTCACTGCCAAGGTCCAAGAGGTGAGAAAACACTTTTTACCAATGACAAAGCAACTGCGGGACTTAGGACTGGAATATGCGATGCTATACCCGGCAAAACTTAAAATCAACAGAGACGGGCAGTCACACGACTTCACGGACCCGAGAGTGCAACAAAAGGTGCTAAAGGACTGGACGAAGGGGCGGAGGAAGAGCCCGGACCTTACTACAGCGGACTGTGCCTGCGGAGGCGACATGGAGGAACAAGACTAAGAGGCAGGTACCACGGGCACTGTCCCGAAGGCCCCCGAGGGCGGAGGCTGGAACGCACCCTACGCGGAGATGCAGAAGGGGTAGGTGCCGCAACAGTTGGGAGACACCCCCGGTGCGGGCAGGACAGGTAGCAGCCGGATGGAGGTACGGGGCGAGTGTCAAGTGCTAAGATTGTATTGTGTTATTGGCAACTGGACTTGAGCTACCTCCACCCACATGTGATAGCACTGAAGGGGTAAGAGTTATAAGGGAGGGGGCTAGCGGGCTGGGTGGGATTGGGAACTGGAAGTATCGCGACCTAGTTGAGGGTGGTCTGCTGTGGGAGGGGATGGGAGTTGGACTAGGGGATGGGGGGGGGGTTTGTTGGTTATGTTTTTAGATGCCGGAAGTACTAGACTCACAGTTCACCACACTACCTATGACGATGGTGGACCAATACGATTTAAGAAATTAGCTCATACGAATGACCCCTGATGACACGGAACAAGACACACGAAAGGAGGCACTCAGGGCAATGACGTGGAACGCTCGTGGGCTGAATGACTGTAGGAAACTACGAAAAGTTTTGAATTACTTACAGAGACCCCACATAGATTTAGCGCTGCAGCAAGAGACGCACCTACCTGATAGCAGTCCTAGGTTGCAAGCAAGGGGGCTGAAAGGTCAGCATAATGCAGCAGGCTTCACAACACACGCTCGGGGCGTACTCACCTGGGTTAATCCGAAATCGGAATGCTCCCTGAGAATGTGAAGTACTGATCCGGGAGGCAGGTACGTCATATCACACTGCACGGGCAAGGGGATGGACATCCTAGTAGTTAACGTATATGGCCCTAACTTTGACTGCCCTTACTTTTACCGACGTTTAGCAGCAGTGGTGTGGGACTACACAGACCTTCCAGTAATATGGGGAGGAGACTTTAATATGACCAGAAACCCAGAGCTGGACAGATCGAGCGGCCCAGACAGACGACAGGCGCTAGCGGCCAGGGAATTAGATGGGTTATTAATCAGTGAGGACCTCATAGATGTGTGGCGCAGCTTGTACCCGGGTAGAGGGGGTTTTACGCACTATTCTGCCTTTCATAATATCCACACTCGTATAGATTATTGGTTGACTTCCTCTCGACTTTCCCCACAAGTGCGCAGCTGCCAGGTGCTCCTTAGAACTTTCTCCGCCAATTCCCCGGTTCTGCTGACACTCACAACCCCGCAGAGGATGATCCCCCAATTCACGTGGAGATTCCCGCCTTATTCACTACAAGACACACAATTCAGAGAGGAAATACACAAAGCGATAGAGACTTTTTTTGACATCAACATTGGGTCAGTGGATAGTTTCACTACGGTTTGGGAAGCATTTAAGGTTTACATTAGGGGAGAGGTTATGAGTAAACACTCGGGGGTACTCCGATCTATTTGACAACGACTAATATCTCTGGAGAGGCAGGTGGCGGACGGTGAGAACCGACTGCTAGGTAGTGACTCTGAGGACATGCGGGATGAGCTTAGGAAACTAGTAGCTGAATACCAGGAAGAAGCGGATGCTGAACTGAAACACCTGGGGAAATACGCGACAGCTAGAATATATGGGGAGAGGGACAGGCCGGGTTTGGTACTGGCCAACATGATCAAGCAGCAGCGGCATAGAATAACTGTGATGGACATAAAGACGAGGGAGGGTGACCTACTCACGGATGAGGAAGAGATAGCGGACCGGTTTAGGGCTGACTACTCAGAGCTATATGAGGCGAGAGGGTCGAGCAATGAGGAAGAAATCCAGGACTATCTGGAACACATCAAACTACCGTTCTTATCGGACGTTCATAGAGAATTTCTAACGCTTCCAATAGAACATGATGATATTTGAGAGGCCCTCAGTGGAATGAGAGCAGGGAGCGCCCCGGGGGCGGATGGCCTCACAGTGGGGTTTTACTCGGCTTTCCTGGACTTGCTGCTGCCACACCTCTCTGCACTGTTTGCGGACATGAGGGAGGCGGGAGTGATGCCTGCCTCAATGAGAGAGGCACTAATTGTGGCTATCCCGAAGCCGGGGAAACCTTCGGAAGAATGTTGCTCCTATAGGCCTCTGTCGCTTTTGAACGTTGACACCAAAATATACGCGAAAGTTCTTGCGACCAGATTGGCCCTGCTTACCCCGGAGCTAGTTGCACCGGAACAGGCAGGATTTGTGGCGGGTCGGAACATTACATACAATTTAAGAACTGTGTTTGGAGCTCTCCAACACATTTCCCAGGACCGGAAGGCGATAGCTGTGTTTTTAGACATGGAGAAAGCCTTTGATTCGGTAGAGTGGCCTTTTATGAGAGTGGTGCTGGCGAGGCTGGGACTAGGCCAGGGGTTTTTGCAGATGATGGCGGTCTTGTACTCTGACTTGACGGCTCGTGTGCGTCTTGGGAACCGTGTTACGGACCCAATCTCTATTCAGAGAGGCACTCGACAAGGGTGCCCCTTGTCACCCACGCTATACGCACTGGTGGCGGAACCACTGGCCTGTGCGATGCGGGAGTACCACAGTCACAGAGGGCTAAACTTCCCCGGTTACCGCTTGATCATGTCGACCTACGCGGACGACACACTGCTGTATGTCCGAGAGCCGGAGCAGAACTTGTCGCCACTCCTGCGGGAGGTGGTGAGGTTTGGGGCTCTATCAGGGCTAATGGCCAATTGGAATAAATCCATTGTATTTCCCCTGACCCCAGCAACGGAGCAATTTGAGATGGAGTATCCATTAAAGTGGATCACGGACTTGGTGCGGTACCTGGGGATTCAATTGCACACAGACCCGGAAGTAGTTATGAGAGAAAACTATGGGACTGCCATGGCAAGACTGGAAGACAATGTCAATGTCTGGACGGCCCTACCGCTCTTGCTGATAGGTAGAATTTCGATCATGAAAATGATTTTATTACCAAGGCTACTGTATCTTTTTATGAACATACCAATGGTACTACCGAGATGCTTCTTCGGTCGCCTCAAGTAGCTGATGATAAAACGGGCATGGGCGGGAAAGCAGGCCAGGGTGAAGTGGAATGTCATGGTGTTACCATACCACCTCGGTGGTTTTGGGGCTCCCGACTTTGAGCTATACTTCAGAGTGGCGCAGGGTGCAGTTGTACATAGTTGGATCCATAACAGGGAGAATGCGCCATACGTCCAACTTGAGAGACTCTATGCGGCACCTAGGCCACTGCCGGCTGTTGTATTTGACCCAGTAGACAGGCGCACGGGATTGCTGGATTCGCTGAACTCGCCCAGACACGCATGGCAGGCATTACTGCAGTGCCACTCTGGGGAGCTGCTGTACTCCCCATCGATGCCCATTGAGTGGATGGCTTGGCTTTCGCCGTGCTTGGAAAAGGGTGTGGTCACGGCTCTGAACGACTTGGGCATAACAACAGCAGGCGATATGTTTGAGGGGGGGGGGCGCTTAAAACGCTTGCTGCGGTGCTCCCACCAGACATGGAGCCGACTGGGCTACAGCGCTTCCAATTTCATAGAGTCAGGGGGGCCTGGCGGGAGCAATTGGGTGAAGACTTAACGGAACCAGCTGAATTGCTGGAACTCACGCACGTTATTAAGACAGATTCCCCCCGGAAAATGGTTTCCACTCTGTATAGGATGACTATTACAGGCAGAGCTACAGGGTATAGTAAGGCACGGCTTGAGTGGCAGCGGGACTTGGGGATTGCGGTTGACAATGACGTGTGGAGATACTGTTGCAATACCACGAGGCGGATTTCCTTAAATGGAAGACATAGATTAATACACTTTAAATTTATCAATAGAGTTTATCACACGCCGGAGAGACTGTGCAGATTTGGTCTGCGAGACGACGCGACTTGTGACAGATGCGGGACTGGCAATACGGGGTTCATGCATTTATCCTGGGAGTGTCATGGAGTGCAGCAATATTGGGACAAGGTGTTCCATACTATAGGTAAGATTATAGATGCAGAGATCACCCCGTCCCCCGCACTGGCCCTACTGGGTTATTCGAAGGGACTGCCTAAGGCCCAAAGATGTTTGGTGGATATGGGACTGATGTTGGCTAAGCGCAGACTGGCTGTAGGCTGGATGAGGGGCCCGCTCCCTACGATAGAACAATGGGACAGGGACTTGACCTACTGTTGCACTCAGACAGAGAATTACAGCGACCTATTACCACTAAAAGTAGGCCCAAGAATTTCTGGTGGCTATACATGGAATATAAAAAACGACTAGCCGCAGAAGCTGCAGAGAGGAGGGAGGGGGACCTGGTTACTGGGCCGCAAGATGATGTAATTTATACCACATTGGAGAGATGACTTGAGAAAGCTATTGAGGTACATGTCAGATGGTACATGTCAGATGGAAATGCAGCCACGCCTGAGGCCACCCACAAACACGAAGAAAAACGGGAACCAGTATGATATATAGGGACACACCTTATGATAACGGAGTGTGCTGTAGAGTTGGAGGCATCGGTTGTAGTTGGGTTGTAGGTTTGTTAAACCATAAAATAAAAAAAGGAAAAATTGATGGTATTGTTTTGTATGTTGCATACATCATAGTCAGGTGAGAGCTGCGGTGACTTACAATTAGCCCCGCCCGACCTCCTGGATGTGGGCTGAACGGCTGTGTTTGACCAGTATATATTTAACGAGTTGTGTTGCCCTGGGAGAAACGCGACTCTCTTTGATTGTGTGTAATGTACCAGACATGGTTAAAAAAAAAAAGAAAATTCATGAAAAAAAATAAAAAATGGTAGGTGGCACGGGGTATTGGGGAATAAAAATAAATAAAAAGACTTGCCTGTTTCTGCCCACGGATGCTGCCGGCTACCTTGGTGCCCCTCTCCTCCTGGTAGTCCATGGGCCACAAAGCAAAGACTCCCAACCTAATACAAACGCTGCTGTCATGCTGTACCTAGCATGAGAGAAACGCGGATGGGCTTAAGTGGTCTGGTATGACTCTTGCTCAGGAAGAAGGTGCCTGGGCATTTTCTCCACCGAGCTGTGCAACACAGCTGAGCTGGAGAAAATAAGTGTGTATTTTAGTTGGGCTGTCTTACAACGGCCAGCCAAAACAATGTGCACTTACAGTGCCCACCACTAGGCCTGGGCAGTGAACTCCGCTCCATTTGGGGAACTTGCAGTTTGTTTTGCACTCAGCGCTCTGCAGAGCTCCAAAAACAGTAAGTTGGCGAGCACTAACGAGGAAAATCGAATGCCAGGCCCCTTCCCGACGAGATTTCTCAATGCGGGCAGTCACTACCACTCGTGTTGAGAAATCTTCAGTTCGCGTTGAGGATGCTGCTGCTCAAGTAGAACTTCTACTCAAAAATCAGAAAGAAGCATCACCCTCTTGTGCTGCACATGATGCCGTTTTCGTTGATTTTACACTGTGGGTCAAACACCCAGCACTAAAAATAAACGGCATGAGTTTATGCACTTTGCCTCTCGCAGAACTCCACGTAGCATGGAGGAGTTCCATGAACTCCACCCAGTCTTACCCACCACTCCTCCTGCCTGCCATAGCCTGGCCCCACCCCACCCTAGACTCTGTTTGCTACAGCTCAGTCTGACAGTGATAAATAAAATGATAATAACATTGTTTTATTATCATTTTATTTATCATCTGCTTGCTCTGAGCAGTGGGGCCTTTACGGAGGATCCGCTCCTTAAAGGCCCTAAGAAGAAATGGCCTCACTTGAACAATAGAAACTGCCACGCCATCCATCACACATCTCCCAAACCTACAGTGCTCAGGAAGAACAAGTAATCAGCAGCCCCTCTCCAACATGACCCTCTTTGAATTTTAAAGGGTAGCCCTGTCTCCATTCCTTCTCAGCCTACCATGTGGTAAGCAATAGGAAAGGAGGCAAATGTTACATGTACACTTATGTTTAAGATTTGTTCTGCTTTCCCTCACCGATTGGTTATGGTCACTCATAAAATTTAAAAATACATTTGCTCTATATGAGTCCTCACCCTAAAACCTTAGAGCTGTGTCATATTTTTGTTGTTCAGTTAACTGTTTCACAACTTTATAACTGGAACCAGCCCTAAGTTACATGACCAGTAAAGGACACAGTCGAAAGTAAGTTGTTTAAAAGTCTGTTCTAGGTGCTGGCAATACATTGAAGTTGAAGAGGTGAAGTGTTTGTGTCAAAAAGTAAATCCTTAAAAGAAGAGTTTACTTACGGCAAAAAAAGAAAGGTATGTGCACTTTAAACCTGCACTTAATGGCAGTAAAACACTTCTGAAATAACAGTGGAAGGTGTAGCGTCCTCCACAGCCTGAGAACATGCAAATAAAACATGCTACACACAGAGCTCTGCAACAGACAGCTTTATTTTTCAACCTACGATCACACAATTCTACTCTTTGCATCATGATTTTAATAACCACGCCTTAACACTTCCCCGCAGCTTGCGTCATTTCTATTTAAAGTCCACCCAGAACCGCAAGGGTCCTATCGCTCATGATCTTAGAGACACAACAGCTGCCATTTGTTAAATAAACAATACAAACAAAATTAACAACAGAATTCCTCAATGAGTCATCAAGGAGCTTGCACTGGTCTGCCAGATCGGGTGGTATGAGCCTGGTAGTTGAGGGGTACATTGGTCATTCACCGATGACATAAGTTCAGAGGCTTGATCTGGTCATTCAGTCCGGGTTCTCTTGCTCACGAACTCAGGAGCAGATGAACATTGAGGCAAATGTCTAAAGCATGACAAGTCCCATGTGATAGACTTTCCATGATGATGAGTGGTCACCCTATGTCTCTAGGGGCCTCATTTATGAGGCCATGCGTCACTTTTATGCCGCCGGTGCGTCACTTTTTGTGACGCACCAGTGGTGTGAAAAATGCGCCTTGTTGAGTCATATTTACAGAAGTGACGCATCTAGGTAGATGCGTCACTTTGTAAACCCCTGCGCCACATTATACCTGCGCCAGGTATAATGTATGCAAGGGGGGCGTATTGACGCAAGGAAGGGTCGTAAAAGTGACGCAGTGAAATCTATGAGATTTCACTGCGTCACTTTTAGGACGCCGTTGCGTCAAAATCTTGCACCTGCCTCACAGCAGGCGTAAGACTGACGCAGGCCCTTTCACATGGGGCTTGCCCCATGTGAAAGGATGCATTGCTGGAGTTGCGTCACTTTTGTGACACACTCCAGCAATGCGTCACTTTTGCGCTTACAGATACGTTAAAAAAACTGACGTATCTGTAACTCCTTGCGACATGATGCGTCATACATTAAATATGACGCATCAGGAATGTCGCAAGGATAGCGCACTGAGAAGTGACGCATCGCTGCTTTCACGCAGCGATGCGTCATTTCTCATAAATGAGGCCCTTGGTCTTTTCAACTCTCAGAGAGTCGACTGCAAATGGAGTGTCCAATTTCCTCTTCTGTTTCTGTTTGACCAGTACCCAAACCCCTTTATTCAAGACCATATGTGGGTTGGCACTGATCAGCATAAGTTTTCATGTTGCACCTTCAAGAAGTGTATGTTTCACAAACCTTATCAGTGTTTACTGATCGGTCCGATGTCCTTTGTGGTAGCTTAGTTGTGATGGCTCTCCCAAATAGCAAGGTAGCAGGAATCTCACCAGTGGTGGAGTGTGGAGTTGATTGATAGGCACGAAGGGCTTGACACATGGCTTGTTTTAGCTCAATTTCTTCCATCGATGTTCGCTGAATCACTCTCTTGAGGGTGCACATAAATTATTTGATAAGTGTTGGCCTGAGACCAGAGAAGTGTACTCCTTTGATGCTTGAAATTGAGTCAAACAAGAGACTCCTTGATCTTTTGGTATTGAAAGGCAGACTGTTGTCAGATTTGAGAACAGCTCCCGGATGCCCCACGTTGCAAAGATGTAATCAAGTCACTCAATTACTTTGCCATGTTTTTTTTTAATGTTATGCTTTATAATGACGACATCTTAAATTCGTTGCAGATACAGGTCAAGACATTACTGTGATTATACAAAACAATTCTCACGTCACGTTCTTCTGTGGCCTATCTAAGTACACAATACCATTATAATTCTTCTTCTAATGTGGGGTGATTTTGTGCCTGAGGGGGTTCACAAATGTTCCTTCTATATGTATTCCATTTGCCCCATATAGTGGACCATTTCCTCGTGATTCATAAACTGTACTTTCCATTACCATGCACCAATCCATGTCATTTTTCCAGGCACTCAACGTAGTTGATCCAAGCACCCCCGATAACTTAGTTATATTCCTCTTGGCCACCATCAACCTATTCCGCGAAGAAACTGGAACAAAATCACCACCGACCAACTCCTCACATCGCTCAACCAAAACCCTCCTGCCCTCTCATCGGACCCAAACCAAGCTGCCACCAAACTCAAACAATGGATCACTCACAGTGTTGAAGAATTAGCACCCTTGAAAAACCACCAAACTAAACAGGGTAGCAAAAAGGCCCCCTGGTTCAACGATGACCTTAAGAAATCAAAAAAACGATGCCGTACTCTCGAGAAAACATGGAGAAAAAACCCAACCACTGACAACCTGACCTCCTTCAAGACAGCCACCCGCAAACACCACCAATTGATCCGATCCACCAAGAAATCAGCATTCAAGGATCGACTCGACAACAGGGCCCATAACAGCAAGGAACTATTCAACATCGTCAAAGAATTTACCTACCCCACCGCAGCCTCATACGTCATTACTCCCTCCCAAGACCTCTGCGATTCGCTATCCTCCTTCTTCTACAACAAAATCGCCGACATACATAATAGCTTTGAGAACATTTCCAAAGAACAGTCCACTCCACCCACCTCCGAAACAAAACCGCCCTCTAACAACCTTAACGCCTGGAACCTAATCACCACTGAAGACACCATCCGCCTAATGAACTCCATCCATTCAGGTTCGCCAACCGACCCCTGTCCCCACCACATCTTCAACAAAGCAGACTCCATCATCGCACCCCATCTCCGTGATGTCATCAACTGCTCCTTCAACTCCGCTACCTTCCCAGAAAGCTGGAAACACGCCGAACTCAGCGCCCTCCTGAAGAAACCCACAGCAGACCCCTCTGAACTTAAGAACTACCGCCCCATCTCCCTCCTCCCATTCCCTGCCAAAGTCATTGAGAAAGCCGTCAATAGCCAGCTCGCCGCCTTCCTCGAATCCAACAACTCCCTCGACACCTCACAGTCCGGCTTTCGAGCCAAACACAGCACTGAAACCGCCCTCATTGCAGCGACAGACGACATCCGAACACTACTGGACAACGGAGAAACAGTCGCCCTCATCCTACTCGACCTCTCCGCCGCCTTCGACACAGTCTGTCATAGCACCCTCATTCAACGCCTCAGCAGCATTGGCATACAAGGAAAAGCCTTGGACTGGATCATCTCGTTCCTCGCCGGGAGAACCCAGAGAGTCCGACTTCCCCCATTCAAATCAGAGGCCACCGAAGTCATCTGCGGAGTACCACAAGGATCATCACTCAGTCCCACCCTCTTCAACGTTTACATGAGTCCACTCGCATCCATCGCGCGACAACACAACCTCAACATCATCTCTTATGCTGACGAAACCCAGCTGATCCTTTCCCTCACCAAAGACCCTAACACCGCCAAAACCAACCTTCACAAGGGCATGAAAGAAGTAGCCGAATGGATGAAAAGCAGCCGCCAAAAACTTAACTCAGACAAAACGGAAGTCCTCATCCTAGGATCTTCCCCTTCTGCCTGGGACGACTCATGGTGGCCATCGGCCCTGGGCACAGCACCCATCCCCACAGACCACGCACGTAACCTAGGCTTCATCCTAGACTCCTCTCTATCGATGACCAGACAAGTCAATGCCGTCTCTTCCTCTTGCTTCAACGTACTTCGTATGCTCAAAAAAATATTCAGTTGGATCCCCTCCGAGACAAGAAAGACTGTCACCCACGCACTGGTCACTAGCCGACTGGACTATGTAAACACCCTCTACGCTGGAATCACAGCCAAATTACAGAAAAAACTCCAACACATCCAAAACGCATCAGCCAGGCTCATATTGGACATCCCTTGCCAAGACCACATTACCGGTCACCTGAAAGACCTCCACTGGCTTCCTTGTCAACAAGAGAATAACGTTCCGTCTCCTCACCCACGCACACAAGGCCCTCTACAAACTAGGACCCGAATGCCTCAACACACGACTGTCCTTCTACACACCCACCCGCCAACTAAGATCCTCCAATCAAGCCCTCGCCGCAGTTCCGCGCATCCATAGATCCACCATGGGAGGAAGATCCTTCTCCTACTTGGCGGCCAAGACCTGGAATTCTCTCCCCACTCACCTCCGCCTTACTCAGAACCACATTTCCTTCAGAAAGGAACTTAAAACGTGGCTATTCGATAAATAATGCACCCCCTCCCCCAAAGCGCCTTGAGACCCTCTGGGTGAGTAGTGCGCTATACAAATTCCTAAACTTAAACTCATCATGCCTAGGATAACCAAGGTTTTCTCTTTTTCTACCAGATCAGTGGGTTTCAATATATTCAAAAGACCCAGTTTTCTCATGGGCTGTATTTGTTTGGCCAGCATATGCGCCATACATTGGGCTACCCTTACCCAATATCACTGTATATATATATATTACCATATAGTATGGATAAAGGTTCCTTCCTGTCCGCATCCTCTATTACACCTGGGATCCTCTCTACATCCCATCTTGACTAAAGCAGTACTTGCTAAGTATATGCGATGTAGCACTTTAAGCTGTACTAATTGAAGCCTAGATGAAATTGCTACTTTCTTGGGGGACTACAGAACCTCCTGCCATTCATCGTCTACTAGTGCCTCTGTGTCCGTCTCCCAGTTTCCACGAAGCTGCAGGAGAGGGTCAGGCATGTTATTTATCAGTTTCTCATATGTCAATGAAATCACTTTCTTGGGCATGAATTCGTCCAGAATCCTATCTTCAAGGGGGAAGGACTTGGGGAGCGACTGATCACGTGGAATGGCTAGTTGGAGCGAGTGTCGGATCTGTAAATATCAAAATGTTTCAGTCTCAGCCATTTCTTGTTCTTTTTCCAACTGGGAAAAGGAAATCACCATACCTTTTTTCCATAGGTCACTTACATGGGAAATCCCAGGCCTCAAAGCCCTTTGAGCGTTAGCATTCTGATATGGTAAATCTCTGTTACGCATTTAGAATACTGCTAGGTGGAACCAGCTTCCACACTGGTAAAGATAAGGAGAGGATCTGTGTGGGTGAGAGAAAAAAAATGTACGACAAAAAGTTGCTGCATATACTCCAGACTCCCAAGCAAGCACGGTTTCACAAATCCTGAGCGGGTGGTAGGGTCGTGAGAGCGGACTTCAATCTGGATCCCGGTGAGGCTCTCCTGGGCATGCAGGCATCTAAGTCCAGGTAATAGCAGCTGGTCGAGGCCAGATAAATAACCATAGACAAGCTCCAGCAAACAGGTTAGGGAACACAAACAATCAAGAAGGGAAAGTTCAGCTAACATGGGTAAATGATCTATCGAACCAGGAAGCCAATGCACCTGCAAAGCATTGATAGGCAATCGGGTCCTAAAGCGCAAATGCTTTATACTACTCTACCCCAATTACCCTGCAAGTACCTGGTAGCCCAGAAGTCCCTTCTCTGTGGTGGTCAGCAATCTAGCTTCTGCCTTTCTGGCAACTACTTTCTCCACAGCATCCACCCTCGCAAAGGGCCTTAAAAGCTGGCTCTCGACTCTTCTGCTAACTAGCCATTGAACAGTTTGCATGATTGCCTGTGTTTAATACAAGAAAGTAAGCAGAATCTATCATACTATTCATTACAAATGGCAACAATGCACAAGTAAAGAAGCAATTAGACCATGTTTAATATTTGTGGCATTATTTTATGTCTGTGAACTCAGAGATTTAAATAGACTAAATAGTTAATTTACTATAGACTGTTTTTGTCCATATTTCGGGTGCTTGTGACAAAAATTGTACATCGGTGGCAACACGGGCAGTTAAGCGTGGCAGGGCTGGGGTGCGGCGGGGGTGGGGGTGCCAGTGACAAACACGAAATAGTCACATTAGAATAAAGAAATAAAACTACTTACCTTGCGCTTGCCGCATTGCAGACTCAGCCATGCGGCGAGCGCAAGGTAAGTGGTTTTATTTATTTATTTATTTTATTTCTGTCGTTTGTCACTTACACCTCCCCCTAAGCCCCCCCCCACCCCAGGAACCGCACCGCACTTACCTGCATGTGTCACCACTGATGTACATGTTGCTGACTTTTCTTCAAAGGGCCTGTGTAGTACTGATGCAGTGATATATGTAGCTGTTGATTTTATTGGTCAAATAGATTGGCAGTGAGCAAATCCTTATTTCTCGCTGAGTTTCATTAAAAAAAATAACATAATGACAAAATTTGCTCTGCTATTTCAGTTACGCGGAATTACAATCTTTCAAAGTTCTTCCCTCACAAGCTGATTTAGCTGAAAAACATTTCTACAGCACAGAGTATATTGTGGCTTTTTATAGGAGCAGTGCCAATAGTATGCATTGCCTATGCAAACAGACAGGGTGGTTTTGGTGACCAACTTGAATCTATAGGTGGAAGTCTTCTTCTGTCAAAGGACTAGTTAAAGCAGACTTGGGAAGATAAGTTTTAATTAAAAAATGGTATAGGTGTTTGTTTTCTAAAAACACAAATTTAACATTTATGATCAAGTAGAATTTTGATAGGCTATGTTGAATCAAGCATGGGTATTTGTTTGCTGTACTGATTATAATAAAATTAGTGTTAAACACAGTTTTATTGTATATAAAGGTTGTTACTCTTGTTGTAATATTTCCTCAGGCACGACAGGTCCTGGAGAGAGAATTCAACAATCTTCTGGCACTGGGAACGGAGCGAAGGCTGGATGATGTAAGTCTGTTTGACTGCTTTGTTTCTTTAGAATTTTGGAATCATATACTTATTGCTGCTCGTTCTCCTCCCTCATGCCCATTTGTTCTCATGCTTGCATACGATTTCAGCTTCTTAATATGCCTGCGGGGCTTTGAAGGGGTCTCCATGAGAAGAATTCTTGTCATAAATGTGTTCTGCTCTGCATTATCACCTAGGCATGCGCTGTGCCTGTGCATACGCTAATGTGCGCTCATTTTTCGAGCAAAATGATGCTTCCGACACATTTATGAGAAATATACCTATAAAAAAATGTTTTTTTATAGTCCATTATACCGCTGTCAAGAAACGATGCGCTTCTGTTAACTTTTTTTGGGCCACGGCGTTCACATTTTAAAACACAGAGAATAACATGCGTTGTGGAGGATAGGATGCATGTCCATCCTCTTTAAAAAGCACCATCTCTATTACCTTCTCCTTTTGCAAAGTTGATCAAAATAATTACTGTTTAACTTTAGGTCACCCCAAGTACGTTGAAATTAATCGGGGAAGTATTGTTGGCTATTTCGCTGGCGTTTATACATAATTTAGAATGGGGAAAAAATATTTTAATATTTCTTAATTCACATCACATTTTTTCCATTGCATAAAGGGAAACAGTGTCCATCATTCTGAGTATAATTTCATATTAGGAAAAAATCATATATTATTCAACATATTTTCCTGATGTAATTAAATTAAAATGCTGTTGAGTGAGTAGCAATTGTATCAAAAAGCATAGGGTATAATATAAATGCACCTACTTTGGCAAAATTGGAAATGGCCTTTAACGATCTGCAAAAGTATTTGAGGAATCTGAAAAGACTATCACAAGAATGTGGTAGGAAATTGTAAAACACAGAGAGCTATTGTTTGGGTTCCCATTATCGGAGATACCATCACCATTAGAAACTCCAGGTGATAGCCATGTCCTGTTTGTCCAATTCTGAACATATGTCTGTTGGCTATACCTCTGTTTCCCTTCTCTTCTGACTGATTAACACCTTGGCTGCGGCGCGAATTCTGCCGCCTTGCTGGACATTCCATTCTTGGGCGTGGTTCAGACGGCCGCCGGCGGTCGTGCGCCTACGCCCATCGTGACTCAGGACGGCCAGGGGCCGTCATGAGCACGGAAAGGGTTAAACTCTCCAGCTACTCTGATCATCTGCAATGATCAGCATAACTACATTAAC
Source organism: Lissotriton helveticus (assembly GCF_964261635.1). Taxonomy (NCBI): domain Eukaryota; kingdom Metazoa; phylum Chordata; class Amphibia; order Caudata; family Salamandridae; genus Lissotriton; species Lissotriton helveticus. Next base: position 1,289,951,763 of record NC_136065.1, read on the forward strand.
ATGTAAATAGCATGGCAATCGTTGTGATGTAAAATTATCAGCTACTGATATTGCGGATGTATGTCAGTACAACGCGATCTTTTTGATCGAGGTACTTTACAACGCTGTTTTCACAACGCAAGTTGTTACAACGACTTGCGTTGGAGGGCGCTGGATTGTGGATTAATTTAATTTTCTATTCCAACTCCAGCCCACGTAACAGTAGAGAAGGTGTTGGAATAGAAAATCAAACTATTCCTTAAGCAAGAGCGCCATCCAGCGCAAGTCGTAGTAATGACTTACGTTGTAATGGCTGCGTCGTAAATGTCGCGCGGTGTAAACACCGCGTTGTAAAGGATGTTTCCCGATATTGCTCTTTATAGAGTTGTATGAGAATTGTAGTAGTGAACCCGAGTATCAGTCATCCGAACCTCATCTTTAAGTCTAAATGTTTATGCATATTATTAAATTAAAAAATTGCTGGTATCGCATGTAACTTATTAGATTTACAGGCACATTTCATGAACCTTGCTGTCTCTCAAAATATTTCCAAAATAATTCTGAGTTGGATCTTGCCAGTGAATGTGTTTCTTTAAGTACATTTACTTCAATTTAATTACTGTTATTGATGTCTGCATTTCGAAGTTTAATGATCATAAAATGATAAATGGACGAGACACTCCACTGTGACCTCTTCCGGGGGCTGAGTTTGTCCTGCTGTTCCCACTGCCTTTACCTCAATGTTTTGCCATGATACATTGCTGGGTTGCTCGTACTTAGGATCCGCTGTGCTGCTGCTGCCCCTTGTTGGACAAGTGGCTGCTTAGATGTTGGTTTCTACTGCATGAGCTACTGCTGCCCCTGGATGCATTGGCTGTAACTGTTCCTGGTTTGCCCTGTATGCTGAGCAGCTTTTCCACATCTCAATGACTGCTCTTCCCTGATGGCAAGACTGCGTTGTCTGCTTTGCAATTGCATGCCTTGAAAGAGGGTAATGGGCTTCAGTCTCTTTGCTGGAGTGTGGGGCCCTGTCTTGATGCCCCTTGAGATGAACCCCTGTGTTTGATGATAGTTGGGGCTAAGTTCTTCCCTGTGGGACCTGATTCCTTTGCCTGAACTACCGCTACAGCACTGCAAGGACAGTGATGGCCCCCTCCATCCATTATCTCTGCGCTGATGACCTGTTGAGTTTGCAGATACTTCTCTGTTTCCATGGAGACGGACATTTGCCCCCTCAGGTGGTGGTTGTCTGGGTAATCTGATAGAGACTTCTAGCTGCAGATTCCTTACCTTTGAGTTTCCCTAGGCATCCGACTGGATCTGGGAGATTTTTCGTGAGCAGTACCGCTTCCGGGGCGGTAGGTGGGGTCGATCAGCTCTGCATGCATAACCAGCGTTATCTGCACCGGAGGTGACATTGTACTACCTATAGAGGCACCACCCAGGCACGCTGACATCAGTTAATTTCTTCCTGCATCAGCCAGCGCTGATGCAGAGAAGAGCTACCCCTTAGTCTCTATTTGACTGGATTTTTTTGAGGTTTTGTTGAGAGTTTTTGGAGGTCTCCTCCTTGTGTGTTGAGTATGTCATCTATAAAGACAGGATTCTCTCATCTGCCATTGACTGTGGTGTTTGGAACATGACCCAAAGTCGTGGTCCGACTGACGTGGAATGAATCCAAAAGCTTTGAGGAAGCAGTCCATAACGCTCATGGCATCCATGCATATGACTCCATGCAAATCGAGGTCCCAGTCTAGAAGAAGGTCCCAGGACCGGTAGTGGAGCCTGAAATCTTCATCATCCCACTCTACGTCCTTGGGCCACTCTGGTAAGTCAAGGCATAAGAAAAAGAGAAAAAAGGTGAAACGGTCTTCAACTTTTCGTCTTTCGGCCGGTGCGATGAGGGAGCATCGTCATTCAAGGCTTGGTTCCTCAGAGCCTGTGCCTGGGCTGACTCTGCGCCTCCCTGATTTTCCAGGAGCAGCAGCGGCCCCTGCCTAACTGAAAGAATTATTTGAGATCATGTACCTCATCTTTGTGTAGCTCGACCCCGGTGGTGAGCCTTTATGCCCCAGGAGCCTGACTGGGCCCCATCTGGTTCTGCGCTGGTGGCTCCTGCCCCAGCGTGCCCGTGGATCCAGACTGGCGCTGGTCGTACCATCACAACCTTCCACGGCACTGGCCCCAATTGCCCGACGCTGACTCAGATGCCTGCAGGAGCCTTGCCCCCTAGATTGGAGCCTGACCCCTATCCCCTTGGGCTAGACCTCAGGGAAGAATGAAAGGGGTCACTGGATCCTGCAGAATACTAGCCCTGTGAAGAAGAGCCAAATATGGGTGAACTGGGTGAAGCCAGTGGACTGGCTGCTTCTCCAGATACTGGTATGCTTTCTCCCCCTACCATGGCTATGGAGGAAGGAGCCTCATATGCGTTGGTGGTGCCGAGGGTGGCTGAGATCCTTGAACTTTAGTTGCCCTCAGTGGCAGTCAAGACTAACATCTTGACATAGGTATTGAAACCAAGACTTTCCTCGTTTTAGCCCCTACTCCCATTCAATGATGCCCTTACTGATGACTTGGTCCAAACACAACACATGGTCTCCTGTCATTAGGACGATCACCCACTACCCTGCCCCCATAACCCACGGGACCCAAACTTCTTCACCCAACATCCTACCCGAGAGAGCTTGGTGGTCCAAGATTCGATGTCCCAAGGCAAATTCCCTATCACTCCCCCAGACAGGGAATGCAAAAACCTTGACTCATTGGGGGAAAAGCTGTTTTTTCTCACCAGCCTAGCATTGTGGTCTGTGAACACTGCATGCCGTTTGGGCCGTTACTCCAACACTCTGGGGACACAGTTGCGCAGGTACTTTCACAGGTCCCGGAGGAGGCCCAGGCAGTACTCTCTCAGGCTATTGCTGGTGGGAAAGATGCAGCACAGTTCACAATATGATGTGGAGTTGACACAACCAACTCACTAGGCAGAGAAGGTTCATCGGTGGTAACCCTGAGGCGCCATGCCTAGTTAAAGATGGCCAGCTTTTTGGGGGTTGCCCAGGATTCCACTATGGACATGCCCTTCGATGGCACCCATCTCTTTGTAGACTAAGCAGATTCGGCGCTTGAACGTTTTAAGGACTCTCAGGCTACAGCCAAAACCTTGGGCCTCTTGTCTGCCCTATGTCACCCCCAATCGGCCTTTTGCTCCTTTTGTGGCTAAGGAAGGGATTTTTAGCCGTGCCAAATCTCTTCCAGCCACCGAGCTGCGTATGCTTCCCAGCCTCTGTGTGGCAGAGTGTGCGGTAACCACAGACCTCGTGGGTCGGGTAGCCAGCAGTCTGGTCAGTCCACTATCCTCCTGGCAGCTGCGGCCTCGAAATTGTCCTAATCTGCCCCTTTACCACCCCGGGCATCCAGTTGTTGTTAGGATTCAACATCAACTGCCCCACTGGCAGTCCATAACATCAGACAGGTGGGCTTTGCATATTGTTCAAAGGGGCTATTTCCTGTGCTTCGATACTACCCATACCTCTATGCCACTATCTTACGACTGGCTGATGGAGGATAATCTTTCCCTTCTCTGCGAGGAAGTCACAGCTCTCTTGGCCAAGTAAACCATAGAGAGGGTTCTGGTGTCAGTAGTAGGCTATGGTTGCTATTCCCGCTACTTTCTGGTTCCCAAAAAGAACAAAGTGCTTTGTTCTATTCTAAATCTCCGAGCCGTCAATTTATTTCCTCAAGAAGGAGAAATAAAAAATGCTCACGTTGGCTCAGGTCTTGTCTGTCATGGACACTGAAGACTGGATGGCAGCATTGGACTTGCAGGACAACTATTTTCGCATCCTCGTCCTGCCTCCGCATGAGTGCTATCTGCGTTTTACGGTAGGCCACAAGCATTTTAAGTTCACTATGCTCCCCTTTGGCCTTACCAAAACCCTCAGGTGTTCACCAGGGTATTGGGAGTGCGTGCAGTTCATCTGCGAAGATCAGGTGTATTGGTCTTCCCCTATCTCAATGCCTGACTGGTGAAGTCGGGCTCGTCCCAGGCTGTTATTGTTAGCGGTGGGCGGAGTCAGTGTGTTCCAGGGGTTTCAGCTGAGGCAGTGGGGGGTGGAAGCACCCAGAGCCAAGCGGCACAAGGGGAGAGGGGTTGGCCTAACGGCTAAGGCGCTCGACCTCGGACCTGGGGATCTGGGTTCGAGTCTCGGTAACGACGCCAAAAACCCCCTGTGATTCTGGGCAAATCACTTAATCTCCCCGTGCCTAAAAATGAAAGTGTGTCCTCATGTAACGTAACTGGTGTAAAGCGCTCTGATAACTGATTCGGTTCGGTTCTAGTTCGCGCTATATAAAACTCTGCAAAAAAAAAAAAAGGGCAGAAGGCGCTGGAGGCCGCTGAGGCTGGGGAGTGGAGATCGTTTCATGGAGGAGGGAGATGGGGTTTCAGCCTGCGTGTCACACACCACCTACCTTCTCCCAGGCTGCAGATCCTCAGGGTCAATGACGGTCTCCTGCTGCCTCCTGCATCCAGCCTCTGGAGGATTACTTTGGCCTGCCGGGCCTTGTGCCCCTTCCACTTGTGTGCACATGTGTGTTATTGTATGCATGCACACTAGAAACCTGCAGTGACTGGGAGCCCCCGCCGCAGCTCTGTGCATGCGCCCTGCCATCCGGCTCTGCAGTTACTATGCTGCTACAACAAATTAAATAATAATTTAAGTTCTTATAAGGAAGTTCAAAATAAATGGTATAACAGAGGAACAGGCTTGCTGCATGTTTTTCAGGGGATAAAACACATATCTGGCCAATTCTGCTGATCTGCTCACCGGAAGAACATTCATTAAAACATCACAAACCGTTGTCAGCCAAGTCATGCCACCCTATGTGTCGTCCCCCACAAGGTGTGAGTCAAAGACTTAACAAGAAATAAGTGACAGAGTGCGAGGGTACCTCACGTATGCAACACCAGGGAGGCTACCTGCAGGTTCTCACCAGTATGCCCACGTTTGTCATCATCGGTTTCCCACTCACAGAGTCAAAAGAAATAGTGTCCAGTAAAGAAGCAAGAAGAGCAGAGAGAAAAATCAACTGTCCCAAAACAAAAAACCTCCATGATATGCAAAGAACAACGTGTTCTATGCAGTTAAAATTGAGTTAAGACCCACTATTAAATTGCCCTCTTTATTTGAAAATGTTTAAATGCACAGCATGTTGCTAACCTTTTCCACGAAGGCCAACATGTTTCCTTGCCAGTTACACATGTTGTGGCATATTCATCAGGGGGAAGGGTTCAGTCACTCGCGTCACTGGACAATACTTTGTATGGTGCAGATTGGCTGACAAAGCAAAAAGAACAAGCAAAACAGCAGTTCCTTCTCAATAAAACATCATTAACCAGATGAAAATGTACATACATTAATCATGAAGTTTAATTCACTAGTAATTACCCGGTGTCGGCAGAGGGCTTTTATACCAGCCTACACCAGACCAGACCCCCCGGTGACTGCTGCGTTTCAAAGCTGGGACAAGACGCGGCTTGTTAGCATTGCGGATGCGATAAGTGCATTTTGGCAGGCTACCGTCGCGGCGGTAGCGCCGTTATTGATATGCTGTCATTTCTTATGAGTAACAAGGTGTTGGTAAACGGAACATGCAGGCGAGTAGTTGGTGCCCAGAATAACATAAATATAATGATAAAATAGCAACAGAGACAGTGTGTTTCACCACATTATGTGTGTTGTAGATAGTGAGTACAGATAAGCAAACACTGACTTGAAAGGGTGAATGAAACATATAATTGAGAGTTAGCCTACATTAAGCGGACAGTTGGCACATGAGGAGTTTGAAATTGAGTCGTGAAGGAGTCCAGGAGGATGAAAGGTGCACATTATGTGCAGTGCTTATGTGAGGCTTTGATATTATCTCCACAGGCGTAATGATAAGCAACAGGAGTGCTTTAAATCCAGGAGAAAAGTGATGAACACACCCCAGTTGGTCTGGTGTAGGCTGGTATGAAAGCCCTCTGCCGACACTGGGTAATTACAAGAGAATGAAACTTCATGATTAATGTATGTATATTTTCATCTGGTTGATCATGTTTTATTGAGAAGGAACCGCTGTTTTGCTTGTTCTTTTTGTTTTGTCAGCCAATCCGCACCATACAAAGTATTGTCCCGTGAGGCGAGTGATTAAACCCTTTGCCCTGATGAATTTGCTACAACATGTGTAACTGGCAATGAAACATGTTGGCCTTCGTGGAAAAGGTTAGCAACATGCTGTGCTTTTAAACCGAGTAAGCTCACATTTTCCAACAAGAGGGCAATATAATAGTGGGTCTTAACTCGTTTTTAACTGCATAGAACACGTTGTTCTTTGCATAATGCAGGGGTTTTTTGTTTTGGGACAGTTGATCTTCTTTTTCTCTGATCTTCTTGCTTCTTTACTGGACACTATTTCTTTTGACTCTGTGAGTGGGCAACCGATGATGATAAACATGGGCATACTGGCGAGAACCTGCTGGTAGCCCCCCAAGGTGTTGCATATGTGAGGTGCCCTCTCACTTTTTCACTTATTTTTTGTTAAGTCTTTGACTCACACGTTGTGGGGGAGGATTCATAGGGTGGCGTGATTTGGCTGACAACGGTTTGTGATGTTTTAATGAATATTGAGTTGAAAGTTCTGGGACTGCAAGAAATTGGACAGAGTGCCAGATAGTGGATGAAAAATAGGATTCCCACATTGGAAGCAGATCTCAAGAGTGATATTGAAGAAACTCTCTCATTACCAGGTCTTTATTGTATTGACCACTCTCTTTTGCTGCCAGGTTTGTCATATTCTGTGTTTTAGAAAGCTGGTTTCTCTTTAAGCTTTGGGCAGGGTCATGGACTTTCCTTTGGAGGCAGCTTGGTGAGTGGTAAATTCAACTACGCACCAGGGGCCCCAGAGTTTTTTGACAAACTTCACGTTCTAAGCAGAACGCAGAGTGGCAAAAACTCCGAGAACTCTGCTGGCGGAACGAAGTTTACTGCCCACCCCTAGTTGTCTCCCACCTCCAGACTACGGCGAGGCTCCTACGCATTCTTGAGTTCACTATCAACATGCCTACGTCACACTTGACTCCCTTTCTGACGTTTCCTTTCATCCGCTTCATCCTAAACTCCCCCCTAGTTGTTTTGCCAACCCTACCTCTACATCTGACTTTACCCACTAGTGAATAACAACACAAAGATAAAAACACACCAATGCGTGTAAACCATGTAAACTCTTCTTAAGTCATTTCCTGCACTCTTGACCAAATCCTGGTCATGGGCAACCCCATAGCTGCTACACATGATGCCACTCCCTGCCTACATCATAGAGGGCACCCAGCTTCCCTAACTATTTATGCACATATGAGCCATGTCTCCCATAAGGAATTATCTTCAGACTTAACACACTGCTCAACAAACTAGATTCACTATTGAAGAACCTGCCTCACTTGTAGAAGAGTATTTCCAACTAACCGTTTTTGAATGCTGCAGGGCCTAACAGCTTGCCAATCAATGTCTCTTCCATGGCCTGCTCTACTTGACTTAACAAAATGTTTTATTTCAGGTCACATCTACTTTTTCTTTCTTGCAGAAATGTTTTCCCACATCTACTCAATGAGAGTGCTCAGTTGCTAAATGATTATAACTCTTAGATGTAGCAATACTGAATGAACATTATGCTGCCTAATGTTGGAAATGTAATTCAGTCCACTGCTAAGATATCAACAGCATGCCTATTCTAGTGGAAGCTACTCCTCCCTCCTAAAAAGAAAGGGTGAAAATAAAACATTGATTGAGATCCCTCTGTCTTCTTCTATTTATGAGGTTAATTCCTCCTCCATCCTGAGATGCTCACTCCATAATTGTGGTTCCGTGGTCAAATTCTGCACTGAAATTGCAGACTCTTTCACCAACTACAATCTTGACCTGTTGATAATGGTAGAAGCTTGGTTCAATGAAGCCTCCCAAACATCTATTCACCTTCTCCTGTCACCTGACTATATATTCAGACAGGAACGAGTAGCTAAGACTGATTGCAAAGTGGCCTTGACCCACAAAAACTCTACACCGTGGTACATCTTGGCTTCTGCCCACATCACTTTACAAGAACCTGCAGATAAACCTAAGTCCCTTGCCCCTAAAAAACATATTCACATAATTTATTGATATCCTAGTGAGAATTATTCTTCCATTTAAAACTTCATGTACCTCATGATCTTTGAATTAACTCTATCTAACAAAGACCACATCTGCGTTGGTGACTTTGAACATTCCCTGGGACAACCCCAAAGTCAGTCCTCCACCTTTTTACTTGAAATTGTTTTACTCAACACTGGTTGGTGTAAGCATTATTAGAATCCTCCCTCTCTTTCAATTTGTTGTTCTACTTAAAGGAAGTTAAAATGATATGCCTAGGTAGGAATTTCTTTAGGAGTGCCTGTGTTGCTGGAGGAGGCAGGACTCCATAGCCCATATTCCCTGCATGTTAGAAGTAAGCAGGCCGGAATCACCCTGGTAGGGAGGGGGTGGGCGGGTGGAGCTTTAGTTGATGGCTGGAAGCCTGCAGCATGGGAGATTTTAACTTTGCAAGGAGCATCCATTTTTGCTAGGGGGGATGGACTACATTGCCCATATTTCCCACACACCAGGAGAAGGCGGGCCAGCATCACCCGTGTGGGGACTTAAATTGACGGCTGGAAGCCTGGCGAAGATTTTGTATGAAGCGTCCAGGTTCCTGGAGGGGGCAGAACCCCATTGTGTGTTTGACATTGTCAAACACGCCGGTATAGGCCACTTGCAGAGCAGTGCCTATAGTTCCACTGAACCTGTCCTGTTAGCACTGATGTTTGTTGATGTGTTCAACAAGTTTGAGCTTCCAGTTAAGAGCTCTTTAGATCTATATCAAACTGTCAATAGTAAAAATATGTGTGGGATTTAGAGACATTCTGTCCCTGTTACCTAAGACTGATTGTGACCTGACGACTATTGTTCCTGGACCTGCCTCTCAAATCAATCTCAAGTTCTGGTTGGATCAGTGGGTGGGAGTACCTGGGACATTTGTGTGTCTTATGCGCAACTTGAAAATCAATCTAACCGGTAATTAAAGCCCCCTCTTTGTACAGGTTTTTTTCTTTCCCACCTATACTTCTGGTGATATATCCTGAAGCAGACATTCCTATACCACCTGGTCTGTCCTTCCCTAGGAGTGCATTAAGGTCTCGCAGTGCTAATCACATTTTGCAGGTATATTTAAAAAGGCTTAATTTTTCTCTGGAAGCTACCCTATAGACTGTTATATTGGCAAAAGTACCACCACCGAAGAAGGGGATAGCTAAAAGCACTCACCAATCAGTAGGTGAGAGGAGGGTAGTTTCTATTTGATCATATGAAAATGGTAAAGCACTTTGATTGGATGGGAGGGATAAGACGTGAGTGGTGATTAATTTTGACAAGCTAGAGATTGCTGGTAGATTGCGTTAGCAGTTTTTAGCTATCTATCTACATCACCAACTCATCAATACAGATGTGGCTACTGCGCTTTTTCTACCCCCCTCCCTTCCTACAAGTGCTATATTTTCATCCAGTTTCAGCCACACAGATGGGTTTTGGGGTTCTGTCACACTTTAATATCGCCAACTTCATATCCCATGAGCCACTTAGCTCTTGGGAGGTAACGATTGACTGGACATTTCTGTTTTCATAAATGCCAATGATGACCTGGTCTCTTTAGGAGATGATACTAAGGTGCTCCTAAAAAGACTCTTAACATTTGGGAAATTTTATGTTGGAACAATTGTTGGATAGGTCCTAAGGAAAACACAATATGTGGATGGATTTAATTTTTAATTTGAATACCATCTTCTTTCAAGAACCTTAGGCAGTTGGCAATTCTTTTTTTGTGGATAGATTTAGCACATTTTAATCCCCAGCTACTCCTGCTGTATCTCGTAAAGCTAAAGGCAGTTTAATTACTTTGATCTCCTTTAAACTTGATTGTAGTGTCTCATATTTTGACTCTGGGTCAACTAACATATTAACAGATATATTGTATATTTCTAATAATACCAAACATTTGGTGCTGACAATTTATAACCCCTCCTTTTCAACAGAGCTCAGATTATTTGCTGACTCTAAGGGCCTTGTTAGAGATTTTATGGAGAGGACTATAGTTCTTAGTCCCCTTTGTCCTTTTGGGTGATTTCAATGTACATATGTGCAAGATCAGTGATTGTCCTCAAGGTTTACAATGAGACAAAGAAGCTGTGAGTACCCTTCACACAGAACTTTGTACTCAAGGGGATTTATTAAATAGTATTCTTAATGAGTTTAACTTGGCATTGTCGCTGCATAATGGTGATACTCATCAACCTCTCCATAGGGGACCATCTTTTAAAAGGAGGGGGTCATCTATAGGTATTGATTACATATTTATTTCTGCCATTCTTGTTTCATTAATAAAGGAATTTAAGACCATGCGGAATGAGCTTAGTTATCACAATCCCATAAATCTCTTATTATGTGAGGCTGAGGTGTTGGGTAGACCGCCTAAGCCCACATATTGTGTCTTTCTTGCTAAGAACTGAATAACTTCATTTGATCAAGGGCTAATGAGTAAGTGGGCTAAAGTCGCTCCTGCTAATTTTCTTACCGACTTAATTTCCTTCTGCAGCAAGGAGTTTAATCCGTGTTTCTCTGCAACCTCTACTAATCTTGCAAGTTTAGACGTCTTTGAAGCAATTTGATATATGGATGATTCCTCAGTGTACTCATTCTAGTTGATTTGATAATTAGGTGTGCTCAAGGGCGCATCGAGAACTACGCAGATTGCTGAGTAAGTTGCCTAGGAACAGAGACACTGTGAGGGCCTGCCAGCATAAGTATAACACAGCTATACTAAACATAATAATAATAAGAATAATTTACTCAGACTACTACGCTCACCCAGCGTTCACTATGTTGAGAAATAGTGAATCAACTCATTTTCTCCCAGTCTAAGGCGAATGCTACTTGTTATCATGAACGGGTTTGTAAGGCAGCTGACTCCCCTAATGTGTCCGAAATTAGCACCCCTCCTGTCCTTTTGAACATTTCTATCTGTTTGTATGAAGTTTTGGTAGCTCTAACTTGGCTGACCAATGATGAAGCCCCAGGGACAGACAGGGTTCCTTCTGACCTTTATAAAATGATTCCTATATTATGGGCTCCTTTAATAACTCAGGTAGGCTCTTAATTCTGCAGAAAGAGATGGAATTCCTCTTGCATGGTCCCATTCTATTATTATCCCAGTTTTTAAAAAGGGGACTAAAACGACCCCTGTTGTTGCAAGCCCATTTGTTATTTGACTCTATAGTAAAAGTAATGCTCCTGGTGGTTTTATCAAGACAATCATGTCATCACTGTTTTAATTCCGCCCGGCAGAATTGAAGGGATTTGGTAATTCAGCGTTACACTTGTAATGTGGAATTACTGATTAAATTCCACCCCTCCGCTGCAGAATTAATATGCAGTGGTTTTAATTTTGAACTGGTCTGGAAGAGGGAGCAGAACTCTATGTGTAAAAACGACTGCAGATAAAGTTTAATCTGCTGTGGTTTTTAAACATAGACTTAATGCTCCCTCTTCTAGCCCTGTTTAAAAAGACCACTGAGCAGCAGTGCATACCCAAAGTTGCCCTTACATACTTATGTAAGGGTGCCGGGGGTTATGCACTGCAGTGCAGTGCTTACACCTCAGTGCCCTTACATACTTCCTTGACTCCATCCATTATTGATAACATCAAATCTCTTGGTTTCATTTTAGACTCTTGTCTCAATATGCACAAACATATGCACGCCCTTGCCAGTTGGGGAAATACAAAACTGAGACTGATTCATGGAATTAAACCATTCAGATCTCAAAGAAATGACTCAAGTGTTGATTCATTCTATTCTTGACTATGGCAACGCCATTCTTGCTGCCATTCTTGGATTCACCTTGCCCCTCCAATAGCCTAATTGCAGGCAACAGCTTACTTGATTTCTGGTATTGGACGCTCCAAACACATTTCTGGCTTCATACATAAACCTTTTCAATCTCATCATTCCCACTGAAAATCACAGCCACCTTGTAATGTTCTTCATAAAACATGAACTCATTCTGTAGATCAAGATAGAGGTTTACACATAACACCTCATCCATCAGCCACCCAGGAGCAACTGACTAATGAGGCATGACTTGCATTCCAAATTCTATGTTCTATAGAACTTGGATCACAGTAAAGTGGAGAAGGAGAACACCACACCTCTCCCTTCCAATAATGAAGTGAACATAAGATGCAAAATGAAATGCAGGTGAGATGTTAACAAAGAATATTCATGAATCCACACCAACTCTAATTAACATAATCTTTCATATAAAAAGGTACGATGTCTTCCGACCTCTATGTCTCAGACATGACTTAGATAATTCATCCGACCATTAAGCAAATTGATACAAGGCTTATTCATTTCAGAATTGGATTTGACAATTACAACTCAACTTAAATTCCAAATCTTTCCATTTTCCAAGTTAACAGCATTTCTTAAACATTTCATTACTGGCATTGGCGCAGTAAACTTCGACCATGACATTGCTCCTACAAGAGCCTGACACGAATTAAATCACCCACATTTACAAGAACTTTTTTACTTTTTGGCTTTCAGCAAAATAAACTTTGTTTTTGCGCTGTAAGTTTTCTTCTCTCTTCCTCCAAACACCAATGCTATTGTCGTTCACACCCTTACCCTAAGTCATCCAACCTGGACACAGACTCGTGTTGGGAGCTCTGCCTTTAAATAACTCAAAAGGCGACTTCCGAGTAGAGGTGTGAGGAGTGAAATAATGAGCCAGAGTACATTTTTGTAACTCATCCTTCCAATTCAAAGAATTGATCCTATTTAGTTGAATATTTTCTTTTATGACCCTATTAAATCTTTCAACTGCTCCCTTACTTTCTGGATGACAAACAGAACATGTTTTATAGCAACTGACTAATGAGGCATGACATGCATTCCAAGTTCTATGTTCTATAGAACTTGGATCACTGCAAAGTGGAGAAGGAGAACACCACACACCTCCCTCACAGTTATTAATCCCTCCTCATGGAAATTCCTGCCTTCCAAATGATGTGTACACTAAATTGATGGTTTCAAAAATTTGAAAACAATAGCCCACCAACTATATGAGCCTTATCCTTTTCATCTTTCTAACGAAAATGTAAATGCCTCCCCCATGCATCCTGGCCTCTATAATGATATACAGCGTCTTTGTCCCGTGGAACTTCTAGCTGACATAGTGCTTCTAATAAGTGACCTTGTATTCCCTTACAGTATTCCTTACATTGTTTATTGTCCTGTGTCTTCTTGGCTGATACATTATTTGATATAGCTTGTTTTCTTTGCTCTCTTATGCATTATTATGTTGTCTCCACTTTTTATATTCATTTATTTGTATTTCTTGTTCTTTTTAATGCTGTTGTTTTCCACCTTGCTTTTTGAAGCACTCTTGGGACTTGTAGGCACTACACAAAAATGCTAGATAAGTAAATGAATTCCACTGTTTAAACTAGAGGCCACGTTGCTTTACCTCACCCTGTACTTTGAACTTATGATGTGCAGGTCCTTCTTTATATGTCTAACTATGTCTTCGTTGTTGATGCCAGGCTTCGGATGGCATTTTTTTGAAGGCAATACTAAATATTGCTGCTTTAAATTGTATTTGCAAGTGTTCAGCAAGCTGAGCTTTTTGGTGGAAGACTAAATGTTATGTAGGTCCATAGTAATGACAGCTACAGCCCATCAGTGCTCAGTATGATCTTCTCTGAGTATGTGCCTATAATGAGTGAATCTCCACTTCCAATACTGACTTTGAATGATATGTAAAATGAAGAAAGCGCAAAGACAAAGATAAACTCACCAATCATTTTCAAACTGATCCTCCTCAAGCAGGGTACAGAGGCAATGAAGCTACTGAATGTTGGCTCAGTAATTTCTACTGTGTCCATCTCTTAGTATCCATGCAGGTCTTCATACATATCTTCTTCTCCGTCTATGGTTCAGAGTTTATCATCTTTTGCAGTGTATGTCCACTTCAGAGGTTTGGTGAGACTGGATCTTCCAAACATGAGAGGTAGGGTATTCCTCTATTGTTGAGTGGAGGGTGTCCTAGTATGCCCTCAGCACTTGAAACAGTGCTTTTGCTAGTGTTGTGCCCTCTGCATTTGTGTAACATTAGGGGTTTTGGGACTCCCCACGAATATGTCATCTAGGTCCAAGACTATATGGCACAGAAGGAAGAGATTACTTTTATTCATTAGGAATCAGGCATATTCATCCATGAGTACTAGGAGGTTTTTCCCAGGTGCAGGGGACCGAAGAAATAGATGTCTACCATGACCCATACCTTTTTGGGTTACTCCAACATTATCAGAGGCTGTGGTCTCAATGCTGTAGAGATGCATTTTCCTATGGGACATGTCTTTAGTTCCATTTCAACCATGCTGTCTAGTTTCAGGAACCAAAGTCAATCCCTTAGCACTCACTTGGTGATCAGAATTCCTCTGTGTTGGCGAGTTCAATCTCTTGTTTTTCTACGCTCCTAGGGAGAACAATTCTGTAAACCCCTCAGGATGAGTCCTTCTTTTGTGGTTGCTAATTTTTCATGAATGTTGACAAATGCTTTGATTTCTTATGGGTCTTCCCCGAGACCTGGTTGTGCCTCGACATTTGTGTCTTGATCAGTTCCGGTATGACCTCGAGATCTTGACTTCATCAGTCACTGTTTTGGCCTGTTGAAGCGACAGGGCTGTTGGCATGCTTGTGCTGAATAAGAAGGGTTGGTAATCCTCAGCAACAGAGGGTTTGGACTTTGTTGCCTTCTAAGGGTGCTTTGAAAAGTAGTCTGCAGGGTTCAGCTTTTTTCCTGGCTTAGAAATGATTTGGTAGTCGTACTCCTGCAGTCTTACTCCCCAACGTTAGATTCTCAGGGGCATTTTTGCTTTGAAGATCCCAAATATGGTCAGGAGGGCCTGGTGATCAGTTATGATGGTGACTCTCTTGCCATACACAAACATGTGAAAGTGTTCACATGCCCACTCTACTGCCAGGCCCACTTTTCGAGGTGCAAGTGTGCCTTTTTTATGTGCAATATGCTTTGGCTGGGGTATGCAACTACTTGACATGGGAATTCCAAGCCTTTACAATGTTCTAGTATGGCTAGCGTTAACCGTCACCTCTGTATGTAGCTTCAGGTCGAAGCATGACAGCTGTAATTTCTATTGCCTCCTTGATGTTCTGGAAGCTTTTGCTGCACTCAGACGACCACCTCCATTCTGTGTTTTGTTTCATCAGTTGTCTGAGAGGGGTACTAATGGTATTCTTTAATGTGCCTCGTGAAATCGCTACCCATACTTCAGGGGCGGTTCCTGTTCAAGGGTGTTGGGGCTCCGCCCCCTTTACTTTCAGGGTCAAAATAAAAGCAATATTAAAATAGCTTATTTTAAAAAATAAAACAACCCCACCTCCCCAAAAAAAAAAAACAGGTAACACGCTTAACTTACCCTACTGGGGTGCTGTTGCACACTGCCACTCACTCTGCTTGTCGCTGTGATGGCAGTGATGCTTTCCATAACCTTTGTGCCTGACTTTGGGCACGGGGCGGGCCCAAACTCAAGAAAATTTGCCAGGCTGACGATCTCACAGCCCTGAGGCCTGTGAGGTCATCAACTTGGCAAAGACATAGCAGGGCCGGCTCTAGGCTCACGGAGGCCCTGAGCAGGGAGTGTATGTAGGGGGCCCGAGGCCGCCAAATCCCTGCCAGGGGCCGCCACGCAAATATGTATCAAAGGATATATATTGGCGTGGCGGCCCCTGGGGTTTGGCGGCCCTGTGCAGGTGCACAGCTTGCACATGCCTTAGGCCGGCCCTGGACATAGCCTCGAGGACCAGTCTCCACCTCCTAATGACATTGGGGTAAAGTTAACCAGGCAGAAGTCCTGTAGTGCCAGGGGCTTCACGTCAGTCAGAGAGTGGAGACGATGGTCACCCCAGCCTTTACCAACTCGTCACAGGATGAGTTGGGAAAGGGTGTGATAGAGGCTGCCGGAAGACAGGAAATGAGTCTGCGCAGTTTGTCATCAGGTTTTTGAAGACACTGTGCAGTCTCAAGGTGTCTTCTTCCCATGCAGCAGTTAATGCAGGACATCATTTCGCCAGCAGACTGATATGGCGAAGATGTAGCACACTGCAGGTGCGTTTGTCTGTGGAAAGGAGGCGCCTTCGCCTAGCTTGAAGCGTCCCTCGAGTCCAAACGGTGCCCTGCAGCCTTCAATCCTGTGAGTGGACTACTAGAGGATGTGTGTGATAAATGTGGCATGAGGCCCGTTCAAATTAACTCCTGTTTCATTCCTTGACTGTTATTTAGCTCCTTCATACGGCCTGAAAGTTTTTTTTCAAGCTAGCAGCTAATTTTATTGGACTGTCTGTGTGGACTTGTGTAAAGATGTTTGGCGTGTGTCAACTTGCCAAAAAAAATAACATCAGTGAGTCCCAGGGCATAAATTGGATATTGGGAAGCTCAAAGAAGGAGAATAAAGATAAAATAAATGGTACGCAGTGTGACTTGTGGAAAGTTGTTCAAACTATTGTGTAAATAAGGTTTTCAAACAACATTTAAATTAGTATAATTACTGCAAGTGTGTGTGGGGGGGGGTGTGGGGGGGAACCTAGGCCGTCACCAAGAGTGTTCTGGAGAGGTCAATGGCACCAATGCGAGAATGCATTTGTCTGGGAATGTCCTACAAGGTAGACTTTTATAAAGCTGTCCTCACTTCTGCAGTTTCTGGATGAATTCAAATTGCACTCTCTAATAAATCCGCAATGAATTAAGGGAGGCTGGGGACAGCATATAGGTATTGGAAACATTTGCCACTTAGAGACTGCTGTGATGTTATTTTACTGTGTGTTGTGCCCTGTGAACTTACCTACTATGGTTCCTGCATGGCTTCACAGAGGGCATCTGGTCTTGCTAAAAAATGCGGAATTAGGCGCCTTAGGGGTCCTTATAGTAGCCAACATATCACACTAGCTACCAATTCCAGCTTTTCAACTCCCCACAAAAACTTTGTGGTCAATGCTCCATGCCCATTCGATACATGGCCTCTTTGATGGAAATTTGGAAGACTGTTGTTATTGTAATTGTCGATTTTCTGGGGAGATCTCAGCTGTGTCCACACAGATAGGAATTTTGGCTAGTAACTTGTAGTCTTAAAGTGTTACTCAATATATTTTTCTTTCTTCCCCATAATTAGTATTCACTTTAGACTCTTGAACAGGGTGCAAGAGCCTGTCACTCTTTGGAATGTACAGGTCCTGCACATTTCAGCCCTCAAGGTTGACCATGCAGATACCTCCAGCTGCTTTGCATCGAGACACATATTCTCTTTGGATGGCTTGTGCACTTTCTGCGTGGGCAGATCAGCACACCAGTTTGTGGATACAAGTTATGTGTGCACGTTCATATAAAAAGGTATTTTTTTCATTTATCTCTGTTTGCTGCATTTTTGCCAACTCTAAGCGACAGGCTGGTTTTCATTGTACACTATTGTCTAAGTGTACTCAGAGCGTATCCGGCCAGTTGTGTATGCATGCTGTATGTTTGCATGCCCCACGTTTTCAGCTTAT
The DNA here is from genome assembly GCF_964261635.1 of Lissotriton helveticus. Taxonomy (NCBI): domain Eukaryota; kingdom Metazoa; phylum Chordata; class Amphibia; order Caudata; family Salamandridae; genus Lissotriton; species Lissotriton helveticus. The sequence goes on from NC_136065.1 coordinate 1,289,969,470, forward strand.
CAAGTGCAGTATTAGCTTGTAGATCATTTTCCTAGAGCATATACTATAACAAGGCTCTTCGTGTTCCGAATAATATATGCATAAACTTTGTTTAGTCGCACGCGCACACTGTGTATGGCGTATTTGTTACTGAACTATGAATGAGTATAGTATAATGTATGCATAATATTAATGTTTTATTTTGACACCTTGATTGTATATTATATATGTTGTGTATAGTTTATGTGGGCAAACTGGGCATGTACATTGTGTTTGCCTGGGAAATGGTGACCTGCCTACCAAAAAATATCATGACCCCTTAACGTGCCCCCCCGACCCTTCAGCCAAGCCAAGCTCAGCCCCACCACTATCAAACTTCACCAGCTGCCACTGCCATGCTTAAAAATGACTGTCGTGCTCCCACATCATGTAGGGGGCTATATGGGTGAGTGTTGTGACTTTGTCTAAGTCTCGTATCATCTGATTTCCAAGAAGATGTATGTGAAGAAATGTAGTATGGTTTTGTGGAATACACAATTCCCAGCGTTTAGTGTGATACCCAGTCCACAAATAGTTGGTATACTCAGTAAAGGGCAGCATCATCTTCTGGTTTTGATGCTGTATATAGGAAGATGCAGTCACTGTAGTTGCGGAGGTTTCTGCTTTCTCTGTTTATGACTTCTTGAAGGTAGAATGCTTCTCATCTGTGCCCTTGTGCTACTTGGCATATTGCTTCATTGAGGAGCACTTTGACTCGGACGTTTTCCATTTTTCCCAGTCATTAAAATAGCATTGGGAAATCCTGTGTAACAGTAAGACTGATCTGTTAATTATAGCTGGTGACTATTAGTCCCATTGCTGCTTTGGTGAGGTTTAGAAGACATGCACCTTGTATCTTTCCTTGATTTGCATCTCAAGGTTGCTTCAAATGACTCTAGGCTCTGGAGGGTTTGGACGCTGCCTACAGATAGATTTGGACAACAGTTGGTTTCAGGTTTGAGGTTAGCCACATCCTTTTGAATTCCTTTACATACATCAAGTTGATTTGTGATCCTCTGTCGAGGATGAATAATACTGGGGGGATGTTTGCTTTCCTGTGGAATACAGAGCATTTGCTCTCTGGTGCTCCGGTTTCAACTTGGCAACTTTACTTGTTGAAGTAGTTTACGGCTAGTATTCTTAGCCTCGTTGGTGTCTTGATGCAGAGTATGCCAGGATCTGATATTTGTTCATCTACGGCATGCAGTTCAATGACAACCTTTTTTCCTTAGTGTTAAAGATGGGCTGCATTTTCCTTTGTATCTGAGGGGATTAGCTTCTGCCTTTGCCCACGTTTATATTTGTGTATGTGTCTCGGCAAGGTGTGGCTTGTGTTTCATGTGAGTCAAGGGGCTTCAGCTGTTTTCCCTTTGGGTGTCTGTTGATTTGCCTTTCCAGGTCATTCTTCTGCAATATTGATGGACCTGAAGTGGTTTTCCTTCGCACATCCTTTGCATGGCCCCCCAATGTCTGGGTATTTCCAGCCGCAGCCCTTGCAGGTAAGAGCGTTGGGACCAGGTGGGGGAGGAGGGATTTCGACAGACGAAGACGTTAATTATTTATTTTTCCCTCTTGATCGTCTGTTAAAATACCCCCCCCCCCCCACCCCTCCCGGCCCTACCGCCCACCGCTCTTACCTGCACGGGTCTCAGCTGGGTATTTCCCTTCATGCAGATATGTTAATAGCACATCCTGGTGTTGTTTTATGTTTGTTTCTGCTCGGGTTCTTCTTTCTTCTCATGGGTAGTACCTTCTCCATGGAGGTTTTGCTGGATTCCATCATGGAAGGTTGTTTCTCTGATCTCTCCTCGGCTCTTGCTGTGGCCAGCATTTTTACTAGAGTGCGTGTCTTTGAGCATCTGTTTAAATGATTTGGAATGACAACCATCTATAATGCATAGGTGCATGACTTCCCTATCTTTCACCTCACTGAACCGGCACTGCTTGAGATGTTTTTCTAGTGACTTTTCAAATTCATCCATTGTCTCAGCTGGGTGTTGGGCTGCTTGTTAAACATGTATTGTTCGTAGTCAACAGTAGTCGAAGTATCGAACTGTTTTGCTGGTCGGTGTCTTTTATTTTTTGGTATGTCGTAATTTCTTCTTTTTGGAGTTTGTTGAAGACTTCTGTCACCCCATCTCCTGTCAGGTTCTTTAGGTATCTTATTATAATGATATCTTATATATACTCCAGTGCTTTAATAAAATCATCAAATTTAACAATCTATTCTGCCCACCTCACTATAATATTTTTATTTTTCCTGTGTAAAAGGCAGAAGTGATTTTAGAAACGAAGTAGATTCATATTTCATTCGCTGCAAAATTAAATTTAATTTCTTTATTTTTGTTCATTCCTATTCTGTTATAGACTTTCAGTTTCAAAATGTAATTGGAAAACATTTTCATTATAAATATAATGTGGGTTATGGCCTTAATTATGAATATTACAGTTGCCCAACAGAGAAATCAATGGAATTACTCATGCGTTGGCATGTATTCATTGTGCATGTTTCCACTGTTCTGCACATCACCTTAAGGTCACTTCAAAGTGTTTTGTTTTTTTACTGTGTGAGCGGGAGATGTTCATTCATAATCCAATCTTTCTTCTAAATCACACTAAATGAGCTGCATCATTCTAAACACTCTTTCTAAATTGCAGTACAATTATCCACCATGCGATACATCATATTGAAAATAATACAGCAGAAGTCAGAGTGGAGATTTCTTCCACCACACAGCAGCTTAACGCAGCAGAAATGTAAACTGGTGAAATGATAGATGTTAGCTTGTCAGTTTACATGTCTGTGACCTCTGAGCTGACAGTGCACATCAAACATGTTAGTGCACAGGAGAAGGGGAATTTCTAGTGCTCCATTCATCCATGGATTGTGCATGTATGAGGGGCACATTTCATTGCCGCTCCTTTCATGCATGCCCTATCAATTGATATGCTGCACATGCCCAGTGCAGGGCACACATGTCTAGGATAGGGAACTGCTTTGGTCACGACACGTTTTCTAGAGTCGCCGCAAATTTGTGACAAAGGGTCATCCACTCGCCTGTCCTGACTTCTAATAGGGATATCTTCAGGTGCTAACATGCAGACAAACGTATAAATTGCAGCACAGTAGATGCAAGCACCCCATTGGTTGCACCCCTTATATTCTAATTTATACCCATGCTCACAGGGGTTACTGAGTCGCTCATCCTTCCATGCATGACACACAGACAGGGGCAATTGAACAAATTACAGCTTCTGATAACAGCTAAAAATGATGAAAATAGTTGATTCATTTGCTTTTGTGTGCTGTCCATACTTTACTGTCAATACATGTTTGACATGTTTTGCAACACTATGGATTTCATTTGCTTAGTGGCAACCCCTGCATCACATGTTGTAGACTTTTGGTGATAATGTGTCTATGCCTGGCTTAATAATGACCCAGCATTGACATTTACTACATTTTCTTCACTTTGTTTTGTCTCTGTTGCATCATGGTGTCACTCTGGATATTATTCATCCTTGACTTATTATTCTTACAATCTCTTGTAGTGAAATCCATTCCATTAAATATATGCCTCTGGTGTATGACTGTTGATATTTGGACATGAAAAGCAGAATCTTTGGTCCGTGTTTGATAGAATGCTCAGCGAAATTGGCAGATAGATGATTAGGAACCTAAAGATTGAATTGAACAGGAAATTTATCATTCAAGGACAAACACGATTTTTTCATGAAATTGCTAGCTTCTGTTTCAGGGAAGTGATATTTAAGGGCTAATTCCAGTTATTACCGGAAAGTATTGGTGATTCTAGTTTCTTGGCACTAGAGGGTACATAATCCTATGCGTGTTGATTGATGTTTTATGAGAAGGAATGTTATCATCAATATTAGAAAACTTTCCAATAAATGACTCACAATCTACTTAGATGGAACAGGGTGGAAAACGAAATGGGAAAACTAGGTTACATACATTCTAAAAAATATCATATTCTGACTTCAACTGTCTATAATACATGCAGCCCTTCTTCTAGTTGTTCAAAAAAATGGTGTGAAAACAATTATTCCAGATCTCTTAGGAAGCAGTGAATCCCAATAACCCTTAGTGAGAGTAAGATTTGCCTGGAACACCATACAATGATTAAATTATTTCAATACTGGCCCTTCAGAACTTCTTAATTCTTAGCCAGAATATGCTAAATTTGTTCAGTATGATTCAACATTTGTTTCTTTTTAAAAACAATGAAACAATGATCAGGGGTAGAAACCCATAGTTACCCCTAAAGAAAGTTGGGTATGTTTTCCTTGCTCACTGTCAGTTATTATGCCCACCACTTTTAAACTGCACCAGCTGCCACTGTGGGTGATACTTGGTTATGTACCTGACTTGTAGAAGTTTAAGTTCACAGAGGGATGAGAGTCATACCTTTGAATCTTGAACTCTGAAGTATCACCCTCCTTTGAATATGAATGTATATACCAGTCAAAAGGGCAGGCCTTGCAGAATGTTCCTCAACTAGAACAATAGAAACTGCTATTGCAACCATCACTGCTTCCAACTACCAAATGGAACTGCTCAGGAACAAACCAATCGACATGCTAAACCTGACCCCAGTACACAACCTCACACAACACAGAGTCCTGTACATGTGCTACACAATCACTACACATACATGCACCCGCCATGCACAAGGGCTGTCAGTGCAAGTTTCTAGGTTCCACATAACAGCACAACTTTACATGAGAGGATTAAATGGCACTACTTTTGTTTACAAGAGAAAAAGGTCTGATTGCACTATTAATTCACGAAACAAAGTAGGCTGCTATCACCATTTTATCTACTCCATGTCACAGAAAAGGTCTAGATCTGGCATTACCAGGAATATGCCTAGTTCTCTACACATGTGCAAGATTATCATGAGAACAAGTCCAAAATAATAGTCAAGATACAAGTTTCACCTGCATATAAATTTATATTGAGAGATTTTATTAGGATACTGTAACGGTAAACCTTTAGTCCTTTTGCACATGACTGCTGGCCGCATTATGCACAGTCTCCTATGTGGAGGTATTTGCACTGATTTTTTTTATACTGTCTGCATGGAAATGTTGTTTTAAGAATTGTTATGATGCTGCTGTGGTTGTATTTTTATTGTAGGGAACCGATGACGTGTTTGTATTTTATTTTATTACTAAACACAATAGGATTATTACTATTTCAAATACATTCTCTTTCTGAAGCTGGATGAAGTATATAAGGATTGTTATTGCACATTTTAAAGTAGATGTTTTACTGTTATTGCATCTCTGTCTGTGTACACTTTGATGGTCAATGATAACCGAATAAAGTACATACTACTCCATGTTTCACATGCAGTTTCACACTCAGAGCAGGGGTGCATTCTCTTTATCAAGAGGAGTATGTACCTGGCCCAAAAACTTCCATAGATTGCATTACAGCATCTGGGAAGTTGGATTGGATTATATCACAAGTTTAAAAAAAAACTGAATCGGGTTCATGGTATTGAGGATATTTTCCTTTCGGCTTTGAACAGAGTGAAGGAGAACCCAGTTTTGATACAAACAAGTCCATTATGAAGAGCGAGACAAGTTACACCGTACACTGAAGCTCATGGTGGGTGACTGTTAACTAAGGGGTAGTTTGGTTTGTAGGCCAGTGATTATTTCTATAAGGCCCAACGTTAGCAGGTTAGTACAAGAAGTAATACTTCAAGAGGGAGACAGTAACCTCTAAGAATATATTTCTTATTTGTGCATATTTATTGATGCACAGATGCATATGTTCCATTCTCTAGCTAATCATCCACCTAAACCTTACAGCAACCTGCAGAGGGAATTTCTCTGTTACCAAAACTTGCCCTGTCCCTAATACCCCATTATTTTACCCTCCTATTCAAGTAATGGGAAAAGGCGAAGTAAGTCAAAGACTGTATTCTGTTTCACATACATTATATTAATGTCTGGTTTAAGACATGCATATGCTCTCTGGGGTTTAAATATATAAAGTGAAAAAATCTAGAGGTACACAAACTTAAATATGATATGGTGATACCATACTATGAGCCTCAAAATGTACGCGAACCTCCTCCAGGCTTCTAATACGACACTTACCATCTTTGAAGCCACTTTTCACCATGCACATCCCTCAACCTGAACATAAAACAACCAACCTGCATCATTTTTCCCAGCTCAACAAACAGGCTCACAACTCATCCTGACAGGAAATACCCGACAATTCTGAACAAATAGCCTATGAATTATAAGACAAGGGCAAGCCCCCTCTGTTTGCACATTCTATCCAATGTACCAAAATGTGGCTGTATAATGAGAATTAATTTGACTCTTACCCACTACTACCTACACTCATAGGCACTTTAAGCCACGAGTTATAGTTCCTTAACGTAAGTATAACTATAACTGCTGAATTTCTATAGTTTTGTGTGTAAAATGTGAACCCATCTATAACGTCCCAGTAACCTTTGTTTTTTTCAAACACATGCAAGTACCTTTTTTGTCTTATTAAAACCATCGCAAAATGACTTTTTACAGTACACACAAGAGGACATATTGCAAGACGAATAGAACCGAGGTGCATAAAAATACCTCAAAGTTGAGCATAAGAATACATTTTTCCTAACTAGGATGGAGCCCTTCAGGTTCCATAAAAGAGTCAAGTGGTTATAGCAGAGGACATACTACTATTCAATAAATATCTATATGCAAAACATTCACCAAGGTTGACAATAGAGCTTCCCACAAAACCCCATACAATACTTCAAAGTGCCAGTAAAAACATCACCAAGTGACATTTTACAGTACATACAAAGAGACATATGCAATGCAAATAAAACCTATGTTCATAAAAATACCTCAAAGTTGAGCATAAGAACACATTTATCCTAGCTCAGCGACAGCCATACAGGTTCTATAAAAGTTCCAAGTACTTCTAGCAGAGGACATACTCCTATTCAATAAAAATCTATATGCAATAACGTTCACAAACATTAAAAATAGAGCTGCCCACAAGAACCTATATAATACTTCAAAGTACTTTTGAACAAATAGCCCTGCATTAAGCTATCCCACAATGAGCCATACTAAGTAATTTAAAGTGCCATGTGTATATTTTGCCATAGTTGTCCAGTCATATAACTTATTCAGGCAATAACAAAGATAGTGCCAGGTGCATAGACATAGGAGAGAAAAGCAACCTAAAGCTCATAGTAGAAAAAATATATATATCTATATATATAGCAAGGGAAGTCTCCCGAAACGCGTCGAGTTACTTTTTTGTTGCCGGTCACGGAATAAAATCCTTCTTGATGCAACTCGAGTTCGTGTTCTTTCATACTGCCTTGGATGCAAGGAATAAAGTGTGGATTCTTGAATTGATATATATATATATATTTTTACTAGTTATTTTTAGGACCTAGTTTCCATGAGAAAAGTGTTTTCTTGACTTGCTCATAACTCTGGCGCTGTTTGACGGATCTTCACGAAATTTTCACAAAAAAGTGCCCCACCTTTTCTAGTTGTGTATGGATTGTTTCAAGGTAATCCAGCAAGTGGGGGCTGAGAAAACGGGGAGTTTCAAAAAAGTGTGTTTCCAATTTTAATTCCCATTGAGATTTTAGAAACGACTACAGCATGATCCACCAAACAGAATTGCACCAAATTTGACAGAAAGCTAGATTTTGTCCCAGAAAGCATACTTTTGGGGATTTGGTGTAGCTCTGTTCAGTAGTTTTTGAGATATTAAAGAAAAAAGAAACATGGATATCTAGGGATGCGGATCTTCCGTGGATCCTTGCCCAGGGATCCGCGGAAGCCATGCCTCACCAGCAAGGCCGTGATTGGCTCGTCTCAACAGTAGGAGAAAGTTGCAGATGCCATTTTAGATATCAGGGAACAGTCCCCAGTTGGAAAATTTCTGATGTAATGAAGTACAAGGGGTCAGGGTAGAGGTACCCTTACCCCATGGGCGCATTATAAGGGTCTGTGAGGGACCCCATGATGGGTTAGGAAATACCACAAAATGTTTTTCATGGTTCGCAAATCTGCTGTGACACTCAGTCCTAGCCCTGTGTAAAATTGTGGATTTGCTAATTCTGCGGAAAAGAAAATGTGCAGACTCTCTTACACACTCATATATCTACTCACAGACCCACTGAGATACCCTGGCACCCACTCACCAATGCACTCAGATGCTCATGCACCCACTCACAGACGCACTGTCACATGCACTCACAGACCCAATTACACACTCACATGGACACTCACTCACCCACTCACACACCCACTCAAACTCTGACAGACCCACAAAGACACTCGCACACCCACTCCCAGACCCACACCACCATTCACACACACTCACGCTCCCTTGCAACTACTCAACACCCACTCACAAACCCATACAGCCACACACACACCCACTCACAAGACCATACAATCACTCACATACCCACTTACATACCCATACAACCACTCACGCACCCCATACAACCACATACACACCCACACAGTTACTCACACACCCTTAGAACTACTCACACACCCATACAGTCAATCACATGCCCACCCAGCTGCTCACACTTCCACCCAGCTACTCATACACCCGTACAACCATTCACATGCCCACTCACACACCCATTCAGTCACTCATAATCTCCACTCACATACCCATACAACCACTCACACAGCCACATAACCACTCACACACCCATAGATCTACTCACACACCCATACAACTACCTCAAATCCCTAAACATTACAAGGACATAATAGTTTGAAAATAGAATTTTAAAAACATTTAAAATTCACTGAAAATGGCAAAGGTTACAGGGACATTATAGTTAGAAAATAACATTTAAAAAAACCTTAGGAATTCACTGAAAAACACACACAGAGCCATAAAAATTCCGCAGTTATAGTTACTTGAGCTAACTATAACTTATGCCTCTGCAGTGCACTGCTTATGACCTCACATATGACATCACTCATGACATGGTTGGTGACATCCCTCATGTCATCCCAAATGGCATCACCAATTACAGCACTCATGACATCATCCACAGAGCTACTCACTGACCCACTCACACACCTATACATCCTCTCATACACTCACTCACACATCCACAGAATTATTCACATACCCATTCACTTACTCATACTGCCACTCACACACCCACTCACTCATCCATACAACCATTCACACACCCACTTACTCACCCATACTGCCACTCATACAGCCACTCACTCACCCATACAGCTAGTAACAGAGCTACTGACTCATCCATACAGTCACTCACACCCATGCACTCACCCACACAACTACTCACATACCCGTTCCCACATGCATACAATCACTCACACGCCCACTCGCTCACCTATACAGACACTTACACAGACACTTTCTGTGCAATACTACCACTCATCCAACCATACAGCCACTCACACAGCCACTCACCTACCCATACAGTCACTCACACCGACCCACCTCTACAGCCACTCAAACAGACACTTGCCCAGCAATAAAGTCACTCACACACCCAGTTATTGACCCTTCCTGTCACTCAAACAGCCACTCACACACCCATAGAGCCATCTCACACACCTACTCACACACAGAAACACACAGTCACACAGTTACCCACATAATATTTCTTGGAAATAGTATCTATTGACTTCAATAAAGAAAGTGAGTTACTGTTCAGTGCCCATAAAAGTAAAATGAAACAAAAAAATCGAAAATATAACAAAACTGCCACATCACTGTAGGAATCCACTCACAATATGGGATGCAAAAACGTGGTCACAAATTTGCTGACCAATTGGATATATATACGTGAAACTCAAGTGGGTTGTATTGAGAGGTTTCTGGTGAGCCAGGCCACATTTATTTAGTATAAGCCCCTGGAAGTCTACCCCCAAGGCTGCGTTTATAAAAGGGAGGTGGCCTGCGCAGCTCACCTCCCCAAGCCATTAGAGGCACCGGGGAGCCCATCTCCAGGACTGATCTAATTATTTATGGGGAGAGGGGGCCTGCACAGGAGCTTCCCTAAACCAAAAATGGTCCATTGGAGCTCACCCCCGCTGCATGCTCAGCAGCTATGTCCCGGGGTACACACCCACGGGACTTAGCAGTTTCCTATACACATTACATTTTAACATTAGATGGAAAAGCTCTAGCCGAAGTAAACTCAACTTCTGTCCCAGCACTGCTCTGTTCAGAAGACATTCCCCTGATCTCATGTACACCAAATAGCTAACAGGTCCTTATTGATAATTTTGTTTAATTTATGGACAGTCTGGACCGTGAAACCAATATTATCAAAACCCATTATCAAAGATGTAAAATTAGGCCCATCTTAATTAAGAGGCAAAACATTTCAAAGGTCAATTCATTTTCAAATGTTTGAGTAACTTTTCAAACCTACTGTAGTTGGCTGCCCTGTTGTTCAAATCGCTCCCTCCATTTCAGTACAGGCTCTGTTTAAACTGGCTCTAAATGTAGGTAGCAAGCCTGCATTTCCCCTGCTTGTCGTCTATGAGTTCAAATGTCTTCCTGTACTTATGTATGGGTTTGCAATGTGGGTCTATTGTGGTGGTGATAGATTATATTAGGAGGAGAATTGCTTTTGCAGGGGCTGCTGGTTTCAGGCCCATGTAGCTCCCACTATTATCTCCATGAGGAACCAGGGTTAGCCTTTGTGGAAGACCACATAAGGCTTGCTCTTCTTCTTTTCTGAATTGCATTGTGGGGAAACTAAAAGTTATCATTCAACCACAAAGTTATCACTGATTGTCTTGCCTGTGATTTTGGGTGTAAGATTCCTGGGTTGAATTTCATTAAGAAAACTGTGGAAACTCTCGGCAAACTTGATCTGTTTACATCACCTTTTACTCTTTTTAAATGGGGTGGTGCCAGGGTTAGAGAGCTATTTTTGAGGTCTGTATTTGCCAACAGAGAGAGCAGGGAGCCGAATAATCAAGTCTTGAGGTATTTAGCTGCCATGAAAATCTGCATCAGTCCTGAACCCTACATATCTGCAGTAAATAATGTCTGGGAATGGACACTCCTAACTAAATTTCGTTTAAGTTCCATCAGAAGTATTCTTTGTTTTTTTAGGGCGGTTTGTTCAAAGTCTTTTTAGATTTGCCCTTGTTATGAAAACTCTCCCCAGAAGCTGCATCATGTTCTCTTTTTCTGTAAATGTTACCAATCATTTAGCGTAAAAGTCTAGTACCTGTTCTTAAAACATATCGCTTTTATTAAAATAGACTTGCACTTTATTTTCTTTGTATCTTGTCTGACCCAATTGTGTGTTACTCTGTGGGCTGCTTTATGAAAAATACAATATGTTGGCACAATGGAATTGATTTTAGGCCCTTACTTATGTAATTATGCACTTTATATTGAATGCACATTACGTAATTTGTTAGTATGCTTTGTAGTTAGTCATAGTAATAGTGTGATTTTAGCTTGCTAGGTGCTTTATGTAAATTATGATTATTTTTATATAATCGCATAAAGATTATCAATCAAGGGAGAGGATGTACCCTAACAAATAGAGCTGTCGAACTTGTAGAAGGGGAACCGGGTTCGAGTCTCGGCAGGAACACTCAACATCCTGTGATTCTGAGCAAATCATCAAGGGTCATATGTAGGAAGCCTAATTGCGATCGCAATTAGGGCAGTGTGGCATGCAGCACACAAAAACCCACATGCAAAATAAGGAATCGCAATATTTGCAATTCCTTATTTTGCAATTGCATTTAAGGAATCGCAAATTGCGATTCCTTAAATTTAATGTAGGAAGCACCCAAGTTGTGCGAATTTTGGCTTAAGGAATCGCAAAATAGAAAAATGCACTTTTTGGCATTTTTCAAAGCGCCATGTGGGTCACATACATGCCCTTATGGCATGTATGTGGGCCACATGTGCACACATGTTAATTTCAGGGGTGCAAAAGGGTGTCCTATTGACACCCTTGCAACCCTGAAATTGCATTCTCAATTTGAGATTCTCTAATTGAGAATCGCAATTTGAGAATGTCTTCCAATTCATTTCTTTGGGCCTTCTAGCACATGGAAATGAATGAGAAGGTATTCCTATTTGTGAATCTCAATTTGCGATTCACAAATAAGGAATAAGTGAATTCACAAAAAAAATTGCTAATCCTACCTATATTGCGTTTTGCAATTCTCTAATTGCGATTCCCTAAAAATCGCAATTTGAGAATCGCAAAACACAAATTACCTACATAGGGCCCTAAATCTCCCTGTGCCTAACAAAAATGTGTCTGTCTGTAACACAACTGGTGCTCAGGTAAAGTCGTCTTCTGATACCTTTGGGTCGAGTTCGGAGAATATAAAACTCAAATAAAAAAGAATAATAATACTATATATATATTGTTGTTGTTTGTAGCTGAATAAAAGTACCTGAATCACCGATGGTTTTGCCGCCTTCTTCCTGACCTTGTGGGAGTGAATTCTCTGATTTACGTGGATGTCTGCTGCCACGGCTGGCATCGGCACTTCGGGCAGGCGAATGGCGTTAATGGAAGTACAACCTTGGAGGAAATAGATAGATAGATAGATAGATAGATAGATAGATAGATAGATAGATAGATAGATAGATAGATAGATAGATAGATAGATAGATAGATATAAAAAGGAAACAGAGAACTCTAGGTAGTTCTCAAGTTTAGGTGGAAAGGAGGCACAGTATTACAGCTTTGAATTGGTAAAATACCAACGAAGCCAACATGAAATGAGTAAAAGCAACCCCTGACACAGTGTTTTGCTCTAATTAGAGCTATTCAGAGCGGTATAGTTTTGTCCAGACACAAGGGAGCACCCAGTAAAAGTTAAAAAAAATACCCTTTCAGGCATAGAGTGACAAATAAATTATGTAAAAAAGAAGCAGAGAACTCTGGGTAGCTCTCATGTTTAGGTGGAAAGCAGCTCCTGTATAGAGCACTCTCAACACGAGCGACACTCTAGATCTGCTCACCTCAAATGTCTGCTTTTCTATCAAAGTCTTTAAGCATAGGATTAGCCCAATGCCATCCACGCTGAGCTAGAAATGGACAAAGTCTTTTGCCATTTCTACAGCAAAGAATTTAGGCATAGGACTAGCACAGTGCTGTTATATATATATATATATATATATATATATAAATATATATATATATATATATATATATATATATATTATATATGTATATGTGTATATATATATATATATATATATATATATATATATATATATATATTCCATCAACATCTGCAACTACGGCCAGTCGAAATACCCCGGCTCGAAAATCACAGCACCGCCAATCAGAATTGTTGTTCAGCGTACATAATATCATGGTTGGTTTATACATTTTTCTTAAAGAATATATTGAAATGGCACATTGAATCAACTCTATTACTGTGATCAGCAGGTTGTTGAGTAAAAATAATTATATTAGCCATCAAACCGGTGGTACCCAGCATATTATAACATACATTGTGAAATACCTGCAACTAACCATTTTGCATCATGTACCTTCATTTTATGGAGAAATACTCAAAGCTGACGATTCAATGATTCAAACCGGCAAAAATAGAGGTGTTGCCGGACATCATTCACAATCTATATTATTAGCATGTTAAATATCGCCATTGTCAATAAAGTTATATCGAAGGCAAAAAAAATGATATTGTGAAGGCGCAGGTTAAAACAATTGGGCCCAAGTGGGCAGTGCAGGAAAATAATTCATTATTATTAGAATGTTATTACCGACCCAATGGCATCGTAATTCTGATGCCCGGACAACCAATAACTGTAGCCAAAAACATAGCTAATAGATCATTCCGCCCCAGTGGGCATATATGTACATCAACAAAAGCTGATGCTTTTAACCCCTTCTGCGGTCATGACGAGCTCAGCTCGTCATGAGGTTTACCTGTCCTGCGCTCATGACGAGCTGAGCTCGTCATGAACCGCGGGGTTTTAAAAACTTCAGCGCGCAGTGGGAAAACCCGCCGCACGCATGTGGTTAAAGACCAATTCATAGGAAATCTCCATTTGGAGCATGAAATGGCTTTTATCCTTGCGGAAAGTGCAAGGCCTGTAGGAAGAACAAATGAGTGTTGACATACCACATCCCGGGCTTAAGAACTGAAAATTAAATAAAAACATTCCTCACATGTACCACCCCATATACAGTGTATTGTTTAACCTGTCCATGCGGGCTCCGCTATATAGGGAGCACGATCCATCCCGCCAAAATTCGAATTCTCGAACATATGAGAGCAATCTCAAATGCAGAAGAGTCTTACCCAGTCGCAAGACACTTTAATCAACCCCATAAATGCGACAGGGACTTGTTGTTATATTACTGTATTGATCAAGTACCAATTCATCCCAGAGAGGGGGGATAGGATTCAAAGTCTTAGACGTCTTTAATCAAGATACATCATCGATTTACAAGTTAAGTCGCCCCGGGGTTTAAATAGCAGTGATGAATTGGCTGTGCACCTGGGATATTAAGAATAATACCTCTATTTTGTCTGGTTGTTCTGCATAAATTTTTATTTAAGAAAAGTTCTCTATTATCTTTATTCCACTTAATTAATGTATTTATTTATTTATTTATTTTGAAAGTTTTATAGAACGCGAACAAGATCCTTGCGGATATCAGAGCGCTTTACAGACAGAGTGTGACTAAACATGCAGATGACTAAAGATTAAGCAAAACCGGAGTGATTAAATGGTTACAATATAAATAAAAACAATGTATGGAGGATAAAGATGCAGGAGGCCAATAGACATACAAAATACAATCTAAAATAGTCTCATGAAGGAAGTATTGAGTTACCAGATTACATGCAAAAATACAATCAAAATAGTCTAAGGAGGAGAAGTATTGAGTTGCCAGATTACAATAGTCAGAGTTCATGTAAATTTGGCTAGGAGGAGAGCTTTTACTTCTTTTTTGAAGGATGCTGTAGAATTCTATCTCTATGATATATGATATAAGTATGATTTATTGTAAATTTGTGATTCTCCTTGAGACGATGTAGTAAGTGGCTGTCTCCGTTCACTATATGGATTTGGAAATATATATTATGCGCTATCTGTATCAATTTTATGGCTAATGATGAAATTGCCCATACAGGGCTTGATGGAATAATGTGCTGAATTTGCTCACTTTGTAAATTAGAACAGTTGTATTAGTTCTCAGGGTCATGAGAAACCAGTACATTGTATATATACTATGGTGAAGTAACACATAGGTATTGACATTCAAATATGGCGGAATCTCGGCTCTTGTAAAATGGAGGTGTGCCGTTTTTGTCTGTTTACTGTTTCAATTGCCCTAGTGATGGCACGAAAAATACTTTTAAAAATAATGGTGACGCTGGCGTTTTGTGCTAGAAACATCGAAGAAGGCAATCGCCGAAACACGTCTGTTGTGCGTCCTGAGTTGCTAAGAAATAAAAGCTTTATTGGAACTCCCCGCGTGAGTGCTGTCATCTGTGTGGAAGGATACGATTACTCGATAGCAGTGTGGAGCGGACATATACAGAGAGAGAGAAGAAAGTTTTTAAATAAATGCTAATTTTAAGGAATAAGGAAGGTAGGGTGGAGGAATAGGTAATTTAAACAAGAATAATGATTGTACAGGCGAAGTTCCCCACAAAATATAATGCAAAAAAGGAGGAAAACAAACTCATGTTAACACCTTCGCTGCGGCGGCTATTCCGCCGCAGCGCTAACGGTCGCGGGGGGGCGCGCGGCTGACCTGCGCGGGTGACAGAACCGTTCCGTCACGGCTCGCGGGTGAGCTGTGCTCATGACGGAACGGTTCGGTCACGGCCCCGCCCGCTTAATGAAACGCGCCGCGCAGGTGCAAAATCAGCGCCGCGCAGGCGCGGCGAGCGGGCCGTGACGGAACCGTTCCGTCATGAGCACAGCTCACCCGCGAGCCGTGACGGAACGGTTCCGTCAATAGCCACAAAGAGGTTAAAATGGGTGAAGGAGCGAATTTAGTGGCTGCTGTCACCGCTCTAAAAAACACAAAGGGGAAAGAAGAAACTTAATAAGGATGAGCAGTTAAAAAATGTCACCTACTGAAAGGATGTAGGAAAGATGAGGGGTGAGTTCTATGTAATTCTTGTACACAAGGGAGACCGTATATGACTTGATTACTACCACCCGTAAATACAATTAACTTGGAAATTTGAATTATGCACACAAACCCTTGGTCCTGATGTGACGAATCCCTCTCACACAAGTAGTGTTAATTGCAAAGAAACTGACATTTCAGATCACAAATGGTGAATATTTAAATACCAGCAGTGTAAAGGGCACGAACTTTCAATAGAGCTTTCCCTGAAAATGCAATTTTGACATCAAGAGTTGAAAAGAAATTCAATGAGCACGGTTTATAACGAAGACAGCACTCTCTTTCAAGGGGCGATGTAGACATACTCACTGCCTTGCAAACTGGAGCGCGAATAAAGAGCAAACAGCGCCGGCTTCCACCTGTATGGATTCAGGCTATTTTCCTCTCCAGGGGGATGCCTTCCAGGCCTATCCGCAGAGCGCACTGTGACTGGTTAAAACGAACGAAAAGGCCATTTCCATTTGAGGGGCGCTGTATTCTTCATATAGAGCAGTCCATTTCTACTTTAATTTCCTCCCTGTGTTCTCCATGTTCGTTTGGAGGGAGCGATAATGCTCACATATTAATATTTACCCAGTCCTACAAAGGTGCCTTACAGAATCCACTGCCAGTTCTGTAAAATCCCCTCTCTCTTCTGCTGTTTTTTTACAGATGCAGGCGCATTTCCCAGCTGAGCTGCACTAGGATCTGCACAACCCAAGCGGATAAAAAAGAGAGCTATTTGAAGCTTAGAATGTATATTCAATTTGCAATTCAGACCAGGGTCATCTTAAGGATTTCAGGGGGCCCCAGGCAAGACAATATGTTAGGGGCCCCCTGTCAGGAAAAGCTTTGTATTGTATTGCCCATTTTCTGCTAATTCAAGCCCCACAATGCCAACCAATTCTCCATAATAAAAGGATACATTTTAGTAATAATAGATGTGAGATGGAAAGAAAGTTCACTTTCCCAGGAGGCCCCTTGGAAAATGGGTCCCTGGCAATTGGCCACTTTGTTGGTGCCATAAAACGTCTCTGGTTCTGACAAATGTTAAAACGATATTAGATATTGTACTGTTTAGGGTTAGCACTAATGTGACACTTAGATGAAGAATGCGTTTGAGTCTGGATTTCCAGAGTGCCGCACTCCACTCCCCCTCACCTCTCCTTCCTGTGTATTCCAGGTGCTTGTGTGGCCCCTTTTGTAGCTCAAATTGCATAGGCACCTATGCTATGCCTTTGAGATATGTTGGCATTATTTTTTCATGTGCCTTGTGTTGCAGCCCCAGGCAGAAGAGTAATTGCTTTTCCCCAGCTCGAACGCTGTATTACTGACATGAGAGTAGGAACAAACACGTGCTCAGTGATGCACTGACTGTGCCACACAGCGGTAAGTGTGACTACCCCAGGTGCCTTCTGGGAGGGCCACATGCACCCACATTACAGTGAAGCACGGAGCATTCATTCACTGATCCAGGCGCAAGAGCGAGTTCACACTTGTGCCGGGCACAGTGTTTTTTTTTTTTGCAGTTGGTCGCATGGTCTCGTTCTGTACTAGGCATACTCAAGGAGTGTGTGCCCACGCCGAGGCCAGGACTGCCCATCTTTTACAAGGTATGGCACTTGGTGTCATCTACTAATTCCCCTCACCTTCCTTGTCAATGCTCGGCCCCAAGGCAAGACAAACACTTGGGTACACCTGCTGCAAACATTACTCCACTTTCCTTTTAGCCTCCCCTAACATATTCGACATTTGGGCTGATAGTCCCGCCCACAATGATTATGATTCTCCATCAATGTGACATCTCGGCCATGGAGAACGCCATCATGTTCATATTCCACTGCTTCCACCTACATTAACATACCAACAGCCGTCCCATAAAAACGTCGATGCTTCTTCAAATCAAATCATTGTGCCGCTGATTTCACAGCTGAACCATTCTTTACATTTACACATTTGCACATTTAATATTGCATTTTGATTAGTGTCATTCCCAAATGGCAGGCGCTTACGTGACTACATTCCTTGTGGGATACTTAAAATCATCTTTGCATAGAACATCCTGAGTATGTTTTTCCCACAGCATCTGAACATGCTGGGCGGGAATTCCAGCTATGGCTGACTGCGGGTTGTTCTCATCTCAAAAATGAAATCCCCGCAGGAAACCTTCAGTCTGGAGGGAAAGACAATAGAAACACTGGCATCAAGCGTATTAGTCAAGCTCGTGGCGGTGGTGGCAGGAGAATAGTTACAGCATGAAATATAGAGTAAATTTAACAGAACACCCCCGATCTTGGAATAAGCAAGTGATTAACAACCCACTTCGCAAAGATAAATGGTAATGAAACTAGATAAATGTAATAATTATACTCTTGCCCACTAGGAAGGTTTGTAATAAGCGGAGAGGGTGAAAAGCCCTGTGGAGTGAACTCCACAGAGAGTAAAGAAACAATTACCAGATGGACTACAGAATAAATCATGCGGTCATTATGTGACAACAAAACCACCAGTGCAATGTAAAATAATAAATAAGTGCTATATTATCATTCTTTACTCTCATTAAATTGCTTTAATAACTGAAAGATACAGAAGGACTTTAGAGCGTTGAACATGGGGACAGTCCATGACAAAAATACTTTTCCAGTTCACATGGATTAACAAATCTGAAGAAATGGAGAAGGCTAGACAAGAGTCTCAGTTGCTTCTCAGGTAGGCTTGCGTGTTATCATTTATTGCACGTACAAAGTCTCATGGTGCAGCATATAATAACAGCCGCAAAGGGTCAAGATCTATTGAATGCACTGAAATACACCAGTCTGGACAATAGCGGCTCCATCCTTGATGAACTTGCACTAGAGTTTCAGTACTTCTTTCTAAGGGGCTTGCATATAAATATCATTGTAGTATCTCAATTTCGATTGCACCAAAGCTCTGCTCATCTTAAATTGGTGCGGCAATTGTAGCAGCGGCAGTGTCCACTATGGCCCTGAATACGAGTCAAGAGGAGCAGAATTACATTAAGGAATTTCTCTCAGTCCGATTTAGAGTAGGTCGGTGCTTCTGCACCTGGTGTTCCTGGATGTGGGAATGTCAGATCTGATTTTACCAGGTGTTAGTAAGTAGGTTATTGTTTGTGAAGGGTTGAGCCCTTCACTGGTATTAAGACCACAACCTTCCTGTTACTAGGAACCAAGTATCCCATTGTAGCTCTTGACTATCTAAAAGTCTACTCAAGGGAGGTGATGTGGGCCCAGAACCGACTTAATTGGTACACAACAACACTCATCAACATTCATCATTGCCCAGTCAGTGCTTTTCCTTATAAAAAAAAAGCACACACTACTGAACACTGCACATTCATTTACAAATATGTACATGGTAGGTAGATGCATTTCTTAATTTGCAAAATAATGAGTACCAGTGCCCTAAGAACTGGTCAGAAAGCCCGGTGCTGGCTCTAATAAATATTAGCTCAGCCAACACCAAGTCTGCATAGCCTGGAAACCACCTCAGACCTCTTGAATCGACAACCAGACACCCCCTGCCCCTCTATCTCACTTTTGCATGTTCCTGCTTTCTCCTTTTGTGACGGGTTTCCTGTCTTTCTTCTCCTCCTTTCCTGTTTGTGTGTGCTTCCCTCACTTGCAATTGGGAAATGTCTGATGGGGAAAAATAAGTGCAAGTCCCGAAAAATGAGTGCCGGTGGCCCCCCTTCAATAACCACTTGCCCAAAGTAAGCACTGGGTATATAGAAAAGCCCTTGGTGTCACCATCAGAACAGGTCACACCCCAGTAAACCCTGAACCCTATTATCCCAATCCCCCCACTTGTACTAGACAGATTAGTGGGTGTTGCTATCAAAAAGCAGGCCTTCTGGCTTCGTCAGCGTGCCACCACATTAATAAAAAGTAAACACTGATCACACAAAATGTATACAGCACCACCCTTGAAATATCTATGGATGGTACCATCTTTCAATAATCTTCATTAAAACATATAGCATTTCACTGTTAATGTCATCACTGTCAATATGCATTATTAACTCAATTCATTGTGTGAGAGAGTCGTTCTTTTACTGTAAACATACTTCAAATGCAGTCATAGAATACATCAACAGCTATTCCCAAACTCCAGAGCCTTTGTGCAAATGTATAAGCTCCAGTAGTGTGTGAAAGTATGAGAGAACCTGTCCCTGAGTCAGCCCCGTAACTCCATAGGAGACTTTAGGCAGCATACAGGGTCACTCTTTTTGATGGGCTGCTGCATGCCTGTCAGTCACTCTCCACTAAAAGCTAATCCTCTATGGGTTCCGGAGTAGCGTGCTACCCGCCGAAAAAGCACTTCGACGCCTCGTCAGGGGTAGTAAGCGCTATATAAATGCAATTACAATACAATACAACACACCCCAGTCACCTTTGGGGCACCATAGAGCCACTACTGTAAATTCCTTGAGCACTTCAAATGATTCTAGAGCACACTTTCGGCTAAAGCCATGCATATCTGAGGAGCATCTTTCCTTTTTTTCAGATAGGCAAACTTTTGCAGCACAATGACACCTCTTCTGCTTAATAGAGCCATTTGCCTGCTCTTGTGCACGTCATCAACAGAGGACATACCACGCTCTTAAGCATCCTCGCGCTCCTGTGCACGTCATCTCGCCAGGGTACTTTGACCTCCAAAGCATCTGCACTCTCCTGTGCATGCCACCACATTAAGGCATGCTGACCACTTAAACGTCATCGCATGACACCGTGACTCGGATCTCTATCGAACCTGACTGCGGTCCCGCGTCCATCACCAATCATTTTACCACCGGATAGTGTACCCGCGTATTACCCCGGTGGCCTCTTATTTCACTAATTCCACAAGTAAGATGTTCTTTGCTGTATTTCCGATGTTAGATTGCATTTATCGCCTGGATTTCGCATTTCTTCCCTTTATCTGGACTCACCTTGACGCCCAGCTGTCAACGTTAATCAGCTATCTAACCACCACGAGCTAGGTCAGTATTTTACTTTGGAATGGGGCCATGCAATTTGTGGGCTCCACCGTATGACATTGGCTGTTAACCGTCTTCTCCCTACCCTCATTTGTTCACTTCTGTCCGGGAACCCTTGGACTTGATCGCATCGCATCGCATTTGCCTTTTTGTGACATGGCAGCCTTGTATCTGATCCCTATTGGGACCTGCATCATAATTCCCTTTGGTAAGTCCTTTGATTTCATAATGTGGAAATCAATTGTTCACATATGTAAGATGGTTAACCCTGCCAATATTCACCCGCTAGCCTCACCTAACATTGCCTCACATTGGGCAATTTCTCTTTCACTTTATTGTCCCAAAATTGAGGTTCACTGCAACTATTTTGGTATGTAATCATGAAGTGACACCGATTATCATGCCTATCATGTGTGCATGTGTCAGCAGATATGGCCCATCGCCTCATTTTAATTTGTTCTTTCCTTACTCATTCTTCTTTTCTCTTTTTCCCGTTTGGTTCTTCTCCTTCAGCATGTTTTCTTCTCAGGCATCAATTGTAATGTCCTGATGATGATACCATTACCTAGTTAAGGGATCGAAACGTCTTCAACTTCAGAACCGTTACACAACTTAGATTTTTGTTACTATAAAGTGCTGTGGTGCTAATATGTATGTTCCGTGGCCTAATCACTTTACTGTATTTCGGCCAATATGTACAATGCCTGAGTTTGGAAACCTGGTTTGTTTGCTGTAAACGGTCCCATTTCTATGTCTCTATGTATTTCTTAAGATAAACTATAACATCCATCTGGATATATGAAGATAGGCATCATTGTATTTCTGTTTTAATTTCAGTTGTAATTTCATGTTGTGAGGGACCGCTGTTGCTGTATAAATATTTGCACCCAAGGTCCCTTCCACATTGCTTAGGTTCCCTTGTTTTTTCAAAATATGTGACTTTTTGCAGTATGACAAATTTTTTTCTAATGCCAGGGGCCCATGACCCTCTCGGGCACCTGGGTGCTGCATATCATGTGGGGCTGCAGCGGGAGCCTGCTTCATATTCTGTGTGTCTGTGGTGTAGAGGGCATTCCTCCCATCGGGTCAAATTGTGAGTGGGAAACTAGATGCTGGGTTCCCTTTCTTCCCCAGCCATGAGCAGGGATGAGAGCTCAGCCTGGCCTGGTCTGTTGTTCAGTCCCTGGGAAGTGGGGGAGCCAGAGACATGTAAGACATCCACAATACAATGTAATCATGCTGTTAGATCTGGGGGTCTCTAGTTGGCAGAGGTAGGTACCAATGTCCAAATAGGGACACTTGCTTCTTGTCAGGGTAAGGGGGATACACTCTTTGGATAACCCCTGCTCACCCCCTTGGTAGCTTGGCATAATCACACAGGCTTATCAATGGCAATGTGTAAAGTATTTGTACCAACACTCACAGTAACACAGTGAAAACACCACAAATGGACTCCACACCAGTTTAGAAAAATAAAGTTATTTAATCTAAACTACACAAGACCACGACGACAAAAATCCAACATACACAGTTCAAGAATATGATTTTCAAAGAGTTCTAGGGTTTGCGTCAAAATAATCCACAGTTGCGTCACGTTTAGCCAAAAGTACCTTTAGATGCAACAAACGTTTCAAATGGAAGCTGCAGCCTTAAAAAACAAGCGATGCGTCACTCCTGAGACCCTGGGGAGGCGATGCAACAGCCTCGCTGGATGCAGCGGGCGTGTTGCGACGAATTCGGTCTGTATGGGAGGGAGGCGATACCTTGTATGGATTCTGGTGCGCAGGTTCGGTAGGAAGCGTCTTGCACAGGCAGGATGCGATAATCTTCGGGAAGGCGATGATCTCAGGTGCGGAAGTGATGCGCAACGTCCATCTTCTCTTCTCGCGGCCCCTCGATGCGATGGCTCTGCGACGATGTTCGCAGCTGCAGTATCTTCCCGCACCGGGCCGATGCGTTCCGCAAGCGAAGGATGCGTCGGCTGACGATATTGATCTTTGCGGTGGTGGGAATTTCCTCGCACTGTTGGGGATGCGCTTCGGAAGCGTGAAAATTTGCAGATTGTCTTAGTTTCTCCTTGTCCAGCTTCCCAAACAGCAGGCACATCTTCCAGAGGCCGCTCAGTCGGACTCAGCACTCCAGGAAGGGCAGAACTCTCTCAGCAGAGTTCCTGGGGGAAGCTGGGGTGAAGTCCTTTTGTTCCTGGGACTTCTTAACAGGAGGCCAGCTCTCTTCAGGCCCTTGGATATCTCTTCAAGCAAGAGGACTAAGCACCAACAAAGTCCTTCCCCTCTCCTTGGCAGCAAAGCAACTGCAGGTCAGCCCAAAAAACACATAGCAGGACAGTCCTTCCTCTTCAGTCTTCCAGCTTTCTCCTTGGCAGAGGTTCCTTGTTGATTCCAGGATGATCTAATTTCTTGGGTTCAGGGTCCTAATATTTATACCCCAAAATCCTTTGTCCTCTGAGGGCAGAGGGGCCTTTGCCCAGTCCAAACCTGTTCTGGAGCACTCTGTTGACATGACTCCTTCTTTCCTTTCACAGTGCAGGGCAGACACGTCAGACACCACACAGGGGATGGAGCCTTAATTGTGGAGGGAAAGCACAGCCCTGGAGAACTTTGTTGACATGATTCCTTCTCTCCTTTCACAGTGCAGGGCAGAGACATCAGACGCACCACAGGAGGGGAGCCAGCACTGTGGGGGACAGGCACAGTCCTATTCAGGTCCCAGGTGCAACTCCTCCCACCCATCTAGATGCAGATCTCTCTATTCGCCACTGGGCGGACTCATTCTGTCTCCTGGAATCCCCCAGCCCTGTCACTCAAACTCCAGGCAAGGAATACACAACCTAGCAGAGGCAGGCTTGTTTATAGATGTCCTTCCCTCCAGGTCAGGCAACACGTGAGCCTGGCTTCCCAACCCAGGGGCCAACCCCTGTGGTTGAACACTTGCCCGGCGCACCAGGACTTCACTCACAGATGTGCCCACACTGGTAGACATACCCACCTGGCCAACACACCGGTGTGGCCCAGTCCACCCCCAGGGTGTGACTCCTGCCCCCCTTCCAGGGGCAACCCTGTCCACCAGGACAACCAGCCACAGTGGCCACTGACGACTGTCAGTGATGAGAGCCAGGCCTCATGCCTGTCATGCCTCTCTAACATCTGTAACATCAGAAAGTGGGGGGCAGTATCCCCAGGTACCAGGCACCTTTCCTCCACACTCCCCCCGGCCAAGTCAGGTAGGGCATCCTGACACTGGCCCGTCAGCCCAGGGTTTGCAACCTCAGGCTGACCAGAGGTCACAGGCGAGGCTCTCCTCTCCCTATCTCTCTTTCTGGGGTCCCGCACTCTCCTCCCAGGAGAGGCACCCTCAGAACACAACTCTCCTACCAGTTCAGGACCTCTCTCCAGCAACTGGTCTCCCAACTTAGGGTCTAAACCCTCAGGTTGCACCGGGGTCAGAGGTGAGTACTCCCTCCCTCTGCATCCCCTTCCAGAGGGCCACACCCCACCAACTGGGGTGGTACCCCTGGAAGCAAAACCAGTCAAGACACCAACAAAGTCCTTCCCCTCTCCTTGGCAGCAAAGCAACTGCAGGTCAGCCCACAAACACACAGCAGGACAGTCCTTCCTCTTCAGTCTTCCAGCTTTCTCCTTGGCAGAGGTTCCTTCTTGATTCCAGGATGATCTCATTTCTTGGGATCAGGGTCCCAATATTTATACCCCAAAATCCTTTGTCCTCTGAGGGCAGAGGGGCCTTTGCCCAGTCCAAACCTGTTCTGGAGCACTCTGTTGATATGACTCCTTCTTTCCTTTCACAGTGCAGGGCAGACACATCAGACACCACACAGGGGGTGGAGCCTTAATTGTGGAGGGAAAGCACAGCCCTGGAAAACTTTGTTGACATGATTCCTTCTCTCCTTTCACAGTGCAGGGCAGAGACATCAGACACACCACAGGGGGTGGAGCCAGAGCTGTGGGGGACAGGCACTATTCAGCTCCCAGGTGCAACTCCTCCCTCCCATCTAGATGCAGATCTCTCTATTCACCACTGGGCGGACTCATTCTGTCTCCTGGAATCCCCCAGCCCTGTCACTCAAACTCCAGGCAAGGAATACACAACCTAGCAGAGGCAGACTTGGCTAGCTGGGCAAGAAAATACCTACTTTCTAAACGTGGTATTTTCAAACACAGAATGTTAAAACCAACTTCACTAAAAGATGTATTTTATCATTCTGAGTTCAGGCATACTAAACTTGAACTTCTACCATGTTCCCTGAGTCAGTTAGGAATATAAAATGTAATAATCTAACTTCCCATTCTGGCCTATGGAGAACAGGTAGCCTTGCAATAGTGAAATAAAAATGGCTGTAATTCACTATTAGGACTTGCCACACACACCAGGGCATGTCCTACCTTATACATACAATGCACCCTGCCCTTGGGCCTACCATAGGGGTGTCTGATATGAAGAAAAGGGAAGGTTTGGGGACTGGCAAGTGGGTGCACTATCCCAGTCAGCATGGCAGTACCAGACTGCACACAGGCTCTGCAATGGCAGACCTGAGACACACTTTTACAGGCTGCTTCTGTGGGTGGCACAACCAGTGCTGCAATCCCACCAGCATCATTTGGTTTACAAGCCCTGGGCACACTCAGTGCACTGTACTAGGGTCTGACAAGTAACCCAAGCCAGCCAATCATGGAGTCATTAAGCCATACATCAATTTACAATAGGGAAAGCATATGCACTTTAGAAATGATCAGCAGTGGTAAAGCACCCAGAGTCCTATTGCCAACAACCACGGGTCAGGAAAAATAAAGGAGGAAGAAGCAAAAAGTTTGGGGATAACCCTGCAAAAAGGGCCATTTCCAACACATGCTTTGCATTGTCCCCTAGGGGATGGGTTCCCGGGTTTGATTCCCTCTGGAGAAGGGTCCCCACCCACACCACTTCATCATTAAAAGTTTATAAAGAAGTTGCAGAGCCCCCAGGTGCTTGTCCCTCTCCAGGTGCATTTCAAAAATGTTCCACGAAGCACCACAAACTTTATTTCCAGCCACGTCTCTCTCCAAGGAACCAAACTTCTTAATCTGTTTTCTCCGGTCCTAAGAGAATTATAGGCCTCTTTGCCTCTAAATGTATTGTTACTGTACCTTTCCTTAGTCATGACTCCTGGTAACTGCCTTCATCCAGAGACTACCGCCCCCCGCTCACCAGAAAAGTACCCTCCCTGCCATATTCCCCAACTCCCAAGGCTTTGGTATTCTTGTAGGAAACCTGTGTGTCTGCACTGGGTCAGTACCCCCGTCCCTCTGATAGGGGTCACTATGCTGCTGGACCAGTCGGCAAAAGATCCAGGGGAATGCTCCCAGGTCACCCATTCAGCTTTATTACTCTACCTTCCCACAGAGGGTGTGAAGGGGCCAGCACCACTGGCCTTTGAGAGCACACCCAGTCCGTGGGTGTCAGTTGTCAAATTCTTTAAACTCATTCTTGCAGTGGAGTCAGATGGCATTTCACTCCAGCTGGGTATTCCCCCAGTCATGTTGCTCGCAGGTCCAGGGAGTTCTTAACAGTCTCTTCCTTTTGCAGGGAATTTAATAGAGTTGGAAAGGTTCTAGAAGGTAGGCACATCTGTTCAAACTCTGGCTAATCGTAGGGTGCCACATCATTCCACTATTGCCGTCAACCCTCCTGCCCAGCATTCTGGCACATTTAAACAAGGTGGATTGAAGTAGTCTATGGTAAGACCTTGACTTTTCACCAAATCTTTAAAGAAGAGCCCTTCCTGTGTTCGACTTAGGAAGTATTACCTTCCCCCTTTGTTTATGTGGGCTTGGGCATGGCCAGACCAGTGCAATGTAAAGACCTATTTGGCACAGGCAGATTTCCACCTCACCTCTTGCTTTTCCAAAAAATGGGGCAAGCACTTACAAATGCCTCTATTCTGTGGGGAAGCCTTTGAGCCTCCTTCTGACCATCAGAGTAATTTTCTCAGCCAGAAGTGTAACAAAGTCCTGGAATTTGCTCATGAGCTGAACCAGGGAGACATGACAAGCCTCCAAGTGCCATAAGGAGTGCAGTGACGATAAAGATGACAGTAGATCTGCACTTGGGATACATGTTAAGATTATGATTGACACTTGACTAGTATCTCTATGCCTACATAGGGCGAAACTGTGCTGAGGTGCAGATTTTGATCTTAATGGGTAAATCAGCAAAGCACAGACTTTTCAGTAATTACTCAGTAGTACCCACTCAGTATAAGGCCTACACGAGTTCATCACCAATCCCTGCAGGGTCCCTCTGCAGCAGGCTATCTCTTTCTGTTCCGGTGTGCAAATGCCAGGATTAGCTAGGTTGTAGTTTCCCACGCTCAGACTGCGCATCTTTATACATGAGTGTACTCTCATGTTTGTGTGTAACCAGCAGAGAGCTTCTTTCCTTAGCTGCACAGTACCAGATCTTATGTTAAAAGGCAGTTAGCACTCTTAGTCTTTTACCCCAGAAATTAAGTAAGTGAGGCTAGGTCAGACTCACTCAAAATAATGGTGTGGATATACTGGATGATAACTGTAAATGTGCATGCACATGTATAGTACCACCAGTACTGTGCAACTCAGAACCTCATGGGGCTTAAAGGGAGGATCATTCCATCATGTCTTAGATGGAAAATGCTTTTTAGATAGGAGTATAATGTAAATGTTCGTCTCATGACTCAGGACCACCTACAAATAAATACTGTAGCCGGATGAGATGGTTGGTGATAAAGGCATGTTTGGAAATAATCCATTTGTCCAAGGGCAGGCACTGAAGGGCTCAAACAAAAGCAGTTGAGCGATTATTGTGGTGGTTTGTCTCTCATGTGGCTGCATTAAATGCTGGTCCACTTGGCCCCGTGGTACTCTTGGAAAGTAAACCCGGTATCCATTGCTTAATTTGAGCTGGTGGTTTGTCTTGGGAACCACCGACGAATGCAAGAGAGCGAAACACACACAAATCAGAAAGACAAAGCAAGAGAAAGACGGAAAAACCATCACAGAGGGAGAAAGCAGGAACATGCAAGCAGTGGCGTAGCAAGAGAGGGCAGTCCGCTCCGGGCAGCACAAGTTTTGAGGGTGGCAGCCTCCCACGCTCTTACCTGCCGTTCTCGGTTCGGCAATCGCCTACCCCTGTTCAATCGGCTGCAAAGGGGCTGCAAATGTAAAAAATCCCGACAGACTAAAATTAATTAAAAAGAAAGACAGCAAAACCTTCACAAAGAGAGAAAGCAGGAACTTGCAAGCAGTGCTTCTAAGCAGTCACCAGCAATGTTTCTTTCACACATGGCCTGTGACTGCCGGCCACCCCCGCCTTAACATGCATACTACAGTTAACACATTTAACACACCAACAACAGAATTTCTTTGGAAGGCAGGGGGTCTCGAGCAACATGGGCCCGTTTACCCTCGTGCGCTCCGTGAACTCCATTTAACCATAACAGGAGGGCCCTTACACTCGCGTACCTTGATGACGTCATAGTGTATGTGAGGGGTGGCTACCAGCCTGAGGAAAGCGTGACTCCCTCCCCCGCACCCTTCCAAGTGACGGATATCCTGCCCCTGAAGTTCTGGGAGAGACCAGTGGCCCCTCCCCCTGGGCGACCCCTTTCGTGAATGGGACCGCCCCCCCCTAAGGACCTTAAATTGCTGCTCACCGATTATGACCTTACCGCCACAGGCCAGCATAGTTGACCGACTATCTGGCCCCCCCAAAACCTACACTGAAAGGTCATATCTTCCTTGTGAAACCTTCTACCCATGCCAAGATGTTCCTTATGAATAGGGCATTCCCTGACTCTGTCAAATGGACCCCATCCCTCACATAAAACTGTTCCCCCCAGATGCAACCATGCGGTATGCTCTGCAGTTACGGAGTTCGAAAAAGCTTGTCCAGTTTATTGTTGACCCTCTTTACCGAGTGATTCAACGCACTGACTGATTCCCCCCCCCCTCCACTGTAGTCTTTGTATCAACTGTGACCATACAATAGTGCAATCCGGTAACAGTTTCGCCAGCCACCCTGCTGCTGATATGATTTCTTCCAACAAGACCCTTCTACCCAGATCCGCTAAATCATTCTACCCAAGATGCAAGATGACCGCCGAGGGTGTTGAGGTGTGTCTGACATGTAACCCCTAAGCTGACTGAGGCAAAGCCCCCCTCTGCCATGGAAGGAGACCTGGAAACCCCCGCAATCCGCCCTCCGTCTACCCTCTCCTGCAAGGAAAATTGGTTTAGCACGTTTCACATAAGAATCGCCAACTACCCACACTACCAAAGTCTTCTTTGTGCCTTCCCGCCGTTTCTGTGATGTCGATGGATGGCTGTGATGATCGTCAAGTAGTTTCCGTCCTGCGTCACAGGCCCGAGAAACTAGAAATAAACAAGACAAAACAGCAGGCATCAGAAAGGCGGCGACCGACCCTTACAACATGTGCAACCGCACATAGCGCTTATAGGCATTGGAGGACCACCTCCCAATCCTCTTGACACTACTTGCATTCAAACCCCTTGCAGTGGCTTCCGTGGCTGCCCCTATCCGGAAAGAATGTGTCCCAAATTCTCTGTGATTAAAACCTGCTTTGGCAATACTCATGGCTAAGACTCTCTGGAACTGAAACCTGGTCAAAGGGGTATCATCCTTGTGCATTAGCAGTGCTCCACTAGGCTCACCTGCGCGCTGCTTAATTAATGCTTCCACATGTGACACCGGGCAGCACGGGTTATTCAGTGCCCGGTGTAACACCAAACTTTGACCCCTAGCCTCCTGATCAGTCTTGGATTTCCGAATGGTAACCCGCATCGTGTCGTCCCGTATGCTGACATCACACAGCTGGAGGCCACCTTCCTTATCCAGTTTGTTGACTGCCACCAATTCGCCTACCCTGAACGCCGCGTAGAATGCCAGGGCAAAAGCAGCACTGAATAATTCCACCTCAGCCGTAGAACTGCATGTGTCCGGCAGGGCGAGGAGCACCGCTGACGGACGTTCTAAACCGCCGAGGGTGTTGAGGTGTGTCTCTCGAGTAGATCTGACATGTAACCCCTAAGCTGACTGAGGCGAAGCCCCCCTCTGCCATGGAAGGAGACCTGGAAACCCCCGCACTCCGCCCTCCGTCTACCCTCTCCTGCAAGGAAAATTGGTTTAGCACGTTTCACATAAGAATGGCCAACTACCCACACTACCAAAGTCGTCTTTGTGCCTTCCCGCCGTTTCTGTGATGTCGATGGATGGCTGTGATGATCTTCAAGTAGTTTCCGTCCTGCGTCACAGGCCCGAGAAACTAGAAATAAACAAGACAAAACAGCAGGCATCAGAAAGGCGGCGACCGACCCTTACAACATGTGCAACCGCACATAGCGCTTATAGGCATTGGAGGACCACCTCCCAATCCTCTTGACACTACTTGCATTCAAACCCCTTGCAGTGGCTTCCGTGGCTGCCCCTATCCGGAAAGAATGTGTCCCAAATTCTCTGTGATTAAAACCTGCTTTGGCAATACTCATGGCTAAGACTCTCTGGAACTGAAACCTGGTCAAAGGGGTACCATCCTTGTGCATTAGCAGTGCTCCACTAGGCGCACCTGCGCGCTGCTTAATTAATGCTTCCACATGTGACACCGGGTAGCACGCGTTATTCGGTGCCCGGTGTAACACCAAACTTTAACCCCTAGCCTCCTCATCAGTCTTGGATTTCCGAATGGTAACCCGCATCGTGTCGTCCTGTATGCTGACATCAGGCAGCTGGAGGCCACCTTCCTTATCCAGTTTGTTGACTGCCACCAATTCGCCTACACTGAACGCCCCGTAGAATGCCAGGGCAAAAGCAGCACTGAATAATTCCACCTCAGCCGTAGAACTGCATGTGTCCGGCAGGGCGAGGAGCACCGCTGACAGACGTTCTAAACCTATCGGGTTCCTCCCATCAGCGGTGGGTGCCTGCAAGCGCCGCCATCCTTTCAACGCTTTTTGAACTAGGAAACTGTTTGTCGGATCCCTGACTCCCCTAGCGCGAGCAAAAAAGGAAACTGCTGTCTTGTGTCTGCTAGCTGTTGCCGCCGTGCGCCCTTCCTTGTGTAATGTGTTCATGTACCCATTGAAACTAGCCTCCTGATCCCACTTGCTCTCCCAATCATGACCCAGAAAGTTACAGTAAGACCTGAACGCCCCTTCGTAAGCTGTCCTTGTCTTTGGCGCTATGCTGGCTGCCACGAGGTCGTGTAGTTGGGGGCACCAATCTGCCAGAGAGTCGATGGGAAGTGAGCTGGGGATGCCTCTGCAGCCGGTAGGTGTTCCCTGAATACCTGCATCTTAAAGCGAGAAAGGGCATCAGCCACGTTATTTAAGACCCCTGGGACATGTTTGGCCCTGAAATGTATATTCAATCTCATGCAAGTTAACACAATTTCCTTCAACAGGTGCAGTATGAACTGACACCTCGCTGCCTGCTGATTGATGCATTCCACCACGGTCATGTTATCCGACCAGAAAATCACGGAGCGATTGGACAATTGCTCGGGCCACACCTTCAACGCCACCCAGATTGGGAAGAGCTCTAGCAAACCAATGTTTGCAGTCAGCCCGCTCTCTTCCCACCAGCCGGGCCATATTTTCGCCACCCACTTCTTGCCAAGGATAGCGCCAAAACCCACACTGCCTGCAGCGTCAGTCCATAAGCCTAACTCTGCTGAGGACAGTGTGGGGGCACCCCACAGCACTCTGCCATTGAAGCCCTCCAGAAATGCAATCCATATCCGCATGTCCTGGCGAACCTCAACAGACAACCGTGTACGATGATGCTTTTCCCGCAGACCCTTCATGGCTTGTGCAATTGAGCGGGAAAACGGGCGTGCCATGGGAATAACTCTCAATGCAAAGTTTAGCTGACCCACTGTCTGCTGCAACAGTTGTAAAGTGACTTTCTTTGTCTGCAAGCATAGTTCCAGAGTTGACCTGAACTTTTTGATTTTGTCTGTGGGTAACCTGAAACAGCCCTCCACTGAGTCCAACTCAATTCCCAAAAATTCTAGACACTTTAATGGCCCAACCGTTTTCCCCTGCGCCAGCGGTACCCCAAAAGTACGCATGAGCACGCAAAACTCCTGCAATGCCCACGCGCACTCCTGTGAGCCCGCCGGACCCAGAAAAAGAAAATCATCTAGGCAATGCATGACAGACTGGTGGCCCGTGGATTGTCTCAGGACCCACTCAAGAAAAGAGCTGAATTGTTCAAAGTAGGCACATGAAATAGAGCAGCCCATGGGCATGCACATATCCATGTAGTATTTGCCTTCAAAGTAAAAACCCAACAGGTGCTGATCCGCCGGATGCACTGGGAGAAGTCTAAAGGCTGACTCAATATCTGATTTGGCCATCAGTGCCCCAGGGCCCAAAATCCTCAACATATCAACAGCCTGGTCAAAAGACGCATATTTCACACTACAAATTGACTCGTCAATTGCATCATTCAAAGATAAGCCCTTTGGTGCCGACAAATTGTGTATGAGCCTATACTCGCCCTTTTCCTTCTTTGGTACTACTCCTAAAGGCGAGCAAACAAAATTCTGTACAAGGATGTCAGGAAAAGGTCCCGCTACCCTACCTAGGCGCAGCTCCTTCTCTATTTTGTTCGCCACTACCCTGGGGTTGTTCTGAACTGACAACTGGTTCCTACACTGCGGTGTCCCGGTATAACCCCCAGCTGGAATCCGGAAGCCGTGCGTAAAACCGTCTTGCAACATCCTTGCAAAAGTGTGGTTAGGATATCTATTGAGCCAGGGGATCATAGCCGTCAACAAAATAGGGGAATGCGCCATAAGGGGATGTATCCTGCTATTCTGGTTTCCTCCTCCCCCTGTTACCGGACCCATTGCCCTTCGACCGGCATGTCGTCTCTGTCGTCTCTGGGTTACACGCGTGCCTGAATTTGCAAGTGCCCGGTGCCCTGTTGCACGTCCGCCTATTGAAATCCCAGCACACCCCTTTCCCGCCTGCACTACCTCTGGTCTTGTTGCCCATCTCCCCGCCTTACGCTGGTCGAAAGGGCTGCTGAAAGGGCTGCTGGGGCTTGGGGGAATAACCTTTATTCCAGGTAGCGCTAGTACTTGCAGCCTGACCCTTCTCAAACTGGGAATGCCAGGAAATAGAATCAACCTTGTCCCAAGCTAATGACCTATTGAACTCCCTCGATTTCCTGAACGCTATGTCGTATTCCTTCCATGCGTCCCCCCCATGATTCTCATGGTACATTGTAATCCTGCTCTGATAGCAGGCCATCACAGCTTGCATACCTGGGAAGCGTTCTCCAATCACTGCACTATACACAGAAAAGGCCCTGATCCAATTGATGAGTGTCTCTTCCACCCTAAATTTATACAGTTGCGATCGCCATTCGCTATGCAACATCATATCCTTCTGTGATTTTGCATAGTCCCACTCCCTGTTGTCAATCAGCAATGAAAAAATATTAACATATTTGTCTGCCCAAATTAACTCCTTCACACTCTGAGATACATGCTGCGCTAAACACTCCCCCCTGGAGGGAATCGCACCCTCGCCCAGCACCGGCAGGGCAACCTCTTTACCACTTTCGGTGGGTTGTGTTGTGTCCACGGTCTTGGCTGCGCCCCCATTGCTCGCTGGACCTGTTTGGGGAGCAATTGGTGCACCCGGCGTGCTACTCCCGCCCCTAGCCAACAATATTTGAGCAACCATTTTTTGGGCCTCTGCCGAGGGGTCTGCTGCGGCAGGTAACACTCCCCCCATCCCCAACCAAGGAAGTACCGCCACTATCTGTGCCGCCTGTTCCGGCGGCACAGGTCCCGGAGCAGGAATGACCGGCGGGACAATAGTCGGGACAGGGCAAGTCGCTGGTGCGACTGGCGCCGGGATACCCAGGGGAGCCGGGTCAGTGGGTGGCATGACAGGCGCTACTGGCACACTCACTGGAGGTTGAGGGGCAGGAACCGGAACGCTCGCAGGGACCAGAGGGGTAGGAGTTGCCGAGGTAGGTGTAACAGGCTGTACATTAGGTGTTGGACTTTCGCCACCCTGCACAGTGCCGCCTGATCTCCGAACGCTCGTGCAAAAACAGCTGCGATCCCGATCAGACACCACCGCACGAAGGAGGTGGGGAGCCGCCGAGCTCCAACACGCCGTCCACACGATAGTCCTCGAACGCTGAAATACAGCGACACAGCTGCGATCTTTGTTCCTGTAAGAAAGAAATAGAGAGAAAATTAACGGCCCCACAGCAGGGCGAGGAGCGAGCCTGGGAAGCGCGGGCACAAAGAGGGTGCTTCCCACGCTCCCCAGGCTCTTAGCCCCTTCTATGCCGCGACCCCGCCCCCCCCCCCGACCCGGAAGCGCAAAACTGCTTCCGGGTCGACGGGCGGGATACGCGAACCAACCAGGACTGGCGAGGGGGGGGGGCCTGGCCCAGCCATGTGTGTGTGGGGGCCGATCAGCCCCCCCCTTCCTAATTGAGTGCTGCCAGTATCATAAGTACAAATAAACAAAGGAAGAGTGTCCGTAGAATAAGCGTTCAGAATGATTATAGCACGTGAGATTGAGGCCAGTTGTAAGTGGTCGTATGGAAAGACCAATTTCAAGAAAAAATGCAGGATTTTTTCAGGAAACCCTCACTCACCCTAGTGGTGACATGCTTCATCATCGGGTCCACCGGGAGAGATCGAATACCTCCCCGGTGTGCTGCGACGCCAGGAGACTGCGGAGCAGATTTTCGTGAGGGTAGGGAGTGAAAAAGTTGTGAATTTAAAAATGTCCAAGGTTGTACCAAAAAATCATTTATTGGTTGGTCAACCTGACATATTAAAAACTTTCTATGTGTGGGGAAAAACTAGCCAAATAAAGTATACTGGTGTTTTCCCTTTTAAAGAGAGGTCAACATGTTTCTGCCCGTGTTATGTGCGACTTTACAGGGCTTTCTTCAGGACCAGTTTGCGAGTGTCACCTTGACAGGTCTGGGCACGCTAAGGCCCACCCTTCCAGAGGCAGTGAAAGTTAAAAATAGCACTATGTGTAAAAAGGTGCATGAAAAATAAAATCATACAAACTTGTAAGTTTGGGGTTTTACCTCTATTACGAGGAACCTAGAAGTTTGTAAACAAATGAACCACGCCCCATAGAACTCAGGAGGGGGGTGGGAGCGAAAATGGCACACCGCCTGCAACGCTCTGCACCCTCTCGGTACCTAGCTGCTCCCTCACTGGATCTCGTATCATAAGTACCCCATCAGTCCTAGAGATGCTCAGAGTATTAGCTACATTAATTATTTCTACAGCACACATTTAATCAGGGCTCTGACATCATTGTTTTGTTTAAGCCACAGGACAAATTAAAGACAAAGGCCATCCATTCTGCTAGTCCGGCCAACATTGTAAGTGTATGAATAGTAGCTGGCTGAGACATATAGATGGAAAGATCATATGGAAATACATTCACCCAAATTGGTTGTTTTAGTTGCCTTATGTGCCATGTGACCTATTTATACCATCACAAGGAGTGGCACCACATACCCGTTGCCCAGTTCATGATATCACAGGATGTGATATGCTTTGATCTTTGAGATGACAACACATGAAATGTCAGCACTGTAGTTAGGGAAAAATCTCAATTGAAGGCAAAAGTCCTCTCAGACCAAGCTTTTAACTTGTCAGATATCCAAAACTGATCTTCACTGCTTATGAGATGTCCAGCGTCTTCTCTGTGTGGTACTGAAAACTGAAAAAAGCTTAAGACACCGTCCTTCCACCTCTCCTGCATCATCACTTTGATTTCCCATGACCAGGAAGCCATTGCTCATCAGGAATCGGAGCTATTGGCAGGCATGCTACCACCTGAATAAATCGACTTGATACTCTGATTTGGGTAAACAACTTTCTTTTTTCTGCCATGACGTGTACGGAAATTGGTCCATTTGACTCTATTGTGAAGAGTGAAAAGCGCAGTTTCGCTTCCACTCTGCCTTGTGCAAGACTTATCTTCACTGCCAGTGTAAGTCGAGTAAATGCCTTCAGCCAATCAGACATCGATCTCTTAGTCTTTCCAAATAATGCCTCTCCCACTTGAATCGCTCACATTCAGCATGAATGGAAGAGAAAAAAGAAATAATGAAACTTACTTTTTACATAGCAACAGAGTTTTTTGATAGGAAAAGGGATTTTGCCTATTTTCACGTGTCCTTGGAGGACTATTCAGCTCCGCATCACAGCGTCAATCAATCCACGCAATGAAGAAGCTCCGTTTCCCCTGCTTTGTTTCCAATAGAAGTATTTTAGAATTTGTAGTTCTTGACTATGCAGCACCTCACCACAAAGAAAAGTCAGGAACCTGAGAGCACAATGCTGCCATTTGTGAATGAGGATACCCGTAGCGTCAATGGAGCTGGTATTCGCAGTGTCAGGTTTGAGCTTCAAGAGCATAGTGAGATATTTAATTCTGAGAGATACAGAATCACTTTCAGTGTCTGCAGTGTGCATTACATACTTGTCAGAAGAACCCCGTTCAGAGGGGCATGGGCATGCAAAAGTTACTGGGCCCAACTCTGGTGGTTGAGGCCTTTTCCTCCTGATGTCGCAGGTCTCAGCCTGCCACGGGCTCCAAGGAACTGGCCCAAGTACCACTTCAGTATTTGACTCCCAGTGGTAGTGCGGCGGAGAGGAAGTAGGTTTAGGGTAAAACAGGCTAACTGCTTCAAATATATCCTACAACCCTGAATACTTGATTGTCCATTTAAATACTTGATTTTATGTGAAAAGAAGTATCTATCTAAAAAACAAAAAGAACAATACGACGCACCACAAATAAAATACATAGACAGATACACTCGTGTTACCCAGGTCAGCGCTCGAGTCCCACTTCCGATCTAAGGACTGTAGTTATCCCCTATTTACATGAGGCTGCATTCAAGTTACGCCCTGTTAACGAGTTCAAGTCTTAGAAGAGCCACAATGACTTTGAGGAGCCTGCTGACATTAATTACCGCAGTGCCGGTAGCCGCGGACTTTGTCTTTCACCTGCAGCTGGGGTAGGACTATGTCCCCAGCTGCCCACTGGCCACAGTACAGAGGAGGGGCCCACTAACATGCTAAAAAATGTTCCTAATGTCACAGCATGCAACATGCATAGGATCCGTCTACACACGTCCGCAAGAGTTCTATATGTGCCACCCATCTTTCTTCAAGCCTTCTTGAATGTAAAACTTTCCTACAAAGGGTTCCCTAACTTTTTATTTTGGCATCTGGCCTTCCTGCTTCAGTGTATTGAAGACCATGGGTAAAAGAAAAATCCAGGGCATGGTGGAGTAAAAGTGTCCTTATCAGTAAATACTTCCTCCATCACAAACTATTTGTCCTTCATAATGGGAGTTATAAACCCTGAAATTGAGAGGGTAGAGGAAAAAATGTATGCAGTCTGGTGGCATTTTGTCTATTGCCCCCGGCCACAGATATAGAGAGACTCTAGTAATTTAATAATCCTAGGCAAAGACACATCAACGCCTGGATTAGAGGTAGAATGGAAGGGAGTATATTGTGCTGTCCTGCATAGTTGCACAACCACTAACTCTATCAGGAGGAGTTTTGAAAGATAAGATTGTGGTCTTTCGGACAGGCTGCGTGAGGTGGCTCTCTACCATGGACTTGATAACTTGCATAATGCATTGCAGAGCCCTATTCCCAACCAAATTCCCACCTCCCACAAAAAGTAGACATAGTAAATGGGTGGCTTCCAAAACGAAACTTCAGCACCCGTCAGCTCTGGTGGGAGGCACTAGTGGACCATCCCTCAATAATGAGCTCCACTTTCCCTCTGGTGCATAACTAAGAACAGTGTTGAAAGTCCATTGTGATACTTTATTTACTAGGTTGGAAATATTGTCAACATCTTTGATAGAGGATCTAACAGCTAAAATGGATTAAAATCCTGGTTTCCCACAGTCAGTCGAAGCTTACGCCAATGGGTGAGGAACATTCAAGAAAAGACCAACCTACCCTTACATTTATATCCCAGGCCTGATGACTTGCCTACTCAGCTCATTTCTAGACCGGTGGTATTGTTTATTTTCATCATGGAGTTTATTAATTCTATTGGTTTCTTCAGTGCTCAGAAAACTTGTCCGTGCCTCAGCCGGAACAAACTTTATATTAAGTTTCTTTGCAGCAAATTCTGTTCCTGCCAGCTCAGTCATATCGCAGGCCCTAACGGTAAAACGTTCAGCTTCCTCTCCTTCCCTTTTCCGGTGGTTTAACACAGCCTGTACAAAATTGCCTATGCAGTTAAAGATGGCCCTCAACCCTGTCCCAAACAACAGGGAGGCTATTGCTGTTGCATGCAAAGCGTATAGAGCCACTATGAGGGTTAGGAAGGACGAACTCAGAAATGAGTCTTGGTCTTTACTACTACTGACCAGTGCTAAAGTGCATGTGCTTCTCCCCTAAACATGATCACATTGGTGTATACCTCATTGGCATATTTGATGTACTGGTACGTCCCTTGTAAAGTGGTATACCATATACCCAGGGCCTGTACTTCAAATGCTACTAGCGGGCCTGAAGCACTATTTGTGCCACCCACATAAGTAGCCTTTCAAACCTGTCTCAGGCCTGCAACTGCAGTGCCTGCGTGTGCAGTTTCTTACCTCTTCGACATGGCATTTAAAACTACTAGCCAAGCCTTAACTCCCCTTTTCTTATATATGTCACCCTTAAGGCAGGCCAAAAGTAATCCTAAAGGCAGGGTGCCATATTAGCAAAAGGTAGGACATGTGCCTTTGTTTTGCATGTCCTGGTAGTGACAAACAGCCTATTTAGTTTTTCACTGCTGTGAGGCCTACCCCGTCATAGGCCAACATTGGAAATTCCTTAATACACCATAAAGCTGTAATTCCTGATCTGAGAGGAGTGGCTTTTTCGTGTTTCCTGACATTACAATAGTAATTATAAATTCTCCTTGCTTTAGAAAGTGGACATTTCTCTGCTCTTACTACTCTATGTGTCTAACAGCCTATCTCCAATAGACGTCTGGGGTGGGTGACAGCTACACTTTGTGCATTCGCTCTAGGCAGCCACAGACACCAGAAGGTGAGGCTCACCTGCATTCTGAGCACTCATCTGCATTCTGATGAGTCTTCCTGGGCAGGGAGGAATGGGAGGGGCAGACACTTACACTTTTAGGTAGTGTCCTATCCACACACAAAGGAGTAATTACCCCCACAGATAGCCTGGCCGACAGGACTGGGTTGAAAAAGATCCTTGTGCTCTTCAGTGAGCTCCTTTGAAGTCATCCCTTACATCAAAGGCACTATTGGGTATAAGTACAGGGTCTCTGATCCCATAAAAACACACACTTCTATGTCTTGACTGAATCACTGTTAGAAGGACTGCTGTGCTTCTAGAATGACTCAACTGTACTGCTTTTGTAGAAGGATTACTTTTCTGTTTATTTTCTTGCTACTCACTGACTCTGCTGGGAGGAGAGCTGGACTAAGCCTTCCCTCCAAGTGATCTCCAAGGGATTGCTGGCTTGTCTCCTGTTTTCTGGGACACAAACGACTTCTTGCAAATCTGCTGGTGCTGCTGGACTCTACCTTATTTGAGTCCTACCCTTGCCTGCAGTGCCCCGTCCAAGTTCTATGCCTCAGAAGTGGATTCTGCAGCTGTTATCTACAAAAACCAACACAGCTCCCTGACTGCATGAGAAATTTTGCAGCACTGCCCTTCAACGCCATTGTAGAGGCTGCTCAACTACTTCTGATACACAGCCTGCGAGGCTCAAAAGAATGATCTGTGCAGTTCGATGACGATATATTGCATTAATTTCACTGGAGCTCAATGACGACACAGGACCCCTTTGCGCAGCTCAAAGACGACACAATAGGTTCTCGATGCCCATACTTGCTCCAGCCAAGGTATCTCTTCTGCATGACCTGTCTGGGTCCTGTAGGCAGCCCACCATTGATCCCTGTTGGCCTGAACTTTGAATTTACCCAGGTCTAGCGCAACCTCAAGTAACCTTTTAGCGATATTAACTTCTAAACACTATGTTTGATTTCATCTTTAAAAATTCATATCTCGACTTCTACTGATTGAAATGTTGTAGGTCTGGTCTCCTCATTTTGCTCAGATAAATATTCTCTATTTTTCTAAACCTATATGTAGAGTCTTTTTGTTGTGTATTCATTGTGTTGCTGTGTGTGTGTGTGTGTGTGTGTGTTGCACAAATACTTTACACATTGCCTTTGTAGGTAAGTGTGACTGCTCTTTGTAAAGCTGCCAGAGGGAGAGCACATGTATTCTTATTGTGTCTAGCTTACCCTCCCTACAGTGGTATTTCCTACCTGGCCTGGGTGCATACATCAGCCATTCGGGTATCCCATTTCAAACACCTTGTGATAATATCTCCAGACAAAGCCCATTGTACTTTTTGCTCCTCTGTGCATGTTATAAAATGGTAATATCGAATGTTCTACTCCCACTTACGCGCTTGCTCAATTTTTATTCACATCAGGAAGGTTTTAGATTTTTACTGAATCTTGATTCACCAGAGATTAGTCATGCTGTTAGAGGGTCATTTATTTTTTTAGAAAGAGATACTGCTATGTGAGCTATCAGGGCTTCGTTTGGGCTTATTTAATATGGTAGATGCTTGTTTTAATGTTGTTTTTATTTGCCTAATGTATTACATTAAGTATATGTGTGATATGGTTTGTGCTATGTTCTTTTATGGCTTTTCTAAGCCAAATATGGTTTTAGCACTGACTGACTGACTTACTTTGAGAAAATCAAAGGCTCCTCTGAGTGTCTGAGGTCGCGTCTACAGTAATACGCAAATTGGTGACACGGCATAAGAGTATTTCAGAGGCAACTGCAAACATACTGTCTCTGGTTCATTGGTGGTACTGAAGACCTCAAAGAGAATTTCATGTGTTAAGATTACCAATCCATTTCAATGGCCTTGTAACTTGTTACAAATCAAAATTACTTCTGTCAACTGAACATTAAACTTTATTGGATGCCAGATAATTCTGTGGAGGTGTGGCTGTTGGGAGTAAGTTCTCATTGACTGTGCCTATTAATATCTTAACTACATTTTGTGCACTCCTGATTACGCCTTTTTTTCTGGCCAACTGTCTGGTATCTCAAGGCTCCTTTCACATTTGGGTGTCTTACCCAGCAAACAGCATCCCTTTTCTAGACCAGGCCTACAGTCATCTTGTACCTATGCCCATTGTGGAGGAGGACTACTGTCCTCAAAAGGTCCGGGGAGACTGACAGGTGTTGGCAGCCAGGGGCAGCTCCTCTGCTAGCCAGAGGGGCATCGCCCCACTGCTTTCAGAGCAGGAAAAACAAAATGATCATAACATCGTTATTATCATTTTATTTTTCAGAGGCATGGGGTTAGGTAAGAATGGGGTAGGGCTGGGGGCACAGGGAGAGGAGTGTTTAATGCATTAAAGTGTGTATGACTAATTGGCCTGTCATCTTGGTCCAGCCAAACAACCATGCGCACTTTGCGTGTTCCCCACCAGGCTTTAATGCACTGCAGCATTGTGATTGACTTAGGGGAACCTGTGTGCTTCCTGCTCAGGCACTCACCAGTGGCCAGGCGGCTGCTGTAAGGAGGTAAGTGTTTTTTTTTTGTATTTTGTCTGCCACCCCCCGCCACCTTTGTTTCCTGCCAGCCGCTATTGGTGGCAGCAATTTCTTATGGCAAGGGCACAGCGCAATTTGCAGTTTGCGTATTATATACTCACAAGTAAAAAAGTGGATCATGGTTATATGCACTATTGCTTAATCATTTAGTTGACTAACGTGCTAAAAACTCCATGGCGAATAAACCGTCTTCTAATTCTTATTCTAAAAGTTTCCAGGAAGACAATGAAATAAACAAACACTATCACTTGTATGGGCAGCTGCCAGAAGCCCAGTTTACACCCACAGATTCTACTCATTAGGGTTTTATTGTTTGTAATACTGCCAACCAGAAAGACATGATGGAAGAACACATGTTTGATGTTTATCTAACTCATTCATGCCTTTTTGGTGTCTCAAATGTATGTTGGCCAAATGCTGTTGTGCACCTCTAGCAAACTGGGGGTTCAATCAATAGTGTTGTTATATTTCATATGTCTGCACATTATTAGAGAAATTGTATTATGTGCAGAGCTGTCATGTCTGAATGTGTGTCAAAATAAAAATACCATCCAATGCAGGACACATGTGTTTATGTGTTTTCCTGAATGCAGTGGAGTGTTAAAAAAATAATTGTTGGTCATGTGTAACCATTATCTAGCTTACGTGTGGCTTTTTAAACTTATATAGTTGACTACTTTCAGTGCATTAATAAGATACTAATGGTACCTGCATTCATCAGGACTTAAAAGCAAATCCATATATTATATACTGAAATACGATATTCCTCAATATTTGAAAAGGATTTTATTATGATCCCGACTGTTTCGGGCAATTGTCTGTTTTGACAACAGCCTATAGATCACTGGAACATTACACTGGGTAATTTTCTAAGTGTCCCGCCAGACCTACCTGTAAAACATTTACATTTTTTTCCAAATATATTAGTAAAATTGTGACATCCCATGAACAATATTTCCCATTTCCCCTATCTCCCTTCTGCATGGGGGGGTGGACTTCCAGATTCCATGCTCATGACAAAGATGGCCAGTCTTGCTCACTATAGCTATTCGTGCAGTCCTCCGCAAACAGGTTGGATGGTGAAAGGCACACATGCATCTTGACCAAGAAAACACTGCTCTTCAGGGTACTTGAAGAGCTGCTGTCTAACCGGGGCTGGTGTCTGCCAGAGACAGGGGAACATCACAAAAGCTACTACTTTTTGGTGGTGGGGTTGAGGATGTGCCTGAAGAAGCCCAGAAGACTGCCTACCTGCAGAGAGGGAAGAAGGGTGACAAGCACTACTGGAGGCACACTTTCCAGGAAGGAGAGGCCCACCATGTGCACTGCTTGTGGAGCACCCAGAGGAAGAAACTTGAAGGAGTGGTCCAGGACTAACCTGAGCAGTAAGGAGATCCAGTAGGTCTTGGTGCAGCGATGGTGAAACAGTGCTTAAGTTTGTAACATAACTGTGCCATGTGTAGCAATGTGACCTCTTGCCGTGAGTTGAAGGAACTAGAATTGATGCTGCCGTGATGACAACTAGACAACCAAGGTGTTGCTGGCCACAGCAACTACCTTGTGATCCAAAAGGGGCTGAGATTGGAGGCTGCAAGCCTACCATCTGAAGTGCTAAGGCACAGCGACTCTGGAGGGCTACCGCTAACAGGAACTGGTGCCCCCATTTTTGTAGAGTTTATATAGCGCAAACTAGACCCAAGAAATAGAGTATCAGAGTGCTTTACATGAGCACCAGTTTCAATACAGATGGACACATTCATTTCTGTTAGGCACGGGGAGATTAAGTGATTTGCCAGAGGATGTTGAACGTCGTTGCCGAAACTTGAACCCGGTTCCCCGGCTTCGTGATCGACTGCTCTAGCCGTAAGGCTACATCCTCTCCCCATAGGAACTTGCCTGAGACTAGTGTCTGGCAATCATCCTTTTCAAAGCTACAGGTGCAGTGAACGTGCCCTGGGGGAGGCTGCACCATAATGGCAGGAATTCCCCCAATGCGCAGCCTGGATGTCCACCAATCAGATGCAGATAACTGTGAGTTCTAGTGGACTAGAGAGACTGGGATGTGTAGTTGCGGAAAGTGGAAGAACTTGAGAATCGTCTTAAAGACTTTGGACTGAGTTACCTAACAGATCGAAGAGAATTTCGAGCAGTCTATACC
This sequence comes from Lissotriton helveticus, assembly GCF_964261635.1. Lineage (NCBI taxonomy): Eukaryota > Metazoa > Chordata > Amphibia > Caudata > Salamandridae > Lissotriton > Lissotriton helveticus. The sequence goes on from NC_136065.1 coordinate 1,290,013,542, forward strand.
TGAGCCTAATCCACGCCAATTCCCTAGTATACGGGGCAGTAATAGCGGGATCTGCAGCCTCGGAGCGAGGAAAGTCGGTTACCGGACTAGGCAGGGAGGCACCCCACATTTTGTGTGTGGAAATACACACATGTAGTTCTACATCTACATGCCTTTGTTAACGTCTTTCCCACATAAATTATTATGAGCCTTGTGTGTGGTACCACAACAATCCACCCATCACTCTTGGCACTGTCTTGGCACTGTGGTCCCCTTGCCATCCCACTTTTCCAAACAGTTATGCCTAGGTTGCACAGGTCCTTGCACTAAGCTACTGACTAGGTTAGTTCTCTGCCATTACAGACAAACGGGAATTTACATAATCAGAGTTGTAGAAACAGCCGTTCCTGATCCATCATTGCACTGAATACCTTTCATCCTGCCGCTAAAGTTGACAGTACGTGTCCACCCCACCCCCTCCCCCCAAAATAGCTGAGGAGAATAGTGAGAGTGTCACCAACCTTGTAAAATCCCTACGAGGAGCTTATCATCAGTAGAGCAACACTTCATACCTGAAGCCCATAATATTTTGTAAATTCCCCCAGCACCACACAAGCCGTCTCAGATCACCCCACTGCTTGAAAGGGTCCTAGCAAAAGCCTGGCTGGCCCACCATGCTCAGCGGGGGCACACCAGCAGCCTGGCAGTGAGTTCTCACTTTAATGTCTGTGCATACATCAGGTTTTTCCATATCATATCTTGTGCTGTTACTAAGTCCGTGTGAAATTTCCCAATATGTTTAATGGGATAATTTCACATTTAGGCAAATTATGTGAAATGTCAGACATAATGACACTGCACAATATGCTACTATTTTTTGCTGCAGGAGATCAATCATTACTTTTTCACTTGAGGGACACGAAAGTGCATTTCATGAAATTTCTGTATAATTTTGTTACATTATCCTGACATTTCGAGTAATTTTAGGAAAAAAATGTTATATGATTTAATACACCCTTCACAGTTACATGTGAATATCCCTATATAATGTCAGACCGACATCTTTTGAATCATGAGGTCAAATTTGCCATGATGTTCTATACAAGATATTTTGCTACTCTTTGCATATACATTGTTAATGTCCATTAGAGTCTACACTTGTGACGTGAGGAACGCCAATGCCACATAGGCATAGTCTATTATTATAGTTGTGTACTTATATGAATCTATGAAATTTAATGTAAAAAGCGTACTCCTGTAAGCGCATGCCCTGTGTCCATCGTGGCCCATTCCTTACAGGGGAAGTCTGGTCTTGTACCAACTACAACCAAGCCTGTTCCAGAGGAGGCGATTCAAGTGAAACTCATTCCCATTATGTAGGATGGACAGGAGCTTGAGCCCACCTCCAGAAGGAGACCATGCCTGGATTATGGGAATGACTTCTAATTTGATTCAAACAATTTGGGACTTTTTCATTCAGTTGGCTTTCGTTTGTTTACATACTTTCCCACTGTGCGCATAAAATATACTTTTACTTATTTTTGTTTTGCTCTCCTTCCTCAAAGTTTTTCTAAGAGGTACCAGGAACTATTGTAGATATATATTGCTGTCTTCAAAGACAGGTTTCACACAACCCCTTCCCCATCCCCATGAAGTAATGCTCCTCAATTTAAATTTTTTAATATTTAACCATACAAATATTTTTCTTTTACATGTCCTATTTTAGTATATTTTCGTTGTGATTATTCTGTGTGAGCATGTCTGAAAACCTGAAGGAACTTTGCACATGTCCACGATAGGTTTACGCGATATTCATTACAATTGTAATATACTCCAATCTTTAGAACTCAATACACATCCGATGATACATTGCAGAAAGTTAGGTTCAAAAGATTTTTTTTTACAAGCGTGTGCTTATTTTCAATGGTGGGATAGGCTAACACACACATAGGGTGGTTACATGTCAAGGTGGGTGAATGTATAGTGACTCCATCGTTCATGAGGATAGTGACTGCTGTCAGTGCTCAAGATAGGACCTACAATGGGTTGAGAATCAGGTTCTGTATTTGGAGCACATGGGTTGGTGATTATTGACCATCAGTTGTTTGAAGCGCTTGGCTTGGCTTTGCAGCTAGAGATGTTCCAGTGTGACTCAAAGTAGTGAGGTGAGCGGAATGTAAGATTAGCATCCCTGGTCTTTTTTCTTAGGCCTGGTCTTTGTTCTTAGGCCTGTGAAATTGCAATCTGGAAGATTAGCTGACAAGGGTGACTAATGGTTGGCAGTGTGGTGTTCTATCAGGTATCAATCAATGTGGGCCAAACATTCTTCTGACCTTCTGCAATGCTGGAAGCGGCTGAGAAGGCGGGCATTTTGAGCATGGTGGTTTCTTGCAGGTTCCGCTCCAACCTCTGTTTGTGAAGTAATGGCTTCGCCCGCAGACTCATCATTAGTAGTTGCTCTGATGGAAGATAAAAAAAGAAAATGTTAGACTTGTGATATTTGTAAAGGAGAAATAGGATACTGACTACAAGAGCACTACAACATGTTACTTCACTTAAAGAGCAGACATGACACACTGACTAACAGTATATGGAATTGGCATATGTGGGTTGATGGTGAATGGAACTGGCGTATGGGCAACAAAGCGTATCTTGCCTGGGAGTGCACAGATTCTTGTTGTTTAGATCAACCCTGTATTGTAAACTTCTGCCAAACAATGCCCTCAGGTGGTTGCAGACATGTGTCCATTGATGCAGCAGCCATAAAAATGATCAGTGATACATAAGAGACAGTGTGACTGAGGAAAACTGTAAAAGGTGTGACCTGCTGAATAATACCAAAGGGAGACTTAGCACATCCCTTTAACATGGATAAATTTAGAACTGGACAGCGACATAGTGGTTAACTGAGCCTATATGATTGACATGTTAACGGATGGGTTAGGACTCAGACTCACCTGTGAGATGGTTGGCAGGGGGATAAACTAAAAGGAAGCATGTATCCACTGATGGGGGCTGATGGTCAGAGCACTGTCTTCAGAGAACACTGATTAATGCAGCTCTCAATGCTGAGACATTCAGGGTAGTGTGATTAAACAACACAAACAGTATGTAGATTTGGTAGTATGTCACTGTTACACAGCCATTTTCAATCCAAAATTGTGGCCTAGGTCTTTGCTATTGGGACTAGTGAGGCATTTTGTAAAACAAATTCAGATATCATGCATCCATAGTAGGTAAGGTGACATTAGACTAATCACGCTATAGTTACCTGCAGTGGGGTCTCTGCCCCATACAATGTGTGGGTGACAAGACACTTACTTAACAATCATTGATGGTGTTTGACATCACTAGGAGAAACAGATTTGTTTTCTGTGGGAACCACATACATACATGCATTAACATGGAAAGTTGTTATGTACTGAAAGATGGAGATGGTATTGAAAATGCATGTGTGAGTACAGCCTTAGGATTTGGACACATCCAGATCTGTTACTTGAGTAATTACATATATAGATGAGAATTACAGAAAACAGTATCCTTTTAGTTTTAGTGATTCACGATGATCAGACTGAGATGTGGGCAATGTGAAATGAGATTGTGTGAGTTGCACATTTCACAGGTGTATGATTGTGTAAGGCATAGCAAGGACAATCACCTGGCTGTGCGACAGGGACGTATGTTAATGCCAGGACTGCTGTGGACCCTGCCACAAGGGGTGGTGTTGTCCTGCTGCTATTGGTAGTAATGTAGAATGCATGATATCTGTTTCGAAAATAGTTGAGACTGACATCAGTATTCCAGTCTAAAGAGGGGGGAACCACGATGTGTGACAAAGGCATGTGTGTGATATATGCCTTGTGTGAGACATGAATTATCTTCAGTGTGTTCATATGATGGCAATGTCTGGAAGTCAGGTGATAGGTGAACTGAAAAGTATTGGTATGTTAACCTTACCTGTCCTGATATTGGTTTTCCCTGGAAGACGCAGGCCATGCAGCAGGTCAAGGAGCCTGGTGGAATGGATGCACTCATTGAGGGGAAAGAGACAGGTTTAAGATCTGGAACTCCCACAAGGAGTGGACTTCACCAACTTGATTTCTCCAAATGTATTCTTCACCCCTGTCGAAATCAGGCACACTGCCGGTGACCTCCTGACACATGACCACCCAGTGGCGTAGCAAGGGGGGCGGTCTGCCCTGTGCGGCACGGGTTTTGGGAGCGGCAGCCTCCCCAGCTCTTATCAAATGCAGGAATTGCCAGCCACCGCCTCTCTTACATGCAGCCACCGTAGGGCAGTAAATGAAGGGACGTCCGTGGGTGGTCAATGGTCTATCTACGCCACTGTGACTACCGTCTCTACTCCACTGAGGATATGTGTAGGCAGATCAGGTAGAAGATCTTGATCAGCTTCATAGTTCATCAGAATTTCTGTCTCCTCAGCGAAGGAACTCTTTCTCTTGTGCTGCTTGGTGTGTCCCATGCTGGCTGTGGCTCCATGACATCTCAGAGCGCAAGGGGAAATGGAGTCAAAACCGTGGATAAGCAGTAAGCACCCGATGTGACTCCACCAGTGATGATTGTCAGTTGTGTGTGATTTTAAGGCATGTGCCATTTCCCTCAAATGATTGATGTTCCCCCAATCTTTTTAATTCTGAGTTTAACATAGCATAAGTTGAGATCGCTGCCTGTACATTCCTTTAAAGTTACTTGTAGTAAATTGACATCTTACTTTGTATGATACCCCTCACATTAGTGTATAGGAATGCATTCCCCTACTACTAGGTGTACATCTCCTCCTGGAAGTCACTGAATTGCATGTAGGCAGAGTCTTATGCTGAGACATTGAAGTAAATCTATATGTGAATGGACTTGTAGTATGGGGTCCCATTCAGTTGATTTTTAGTACTTAAAAGATGTTTTAAAGAATACCATTTTTAATGGCGGAGTCGATTGAGGGTGGTATGAGTTTGACCAAATGACGGAGTAGTTTGAAAATGAGCCAGACCTATCATTGAGCTGAAGTGAGTGTGGAATAAAGATTTATTTCATTCAAAATAAACATAATGCCACCTCTATTCTGTAAAAGGTGCAAATGTTTGGCATCCTCTATGCTCACTCCTGCGCCAAATCCTCATACAACGTTTTTCTTCTGTTGGTCGGAGAAGCACATTCTGTGTCATCTTTAGTCTTTATTGTGTTGCCTGAGTCTCAGCATCAGACAAAAAGACTTGGCAGTCACATATCCATGGCTTCTTCAAAGTGTTAAGAAAAATCACGTCTCAATCCTCTATCACATGAGCATTAACAGATATTATTGTCAAATGGAATACATTACAATGCTGAAGATGATTGTATAGTGGTATAATTCTCTTAAATTGTGTGCTAGGTAAATGCGACGAATTTCACCTGATTATAATTATTTTTACTTGTTCAAGGGTAGAATTGTTGCTGGTAATTTCTCTCAGCAGTCAATGTGGCGTAGTTCAGAAACTTTACAACTATGTGAAAATGTGAACCTCAAAGATTGTTTTTAAACTTTACACATTCCGAGACTGATTCTTAGGGATCACTTAGTTTGTTCAGATCACTAAGAGTCTGTGAGCTTTTGTTAAAGACATTACTAAACTAGATCTAAAAATCAATTGGGTATAGAATATTTCTCTTTTTAACTCAAGACCAAGGGTCTTCAAACCGTGCAGTGATGAATCTTTAGCTGTGGAAAGGAAGAATGAAGCGTCTTCAGGTTTTACACAAATGTGTCTGGAAAAAATATTGTTTTGGCACTGTATTTATAAAATGTGTTTCTGAAAGACAGAGCTGAACATATTTGTAGTGTTTAAAAAAATAAACATGTTACTTTTTGTTCAGGGCTGGATGTTTACCCATAATCCAGATTTGGGTATTTCACTGTCACGGGTAAAGGTGAATGTTTCCAGAAGCCACAAGTTCACATCAGGCTGGAATATGTCGTAGGCAAGGATCCTCAAGAAATTGTCACCTTCTCAGGAGGAAAAATCTAAACACATAAAAAACTGATGATGAAGCCTTCAGAAGGTTGAAGAAATCTAGGAGACTGCTTTAGATTGTTTGTAATATTATCACAATGCTGGGCATACCTCTGGATTAAAGGCCATCTCACTCAAGACTGTGAGCCTCCTTTAACCCCTTCCATGCACCCGTCGGCCAACGGCCGTCGCAAGCACTACATTCCTAGTGCTGCGCACGTTCGTTGGCTGATGCAGCCCTGCCCACCTAATCAAACCGCCGCACCACGGCGGAATTGCCGCCGCGGTTAAGCGGTTAATATGTGGTGGATTGTCCATTGGGTAAACAGTAGGGTGTGCTCCGCTGACATGGCAGAAGACTGCCTACCATGCTTAGAGATTCACTGTGGGGGTCGCTGTGACTTCAGCTGAGTGTAGGGGCAGCTCCTCTGAGAGGCACTTAAAATCTGTTGAGTGTGCACCGTGTTTAATGCACCAGCTTATGCATGAAATTTTTTTGGTCAAGCCTAGGCAGCACACATGCTGTGTTCAGTCTATGGGCTTAGACTCCCGCCTCCAAATTTTGATTGGCTTTTGTCAGTGTCCTTTAAAAAACGTTGCTTCTCTTTGGATAATGGTTAATGCTTGTCCCACCTTTTCTCAATTGTTAACGCCCATGGAGTATTGCCGGAGGACTTGTTCGCTTCCACTTTTGTCATTGAAATTCTTGTCTCTGGCACTGTTTTTCTATGTAGAATGAGCACTTCTTCAAAGTGATTGTGTTTTGTTTTTGTCTCAGTGCTGCACCCATTTCACAAGCGCTGCACAGCTTTGGTGAAAGTAAACCATATTTACAATGTTCTCATCAGCACTGAGTATTTTTTCTTCTTCCTATCACGTGCTCATACTGCTGCCTGTCGTTTCACGAGTGCCGCACTGCTTTGGTGAAATGGAACATTGTTCACAGTGTTCTCATCAGCGCAGACTGCTGATTTATTTACTTCCTCTCTTGTGCTCATACTCCTGACTGGTTATTACTATGTTGTCGTAAAACATACGCTTTGAGGAGACCTCCGTACTCTGGAGCAAAAACAGCCTCTCGGATGTATTGACTTCACAGGTGACGTTTTTTCCTTCCACGCGTAAATCACATGCACCTCTGCCCCCGTTACAGCTTATGCACCAACAGGTAAAAAACTCACATGAGAGATGTACACTGAGGGCTAGAACGCAAGTTACAGAAAGAACAACATGCAATTCCGCCAAAAGGAAAATACAAAATGGGTCTTATTTCAGGAGAATTCATGTGGGGCATTCAAGTGTCTGTCTAATAACAACTCTAAATACGTATCCATTTTAATAATTTGGTATCTACCACGACATACAGTGCATTTGCAGGCCGTCTCACATCATTCCTTGCAGCCTCCCCCTCTCGCTGTTGCGAACTCATTATTGCTTCCTCCCTCATTGCTTGCCCGTCTCCCACCCCTCCTGCCAAGCTGCTTAACGCATCCTCCCACTCATTTCCCCCATCGCTGCTTGGGCATGTATCACTGTCAACATGGAAGTGTTGTTTTTACTTAGAATAAACACCGGTGTCTATTAGTTCCCTCATTTTATGTTTTGAAAATTGCTGTGCTGCTTTTCTTTGCTTAGAATTTCTTTGTTGCAATGCCAAGCATGGACGGCATTCACATACATACACTCCACTTCGCTCAACATGACACCTTCACCCGTCTCTCTAGTCCCCTCCCACAACACTGCTTGGCAGCCCCACCACCCTTCCCAGATCCCACATTCACAACATGCCAATTTCCCTGGGGCTAATATTTGTGAGTTAAATCGTGGCCAATGTATCAGAGATGACTTAGCACAAAATTTGATGTAAGGAGAAGGCGCAGATGGTTACAATAGTAGTAATTAAACTCAGGTGTTTACATCTTTGGGTGTGGGCAAGAGTTCTGGATAATGTGCTGCATGGTTAAACACTTATAATGTCCCAAAGGCAAACACATAGATAAAAGACATTATCATTTACAATACCAATAACTCTAAGTCTCACAAATGCGACACCTATTGCATTGCAAATGCTTGTTTTTTTTAGAAACAATCTCCCAAAGTGAGAGTTAGTGTTTGAAAAACAAAAAGAAATGGCTCTGACCCGCTGAGATATTTCTCCCAACATTTGGTGGGGGGCATTAATTTGACCAGTTACACTGCCAGACTGTCTTGAGCCATTGTTAACAGGAAACATGTACATTGACTCTCCCTAAACAGAGAGGACAACTTGAAATGAATCAGCTGACGGCCCAACATCAGATCACTATAAAGGTTTCAGCTGGTGGAAACACGACATTAGGTGTCCCACCCTCACTTTTTATCAGATTTTCCCCATTTGCCTCACTCTAAAAAGCCCTATATTTGTTTTTTTTTTAGTGAAAGTGTTGATTGTATTGTACATTTACTTGCCCATAGCAGCAAGCAATATCCGTTTGTAAAGGTCATTCACAGTCTGGTGTGTCTTTATCGAACCGAACAAGTCCATATAAGTAATTCTGGTTACAGGTTTGGCACGTACATTGTGACGTGTTATGCATGGTTTCTTCGTAGAGGCTAAAATGAAGAAAGAAATGGAACCAACGTTTCGTGCAGGTGATGATTAATTAACTTTATGTAGATGCATCTGAGACCGCCTCCTCTCCTTTCTTCTCCATGGTTCTATTTTATTTTTGCAGGAATTCTTTTTATGTTACGTTAATCTTCTTTGCTGTATGCAGCATTCATAAATTATGTTGACGTTTCATACTATATTCTCTAAATCTCCGATAAAAAGGAATTGCCCTCTCCAGTTTGCCGAGAAGCTACACATAAATAGGCTTCCGATAACAATCATGGTGCTATAACCCTATAAATCAACTACACGCTACCCGTGTCCAGCCTAGCATCATGCAGCAGTGCTGGGATGAAGGCAAGCCTTCAGCAACATCAACCAACAAGCATTTACAATGCAACGGTTTCGCCTTTGGAGAAGTTAGAGCTAGTGGCATTGTAAAAGACAAAATGTGTATTTATGTGTTGGTTTTGAAAACAGATAAATAAATGGCATTGTCATTTACATTGCCAATAGCTTAATCCTCATGAAACCACTAGCTTTTTGCTGGCGTTTTCATGAAGTTCACGTGGCCACAGGCACACGCTTTTGGCCCATAAACTCTGTTCCCCACAGCCTTACATTCATTTCTCCTCCCCCTCCCCAGCCAGCTTCCCCCAGGCCGTAGCAGCACTCCTCCCACACTCCCATACTTCAAAGGCTTATCACTTCACACGGCCGCAGGCCGTGCAACCAGAGCACTTCAGTTGGTGCGCAGCCCCCCTCCCAGCACTGCCTTGTTACTCTCGGCAGCCAACTTTCGTTTCATGGTGGAACAAACCTCACTGATAACACTTCACACGGCCGCAGGCCGTGCAGCCAGAGCACTTCAGTTGGTGCGCAGCCCCCCTCCCAGCACTGCCTTGTTACTCTCGGCAGCCAACTTTCGTTTCATGGTGGAACAAACCTCACTGATAACTATCGTCTATTGTAGCGAACTACACCAGGTTCAACTTGTGACTTCAGGCGCTACACGCATCTTTGCAGGGTGTGTGCACAACCTTACGCCATTTTTTGTAGCTGAGGGTGAGGGAGGCAAATGTGACCTTCACTCTGTAGTGAGCGAGGAACCAGTTCCTGCTTGGTAGGAACATGATTGTGCTTCCCAGGCTCAAGGTCAAGTAACTGAGATGTAAGTATAGCCAACCAGGCACAGGTTAGCACAACAAAGACTTTGAGTATCTACTACAAGCGGATGAGTGCACAAGGTAGTGAATGAATTCTTACCATATGCACATTGAAGTATGTGTGACATTTTGGAGTTGATCTAAGTAGTCTACTCTAGGAACACTGTGCATACTTTTAAACCTGCTCTGTAGGAGAATGCTATTCCAAATAAGACGGATAAAAGATGTATTTATTTACCGCGTTATAGAATACGATATGTCTCCTTTGAGTTAATCCACAAGCCCCTATAGAAACTGAGCAATTGGGCGGGGCAGAAGGGAAATGAGTGACATGAGTTAGTCTTTGGGGTGGCGAGCAGAGGGTCATTGGCTCTCGGTAGAGAAGTAAACTTTGATGGAAGCAGCTGTAGGCTGCTCTCCTCGCAAAGGAGTTCTGCGTGTAACCCACACTCAAATCATTCATCAAGAATTTCAGACAAAACTTGCTGTAATAGTGGAGTGAGAAGAGATATGTGTGCAGGGTGCCGCTCACCCTTATGAGCGTGGGGGCGTTGACCCCCTACTGTGAGTGCTACATATCTTTTGGGATTTGGTTCCTGTAGCGTAAGGGTGGGGCTACGGAGAAATTCAAACAAGGATTGAAGGAGGCTGTGAAAATGAACTGGGCACGTCATATTGCCCAGTGTTTTCACTGTGGCCAACCAAACATGCGCAGGTCAGGCTTCCATGATCAACTTACCTGTGAGGTGGAGTAGCTTCACCACAGCCCATAGAGCTGTGAGTGAGCGTTGTGTTTCCCTGACCCAGCCAATCCTGGCACTGCTCTTATGTTTGGTATGACAAGCAGCATAACAGAAGTGTTTCGATTGGCTGGGATGCTTTTACCCACCATGCACAACTTCGGCCGGCAGCGCAAGGCTGAGGAACGAATCAAGGTAAGAATATGTTTTTTTATTAATACCAGTGCTCCAATTTATGTTTTACATGGTTATCTCTCTGTGTCACTTGGAATACTTATCGCCAGGGTTAATTCAAATCAAGTAGGGCAAGTTGCTCCTGACGATTACATTCAGTACCTACCTGCTAGGAAGCACCCGTGCTGTTCTATTGAAATTCTATACCATTCTTTAATAATTACAATTGTTATTACGTGGGACGGCCACCCGTAGAGTTAGTATGTTTTTTCAGCTTTTTTTTTTTTTTTTTTTTTTATTCTTTAGGTCTCGTCCTTTTCCATTGCGAAGCAATGGTAAAGGGGGAGAATTCATGTGCTCCATCGGATAGTCAAACCACCCCTTTTGTCCGTGGCGTTTTCTTCGAGTGCACGTACAGGCACGCGCATTTGGCCATCTGTTCCTGTTCCTAATGGCCCTCCCCCAGCACAGAGCGCGCATCGCGGCCGCACAGCACATCAAAGGGCTTCTCCCAGCGTGTGCTGTGCGGCTTCTCCTCCCCTAATTATGTGGCCGGCTGCAACGTGTATTGGCAAGGTTTGTTTAACAATGTTCTTGCTATTGTTGGTGTCTCTTAATTTTCTCTTGAAATTGTTTCTTCTTTTTTAAACACGCTCACACCTTTTGCCCATGTTCTCACTGCACAAAACTCATAAATAAATATATACATTTAAAAAACGATTGGCATACTTTCCGTTATATACTCATTTGTTTACACGTGATACGTCATTGAGCATATAATCTTTCACTTTAATTCATTTTGAATCTCTTGTCAGAAGCTCTTCTACTGGCACCACCTCGCTGGTCTCTTGCTTGGGCCGAGTCAGCCGTCCCTGCAGCGTCTCTTCCTGCCCGTCCGTCAGCTAGGCTCGGAATTTAACCAAATAAATTAAAAGGCAGCCTGCTAGCTCTCCACACACCGCCGCACCCGCCTTGCCTCAAGCGCCACCACAAGCCAGTTTGGAATTAGTTTTAGTGTGCAAGCTCGTAGAGTGCTATTTAGAAAACAATCATGAAGCCGGCCAATTTGCAGCTGTTCGTGGTAGGTTTTTTGTAGTTATCGCTCTCCTTAGGTGCAAATGAGATGCCTTACTCACCACTGAACACTTTACCCGACTTTTTAAAAAAACTTTTTTTAAATCGTTGCAGTTTGTTGCCGTCCCTGCAGCGTCTCTTCCTGCCCGTCCGTCAGCTAGGCTCGGAATTTAACCAAATAAATTAAAAGGCAGCCTGCTAGCTCTCCACACACCGCCGCACCCGCCTTGCCTCAAGCGCCACCACAAGCCAGTTTGGAATTAGTTTTAGTGTGCAAGCTCGTAGAGTGCTATTTAGAAAATAATCATGAAGCCGGCCAATTTGCAGCTGTTCGTGGTAGGTTTTTTGTACTTATCGCTCTCCTTAGGTGCAAATGAGATGCCTTACTCACCACTGAACACTTTACCCGACTTTTAAAAAAAAACATTTTTTAAATCGTTGCAGTTTGTTGGGAAACTGCTTGAAATCCAGGATAAATCTAGAAAACTGCTGCCTACTTCAGGGGAACAAAAGGTGTCTGGAAAGTTAACTTATAAAGTGGCGGTGGAGCTGCACTGGAAGTGAAATGGAGATCTGGAAAAGGTTCTGCTAGCCCCATGTTGCACCGAGCGAGCCCAGATGGTGCTCGCAAGAGAGCGCCGATAGGGATACCACGCTTGTTTTTTCATAGTGCACTGCACAGTCAGTACCACACAAGCACGAGCATCTCCGTAATCCGCCTGCCCCCACCAGGCTCGCATTCCCGACCCCTCACCAGGCCGCACATCTGCCTGCCACACTTCTCCTCCCCTCGCACGCATTCCGCTGCACCTCCTTTCTCCCCCCCCCCCGGCCCCCCCCCGCCAGAAGCCTCGCAAAATAACCCCTCCTTTCTCCCCCTGCCCTGCTGCTCCCTTGATCCATTCTGGCTCTTTTTATTATTATTATACCTCCTTGCAGCCCTTTCAGTCCATTAGAAGACGTGTAAGTTGCTTATCAAGCATGCAAGCGCCACTCACACACGCAACGCCACAACACGCAACGCCACTCACACACGCAACGCCACTCACACACGCAACGCCACTCACACACGCAACGCCACTCACACACGCAACGCCACTCCCACACGCAACGCCACTCCCACACGCAATGCCACTCCCACACGCAACGCCACTCACACACGCAACGCCACTCCCACACGCAACGCCACTCCCACACGCAACGCCACTCCCACACACAACACCACTCCCACACGCAACGCCACTCACACACGCAACGCCACTCACACACGCAACGCCACTCACCCACGCAACCCCACTCACCCACGCAACGCCACTCACACACGCAACGCCACTCACACACGCAACGCCACTCACACACGCAACGCCACTCACACATTGTGGGTGCAGATTGTGGGTGCAGATTGTGGGTGCAGATTCAGAGTGCAGATTGTGGGTGCAGATTGTGGGTGCAGATTGTGGGTGCAGATTGTGGGTGCAGATTGTGGGTGCAGATTCAGAGTGCAGATTCAGAGTGCAGATTCAGAGTGCAGATTCAGGGTGCAGATTGTGGGTGCAGATTGTGGGTGCAGATTGTGGGTGCAGATTGTGGGCGCAGATTGTGGGCGCAGATTGTGGGTGCAGATTCAGAGTGCAGATTCAGAGTGCAGATTCAGGGTGCAGATTCAGGGTGCAGATTCAGGGTGCAGATTCAGGGTGCAGATTGTGGGTGCAGATTCAGTGTGCAGATTGTGGGTGCAGATTGTGGGTGCAGATTGTGGGTGAAGATTGTGGGTGCAGATTGTGGGTGCAGATTGTGGGTGCAGATTGTGGGTGCAGATTCAGGGTGCAGATTGTGGGTGCAGATTGTGGGTGCAGATTGTGGGTGCAGATTGTGGGTGCAGATTGTGGGTGCAGATTCAGAGTGCAGATTCAGGGTGCAGATTCAGGGTGCAGATTGTGGGTGCAGATTGTGGGTGCAGATTGTGGGTGCAGATTCAGAGTGCAGATTGTGGGTGCAGATTCAGAGTGCAGATTGTGGGTGCAGATTCAGAGTGCAGATTGTGGGTGCAGATTGTGGGTGCAGATTGTGGGTGCAGATTGTGGGTGCAGATTCAGAGTGCAGATTCAGAGAAAACGCAGCAGCACCACCACCATTGCAATGCAATAGGTCTCGTTTTAACGCAAATTTAAGCTATAGGCCTTGTAAATGACAAAGCCTTTTATTTATGTTCCAAAAACCAGAACGCAAAAATAAAGGGCATTATCATTTACAATGCTAATAGTTCAGACTCGCGTTATTGCGAGACCTATTGCATTGCAAATGCTTGTTTTATTTTTGTGGCACATGTTTGCTCCAAAAGTTTTTTTTTTTTCCAAGTAACACTGCCTCAACTGGCCAAGGATAGACCTCTTGATTTTGCCAATAATGCTCTTTTATTTATAAAGATGTTTTCAGGTCAAAGCTGAAAGTGATACAATACATTTTGGGTCAATTTGAAGCGACTCGAGGTGATTTTGCCGAAAGTGCACGTTGATTCACAAATATGTACCGTGAGTTAATATTTCAGAAAGTGGAGGAGGGCCCAGGCACCAACGGCTGCTTCAGCACATAGTAATTAAAATAATTTAAATCAAGCAGAAATATGCATTGACGAATACAAAGTGAAAACATTCGCATGTTTAATTCCTTCCGGTTGCCATAATATGAATTTCTTCGACACGTATATATCCTCTCCCCTCTTTCTAAGGTGTGTTTTTAATCCTTAGGTAAGGCGGTTGCAGGACCGCCCAGTGGATATTAATTTGTTGGCACAGATGCCCACGCACGCGCACAAGTCATTCATAAAAGCAGCAGCGCAGCCGCCGTCTCTTCGAGCTCAGCCCCTGGTCGGGTTTTGGGGGAAATCACTAACAATGATGTTTACAGGGGTTTGGGGTTCGCATCGCTGGAGCTGTGTTCCGGTAAATTGATTGTACTTTGTGTTAAGGATTTTCGGGGCCCTGGGCAACACGTACGGGGCCCCTGTTTGAAATAATTTTGAATTATATTACACATTGTCTGATTGTGTACTAATTGAAGCTAGAATAATCAGAAAAATATAAAAGTATGGAGGAAATGGGGAGTAACCGAGGAAACAACATAACCTGTATTCGTCAAGCTCCCGCTGGGTGTATTTTAGCATTGAATAACAGGTGTTTATTATTACCCAATGGTACTCATGTTATCGACCTCAGAAGAATTAAAGGCTGAGTGGGCCCGCCGGGATTTGTAGACACATTGTCCACTAAGCCACCAGACCCGGATTTATAAGGAAATACGGCTAATGGTTCCGAACGATGGCGCGTTAGAAGTAGACGCTGGGGTGTGGCCCCATCACCCCAATTATATAGCGAGTGCGTCACATCTGAAGAACGCCACTCTGGGCATATCGACAGACCAAGAATGGGGGGGCGGGGGGGTTGCTGTCTTTGACTAGCCGGTTGCGTAGATGTAAAGTGCGATACCATGGAATATACATATGTAAAGCCCTTGCTTTGGTGTCATGTCTGACTCGTGCACACAGTTGAAGCTGGGTAGCAATGATATTTTATACACCAGTCATTAAAGCTTATATAAAAAAATAAACAAAGTATGTAGAACTCATCCGATTAGTCATAGAGAGCATGTTTTTGGTTGATACAATAAAAGAACGGAATATATGTATCAGATAAGTAATCCATACACGACAGTGTGATATCTGTTCCCGTCTGCTTTATATATATTGATAAACTCAACAAAGGTGAAACAAAGTTTGTAAAACTCACACAAACTTGCTCACACAAAAAGCAGATATATGCCATGCCGGTGCCCCCACAAATCCCTAAAACAAGATCAGATTGGAGAGGCTGAGAGGGAGAGAAAAAGAAAGAACAATAGGAGGTGACGAAGAAAGTGAGCGGGGAGAGAGACAGAGAGCATATTCTGTTACTGCGGGGGCAATCAGTGTACGCTACGTCTCTGGCAGCAACCTGGGGGGGGGGGGGGTCGAACCGGTAACACTTGTGAGCTGCAGTGGTGAACAGCGCTTCACACCTCCTTTCACCAGGAGCTGTGTGAGCCCTGCTGCTCATCCACGAGATCTGTGCCCAGGGGCAGCTGTGCCACCTCCAGCCTCCCGCAGAGGGGCCCCCAGGAGTTGGGGAGAGCACCCAGCCTTCGCTGGACACGGCCGGCAAAAATGCGTGTCACCACCCGGCACTCCTTTCATCGAAGCTTGCGACCTGCCGCTCTGACTCGGACCCCACAGCGGGATGCGGACTCTGTTTCATTGTCAATAACACAGCGCCTGGCTACCCGCACGGGAGATAAGTAGCGCTTTACAAATCCGTCGTTTTATACATTGAACGGGGATTAATGTTATTCCAGTTATCGGTACTTAGTGTCGTCCTCGGAAGGATGAACGGCGGATTCCGCTGCCAGTATTACATCTTTGACTCTTTTGGCCACAGACAGGTGTCGCTAAAACCACGAACCATCCTAAAGTGATGCGAATCCCGCTTGCAAACATACCTACACATACACATGGTGGGAGCCAGAGTATTCTATGGGATTAACCCCTCAGTGGCGGCTGGTACTTACAGGTGAGTGCAGCACGCATGGCGGCGGGCGCGGGTCCGAGGCTCAGCTCCAGTGCTTGGAGTGGGCTCGGCAGGTCATACAGGCACCAGGGAGGGGGAGGGAGGGGGGCCCCTCTGCTCATTGGCTGGCCTCAGAGCTGTCTGTAAGGGCGGAGCACCGTTACCTGGGCCCAGGGAAGCGTTGGACCTGCCCAGGGAGGGAGGGGCACCGGCTCCAGACGGGGCTGATGTGAGGAGGGGCACACTGTGCGTCTGCGCTTTTCGCAGCACTTGCCCCTCCACTGATTCACGCGGGGAGGGAGGGGGGACGCTGGGTCTCCGACCACGTGATTAAAAGTCGATTTACAAGTCGGGCTCTGAGTCTTTAGTCGTAAACTTTATTGCGGAAAAATAATCCTGTCTGATGCAATCCCTGCTGCATTTCACGTTTTATCTTATCTTGCATTTACTAAGAATATTAACTTTTTTCAAGCTGTTTTTTCTGCATTTCTTTCAGGTAGCATGACTCGTAAATGCTCTGAACTCAGTCACCCGGGTGAGATCCCGTTGTGGGTGGTCGTGAGGGGCACGAAAGAGAGACCTCTGGGGTTGAGGTGGAAGGCTGTGTGAGTTTCTCGTAGTACCTTGTCACCAGGACCTAATTTGAGCCGGTGTTTAACAGTGAGGTTCCCCTGGCGCTCAGATTTGGGGACCTGTTCTCTTATTTTTCCCTTATCAGACTTTGACGTAGAACAAGAGACAGAAAACGCAAAAGGGTGAACGAAGGGGGAAGCAAAAGACTAAAAACAGTGACCCAAAATTCCAGGGATGAGAAAGAAACCGAGTGCGTGAAAAACAAGCACTCACCTGGGCTTCCTCCGGCGGCCGTGGTCGGCAGGCATGGAATGACCAAAACAAACACAGAAGAAAAAGAAAACGAAACTCCGCCCACCGCCGCGATGACGACATCGCAGAGGCGGAGAGGGAAAAAATCGCGGGAACGCCCCCGAATCTGGTCCGGCCTTGACGGACAGATCCGGCTCCCAATGGCTAGCCTCCATTTATGGAGCTAGCTAATGGGAGGTGGGGGATGTTCTGATAGCCAATATGGTAAACAAAAGATTTCACCTGCGCGAACTGCTTGCGCAGATCGCCAGGTCGAAACCTAAAAAGGTGGACACGTAATAGTTGCTAGGAAGCACTCGCCTTACTCTCACTATTTAACCATAAGTACATCAATAAATAAATGTAACAAAATCAAAAGACATATGAAGACAGATGTTTGCACCATGTGTTTGTCCCCAGAGCACAGACAGTTCTTGCTTACCAGAGATGGTCACTGCTGAAGTGCCGAGAGTATGGCTACTTCCCTATCAAACTGGCTGTTGTGCCAGTTGCCTACCGCGGTTAGCATTATTCTGCAATAGATAATATTTTGCTGTCCCGTGACTAGTTGTGTTTCACTTCAGGTCGCTGTATGGCTGCCATGTTACCCCCCTCTAGTTGCTCCCCTGGTGCTTCTGTGCTTAGAAGGCCATGAGGTTAGGATACCCCAATGAATGCCCCAACTGCCCCCCGCCCCATTACTACAAGTGAGACTGTTGGTCTGAACCCCTGTCGTACACCAGATGGAGAGATTGGAACTCTCCTAGCTGCAGGCCTCTGTCTTCTAAAGTGTTTTTAGTTGTCTTCATTTTAACAATTGTATTCTGCGTGACGAATCATAAAGCGAGTATTAGTCATAATGTTCCAAATTGTTGTCCCAACTACATGGGTGTAGCTGTCTGCAGTGCAGCAGGTGCAGCGGTGCCTTGTTCAGAGGAAGCAGGGGTCCTTTGCACCAAGTTTGGTTGTATGTTCATGCTTCCACCAGGGCCTGTTGCAGACTTCTTACAACAATGCTCAGCTACAGTATTTGGGGCTCCTTGCCAACAGCCATTGCAGTTAAAATAACTATCTCTAGTATCTATTGTACTGGCTTCAAAAGCAGAGTGCTATGTTGAACTTTTACACGCCTATCCTCGAGTGGACAGCTGTATTTTGAAACGGAGGCGGTAGCTGGTAATTTATTCCCGTGCTCCAGTACAATAATGACATCACTGTACTCAAGGATGCATTTACCTACAGTTCTTTTTTAGGTCGAGCATTCGAGACCTCTTGTATATACTTTAGTATGTATACTTTAGTATATACTTTAGTGTATACTTATATGTGTATGTACTTTGTGGGCTCTGGAGATCAGCCCCAGGACTTGTCTGCTTCCGCTTAGTGACTTTTTTTTCTGTTTTACTGTCTTGATAGAAAACGACCAGCAAAGGTTAATAAGATACCAAAATTGCTTTCTGCAGGGTCATTTTCTTTTTTAAATTTTTCTGGCAAGTGCCTCTATTCATCTATCTTGATCGAAAATGACCGGCAGTGGTCAGAAAAATACCAGAATCACTTTAGAATTCTCAGATTCCAGTCCACAGAAATTGTCTTCCACGAGCACCCGTAGACAATAATATTTTTTTCAAATCTTGTATTTTCAGTGATATGACCACCGAATGCCCTGCTTTTATATTAAAAACAGAGCTTTGGACTATACCATTTCCCGCTGAAAGGCAATATTTCTCTCCATGTGTTCCCATACCTGGCATGTCGCGCAGTTGGCTGCTTACTTTCCCTCCATGCTAAAGAACAGTAGATGTTTCAGCACCCAGGCTAATGTGCTGCATAGCTAAATAAATATAAGGTCCCAAAGGCGAGACCAATTGCATTGCAAATGCTTGTTTAGAGATGGCTTCCTAACAGGCTAATCTTGCAGAGACTGATATTAACTGTTAAATTAAATGTCTCAAATAACACTTTCAAATGTCATTAGTAATATGCCCTACCCAGTAATCTTTCATCAAACTCTGATAATGCTCAATAGTTGTGTAGGGTTGTAAGTTTAGCACCCATTCCTCCCGCTGTGATATTAATCGACTAGTTTCAGTCCTTGTTGTTATCCCTGCCGTTCACTTCACTGTCATGTTAGTCACTTGTTGTACTTTGAGAGAATTGCTTTCAATGCTGTGGCAATGCAGTTTTAATGCAGTTAGTTCAGTGTAAAGCTTGCTATGCTGCTAGTTAACTCCTAGATCATCTTTGCTCCTAATTCATTTGTGCGCATCTTGTGGTATAAATCCATTATCAGTCCACTTGTATGCCAATTCTGTTAGCCGCGCTGTGTTACTCCATTGTTGGAGCTTTTGTGGTGCTAATCCATTAACTGTGTTATAATGTTAGCCAGTTCTTCACGCTATAATGATACTGATGGAATGGTATTCCTTCTGGGCTCTTAGCTCATCATTAGGTATTGAGGGTGTTATTCCTGTGGTGCTGCTAATTCATTGTGTGGCATGCTTTGCCAGTGAGTTTTGCTGTGTTTGTAGTTCAGATAACCCTTTATGTGCTGTTGATCCAAAACTGCTGTGTTGTTAAACCATTGGTAGTTCTGCCACGCCATTAGTCCATTGTTACCCATTTGATGATGTTAATTCGCTAATAGCCTTTCAAAGATGCGAGTTCATTAGCTATCTGAAGCTGTTTCAGTCCACTGTTAGCTCTTCAATGTAGTTAGTTCATGGCAAGCCCTGCTGTTCTGCTGGTTTGTTCTGAACCCCTCAGTACTGTTAGTTTATTGCAAGCACTTTGCTATTGTTAGTACATTGATCACCCATCAGTGCTGCTATTTCATTTTCCCCTCCTTCATCGTGGTGCTTCATGGGTAGCCCTGCTGAACTCTTGCCTCATTAATGGCCGATCAGTCCATTGTATTCCCTTTGAAGCTGCTAGATCTTTGTTCGATCTTTGGTGTTGACGTTGTTATTACCCTGGCTGCCTTGTTGGGTCATTGGGTGCCCTGTTAAAGGTCCCTCCACAGATGCCAGAGCTCAAAGTCCGGACTCATATTTGCTGCAGAGCTGCAAATCTTGAGCTGTACATGGGAACGTTACACAAGTCTTATGTCCTGCTCCTTAAAATGTAGGTCGTTATCCCAGCATGACCCGACTCAGACTTGATACTCATTATCATAATTATTGTTTTTATTATCTGGAACAGTAGCCTTAGGCGAGACAATTATTTTCCAATTTTAAACAGATATCCACTTTCCAAGTAGGCAAACAAGCATCAATATAATGGCCATTTGCCTGCCATTGAACTCTTAACAAAGTGGGCACACTCACAACATTACAACTATCTGGAGATTTCTCATGCAAAGAGTTAAATAAAGTGTTGCGCTGGGATTATGACGAGGGCATCTTTTAGCTAATTCTGTCGAATGTTGCATGTGAGGTATAATATTGTTATAGCGCCCACAGACACACACACGAATTTAGATTGGTTTTACTGCCATGAGAATTATTTGCCATGGGAACGCTTTGCGCTATGACACTGCCAATCAATGTCATAATTCATGTGATTTTTCCTTGAAACATAATGCAAGATGAATACGCTTAATTGGTTTATTTAATCTCTCAGTAAGGCCAGCCCACGTTGGCATAGGGCATGCACCCGTAGTGTTGAAGTTAACTGTCACATGTGGCCTGCACTGCATATGTACATAGCCCAGAAGAAAAAAGAGTTTGTCCTGGCTGGATGCAATTTTAAATCCACTGCAGTAGCAGCATATAGTAGAGGAAAGAAAATCTACTTTTAAGTATTAGCTAGTTTACCTCTAGCGGTGCACAGTAAGCCTATTGGGCGATTATTAATGCATGCTAAATGATATTTCCCCACAATCGCTAAAAGCTCTTTGTCACTGTGTCTGTCAAGTTATATACCCCTCTGAGAAGACCTAATTTTCAGTGTAATGCTATTTTTTAATGCTTTGGCTTTGAGAAATTATTTTTTATTTTTATCAAAGATTACTTCAGAGGTGGGAGTAGATTGTTGATATCTCTATGGAAAAGTGTATTTTATTTTAAAAATACTTTTCGTTCTACTTCAGAGCCAACAGAATTCAGCCACTTACGCAGGCCTACTGTTACTCCAGGCCTGTAAATTCCAAACAGATGTGAAGTGTAGGCCTGCCAGAGGACAATACAGCTGTCTCTAAAACCCAGGAAGAATGTGAAAACATTGGCCACTTTGCTGAGCTGGGTACTTCTTGGAGGGACAAAACTGGAAATGTAAAATACTACGCCCAATTGAATTTGTCATAATGACTGATGGAAAAAACCACATCAATTTAACTATATACAAAATTGCCTCAGTGATGAAAAGTAAGGTCTTGTCATATTGAACGAGTAAAGGCCTTATTTAGAGCTTGGCAGGCAGGATACTCTGTCAAAATAAGGTGGATATCCTGTGCACCATATTACAAGTGACCTAGGCTTTAATGCACCAGCATTATGGAGGACTGTGTTTCCATTTAAGTTAGGGTACCCGTCCATCACACTCTAAATAAGAAACTAAGTTAGTTTTAAATAGTCTGCTCTTGACAGTTACTAAACAATCTAAGATCCACTTTGCTTGTAATCCTACAGACGGGCAGGTAACAACTGGTGCAGTACAAATAGTGCACTAGTTAAAAGCACAAACAATCTAATCTGTGACATTAAGAGTACTGTCACAAGTGCCATATATCCAAAAAGTGTCAAGAAAGGATGTCACATCAGGGGCCTTCATATACAGCATAGTCCTCTTATGGATGGCAAATGTACCTCACAGAAGCGCAAGTTACTAGAAAAGCCTGTGTGGCTCGAACACTGGAACAAGAGCCTTGCTTGGATCCATTACTGAGGCAACATGACTAATTCTGCTTTGTTGCCACCTCAACAATTCCTTTTGCAGATGTGACGGAGGTCTTCCACAAGGTGGCCTCCCCTTAAACAGGTGCCTAGGGCATTCACTACCGTGACTACATCAAACAGTCTTCACTCAACTCCAATATTTTAATTTCACCTTTCCCATTTATCCAAACCAAAGAGTTCCCCTGTCATTAATATTATAGGAGTCCACATCTGCCTATATTTTTAAAGATTTTAATAATGTCACACATGAGAAAACTTCACGGTAAACCATCCATCTTCCTACATTGTTTCACATGTCTATCATGCAATCTGTTATCACTGAACATGCTTTGAATGTCTATTTCTTCTTTAACATATAAATCAGCAAAGCAAAAGTCACCTTGCTTCTTGCACTCCTCGTTCAATTCTTGGTCAGCTGCTATCACTTCACTACCCTGAACCTTCTGCATCTCCCTCCTCTCCTGTCTAATTAAATATATTCAATCATCTTCCTATCGAATACTTCCTGTCCTCATTTAAAGACCCCCCACCCCCAAATTCATTCAACTTTTCTCAACTCAGCCTATTCAGCACATCTACATCAAATATTGCTGTAACCCAGTGATATTCGGCTTTTACCAAATGCACTGCTCGCAGACTACCCTTACTCAATCGTCTCTTCATCTTAGTCTTTACTACAACCACTAACCACAGTTAACTTTCCTTTCAACTCCTCTTCCTTGCCGTCTGACTTGCCTTCAATGTGGTTACCCTAATTATACATCAGCTCCCACCAATAACCTCTCTCTCCCAGCGTATTCCTGTCTGGCAACACGCTCTCCTGCCTCATGGCTTGCAGTCCTAGAGTAGCCTTGGATAGTTACGTATTTACTTCCCTCTTCTTCACTTCTACTACGACCACTCCCTTATAATGACTTTTCAACATCTCACATCCCTGTCTGCACCTAGGATCCAGCTCTGGAAAGACTTGTATCAATATTTTAACCATCTGTATACTGGAGTATTGCATATGCTCGTTTGTCTTCTTAAAATCCTCATCCTCCCTTGCATTGCTCCGCTTAATCTCTTTAGATTCTGCCCTGATTTTTCCTTTAGACATTTAGAAGCTGAGTCATAATATTGAATAATTGAACCTGGCATTATACACAACTTTCACCTACAAATGTATCCAAGGACTCAATGGTTCACCTACGTAAATATCAACACCTGTATGGTAGCTACCTCTGTTCACAAACCGAAGACCGTCTGCCTACCCTACAATGTCAGGCCCTTCGCTCTGCTTGCACCACTCCGCTAAAAGTCTTTCCCTCTTGATCTTCATGGCAAATACTTCATGATAAGTACTACTAGCAACTGTCTTTTGCGGATATATCTGTTAAAACCTAATTTCTGTTTTCCATCAAAACACTAGGATGTGTGTCGCAAAGAGCTCTAGCTGAACTCGACAGACGCTAAATAAAGTGCGTAAATGCGAAAGGCATCACTGGCACCTAGCCTAGAAGAATGGGTGAGTATTCCTCATTCAGAGTGGTTCGGCTGACTCGAGTACTAGAAAACGGGAAGTTGCATTTTAAGTTGCAATCCTTGTGACACAGATTACTTGCCTCCATCAATATTCCTCTATGGACATTTCTTGAATGAGTCGGAGCAAGCTAGATTGGTGCCTATCCTGAAAGCCCTGTAGAAGATGGGTTCATGTAGTTCGTGTCAAGCATCCGACTTTAATAATAACAGCTCTTTACTGACATCAATTCTTATTTGCTACGGCAGAAGGAAGCAGAGTAGTACATTTAGTATCTCAGATATTATAATGCTTTTGCTATCATATAACCACAGGAAAGACTTGTTTGTCCTCATTTTAAGAGGTCATATATTATTAAAGCCATTCATTAGAAGTTCAACATAAAATGGAACACATTTGGGAAATTTCTCTCTAGCATCCCAAAAGTAGCGGAAACATGTCAGGGTAATCTGTTCTAACGCTGATAGAAACATTGGGCCTAATTACGATGGTGGTCAGACGAGCAGGAACCGTCTAACAATGAGTCAGTGGTTCCGCACTGTCTATTAGGATATGACTGCCACACAGGTGGGCCTAAAATGCATTTTTCTAGTGCTGCTTGTGCTGCGGCCCAGGAAAAAGGTCGCAGAACAAGCAGCAAAAACAACAGGTGATGGACAGAATGCAGAACAATGCCATACATTCACCGCAGTACAGAGATCTGGGCCTAAATCCATCGTTTTTTTTCTCACCATGCCATTCCAGTTTGAACCCAGCCATATTCAAATCAGTCTTGGCCCTGTGCCCCATGGGAACAGTCCAGCCCGAACTGCCAAGCCAGGTCCTCCGTGGACTGGAAACAAGCATCCAAGGACCGGTTTCGGGCTTTCAGCCCTCATCAGCCTGGATAACTTGATTCCAGTGCAATGGTGAGCACGGGACTCACGTCTGAGCATACCCGTCCCACTAGGGGTGACAAATGCAAAAACAACAGGTGATGGACAGAATGCAGAACAATGTCATACATTCACCCCAGTGCAGAGATCTGAGAAATTTTATTTTGTGCACATCCATGCACCGTTTGCCAGGCACCATATGGAGCCTGGCACACAGTGCATGGAGGTGTGGGGTGCACTAAATGTGCATCTCAGGACACATAGTAGAGGCCAATGGGGGCAGGGGCTCTGCTATGGACCCTAAAAGTCCCATTCCGGCTGCCTGTTCCTGGCTGTCAGACCACCATGAAAAGGCAGTGGAAATGGGCCATTGTAATTCCTATGTTAATGTTAATAAGATTTTTAAAGTGCTCTGCTACCCTGAGGTGTCCTGGCGCTGTACACTACCATCTGAGGGGAACTTATAACTGGCCCGGTGGGCAGGAACAGTTTACCTGAAGAGCCAGGTTTTTAGTCCCTTTTTAAACGAGAGCAGCTCTGTCGAGTTCCTTAGAGAGAAAGGCTGACTGTTCCACGCTTTAGCGGCACAATGGTGGTACCATCACAGGTACTGCCCCTATTGTACAGAATACGATCTTACTGATGGGCCTACAGGCCCCAAGAGCCTGTCAGAAGCATTGGCCTGTCCCTCCACCAGATGCGGTCCGACCAACCGCATCATAATGCGGCTGTAGGACCCCCTGCTAGATGTCAGTCGGGCCACCACCGACAGCCTGTCGGTGCAATCTGACCACCATCCTAATCAGGCCCATAGTTCGTAGCCACCTGTAGATTGTAGAACACATTACTGATCATTTTTCAATGAATCACATTAATTACAATAAATCCTAGGCCTCAGTGAATTTTGTTTTTTACATAATTGACCTGACAATTCATGCTTGACCTATGGCCGTCTGAAATTTGATTCGGCTTCTCAGACATTTTGCACCTGTTCAGAAATGCCAGGATAGGTTTTTCAGATTTAGGAGTGTATAGAAGATATTTGCAAGTGTCCCATACAGGAAAAAAGTTTGAGAACGTTTAACTAGTAAGTTGTTTTCCATGATTCTCCTCAAGGACATTACCACCACTGCTTTTTCCTTCTGGCACAACTTGATCAAATGCTTTGTATCGGCAGGAAAGATCAGCCTGGGGTATTTAACAAAAAGACCAAGTCTAATCTCTGATTTAAAAAAAAGAGATTATCCAACTACCCTGAACAGTAAACGTCCCGTCACTAACCTCCAAAACCTGGCAAAATTGAGAAAAAGATTCATTGAGTCCCACTTGAAACTTTTTATTGGAGAAAACAATCTGTTTCATGAGATGCGGGAAGGTTTCTGGTCTGGGTGCAGTATCCAGATCGCAACTTTAAAAATAGTTGATGCTGCTCTCTGAAAAATAAACCAAAGGGACTCATGCCTTCTTATACTTCTACTTTTCAGTCATCATCCACAAAGTGCTCCATATACATTCCTTAAATTTCTCAAGGAACGAATGAGACTGAATGGTACAGTTCTCTGCTGGAAAATCAAAGCCAGTATGTCACGCTTGTTAAGTTTTTGTTCAGTCTGGTGAGAGTCCATTAAGGTGTCCCTCTGAGATTTGTGATAATCCATCAGCGTGTCCTACACAATCTATTATCCTACCACCCTTTTCAAAATCAACATGTACCCACTAGCTTTCATTCTTAGCAGCTACAAAATCTCATACCACTTCCATGCTGAGGACACACAACTATATATGAGAATCTCCTTCCCTGGCTTCGAGGATATTCATGCCTGGAAGTTTTACCACCACCTAAAATGTAATCGAATTTGATCTATTTAGATGAAACCCCCAGTCTTCAAAGATATAGCAAAAGAAGCACAATGTCAACTCAATCTCCTCTGTGGAATCAACCGTTTATCTCCTTGACAGTTTTTAAACTAATAACCAGATCGCTTGTGGCATCAAACCATGACTACAGAAACACTTTGCTAGTAGGAATTCTGAAATTACAGCTTGCTCCTCTCATAGCAGCCCATTATGCAGCAGCTAAGTTGACCACTGACATCAGAAAGTTTGACCACATCTTGCCTATTCTGAACTCGCTGGAATTGCTAGCCATTGAAGAAAGAAGTGTTGCTTATAAAGTTCCATTTCAGAGAACACCCACATACCCAAATGAATATCAATTGTCCCACCAATTCTATTACAATGCATACCTTTACCACACATTTAATGCAAAGCATTGACCTTTACAGCCCATTGTTTTACATAGCGGTATTTCACAACACACTGTGCTCCTAACAGTGTGAGTGTGTGTGTGTGTGTATGTGTAGCAGGTTGGGTGATCCCCTATGCCTAACCCCATGCCGTGCACGGCAGAAGGACAAGTGAAGGGAGGGGTTGGACACCCACAAGGGTTGGGGTGTAGGGCCTTACTGTGGGCCACACCCATTGGCCTACCCCACACTGTGCACAGGGAAAGGTTTAGGCACCTGTGGGGGTTGGGCTCAGTGTCTGGCCCGAGGACAGACCCTGCACCCAACCTCACACCACACATCTTACTTTACATTAAAAAAACTGAAATTCACTGAAAAACCCCAAAGTTGACAGTGACTTTATAGTTCGGAATTGTAATAATATGTTACTTTATATTTAAAAAATTTAGAAATTCAACATTATAGCTAGGTGAAATTTCAGTTAGAACATACTATTTTAAATTAACAAAACCATTGAAATTCACCAGTTCTAGTTATCTCAAGTCGCGCCCTGGCTATGCATTGCTAAATACCTCATATATTACATAACTCATGACATGTACAATTTCATCATTGATAACATCACTGCAACATCTGAAATGACATCTTTGATGACAACACTGTACATGGCGTGGGCACGAGTTAAAGTTACTTTAGTGCACAAGTTATAGTTACTTGGTGTATCTATAAATGGTGAATTTGAATGGTTTTATTTTTGAAAATAGTAAGCTGTAACTGACATTTCACCTAATTCGAACATCCCTTTAACCTTTGGTGTTTTTCATTGAATATATATATTGGTATGGTTTTATGGCAGAAAGAATGTGGAGAGCAAGAATATCATGACACCAGAAAATGTATAGCCTTGCTTAGTTTGTAAAAGAATGAATGCCAGTGCTGAAAGCTCTGCTCTGACATCTGCAGCAGGTGCTACTAAATGTTGGGACTCTTTAATTTACTACCAGACACTCCCTCTTCC
The DNA here is from genome assembly GCF_964261635.1 of Lissotriton helveticus. Lineage (NCBI taxonomy): Eukaryota > Metazoa > Chordata > Amphibia > Caudata > Salamandridae > Lissotriton > Lissotriton helveticus. Next base: position 1,290,041,291 of record NC_136065.1, read on the forward strand.
TTTAGCTCACTTTAGCAGTTTACTGATTTCTTCCAAGGTAACAATGTTTCCGCCTTTCTCTTCCTTTCCCGTTTGTTTGTTTTTCTCTCTCTCATTCGCGTCAGTAGCTAATGGGGAAAAAGTAAGTGCTTGCACCCAAAAATGATTGCCGGGAGAGTGCCGGGGGGCTCCCGAGGGCAACCACTGACTCAAATTAAGCACTGTGCTAACCATATTGGAAACCCTTAAGAAAAATCATGCACCTTTTATGTCTAATTAAATAAGAACCTTGCCCTCTTTAAGCTGCAAGTCATTCTCCAGTGACAGCAGCCTGGGCCTCAGCTGAATGGCAATTTATGGTATGTGACTGCCTTGCAATCTTTATCAGCTTCTGATGTGACCTGGGATGGCCATGAACCAATGTCTCAGCGACACTGGTGATACCTGCAGCCATGACCACTCCCTGCAGATTCTTAGCCAGAGAGGGGCTACGAAGTCACTTCCGGGTATCGGCGTGATACCGATACCCGGAAGTGACTTTGTTGGATGCAGGGAGACCGTTTCTGAGTCACAAGGGATGCCAGGAGATGACAACCTAGATGGAATAATACCATGCACAGTGAAAGACATTGCATTTTTGACTACAGAACCGCCAAATCAAAAGACATTTTGTGGGCAATATTGGCTATCCAGCCGCGACACATATGTTGATCCTGACAGGCTCCTGTGACTTTTCCTGCTGGCCTTTACATATGAATACAAGCACATGTTTTTAACTTGATAAGACGGTGGCTCCAACGAAAGTCTTTAGTTCCTGCATATACAGGCAGGGGTTTTAACTATTGGGCTATCTTCAATATCCCATCCTATCATTCTTACGACATAATTCTGAGGGAAAGACTAAATACTCAGCATTATCAATAACATAGAAAACTGTCCTGATGAAGGTGAACATCATCTGAATCACCGAATCGCCGCGTCGACTTTTGTTTTCTAAAAAGATTGTACTGAAATGTTTTTATGTCCTTACGTTTTTAACATTTCGATTGTAATAAATGTATGACAATTTTTCATATCATTTTTCCTGTTTCTGTGGATTAATTATTTGTTGTGTTTTGCTGACACACCTCAGAAATACCTTGCTTTTTGTGTGAAAATGATTGCATGGCAATAGACACTGCCATAAAACCGGATTATAAATCTTGCGGATTTTTAGGCATCTTAGTTGGGACGCTGTTTGCACCCATGTAAATATTGAACAGCGTCAGGTGAGGGAGAATCCCTGGAGTACGCCGCAGATTATCTCTCGGAGGCTTTGGAACGGAGTGGGGGAGGCAGACGCAATGGGCTCTGCCGGAGAGGAAGGAGGTGGTCCAATCCAGAGCCTTGTCTCGGATCCCTGCGGCGTGGAGGCGTGCGCACAGTGTGCGGTGGCAGACGGTGGCTTTTGCAAGTATTTTATTTACTTCTCTAAAATTAGTGTTCACTTCTTGGAATGATAAATTAAAAGTAAAAAAAAAAGTCATAACATAGCTGTGTATGCTTAATTATGCCTGCGGGCATATACTTTATTATGACATCTTTGCTATTTTGGTTGCTGATGCTGTTTTGCATTTGCAAATTAGCAGTTTTTTTCTTTTTGTCAATGTGGAACAGCATAGACAAAAGGCACTGGCAAATCGCCAACGAGAGATGATGCTTATTGGCTTTAACAATGCTTCTTAGATAATGTACTCCTACATCTAGCCATATTTTATCAGTGTTGGGGTATTAAGATAACGCACCAATCCCTTAGATTCGGATCGTCATCGTAATTGGTAGAGCCGTTCAGGCCTGTCTCATTCTTGTTTTCTGACCCTTGCCAGCCGTAGGCATCGAGGTGGGTATAGGTTAAGGAAAACGGTAAATTATTTTTATTTACTCTTTTCTGCATTCCGTTTAGCATAGTTAATTTTTCATTTCCTGCACATGCGCTTTTTGAATACTGAATATTTTTGATGCGCTTTGTCACACTTTCTTTGCTGCTCTTGGCTGAAAGATGTAGGTACTTTTATTAGCCCTTTACGCCACATTCCTGTCATTTCTAAGCCCTGTTATAAAGAAGCTTTATTAGGTCCCAACTCAATTTATCAACCTGGGCATTTTAAAGGAAGCTTTGGCCTTGGCGGGAATTGAACGCATGACCCTCGCATCTGCTCGCAGTGGACAGGTTTAAGTTACTGAGCCATCATGTGCGGATGAGTTTGACACATGTGCTGTAAATTGTTAGTGGACAGCCATAAAGTGGCGGTTTTGCAATTGCCAAACTACGCACTTGACCTTCACAGAGAAATGACCACTATTTTGCTAGTACAACTCACTTACATGTCTTTCACACACTTTCCGAATCATCCTTGTTAGATGACAGCTTTAGAGGCATTCAACTTGAAAACAATGTGTGCACCCGTCTGCTGTCTTGTTTTCGTCTGTCAGATTCCTTCTGACAGTGGTGAGTTTTTGGATACCGAGGCAGTAGCCTCATTACTCCACAATCATTTTGAATTTTTTAGTCGCTGTTTAGATTGTCTTATTGATGTGTGACGCTTTGTCACAGTTGAGGTTGCATCACATGGTCATCTCAGTGATGGGCCGCGGGTAGCGGTCGATTGAGTATGCAGAATTGTCAGCATGTTTCCTCAGGGGGTCTTGTCTTTGTCCATCAAGTTCCTTCTGATAGTGTTGAGTTTTGGTTGCTTGCCGAGGCTGTCATGCCATCTGGCAGCGGTGGGTTTTGTGTACCTGCCGGCGTTTGCCTTCAAGCAGTGCTGAGTTTTTGGATGCTGCGTTTCTGTTTCAGTTTCGCAAGGTTAGCGCTTCAATGGGACGCGGGTAGCGGTCAAATGGGTTCGTAGAGATGTCTGCGAGTTTCCTGATCAGTGGGTTTTCTTTTTGATCTAATCCTGTGTAGAATTTCCTGTTGAGTTTGAGGAGATGGTCGTCCAGCATCTCAATCCCTAAGTCTCTGTGGAGGTCTGCTGTTCGTGTGAACATAGGTGCACCTGCTGCAATCCGTAGGGCCTTGTTCTGTACTTTCTGTAGGTCCATCCGAAGCTGTGGGCGGCAGCCACTCCAAACTGGTGAAGCGTATGTCATAGTTGGTCGAATTATTGCAGTGACTACTCGCACCTTGCTCTGCATGGGCATCGACTTGGTCTTCAGGAGTGGGTATAATGCAGCCAGTTTGGATGCTGCTTTCTGGCAGGTCTTCTCTATGTGGTTTCTCCAGCTGAGTTTAGAGTCCAGAGTCACCCCCAGGTAGGAGCTGCTGTTTTCCCATTTGACCTCGTCCCCGTTGAGGAGGATCTGTGGGTGTTTCCTGTTCTGCTTCCTGGTAAATAATGTTGCAGTGGTTTTGCCCGTGTTCAAGGTGATCTGCCAGTCGCTGTACCATTCGGAGAGTCTGCAGAGCGATATCTCCAGGTTCTTAGCCACTTCCTTGTCGCTGAAGGATTGAGAGATGACCGCGACATCATCTGCGTAAAGGGCAAGATCAGTCTTCTTTAGGTCCGTGGGGATGTCGTTTGTGAATATGTTGAAGAGGAATGGTCCTAGGATTGATCCCTGAGGCACTCCAGCAAGAATTGGGCGTGGCGATGAGCATTCTTCTCGCACTGCCACGTGAAAGGTCCGATTTGTCAGGTAGCTGGACAGTAGCATGACCAGGTAGCTGGGAAACTGGAGCTTGATAAGTTTATAAAGCAGTCCCTCGTGCCATACTCGGTCAAACGCTTTGGCTACATCCAGAAAGACTACTCCGGTAGACTTGTTGATGTTGAAACCATGGCTGATGATGTCCACAACTCTGAGGAGTTGGTGATTGGTTGAGTGATCTTTCCGGAACCCAAACTGTTCTTTGGCAAGGAGGTTGTTGCTTGTCGCAAAGTCCACAAGACGGGCGTGGATAACTTTTTCAAAGAGTTTTGATAGGCCAGATAGTAGACTTATGGGCCGGTAATTTGCAGGATCTCGCAGTGGTTTCCCAGCCTTGGGGAATACGACGACTCTTGCTTCTTTCCAGGTGTTTGGGAAATACTGGTGCTTCATGCATGCGTTAAATATCTCAGCAAGGTGATCCACTGCAGTATCTGGTAGCATCTTGATGGCTTGGTTGACTATTCTGTCCTTCCCTGGTGCCTTGCCGTTTTTTAGTGTTTTTGCCAGGTCCAGTAATTCGCCCATTGAGCATTCCTCAATGTGTGCAGTTTCTGTTTCTGGTGGGTGCTCCCGGTGATGCTTGGCGACCTCTTGCTCTACTTCTGGTGCCAGTTTGCTTGCCTGGTTGGGCCTGAATGATGCCTCCAGCGTGTCAGCGAAGACCTCAGCCTTATCCCTGCTGCTGCATGCCAGGTGAGTCGTCCCTTGTATCGGTGGGTTTGGTTCCTTCTTCCCAGTCAGGCGGCGGGTCATTCTCCAGAGAGAGTTGTCTGAGTCCTTAAGGTTGGCTGTAGCTGCTTCCCATTTTTCGCCTCTATGCTGGCTTATTTGCATCTTCAGCTGTCTTGTCAGTTCATTATACTTCTTCAGCAGGTCGGGGGTGCGGTTCCTTTGCCACTCTCTGCGGGCTCTGTTCTTGGCAGCTATTGACTGCTTGATGCCCTTCGGGAGATCGTAGATAGAGCATCGTTGTAGTTTCTGCTCTGGAATGCTGCGCTCAATAGCTGTGTGGATTGAAGCTGTGAAGTGGTGAATTGCCTGGTCAATGTCTTCAGTGCTTCGCAGGGGACCTGGGACCAGTGTCTCCTCCAGGCATCTCTTGTATAGGCACCAGTCCGCCTTCTTGAAGTTGTGTCTGATGCCCTGCTGCTGGTCTTCAAGTACGTCTCCAACTGTGATCAATACTGGGTTGTGGTCGGATGTCAGCGCTGTTAGGGTTTCAAGCTCCATAGACTGGGAGAGATTCTTCATGACCACAATGTGTGCACCCACCCACCTTACCGTGTTTTGAAGGGAGTTGAGGGTATGCAGGGTCATCTGGGAAGAGATGATATATTCTGTAAAGGGGTTGCGCCTGGCCTCTTAAATGCTGGTTGCAACGCTAATGTAGCTTAGATTTAGCTGAGATTAACCACAAACCCGCACTGCAGTAAAGCAAGCTGCCAGTTAACAGCATTCCTGCGGGTTGTGCCTCAGTGTAGACAATATGTGCTCAACAAAATGGTAATCAAATGCTAACACATTGATAGACTCAAAGTCTTTTTTTAACATAAGCTTTCTGCACAATCCACAGCAAATGTTAAATTCAAAGCACAGTGTCTCCGACTAGGCCCTAAAATAACGCGTTTTCAAATTCATTGCCAGGTTTTGGAATACGGAAGTAATCGTTGTCACGTAAGTGCATGCTGCTATTATCAAAACCGATGGGCATTAATAGGTTTTCCTGGAAATGCAAGTGGCAGAGTTTTGTATTTTAATATAACAAAAGTGCCCCTTTCGCCTCCTGTCCATCAGCAGGGGTGCACTCAAGCTGCCTCTCAGGGGGGCACCATATAACAGCGGGCTCGCGCTCTCAAACCAGGATGCGCCTAGCGATGGGCAAAAGGCGTGATTTCCAAGCCCACACCTGTCAAGTATCGCTCATAAACCTGCCATTACCAGGACCCTGCAGCGCGTCTCCCAGTAATGTCTGTTAATTGGAGCTGTTTGAGCCTTTCTGTGGTGGAAGATCTGGCCGGAACATCTGGCAGGTGGGCGGGCCCAGCTCTCAGTCACGCCTCCTGATTGTGACTGACAGTAGCAGATGTGAAAAAGTCAGGAGGGAAGTGTAGATTACAGTGTCAAACAGGCATGGTATTTATCCGCTGCAGTTTTAGCCAAGTTTGATGATTTTCATCACCTATCCTGCTCAGCACGGGGGCTTCAGTCCGTTTTTACTGAATTCGTGGCATTCTCTCGATTAGTGTCTCCAAGTCGGATGTGTCTTTAATTTGTACTGCCAGATATAATCGTAATTTATGGGTTCTGACATTCTGGAAAACCAGTCTGTTCTCTTAAAACCAGATCGCTGATTGCTCTATTATTTTTGTCCAGTGCTTGTTGTATGCATTTATATATTTAATTGTATGCACTGTAAGCAACCTGCCCTAAGGCAGCGTGCATCTTCTCAGCCGTCCTTCTGCCAAGCCTTTGAGTTTTTTCTCTGTAATTGCCATAGAATTATCAACTCGGTCTACAATAAAAACACCTTATTCCAGGGATGACATTGATTTACTGCTCTGTGCCTGTGAATTCGCAGTCTTCAGAATATACAAACTATGTGAACATGGCCTACTTGTATGGTATGTTTCTTAATTTAAATTTGCAACCAAGCATTGCGAAAGCTAATTGGTCTGACCATGGCATGTGTTCAGTTTATTTTATTTAATGTATTCATTTATTTTCAAGAATATGCAATATATCAAAAAGTAAAAAAATATATAAAAATAAAGAAATTACTTAGCAGCCAGGCAAAGAATTACACCCCTGTTTAGGCAGCTTTGCACGTGATTAGGAAAAATGTCACTCACAGTGTGAGAGAGCCAATGGCAGACGTTATGTGACCTATTTCTTATGCGGTGTCATGGAGAAGCAGAGACTCAAATTCTGTTTCCCAATTGTAGTCGAGAACATGGGTTGCTGCATCACATAAACACAGGGAGTGCTAACTTAAGACATATGGCCTGATTTAGACGTCTGCAGAGGGGAACACTCCATCACAAACGTGACGGATATCCGGTCCGCTGTATTACGATCACATTCTATCCCATGGGGATCATGATCAGGCCTGGACTGGCCATAGTGGGCACCGGGCAATCCCCCGGTGCACCGCACGGGTGGGGCCGGTTTTGGGCCACCGGGGGCCGTTTTTGTTACAGGGCCGTTTTTGCAGCATAACAAACAAAATCGAAACCGGCCCTGGCAAAGAGCTCGGCAGCACCCACAACCCCCCCAGTTGGGAGGAGGCGTGCACTTTGCCAGGGCCGGTTGTGGTTTGTAGTCCGGCCCTGTTCATGATAAGGCGGACGGGATATCCCTCACGTTTGTGACAGAGTGTTCCCTCCGCTGACTTCTAAATCAGACCCATAGTCTCTGTCACAGTTTTTAGGTCGAGGACCGTCGCAATGCGTAGCAGTGGGCTGAGCCGAAGATTTTATGTTTTTTAGTTAGGGGGCTTGAACCCGCCCCTCTTCTCCATTGGCTGGCTTCCTAAACGGAGGCCAGCCATTGGAGGAGAGGGGCATCACTCGGTTCAAGCCCCGTCTTTTTCGGATTCGGGGGCGTGTTTTTTGCGTTCTTTCTATCTGTGACGTCATCGGTCACTCAGAAAAAAACACGCCCCCGAATCCGGGGCAAAGCTCCGCTTTGTTTGAAGCGCTTGCGACCTGCACCCCTGTAGACAGGCGCTACCATCCCAATGTATCTAAACAGTGTGTCCGGACTGTCACGTGCAGGAAGGGGTGGGGGCGCAATCTGCCCCGCATTTTATCACTTGCCTCGTGATGTTTGCATCCGTCCTGCCACTGCTCCTGATTTCATCATTATCGCCTCGTGCTTGTCTCTGGCAGATGATGTTTCCATATGAAGATTTTTCCATCGCTGGTGCACAGAACATACATGTCTGTCCATTTTTGGCGGAAGTCGCCAGTAGTTAACTGATGGAGCTCGTGTCTGTTGTCAGCAAAGGCGGCAGAAATCGAGTCACAGCTCCTACGCGCAAACATGTGTGATCCCGGGGCGATCGTTTTCCAGCCCGGGTCCTATTTTCTTTCTGTACTGAACGGATATCATATGCAATAGTGACGTGTTATAAAAAAAATTGACGGCTACCCCCAGAAGATGGTTTCATAATATGAAGATCTTGAACTGCAAAATGGTTCAACGTGAAAACAAAAGGGTGTGCGCCCCTCGATGTGTGTGTGGGTGCGTACTCTGATAATAAAATGCAGACAGAGCATACAGTGATATATTTCAGTCCAAATGACGCCGAAGAATGGACAATCACTCGGGCAGTCTCAGAGACCCCCCCCCCCCCCACTTGGGTTCGGCCGAACCAGGGGGTCCGGTTCGGCCCCCACGGACGCGGTGCAAGACACCGACTCCCAATAACAAGCGTTTTATTTTACACAACGCCGACCACCAGGGCGCTCTTCATCAACCACAGAAAGGTGAAATGCTGAGCCGCCCTCCTTGCATTCTGTCCTCGTGCCCTTCACATTAGACGCAGGTTTGTTTTACAGCCGCAATCACCCGCTGAGCTGGCGTAACCACAAATATTTCTTTCTGTTGAGCGGCCTTTACGAATTTTTCTTTTTAATTTTCTAAAGGTAAGAATGAAGATGCTTGTACATCTATCGCCTTGCGTTCAAAGCCACATATCGTGAATGGCGGCCAGGAGGTCGTAGGAGCAGGGAAAGAAATGCAGGTGGAAGTTTATGTTTTATTATATTTGGTTCTCTCCGATGGGAGACAACGACAGTCTGAGAAACAAAAATGTCCTCTGCACTGCGCTTCCTCCCCAAAAGACGGCGGTTACCTGCTACAGAGAACGAGGCACACGGGGAAGCAAGATGACGACAAACAGGGCAATAGTGTAAAACATAAAAATAAAAAAACAGAACAGCCAAGCTGAATTAGACTGCGTTCCCCCAGGCACCAACAAGTGTAATAATCAGTTTCAACGCCACAAAGTGCCATCAAAAACAAAATAAACACATACAGAGCGGCAACAAACCACAGCCTGCGAGAGAAAATAAGAGTATATAATGAGAAACTGAAACCTCCGTGTGCCACGAAGGTAAAGATGCAACCACAGATCCTGGCGTTTGTTTATTTCATTGCATTTTCTGTATTTTTGTATGATTCAAGAGATATTTCCTTTCGCTCGCTCCTATAAAATGCAGTGGTTTTGCTGTGTTTTGTCGGCCCCTCCTCTTGAAAACACAGATCGCGGGGCTGAAGCGGCGGGCGGGTTGTTGAGATCCCGGGACCCTCAGTGGGTGAATGTGCCTGCTGCAGAGCCTGGATCTGGCGCGCTGCGGGTCCGAAGCGTGTGCTTCGACTCCGCCTTTTAGCAAACATAAACTCACCGCTGCGTTTCTGACAGTTATATCAACAGCAGTGACTAGGCAATCATGTTTCTAAGGTAGCTCGGTGTATTAATGCGCCTACCGCAGAGGTTTGAATGTAACTCACGTGTGACGGGTTTGAAGAACTCCCGGGCCACGTCAGTATTTCGCCTTTTCGATGTATAATGGAAGCCCTTACGTCGGATAATACTAACAGATTTTATTAAGCGGCGCCAAGAAGCAGTTCAATGTGTACTTTCTTATAGAAATTAAATGATAAATGTAAGTTAACACCAGCGTCGGCTAAACAGAGCCGTGCCTTTCATGGCGCTATAAAAAGGCATGTATTTCTCCTCGTTGTCACGTAAAGTGTGTTCTTTTGCTGACTTCTAAATAATGGAATGGAAGATGCATAGAAATCAGAGCTGTTTTAAGGCATGGGCACCGTGGGCTCTGGCCCCGGGCCCCAGAATTTCAGGGGGCCCCTGATAGAGCCAGATCTGTTCTGCAGAGTCTTGCCCTGATGACCTTGAATAATTCGTAAACAGATGTTTTATAAATACCGTTTACTTTCATTGATTTTGAATGTTTATGTTTCATGCAACATCCATAAACCATTTTTTTAAGCTCAAAACAGGGCTTGACCTCTGAGAAATGGGAGGGCATCACAGACATTATTTGCAGTAATATATGTGAGCAGCTGCTGTGTTACAATAATGAAAACACACGTCGCCATCCCTGAATATTAGATGTAAACATTTGAACACGTGTGCCTGTCCACGGTCTGTGACCCGGTCCAAATAGGGCATGAAAGAGCTACAATGTGATACTAAATTCAACGGTGTTCGGAACAGGCCCCCATAAATACGTCCGTCCCAGGGCCCCCAAAATCCTAAAGATGTCTCTGATATAAATGTGGGGAATCACTGCTAGTGCACCCACAACCTTTAGGGGTCGTCTCGTAAGCGGGGCCACGTCTGACCCAAATCCGAACATGATGACATATTGGTTAATTTCACTTTGTGTGCTGCGCTCCGACCAGAGAGCTCCACAGTGCTCGCACCGCTTCTAGGCGCTCCCAGTGCGACAAACGAGAGGATCAAAGCCGTGAGAAATAAAAAGACTCGGCCTGGATCACACAGTTTGCTGTCGGACTAACCAGGAGCAGTTCTCGGGTTCCTGGGTTCACAGTGAGGAGAGGGTAACGAAGGACAGACAGGCAGGGAGAAGGGACCGGGGCAGGCAGTGAGAAGGGACCGGGGCAGGCAGTGAGACGGGACCGGGGCAGGCAGTCAGAAGGGACGGAGGCATGCAGTGAGAAGAGACGGAGGCATGCAGTGAGAAGGGACGAGGCAGGCTGGGCTGAGGCAGGGAAGCAGCACACAGGGTTCATGTGTGCAGGGAGGCTGCACCGCTGGCAGGCAGAGATAGTGCAGGCACTAGTGTGAGGATGCAGACAGGATTCACAAATGGAGAGGAGAGTCCTTCTGGAAGCTTTTGCCCTGGTTAGTTCACTCTGTTGGATCTCCCTCCTGCACCAGCAAGAGACTTTCTCCTCCTCTCCTGATCCTAAGCATTTCCAAAATCTACATAGATTTACCTGAACTTGTATGTTCCATGCTGGCCAATCTAGTTCTACCCTAATGGCCTGTATCGTTGATGAGTTGGGTAAAGGGAGAAGGGTTTTTAAACATTTCCCTTCCTCCTTATCCCATGAACATTTTCCCCCTAAACACAAAATTTCGGCCTCATAATGCATCTGCGGGGGGATCATAGCCTTAAATGCTTTCAACACTGGTCTGTGTGACATTTCTCCATAAATACTATTACATTTTTTCAAACCGCAAATTCCTGATAGGCCTTTGGTTTTCTGGGTCTGTAGGTGCATGCCCCAGTTCAATGCTCTGTCAAACCATATTCCCAGATATTTATATTCATTAACGGCTTCCAATTTTGTCTGACCCAGGAACCAGCTATATTTATGGTTTTTCTTTGAAAAACACAATATTTTAGTTTTTCCCATATTTACTGTTAAGTGTTTGGATATACAATATGTCTCAAATACATTTAGCTTTCTTTGCAGTCCTAGTTCCGTTTGATCGAACATAACTGGGCCATCTGCATATAATAGGCAAGACAGATGCTTTCCATTTACCTTTGGACTTGCTCCTCTTACAATATTTAATAAATTTGGTAAATCAGCGAGAAAAATAAAAAATAGGAGAGGGGCCAAAACGCAGCCCTGTCTTAACCCATTATTAGTTTCTATCTCTTGGGTTAAACCTCCTACAGTGTCTTTAATAACCTGTGCCCAATTTCCACTGTCCAGCCCTTTAACAACTTCTAAGAGGTTCTCAAGGATAATATATCTTTTTAATGTCTCCCATAAACACTCTCTATCAACTAGGTCAAATGCTGCCCGGAAGTCAACCAAGCAGCAGTATAAACTTCCCTGCTGTTCCATCGACTTCCGAGCCACAGCCCACAATGCAAAGCAATGATCGAGTGTTGAGTGCCCCTCTTTGAACCCTCCTTGTTCTACCGGGACAATCACATTTAGTTCAACCCATTCCTTCAACACTTTCACTCCGATATCCAATAGATTAATTAATCTGTAATTCTTTGGGTCCTTCCTATCCCCCTTTTTATGCAATGGCCTAATTATAGCTCCCCTCCAAGATTTTGGGACTGTACCCAAGGATAATACTGCTGTGAACATCTTTGAGAAGAATTGTGCCCACCAATTTAACTCGGTTTTAATTATTACTGCGGGCAAATTATCAGGCCCTGCAACACGAGTTAAGTTTAACCTCTTAATGGTATTCTTTACATTTTCAAGAGAATATAAAGGAATTAGATTTTTTACTACATGTTGCCACCATGTTTTCTCCCCACTAATTTCTGGCCCATTTCTAGATTTATATAATTGGTTCAGGTGCTCCTCCCACGAAGTCTCATCGACTTCACAACTCATAGTCCCCTGAGATGGACCCGTCGTATCTTGGATCAACCTCCAGAAACCTTTAATATTTTTACTTTCTATGGTTACTAGTAGGGAGACCCAACATTTTTCTTTAAAACATCTTTTCTTAGATCTCACTAACATTTTATATTCCTTCCTCAATTTTTGTAAATTATTGTAGCCCTCCAGAGCGTACCTTAGCTTTAGCTTTCTGTCTTCTCTCCTCAGTAACTTTTTTTTCTCTCTACATATTGAGACAAACCAACCCATTTTCTGGCTGACACCCCCTTGCTGGGTTTTGTCCCCTTTTTTTGCCTTCATTAAATTGTTAGATAAACATAGTGCCGCTTGCTTGATTTTCTCTTCAAACCATGCGACACTCGTGCTCCATCCTACCTCAGAGTCTAAATTTTGTTGGAGACTAGATAATTTTGCAACATATTAATCCGTCAATATAGTTGCAAGTCTTTTTGGATAATCCATAGATTGTGGAAGGACTTTTTCACAGATTTTTGGGGGTGCTCTCACTATTTCGCAATACAATGGATAATGATCACTTTCTTTACGTTTGATTACCTTAAACTTTTTTACTGAGGCAACGTTCCAGGCATGTACAAAGAGGTAATCTATGGGGCATAATTGATTGCCCCTTCTAAATGTTTGTTCTGCTGGTCTATCAAAACTAGATCTACCCTTTAAACTAACTAATCCATGTGACCCTAAAAATTTCCCTAGCTCTTCATCTTGCTTATTCATTTTACAAATGGGAAAAAGGGCTGGCGTTATCTCATATGCATCTAAGATTTCCTTCATCCAAGGGTCCAATTTATCGGGAGCTAGCTTATGATTAAAGTCTCCGATAATAATTAGAAAATCTTTACCATATTTATCATTTATAGATATCAGATCTTCTTTAAAGAACCCCATTTCTTTTACATATTCTTCTTGGGAACACCACTGCACATATATGTTAATCACAATCACATATTCTTTTTGTCTTTCCTGGTCCTGTAAATGTACCTCACTGACCAATATCCATTTGCAAGAGGTATTTATCAAGGACACCTTATTTATTGTTTTTGTGGAGATTAGTGTCATGATCCCACTTGAAGGGCGACTAAATTTTGCTTTTGTAGCCGCTTTATAAAGCTGAGTAAACCCTTCAACTACCATGGGTACTGTCGCATAGCCAAGTCTCTTGCAGACAAATTATGTCTGCCTGATGTGAAACATTTTTTACACAATCCATCTTTATTTGCTCTTTTAGACCATTATTGTTCCACAAGATTATTCTTAGTCTATGCGACGACCCATTTCCCTAACCTAATTCGCTATGATAGCCATACTGATTTCCTGCCCACCAAGATGCATTTAAGTCTATCCTCAATACTCCAATTTCCTCAGTTCTTATCCAATTCGTTTTTAACAACAATTTTAATTTTCTCTCCTACTCCGCATAACCCTGTTATTAGTCTGGCTTATCTTTTTCCCAAGTCAGCATGACAATTCAAGAAACTGCTATCTGACTAATTTACCTTTTCTATTTCCGCCTCTGTTATTAATCTTATTCCTTCCTTTAATATCTCTTTTTCCGCATTCACTATTACAGATTTAATCATCCTTGAATATACTTCAACTTTTGTCCATTCCGTAAATCATCAGTTATATTTATCAGCTTGTGTCCTGGTATGCATACCTCATTGCTCTTCCCATGAGTATCTCATGGGTACTCAAGCCTGTGTTTTTATCTGGAATGCTTCTGAGTCCCATCAGAACAAAAGGTAAAGCATCAGGCCTCTCCAATGGGGTAGATTCATACATCTTTCCCAATCTCCATTTGATTGTGCCATTCAGTTGTTCTACCACTCCAGAAGCCTCTGGGCGGTATGCACAGTGCAGCTTTTGCTCAATTTTGAATGCTTAACAGATTAATCGAATTATTTCATTATTAAAATGAGACTCTTGGCTTGATTCAATCGTTACTGGAAAACCAAACCTAGTAATCGGCTCTCTTAACAAAAGTTTGGCTACGGTCAAATTGTCATTCCTTCTGGTTGGATAAGCCTCTACCCATTTGGAAAACAGGCAAACAATGACAAGGACATATTTTAATCCTCGACAAGCAGGTAACTGAATGAAATCAATCTGTAATCTTATAAATGGACCTTCTGCCTTTCCAATTTTTCCCGGGAAAACTATTATTTTCCTACCAGGGTTCATATGTTGACAAATTAAGCATCTCTGGCAAAGACTTTCTGCTACATTCCTGAACTTCGCATGAAACCAAGTTTGTCTGAACAGTCTTGTCATTGCATCTCCACCTATGTGTGTGTCCCCGTGGTACATCCTAGCCATAGGAGCAAGCATACAGACTGGTAACACAGGTTTCCCATCTAAGTAAACAATGACACCATCTTCAGCTCTTCGCTGACAACCTATTTTCTCCCATTCTTCTTTTTCTTTTTGTTTTGCTTCATTTTGTAAATCTCTCACTTCCTCCCATGTTCTTACACATTCTAGCAGCATAAGTTGGCAGCTGATCCCACATGCATCGATTTTCTTGTTACCTGCCATTTTGTACATGGCACAATGTTGGGCCACCTGGTCAGCATACCGGTCACCGGCTGTCACTTTGTCATTTCCAGATTGGTGAGCAGCACACTTGACCACTGCCACTTCTTTGGGCAATTGGATTGCTCCCAGCAATTCTTTTACAAACTGTCCATTTTTAATAGGGGTTCCTGAAGACGTCATGAACTCCTGTTGCATCCAGAGTTGGCCAAAGTCGTGTACATCCCCGTAACCATACTGCCTATCAGCGTATATGGGTTTTTTCCAATTTTTCCCAATTTTGCAAGCTTTTATTAAAGCGATCAATTGAGCTACTTGTGCAGATTTGACTCCTGGTAAATAGGATGCTTCGACTATACCACCCAATGTGCACACAGCATAAGCAGCACTCAATCCTCCTTCCTCATGGCGCATGCATGAGCCATCCTCAAATAGCTCATATTCTGACTCTTTTAATGGCTTTTCCTGTATGTCTGGACGTGGTTTAGTACTATATTCTGTGAGGTTGACGCAGTCATGTTCGACTTCTTCCTTTACCTCTTCAAATTGAGAAGTAGGTAACAAGGTTGCTGGATTTAGGACAGTACATCTGGCAATTGTTACATATTCTGCACCTAGAATGATTTGCTCATACTTAGTCAGCCGACTAGAGGTCAGGTCCTAAGTGCGTGTTCTTGTCAATCGAATCACAACTGCTTGTGGAACATACACGGTTACAGGATATCTCATATCTCATGATGATAGATTCACTACGTTCTAAACTCATGCAAGTTGCAGCAACAGCTTTCAGACATCCTGGCAGTGCAGATGCCACTGGATCCAGTGTAGCAGAAAAATATGCCACCGGACGTCGCATTAGGCCATGACATTGGGTCAGAACTGAAAGTGCACAATTGTCTCGTGCATCATAGAATAGTGCAAATTCTTTTGAATAATCAGGCATCCCTAATGCTGGAGCTGAACACAAGAAGTTTCGTAATTTTAGAAAAGCACTCATGCTCTCTTCCTCCCATTCTACTGGGTCTCTTGCTCTTGTATTTGTATCAAGGGTTTAGCTAGGACTGCAAATCCCATAAGCCACTGCCAACAGTATCCTACAACTCTGAGAAACATCCTGGTTTCTGTTTGTGTCTCTGGCAAATTCATGGTTTCAATTATTTTGATTCTTTCTGAGGTTACTCTTCTGACACCTCTCTTTTTGGTGACACAGATATTTCACTGATGTGGTGCAAAATTGCAGTTTCTCAGGTAACACTTTATGTCCTCCTTCAGCCAAATGATTCAGTAATGCAATTGTGTCAACAATGCAATAATTTCAAATTTTAGACGCGACCAATAGGCCGTCTACATACTGCACCAGAACTGATTGTCCGGGCAGCACCAAAGATTAAAGAATTTTTTTTAGCATCCGATTAAAAATCGATGGACTTTCAGTGTACCCTTGAGGAACACGATTCCAGACATAGACATGCTCGTCAAACTTAAACGAGAATAAAAATGTACTGTCTGGATGCAGTGAAATTCAGAAAAAGGCATGGCATGAATCAATTACAGTGAGCCATCCAACACCCCACGGTATTTGGTACAAAATCACTGCGGGATTTGGCACTACTGGGCAACATGGGACAACAATTTTATTTATTTTGCGAAGGTCTTGCACAACCGTATATTTTCTGCTCGGTTTCTTTATGCCAATTATAGGTGAATTACATGGACTGTTCATTATTTCTTTTAGAATGCCTTGCTCAACCAAACGCTCTATTTCTGCTGCTGCACCTGCTTTTATTTCTGGGCTCATTTTATACTGTCGAGTATTTGGGTAAACTGCACCTTCCTTGACTGTCACTTTTATTGGATCAACATTTGCCATTAATCCTACTTATTTTCCAGTAAAATCCCACACATTAGGATTTACGGTATTTTGCAGCTCTTCTAGTAAATCTTTTATGGTAATCTTTTTAATTTCAGCTTCCTGCTTAGTTAACATTAATTTATAGATTCCATCCTCATCTGGAGTCTGAATTTCAACACCACTTGGAGTGCAAAAGATTGTGCAGTTCATTTTGCACAAAAAGTCCCTACCTAGTAAGTTTACTGGACTAGAGTCGCACACTACAAACGTATGCATTTCTTTAAAATTGCCAACTCGTACTTCCATGGTTTCTGTAACAGGGGTCCTAATTTGTTTATTAAAAATGCCCACTACTTGGATCGCTTCTCCCAAGAGGGGTAGGTTTGGGATGTCTTCTGTGCTCACAGTAGAACAGGTATCACCAGTGTCCAACAAAAAGGTAACATAATTTCCTTTAACTTTTCCCTCAATGTATGGACGTGACTGATCTACCGGCAAGAATGCGCCAAGTACGCATTCCTCTTCCCCCCCTCTCAGGCACCGTCAGTAACTATCCTCCTCGAAAAATGAGTCTTGCAAATGAAATTGTGGTGTCACTACGTTTTTCTTACTACTTCCCTCCCAATTTGTGGTATCCACACTGTATTTGGCTTGACTCCCAAAATCTGACATAGGGGCAAGTGGTAACTGGTTTTGTATTACCTGTTGCTATTGCTTTCTTGACACCTCATTCTGCATCTGTGGATTTACATTTTCATTTTAGACATTATTACTTACACTCGTTTTTCCAATGCCCCAATTTTCCTCACCCATGACAGGGAAACTTTTTCTTTGCCTCTTCTCTGCTCATTCTTCCCCTTGCTCTGCCCCCATCTCCTTCTCCTTGACCTTCTCCTTTCCCTTGATTATTTTTCTGCTGACTTAACTGGAGTTCTTATTGCTCTGCTAATTTTACTTGTGCCCACATGACCTTTTCTTCTAAATTCTTTTCTTATTCTTATTATCTATTTTGTCTCCACAATATTTTGTATACTTGAGGATTTCATCAACAGGTTTTGCCTGCCAACATATTTTATGGTCTTTAATCATTTGCGAAATCTCTGGTTTTAAACCTGACACAAACCGATAAATAAAATGCGTCAATGTTCTCCAACCCACTGTACTGCTTGAATACCTGCAAAAGACGCTCATAATATGCATGTACTGATTCATCTTTGTTTTGGGTAGTTCCATCTATTCTTGTCCAATCTGTCTCTTTTGGGGGTATCTTTCCTTTCAAATCAGTTATTACTTGATGTTATTTTTTCATAACATCATCTGACTGGGCTCCTGTCTTTGGGTCTCTAGGGTACTCATCATTTGGCCAATCTACTGTAATTTTATATTCTGTCCACAAATCTGAAGGAACAACAATGTCAAATAATCCATCTAAATATTTTAACAATACTTTTGAGACTTTTACATACCTTTCGACCTGCCTGTACCATTCTCTCTAAGTTTTGGGAAGTCATTTGTGAATGACAAAATATCCTGTTGGGTCCATGGGACATGTGCATACCCTCCTTCTGGCACTTCTCTCATTGGGCATAATCTTTCAACTTTTTCTGTTTCTTTCATTAAGTACTCGGATGTAGTTCGATTTTCCTGAGTGTCTTCCTTTTTCTTTGTCCATCTAGCTTTCCATCTGTCTAGGTCTCCCCATTTTTGCAACAACGACAATAATTCTTTTATTTGCAATTTTCGTCCTGACACATATTCATGTTTTCTAGATCTTTGTCAGAAAATTCAGCTCTGTAAGGTTTCTGCAATACTTTAGATTTACCTATATCAATTCCCATGTCAGAAGCCAAATTCATTAATTTCTCATGAAACATTTTTGTATTTCGAGTGATACTTCTGCATATGAATAACAACTCTTCTTCACTGAATGTATTTAACCTTTCCAAAACCACATTTCCAGCTATCATTTCTTCTAATTCGACTCTTAATTTAAAAATGTCCAATGCTTTTGGCTGTGATTTTGGCTTTTGTACTTCTCAGGGCCACCTCTCTATTTCTTCTGGGGTCACTACAGTGGCACTTCTCGTTCCTGTGGACGTTTCCATCTGTACTTCTCAAGAGCCTCTAGGAGTGATTTTTCTGATCGAACCACCCACAGGTTCTCTTATAGGTAGATCCATCAGGGAAATCACTGACTCACATTCACTTGCCTGGTCATCAATTATTATATTTTCTTTTCTAGGTTGCACTACAGGTGTAGTCAGAACAAGAGTTGTAGGACAGGGTTGTTTATCTCCATACAAAGGAGCAACAGGGCCTATAGTTACCAGTATCGTTAGGTCTTCAGGACTCGTATTCAGTTGGGTAAGTTTCTGAATTAACTCACTTCTCTGGTTATTTATTGCTTCTCTTTCCTTTTCATGTAATACTTTTTCTAATGAGGTTTCATGTACAATTTGCGGAATCAAAGGTGGTTTCAAGAATGGGGCACTAGGGTTGATTCTATTTGTTTCTTCATGATAAGGTGGCGGATTTTTCATTAATAAATCCTCAAGGTACTCATCTTTTGAATCACCACTATTAGTCATAACATTTTTAGTTTTCTCTGTACTTTTACTTCCGGATGGTTCTTCTGTGGTCAATACAGGATACAATACCTCCACTTACATGGACTGTCTCCATTGTTTCATTCGCTTGTCTCTCGTCTCTCGGGGAAATCTGGGATAGAATTTACTCCAATTCCTGTCACTTCTGGGTCTATCTCGCTCAAAAACCTCTGTTTCCCATTCTTCTAATGCTTCATACTGCGTTAATCTAGGTCTGGGATCTAACTCATTCATGCAAGCTCTTAAATTGTACAAAATTCTACCATTAAAGGTACCATATTCTGGAAATGCCAATATACCATCTTCCTTTGTGTACTCTATCCAGTTTTGTAACCATACACAGGTGTGGTAGCCCCTTTCTATCATCATGTATGATGTGGGCGTATTTGGTGGTGGAATAATAATCCCTTCTCTTGTCTTAATGATTTTATCCTTTCTGAAAGAGTTCTTAATTTTCTGAAAAAAACAACATTTTTCTCTTTTCTCCAAACATGATATAAGGTTTTCCTCTTATGTACTTTTCTTGTGCAAAACCTAAGTCCCTCCTATCGGGTCGATTTCCTATAACTGCTGGATCTAAATGCCACATATAATTTGTGCCGATAATTTTTAATTTTCAGCTATACTCAATTGGTTACTTAAATGTTTTTCCAAATAAACTCAACCAATGGTTGCGCGGCTTTTCCTGTGAGACGAGTTCTCACGCTTCTGCACTCACCCTTCCTTTACAATATTACCTCAGCTACACACCTGCTGCCTCGACCAATCCCAGCACGCCTCTCTGTGACGTCAGTGCAGCACGCGCAGCTGACTCCCTCCTTTGCAAGGTAATACGACAACTCAATTTCTTTTCAATTTAAATGCACTTTTTTTAATATTAATTAACAACATAGAAACATTTGCTATTGTGCCTGATTGACTAAATTCAAAGGACAGACAATTTCTTTCACTGCGAGTAAAACCCTTCCCTTTACCCTTCACTCACTACGAGTAAAACCTCTTCCGCTTACTCTTCACACGATCATCAAAGAACCTGTTACTCCTTCAGACTTACCCTTTCTAAATGATATAAGACCAAAGTTTCACCAGCGAACTCCTGTGCTGTCACTTATTCTCACTTTTACACAAGAAATCCCTAACTAGTGCTTCAAGTTATACCTAACTTTACGCACTTACTTCATCAGGCAAGTAACCTCCCTGCAGTGTGGCTTCCATTTACCACCCGCTATTCAATATCCCCGGGGCTTCCAGACAACATAAAACAATAGTGAACCAATACAAACGGGTTTTGGTTAAAACATAAATCAATACAAAATCAATATAATCAATACACAAGTAACTACCTATCTTAACTAAACCCTAACCACTACTCCAAAGAACCAAAGAAATACTGATGGTGTGCTGGGATTACCTGTTCAGTTTACCATACTCACCTGGGCCCATCAACATACACACCATGAACAGTTAATCCTGCTTTTACCTTTTTCTGCCTATCAGAATTTTATTTCGCTTTAGGGCTTTTACCTTTACAGCTTTGACTTACCAATCATTGTCACCTGTGTATTAAGTCCTAATGGATCAATGGGAGTTAGCATAATAGGTACTGATTGAACATTTACCTTCATAAAATAACCACAGACCCGGGAAAGTTTTAAACACTTTATCTATGTAAAGTCTTATTAGCAAGAGTCCATACAAGTGCAGTTAAAGCGTTTTCAAGTAAGAAAATAATAATCAAAGCGATAATTTTTAGAAATATTACGAGATTTCTTTTAGACATTGATACCTGAGAAGGGTGAGAAAGGGAATCGGTTCAAGGACATACCACACAGATTATATTTACCTAGAATGGTGTGAAGACCAACCCTGGCCACGAGGTGAGCAAAGACAAGACTCCTGACAACCTCGGTGGCCACAGGACAGGACAGGTGCAGATCAGGACAGGTGCAGATCAGGGCAAGACAGGTGCAGATCAGGACAGGACAGGTGCATATCAGGACAGGACCTCAGCTAAGTGCAACACCAGCGTGACACCCCGCTCTCTCTGTGGCTAACACTCGGACCCCGACTGGGTCATTGATTCTTCTCCCTCAGCAATTCCCGATTCTTCTGACAGAGTGCTCGACTAGCACCTTTGCTCTCGATCTCCTTCAGCATACGTAAGCATGGGCGGATTTTGCGAATTGGCAATCCTTGAAATTGCGTATTTACGGATTCGCAATCCGCAAAATCCGCGAACTCTCGCGAATTTTGCGGATTCTTTTTTTTGTGTTCGCAAGTGTTTCTGCCATTTTGCAAGGGTTTTTTTACCAGTTCGCAAACGCGAACTTACTTGTCGGGTAGCAACGGTCGCGACCATGTTGTTTCTACATCTGGTTCATCACAGCACCCTCTGTTTCACCACTGCCACCCTCTGTTTCACCACTGCCACCCTCTGGCTCACCCATGCCACCCTCTGGCTCACCCATGCCACCCTCTGGCTCATCACTGTAGATTATGGGTGGAAAAGCACACCTGCCCTGCCTCAACTGACATGAATAAATTAGGGGCTGATTAATGTGTCACTGAATTTGAACTTCCAGTCTGGCACCTGCTTCCTTATCTGTAATTGCTTTCTGTTGCAGTGTAATTTTTTTTAACAGGACCTTTGTGGCATACTTGTAGCTATTCTCTGAGCCTGCTGTGAGGGTCAGAGCAGGGTCATAGAATAGTTGCAAGTAGGCAACTGAACTCTGGAGGTGCCCCTCAGGAAGCACTACAGGGAATGGTTACTAATGATAAGATTGAACTTTTGCACCTGCTGAGTGCTTTCAGTTTTGCAAAAATCGTTTTTCTGCACAATATATTTTATTTAATGTTCTGAAAAAGTTCCAAAATTGTAGTTGCAGCAACTGTAATGCCCCAAACAAACTTACTTGTGAAATTTCTAATCCAAAAGTGATCCAAAGAAAGTCAAAAAGGCCTCAAATCCAAATATCCAGCAGCATCCACAAAAAGTAATCCTTCCAGGTCAAGATCCAAATCAAAGTGACCAGGACATGAACAAAGCACTGGGAGGAGCCTGCTGGACAGGAACAGGAAGTTGGAGACTGTGGGGCACTTCCTTCCTCCCACCCCCCCCCCAAAATGGACTCCTTGCAAAAAAAAGTGCAGGCAAATGTCAACCTGAGGAGTTATTCTGATAAAAAATCATTTTCAGAAGGTTTATGCTGACTGCTGGTGGATTTCTTGTGCGAAATTGCAAATTTTGCAATTTCGCAATTGCGAGATTGTCGTTGCCCGCCGCATCTACGTGTTCGCAGGTGTTTACTCCCGCGATGCGTGATCATGGGCCTTTATGACGTACTCGCGTTGCCAAACTCTCGCTGTGCATGGTGGCAAGCCGCGATGACGTAATAGCGGTCGACAAACTCCCGCGGGATCCCGCAGCAAGATCCAAAATGGCGCAGCACACGCAAACATGGAGAAAAACAACTCTTCAAACGCTGAATGACGGTAAGTGAACGCTGCGTGCTGCAAAATTGTATAGTATTCTATTTGGCAAGTGCGACCAAGCACAAAATCCGCCTCGCGCGGATTTGCGAATTTTCGGCAAATTCGCGAGAGTTCGCGGATTGCGAATTTGCCAAAAATCCGCAAAATCCGCGAGCGGAACAAGTTTTACGCCCATGCTTAAGCATACGTTGGGTCAGTGACAGGTCTGTGACAAGTCTGACAATCTAACTGACTAAGCCTACCTTAGTTTTACCAATTTCCAGGGCAATGTACCACCCCCCAGGGTATGCACATTTGTGTATTCCCTTGATTTGATTGGTCAGAAAGGCGAGAAGAGGTCATCACATCATATCAGTATGAGATCATTTTCATTCAATAACGTTGATCAATATTCCCGCCCATAATTTAGTTTACTATGAATGTTATTCCACCCAGCAATATTGTAGCAAAATGATATAGAAAGTATAAAAAATTATATAGTCTCTTCCTCTTGGGAGTTCTTGGTCATTTTTCTTGGACCTTCACATTATTAATATTGTTAATCAATCGATCATAAATAATCTTCTCTTGTAAATCTTTAAATTTACATGTGGCAGCTAGATTACGCAACACAGATACGAAATGATAAACACATTTATTTGAACCCTGTGCCCTGAAAGAAATATATGTCATTCTACAACCACACTGACTGTTTTTCCAAAGATTTCCTCTAACACATTCATGACAGATATATACTCATCATCAGACTTAACCTCCATGCCAGAAATATCCTTGTTTCCTTCTTCCTGGCACTTAATACCAGGCAATGTTTTTTAAATCTTTCTGCCCTCCACCCCTAAACTATGCTTTAACATACCCAAATTCATGTTTGCAATAAGAACATCACCTCCTTTCGCCTCTAGGTAAGTTTTAAATGCCTCTTGCCAATATTCCCATGTCATTATAGGGTCACCTAGAGTAGCCAGAAATGCAGGTGGTGCAAGAAAAGACTGCATATTCAACCACAAAAACCTACTGTGAATTTATTCAGTTTTTCTATTTTTTTTATATGTACATAACTAAATCACATTGCCTTAAGCCATGCATAAAGCACACATATGAACACTATGCAAAAATAATTACATAAAAAATTCAGTCAATCAAGCAATAGCTTTATTCGATCAGTTGAAAAAATCATAGAAACAGCAAATATAAATGCATTAAATATAAAAAACATAAAAAGCATCTCCCAAAACAGTTTATCGGTCACATCATTCTAATGATAAAAACGTATGAGCGTTATAATAAATTAGTAAAGCAACAATTTCTTTTTGTAGTTCAGAGCAGATTTTAAAAAAGAACAAACACTCGAGCACACTGACGGTGACCTAAGGTTTTGAAGAAATTTCAATGCAGGCTCACATGATACAAAACCACTTCTCAACACTGGTATTATAATCTTTTGGTATATACACAATAACATTTGCAATAGGAAAGAAAGTGTGATAGAGTTTGAGTGGAGCCCTCATCACATAGATATATCATAATAGATGATCCATCAAATTGGCTCAGTGGGAAATTTAGGTGCCCCCTTATGATTCCAAACCGTAACTTGGTATGTATGATTCGATCCCATGTATTGTATACCATATCAAGATATGGCTCTATAGATGTTTATTGTTTTTAGTCTTAGCAAGTTCCATGGCTCCCCTGGCATCTCGCCTCATGGATGTATAATTTACTTTCAGCCAACCTTTATCTTTGGAGTTTAATCCCTTGGGATTAGAAAAAAATGATGGCCTGCCCAATTTATTAGCAGTTTGTTGAATGAAAGAAAACGAGGGGATATGACACCCCCGAGCACATGACAAGCAGTCCTCAATGACATCACTATTGAAAATAGCCTGTGGATTACACCAAATAGTGCACCGGAGCAACAAAGGGGCAAGATTGATAAGATCTACCACATATGTAAAACTTAACTCCTCATGGATTGCATATACAGGACAGGTATCTGGAAGGCCCAAAATCAAACCCTGTTTTCCTGTCTGTAGAGCCCTTGCATTCTTATATCACCATACTCCTGATCCGTAGGTCAAAACAGGTAGACACTTTCTTTTATAGATTTCTAAGAGCGAACTAACAGGCTTCCTTCCAATTGAAGATACAAAGTTAAACAGAAATGCTAAGATGCTATGGCACTGGAAAATCTCAGGGTCCATTTTGTCAGGCACAGTGCCCAGGCACAGTGCCCAAGATCCTTGTGAGTCAAAAGTAGCACCTAACAATGGGAACTCATGTATTCTAGTGATGGGCTTGCCTTGTATAGCTACGGGACTTATGATTTCTAAGCCCACAAAGCACAGCATAGGTTTTGGCCAAATTGGTTTCCAGATTCAACTGAGCCATGAAATCAATAAATGCATCAAATAAAAGCTTGAGCCCTTTAGAAGTTCTCACCAGCAAAACAACACCATTCCTCATGTACTGGCACAGCCTTGTTCTTAATCATGGTCATATCCCTGCCTTGTATGACTAGAGTAGCCTCAAGCCCAGGGCTTTAAGTGGGAAAAAAAACTGGGGGTGCTCTAAAAGGGGCGTGGCACATTTCTAAAAGGGGTGTGGCTTATCCGAGTAGGGGCGTGGTCTAAATCAAGATGACTAGCATTGTGTGCTTCAGAAAATCATGATGTCGCATCCAGTCACAGAATCACCCAAAGTAGCGTTTTCCCATATATCACGACTGTAAAACACTTTCTTATTACACTACAATGGATTAGTTGGGGCAACTAATGTGTAGCTAGAGATGGGGTCAGCAGAACGTACTTAGGTCTCAACAGAGAGGTATAGCTTGGTTCCTATGACAATTGAGCGTGGTACTAACAACTGGGCGTAGCCGCTGCATTTAGGGAGTCAGCCGCAACAACCAACAAGGTGATGGGAATAATTCTAACATGAATTGCTGTCAAGTTTCGGACTCATGAATCCACTGAAAGCCCGTGCCATCCCTCAATCTCTGCACTAATGCACAGGATGGACAGTGCCAACAGGTGCACAGGATGGAAAGTGCCAACAGGCCGAGAAATCAGGTGAGAAAGAGAATCCCTCTGTCTTTTGAGAACCAGGGAATGGGAGCAGAAGAGCAATGGCGAACTGGAGACCACCTCCTTTGCACAGCTCTGTTTCAAGAGACAGCATCCCCTGTCTTGGTGTCTTGGTGTTACAAGGGGAGGAAGGCTGACTGGCTGTAGGAGTGAGAGCATGTGCTGTACAGATAATACCGGGCATATAACAAGGAATATATTCCTTATGAAACAAGCCGTACTGGTTTCAGCAGTGACTGGTACAACAGTGACCCGGGGGGCATGCCAGGAATCTGAATAAAGGACCTGGCGCACTGCTGCAAACACACTTGTAAGACCCACCAAACAAAGTAGGCAAGAAGCAGCACTACAAAGTGGCATGGCAGGAGAGGTGCTAACGGTGATCCAAGAAATAGAGAGGGCGACAATGAGCAACTGCGAGGGCTGCCAACCAGATGTGAACTGAATTATAAACTGGAAAGCGGAGGCAGCTATTGGGCTAAAGTCCAGAAGTCTTGAATTTTATTTGTTTATTTTTATTTATTTATGCGTTTTTATATAGCGCAGACTTTAACCACAGGCGTCAGAGTGCTTCACAATAGGAACAGTAATGATACATGAGGAGAAAATTACAAGTGAACAAATTACAAAAGCAGACGTTAAGTTACATGAAGTCAAAGTGACAATTGTGAGCAAACAAAATACATGAGGTAGCAAACAGTGCATTACAGGAGGAAAAAGTGACAAGTGTGCTGGTTACAAGAGAAAATAAAGTACAATTAGAGGTATAATACTGCAATATATGGTAGACACTCAGGCACAAGAACAAACGTTACGTAGGCAATGGTGGCACTTGTGCAAGTATCAAAAGCAAACAAAATGTGAGAGGTAGCAAACAGTGTGTTACAAGAGAAAAGTGGCGTGTGCATGTTACAAAAGAGTACCAAACACAGGTACAAGGATAATACTGCAATAAATGGCAAACACTCCAACCACAAGAACACACTGGGAAGGCACTTCCATAGTATAAGTATAAACCATTTTATAGCGCGCTCCGTTACTGGAGAGTATCCTGGCGCGAGAAAGGGAAAGGCAGACAGCAGAACACAGAGAAAAAAAAAGCATCTTAGATTGCACTCTTGAATAAATGAGTTTTCAGATGTTTTTTGAATGCAGCCACTGTTGGCATGGAGCGCAGATGGAGAGGGAGAGCGTTCCAGGCCCGAGCCACAATCACAGATATCGACTTGCCACCAAGTCTAGCACGTTTGAAGCGGGGAAGGGACAATTTAAACAGAGTGGAAGATCTCAGGGTGCGTGCAGGGACATAGCTAGTGAATCTCTTTCTCAGATATAGGGGGCCTTGATCATGAGTTGCACGAAACGCAAGCACCAGAGATTTAAACAGAATGCGCTGTGCAACAGGAAGCCAGTGGAGCGTGCGCATCTCAGCGCGGACGCTCTTCCATCTAGGGATGTTAAATAATAGACGGACAGCCGCATTCTGGATAATTTGCAGGCGTCTCACCAGATATGCCGGAATGCCACTGAACAGTGCATTCGTATAGTCCAACCTAGCCAGTATGAGCGCCCGAGCAACAGACTCCCTAGCCTCCCTAGGGAGCAAGGGGAAAAATTTACGGAGCATTCTTAGAGTGGCAAAGCATAGTCATGGAGAATAGAATTTTCAGTAATGGGAGGTCTTCCTTCAGATAATAGAGAGGGTGTGAATTACTTTTGGAGGTGTCTTTGGAGGAGGAGAACTTTGAGGTCCATTTTGAAGGCCTGGGAGGAGGTGGTGGTCTAGAGCTGAGGTAGAAGCGAGTTCCAGATTTTCACTGCGTTGCCTGAAAAGGATTGGGCCATAGATCTTTCCTTCTTGAAAGTGGGAGGTTCAAGCAGTAGATTTTCCGCATTACGTGATGGTCTAGAGCTTCCAGAGAGTTTCAGTTTATTCGCCAGGTAGCGAGGAGAGGAGGAGTGCAAGGCTTTGTGGGTGATACAGGCAGTCTTGTAGATAGCTCTAGCCTCGATGGGAAGCCAGCGGAGGGTGGATAACATCGCCTCTTTGGGCCCCATAAATGAAACAAGCTGCTGAATGGAGAACCGATTTAAGGGGGGACAAGTGGTTTTTGGGGAGGCCAGTAAGAAGAGAATTGCAGTAGTCCAGCCTGGAGAGGACCAGCGATTGCACCAGAGTTTTAAGTTCCTGCTCTGGGAAGAAGCAACGAATTCCCCAAAGAAGGCACAGTTGGTATCGAGCAGACTTTGCAATGGAATTGATGTGGGAGATTAGATTGAGTTTTTGGTCGAGTATGACACCAAGGGATTTTGCGCTGTCAACAATGACGGGTTTATTGTTAAGTAGATTCATCTGATCCATCCATGATTGAACCGGGGAGGAGAGAATGAGGAGGAGAGGAGGAGGAATTCCGTTTTGGAGGGATTCAGAGCCCCCACGATGCGGGGCTCCCCAAGCTCCTGAGTGTGGTCAGAGGGGGCCCCCTCCAGGTATTTTTTAGGGGGGCCCCCCTCAAGTTTCATTACGCCACTGACACGTAAGTAGCAACAGGGCAACCTGTAAAGAGAAGGCAGGCCAGCCGGTAGCGTGTGTGATCATAATCCCCCGGTGCAAACCCCGGTTACCGGTTACCTTAGGATGTGAAGGGGGCTCTGCGGCCCGCGCTGATCTCTGGTGAAGCCGCATTCGCCGGTGGGACACGCCTCGGCCTCAGGTTCAGGCAGCTCCTTTCCTCAATGACGAGCGCGAGCGAACCCCGGTTGCTAGGGGATGCCTCGCGCCTCTCCAGACGCAACGTAGCTCTGCCTGATGAACTTTTGCGTTGCTGGGGGAAATCTTGGTTGCTGTGACCAATCTGAGCGCCGCTTGGAAATGACAATCCGAGGCCGGTGGTGGTGAATACTGGCAGAGCGTTTTCAAGGCTCCTTCTCAGAGCGGCGAACCCGGCCTCAGGCACACAACACACCTCGAGGGGTGGCGGTGGAGTCAATGCGCACACAGCACTCGGGGGCAAAGCAGGTGCTCCAAAGTTCCTCAGCGGTGCGTTAATCCACACCCACAGAGTGCGAGGGACTCGATCCTGGGGCAGATCACGTTTGAGGCAGAGCAGGCCTCATGACCTTACGCCCCAGCTGTGTGCCGATGAGCACACCGAGGCAGATTTCACAGGGGGGCAGCTTCACGAAGGCACAGCGCAGAGACCCACACAGCAGCTGGAAGGGTGGGTGCTGGAGAACTTTTGTATCCCTGAGTTCCCAGCTCTTCTTAGGCCCTTGGAGACAGGCAGGCTTCAGAGGGGCAAACCACACAGCACAGCTCCTCTTCAAGTTAGGGGGACACAGCACACAGCAGACAGTCCCTTCCTCAGCAATCACAGCAATTGCAGGTAAACATGTCACACAGCATTCCTCATGTTATCCTATGGGCAAGATAGCCTTTCAATAGTGAAAAACGAAATTGGCAGTATTTCACTATCAAGACATGCTACCCACACTAGTAACAAAAACCGGGACGTCTGCTCACCCTAC
This sequence comes from Lissotriton helveticus, assembly GCF_964261635.1. Taxonomy (NCBI): domain Eukaryota; kingdom Metazoa; phylum Chordata; class Amphibia; order Caudata; family Salamandridae; genus Lissotriton; species Lissotriton helveticus. The sequence continues at coordinate 1,290,070,447 of NC_136065.1, forward strand.
CTCTGAGGCCCGAAAATAGAGCCCCCTTTCGAGGCCCCCCCATAAAAACTGGGGGGGGGGGCTCAGCCCGCCCCCCCCACTTAAAGCCCTGCTCAAGCCCATTAATGTACAGCAGAAATAAAGCAGGGGCAAGCATACAGCCCTGCCTGACCCCCGCTGCAGTTTAATTGTCTCCTTACATTCCACATTTGGCCCATATCTGACTGAAGCTTGAAGATTACAATGGAGGGCATGTAAAAAGGTAACAATACCCATCTCACCCACCAAACACTCTGGAGCTTCCCACAGTATTCACCTCACAACAGTATAGAAAGGCACAAGAGACATACATGAAGGCCAGCTAGATGGGACTGCTCTTTATAATCATATATTTACTCATTAAAAGATGGAGATTACGACATTGTTCCAAAGTACCAAGGCATTCACTGAATTCATACTGCACACCGGATATGACGTGGTTCTCATCCATCCACTCAGTCAAGAGATCAAGCACCATCCTACTCATAATCTTCACTACTAAATCCAATAATGAAATGGAACGATAACAACTGGGACTAGCACGATCACCCTTCGTTGAAAGCAAGTACAATACTTGCACACTGCCAGGAGTAAGGGAACCCAGACTCACAAGCAGCATTGATAAATTTAGCTAGTAAGAGTGACCAAAATTATTCTACATTTTCCTTATATGTGTACATAGGACACCATCTGTACCGGGGGCTTTATTGGCAGGACAATTAAATGAAACAACATAAAAATATAGACACAATAAACCTACAGTTTCGTTAGATTCCATGTTGATAGATTAGTGACAGTTCCACTGACTATGGAAATTACAAACCCGAAATGTTTCTCTAACAGCTCTGTGACGTCACAGCAATCAGAACAGATTTTCATCATCCAATGAAAATTCCAGTAGGCATCCAATCGGCTTTGAGGACAGATGTATCTTGAACAGAAGAACACAGTATTCTTTGATGCGTGCTCCCGTTTTAGGAAAACAGCAGTAAATGTATCTTGAAATATTGTCACGCACAACTCCAAAACGCTGGTTGAAGGTTGCAGACAAAAACCTGGCTAAGGAGACTGGAAAATTCAAGTTCCTTTAGCGCTTCAATTCAATGTTGCAGCCACTGTGATAACTGTGCAGCAGCCCTGCGTGAACACTGCTCCTCATGAGGCCCGAAGCAAACACCACAGCCGCAGTGCTCACACTCGGCTCACCACGCAGCAGTGATGTGTCAACAATCTTCCTCACGCACCTCAGCAGCTAGTGGCACATTCTTGCGCTGACTCCAGCGGGCTTCAACTTTCATCTCGCGGGCACTGAAAGAGCGCCACTAAATTTAAATTCAATATTGGCAGATAGTTAACTGAAATCAGGGCTGAGCCACTTACCGTAAACTAGGAGCAGTAACTCCTTTTTTCCTGGCCCAGTTCACCTCGCAAATAATGTCTAATTTCCTCAGCAGCATCACTTCGGTTCACTGTCTCCAAATAAATCAATAGATCAAGCTGTTCCGGTGCATCCCAGTCACCATTAAAATATCCTTCTTTCTCCAATTATTGACAGGAAACAGATCAATAAATGAACCACTTTATTGGTATATATGTTTTTTTCTGTAGGTTAATCAGTTTTCTTGGGGTCATTTTTTCACTTTCAATCTCAGCTAGTGCCAAGACACCTTCTGGTTAATTGAGCACCCTACAAGACTACTTAACATAACATAACATATGAAGGAAGACGACCAGCCCCAGAGTCAGCTCAGCAGCAGCTGTCACTTTGAATTCCCACAAATATTCTAGTCTCATTCCATTAATGACTGCTCACATCACGAATGCAAGAATACCACAATTGGGATATTCAATAGCACCAGTCTAAAAAGTGTCACTTTGTCCTAAATTAGCCCTTGCAGTGCTCAGTTTATGTAATAAATTCCAACATATACGCATAGCTGCCTCCACCCACCCGTCCTAAGCGCTACGATGCCTCAGGGTAGAAGTGCGCTCTATAAAACTCCATTACATTACATTACATTACATATACAAAAAAGTAGCATAAATATAATATTAACACTTCCAATGTTCGAACACAAACTATAAGAAATTATAATCTGACCTCTGACAGAATCCTCAAGAGCAGGGCACAAAGATGCCAAAAGTTCTGTGTGCCCATACTAATGACATAGTGCGCAGTATGTAAATCTCCATAGCATAACATAACATAACAATATGGTAGCATCTCTTTAGAATAGTTCGGAATATATTAGTGCTTTAAAGTAGTTCAGAAAATGTTCACTCTCATTTCAAGTTGAGTACTTTTCCCAGAAGATTGACACTAGCAGGAATATTAGCTAGGACAGCAGTTCTTTACTTGGGGGCCCATGACCACGTAGGGGGAGGGCACGTTGCCTGCTCAGGGGACATGTGAATGTTTTGAACATTAAATTATATTAGCAAAGTAATAAAGCATACATACATTTTAGACGCAAAATTGAAGAATTAAAAATGCTCTTAAGTAGCGGCTAAAAACTGAGGGGCAGATTTACAATACCTGGCGCATCCCTGCATATCAGCAGGGATGCGCCAGTTATTGTGCGCCACGGCTCCGCCACCATGGATGCGCCGCATTTACAATGCGGGCACCATGGGGCGAAAATGGCACAGATGCGTGACGCATCTGTGCCGTAAAGGCAGCGCATTGCTGGAGTTGCGTCGTAAGCGCGACGCAGCTCCAGCAGTGCTCTGGGAAACCCTATCTTTACAATGCTGCGTCAATCCTTATGCCTACTTCAAGCAGGCGCAGGGTTTTGACGCAGCATGGACTCAAAAGTGACTGAGCGAAATCTTGTAGATTTCACTCAGCCACTTTTGGAAGGCGTTCCTGCGCCGGAACTGCTACTTCTGGTGCACGGCTTTACACCGTGACGCATCTCCCAGATGCGTCACGTTGTAAATACCCCGCAGCATGGCACATCTTTTGCGCCGCCACTGCGTCACAAAAGTGACGCAACGGCAGCGTAAAAGAGGTGCAAGGGGCTTGTAAATCTGCCCTTAAGATTGGTAACCTTGGTAAAATTCTGGAATCAGTATAAATACAGCAAACAACAAACAATCTAGTATAGATGACTGGTGGCCTCACCAGAAATAAAGGCATGCACAACCAAAAAAAAGAGAGCATTCTTTAGGAGGAGCAAAAACCATAATGATATGCTAGATTGTCGCACTTCATCTTTTAGAAATAAAACCACATTTTGAAGAGCTCCAACCTTTCCATTAAAATTATAATATCACATTTTTTAAATACGTTCTTTGTTTGTGAATTAAATGAAATATTTCATCATCTGTCGATTTGTTTGATGCATACAAGTTTTTGTATTTTTGTGTTTTCTGTTTACGTTCAAATAATCGAAATTGCTTAGGCCGGGGTCCCTTGCTGCAAGCGGCTGTTCAGTTGGCATCCACAGAAGTAAAAAAATTAAGAACCGCTGATCTAGAATAACAACATGCACCTATTTGCAGCACAGTGTTATTTTTGCAGGACAAACTAGTAAATACATTGCATAAAAACACCTGTGCTCTTGCTAGCTGATTACAACTCTCCTGCACCCAGAAGCAGGGAGGGGGTGTATGCTCAGAACAATCTCATTGTAGAATACTACTTCTCACTCACATCCCAATGTAAATAAATACAAACGTCCCGTCAAATACTAAAAAAATAAGCATGTACAAGAAGAGTGCGTTTTTGCCATCCTAAACTACTGCCCGTGAGACCATGCATCTCAGAAACAAAGTACATAACATACACTCCTTCTACTGGTACTCATAAGAGGCAATCCAAAATAAAAGCACCCATGTAATAAAGACATAACCAACACAATAACCGTCACATACCATAATCAGAGGTACCAATTCTGTGTAACCCTTATATGAATGCAGTTTAAGCACAAATATACATACACATTCACACACACAACAACACAACCCGGCTTCCACAGTACATTACTTTATGTTGTCACAAACATCCTTCCTGTCATAGCATGCCTTGAAATATATGAAAGAGGAGCAGGTGCCAAAGCTCTGCCCTGCTAGAGAAGGAAGCATATGAACTATGCTCAGATTTTAGGTATTCACTGGCTGGACACGGACGATGTGAATGCCATGCCATTCATTAGAGACAGCCATGAGAGAATCAACAACATCTGGATTGTCATACTACTGTTCATGAAATTCAAGACAGTATTGAGTTGGAACTTTCTGAAAATGGCAGCCATGATTTGTCACAAAGAAGATTTTTTCTCACCAATTCTGGTGCTGAGCACCAATTTAGTGCTCAAGCATGTTGAAAGCACACCACACTCCGTAGTGGCACACAAAAGGCTAAATCATATGGAATGGCCAGATTATCAAATGCAGCAGGCACGTTGAATGCACCCGTATACCATGAATGACAATTCGTCAAAATGCCAGGTGTAGAGGAGGTGATGTCACAAGACCTTGATCCTACACAGCCGCACAGGAAGTTAACCATTTGACCATTGATGGCATTACAGGAAGTGACATCCCATGACTGTTGACCCTCGTGCTATTACAGGAAGGGGCATCATGATATCACTCCACCAGTGAACCACAGAAGATCACAAACAATGACATCATGGAAATGGTAAACAAATATTAGAGTATTTTCCCTAAAGCACTGGCTGATATTTATCACCTTCATGAAGCAGATTTTAAGGAACAGCAATATACACATAGAATTAGGTAAAATATTCATTAAAGGATCCTCTAATTCGAGTTGTGATGGGTTATTTCCTATCCCTGGTTTTTGTCATAACCCTTATTAATTCACGAAAAATACAAACTGGAATCATTAATTCCAGCCCTGTATCTCCCCATAGAGTCAATGGGGAACACAGAAAGTGGCTTTAGACTTATGTCACAGCATGTAATGTTTAAAGTCCTGCAAAATAGGTTCTGGTGTATTTCTATTCTTAATTTGAAGGTTTCATTCGGTTATGTCAACCTACAATGCACCTCCCATTATTATTATTATCATTTGTTAAGCGCAACGTATCTTCCCCAAGGGGATTTCTCGGCGCTGCAGTATCAGACAACACATTTTTTTCTTAACTGAATGAAGTTAGTGCAGGAGCAAATGTGAAACAGCTGCTTATTCCAGTGGTGGGGGCCAAGTAAGAAAAAGAACAACCCCCCAGTCTAGCTTTATTTATCAATTTAGGGCACAGTAATAACTAGTGACTGGATCTAAGTAGTCGGTGGGAGTTTATAGCTATAATTTATTTTTCAACAAGTAGCATCTCCCGATTAGGAGATGTCCCTCTATGCACAACCTATGAGTCAAAATAGTTCGCCAATTAGGCCAATTTATTCAAGTTGTGATGTTTATTCACATCAACATGTAGGTTTCATATCAAGTTCCGTATTCAAACAAGTCAAGGGCTACATGTGTTGTACTTTACATCCACTTTGAATGCATAAATCCCAAAACATTTCGGGCAACTCAGTGCCACTTGTGTGAAGCGCACACCCCAAAAGAGGATGTTAAAGCATGTCAACAAAAATTAATACAACCTAGTCCCAAATATGCAAACCCAGTGAATGAAATGGTCATACTGTTTGGCTTAGTGAACCTAGATGACAAGTGTACACATATAAAAAAACGGGTTACGTGGACAGGTTAGCCGATTTAGTAGATATGCTTAATCAGAGCTAAGGAAGAACATCATGACTGTGTTCAAAAGAAAGATGTGACAAAGCTAGAATCCATAGTTAACGATGTTGTAGACACCAGAGTGCAAGAAAGAAACATCGCCGAAGTGTGCACAGTGAGTCTGAAGAACGCATCACCATAGAGTGTGCCAAAAGTGAATAGAAACGAAATGTTGTGTGCGTTGAGTCAGTGAAGGGACAATGGGTCAAAGAGTTGAAGCGATTAAAATCTCACAGGACGAAGTATACCAGCAATGATGAGTGCCGCTGCCTAAAAGGTAAAAAGAACTCCAGTTCAGCCGATGGTGAATTCGCCTCATTGTCAAATAGAGTACACCGGCGTCTTACTAATATCACTCTATTTGGCGATACGGCAAATTCACCATCGGCTGAACTGGAGTTCTTTTTACAACACAACGTTTAGTTTCTATTCACTTTTGGCACACTCTATGGTGATGCGTTCTTCAGACTGACCGTGCACACTTCGGTGGTATGGATTTTAGCTTTGTCACATCTTTCTGTTGAACACAGTCATGATGTTCGTTCTTAGCTCCGATTAAGCATATCTACTAAAGCGACTAACTGGTCCACGTTACCCGTTTTTCTTTATGTGAACTTTTGTCAACTAGGTTCACTAAGCCAAACAGTATGACCATTTCATTTAATTCACTGGTTTTTCATATTTGGGAACTAAGTTGTATTTGTTTTTGTTGACATGCTTTAACATCCTCGTTTGGGGTGTGCTCTTCACACAAGTGTGTTCTTATTTTGTTTTTACTGCAGAGGTTTACATCTGATGAAGGGCACTGAGTTGCCCGAAATGCATTGGGATTGAAACATTCAAAGTGGATGTAAAGTACAACACATGAAGTCCTTGTCTTGTTTGAATACGGAACTTGATATGAAACCTACATGTTGATGTGAATAAACATCACAACTTGAATAAATTGGCCTAATTGGTGGACCACTATTTTTCGGTTGAACTTTTACCCAATTTTATTTGGACTCGTAGGTTGGGCATGGGGGACATCTCCTAATCAGGAGATGCTACTTGTTGATTTATATACTTTTCACTTTTGGGACCAGAAAGTGAATCCCCAGTAGCACACCACACTGCTAACAACACTGATAGCACCTGGTTGTGCGTGTCCTACCGTCCTTTGTTATTATTTATTTTTCAAATAGTCTGGTCCCCTTCCCTGCAGGGTTTTAAAGACCAGACATAAAAGCTTACATAGAGACCGTTTTTATGTGCAACCAATGGAGCAGGCGCAGTAGAGGTTCAGATGGTGACCGAGGGAGACAATTACGAGCAAGGCGAGCTGCTGTGTTCTGTACTGCCTGGAGCCTCAAAAGAAGGCCTTCCTTTGAATCAAATATTAGGGCATTACCGTAATCAAAGTGGCTCAATATCAGTGCCTGGATCAGAGATTTTCTGGCAGAAAGAGGTATCAAAAGGAACACCTTCTTAAGCATCCATATAAACTCAGGATTATTAGTATTATTACTTCATTTTGCAGCATGAGAGGTTTAGGTCAGTGTTTAACATGCAAGTTTGAAATATAGCATGTGGTATGACTTTGTTTCAGTGGCGTAGCAAACGGAAAGGGGGCATGGGCTGTGGCTCGCCCCCAGCGGCACAAGTTTTGGGGACCTCCGCCTGCTCTAATGTTTGCTTCCAAATTGGCCATGCCAAATTTGCTTCTTTTTTCACCCAACATCCTGGAGAGTCTTAAGGTACCCAGTCCACGTAAAGACCACATTGACTTGACTTTCTTCCTTCCCCTGGAGGGCACATTTTGAGAAAACCCAAAACTGGTGCAAACCTCTTAGCCTCTATTGTTGTTTCTCAGATGGGAGTGTGCCCCAATGCAGAGTGGACCACACCATCATTTTTTTGCTGCCATTTCTAAATCATCTCTGGTGTCTAGTGGACTTTCTGCACCGAGGGTCAAATTGGTGCAAACTCCTATCTTCCCACTGGGGGAGTAGAAAGACTGATTTGCCCCTTTTTGCCCAACTGTAAAGACCCCTGTGCCCAGTGGTCATTCTACCCCTCCCCTAAGGGCAGATTGAGGTACACCCCTACTTTACCCACAGGAGATAGAAAGGCTGTTTTGCCACTTTTGGGGTGAGATATATTCCAATGTCTGGGTGGAACCTACCATCCCGTTTTACTTTTTTGTCCCACTGTAAAGTCCCTGGTGTCTAGTGTGGTTTCACACCCCCAGGAAGCAGATTAAGTGCAAACCTTAGGGAGCAGATAAACGTAATTGCTGCTTCTGTAATGGGGGTAAGACCCAATGCCAGGGTAAACCACGCCATCTTTTTTTGTGCCATTTTGAAATTTATGAATTCTAGTTGGCTTTCTGCTCCTCTCAGGAAAGAAAGACTCCATTGACCCTTTCAGGGAAGCATGGGCCTATGCAATGCTGGACTACGCACACCCCTTTAAAAAAAGACTATAATTTACTAGTGTCCAATGGGCTTTGAAGCACGACTGCAATGCACCCTTTATGGTAGGGACATTACCCTATGTGAGGGTGGGCCGACCCTTTAAAAAAAGTCAAAGACATTTTTTCTGGTGTGTAGTAGGCTTTCTACTCCCCCCCCACCACCACACCGAACCCCTGGGAGAGATTGGGCATTTGAGGGGAAACCCCCCAACCTTCATCCCTTGGGTGGCAGAAAGATTGTTTTGTTCATTTGGGATGGGAGCATGCCTTTATTGCAGTGTGGGCAGTCAATTCCCAACAATTTGCCGAGAGCCTAGTTAGTGGGCTTTCTTTACCTGGGTGGACAGATTGTTGGTATGTACCCCCTACCATGGGCAGTAGAAAGACTAACAGAGCTGAGGAAGGGTGTGGGAAGCCAAGATCCATGCCCAGGGGCTGCTCTCAAATTTAGAGTCATCCCTGTATTTATTGTGGAGTGGACCCCTCAGCGTGTCCCCTAAGTGGGGATCCACTAGGGACACACAGCGTTTGAAGGAGGACACTGTTCCCTTTCTAAAGCTGCCTCTTCTGCCCTGATCGGTGCAGGGAAGGCAGAGTTATTCTCCCCAGGACCAACCAGGAAGTGAAACCAGTGGGCACTAATGGAACTTACTGATTTGGAACCCACAGATTTCACTTTGTTTATGACACCCACACGCTGTACAGCAATTGTTCATCACAGACGGGGTGGGGATTGAAGCAGAAGTGATTCCATTTCAGCTCCAAGCATTAAGGGAAAACAGGAAGCCTCCAGTGTTCCTTTTTAGGCATCCCCAACTTGGCTATTTCAACAATAGTACTAGCTAGTATCTGTGAGTTCACTCTGCCTGTTTCAGCGTTTTTTAGCTCCAGGACACTCCGTTTGGTGGCCAATTGTAATTGGGTATTTGTAAAGTGCACGGCCATAGCCGAGTAGCCGTGCGCTTTACAAATACCCAATTACAATTGGCCGCTAAACGACAGCCACACTGGAGAAATAGTGTAGGCATCAGCCAGGGGAAAACATCTGCCCTACTGAGCCTGCCTATTTATGTGTTCTGATAAAGTCATGGTTGGCAGATTATTCCTAGTAAGGAATGAAACATATGTTCACATAATACTAGAAGGTATGGCAATGACCAAGCTGCTGTCCTCTAACGACTGTAATGAATACTGGCATGCTTTCTTTGTCAGAATCTTGTTATTTTAAAGCAAATACAGCGTATATTCTCACTGTCTCACTTTTACTCCACTTAGCTGCTTGGTCTCTGTGTCACATAAATATTGTCAACATATATGGCTGCTAGTGACTTTTTGTCTTTTGGAAATTGTAGGGAAGTAGATGATTAGTAGGTGGGAATATTCATGTTCAGCTAGTAATAATACAACAATCACTAATAGGCACAGTCAAGTCTCAATACATTAATCCTTGCTCAACTCTTGAGCAGTCAGGCTTAACTTAGAAGAATGGCATGTGTAAAGCATTTAACATCAACAAAAGAGTAAATAAGTAAAGGACACTCTACAATAAAAACCCAACAGCAATTTATAAAAACATAGATTTTTTGTATCATCAAAACAACTCCTAAACAACAGAAATCCAATGTAGGGAACAGGAGATAGGGCTTTTTAAAGATTAAATCATAAAATGTGCATTCCAGCACCAAAAAGCATAAATCACCAGCTATCTGGTTGCACTGGACCAGGACAAAGTCAGAGTTTTAAACTGACCACAATGGAGTGTGGGTTGGATAGACTGAGTGCTAGGTCCATGTCAAAAGGGTACCATAGTACTTAGGGCCTGATTACGATCTTGGCGATGGGATATCCAATCCACTATATTACAAATTTCATAGGATATAATAGAACTTTAATATGGCTGAAGTGATATCTGTCACATTTTTGACAGAGTTACCCTGTCAGCCATGATTGTAATCAGGCCCTCACTCTTTTTCTTTGGAGCGTTTCTCTCGCCGAACTGCTCGTTGGTCCTCGGGTTCTTCGGATCCGAAGTTCAATTCGATCACAGCAGCCTGCTGCAGTGTGATGACTTGGTGAGCCTCTGGAAGTCTTTGTCCTTGACATTGACAGTAAGGAGACAGTAAGGAGCTCTGAAGCTTTCAGCACGTCAACCAGCGCTGTCAGGTCGATTCACGACTCGACGAAGGCCGCTTGGCCATCAACAGCGAGTCTGTCTCCTCCTGGCGCTTTAATGCAAAACTTTGAATACAGTTTCTTTTCCATAGATCTTCCCTGAGGAGTGTTCCTTGGGGAAATTTAAGATCTGCTACCTCTGGCCAAGGGTTCAGAGATTCTGAATTACCTCTTGGGGGCTCAGACTCAATTTCTAGTAATGCACCTACACAGGCCAGTTAAAAACCAGTTGCAGTGTTCAGCTGGGGTAATCCTCCCTTCGGCTTTGCAGGTGACTTCCTCCAGCTCTGCCGTACCTGTTGTTGATCAGGGAGTCCACTCCTTTTCCTTTGAGACAGGCACAGTCCTCTCTTTGTGGAGCCTTGTGATTGCATCAGATGCAGTCCGCCTGAGTGCAAGCCTTCTGTGGTGCAGTCGAAGCAGCCAGCAAGGCACTGCTTCTACCTCTGTTGTTCCAGGCAGTGTTCTGAGGAGCTCCTGCAACACTCCCATATTCATCTTTCTTTTTGGACCGGCAAGGGGCACCCCAAACAATAGGGAGAAAGTTACCTCCCTCTGCTATGACTTCTTTCTGCAAAGTGTGGCATACTATTGACCCAGAATGCACTGTTCAAAAATCAAAATGGACGGTCGAGGATTGCAAATCCTACCGCCCTATTTCCCTCCTGACAGTCAAAGCCTACATTTTGGCCAAACTCTTGGCCAATTGTCTCCTTCCCTACATCACCAACTTAGTTCATACGGATCAATCTGGATTCATGCCGGGCAGAAATACGGCCCTAAATCTACGGAGGGTACACAGGGACTTGGCAGGATTGATGCTATCGAAGAAGACGCGATCCTGTTATCATTAGATGCCAGTATGGCGTTCGACACGGTAGAGTGGGACTTTTTCGCAGTGTTGGCGCATATGGGATTTGGGCCTAAACTGATAGGATGGATTTGGTTACTCCACACTCAACCCACAGCACACGTCATCATCAATAACCATCAATTGGCCACTTTTACTCTACATCGGGGTACGAGGTAGGGGTGCCCCTTGTCCCCCTTATTATTCACACTGATATTGGAGACCTTGGCTGTCTGGGTTAGGGGGGACCCTGAGATCCGGGGGCTTAAATGGACAGCGGACCATGAAGACCGCATTTCATTATACACTGACGATATTCTTTTATATCTAGCCGTATCAGCGCGATCCCTATGGCGTGTGGTGCACATTTTCCATATTTTCGGTTCCCACTCGGGATACAAGATAAACTGGTCCAAGTCCCAGATGTATGCGCTGTGGGGTGCTCCTCCCAACAGTCCAAGGGAGTATGAGATACCGGTCGCAACATGGGGGTTTCGATATCTTGCCATATTTATTACCCCAGATGTCGGCCTCTTTTATGAACAAAACTTGCTCTGTCCCCTTCAGCGCCTTAAGTCTGCTGCCCTCCACTGGCATTCCCTACCTCTCACTCTCCTGGGATGCACATCCCCGTTTAAGATGCTTGCGCTCCCACACTTTCTCCCAACCCTATACCGGATTCCTACTTTGCCCAAATCGACGGCGTTCTGCATGGCCTCTTGTGGGAAGACCGAGCTCCGCGCATTGCATTGTCCAAGCTTACAATGGGGTAGCGATCAACAGCTGGATGTTTGCCCCCCATGACGACCCCAAATTCCACACGGACCGATGGCTCATGGGAACGGGTGGCTACAATAGGACTCTATACACAAATCCCCGCAACATAAGTTAACTGGTCCCACTGCCCGTACGGTTGAAACCTGGCATAGAGTTACAAGGAAGCTGGAGTGGTATAAGCGCATAACAAAGGCGACTCCGTTATGGGAGACCAAGATCCTGGGTCAACTTAGTCGATGCCCGGGGTTCGATAAATGGGACACAATCGGCATTTCTACAGTGGGAAACATGTGGGTGAAGGGTAGGATAGCCTCATTTAGTGACCTCCAGAGGCATTTAGATATATAGAGATAAGACATGCTATTTCAGCAGCCTTGCCGAAGGAGATCCCTCTCCCTGACTCTTCTCCCCTGGAGGACATGTTGCTGCTAGATTCCATGGACCGCAAGGCAATATCACTCACGTATGAAAAGCTTGTCAACAATCGGGCAGATCCACTGCAGAAACTAAAAGGGTGTTAGGAGGCTGACTTGGGTCCTATAGTGGACGAGGACTGGCGTGATGCATTGGCTCCCCCAGGGAGGTCGCCATTCCCATGCGGCTGCGGTTCATCCAGTTGAAAATCCTCCATAGAGTCTACTTCGATGCTAAACTTCTATATAGAATGGGGAGCCGCCCGGACCCACTTTGTCTCTGCCACTGTAATCAAACAGGAACCTTTTTCCACATCTTATGGGAATGCCCACACATACAGCACTACTGGAACGCAGTCACCCGTCAACTAGAGAGAACGTGTGATAAGTCCCTCGAGCTATCTCCCCAGCTTTGCCTACTTAATGTTTGGCATGCAACTGACCTTTACCGGGCTGAACAAGATTGGGCCTTGATGGGCTTTACAATTGCAAAACGCATTATTGCACGGAAGTGGGGTGTGGACGGCGTCCCGTTGTTACGAGACTGGGCTATAGATATGGACTCAGCTATGTTTGCAGAGAAAACAGTATTCAAGGGACGGGGATGCCCTAAGAAATGGGATCACAAATGGGGGTGGGGGGTGGAACAGGTACAGAGGGGACATTTGTATATCACCCACGATAGAACTACGGCACGAAAGACAAGCACTGTTATCCTCTGAGGTCGAATCCTCTCCCCTTTGCACTTAAGGAGTACATAGCTTGTAGACTTACTTTAGTACTGGAGCTGGCTAAAATTTTATGCTCAATAATATACCCCGAAGATTATGGCTCACTGATCAAAAATGTGAAAATGTCCAAATTAATGCTTAAATGTGGGTGGGTACACAGTTCCGGATACACTGGGGGGAATGTAATCACTGTAAAGAAGCTTGATGTATACTGATACTATGTTGTTGGAAAATCAAAATTGTTTTAAAAAAAAATCAAAATGGAGAAAATCTTCCCTTGGTGTGTGTGTCTGTGTAACGCAACCCAAAGGTGTGGCTAACAACTCACTACACTCCCTTTGCAGTCCTTCTCCTAATCTAATTAGCTGAGGCTCCCATCTGGCTGTGGCTCACGGAAGTGGGTGCTGGCCTGGGTCCTGTGACATATGTTCTCCTGCCTCTGAAGTCCACCTTCCTATCCCTGGCTTTTCCAGAAAGCAGATCTCCTCCCATCAAATGGCTGTATTGGTTCAGCACCAGGCCCCTTCACAAATAATCAGCAAGCAGCTTGAATCAGGTTGTCAAAGGTAGACCAATCAGACAAGGCTGACACAGGGCTGCTTTAAGTAACTTCAGGAAAGTACGTTCTAAATATAATATCCTGTAACAAATCTGACCTTGGCAAGTTGTTGATTTTTATGTACCATTATTTTGATACTTTCAATGATATTGCTGGGTAGCTTCCAAGCAGTGGCGGCTGGTGGGATCTGAAAGTAGTGAGGCGTAAAAGTCAGAACTTGTAACACACAGGATATCACACAGAACACAACAGTAACACACCGGACATCACACAGAACACAACAGTAACACACAGGACCTTACACAGAGCACAACCATACTACACAGGAAATCACACAGAACAGAATAGTAACACAGAACACAACAACAACACACAGGACATTACACAGAACAACGGTTGGTTGTTGGGAGAATACTTGTCACAACACGCACCACACAATACTGTCAGTTGAATGTTTTTGGAGCAGGCCCAACATCACATATTTTAAAGAAAAAACTCTTGAAAAGATTTTCAAGGTTGAACTCCGGTTGTGCCTACCCCTGTAATACTTTTATGATGGCGGTGCCCTAGAACCAGTAATGATAGTAATTATTCCGACTTCACAATGTAAACATTTTTATCGGTGCTAGGAAGATAAGGGCTATGACAGGAATAAAAAGCTCTTTTATCAGATGGGCTGAAGTTTGGAAATGCTTTACTTTTTTTTGAGGAAACAAGGAAAATAAAAGCCCCCACTGCCCAAGCCATGAATTAATGTACCTTTAAAGGCAGCAGCACGAGGGACGCTGAAACTCATCGCTCAGACTGCATTGTGCTCCGAGGTGATTCCCTGTACTCCTAGTCTCCACGACTCTGCTCGCACCACAGCCGGAGTTTCCTCTGGAAGCTGAAACACCAATATCACGGGAGCTGTGCCCCTACCGCTACAGTTCACGCCAACCACCAGTATAAAAACAACAATGTAAAATCGGATCTTAGTAAAAAAAAAAAAACACTGCATAGTGTCCTTACCACCAGGCTCCATGTTGAAATTCGTGCTCTGAAATACACTTTTCTGCCCAGTATAAAGACATTATGCAAGCCTCAGAAGTATTTTGCATTTTGCTTGACGTTATTCCCGGTGGAATGCCTGACATCTGTATGCTTCTGCCTGACTTGTTTAGGGGGAATTGGTTTCACAGGGGATGCAAACTGAAGCCCCGCATGGTGCCAATCATGGCACACTGGAAGTCACCGAGAGATTCACACGAGCATTGTGCCCCGGCAGCTGTCATTCTTTTCCACCTGGCGCCGTGACAGGCCTTCCATCAGAAGCACATGCACCCCCTCCCCTGGCATCGCCCGATGCCTCTGTGGTAAGCGATGCCCGTCCCAGATCAGCCCCCACCTGCCCTCTCGTGCTTCCACCCTGCACACCCCCTGCTCTTTTCCGTTACAAGGACTAATGTGTTTTACTTTAAGCATCTCCCGATGACGTTAAGGCATTCTGCTGTGCGTGTGCAGACCCGGCCCCGCAGGTTGTTATTAAAAATAAAAACACTTTTGTACCCTCTGCTATTGTTTAGTAGAAGCAGTCGCGGCCAGCATTACAGGCGGGTGGGGGGTGGAAATGGGGTCGTCGTGCACTGAAGGGGATGAGGGAGGAGGCTTTAAGGGGGAAAAAAGATATAAAAAATAGTACATTTAAACTTACAGTTCCGGAGACTCCACGACTCCCGCCGTCCTGTTTTTCAAATCCTGAAGCAGTGCACGTCATCAGACAGGAAGGCTGCAGGCAGCCTCCCTCGCCTCCACCACAGCGCAGCGCTGTGATTGGTGCGGCCGGCTGCCCCACCCGTATCATTTTCTCTCTGTATGCTGCAGCATACAGAGAGAACAGGGAGAGTGGTGGGTGGTGTTTCTCGAGGGCAGGGGGGAGTGGCTTGCCCACTGTTCTTCATACTGACTGCTTGGGCGGCCTCAGGCTGCCCAAGCAGTCAGTATGAAGAACAGTGGGCAAGCCACTCCCCCCTGCTCTCGAGTAACACCACCCACCCCAACCAGGAACTACAGCTTTCTCGCCGTGCGAGAAGGCAGAAACAAATGGTAGTTATTACGGTAATAACTACCATTTGTTTCCTGCCTTCTCGCACGGCGAGAAAGCAGGGGGCCAGCGCCCAAACGCCCCCATGGAGGAGCCGCCAGTGCTTCCAAGTAAAGATAAACGGTTTAAGTTTAATAAAGCCTTCCTTATGTTAGCAAAGGGGCTAGCAGCACTACAAAAGGTAAAAAACGACTATGGCGGTTTTTCCCTACTAGGACATATAATGCATGTTTTATATTGTCCCTGCTTTTGATAACAATGCACACTAACCTTGGTGTAATTTGGGCAAAGTTTAGGGGTGACTGATAAGTTATAAAAAGACAGTGTTGGGCTTTGGAAGTAGTTTTAATTCCAAAGCCGAATTTGGAAATAGTTTTATTGTACAACCAGCCAGCACGGCAGGCCTGTCCTTACAATGACACTATACACCACAGCAGTGCACACTTATGTGCATTAAGTCCACTGGGATCTCTAAACTTACATGCCCTACCATATACTATGGACTTACAGGTAGGTTGTCTCTGCCAATTAGAATTACATCAACCACCATATACCTTTAGAGGACAGAGCACTGACCCTGGGCCTAGTTAGCAGAGAACAGTAACCACCAGCATCAGTTACAAAATAGGGGTGAACAGGACAAAAAGGATGCCTAACAATAACAAGATTTTCACTTGTGAAACACCTTTGAGAGGGCAGATTTTTAGCATTAACAACAAGCTCTGTACCGCCTATTGACACACCAAACAAATGTTTCTTTCCATTGTTTTAAATTATTACTTTTGCCAAGTTTCCCTTCAACCCCCTTACCATCACTTGCTGGCTCTATGCCTACTGTACGTTATTTGTTTATACTTCAAAGTAAATGGTTTCTTTTCCCGTGGTCTTAGGTTGTGCTGTTGACATGAGCCACCTCTTGCTGCTAATAACTTTCACCTGTGTCGGGTATCCTGGTTTCTCACCTTCCACTTAGGTCCTGTTTCCCTTTTATTCAAATACTTGATGCTGCATTGATTCATTGATGGTAAAAGTTACATTTATGTTGGTGTGTTTTACATGCCAAAGCCAAAATTAAACTTTCGGGCTAGTCTTGGCTATATGGCTTACAGAGAGTAGTGCTTCTTCTTTTGTGACCTTACTGGCTAGAACTAGCAGATTCGTACCAGAAGACTTAATATTCAGTTTAAGCAGCCATTTTCAGTTTTATGATGGAGAGCATACCCTGATGCCTACATTGTATATTAATAATGCTATTTTTAATTGAATATTCTATTTCCAACAAAACCTGCATGCTCAATGTGAAATGGGATCACTGCAGTGTAGCAGTTGCGCCCTTAGCCCGGGTAGTAGAAAACTATGGAGCGTACACAGAGTCCTCTCTTTACCTTTATAGCAGCTTCTGTTGCTAACATCTGAATTTTTTATGTTTGAGCAACATACTGTGACTTTTCCATATCAGATAAATGGGCAAACCATGGGCAGTTTGTAAATTAGCTTGCTTTGGTGTATTAAGTCGTTCAGAACACAAGGTTCTTTTCAGAGGAAGACTGCACTTTTAACTGAAGTTCAGTCCAGGACATTGAAGGGGCAAAATCTGTAGTGAAGAGTCCCCGTTCTGTCATATTGCCCCACTTGGAAATGAATTTTCTGTAGTGATAGGTAACAGTTCTGATGTAGGTAGGGGGTTGGATATTCCAAGTTCACATTGCAAGCCCGGTATGACTCCCAGGGGTCCTACACTGTTTTTGTACCTTAAAATTCTTGACCAGAGGAGCAATATGCCAGGTAGCACAGAACAGGCTAACAGGAAGCTGGATAGCTTTTCTTAATTAACCACAGTTTCACATCTAGTCTCAATGGTTGATTCTGGGGTTCACTCTGTGTCGAACCAAAGTGGGAGGCTGGTTTTAGGGCCCGTCCCCAATGCAGCTATTGGATTTTGTAGCCCACCTTCCTTAGTGACTGAAGGCAGTCCCAACTCATTTTCCCTGTTCCGCGAGTACTACCTCACTGTAGGGATCATGGGATCTTAAGCACTAGCTCTGTGGTTATTTCCTACCCACTGTTCTCTGACGATGCACCTCTGACCTGACACAGAGGTGGTGAAGGATGTGGTGTGCTCCATGATGGAGTGGAGAGAAGACAGCCGCGACTGGCTCAGGTAAGCGTGGTGGGGCGGGGTGGGAGGGGGAAGAAGTCAACAGACACCAGAATAGGTATGATTAAATAAATACATAATACCTATTCTGTTACCTGTCTGCCCCCCCCACCCCCCACCACCACCACAGTGCTTACCTGAGCAGTCCGCCACTGAAAGAAGCCTCTCACTCTTCGGGCAATACAAATGTCGGGAACAATCACCACTGGGAACCCGACCCCCCCCCAACCAGAAATGGGATATCAAAACAAAGCAACTTGCTTTTTCATAGCGTCATATGGTACCTAGAGTGTTTTTTGTGTTGTGTAAATATTAGGACTTACTATTTCCCAATGTTTTGGTTCGTCGTCAATGGGAGGATAGAAGGCAGAGTCGATCTTTTAGCAGATTTGATCTTGTGATCTACATATCACAGCATATCTCAGCAATCAGCATTCAGCTCACTGAGCAACCCTGCCTGTCTTTTACCCTCAGTTAGATTGTTACGCTGAAAGTGCCATTCAAGAATGTTAAGTGAGAGAGTGTAGATCACTCAAATCGGATAGGCATGGAAATTGTGAATAGTATTTTTGCCTCCAGTTTTCCAGCTTAACCGCTAGACAAGCACTCCTGTTACAGATATTGGCATCTTGCTGGTACATTGAAAGTTTCACATTGTAACATAAATTATTTTCAATAAATGCTCTTATAAAACAAAGTCCAACACCCACAAGCACTTTTGTTCTGAAATGGCCAGCTGCGATTTTCTTTCTGATGCTCTACGTTTAATTGCCTGGGTCAGAGATGTATCTTTGACAGAAAACACGAACAAGCATTTACAATGCAATGGTCTCGGCATTATTAAAGGTAGAACTATTGGCATTGCTCATGACATTTTTTTTCATTTTTTTTTTTACAACATAAATAAATGGTATTGTCATTGATAATGGCAATAGGTGAGCATTAGAGAGTAGTAGAGAGTATTCGCGGACACAGAGACACACACACACACAGACAGAGCCGCGCACACACAGACAGAGCCGTGCAAACACAGACAGAGGCGCGCACACACACAGACAGAGCCACGCACACACACAGACAGAGCCTCGCACACACACAGACAGAGCCACACACACACACACACAGACAGAGCCACGCACACACAGAGAGCCACGCACACACACACAGAGCCACGTACACACACACAGAGCCACACACACACACAGACAGAGCCACGCACACACACAGACAGAGCCACGCACACAGACAGAGCCACACACACACACACAGACAGAGCCACGCACACACACAGACAGAGCCATGCACACAGAGGGACAGAAAAACCGGGATGACAAACAGGGAACAGAGGCACAGAAAAACCGGGGGAACAGAGGCAGAGAAAAACCGGGGGAACAGAGGCAGAGAAAAACCGGGATGACAAGCAGGGAACAGGAGTAGGAAGCAGACTAGAGAGCTTCATGGAAGGAGTAAGACAAAGGCTGTGGGCACACCAGGAGTAAGATGCAAACTAGAGAGCTTTGTGGAGGGAGTAAGACTTGGATTAAAACCTGGGATGATGAGGCAAAGTATGGGCTCATAACAGTAGTATCTGAGTGGAACAGTGGTGTCACAGCAGGAGCATGCACACTGTCAGGCAGGATTTATCCATGTCTAGGCAGAAGAAAACAAAAGCACACATTCGAAAGGACAATCTGAAATTCTGGAGGAAAGATTATTATTTGATGAGGAATAAGGTGTTTGTCAGAAAACACTTCTCAGGATAGCAACAGGTAGGTGTGAGGGAGAGCAAAGAGCAGTTAAAGGACATAAGCAGTCTAAACCATGGACACTCCAAGACGCGAAGAAACATACAAAGGGTCCAAACCACAGAGAGATTCTGAAGAAGAGAGAAGCAAAAGAGACGCAAGGCACAGTGAGAGACTATGTTACAGGGAGAGACATGCACGAGATCAAACCACATAAAGGCTCCAGGATAGAGAGAGAGAGACGCCACAAATGGACACCACAAAGGTATTTATGTAAAAATGTATATCTTTATCTAGTTTAGGCAAGATCAAAAATCAATAGGGCAATGCCAACATACATAAGCACTTCTGTGGTAGATGATCAGAAAAGGGTTCTCTTGTAGCCGGACAAAAACGATGTCTGGTAGGATCTCTATCACTTATAATTCACTTGTCTTTGTAAAAAGAACACATCCCAAAACAAAGGGGAGGGGCCTTAACTCCAAAGCCTGAGGCTGTCTCTGTGCTCAGCTCAGCGAGTATGAGGTGCTGCGTGATTTCACAGGGGAGATTCCAACTTCACGTGAGCCCCCACGGCCTGCAATGCCGGTCTATCTCTGCCCGCTCACACCCAACACCCAGCGCTCCACTTAGTCCGCCCGCAGTGCACACAACACGCACGGCGGCAGACGAGGGCTCCCACAAAGGAATCGGAGCCCGTTACCTGAAAGGTGGGAGCGGAGCAGTCTGGGCGGCTCACTGGGGACAGGCTTCTTCTTTTCAGCACTCCCCCGGCCTCCGTTGCAGATCCTCTCGCTCCGGTCGAGACGGGGGTGTGCGATGAATGCGAGAGTCGTTTCCTCCGTCTCTTGTCCACAGCGCAGGTCTCTCCTTCTCTGCGCTGGACGCGGGGGAAGCCCTTAGACCTGGACCAATGGCAGCGCTGCGGGTTGATGACGCTGCGGGTTTCACGGGCGCTGGGACCAGTCACAGCGAGGCCCTTCGATGACACGAAGGGAACTTCGATCATTGCCGGAGATCCCGGACTGCGGCAGGCTCCGACGAGGGGAGGGGGACGGAGGAAGGAAGGGGGAGGCACCAGAGGGAAAGAGAAGAGGTGGGAAGAGACGGGGCAGGAGGAGGACACCAGGGAGGGATCGTAAAAGAGCCCCGTCATTTTCAGACTGGGGGGCGCGTTTTTTAGGTTTGAGTGACGGATGACGTCACAGATAGAAAGAACCTAAAAAACACGCCCCCGAATCCGAAAGAGATGGGGTTTAAAGGGAGTGACGCCCCTCTCCTCCAATGGCTGGCCAGCATTTACGAGCCCAGCCAATGGAAAAGAGGGGCAGGTTCAAGCCCCCTACTAAGAAACATTAAATCTCGGATCTCTGCCCACACTGCTGCACAGTGCGACGCAGTCCTCAACCTAAAAATGCATTTACTGTGGTGAAATAAATCTGAAATTGAAACAGTAAAAAGTACAGGATTGGGAAGATGAAAAATGCTACACACTTACCATCCAAGCAGCACATGGTATCACGGTAGATGTTCACATGCATAATTTATACATTAACATATTACCAAATGTGCCCTGCTGTCTGGTACATCTAATAAGCACACCAGGGACTTCCTGTTTACCTCCTTCAACTTTTCTCGTTCAGAATTTCTCTTAGACTTTTCTGTTCAAGCTGAAAAATAAAGGACTTCTCAAATGAAAACTCACACCTTTTCTTAGATTAAATCCTTTTTTATTAGTGTTTTATTTTATGACAAGATGAGGCAGACATACCCCCCTTAACAAGTCTTACTCTCAACTACCCACCTCATTTGTTTTTATTAACAACTCAATTCCTTCTCCGTCTTAGACCAACGAGATGTCTCATTCACCCCTTCATTTAGTTAGTTCACCTCAGATTAACAGGAATTATTTCCACCAGTAACTGTCTGCGGTTTCACTGTTCATCAGTTTATGGACTCCTAGTCTTGAGAGAAGAATTGCATTACTGGACCCCAAAGCTTCTTTGTCTTCTGTTTCTTCAGCTAACCTCGCCATCGCATGCCACAATCTTTGCACTCACATGTTGAACCTCAAGGCTTCTGCTTTTCCCCCACAGAGTAAGTAAGCATGTTTTGTTGGTAGTAAAAGGAAGCAGATTGTTTTTGCCTTGGTATTAGGTAACGGATAGGTCTCCAATGAGGGTGCTTCTGAAAGGACAACTGAAAGGTACTTAGCGAGGTCTGACTCAGTGATCTTGTGAATACTCTCAAGATAAAACCTCATCCCAATACATATTTGGATGTGGCATCACCACAGGACGTGGATTAGTGTCAGTTTGATGTAGTCGGTGTGGAATAGGGTGACATCTGTATGCCACTTTGCAAGTGTACCGTGCCCCTGTGTATGCCTTGCAAAGATATGTCTTAGAGGGATTGGTCCCATTGATCTGTATATAAGGCAGTGTGTCAGTTTTATTCCCCATTGTTTCTGAAAAGAGAATTTTGTTTCCTCCCTCGTGTCTATCAGAATCGTATATATCAGGGAAATAGCCTTAGTGCCCACACTCCCAGCGCTCCCTCCCATCTGCGCCCCTTCAACTCACATACCAAGGAAACCATGAGACAATTTAGTGGGAAAACCGTGGTGCAGGTTTTATTTTGCACAACAAGTGGAAATAAGGTGGGTCATCTTACGGGCGATCCAATACGGCAGCCCCTCGCTGTCCCGCATGCCTAATGAGCCATTCTTGCACGGCGAGTCGATGCTCTGACGGTGCAGTCCCTTCTTACTTTCTTTCGTTCACTCCCGCCCCCCCTGTCAGGGCGGAGCGATGAGGCACACCCCCGGTCGGTTCAGGCCCCCCGACCGCCCGAAGGACTAACGGGGCGCCGACGCTGTTCGCTGGAACCCCCTCGGCTCCAGGTTCTTGGCTCGGGCACCCCTACTGTGCCAGGCAGAGGTATTGATTGTGTCCTTCTGCCGCAGAGGTACCCCTACTGTCCATCTGCCTCCAGATCGCCCTGTGACTCCGCCTGCAACACAAAATCAGACCATTAACAGTTCCAAACACGCCCGCCTACCGCTCTGCCGCTGGGTTTGGGTCAGGGTGGGAGAAGCGCAGAGCAGCCCGGAGCGACGGCAGGAAAGGCCGAGCCTCGCTGCCGCGCTGGTTTTGAACTCCTTCGGGGCCGCCCCTCACACCTGGGGCCTGCGCCCATAGGCCAAGCCTGGAAAGGGGGCGGATCACAGCTGGCGTGCGCGCGGAATGTGGGACTAAGATGCTGTCTTCGCTTAGCTCCCCTTCGCGTCGCGCGGCCAGCGGCATAGTGCCCACACTCCCAGCGCTCCCTCCCATCTGCGCCCCTTCAACTCACATACCAAGGAAACCATGAGACAATTTAGTGGGAAAACCGTGGTGCAGGTTTTATTTTGCACAACAAGTGGAAATAAGGTGGGTCATCTTACGGGCGATCCAATACGGCAGCCCCTCGCTGTCCCGCATGCCTAATGAGCCATTCTTGCACGGCGAGTCGATGCTCTGACGGTGCAGTCCCTTCTTACTTTCTTTCGTTCACTCCCGCCCCCCCTGTCAGGGCGGAGCGATGAGGCACACCCCCGGTCGGTTCAGGCCCCCCGACCGCCCGAAGGACTAACGGGGCGCCGACGCTGTTCGCTGGAACCCCCTCGGCTCCAGGTTCTTGGCTCGGGCACCCCTACTGTGCCAGGCAGAGGTATTGATTGTGTCCTTCTGCCGCAGAGGTACCCCTACTGTCCATCTGCCTCCAGATCGCCCTGTACTCCGCCACAGCTCTGGAGGAGGCCCCCGTCGATGACAGAGCCCCCCACCACCTTTCCTTCCTACTGTTTTCCACTTGTATCAGTGTATGTTACCTGTCCGCCAGGTCACTGGCACCCTGCTGCTGTTAGGCATTCCTCCAGGTCCAGGAGGAAGACGTCCATGCCCAAACCTGACAGGTGCACCCCGTCCTTATCGTAGTAACCCACAGTCTTATCCTGAATCAACGCATGCCTGATGAACCCCAGGCCCCTCTTCTCCATGAATCTCTGCATGGCCCTGTTCACCCTCTTCCTGCCCTGCTCAATGGCAACTGCAGACCGCGCCCCCATCCAAACCCTACGGGGAATGATCTCCGACCATATTATTTCTGTGGCCCCCAGTTTGTTCGTTATCGCGATGGTGTCCCTCTGCATTGCCTCTAACAGCGCTCTCCTTCCCATGGTCACCAGGTCGTTACCGCCCAAATGGATGATGAGGATGTTGGGAGGCCCCCCCTGCGATGTCAAACATTGATCGATCCTGCGCCTCAGCTGTACCCATCTCATGCCCGGGCAACCCAACCACAGAATTTGGGTTCCTGCTAAGGTCGCATCCCATTTCCGGTATGACGC
Organism: Lissotriton helveticus; assembly: GCF_964261635.1. Lineage (NCBI taxonomy): Eukaryota > Metazoa > Chordata > Amphibia > Caudata > Salamandridae > Lissotriton > Lissotriton helveticus. The sequence goes on from NC_136065.1 coordinate 1,290,094,511, forward strand.
CCACTGTTCGAGCCTGTTGACATATGAATGGCCCATCACCCACACGCGACAGTTGGCTGCAAGAAAGACACCGTGGGCATTAACCTCTATAATCACATCACACGGCACACCAGCAACTCAACTTGTATTACCTTTTATTTATCCATCCCAAGCAAGCAAACAACTTAATTTTCAGCAATTCAACTTGTATTACCTTTTATTTATCCAAACCACAGCAAGCAAACAACTTAATTTGCTTTATCTTCTTCCTTTTATTTGTAACATATCAAAACACTGCACGCAAAGAAATTAACATAACACTGTACACAAAGAACTTAACATGACTGACCAGTCGTTGGCCTAAATCTGTCCTAGCAACAGACCCGTATTAACATTACCTTTTATTTACAACATACCACAGCGACAAGCCACTTATTTTACTTTGACCTTTTCTTTTCTTTGTAAAATAACACAAAACCGCACACAACAACACACTTGACTGTCTGCCGCTGGCCTAAAACTGTTCGACATTTTACAGACTTGTACTGGCCCCCTTGGACCAGTCTTCGTATGGCATTGTTCACCCACGCCCCAGTTCTCTAGTGACCCGCACATCAAGGGCGCACATAACGCTGGTAGCAAGAGGAGGACCACCTCCCCACCCTCATGACCCCTTCTTCGCCCAACCCAGCCCTAAAAGCGGCCGTGGCTGCCCCTATTCTGAATGAATGGCTAGAAAATTTTTGTCACCCTCGGTCTGCGCCAAGCCAGCTTTGACCAACACCTTTGCCATAACTCGCTGGAATTGGAACTGTGTTAATGGCGTGCCATCGGCGTGGATTAAGAAGGCGCCCGCTAGCAATGGCCTTATCTTCAAGTACTCCCTAACCAAGGAGACTGGGCAGTATCTGGGGTCCTCGAATGCATGCAGTGTTATCGCCACACCTTTGCCAGCTTGATCAGTTTTGGATTTGCGCAACCACAGACCTAGCGAATCCCTGGCACAAACATCTATCATATCCAGGGCCCTCCCCGACCTATCCTCCTTAGATTTCGCCACCAGCTCGCTGGCCCGGAAGGCACCAAAAAACGCCAAACAGAAGGCTGTTGAGAAAAGTTGTGTCTCGAACGCTGAGTGCGTTACAGATGGCAGTGCGTCAACCATGCGTTGTAATGCAGGGAACTCGATCCCTGCTCTCTTGTCGGGGGACCTACCCTCGTCCCTGGCCCACCCCTTGAGTGCGGCCCTTATCCTGAACTCCCCAGTGGTGTCCTGTTCGCCGTTTAGACGTGTATCGTGCTTGAGCGCTGCCAGGTGGCTGGATACCCAGGAGTGGGACTTGCCCGTCTCCCTAGCCCAAACAACAAAACCCTCCACTTGGTCCTTAGTACTCAATGCTGATGCTCCCAATGCCTGTATTATTGCTCGGACTGTCGTTAGTTGGGCCTCGTATCTTCTCCTGGTTGACTGAGCCAGTGAGCGTTGGCCCATTTTCTTCAGCCGCTCTCCCACCGAAGTAGTCGCCATAACGCCGCCGGGAACGGTGTCATTTCCTCCACAGCCTGCGGCCAAGCTTCCCGGAATCGTGACAGCTGAAAGCGAGAGAGAGCGTCAGCTGCCACATTCTTGACACCCTCTACATGTCTAGCCCTGAACTCAATGTTGTTACGCAGCCCAGCCCTGACCAGTTCTCTCAGCAGGCTTAAGACTAGCGGGCAGTTAGCAGTCGACCCATTGATTGCCTGGACCACGGCTAGGTTGTCGGACCAGAACACCACCTTTTTGTTGCCCAAACCAACTGGCCAGATGTGTAGCGCCACCACAATGGGGAACAGCTCCAGTACCGTGATATTTGCTGTCACACCCTTCTTGCGCCAAGCATTTGGCCACTTCATAGCACACCATTTTTCCCTGAAGATGACCCCGAAGCCTACTCTACCAGAAGCATCTGAAAAAAGGCATAAGCCCTGGCTGCTTTCCCATGGGGCCCTCCATATTACTGTACCGTTGAAGTTCTTTAGAAATTCGTCCCACATGCACAAGTCTGATCTCAGGCCAGGTCCTAGTCGAACTAGATGATGCTTCTTCTTCACCCCCGCCGTGGCCTTTGCCAACCTGCGAGAAAAAACCTTGCCCGCTGGTATGACCCTTGCAGCAAAGTTCAATTTCCCCAACAGGCTCTGTACAACTTCCAGCGTGGCACTGCCCTTACCAATGATTGCGCTGATGTCCCCTCGCAATTCGCATACCTTTTCTGTTGGAAGCCTGGACTCACCTTTCACCGTATCGAGTTCTATGCCCAAGAATGTGAGGACTTGTGAGGGCCCTTCCGTCTTCCCTGGTGCCAAGGGGACCCCCAGATGCTCTGACAAGGCTTCAAAGGCCCGCAATGCATCGGAGCATTCATTGGAACCATCCCTGCCGAAGAACAGGAAATCGTCTAAATAGTGAGTCACCTGTGAAATGCCATGTCTGTTCGTGAGGGCCCACTGCAAGAAGGAGCTGAATGCCTCGAAGTAGGCACATGAGACCGCACAACCCATAGGCATGCAGCGATCGAAAAAGAATGCCCCCTCCCACTTGAAACCCAACAGGTGCTGACTGTCAGGGTGAACGGGCAGGAGGCGGAACGCTGACTCGATGTCTGCCTTGGCCAGCCAAGCTCCTTTGCCTGTCCTCCTGATTAGATCAATGGCCATGTCCAGTGAGCAATATGAGACCGAACATGCCCCTTCCTCCAACCAGTGGTTAACTGAGTTGCCCTCTGGATATGATAGGTGGTGAATAAGTCTGAAAGCCCCTTGGATCTTTTTCGGGACCACGCCTAGTGGGGAAACTAAGAAATTCTGGAGGGGGGGGGAAGGGAACGGTCCCGCCACCCTCCCCAGGTCAACCTCCTTCCTGATCTTAACACTGACTACCTGGTGCAGATCCCTCGCCGACTTCAAGTTCCGGGCGTCCCTGGGACCCAGGGGGCCCTTGTATGGGATCCTAAAGCCGTCAACGAATCCGTCGACCAGTGTCTCCCGCTCTTTAACGAGTGGGTAGATCCTGAGCAAAGGTAGAATGTTCCGCAGCACTATGGGAGATGGACCTTTGGAGTGAATGGTTCGCTTGTGGCAATCCGGAAGACCCTTGCCCTGTTCTAAGGTAGTCACGTGGCCCCTGGTGTCTGCTTCGTGTTCCATATGCCGCCGGGGGGGGATGCCAAAATTCCCGTTGTCCTGTTTGTCCTGTTCAACCCGTCCGCTCTGCCCTCCCTGTGGCCTATTGCCGTGCGCCCTCTGACCCTTGTGCTGAAGTGGTAGTTGGGAGTTGGCTGTTGGTGCAGGATATTGCCGCATGTTGAGAACCGCACTTGCTACACTCGTGGGCGAATTTGCAGGCCCTCCCCCATGAACATGCCCCGTTGTTAAACAGCCTGCATGTCTCTGAATTAAATCGTCTTGTACCTGCTCCGTGACCCCTTCCCCGCCCCCCCCGAAAGGGCTGTTGAAAGGACCGCCTGGGATACTGTTCCCACCTTTGATCTGGTTCCCACCTTTTGGCATCTGTACCCTCGCTCTGTGTTCTCTGGGGTGTATCCCTCCTGTTGCTCCCATTTCTGCACATGTGCTTGAACCAGAGCTGTATGTTGGTGTGATCCCACCCTATTTCGGGACAACTGGCCATGGACTTTCTAAATTCTTGGTCGTATGTGAACCAACCCATCCCCCCGGACTCCCTTGCACCTTGTTGAATGGAGTTCGAATATTCCATGAGGGGCTCGCTCTGAGCAGGGTCCTTCTGCACCACAATAGCCGCCAGTATATTGAATGCCTCCGTCCAGTTTTCTATTGTCTTTTCCGGCCAGCGCTGGAAGCGCACTTTGTCTTCCTCCTTCTTTCCCATCCTCCTAGTGTCCGCCCCCGCACTGTCATGCATTAATAATGTCAGGATGTCTATGTATTCCCTTCTCCATATACCCTCCTTTGCAGCTTGTGGGACTTGCCTAGACAAGGAGCATCCCCCTCCTGTTTTGATGCCCTGCTTTGACGAGGCCCCATGCTGTGCTTCCACTGTTGGGACTGGAATGGCCCCGGCCACTGCCCCTCCTATAACGTTCCTTGTCCCCTCCCCAGCCGGTGCAAGCCCTACTGCCTGTGTGTTGGAAGCTGCGGTCTGGGTTGGGAGATTGATGGGCGGCGCGCTCACGGGAACTACGGGAGCTACACTTACGGGAGCTATGCTTTGGTGGCCGACGCCTTGTGCGTTCTGAGAGTTGACAATTTGCGGGGCAACCGCTGAGAGGCCGGGGGCCATTCCCTGATGCACTGCCGGGGTACCAGTCAGCTGGGCGACTGCTGATACATTCTGTGAATTAAAAGTGTTAACAATCTGCGGGGTGACCGTGAGCATTGGGGCGACATTCGTGGAAACATTATTTGCAGTGCTCTGCTGACCAGCTGGCGGAGCACTCAGTGTGGTGGAAACATAGACACTGTTTGGGGTTGCCACTGCTGACGGTCCGACCGGTGGTGGCGGCCCCATGAAAGATGACGACCCCGACTGGGCCCATACCTGACTCACCGGATCCCTTGCTGCCGGCCTAAGCGGTGGGACCGACCCTTCCTGTGCAGCTGCCATGGTGTCTAAACGCTTCTGAAATAAATTCATCAACCCCAACATCTCGTCCATAGTCTTACCCATTTGGGCTAAGTCCGTCATTCCTGCAACTGTTTCATGTACCACGATAGGTGCGGCGGCAATCTCCACTGGCGGCCCGGCCGGAGCGGATTTGTTCGTCTTACTACCGCGTGTCGGGGCGGCTGGGGACTCCTTTCGTGTGCCCTTCCGTTTGCGGGTGGACCGTCGAGTTGCCTCCCCTGACGTGCCCGGGGCGTCCTCAGGTGTCACAGGCCTACCAGCCTCTTCGAGCCGGCGCCCTTCGATGAAGCCTTGAGCCCAAGCTGGCCCCTTAGCCTGCGCGATCGCCAAGAATTCTGCCCATAGCCCCTCCTGTGGCAACGCAGCGCCGTGGGTACTCATCGCGAATGCTCCTGCCTTAGATATACCTATGGATGAGAAAGTACACGAGTCTTAAAACCCACTTCGTCGGGACTATTCCGAGCCAGCACCTGCAAGGAACCCGTGTTACCCCACGCAATTTCCCCCGACGGCCCCGCCATCATGTTTTACCTGTTGCTCCCTCCCGGAAAGCGGTGCTAATCCTTGCTCGTGCTCCTGGCAATGCAATGCTCCGTCAAAGCAGCGCTGCCTGTCCCCACCCGCGGTCCTGGCCGGGATCTGTAATACAACACTGCGTTATTTAAGCACCAACCCTCTTTGCCAGTCCAACACCACGCGATGACTGCACTCCCGATGCACGCCCGTGCGAGTATTACCTGCTACAGCTTTGCTTCCGCCGCTGTTAGTCCTTTCCCCCTTACTGGCTGTCGCATCGAGTATCTTTGTAACGCGCGGAGAAGACCTCAGAAGCGCAGAGCAGCCCGGAGCGACGGCAGGAAAGGCCGAGCCTCGCTGCCGCGCTGGTTTTGAACTCCTTCGGGGCCGCCCCTCACACCTGGGGCCTGCGCCCATAGGCCAAGCCTGGAAAGGGGGCGGATCACAGCTGGCGTGCGCGCGGAATGTGGGACTAAGATGCTGTCTTCGCTTAGCTCCCCTTCGCGTCGCGCGGCCAGCGGCATAGTGCCCACACTCCCAGCGCTCCCTCCCATCTGCGCCCCTTCAACTCACATACCAAGGAAACCATGAGACAATTTAGTGGGAAAACCGTGGTGCAGGTTTTATTTTGCACAACAAGTGGAAATAAGGTGGGTCATCTTACGGGCGATCCAATACGGCAGCCCCTCGCTGTCCCGCATGCCTAATGAGCCATTCTTGCACGGCGAGTCGATGCTCTGACGGTGCAGTCCCTTCTTACTTTCTTTCGTTCACTCCCGCCCCCCCTGTCAGGGCGGAGCGATGAGGCACACCCCCGGTCGGTTCAGGCCCCCCGACCGCCCGAAGGACTAACGGGGCGCCGACGCTGTTCGCTGGAACCCCCTCGGCTCCAGGTTCTTGGCTCGGGCACCCCTACTGTGCCAGGCAGAGGTATTGATTGTGTCCTTCTGCCGCAGAGGTACCCCTACTGTCCATCTGCCTCCAGATCGCCCTGTGACTCCGCCTGCAACACAAAATCAGACCATTAACAGTTCCAAACACGCCCGCCTACCGCTCTGCCGCTGGGTTTGGGTCAGGGTGGGAGAAGCGCAGAGCAGCCCGGAGCGACGGCAGGAAAGGCCGAGCCTCGCTGCCGCGCTGGTTTTGAACTCCTTCGGGGCCGCCCCTCACACCTGGGGCCTGCGCCCATAGGCCAAGCCTGGAAAGGGGGCGGATCACAGCTGGCGTGCGCGCGGAATGTGGGACTAAGATGCTGTCTTCGCTTAGCTCCCCTTCGCGTCGCGCGGCCAGCGGCATTGTTTGAGCAGTTTATACATTACTTGATTTCTTAATTGGCGCAAGCACCCCTGATTTTCCTGCTCTGATTTGAGTTTGCACCACCCAGTGCTGTACTGACAACTTCCACAAACCTCCTTTCTCCCGCAGCCCATATTCTCTTTAAGCTGTTGGAGTTATAGAGTATTGAGTAGATCTCCTAGTGTGGCACATCCTCCTTATTTCCAATTTTGGAAGGCCTTAGTGTCCACTCCTTGAACAAAATCAGTATTATTCAATAGTGGTGGGAACAGGCCGAGTATGAAGTAGTGAGTCCTCTAGAGCCTAGTAGGTCCCAAATCTATAGCATTTATCTTGTGGTATCGCAGACTTAGAACCTGGGGTCGAAGATGTCGAAGCCACTTCCCAGAGAGAGCTTATTGCAAAAGATTGGTCTGCAATGCACCATTACTTCTGTTTTCATATAAAACTCCTCCAACATGAATCTCAGAAGTGAGGCTTGGTAATATTTAAATAAATGTACTATACCCAGACGCCCCCACTGCCCCCTTTTCTAGCAGGGTCTCACCCTTTTCCCATCTAAATTTACGTTCAGCACAATGTCTGTAATGTATGTATCTCTTTCTTTGAGCTCAATAATGGAAGAGCGTGAAAGAGATAGAGGGGCAGATTTATGATAACTGGCGCATCCCCAGGGATGCGCCAGTTATATTGCGCCGCTGCTCCGCCACCCATGGTGCGCTGCATTTACAATGCGGCGCACCATGGGGCAAAAACGGCACAGATGCGTGACGCATCTGTGCCGTAAAGGTGGCGCATTGCTGGAGTTGCGTCGCAAGCGCGATGCAGCTCCAGCAAGGCTCGGGGGTGCCCCATCTTTACAATGCTGCGTCAAGACCTACGCCTGCTTCAAGCAGGCGCAGGGTTTTGACGCAGCATTGGCCTGAAAGTGACTGAGTGAAATCTTATAGATTTCACTCAGCCACTTTTGCGAGGCGCACCTGCCCCGGAACGCCCACCCTGCGCCGGAACGCCCACAAGTGGCGCAGGGCTTTACAACGTGACGCATCTGCCTAGATGCGTCACGTTGTAAATGGGTTGTAGGGATGCGCCACGTTTACACCGCAGTTGCGTGACGCAAACGTGGCGCATTCCCAACATAAATCTGCCCCAAAGTACGTATGACTGAATTGTCATGCACACAGCCAATATCCGGCCAAACAAGAAATTTAAAACAATGATTACATGTGTGTCAGCTAGGCTTTAAACATATGGATGAATTGTGATACAATTCAAATTTGTCTTTCAAAGAGTGATTTAGATATTGACAGAGGTTGGGTCAGTATATGGTGTGCACTTATTGGTGATCACCCTGCACTAAGTCCAGGTAACACTTAGTGATAGTTGTAGTGATTCCTGATAACCACATCTTTCAAGGGGTAGCTGTGGAGAGCAGCTAATGCTTATTCAGGAGGGTGTAAAGCAAGTACATTACCACACAGTCAGTCAGTAAAGCTTGCGCACAAGAAAGAGCCACACCAATGTTAGAAAAATACCTTGTATTTATTATACACTAACACTAAAACTACTTTGGTATATCTCCTACCCGGAGATATCAATACACAATAACTTATACTTCAAACAGGAAACTAAAGCACAGAAAACAGATGGGCCTGTATGGGTGAGGGGGCGGACCATATACTTTTAAAATAGGATGCGAGGTGAGTACCCAAACAAGACAACCACCTAAGAATATGTGGGCCAGAGGAAGCAAGAAACCACCAATGGTGAGATGCTAGGATTTCCAAAGGCGCCTGGGTGCAGAGATGATCTGCCAGGTCAACGTCCATAGGATAACAAGGGGAATGCGCGGTTGGAGTTTCACAGATTCTGGACCCTTCACAAAGGACACATAGAAAACGCATTGGAACCAGGGAGGTTGGAGGACACCCCCACCCATAGATACCCAGAGAACCAGGATACCTACACCAGTGAGCCCGGGTGCATAGGTGAAAATTGGTGTTAAAGCGCCTGTTGAAGTCAATGGAGAGTCTCTGTTGTTCAGCTGCCACAGAGTCTCATCGACCAGGTCAGTGGAACCGGATGTGGAATCCGGATGAGGAGTACTTGAAAAACGAAGAGATAGAGTCCAAACCACCTGGAGGCATCCAAGAGGAGCAGGAGCACAATGGCAGCCCTTTGAGGAGGTACTTTGTTGTAACACAGAGGTCTTGAAGATGCAGCTGGGGAGCCCAGGCAATGACGCAGGAACATAGGAGCCATCCATGAGCTGTCCCATGCTGGTCGAAGAATGCAGGAGGGTCAGTGGCCAGCAGGACCACCAACAAGTCTTGGCAAACACAACAGATGTGTTGCAGGAAACAATGTTTAGTTGCAGACCCGCAAGGTCTGTGGAACTCACCCAGTAAGGGGAAGCCAAGGACAGCCCTCAGCAAGCAGGAGACCTAAGGGGAATCGATGGAGACCCCAAGACCCCAGGAGGACTCTCTGGCAGCAGGCACAGGGAGTCGCAGAGAGGCCTTGGCAGCACACAAAAGATGGATGCCCAGGTCACTTGAGAAGCAGGGAGGACATTGCTCTAGGGGCTGTGTGATGCTAGAGGCTGGGGATTCTCGGAGCTGGAAATTCTTTGGTTGGGAGAGACAACAAGCCTTGGCAACAGCAAACAGACGTGGTGCACAGGGATGCGGTTGCATTCAGTTGGAGAGGGATTACAGTCTCTGGAGAACCAAGAAACCACCACATTCTTATAGAGCCAGGAGGTGTCCAATCAGACAGCAGGATCCACAAGCCAGTCATCGTAGTTGAGGTGCCGCAGAAGCAGGGGAGTGATTCCTTCACTCCAAGGGAGTTTCCTTCTAGCTATCTTAATGCAGGCAGATTTGTGGGAGACTCAAGAGGATGCACTGCCATGAAAGTTTCAGACCATGGAAGAGCGCAGAGATGAAGTTGCAGTAGGAGCCTTCGTACCACAAGCAGTCTTTGTCTTGGTTCCTGCTCCGTCCAGCTACAGAGTTCAGTGCCCAACAGTAGAAGAGTCTTTAGAAGATCTTCAGGTGAAGTCATTCAGTTCTTGAAGATGAAGCCTGGACAAATCTAAGGATTCAACCTCAGGGGAGCCCTTAAATAACCCAGAAAGGAGGTAGGACTACTTCTGTGGTCACCCACCTATCAGGGGGGGGGGGCAGGAAGGCTGCTCAGTTGGGCTGACCAGTCAGATGCTTCCAGGGGCTTCTGCCCATCTAAGATTCAAGGATGGCAGAATCAAGCGGCCAACTGAAGGAGTTCTGTGCACCTCCCAGGGGAGGAGCTGAACAGGGGGGTGGTCATTCCTCTATCCTTTGTGTAGTTTCACACCAGAGCAGAAGCCAAGGGTGCCTGCACTGGTGGAAACAAGTTTATGCAAGGAGGGCACCAAATGTGCCCTCCAAATGGGTCTAGAGGTGCTCTGAAGCACCCCTATCCTAGCCTAGGACACCTATTTCTAAAGGAGCGGTGATTACAATTCTCCTCTACAGGAAATCCTTACCCTGCCTTACCCTGTCCAAGGTAAGCTCAGAAACAGGAGGGCAGAACAGTGTCCGGGGTTAGCAGCACCACAGACTTGCACACAGACCCTGCAAAGCTACACAGGGAGACATGGTGGAGCTCCTCTAAGGACCCCCACTGTTCATGGGATCAGGCAACTAGCACCGGAATCGGTGTAGTGACATGATTCCAACATTTTTGATACCAAACATGACCGGGTTCAGTGAAGTCCTTATGTAACTGGACATCTCGACTTGGCCACTGTCCAATACATACCTTAAAATGGCTTCCCTGCTATTACAAAGCCTGAAAATGGACTTCGGGGTTTGTAGGGGTATCCCTGCTCATGCATGGGCACCCTCACTCTTAGAACCATGCACCCTGCCTGTGGGCTATTAAGACCTACCTTAGGGGTGACATAGAGGTTTAAAGTGCAATGACTGGGATATAAGGAAAACCTTATATCTGAAGTGAAAGGTGCATGCACCATTTCAAACAGGCTGCAATGGCAAACCGGCAGACACAGTTTGCATTGGTTCCCATGGGTGGCATAATATATGCTGCAGCCCATTGGAGAGCCCTAGTGTACCAATGCCCTAGGTACCTTAGTACCATATACTAAGGATTTACAGGGGTACACCAGAATACCAAATGTGGGGTGTGCAAAGTACTTACCAATGAATTGAGGAGGGAGAGCACAGACACTGCGGTCCTGATTAGCTGGATCCTAGTGTACTACATTCAAAACCCACTGAAACCAGGAAAAACGTGGGGGTAACTATGCCAGAAACATCCTTCTTTCCTTCAGATAAGCTCATGTCATCAATTTTTGCACCATAGTGTGTATGTGATGTATTGTGCTCATACTGCGTATGGGGTGTTAATACTCAGTTGCTTTCATCAGTTTAATCTCGGGTCCAGTGACATTCTGTATTGCTCTTAGCTCTGTTAGGGCTGGGATTGATGTCTCGGGGATAGCCAGGCTGAGTATTATATTGCATGCAAATGCTGTTGCTTTAAAAAAAATCAGAACCCATATATTAGGATTGTCACAGCCCCTCTGTAAAAAACAGTTCTAGGGAAAAGGCAAATAATAAAAGCATAAAGAGACAGCACTGTCTCATACTTCTCCCTTTTCCTTCTGGGCAGTCTATTTTTTATCCTTATTTTGGATTGAAGTTTCTAATATTCCGCGTTGATGCCTTACATATAGCGGTGATCCATTCTTATCTTATTCAGTAAACTTGTAGGAGTGTGCAGTCTACACAGTCAAATACCTTCTTGGCATCTAAAAGAAACAGAACCATTGCTTTATCCTCTTGCCACACTATGTTCATACATATATATATATATATATATATATATATATATATATATATACAGGATTTTCGTTGTATTGTCACGTCTCTCACTGGTAGGAATCATGTTTGGTTGGGTGAATAATATCTTGAATGAATCCTTCCAGTCCATATGTCCATATTTTTGTATATATTTTTACATCTTAGATATCCTCCCTTATTGCGCCAACTTTTGTGCCCTTATATCCCGGGCCGCACTCTGCGATCGCTGGACCAAGAATTAGCGGTAGCCCCTCGGTTCAAACTCAGTCGGACGGGGGGTCGCTCTTTTAGGGTGCGGGCAGCCACACTCTGGAACGCTCTCCCCTTGCAATTCCGGACTCTTGGCGACTTGCTTTCTTTCCGCAAGGCCGCTAAAACTCTTCTGTTTTCCCAGTTATGTTAAAATCTAAATCCCCCATTTTGAATAACATTTTCTGTTTCCTGTTGTGTTGTGTTCGCCACCTTGTCGATGCGCCGGGACGCTCCTTCGCTGGAGCAGCCGTGCGCAATACAAATAGCACTAACATAACATAACATAACATAAGTAGTGAAATAAACCTGTAGAGCTGGCACTTGGTTGGGCATCACCTGGTTTATGAAATGGTTTAATGTTGGTAGTGCATGTCTTTATGCCCAGGTCTTTTACTTGTTTCTTTTTTGTTTCTCGTGACCCTTCTACTGAAAGAAAAGTGATTCTCTTCCTTTATAGTAAGTGGAGTAGTCTCGACAAAAATAGGTTTGAAAAGTGAGTTTTAGTATCAAGTAGCGTGCAGGTTACAAGGAGAGTGTAAATTAGACCAGGATGGTCTAACTTCGGGGGTGCACTCAGTTCCAGCCTACCAGCTGAAGGATCAAGAAACCTTAACCCAAGTCACCATGAGGGTGTGAAAGCACGAGGGCTTTCCCCTCTTTTAAACCCTGTTTCCTACAGCCATCATCCTAGTCCTATGCCCCCCTTTCTCTTTGCCACTTGCAGAATATTTTAATTTTTAGCCACAACCAGGCCCAAGTTGTGGCATCAGGAGTTTCAACAACCAGCACTGTTGATAGGCTGGGTCTGCAGGGGCTGTAGCTAATAGCACTTAAAAGCCATGCAGGTGAGCCTTGTGTGGTTGTTCGGCTCCTGGGGATTAGGTTTGGTCCTTTGAAGAGGATTGTTTTCTGGTCACAGCCTGAGTCTTGGTGCTCAACCTCCGGATTCACCAGGAACTTCACTGTCTGTTCCAGTGTATGGCTGTTGGTGTCCTCTTCCTTCATGGGGCTTCCTTTTCTTGGTCCCCTACTAGTGGTTAATCCGAAGGCTCCATGTCTCCACGGTTACACCACTTGATTCTGGTTCTATGACGATAGAGGGAAAGGAGGATACATGACACTCTTCTCTGGAGTAAATCACATATTGTACAAACTAGTGTCTGATTTTTCAAAAGTACTATTGAAGACAATGGAGCAGCAGAGGTCATTTTTCACTGTTAGAAATGATTGCAACAAAATTCACATTTTCTGCCTACCTCTGTTCAGGTTTTAATGGGTATTTTCAGATGGACTGTTTTTAGCATAATTTATACTTCTTCTGTCACTTACCTCATTAATTATTATACAATCTTCCTTAGATGTAGGTGTTTGTCACTGTTATTCAAGAAGCAGGGAACCATTTCCTGTTGTATGTAGTTGTGATGCCCTATAATTGAGGTGTGCGAAGTTACAAATTATTTTGATTATCAACTTTGTCTACTTGGCACACTTCACATATGGAAGAGAATGCAACGTTTAATAAAAATGAAGGCAGAAAAAATTAAGGAACTCGAGTGCCGATGTGTAATAGTGGTAAACATGCCCACTGCTGCTCAAGACAACCAGCAGTCAAATTCTGACACCTTGCAGTTATTTTCCTGTGGAACTGATTTTTGTTTAAACCGTTATAACTCGTTCAGCGGTGACCTAATTTAATTCAGACATGCATACATCACTGGATGATAATGCCACTGTACAGCTGAAATTATTACAGTAGAGCCTCTCGTCTGGATTGGATTATATATATTTTGTGTTCAACTTCTTTACATAGGTGCATAGCAGACAAAGTCTTTTTGCGACAAAAGTGCAGAGGATGCAGCGAGTGAACAATGGGTGAAAAGTGACATATGCAGATTTAAAACACCAGACACGAGCCCTGATTTTCATGACAGTATGTCATAAGAACTGTTAATACTTCTCAGGTGGTCCCTATAAAAAAAATCTATTTTTGCACTAAGGGATTTAGTGTCGGCATTTGTACACAGAAGTTATTGTCCCATCAGGACAAGTCACCTGACTATTGTGAGCACCACAGGAATCATTGAGTGTAGTGCCATAAATTGATTACTGAAGATTCCGGTGTACAAGGCTTCTAACCCAATTAAACAATCTTCCCACACAATTTATTTCGCTCCAATAATGAGAGTCAGGCTGTAGAACAACAGTGGAGTAACAAAAAAAGGATGGTGCATTGGCCTTGAGCTGAGTGGGGCTCCCCTGACGGGTTGCTCCTCCCCCCGCCATATGGGCTGCAGGGGTCTGGTTTACCCCACTGTAGAACAATCTTTCCACCTGATATTTAGTCTCAGAGTCTGGACGCTTCTTGAGTTGCAATCCAGTACTTCTAATCCATACATCACATTGTGTATAATGTGCAATTAACAGGGAAGGCACTATCCTTTCCTGTCATTCACTTTGAGACTTGTAGGCATGGCGACATTACTAAGGGGAGACTCTTACATTTTAAACTTTCTATTTTAATATTCTAAAAGCAATTAAATATAACAGAAGCCTTTACATTGACTCTGTCTTCCCTGCGAGTGTAGGTTAGGTTAGAACTCTGGGGTTACTCGTGATTTGCGCATATTTTTGCAAGGAATACTTGAATGGTTGCAGTGCAAAAGAAAAGCTATAAACTCTATTTTCCCTGCTAACCACGGAAGAAATGAACTGTTGCTAGACATGAACGATATGATGCAAAACACAAAAAAAGTTTGAACAAGAGCAAAATACATTTGCAGAGGAAACAATCAGGGGCGGCTCCTCCGATATGGCAGAATGAATAAAAAAAATTTTTTAAATGGAAAGAAAAAAAGTATTAGAACAATAAAGCATTGGCCCACCATCTCTGGAATCAGGCAAAACCCTGCCACTCAAGGTCAAGGCAACCAAGGGCTGACTCACTGCTCCATTCTGTTTGCTACTATAAGTGGAAACAAATGTCAATCACTGTTGAATAGACCAATGGAGGAAGAGTGCTCAACTAAAAGCTCTCTGTTTATGTATATATTTATGTGTTTTATTGAGGATGCGAAACAGCCAACGTTGTTCCTTGGCCGCACTTAATGATGTGTTTGAGAAATCTTTGTTTCTCAAATGTGATAGTTCCTTACACATATTCAAAAATCTAAATTTGTTAATAATGAAAAGGAGAAGATGTCGCCAATAATATAGTTCATATTCAATATGTGATCCACATGGATTAATACTGGTGGGTGTGGTCCCTTATTATCTTAATCTCTTTTTGATAAGTTCTCGTAGTGAATTATCAATATATTTTCTCTTTCGGTTACACACTAAGTTTCAGTGACATCAATTATTGTGATGTCATTTGGAACAAAATTACGTGACATCACTTCCAGGGATTCAAGGTCAAAGGTCATAAAATGCCACTACCTGTGATGTCACTTCCGCTACACATTTTGGTGAACCAACTTTCATGATTATTTTCTGTATTCATTGACATTCCTAATTGCCTTTCAAAATGGATGAGCCTGGCATGCTTCTGAATGCCGAGAATACCCACATGAACCAATCTCTATCAAGTAAGTTGAGGTTTACATGCTGCTCACTTCTTGAGACATAAAGAACACAAATTCCATAAGCATCTTCGCCTTAACATTGAGCAAGTAGTTGGGTCAAGTTGTAATCGTAATCTCAACTGAATTCCAGTGACGGCTGGAAACCTTTTTAAACGTTGGGACACTCACCATAAATGTTGCTGGGCGCCAGGCCCTCCGTAGGGGGCTCCTCTCATTGCGCCGATCCTGGTTGTGACTTGGTACAGGAAGGAAAAGGAAGGACATGCTTCCATGTGCAGTGTGAATCCAACCAATCCTGGAGCTGCTCTCATGCTGTTTTCAACATGAGAGCAGCTCCAGGACTGATTGGAGCAGGGTAACACAGTGCTCATTTTGAGGCTGGGGGCCTGTGCCAGAAATCTCCCAGCTGTTTCTTAGCCCGGTGATTGCTGTGTCTGAAGTGCGTATGTCTTATAGGCCGGCTGTAGGAAGCTCTGGGAGACATCCTGCAATCAGCCGGAATTTTCCCTGCCTCCACCCTAAGAAACAGCAGTACAGGACAGCAGCACACAAGATAATAAAATGATAATTACTGTTTTATTATTCTGTCTTTACCGCTGCGCCTGCAGGTGAGGCGATGCTCTTCCACCCACGAAGAGAAACCTCCACTACTGGATTTACATTTTTAGTCAGTTGAAATGTGCAAATCTTAACATCCAAAATGTTACGGAGTGAGCTTCAAGTAGAACCCCATTTACTTCATTGAATGCAAGCAAATATAATATATGCAGATTAATGTTTTATTCCAGAAAATTCTCTGAATACTTTATTAATAAAATTCAATAAATGCTATCCACACAGCAGGATAGTTTTTATTTCTCAATATTTTCACAAATAAAACGTACTTGCTTTCAAACAAGGATGTGATACCCAAAAAATCTGAAGCTGCTTGACTGCTGCTAATTGTTTTCTATTTTTTATGTGTCATATAGCTTCACAAGTCCACTTTTCGGCCATTTCAGGTAGCTTTAGGACCCAATAGCATGATGGGGACAGAGGTAAAAGAAAATAGATTAGTAGTTAAGATGAGAAACACAGGATATGCAGGCAGAGGAGTATTTCGAAACATAGACATGAGAAATGTCAAGTGGATACATCAGAGTGCCTTGAAAGCTTAGAGTTTGTAGGTAAAGAGAGGCAGCCAGCAGGCAACAAGAGTGTAAGCAACTTGCAACGCAGGTGTATTGTCAACATTAAAACAGATTTTATTGGTAACTTTAAAGTCAGTCAATTGAATAAAAAGTTCTACCTTTCAGTTCTGATCAGTCTTTTCTTGCAGCAACAGATAGCCCGTATTAATCAGCCTCGACCTCCCACTTGCCTCTGTTCACTCTATAACAACAACAGGAAGAATTATATAGTACCTGCCCACTTAACTCTAACCACACTCAGGAATATCGTGGGTGTCTTTGTAGTAAGTTCACTGGACACTGTAGAGTTATTGACTAAGTTATTTTATTCCATCAAGAGAAAACCCCTTCACACTATCCCAAGCCAGGCGCAGCCAACAATTGCCTTGGCGCATTTCAAACAACAGAGAAACCCAGGATGTCATAAGGACTCCACATGGCGAACATTCTTTTAGAAAAACACAAAAATGGGGGCTAGAGGAGGTTTAGAGACCAGTGAGGGTATACTCCCCTTACTCAATTAATCAAACACACAAGAGCCCTCTGGTCTGGACAAAGAGGTAAGGCTAAAGGAAACAGCACCAAGACCACAAAAAGACGTCCCTTTAAAGGATGGTTTCCCTCACCCACCAGAGGTGGCATCCTTCATAATTGGGGAACCTCCTCATACCAATAAGCCTAGGTGTAGATGTGGTGCCCCATCTGGTCGGGCATCCCCATGCCACAAAACAGGAAAACGTCAGAGCTGTGAGTGAATGAAGACTTCCAAATAAAGATCATTAGCAAGTAGCTGTGTTTACCCCACTGAATATTGTCTCCTTCCATATCCAGCGGGTTAAAACCATGATCATAGCTAGTGCCTATGAGGAGGCGCTTGAATTGTCTTCCACATCCTGTACAGGGGCAAATGACCCCACTGGGAATCCGATGCCCATTCCCTCTGCCCTTCCCACCCAGTAAACCCTAGCTTCCACTTGGCCATCATGATGGGTCAAAATGTCCTTGGAAACTTTACCTTGTTTGAAAAAGCGCTAAAGCATTTGGCTGTGGCATGAATTTTGTACCATTCTTTTGTCACTCAAATGTTCCGATTGGCTGATAAGTGCCTGATGCTCTGCTGTGGCATGCCTATGTTCAATATGCATCATCTCTCCATTTGCCCAGTGACCATACGTCAGCACTGCACTGCTTCAATAAACATGCCCATAGTACCACATGTTCATTGTATTTTCCATAAAATAAAGTTAATTTTCTAGGTTATCTCTTCATTTTGTTCTTTATTTTGCAGACGTTGCAGCAAAAATGGATTTTAGAAGGGTATTTTTCAAGAATAAAAACTCTAGGCTGAGAACTTTGAAAGGACAGGAGAACTTTGAAACCAAGCTGGACAAAATCCAATTATCAGAAAGTAGTGCCTAGAAATTATTAAGCGTCAATTTAACGTTGATGTGCAACAAACATTCCTCTAAAGAATGGCTAGTTGTGAATACAAGAAATTCATTGTGAGTGTGCGTGCCACTTCTACAGAAGCAGATCGCTCCGAAGACGCGTTGCCTGTCCGGAATGGGAAGAGAAATCGATCAAAGGAACACCCCTTAGGAATCCTTAGATCAGAACAAGAAGGGGTTGGTTTTTCGTCTGTTTCTGAGCTCCTTAAAGCACAACTTGGACCTCTGTCTCCACTGGAACTTGTGAGTCGGGGAATACACTGAAACAATTGACCGCAGCAATCTGTAAAAGTGTCTGGACACTTCCATTTGTGAGGCAGAAGCCATTTTAATTAACCTCGGAGGTCCCCAGGTTGATGGCGCAGTAGAAAATTGTTTACAACCAGCCATTTATCTTGTTGTTTTAAAAGCAAACAGTCCGTGTCTTTGCCATAAACATGTGTCATGCAGAGAGGCTGAAGAGGGGAGGTGGGTTTGAGGGGCTTGGCTATGGGACGGATGCACAGTTTCTGCCAGGTAAAGGAGATTTTTGAGTGATAGAAAGGGGAAGTAATGATACCATTACCATATCACCTAAACAAATGAGATATTCAACTTTGTATGTGAATTGAACATTAGCCAAAGGTATCAAATATACATTAAAAGAGGGGGAAGAGATGGTGTACTCTGAGACAGCCTCAAGAGACAGAATTAAATAGAGGCTCACAAGGGAAACACAGACAGACTGACCCTGGTGTGCACAGGAATCAAGAGCAAGAGATGTCCGAGAATGCAATCTTCTTTTAGCTACTGGAGGAGGAAGGGGATACTTGAAGATCGACGAAAGTAAAGTAATGGGCAGGGCAAGCGCGGTATCAACCCAAGGGTCAGAATCACTGAAGATTAAGGATGGGCGTGGTCCCTATTGATATATTCACTAGATAAACTGCTTTGTAAATCAAAGACCGAGATTGTCACAGACACATATGAATGATCAAACTGGAGATAATATTAAACAATACGCCCCATAGAAAAATGATCCCTACCTTATGACCTTTTCTATTAGCTCCTGTCTTGACACATCATTTTATATGAAATGGGCGTAAATAAGATCACCGAAAATTGTTATAAAATCCAGAGAAACAAAATTTTGGAAAACCATAAAAAGCAAATGTAATATCTATGATAACACAAGAGGTTAGTAGGTATCTGCACCCCATTGCATACCAGTCAGTCACTCTAAAACCCACTTAAATAGAACAGGAATGTCATTGCTAAAAACCAAAGATAAAATCCTCCTAAATGGACTTAAAAGAAATAGGCTGACTGGCAATCAACTCCCAGATGGTAGCATCATCAACTTCATAATGTGGCAACAAAGTGAAATTCATAATAAAACACGAAAGTGGAATTAAATACTCAGCAGAATAGGAACTAAATGTCAAAGAATCAGCACAGCAGCTGTTAGAACAAGTGCCGAAGCCTGACAACAGGATCAGACCATGGGCATGTACTAACAGTTTTACTTAGAGGTGCTACCGGTGTGGCCACTGTGCAGAGCTACAGTATAAGTCCTTAAAGGCACAGTACCTGCTTTGTCAGAAAATAGGTGGGCTGTCAGACCGAGTGAAGTGTGGGGGATCATCAGCTCCTCCAAGAGAGGAAAATGTTGGACACCCTTGACACCTCAAAGGATGTTGCCTCCAGGCTTAATGTCCCAGCTCATGTTAGAGTGGAGTTTACAATTTGCAAAATTAAAAACAGTGTTAAAATATAGTAGGTTAAAAGCAATGTGCAAGCCAGACCGTCAAGATTTTAAACAGCATCAAGTTTATGTTCATAAATGTGCACTGTGGGTCTGTGGGGGACCTATGCCAGCCCAATCAGAGAACATGTGTGCAGTCGGAGCTAGTGATCTAAAGCCACACATTACCTCCTCCCTGAGAGGAAAACCCTGATATGTGCAAATGGGAGGGGCGAAGGGTGTACACTGGTGCCTACAGCGCCTCAAGTGTCTAAGCTTTAGTAAATTACCACAGTAAAATGTTGTCGGTATGCCTAATGCCCAAGTGCAATAGTACATTTTCAAAAAATGCATTGAAAAAAATAAGAATAAAAAAACCGAATTATCTAGAAATTTGTTAGAAGCTATAGCAAGCAGTTTAAACAGCATCTTTTGTTATGGCATCAAGTTTTGCGATTTTTATTTGGATAAATGCTTTTTGTTTGATGGCTCCTTACAGTTCCTGTAAATGGAGTAGTATAATGAATGAACTGATCAAATATAGGCACATAATAGCTGTATATGCAGCAATACACAGCAGTTAGATAAAGGCATCTGAATCTATTCTGCTAGGAAAGCAGTGCAAAACATAATCCCTGTTCTTAAAACTCTCCCAGAACCCAATTTGACAAAAAAAGTTACTTATGAAAAGGCCATGACATAATCTGTGGATTAGATGCACACAATTAGTGGTAGGATTTACGGAAGTTCCTATAATTACAAATCTGTGGGATGCAAAAGCATTGGGGTTGGATCTAATTTTCACCTCAGGACAGGATTATCATTTATGAAGCACTTTGCACTCATGGGTCATTAGAGCTGTATGAATCCATCATATAAATAAATATATATTCCCTCCACACTTCAACTTCTATTTTTCTCAGTCACATGGTATTCTAGTTGCCCCCACCCCAACTCCTCCATCCCTAGTGCAGTGATACATGTGCAAGCCACTTCCCTGCTAACCTAAGCTGTCATATTTTCTCAAGGGTGGGAGTAGAAAGGATAGGCCTTGTTTTGACTAGGTTCCCATATTTTGTAGCAAAAAGTGAAGTAGTGCCTCCTTTTCTTGAAACCCTGAGCTCACCTGGGTTTTCTGCTACTTCCTCCGTGGTCTCCTTTACTAAGCATTTTTAAGAAATCTAATCTTTCTTAATCAATCTTCTGGTAGACGTAGGGTTATCATGAAAATGGCTGAGTTTCAATATCTACTTCAGACAGAAAAAAAATTACCCATCACAAAATGTTGGCGCTTCCCTTATAGACACTACATAACATGAGTGCAATATACAAAGGTTTTTATAAATCAATTGTACAGATTTGTATGGATGAACATAATGAAACATCATTGTGAGCTGTGTTAAATTATTTTGCAGAAAAATCAAAGTAAATTGACCTTTTGAAAAATACTTTTTGGGACAAAAACATATCTTTTTTTCAATTTGATGAAGTGCAATATTTTGCACAATTCTGGTGGTACATTTAAAATGTCATAAACCTTTGTTTAAGACACATAGATAAAAAGATGCACTCTGCTGAGAGAAACATGGTAAAAAGAATCCCTGGGTTAAACAAAAACAAATTAAAAACGTGAGTCTGTCACAAACTTTGTGAATGTTTGTTGTTTAACACAGTAGACAAGTCCTATTTTCTGGTCATGCTGCCTCACTGGGCCGTGAAGAACTATAGCAAGGTGCAGTCAGATAAAGAGCTATGTTCATCAGAATACAGAGCTCAACATTATTTTCCTGTTTAGCAGCTAACTTGGAGGGAAAAAGAGATACAAAGAACGGCAAATCACAAGCTGGGGGTCTTAATTTGAAGAAACTGTAGTAGGATAATAATGTATGTTTGCCTTTAATAAAGTTCGGAGTTTACTGCACTCTGAAATAAGGACAATCAGCAGTTTTTAGCTAGATCACAGGCCTATATTATGCTCAGATTAAAGTATATCGACAACATTTATAGAGCAATGCAAAGTATGCTTGAAAAAGAAAAAAAGAAAGTACAGCAAGTGTACTTGGTAAACCAGTTAGCTACTCTTAGAATGTCCTTCATTTTGACTAGTCTGGACGTTTCTAAACACAACGGTTCCCGTCGACGAGGTTCAAACTTGTTCCAAATCCAGACCAGCCAATTCTATAATCCACTTGACCCATTCAGCCGAAGAGCAGGAGGAAAAGAGAGCAAGAGACTTTCTGAAGAGCCTAAGGTTTGTGGAGGAAAAGACCATCTTAGACTAATGGTGCTGGATTAATTTTACAAGCACATCTTTTAAGGATTAGGAAACGAAGGTTATTTTGTGCCTACTGAAAAAGTTTTGGCACTTTTGGACACTGAAAAGCAAAACACACAATCAATTGACACTTAGTACTTCCAGACTCTTCCAACTGTTGCAAAACAACTAAGATCTAGGATGAACCTATAATGAGCAATATTTTCTGTCTGCATACATCTGCTACAAAAGAGAATCATGATGAAGAGAAGAAAGCACAATTCACTTCTTGGGATAAATCCATAAAGGATGCCTGGTATTTTCACATCTTCTCTAACCAATGTCATATTGAAAAAAAAACACCAAAGCTGAAAGTTCAGATGTTTGGCAAGGAAAATGATGAACAGTGGACACAAAAAGCATCTCATAGCAAAAGCTACAGATTTCAGAAAACGTAAGTCACTGCTATCAAGATAATGGTTTTAATGCCAATCTTCTTCTATTCTGCTTAATGCAGAGAACAGAGAGCCAGTGCTACAGGCAAAAGTCCCAAGATATTTTACCAGCTCCGGAAGGTGTTTGGAAAAAGTATTTCCAAGATAGTTGATGTTCCTCCTTGCCAAATGATTGTCCATTCAATATTGCAAATAGATAAATGGTGCATAATGTGCAACATAGATCTCTTCAAGAACGGATAGTCTAGCTCTGTTACTACAATATGGAATTTGCCGAAGATGCCTCAGGCGTTACATGCATTTATGTGGTCGAAGCACCGGCTTAGTCATTTAAGGGCACTGAATCAATATCAGAAAGAAAGCTTCATAGAAGAATGTTCAACCTCTCAAGAAGGACAGGAAAGAGGGATTAAATTAAAAGTGGTACAAGTTCATCACTCAACCAAATGTCAAATAAAAATGTGAAAGACATTCACTTCTGCTATAGTTCTTTTTCATGTTATTTACTTTGGCAACCTGTAGTTGTGGAGTTGCAAACTTTATTTTATATAAGATATATATTAAGCATTCCATCTGCATAGGTAGAGTGATTTAAAAAGTCGCTCAATGTATAGTAAAGTCTAGACTTCACCTGCAAAAGGATCATTTATTAGAAAAGATGCTGGCCTATGGACAGCACATTGGCCACATATATTCATATGCATACATTCTATGGCATTAAAATGGATGCACATTCCTCATACTGCATCTCACATCCAGCAAGAGATCAGAAGAGATGCTCTACCTTTCACTGTAATAAAAGAAATGTCCAGTCAGTTTGGAAAATGTAAGCCAAGACATAGGCATCTTTCAGATCAACTTTCACCATTCAATCCATGGAAAATGGGTGTCATTGAAAACAATATTTTATTTTTTTACTGTGATACAGAAGAAAACCAATGAAGTCACGTAGATTTATGACACTGTATAACTTTGTATTTTAATTTTGAATAGAACATTGATACTTAAGATTGTCAAAACATACAGAGATGCTGGTCTGTGGCATCCTCTCAGTTCAAGTCTGTGTCCCACTGTAACAAGTCAAGTGGATGTGATTTTTTTAAGGACTTGCATACTATAGAACTCCACATTATCAACTCTACAGACCTCTACTTCCTGTAGGGAAAAGATGAATCATAGGTGTCCAAAAGTTTGATTGTTGACAACCAACCTGGAACCACTGATTGGGTTTGAAATGGCCAAGAGAATTATCTTTTCCACAACCCGCTCCATTAAAAACGTTTTTAGGTTATGTGTGTGTGTATTTGTAAGTCTCACTATCACCCAAAAAGGTATCCTGGTGCTGTGCAGGTTTGTTTGCCTATCCCTGCCTACATTAGGTTGGGTAATTATAAAGCCAGGTCTTCAGCTTCTTGGGGAGTTCAAGAAGAGAGAAGGAGGCGCTGATATGGAGTGTGAGGCCTTTCCACGCTTTTGGAGCGTGGTAAGAGAACACCTTTTCTCCTCTCCTGGTTCTGTTTACAAGTGGGGCATGTGTGAGTAGGAGTCCTGTGGAGCAGAGGTGTATGGGTGGGTGATATTCAAGTAGGTGTGGCCTAAGATGTGTAGTGCCTTGAATGTGTTTGTGTGTGTGTGTGGCTAGTTTGAAATGAGCTTGTTTGTTTAACAGGAGCCAGTTGAGCTCTCAGGTTGAAGATGAGTCTGGCTGTTGAGTTCTGCATGTTTTATAGTCTTCTAGTGAGTTGCTTGGTGATCCGGGTGTAGAGGGTGTTCCAGCAGTCCAACTTGCTAATGGCACAGTTTTTCTTGTGTTGCTTGAGTGCCATTTGAAGATCTACCTCAGCATCTTCTGGGTATGGAAGCAAGATGCAGTGACTGTGTTGACTGGTGTGGTCATGTCCAGTTTGCTTCTGCTGATTATTCCTGGCTTGGTGTGGCTGTGGGCCCCAGTTCCGCTAGCCACCATTTGGAATCCCATATTGAGGTGTTCTTGCTGGAGATCACTCCTGTCTTATCGGTGTTAAGCTTTAGGCATTTGGCTTTCATCCAGTTAGCGGCATTGGTTATGCAGACGGTGATCTTGTCGTCGGCATAGGAGAGGATGTTGATGTAATGTGTGCGGATGACATTGGCCAGAGGGATCATGTTTGCTTTGAAATGGGTGGGGCTGAGCGATGAGCCTTGAGTTACTCTGCAGTTGAGTTTGGGGCTTCGGAGTAATTAGGTACTAGGCTGTCATCTTGTGTTCTATCTGTTAAGAAGAAGGAAATCCAGTGGAGAGAGGTACTTTGGATTCCAATCTCGAGCAGCTGTATGATGAGGATGGCGTGTGAGACCATGTCAAATGCTGCAGAGAGGTCCAGGATAATAAGGGCTGACTTAACTCCTTTGCCGAAGAACATGTATGTGTCATCTGTGATGGTGATGAGTGCTGTGTGTGGGAGTACACCTGTCTCATAAATAGAGGTATCCTGTAGCCCAATAGCTTTGGGAGAACACCAGGCAAATCTGCTGCGGGGTCCTGATGGCATGAGAATTGCGAATAATGTTGCTTGTTTTATGATAAAGGGAGCGGAGTTTCTGTTCTGAATGATATTTGTACACAAAAGCAGCGTGTTATGGACTTGTGCACAGTGCAGATGTGATGGTTGTTACAATGTATGTGGGGAGCTTTACATGTCACTCAGCAGATAATGAGTCTGTGGTTTAGTTAGGCTTGATATGCAGTGTTTGTGTGTTTGTAACAGTCACCCTATTACCATTCACATGTGCTAATGTTCAAATAATCCTAGTTCTATTCTGCTTGAGGATAGCACAAAACAAGCATATATGAAGCTGGGTCTCTACATACTATACCAAAAAGAGGTATAGTGTGTAGAGAATCCGGTGGATCCCCAGAAGTTTTTCAGAGGCTAAAGTAGATAATACTAATGCTCTCTTTTTTGGTAGTGTGGGCAAGCAGTTAGGCATATCAGAGGGTAGTGCCTTCGGGATACACAGGGTCAGGGTAGGCCCCATCAGATTCCGTGCCGATGGCTCCAGCCTAGACACTTGTGGGGTCTCATGGATCTGATCCCGGATGCAAGTCAGCGCCGGTTGTGCCAGTGCGACCTTCCCTGGCACCAGTCCTGAAGTTGATGCTCCTGGTGCTGCTGACACCCACTGGCGTAGCCAGCCCCATTGTGATTCCCGATGGCTTGGAGCTGGATCAATGTCGGTCGACTTTGATCCCGGTGCCAATAGAGCCCAGAGACTTGGGTCATTGCCTGTACATTTTGAAGAGGTTCCAGGCATGAGAGAAGAGCAGAAGGGGACTATGGACCCTTTAGAAGAACTGTTAGACAACCCTGGTCAGAATTTGGACTGGTATGGGGAGCGTGCTGAGGCCAGTGGTCTGGACAACTCTCCAGATACTGGTATGCTCTCTCCACCTACTGTGACTGCGGAGGAGGAGGCTTCTTATGCAATGGTGGTAAAGAGGGCAGCAGAGGTCCTTGGCTTAGTTGCAAGTCAAGACTAATCTCATGACTGAAGTGCTGCAACCTGGGGCTTCCTCATCAACACCCATTTTGCTTTTTAATGGGACACTAACTGATATCCTTCTAGGTTCATGGTCCAGGCCTAGCACAGGGGCTCTTGTGAATAGGAGCATAGCATGCTGCCATAGCCCTGACCTGGGTGATCTGAGTTTCCTCAGTCAACATCCTACTCCTGAGAGCTTGGTGGTCCAAGCCTCGATGTCCCACGGCGTGTTCCCTTCCTCCCCCCGCCCCAGACAGGAAATTCAATAGGCTGTCGGTAAACACTGCATGCCTATTGGGCCGTTACGTGCACACCCTTTGGGAAACAGTTGCGCAAGTGCTGCCACAGGTCCCTGAGGAGACCGGGGCTGTGCTCTCGTAGGTAGTGAAGGATGGCAAAGATGCAGGAAAGGTCACCGTTAGGCGTGGTTTAGATACAACTGACTTGTTGGGTAGAGCAGATTTGTCAACAGTGGCCTTGCAGCGCCACGTCTGGCTGAGAACATCTAGCTTCTTGTGTGATGTCCAGGCGAACCTTAAGGACATCCCTCTGATGGGACTCATCTCTTTGGAGAGAAAGCAGACTCTATGCTGGAGCATTTCAAGGACTGATGGGCTACCGCCACGTCCTTGGGCCTTCCGCAGTGACACCTGAACCCAGTCTGCCTTTTACCCCTTTCGAGGCAACGGAAGGTGTTTTCAACTGTCAGCAATAGTCCAGCCACCGTCCTGCAGAGGCTGCCCAACTTTTGCAAGGACTTTATGGTGCATTCCGACATCATTGGGATGGTAGTGAGAAGTCGTTCGCCACCCATCCCCGGCAGCTGCAGGTTCTAAGGCTTTCTAATTTGCATCTGCATAACCATGGGTGTCCAATGGGAGGGAGAATACAGGATCATCTCCTCCACTGGCAGTCTATAACATAGGACAAATGGGTCTTGCAGATCATTCCGGATGGTTACTCATTTCTCGAAGGGAACTACAAAAGACCTGCAGTGGTGGCTAATGAATCATGATTGGGTCAGAGGCAGACCCCTCTCCCTTCGAATCACTGACTAAATATTGAAGGTCACAATATCGACCTACAAAAATATCGCAGCAAAAATATCGAAGTCAAGAATGTCGACATCCTATCTACATTA
Source organism: Lissotriton helveticus (assembly GCF_964261635.1). Classification (NCBI taxonomy): domain Eukaryota; kingdom Metazoa; phylum Chordata; class Amphibia; order Caudata; family Salamandridae; genus Lissotriton; species Lissotriton helveticus. The sequence goes on from NC_136065.1 coordinate 1,290,121,363, forward strand.
TGGTAAGTAGAAAAATATAGAAAAAAAAATATCTAGGTCAAAAATATTGTTAAAATATCGTTTATTATTTGAGTTAAAAAAATATTGTAAAATAAAGTAACTAATACAAGTAATGAAAAGAAACATAGTTAATAATATTTTAAAATGCTTAAAAATTATAAGTAATATATATAATTTAAAAATACAGTAAACATATACATATAATATATCATACATATATATCTATACTAACTTATTAATATGTTTTAATATTTATTTTAATAACTTGTACATAGTTTAAATAATTTTTTATAAATTATAAATACATATATACACATACAACAATAATATAAATAAATGTTAAATAACTATATGTAACAAATTTAAAATATATATTTTTTTAACTTTTTCAAAATAATTATACAGTACATTAGCTAAAATAATACAAATAATATTAGATAGCGGAAGGGTAAAAATGACTATTCCCACTCCAGTGAGTGCAACAGTAGGGAAAGTGTTGGATAGCGGAGGCTGAAAAAGCGGAGGGGTTAAAAATTACTATTCCTACTCCAGTGAGTGCAACAGTAGAGAAAGTGTTGGATAGCGTAGGGGTTAAAATTACTATTCCCACTCCAGTGAGTGCAACAGTAGGGACAATGTAGGATCACGTAGGGGTTAAATTAACAACTTATACATTATTATTAGTTTAAAATAAATAACATATTAATAATTATTTAACAAAATTAAAATTATTATTAATAAATACCTAATAAATAAAACTAATATTTACTTAAATAACATTAAATTACTTCCCACCCTATTTTCCTATAAACACACAATGTGCTACACATAAAAAATAAAACAATTAATAAATAAAACAATTAATTTAATCATCAATTAATCAAATAATTAAAATGAATTACCAATCAATAATTAATTAACAATAAATTAATTCACTCTAACAATAAATTACAAATAATAATAAATTAGTTATCAATAATATAATTTTTAATTAACCAATTAAAACCAATTAATTAACAATAAATAAACACATATCAACTAATTCATTATTTTTAAATTACTTCCCACCCTATTACCCTATAAATCTACAACCCGCTAAAAATTAAAAATAGCATAATTAATTTAATTACCAATCAATTAAAATTGATTACCAATTAATAAACAATTTTCAATACATTAATTAACAATAACAATAAATAAAAATGAACAATATATTAATTATAATTAAGATATTTATAAATTAACAAATTAATATAAATTATTACTAATTAATAATTAATCAACAATAAATTAACAACCAATAACAATAAATCAAAACGTATTAATTAATTATAATTAAATTACTTCCCACCCTATTCCCCAATAGACCCACAACCTGCTCTGATACTAAAACTCAAAATTTCCTTTAAAAAAATTACTATTTTCTAAACATTTAATACATATATTTAAAAATAATGAATACACTTTAAAAAAAATGTTAAACATACATATGAAATACATACTAAAATACATAACACAAAAAAAATCGATATGATATACAACTATATTTTTGTTAACAATATTATTTACTTTGATATTAAAAAAATCAATATTACTTACCTTAAAGTCGATATTCTGGGCAACGATATTCTTGAATTCGATATTCTGTCCCTACGATTTTGAAAACTCGATATTAGTATAGGTCGATATTTAAAATTCGATATTTTGACTGCGGACCCTCCCTTTCCCAACCAGATCTCTCAGCAGTACAGATGCTTCACTCCTGAGATGAGGTGCCTATCTGGGAGAGGTGGAGATAAGAAGACTCTGGACTCCGGCAGAGTTGGGGCTCCACATCAACTTGTCATAAGGCCCTATGCCTCTGGACATGGCTGGAATAGCAGGGCATGATCCTGGTGGTTCAATACCTGGCAGATTCTCTGAACGCCAGGGTGGACGTACTCAGCTGCAGATGCCTAGCAGATCACTAATGGTGTCTCCAGTCGGATGTGGTGCAAAGTCTATTTCAATAGTGGGTAGAGTCTTTGTTAGATCTAAAAGACTAATGCAATATAAAGTCTAGACAACAGTAAATCCAAGTGAGGTCAGCAAATTCTCATAAGGTACAGGACAAATAGATGGATAAAGTTCATATTTTATATCATATTTTCTTTTATTGATTCTTAAAAGTGGTTCTCCAAATGATAAAACGACAGCCGACACGTGTTTCGTCCGTACTATGAATTAGTACAAGGACTTTTTCAAGGCTAATGAAGTAAACTATTGTAGCACGTATGTTGCCGAATCACGTAGAAGATACTATAAACTTGAAGCTCTGGAAAAAACCACAGTCCAAGTTGCCCGAATTGGTAGATTGAAAAACACAGCTGGATGAATATCAAATAGGGTTTCTCACCTTCTACGTGATTCGGCAACATACGTGCTACAATAGTTTACTTCATTAGCCTTGAAAAAGTCCTTGTACTAATTCATAGTACGGACGAAACACGTGTCGGCTGTCATTTTATCTTTTGGAGAACCACTTTTAAGAATCAATAAAAGAAAAAGATGATATAAAATATGAACTTCATCCATCTATTTGTCCTGTACCTTATGAGAATTTGCTGACCTCACTTGGATTTACTGTTGTCTAGACCTTATATTGCATTAGTCTTTTAGATACTTACATTGTAGGATTGTGCTCTCCTGACCATTTTTGCCTATATGTTTATTTGTCAATCCTTTGGCTTGATAAGTTGTGTTCCTTCCTGGTAGTGGGGGATATTGGTCCATGCAGCACTCCGTCTTTGATATTGAGAAAGATCCTATTGACTGTCCAGTACTATTTCTTATTTCACTAACATTAGTGTATGTGCGGTTCTTTTCCAATTCTTTGGAAACACCACTACCGTTTTTTGTATACATCTTTGTTAGATCTGTTCGCCTTTGAAGAGAACTTGCAATGTCAGCAGTATAACGCGCTGGAGTTTTCAAGATGGCTATTGCCCGGCAATGCTTTTTGGCGTGAGTGAAGATTAGGCCTCCTGTACGCCTTTCTGCCCATACCACTTATGCCAGTGTTATGAAGAATATCAAGAATGACTGGGCACCAGTCATTCTTGTGGCTCCAGACAGGCACGCAGAGTCTGGTACCCTGAGCTTCTTCGAATGAGAATCGATCCTCCAATCCAGCTGCCCCTTCGGAGGATCTTCTGTCACAGCAACAGGGGAGGGTCCTCCCCCTAACCTGTCAACTCTTTATCTACTGGCGTGGAGATTGAGGGCAACAGTTGATAGCTTTCAACCTTCCTCCTGAAGTCTGTAAAGTTATTTTTGGCGGTCCTTCCACTAAGTTGGTACACGCCTGCCATTGGCACAAATTTGTAAGATAGTGTACAGCAAGGTCTATTGACCCTCTTTCTGCCTCTCTTTCTAATATTCTTCTCTTTATTCCTATCATTGACCAGCAGGGCTCTGCTCTGGGCACTCTCAAGGTTTATCTTTCTGCCCTGTCTGCATTCCTGCAACTGCCTGACCAACCCTAGTTATTCAAGGTTTTCAGATTTCTCAGGTGGAAGCTGTACTTAGTATGGCGAAATCCGGCTCTCTAGATGTGTTGCCAGCACAAAAATTTGCTCTGATTGCTCCTCTTCTTGCCGCCCCAATGACTGAGATTCTGAACACCTCTTTAAGCGCAGGTATTCTGCCTCTTGACTGGAAGTCTGCTCAAGTACTCCCTATTAAAAAGAAAGATCAATTCCTCGCTGATGTGCTGTCAAATTACCACCCCATTTCACTCCTCCCGTTGATGAGTAAAATGGCAGAGAGTTATATTAAAACTCAGCTAGTGGAATACCTCGACAAACAGGCAATTCTTGATACTTCTCAGTCAAGGTTTAGACCCAACCACTCCACAGAGACAACCCTTATTGGGGTTACGAATCATATTAAAATAGCTTTGCATGCTAATAAAGCAGTGATACTGGTCTTATTGGACCTGACAGCAGCCTTCGACACAGTCTTTCATCAGATACTGATTTTGCAACTGAGGGAGGCTGGTCTGCAGGGACAGTCACTTAATTGGCTGGTCAGTTTCCTTGACCAACGCACCCAGACTATCAATTTTGGTCCTGTCCATTACCAAACCTTGAAACTCACTAAGGGGGCACCCCAGGGCTCTTGTTTGAGCCCAACTTTGTTTAATATCTATGTGGCCCCCTTGCCAAGGTTATTAGGGAGTACGGTTTCACTCCTTTTTCTTACGCTGACAATACCCTATTGATCCTGTCCTTTGATAAGGACTCTGAGTCTGTTGATCATCAGCGCTTTACTAAGGGGATGTCAGCTATTGCAAAGTGGATGACAAACCACTGTCTGCAACTATATGCGTCCAAGACAGAAATGTTGTTGTTTGGGTCAGCACAGAACTTCTGGTCCCCTGGGTGGTGGCCTGCAACTTTGGGTTCTGCTCCTACTCCGACCTTGGTGGCAAAAAACCTGGGAGTATGCTTGGATGTGTTGTTATCCATGGAGGACCAAGTGATGACTACAGCAGGGACTTGTTACCATACACTAAGCCTTTTGCGCAGTTTTCCGATGGCTGCCTCTCTCTGTACGAAGAACCCTGATTCAGGCTTTGATCATTTTCCGATTAGATTATTGCAATTCCCTGCTGGCACCTCCAAATGAGTCCCTACTAACCGGATTGCAGTATGTACAAAATGTGGCGGCTTGCTTGGCCCTAAAAAACCACCTCGCACCTCCTCAGGTCAATCGCTACAACAACTTCACTGGCTCCTCATCCGCCAGAGGATTCAGTTTAAGCTTTGTTGCCTCACCCATAAAGCTTTATATGGTGCGAGCCCCTGCTACCTGTCAGATAAATGTAAAATCTACTGTCCGAATCGTCGTCTTAGATCGGAAGGTAAAGGATTGCTGGTGGTTCCCTGGTGTAAGAAGTTTAGAACTGGAAGCAAAACTGTTGTCCATCTAGCCTCAAAATTGTGGAATACCCTGCCAGAGGATCTACGCAAATGCTCCAACTTACTCTGTTTCAGGAAACTCCTGAAATCAGCACTGTTCAGAGCTTACTCCTGTCTGCCCATGTTTATCTGACTTACCTGCTTCTACAGCGTGGAGATACCCCTTCGGGGGTGATTCCTGCTCTTTACAAATCCTAATACAAATAATTGTCCCCTTGGGTCGCGTACCATTAAAACAGCATTCCTTGGCGCTATTTCATCAGCCTGGAAGGTATGTGAGCTGCAGGCTTTATCGTTCAAGCATCCCTATCTCATGAAATTGACATTCCCAGATAAGGTGGTGGTAGTGTGGAAAAAAAACATTTCACACTGGTTCGTTATCTGTATCAAGTTTTGCTACACCCTGGCTAAGAAGCAGCCTCCTGAGGGCTTGCAAGCCCATTCCACGAGGGGGAAGGCTGCGTCTACAGCATTGGCTTGTGGAGTGCTGGTCCTGGACATCTGCCAGACTGCAACATGGGCTTCATTGCACACATTTGCTTAACACTACTGCCTGGACAGTCAGGTCTGCATGGATGGGCATTTCACCCATTCGGTCCTGGAGGACTTTCTAGTCTAGTAATTTGTCCACAGCCCACCGCCAGGATGGTATGGTTTGGGCATCTATTCAAAGGTTAGGCATCTACAGCTAGAAGTCTCTATCAGATGAACAAGTTACTAACATCTAACATACGGGAACACATTTACTGGTAGAGACAATATCTAGCTGCAGATTCCTTACAGACCCACCATGCCTCCCCGCTCTGCTGATTCATTTAGAGAGCTAGGGTTGCTCCCTTTACAGAGCCCTAGTTTTGACACAAGCTAGTCATTTCATTTCATGGCTATGTGCTTCTGGCATGGAAAAAGTGATGGCTAGGTAGGTGACCGTGACATCACATCTGGCGCAAACGATGCCGCAAATGGAGCAACCAGATGGAACGCAGGGGTACTGCTCACAGAAAGGTTTCCGGATCCAGTCTGACACCTGGGAAATTCAATGGTGGGGAATCTGCAGCTAGATATTGTCTCAACCAGATAATGCATTAACGAAGATAAGTAGCTTGCTCTTCCTATCCAATAAGCGTAGCCCAAATGTGTGTTTGTGAGATACCTGGTAATTCGCTAAGCTCTTCAGGAACTCTGGCTATACTAACAACCCCTGGATACACAAGAAATATACTGGATATGTGCATGGAAATATCAGGATATGAGCCCTTGAAATAGAGGAGGAAGCCCTCACAGTCTTGCCCATCAATTGAATACATTTGAATACATTTGTATCTTAAAAATGCGTCTTAAGCATCACACCGTAATTCTGAGGACATCATCGCTACCAGCTTTTAGTCTACCTTCATAAGAATCTACATCTTCCATTCTGAAGCTTTTTTAAAGTTACCATTACCTAGAATAGAAAAGTCTCTTTAGCAAATTGAATAGGACATCAGTTGAAAAGTAATTACCTAAAATCCCTGCCTCTCCCACAGCTAGAATCTTGTATGTTACTTAGTGTGCCAATTGTGCCCAGTAATTTATCTGAAAAACAATTACAAAGCATTGTATTCACTACTTGTTTTAGTAGATGAACAAAACTACCAATTGTTGGCCAACAGCCATAGTGGCACTAACTCTTCACCTATTTTAGGTATAGTGCATTTTACATTTATTTTGTTGCATGCCTCATTCAAATTCCATATTGAGTATAGTCCCTTTTGCTAAAGGGAAGTCACTTTGATGCTATTGCTTAAAAGCATTGGACGTAGGTTCTCCAACCATCCACTACTGCAGCAGAAACAAAATCAATCCTGGTTCATGTGTACCTACCATAGACATAAATTTCAAATGTTCACATATAGGTGAATTTGAGCATGGTGAAGTTGAATAAGCTTCTGTGTTAGGGTTAGGAGAAAGGAATAAGTACAGATTAGCCTCAGTATCAGTTAAGATATCTGCAAGCTCCATGGGTTCTCCTTTACATATATATCATTGGTGAACTCCCAGAAAGACAACAAATTATTTGGCTCAAAGTCAACACCTTGGTTCCAAGTGAATGGGTTTGTTTTGTCAAAAAACATAAGTCAATAAAGTGGAAGACTCTGGAGAAGACATCCATAGCCAACTTCTGCCATTAAAAGCAGTCTGGCCAGTCTGCCAGTGCTGGCTAGAGCAAGCTATGATATTTGGCACAAATTAACAACATTGTTGACTTCAATGATAGACAAGGCCTGCTGAAGAGAAGAGCCGCAAAGGTACTAATGAAGTAATGTCAAATATTTTCTACTCATCTCTGTTAAGACTTAGATATGCAAAAGCATTCAATTCTTGTCCTGATATTGTGTAAAATGGTGGTAAAATTAGGAGAAATTACAAGCAGGGAACTTTGGGGTATCGCAAGGGAAAATTGAGCGTGAGGACATACTGTACATTTAAAAATCACTCAAGATGCCAGCAACATGAGGGGAGGAGCCTAGCCTGCAGCCATGATGGCCGCCTGATCCTTCGGCTCCGCCGACCTGCACGTCTCCCTCCCGTCCCGCGACCTATCCTGGTGATGAGCCTGCTCCTAAGTGCTGTATTCGGGTTCGGGAGGTGACCCCGACTCCGCTGGTGTGTCTCACTTAGCGCTCCCGGCAGTGAAAACGATGGAGCGTCCTCGCCTTCTCCCGGACGCTGCCTGGCGCTGACGGGTCTTTGTTCTCCTGGAGTGGCTGCCATCGCCCACGACAACAGCGGCCACTGCAGCCGGCTCCGGGCCGGCCGACGTAGAGCGGCGGCTGTATTCAGTGTTTCACCTTTCTCCGTTCTACGCCTTTCAACGAGAGGGGCATGTTGCCTGCGATCGCAACATTGTATCACCGCCCGGGCTCCCTGATGCCTTTGTTTGCTGCCTGTCCCGCTTTATGGTGAGGAGGGGGCCATTTTGGAAACGGAGCCGTCGGAGCTCGTTTTTCATGCGCCCGGGCTGCATCTGGTGCCGAGGCAGCTTCTGTTGCGGCGCTCTCACCCGCTTGGGGTAACATGGTCTGTGTTCCCTTTGTGCCCCCGACCAGATGGTGCTCTGCAGTGTGCCGGCGAGGTGCTCGGCTTCGTGAGGGTGCCGTTGACGGGCAGTCCTGTGGGCTGCACCGATTTTTTGAGCCCCGTGTCTATGGACCTGATGCATCCCTCCCTCCTACGGCACCGGTGCGGATTGCGGACATTCTGAACGCCCTGAATACTCTTCGTACTGAGTTTTGTGCCTATGCCGGTGACCTGGGGCACAATATGGATGCTGTCCTTTCTGTGGTGCCCCTGCATGACCAAGCACATTTCCGCCCGAATGACGCTGACCCTCATCCTGCGCCCGACTTTGGTAGGCTGTCTGACCCGATATGCCCGGAGGTGATGTTGGTGTCTGTTCCCGAGATTCCCCGGCTGCTGGCCGCGCCGGGGATGCAGCGGTCTGAGGTCTGTGTGCTGGTTCAGTGTGGGGGCTCTCATTCTCGGACGCCATGTTCGGACGCTCCGTGGTGGATTGTTGGAGACGCTACCTGCGCCATCCTGCGGCTGCTTCTACTGCCCGGGCCGGATGAGCTATTCCAGTGTGAGGCTTGCACTTCTATCGCAGTTGCCCATATGACATGGGATTTGACGAACTTTGTTGGACGGCGTTCTGATCGGCTGGGACCCCACGGGTGGTTTGTCCCGTTTCCGATGACTGCGGAGCAACTGGACAACGTTGAGACTCTCGATCGCAGGGGCCAGGGTTGAACTTTCCCTATTACTTACTGTGGTACTGTATACTATCGGGACTGGGGTTGATGGACGGTACTATGAGGCTGGACTTTGTTATGGCGCTGGGCGGCGGGGGGCGGGGTAGAGGATGTTTCCTTCCTGATTAAAAGTGTTGCTGCTCGAACTGCTGGGATGTTGATGTTTAGCCGGGGGTGTTCTGGCTCATCTTGTATCAATGGCGGGGTCTAGGGATGGGCGGCCCGAGTATTGTTTCCCGGGTACGGGTTGTTTCTCTCCTCCTCCACTCTCCTTTTCTTCTCTTCTTTTTATATTTCTCTCCTCCTTTTTTTTTCTCCTTTCTCTTTCTTTGTTATTGTTCCCTTCCGCTTTCTTCTATATTTTGGGTGACTCTGGGCGACAGGCACGCTGTCTAGTGGGGTAGGCCATAGCCATTGCAGTGATGTAGGGGGTGTTTGTTATTTTAGTTTGTTTTGTTCTATGGTCCCTTTTTGCCTTTTTCTAGGGGGTGGGCTGTGTCCCTTTGTTATTGCTCCTTCGTTTCGTATGTGTCTGCACTTTCTCCTTTTTCGGGGCGGGAGGGCTGTCTATGTGGCGTCCGATTTATTTGTTTGCTATGATTTGTCCTTTAATTTTGCATCTTTGAGGGACGTGGGATGTCTCTGGGCTTCGCCCTACGGTGGTTATCTGATTGCGTGGGGGGCTGTATTCCTCCCGCCCCCCCTTCCTTTTTTGTATATGTTGCATGACGCCCTGATAGATATGGTTGCTGCCTCCTCTATATAACATAAAATGAAACCTTTCTTCTCCTGGCGCTCACTGTGTAACGACTTTATTCCACGTCTATCCTGTATTCATTCTCTCGTACACATTGATGTTGCTCCTTTGTGCATCTCCTGATTTTGCGGCCGGCCCCTGTGGTTGTAGGCCTGCGCTTGTACTTATCCGTGTCTCTCAATAAAGGTTTTAAAAAAAAAAAAAAAGATGCCAGCAACATGACTGGTCTGCAGAGAAAAAGTCTCATGATACACAAGTAATTTACAAACCAGTCTGCTACACGATACTTTCTAAAACATAAAATTGGGTGAAATGTCATGTTGGTCTAATTTCTGACATTTTGCATAATTTCTGTAATATGAAATTAAGCGAATAACTAGCATTTTGCAGGAGTTATGGAACATGTTTGACTGACCTGGAGCAGTGCTTAATTTGAGCTGGTGGTCTCCGGTGCTCAACACCCGCACTTAATCATCAACACCAGCGCTTGAGAAACAGTTAAGGGCACATTCATTTTTGGTGAGCACGGGGAGATTAAGTGATTCGCCCAGAATCACAGGAGGTGGAGCCGAAACAGAGATGTGAGCCTGGTTCCCCAGCTCTAAAGTTGGAACTCTGGCCGTTACGCCACAACCCCTCCTCACTTGTAGAGTTTGTTGGTTCTGTGTTAGGCAGCACTACTTTCAAAAGGAAAGTCAATACAACAAATAGTGGAGATAGTCTTATATGCCCGAGACCAAAAGGCTTTAATGGGTGGACAATGAAAAAACAAATGTAAATATGTGCCGGGAAGGGAATTACAAGAACACATGTGTTAGGAAGAGATTAATTGTATTTATGTAAGGAAAAGGGAGTAACATACAGCTTATTAATAAAGTAATAAAGAGTTTGGGTAGTATTGCCATTATGAGAGGTGTTGTGAATCTTATTCCAAATGGATCCCCGAGTGCTGAAGATCCATTTCTCACAAAAATCCAGTTTTAGATTTTGAACGAGAAGGAGTTATGTAATGCACATATTTGTAAATGTAAGATGCTTTGGGTGGAGAAGAAAGATTAATTGGTTTTGGAGGCAGGTCGAGAGGAGGAGACTGCGTTTGCTGAAGCATGGAAAGAGATTGCAAAAGGGCAACCCAAAGAGATTCACACAGGAAAGTGTGAACAGAAGAAAGACCACATTTAGTTTGAATCTCTAAGGAAGAGAGTGGAGTCATCCCACACATTAATTGTTTGATTTGAATTATGCCCATGCATACACATTGTTTCCAAACTTTGAGATGGTTATTATGCCAAATGGAAGATTCCAAAAAGTTCTGCAGTTAAGACATGGGTTGTTTACAAATATGTGAAGCAACTATAATAGAGTATTTCATAGGAGGGGAGGAGAAAGCATTAGGTGGTTTCGAAAAGTGTACCAGAGAGTGGGAAGGGAAAGGTGGTATAAGGGAGTCCTCCAATTTATACCATACACTAGTAGACAGAGAGACATTACTGCTCATAAAAGGCAAAACTTGCTTTAGGACGAATGCTGAATGGTATTGCTGAAAATTCTGATAATTCATGCCGCCCAATACTTTGGGTTTACATAAAGAGTCTGAGCAAATGCAATCTTTTTTCCTGTTCCATTAGAAAACTCCAAGTAGTTTATTATGTTCCTTGAAAAATGTAAAGGAAGTTTAATGGGTAACATGGACAGATATAAATTAATGATACGTAGCATCATCATCTTTATAGTGGCCGATCTACCCCACCAGGACAGATATAAGGGAGACCATCTTTCCATCATTTGAAGAATCTTATGTTGAAGATTTTCCAAATTAATCTGAATGGTTTTGCCACGGAGGTGGAATATTTAATTCTAAAACCTCTAAGTCAGTGGGAGGTCCATTTAAACCCTGTATCAACAAACATATCTTTAAGACAATATTTATTGGGAGGGAAAACCAGAGAATAAAAAAGTTTAGTTTATATCTGGATAAAGCAGAATAGGATGATATAAGATTTGCAAAAGTAGGTATTGACGTTTCAGGATCGGATACAAAATGGACCACATCATCTGCATAAGCTGTGAATTTGATTTCAGTATCTTTATGCCAGAATCCATGAAAGGAAGAGGAGCTTCGTTGAGTATGTAAAATGGGTTCTAAAGACAAAATTAAAAGAATGGGAGACAAAGGACATCCTTGCCTGGTGCCCTGTATAGGAGAAAAATATGGAGATTGAATGCCATTGAGAAAGACGGATGTCTTTGGGGAGGACTATAGTAATGCTATATATTTGAGAAAAGTAGGACTAAAGCCATGTCACTCAAGAGCACGCATCATAAATCACCAGTGTATACGATCAAAAGCCTTTTCAGCATCTAAAGTTATGGCAGCCTTAGGTGTGGTGCTAACCGAAGGTCCTTGTAGACTATACGAAAAAACACTAGAATTATCAGTCATGTGGCCACCCTTTAAATATCCAGTTTGCTCTAAACCAACATATCAGAAATTAGTGGAGAAAGCCTACTGACTAGGAGTTTAGCTAAAAGTTTACAGTCTAAATTAATAATTAATTTGCAGAAGAAGAAGGATCTTTGAGGTCCATTAGGATGGCGGGTGGATCGCCCCCGCCAGGCTGGTGGCAGCCACTACCGGCCTGGCGGGGGCGATCCACTTGCCATCTTGCTGCAATTACCCCCACCATATTAACATGGCTGGGGGGTCCGCGGCGGTCGGAAAGACCGTCCACGGCTTTTCCGCCCCGGTTGCCTTGCGACCGGGGCGGTAAAGGGTGTATATGGTGGTGGTGTCAATCAGACACCCTCAGCCATATCAGGATGGGCTTTCTGAGATGGCCACGGAAAAGCATGCGGTCTTCACTTTGGGGGCCCGTTGCAGGCTCCCATGGTGAAGGCGAGGTGGGGAGTGCACATTGGGGCTACCTGTGGTACCCCCCTGCATTTGCATACACGATGCGGCAGGCACCACGCGGTGCCTGCCACTTTGTGTATGCAAATGCATAACAAGCATTTTTAACAATGCGGCGGGTGCTGGTGTAAACACCTGCAATGTTAAACATGCATGATGCGCCCGTCACTGTGGCGGGTGCATCCTAATACCCCCCATGGGACTACCACCCTTATGGCGGGCGGTCCCTTCCCACGATGGGATGGCGGGCAGACTAAGCCGGTCATCCTAATGACCCCCTCTATCTGTGCCACAGGATTGAGTATGAGTTAGAAAGTATTGATACAAGTAAGCAGATGTGGGAGCAATAAATGGGAGAAACAGGAATACAATTCTACACAGAAACCATCTGGTCCAGTAGCTTTCTCTTTAAGTAACTGAACAAGTGCTGACTGAATTTCAGAAAGCGAAATGTCCTCATCTAAACAGGAGAGAGCCTGTGCCGGCTGCAATCGCGGTGGAAGGGAATTAAAATTGGAATCCAGTGCCTCATCTGAAGGGAAATGATTAGGTGTATATAGGGTAGTCTGGAAAGCATTTCAAAATTTCAGTATCTTTAAAATTAGGAATATTACTTCCGTCTATAATGTTGACTATTTTCGACTTCTGAGATTTAACTTTCAAATAGTTAGCAAGCACCTTACCAGCTTTATTCACCCACCCTAGAATATAGAGTTAATCCTTCACAAAATCCCGTAAGCTTCTTCTGTTGATTTTATACTAAATTAAAATTTTGCTTGCATAAGACGTTGTAGCGTAGTATCAATGTTGGTGCTGAAATATTCATGCTCCAATTCCTTAATGGAAGTAAGGAAGGAGAATTAAAGACTCCCTAGAAGCCCTTTGCTTTTCAGATGAGACATAATTAATGGTACGTCCTCTTGCAGATGCTTTGAAAGCATCCTAAATGACATGGAATGGGAGATCTGAAGTGGTATTGCAATCAAAAAAACCCTTAAGAAAACCCTCAAAATTCTATAAAAAAACATATCGTTCAATAGACTAATATTAAAGTGCATTCTATTGGACCTGGAGGAATCCGGTAGTAAATCAAGAACAACTACAATAGGAGCATGATCAGAAATGAGTATAAACCCAATTTCAGCATGTATAAGAGTGGGAATTAAAGGAGGAAAGAGAAATGTGTAGTCAATTCTGGATCGACATTTATTAGTTTGTGAATGAAAGGCGTATTTCATAGACTCAAGATTAAGCAATCTCAATGCATCCACCAAGCCTCTGGAGTGAATAGTATAAAGGTTTTCTGCGTCCTATTAGGGACTTAGGGCTTTAACATGAGACTTTCTATCCAAAACGGGATCCATAATTTGGTTAACATCTACGTCAATTATGAGATTTGTATCTGAGCAAGAACTTATCACAACCGACATTCATTCCCAGAGTTGTACATCAAAACCAGTAGGACCATAATTGTTCAGAACTAAAACAAGTGTATGGTGGATAGTCGCATGGAGGAGAACCCATTGACCTTCTGCATCTCTCTTCTCTTTTTCTATTATCAAAGGAAGGGATTTGTGTACAGGTATTAAACTCCATTTTTGTGAGCAATAGCCGAAGAACAAAAAACGTTCCCCACCCAGTTTTTGTGCAGTGAATTAACATCTTTGTCAAGCGAGTTTCTTGTAATATAACAATATTGCATTTTAGACGGGATAAATGTGTAATAGCCCACTGTTTCTTAATAGGGTTACGTTGCCCCTTAACAATCAAAGATACAATCCTAAGATTATTGCCATCCAAAATATAATAATTATGTTGTGGTGCAGTGGAGAAGCAGACAGGGACACACTAGTCAGTTTGTAGTGGGTTTATTAGTATAAGAACTGTTTTTATGCAGAACTGTTTACGGAATGTCTTTTTCCGGGAGGTTATCGCCGGGTGATTTTAGGGATAGGCGTCATCTTCGCTCTCTCGCTTCAGAGGGGAGGTGCTGGCCTTTTTCCATGCCCCGTGGCCACAGGGCGTTCTCACTGGTATGTCAGCGCCCACACATAGGATCAACACAAAAAAAACAACAAACAGTAAGAAAAATAACTCCAGAAGGATGTGGCTTCGTGATTCCAAGCTTTGGTCAGGGAATAAGGAGTGAAGGGAGGTAACACCCGATACCAGCACCAGTGCTTTCTGCGACTTTCGCTGCAACAGCGCTTGCACGCAGCAGTATGCCAAATAATGATAGTGCACCGTAGTGTTCAAATCCCTCCACCCGCCCCTTTTTTGGTGGCCCAAGTCACCTTTCTCCATGAGGTTTCCAGGTGGCCCCGAACCTTGTGCAGCCACGTCCCTCCTGGAACGCGGCTGGCGTCCGCATAGTTCCGAATAGGGTCCGGCTCCCTCTCTGGTTCTTCTCCGGTGCTGCTTATCGGTGTTCCGGCTCTGGTGTCCTTCTTGTCTCGCCTTGGGGAACCATTGTTCCTTGCAGTCCTGGGTTGATGAAGAAGGTCTGGATCCTCTCTTCGTTTGCTGGCTCGCCTTCTTCTGCCATCGCTGCTCCAGAAAAACGCCACCAACGACCGGATTCTTCCTCTTTCAAGCTGACGGAGTCACATGACCTAGTCACATGACCGGGTAAAGAATCCCAGAGTGTGAGTTCCTTAAAGGAACAGTCCACCTCCTCTTCTGTAGCCATGGTCTGAAAATAGAGAGGACACAGAGATAGGTAAGGGCGAAGGTGCTCTGCTACAGTGGTTGATATTTCCGTCTGAATTGTTGGCAGTTCGTCACATATGTACAATGAATTGATAAAAAAAATTGGCAAAATATAACAACATAAGCATTTCCAAAACAGAGTTCTAGTACATAAACAACTATATATATCTAATTTAAAAAAGTTGTAATGAATATAGAAACAATAGATGAGGAAAAAAAAGAGATATATGCAAAAAACAAAAAGAAGTCAAAATAAGATAATGAATACAATGGAGGGAAAAAAACCAAAGATAATATAGTAAAGGAAGAAGGAAGAAAAATCAGTAAGTCCAATAGAGACAGAAAAGTTGACAAAAAACTAAGAAGTTTCAGTATAAATAAACAAAGAACACATCTAGTGTAAGAAGAATCACATGGAGTGGCGAGGAAGTGTGAAAGGGTAGACAGACTGTTGACTAACGTCAGTCAAAAGTGAACGACAGAGACCACAAAGAAAATCATGAATAATACATAGTATAAGGAACAGCAGTTAAAAATAAAAAAGAACAAAAAAACGTGGAGTTAAGCCAGAAAAAGACAAGAGGTACAAAAATAATAAGTGTGCATGCCTCTCGAATAAAATAACACTTACCAACATATAAAGATGGACTATAAACACTAGGACTAGGAAGGGAGGCACAGGGGAGATAACACACCAAGGAGGGGAATCTGTGATAGGCAAAAGACATCTATAAAGAGAAAATAAACCACAAAGTTAGGTGGGCAAAACCACCTAAAAGAAGCAAACAAGCAATAAGCACCAAGAATGCAAAAGAATAAAAACAATAGCATCAGTTCCCTAAAGATTCAAATATATTATATGCTGAAGAACTGAAATGCAATAGAGAAATACAAGTTCAAGTTTTTGCGAAGTCCATCTCTTCACCTTTGTGATGAAAAATAAACTGCCTCAAATCCTCTGGACAGTCAAATGAGAAAGTTCTTTCCTTATAGGTGACTTTGAAAAAACATAGATGCACAAGACCATATCTTGCATTCATGGAGCGAAGTGGTGGATAAAAGGAAAGGAACTCTCTACTATGAGAGGCAGTTACACGAGCCACATCTTCAGTGAAAAATACTCTCTGTCCAGACCACAACATTTGCTTTCTCTGCTTAGCTGCAAACAAAACCATTTGCAGTTCAGTATATTCCGAAAAGAAAATAATCATTCCTCTAGAGCGACTTGCTGAAGATGATGATGATGGCCCCCCAGTTTTAGAGATTATACTGTGTGCACGCTGTAAATTAAGATTTTAACCCTCCTTAAGACCAACTATTTTAGGAATATGTATCTTGAGAAATGCAAGCATGTCAGGACCTCCTGCCCCTTCAGGAATGCCAAAGATTTTGAGGTTATTTCGTTTGTTACGATTTTCCAAGTGCTCTGTTTGTTGTTTAAGAAGAACTATCTCTTTAGACATAGCATCAACCTTGGTGGTCGCATCCTGGACGTCACTAATTCGTTGCTCTACTGCAGACACTCTGGATTCTGAACTTGACCATTTCTCATCCAGTCATTGAAGAGTAGCATTAGTGTCGATAACAAAAGGTTTCAAAAGCTTTATTTCCTCCATAAAGTCATCTAGAGTTAAAGGTAATGGAGATTTTGTAGGAGAGCTAGGATCTTTCTTTGGCCATTTTGTAGCAGTAGTGGAGTCTTTGCGGTCAGAAGACATGTTTGTGGATACAGTATTTTGACAAGATGAAGAGGAGGACTCATATGAAGAAACATAAACCAGCAAAGACACAGGAGCCGCAAATGACACAATGGGATTATAGCAGAAGAGAGCCTGTGGTCAAGGAACACCAAAGGGAATCCAATAGCAGAGGGTCAGCGGTGAAAGAGATGCAGAGATGAACTCTAATGCATCAGCAGCTGAGAACCACCAAGACAATCCTTTTTATAAAGCAACATGAGGTTTGCTAAAAAAAAAAATATGACTCGGGAATTTCACAGAAATGAGGCCCCTGAAAAATGCCACAGAAAAATGCAGAGTGAGCCAAGCTGCCCATAAATCAAATGAGTCAGGCAGTCTGCAATTCTTGGAAGTAAAAACTGCAGTAAAAGCTGGTCAAAATGTAGGCATTGCCATAAAGTAAGGGTTAAAATTTCCTAAAATGCTCTCCAAGCATGACTGATACATTTAAAAAAATCATGCGGCAGTGCATGAAAGAGCTGCTCACCGCCACCCACCACAACAAAGAAAATGGCGGCTGCGACGCCAGGGTCTGAGGAGACGCGACGCAGGGGAAAACTACATTAAAAACGGCTTAACAAGAAGCCAGAATGGAAAATACCAGTGCCCCCGCATGTGCGCATTAAGGTCTCCACTTCATGTCAGGAGACATAGCAAACTGTTGCCCGAGTGTGTTTAGGCCTCTATCAGAGTGCGGTGCTTCGCGATGCTGCAGCCATCTTGCTGGCGGTTCGGCCACGCCCCCCAGTTCAACCCTTTTTAACCTTTACATAAGGCTACTTGCAGATATTGTAGAGAACTGCAATTTTACTATCCTTTTGTTTGCCCATAACACTCAGATTGTTGTCTCCCTATCCTCCGAGGAGACTCCTCTCAAACTGAATGAAGATAAGGCAGAGATTCTGCTCATGGGCAACTCCTTATACCTCTGGTGCCCTCATTTGTGGCATAAGGCAATGGGTATGTTTCCCACTCCAGGGCCCATAGTCATAAATCTAGTGGTCTGGCTTGAAAAATAGTCTGTCTATGAGTCATCAAATCACCAAGCTGGCCTCCACCTGCTTTAGTATTTTAAAATGCCTCAGAAAAATTCTGGTCTGTGTTCCTGTCTCTATCCAAAG
Organism: Lissotriton helveticus; assembly: GCF_964261635.1. Lineage (NCBI taxonomy): Eukaryota > Metazoa > Chordata > Amphibia > Caudata > Salamandridae > Lissotriton > Lissotriton helveticus. Next base: position 1,290,139,352 of record NC_136065.1, read on the forward strand.
AACCATTATCCAGGCCTTTGTTAGTTTCAGGTTGGATTATGGAAACATCTGTATCTAGTTGTCACGAAGGGTCTGCTCAAGTGACTTCAGATAGAGCAAAACACTGCTGCAAGACTTCTGCTTCACCCACCCCCTAGGTTCTCTTCCACTGCCAGTCTGCTCCATGAACTCCACTGGTTGTCAATTGAACGTTGTGTTCAATTTCAAGCTTTATGATATGTGCATAAATGTTTTTCCAACTCCGGCCCTATAAAGCTTATATCCCTGGTGTTACCATATATATCCAGCTGGTATCTGAACTCAAGCAATCTTGATCTTGCTGCAATTTCCAGAATTAGGAAACCCCGACAAGGAAGTCGAGCCTTTTTCTCCCTAGTCCCGAAGCTGGGGAATTCCTTACCCCCTGCTTTGAAAGCATGTCACTTTCTCTTGGTCTTCCACAAGAAATTAAAAGCCTGATACTTTTAACTTTCTTGTTGGAAGGGCCTCCTCTTAGGTGCGGGTACTTTACTGTAGCTTAGCGCTGGGAAACTCTTTTTTTGGGTAGCCATGGGCTGTACACATCTATATAATAATAATAATTATAAATTCATTGATGTCTGCAAACATCCAAGAGTACAGGTTCAAGACAATTTTTCATATATATTTTCACACTGCAATATTTGCTCTCTCCAGTTACAAATGCTAAAATACAATATTAGCACCAACGAAGTTCAATCATATTTGTATAAGGGAATCCATGCTAAACTTCATTGCACTGTTGAAAAGCCTATCAAAACTGTCCCCTTTTATCCTACTTCCATTTTCTATGGCATTAGACTGCTATAGTTATTTTAATTTTTAGTGTTTATTGACCAGAGTTAATATGCCCTTTTTGTGTGACTCTGTCAAAGTAGATAGTTGTTTAGGATCCGTTCTCACTATTTTAAGATATGCTCAAAACAACGTCTATATTCAGTTCATGTCCTTTCTGGAATTTAATTTTAAAATAATAAAATTAAACACAACTCCACAATAACATTCTAAACGCCACAGAAGACGGTCATATCTGTCAAATAAGACTAGCGGATTACATAAAAAACGAGTACTAACAGTCGTTGTTACGAGTAGATACATATTTAGCCCATTTTTGGATGAGACAATTTTATGTCATAAAATGCAAAATCCTATTATTTGCAACCTTACTACCAAAATTCACAAGATTTTACACCATTCAACACAAAGCATGCATATCGAGATATAATGACTGTTCAATAAACAACCCTGTACCTCTTACCTTACCTCTGGTGCCTCAGATGGATGCACGGTGGATTCTGCTAATCAAAACACACAAATTACAATATGTGTAGCCGAACGAAAAAAGGACATCTGGTGGAGTAAGGGCCAGGGAGTAGGACGTGTAGGTATAACTGCTAGACCCAGAGGAGGTGAGCAAAGCTTGGAAAGAGGTTAAGAGATGGATAGATGGATTGGACTGTGAGAGAGGGACAGATGCATGTCCGAGTGAGAGGAGATGGGGTTAATAAGTTAAGAGATGCTGCATGAAGAGATGAGACTTCAGTTCCTTGCAGACTAGAGTAGTGATATACCCGGATGGATATGAACTGGAATTATGTTCCATAGTCTCAGTTAATGACAAGAGGAAGCTTGACGCTTGGCATTTCTTTCTTGAAATACCCAAATTCCGGACAAGGAATGCTTTTGCTGTGTGTTTCCCATGTTCCACTGGATCTCTTGTTCTTGGCTGCTATGTATGGCGGAGTGTTCGTACAGAAGAGCATGTATCCTCTCTTAAACATGATGCTGGCAGGTAGAGGGAGTCGTAGTTCTCTGAGAGGAATCCTGTCATATATGTGAAGGACAGTAATGAGGTTGTTGACTGCACATAGTACTGCCATTAACGGTGTCATTTGGGTTTTAAGGATGCAGATCAGCAGGGCTGTGTGGGAGCTCAACATTTTACCCCAACATCATGACACCCCTGGCATTGCTCGAGGGACAAGATGGCGGCATGCTGTGGATGGCTTCTCTGATGCCCCGCCTAAAACCTGTTTATTTATTTGAAAAGGTTTATAAAGCGAATGCAAGAACTTGCTGGTATCAGAGCGCTGTACAGATGTGTCGAAAGCACAAATAAAACCAAAGACAATGGTCCAAATGGTGTAGTTAAGTCTACACACTGTCAAACAAATGGGGGAAACAATCAAGGTCCGGGGTTGGGGAGTTTGCCCGACCCATACAGTAGCAAAAGTGCCCTAGAGCAAGACAGCAATTTAACAGATAAGCATACAATAAATCAGAACAACAGTGTAAAATAAGGATCACATTTGTAGACAGAGCATGAGAACAAGTTGATGCTTTTAATGTTCACTCAAGAATAGCCGTTTGACATGTTTCTTGAAAGATGCAGTGGAAGGATTGGATCTGATCTCGGGAGGCAGAGCGTTCCAAATTCTTGGAGCAAGATCAGTGAAAGCACAATTGTAAGATCTTTTCTTTTTGAAATTGTGAGGTTTCAAAAGTAGGGTGGACGTACTTTTTAAGTTCCAACATGAGCCCGATAGTTCAAGCTTATTCGCCAATTAACCATGGTGTTGTAATGTATGGCTTTATGCATCAAGCAAGCTATCTTGAAACATATCCGAGCTTCGATAGATAGCCAATTTAGTTGCAAAAGGTCAGGGGAAATGTGGTCATGCTTTCTGAAGCCAGTGATGAGCATGACCAATATGTTTAGTGTAGCTCTGAGCGGGGCCAAGTTAGCTTTGGGAAGCCCAGCAAGGGTCACCAAACCATATTCCAGTTGCGAGATAACCACAGATTGTACAGCAGGCCTGATGTCTTCAGGGGAAGGAAAGGCTTGATTTTCTTAAGGGTGTTGAGGGCACCCCTAATAGTTGCACTGATGTGCGCTTGCATATTTAGGTATTTGTCCAAGGTGATGCCTAATGATTTAGCAGAGTCTACCACATGAGGGGAGCCGTTAAGAGCAGTGAGTTGTTTAAGCCAGTCCAGGGTAGGTGCAGAGTGGTTGGGGGGGGGGGCAATCAGAAGGAATTCAGTTTAGAGAGTATTTAACAAAAGATGGTTCTGAGCTAACCATTGTTGAGTTTGTGAGAGTGCATCATTTAGCTTTTATGTCCTCTCAGGAAGAGATCTTCAAGCATACATGTGGTACTCAATGTTAGAAAGGTCCAGAATGATGGTAAGTGGTTCCATAAGAAGGTTGAAAAGAGTAGGCGAAATTGTGGATCCTTGCGGAACTCCGATCGTAACAGGGGTACTAGTTGCAAGGGAGTGGTTAACTTTGATTCTTTGTGTGCTGTTATGTAAGAAAGAGGCAAACCAATTTAGGACCGGGCCCGCGAGACCCATCCTATGTTGAAGAAGAGCAATCATGTTTTCATGTTTGATGGTATCAAATGCTGAGGACAGGAGACACGGGACATTTTGATCAAGGGACCTCAAGGCGTCATCCACAATATGAGTTAGTGCTGTTTTAGTACCATGCCCTGCTCTGAAACCCGACTGGTAGAGGTCAAGGAGTTGAAACTAGCTAGAGTCATGATGGTGGTGATAGGTCAGAAGTTGTTAGGATCAGATAAATCAGAGTTGGGCTTCTTAGGGATGGGAGTAACTTGCCCAGTCTTGAGTCAATCAGGGATCCTTCCCTCTAAGAGAGATTCATGAATGATCTGGGACCACAGAGGGAGAATGGCCGAATTGAGATCTTTAAAAATAGTAGCAGGTACTGGATTGCTGAAATGGTTGGAAGGTTAAAGGGACGCCATGTCATGGCGCAGCTCCGTTACATCTGGAAGGAAAAAAGGAATTCAAAGAGGCATCGTTTTTGAGAGAACAACCAATGGGTAAGGACACTGCCCAAGGTTCCGCCAACTCAGCTAATGATGTGGTGATGTTCAGAGGACGCAAAATGGAAGTGTCGGGTAGCAGCTCCAGTTCAATTTTTGCTGTTTTTTCAGAGAAGTGCACTGAGAAGTCCTCCTCAATAGGAAGCAAGCACATGGGAGTCGAGATAGGGGTGGAGGAGTGGTTAGCTTGTTGCTTGATGATGTCAAAGAGCTTCTTGGGTCTATTTTTAGCGCCATCCAGCTGAGAGCTGAAGTGGTCTGTTTTAGCAATGTGGATGTGTTTGTTGTATGTACTTCTTACCTTCCTTAGCTGTGTGTCAGGATCCATGGCGACTCGAGATTCCCTCGTTGCCAAATTGGTAGAGAAGAGTCAAGTGGAAGCACGAGTTGGACTGAAATGTGGCAGATTCGGAATTCCAATATGGCTGCCACTGGAGCTAAGCTGGCGGTCTAGTTGTTCTAAAAACTTCCCGGTGAGAGTCGAGATGACGCGCGCTCAACTGTAAGATTGCGCACTTCACCGAGACTTTTACCCGGAATGGTTCGCAGTTAGAGTATCCCTCGTAAAAGTAGTTTTAAGTCCTAGTCACTGAAGAAATAGTATTTCCAGGGTTTTCCTGAGCTAGAAGGTTACAGTAAGAGGTGGGAAGTGTACCTCTTAGTTTACGTCATAGTGGCGAAGGTCGAGTCTCCTCACCGGCGAACTGTCGTATGGTTTCCTGTGAGACTTCAGCTTTCTCAGCGGCAGTGCAGTTAAAAAGCTACAGCGAGACCTCGGTATCCTCAGCGGCAGTGCAGCTGAACAGTTTCCAGTGAGGCTTGTCTCCTCAGCGGCAGTGCAGCTGAACAGTTTCCAGTGAGGCTTGTCTCTTCAGCGGCAGAGCGTCGGAACGGCAGTACAGAAGGTTCCTAGACAGAGACTCACACAACGAGGCTAAGTTGATTCTTGAGTTGATATACTAAACGAAAAAAGAACTGTATTCACTAATGAGCATATGCTTACCTGGAATATCGTCATTGTTAACCAGGATTGTTGGTATTCAGAAGCTGAGAAAAGAAAGACATTAATTAAGTCACAACGACTAATACGCTTATGATAGTCACAGACATTTTCTAAGAAACTGAAAAGACTTACCTGAGGAGTTCCACAGAAATAAACGAGTTCTTCTCATGTAGTAAGGTCTTGAAACAGGACAAGCTGACCTCTCCAGAATATTCCTAATTCTATTTAAAAGAGAAAATAAGAAGCAATCAAAAAATAATAAGCTGGTAGGTAGGGAAGTGATACATTAAAATACAATATATATTAAACAAGCAAGGAATAGAATTAACCTTAGTTACATGTTTTCCAGATGTAGATACCAGCACCACTAATAGAAACTGCGTCACACTAAAGAAGAGGAGCAGGTTATTCCAGGACCTTGGGTAGGTTATTAGGATAAATAGTTAGAGATAGAGTAGTTGAGAGTAGGAGAAAAGAGCTTATAATTCTTGTTGTGTTTTTAGTTTCCTTAGAAATCTTTGGTGAGCTGATTACAAGCTGACAGAGGAACCAAGTGGAAACCAGAGGGTCCAGGACTGTCTCTTCTTGTTCTTTATTATTTTATCCATTTCCCCTTTCCCTCCTTTGAATTAATTAGAGTTGGAATTTAATTGAACTCTGAGGAATTTGAAGGTGGGCGTTGGGACTTAGCATCTTCTGCTCCTGAGCAAGTATCAAGACAAGACTTGGTAAGATTTGTGGCCTCTGACAGAGTGAAGTGCCCACGTTATAAAACTTGCTCCCGAGCAGAATGGTTGAGGGAGTAAATTTACAGAATTTGGGGGCGGTTTTAGACGCTATACAGAAAGAGTTGGTAGCGGTAAAAGAAGAAAATCGAAGTTTGAGACAGGAAGTCATAAATTCCAGGAAGGAAACAGCTGAGTTAGCACAGAGGGTAAGGCAACCACATCACACTGACAGGGAGGGGCCTACTACTTCGGCAGGAGATGTAAACAGGTTAACTACACAGGTTATACATTCCCTGTCCCCTGTAATTCCTTTGGCAGCCCCAGAAAGATTCAGTGGGGATCCACAAAAGGCACAAATATTTATGACCCAATGCTCTTTGCACTTTATGTGCCGCCCTTCCATCTTCCCTGATGCGCAATCCAAGGTAGCATTTATCTTATCATACTTGAGTGGAGATGCTGCGGCGAGGTCAATGCCCATAGTATCGCGTGATGATCCTCTGTTACAGAATTTTGACGAATTCAAAAAAGAATTCCTGCGGATATTTGACCGAAGGCGAATTTCCCAAGCGGTGGATAACGAGTTGTTGGAATTGAAGCAGGGAAATAGAGATTTGGTGGCTTATCTGGCCCAGTTCAATAAGCTCATTATGGAAACAGATTGGCCAGAGAGTAAAAGAACGGCAATATTTTATCGAGGTTTGCGTGATGAACTAAAAGACGGATTGGCGCAAATACCGAACCGTCCTACTGAAATCTCAGCTCTTATAGACTTGGTACTGGAATTGGACTTCCGACAAGGCGAAAGAAGAGGTGAGAGAAGACGAGAGTTTAGAAATGTAGTTCCCCGATTTGATCGAGCAAAACCAGAAACTGGAAGGATTGTAGAAGGTTCATCAGTGCCAGAACCTATGCAGATAGGAACTATAAGGGGTCCACTTTCCAAGGAAGAAAAAGAAAAAAGAGTACCAGCAATTTGTGTATGTACTGTGGTTCGAGTGGACATTTTGTGCGAAATTGTCCAAGAAAACCTAAAAGTACTTATAAGCCGAAGGAAAACTCGCAGCACCCCCTGTAGAAGGAGTTGTACAGGAGGATGCGAGTTTAGAAACAACTCCACCAGAGCATCAATTGGCAAACACCTTGCAGTCATCCTCACCGCATTTGATACTTTCAATGACCATAACATTTTGTCAGAAGACTTTGGAAAGAGTGGCGGTGATGGTTGATTCAGGAGCCACTGGAAACTTTTGCGACTTGAAGTTTGCGGCAAGGGTAGGACTGGAAGCTATCACCAAGACAAAGAGTGAACCAGTTAGAGCAATTGACGGAACAAATCTCTCATCAGGACCCATCATTAGTCATACCGAATTGGTACAATTGATCAAGGAAGATGGGCACAAAGAAGATATTCATTTCAACCTAATTGATGCCCCCCAGTTTCAATTAATCCTAGGACTTCCTTGGCTCACTGAGCATAATCCCACCATAAACTGGAGTGACAGGACCATAGAAATGAACTCGAGGTGTGGCGCCGCGGCCAGGGCGACTGACGCTGGAATCTGGGGATCAGGGTTCGATCCCCGGCTCCGGCGGCAGGTTAGCCCAGCACCATGTGACTCTGGGCAATAGCTCGCTTAATCTTCCCGACGGCCCCCAACGCCTAGAGACCCTTACGGGTGATTGTGCGCTTTACAAATGTGGACTTTTAATGTATTGTAAGGATCATTGTTTCAGAGATGAGTACGGAACAACTAAAGAGAATCCAGCGCATTCTTTATGTTCAGCAGAAGTGTCTGTGTGCGTGATCAACACACAACCTATACCCCAAGAGTATCAAGACTTCAAGGATGTGTTTAGTGAAAAAGAGGCGGAACAATTGCCACCTCATCGTGTCTACGACTGTAAAATAGATTTTGAACCCGGAGCTAATATGACATGTAGTCGTGTCTACGCCTTAACAGAGAAGGAGCATCAACATTTGAAGGAGTATCTTGACAAATACTTGACCAACGGATTCATTCGTCCATCTCAATCGCCGGTGTCCTCGCCTCTGTTTTTTGTGCCTAAGAAGGAAGAAGGAGAGTTGAGAACGTGCATAGATTACCGAGCAATAAATAGGATCACCAAGAAAAATCGATACCCACTTCCTCTCATTTCAGTCTTGTTGGATCAGGTGAAAGGGGCGCAAGTGTATACCAAGTTGGACTTAAGGGGTGCCTATCATCTCATTCGCATCAGAGAAGGAGACGAGTGGAAGACGGCCTTCAGTACCCGATTTGGATTGTTTGAATACCAGGTCATGCCTTATGGGTTATGCAACGCACCGGCAGCCTTCCAACATTTTATAAATGATGTCCTCAGTGAATTCATAGACCAATGCGCAATTGTGTATATCGATGACATTTTGATTTATTCAGCAAATATACAAGAACATCAAGGACAAGTCCGAAGAATTTTGCAGAAGCTTCGTGAGAATAGACTGTTTGTTAAACTGGAAAAATGCGCTTTTAATGTCACTCAAGTGGAGTTTTTGGGTTTTGTAATTTCTCCAGCAGGAATCAATATGGATAAGCGAAAAATTCAGGCTGTCCTTGAATGGAAGTCACCAACCAGTGTCAAAGAAGTACAAGCATTCATCGGTTTTGCAAATTTTTATCGGAGGTTCATCAGTGAATTCTCACGAAGGATTCTACCACTCACTCGACTACTACAGAAGGGAGCACGTTTTGAATGGTCTGAGGAAGCTGAGTCGGCTTTCGGGGCTCTGAAGAGAGAATTTACTTTGGCACCCATACTTCTTCATGCAGATCCAACGGAGCCTTTTTATGTCGAAACGGATGCTTTAGATTTGGCGGTTGGAGGAGTGCTTTCCCAAAGAAACAAGAGAACTGGTCAACTACATCCAGTCGCTTATAGGTCAAGAAAACTGACCCCTGCAGAAGTCAACTACACGATCACAGAAAAAGAGCTATTGGCAATAAAGGACGCTTTTAAGGAATGGAGACATTACCTTATGGGAGCTCGTCATGTTGTGACAGTATTCACGGACCACCGTAATTCGAAATTTAAAAAATCAGCCAGAACCCTGACTCCTCGACAACTTCGTTGGTCGTTGTACTTTGCGGATTATGATTTCATATTCACTTTTAGACCAGGAGCCCAGAATGGAAAGGCGGATGCCTTGTCATGAATGGGGACAGGAGAAGATAAGAACTTAATACAGACCCAAGCCATAATTCCGGACTCAAAGATCATTTGTGTTACAGATACCTTGAATCTTAAAGAACAGATTGCTCAAGCTCTTAATTCAGATGAAATGCAAGAATGGGCTCTTCAAGAAGATGGGAGGGAAGTGCTCAATGGTTTGCCATATCATGGAGAGACATTATATTTACCAACTCAGGCATTACAAAAACAAGCATTACGCGAATGCCATGATGATTTGTTAGCTGGACACAAGGGAGAGCTGAAGACGGCGGATTTAATCAAGAGAAAATATTGGTGGCCACAAATGAATAAAGATATAGAACAGTATGTAAGAACCTGTGAGATTTGCGCTCAGGGAAAATCAGAACGGCAAGCTCCTAAAGGATTATTGCAACCCTCCTTTCCCTTGGCACACAATCACCTTAGACATGATAACTGACTTGCCATCTTGTCAAGGGGTTAATACAGTGTTAGTGGTAGTGGATGCATACTCTAAAATGGCTCATTTTGTAGCTCTAAAAGGAATTCCAACAGCCAAGCAGTTATCTAATCATTTTAGTACACAGATAGTTAAATTGCATGGTATACCGAAAGTAATTATCTCTGACAGGGGAACCCAGTTTGTGTCTCATTTTTGGAGAGCCTTTATGAAGGGTCTGGGAATTGAGACACGATATTCCACCAGTTTTCACCCCGAAACAGATGGGCAAACTGAAAGGGTGAATCAGGAGCTGGAACAGTATTTAAGATTGTTCTCATTGAAACAGGAAGGAGAATGGGCTGATTATTTGTGAACAGCAGAGTTCGCTCATAATAATGCAAAAAATGTGTCATCAGGGTATTCTCCATTCTATTTAAATAATGGTAGGCATCCTAATTCCATAGTGCAAGACACAGAACTCTCAGTGCCAGCAGTTAAGGATTTAGTGTCTCACTTAAGTCTAGTTCACAAATCTGCATCACAGAACCTAGCACAGGCTAAAGAAAGATATAAACATTATGCTGATAAAAAGAGAAAAGAACCCCCTCCGTTGGAAATAGGAAACAAAGTCTGGTTGAACACAAAGAATCTTAGGTTAAAAGGTAATCGTAAATTTCAACCTAGATTTATTGGTCCCTATCAAATAGTAGAACAGATAAATCCTGTGACCTACAAATTGGAGTTACCAGTCAAACTGAAAATCCACCCAGTGTTCCACGTTTCCCTTTTGAAAAAGGCAGATCCAGGTTTAAGACAAGAATTGCCTCCAAGATCTATCCAAGTGGAGACTGGTTTGGAGTTTGATGTCAAGGAAATTCTGGATTCAAAGTGGCTAAGAGGGAAACTGCATTATTTGATTGACTGGAAAGGTTATGGTCCAGAGGAGCGTTCTTGGGAGTTAGAGTCAGATGTTCATGCTCCAAGACTGGTGAGGCTTTTTCATCAACGGTATCCTACCAAACCAAGATTGGGAGGACCTTCTTTGGTGGGGGGTACTGTCAGGATCCATGGCGACTCGAGATTCCCTCGTTGCCATATTGGTAGAGAAGAGTCAAGTGGAAGCCCGAGTTAGACTGAAATGTGGCGGATTCGGAATTCCAATATGGCTGCCACTGGAGCTAAGCTGGCGGTCTAGTTGTTCTAAAAACTTCCCGGTGAGAGTCGAGATGACGCGCGCTCAACTGTAAGATTGCGCACTTCACCGAGACTTTTACCCGGAATGGTTCGCAGTTGGAGTCTCCCTCGTAAAAGTAGTTTTAAGTCCTAGTCACTGAAGAAATAGTATTTCCAGAGTTTTCCTGAGCTAGAAGGTTACAGTAAGAGGTGGGAAGTGTACCTCTTAGTTTACGTCATAGTGGCGAAGGTCGAGTCTCCTCAGCGGCGAACTGTCGTATGGTTTCCTTTGAGACTTCAGCTTTCTCAGCGGCAGTGCAGTTAAAAACCTACAGCGAGACCTCGGTCTCCTCAGCGGCAGTGCAGCTGAACAGTTTCCAGTGAGGCTTGTCTCCTCAGCGGCAGTGCAGCTGAACAGTTTCCAGTGAGGCTTGTCTCTTCAGCGGCAGAGCGTCGGAACGGCAGTACAGAAGGTTCCTAGACAGAGACTCACACAACGAGGCTAAGTTGATTCTTGAGTTGATATACTAAACGAAAAAAGAACTGTATTCACTAATGAGCATATGCTTACCTGGAATATCGTCATTGTTATCCAGGATTGTTGGTATTCAGAAGCTGAGAAAAGAAAGACATTAATTAAGTCACCACGACTAATACGCTTATGATAGTCACAGACATTTTCTAAGAAACTGAAAAGACTTACCTGAGGAGTTCCACAGAAATAAACGAGTTCTTCTCATGTAGTAAGGTCTTGAAACAGGACAAGCTGACCTCTCCAGAATATTCCTAATTCTATTTAAAAGAGAAAATAAGAAGCAATCAAAAAATAATAAGCTGGTAGGTAGGGAAGTGATACATTAAAATACAATATATATTAAACAAGCAAGGAATAGAATTAATCTTAGTTACATGTTTTCCAGATGTAGATACCAGCACCACTAATAGAAACTGCGTCACACTAAAGAAGAGGAGCAGGTTATTCCAGGACCTTGGGTAGGTTATTAGGATAAATAGTTAGAGATAGAGTAGTTGAGAGTAGGAGAAAAGAGCTTATAATTCTTGTTGTGTTTTTAGTTTCCTTAGAAATCTTTGGTGAGCTGATTACAAGCTGACAGAGGAACCAAGTGGAAACCAGAGGGTCCAGGACTGTCTCTTCTTGTTCTTTATTATTTTATCCACTTCCCCTTTCCCTCCTTTGAATTAATTAGAGTTGGAATTTAATTGAACTCTGAGGAATTTGAAGGTGGGTGTTGGGACTTAGCATCTCCTGCTCCTGAGCAAGTATCAAGACAAGACTTGGTAAGATTTGTGGACTCTGACACTGTGGTTGAGGGCGTGTTTCTCCAAAGCCTCTCTGATAGTCTAAGATTGCACTGCTCATCATTTAGGGCACCATTAAACCAAGGTTTGGATTGTTTGACTGGAATCCTTTTGCGTTGCTTCGGTGCAATAGTATCAAAAATGTTAGCCACCGTGTTAATGTAGTGAGCAGAAAAATCGTCCACGTTGGTCATGTTAGGAGGGGGCTGAAGCCTATTTTTCGTGATGGATGTTAGAACATTGCTTTTGATGTCTCTTAGATTGTGAGTCAGTTGTTTAGCTTTAAGAGGTTGGCCCTGTCTGCATGTGACCTTTTCCAAGATGTGGAAGGAAATTTGATGATGATCCGACCAGTCACAGGGTAGGATGTCACCCAGTTGTATGTTATTGTCTTTGGCAATGTTAAGGTTAAGAGTGGCGCCCTTGTTGTGGGTATGTCCCTTACAGACCTGTGAGAAGTTAAGATTGGAGAGGAAAGCCTTAAAGGAGCAGACTACAGGATCATTTGTGTCATTCCAATGTAGTTTAAAGTCTCAGAGGAAGATATGGCAGAGTTGGTCCAAACTCGAGCTAGTGACCTCCATGATTTGCTCTAGGAAGATCAGATTATCACCCGGTGGATGATAAATCGAGTGAAGCACACAGGCAATCTTGCACTTATTCCAAATTTCGGTGACTAGTTGCTCAGAAGAAGACAGCAAAGCACAATGTGATTGCTTGATAGTGAGGCTGGAGCGATGAATGCATGCAATGCTTTGCTTTGGTGTAAGTGGAAGACATAAATGGTCTTATCCAAGATTGAAGAGACTATCATACCTCAATGCATTCATATCACCATTGGGGAAAAACTACAACAGATTATATTTCTTCCTTTTGCACTTTTCAATGAGCTTCCACGCCGCTGCTCTTGCTGGGCTGGGGTTCTGATGGCTCAGGTGGCTGCGCTGGAGACTGAAGGAGGAGATGCAGCATTGATGTGAGCACAGAAAGGGCTTTGACCATGACTAAACATCGTAGAGCATGGGCTGTAGCCAGGCAGGCTGACCGGTTGCCAGACCCAGGTCAATATGGGCTCCCAGGGTGCCACCAGGGCAAGCAGTCCCTACAGCAACTGGTGATGTGGCTCCTGGGGATGATGCAGCAGCAAGTAAATGCTTGAGGGACACTTATGCTTTGGGCTCACATTGTGCTACATGTTCCCATGAACTGCAGATCCAGTGCAACCCAAGGAGCTCAATTAATCTATGCTGGAAGAGAGATCCAGAGAGCCGAAAGTGCCCAAGGTGCCAAAGCCATCTAAAGTATTGGATCCTCAGAGGCAGTCTGCATCAGAGCTCTTAGCTGTCAGTGCGGAATGCATAGGTGGGGCTGGCCTAGCTGGTATTGATGATGAGGAAGGGGCTGCGAGACCAGAGATCATTACCCTCAGATGTCAGTGCGGAAGGCACAGATTGGGTTAGCCTGGCTGGTATTGATTATGAGGAAACGGTGAGTGACCAGAGGGGTTTGAGGATTTAAGGACAGACTACACTGCTCTGACAGGTAAAGCTGTCACACGAGTCACAGCCTCGATCCCATCTTCGCTGCTGGCAACAGCGTTCACTTCAGCCACCCAACACAACAACCATTGACCGACCACCACTGCGTTCACTTCACGGTCGACAAAACCAAGACACCAAAAAGACCCCCCCGCCCACCTCGAAGCAACTGGAGCAAGGTTACCGACGAGCAACTGAACTACACCCTCACCCAAGACAACCCCACCTGGGCATCCAACGCAAACATCACAGCCACAGGACTCCAGGCTTGGATCTCCAACTGCGCGGATGAGCTCGCCCCGCTAAGCAACCCCAGCAAACAGCACCCCAGAAAAGTTTCCTGGTTCACCACCAATCTCCAAAAAGCCAGGCGCACCTGTAGACATCTGGAGAAGATCTGTTGGAACACCAAGACAACCGATAACTACTCAACCTACAAGGCCGCCATGACACAACCAAATCAGAAGAGCCAAAAGGAACTTCATCCACAACAAAATCCTCACCAACTCTGTCAACTCCAATGAGCTCTTTAGTGTCATTCAGGTTTTTGTCAAACCACGCAGTGAAGCTACAGACATCACCACCTCCCAAGACTTCTGTGACCAGTTTAGAACCTACTTCAACCTCAAGATCAGGACACTCTACGACAACTTCATCGACCACCCACAAGATGCCAGGGCAGGCCCCCCACCCGCCAGAGACACCCAGCCAGCCCTCCAGCTCAAGCTGGACACCAATCATGACCGAGGACAGCGCTACAACCATGAAAGGTATCCACTCTGGGGCCCCCACAGACCTCTGCCCCCTGCACATCTACCACAGGGCCGTGGACACCATCGCACCTGAATTACAATGGAACATCAACAGCACCTTCACAACAGGCAGTTTCCCAGATGACTGGAAGCACACGAAAGTCAGGCCCCTGCTCACGAAGCCCACGGCCGCCCCCCCCCCACCTCAAAAACTACCGGCCCATCTCGCTCCTCCGCTTCGCAGCCAAGGTGGCAGAGAAGGCAGTCAATAGGGAACTGACACCATTCATCCAAGAGAACGCCATCCTCAACCTGTCCCAATCAGGATTCCAAAGCAACCACAGCACCGAGAGCACCCCCAACTCGCCGCCATAGACAACATTCGCACCCTCCTGGACCTAAGCCACTCCACAGCCCTCATCCTCTTCGACCTGCCTGCAGCCTTCGACACCGTCTCCCACCGCACTCTAGTCGACAGACTACATGACACCGGCATACAAGGAACTGCCCTGGACTGGATCTGATCATTCCTCACCGAAGAAGCCAAAGGATCAGACTACCAACCTTCCTATCCGTCCCCGTGAAAAACACCTGTGGAGTCCCACAGGGGTTATCTCTGAGCCCATCCTCTTCAACATCTACATGGCACCCCTCGCAGCCATCGTCCGACTAGACAGCCTCAACATCGTATCCAACGCTGACGACACCCAGCTCATACTCTCTCTCACAAGAGACCCCACCACCACAAAACTCAACTTCCAGCAAAGAATGCAAGATGCCGCAGTCTGGATGACCAACAACTGCCTAAAACTCAACGCCGAAAAGACAGAAGTCCTCATCCTTGGAACAACACCTTCAGCATGGGACAACACCTGGTGGCCCACCGCTCACAGAGGCCCACCTATCCCCTCAGATCATGCCAAAAACCTCGGTATCGTACTCGATTCATCACTCACCATGAACTGATATGTCAACGCTGTCACCTCCAGCTGCTTCAACACCATCCGCTTTCTTCAAAACACCTTCAAATGGATCCCCCGGAGTCAAGAAAAATAGTCACTCATCACCGGCAAGCTGGACAATGCAAAAGCTCACTACGCTGGCATCAACAAGTCCCTACTCAGCAAGCTCCAGACAATACAGAGCACGGCGGCCAGACTTGTCTTCGGCATCCTCTGGCACAAACACATCAGCCAACACTTGCGGAGACTCCACTGGCTCCCCATGGAGAAGAGAGTCACTTTCAAAATCCTCACTCATGCATACAAATGCCTACCCAACAAAGGACCCAAATACCTCAACGATAGAATACATTTCCCGTACCCAAAGGAAACCTTTGGTCTGCTGACCTTGCACTAGCTGAACCCCTGCGCATCCATAGAACCAGAGCAGGCAGAAGATCGTTCTCTCACATTGCAGCCAAAACCTGGAACGAGCTACCGACAGACATCAGATGCGCCCCTCCCTAAACACCTTTAGGAAGACCCCCAAGACCTGGGTCTTCGGCTGAATGGATCTGCGTACCCCTCCTCAGCACCTCACTACTTCTACTCATGGGTGAGTAGCACGCTTACAATACCCTGATTGATTGAAAGCTGTGGCAGCAGGGAGTACTGCCAAAGTAGAGGATGCCAGGGGTGTTTTTTTGCTGGGTGAGAGTCAGACACCTCGTGAGGTTTCCCAAAACTCTTGGGAGATAGGGGCAGGTGCCCCACTGATGAAGTTGACAATCTCTTGTGCATTCACTCATAATTCCTCTGGTCCTTTGTCACCCAGATGCCCATACTTATGGTGGGGGGTGAATTTGGCACCTGCAGTTGTGCAGAACATTCTTCTGAATTTCTTGAAGGCTCCAGGTACAGGCGGTATCACCTAGTAACCTCTCCCCCATGAGGGTCCTAATGCTCTGGATGATAATACCTTGACATTTGATTAGGCAGACCACCGCTTTTTATAATAGTGAGAAAATGGGACGGATCCTTGCCTTCCAGCTTTGTGATCGGTAGTTTAAGAATGTTATAGCGAGCATTAGTCATCTTCTGGACAAGTGGTATCTGGTTTCAACACGGTCTTGGCCGCCTTTCAGGAGTTTTATACTGCTCAATATGAGGAGTGCACTCATGCTTCTGCAGTGGTAGCGAGTTAGTATGTCGATGAGTTGAAGCTGCCTACGTTGAACGATACTCAGTGGGCAGTATTGGGCGCTCTGCTAATGATAGCAGAAACTAAGAAAGCTCTCTTTCAGCTAAGGTGGGGTAAAGCCTCTGGTCCTGACTCTGATCCTATTGAATTTGGTGAGACCTTTTCTAAAATCATCATACTGCCATTTGTGGAGCTTGCCAATTCCTTTTTCTTCTCTTCCGTGGTACCAAGTTCTTGGGGGAGGGTCATATTGCGGTCTTCTTAAAAAAGGGAAAAGGCTCTCTTAATTGCGTCTCATACTCACTCATTTCATTGGTGAACTCTGATACTAATCTATATACACAGGTTCCGGCCATTATTACCTCCCTGGTTGATCCGGTGCAGCACAGGTTTATCTATGCAGGAATACCTCAGCTCGTATTAGTCTTGCCATTTCTGCTCTGGAGGTTACAGAAGAATTGTGTGAACCTGCTGCGATATTTCTGTTGATTAAAGCAAAAGAGTTCAACAGGGTCTCCCAGCAATTCTTATGGGTAGTGGTAGGTGGGACTCACTTTGTATCTGCTATCAAGTTTGTCTATCGTTCATTATCAGCCCGAATCATCCTGATGGGACAGATGTCTGACAAGGTGAGTATCCATCGAGGCACCAGATAGTGATGTCCATTATCCCCTTTACTTTTTTCTCTCTATCTCGAACCCCTCACTCAAAAACTTCCCCTATAGAGGTTCAATGGGTTTTCTTCCAAGGTGTTAGCATTTGCAGATAATATAACCATTATGACTTTTTCTCCATGTAAGGCCCTCCCTAACATGAGAATCATCATAGCCAATGAATTTGGCATGTCCACTGGATATAAGCTTAATGTGGACAAACTTCAGGTCATCATGAATCTGAGTCAGGAACCCCTTGACCCTCATTATGTTAAAACGGCTACATACTTTGCTATTCAGATCTCCTGTCCTGCTAGAGACATCTTGACTCTTAATTACGATAGTCTGTATCAAGAATCTGCTGCTGTTTTTAGCAAATGGAATTGGTTGCATCCGGAAATAATTGCCAGTTGCAACTTAATTAACAATATTATTTTGCCAGGTTTCTTATATCTATTTTGTGCAATTCTGCTTATGTTACCTAAAGCCTTTTTAGGAAGGTGGATGCCAGTTGGTAACACTTTCTATGGCAATATAAAAATCACAGTGCACTATTTACTACCTGCAGCTCCGTTAGGAGAAGAGTGGCATGACACTACCATCACTTTGGTTGTATTATATCTCCTCTTTTGTGCTGTACCTGTCTGCAGTAATGCAGTCAGGGAATTGGTAGCTAACAGGACTCTTTCCTAATTACGACCTTCACAAGGGACTGTCGACACTATGTATTTTAAATGCACAAGCTTCAAGATTCTTGCCATTTTAGTCATATAAATGTAGCCGCTGTAAAATCTCTAAACACTATTATTGTACAGCTCTGGGCTTCAACCCTAATCTTCCATCTATTATCCAGGAAAGCTATATTCAGTTTTGCAGGTCTGCTGACATTGAATGGCTGGGCCAGTGTTTTTCTGAGGGCACTTTTCCGTCTTTTAAGGAATTGCAGAGGAATGGGATGCTGCCCGAACTCCAACTGTATTGGATGTCAGGAACTGGATGTATACTCCGTGCATGTTTTTGCTTTTGCTTTCTACCCCTCACTGCTCTCCTATTGGTCTGAGGTATTTTCTAAATTAAATACTTTGATGGATGTTGATGTTCGATCTGACCCATAGTTGTTTTGCTTGGCCTCTCTTATAATATACCTCTTTATTTTAGAGGCATTTGCATTCATGGTGGCCACGCTGGTCATCGCCCTGACCTGGTTTCAAAGAGATTACCCTGATTCTAAAGCTGGGTGGGAGGAGTTTATATTGTTGTATGGGTTAGAGTCTATCATCATGAAACCAAATCCCAATCATCACAAGTTGAATGATTTATGGTTATGCTTAGGGGTTAGCTGCCCTTTTACCTGGTTGCCTCAATGAGAATCTATAGGCGTCTGAGTTCTCTGATGTGTGAATATACGTCAAAGAATTTAACCTTGTATTTATAAGTCTCGATGACAAAAGTATGGATTGCTTTGATGGTTTTTATGGATAACTATTTATGCTGTCCGAATGTTCATGTATATTGATTTGGTATGTTTTGATATTTCCCAAATAAAAAGAAAATACAAAAATCATGACATCACCAAATTTACCTCAAACAGAATTCCCACCTTTACTTGAATTGGAGAAACCTTAATCTCATGAGGCAATGTGTCCCCGAATTAAGACATGTGCCAGAGAATCAAAATCAGGTAAAATACAATACATTAAAATAAATTCAATTTGAAATGGATTGGGACCACACAATAACAAAGTTCTAGATTAATCAAACATTAAAGGGTTTTGTTACAAAATTCAGAAGTAAAGCAATCTAGAGTAAATGTCATAAAGGCCCTCATATGTAGAAGTAAGAATACAGAGTATGCAAAAATAATTCTAAGACCAAATGGGCAGCAAATCAATCGAAAAAATTAACATCCTCCATTGCAGTATCAAGGAAAGCTCTTGTTCACCCCACAATGAAGGTTTTATTTTACATCATCCTTGCATATTAAATCCTCAGTTCTGCAGATTCACCATTGTATGAGCTAATGCATAATTTCTTCAGCAAATCAGAGCAACTGAAAATTAAACGTCACATTGCCTTTACACCAAAGCACTATCCGTTAATTATTCAACCATCTCTTTGCTAATGTCATCCTGAGATGTTGAAACAAAATATTATACATCAACATTAAAATCTTATGAGAATGAATAAATCTCAGTTTATCAGCAGAAGAAATACAAAACATGTTACAAGTTATCACAGAACTGGAGGCCTTTTGTGAGAGAAACAATATTACCAGTGGAAAATAATTAATTGCATTGCAGCTTGACCATGTTGTGTGTGTAGTACCTTGTAAATATGAACAGCAGGACCCTTCTGGTCCCTGATGGATTCCGTAGGAGAATGATGTAATCAGCTGGGTGTGTCTGGGTGTGGTTAATGCAGTTTATGATGCAGTGCATGCAGTTAACTGTTGCAATCTGAAGAATAAAGTTGTGCACTTCAGAGCTCAGTGTGTGGCATTTTCAGTTGCATGATACTGGGCTGAGGAGGACACTACAGTGCACAGCTTTTGGGAAGAGGATGTGTGCAGACCCGTCAGGGGGCTTGGGGAGCATTGAATGAGTGACAGAGAAGATTTCCATCTTGGACAAGATGCCGATTTACACAGAAAGGTGGCATAGTTAATAATCATGAGAAAAACACACTTCTACAGATCATAGGAAATTATTTGTTTCAAAACTAATCATGTTATCGGTCTGCACACGCAAATTCATGTGTTGAAAAACCTGATTGGCTGGTCTGAAGTCTGCTTTGAAACTGAAGGTTGTCATTTGTTGCAGGTGGTCTTTATTTTGTGTTTGATGTGGGTCTTGAAGGTTAGTTTGATGTCAATGGGAAAGCTGAGAGACTTTGTACAATTGGTAATGATAGGTGAAGCCATCCAGGTTCATGACTGAGATCCACTTTTGTGCAGCCTGCAGTTTGCTGTCATTGGTGATGAGTACACCTTCATTATTGTTGTGATTGTTGCCTGAAAAATACTGAGGCAGTCATTCAGTTTGTCAGTATCATAACGTGGCGAGTTTTTCATGTTCAGTTACATGTTATTAGCATAATTTTTACTATTAATGATCTTTGCAGCCAGCAGGACTTTCAAAGGCTAAGTGTACATGCTGAAGGCTACTGGTAAGAGAATGGAGTTTTGGGGGAAGCCACAGGAAAGGGGAATGGTTTTTAGAATTGGAGGGCACACCCCTACCAGCTGCCTTCTATTTTTCAGGTAGGAAGTGAACCACTATAGGACTATTCCATCAAAGACCATCAGGAGTAAGAGGATGTTCAGTAAAGCTCGATGATGCACGAAGGACATTCAGGTTAAGGAAAAAAAAATATGGGTTGCCAGTGTCAGAGATGAGAAAGGTGTCCCCAAACACTTGGATAGTGTTGCCACTCTACTGCATTGAGATCTGAATATGGCCTGGCAATTTTATAGGTGGGTGTTTTGATTTTCTCATGTTGCTGGACTGCAACAGATGTCTTGATGATCTTCCCCAAGAATGGTAAGGGACAAGATCAGCTGGTTGGTGGCAAGGGCATATGAGTTCAGATTAGGCTTCCGCACAGCTAGGCTGTGACTGCTCTTGAGAGTTTCTGAGAAAACACCTTAATATAGTGAAACCTTTTTTTTTATTTTTATATGGGTGATAACGTTTATATAGAGAGTAATGCATCACATATAAGGATGGGATGATGTCATCTGTATATAAAGTTGATTTTAGCCATAGGAGACAAGTTGAAAGAGTGGTGGAAGTAGACCACTTGGGAGTGACCCAGGTGAAAAACTCCTTGGTGATGTTGATTGTCGTTGCATTGCTATGACTGCTGTGCATCGTCTCGGAGTAGATGAGGGACAGGGGGAAAGTGCTGCAAGAACCAGTTTTGTCTTTAAGAGCACCTTGCTGTGCTTAAAGGCTCCAGTGATGATGTTTTGTAAAAGCCAGCTTTGACCTCCAAGATGAAACACCTTCATGTGTACCATGGACGTTTCAGTATCTTCATGTCTTCTTGCACCTGTGGTATCCAATTCTTTTCCTGCTGTCTGAATGGTGTATTTGCTGACGGTGAGCTATTGGCATTACCTGGTGCACAATGTTTTGCTTTCTTGAGTAGTTGTTTGATTGGAGCACGTCTACGTACTGCCTTTCCGGTTGGGCTGAAATTATTTAGCAGCATTTTGATGTCTGCACTGGGATCAGTAATATCATTTAGATCATTACAGATTTTGAATATCGCTTTTACTTGACTTCAAATGAACTGCTTTGGAATCAACCCCCTGCAAAACTGTACATATATCTTCCAAAAGTCTGAGTGCACCATAGGATCAGATGATTTCAGATATTGCTTTTGTATACCAGCTGCTCTAATTATTGATTGTTAATACTTATAGATTTATTTTATTTATTTATTTATTTATTTATTTCGATTTGTATAGCGCTATATAACCCCGGGGTCTCTAAGCGCTTGTCCAGTAAACACCGCAGGAAACCAAAAGAAAACACTGCAAAGAATTTATATCCCACCCCAGGCCTTCTGGAAAAGAACAGTCTTCAACCTCTTCCGAAAGGTCAGCAAATTAGGTTCTTTGCGCAAGTCCACCGGGAGACTGTTCCAGGCCTCTGGGAGGGTGTTAGAGATGGCACGACCGCCCACTGTCGCCAATCTAAAACGAGGTTGCATGAGGAGGGTTGCCTCAGCAGATCTTAGCACCCTGGCAGGTGTATATGGGGTCAGGCGGGTCTTGATGTATCTTGGTGCCTTACCGTAAAGGGATTTATGTGCAATGCATAACCCTTTAAAGAGCACCCTCTGCCTTATTGGGAGCCAATGTAGCTCGCGCATAAGTGGGGACACATGCGTACTCCTGGGTTTCTTGTGAATGAGCCTAGCGGCATCATTCATCACCATCTGAAGTTTGTCTAGGAGTTTTTGGGGTAGGCCCAGATAGAGCGAGTTGCCGTAATCCAGTCTTGCAAGGATCATAGCGGAAACCGCCCTTCTCAGGGTGGAATGGGACAATAATGGCGCGATCTTCCTAAGTTGACGAAGCATGCCAACACAGGTTCCTACCACCGTGGTAACTTGTTTCCGCATGGAAAGCTTGTTATCCACATAAATGCCAAGGCTTTTTACAGCCACTGCCGGCTCCGGGGGCGGTCCAAGTTCCCTCGGCCAGAATCCATCATGCCATGGATTACCAGCGATGGTAACAGGTAGAACTTCCGTCTTGTCCGGATTAATTTTTAGGGAGTTCAGCGACATCCAATTAGCTGTCTGCTTCAAGATGGTTTGCAGATTTGCTGGTGCCCCAGGTGCATCATCCATTTGGATAATGATTTGGGTGTCATCAGCATAGTTATATACCTGACAATCCATTTGATTCAGGAGTGCAATCAATGGTTGGAGGTATATGTTGAACAGCAGGGGCGACAAAGCCGACCCCTGTGGCACTCCACAAGAGATTGGTGTTGCAGTGGAGAGCAATTCTCCCAACTGAACTCTTTGTGTCCTCCCTTGTAGAAAAGAAACAAACCAGGCGTGGGCTGTGCCCTGGATGCCGAGGTCTCTCATCCGCGACAGCAGTTGTTTGTGACAAACGGTGTCAAACGCCGCGGAGAGGTCTAACAGCACCAGGGCGCCGGGTATCCTCTTGTCTGCCCTATTTCGGAGCTCATCTATGATGGACAACATGACCAGTTCCGTGCTGTGATTTGCACGGAACCCTGATTGGTTTGGTTCCAACAGGCCATTCCCTTCTAGATGGTCAGAGAGGGCGGCCAAAACATGCTGTTCCAACACCTTGGCCAGGAAAGGGATCTGGGAAATAGGCCTAAAGTTTTTTAGGCATTTCACATCTGCCCCAGGCTTTTTTAGCAAAGGGATCAACCTTGCTTCCTTAAAGGCAGTAGGAACCTTTCCTGATGCTAGAGAGGAGTTCAAAAGATTCAGCACCTCCTCTTCTATTCCTGGCATGGTCAGTTTGAAAACGTCAGGGGGACAAGGGTCTGCCTGGGAGCCCGACTTAACTCTCCCAGTAAGCCGGGGCAGTTCCTCTTTCGTTATGGGCGGAAGAAGATCCAGAGGTCTAACCACCAGTTTTTTAGCCGACGTGGTCAGTGGGGGGCAAGCATGTATGGGAGTACAGGCAATTTCCGAATTAAGATCTTCAATTTTGCTAGTGAAGAAGTTCTGAAATCTCTGGCAGTCCTCTAAAGTGAACTCCGGCCTTTGTTCTTTTACTTTCTTGAGTTCATTTAGGACTCGGAAGACTTCCTTTTGAGGATTTATAGCTGTGGTGATCCTTTCCTCATAGAAGTCTGCCTTCCTAGCTGTTATTGCCCGCTTGTAATTCGCTAATTCAAGCAAATAGACGCTTCTCGCCTTAGTATCATAGGCTTTGCGCCAAGCTCTCTCCATCTTGCGCACGACCCTCTTTTTCTCCCTTAGGGAGTCGTTGTACCAAGGGGACCTCCGGCCTCTATTCACTAAATTGACCCTACGTGCTGGCGCCACATGGTCGACCGCACTTCGAAGCCTCTCCTCTAGGATACTACAGAGGGCATCAGGATTGTCAACTGAACGGGTCTGAGGATAATTCGCTGAAAGATGCGCCAGCAACTTTCCCCCATTGATGTTTTTCCATTTCCTCACCAGCCTCTGGCCTTCTGCCGGTTTCGTTTTAAGCAAGTTCATCAGGAGATCTCCCTTCAGTAAGTAATGGTCCGACCAGACACACGGTTGTGAGGTTGTCGGTCCCTGTACCGGTATTGACGACCAGACTAGGTCGAGCGTGTGACCTTTCACATGTGTCGGTCCCCTTACCTGCTGAATTAAACCTAGCGAGGATAATGCCTCGTCAATATGGCCAGCCTGCCCTTCTCTTGGGGTAAGTTCCCAGTGATAATTAAAGTCTCCCAGGATGACCAAATTATCAAACCTCGAGCGCATGTCCTGCACCAATTTCAGAAATAAATCCGGGAACTCCGGCAAGGCCCAGGGAGGACGGTAAACTACCAGGACAGTTAAACAATCTGTCCCCAGTCTAAGTTTAACACCTAGAACCTCCGCCCCGCCTATATCCTCGGCCAAGATTGTTTCTCCACGCATATGGTCAGTGAAGAAAAGTGCCACCCCTCCCCCTCTTTTCTCTCCCGATGGCATACAAAGTGCACACTACCCAAACACATTTAGTCCCACCTCAAAATAGACACCTGAGTCTTGTTTGGTTTTCCGCAGTGTGTATATTTTTATTAAAATAAGTTCACAGGCCAATTACTCCATTGGCCTCCATTTCTTTATTTTAAACTCTCAAAATTATTTTCACATCACAGTATTCAAATACTCACACGTATATACATATTTATCTATTTACAGCCCGTTCTCCAAGGGGCTTTTGGATGACCTTCGGGCTGTGCCAGCAGGCCACAACCAAGTTAGCCTGCTCTCCTTAAGTTAACCGCCTTCCGGTCTACAGAGCCGCAGGTAAATAATCTGCCACCACTTGTGGCAACCAGCGACTTCCAGGGTAGGGCTAGAGGATCCAGGGCCACCAGCAGGTCAGCCCCAACTCTCCCACCAGCCCGGAGCCCATGATGATTTTAAGACCTGTTCTGGGGTAAAAACTGGCACTGACCAAAGAAGTCCCTGTGATACCTCTTGTCCAGGACCCTGCGACAGTCCCTACCTGAAGCCCTAATTCTGGGGTGGGTGGGTGGTTGACTTCCTTCTGCGACGTCCGACTCCTGGGTGGTCAGCAGACAAAGAGGGGGTCATAAAGTGGGTCGCTGGCTTTTCAAACCTCGCGCCCTCCCCCAACTGCATCCGGGTCACTCCCTCTGCTCGTGACGCATTTCCTGCCTGCCCCCCTTAGCTATCCCTTCCGGGTTGAGCGACCCGGAAGTGATTCCTTACCTAGGTGGCCCTTTTGCTGCCACTAACGATGCCACGCCCCCTAAGTGGGGTGGCGCCCTGCATAGATGGCATACAAAGTGCACACTACCCAAACACATTTAGTCCCACCTCAAAATAGACACCTGTGTCTTGTTTGGTTTTCCGCAGTGTGTATATTTTTATTAAAATAAGTTCACAGGCCAATTACTCCATTGGCCTCCATTTCTTTATTTTAAACTCTCAAAATTATTTTCACATCACAGTATTCAAATACTCACACGTATATACATATTTATCTATTTACAGCCCATTCTCCAAGGGGCTTTTGGATGACCTTCGGGCTGTGCCAGCAGGCCACAACCAAGTTAGCCTGCTCTCCTTAAGTTAACCGCCTTCCGGTCAACAGAGCCGCAGGTATATAATCTGCCACCACTTGTGGCAACCAGCGGCTTCCAGGGTAGGGCTAGAGGATCCAGGGCCACCAGCAGGTCAGCCCCAACTCTCCCGCCAGCCCGGAGCCCATGATGATTTTAAGACCTGTTCTGGGGTAAAAACTGGCACTGACCAAAGACGTCCCTGTGATACCTCTTGTCCAGGACCCCGCCACAGGGCGAGGCGCTTACTGGCGGACTCGACCTCCCCCCCTGCACTCAAGAGCTTCTGAAATGGCCCCTTGCACTGTTTGTATAAAAAGTTCACTGCCCGCCTCTGAGAGGTGTACTCCGTCCGTAGCGTACAGTTCCGGCCTGGACGTTTGTATTAGCTTGTGCCTAATGGTGCGAATGCTTGATTTCTGAAGTATTTCGGCCACTGACTGGTTCAATCTTTTCACTGACTTATTCACCGCCTTAGGGGGAGCGCCCCGCGCCCATGTCTGCCTCGGAATGACTTCGGACCATAGCAGCGTGGCATTTGGTAACATATTTCTGATTGCCGCTAGGGCAGTAAACAATGACTCTTTTACGCCCCTCCTTCCTGCCGGGATCATGTTGTTGCCTCCACAGTGCAACACCAATACATCTGGGGAGGGCATGCCTCTGTTCATGGCAGCCCGCAAGTCGTTTGGGACGTCGGCTAGGTGTTGTCCACCTATCCCTACCCAATGGTGGTCCCATTCTTGCTCCTCCCGCGCCTTTCTTTCGAGCAATTTCTTGAAGACCAACACCGCCCTGCGAATAAAGGAATGGCCGCACCAACATATTTGGGGTCTTTGGGATGCAGTACCTAGGGTAAATATTGAAATGAACAAGAGGTCAGAAATGCCTGAGAAACCATAGTATCTGACGGGGGGGGTGGGGGGTGTGCAAACTATGACACTCATACTAATTGCGGGCGCACATAACGTTCATAACACGCTGACTTCCAACGCCCTAGTCTCCTAATAGTCTCTTCTGGCAGCCCCAGGCCTGCTGCTGTAGTTGCTGCCCCGATACGGAAGGAATGGGATGTGAAATCGGCCGGGTCAACGCCCATCCTTGTCAAGGTCTTGTGAACTGAAATCTGGTGAGGGGCGAACCGTTCCTATGCAACAATACTCTGCCATCGCCCCCTTTGGGCCTGATTTGCAGAAATTCCCTTGTCAGCCTAACTGGGCAGTAAGAC
Organism: Lissotriton helveticus; assembly: GCF_964261635.1. NCBI lineage: Eukaryota > Metazoa > Chordata > Amphibia > Caudata > Salamandridae > Lissotriton > Lissotriton helveticus. The sequence goes on from NC_136065.1 coordinate 1,290,165,692, forward strand.
ACCCCCGCTACCCTGCCTAGTTGTAGCCATGTCCCCTTGCCCAAGGGATCTGTTTTTGATCTCCGGACCCTGACTCTCAGAACGTCTTCACACTCCTTCACGTCCTCACACCTTATGCCCCCTTTCCTGTCCGCCTTAGAGGCAGGGAGCAACTCCGAGATCCTAAGTGCCCCACAAAAAGCTAGCACGTACGCTACCCTGAATAGTTGAGTTTCATAAGGGGAGAAGCAAATCATTGGCAGGACCTCCAGGATAGCCACCAACCTGCTCACGTCTATGGGTCGCCTTGAATCCTTCACCCCCGGGGTTAAACGTTCCCAACCCTTCACAGCTCTCCTCACTCTCTGATCCTTAGTTGGGTCTGCCACCCCCCGTAAGCCCGCATAGAATGCTAACGCAGACAGTTGTCTCTTCATCATCGCCACTGACTTCCCACTGGCTCTCTGATTGACTATAAAGCCCAATACGCTCAAGGGCGAGAATGCATCAACTAAACCCGCCCCTGTTAAGTACTCCTGATAAAATTGCCACGACCTCTCATACATACTCTTAGTCTTGGGGGCCAGGGATGCGGTTATCAACTCGGGAGCTGCGGGGCACCAAACTTCCATAGTCCAGCTGGGAAGGCTGTCATTCTCCTCTCTGCTTGCGGCCAATGTGTGCGGAATTCTGTCAACCTAAAACGGGACAAGGCGTCAGCAGCTTGGTTCTCTATCCCTGGCACATGTCTTGCAGTAAAATGTACATTGCGACTCAGACATTGGAACACTAATTCTGTCAATAGGCGCAGCACCCATGTACAAGTTGCTCTCTGGTTGTTGATCGCCATTACCACTGACATGCTATCTGACCAGAAAACAATGTGTCTGTTTGCGAGCGTGTCTCCCCACAAGTGCAATGCCACAACTATGTGAAACAGTTCCAAGAAAGTAACATTGCGTGTCAGACCCTGTTGTGCCCATTCTTCTGGCCAATACTGCATGCACCACCTGGGGCCTAAGATTGCTCCATAGCCTACACTCCCTGCCGCATCTGTGAACAATTCGAGCTCTGCATTCGAGGAGCTCGGTGTCCGCCATATCACGGACCCATTAAAGTTTTCTAGAAAGTCCTTCCAAATGCTCAAGTCCTTTCTCACATCAGCTGATAGCCTAACTCTATGGTGTTTTGCGCGAAGCCCTGCCATCGCCCTTGCTATGCTCCTAGAGAAGGCCCTGCCCATCGGTATGACTCTCAAGGCGAAGTTCAGTTGCCCTACCAAGACTTGCAGCTGGTGTAATGTAACTTTCCTTGACTTTAAGCAGTCGTCAATGGCAGCCTTGAAGGCAGACACCTTTGACCTGGGTAGCCTGCAAACCCCTTCTCTGGTATCGATCTCAATGCCTAGGAATGTCAGGCAGGTAGTGTGGCTCTTCTGTTTTTCTGCTGCAAGTGGTACCCCCAGGGCTTTAGCCAAGTGCTGGAAGCCCAGCAGGGCCTTCCTGCATGACTGTGAACCCTGAGGACCGAGAAATAGAAAATCATCTAAGTAGTGTACAACTGCGTGGGATTTGTCTGAAGTAAGGAATTGTTCCACCGCCCATTCCAAAAACCTAGCAAAAGTCTCGAAGACTGCGCAAGCGATTGAACAGCCCATGGGCATGCACAGATCGATGAAATAATCCTCTTTGAAAGTAAAGCCCAAGAACTTAGTATCCTCTGGGTGAACCGGGAGGAGCCTAAATGCGGCCTCTATATCGGACTTGGCCATTAAGGCCCCTTCCCCCAGGGCCTGTAGTTTTTCAATTGCGGTGTCAAACGTTGTATAACGCACCGTGCAGAGATCTGGGTCCAGCTTGTCATTGACTGATAACCCTGGAGGGCTTGACAAATTATGTATCAGGCGGAATTTCCCTTTCTCTTTTTTAGGTACTAATCCCTGGGAAGAGCAGACCAGATCAGGACTTGGAAGTTGTTTGAATGGACCCGCTACCCGCCCCAGGGCAACTTCTTTCATTATCTTATTTTGCGCTGCTTCCATGTTCTGGAGCACAGAGCTCTGGTTGCGCGGAGGGAAACTGGTGGGGGCAGCTGAAGACGGGATACGGAAACCGGACATAAAACCATTGTGTAGAAACTGAGCCTCCTCAAGTTTGTCATATTTGCTAAGGAGGTGTGTCAAAACATGTGTTTTAATGGGAGTTGGTAGATCTGTCTGATGTCTGAGGTGGTCTCCCTTTTAGTGTGGAATGGGTCGGTTGCTCGCTTGCATTTCCCGGTTTCTTAAAGCATCTGATCTCTGGATGAGACGGGCCCCCACAGAAGGAACAGCAATGCTTGAACTTGCACGTGGTCCCCCTGGTGCACTCGTTTTTGTTATACAGCCAGCAGGCCTGTTTTTTATCTCCTGCCCCCCTGTCGCTCCGAAAGGACTGATTCTGTGAAGGGGGACTGGTCTTGGGCACAGATGGGGTGGAATAAAAAACTGTGTGCCATAAATTGATCTCACGTTGATCCCATGCTATCCCTGGGTGTACTGCTTTCATTTGTCTGAACTTGTTATCATATTTTAACCACCCTGTGCCTGGGAACTCGGAGGCCGCCCCATGTATTAAAGATATATAACTGATTATCTGAGGGCCCACCGCGGGGTACTTCTCCACCATAATGGCAGCATAAATGGCGAATCCTGTTATCCAATTCTTTATAGACCAGTCAACCCATTCCTTCTTCTGTTTGTACTCGCCTTCCTTACCTCCTCTGGCCTTACCTGGAACGACCCTTGCATTGATCAGATCAAACACATCAACATATTCGCCCTTTAGTATCTTTTCTTTGATGTCTGCGGGTACATGCCAAGTGATCCCTGCAGATGGTGATAATGTTAAGGATGAGGAGCCGTAAATTACCGGGCTGTAAGCTAAAGTCGGCTGACCCGCCATTTGCAGTCCAGCCCCCCCTTGAATTTGAGTACCTGATGGCCCTATCAAATTTACTCCGGTGTTCGCTGTTGGAACTTGGGATTAATTTCCTATGTTAGGGAAAGGGCCCATCAGTACTGGTCCCCCGAATCCCGGGTATGCTGTGGAGGGTACCATCGTGCTAGCAGGGCCATTATTAATTGCTTGACCATGTGAGTTATTTATCAGCATCCCTGGTAATTGCGCCACTCCCCCAGACTGCACCCAGACTTGTGCTATTCTGCTACCCGGTTGTGCGACCACTGGTGGTAAGGGTGCCTGTGCGCCGGGCACCTCCGCATTAGCGACGGGCGCCACCCCCGGCTGCGCAGCATTAGGATGAGCGTATTTCCTTCAAGCGCACCCTTGTCTTTGTTTGCGTTAGCGATCAAGTCTATTGTCTCAAGCACCTCCTTCTCACCTGAGGATGCTGGTTGGGACTCTGCTGCCCTGGGCCGCTTTTCCTTCGACGCCTCTTTAAACCTTTCCGGTGTGCGCCGAGCTCGCTTGCTTCACCCTCTTTCCTCTTGGGCGTCCGCTCTTGCCCCTTCTCTCATTGTCTTTAACGCCCAATCCACGCCTTTCTCCTTTGTAAACTCCAGCAGCTCCGTTAATGCGAGGTAATCATCTCCTTTGGCCGAGGCCCCTTTGCCCTTCGTTGGCCGTTTCGGCGGCATTCTGCGCTTAAAAGATAGAATGTGTTATCACCACTTTAAATGACATGACGTGCATTCGGATTAGCTACCAATTGTAACTGGTACCAAACTCTTTCTTTTCATAACCCCTTAGCCTCCCTAACATTGACCATTACGCAGCTGCAATGTAATCAAAAATCGCCCCTTTCATAGCTATTGTTTTTTGACCACTATCCCCCCAGAAAGTGCTAAGTCCTCTGCCCGCTGCCACTGCATGGCGTATATGAAGAGAATCGCTCACATTATCCAGCCTTATATGATAATACCACGCCCGAGAGAGTGCCCGATGCCCCCTTCTGCTTAAAATAATGCGGCGTGACGATCCGCGCTCCCCAACAGTATTGCTAATGGCCGCGGGGGAAGGGCATAGGGACCGACCGATGCAGAGTGGCCCGCTTTGAAAGGCGCGCTCCTTCAATTAAAAGGCATCGTTACCAGTGGAGGTGCGCTCCGGTTGCAATTGATCGGCAGTTTCAACAGGGGCTGTGCTCCGGTTATGATAGCTCGACGTCTCAGGCTTTAACGCTAAACGCCGTTGATTCGTTCACCTGCTATCCCCGCACACAGATATGCTCCGGCCCACTCTCACACCGGCTCCGCTCACCAATCATACCGGATCTGAAACAGGTGGGCTCACTCATGCGATGGGCATTCACTGCCCCACACACTCGCTCGCAATCAAAGTCTCGCGCTCCATGCAAGCACACGGGCCTGGATCGCCCACACCACTTCACACACACAGTCACACTGCGAGGCCCACTCACCTGCACCAAAAGTCGGACTGACTTTCACGAACACGCAGCTACCGCGACGGTTCTGCTTTGACTTCCTTCTGCGACGTCCGACTCCTGGGCGGTCAGCAGACAAAGAGGGGGTCATAAAGTGGGTCGCTGGCTTTTCAAGCCTCGCGCCCTCCCCAACTGCATCCGGGTCACTCCCTCTGCTCGTGACGCATTTCCTGCCTGCCCCCCTTAGCTATCCCTTCTGGGTCGAGCGACCCGGAAGTGATTCCTTACCTAGGTGGCCCTTTGGCTGCCACTAACGGCGCCACGCCCCCTAAGTGGGGTGGCGCCCTGCATTACACTGAGTCCTACTTGTCCTTGCACAGTATTTACGTGACAGAGAATCATGTTCTGAAAGAGACAACCACACCAACCCAATAAATGTAAGCAAAAAGAATAGTCCCTCACACTTGCTGTAGTGTTATAAATACCTTACCATTCATCCATGGTCCTATTTGTAGTATCCATACAGTACCATAAACAGTGAATATTATGCAAAAGGACTGAGTGGGGGTGAACAAAGGACTCTGACACCAAAATGACTTATTGTAGTGGGAATTGCTAGAAAGCAGTCAAACTATCACTGCTTCTTCTCAATTCCTCATTAGACATATATGTTAATGGCGTACTTAGCAAAAAAATGACTTTGATATATATTAATTGATTCACAAATCAAAATCCTTCTGGGAATAATAGCCTCAAAATACTACTTGGAAATGTATTGAACTGTCAAATGAACCATCACATTGATGACCCCTGAATACTGTCAGTCCGAGCCAATATTTTGGGACTATGAATCTTTCCCCTTGCAGGAAGGCAATTTTGCCAGTGCATGAAAGAACACAAAGCAGAAGTCTTGAACCAATAGCATGTGTGATAAAAAAAAAAGTCCTCCAAGAGGGACAGTGGTCTAGCTACATGGTCGTCCAGTAGGGAATAAAGGAGCCAGCCAATGAAACATGAGTCATACTTGTTGAAACCAAGATTACTGAAAACAAGAAAAAACTACAGGGGCCAAGAAGACCTATGTAAACAGACACAGTAGTAAATAATGCCACAAATATGCACTGTTATCAAAACTATGTTAACTGAAGACGACACCATGTAATTTTACTGTTGCACAGGTAAACCCCATAACCCAGGTATGTTCATATCCCCCAGTGCAATGACCTTGGAAGATTTGCAACTAAAAAGACCAACTTCTCTTGCTTCTTAGGACATAAATCCCAGAGAGGAACTAGGAGTCTAATCTCTGTCCTTCACATGGACAGCCATCAAAGTCATCAAACCAGCCACGGAAGTCATCAAAACACCCTAAACAAAAATCACATGAACAGTAAGCCTATAAGCAAAAGATAAATGAAATGATATTCTGGCAGCAAGCCCAACTAGAAGGAAACTGGAGGTGAGGCAACTCTTACATCTGTGAAACTGAAAACATCCAGTTTCCACAAATGTAGTTTCTAAAGGGAATAGCCAGTGTTCCAGAGGTGGAGAAGCACGTGCATCACCAAAGACCTAAACTGAAGGTACAAGGTCACGCAAGAATGCCTTTTAAAAGGAAGCTAAACAATGGTGTAAGGAGGTAAATTGGCAAGGTCCAATGACCAGTTGCTGGCACCAGAACTCATACATCGGCAGAAATACCCAAATAGGTTGCCGTGCAAATCAGATCATATGCTGACAGCTGACACAGCTGACAACGTGGCCTATCTCAGCACCCATCTCACATGCTTGCAAAACAAAAGATTTCAAAGGGAATCATGCCATAGGAAGGAAGCAAATCTAACATACCTATGCCTCAGAAGGTGCTCGTGAAAGCTGAAAAAATCAACATAACGAAGACGGATCAAATACATCATAAAGAGTAAATCTTTGACTAGTCAAAAAATCAAGCAACGTTTTTAATATTTTTTTAAAAAACTTGTGAAAGAGATACATATGATTTAAGAATGTAGTCTATCTATACTTGTAGAGTAAAATACCGTTTTTTACATTAAATCACAAATATGAAAAGTGAGCAATGCTATTCTGGTGTTTGAAATAGAGTCTTCTGACACAAAGAGCAATGATTTTCTACAAGACGAGTGTGTGCACCCAACGGGTGGCCTAGTATTTTGGTGTTTCCTAACCTATGCCAGACCATGGCATATCAGTGCCTCTGACCTTCTTAAAGTAACTCAATAGAAAAGTCATTAATGCCAGCCAGAATTGATGGGGAATGTGCAATTCACCCGGGTATGGAAGGTGGAGTTGATATAGCCAGAGTTTCAGTCCATGACATACATTTTTCCCATGCAAACTTCAACTGCAGCATTTCATGCACTCAAGGTAGCCCATAATACCCAAAGCAGGGCATTATAGAAATCAAAGAATATAATCAGAGAATTATAAATCCTGGAAAGTACCATTTACAATGAGCCAATCTGTACCTGCCCCAATGAAATCAGGAGTACAGCAGAGTTCACCACAGGTGGTAATGTAAACATTTTTTAACTGGAAATCTGTATAAGTAGGAGAAATAGTCTTAGATGTGCTTATGCCATAACTGCTATGACAAGAGTGCAGTGATGCCCTGCTCGGGTTCTGCCCTGAAAGGACATTAAATATTAATCAACGGGCACAGAGCAACATACAATATATTTTTTAATTATTACATCTAAAGGGATTACTTATTGAGCACCACAGGCTCAGTACAACCCATCATCAGTGGAGAGGAACCAGCCAGAAAAGCTGATTAGGATGTATGTGCTGGGAAAGGTAGCCAACTACTGCACTATGCATCCCAATGCTAAAGAATAATGCTCCAGCAGGTCATGTGACAACACCCTTCTCCCACACTCCATTAGGATTAAAACCTTATGTGGCAGATAAAATAGCAGTCAGCTTCTAGAAAAGACTAACTCTTTACCAACATTATCAAGAAATAAAATAATCAGTATTGATCCTCTAATTCCTGAGAAAGTTGCAAGGCCTGCATATGAAGGGATAGAGAACCCCTCCACAAATGCTGGAATCTTAAAATGATGCTGCTCCTCCATCCCAAGTTCTGCAGGACGGGTACTAAGAAGGATGTTTATAAATTCACATTACTTATGTTCTGTTCTTAACAGATGATCAAAATATCAAAAGGGGGAGTGAAGAGGAAAAGGTAGAATCGTCCTCCTCTTGATATCGTAATTCAACACAGGGATTCTACCATTATCTACATAAACATATATATGGGTATAAGTGTGTGCTTAATCTTACTTAAGGTGTTTTTAATGATGGTGTCTGAAAAAAGATAAAAAGAGTCTCTCTAGTTTGTAGGAAGGGCAGTGTTCAGAAAATTGTAAAATACCCCTCACACACTGAAACCTGATTCAGTGTCATGCTTCATCATTGGGGTCTTCCCGCCCCTCTACGGGACAGGGCGTGCTGCTACCTAAGTAGACACAGGAGCACTTATTTTAGTGATTATTGTATATGTGTAGTGCATGGGATAGTGAAAAAAAAATATATATGATGATTTAAACATTCCCTGGCTAGTGGAAAAAAACACACTTTATTGGCTTCCCTAGCTGAGAATAGTAAAAATGGGGAGATGTAGATGGTGTATTTTGATGGGTCATTTTCTACAAGGTCGACATGTTTCAGAAGGCATCCCCTTGGCTTTCTTCCTCAGGACCAGAACGATCCCTGTTACACCTCACTGGGTGATATTATAAATGTGCACATGCCTACTGGTCACAAGTACTCTTTCCTGTACCCTATTAGGGCAGTTGACACAATATACCAATAGTATACCCTGTAAAAAAGCATTCGTATATTAAAGTATCCGCTCCATGAGATGCCACGAGGGATGTAAAGGCGCATTCACATTGATAATGCTGGCAGCTGCCCGGTCACCAAGGATTACCTTCTCGTGCCTCTCCGGGAACTGTTCTTAACACAAACATAGACCCATTGCCTTGAGTAATGTAGAAGAGGCTTTCTTACAGCGCCACATAAGGTAACTCCGTTATGATAAAAAAAACAGGATAATCTATGTGACTAAAGGGAGGAGATTAAGGGACATGCAGCTCACGAAGCAGAAACATTGCAGCCCTTTTCAAGTTGAAAACCGTAAATTAAGAGGCAACCAGTGAATTTTACACAGCGCCCAAATACCACATTTAGAGAAGCCCCACTCCATGTGTATCATGGTAAGCATTCAAAGTAAATGACTTGCCTTTAGAAATGCATGAGAAGGACCATTGAGATACAAACAAAATTATGAAAGTAAAAATGTTTGAGATGTGAACACAAGAGGCATATAGAAGCAAATCTTACACAGCACATCCCAAACAAAGGAACACAAACTAGAATAAAATGTAAGTTAGCTAGAAAAAAGCAGCAAGCAGTATATAGGTGCTGATTTAAAGTATAGAGTCAGAGACTACTTCATAGGGATCGTGAAGGACATTGTCCCCGCCATCCAGAGGTACCTTGGTTAGCCATAGTTAGAGTTGTCTGGCAGCCCCACAGACAACTCTAAGAATTGACAGGAACTGCCATCATGGTGGTTCCCGTAAATGTTGAGAAATTTGACGTACAGCTCTGTCCAGCAGGACAGTCACCTGTCAAGACTTTTAGAAAACTTTTCTTTTTCCAAAAACAAACTCCAAAAGCAGGATTTTGTGTTTAACAGTGATACTAATGACCACCACACCATTGGGGTTTTCTCCCATTGTGTGGGGATCTTATTTTTTTCTGGCCCTCACCACCAGTTATACCTGTTGGTGATGGACAGCAAAAAAAAGCTGTTTGACCTCCCACTCTAAATAGGGTGGACAGTCGGATGGCTAACCTCTGACGTCCATTGTAGGAGTATATCAGTGAAGGAGCCAGAGTAGACTTCCCTATGGATATGCTTTCAATCTTCCACCTCTAAACTAGGCAGGCGGGTGGACCAACCAACTTTAAATTAACCCCATAATCGGCTACAAGAAAACAGCCAGACAAGGGCCTCATTTAGCATTTGATAGATGGTACTCCATCTGTCCGGGTGGTGGAGGACATTACCTTTGCCATCCTGACAGACTACGGTCTGTCAAAGTTTGAGATGATAACAAGCTCAGCGGTCATCTCTCTACGTTCAGAGGAACTGCTAACACAGCAGTTCTTTTCAGTGTGCAAAATGTTTGGTGGGCAGCTGCTGTCAGTTTTGACAGTCACTCACCCAACATTTCAAAGGTTTTTTGTTTTCTTGAAGCAAATGGCATAAGTGAGAGATTGTTTCAGAAGAACAAAAAACTAATGATGCTCCTGCCCCCTCTGGAAGTGTGCTCCCAGGGTGTGTCCCTCACTGCCTGTGATTTTCTGGCAGTGACGTGCAGGGAAAACAAAAGACAATTCACCGTCCTTCCTAAATAGGTTGGTTGGTGTGCAGCCCACTACTCCATCATAGACGTTTTCTTTTGAAGGAGCCAACAGAGACATTATCAATGGAAAACTTGAGATTCGCTCCTCTCTAATTGAGGCGGGAGGAACACAGATTTGGTGGGCTGGATACTCTGTCACATTTGTGCTGGTACACCCTCTGTCCGCCAATCTCTAAATCGTGTCCAAAGACTTCTGAATGAAATATTTTATATCAGTAGTTTTGTGGCCTGGGGTAAGAGCTCTATTATTTTGTTAAATATTAAAGGCTGCTGTGATTGCTCGATATGACTCATCTTAATATTATAAGGAATGTGACAATAAAGAGGAACAAAGTCGGAATTTCTTCTGATGTTACAGTGGGGTGTTAACATTTGACCTTGTAACTCTACCAGTAATAAGACGGCTGTCTTCAAACCACAACCTATTAGCATCCCCAAAATATCAATCTCCTTCTGTGTTTCACAGTGAGGCTTATTTATGGTTCTACTCAGGAGTGATTGGTGAATGCTGAATATAGAATTAGTGAGCCAATCTTAAAACTTTGTTGATTTTTATTTGTGAGGGAACCGCCATTGTCGTTTCAGGCATTCAATGGTGGTAAGAGTACGCAAGGCATACACCATGTTGTTTCTTCTAATCTTGCCTTGCTTTTCAGTCACACCCTAGAATTCTCCTTCATATATCATGGTTTTACTTATTTCATAAAATATCTCTGAAGACGTCACGTTCATAATAGTAAATGTCAACCATCAGTAATAAATGTGGATGCTACTGTACTGTACCGGGAAAGCCTAGGTCAGACGAGACGCAGTGAAGTCCAACCCCAAAAGTTCCTTTTCAATGTGTTGATTAGGAGGATTTGCTAGACAATAGATGCACTGCTACTATGCATAGAAAAAGAAGAGGGAACACCAGACAAAAATGAAACAAAAGCCTCCTGCAAGTGCAAAAACAAAGAACAGGTTATCTGTGAACTCTTGTTTTCTAGAGTTGGCCTCGACAAAGCACTTATTTCATGTAGTTGAGACAGAATATCCAAAGACAAATGAAACGACCACGCCTCACGGAATGTAATAAAGGTATGAACCAGTTAATTTCCTGATCTGTACATTTCACTGGTAGAAAGTATGGTTTTGACGGAAAAATTGTGAAATTGAGAATGTCATAATTTGACAATAACCCTCTTTTAACGTATACTGGTTACTCCTGCTGAACATCATGTGAATCAACACTTTATTCATATATTATATTTGTATTAACTTTTTAACTTGACTGTATTTATGGTTTTATTGTCGTGCCTGTATATATCTTATTGCACTTTTATGGTCTTCGACCGAAATAAGTTATCAAATTAAATGAATGAATGAATCAACACTTTATTCATATATTATATTTGTAATAATGGTAAAGACTCATGTTGTGTCAAAGATGCGATCCATTATGTAGAATACCTCCTATTGGTTGGGAAAGAAAGAATCGAAGAGAAAAGCTTTAGTGTTATCCATATAGAAACATTGTGTTTCGTGCAAGGTATTTCCTGTGTTTACTTATAAAAGAAGCAGCGCATGCTAAGAAAACCTCTTGTAAATAGGAATATCTTATCGCCAGGATTTGCAATAGGTAATGTACTGTATCCAATATAGTCTGTGTACAGGTTTATTGGTGGACAGTAAATGATGCAGTATTTGGATAGAAGTTATTCATGACATTGATTAAATAATCTTGTATTATTACCGTGTTGCTAATTATTTTAACTTCTGTGATTGTGTGAATTTTTTTATGTAGTACAAAGTGTGAACGTCATTGCAGCCTAAAGGCTTGGTTTTTTAAGCGTTTCCTTCTAGTGCCAGTGAGAGCTGCCACAGAGCAGCATTAAGCATGGACGCCTCCACCCTCCACAGCACTCTTATTACCCCCTTCAACATGTGTGAAATCCTCCCCGGTGGGTGGAATGCCTGGTTTGATTCTATGCTAATTCATATCTTGTCCCTTTTTGTTTTATCATTTTTATATCAATTTGAAAGTATGAATCTCAATCTAGCTTAGAATGCTACACAAAGCAACAGAGGACGATACAGTTATAGGAAGGCATAGCCAGAGAAACACAACATTCCCCACTTAGAGGCATGCGGGCCTCTAATGGCACTCGCGAGTTGTTAAAACGCACCGTCCCTGCAAGAGTTCTCTTCACCCTTCCTTCTGTCCATGGACCCACTCACCAATGCATTCATCAACTCGTTTTCATCCATCAATATCCCATCCTTATATCGAGCCATTTAACCTTTCACTTTTTCATCAAAACACACTTCATCTAATCAGTATGAAGGAGACTCAACGTTAGAACTTTGTGTTCTGATAGGGCTACTAATAGGATCTCACATATTATATATATATATATTTTTGCACCTAGTCCAGCTAGTCCTTTACTGCTTATCTCCCTGGAAAAAAAAAGGACTGGGTGTGGTAAGCACTATAGGGTATAATAGACTAAATATTGGTATAGTACACAAATGGTAGGCCATATATCTAAGCAACTAAATAAAAGAAAGGGGGTAAAAAATGGAAAAATATTCGTGTTAGTTGTTTCCTTTTCTTTTCACATGTAGCGGATAGCGGGCACAGTTAGGCCCATAGATTTCCTTATATTTGTCTAACACAGAGGCAGATCCCAGGCCGGAACCAAGGGTTCCCAACTGGCGACAAGATCGCCAAGGTTCACAAGGGGGGGTTCCTCAAGGGTGGTGGGCGGGAGCAGGGGGGGGGGGGTGGAGTAATAAAGGGAAAAAATATTCCTCATGTAACCATGAAGGCAAAGTCAAGGCACAACTCCCCAGTAGGAAAAAGATCCGGGATAGTTTTGAGTTCTCTTCAGGATTTCCCTACCCATGACAAGTACAATCAATAAAATAAAAATAGTAAGCTGGAATGTTAATGGGCTAAGGGAAGATAGGAAACTCTCCAGAATCTGCGAATTTCTGAATAAATCAAAGGCTGACATCTGTCTTCTAGAAGAAACCCACCTAGAGTCACAAGAGTGCATGGCAGCATTTAGGAACCAAAGGTGGATTCAGGACCTCCTCTAACATAATCAGAGAGGAAATACTAGAGAAGTGGCAATCATAATCCGTGCAAACAGCAGGATTAGGGTAGATAAATTTGAGACGGATTGTTCAGGCAGATGGATGACTACATCCCTAGTTGTAGATAGTTCACGGTTGGCATGCGCAGTCTATTATGGGCCTAATCTCGATTCCCCAGGGGCTCTGTTAAGTCTAAAAACCAGCCTCTTGGATTTGGAAATACCCATTATTATGGGAGGAGATTTCAACCTGATCTTCGATGCAACTTTGGATTGTACTTCTAGGGCCAAGTTTACCCGTCCACGCAAGTCACAAATTGAGCTTAAAAATATCATGAAAGACTTCAATTTACTGGATATTTGGAGGGTTAAAAATGGCAATGGAAGAGATTATTCCTTTTATAGTCGCAGATACAGGCATCACTCGAGAATTGACTTTTTTCTCCTAGATCAAGCATTACTGCCTGCTGTCGACACCGTATCATACATTCCAGCCCTGTTATCGGACCATTCTATGGTGGAATTAACGATCAAGCTTATGCAGGGAGATCAACTAAGAAGATGGACTCTTGATAGATCAATACTGTTGAAAGAGGAGGTGAAAGTCGATCTAGAGACACAGGCAGCCGAGTACTTTAGGATAAATTGCGGTACCGCAGCTGATCAAACTGTATGGGAGGCCTTTAAGCACTTTATGAGAGGATTCCTAACTACTCTAACGATTAGGAGAAATAGATCCAGAAAAAAAGCGGAAGAAGATTCTCTCAAACAAAAAGAACAACAGCTACAGAGGGCCTCGTTAGACAAGCAGACTAATCTATCTGTTATACAGAGTGAGCTAGATTCCCTACGGGCCGAATATCAGGCCAATCTTGATAAAATAATTAAAGATAGGTGGGATGCAAGTAAATTGCAACATTTCTCCTACGGGGAAAAATGTGGACGATTTCTTGGCTGGAAGGTAAGGTCTGACAGGGTCAGAAACCAGATCAAGGGTCTGATCGTGCGCAGCACTGGGGTCATCTCCCATGACAATGTTGTGATCTCTGAGGAGGCTAAACTGTTCATGCAAAATCTCTATACAGAAGAGAATGGCCCTCCAGCTCAAGGAGCAGAAGACTAGCTAAATCAGCTCGAACTACCACAGTTAACAGAGGCAGATAGAGCATTTCTGAGTTCAAACATCAAAGAGGGTGAAGTCCATAATCGGATAAAAAAAATGGCCAAGGGAAAGGCAGATGGGCCTGGGAGCCCAGATGGGCTCCCAGTAGAGATCTATAAAATAGGCTCCGATAAAGTCGTCCCTGCCCTTACGATCTTGTTCAATAAGATACATATGTCAGGTGAGACTACTCCACAAACCTGGTCAGAAGCTACAGTCACTCTGATCTTAAAACCTAATAAGGACCCCCGAACTATTGAGTCCTATAGGCCAATCTCGTTGCTAAACACCGGCTACAAGATCTTTGCGGGGGTTTTGGCAGCGAGTTAAATCTATTGTTCATAAAGATCAGAGAGGCTTTATTCCGGGCAGACAGCTGAACAAAGTAACTTACCAAGCTATTGCTGCCATAGATTTCGCTACTGACAAAAAACTCCCCTTGACTATTGTAGCTATCGATGCCGCTAAGGCCTTCGAAAAAGTAAATTGGCCATACTTATGGATGGCATTATCTGGCTTTGGAATTCCAGAGAATTTTATAACATCAATTAGATCACTCTATTCCAGCCCCAGGGCAAAAATTCTTATAAACGGCCTCCTTACAGATTGGGTCCGTATATCGCGTGGAACTAGGCAGGGGTGCCCTCTTTCCCCGCTTCTGTTCAACTTGTACATTGAACCCTTTGTCTGTCAGCTAAGATCAGACCCTTTAATTAAATCTTTTAACATCGCAGATCTGGCTTTAAAATTTGCCCTATACGCAGATGATCTCTTAATGTTTACCTCTAACCCGGAAGTGGCCATCCCCAGGTTATTTGATCAGGTGGAGTTCTTTGGGGAAACTTCAGGCTATGAAATAAATAAAGAAAAAACTGAGATTATGCAATGGAACCAGGAGGTGGTGGCCCCGGGTGTAAAGTTGAGTATGAGATACCTTGGAATACATCTGGCTCAGGATATCTCAGAGATATCGAAAATAAATCTAAATAGAGTATGTAAGGATGTCTGCGGCCTTCTGCAACGCTGGTCAGGCCTCCGGCTGAACATCTTTGGAAGAGTGAATCTAATTAAAATGATCATTCTACCCAAAATCACTTTTCTTTTCAATTCAATACCACTAATGTTTAGTCCCTTTGGCATAGCCAAAGTACAGGGAAAAATTGGTTCTTTCATCTGGAACACGAAGACACCAAGAATTTCTTGGAACAAATAGAGGAGAAATCTAAAAACTGGAGGGTTAGCTTTCCCGGACCTACTTATCTATTGTCACTCTTTTCACTTCAAGAACTTTAGACTTTTGGCAGATAAGGCTGATGCATCCTCCTTAGGTCTACTGTTCCAGGCAGTACTCCATGGTATGCCACAAGGGCAGGAATACTTTTTGTTTAAGTACGGCGATCCAAGGTTCTATAAAAAGGTGAGGTTAAAGATCCTAGGTGCGGCCTTGAAAAATTGAATATTTATTAGGAAAAGGCTGGGAATTCCCTACTATGCGCCTCAGGCCCCGATATGGGATTCTCCAGAGACGCCAGATTGTCTCAATGATCAGCTATCACGCCCTCTTAAATTAGCAGGAATAACACTTTGGCGTGACTTGCAAAAGGATTAATTGCTTTTGGATTGGGAATCTTTATCTGGACTGACAGGCGGGACTCTTACTAGGTTCAAGTACTATCAGCTGTCAGGTTGGTGGGCAACTATGTCATGGGATTTTAACGCATCCAATCCAAAGTTTGATCTAGTAAGCAGAAAGGGCGGATGGAAAAAAGAGCTATCCTTCTGGTACTGGGCCTTGATGGAGGCAGAGGGAGTGACAGAACACGAACTTCAAAGACTGTGGGGCAGCGTTATGGGTCTAAGCCCTAATAACCTAAAAGACCGTTGGGTGAACTCTTTCACTATGCTAAATGCAGTGGTCAAGCCAGCCCCCCTTAAAAGAAATCATCTTTTTACAATGCACAGAGTGTATATATCACCCAAAAAATTAGGTAAAATCACGAGTCTAGAACATTATTGCCCAAAATGTAAACTGTTGGCCGTGGATGATTTCCACATGTTTGTAGAATGCCCAATGTTAAAAAATTACTGGTCCAAAATACAAGATTTTCTGGCTGATGTACTAGGTATACAACCGGGGTTGATTCTGTTTGGGTTAGCCATAGACTACCATCTTAATGACATGGCGTCCAAATGTATTTTTTATGTTATCATACTGGCAAGGCGAGAAATATGCAGGGCCTGGAAGGATGAGAATGCCCCCACTTTTTCAGAGTGCCTGAAATACATCATCTACACAAGCGAGTCTGACATGGCCTGTGATAGTACAAGCCATGATAAGATCTGGGCGGCCCTTGTGGCATGGCGGAAAAGATGAGGGTATTCCAATGATTTCACCTGGGCACTGCTGGTTCTTTGCCTCCAAACTACCACATGGTCATCCAGATAGAGGAGAATGGAGTGGATTAAGAAAACAGTAGCTACTGGAGGGGCTTTCCCTTTCTCTCTCTCCTCGGCCGCAAACAACGGAGCCGGAACATCTCGAGTAGAGGAGAGAAGTTGGGATTCTCTACCCAGAATGCCCATATTGGTATATGAGGAATAAAAAAAAAAAATATTAAAAAGAAACACACTTCATCTTGCCATCCACCATTTCACTATTCCTTCTTGCATCCTTCTTGATTTACACCCTTCTTATTTTGCATCCTCTCTTTCTTCCTCGCTTCTTTATTTTCTTCCTCCTTTGCCTGGTCCTTCCTCTTTCTTCCACCCTCCCTTCCTTTCAACCTTCTGTCCAATCAATCAATCTTGTGTTTGTTAAGCGCTACTACTCACCCGTGAGGGACTCATGGCGCTGGGGGAGGGGGTTTCACAGGTTCCAGATCATCAAGGAGGGGGTCTGTCGACTTTTTCACCTCCTTTCCTTCCTCCTAGCAATCCATATTTCTTTTCTCTGTCCCTTACAATGTCCTTCATATCATCCTTGCTCTATTTGCCTCTCAGTTCTATTATCCTGTTTTCATCATTTTTCTTTCTCAGTCCCCATCACTATACATGTCTCATCTGGAAACTCTTTGACCACACCCCGTACGTCTTTGAGGTGTTCTTTATGGGCTGTTACTTGAAAACCTGCAGATGAAAGGGGCCAGTAAATAACTAATCAACATTTTAGGGCCCCATTGACACCTCCGTTGATGTTAAAGTGGAGGGTTCATGAGTTATGACAGCCCTGTATTACAGAGAACATCATGTTATCACAGCGGGATTGATATGCCTTTTGATGAAGCCTGTCTATTTGGCACACATGCAGACTCTGCTTTGCACAATTTCGAGATAGTAGGGGTGTTAGATTTGGGGGTCTCTAGTTGGCACAGGTAGGTACTTGTGACAAATAGGGACCCTTGCATCTAGTCAGGGTACAGGGGATACACTCCTAAAATAACCCCTGTCACCCCCTTGGTAGCTTGGCACGAGCAGACAGGCTTATCTCAGAGGCAGTGTGTAAAGCATTTGTGACCACATGCAGTATTCCAATGACAACACTACAAATGGACACCACACCAGGTTTATCAAAAATAAGTATTTTTTATATAGAGTTACAACAAGACCATAAACGACAAAAATAATCCACAATACTATTAGAAATCAAGAGTTCTTGTTAAAAATGCTTGAATCAAAGTTCTGTGCGAGTCAGTAGCCTTGTCCAGCTACAGCTTTGCTTAGATAACACAGAGTCTAACAAATCCAGCTGACCGAATCTGTCCGGGCCCACTCAAATGTCGACAGACTCAGTCACAGTACCATTAATTGAGGTGTTCTTTGCGGTGCAGAAAAGAAAGCGTTGCATGACGCGTTGTCCCTTGATGCGGTGCAGGCAGCGGTCAGCTGACGGAGTCGGTGGATCCAAGGCGTAAGTTGCAGGGCGAGATGGTGCTTCATTGCGGTGCTTCCAGCTTGCGGTGCGGCAACAGAGTCAGAGTTTGGGAGCCGAAGTCGATCAGTCCGGACAGCGGTACGAGTCGGGCGGTGCGTCCCGAAGTGTGCGAGCGGTGCCCAACTCCGATGCGTTCACAGGACTCGAAGTCAACAACAGTGACCGTGTCGGTCAGACCAGTACGAGTCGGTGTAGCGAGGTGTTGCACGTCGCGGTGTCCACAAGTTACGGTGCAGGCAACAGCTCGGTGACGACGTCAGGACGGAGTCGGTGAGCCCAGAGCTTACATTGCAAGATGCGGATGTTGTTCGATGCGGTGCCTACAGGACACAGGGCCGGTCTTGAGAGTCGGTCACAGCTCCCTGCCTCTGTAGCCACTGGAACAGCGTTTCCAGCAGCAAACCACAAAGGATGGTGAAGTCTACTGGTCCTGAGACTTCGGTCAGGGGGCAAGCTCTCTTCCAAGCCCTTGGAGATCCTTCACAAGTTGAAAATAAATCACACAAAGTTCTTTCTCCTTTCTTTGGCAGGCAACTACTGCAGGCCAATCCCCCAAGCAGCACTTCAGCTTAGGGATAGTCTCTCCTCAGTTTCTTCAGGTTCCTCTCCTCAGCAAAAGCTTCTTCCTGTCGTCCAAAAGTGATCTAATTTCATGGGATCAGGGTCCCAATATTTATACCCCAAAATCCTTTGTTCTCTGAGGGGAGAGGGGCCTTTGCCCAGTCCAAAGCAGTTCTGGAGCACTCTGTTTACCACACTTCTTCTTTCCTTTCACAGTGCAGGGCAGAAACATCAGGCGCCCCACAGGAGGTGAAGCCAGCATTGTGGAAGGCAAGCACAGCCCTGGAGCACTTTGTTGACAGGATTCCTTCTCTTCTTTCAGTGTGCAGGGCAGAGACATCAGCCACATCCCAGGAGGTGGAACCAGCATTGTGGAAGGCAGGCACAGCCCTATTCAAGGTTCAGGTGCAACTCCTCCCTCCCATCTAGATGCAGATCTGTCTATTCACCACTGGGCTAACTCATCCTGTCTCTTGGAATTCCCCAGCCCTGTAACTCACAAACTCCAGACAAGGAATACACAACCTAGCAGAGGCAGGCTTGAAAGGTTAGGCAAGAAAATACCTACTTTCTAAAAGTGGTATTTTCAAACACAGATAGTTAAAACCAACTTCACCAAAAGATGCATTTTATCATTCTGAGTCCAGGCATACTAAACTTGAATTTCCACTATGTTCTTTGAGTCAGTTAGGATTATACGGATGTAATATTCAAACAGCCCATTCTGGCCTATGGAAAACAGGTAGACTTGCAATAGTGAAAAACGAAAATGGCTGTAATTCACTATTAGGACATGCCACACACACCAGGGCATGTCCTACCTTATACTGACAATGCACCCTGCCCTTGGGCCTACCATAGGGGTATCTGATATGAAGAAAAGGGAAGATTTAGGGACTGGCAAGTGGGTGCACTTGCCCAGTCAGCATGACAGTACTAGACTGCATGCAGGCTCTGCATTGGCAGACCTTAGACACATTTTACAAGCTGCTTTTGTGGGTGGCACAACCATTGCTGCAAGCCCACCAGCTGCATTTGGATTTACAAGCCCCAGGCACACCCAGTGCACTGTACTAGGGTCTGACAAGTAAACCAAATAGCCAAACATGAAACCATTGATTAATACATCAATTTACAGTAGGGAGCACTTGCACTGTGGCACTGGACAGCAGTGGCACAGTGCCCAAAGCATCTAACACCAGCACAAATACATGAGGCATCAGCAATAAATGGAAGGGAGACCCACGCCAATGGTGCCAGGTCTAACAAGGGGTGAACCTGATTCTTAACCCTGGTGTCTGCTTTCCTAGTTCTCTTGTACTAGGTTTGTTCGGGGAAAGTTTCCTTTTTTATTTCACATATGAGCCACTCATAGTCAGGAGCATATTGGCTTTTCCATTTAGACCCCCTTTCCAGGGTGACACCCTGTTAGGTATTCCTGCTTGCAGCAGGTACTTTTATTCTTCCCTTACTGTCAGAGATGGGTTAAGTCTCCAGTTATGTGGGACGTATGTTTTTGTTGGCCTATGTACCTGAATATTTTTTCTTGGTAGGGTATTTGGCTTGTGTTGTGTGGAAGCATTGTTTCCTTGTTCCCTGATCTATGAAGACCATCCTAGGCATTTTAGCCTCTACTTCTGGTGCTTCCTATCCCTAATAGGGTTCTTCAGTTTATCTGTCTCTCAACACAAAGTGCTTGCGAGTTCTGCAGTGCACCAGCGCGATATAGACCAACCCCCCACAACTATTAAAAGGGTTATCTCTCATACCCATGGGTCACTTCATCCCTTTAATGGTATCCTTCTTTCCATATAGGAGGTTAAAGAATGAATAACAGGATCCTTGCTTTAGCCTAAGACCTTTATTAGTGCACTTCGTGTTTTGCTTTCACAATGCATTGGCAAGAAGGTTTCCTGCCACTGTTCTTCAGGTTCTTTGTTAGGCTATAACTTAGTGGTGCATTGGGTATCAAAGGCCCCTCTATTACAATGGTTCATATTCCGCCACTGACGCAAGGTTACATTAGTCCTGTGCCATTGACCTTGCTGCCTTTTTCTGCTTCATTCCTGGAGAGGATATTGTTACTCGTTATATTCTGGACTACCTTGTACCCTTTTGACCTATAGTATTTTTTTAACCAATTCAGATAATAGCTAAGGCATTTGCTTACTGTGTTGGTTGTTATTCAGATGTCCCCATTTCACCCTTTTTGTTGGTATTGTGGCTAGTTTTCATCTTCAGTTTTGTTTCTGGAACATGTATCCCTTAGACATTATGGGTCCATTTCTTCGAGGGTTAGTTTCCAAGGAGGCTGGGGTCTTTCTTGGCTTCCTTTTCCTGAAGGTTCTTCTTCCTGCTTATTGGAGTTGATAAGGATTCTAGCCATCAAATTTCTGTTATACCACTTCCGCCTTATTTGGCAAATTTCTTCTGCTTCAGCAATTGTTTCTCTTTTTCTTCCTCTCTTCCTTTGGAAAATGTGGGTCTATTCATCTTTTTTAGTGGTGGTATTTTGGAGGATTTACTTAGTATATGTCCGGTCTCCTGTTGAGATATTTCTTACTGTTCTCGATCCTTGCGGTGCTTGTGAGCACTGCCATCCAATATTTCTGATTTTCTTTTCCACTTTGTGGGGCTTGAGCCGTTCGTGGCTATCCATTCCATTTTTTATCAGAAGCTTCAGTCAGGTCTTGCTGCCTGATTTCTCTATTATATGTTAATTGGTGGTATGCCGAGGCCCTTTGTGTGTTGACCTTCATTTCGACTATAGCTTTTGATGGACTCTGTGGGGGTCTTTATTCCCGTTAAAAACAGAGTTTTTACATCTCTTTTTTTCTTTTGATTTCCTGTTAACTGCCTGAGGGTAGCCTCGTCAGTCAGTACCAATAGTTCATGGGCAGCTGCCATTATTTTTCTGGTGTTGGTGGTGCCTCCACTCCCACTCTCCTCTTATACAATTACCACTGTATTTTTGTGTGTTATATTTATCTTTCACTGGGTATTTTATGGGTGTTCCTTGTCCTTCAGCTGGTCAGTCTCAACTGCTTGCCGTCGGAGGATCTGGCTTGATTCACTGATGGGGAGGATAATACTTTTGGTGTATTCTGATACATTTGTGTGCATATTTCTCTCTATATATGTATACCATAGGGCATATGTATCTGGTTTGGTAGCTACGCCTTTTATGGTTCTCTAGTTCAACCTTAACTTGGTCGTTGCGGATGCATTTCTATTCCTTTTGACTCTGGGCTTCTACGTTACATAATCCAGGAGGGTCACATTTTCTCTAGGAAGGTTTTTATCCTACTGAGAGCGGTTTTTATCCTACTGAGAGTGGTCTCTACCAAACATTGTTTCTTAACAAATGATAGTATTGATTGTAAGGATTTTGCACACTTGTATATATTATGCACATTTTATGTGTCTGTATGTATTTTTCACTGTTTGATGACTGTCTGTTTGATGATATATGTAAATCAAATGAGAAAATGTTTTGCTACAAATATACAAAAAGACTAAAATAAATTAGTTGATCTCCCAGAAATGATAGGCTGGGTTGTATCGAAAATTCAAAAGTAAATCTGTCTGGCTACTTTGTTTGTTGTGCACAATTGAGTGGTCCAAGCCTTGCCCAAATAGTATAAGAGCATCTTGATATAAAGCATCTGTTTCAGATGTAATTACTTTGAGCCTTTCCTTTAGGTCCACTATTTTGATGGTTTTCCAATGAGTTCTCCCATTTAATCTGTTAAAATTCACTTTTTACCACTTAATATTCGAAAAACTCACTCCTATTAATGGGAATCGTAAACAGAATAAGAGTATGTTATGTCAAAGTGTTATTAATTATATTCAGATCAGAGAGCAGGGAAAGGAAGAATAGGAGGCAATCAAATAATCTCAGAGAGAGGACTCTCTGGTGGAAGTATGAGTGTGTTTGCCAGAATGCCATTAAATATTCTTCCATTCACAACTAAGCAATCTTACTTCTGTACATACTTCAGAAGTATACTAAGATGGAAGTCTGCTTTAATTTTAGCTGGAAATATCCCTGGGGGGATATTAAAAAACATCCTCCCTATCAGTGTCCTCATGACTGAACACTTTTGTGTTCAAATGTCCTACAAAAACAACATTTTTTTACAATTTTAAAGTTCATCAATCTTCTATATAAATGAGAATACTGATTTAACCTAAGGAGTAAGCAATGTGCCTGGGGATATATGGATCTAGCACAATACAATGGTCATCACACTTCAGGCCAACATTTCTCCAGATCTTTACACATTGAGCTAAGTGTGAATGGCAGGGGGTGGGAGCTATAGGACCAGATAAAAGTGTTAGTCAATAAGATTGCTATCCCCGCACCTGCATGTACCCTCCTAGAGGGAACTGCAGGACATCTTAGCACACAATAATTATTAACTTGAAAATCCCTGGGCAGCCATGATTCTTGGATGCATAAAATATGGGCGTTAAGGCTAAACAACAGATCTTACTTTTTATCCTCACAAGAAAAACCTGCCATATTCATTGGAAATTACTCCCAATCCAAAGTTAACTTTGTTGGAATGGTGTGCTTCTCAGGTGATGATAATGTCAGAGGGCTGCCAACCAACCAGTTTCAATATCCGTCAGTAGACGTCCTCTTAGCTTTGCCATGTTCTAAAATGGATACGTCTTCACCCATCTCCTGCTGAAGCCACTATACTTTTCCCCGCCCTCACAAAACATTTTTTCAAAAATCGTACTCTTCCAACACTTCACAGTACCCATATCCCAAGGTATTCTCCTGCAGATAATTTGACATTCTTTTGTCCGGGAAATTGGGAACAACACCAATACCCTGACAGAGGAAATAATCACAGATCACGTTCCAAATTTCTTAGAAGTAAACGCAATTCTTAATTTAATTATCACGGCCGAATGCAAAATTTGTACTAGATATGTATCACTACTGTGAACCATTTTTAGAGCTTTAAATCAGAAAGACAATTGAGATGAAACAATCTTTTCAATCACATTACTTGATTGTCAAATAGAATAATATCATCTAGGACAGATGATACATCAGGAACATTAACAACATTTTGCACAAGGGGATATTTCGAATTGTTAAACATTTTAACATTTGTGCTCTTCAAAAACACCTTGGCTTGTTGATTAAGTGTGCTGTAAAAAAGCATACAACTGCCGCTGTTAGAACAGCTCAAGCAATTCAACTTCAGGGGTGGCCTACATCATCTTGGCACTCCCGAACAGATAAAGCATTAGTAGTTAAAACGCAGGAATCCATTGAAGCTGGTGGGGAAACAGGATTTCTTTCTTCTAAAGTTGCCCAGGAAGCGTCTGAGACCAAGACTGGGGTGAAGCGTAATTCCATCACCCGCTTTCGTTTTTTAACCCTTTGTCGTTTTTTCCATTAACCGCATTTTCCACTTTTTTTATGCTAGGGATTTCCACCACAGTACTCTCTCTTATCTTTGCACTTCCCTAGCTTTTTACACCACAGGGCTTACTAACTTGTGTCTCAATATCTCTAGACTTCAGCTGAGGTATATGGACTTCCTCTTGGAAACCCACATTGACAGGACCTTTTCTAGCTCAACCTAACACTGGGTTCTGGCATGGAGAGACCTTTATCCAAAACCTCCTCCTTTCCAGCAAGTCTGTAAAAGAATGGAGATCGTGTATCTAAAATATGATCTGCATTATTTGCAGATTTTTTAAGTAAAATGGATGAAACAATTCTATCCAGACATTGCAGTGGCTCTGAATATTGCACATAGTTTCCAGGAAGATTGCAAGAAATGTGTTGAACTATGTCAGGAGAAACCAGATACCCTAGAAATCATGAGAGATTTAAAAGTGTGGGTGCTACTGAACAATTTCATTGAGGTTCTTTAACGAATTGAAGGGGGCGCATGTAGCAGAGTCATATTTTGAGCAGGTACAGCTTTATTATAATAATCAACATCAATATCTAGAAATCTCCAGCAGAGGGAATAATAACCCCGCAACTCTACACATTGTTTTCGGTGATAGGAAATTCCCTGTTTGATGGCAACACACAAGAGTTTTTACAGTTTAGAATTTAAGCAACTGTTTGGGGCTCCCAGAAAAAAAATCACATTAGAGTAACTCCAGAGGCTTCCCCCACTTTTGAGAAATAGACTGGAATGCATGCAATTCCCTTGACAACATTTAAATGTAGTGATTGATTTTGAATGGATTTGATGTTGTCTTCATACATAATCTAGATGAAATTATCCTGCCAGAGCGGGGCAGTTGTGCTATCATTATGGAATCAGGAAGGTGAAAAACACTCCTTCAATTTAAGGAAAATATATAGCTCGGCTTTACAGAATAACTCATGCCGCACCTAGAGCCGAAACCCACTCGCCAAAGCTTATCCTCCTTATAAAGGACGCTTATAAAGAACGCTTGCTCTCCACCTTGCTCGGGCTCTCCCAGACCATTCAATACTAGATCACCCGTGCCTACTGGGAAGTGGGAGCCTGGGTCATGTGGAACACAACAAGCAATAAGCTAGTGAGTGGATTCTGGGGAACGAACACACCAGACTACTTCAAAGACAAATAAATGGTCCAAAGCTCCTGCTCTGCCTAGGAGCTCAATTCTTTACTACTTCACCACTTCACTCTCCACTTCAGAACGGGCAACGAAGGGGAGCAACAATACAATGTTTGTTCCGATAAGTATGAACTTTCCCAGCAAGTTGTAACTGTTAGATGATCACAATGACCAGTAAGAGTTAAGCTAGAAGAAATTAAGTAGCCGAACCTTCTATCGCTGCTGTCCACTAGCGGGTTTGGGACAGACCTTTCAGTTTTTCAGCCCCAGCTGCTCTTACTTGCCCCTCAAGCAAAATTCCGAGCAATTCCACTGCTGCAGCTGCTGCTTTTAATTCTGCCTGGTGCGACAATATATCCTTTAAGACTGTCTTAAGAGAGCATATCCTGCAACGTAGATACCACTGTTACAGTGACTGAAGGGGTGGCACTCTGAAAAAGTTGATGCTGTAGATGGAGCACTGGAGGGGAATACCGGAAACACAAGCCACATCAGAGCCTTGGCCTCCATCTTCTATGCACAGGGATCTTCGCACCATGAACAGTCACTCACAAGTTGTAGTCGCAGATCCTAATGCTCAGGACTTTAAGTGGAACAAAAAAACTGGGGGGGGGGAGAGGGGTCTCTTAAAGGGGCGTGGCCAATGTAATTAAGGGCTTGGCTTAAAACGCATAAGCTAAAAATCCGTCCATAGCATAGTGTGCTGCTTCTGTCATTGCATCCAGATATATGATACAACAAGTAACATCATACCTGCAACAAGTCAGGACTATTGGCTTTGTCAATGGTTGTTAGCTGCATAAGATAAATAAGCAACAACTATGGCTTGCATATAATATTGAAAAATCTTCCACTTAAAGCCCTGACACCACGACAATGTTGCTGATCCTGAGTTTAAAAAGGGAAGGGAAACCCAGAGAGAAAATGACTCTCTTTAACCCCTTCGCTGCTGCCGTCGGCCGTGGGACGTCGCGCGAGCTACCTCCCTGGTGCTGCGCACATCCAACGGCCGACGCGGCCGCAACCGTTTCTTTGAACGTTCAGCACTGGCGCTGAACGTTCGAAGCAGCAAACGGGTTAAAGGATTTCCCATCCCCTACAACGCTCACCTGCCATGACGTCATGCTGTAACTTCTCCACTAGTGAGAAGTGAGCAGCGTGAGCAGGCGCACGTGAGCAGCGTGAGCAGGCGCACATGATGTGCCTGCTGTCACTGCAGTCCAGAAAAAATTGACTGCCTGTGCCAGAGCACAAAACAGAGCCCGATAGAGACCCGTTTAGAGGCCCTCTTTAAAAAACTGCCGGTGCTCAGCACCGGTGAGACCCAGCCCACTTAAAGCCCAGCTAATGCTCGGCAGTGGGGGTGCAACCTCCACTCCTCGGCACCCTTCAGTCCTCGTGACCTTTGCTCGGCAGTGAGGGAAGCCCTCCGCCAGTGGCATTCCGAATCTTGAGCCCCTCCCCCCTGCAAAGCGCATGGAGGGGCCCCCTAAGCTCTGGATCCTGTCAGGAGCTCTCGGGCCCGCCCGTGCACAGTGCCGGAGGTGGTACCCGGGATCTCCGGGCCCCCCACACGGCAGGGGCTGCCGGGGCTATTGTTACACCACTGCCCTCCACTCCTTGCCCCCGCTCCTCATCTGCATCCTCCACTTCCATAGCCCCCTTCTCCAGCCGAGGCAGGCACACGTGCCTGGAACTATAACTTCTGGGGGGTTCTCTCAAATGGGAAGTGAGTAGACTGCCAGGATGACTCACACGCACACAGCAGACGAGAGAGAACGTATTTCTTCTAAGTTTTGGAGTCTGAACTGCCAGTTTACTCGCAAGATGAGAAAAAATCCTCAAAATAGTTTGTAGGGATTGATTGTAACTGCAGTGGCTTTTATAGGACAATAGTTAACTACTAGTTAGCTTTACTATAAGACTCTGGTGCTGTTGCTTAGCAGATCGGTTGTTTTATAGCTAACAAATGTTTTTTTTCTCATTTGTTTCCCTTTGTTCAAATTAAAATAAATTAAATTAAAGTGAAGCAAAATTGCAAACTGGTAGCTTTGCCAACCAGCAATTATAAGAAAAATAGC
Organism: Lissotriton helveticus; assembly: GCF_964261635.1. Classification (NCBI taxonomy): domain Eukaryota; kingdom Metazoa; phylum Chordata; class Amphibia; order Caudata; family Salamandridae; genus Lissotriton; species Lissotriton helveticus. The sequence goes on from NC_136065.1 coordinate 1,290,192,919, forward strand.
ACCGATTTTTGTTAGTTCTATCATGGCAAAATGCCAATAGTACGTTATCCACATTAACTTCTTACAATGAGATTTTTTTTTTAAATTAAACTTTAACCCCTCCTCCAGGGTAGATAAGTGTGGCTCAGCATTATTGGCATACATATTGACAAATAAAGAGTAGAAACATGAAAAAATCAGCAATTATTATGCTTTTTGGGTTTCGCCTGCCGAAGGCTGCGCTCTGCGCAGCTTTTCGGCGCAGGCGAAATCCTTTGCTTTCAATAAGGAACTCGGGAACGTCCCCCGGCTCCCATTGGCTAGCTCCATAAATGGAGGCTAGCCATTGGGAGAGGGCTCTGTCCGTCAATCTCGGGCCAGATTCGGGGGCGTTCCCGAGATTTTTTCCCTCTCCACCCACTTGTGTTTGTCATCACGGTGGTGGGTGTGTGTTATTTTTTTTGGGGAGTCCGCCTGTTTTCTTCTTTTGGTAAGTGTTTCTTGTTGGAGTTGGCTGCAAGATTCGAGTTCCCACGAGGCAATCAGGTAAGGAGCATTTTGTTTTATAAATGTGTTTTCACGTTCAGCCCCCCTCCCCGTGTGCCCGTTCCCGCCCCCCCTCCCCTTTCACTCTCCGTCTGCCTCGCTTTGTATCCTCTGACGTTCAGCCCCCCTCCCCGTGTGCCCGTTCCCGCCCCCCCTCCCCTTTCACTCTCTGTCTGCCTCGCTTTGTATCCTCTGAGGTCCATAATATTGTTTGGTTTCACACAAGCCCCGAATTTCTTTTGATGTGCAAATCTCCCCACTTTGAACCCCATTCACCACGTAAACTGCTTCTATCTTGTTGTTTGTTAAGGAGGAAGGGGTGGGGCGTGCAGAGTACAAAAAAATGTGTTCGTTTGTTTGTTATGCAGTGCTAGTCTTTCTTCTTTGTCTTTTCGACAGCATGGGGAGGCGGGATCCGAAGCGTGCTCTGCCATTTCGTCCGGGTTTCGCAATGGTGAGGGGTTGATGGCACTCTTTGGTCTTGTAAAGCCGATCAAAGGGAACTTGTGTGATCGCTGGTCTGAATTTTGTGGACATGAAGAACCGCCCTCCGGTAGCACGTTTTTTTTTAGTTTGACCGAGCATCTCAGCCCCTTCCGGTACGGACGGCACACTTTATTTAGCACAGGAAGGGGCTCAATGCTTTCTTCCGTTGGTTCTAGGACGGGTGGGTATTATGTGAATAGTAGGTTTGAAAATGATTATGGTCGAGAAATTCGCGTTTTAATTGAGTTAGGGATGCCGCCATCATTGTGCGCGTCGCCCTCTCCAAGAATAGTTTATGGCCGGTGGAGCCTTTTAATCATAGGCGCTGGAGACGGTAAATGCTGGCACGCATCTTGTGGTGAGTTAGACAGTAATTAAGTTCGCAGTTAGCTCCTGCGAGATGCCCTTAATAGTGGAGCACAGCTGCCCGCCCCGCGTGTGTGCGTGAGTGTGTGTTTGGGAGGTGCCGTTTCCCACAGCTCTGATCTAATTCAGACAAAACTGATTGCAATGTCCGTCTGTCTGTGTGCCTGCGGTGATCGGCTGTCTGCCTGCCTGCAGTGTCCGTGGTCCGTCTGTGTGTGTGCCTGCAGTGTCCGTCTGTCTGTGTGCGTGCAGTGTCAGCCTGTCTGTCTGTGTGCCTCCAGTGTCCGTCTATCTGTGTGCCTGCAGTCTCTGTCTGTGTGCCTGCAGTGTTTAACGTCCGTCTTTCTGTGTGTGTGCTGCAATGTCAGCCTGTCTGTTCATTCCCCCAGCAAAAAAAAGTGAGCACCTACTGTCAAGGCAACCACAGTGTCATGGAGCAGCCCCTCTCCTATCTGTTCCTTCCTTCAACAAATCTCGCACCGGGTGAAACGCCGAAGATGCGCCACTCCGTGCCAGCAGGAATAAGAAACAACCCTTGTGTCTAGGTTTACAATGTCAACCGGCCAGGATACGGTGCCTGTCTGTGTGCCTGTAGTGTCCATCTGTCTGTGTGCCTGTAGTGTTCGTCTGTCTGTGTGCCTGTAGTGTCCCGCTGTCTGTGCGCCTGCAGTGTCCATCTGTCTGATTGCAATGTCCGTCTATCTGTGTGCCTGCGGTGATCGGCTGTCTGCCTGCCTGCAGTGTCCGTGGTCCGTCTGTCTGTGTGTGTGCCTGCAGTGTCCGTCTGTCTGTGTGCGTGCAGTGTCAGCCTGTCTGTGTGTCTGCAGTGTCCGAGGTCCGTCTGTCTGTCTGTGTGCCTCCAGTGTCCGTCTATCTGTGTGCCTGCAGTCTCTGTCTGTCTGTGTGCCTGCAGTGTCTAAGGTCCGTCTTTCTGTGTGCGTGCTGCAATGTCAGCTTGTCTGTTCGTTCCGCCAGCAAAAAAAAGTGAGCAACCACTGTCAAGGCAACCACAGTGTCATGGAGCAGCCCCTCTCCTATCTGTTCCTTCCTTCAACAAATCTCGCACAGGGTGAAACGCCTAAGATGCGCCACTCCGAGCCAGCAGGAATAAGAGGACTTTGCAAACAGCAAGAAAAACTGGAGCACATTAAAACTTGGCTGCGCAGCCATGTAAGAGGCAGGGCATGTCTGCGCTTGTGCAAAGTAGTATATTATAACCAGCCACGTAAGAGGGCCGATCTGCGCTTGCGCAGAGTCCCCATCTCCAGACCTCACACGCGTCACCCAGCATCACAGGCACTGGTCACGCTCGAACCCACGCCATCTCAAACCTTTGCACCTAGGGTCTCCGTGCAAACCAGAGCGCTCCACAGCCTGGGGATGAAGTGCTGTGTAAATGTCACAGTGCAGTACATGGTGTAGGCCAATTCTACTACAGTACCTGCTTCAGTGCACACTTGCACTGAGAGCAACTGCTGTGCTGTGACAGCTGTGTGGGCGGATGGCTGTGAGAGCTGTGAGAGCTGTGTGGGCTGTGAGAGCTGTGTGGGCTGTGTGGGCTGTGAGGGCTGTGAGAGCTGTGTGGGCTGTGAGAGCTGTGTGGGCTGTGAGAGCTGTGAGAGCTGTGTGGGCTGTGTGGGCTGTGTGGGCTGTGAGAGCTGTGAGAGCTGTGTGGGCTGTGAGGGCTGTGAGAGCTGTGTGGGCTGTGTGGGCTGTGTGGGCTGTGTGGGCTGTGAGAGCTGTGAGGGCTGTGAGAGCTGTGTGGGCTGTGAGGGCTGTGAGAGCTGTGTGGGCTGTGAGAGCTGTGAGAGCTGTGTGGGCTGTGAGGGCTGTGTGGGCTGTGAGGGCTGTGTGGGCTGTGAGGGCTGTGAGAGCTGTGTGGGCTGTGAGAGCTGTGTGGGCTGTGAGAGCTGTGTGGTCTGTGAGAGCTGTGTGGGCTGTGAGAGCTGTGTGGGCTGTGTGGGCTGAGAGAGCTGTGTGGGCTTTGAGAGCTGTTGGCAATGTAAATAACAATGCCATTTATTTATAAGTAAAAAAAAAAAAAGAAATGTCATGAGCAATGCCAATAACTCTAACTTTTCCAAAGGCGAAACCATTGCATTGTAAATGCTTGTTCTTTAAAATAAGATAGACAAAATAAACGGCTGAAATCTCAATGTGTAAAAGCTGGGAAAGAGCAACATGCAATGCCGGGCGGCCTTGGATGCAGGGTGAAGGCACAGAAGAGGCAGGGGTGGCTCCTGGCCGAGGGCGGAGGGGAACCGCCCATCCTGCTTTGTTAATTATAGGGATGGTAATTGCTAAGAGCAATTACCATCCACTTCCTAAGATTTGCTTTCCTTATTAGCAATAGGTCTTAGCATGAATTAGGGAAAATAAAGCATGTGCGAGGTGGCATACTCAGTGCCTGGCTGCTGTCCTTTCTCTCAACTCACAAAAGAGTCAGGCAGCCAGGCACTTTCAAAGAGGCACATGTACTAGTGTACATACTCCAACGTGTGTCAATTTTTCTTCCTACTACAGCGAGCTAAGAGCTGAGCTAGTTTCAAGAGACCACCGTCTGATCAGTGGCGGCTGGTGAGGTTTGTGAGTAGTGGGCTGGGCTTGGTCAGGAGGCGAATGGCAGGGGGGGTGGGTGGACGTGACTTCTGGCACCAAAGGTCCTGGAAAATCTGCCCCAGGGCCCACCATGGCCCTGCCTTCACCTCTTTAGTAATCTCCAGACTCCTTCTTAGACACCCCTGATGCGAGTCCCTTCCGTGGCTCTACACAACCCAACATCAGGTTGTTTGTTGAAATTCTAGCTTCTACAGGGTCCATTGCATACCCAGTGGGGTGCCACTGCCTGTGGCAGGGGTGCCGACTCTGTGGCAGAGCTGGGGTCTGTCTTCGCACATGCAGCCGGGTGTCATTTATGACATGTTGCAGTGCTTAATTTGTGTAAATGAAAGAGTCTGGTGCACAAAGCTCTGCTCTGAAATATGCTTGCTGCTGGTACATCTAAATATAGTCATCCACCTCAGACATCCTTAATCCACTACCAGACATCCATGCCTCTTCAGCTCACTCTTGCAGGGTCCTGCCCTCTCCCTGTGTGATGGTTTTCACATCTTTCTCTTCCTCGGTCTTCCCTCTTTGTGCATTTTTTCTTCTCTTGCTTTCTAAGAAATGCCTGATGAGGTCCCCTAAATGAATGCCAGTTGGCCTCACTGGCAACCACCGGCTCAAATTAGGCACTAGGCATAGAATTTAACACTCAATGTGGACTACCTGTAATAGGCCCTCGTGGCACCTGCCTGATCTCTAACTCAGACCCTCCTTGCAACCACCACTGTCTGCGCTACAGACCGCCTGAAATGAATGTACTGGTGTTGCCCCCTACCACTCCTGATGAAGGCTCTGTCTGAAGTTAATATCTTAGTGTACTCCTTCTAGGACACCACACACTCGGTCTCCATCCTCGTATCACCCTAAGTTTATAAAGCAGGATAAAAGCAGCTTACTGTCGGTCTGCCTATTGAAAGTAGACTTCTTCCATTATCCAGTACTAGCAGTCTGCAGCTGCACACTGTACACCACACGTGAACTGCAAAACTAGATACAACACTCCAACCGAGCCCCCCAAGACTGGACACACCGATCCAGCCCATGGCCCCCAAAGACTGGACACGCAGCCGGGCACAATGCAGTTACAATTTAAACATGGACTTACGGTACACAACCTAGTGATGAGAACACGAAAAAAGATATTTTACTTTCCAAAAAGTCAACAGGAAATAGCTATGATGAATTTCACAGTCTGTCATTGGCCCCAAGATATCGCAACAAAGCATTCATGGTCACGTAGCACTTAAGAAATGATAGTGTCTTAAAAAGTACTCCTGATGTGGGAACTGGAAATCAACTCAACATGTTTGAGAGGAATCCCCCTTTAGAATACTGTAGCTGTTCTTAGGAAATTGTAAAGTCTTTGTTGATTAAGTGACACCTCTATTTCTAGCGCCTATGTGTAGTGGAGCTAGAAATGTACAATTGCATAGTGAGATCACAATGGTCCATTGTGCAGGAATGAGTGCCTTTTCTATCGTATGGCTGTTGTTTTGATAACAGTGTGAGAGTTGCTCTCCGGGGAATGTTCCATCTCAAAAGAGATTTCTCTTTTCGGCCTGAAGGCATACGACTCATGGCTGAGGACCAGATAATACTTTTTTTCTAAGCCCCTTATCAACGCCTGTAGCCAGACATTTATTGATGGAATTCCCGTTGTCTGCTAAGCCATACTGTCCTTTACCGGCTGCTGTGTCCGGGAGAGACATTTTACTACATGTATCAAGGATCTGTGGGTCCACTAGAATCACCTCATCATGCTGTTTATTTCATCCACAGTGAGGTCGCGGTGCTTGTGTTACACTGCAGGAAAGAACCCGTCTCTGTTGGCTAGTTTTAGCTTGGTTTTAGTGTGAAATACCTTGACCAAGGCTGCTGTTCTGCAGGCTGTCACAGGGAACATTTTCTTTCTAAAGCACACTCCTGAGGATTTTATATGCTTTTCCTCCATGCTACATCAAGAGAAGTTGTTTTATAGCAGCATCCTGCATGCTTGTTGAATTCACCACTTCACACTGCCAAGCTACCTACAGGTCGAAATGTGTCTGTTATTCTCGAATGCTGTTGAGGATACTCTTTGACGGGACGGGGTGTTTTAGGAAGTGCTTACAATCTAAGTTGACGGTGTTGGATCTAGCCCTGATCTTTTGACTGGGTGAGAGTATTCTGCTTAATTCAGAGACTCTGTCCCTCACCACCCCTTGTTGTAAATATACAATCTAAGTTGAGGCATTGGTTGACCATTATTGAAATGTAAAAAAGACTGTTTTACGATTATATATTAAGCGTATGATATTTTAAAGCATGCTCATTGCCCTGTGCCATCGCCATATGTTTCATGGTGCCACCTTGGGAAGTGTGTGTGTGCATGGGTGTCTCTTGTGACGTGAGAGTCCAGCTAAGGATGGACTTGCTTTCATCGCCTCCCTCTTACCGGGGCCTCTCTCAGCCATGACACAAGTTTCTGTTTCCCTGAATTTTGATATAACCTGCCTTGATGATGGGTCTGGCTGGAGAACGCATGCACACCTCTTCGACGCACTCCAGCATCCAGAACATTACAATCCCTTTTGCTCCTCGTTATCATCTTGTAGTTGATGCAGGACAGGGCTGTCCAATGTATGTGCAGGAGGGACAAATATATTTCAGATGTATGCCACTGGCAATATGGATAAGTTATATTGAGATTAATTGCATGTACATATAGTTTATGCGCTTACCCTGAAACTCAGGCAGGGCTCGTGCCCTCCGTGGCCTACCCTGATTGAGGACAGGTATTGCTGAATTCCTAATTCTTCTGAAGCTTCTGTCCAGCTGACCAACATGAAGAGATTAATGGGCAGCATTGATATTACCACCCAAAAACAGAGAGGCAAGCACGATCAGCAAATGAAGCAAAGCAGTGATCCAGTGAGCCCTGACAAAAACTTTAATTGGCACAAGACTTTGAGGCAGCTGGCCCACTGCAAGATGGTGCTTGGTGGAGCACAGTGTTGGGTGTAAGAGCAGAGATGGAGTACAGCGAGAGGGCAAATGTGCACTCACTGAGTTGCGTTTTAAGGAGTGATATTGATTTGATGGAAAACTGCTGGGTCATCTGCAACTTAAGAACTGGTTCTTATGCCAGCAGTGCAGATTTAGCCGTCACCCTTCCAGGTCACAAAATACACTATTAACCTCCATAACAGTCTTCAACAACATATTGACAGCCAGCCAGGCCCAGCTGCTAATTTATTATTTCTTTATTTACTCATGCCTGCACCGCTGCACTCATAGGGTTGGGAGCTGGAGGGAGCATCAGGACTGAAGGGCACTTAAAGGGAACGCCAACACAGACACATGCACCTACAGTGGGCAGCACCTAGTCTGCTCCTGGCTGCCAGTGAAGCCACACACACTGGAGCTTAAATGGCATCCACAACCCTGCAGCGCGGCGGCAAGCAGGCACCTTGATTCTGCGCAGTGTGTCTTCAAAAGTCTTGAGGACAAACTGCGCAAACTCAATTTCTCGGCTTCCCGCCTGCAGCTAACCACAGCGTTCACCAACTTATCACAGGTCACCAACCCCCTGTGATGAGTTGAGAAATGATGGGGTGACCATGCTGTCCACTCCCTGATTGACATGAAGCCCCAGCTCACCGCGGCTTCAGTTTGGAACGGCCAGGGCTTATTCCATCTCCATGTCATCAGGGGGTGGAGACTGGTCTTCAATGCTTTATCTTTGCCGAGCTGATGACCTCACAGGCCTCAGGCAAACACTATAGACTTTGGATGTGTCTGTTGCAGTGGATCATGATGAGTCATCCTCACAGCAACAAATAGCAGGGTGATTGCCGGTATGCACAACCCCTGCCCCAAGCAAGAGATGTTTGCGTACATGTTTTTGTTGCTGTTGAAGATGCAAAATTAAAGACTTTCCTTTCTTTTTGGAAATGGCATTCCCTAGGAGCGAAATTAAAGGGGGCTGAGCTCTGACGCCCATGGACAGAAACTGCCGCTGCCTATGATGATGCTTAGCATATTTTAAAGCTGTCCCGGGCTGGGAGGCTAGGGCATAAGGCCTGTTTTTGTCAACCACACAACCTGAATGAAACAGCAACTATTTTGTAAGTCATTGCATGGTATATTGGGATCAGCAAGCATTACTGACACCACCCCACCCTGTAATGACATGGGAAATGCAGCGGCAGACACCACCAGCAAAGAAAAAAGATAATAAAACAGGTTTTAAACCCATTATGATAGTGTTCTCTTTTATTCCCCTGGACCCGCCCCCAAGACTGGGGGCGGGTCCAGTGGCGTAACGAACCTTGAGGGGGCCCCCCTGCAGGGTACGTGAAGGGGCCCCCTCCGGACTCAATCTAAAGCTCCCCAGCAGAAGTGTGGGGCTGACGGGACCCCCTGGAGGGTGAGGGCCCCCCGCACCGCGGGGGCTGCAGGGGCCTGTGTTACGCCACTGGGCGGGTCCGGGGATGACACTGCTGGTGGGGGAGTGGTGGGCTCTCCCTTGACTGCGCATGAGGTTTTGTGGCCAACCGTCTCAGGCAAGCCAAACATCTCATGTGCAGTGAAGCTCTCTCCAGCCCCCGCTGCATTGCTGGGGCTGGAGAGAGCAGGCACAGGCTTCCAGTCAGCCTGGGAGCGCAAGTTGCCAGCACTCAGGCGAATCCTGATGCTGCTTTCCCGAAGCGACAGGTTTGGCTGTAGAGCTTTCTGAGAGGCTGTGCTCGGAACTAGGAAGAGCACAAAGTGGCAGGGGGCGGTGGCGTGAAGGTACTTTTTTTTGGGTTTGAAATGTTTACTTTTGTTCCCCGACCCTCCCTCCCCAAATCCCTCCTACAGCCCTGCCCAGCTCGCCACTTTGTCAGGAGACGGGCCGCTACTGTGGAAAGGGCAGGTTTGCAGAATGCTTCGTGCATGTGTGCCAGCTGAGTCTGCAGCAGCCAGCTTATGTCCTGCAGGTAAGCCGGGATCGGATCTGAGCCCTTGCCTCGTGCCTGCTGCCAGCCATGTGTAGTGTGTTTTCTTTCAGCCTCAGGCTCAAAGCAAACATGACAAGACTGTCAAAAAAACGCTCCCATAGGTGCTAATGAATTCATTATCACGTGAGAGGGTCTTGAAATACGTGAGATCAGGATGGGCACTGTACAAAAGGAAACCTTTTTGTAAAAGGCATATCCTAAGCTCACGCATTTCAAGATGCTCTCATATGTGCTAATGAAGTCATTATCCCATATGAGAGCACCTTGAAATACGTGAGCTCAGCATGGGTGCTGTACAAAAGGAAAGCTTTTTGATACAGAGAACATCTTGCGCTTATGTATTTCAAGACGCTCTCATATATGCAAATTAAATCATTAGCACATATGAGGCGCATTAAAATATAATAGTTCAGGATGGGAGCTGTAAAAAATTAAACTTTTTTTGTATAGTGCACATACTGTGCTCAAGTATTTTAAGGATCCCCATCAATTTTAAACATCACCAGTCACCACTGCAAAGAAGAAGGCAAAAAAGAGCACGAGGGGCAAGTATTTTGCAGATGAGGAGCAGACGACAGAGAGAGTCGAAAAACACATGCACTTTACATGGTGCTTAAACAAAAGGAAACAAGCATTGGCAGAGCCAATAGGTCTCACCTATGCAAGGTCTACTGGCTTTGTAAATGTTTTTTACCCATGTTGTGAAAGGAGCATTATTATAAATATATATATATATATATGGTACACAGTCAAAATATCGAGTAGTAAATATTGACCTACCAAAATATCGTGTTTGAAATTTCGAAGGTCATGAATATCGATGTCAAGAATATCGTTGGACAGAATATCGATCCTAAGGTAAGTAATATCGATTTCATTTATATCGATGTAAGTAATATCGAAGTTAGTAATATCGATAGCATATATATCGATGTAACTAATTTCAATGTCACTAATATCTAATTTCTAATTTAATTTCTAATTTAAAATACTTCTAGAGCGCAGCGTACACCTTGCGGTTTCTTGGCGCTGGGGGGATCGGCAGCTGAGGGGGAAAGACCAGGGAGAGGTGAAGGGAATTTTGAGGGAGATTAAGTGAGGAAAGCCTGGCTGAAGAGGAACGTTTTCAGATCTCTGCGAAAGGGGAGATACTGAGTGGCAGAGCGGAGGTGGTCAGGGAGTGAGTTCCAAAAGGTTGGAGCCAGGGTAGAGAAATTGGCCCCGCCCCACTTTTTGCGAGTGAAGCGAGGGATATGGAGGAGGGACTTGGAGGAAGACCGGAGTTCTCTTACGGGTACATAAGACTTGATTAGTGAGGAGATGAAGGCGGGGGCAGTGCCCTGGCGGGCCTGGAAGACCATACAACCGATCTTAAATAGGGCCCGTTCCTTTATAGGGAGCCAGTGAAGCTCCCTGAGAAGAGGGGTGGAGTGGTGATACCGAGGAAGACCGTACACCAGCCGGGCTGCTTGGTTCTGAACGGTCTGGAGTCTACGCAGACTGTATGCGGGGATACCGTGGTAGAGAGCGTTTGCGTAGTCCAGTTTCGATATCACAAGTGCGGCCATAATGATCTTAAGTGCCTGGGGGGAAAAGAAGCGGGAGACAGTGCGGATAGTGCGGAGAGAGAGGAAGCAGGAGGACACCACAGAGCTGATTTGTGAATGGAGGGTGAGTTGGCTGTTTATTTTGACACCAAGTGTTTTGACCGTGATGGAGGGGGTCGGTGCAGTGCCAAGGGAGGGGGGCCAGAAGAGAGAGTTCCAGGGACTGGACGAACCACCAGTGAGAACCAGCTCGGTTTTATCCGGGTTCAGCTTAAGGTGGTTGTGGTTCATCCAGTCCCTGATGAATGTCATAGTTGACTGGAAATTAGAGACCGAGAAAGGGGAAGGGGACAGATCAAAGATGAGCTGGAGGTCATCCGCGTAATTATAGACGGTGACCTCCAGCTGCTGTAGTGCAAAGATGAGAGGAAAGATATAAAGGTTGAAAAGTAAGGGGGAAAGAGAGGATCCCTGGGGGACACCACAGGTGACAGGGAGGGGAGTGGCCGTGAAGTCGCCTAGCCGGACCGCCTGAGTGCGTTCCCTCAGAAAGGAGGAGAGCCAGATCAGGGCTGATCCCCCGATGCCGATACACTAATATCGATATTTGTATTATTTTTATGTTTTTTATTATGTATGTGTTATATGTATTTGTTAACTATTTAAATTAATTCATATTATATGTGTATTTTTTTTATATATTATTAAATTTATTTTTAAGTAAATTATATGTTTTAGTACCGGAGCGGGTTGTGGGTTTATAGGGGAATAGGGTGGGAAGTAATTTATTTGTAAATAATTAATAATTATTTTATGTGTAATAAATTTTTAATATATATAAAAATTAGCAATTAATCAATTTAATTGATATATAATTATTTAATTGGTAATTAATGTTAATTTTTATTAAATGTTATGTTTTAGTACCGGAGCGTGTTGTGGGTTTATAGGGGAATAGGGTGGGAAGTAATTTAATTGTAAATAATTAAAGATTTTTTTATGTGTAATTATATTTTAATTTAATTAATAATTGGCAATTAATTTATTTGATAAATGAATTATTTAATTGGTAATTAATGTTAATTTTTATTAAATGTTATGTTTTAGTACCAGAGTGGGTTGTGGATTTATAGGGGAATAGGGTGGGAAGTAATTTAATTGTAATTAATAAATTTTTTTGATGTATAATGTATTTAGTAATAATTTATTATTTGGAAATTAATTATTTTAATTGATAAATTAATTATTTAATTGGTAATTATTGTTATTTTTTTTTAAATGTGATGTTTTATTATTGGAGCGTGTTGTGGTTTTATAGGGGTATTGGGTGGGAAGTAATTTAATTGTAAATATTTAATTATGTAAACAAATTTTTTACTGATAATTAATGTATTAATTAATTATTAATTGCCAAATAATTATTTTTAAACATCAAATATTTATTTAATTGGGAATTAATATTTTTAAATCATAAATTTTTTTATAACTACAAAAAATCATTAATTAATTGGTAAACTTTTTAATTTTTTAAAACATATTTTGTATATTGTTTCTTAAATTTTAATAGTAATTTAAATTAAAAAAACATTTATGATAACTAGTTATTTTTATTATTTTCATTATTTGGTGAGTAATATTTAATTATTATTATTTAATGGTGTTTGTTGTTAATTTATTGACAATTTTTTTTTTTTAATTTCATTGGTTTTATTAATTAGTAATTGTATTTTATTGATGTTGATGTATTTAAAAATGGATTTATACATTATTTCAAATATAAGAATGATTTATAAGTATGTTAAAATAAAAATCTACGCTATTAAACGCTTTCCCTGGTGTTGCACCCTCTGGAGTGGGAATAGTAATTTTTACCCACCCGCTCTCCAACGTTTTCCCTACAGTTGCACTATCTGGAGTGGAAATAGTAATTTTTACCCACCCCCTATCCAGCGTTTTCCCTACTGTTGCACTCACTGGAGTGGAAATAGTAATTTTTACCCACCCGCTATCCCACGCTTTCCCTACTGTAGCACTCTCTGGAGGGGGAATAGTGATTTTTACACACCCGCTATCCAACGCTTTCCCTACTGTTGCACTCTCTGGAGTGGGAATAGTAATTTTTTCCCCTACGCTATCTAACTCTTTCCCTACTGTTGCACTTTTTGGAGTTGGAATAGTAATTTTACCCCTACGCTATCCAACGTTTTCCCTACTGTTGCACCCACTGGAGTGGGAATAGTAATTTTTACCCACCGCTATCCAACTTTTTCCCTACTGTTGCACCCACTGGAGTGGGAATAGTAATTTTTACCCACCCGCTATCCAACGCTTTTCCTACTGTTGCACTCTCTGGAGTGGGAATAGTAATTTTTCCCCCTACGCTATCCAACTCTTTCCCTACTGTTGCACTCTTTGGAGTTGGAATAGTAATTTTACCCCTACGCTATCCAACGCTTTCACTACTGCTGCACCCATTGGAGTGGGAATAGTAATTTTTACCCACCCGCTATCCAACGCTTTCCCTACTGTTGCACTCTCTGGAGTGGGAATAGTAATTTTTCCCCCTACGCTATCCAACTCTTTCCCTACTGTTCCACTCTTTGGAGTTGGAATAGTAATTTTACCCCTACGCTATCCAACGCTTTCCCTACTGTTGCACCCACTGGAGTGGGAATACTAATTTTTCCCCCTACGCTATCCAACTCTTTCTCTACTGTTCCACTCTTTGGAGTTGGAATAGTAATTTTACCCCTAAGCTATCCAACACTTTCCCTATTGTTGTACCCTCTGGAGTTTGAATAGTAATTTTTACCCACCCGATATCCAATACTTTCCCTACTGTTCCACTCTTTGGAGTTGGAATAGTAATTTTACCCCTACGCTATCCAACGCTTTCCCTACTGTTGCACCCACTGGAGTGGGAATAGTAATTTTTCCCCCTACGCTATCCAACTCTTTCTCTACTGTTCCACTCTTTGAAGTTGGAATAGTAATTTTACCCCTACGCTATCCAACTCTTTCCCTACTGTTGCACCCTCTGGAGTTTGAATAGTAATTTTTACCCACCCGCTATCAAACGCTTTCCCTACTGTTGCACTCTCTGGAGTGGGAATAGTAATTTTTCCCCCTACGCCATCCAACTCTTTCCCTACTGTTGCACTCTTTGGAGTTGGAATAGTAATGCTACCCCTACGCTATCCAACGTTTTCCCTACTGTTGCACCCACTGGAGTGGGAATAGTAATTTTTACCCACCCGCTATCCAACGTTTTCCCTCCTTTTGCACTCACTGGAGTGGGAATAGTAATTTTTACCAACTTGCTATCCTGCGCTTTCCCTACTGCTGCACTCTCTGGAGTGGGAATAGTAATTTTTACACGTACGCTATCCAACGCTTACCCTACTGTTGCACTCTTTGGAATTTGAATAGTAATTTTTACCCTTACGCTATCTAATATTATTTATATTTATTTATGTATTTAATATGTTACATAATGTTGTATTTAATTAATTTTTAAAATATTAAAAGTATATTTAATTGTTGTTATTTATTAAATATAATTATTTATTATTATTTATGTTATTATTTTATGAGTGTTGATGTATTTTTAATTTATATTATTTGTTAATATTTTTAATTAATTTAATAAATATATATATTAATTAAGTATATATTATATATTGTATGTTTAATTTTAATTAAATGTTTAATATTAAATATGTTTTATTTATTCATTTTAAACATTATAACACATTTTAAAATAAGTTTAAATTATATATAAGTATTATTTATTTAATGTAACTTTTTTTTTTACTGAAAAAAAACGATATTTTTAATTACGATATTTTTAACATCGATATTTTATTTTCGATATTTTTGTACTTACCATGTTGTAGATAGGGTGTCGATATACTTGCCTTCGATATTCCAGCGCCGATATTTTGTCTGTCGATATTTGCATTCTCGATATTCTGTCATAGATTCATATATATAATATATATATATATATATATATATATATATATATATATATATATATATATATATATATATAAGGCCTGGTGTCCTTGGCGTGGTTCCCCCTGACTTTCTGACCTCATGTTGTTCATTTTTCCTAGATTTAGGATATTCTGGGCACTTTGCCACAGCTAACCAGTGCTAAAGTGCACTTACTCTAAACATGGTAAGATTGACTTATTCACAATTGGCATATTTAATTTACCTATAAGTCCCTAGTAATGCGGACTATCTGTGCCTAGGGACTGTAAATTAAATGCTGTTAGTGGGCCTGCAGCACTTAGTGTGCCACCCACTTTAGTAGCCTTTAAACATGGCTTAGGCCTGCCACTGCAGAGCCTGTGTGTGCAGTTTTAAACTACCATTTCGACCTGCAAGCTAACCTACTTACCAGGCCAAGACCTTCCTTTTTATTACATGTAAGTCACCCCTAAGGTAGTCACTGGGAAACCCTAAGGACAGGCTGCAGTGTATTAAAAAAGTAGGACAAGTACTTTTAAGGTTTACATGTCCTGGTAGTGAAATAATCCTAAATTAATTTTTCACTACTGCAAGTCCTATCTCTGCTATAGGTTAACATGGGGAGTTATAATATTTTATACGTGTATTTTCCCACTTGGACAAGATAGGAAAATGAAATTTGTTGTCACTGGACTCAAAATTTAAGACACAACTTATGGTGAAGTGGGTTTTTAAATTGCAGTGCTGACAATGCCACTTTTAGAAAGTGAAAGACAGACAGATGATGAACGGAGTGCAGAGCAAATCAAACATTCTCCTCCAGTCAATAGATCTGGGTTAAATCCATTGTTCTTTTGCTCACCGTGCCACCCCATGAGGAACAGGGTCAAGACTGATTTGCATATGGCTGGGTCTGAACTGAGGTGGCAAAGTGAGCTAAAGAATGAAGATGGATTCATCCCAGATCAGTGACTTGGGGTGCGTGTCTGAAAAATTTCAGCACTCCATCCATCATCTCCTTCTGTTTGATTTGTTTGCCCTAAGTTGGTAGGGTATGCCCAGACGTGGGTCCCTTGCTCACTTTGCCACTGGATTCAAGCTAGCCTGGCTGATGAGGGGTGTTACCCCGAAACTGGTACCAGGATGCTTGTTTCTGGTCCAGGGAAGACCTGACTTGGCAGTTCATGCTGGACTGTTCCCATGAGGAACAGGGTCAAGACTGATTTGCATATGGGGTGGCAAAGTGAGTTAAAGAATGATGATAGATTCAACCCATATCTGTGACTGGGGGCGAGTGTCTGAAAAGTTTCAGCACTCCGTCCATCACCTCCTTCTGTTTGCACTTTTAGAAAGTGGGCATTTTCTTAAATAAACCATTTTGTACCTTCTGCCTGTTCCTGAAATACATGTCTGGGGTGGGTGACAGCTGCCTTCCTGAATTCCCTGTAGACAGCCATACAAAACAGCAGAGTAGGTGTGACTGAGCAGGCATCTGCATTTTAATGGGTTATCCTGAGGCAGGATGAGAGGGAGGAGCTGACACTTGCACCTGAATAGGCTTGTACCTGTCCCCAGCCAACATTTGCATTCTCCCCTGGAGTGAGTCTGGGGCCAGTGCAGAAAGGGCAGGGCCTGGTGCACTTCAAAGCATTTCTTTGAAGTCTCCCTGCTTCGAAGGTCAAATTGGGTATAGGTAGACCTCTGATACCATGATTTCAGATCACTTCTGGATCTCAGGACATTATGCCAGGAAGAATAGCTGCTGTGCTGCAGGAGGAACTGCCACTTTGCTAACTGCTTTGCTGTGTTGGCCTGTTGATTGCTGTACTGTAGGAGGGACTGACACTTTGCTACCTGCTTTGCTGTGTTGTTCTGCTGCCTGCTGCATCTTGCCTGGGAGTGAGAAGGACTGGAACTGCTCTCTACATCCTTGAACCCAAGTTTCTCCAAGGGCTTGCCTCCTGTCTTGAAGTCACAGGGCAATCAAAGACTACCTTAGTCTCTGCTTTAGCTGCTGCACTTTGCCAAATGTGGGTCCTGCCCTGCTAAGAGGTGCCAATTCAGTCCAGGGCCTTGAAAATGGGATCAGCAGCTGTTTTCCTATTAAAGGCTACTCAGTGATGCCTTTGAGCCAATCAGCACCAATGTAGGACTATTTGACACCGACACAGTGCCAATTCGAGGACATCCCTGCGTGGCTCAACGGCGACGTGGTACCCGACTAATGAGGTTCGTCTATGATGCAGCGACTGCATCATAAAGGGCTCAACAATGATGCAACTCCTCCATCATAAGAAGCTCGACATTGACACGGGACCCGACTGTGAAGCTCAACTCCGATGCTTCTACCCGACTGCATGGATCGGGGCCAGCGCATCAAGTCTTCAACGCTTGCTCCATCCAAGGTACTTTTTCAATGGGCTCTGCGAGGGTCTCATAGCCAGACTGCCCTCCATCTCGGTTGGCCTGAACTTTGGGATTTACCCTGGTCCAGTGTGACCTTGAGTAACCTCTATGAGATATTTGCTTCTAAGCACTATGTTGCAGTTTAATTTGAAAAAAAATCATATCTCAAGTTGTACTTATTGAATTTTTTGTTGTTTTGGTCTTGATATACTCAGATAAAAAATCTATATTTTTAGAAACTGGTGGGGAGTCTTTTAATGGTGTTTTCACTGTGTTATTGTAGTTACAGTGTGTAAAAATACTTTACACATTGCCTCTTGAGTTAAGGCTGACTGCTCTGTGCCAAGCTACCTGAAGGTGACCAAAAGTTAATTTTTGCTATGAATCTGACTTACCCTTACTAGGATTGTGGCTCCTGCTTGGACGGGGTGTATACTCTGCCTACCAGAAAGCTCAATTTCCTGTCATTGTTTAGTATTCTATGGTATATCATTGTGTAGCATGGTATTGTATGGTATGGTCTGTCATTGTAGAGTATGGTATGGCATGGCATGGTATGACATGGTATGGTCTGACATTTCATAGTATGGTATGGCTTGTCATTGCATTGTATAGTATGACATGACTTGCGATTGTGTACTATGAAATGGCATAGTTTGTCATTGTATAGTATGGTATGGCCTGTCATAGTAAGATATTGAATGGTCTGTCATGGTATGGAATTGCCTGTCATTGTATCGTATGGCCTGTCATTTTATAGTATGGAATAGTATGGCTTTTCATTGTATTGTATAGTATGTTATGATGTGGTATGGCCTGTCATTGTAGACTGTAGCTTGGTTTGGGAATGTATGGCCAATCATTGTAAGGTATGGTATGGTATGGTATGCCTAACATCTTATAGTGTGGTATGGTAATATTTGTTACAATGTACACTTTAAGCTACAGGAGGAAGAGCAATAGGAGATGCCTAAAAAGCAAAATAAAGTGCTTTACAATATGATGTTTTTTTCATGCTAGAATGTTCTATCCAACCCACAATCATGCAAACACAAAAAATAAACCCCTGTTTTTGCATACAACATTTTATTCATGCTCATGCCATCCTATAAATCATGGAAGACATACCAAAAAAGCACTTTGATACAAGCTAAATGAGTCGTTACTTAATAGCGAATGCATGAAGTAATTATTGTGTTTTGGAAATCATTTTTAAAAGTCACACAAACAACCTGTGGCCTTGTGGTGTGGTTATGCTGCACCAAAGATTAGAAGGGGAGAGAATAAAAAGTAAAAGGGAATGAACATGGGAAATGAGCAGGAAAAACAACAGTGCATACCAAAACCAGGAAAAAGACATCCTAAAAACACATATCCCAACTGCTGTAAGTAGCAGAAAAAAATAGACTGAGACAGAAAGCTAAAAGATACTCCCAACAAAAGGAATCTGTACTTTGTCCATGCTCCAGGGACGGGGGAAAATAGAAAGTAAAGCCAGCAAGTGTATTCCAAACACGAGCCAGCAAATAAGACTGACAATGAAGCCAATTAATGGTAAGCAATGGGTGGTCTCTAAGTCTCCTAAATGTAAATAAAATATCTCGCAAGCAACAGCGGTTGCGCTACCTCCGGCGAGACTAAAAGTAGTCCCCAAAAAGTGAGCAATTGACAGATAAAAGGCAGCCAATTAGAAAGACGGTGTGTCAATTGTGAGGTCGGCTATCTATATATGAGCATTAAGAGAGACAGTTATCACTTAAGCTCTTTACTAATAGAGCGCTTTATGGCCTCATATTTTATCAACGTCACTCTAAAACATAAATCAATAACTATAGGTACAAAGGAGTTATGCAAGAAATACTACTGACGCCAAGAGAGAACCCTATCTCAGAAAAATCATTATTTCTATTCTGCCGTGCAGCTTGGAGCTAGGACAAACCACAGACCAAAACATGCATGATTTTTATCCCCAAAAAATGCATGAAATACAGTAGTGTCACTTCAATTAATTATGAACATTCCTCATTGGCCATAATAATGTTATTATTTTGTGAAACTCAATCGACATGAAGTCTTGCGAGATTATTTAATTCCGTTTTTCGGTGAAACCTGATGGGAAACATATGACACAAAGACATTGGCATCACATGACATGAATCACATTTCCACAATGCCTACATGCCCAGGATTTATCCTATGGTTTTATGATTATCTGGGGCACCTGGTTTTAAGTTTTTCAGATGAAGGCTCTGAAGTGGATTATTGGGAATTGCTTATCGGCCACAATCACCTGGAGAGTGTCAGTGATCGAAACAAAAACAATATAATTGACATTGAAACCCTCATTACAATGTTTCACTTCAGAAAATATATACATTGTTTCCTATTGTAATAATGATTTTGTTCACAAAAATGCTATCACTGTGAAATACCAAGAAACAACTTGACATTGTGCCGCAACAAAACAGAAAAACAAGTTAATCAATTATGTGTTGTTCAGTGGGTAGCATGAGAACAAATAAAAGGCAAGTCCTCCATATCATTGTGTCGGGGTTGCTTTTAGTTAATCCTTGGATACTTCAAAGTTAGTTTACCAATCCAAAGCTGATTTACTGTGCTGTAATGGTAAAGTGCTTTTGTCAAGTTTGTTAACTCCGATTGGGAAGCACTTCCTAATCCTAAACTTAAAGTTTTTAATAAGAAATCTCATAATACTGTGTCACTGTTCTAGCTCATTGTGGATAGCACAATGCTTTTCCCACACTTAAAAAGTGTACTAGAAAAACAATTTTTTGAGGCGAGCAGATTGAGAATGTAAAAATTGTTGTAGCTCTGTGTAAAGTAGCAGCACTCCAACAAAAGGTAGGGGACTTGCCAGGGTTACCTACATGTGTTTTGCCTATTAAATGCATTATTGTAAGCCTGCCAAGGTATGTATGGGATATGAACTTTGGGTAGCTTCAAAGTTTAGGCAGAGAGCAGTTCATAATATGGAGCACACTTCAACACTACTGACAATCTGAATCTGCTCACGTCAAATATCTGTTTTTCCATCAGAGTTTTAAGCATAGGATTAGCACAATGCCTTCCCCACCAAGCTAAAGAGTGACAAAGCCTTTTGCAATTTGCACAGGAAAGTCTTTAAGCATAGGATTAACAAGTTCCATCCACTTTGAGCTGAAAATGACAAAAGCCTTTTACCACTCGAGTCACTGTACACAAGCCAACCTGGAATGAATAAAAGCCACCCTGACCCATGTTTTTCCCTGGTTAGAGCACTTTGGAGAGGAATAGCTTTGCCCAGATGTGGTGTTGTAGGGTGCTCCATAATAAGAGCTGCTCTCTGACTAAATTTGGGAACTACCCAGAGTGAGAAAGGTGAGAAACTAGCAAAAAGAGGCAGTATAAAGGTCAGCAACTAGCAGAAAGAGGCAAGATAAAGGTAAGAAACTAGCAGCAAGAGGCAGAATAAAGGTCAGAAGCTAGCAGAATGAGGCAGAATAAAGATTAACAACGAGCAGAAGGAGGCAAAATAGAGATCAGAAATGAGCAGAAAGGCAAAATAAAGGTCTGCAATGAGCAGAAAGAGGAAAAATAGAGATGAGAAATGAGCAGAAACAGGCAAAATATAGATCAGAAACTAGCAGAAAAAGGCAACATAATGGTCTGCAATCAGCGGAAAGAGGCCTAATAGAGATCAGAAATGAACAGAAAGAGGCAAAATAAAGGTAAGAAACGAGCAGAAGTAGGCAAAAAAAAGATCAGCAACGAACAGAAAGAAGCAACATAAAGATCTGATAAAGGTGAGAAAAGAGCAGAAAGTGGCAAACTAAAGGTCAGTAACAAGAAGAAAGAGGCAAAATAAAATAAATTAAAGGTGAAAACGAGCAGAAAGAGCCAGAATAAAAGTCAGCAATGAGCAAAATGAGGCAAAATAAAGGTCAGAAGTGAGCAGAAAAAAAGTCAGAAAACAAGCAGAGAAGAAGCAGAAGAGGGCAAAACAAAGAGCACTCAGACACTCACACCCACTTACAGACCCAATCAGACACTCTCACACCGACACACAGACACACTCAGAGACTCACACACCCACTCACAGACTTACTGAGACACTCATTCACTCACTCACACACTCACTGTCAAAGGTTAGTAGTTAAATTTAGGAAATAAAATTAAAAGAACCATAGAAATTCCCATTAAAAAACAAAGATTACAGGGGTGATTATAGATAGGAAATAACATTAAAAATGTAGAAATTCATTAACAAAACAGAGGTTACAGGGACATTATAGTGAGAATTAGACAAAATATATATATATATATATATATATATCACCAGAAGTCGTCCTCCAACCTCACTCCAGGGATGGATATACACACGAGGCAAACCCAGAAAGATGGTGTAATTATTTTATTTTGTTGTGCCCAACAACACCACCGCCACGACGCTTTTCAGCCCACGTGGGACCTTGATCACATGACATGTGCGAGGGGTCGCCACCTTTTAAAGTGCAAGTGCAAATAAGTACTTCCCTTTCTAAGTCATAGATATAGACAAAATACTGTGTTTTTATAACTGCATGAATGCTTAAACTTTCTGCACAATACAACTCTGTGCAAAGTATATGCTAAAATTCATATTTGAGAATTTGAAGCCTGGCTGTGTAAATGTTGTGTTAAGTTACGTAATATCTCCAGAACACAACTTGTTAATTCCGAGATATATACATACACACATATATATATATAAAAAAAATCTAAATTCATCTTAAACATAAATATATATTGTGCAACAACTATACATTCATAATTACAATGAATTATATCCACATTTGTAAAATATCTGTATAAAAATTGTATTATCTCAGTTTGTATTATTAACCATTATTATGCCTTGCACAAAATAAAAGCATTAATTGTCAAAAATTCTACATTTGTATGGCTGCAAAGATACAGGCAGTTAAAAATATGTAGGTTCTACATTATTCATGTCATAAGGTTGAACCAGCTGCCTGTGAATAGCTTTTGGGGACTTAGCAATACATTTTGGACAGTTCCCAAAGTGGCTCCGCTGCTTATTGACCTGCGGTTCTTTGACCTACTTAACAACTGCAACCATACTACATCCGACTCTAGGGGCTACTTAGAAAAGGGAGGTGTAAAACTTTGTGCTAACCCTGTGTTTAATTATAGTAAGAACAAAAATATAATACAGATTAAAATCAATAAATCTTCTTCTAGAGAGAGAGAGGTAACTGTACTGGATGTTTTCTAATTACTTATGTATATTGTCACGATTAATGGAGATAGGTATAAAAATCCTCACTAGTGTTCAAACCGTTAGGCACCTTGCAGTCTGATAAAACTAAGTGCCTTGTTTCCACCTTCCTCAGTTCAGCCTCCCGGTTACAACCTCTTCTTTGTGGTGGAATCGTATCAATGACAAAATACCTCAAGCCTGAGTCATTGCCATTGTGTACTTCTCCAAAGTGCCTGGCCACCGGGTACGCCGTGTCGCCGTTGTTGATGGCCGAATGTGCTGGAGCACTCACTTGTGCACCTGCAGCTTAGTGCTTTCCACATAGCACAGACCACAAGGGCACTCCAGCACATACACGGCGTACTCGGTTTTACAGGTCAACTTGCTTCGTATAGTTATTGGATTAGTACTCAGAGGAATTGTATATTGAGTTCTGCTTTCTCCAAATTTACAGGCCTTGCTAACTGAACACTTTATAAAACCTTTGCTGCTGCTCAACCAGTTCTTATTTACTTTCAACTCAGGACTGCTAGAAACCAAATGGTCAGCAAGTGATTTTGCTTTTTTGTAAGCAATGCTGGGCGAAGATGTCATTGTCTGTCCCAGTATTGGATCACTGGTGATTAGGCTCCAATGTTTAGTGATTATTCTGCGGATGTTTTTATGTTGATTGCTGTACCTCATGATTAGGCGACTTACATTCGTGGGTGCTTTAGTTTGAGTAGGCCGATTGGTTCTACTCAAAGATCTAATGGGATCATTAGCTTTCCATATGGCTTCATCTTCCATTCCTGGTTGATAGCCCCTCCTCAATAGTCTTGCCTTGCACTCAACTTGAGCCTCTGCACAATCCGTATCATCACTGCAAATACGTTTGATACGAAGCATTTCCCCGTAGGGAATGCTTTGAATCAAATGAGCAGGATGATGGCTTGTAGCATGCAATATCGCATTGCCCACACTAGGCTTGCGATATAATCTCAATCAATCAGGTCATTTATAGAGCGCACTACTCACCCGTAGGGTCTCAAGGCGCTGGTTTGGGGGGGGGGGGGGGTGCCGTTACTGCTCGAACAGCCAGGTCTTGAGCTTCTTCCTGAAGGAGAGGTGGTCTTGGGTCAGGCGCAGGTCGGTTGGGAGTGAGTTCCAGGTCTTGGCGGCCAGGTAGGAGAAGGACCTTCCTCCTGTTGTCGCTCTTCGGATGCGGGGGACGGCGGCGAGGGCGTGGCTGGTTGATCTGAGGAGGCGCTTGGGGGTGTAGAAGTTGATCCGGTTGTTGATGTAGCTCGGGCCTTGGTTGTGTAGGGCTTTGTGTGCGTGGGTGAGGAGACGGAAGGTGATTCTCTTGTTGACCGGGAGCCAATGCAGATCTCTCAGGTGTCCGGAGATGTGGCTGCGTCGGGGGATGTCGAGGATGAGTCTGGCCGAGGCGTTCTGGATCCGCTGGAGTCTCTTCTGGAGCTTGGCGGTGGTTCCGGCGTAGAGGGCGTTGCCGTAGTCCAGTCGGCTGGTGACGAGGGCCTGGGTGACCGTCTTCCTCGTCTCGGTGGGGATCCACCGGAAGATCTTGCGTAGCATGCGCAGGATGTTGAAGCAAGACGAGGAGACGGCGTTTACTTGTCTGGTCATGGAGAGGGAGGAGTCCAGGATGAAGCCCAGGTTGCGTGCGTGGTCCGTCGGTTTGGGTGCGGTGCTCAGGGCGGGGGGCCACCAGGAGTCGTCCCAGGCGGAGGGCGCGGAGCCCAGGATGAGGACCTCCGTCTTGTCCGAGTTCAGTTTCAGGCGGCTGGTCGTCATCCATTCGGCTACCTCTCTCATCCCTTCGTGCAGGTTGGCTCTGGCGGTGGCGGGGTCGTTGGTCAGGGAGAGGATCAGCTGGGTGTCGTCGGCGTAGGAGATTATGTTGAGGTTGTGTTGGCGTGCGATGGCCGCGAGGGGGCTCATGTAGACGTTGAAGAGGGTGGGGCTCAGTGAGGATCCTTGAGGGACGCCGCAGATGACTTTGGTGGCCTCTGACTTGAACGGTGGTAGGCGGACTCTTTGTGTTCTTCCGGCGAGAAAGGAGACGATCCATTCCAGTGCCTTGTCCTAGATTCCGATGTTGCCGAGGCGCTGTATTAGAGTGCGGTGGCAGACAGTGTCGAAAGCCGCGGAGAGGTCCAGGAGGATGAGGGCCGCTGTCTCTCCGTTGTCCATCAGAGTTCGTATGTCATCGGTGGCAGCGATGAGGGCGGTCTCGGTGCTGTGGTTCGCTCGGAAGCCAGACTGTGAGGGGTCGAGGGATCCGTTCGTCTCGAGGAAGGCGGCCAGCTGTTTGTTGACGGTCTTCTCGATGACTTTGGCCGGGAACGGGAGGAGCGAGATGGGACGGTAGTTCTTGAGGTCGGTGGGGTCTGCTGTGGGTTTCTTGAGAAGAGCGCTGAGTTCGGCGTGCTTCCAGCTCGCAGGGAAGGTGGCGGTGTCGAAGGAGGTGTTGATGATGTCCCGCAGGTGGGGTGCGATGACAGCGTCGGCCTTGTTGAAGACGTGGTGAGGGCAGGGGTCAGTCGGAGATCCGGAATGGATGGAGTTCATTGTGCGGATGGTGTCTTCGGTGCTGATTGGAGTCCAGGTGCGGAGGGTGGTGGTGGGTGGCGTTGTTGCGGTTGTGGCTTGCGTTGGTTGGTTGCTGAAGCTGTTGTGTATGTCCGCGATCTTGTTGTGGAAGTAGGATGCGAGGGAGTTGCAGAGGTCCTGCGACGGGGTGATGTCATTGTTTCCGGCGTTGGGGTTGGAGAGCTCTTTCACGATGTTGAAGAGTTCCTTGCTGTCGTGTGCGTTGTTGTCCTGCCGGTCCTTGTATGTATTTTTCTTGGTGGCGCGGATCAGTTGGTGGTGTTTCCGGGTGGCGAGCTTGAGGGTGGTCATGTTGTCCGTCGTTGGTTCCCTTCTCCAGACTTTCTTGAGGGCTCGACAGTTCTTCTTGGAGCTCTTGAGTTCGTCGGTGAACCATGGTGTTTTTCTGCTGCAGGGTCTGCTGGGCGGGGTTCTCAGAGGGGCGAGTTCGTCCGCGCCGTTGTTGATCCACTTCGTGAGGTTGTCGGCGGCCTGGCTGGGGTTCGCTGAGCTGGCGGGGGGGTGCTGGCTCAAGGAAGCGGTGAGCTGGTCGGCTGTGATCTTGTTCCAGCTTCTTCGGGCAACCTGTTGCTGGTGGTGGTGGATCGTCGTTCTTTTGAAGCTGAAGTGGACGCAGCTGTGGTCCGTCCAGTGGAGTACTGTTGCGTGGCTGAAGGTGACGTCTTTGCTGGATGAGAAGACGGCGTCGAGTGTGTGTCCGGCGAGGTGGGTGGGGGTGGTCACCAGTTGCTTGAGTCCGAGGTTGGCGAGGTTGTCGAGCAGGCTGATGGTGTTGCGGTCGCTGTTGTTCTCCAGGTGGAAGTTGAGGTCCCCCAGGAGGATGTAGTCGGCGGAGGGGAGGGCATGCGGGCTGACGAAGTCGGCGATGTCCTCGCTGAATCGTGTGCGTGGACCCGGGGGTCGGTAGATCAGGGTGCCTCTGAGGGTGGTCTTCGGGTTGGTGTGGATCTGGAAGTGCAGGTGTTCAGCGGTGGTTAGGGTGTCGTCGGTGTTGGTCGTGATGCGGATGGTGTCTCTGTGGATGATGGCGATGCCTCCTCCCGTCTGGTTGGCGGTGCGGTCCCTCCGGATGATCTTGTAGCCCTCCGGGATGGCGATGGCGATGTCTGGGGCTGAGGAGGCGTTCATCCAGGTCTCGGTGAGGAAGGCAACGTCAGGGGCGGTGGTGTCGAGGAGGTCCCAGAGTTCTACGGCGTGTCTGTGGACGGAGCGGGTGTTGAGCAGGATGCACTTGAGGTGGTTGCTGCTGATGTTCTGCTTGGCGAGTGCAGGTGCAGGGTGAGTCCAGATGCAGGTGAATTTGCAGGCGTGGCAGCTGAAGGGTCCGTGGGTGTGCTTCGGGGCGGCTCGATGACATCCTGGGATGCGACCGGTGTTGAGTGCGATGAGATCGGCGGCGGTGTAGGTTCGTCGGGTCGGCTTCCGTCGGTGGGGGCCAGGGGTCCTGGCCCTGGGCGCGGTCCAGGCGCGGACGGGCGCAGACGGGCTTACCTTTGGCACGCCTTCGGCGCACAATCGGCGCGCCCGCTGCGCGTCAACGCTGCGCGTTCGCACGGTCGCCATTTAAGGCGAAGTGCGCGGGTGGGCGGAGCAGCTGGGAGGCGGGAGCGGGGAGGGAACAGAATGAAAAAAGGGGCGGGGGCGGCGTACGCAGATCATTCTCCTGTACGTACATCTCTACGTCCAAAAAACATATCGAGCTACTGTTGATTTCACTGGTAAGCTTAAGGTTGAGGTCATTGTTGTTCATGTCTGCAATACATTTTTCAGCATCCCCCATCGACCCTTTCCAAATGATAAAAAGGTCATCTATAAACCTGTACCACCTAATGATGGTATTTTGCATGACCTCAGGGAATGTTGGTATGAGGACCTGTTCCTCCCAGTAGCCCATAAGCAAACAGGCATAACTGGGGGAGAAACACCCCTCACTTGCTGAAACACTTGACATGAAAACAGGAAGAAATTGTTCTCTAAGCACAGTTTGATCATACTTAGTAACATTCCATTGTATTCATAAAATTTCATAGGTCTCCTGTTTAAGAAATACTCAACCGCACGCAGACCATCCCTATGGTTGATGCTGGTATACAACGTTGAGACGTCCAGAGAGATCAATAAATAGTCCGCTATCCATTGTACACCTTTCAGTTTATCCAGCAAATCACCTGTGTCTAAAATAAATTAAGACAGGCCTCGAACATGTACTTACAAAAAAAAGGCAACATATTTGCTAGTGTTTTCCATTATTGAATTGCATGCCGAGGTTATGGGTCTGTCTGGAGGTTTCACACTGTCCTTATGGATCTTCGGGATAAAATATATTTGGGGCATCACTGGGTGTTCATTTTAAAAAAATGCATACTCCTCCATAGTGATCAAGCCCTTGCTCCTCAAACCCATCAAGTTGGTATAAAATGTGTTCCAGGCACCCTTCGCCTCTCCTCTGTTAGATTTTTTATAACAGTTCCTGTCATTCAGTTGTCCCAAAGCCTCGTTCATATACATTACTCTGGGCCACAAGATGACATTTCCGCCTTTATCGGAATGTCAAACTACCATATTGGTGTTGCTGCAAATTTTACTGATAAGCTGATTGTATGCCCGATCCCGGTATTGGTATTTCTTGTGGACATTGATTTCTTTCAAATGTAATTGTTTCAGATCCGATGCCACCTTTTCATGAAATGCATCAAGATTGTCTTTAATCATTAAAGGGCAAAAGGTTGATTTCGGTTTAAAATTGGCAGGCGCTGTAGCCATCACATTCTCATGAAATAAATTATCAGGTGTTTGTGTGTTTTCAGCCTGTATCGGCCATAAGTCATTGTACAATTCCACATTTCCTGCTAGCAAGGGCGGAGAACCGGAGCTGGGTGGTTTACTAATCCCTACAGCTTCCGCTCTGTTAGTTGTGTGATATTTTCGGAGCTTCAATTTGCGGACATATTGATATAAGTCCAACCGGGTCCCTGCATAATCAAAGTTACTCTTGGCACTATACGATAGACCCAAGGCTAGCAGATCCATCTCATTAGGTGATAGTTTGAAATTGGTAATGACAGTTTTAAAATCATCTGGAACAATGCCACTTACTTCCTTTTCCATTGCTTGCGCTGTTTCTTCGGTGCCACTTTTTGTTGTTCGCCATTTCTGTTTGTGGCACTTGCGCCTTGCGCTCCGTTTGAAGTTTGCACTTTGTTTCCATTGGCATTTATGGCACTTGATCGCAGGGTCTGTTTGCGGTCCTGGCGCACACAATCCAATTTTTGCGCCAGGGTAAACTTGCGAAACCCCACCCTTTGTGCCCTTTGCTGGTCACCATCAGGTTCGCTGTCCAAATTCGAGATTAGATCGGACACTGAAGATACTTCAGGTACTGCATCAGCCCCTCATTGTTCAGTATTGGGCACAGGTGCACAGATCTTTGTTTTTGCCTTCACGTTATCATATTTTCTTGCGAATGTGAAAACTTGTCCATGCTCGTAATCTAATCGGTCTCTTTGAAACTTGTAAGTTTTTCTCTTTTTGATGATCTCTTCTTCTTTATGTAGTGTAGCCCGCATCTCATCCCGATATTTAGGCACCAGGGGATCTTCTGATAACTTTTCAATCCCCCATTCAACTTGTCAATTTGGCTGAGTAATTTAACCCTATCCCTCTTGGCGTATTTGACTAAAATGTCCACCAAACGCCGAGAGGATTCTAGGTTACACTCAGCCCACTCGGAGAGCATGCCTGGGTCCGGGTCTTCATATGACGGTGCTAATATAATGCGGAGCCCCCGGGGTATTCGACCCACCTCCAGGTATTTACTCAATGAACGGTGTTCCCACCATTTTGCTTGCTCCACTTTGCTCGCTTTCTCTAGCGCTTAGAATAGTTCTTTTAATTTAGGCTGGCTGCTCTGAGGACTGCTCGGTCTTGGTTGCTGGATGGATTCACTAATCGCTGAATCTAGAAACATTCCCGCAGCTGCCTCCTCTCGATTCTTTAACATGTCAGCAGACATGGTGTTTGTTGGCCAAATTCGATAATTCTTGTGAAAAACTTAAATCGTAACAAGTAAAGCCAAATATTACTTGCCCGAGTTCTGCACACTTCTCAACGGGGCTCTCAGCGGCGCTTGTACTGCAATCCAGAGCGATTACAGGAAGTTCAGGATCTCCGGTCAGCCGACCTCTGACCCCGCTCCAACCTCGTCACTCCTCTGCAGCTCCTGGCACTTCCGCTGCCCCGGGGCAACCAAGGCAGCTTCTCCTCGAAGAATTGTTTGAAAACTCTGTAAACAGAGTTGCTGCCTCTCGCCGCACGGCCCAAAACTGAGAAAGGGTATTGCCAAATTTCGAGGAAGCAAGCTCGAAAATATTTCAACAGAAGTCGTCCTCCAACCTCACTCCAGGGATGGATATACAGACAGATGTTGCAATTATTTTATTTCGTTGTGCCCAACAACACCACCACCACAACGCGTTTCAGCCCACCTGGGGCCTTGTTCACATGACATGTGCGAGGGGTCGCCACCTTTTTAAAGTGCAAATAAGTACTTCTCTTTTCTGAGTCATAGATATAGACAAAACACTGTGTTTTTATAATATATGTATATATATATATATATATATATATATATATATATATTTATATATATATATTTATATTTATATATATATGCAAAAGAGAAGGAGAGAGCTCTGGGTAGTTCTCAAATTTAGGTGGAAAGCAGGACCTGTATGGAGCACTCTCAACACCAGCAACACTCTAGATCTGCTCACCTCAAATGTCTGCTTTTCTATCAAAGTCTTTAAGCATAGGATTAACACAGTGCCATCTATGCGGAGATAGAAAGGGACAAAGTCTTTTGCCATTTCTACAGCAAATTCTTTAAGCATAAGAGTAGCACAGTGCTGTCCATGCCGAGCTGTAAATTGACTAAAGCCAATTACTACTCCAGGCCCAGTATTACAGCTTTGAATTGGTAATATATCAACCAAGCCAACCTGAAATGAGTGAAAGCAACCCCCGACACAGTGTTTCACTCTACTTTGAGTTCTTCAGAGAGGTATAGCTTTATCTAGACACAAGGGAGCACCCAGTATAAGTCAAAACAATACCCTTTCAGGCATAGAGTGGTGCATAAATTATGCAAAAAAGAAGGGGAGAACTCTGGGTAGTTCTCAAGTTTAGGTGGAAAGCAGCTCCTGTATAGCACACTCGCATCACCAGCAACGCTCTAGATCTGCTTTTCTATCAAAGTCTTTAAGCATAGGATTAGCACAGTGCCGACCATGCAGAGATAGAAAGGGACAAAGTATTTTGCCCTTTCTACAGCAAACTCTTTAAGCATAGGATTAGCACAGTGCTATCCATGTCGAGCTGTAAAATTACAAAAGCCCTTTACCACTCCAGGCACAGTATTACAGCTTTGAATTGGTGAAATACCTACCAAGCCTACCTGAAATGAATAAAAGTAACCCCTGACACATGTTTCGCTCTATATATATCTACACAGATTTCTCCATAAAGGTAGCTGAAGCACAGCTTGAATTAGTAGTGCTTTATTGTTTTCCAACGCAGCAACTAACGTTCAATCTGATGTGATTCAGCAATTTACCCTTAATCATAGATCACCATATTAGATAATAAAGTGTCCACAACTGTTTTCATATACATACGCCACTCAGTAATTTCAAGGGCCTATGTTAGCCAGATTGCACTGTCCAGCAAATAAAAAATGTGAGTAAGCCACATTGAAGTGCAATATTTATTCTTTATCCATTTCTCTTTTATGTTAGTGCCACACATCGTGCTGTTTGTATTTTTGCTGTATTCCTTAATTTTCATGCACCTTTCATTCAAATACGCAAGAGGTAGTAACAATACTCCTCTTGCCTCCCCTAGGGTAGGCCCAGGATAGCACAGAGGGCAGGGTGCAATGTATTTAAAAACTAAAATATATATTTTTAAGTTTTACATGTCCTGGTAGTGAAAATCTTTTAAATTTGTTTTTCTCAACTACAAGGCCTATTTCTCGCTTTGGATAACATTGGAGTTGACTTATTACATATTATGAGTGTAATTTCCAAATGGGAAGAGATAACCAATGCATGATTGGCATCTCCAGAATCACAATTTAAAAACCTCACTTATAGTGAAGTCGGATTTTAAATTACATTTCAGAAAATGCCACTGTTTGAAAGTGGAAAAAACCTTGGATGATGTCCCAGACATCGGGTGCACTACAAGAAGATCACTTGAAGAAGAGTGTAAATAGTATACAATCAAATAGTGATCGAACGTACAAATACAGTAATCCCAAAGTAACATTATAACTAGTAAGCATTGTACACAGAATTGACATCAAATTGTGAAGCAACACATTGATAGTAGCTGGTTGATATATTTATTGAGCAGTCAAAAAACTTGATGTTCTTGCATTGGAGGAAAACAGACATTCCATATGTGTTATTCCCAATGCATTTCGTGCTTTAAAGAAAAAGCCCTTTGTCAGGGGAAACTATAAACAGGAAAATATATGTCACAATGCTAATTGTATGTGTATGTGAAAGTTGGCATTTTCCTGCCTTTGCCATTTAGTGCCTGTAGCCTGACTCTGGTCACATGGCTGGGTGTAGCTGACAGTTGGGCTTTGTGTATTCCTCCTAGATAGCAGTACAAAATAGGGAGCTTAGATGTGCCTGTATGGGCCATCAACGGCAAGATGATTGGGAATATGAATACACTTGAATATGCTGTGTCCTACATCCACAATAGAGTCTGC
This sequence comes from Lissotriton helveticus, assembly GCF_964261635.1. Classification (NCBI taxonomy): domain Eukaryota; kingdom Metazoa; phylum Chordata; class Amphibia; order Caudata; family Salamandridae; genus Lissotriton; species Lissotriton helveticus. Next base: position 1,290,224,470 of record NC_136065.1, read on the forward strand.
ATACTCCTTGTAGTTCATCTGAAGCCAGGAGAAGGAAGGCAGGATGCCCGGGCACTTCAAATGGAAACCTCCAGAAGCTTCTCCTCCACTTCAAAAGTACAACTGCGTTAAAATACTGAACCTCAGACACCACGACTTCAGAACACTTCTGGACCTGTGGATACTCTGCTTGGAAGAAGGACTGCTCTGCAGCTACAAGTACTACAACTCTGCTGAACTGACACTCTGAAGGAACTGGTGCCCTCAGGGAGGGCTGGGAACCCAAAGCAGCCCTGGAATTTGTTTTCAGACCTGACCACAACATAGTGGGGCTTTGAAAGTTCTCCTCCTAAGAAAATTTGGAGGGAAATGGTGCTTTCTACAACACATTTGTCATTATATATTCAATTGTGTAAGCTTTTAAAACATACTAAATGATGAAATGGCTATGCACCAGGATACAACGATCTTTGATTGTCTCACTATCACCCTCCAACAGTACCTCTCATCTCGCCATAGCTCCTCTCTCATCTATTTCATTTGTTTGTATAGCACCTCTCATACCATTGTAGGGCGTCGGAGTACTTTACATCACACCCACATAAAGAGACAATGAATCATATTTGTGTAATCAGTGTATAGAAAATGTTACATAATGCAAAGGGGACTACAAGGTGTTGGATTCACATGTCATCCGTACTGGTAGGCATTTTTTAAGAGTTCTTGGTCTGGAGATGCACAAACACAGAATTCATAACACAGTTGCTAGGGATGACTTTAATAATAACAATGTATTTCTACCCAAGCAAACCTTTTTAGGCAACATCAGGATCAGTGCTTAATTTGAGCCAGTAGCTTCCAGCATTCGGTAATGGCACTTAATTGTCAGCACAAGCACTTATCAGAGTTTGCCAGATGGTGGAGCTGTTGTCTAATTTGGAGACAAGGACCAAAAAAGTTGTGTATTAATTAATTATACATTAATAATGACAAATACCTGTCATCTAAGCCTTTCATAAAACTTTGGGGGTCTAGAATATTTGAATTATCATTTTTGTAGGAGTGTGTTGGTCAGCAATTGTTTTGGTAACTTAATAGGCAGTACTGGCAGGGACAATGGGTGGTTCAAGCTGCAGCGGCTTCCTGGCAAGAGCCTTGATCAGCATATTGAAAGACTGGGAAAAAACACAAATTTCTAACCTGTACTATGCAGTTTGCATGCAGCTCTTTGATGGCAGTTACCAGAAAAAAGCAGTAACTCACTGAACTACGCACATAAGATACTGTTCTTTGATATGAATACTACATGTTCTTTGCATCCCCCTCTGTGCTACCTAAGCAGAGTCAAAACTGCCACTCTCTCCAGAAGGTGAATTAATCACTAGAGTTATCTTCACACTTTTATTGTTGACTGAAAACTGCTGGATATACAAGACCTCTACAGTGCTTTTAAAACTGCTGCTCTGCCTTACAACCTGCCCCCACTAACAAAACCGCCCCCACCCTTCCAGGCTCCTAGGGAAACACCTAATGGCCGGTATGGCCAGTCTAGCCTTGGCTGCCTACCTGTACTGACCTGCCAACTTTTGCCCACTTGCCTGAGTGAGAGGGACTGCAACTCAGAACCCAGAGTGACTCCAAGGGCTAGTTATCTGTCTTCCTGACCTGAAGTCTCTGGAATATAACAGGCTTCTAGCAACCTTACATCTGCACCTGGACTCTGCCATCTGTGGGTCTGTCCTGCCAAGCTGTGCCCCCCAGTCCTGGACCCGTGGAAGTGGGCTTTCGGGGCTCTGTCAGCCTCTGCGGGTCCAGAGGAATCAATGCTTCTCCTCTGCTGCACAGCACAAACCCGGGGTTTGGGCCCATCGTAAAGACCTGCATTGCAGCTCTTTAGAACCCTTGCATTGCTCCGACTGCACGATGCATCCTCGTTGCAGGCCCTCGCATATCTCGTCATCGGCTGCCTTATTGATGACGCCAGCTCCGCATCACGCTAAACAACGTTTACCGCAAATTTTCCGCGTTGTGATTCTGCATACCATTACTCCGCAAGTCGGAACAACGACTTTGCGGAGGGGGGAAAGGTGTTGGATTTAAAATCCAACACCTTCCATAGTATCCGCACTGACTGGAGTTGGAATAGTAAATTATACTATTCCAACATCCAGCGCCCCCCCTCCGCAAGTCGTTCTTCCGACTTGCGGAGTAATTGTATGCGGAATCACAACACGGTCGTTGTAACGACCGCGTTGTGATTCCCTGCGGGAAGAAATACCGCGGCATTACGTCACACATTCCCGCATCGCAGCTAGGGGTAGGTGATATATTCCCATCCGCCGGCAGAGCTCACAGAGGTTTGCTCACTCAGCATTATGCATATAATGTGGAGTTCTGCCAAAGTAAGTTGGCAGTACAAGCGAGAATTGGTGTCCCATAGTGAGATGTTCGCAAAGCGGGCGGTCAGAAGTGGTCGGGAAAGTTTGCGGTGAGAAAGCTGTCACTCGAGTAGAAAACCTACTTGAGCAGCAACAGCATAGAAGCAGCACCCTCTGGCGTGTGTCCTGTGGTGGCACTCCTCATGCCACAAATCTGTTTAGCTACTGCAACATGCTGATTCCACTCACTCTTGGAACTCTGTGGAATCTTGTGGAGTTTTCATGTGACTCCAAGGAATTCCGCAAAGTTAAACTCTGTGTGTTCTGCCCATCCTTATCTGCAGCCTCTCAGCTCTTCGGAACCCACGCATCGTCCCAACTTTGCACCGCATCCTCAATGCCAGACTTCACATCACAAGCCCCATTGACAGGATTCTCAATAATGACACAGACCTTCACATGGCAGCCTTGCTGCATTTCGGAACAAACACATCACTTTGACTTCGCTACGCATCTTCCACGTGGGTCCACACAAAGCTCCTCAAACCAGGATTTAAGGTACTTTGTGCAGCAGGCCTAACTGGGTCCTTGCAGCTGGCCAGAACTCCATCGTGGTCAGCCTGAACTTGTCATTTTGTCCCGGTCCAGCACAACCAGATATCCACAGTTAGACACTTGGGGGCATATTATCAAGGGGGTTTAGATCCGCTTTTTGGGCTTTAAAAGCCAAGATAGCGGAGATAAAATTATCTTCCTATTACCTAGCTGTTGCTAACACCAGTTAGCGACAGCTAGTAGGAGATAGCGACCATCTTGGGCCCCACTTTGCATGTCAGTGATATTTATCACTAATGACATGCAAAGTGGGCGTGCCAAGATGTTAGTGACTGGAAACAGTCGCTAACATCGCTATCTCCTATTACCAACTTATGGAGGTATTCGCGCTAAGCGCGAATATCTCCAAAAGCTAACACCTGCCCTGAGCAGGTCTTAGCCATGTTATCCAATGGGAGGTGGATAACATGGCTAAGAGCATTAGCTCGGTAATGCGTGAATATCGCTGACTTTTCAGCGATATTCATGCATTGCGGACGATTTTTTATCGCACTTGCGATAAATCTTGGTAATACCAAGGTTTATTTGCGATAAAAATCGCTGCAGCTCAGTGGTAAATTTTTGTCTCTAACCAAGCAATAGCGATAATTATCGCTATTGCTTGGTAATATGCCCCTTGATTCTTTAAAATTGAATATCTCCGGTTCTACTGATTTCATATTTGTTGTTTTGGACTTTTTTATTTATTAAAGAAAGTTCCATTCTCCTAACTTGGTATGGGATCCTTTTTTGTGTGGTGTTTTCACTCTTTTACTGTTTGAAGTTTTGCACAAATACTTTACACATAGCCGCTAGGTAAGCCTGACTGCTCTGTTCCTAGCTACTAAGGGACTGGACACAGGTGAATTTGGGATATACTTGTGCCTTACCCTGGCAGGGATTGTGGTTGCTGCTTGACCAGGGCTCACACTCCAGTCAACCAACAACCCCATTTCTTACACATAAGCAGTGCATGTCAAGGGTATCAGTTATAGCACCCAATCCCCCTGCTGCAGGCCAATGCCCACAACCTAAACATTCACCAACTTCCTTTTTTATCAATTGTTTTGCCGCAGACTTACCTGGTACCTGCAGCAAGAGTCCACTAGCTGGCGTTGTCTTCCTTTGTACTCTGGCAAAAATAAAAGTATTTGACCATGGAGGGAGTCTCACAAGGTCAATGGGTCAATTTACTCCTACCCTGACCCCTTATACCTTTTTTCTGTTTTTAATTTTCAGGATACAGGCATCAAGTCTCCATGTTCTGTAATGGTGCTCACAGCATTTCTCTTCATGTTGCGGCTAGCCAAGCAGAGCACAAGCTCCCACAGGACTAACAGGAGCTTTTCGCTCTTCGGGGAGCAAGACTGCTGATTGGGAAAAAATGCCCCCTGGGCCAATAAGATCGTTCTATTAGTTAAAGTTGCATGCCTATAGGACTCCCGCCTGGATAGTCATTCATTTTGCAACTTAATTTCTCAAAACCCTATTGAACAAATTTACACCACATCACAAAGCAGAAGCTTTCTGGGTAAAGATCTATCTTTCTGCCAACTGTGGTGTAATTCCATTCAGTCATTTGGGCTGTAGCAATTTTCAAAAACCCAATGGAGATGTATGGGGAAATTGTGTTTTGGGAGCCCCCTTTTTTCTCAGGACCTGCTTGTCACAGATCACCCTGATACTCTCAAGGAAGGATCTGCGGTGAATGAACTTTTTAAAAAAATGTTTCATTTAGATTTGTTAGACAGCACCAAAGTGATAAAGGTATTAGCAAACCAAAAATACCATTTACTATGGTAACTAGTTCCTAACTACAACTATGTAGAGGCGACCGACAATGTGCAAGATATATATTCACACATTCATTGGCAGGATATTCATCCTTCCTTTGACCTAAAGACTCTAACACCAGCTTCCGATTTGCACAGGCCAAGACTCCATTGGCTGCTTACTCATTGGCATTTCTACCTTTGACGCAGATCCTTATATTTTAAAGAACCTCTGTAGGTGTCATGTAATCCAGAAAATGACATCAATAAAATGCCTAATGCGATATCAGTCTGGAACACGTGTCTTATCTGTATTTCTAGGTTCCAGGAACAACATGAACCGTGTGGCCTGAATTGAGGTATTTTTACTATTTTTGTTTATGCTAATGTGTCTAAGACTACTATATTGATGCACACATAAGAGATAAGAGCGGTGATCAACAGTATAAAAGGCTCATCAAGTGAGCACTTCGATAGAGAGGTCCTTTGCTCCTAATTATCACACAAGATTCTGCCAGAAGATCCTGAAAGAGACCACCAGATTGCCATACTGCAGCATCATCCAGTCCTGTGCTGAGAGCTGATTATCTATCAATCAATCAATCAGTCAATTTATAGAGCGCGTAAATCACCCGTGAGGGTCTCTAGGCGCTGAGGAGGGGGGGGAAGTTACTGCTGCTCGAAGAGCCAGGTCTTGAGGTGTTTCCTGAAGGCAAAATGGTCCTGGGTAGTTCTGAGGTGTGCGGGGAGGGAGTTCCATGCTTTGGCCGCCAGGTAGGAGAACGATCTTCCTCCGGCGGTGGTTCTGCGGATCCTTGGGATGGTGGCGAGGGCAAGGCTGGCTGAGCGGAGCTGACGGGTGGGCGTGTAGACCGAGAGGCGGCTGTTGAGGTATTCGGGGCCCATGTCGTGGAGTGCTTTGTGTGCGTGGGTGAGGAGCCTGAGGGTGATCCTCTTGTCTGATGGAAGAAGAGCTGAACCCAGTGTGGAAACTTGGGAGAGATCACTGTTAGCATGAGCGAAGCCATTTTGCTTGTCGCATCCATTTTAGTTAGCCATGTGATTGCCTTGTGCTTCCCCGTCTTCGCTGTTGCCTGCTTCTCTATTACGCCTGAGTCATCATCTGTAGTTAATTCCTTCAGCACTGAGCCTGAGCACTGCGCATGCTCAGAAAGGCTTGTAGCTGCTAGAATGCACCTGTTACAGACTTAACTGTCAGGTTATTTTAACTGATGTCAGCAACTATGTAACTTCTCCCACTCTGTTGACTAAGTGATTCTCATGTACCCTTGTATGTGAATAGCTATTCGTGTGTACACTTGTAACGCCTCTTTTTGAACCTCCATGCTTACACTTCAACTATCACAGTAAATAGGCACCATGGTTTCTGTACTCCATGTACTGCCTCATAGATTGCCTGAGGGTTATGTATCAATGTAGTTCCACTCATTAGTGTTAATAAACTATTTCTTTAATATTACAGCTTCCGTGCCAATCTCTATTTTTTCAGTCTAAAGGACCAGTGTGCCAAGAAGGGCGAACCACTGCACTGGTGAGCCTCTGAAAGGCTCACTCCCACACCTGCTGAGTATTATTTTTTTCAAGTGAACACTCTGTCCCCGCTACTGACAACTACACCTTATTTCTGTAAATAGTTGTGCAGTGTGCTGAGTCCTAAAAACCCTAAATGGAAGTTACTCTACTTCGTGCTCTCATATTATAACTCTTAGAAGTGGTACCTAGGGTGTTAGGTTGCCAAGTGACATTTCAACTATGGAAGAAACGTTCATATTATTCTTGTTGTTAATAATGCATCAGGGCTGTTTTAAAAATATTCTGTGTGGTTATTTTACATGTGCTAAGCAACAGGCTGAGACCATTGAAATAAAACACTTGTACGTATAAAGTATTTTGTCTCTAAGAGCATAACTTGTGTATGATATTCTAAAGCGCAACATTGGGTTGAATTCCTACTGCGTCCCTGAACCCTTTCTTAGGGACAGTTAGTAACGCAGAAAACGCAGAAACTATATAAGCTATGAAATCAGCAGGGTTGTGTCCGGCTACAACAACCTGTACTTTCACAGTGTAGCTTTGGTGCACTATGTTCAGGTATCCGTGGGTGGGAAAGAAAACCCTGTAGAGTCAAACGAGGGTCTTAGTTTACACACTTTAGCACATATAAAAATTGGTTGGTTAATAGTATTTAATTGCTCCTTTAGTAATGGCAAGAAATCGTCCTAGTGTGGGAAAATAAACATTGTAAGCACAGAACACTGTCAATAAAAGTGTACTTTCTTTCTTTATATAGCTCTTGTTAAAACTAGTCTAAAGGGTCATGGTACTAAAATGAAAAACTAATTTTAGAATGAATGCTTTTAATTGTATTTATATTGTGCTTTATATTTAAAATGTGAACTTATCATAATACATATTTCTGCTTAAATTATATTTCAAATATTAGTACATTATTTCGAAGAAAATATACATTTATCAAAACGGTGACCACGCTATCCGCCGTCTCAAGCAAACGTGGTATTTATTACTTTGAGTATTTCAGGAAATACCGTTTCCAGGTCATAGCTGATGAAATTTGCCACAGGAAAAAGCGGCCAGTATTTGGAAATTACTGACCTAAATTGGTAACACCAAATATCCGGAAACGACCATTTCGAAGGGGACAGCTTGTGATCCCAATGTAATTCTGCATCCTAAAACTACTGATACCTGCTGTATCTTTCATTCGGATGTCAATCACTGCATATGGTTTCCTTTTGCAGTTGGAATGATGGCTTTGTCATGGAGCACTGTACTGCTCGCTCGTAGAGATAATTTTTTGTTGCCAGTTGAAAGTAAAAGATCAAAGTAATTTAAAAACATTGCATGTTCTAGTATGTATTGAATGTATTGCCTTTAAGAGGATACACATTGCCTATCAAATGCCTCAAGACCTGGAGGCAGATAAACTAGTATACAGAAGCATGTATGTGTGATTGCTGTTCCTAGTAAGTCATGGAAGTCAAGAGGCACTGCACTTTTTCATCATATTATAGCAGCCTTTATTGGACCAAATCAGAATCATGAGTTCAGAGAGCTTATGGTCAATAAGTCGCAAAAGCACCCATGAGGAACATGGAGAGCAGGCTCGTCAATCAACGACTGCTCGTATTTGCTCACTCGCTGAGACATTTTAGAGCGTTTACTTCCTTTGATGTTAGTGGGACTTTTTAGATGAAGCATAGAGTCAGCGTGCATGCGCTGCTCTAGGGTAGACTTGTTGTAGTGGAGTATGTAATGGAAGCTCCTCCCACTCTCTGCCCATATTTGCCATTGCCTTGTGTCAGTGTCCTTCGTAAATGCTGGCGTCTGATTCATAAACAGGCTTGTTGGTCCCTCCTTAGTACCGCCTTGTCTCCATTTGTACCCTCCTATGGCAACTGGACCTTTTACTTGTGTTCTTTCGATATTGCCTGCATTAGCCCTTCTGGCTAACTCTTTGACTAATTAAATTCAAAGAGCACTGGTGGGACTCTAGCTTTAGCAGTGGCCGCCATATTTGCAGTGCGCTGTGCGTGCTTTTACTTTTGCTTTTTGGCGTTGGCTTAACTTTTAAATATCACCCCCTTGCCCCCCTCCTCCACACGTACGCCGCACAATGCGCGCTCTGTGTTGATTACAGAAATCTCCAGATGCTTCCTCCATTGTTCCCTCCTCCCTCCCCCCCCATCCATGCCCTTAGTGTAGCTTGTTTTTTTTATTTGTATTGACATACGCGATCTCTATCCTTCATGGTGTTTGTATTTGCTTTTACAATATTGGGGCAGGCCTCACACTCCACAGCACATACACGTTGCTGCCTCTTCGCCGGTTTCAGACCGTGCGCCTGCCACTGCACAACACCGCCTTCACCAATTTCATATCAAGGGGGACGAGGAAGAGGACGGATTGGTAAACCTCCAGAGGGGCGGTCACAGCGTGATGAAACTAGTTTTAAAATATGTCAGACGTTTGCACACATATTGAACAATGAAATTGCACTAATCACACCCGCTTGTGATCCTAATGTAATTCTGCATCCTAAAACTACTGATATCTGCGGTATCTTTCATTTGGATGCCAATCACTGCATAGGGTTTCCTTTTGCAGTTGGAATGATGGCTTTGTCATGGAGCATTTTTTGTTGCCATTTGAAAGTAAAAGATAAAAGTAATTTATAACATTGCATGTTCTAGTATGTATTGAATGTATTGCCTTTAAGAGGATACACATTGCCTATCAAATGCCTCAAGACCTGGAGGCAGATAAACTAGTATACAGAAGCATGTATGTGTGATTGCTGTTCCTAGTAAGTCATGGAAGTCAAGAGGCACTGCACTGTTTTTATCATATTATAGCAGCCTTTATTGGACCAAATCAGAATCATGAGTTCAGAGAGCTTATGGTCAATAAGTCGCAAAAGCACCCATGAGGAACATGGAGAGCAGGCTCGTCAATCAACGACTGCTCGTATTTGCTCACTCACTGAGAAATTTTAGGGCGTTTACTTCCTTTGATGTTAGTGGGACTTTTTAGATGAAGCATAGAGTCAGCGTGCATGTGCTGCTCTAGGGGAGACTTGTTGTAGTGGAGTATGTAATGGAAGCTCCGCCCACTCTCGGAGGACGGATTGGTGAACCTCCAGAGGGGTGGTCACAGCGTGATGAAGCTAGTTTTAAAATATGTCAGATGTTTGCACAAAGATTGAACAATGAAATTGCACTAATCACACCCGCTCTTACCCCAGCCTTGCCCTTTCTACCCGACTCCTTCAGTCAGGGCGTGCTTTAGCATTGGTGGCGCCCGGTGCGATAATCTCTGTTGGCACCCCCAATGCCTTCTTCTCCAAGGATCCCCTCACTGTCACTCCCCAACGGTGTCCCTTATCACTTCCTAGACCCTCTCACACTTTTAGGACTACTCACTGCAATGTAGGGTATCAATGCATTAATTACATCAAACACACATAATATAAAGAGACAGTGAATGGCACAGCTGTGGCAAATCACTTCCCCCATCCTCCTTATTTTTGCCTTTAGAAATGTAAAGAAGGTCATCTGGAAAGTTCTCTACTCTCAATGGAATACACTGAACAACAGGATAATTACATGTGTACACATATTAAACTGTGATGAAAATCAATGGCCTATGCAAGCAATCACACCAGCAATTCGATCCAGAGGCATGCACTCACATACAAGTGTACAGTCATACTCAGGGGCCTTTTCTGATGCACTGGTACAGTATTTTACACAGCCAGGCAATTAGTATATACTTTACCATCAGCCATAACCATACACATGTATAGCACAGAAGCCTCCAAATGAGCATTCAAGCATTACAGATTAAAGTGTTCTGTAAAATCCAAAAAGGTAGTGACGTTCTCAATGTTTTCATAAACACCATTAACTCAAGATGACATTTGTAAGCCTTTGAACAATTGAACTGGCGGTGCACACCGATTTAAAGGCATACAGTGCACTCAGATATAATTTCTACATACAGACACGTGTCTCAGAAACATACATAAACACTGATTTGCCTAAGCATAGAGTCACACATTCAAAGAAAGATGGAATATATGTACCTGAGGGCACATCGTAACACACTCATTCACACAACTTCAAAAGGGATTTCCTTTTACATAATTACACAACATAAATAAACAAATGTTCCAGGAGCTATAGCTAGCCCTTACAATGATTCACTCTTCTGCAATGGGATGCAGTAGGGGCTTATTTTTAACTCCACTTCCTTTCACTCAGTAATCCCTTATTCCCAGCACGTGTTGCCCAGGAAGATAGCAGCGCTGCAAAAACATACTGCTGCAGAATGCGCAGACAGCTGCCCTACATGGAAATGGGGCGGTTTACAGGTGGGCTGGGGAAGAGTCGGAAAACAAACAAAGTTGCCAAGGGCAGTCAATGCAGTATTCCCTTAATGTTCATCGTTGTGCAACTTCTACATTCCAACACGGACACCTGTTTTTTAAGTTGCACCTTGATCTGTTGCATACGCCGTAAATTGCAGGGCCAAATAAGTACCACTATACATGAAGGGCTCGGCTCCCCTGTGTGAATGAGTAGCGCATTTGGATCTGTGCTTAGTGGTTCTTTGGCTAATTGGCTCTGACAGTGCCCTGGTCAGAAAGGCATATAAAAACACTCGCATGCGTTTCACTTGTGCCATCAATTCCACTTGGGGACTATCAAAGGACAGAAGACTTGTCCGAGCAGCAGTGCACTTAGTACTAAACATGATATAAACGTACCTGCTGCACCTCAGCCACAGTTGCCTCGCCTGCTCTAGTGGCAGTGCTGTGCTCTCTGCTATGTTAATGTGGGTCCCGGGTGCCATGCTAACCTGTGGTCCAAAGCCGAGGGCCAGGAGATGGAAACTGAATACAGTGACGGCTGCTGTCACTAAAACTTGGTGGGCAGCATGGGACCTTGTGGGAGAAGAGGGAGTACTTAATTGCAGCTCCAGGACTCCACCTTGATGCTCCTCTGCTCCAACTGCCTCAGATTGTGTGAACTGTTCAGTTTTTAAGCCCTGAAAATCAGGCCCTCTCACTGCACCTTGGCCTCCATGAATTGCAAGCATCAAGCTGGGAGGTCTATTTTGTAGTGCCAGGAAGTCTTCCGTAATTGGCAGGACCTATTCAGCCTGCCAAAATGAAACAAAGTAATTGTTAGCGTTCCGCAAGGCATGCTTCTTAGTAGGCGCATGGTCAGCGACTAGCTGCCGCCTCCCCCCCCAATCCGGCACCCAACACCCAGGAACGTGGACACGAGACGTCTTTACTTTTTGGAAGGCGGGCGCTAGTCGCCCGGCCGTATTTATTAAAGTATGAAATTAAAAGGTTTTAATTGCATGATCAACAATGAATACAAAAATCAGCAGGACATTCAGTTCACATTCTTATCAACAAGTTTGAGAGCCTGACCTTAACAAAACTCTAATACATGTTGTTCCTAACTTAGACTAAGCATCCTAACTTGATTTTTGTACATTTCTGGCCATATGGCAGGGTCACTACCGGTGTCAAGTCCTACAAGCTGCGCCTTCCCCCTAGAAGTGCGCATGCGCAGTGTTACCCCGGGAATTGCCCGGTCTACGCCCTAAACTCCATTTACCCACTAAAGGAGGGCCCTTACTCTGCGCCGGTGGCGTCATGAGTCCACTCGCGCGGGGTGGCTACCAGCCTAAGGAAAGCGCGAACTACTCCTACCCGCGCTCCTTTGCCTATTACCTTGCCCCTGGAGTTGTGGGAGTGGCCCGCAGGCCCCTCCCCCTGGGCGGGAACCTCCATAGGATGATGCCCGCCCCCTCAGACCTCAAATATGTGCTCACCGATAATGACCTTACCGCATGCCCCATACCTAATAAATACGACGACCTATGGGAAAAATTCTAAAGGACAGCTACACTGGCTAATAAATAACAGCATCAACGTATAACTAAAGGGGAAAAAAGGCCTAACGACACATGGCATTAAATTACAATTCACTTACATATGTTACACTAAATAACAGTACCAACGTATAGCTACAAAGGGAAAAAAGGCCTAAAGACACATGGCTTCAAATACAATTCACTACACCCATAATTAGCTAAAAAAGGGGAAAAAATTCCTAAACAAACTTATCACAAAATACAACAACAGATCCGCCTCTCCTGTGGACGGTACCTTTGAAATTTACCATTGAACCAGACATAAAACTTACTCAAAACTTTGTTCCAAGGGATGGTGGGTGGGAAAACAAAGAGGCCCCGAACGCGGGGCACAAGGTACAGCGGGGGAGCGTCCAGGGACAAGGGGGTCTCCTGGGCGCTCCCCACCTCTTATTCCCGAGGGGCCGGTTGGCCCCTCCTATTGCCCGTCCCCCCTGACCCGGAACCACTAAATTGGATCCGGGTCAGGACGGCCGCCGGCCAATCGGCGGTGGGCCGCACCCCGGGGCACGCCCCCACCGCCGAATGACGAAAAGGCAACAGGGGGGGGCGGCGGTCGCCGCGCCGCCATGCGTGCGTGGGGGCCGAGGGCCCCCCCTTTTCACATGGTCAGCGACTAGCTGCCGCCTCCCCCCCCAATCCGGCACCCAACACCCAGGAACGTGGACACGAGACGTCTTTACTTTTTGGAAGGCGGGCGCTAGTCGCCCGGCCGTATTTATTAAAGTATGAAATTAAAAGGTTTTAATTGCATGATCAACAATGAATACAAAAATCAGCAGGACATTCAGTTCACATTCTTATCAACAAGTTTGAGAGCCTGACCTTAACAAAACTCTAATACATGTTGTTCCTAACTTAGACTAAGCATCCTAACTTGATTTTTGTACATTTCTGGCCATATGGCAGGGTCACTACCGGTGTCAAGTCCTACAAGCTGCGCCTTCCCCCTAGAAGTGCGCATGCGCAGTGTTACCCCGGGAATTGCCCGGTCTACGCCCTAAACTCCATTTACCCACTAAAGGAGGGCCCTTACTCTGCGCCGGTGGCGTCATGAGTCCACGCGCGCGGGGTGGCTACCAGCCTAAGGAAAGCGTGAACTACTCCTACCCGCGCTCCTTTGCCTATTACCTTGCCCCTGGAGTTGTGGGAGTGGCCCGCAGGCCCCTCCCCCTGGGCGGGAACCTCCATAGGATGATGCCCGCCCCCTCAGACCTCAAATATGTGCTCACCGATAATGACCTTACCGCCACAGGCCAGCATTGTTAACCGACGATCTGGCCTCCCCCCTCTAACCCCTACTTATGGAAGCCTCCTACTGCAAATCCCTCTAGCCAGGCCCAGATATTGTCAGACCACAAGACATTCCCTTCCTGAGTTAAATGAACCCCGTCCCTCAAGTAATACTTGTCGCCCCAGATACACCCATGAGGTATTGACTGTAACAAGGGGGATCGAAACAACCTATCCAACCGTGTGTTGATCCTCTTTACCGAGTGATTCAACGCCCTGACCGAATGCCCCCCCCGCCACTGTAGTCGAGGTATGAGTTGTGACCATACTAGTGTGCACCCGGGGCAGGTCCTAGCCATCCAACCCGCCGTTGAAATAATCTCCTCAATCAGAATGCGCCTACCCAGTGTTGCCAAATCATTCTCCCCAAGGTGAAGTATCACCACTGACGGTGGAGAGTGCTGGCGTGCTAAAAGACCTTGGAAGAACCCCCTGAACTCGTGAAGACACAACCCCCCTCTGCCAAAGAACGTGATGTCCAACCCTAGTTGTGCCGCCCTTTCCCTCTTGTCACCTGACAGGAAGACACATTCTGCTCGCTTCACATATGAATGACCAACAATCCAGACATTGTTCTTCCTTATCTCCTGGTCGCCGCTCCGTGCTGATGAATGTTGCCGGTGCCCGACGACAAATTCCCCCCCTGCGTAACAGGTCTGAGAAACTGTAAGAGAGCGGAAAGAGACCAAGCGTGAGTGACAAGTAATCATAGCATGTCAATCCGAACATAACGTTTATAGCAGTCTGAAGACCATCTCCCAATTGTCTTCACTCTTTCCACCGGGAGGCCCCCCGCCACCGCCTCAGTTGCTGCCCCAATCCTGAAGGAATGACAGCTAAAATCTTTGGGGTCAAGACCGGCTTCCCTAACCCCCATCTCCAGCACTTTCCTGAATTGATACCTGGTCAAGGGGCTCCCGTCGGCGTGACAGAGCAATGCCCTGCCCGTTGAACCTACCAACAGTCCGTGGAATAACTCTACGTGCCTCACCGGGCAGCACGGGTTGGCGGGGGCCCGTTGTAGAACTATGGTGTGACCCCTAGCTTCTTGGTCGGTTTTTGATTTTTGTATATTCACCCACATGGTGTCCCCCCTTATTGCTACACCAGCCTTTTGCAGGCCGCCCAGTAGGTCTGACTTGGAACTGGCCACAAGTTCGCTAATTCTCAGCGCCCCATAGAATGCCAAGGAGAATGCCGCCTTAAAAAGAAGCACCTCCCACTCCGAGCTACAAACAGTCCCCAGTGTGCCCAGTAAAGCTGTTAGCCGGGCCAATCCAATGGGCTTTCTCTTATCCTTCTGGTGTCTCTGAATACGGCTCCATCCCCTTAAAGCCTTACGTATCATAAAGGTATTAGTGGGATCCGGGAAGCCCCTAGCTTGAGCGAAGAATGACACCGCTGCCCTATGTCTGGTCGCAGCTGCCACCGAGCGCCCCTCCTTATGCATCCATTCTAAATAGGCTGCAAAGCCATCCTCCTCCGCCCAAAGCGCTTCCCACTGTGGCCCCAAGAAAGAACAATAAGACAGAAACGCCCCTTCGTAAGCCGTCTTGGTCCTGGGGGCTAGGCTAGCGACCACGAGGTCCTGTAATCTGGGGCGCCAATCCGCCAAAGTACTGCTGGGAAGTGTGCTGGCGAGGGGTCTGCTGTGGGAAGATACTCCCTGAAAACCTGCATTTTGAAGCGAGAAAGGGAGTCAGCCGCATTGTTTAGGACACCAGGGACATGTTTGGCTCTAAAATTAGCATTCAGTTTAAGGCACCGCAGTACAATTTCTTTAATCAGACGAAGTAGGAAAGGACACCGCGCCCCCTGCTGGTTGATACATTCTACCACCGTCATGTTATCTGACCAGAACACCACTGATTGGTTACATAGGTGTTCGGGCCAGACCATCAGTGCAACCCATATTGGGAAGAGTTCAAGGAAGCCAATGTTGCTGAGCAGACCCCATGTCTTCCATTCTTCTGGCCACTGTTGAGCGACCCACCTGTTCCCTAGGATGGCGCCAAAGCCCACACTACCGGCCGCATCAGTCCATAGTCCCAACTCCGCCGATGTTGTGAGCGGGCCGGGCCAGACCACCCTACCGTTAAAATCCTCCAGGAATGCCATCCAAATAAGCATATCCTGGCGAATTTCAGACGATAGGCGCGTGCGGTGGTGCTTTTCCCTCAGCCCCCTCATCGCGTGGGCGATGGAGCGAGAGAAAGGGCGAGCCATGGGGATGATTCTCAGTGCGAAATTCAATTGCCCTACCACCTCCTGTAATTGCTGCAAAGTGACCTTCTCCTTCCGGAGGCATAACTGTAGCGATGTCCTGAATTTGCACACCTTGTCCTTAGGTAATCTAAAACAACCCTCCATTGAGTCAATCTCGATGCCAAGGAATTCTAAGCAGGTGGTCGGGCCCACCGTCTTCCCGGGCGCAAGAGGGACCCCAAAAGCCCGCATGAGCACGCAAAATTCCTGCAATGCCAGTGCGCACTCCTGCGATCCCGCTGTACCGAGGAAGAGGAAATCATCTAAGTAATGCATGACCCCTTGGTGGCCCGTCACTTGTCTCATGGCCCATTCAAGAAAGGAACTAAACATCTCAAAGTAGGCGCAAGAAATAGAACAACCCATAGGCATGCATTTGTCCATGTAGAACCTATCCCCAAAGGTGAAACCTAAAAGGTGCTGGTCCGCCGGGTGGACTGGGAGGAGGCGAAAGGCTGATTCTATGTCTGATTTCGCCATCAGCGCCCCGGGTCCCGTGGCCTGTAATAAGTTAACCGCCTGATCAAAAGAGGCGTACTTAACACTACAGATACCCTCGTCAATGGCATCATTCAGTGACGTCCCCCTAGGTGCTGACAGGTTATGGATCAATCTGAATTGCCCCTTCTCTTTTTTAGGGACAACTCCCAGTGGGGAACACACAAAATTGGGTACTGGCACTTCAGAAAAAGGGCCAGATATCCTGCCTAATGCAAGCTCCTTGTCTAGTTTTGCGGCCACAACAGCCGGATTGTGCTTGACCGACAATTGATTTCTACAGTGCGCACTGCCTGTGTATCCCCCAGCCGGGATCCTAAAACCCTTAGAAAAACCCTCTTGGAGTAGGGTGGCCGATGAGTGGTCTGGGTATCTGTTCAACCATGGAATCATTGCCGCCACATCAACTGGTGTGGGGGGGCCTAACCTGTTTGAATTATAATGGCCTTCCCCTACCCCTCTGACCTGTGTTACCTTGCTTGGACCTACAGGTAGTTTCTGGATGAGAGGGGTGCCCACAGGAGGAGCATGCATGTCTAAACTTACACGCGGCCCTTGTGCAGGTGCGCCTATTAAAATCCCAGCACACCCCTTTTTTCTCTGGCCCACCTGCCCTAAACTTCCCAGGTACCTCACTCGTTTGGGGGGGCCGAAAGGGCTGATGCGGTCTAGTGAACACCTTGCCCGCACCGAACTGAGGGGGAGGTGCAGTATCGGAGAACTGTTTGTGCCACGCCATGGAATCTACCGTGTCCCATGGCAATGATCTGTTGAATTCCAATGCCTTCCTGAAATTGACATCATAACCCTTCCATGCCTCCCCAGAATACTGTTGACTCCACCCCACAATCCTGCTCGAGTAGCATGCCAATGCTGCCTGTAAATCTGGAGGACGCTCTGCTTTAACTGCAGTGAATACAGCCCATGCTTGCATCCAGTTGTTGAGATTTTCTTCAACCCTAAATCTAGTACACTGCGCCCTCCATTCACTTGGGAGCATCCACTCCTTCAGTGCCTTTGCCTGCTCCATTTCCCTATTATCTAACAACAAAGAATAAATGTATACGTATTTGTCCGCCCAAATCATCTCTTTCACAGCTAATGACACATGCTGAGCCAGATTCTCGCTCCTGGAAGGTACAACACCGTCCCCCAAGAGTGGCAATGCCACTTCCTTACCAAGTGCGGGCACCGGGGGCGGCTGCCCATTCAATCCGTTCAGCTGGGGACCACTTGGACCTGCAAGGGGAGAAGATACTGGCAAAACAACACTGTTGGCGACCGCCGCCAATCTGATTTTATCCACAAACTTTGCCGCCTCTGCTGCATGGTCTGCAGAATTCGGAAAAGCTCCCCCTTTTTGGAGCCATGGCATCAAGGCCGTTATCTGGGATACCAATTCAGGGGGCGTTGACTCGAAATTACCCACAGGGACAACAGGTACCACTGGGGTTATGCCCTGTGGTACCGACACAGCTGGCAGGGCGGGTGCCGGGTGTGGCACACCTGTACCCGGGATCGTGGGCACCGGTGGGGAAGCAGGCCCAGCGTCTACTGGTTGACCTACAGGCACCGGCACCACGGGGGCAAGGGGTGTAGGCATAGGTATATGCGGGGGTGGCACGACCGCCGACGGCACGGAAGGTACCGGCTCTACTGGCCCTGGGGTGGGGGTGTCATCCCTGGGTCTCTTGGACCTAGACTTCGTAGGTGAGGTGATAAAATCCCCCCTTGGCACTGGTGCAACCCTCTTGCGAATAGGCCTACCCGATGGACCTGGGGCGTCACCATGCTTCTCATTAAACCGTGCTTCCAGCTCATTTACTTTCCCTAGCTGCTGTTTCATTTCTTTCATGTCACGCATCATGGCCCGCATCATAGCCTCCATGTTGGACCCCTTCTTTCCACCCCGTGGACCTGGCATGATGCTAGCCCCAACAACAGCAGCCTACTCTCTCAATATCACAACAGGCCAACTCTGAGTACCTTTTGATGGAGGGTCACCAGGGGGCTTTCAGCACCATGCAACGGCGACCGCAACACTAGCGGCTTGTCCGCTTATGTAAGGGGTGAGTAAACCTAATGTAGACCCACCCGGCGGCCACCAGGAGCGATGAATGCCAGCCCCCCGTACCCCTCGTACCGATCAGTCCTGCGTCCTCGCCGGCGATAATGATCGGCGGTCCCGGTCCACACCACGTTGCGTGCTGAATGCCCTTCGGTCCTGTCCGCGAGTGAATTGCGCCCAAAATGTCGTTACAGTTGCCTGGAATTGAGAAATGTATTATCACCGTGTAATAAAACAGGGGCAGATTTAGGAAAACCCAGCTTGAATACAGGGGACAATTGAACCCCCCTGTTAACCTCACCGTTGCTGTGTGCCACTAAAAAACACCTTATATCAGCAAAATTCAAAAAGTAACCAGTAACTGCACTTATTCCCCTGCACTGTACACTTTGTGTAATGACATGAACAACAAATCACTCAGTAATTAAAGCACAACCATTGAAGAAATGTCACCTCGTTTTTCCATACAATTGTACACTTTGTTTCTAGTCATGAACCTCAATTACCTATTAATAAATGCAGTGCAGTCGTGAAATCGTTTTTTCCTTACAATTGTACAATCTTACCTGGGGTCTCCCATCCAGGTGCTGCCCTGGTCGACCCTGCTTTACTTCCTGTTGGCGCGAGCGAGAATGCGCGAGAATGCGCGCCAAACAATTGCCTATTCCAAATTCAAACACCGCGCGCCCCCACCGGCTGTTTTTAAAGTTTGTAACACGTGAGGCAACAGAAAGCGAGAATGCGCGTGTATGCGCGCCAAACAATAGAGAATGCGCGCCAAACAGTTGAATACCGCTGTTTCTTTGTAACACGTAGGGCAACAAAATCACTTGAGCAACAGAACGCGTGCCCCACAATTGCCCGCTCCAGATCCCTCTTTACAC
Organism: Lissotriton helveticus; assembly: GCF_964261635.1. Taxonomy (NCBI): domain Eukaryota; kingdom Metazoa; phylum Chordata; class Amphibia; order Caudata; family Salamandridae; genus Lissotriton; species Lissotriton helveticus. The sequence continues at coordinate 1,290,243,692 of NC_136065.1, forward strand.
TTACCCGGTTAGTGAAATCAGAGCCTCGTTACCCCAGGCAACCTTCCCGGTTTACCGGCTAGCCCCGTCCCCCACACGATACCTTACAGGCCTCTACCACGGGCCGATACACGCTTCCTCAGCCGAGCACCCGCGGCGTGGATTCGTCAGTGGGTGCTCACCCGCTTCCGCAACCGCGAAGCGATGTTCCTCGTCTCGCGACGCGACTGACCAGGAACCAGGACCCCCGCTCCACAACGCCAAAAGAAAGCAAATAACAAAAACGCTCTCCGCCCTCACAGCGCGGCTGGCCCTAAGCTGCGGCTCCGGAGACCTGAAAAGAGAAAGCAGAAAATTAAAAAACAAAGAGGCCCCGAACGCGGGGCACAAGGTACAGCGGGGGAGCGTCCAGGGACAAGGGGGTCTCCTGGGCGCTCCCCACCTCTTATTCCCGAGGGGCCAGTTGGCCCCTCCTATTGCCCGTCCCCCCTGACCCGGAACCACTAAATTGGATCCGGGTCAGGACGGCCGCCGGCCAATCGGCGGTGGGCCGCACCCCGGGGCACGCCCCCACCGCCGAATGACGAAAAGGCAACAGGGGGGGGCGGCGGTCGCCGCGCCGCCATGCGTGCGTGGGGGCCGAGGGCCCCCCCTTTTCATTCATTGTTTTTACTGTGGGCCAAAACAGACATTAGTTCTAATATCAACGGTTTCTGATTAGGTGAGTTTATTTTAAAATGATGCACAACGATGATGCAGGAAAGAATGTGTTCGGCACCTGTTAGGTCACCAGCATTATTATAGTGCACTGTATACACCCACAGGACAACCCTTAGAAGCACAACCACCTGTAGAAAAGCACTTTTCGGAAAGCCTGCTGCCTGCATGGCAGAAGTGCCCCGTAAATACATCAACCGTAAATTGTACGTAGCATGGAGCTGGCCCCCTCTGCATGGAGGAGGTCTGTACAGGAAGGAGGCAGAGTGAAGGAGATACAAGCAGCACCAAGACACTCATTGCAGTGCATAATTCACATAAGATGCAGCTTGCTGGCTGGACGCTAATATAAAACTGTTTGAATCCTATTGGGTGGCATCGGTGCCCACGTGAGGCCCGGTGTCCGTCTTCGATTACCAGAACTGCCATGTCATGGAAGCTAAAGACAGACAACAGCACTCATTACAGAAACAGTGCACATGGTGCCCCCATAACCTTGCCGCCCGGTGCGGTGGCACTGGTCGCACCACTTTAAAGCCCGCACTGCCTTCAGTGATAGGTGCTCAGCCCAGACCAAAGGCAGGCAAGGTTTAGTACATCAGAGTGTGAGGCTGAAGGAAAGGTGTCACCGGAAGTATCCACACCCAGCGACAGCAGAGCTGTTACTAACAAGGGCACTTCCCATCATTTCATTCGTCTCTCCCCTCAGGTGATCTGTGCTGTAATTACTGTGTTTCCTTTCATCACATTACAACATAATTTCTATTGTGAATGCCCGTGCGTGCATTTCTCGGTGTCACAGTTGAAAGGGGGCGACTATCAGTAAAACACAACCACTAAATATCACAGGCTACAGACTCATCTGTGCCACAGCCAGAAGAAGAATATTCAAGCGCAAATAAAAACACAGCCAGGGCGTCAAAAGAAATCTGAAATATGTAAAATTCCCGGTAAAACAAAAAAAGGATCAGCCGTTTAAAATGACAGTTGTTAATATAATGAGCGTAACATCTGAGTGATGTAATGCACCCATTTAAGATATCACCATGAGAGCTGCTTGTACTTCAGTGAGAGGTTGACACCTCATTTCATCCTTCTGAAGTCTATGAACCCAGTACTCTTTTTAACAATAGGATCGCTTATTAAGTAAGGATATCGAGACTATTCAGTTTCTTTTCTGAATTGTACTGAATGGAAGTTTAAAAATAAAAATAAAATACATTATATGACCTGCCACCTGAAGAACCGGGTTTTCTTAGAACCCAGCGGTGCCAGGGACACACCCGAAGTCTTCGGATTCTCCTGTCTTGGAATACAGAGACACGGAATACTTCTGGATGGCGTCAAAGATCAAATTTATTAGCCGCAGCTAGTAACAGTAAACCAAGCAATACAACACGGTGTACAACTCAGGAAACTGCTCAATTTCATACAGCAAGACATCACTTTTTATACACCATATTCTCATTATAAATGTACACCCACTGCGCAAAATTCTGACCAATAGGACACATTTTCTAACTGAGTATCACATTAACAAAAACCCAATTTACAGTAACCCAACCCAAAAGTTAATTATTAGGACTGTCCCAAATTCAATTTCCACAAGCCGGACAAACCCATAGTTGAAAGCACTACCCATGTAATGAAAAGTCGTAAGGAAAGAAACAATTCAGATGTTGAGTAGGATAAGATATGTGCAAGAAACTAAAAGTTAACGATATCCTGAACATTGATTGGCAATTTTAGACAACGATCAGCCAGAGAAATTGGCTTAGCACAAGGTCAGTTTCAGGTGACGGGGTCAGCGTCCTGCAGTTCACTCACAAGTCAGAAAAGGGCCTGTTAATGCATACATGAACAATGAGGTCCATGCAACTTTGTTCGTTCAGTTACCTCCACGGCCGACGTGAGGGCAACACAAAAATGGCGTCACAAACAACTCAAACAAAATGGAGTCTGGTTCGAAATCACGGAACCTCAGACCCTCCTTTTGCCATTACGTAGGCAATGACCTAAACTCACGCCAATCTGAATCTAGGTCTATATCTATTCTCATCAGGTCATCAAGGTGTTGCTGTAACATCATCTTATTATCCTTCGCTTCTCTCGGGACGGGTCTTCTCACACAGATTGTAACACAAAGGCCACAAATGGCGGGACCACACTGGATGCATAAGCAACATGAAAAAAGGATTGCTAAAGCCATACCAAGAAACATCAGAATCTTCCATCCCCATTTGGACAACAGTTCCCAAAACCATTCTATCAATGACCAGTTCCCTTTATCTACATGTATAGACTCAGCGGACTTATGTAACCTCAAGATGGCTTGGTACACTGTCGGGGCGTTATCTGGAATGAAAACACAGCAACTAGACCCGATCAATTTACATACCCCACCTCTATCTGCAAGTATAATATCTAAAACAAAGCGGTTCTGTAAAGTCATAAGGCGATCCGCTTGAAGCTCAGCTGTAATATTGCTAAGGGCACCTGCAGTCTCATTTATAGTGGCCTCGACCACTCTCGTAAGCTGACGAATATTTCTACTATTAGCCATAGGACCCCAAAAGGGCAGAAAACCCTTAAAGAAGTCTCCAACTTCTTGTGCGACGGTATCTTTCACATCGATAACACCTCTACCATACCTTGTCTTATGGTAATTGAAAGCAGCTGTATACGTAGGGGGGAGCAAAAATGCCACATAACATGTGCCTGAAAAATCAGGAGGCAACCATGTATATGCTCTGTTGTGACAAACAAAATACGTGCCTCTAGCTGGCACAAATGGTGGAGATTTCTGGGACGTATAGACATATGTGTGAACACACACACTCTTACCAAGCTGAGCTCTCGGATTCTGACCATTACCTTGAAGACAAAAATGACCTCGGTGGGGGACAATCCAAATAGGAGGAGACCTTTTCTGTCTCTACTTTTCTGTCAGACTAATACTATATCTCGTCTTGTTCCAACCAACATATGCTTGTACCTCATCTTTAGGGATAGCATTATATGCATCAATATCTCTGATCATATCTACTATTCCCTGTATCAAGGCATTATTACTCGCATTATCTTTGACGGAACGTACAGGAGATGCTTCATTCGCATAAATAAACATTGCTTGGAGTACCCATACTGACCCATTAGGCGAAAAAGGCAAAACTAAATATGGCATTCCCTTATCTGTTGTATGTGGCATAAGACCACAAACCCAACAATTCGTGGTATTTACGACTAGCTGATGCTGATGCAACATCTGTATAAACGAATTGTTCACAAATTCTGATCTTAGTGTCTGTTCATGTTCAGGCAACGTATGAAACTCATGTGGAAAAACAGTAGGAAAAGAAAGAAGAGGTTGGTATGTAGATGCAAGCGTCTGTTGTGAAACATAGATAATCCAACCCACACAAGCCAACATAATATTCAAAAGCCTTTAGAAAACACAGTATTAAAAAACATTTGTTACAGATCAATGTACACATTTTCACTTTAAAATTGATTCTCCTAATACCCTTATCAGACTCAAAAGACTCCATCCTCTAACGTGCTGCTCACGGCTATTACCTTCTTCACTTAAGTGTGCATCAAGATCGTACTAACGACCATGAACCACAGACCTTATGTCAATACGCGGCTCACCCCTTAAGGCTGCACCGCGACCCTGCAGCTGAGTCCGGATGGTGACTCGAAAAAGAAAAAAGTAAAAAAGTCTCTTGATCTGACAAGGTGTAATTCACTACATAAAAAAAAATGCAATCTTTATTTGTCCATTTATGTATCTTTTTTCGATCTCAGATTGTAGCGCTCTTTGTCAGGCACAGTTTGATCCTTAAAAAGTGTTTCTGGATTCGTGGTGTCAAGTTTCAAATGCGAAGGCACAGCAGCTTGCAGAATGTCATCATCCTCGCGGTCTGACTGAGTCCATGTCAAATGTGCATCACTAAAAGGTACAAATCTAGGAATCCTTTCACATTCGGAATCGGCTATTCCATCCCTCACCCACTTATCATACGGTAGGGGCAAAGGAACTCTTTTACAATGGGTGGCATGCACCCAGTTCTTTTTACCAGCTACCCTAACAGCAGTTCTAGTGACCAAAAGGACCAAATGTGGTCCAGTCCATCTTGGTTCCAAGTTTTTGGTTCGTTGAAAATTCTTGATCAAGATGTACTCTCCAGGTTGGATCGTATGGCCTGGATCTGCAGTAGCTGTCAGCAAACTGTCATAGACCTGTTGGTGGAGAACACGTAATTTAGCAGTCAAGTCATGTAAGTAATCCACCAACATAGGGTACTCAATGTCACTGTACTTTTTAGGCCTTGGCACACCCCAAATATTGGCCGGACGACCAAAAACAATTTCATATGGGCTAAGTCCCACACGAGAATGTACTGTCGTCCTTGTTGACAAAAGTGCCAACGGCAAGGCATCTGGCCATGTAAGACCAGTGCTCGCTTGTATTTTAGCCAATTTCAGTTTGAGAGTGCCATTATAGCACTCGACAAGTCCAGCAGACTGGGCGTGATTAGCAGCATGGAATTTCTGATTGATACCCAAACCCGCACACACTTTCTTCATGATCTGACCCACAAATTCACTCCCATTGTCGCTCCATACAATTCTCGGCAAACCATTCCTAGGGAAGTACTCCTTGAGCAAAACCTTGGCTGGAGACAAAGCAGTATTATCCTTCAGGGGGTAGGCCTCTATCCATCTGGAAAAGGCGCAAACAACCACAAGGACATACTTCAAATTATTGCATGTCTCCATGTGAATGTAATCTAACTGACCAGCTGGAGTTGGAGTTCCCTTTCCAGGATTATACATCAGACAAACCATACAATGATTCACCACATTCTCAGCACATTTAGGAATTCCAACATTCTGCCATACTGGAGCCAACAACTTGCATATTCCCTTCGAACTAATGTGAGCCATTCCATGAGCCATAGTAACCACTGGGAGCACAAACGCATCAGGCAACAACCATCGCTGGTGTTCTCACAACTCAACCACACAACCCGTCGGATCCAACATACCCGTAGTTTCTCTCCACACACTCACTTCTTTTTCCGTAGCTTCAGCCTGAATCAACTTCACACTTTCTATTGTGTCTTCACACATTCCACCAGCCATAACCCAATTAGCAGGGCCTGCAACATACATACGGCTCATCATGTCTTTCACTGTTTCCTTCGCAACTTCATCCGCAAACGCATTTCCTCGACCCACACCATCCACAACCTTCCTATGGGCACTACACTTCACAATTGCAATCTGCTTTGGGAGAGTAAGTGATTCAAGAAGCTCATTCACTAATTGTCCATGCTGTATTTTCGTACCATGGGAAGTAAGAAATCCTCTCTCTCTCCACCAATGCCCAAAACTGTGGGCAACACCAAACGCATACTGGCTATCAGTATAAACATTCACTCGCTTTCCCTCTGACAACACACACGCTCTAGTCAATGCAATCAATTCTGCTGCTTGCGCAGAATTCTGTGCTATACGTGCTGTCTCAACAACTGTATGTAAAGTTGTGATGGCATATGCCGCAGTCGTCTCACCATTCGGAAGCTTGAAACACGAACCATCTACCCATAGGGTACCATCAACATTCGTAAGAGGAGTATCTTTCAAATCAACTCTAGCCTTCGTTTCTTCTTCTGTCCGAAGTAAGCAATCATGCTGTTCTTGAGCATCTGTCTCTACAGAAATCGGCAACAATGTAGCTGGATTCAACACATTACATCTCTTAATGTGAACATGGCTAGCCAAAAGAGTCAGCTCATAACCTGACAGACGTGCACTAGTAAGGTGCTGAGTCTTGGTCCTATTCAATAAAGTATCCACTGCATGTGGGACCATCACAATCAACGTATTATCCAATACCAAACCAGCAGACTGTCGGATATAAACAGCCGCTGCCGCTGTAGCTCTCAAACAACTCGGCAATGCTTTAGCTACCGGATCTAACGTCGCTGAAAAATACGCACATGGGTGCTGTTTGTCTCTAAATTGTTGCGTCAATACTGACAATGCACAACCTTCTCTCCCGTGAACATACAATGTGAAAGGTTTACTGCAGTCCGGAGTACCCAATACCGGAACCGAACACAATGCATCACGTAATTCAGAAAAACTTTTCTGACAATCATCAGACCAAGGGAGAGGATACGGAGTATCTTTAAGAGTCAGTGCTAACAGAGGTTTCGCTAGCAATGAGAAATTAGGGATCCATTGCCTACAATACGAGGTGATACCTAAGAAAGCACGCACTTCTCTCTGTGTGGATGGCACACTCATTTGCGCAATCGCTTGAATTCGTTCTGGGGTCAACCTTCTTCCCTCCTTCGACAAGAGATGACCTAAGTAGGTTACTTCTTGTTGGCAATACTGTAACTTTGAAGGTGACACTTTATGATGAAGGTCAGACAAATGTCGTAACAAAGAAAGAGTAGCTTCTTTACAAATCTCTTCATCATCAGCAGCGACCAGCAGATCATCAACATACTGGATAAGAGTAGCACCAGTAGGCAACACAAAACCATCAAGCTGAGTTTTCAATGCCTGACTATAGATGGAGGGACTTTCACAATAACCTTAAGGAGCTCTCTTAAACCGGAAGCTGCGGCCTCCTAAAGAGAAACCGAAAATATCTCTACTCTCCTCGGCAATCAGAATACTGAAGAAAGCATTCTTCATGTCGATAACAGAAAACCAGGCTGCCGAAGCAGGAATCAGAGTCAACAAAGCAGTGATATCAAGGACAACAGGAAACTGTGGCACCACAATCTTATTCACTTCTCGAAGATCGATCACAACCCGATACACAGGTGTCTGAGAAGCATCACTACGCTTAAGGACAGGCAGAACAGGACTGTTACACACATTACCTCTCGTTTCTTCAACTACACCCTTCTCAACCAAATCATAAATGATCGCCAAAAGAGCTCTCTCCCCATCACTAGATATTTTATATTGCGGAATACGAGGTAGCCTAGCATTTGACTTAAGGGTAACAACATAGGGTGGAATCTGCAAAAGACCAACATCATTGGGACCTGTAGCCCAAAGTGTATCAGGAAGAGAACGCAATTCCAGTGGAAGACAATCTTTAGACAAATACATCGGAGAAATCACTTTCTTACCCAAGGTAAGATGTACTCCCAAAGGAGAGCAATATAATGTCGCATGCAGTCTTTTCAGCAAGTCCAAACCCAACAGATTCTCACCACAACCAGTCGTCAAAATAAGAGGAGCTTTCAATTCACAAGGACCAATAGGAAGGGGCAAAGGATTAGAAACCGGGTTACAAACTGGAGCGCCAGAAAATCCTACTGAAACGTTGGTCAAGCCAGACAAAGGTGCGCCAGGAAGCTTAGAGTGCATAATAGAACTCTTCGTCGCACCAGTATCCAAAAGAAAAGGTTCTGCCACACCTAATGTAATCACTTCAACATAAGGTCCACTCTGGTCTACTGGAACTGACACTACTCCCTCTCTTTGCCCATGGCTGTCCTAACTATCATTATAACCAGCACTCTCACTCTCGACATAATAATCATCAACATAGTACTGTGCAGACTGACCACTCGGAACATTCTGTCTGTCAAAATAATTCGCAGAATTCTGAAGGGAAGAGGAACGCTCATTCTGGGGTAACACACCACGTCCCCTACCCCTAGGAGCTTGCTGGAAACCACCACAACCTCTCTGACCAGATACGCCATTCGCACGCTGTAACAAAGGCGGGCACCTATTCTTGAAATGACCTTCCTCTCTGCAATAAGCACACTGATTAGGACCAGGAAAGAATCACGGAGCATAAGGCTCAGGCTTCTGTAACGATCTCTGAAACTGTAGAGGTTGCTGAAACTGAGGCTGATTCTGACGAGGCGGATAAGCTTGCTGCAAAATAATTTTCGTCTTTAGATCTTTAGTTTTCTTCTCTGCTTTATCCTTCTCATCTTTATCCCTATTCTCGTAATATTGTGCAGTAGCCAATATCTGGGCCGATGAAGAAACAGCCCATGAACTCTCAGAGTCCTTTAACTTATTAGAAAGTTCGGGAAGCAAATTAAAGGCAAATTTGTCCACAAACAACCTTTGACCACCTTCTGTACTCATGTCCTGACCACTATGATTGATAAACGTCTCTTCAAACCTAGTGAAGAAATCAGACACACTCTCGTCTTTCTTTTGTTTGCATGCTGCTAACTTGTCCCAATTCACTCGCAAAGGAGGCATCATAGTTTTCATCAAATTAATAATCCTACCAGGTAATTCTGCAACTAAGGGCTCAGGTTTGGCACCTCCTACCTGCCGACCATCTGCAGCAACAATATTAGCCCACGTATCTCCTAATTCTTGCGCATGATTCTCATGACGGATATTCGCCCACAAAGGTTGAGGGACTACATTACCCATCAACATATCTATGTCAGCTAAATTCATAATACACGCATCAACTGTCTGGGACAACTCCTTGTAATAACCGGCAGGATTCCTACGGGGGTCAGGTAAAGTCTGCTTAAGAGCTAAGACCTCTGCTCTCTTCCAAGGAACATGTACCCATACTCGCTGAAAACGAGCCGGTACACCCTGAATACCCTGATTAACATTAGCAACAACTTCCTCTCTCCATACAGGGGGAACCTCTCTCATGGGATACTGCTTCACTTTCCTCCTAACAGAAGAATCAGGTTCGTACAATGTCTGAGGCGGTAATCTAGACCTAAAAACAAGTATCGTCTCCACGGCATCTGTAACATCTGATTCCACTATCGTCCCTTTAGCAAATTCGGACTGAACATCAAGCACTTCCTGCGGAATCGGACCCAACTCATTATCTTCCCATTCCTGACGGAGAAAAGTACACATTACATCAAAAACATACCTTTGCTTAGGCGGATCCCACTGAAAGTGGTGTGGCTCACTGGTTAGAGACGGCAGACCGGGAGCAGAGGACTGCCCAGGACCAGGGTTCAATTACCGACGCGGCAGGGTTGGACCAGGGTCAACGGGCTCGATAATTCTCGCCTCGGTGCCTACTCTAACTAGGGATCACATTCGGCAACTCTGGGCATTAGCTTGCCTCATCTCCACAACGGCCCCCCACATACGCCGGGGATACCTGGTTTCACCTTGGAGATACCCAGTAGGGACCATCTCACAGGGAAAGCCAGGACGGGTTCCCCAGCGGTCTACAGCGCAGAGATACTCCTTCGTGAGTCGATTCTAGCGCTTTAGAAACCCACAATCAATCAATCAATCAAGAAAACATCCATAACCGCTGGCAAATTATACCTGGAAGCATTTAAAATCCATCTACGAGCCAACAAATCCAACATTGTCCGTTCCTCGGAACTAGGAAGCTGACTACGACTCTGCTTATGTTCCGAAACAGGGGTCATATTCAGTGACCCAAACAATGGAGACAACAGATTAACAACAGTCTCAGTCATTCGTTTTCGAGCAGAAGGAGAAGAAGCAGACATAAGAACAGGAGAATAAGTATTTTGAGGCAAAAGAGGTGTAGGGACAAGAGCAGTAGGAGTCGAAGATACAGGAATGGAAGGCAAAGGAGTTTGAGGCAAAGCTGGTAGCAAAGCTTGCGACCCTAGAGTGGGTTGCGCGGTAGGAGGCAAAACCATCTGTAGAGCACCGGGTGGCTGAACAACAGCAGGAGGTTGAACAAAAAAGGGTGGAACAACCGGGGGTAATGGAGGCGCAGTAGCACCCTGCACATAAGGGGGTTGGCAATCTCAGTAGATGAGAGATCAAAGGATCTTTTTCAAGATCTTCAATCACTTTCGGAGGAGAAGGCGGCAAGGCCGGATAACCTTTATCAATGACCATGCAGCGCTGTCTATCTAAGACTTCACTCGCACGCTCTTCTCCATCTTCCTTAAACTGCCTAGCAGCTTGTAGTACTGACATATTCTTATCTTTCCTATCTCTCTTTGCTTGCTTAATTTCTCGCTGTTTGGCTTCCTTTTGCCAAAGGCGGAAAGAGTCAAACATTGCCGGCCGGGCTTTCTTCTTAAATAGCGCAACTTCCAAATGATCTAAAATATTTAATTCGAAACTACCATGTTGGGGCCATCGTAAAACACCATCTTTCCTTGTATAGCGGACCCACACTTCATTATAGGTAATAGGACCCACTCCGTGTTTTGAATAGAGCTCATAAGTTGGAGTTCCAAAGGGAGGTATCGGACATGAATCCTCCAATCGGGAATCCCTGTTGCAACCACAACTAAACCATTTCCTAATTTTGCTAAGACCAGGCATCTTATAGCTCACTAATCTAGCTTCAAACTTCAAGGGGTTATCAACTATCGATACACTCGTAAATATACGAGCCCCTCGGCTTCGGCTATTGCAACAACCGAATCAAAACCAAGAACCAAAACAAAGTCGTGGGAGAGACCCACTTATACTTAACCAAAATTTCTGTCACGCCACCAGAAGACCGTCTATCGTCTCGCTTTACAAAGGATCAATCAAGGGTCCAAGACAGGGCGACAGTCAGGGCAGCAGTCCTTCGTAGCCGTTGGAAAGCGGGAAGCCTCGCAGTAAAAACTTTCGGTCCACGTCGACATACAGGGGTCAATGAAGTGGTTGGCCTTCCTCCAGAATTTCCTCACGGGGCTCCTCACGACTCTCAGGCTTGGACCGGTACCACTGAAGTCACCCCACGTGGGCGCCAACTGAAGAACCGGGTTTTCTTAGAACCCAGCGGTGCCAGGGACACACCCGAAGTCTTCGGATTCTCCTGTCTTGGAATACAGAGACACGGAATACTTCTGGATGGCGTCAAAGATCAAATTTATTAGCTGCAGCTAGTAACATTAAACCAAGCAATACAACACGGTGTACAACTCAGGAAACTGCTCCATTTCATAGAGCAAGACATCACTTTTTATATACCATATTCTCATTATAAATGTACACCCACTGCGCAAAATTCTGACCAATAGGACACATTTTCTTACTGAGTATCACATTAACAAAAACCCAATTTACAGTAACCCAACCCAAAAGTTAATTATTAGGACTGTCCCAAATAAAATGTCCACAAACCGGACAAACCCATAATTGAAAGCACTACCCATGTAATGAAAAGTCGTAAGGAAAGAAACAATTCAGATGTTGAGTAGGATAAGATATGTGCAAGAAACTAAAAGTTAACGATATCCTGAACATTGATTGGCAATTTTAGACAACGATCAGCCAGAGAAATTGGCTTCGCAAAAGGTCAGTTTCAGGTGACGGGGTCAGCGTCCTGCAGTTCACTCACAAGTCAGAAAAGGGCCTGTTAATGCATACATGAACAATGAGGCCCATGCAACTTTGTTCGTTCGGTTACCTCCACGGCCTACGTGAGGGCAACACAAAAATGGCGTCACGAACAACTCAAACAAAATGGAGTCTCATTTAGTCACAAATGTTGGCAGAGCGGGAATTGTGCAGGCACAAGACTTTTCAGGGTAGTGATCATGTCCTTCCTTTTGTTTGGAAGGGAGATTTCTTGCCCACTGATGTGCTTAAACTCTAGATTGTGAGTGTAGCGTAACATGTGGTGCTTCATATAGTAATGGAGCTGGCTGATCTTTCTCTTGTTACTTTGGGGTTTTTGAGCTTAAAAATTAGCTGATAACTAGCATTTAAGCCCTGCCACACAGAAAAGCAATTCACCCGCTCCATTATTGTGGCTAGACAATGCTATAGTTCTATTTATATTTGTTGTTTAGTAACAAAGCCTAATCTCACAGTATGAGTCAATGTTACAAGCAACACGATGCCTATTTGACTGCATTTGAGTGCAGGGAAGTACTGTATGAAGCCAGAAATTCTCAAAACTCCAGTGTCCACATGGTGTGTCTCATTAAAAAAACACCTCTGCGCTCTGCCGTAGCTCAGCACATAGGAGGGGAACGTTTTACTGTGTACCGCAACTCTGTGCCTCAGGCTCAGCTCCCCGGCTGATCAACATAGGGTAAACAGCATGAACAAGATTTGGCTTACCTATGGGAACAGCAACTTCAACGAGTTGCCCAGAAGGGGGAGGAAGAGTTTATAGTGTTTTGTTAATTAAAATGGAAGAAAGATCAGGGTTAATATAGCAAAAAGAAAGGATACTTCTGGAAAGGGGCTGTCATGGGGTGCATGGGGCGGGCCACCGCGATTTGTTAGGATTAAGACAAGGAGCACGGATGAAGGGCTAACAAGTTTTATATCGCATGGGCATGCTGGGCAGTTGCCCGGGAGCTCCGCGAGCATGGGGGGCTACATTTAATGTCAAAACGTAGATTTTGTCAGAAGTACCAATAAATATAAGTTTATTGTATTGATAATTTACATTTGTATTTCTGTGACCGGTTGTGCAGGCAGGGCCCAGTGCCCTGGTTTGCCTGAGGGCAGTGCTTAATTTGAGCACGTGCTTTCAGGTGCTCAACACCGGCACTTCTTTCACAGGGCCGGGGCTACAAATTCTGACCCTGCAGGTGGTGGTCTCAATATTAATTGTTCAAATTTAAAATAAAAAGAATAACATACATTGCATGGTGACTGGATGGTAGATGTTCATAGACAGGCCAGCATACGCCTGTCCAGGCAGGCATGATTGTGTATCACCACGTTAGTGATGATGTCATCACGCTGATCACAAATCCAAGAAGTCATCAGCAACTAAGGCTTGCATTCTATTCCTCGGTCTGCTGGGCCCTGCTACTGCCTGAGTCTAAGCCTGCTATTGGATAATTGTAGCTGGGGGCTGGTTCATGACGGCGTTGAGGCAAGGAAGCTGCGAGAGAGCATTTGGAACTTGGGAGTGAGGGTTCTTGAGGAAGAATAAACAAAAGTAAGTGTGGACTTTCCACTTGCTGCGTAGCCAGAATAGCATAGCCCGCAGCCCTGCATTACTGCTATCCTCAACGTGCTCGATGCGGCTGTGGCCCAACACAACTTTTGTGCCCCATGGCGTCACCTGTAGAATCTGTTGTGCTGCACCCCAGCATGGTAATTGCTGAGCGTGCGTGAGTCCTGTAGTTACCACAGCCATACTTACTGGCATTGGCAGCATTGCGGCTGTGGACACTGCCTGTGCTGTAGCAGACAGGGTCACAGCAAGCTGAGCAGTGGATGCCGATGCCGTCGCCATCCCTGGACCTACTAATTACAGGCAGCACTAGCAGTGCTCTGTTCTGCAATAAACCCATTTTGGAAAAAGGGGGTGGTGATGGACAGAGTTTCTGAATGATGCAGAATACTCTTACCAAGTCAAGAGATCATGGTTTTAATCCATCACCTGTTTTTTAGCTCATTGCACCATCCCAGCTCAGAACCTGGCTATATGCAAATTAGTCTGTTCCTGTCCCAGTGCATGATGGGAACAGGGCAAACCAAACTACCAAGCCAATTCTTATACTGGGACGGAAACAAGCTTCCGGGGACCGGTTTCTGGCATCACAGCCTTCGTCGGCCCGGCTTGCTTGAATCCTGATGGTGCAATGAGCAAGGGACTCACGTCTGAGTATACCCTCCCACACATAGTGTGGATAAAATCGATTTTGGAAAAAGGGGGTGGTGATGCATGATGGGAACAGGGCAAACCAAACTACCAAGCCAATTCTTATACTGGGACGGAAACAAGCTTCCGGGGACCGGTTTCTGGCATCACAGCCTTCGTCGGCCCGGCTTGCTTGAATCCTGATGGTGCAATGAGCAAGGGACTCCATCATCCCCTTTTGTATCGCTTTGTTCGCCCTAAATTGGCAGGGTATGCTCAGACGTGAGTCCCTTGCTCACTTGGCCACTGGATTCAAAATAGCCTGGCTGATGAGGATTATGAATCCGAAACCGGTCCCAGGATGCTTGTTTCCGGTCCAGGGAAGACATGGCTTGGCAGTTCGGGCTGGACTGTTCCCATGAGGCACAGGGTCAGACTGATTTGCATATGGCCATGTCTGAACTGGGGTGGCTGAGTGAGCTAAAGAATGGTGATGGATTAAACCCAGATCAGTTGACTGGTGGTGAGTGTTTGATTTGCTCAAACGCTCCGTCCATCATCCCCTTTTGTATCGCTGCAATAAACCCAGTCATACCCCTCTGATTAATATATGCAAAAAAATCATTTTCATTTGGTGTACATTTTGTTTTTGCACTCGGTGTAGGTAAGAAAGTAAAATACGACATCTTCCACTTCTTTAGAAATGACAACAGGAAAAGGCAGAGTTCAAAATAGTACAGGCTGACGACAGGGGTCACAGGCAGCAGCAGTGTTATAGATGAGAGAGAGAGCAGGAGTAAAGAGGAGAAAGAAACAACAGAAGAAGAGAGAGATAAGACAGCTCAGTAGAAGAAAAGGAGAGCAAATCAGATACAAAGAGAAAGCAGCAATGATGTGAAGAAGAGAGCATTAAGAAGAGAAAAGATAGAATGAAAGGATGTAAAGAACAGGACAGAGGAAAAAAAGCAGACAAATGATAAAACGGAGACACAGCTAATCACAGCTAGAAGAGTGATAGTAAAGAGCCAAGATCGAGGGGAGAGAGAGCAGAGCATGGATAAAAGTGAAGAGGAAAAAGGGCAGGGCTAGAATGAATAGAGGGCAAATTAGAAATACAGGGAATAAGGTTACACACCAGGTGTGACAAAGATGATACAAAACAATTAGAGAGGTGAGAGGATAGACTCTTAGAGCAAAGACGTCGGGGACAGACAACAGATCAAGGTTAGAAGATAGAAATGGTGGCAGAGAGAGTGTTGAAAGTGGGGCTCACCGGAGGAAGAAGTGTGCTGTGGACTCCTTGGCAAAATTTTCAGCACCTGCACTTCTTTTTTAACAAATTAAGCACTGCCTGAGGGCCAATACTGCTGCTAAGACTGCCCTGATTAACCCCCCCCGACCATATATACTAAGATACCCCTGGAGAGATTCCGCACTGTCTCTGCATTGTAGGTTTGTCTAACCCTTTCTACACCCCAAACATAGCTGAGGTTCATTGAAATTGATGGGACTAACGGTTCGATTCTGAAACCCCTGGTTATTGCTCAAAGCAGCTGTAGTCTGATAATGCACTGAAGTGCAAGCTCTCTTTCAGATGGTTTACACAATATACAGAGAGCATATATATATGTGCTGGGGTTGGGGATGCAAAGGATCATTAGAAGGCACATCTCAGCTTTCAGATTCAGGAGCTGATAATGAGCCATCTTATCAATCTTTTATAAGGATTGTTTAACGAATCGAGAACAAGAATTTACTGGTATCATCATTCTAAACTCTTTGCCTAATATTCTGTAATAAACATGGCATCTAGGGTATAATTTTAATATGTGCATGTATGTTTGTATAGCGAGTCATATTGTACTACTCTAAGCAACATAAAACACAAAATATATTATCTCCCAGGTTAATGGTTCCAAAGGTTTACCAAACTTAAGGCTGGAGAGGCTAAGTGGTTTTGCCACAATTCAGATGTGTGACCTTAAGATTGCAGAAGATGTCAGTGGTGATCATTTCAATTACAGAGTTATCGTGCAGGCTTACATTGAGTTATGGACCCAAGAATTTTTTTGTGCAAGCAAACTGACAACCAAGTACTGGTAAAGCACTCTGGCTTCTGTTACATGCCTAGCATATATCATTATCAAAGCATTTCCCATTACTCTGATAAAATCAGCCTTCCTTTTTTGGGTCTAGAGGATAAATCGTATTAAATATTGGAAAACTAGTATCCAAAATGTAAGTATAAGTAACATGTTTTAGGAGAGAAATGATTTAAATAATTCAACTATGAGCTTGAAAAACATTTGTAGGTGGGTGATGTAAAATTACTGGGTCGGCAATTAGAAGCTGTAAACAAAATAAAAAATGGACAATGCTGCTTAATTAGTGCATTCAAGGCACACCAGCAGTGTGGCGCCCAATTCTCAGAATCCGAATTATACCCACTTGTAATGGAAAGCTTCACACACTCTCTGAAATCAAGCAGCTTTTTATAGCACAGCTAATGTGCAGATAAGTAGCAACTTGATAGAGGTAGAGAAAGAGAGGGAGATAGGAGACCTGGAGGGAGGTGTAGACATGTTGAGTTAGGCAATAGTTAAATGTATTTGAACATAGCTGCTAGCAATAACTGCTGTTCATTTCCCTCCTGTACTCATTGGGCTAGAACCAAAGATGAGTATTGACCATGTCTATGGGCATAACTATAAGCATCTGAAAGCTAAATGCCACGTCCCCACATCCCCCACAGTCACTTTAGAGTATCCAGTACCTCATGCACAGCAAACCTACCTGCTGAGCCTCTGTCACCCTGCCCAGGATCCTGGCTGACAACAAATCCCAGGGCCCTGGCACGCACCGCCACAACCGAAAAAAACTAGTGCCTTGTCTTCTTTCCATTATCAAACAAGCATTTGCAATGCAATAGGGCTCGCATTTACCAGAGTTTGAGCTATTGGCATTGTAAATGACAGTTCCTTTTAGTTATGTGTTGGTTTTAAAACAGATAAATAAAAGGCATTATCATTTCCAATGCCAATAGCTTAAGCTCTCGCAAATGCAAGGTGTATTGCATTGCAAATTAGTTATTTTCTCGTGCTAGAAAGATTGTGAAAAAAGTATTAGGGGAGATAGGAGAGAGCTGTTGTAGAAAATACTGCTTAGATTTAAATTAAATTTAAATTAGCTTTAATTAAAGCCTACCGAGCAACAACACACGTAACATGGGGTGTCCTCATGGGAGGTTACTAAACACAGTGGTACTAAGGAGAGACTACTAAGCCTATTGACTAATGAAAAGCCACAGTTTACACTGGACAATGACACAAGTCAATGAAAAAGTGGGCGGAGAGTGGGTCTTAGTTGTGAGGCCCGCTCCATTCACAGAGATTACAACGTCAAGGAAGACTATCTCCGACCTGCTTTTGGTATTTGTAAACCGCAAATTGTGGTCTTTTCGTCATCTATGCTCCTGTGGAAGCGCTACATAGATGACATTCTACTACTATGGACAGGGAATGACACCGACCTGGAATCCTTCCTACTATGGATCAACACTCTAGACCACAACTAAGACCCACCTCACAACTAAGACCCACCATAAGCCCACCGCGAAAAACAACCTTCTGGAGTTTAGCAGCTTCCATCCTCGCCCACTGAAGGAGAATCTCCCCTATGGGCAATACCTCAGACTGAGGCGAAACTGCAGCTCACTTTCGGATTTCAAAGAACAGTCCTTAAGTCTCACCGGAAAATTGAAAGACAGAGGCTATCCAGCACCTATCCTAACCAAGGGTTTCAAAAGAGCTAGGAACCAACCTAGAGAGGCTCTTTTAGAAGAAAAGATCGCTAACCCTGAGTCAATACCACTCACGTGTGTTACCACATACAGCAGTCTCTCTAATTTGATGAAATAATCCATCAATAAGCATTGGAACATATTGACTTCCTACAAAGACAATTGGGAGAAACCCCTCTTTTCTTTCAAAAAAGGACAAAGCCTTAGAGATGCTTTGGTGCACACTCGTCCCAGGGAAAAGCCACCCCATTCCACACCCACAGCCACCGTTGCCTGGGGTATGCCCAGAGTTATAGGTCATTATCCTTGCTCTGACTGTAGTGTCTGCCACCTGACTGAAGCTACCAAAACTCTGTCACTTGAGGCAGGAAAAGTATGGACACAAAGAGAACATACAAATTGCAACACTATGAACGTGGTTTACTTGATCACGTGCCCCTGCCAGCAACGCTATGTTGGCATGACCACGCGCATGATAAAACAACGCATTTGCGAGCATCGGAGCAATGTTAGATGTAAGAAAGTGACCACCAAACTGAGCCGTCATTTTTTGGACAGTAACCACACTCCAAATGACATGAGGTGGACGGTAATTGAAGTAGTGAGTGGCTCAACCAACATAACCAGCAGACTGTTTGAAAAGGAGCAACGCTGGGTGTATCGTTTGGGCACTAATATAAATGGGCTGAATGATGACATCCCATGGAACACAATACTATCTTGAGATCAGTCTCTAGCTTTCCATACGGATATCACAACGTCTGAGAAACTCCCTAATGCAGTGATTGGCATTTACCCAGTGATTTGCCCATCAACCTAGGACTCTGTTCTTTCCACATAGTGGCTAACTGAATAGAAATAGAGCTCTCTTTGTACTCTGTTTTGACCTGTTCACTCTTCTACTATTAAGCACTCTATAATTGCAGTGTCTTTTGTAATTATTTTGAATCAGCCATGTGGTCTAATCAATATAGTTTTTTCCCCCCATAAAATCTGATATTCATAAAATTTGCGCACTTAATACATCAAATGGATTTAGGCACCTTCGTTGCACATAATTTCCATGATGCGCACCCAGTAATGCATAACTTAGTGATTATCACCGCACCATTCGCCTACATGGGGAATCGATAGAAGACGGCATCCAAGCCTCCATCTGAATTCTGACGCGTCCCAAGCCTCGATTTGGCGGGACACGCCCACCCGGAAGAGCGGCACACACGGGAATTGATTCCTTTATAAACAAAGCTACCGGCCCCGTTTTTCATCCTCGGGGTCCGGTATTGAGGCCACAGCTAGGTTGAAGGCGGGTTGTGAGCGCTGAGGGCGTGAGTAGACACTACCGCAGAGATTGCCGAAATTCCTGCAAATGAAGCTAAGTGTTCACTCCTGCACATGTTGTTTTTCAACTGTACCTCTTTCCCTTTTAGGATGTGCCAGGTCCGCTCCACCCCCCCTCCCGAGACCCATGGTGCTAGTAGCGCCCTATTTTAAAGTGAGAGATCAACCTTGATATACCATCTTGAGGGGCACTGACCTTTTAGGTCCATTGATCCCTTCATAAGGAGTACACATATTGTGTTTTTAACCCCCTTTTAGAACGTTTCTTGTAAATAGACACCTTTAGCACGTCACTTCCCAGAGTTACCCGCTATCATCCTCTAGGGGCTATTTGGATGGTGTTTAAAAACAGTGTTTACTTTGGGAACACAATTTAAGCCACGTATTATGGAGCACTATGATTATACAGTAAGGCTCATATTAACAATATGTATGTTTGTCTTCTGTTTGTCTATGTCTTTCACATTACAGGTGCTGTAACACTCCAAAAATTTTCGGAGTATTTTTGGAATGAGCAATTTGCTCTTCCCCTTTTTAAGCACTTTTTCACCTTTTTAATTTTTCACTTTCACGTCCCCAGGTTAGGGTGGGTGATTAGAGAGCCCATACCGCCGGGGTTTAGTCCTGACGAATGCCTTGGTAAATAAGACCACCCATATGGCAGAAACATGTTGACTAAGATTAATATGAGTATTTTCTGAATTTAACCAACCCTAATACCTTGGCAGCTAAATTCAGACACATAATACTCCTTGTTCTGTGCCTTAGGGATCACTTATTAAAATTTATTTTTGATACCCTTGCAAGGCACTATTAACTTTCACTGTAATTTATAGCACGCCCTCCCCACACAACCAGCTCCGCAGTCTTTCTGGCCTCGTAGCACACCGAAGAGGCACTCGGCCTCTTTGGTGGGGCCCGATGATGAAGCATGACACTGACTAGGTCGGTGTGTGAGGGCTTTCTTTACCACCCAAAGTGGGTGTGTGAACCTTGTTTTGACTCCATCATTTGTGGTTTTCAGAGATTTTTCAGAGATTGATCTGACCTCTCTTTTCTTGTTTATTTGGAGATGTGAAATGTTCAACACATGTTCCTCTAAGTAGCCTCTCTGCTTTTTGCCACTCTACATGGGCTTAGAGAAGGTGTACTGAAAGGGTACCTGAGGTCCATATTTATGTATTAAGCTAGTATTACATGGTGAGGCTCCCTGCCATACCAAATAGTTCTTCCACCTTGCAAAATTAGTGTTTCAGGGGCGCCAAACCAAGATGGCCGGTCGAGTGTAAGGCTCCAGCCAGACCGAGCGCTGCCACTCGATCCTTCACTATCCTCCTTTACAATTAAGGCCTGAATTACACCTCACCTGGTGACGGAAGCAGAGACGAACCCAGCGGTGCTTAGATCGTCGGAAACGGACGTCGGGAACGGGTGCCCCGGGGCAGTTTCTCCTTTGCCGGTCGTGGGTGCTGGAGCGGAGCCTCGCCGACATCGGACCAAGCAATCAGGAAAGTCCGGGGCTGCCGGGCCTGCTCACGGAGGCCCGAAATTATCTCAAGCCCGGTTGCCTTGCACGCGCCCCGTAGCCTGTCTGCAGCATTCGTGAGGGAGCTCCTACCGACGTGAAAGGTACACGTTTACATTTTACACTGCGGCCCCCCTCCATACAACGTGAGAGACCCTGACTGCCGGCGGAGCTGTGTCCCCGGGGCCTTCATAGACGGCTGGATCCCTGCTAGCGAGGGGGCTCGGAGGCGGCCCGCATTGCGCCAGCTGCGGCGCGCCGGCCCCCCCCTCTTGAACTTGCTTGGAGCGAAGGCGCGGTCCCCGACCCGGGACACCAGAGCGGACTGCACTCAGGGCCGCGGCCTACCATTTAGGGGCCGGGTGGGCCTGCATGCGCACCGGAGCTTCCTCCGGGCTTCCACGTGGCCCTAATCAACGAAGCCTGCACCAACCGTTTGCGTCTTGGCTACACCCCACAAGCCCGCTCCCACAAGTCCGCCATTGGCCCCGGGGGCCCATCTGGCCTACTGATTTAAGATCGGGGCTTCCACCCGGAGCGACTGCGACGCCCTTACCAGGTCGCCATTCTCCGCACAGCGCCCGCTGACCTAACCCGGACTACACTGCGAGACATCAGAGCCGGGGGCTGACTGGTTCGCAATCGAGGCTTACACCAGGGACGGCTGCGACGCCCTTGCCAGGTTAACATACACCTCACAGCACTCGCGGACCTAATCCGGATTACACCACGAGACACCAGAGCCGGGGGCAGAAGTGGAAGCTCGAACAACCGTCTCGCGCCTGCTCCGGACCCCTAGGGAGACTGGGTATTCACAACCCCGGCCGGTCTAACTCCCCCGAAGCCCGAGGAACGTCCGGATTGAGGACTCCTCCACTCAAGCCGCCCCCCCGGCTCCAGCTTGCCCTACTACTGCCCGCATCCTGCGCCCTGGCTTCCACCACCGCCGCGACAGCGCGGACTCCTCGGCGCGAAATGGGCCGCAACGACGCCAGGCAGTCCAAAATCCCCTTCGAATCCAAGAAGGCGACCAAGACGCCGTCAGAAAGGGAGAGTAGCCCCACTACCTCAGCTCCCCAGGCAGAGGACTGGAAATCACTTCTATTGGACATGAGACAGAGCCTCTCCACAATTGATGCCAAGATAGACACCATCAATTCGCGCATGGACAGCGTTGTGGCGAAACTTGAACACCACGAAACGCGTCTCAATGAGGCAGAGGAAAGGATCTCCGGGCTGGAGGATGGCGCTACTACCACTGGCAGGCAAGTCACTCGGATGGACAGACTACTGAAACTAATAGCGGACAAGAACGAGGATTTAGAAGCTAGGTCCAGGCGCAACAACGTCCGCGTCCTTGGCCTGGCAGAATCCACCAACACGGGAAAGATGGAGATCTTTATCGAAAACCTTCTTGTGGAACTATTTGGTAGGGAATCCTTCTCTCCGCACCTCATAGTGGAAAGAGCCCACAGGTCTCTTGCTGCCAGACCTCCCCCTGGTGCCCAACCGCGACCCATTATCGCCCGCTTCCTCAATTACAGAGACAGAGATGCGGTGTTGCGCCGGGCGAGAGAGGTCGGAACAGTTACTTATGGCAATACTACGCTCTCCTTCTTTCCGGACTTCACCCCCGCAGTCCAAGATGCCAGACGAAAATTTGCTGGGGTGAAGAAGAAACTTCAATCTCAAGAAATTCCTTATGCCATGCTATATCCGGCCAAACTAAAGATAACACACCGGGGCTCACAACATTTCTTTCAAAATCCGCAGCAGGTGGAGGACTTCCTAAAACTCCACAAAAAAGACCGCATCAGGGAGGAAGCAGAGTCGCGGCGCTCTAGATCACCTTCCCCGTTGTCTCAACCGGAGTGACTACCTGGGCTATTTTCTGGACCATGCTGATACAGAACTTTGAACATGGAAAAACTGGAACCTGCATTCCATGGTGAGGTACATTTACTGCTTTAAGCCTACCTGGCCTGCGATTGCTATTGCGCTCGGTCGCCCACCTCCGTCCCGCGTAAGACAGCTAGGTTCGGTCCTGGCGTCTGGCGGGTGAAAGTGAGGAGGTGAATGGCAGGTCTGGCGCCCCTAGATCACCGTCCCCGATGGGTGATCCCCTACGAACTTTTGTTCTGTTCCTAGTTTTGGGGTGGTTAACTGATGGGAGGGGGGTGGGAGACTTGGATGCCCGGCCAGTTGGGGATGCCGGTGTGGGAGGGACTACTTTTCGATTGAATGCTGAGGCAGCTATTGCTCTAACCACATTGTATGGGCAAAACGTATCTCATGCTGCTACTGTACTGTATTACCGGCGTGTTGGGGTTGCTGGTTATGTTGAACATATTAACTGTTATAGTCCCGTCAGCGCAGCCGCTGCGGGCTTCACGGGGACAGGGAGGGATTCAGTGAAGAATGTACTATGTGAAACTCTTGGTGTTGCTGATGTGTGCTGTTTGGAACCAAATGCTGCCTGCCTGGGCAGGGTTCTCCTTATGCTGCTGGGATGGGTGACGTGAGCGACTCGCAACCGGCCCTGCAATTTCGCCTGTTAGCATGGAATGTTCGTGGGTTGAATGACCCGAGGAAGAAACGACAAATTCTGGGGTATCTGGATAGACATGGTGTGTCTGTTGCTATGTTACAAGAAACTCACCTTGTGCCGAATGCATCCCCGTTATTTGCTTCCCGTTGGGCCTCATGCAGGGTGTTTTCATCGTATTCAAGTTATTCTAGAGGTGTCACGATCCTTGTCAAGAAAGGCCTGGGATTTACCCCATTTGGTACAGAAACGGACCCCAGTGGCAGATACTGCATGGTGTGGGGGAGGTTACACTCTCACACAGTCCTACTCGCTTGCTACTATGGTCCCAACATTGATGATCCGGCTACACTCCTCACCCTGTGGGGCAAGATACAAACCCTTGGTATATCCCATGTAATCCTAGGTGGGGACTTCAACACTGCACTGCACCCTACAGTGGACAGATCACACCCCAATCCTTCCCATTACACCCGCACACACCGCGCCTTACTGAGCATTGTGGAGGATCATCACCTGACAGACACATGGAGGCACTCCCATCCATCTATTAGACAAGGCACACACTTCTCCGCTGTCCACTCTACCTGGGCGCGCATTGACTATGTCTTTCTCTCTGCCGGTCTTACCCCTTGGCTAATCAAGACACAACACCTGGCCCGCACCTTCTCAGACCACTCACCCGTCCTTCTGAACCTACGTATTCCCCTTGATGTTTCCCCTTACCTAAGCTGGCGCCTAAATCCTGCTCACCTGACTGATTCAGCCTTTAAAGCGGACCTAGAGCAAGACATAACAGAATTTTTCGACCGCAATGTCAACTCCGTCTCCAGTCTCACTACGGTCTGGGAAGCATTTAAGGTTACCGTTCGTGGCTGGTGCATCTCCAAAGGGGGAGGGGTCCTTAAATCTCTACGTGGTGACTTGCGAAAACTTGAAGGCGAAATAGGCGAACTTGAGAACGAGATATCCCTAGGACGGGGAGGGCACACAGCCAAGGCACATATACGGGAAAAAATTAACGACTATACTGAGGCTGCCGACAAAGAATGCAAATTTCTGGGGAAGCCCTTTACAGCGCGTACATACGGGGAGGGAGACAGACCAGGCAGAGCGCTCGCAACTGCAGTTAGACCACCTAGGCACAATAATTATGTCACCACACTCCTTGATAGTCAAGGAACACCCCAGAGAGACCTCCCTAGACAGCTCCAGGTCCTGACCGACCACTACTCCGAGCTCTACACCTCCCATAGAGGAGCTGAGCTTAACCTTCCCACCTATCTTGATGACACCGCGATAGCCTGGCTCGGCCCGACCCAACAGAAGTTCCTTCACCTGGAACTGGAGGTCGACGAAATTAAGCATGCGATCATGTCCATGAAATCGGGCAAGGCCCCAGGCTCGGATGGCCTACCGGTGGATTTCTATAAAACCTTTATACATCTTCTTGCCCCGATTCTTAAAAATGTATACTATTCAGCCCTTGAAGATGGCATTTTACCGCCCAGTATGCGGGAAGCCCTAATTGCCTCCCTGTTAAAACCAGGTAAACCGCCGGAGCACTGCGATTCGTACAGGCCTCTTTCGTTATTAAATACTGACGTCAAAATACTAGCGAAGGTCTTGGCGACCCGTCTGAACCTGCTGATGGAACGTCTGGTCCTGCCGGACCAGGCGGGCTTCGTCCCGAACCGCGCCACCTCCCACAACCTCCGCACCCTTCAGGCAGTACTACAGGATATTGACCCCGGATGCGAGGCAGCCGCGGTCTTTCTTGACGCCACAAAGGCTTTCGACTCCCTTGAATGGGACTATTTACTGGCACTTCTGGAACGCATGGGCACCCCCTTCAGCTTTATTGACTGGATCCGCCTGCTATATTGTAAACCACAAGCTACAGTCCTTTTAAATGGAGCCCGTTCAAAACCATTTGAGATTCGCAGAGGTACTAGACAGGGGTGTCCTCTCTCCCCTGTCCTTTTTGCAATAGCGATTGAGCCTCTAGCGGCCAAACTCCGGCAGCACCATAATCACCGCTCCCTCATCTACCCGGAACGTCAATTACTCATATCATTGTACGCTGATGATATTACCCTGTATATCGATAAGCCACAAGAAAATTTGAACCCGATCCTACGTGAGATCACTAAATTTGGCGCCATCGCGGGAATACAGATAAACTGGGCAAAGTCTGCCCTGTTCCCCCTTACGGACAAGACTCAGCGGTTTCCTCTCGACTACCCGCTTATGTGGGAAAGCGAAGAACTGAAATATTTAGGGATCAACATCACTAGAAACCGGGACACCCTTATACGTGCTAATTACGGTACTGTCATGGATAAACTGATTGATAGCGTCACTAAATGGATCCACCTCCCTTTATCTATGGCGGGGCGTATCTCCTTAATTAAGATGGTGGTGCTTCCAAAGTTATTATACCTCTTTACCAATATACCTTACAGCCCAGGTGCACATTTTTTTCGGGCCCTAGACTCCCAAATGTCCAGACTTATATGGGGGGGGAAACAGGCTAGAGTCGGACTAAAGACTCTCATGCTCCCCTACCATCAGGGGGGGTTTGATGTACCGAATTTCCGTCTCTACTATGATTGTGCGCAGGGTCATTTTGCAGCGTACTGGCTCCACCCTCCTCCCTTTATGGCTCATCTAGCTGTGGAGGATGGATACATGCGGCCCGAAAAACCCTCGGGATATCTTTACACGTCCTCCCGAGTGATCGATCGCGACCCCACAACGGTAGATTGTACCGTGCAGGCTTGGCGCCGGATAATGACACGCATGGGCGTTACTATTCTATACTCCCCCCGCATGATATTAGCACATGACCCCAGACTAAGCGTTACCCGCGAAGAGATTGGTCGCAAACTGCTCACTAAATTGGCTATACGCACGTGGGGCGATTTGTACATACAAGGCCGATTCCGGTCGGCCGCACAATTCTTCGGGACGCACGCACCCTCAATCATGGACACATTCCTATACACGAGATTAAGGCAGAATGTCCGCGCGGTTACCCCAGACTTCCCGGACGAACCGGAAACCGTTGCCCCATTGCACGCCCTTCTACTAACTGATACCCCGACGCATGTAGTCTCTATGCTGTACAAGCAGGCGTACGCGGCCCTCGACCTCCCGCCGCTCAGAGCTAGGCGCGATTGGGATGCGGACCTAGATTCCCCCCTCTCGGACGAGCAATGGGAGGAAAGCTGCTCGCACACGAATGCTGTGACTGGCAATGCCCGTCTTAGGCTGGTTCATTTTAAGTTCCTGCTCCGGCTTTATCATACTCCTGCCAAATTGTGTCGTTTCGGTTTACGAACAGATGACAGGTGCCTTCGATGCAAGGAGGCTGGAGCTGACTTTATTCACCTAGCCTGGACATGCCCGGGCGTGGCATCGTACTGGGAGGAGGTGTTTCGCGTTATGTCTGATATGGTGGGAGTGGCGATCGCCCCCTGCCCAAAAATTGCCCTACTGGGGCATTCCTTTCCCACGCTCAAGTCGCACCGAAAATTCTTCGCGCTAGGATTCTTGCTGGCTAAACGCCACCTGGCCTGCAGATGGGGGCGTGGACGCGCCCCCAAATTCAAGACTTGGCTGACTACTATGTCCACTTGGCAAGAACAACTTCACAACTACGCTGAATTGTTACCCCACAAAATGCGACCCAAGGACTTATGGGGCCCCCTTACCGCTTATCTTCTCCGGACTCAGGAGGAGGACCCGGATGGCCCTGACCAGCAGGGGTCTCCGGCCCGATCTCACCCCCCGAGCGCTCACGACCACGGGCCCGACCCCCGATGAATCACCCCTATTGTGCCTCCTTTCCATCCCCCCCCTCCCCTATCCCCACTCCCGCGGCCGGTTCACCATCACACTGCCAATATGCAGGGTTAATTGGGACCTGTCGGAGGGTGGGTGGCACAGTCCCAGTGGCAAACTCCTAGGATAGCTCCTGATCTCCCCTCCGACACAGAATGGGAGGGGGCTCGCTGGCCGTCCTCCCATCCCCCCTCTTGGGAGGGGTTTCCCGCGAGCTCAGACATGGCGGACGCGAGATGTGAGTACAGGTAGCACACCTTTCAGCTGGCACATACGATTCCTGACTACACTCCCCATCCCCGCACCAGTTTCAAGGGGTTACGGGGTTGCAGAGCAGGCCAGATCCCCTACCGACCCAACATCGTGTGGGGAAACTACACTCTTAATGCTCTGCCCTGTAAATCCCTCTGCATTGCATGCTGTATGTGGTGCCTACGGTGCTGGATGGGACGAGACACATGTTTTTTTCACCAAGGTTCACTCTCAGAGTTGGGGGGGAGGGGGGTATGGGGGGGGAGTTACACGGAAAATGACCTCAGCTGTTTAATGCTTAGTCTGTAAACCAGCTATGGACGCTTGCTACAGGAGGATGAGTTATGAAGTGGAGTTTCTCAAATTACAACGCTGCCGGCCCGGATGGGTTGTAGGCGTCACGATGTGTTAATTGACTGCACCTCTCCACATCGTAACCGCAATATTGGCACCACCTGATGTTGCTGCCGGCCTGTCATACAAGGTTGTAGGCATGAAGCTGTGTATTAAACGCTTGCACCGAATAAAGGTCTTTAAAAAAAAAAAAAAAAAAAAAAATTAGTGTTTCAGCAGTGGGATTTCTGAACTTGTGTTTCATTTTGCCACTTTGACATAAGTATACATCTTTGTACACGAGAAATCCTTAATTGACTTTAGGTACAAAAGGTGATTTTTCCCCCCAGATTTTTAAAATCGAGTTTTAATTTAAATTGCCAGGGCCTTGTGTTACATCCCAATAGCAATAGTAAAATAAAGAGTAAAAAGTTTAAAAGTGTTTTAGAAAGTAGGCCAGAGTTCTTTAAAAAGATTTTTAATAAGTACCCACTTTCTAGATAAAGTAAGCAGAATGGAGAATGCACAGAGTCTCAAGGTAGTTGCTCTCCTAGCTCTCAGGATCCAGGATCTTAGAGCATTGTCCAAACCTTGGGGCATTGTCTGTTTAAAATTCCTTCTGGATGAAAGTCTTTCTTTGAAAGAAAGACATAGCAAGTCATGATACCGCACATATGGTTTTTTCATGGCCAAAATTGAAGGAATTTTTCTCCTCTATTGAACAATTTTTGACCATTTTGTTGCAGACGACAGTGTGCTTTACCGGGGAAATGGTACTGATCGGGGTAACATCAGATGCAGTTCCTGAAGAAAGGAAACATTTTCTGTTCATTTGTATGGCGCTCATACGCTCCTGTATTATGCGCGAATGGATTAGTGCTGCCCCCCCCCCTCTTTTGAGAGCTGGCGTGCAGGGCTACTTGCCAAGTACAATTTAGAGCTGGCTGTATACAGGACCAAGGGCAGCAGGAAAAAGAGAATGGGAATGAAAATGTGGGCACCTGTAATGGAATGGTGCAAGGTGCAAAGTGTAAAACTTGCTATCGCTTTCTAGCTTCTCTTCTCTTCTCTTTCTTTTTTACTTTAGGGCCTTTTGTTTTGATTTGCTTCTTATTATTCCACATTATGTATATATATTTCATCTCCTTTTTTTTGTATTAATGTATAATATGCTGCCCTGTTTGTTTTTGCAATATATGTCATAAGATGCTCTGCTTGTTTCTTGTCTGCATAAAACAAGAAAAATATTCAATAAAAATATTTTTTTTTTAAATAGATGAGGAAAAAAAGAAAGAAAGACATAGCAAGTGCTTCAAGATAGTGTCGACCCTTTCGGGGTCCACCCTAGGTCAGGGGGCTTCAATGTCAGACGCAACTGCCTTATCAATGACTATATTGTAGAAGCCTTTGAGGGAAGAATCAAACATTACTTTCATCACTGAGAAACGATGATTTCAGACAAATGAGTCCTGTTAGTGGTGAAGAATGGTTATGTAGTAGAGTTTTCAACTCCTCCTTCAGTACCACTTTTCAAGAGAACCCAGTTACCACGGCTAGTTGAAAAAAAACAATGCTACAATGGGTTCATTCATCTTACAAAAGGGAGTAATTGTCCAACTTCCAGATTCCTCAAATAAAAGTTATTGGAATATATTCTAGACTCTTTCTTGTTCCCTAGTACAGCAGGACAGGCCAGGTCAGTGACATTGAATACATCTGAGCTCTGCATATCCTTAAGTATGCTGACATTGCAAAGCACAATTATGTGGGTATCGCAAGGAGACTTTATTCACACTGGATTTACAGGACATCAATTCTACATACCAAACCATCAAGACAGTCATCAATACCTGAGATTTGCAATAACCAATCAACATTATCAGATCTGCGGTCTCCCTTTCAGTCCGTCCAACTCACCAACAATATTCACAAATTGGTGTGGGTGCCAATAGTTGCAGCTTTACGAATACAGGGGGCTCATGTTTTACTATATGTGGATGACAGGCTAATTTCTTATTCTTCTTTCTTTAAGGTGTTATAAATATTGTGTCTTTGCAGGACAGGCATTTCCACATGCTAAGCCATCAATAGAGTCAGAAATATTTTAGATTTGCAATGGCCAATCAACATTATGAGTTCAGTCCTCTCCTCTTCGGTCTGCCTACCTCATGAACAGTATTCAGTGGTTGCAGCTTTACAAATATAAAAAAGAGTGCAGTTTCCTGTGGGTCACAAATTGCAGCCAAATTCTCATTCTCACAGAGTGCATCAGGATTATATAAGGCTGTGAATATTACTGTGTATAATGAGATGGACGGTGTTGTTTGGGAAAAGGTACTTTATCAGAATATGGGTTCAATAGAAATGATTTAAAGTCCATATGTTTTAGAAGTCTTGCTAGCTGATTCCTGGCCCCTTTCAAATTCATGGAACATAAATGCTATTAAACAGCTTATATCTGTCTTTCCATGCATCTCTGGGCACTGAGGATCATTATTTAAGTGCTGAAAATCACCAAGAACTGTTTGGTTTTCA
This sequence comes from Lissotriton helveticus, assembly GCF_964261635.1. NCBI lineage: Eukaryota > Metazoa > Chordata > Amphibia > Caudata > Salamandridae > Lissotriton > Lissotriton helveticus. The sequence goes on from NC_136065.1 coordinate 1,290,274,092, forward strand.
ACATTATCTCAAACTTCACCATCGTCTAGGCAAAACTTGCTCAGGATTCAGAAAGAACCACATCACTGAAACATGACTCATCACAGCCACTGACAACATTCAAATCATTCTGGACCAAAGAGAAACAGCGGCCCTCATCCTTCACGACCTCTCCATGGCCTTCATTACCGTCTCTCACAACACCTTAATCAGAACACTCCACCAGATTGCGTACAAGGGTCTGCTCTTAAATATATGTGTTCCTTCCTCAAAGGAAGAACCTAAAGGGTCAGGTTGCCACCCTTCACATATGAGACCACAAAGCTGATATGCAGAGTCCCACAGGGAACATCCCTCAACACAACCCTTTTCAACATGTACATGACACCGCTCGCAAACATCATCGGATCACAAGACATTACTGTCATCTCCTATGCTAATGACACACACCTCATGCTCTGCCTGATGACAACCACCACCAGAACCACCCTCACCAACTGCATGACCATGATAGCAGACTGGATGCAAACCAACTGCCTGAAGCTCAACTCCGACAAGACACAATTACTGGTCTTTGGCTACAAGACCTTGCAATGGGACTCCAAATGGTGGCCATCAGAGTTAGGACCAACATCCACACCCACAGACCACACAGGAAATCTAGGGTTCATCCTAGATGGCAAACTTAACATGATGGGTCAGGTCATTGCAGTATGCTCCTCCTGCTTCCACATCCTATGCATTCTGCGCAAGATCTCTAAATGATTGCCTCAGAACACCGGATAGACTGTCACACAAGCAGTCAATACCAGTAGAATGGACTATGGCAACACTAGCTATGCTGAAATAACTCCTGCACAGACTCCAGACTATCCAGAACACTGCTACAATACTCATACCCGACCCTGACTCCACCCCCACATCACACCACCTCTCAGGAAGCTTTACAGGCTCCCCATCCACCAGTGCAGCCAATTCAAAATTCTCATGCAAACATACAAAATACTTGCACTACCACATACACTTTCACCAGAAACCTTTGCTCGGCCTCCCTCTCAATCTCACACACTTTTTTTTAGAGGCCAAGTGGCACACAGGGGCTGGTGGGCCCAACTGTGTAGGATAAGGCCTTTTACTCCTGATGTATGGAGGCCCAGTCTATTACAGATTCTGAGCAACTGGGCCAACAGCTCCTTCTTTACTTGACTTTCAGTGTTAGATGTGGTCGAGCAGTCCAAGGCTCTCTCAGAGGGAGATAGTGATACAGATTAGTGAAAAGGGGTTCACAACTCAAAATGCACGAAGCACAACAATTAATCATTGTCCAGCCAAATATTCAATTTTGTAACAAAAGAGAAATATTTTATTTCTCCCATTTACCACACAAATGAAGAATACAAAATACACACACAATTGCACAGTCCTCCCCTGACGTCAGGGCTCTCTCTATGGCAGTTCCTGATCTCACTCGTGTTAGTTATCGTGGTTATTCCCCAATCTTTATTGGTAACATCCAAGGTATGTCCCACTAGTAGTCTGAGTCTCAAGAGTGCACTACAACTCTGATTTAAAGTCAATAGTGTTCCAAAGCACACACGCTTGATTTAGCAGCAAGTTCCCCGAGGGCCAATAGGCCTGAAACAAGTCTTACCTGCTCTGGCAGAAGTGAAGCATTTAGGGTCTGAGTTTTTAAAGTTTTATGTTGGGGTTCTGCTTCTTTTGCCCTTCAATGTGATCTCTCACTGAATCAAAGACCACCCTTTGATGTTCACACTGGAGGTCTGGCCCGCCCCTCCCCACTGTGTGTCCCACCCATCTTGTAGCAACGCAGCAATCCAAAAATTGGTCTGGGGAGATCTCTCCACCTTCAGTTCGTGTTTCACCATGCAACCCGAGGTCACCCAAAATGGAACCCAGGACTCTCCATGTACTTTACCATTCACAGGCACACATACACCCAGTGCATGTATACAACATGCACTCACTGCACATTACTGTATCCTCCGTGTACGCTTCCATTTAAAGGCACACGTGCATCCAGCACTTGCATTCAACATGTGTGCTCTGCCCAGCACTGTATGCTTAATGTAATGTGCCACTCACAGGTACACATCCACCCAGCACATGCACGTTCTCCCCATGCACTGCACATTTCCTGTATTGTAACATTCATAAGAACACATACACGCAGCACAAGCATGTATCCTGCAAGCACTGCACAGCACTGCACCCTTTTTCTACTGTATCCCTCTCAGGCACATGCATACACGATGCATGCACTACAAAGTACTGCATTGTCCATATGTTGCACCCTCCCCAGGTACACAGATACATCACTTCTGCACAGCCCTTCACACCATTCTGATGTAGCCAAGGATAAGTTAAACACACAGCATTGGAACATTAAAAAGTAAGTGAACATGTAGGCCTCACTCTAATGACACAGGTTAAAATAAGACCTGTTCACTCCTACTGATCACAACACGGTATGCTGCCTCAACCGCGCTCATGCTGCTTAACCGCTGGTGAAAGCAGCAGCTTTCCACCACTATGAGGAAAGCACAACAAGATCGCAATCCTTGAGATAGGCCTATGTTATTGTGCACACTCATAATCTGTGTTTTCCTATGACAACAAAAATCAGTTTTAGGGATCCAGATATCATTACAGTTGGGCACTTGGGCAGGGGTGTATGTCCATTACCAAGCAGAGGACATTTCTGTCCCAACAAAGGAAAAAAGCTATGGAAAAGATGTATGGGTTACCAGGATTTGGGAGATTAAAGGTAAATATGTTTTATATAGGGCTTGCACAATATCTAGAGAAATGATGTACAATTCAGGAGAAACATGCATTGAGTTTGCGTTCTCTGGATACTTAAAGACATCATCCATTGCAAATGTTACATTGACACAATTTACAGGTTGGCAATGGAAAGAAAACTTTACCGATGCTGAGTTGAATACTATTATCAAAATGGTACCTAATAATCTGTCTGCATTTATTTAAGTTAGAATTGCCCTATAGCCAATAGATTTATTGTCCCTTAAAAATCAGACTGGATTCCTGATATACTATATATATAGACTATCTCCCACTAACCACATATAGTGCAGGTAAATTATACCAGTGCTGGCTAACACAATCCAGTTTAAATGCCATGAAAGAGCAAGTATTCAAAATGAGTGAAGACATAGAGTTCAACGATTTCCTCCTGAGTTCCCATGCAGTACCAAACAAACGTTTTGTGTGCATGTTAATATATGCCTTTATCAAAGAGGAACAGGTATATTCAAAAAGAATCACAGCAGAAATTATTAGGGAAACTGAAAGAGAAATAATGCAGAACACTTTTAAAGTGATAGATAATGGCTTTAATACCATCTCACAATGAGTGTATGAGATTGCCACCATAATGTATTGAGTCTCAATCCTCTGAAAGACGATTTGAGTGTTTTAAGCAAGGGCAGGCTCAGATGAGAGCAATAGCACAATCTAATTAGGCATTAGAAACGTTAAAGGCTGGTAAAGTACCCTGGCAGCTTACAATTGAAAGTGCTATGAAGCCTTAAAATTTGACTTCAAAACAGAAAACAATGACTAAAAAAGAAACATCCTACACCCTTTTAATTATTGAAGAATTAGAAAACACCCAGGTTCTCTGTAGAGGAAGACCCACATATCAGATGGCTCTTACATGGAGTGATATCCTTACTAATCACTGCTTTGAATGTGTATCCTTAGATAGGTATGAATAAACACACAAATCCTTTTATTTATCATGAATGGAAAGTCCCATTCAAATTCCATTTTTTGACAAGATGGCATTCATAAGCACATCTGAAATCACCAACCCTCTAGGACACTCACACTTCTGCGATTTCCGAGGGCAATACCGTTGAATACGGCGCCAGTACCCAGGTGTCGACCTGTGTATACCGCCATAGTCATACATTCCTTGCCCGCACTACCCACATGCCCACGTATAAGCAGGGCACTACAGGGAATGATGGTGATACATTCCTTGCCCGCACTACCCACATGCCCATGTATAAGCAGGGCACTACAGGGAATGATGGTGTTGTATACCTGCCACACATACTGTGGGGCTGGCACTCCCTCTTGTTTATGTTTTATGTCTTGTGTATTACTGTATGTCCTTTGCACTGTGGTTCCGACCACCCACCATTTTGGAATCCTTTTTCCTCAGGTTTTTCTTCCAGACCGGGAAGGAGAAATTTTGCATAAGAAACATAATTTTTGTGTTTCCAACGTTCACTGACCAAGGGCAGGACGCACCTTAGCGTGTGCGGACCACCCTGGTCTGTCACTGGTCCTGACGAATACCTACAATTGTTTGATGGTTGAAACATGTAGACCTACCTTTTAATTCACATAGCACATGTCGCTATTTTATACAGTACACGTCTTGAACACCGAAGTCTACCTAATTAGGCATAGGTGTCACACTTCTTTTATAAGGTGTCCAGTCACTCAGGAATAAAGCCTTGAAGTGAGTAGTACTGGCCCTTTTTTAAATCACTTGTCACTGTTTTATCACTGCACATATAATAGAAACCATTACCTGCTCCACTGTAACCAGGTGTCGAAGCACACCCCGTTGGCACTCGGCCTACGGGGTGGGGCCCCGATGATAAAGCATGTCACCAACTAGGTTGGTGAGTGATGGGTCTTCATAAAGGACATGCTTTGTCCCACATAAGGGTTGGACACAAGCTCTACTTGAAGCCTTAAGCTTTAGGCACAGAGACTCTCTCTGTCACGCCTATAGGGGGTACTCCTCTCTTTGTTGTTGTATAATGAACAGGGGACCGGGAGTTCCCACCCTACATTTCTGTTAAATACCCTACACTCTCCTATTGTTGTCAAGACATCTTCATTCTTCATTTCACTGTTTGCAAATCTACTTGGGAGATTTTCAGATACTCTACGAATAGGTGGCTGTGGAAATCTCATTGTTATTCCAGTAAAAAAATAAAGCCAGACTGAGGTTACAGCATCAGTGGAAATGCTGAGAAAGTATGCCATTTTACTTTGGGGGAGAACTAATGAGTGCACTAAGTACAAATTGGACTCTATCATTCTGCAGCTTCAAAGATTCCCAAGTGAGGCCTTCCGTTTGTGCACGAAATATTTTGAAAAAATCTGGATAGTTGATTGGAATTACCACTCATAGTAGCATTCAACTTGAGAGACATGATTCGAACAATAAGATTGCATCAATTTTACTACACTGCCACGCAGCTGCCAATCTGTAAATATGCAGTGCATGATGAGCCATCAACACCACCAAGACCTGCTACATCTCCTCCTCTGCAGGAGTCGGGCAGCAGACAGTGTCTGCACACGATTTTCAACTCATCAATTTTCATAAACTTTGGACCTGTCTTACTGTCTAGTTTTAGGGCTATTTTTGGACGGATAATTTATCTTTAGTTCACTGTTTGGACTGTTACAGTGTATATATATATATTTATATGTTGCACTTATTTTTAATTGGAGGTGAGGGAAATGTAGATATTTGCCTCCCACCATATGACTTTTGGTCAGATGCCAGAAAAGAGTTTAGATCTCAGTTTTAGGGGGGCCTCGATGAAAATGAGTAGATTACAGTAAACTGATCACAATAATTTTCCCACTGAGGTGGGACTCGGATAAAGTGGCTTCATTGCCACTTCATTGAAGAACGAATATGTACACTTTTGCCTAACATACATCTGACAGTGAGGGGTCACCTTGGTAAAGAGACAGAGCTGGGAAGCATGAGCAGATATATGGTGAACTGTAAGTATGTTCCTGCTTCCCTGTGTATAAACAAGAATACAAGAAGAGATGGTGTGTGCTTTGATCTACTGCCTTACTCTTTCCCTATTGCTCACAAAACACAGAATAACTGAATAACAGACTAACCCCCCGCACTCCACCAAATTATATTGGCAAAGATATTTGAATTAGTATGTGTGCATACCTCCAGGCAGTCTGTTAAAAAAAAAGTGAGCACATCAATCCAAAGCAGAAACAGTGAGCCCTGCAGTTTTAATATTGAAAGATTTCTTTTAAGTGGCAGTGCTTCTAAATGCATTTTAATGATGCTCTTAATTTTCTTCTTTCCAATGGTGTTTGAATGCCTGGAAGAGATGGGTTAGTCAGACAGAATGCTTCAAAGATTTAGAGCCGCATTAGCACTCCTGTGCCATGAGTGCTGCAGAACCCAATAAAGAGACTGCTGCCTCTGACTCAGATTGTCCGTTCAGACTACTGACACTGGAATGCATTTAGAAGATGCTGCGATGTTGCATGAACCCAAAGACACGCCTCTGTGTAACACAGATCAAAGGACACATTTGTCAGTTAAGACCAATGTTTAGGGAAATATCACGATTTCAGTCTAGCACTATCACACACCAAGATTCACAAGGCATATCAAATACCACGCTCTTCATGTAGGTATACGTAAGTAGACATAACAGTCTCTTGACAGTTTAAGGTTGCTGGTCCTTGAAGCAGATCCATCTCTTTTATACAGTGCAGATTATGGTGTACATCGATTTTACATATTGATGATGTAAGTAGCTTTTTACTCAATGTGAAAGTACCCTTTAGTGGAAAAGGGAAGTATCATTGTTATCAAACTATCATTCTGCTTGTTCAAGGATATCCAGATTGGTAATGATTCAGCGCCGATACCAATAATTGATCAGGGATCAATAATCAATAACACCACACTAAAGTGGCCCATACACATTCACCCAGAATCCCTGATGGGCCTGGGTTCAATTTACACATACATTCAATTCTTTAGTGTCATAGGTTTAAATTAAACATCTTAACTAAATTTACATCAACTTTCCTTCCACTTGGTCGATGGACTAGTTAGTTTAATAGTTGATGGCAATGATAACTACTAACTTACCAACCATTTGGTCATTAAATTATCACAGACTCTCGATAATGTTAATAGTGATTTTATCTCAAATAATTATTCATAATTCAACTGCATTTGGTCACAAAAGATAAACACTGAATCTCACGAAAGGAGAAATTTACATATGCAAATGTAAAGGAATTCAAACTCATCCGAAACAAAGCAATGATTTTATGCAATGAAGGAGCGGATAGAGTAAGAGACAAAGTTTCAGCAAAAATAATATGAAACATAATACATCTAACAGAGTGGATAGATGAGGAGACAAAAGTTTCATCTAACAATACATATCAAATATATCATTGACGGAGTGGATAGGTGGAGAGACAAAAGTTTCAGGGACAAATACATCCATAAGTAAAATTCTGAGAAAGATTTAGGCTAAATACAAACATATCGGTATGTAGGAAAACCAACCAATCAGCTTAGGAGATGGTGGGGGTTCCCCGAAATAGAATCAGGGAACAAAGGATATAAGGACAGGAACAGGACAGGTCAGGAACAGCTAGACCTCTCTGCAAACCGACAGACACCGACGCATCTCCCCTCTTTCTCTCCTGCCAGCCTAAGCTCTGACCACACCCCTAAAGGCACCCCAATTTTACCCTGAAATTGACATGCCCATCCCACAATTGTTGCAAAATATTATCTAACTCGCAAAGGGATTGATAGGCTTGGTAGGTGGCATTGTCACAACACTGTGACTTCTCCTTTAATTCAACAAAGTCATTGTTTATATTAGTTCCCGGGGCTTGGGTCTTAGTTCGTTCTCACGTCCCCTTAAAGTGATACACATTTTAACAATTTCTATTCATGCTTTTGCATCATCCGCAGGATGTGTCTCCTTTCTCACGACTTGAACATCATTTGGAAGTGGTTCATCCTTCTGGCCTTCACCCCTCTCATGTCATATGCGGTGCACTGCACATTTTGTCTTGCTTCTGACAGAACGGTCTCACTCCTCGAAACTTTCCCCTCCCACTTTAGCCAAGTTTAGGAAGATGGCTGTTTCATCCAGCACACTAAAGTAAATGAAAATGACATTTATTAATTATGTGATAAAGAAAACCTTACCGTTTACCACCCACCTTGCACTATTCCCCATTAATGTTACCTAGCATAATCTTAGTGCAAAAAGCGGCATTATTAATTATTCCAAAGCAGGATGTAACATGCAAAACACTGATGCACTTGCGGCCTATTCATTCAAGTTCTTCGTTTTCTTCCAAAACACAAAAGATATTACAATATTATTTATTTACGTGTTAGTCCTGGCAGGCGCAAAGCAGTTTCCCTTGTGTTCATGTTGGGTGTACGTTATAGTAAAACACAAACAATTGAAGAAGGGTCTGAGGGATATTTAAAGACCTGCCCAGTTCGTATCCCCCTAACTGTAATCCTAACAACAAAAGAACCGGGGGTCTATAACGGAGCTTCAAGTACTCCGAGCTGCTGCAAAACTCCTACATAAGTGAGTTAGGCGCTAATAGAGCTACATAAGTCTCTATATCAGAATGTGTGCCAGGACAAACCTGTCGAAGGACCTACTGAGATTGTTGGTAAGACCCGTACAGAGATGTGTTGGATTCCCATCAAATAGGTATGTAGATCAAGTGTTCTCATTTGGTCATCCAAAAATGGGGTGGTATGTCTCTTGATCAATGAGACCCATCCATCGCCCTTACTCAATTGGGTCGCACCATCAATCGCTACGGTACCCATGAACAAATGATAAAAGATGGGATCGAGTGCAGTGCAAAAATCAAAAGATGTGTGAGTTAAAAACAAGGGGTAAAAGGATTAATAGGCGAAAAACTCTAATGTAATTTGTCCTTTCCCTCAAACAAACAAGAACAATGCAGAGGAAGCAGTCTAAACATATAACTGCATTTACAAGGCCAACATGTTTCAGCCGGTAGGGACAAGATCCCATGGCTTTCTTCAGGGCCAGAGTTCTAAGCATTAGCTACTGCATACATAAAGTGAACGTAACGACAATCTGTAAAGGATATACATAAATAGTCCAAAATCGTGTTCATCTGTACCAAACGGTGTCTCTTACATCTGAATAGTACAGGGAGTGTACCTCACCTCTCCTGGAACCCAGCTCAGGAAAAAGGAGGCCCCGCTCTGTCCGGCGTTGTCTCATCGCAAGACCCGAGCTTGGTGGAAGGCCTTTATGTTTCAGATATACATTGACATTTTGCATGAGCAAAAAAATGCCAAAACAATGAAATCGCATACATAAAGAGAACTCTGGAGTTACGTTTTTTTAAATTCTACTTTAGTGTGAAAAGCACCTAGACAATGTAAAGTGCCAATGTAAAGTATCAGTTAATAGGTGACTGGGACGTAGGTATGATTTCAGGTGCAATTATCTTGTGCACTAGTCAGTGATTTGAGAATTCATTTCTCCCAATCCGGTCTATGTTCTTGAATGTCCTTTCTTAGGTAAGTGCAAAACTTCTCAGATTTCCTTGAACTATGGTGGTTTCTACCTCCTTCCACCAAATTTAACTCTAGATGCCCAGAGTAGACCAGAACTAATTACAAAGCCATCTAAAGTAAATACAATTACCCACGAATCCACTAACCAACCGCAAGCAGACAACCAAGGAAATGATCTAAAAATGAATGTGAAAACACTAGAATTTGCACCGGCCTATAGATCCAGAGGGACTCATGACATATTAAATCGTGGGAACATCCTCCGTTTATTCACACATATACCCTCATTAATGGAGGTAAACTCAACGGATCTGGTCTCAGTAGAGTTCATCAGCCGAGGGGATCCTAGGGAGGGTGAGACCACACGGACAATATGGAGGTCGGAATGCATTGCACAAAGGATTTTATCGGAAGCCGCGATATTTGAAAACTGGGGCATAAAAATAAAACCGATTATTTCACCTGGTTATCCAGCTCCATTATTACAGAGCCAAAGGGATAGTCGACCGATAGAACGGTACACCCCTAAGTCAATACTGAGAGGGGCAAGGGGACCCTCGCCGGTTAGCATGAGGCAGCCACAGGACAAATTGATAAATTATGGTGAGTTGTGGCCCACCTAATCATGCACTGTTCACTTAGTGCAATGCACTTTAAATCATTCTCGAAATGTTTTACCACAATAAAATTTGTCTATAGTAGTAATTCTTACATTTATTCAACAATTTTTCAAGATGAATTCTCAGCAATTCAAATATTTGTTATTGTGTCATCATAACAATTTACATGTATGTGTACAAATCAATTATAAAAGCATAGCAGTTATACATCTTATTAACTGCATTTTACATTTCAAATAATTGACATGAAGCCCAATGCATTTCGGCACGCAGGCGGTGCCTTCATCAGGGGCAGTTCTAAAAGAAATGAGAAAGTGATGTATATCAGTATCTGTGTATAAAAGGAGACATGGGGGTGTTTGTATGTTATGAAAGTTGGCGTACCTTAATATTCGACTGCAGGTGATCTAATATTGATGAATGCCGCTTCTACAACCAAGAAAATATATGCGGTCGGTGATACTGTTGTCAACTCACTAAATAAATGCTATGCAGTAGTGATATTTAAATGACATACCTGGTGGTCTGATTTCTGTTAGCTGTAATGATAGACAATGAATGTAGCTCAGTGTTAGACAATTAATACGACAAGCGTTAGAAGTACCATGTACTACGTGATGATAATGACCCTACCTTATCTTCGTGGGGATGATAAATCTACACGGAAAAAATAATAGAGGCACTATATCATTGCCAAATATAAAATGAAAACGTGAACGGTGCAATGCGCAATAATAATGGATGACTGTCATTTACCTTACACCAAAGAACGAAGCGTCTGGCACAAAAACTCGCTGCTGATCTGTCGGGTCTGGTACACAGTTCTACCTACTAACTCCATTAAGATGTGGCGTGGTCCACATGGTGGCGTGGCCATAAGCATTGAAAACGGACTATCTGTGTAACGGAGAAGATGAATGCACATACGCGCCATCTTGGAAAAGGAAAAACGTCATATCGTCCCATGTATTTTCAGTTTTGTGAATCACTGTTGATGACTGCGACACTTATAACTGATGGACATTGTTATATTTGATTGTTTATAACTGATGAACAACTTATATGGCTCTCACCAGACATCATTGTATATTGAGTTCAAGTACAATTTACATTGATAACACTTTTTCAAGTTCTCAACAGCACGTATAGCATTCATTACACAATGGCACCTTTTCCCTGATGCACTACATAACCGATGATGCACCATTCATTACGCAAATAACCATTCACTTGCTGGTAGGCAAATACCGTTTCAGTTTTACAATACCACATGGGTGGACACCCCCAAATATTTAAAATAGAGCATCTTTCATTCAATCGTCTTTCATCCAATCGGGTTTCTGATGATTATATTGTGTGCCGCATCCTTTTGTTTACGCCGCATATCCATCTGCGGGCATTCAACATTCCCCTTTATTCATCGCGATATAATACTTATGTTTCCAAGTTGATGCATATAACTCTAGTGCATTAGGTACCGTTTGCACCTATATTCCTTATGTTGCCAATATTCGGGCAACTGAAAATACATGGGACGATATGATGATTTTCCTTTTCCAAGATGGCGCGTATGTGCATTCATCTTCTCCGTTACACAGATAGTCCGTTTTCAATGCTTATGGCCACGCCACCATGTGGACCACGCCACATCTTAATGGAGTTAGTAGGTAGAACTGTGTACCAGACCCGACAGATCAGCAGCGAGTTTTTGTGCCAGACGCTTCGTTCTTTGGTGTAAGGTAAATGACAGTCATCCATTATTATTGCGCATTGCACCGTTCACGTTTTCATTTTATATTTGGCAATGATATAGTGCCTCTATTATTTTTTCCGTGTAGATTTATCATCCCCACGAAGATAAGGTAGGGTCATTATCATCACGTAGTACATGGTACTTCTAACGCTTGTCGTATTAATTGTCTAACACTGAGCTACATTCATTGTCTATCATTACAGCTAACAGAAATCAGACCACCAGGTATGTCATTTAAATATCACTACTGCATAGCATTTATTTAGTGAGTTGAAAACAGTATCACCGACCGCATATATTTTCTTGGTTGTAGAAGCGGCATTCATCAATATTAGATCACCTGCAGTCGAATATTAAGGTACGCCAACTTTCATAACATACAAACACCCCCATGTCTCCTTTTATACACAGATACTGATATACATCATTTTCTCATTTCTTTTAGAACTGCCCCTGATGAAGGCACCGCCTGCGTGCCGAAATGCATTGGGCTTCATGTCAATTATTTGAAATGTAAAATGCAGTTAATAAGATGTATAACTGCTATGCTTTTATAATTGATTTGTACATATACATGTAAATTGTTATGATGACACAATAACAAATATTTGAATTGCTGAGAATTCATCTTGAAAAATTGTTGAATAAATGTGAGAATTACTACTATAGACAAATTTTATTGTGGTAAAACATTTCGAGAATGATTTAAAGTGCATTGCACTAAGTGAACAGTGCATGATTAGGTGGGCCACAACTCACCATAATTTATCAATTTAGCACCCAGGATTGACTCCCCTGAGTAATCATAGCACCAGTTGAATAACTTGTATTATTGGAAAGAATTATTTTGCTTAAACCGGAGTGCTCCCCACAACCCCGATTACCATTAATTTACAAAAAGTCATTAGTGAGGAGGCACCCATCATCTAACAAAGATGCAGTTCGAAACAATCAGTGGAATGACGGACAACAGGGCCACTACGATGGCCTACACCAATGATCAGGCGGATCAAATCTATTCTTTAATTAAGGAAGTGAGAAATATGGATGCACATGGGGGATCCATCAGCCAACAATTAAAACAATTGGAATACATTACCCGACGCCAACTCAACCAGAGGATGCACGCCTCCACGCTGATACAATATCATCGGGCAAAAAGGATACCCAGAGGGTTACGTCTATCTATTAAACCCATGCTTTTCCGGTTTAATCTCAACTCGAAATTTATGGACAAATGGTTTAGCATACTTAACAAATGCTCACTAGATCTCATCTTATTGATAATTGAGGAACTCGCTAAAACCATCCGAGAGTTAGAAGAAGAGATTTACACATTGAAATCAGAACTTGAGGCTAGAATGGAGGCAGACACCTGGAAAATCAGCTTGGACAACATTAACATCAAACTGGATAAATATGAGAAAGAATTGCAGGAGGGCAAATTGCGGAAATACAAACGTGACACTATAGACTATAAACTAAACGAAGTGTACACGTGGGCTGACATCTATGCCAGACGGCAATTTATTCCTAAAAAAAATCACCATCCGCACGTTCCTCAGAGGAAAGTCTTGTAACTGACAAGGAAACATCAATTCGAAGAGGACCAGTGAGAACCACTCAAGATGACAATATAATATCTTCAGAGATGGCTAGTCAAGCTACCACTAGTAGAGAGGTGGATTTTTTGTCACAGGCACAAACGCCAGCACAACCACCCACGCCCCAGACAGAACTTTCCACATCAAGAGGAAAACCAGGCAAGGAAACGGTCGGAAAGGAACTGAGGAGCGGTCGAACACTGACCTAATTATCAACATCTCGTCCATTACCCTCACTAAACAACAAATGAGAACGTTAAATAAAGGACTTACATTCGTTCCAACAATCACGACCAATGAGATTGAAACAGAAGGAGCATTCTTCAGATTCATGAGGACATTGAAACTCAGGCACTACTTTGAAAATGTGGTTGAACCTACATATTCTAACCAGGATACCACACAAAGGCAATTTAAACCCAAAAGTGTTTTCCAAGCTCCGGTCTCACACAAGATGCTGGACACCTTTGAGGTGTTAGTCAAGAGAGATTTACGAGCACTAAAATACACAAGCACTCACCACAACAATTTGACTAAAAATGAATTGAACATCATCAACAACCTGGCCACCGATCCGAATATCACTATACAACCGGCAGATAAAGGCGGTGCCTTGGTTCTTATGGACACAACTTACTATGACCTCAAAGTCAATGAGCATGTGAATGACATAAACATTTACTTTAAATTACCATCTGATCCAACAACTACGTTACAACAAATGCTGCATACCATTTTAACAACAGCCATACAGAATGAATGGATAGATGAACAGACATCTGCATTTTTGACCCAAAAATACCCAAGACGGCCATTAATATACATGATCCCAAAGATCCACAAACACCCTATTAACCCACCTTTTAGACCTATTGTTTCGGGATGTGGGTCAATTTTTGACCCCCTCGGAAAATATATTGATTACCACTTGCAGGAATTTGTACAGCATTGGGGTTCGTATATACGTGATACCACGGATTTCCTCAATAAACTGAAGTGGATCGAAGAAGGGTATCAGGACCACTGGATTATGTGTACCATAGACGTGGTGGCTCTTTACACCTCTATTCCCCACGAAGCAGGACTGGAAGCCAGTGAATGGGCACTACTTACAATGGAGCAGTTACCCACCACTAAAAAAATCTTTTTGATCCAACTACTGAAATTCTGCTTATATAACAGCCATTTTATATGGCATAATGAGTTCTACGCACAACTAAGTGGGACAGCGATGGGATTTGCAGGGGCTCCTGCGTATGCAAATACATTCATGGCTCATTTTGAATCGCAACACCTTATGTCACAGGATGAATGGAAACATGTGTTAATGTATGGACGATATATCGATGATATATTTCTAATTTGGAATGATACTCAGGACACTTTGGAAGCTCTGATCAACAGATTAAATCAAGCTGATGCGAGGATCCAGTTCACCCATAAAATCAGCAAGCATACCATTGACTATCTAGACGTCAGAATCACGAAAACAGCGAATGGATTTGACACAGCCTTGTACACCAAGCCTACTGATCGGAACAGTGCACTTGAATATACTAGTTTTCACCCCAAGAATTTGATCAGGAATCTACCAGTATCACAATTCATTCGCATTAAGCGCATATGCTCTAATGAAGAAACGTGTCAGATTACACTTGAGAATCAAGTTCAAAAGTACAAGGCTAGAGGATATCCACCAGATGTTCTTACATCGCAGCTGAATAGGGTACAACAAATGCAAAGACAGGATCTACTGTTACAAAAAAAGAAATCTTCACAGAACCGGATGGTGTTTGTGACCAAGTATACAACTCTTTCAGCAAAGATCAAGAAGATCATCAACAAGCGATGGGAACTTTTGACATTGGAACCAGATTTTCATGGTATTTTTAAGGAGCTTCCTCTACATGCATACACCCGAGGACCAAACCTAAGAGAGAGATTAAAAAAGAAACAACATTCAATTCAACCAACAGTTTACAAGGGCACTACACGATGTCTTAATTGCACAAATTGCAATAATGTAATTACAGGGAACATGTGTACACATCCAACTTCTGGGAAACTCATACATTTGAAACATTCCAGTGATTGCAACACAACCAACGTTGTGTACGCAATAAAATGCCCATGCGGAAAAATGTACATAGGCAAAACAGAACGTAAGACCAAAGTACGGATAACAGAGCACAAGAGCCGCATTCGTAATGAGAATCTCACCTCACCATTGGTGTTACACTGGAAGGAACAAAGACATACTATTTCACAACTGAGGTTCCTTATCCTCGAACATGTGCAGGTCCAACAAGGTTTAGACAATCACCAAAGATTACTGCGAAGAGAAATATTCTGGATCAAATTTCTCGGGACCTTGGTCCCAGCGGGTTTGAACGATAAATACGATCTTTCTTGTTATTTATAGGTCAAATATCCATGATCTTGATAATGTGTACTTATCCAGACTATAACGCATCGTTTATTTATTTTTATGAATAGGGCAGTCTGTTTCATCATAGACTAGAATATCCTTTAACACAACTGATATATGTACCCAAAGGTTTGGTTAATGTTGGTGACTTGAAGTATGTTCACTGCTTTATTTGTGATGCACCATGTTAGTAAATGTTAACAATTCATGACTTCTATTTTACATTAACATATCATTTTGTGAATCACTGTTGATGACTGCCACACTTATAACTGATGGACATTGTTATATTTGATTGTTTATAACTGATGAACAACTTATATGGCTCTCACCAGACATCATTGTATATTGAGTTCAAGTACAATTTACATTGATAACACTTTTTCAAGTTCTCAACAGCACGTATAGCATTCATTACACAATGGCACCTTTTCCCTGATGCACTACATAACCGATGATGCACCATTCATTACGCAAATAACCATTCACTTGCTGGTAGGCAAATACCGTCTCAGTTTTACAATACCACATGGGTGGACACCCCCAAATATTTAAAATAGAGCATCTTTCATTCAATCGTCTTTCATCCAATCGGGTTTCTGATGATTATATTGTGTGCCGCATCCTTTTGTTTACGCCGCATATCCATCTGCGGGCATTCAACATTCCCCTTTATTCATCGCGATATAATACTTATGTTTCCAAGTTGATGCATATAACTCTAGTGCATTAGGTACCGTTTGCACCTATATTCCTTATGTTGCCAATAATCGGGCAACTGAAAATACATGGGACGATATGACGATTTTCCTTTTCCAAGATGGCGCGTATGTGCATTCATCTTCTCCGTTACACAGATAGTCCGTTTTCAATGCTTATGGCCACGCCACCATGTGGACCACGCCACATCTTAATGGAGTTAGTAGGTAGAACTGTGTACCAGACCCGACAGATCAGCAGCGAGTTTTTGTGCCAGACGTTTCGTTCTTTGGTGTAAGGTAAATGACAGTCATCCATTATTATTGCGCATTGCACCGTTCACGTTTTCATTTTATATTTGGCAATGATATAGTGCCTCTATTATTTTTTCCGTGTAGATTTATCATCCCCACGAAGATAAGGTAGGGTCATTATCATCACGTAGTACATGGTACTTCTAACGCTTGTCGTATTAATTGTCTAACACTGAGCTACATTCATTGTCTATCATTACAGCTAACAGAAATCAGACCACCAGGTATGTCATTTAAATATCACTACTGCATAGCATTTATTTAGTGAGTTGACAACAGTATCACCGACCGCATATATTTTCTTGGTTGTAGAAGCGGCATTCATCAATATTAGATCACCTGCAGTCGAATATTAAGGTACGCCAACTTTCATAACATACAAACACCCCCATGTCTCCTTTTATACACAGATACTGATATACATCACTTTCTCATTTCTTTTAGAACTGCCCCTGATGAAGGCACCGCCTGCGTGCCAAAATGCATTGGGCTTCATGTCAATTATTTGAAATGTAAAATGCAGTTAATAAGATGTATAACTGCTATGCTTTTATAATTGATTTGTACATATACATGTAAATTGTTATGATGACACAATAACAAATATTTGAATTGCTGAGAATTCATCTTGAAAAATTGTTGAATAAATGTGAGAATTACTACTATAGACAAATTTTATTGTGGTAAAACATTTCGAGAATGATTTAAAGTGCATTGCACTAAGTGAACAGTGCATGATTAGGTGGGCCACAACTCACCATAATTTATCAATTTAGCACCCAGGATTGACTCCCCTGAGTAATCATAGCACCAGTTGAATAACTTGTATTATTGGAAAGAATTATTTTGCTTAAACCGGAGTGCTCCCCACAACCCCGATTACCATTAAGCCACAGGACAAAGGCAGACAATATCCGATTCATCTTTATCTAGGCCGCTGTCAAGAAGACTCAGGATGGGGCACGAGGGTAATCTCCAACCAAGGAACAAGTGGATGACAGAACAGCAAAGACAACACTTCAGAAGGTGAAACAAACCTATTACGGATTTGCTCCTGGAACATTAACGGGCTAAATAGCAAATCGTCGGACCGTGCCTTCATGAATTATCTAATGTCATTCCATATTATCGCTCTCCAGGAGACCTGGATGACGGATCCACCACATCTACAGGGATATATACGATTCTATGCACCAGCCCTTAAAAAAGCAAAATTTGGCCATTTGCAGGGAGGCCTGGTAACCTACGCAAGTAACATCTGCGCAAATTCTGTCAAACTAGTGTCCTTAACTACACCGGAATCCATTGCTATCAAAATCTCCTCTATAAAGGGGCACCTAGGGAATAGGCACAAGGAGATAGTAATAATAAATACATATATACACCCTAACAGGAAATCTAATGATGCAAAGCAATTAGTCAGCTTTGTAGAGTCTTGTATGAGTGAAGCTAATACACCAGACACAATATTGACAGGAGACTTCAATTTGCATCTAGTCGGGTCATCTAAAGTGGAGGAAGTTTCTTTAATTAACCAGCTATGGAACATCCCGCAACAGAGAACCAACTTAACAGCAGTTCCATCAAAAGTTGGACAACTTCTTATAGAGGATCTTGAACATCTTATGTTGCGCGCAGCAAATGGCAGAACTACAGGTGATATACCTCATGCATTCACCCATCAATCTTTAAAAAAAAGTTCAACGTTGGACTATACTTTTGTATCCCTAACTCTCTTTAAGGAAATCTTCTCATTCAGTATGGGAGATAAAGCAGATAGTGATCATTGCCCCCAGGAACTTATATTGCGTACAAACATCTTAGGATCAACGAAATGGGAAGGCTTACCAGGCACTACTGCTACCATCAACTTTAGGAAAATAAAATTCAAGCTAGCATCGCAAGACAATTTTCAGGGAGCTGCTAAACTTTTATTTGAAACACGGAAAGGGACCAACGAAACAGAGAAATGGACAAACTACACGCATGCCTTGGTGACATCTTTTGCTGTACCAATCAAATCTAAACCAAAGCAGGGTCCTACTAATTTCACCATGCTGCAAAAGAGCAAGATAAAATCTATCAAAAAGAAAATTAACTACTCTTTACGGCAAGTTCGACTGTATCCAACCGACAACACAAAACTAGCTGAACTGCGACAGCAGAAACTATACCTAAAGCAAGCAATCTGGGAAGCTAGGCACGACAATGAGGATACCTTATGGGCGAAACTGCATGCGGACTCTAAGCTAAAAAATAGTGCGAGCTTCTGGGAAACGATAAAAAGATTTACCCATCCAACGCATGAGGGTCTATCTTCAAACATATCTGAGGAAGACTGGGCCACTTTCCTAGGAAATCATTTTCTTCAAAGGAACAACGCATTGCAAGCTGAAACTAGCATGGACTACGTATTGCAGTCTAGGATTCGGCACTATCAACCAAGCAAGGAAAATGCAGCTCCGGAGGAACTGCACGAAGGGGAACTACTGGGACTTACTCCCTTAAACGCTCATATAAAATCTATCAATAAATACATCAAGAAGGGAAGGCAAGAAGGGGCACCGGGGCCAAATGGAATCTCACCCGCGCTTTACAAACAAGATACAGAATACTGGGCGAAGGCATTGAGTCCTCTGTTCCGAGAGATAAGGACAACAGGCCGTCTTCCTCCATCATGGCGGACCTCGATAATTTCACCAATTTTTAAATCCGGTGACAAGACTCAACCTAAGAACTATCGGTTAGTTGCTCTTCTGGACAATGAGGCAAAATATTTTGCCGGTACGCTGCTGGACGAACTGCAACTCTGGGCGGAAGACAACTCAATCATCCCCCTAAACCGGCTTTTCTAAATCTGTTGGGACCATAACAAATATAATAACAATGGCTCTGCTAATTGATAAGGCTGAGAATACAAGAACACCATTACACCTGTGCTTCATCGATTATCGGGCAGCTTTTGACCATGTAAACCGACATAAACTTTGGTTGAAATTGGCAGGCTGGGGCATTCCCCAGGCTCTTTTGAACCTGCTAATTAATTTGCACACTGAAACCTGGCTGCAAATAAAACTTGGTGACGGGTCAACTCTATCGAGAAAAATTCCAACAACAAAAGGCCTTAAGCAAGGCTGCGTACTGGCCCCAACGCTATTTAATCTGTTTTTAGCTGATCTGATTCCGTTACTGAATGCAACCAACTCGCATTCGCCAAAAATTGGGAATCTAATATTACCTTGCCTACTCTACGCTGACGATCTAGTGTTGATCAGCCAAACGCAGAGAGAAACAATTAAAAGGAAAGGCATAGCCTTAGCAGTCTCAATGAGAAACCTCAATTCCAGACTGACTGGTCCTTCACTGGCTCCTTTGGTAGAAGTTATACGGGCACAACTTCTACCCACAATAACCTATGGGAGCGAGGCACAGAGGGGGAGGGACTCGAAGCTCTTGGATGCTGTGGTTGCAAAAGTATACAGAATAATTTTTGGTTCACCAACACGAGTCTCTCCAGCGCAGATTAGGCTTGAGTTTGGTGTGCAAAAACAGACCATTGCAAGGAAAGGTGCAACAATCATCTTCTGGGACAAAGTAAGGAAATCTGAACCTGGCACCCTAAATTGGCACTTATGGACAGAGCTACAACAGAAGGAGTCATCACCAGCGGCGAAATATTTAGCAATATGCGTGGCAACGCTGGGTCTTACAGAACTTTGGGCAACACCCACAAGTCACAACCTCCTTAAAAAACTAATAAAGAAATCGGTGCGAAACGAATCCTGGATTGAAGATAAGGCAGCCTTAACAAGGAGGTCGCATGGTTGGATGATTCTGAGCACCTATTCCTCTCTGGGGGCTCAGAAGTATCTAGCCTTGGGTTTTGCTAAACATACAAACATTTTATTTTTGAAATACAGACTAGGCTTGCTGCCATGCACAAAGCGCTTTCCACATTGGCTGAAAACCCAATCCGATTCCAACTGCCGCTTATGTGGGACAGTGCAAGAAGATATGCTGCATCTCCTCTGTACATGTAAAGAATTAACTGAGGAAAGGAGACGGTTTTTAAAACCACTTTTTAACCAGAGAGGCATTCGCACACGGAGACAAGCTAAGTTGGCATGTTTTGCACCCGAGGACACGCAGCTTAATTGTTGCTTTGTAAAATTTTTAACACAAGTAGAGAAGAAAATGCCAAAGCCTAAATTACCACACAGCAGATAGGTATAAGGACAAATGCTGCTACAATAATTGCTTGTTTTAATGCGTTGCAAATATCATTAGGTTATAATGTCTTTTAATTGGTTTTAATTGGTTTTAAATTTGCAATGAGATATTTTGTAGCAACGGTTTTAAGTAACTATGCTAAATAAAACTTTACTATCATTTACTATCATTTACCTCCTTCCACCTGGAGCAGCTCTGTTCTTTCTCCTAGTCACTCACGTATTGTTCTGAGGTATTGTTACTTCTGGCAGGGCCAGTACTGGCTTTCGTACCTGCTGGGAATTGAGCCAGCCAATGTATGGTGGCCCTGAGGTAGAGCTTCCTGACTACCTCATTCGGTAGGTCCAGTCAATGAAAGCACTTGGAAAGGTGCCTTTGTATGCCAACTATTCCTATCTTCCTCTCAGGTGGCTAATTCCTACTAAGTAACCGCAGACATCACCGCTGCGTTTCTGGGCCCAGATGCCATGCCCCTGATTTGTAGCAGTAGGGTCATTAGCAAGTTAGACATGGACAGTTATTATGCCTCTGGAGTCGTGCTGAGAGACAACTGAGTTCTAAACCAGCTTTTCCTCACACAACACAAAGTGTACTTTCTTAAAGTTAGTTTTTCCATTGAACTAATTAAATATTAATTTCATCATTGAATTAGATTTCTGAAACTAAGTGATAAATTAATTTTGATCTTTGCTACAGCATTTTCCCAGGTGGATCTATGATTTCCACAATTTTAGGTATTTTTGTGCAAATACAGTTTTACCTACACAGTGAAATAACTTTTGGATAGTTGTTGACTGTGAGGGCATTCTACTCCCAATGCCTATAATTTCCCATCTGCCTTTATTATGCGCCTAGTCCTGTTGGCTTGTATGGCATACTGTAGTGAAGACTTAGCTCGAAGACTCAAATGTTTTTTTCTACATGGCCTTGTGTTACTGCAGTTCTTTTAAACTGCAGTATATCCAAAGAACAATAGTTCTCACTTAAACCTTATATTGTTGTCATATATGTGGGTGGCGTAAATACACAGATTAGAACATATATCACATTTAAATTTCACACACCTTGTTGTAATTTTTAGGCTAACTTACAATGGACTTGTCTGTAAGGCTTAATACACCAATTGTGTGAAATCGATTTTATGGTACATATTCTCGAACAAATCACACACCGTGTCAGTAAATAATGGCGTCACATTGCACTGAGTGATAATACCATCAAAAACGGAGTCCGTAAAGAAGGAAAAAATTGCAAATTTCGTTTATGGGTACATTTTTAAATATAATTCATACAAAGTCACATATTATTTCAAAGAATATAATTTTTATGCTTTCTCTATGTTATTGCACTGCAATTTCCAAAGTCATCACGGGTATTAAAGAGATGCCTCAGCTATGTCAGTCACTTCACTTCCATTTCTTTTACTAATCAGGTGTAGTAGCCAATAACCTTGCCACTATTTAAAGATTGTACTGATTTTAGACAAATGTTAGTTTTTTTAACTAGTTTTGCATGGCTTCTAATGAAATATATGTAATTTTACATTTTTGAATTTATTGTTGGCTTTATGTGGCTATTCAATTTCATTTCATTGGATTGCAGGGTGAGGAAAAGTCCTTTAGACGAGCTCCATCTTGGAGGAAAAGATTTCGCCCTCGAGAATTCAGTGGCGTGCACATGATGGCTGGATCGACAGAGACACTGCCTGCCGGCTTCCGAGTTACAACAACTATGGCCCCTTCTACCTCTATCCAGCCTAGGAAAATGTCAACTGACGGTAAATGAAAACTGGCAATCTTACTTACTTACTTTACATACATTTTTAACAGCCTCATTTTATTATTGTGATTTATTTATTTCTATATATGATACTTATTACTTACCGGAAACATTTTGAAATAAGTCATTTTTCAAAATCTTTAAAAATTAACATCACCATTACTGCCTTGATTTATAGCCCACTCCCAAGGGCTAAACCAGTTCTTATACCATCTTTTATATACCCGGAACTAGTCCATTGTCTTCAATAGAGCTCTCAACATTCCAGTGTTCTAATATACAATGCACTGGGGTGTCTTCTTCTGCTGCATATCAGTATTACTGCACCAGGACCGGGTAATCTTCTTTGAACAAAGGACACTTAGGCGCTAATTATGAATGTCCGGTAAATTAACCACATTTTCCGCACCCAGCGTTACTAATATCAGGGGTACTGCTTGTAGGAAAGTAGGATCTGCTTCTTATGGTTACCCCCACTTTTTGCTTGATGTTACACAGTTTTAACTAGTCTGACTGGGATCCTGCAAATCAGGATCCCAGTCTATCTGCTTTCCCCTTTAAAGTTGTTATGCATGTACTTTGGTGCACTCCAGATTGGATACTTCCCTTATAGGTCCTTGGTATATGGTACCCATGTACCAAGGGCATAGGTACCCCAGAGGCCTTCCATGGACTGAAGCATGTATTATGGCACCTATGAGAGGCCATGCAAAATGGAACTACAGGTCTGCTACTTCAGCCTGTGTAAGCTGGTGCTTTCACCACCTACTTTAGATATATGTTCAGTATATCTATAGGTCTCTACACTTAAAACTTATAAGTCATCCCTATAGCAGGCCTTAACAATACTGAAGGCAGGGTGCTGGGTTTTACGTGAGAGGGTGCCCCTGCATGAGCAGAGCCCCTCTGCAGTCTTCCGAGACCATTCTCCTGGGTTGTCTGTAACTCAGCCAGACATACAGGTAGAGGTGCATTATAATTTCGCTGTAAATGCTATCTCGAAAACGGCTGAAACAAAACATGATGTGTTTGGAATCAAACTCCTTGGAATCATACCTCTACACCAGTAACTGTTGTGAGAGGTATGATCTCAACCTTCTGAAGCAAGCTTTGAGGGGTAATTGGTCTATCTGGTGCCAGCCTTCTTGACCCGGTCAGCACAAAATAGATGCTGCCGACCAGGGACACATTTCTGCCCTCCTGCTGGTGACCCCAGCTCAAGCAGAGGAAGGCAGCACAAAAGACATCCTCCCAGACAGGAATTACTGTATTGGGGCTGAGTGGGTGCACTCTGATAGTGCCTGAAAGTCTGCACCTGGGGCACATTTGGTGTCCCTGTGCATATTCCAGCTCAAACCAGTTCTGGGAGCCGCTGGCTCTTGCTCTGGCGTAAAACTGGACATAGGACATGGGAGCAACCGCCCCTCTGTCCTGGCCCTCCCCTGGGAGGGTCCCCTGAATCTTTTCAACCCTCTCCTGTGGGTACAAAAGGGCTTACCTGGCTGTAGCGCTTTAGATTTTATGTGGACAAGATTCTACAAGAATAAACTACTGACCTTCGACCGTCTGGACACTCTGGACTTCACTGTATTTTGACTGGGCCTGACTTCATCTCCCTCTCCATCCAAAGTTTTGTCTGTGCCCTTGCTCTATACAGGCTCCGCGCAGGACCTGTGGTGCACTAAGGATAACTGAAAAATCTCCCTTGGGGTGAATGAGTCACTCCACTGCATTCGCATAATGCAACTGACCAGTCTGCTGATCCTGACCTCCTGTGGACTTCGAAGGCTCCAGCAACACAGGAGGTTGGTTCCGAAAGTCCCTGAGGTAGATCTGCCCTCTCAGCAAGTTTAAGGCGAGTAGCCCTTGTGGGGACTGCATAACTTGAATCCCTGTGCACCACATCTATTTGCAAGTGCATTTACTTGTTGGCTATTCCTGAGCTTTTTGCATTGGACTTTGTGTAGTCCTAACCCTGAGCAGTATTTCCACCAAAGAACTCCGGCCTCCTCACACAGAGTGCTCCATGGGCTGGTAATTTTTGATGTTGCTTGAGGTCCCTTCTAGACTCCTGGTCATTCGGCCTGTGGGTCCTCCTGAGAGTCATCTTGATTTTTCTTGGGCTTTCCTGGTTGTTCCAGAAGTGCACTGATTCTCCATTGCTTGGAGAGTCCCCAGCACCTTGCTGGTTCTCACCGTAACCTGCTTGACCTTCCTGCGTGGGTTGCTTTTGCCAAGGCTTGTTGGTGCTTCAGTCGGACACCGACCCCTCAGCACTTGACATGCTTCGTGGGACAGCTAGCATCTGGCTCCTGGTCGTCTTTTGCATCTCCTGATCCTCGTGGCTGCAGAGTCACCTGAGGCACCCAACATTAGTTGGCATTTGTCTCCCGAGCCCCTGTTCACTCTGAAGTGACCCAGACTGTCCCCTCTGGTTTCAGGTTCCTTTCTGCAAGAACCCATCCTTGGATTCCACCAGACCCTTTTAACCTTCACGGCTGCAGCACTTTTTTGAAGCCTTCCATAGAGAACGACGGTGGTTCCAGACACCACTTCAACCCTATGCACCCAGCTCCTCTGGGATAAGTAACTCTGGTACTTAGGTGTCCACGGGTGGGGTAGCTCTCCAACCTCTTAAGTTCTGAAGGGTTTCCTCAAAGTTCTCCTAGAAGGGTCCTTAAACTGTAAAATTGCAACAGCCACTTCCCTATAGAAATGTTTGGAACCTGCAGTCATGTTTGCACACAGCACCAGTCCACCGTGGGGTCCCTATGTACTCACATTGGATGGTTCCTTGGGGTCCCAATGATTCTACGTGATTCTACATGCTCCAGACCTTCTCTTGACCTGAGTCATTGTTGTTATACCACTATTTTAGTATATGGTTTGGTCTTGCCCTGGAGCCCACTGTGTATTGTGCTACTTACAGCTGTTCAATTGATATCGTTTTGTGTGCTTTGTGTTCTATCCTTGCGTAGAGGAGAATAGAGAGTGTTATATTAATAAATACTTATTTTATATAGCTAGTGTGTGGTTCTCCTTTCATTTAATCTATTCAAGAGGTGATATTCTGGTAAAACAAGCTGCTTTACATTCCTTCAAGATTAAGCCTGAAGGCTGCTCTCCACAGCTACCACTAGGATAGCTTTTTAAAGGTTATCTTTGACCTCATACATCATAAGGGTTATTTGGACTGGTGCAAGGTGCCTACTTTAATCAGTGGACAGCATATACCAGGCCAACCTCTCACACTGCTAATCCTGGTAACGGGAAAATCGAGCTCATTAGCAGATGGACATTGAGGGCCCACTAAAAGAGGAGGAATCAGAAAATGTGGGGTCTGATTCCCCTGGTAATTCCTCATTTTGGGCTGGATTTTCACATAGAGATTTCGGCTCCTTCCTGTGTGACAGTGGAGAGCTCCACAGTTTTTCCACATATCTCATAATTCTGATGGGCTGCTAAATGCTATTTCCGGCCCCATTCGAATTAAGAGGCTACTTTTAATGAAGGCCTTGTTAGAGTGCATTTATGAAGAGAAAGCTACAAAACAAAGAACAATTGGGAAACTCACAAATATTTTTATTGACAGTGATGGTATAATTTTATTTTGTGACCAACTTCTAACTGCATGACCGAGAAATTATTTAACTGTAGAACATGGATACATGCCCCTATCAAATTAAAATGCTGGAATGTTCAGCTTTCGTTGGCCTTTATAGTTTTTTTTTTTTTAAATATATTTTTATTGCAGAATCAGGAATAAACACAGCCAACAAACCAACCCAAGTACCAGCGGGTCCCATCATGCAGCAGTATAGCAACGTGATACACAGCCGATTAACCCACATCCCGGAGGCTGGGCGGCGCGTCAATGAAACAGTTCGCTGGAGGCACCTTGGTACATGCCCAATGCAGGACACGGGTCAAGTGCAGCACTTCGTTCCTGCTTTTATCCCAAAACAACCAACCACCTTCTCCCCACCCAATCCCAGGTCACTTCAATGTCACATCACAAAATCAACCCGACTACGTTCCTGGGCCATCCGGTTCCGGGAAGTCGCTGGCAACCCACCCCACCCCCCAACTCCTACTCTAAGCCCCCCCCCCCAACTGCTGCTAACGCGGGTATCTCCAGGCCCCTCCTGCTCTAGGGTGACAGCTATCAGGAAGTTGTAACGAACAAGCGGTCACATGGAATCCTTGTTCATAACTGATCAGTCTCGTCGCTGTCAGTTAAGTGGTCCCTCAATGCCTGCACCACCATCTCCCAAGACCGCGCCAAATCCAAGCTCCTCTCATTACCCGTTCTAGTCGCCTGGCGCATCCGTGACACACTCTCACAGCCCGACCACTTCACCAACTCGTTCCTCCACCTCCGTACAGACGGCCCCTCTTTAGACTTCCAATGCCAAGTGAGTTCTCGCTGCGCCAATATCAGACCCAACCCAATGAATTTACTCGTCACCTTGGTCTTTTTGGTATGCGGGAACCACAGAAGCAGGCACGTGGCCATGTCAAAGTCCACCTCCCGATCCGTGACAGCATTCAAGAGGTCCCCTACCTCGGCCCAGTAGTCTCCTAACCTCGGGCAGCCCCACAGCATGTGGTCAAAATCTGCCCCGGGCTCCAAACATCTCGGGCACATGGCGTCATGCACCTGGAAGTGGCGGCGTAATCTCTCCGGGGTCAAATACGCCCTATGGAGCACAAAATAATGCACCTGTTGGAATCTCGCATTCCTTGTCTCTTTCCAGGCCCTGTGTAGCACCTGACCCCAAACAGAGTCCGGAAGAGGCTTACCGATGCTGGCTTCCCAACGCGACCTCAACTCGATCAACGGAGCTAGACCCTCGTTCAGCATCCTATTGTGAAGGCAGGTCACCGCCTTGACGGTGCCCGCAGCCATCACCACATATTGGCACACCTCCGACACCTCTGGTTCAGCCAATCCGCCCCCCCAGTGCCTCCGCAGAGCCGCGACCACCGCCGCATGCAGCAAGAAGGAACCATTCGGCAGGCCGAACTGCTCCTGCAACGTCTGGAACGGGGCCAACGTCCCATCCACATACAGGTCACCCACCATCTGCAAGCCCAGGTCCTCCCACTCCAACAATCTGGACCAATCACCCCCGTGCGGCAAGACAGTGAGCATACCTAGCGGGATCTCCGGGGCGTACGGCCGGCGCTTCCCAGCCCTTTTCATATATCTATTCCAACACAATCTGAGGGTCCACTCCTCCATCGTGACTTCCCTACTGGCCAGTCTCTGTTGCATCACGATAGACGACAAGACCTGCCGCTGAACGCCGACCCCCCGGCCAACCTCGGGCCCCCTGAATTCTCTGGCCACATTCTGCGTCAGGACCTGGAGCTGCGCCGCCAAATAGTATAACTCGTAGTCGGGGACGGCCATCCCTCCCTCACACTTG
This sequence comes from Lissotriton helveticus, assembly GCF_964261635.1. Lineage (NCBI taxonomy): Eukaryota > Metazoa > Chordata > Amphibia > Caudata > Salamandridae > Lissotriton > Lissotriton helveticus. The sequence continues at coordinate 1,290,302,324 of NC_136065.1, forward strand.
GGTCTCAGCAGGGTGGTCAGTGCTACCCGTCTGCGACCGTGGCCCCAGAGAAAACCAGTCACCATCGTCCTCAGCTCCCTAAAGATGCCCTGCGGGATCCACACCGGCAACGTTCTAAAATAATAGAGCAGTCTCGGGAGTGCTACCATTTTCAGCAGCGCCACTCGGCCCAATACAGATAACGGGAGGGAGGCCCAGAAGTCCATACTACCTCTCAACGCCCTAATGCAGCGTCCCACATTCCCCTCAAGGAGGTCCGCTGTGGCATGGTAGATGCGTACCCCCAGGTACAGAAAACAAGATGGTTCCCACTTCACAGGCCCCATGAGCTGTGGGCAGAGCGTGGCCTTCCGCAGCGGAAACACACAAGTTTTAGTCCAGTTCACCCTGAGGCCTGACAGCCTCCCAAACGTGCTCAGCATATCCACCGCGCCTTCCAGAGCCTTTCCAGCGTCCGCTAGGTACAGCAATAGGTCGTCAGCGTACAACGATATATAATGCGAGTCAAGTCCCTGCGCAATCCCGTCGTAAACAACTCCCAGCCTTGCCTGTGCAGCTAGGGGTTCCATCGCCAGAGCAAAGAGCAAAGGGGATAGCGAGCAGCCCTGCCTCGTGCCCCTATATACCGGATAAACCGAGGAGACCAGTGTCCCTAGCCGCACCCGTGCCTTGGCCGATGAATAGAGCACTCTCGCCCAGCCTCGGAACCCGTCCCCGATCCCGAACTTCAACAGCACACCATCCAAAAAATCCCATTCCAGACTATCAAACGCTTTTTCAATATCAACCGCCAGCACCACCGGGCCCGGATCCGACAAGGCAGCACTATCAATGACCCCGATCAGCCGACGGATATTCATCGAGGTACTCCTGGAGGGGATGAATCCCGCCTGATCCCTATGTACCAAAGAGGTCATCAATGGCAAGAGACGGGTGGCCAGGATACGGCTCAGAATCTTATAATCCACCGTCAACATAGACAACGGACGAAAAGAGGCGACATCTAAAGCATCCCTGCCCGGTTTCAGCAGGGGCACAACCAGCGCCTCCGTCATAGAATCAGGCAGTCGCCCCAGCTCTTTCGCCTCCGCATATACAGCCTGCAGCCTGGGCGCCAGTACGTCGATAAATTTGGCATAGAACTCTATCGGCAGCCCATCCACCCCTGGGGTCTTATTCCGCGCCATATGGCTAATCGCCCCTCTAATTTCGGCCAGGGTGACAGGGCCCCCTATATCCTGGGCGTCCTCCTCATCCAATACCGGCAGAGGAATCGGATCTAAATAATCGCCAATGTCCGCGGCCTCCACCTCAAGGTGGCTGGTATAGAGGCCCGTGTAGTAGGATTGAAAGCGCTCCAGGACCGCGGACTGCGAGCAAACCACCACTCCATCTCCCCTTCGAATACTCAGCACCGAACCACCCCTAGGGGTCGGATCAGCCAACTTCGCAAGGAGCGTGCCCACCTTATCACGTTCCTCGTGCACTTTCACCGCATACAACTTATAGTCATAGCACCGCAGTCTCTCAGTCTCATTCGCCACCGCCTCCTTAGCACGTAACAGGCTGTCCTGCAGCTCAGGCTTCTCCGGACGCTGCCGTTCCACCTCTCTCAGCACCGTCTCCGCCTTCGCGAGATCAGACAGCACGGTACCCCTCACAGTCAGAAACCGGCCCATACATACCCCCCTCACCACCACTTTCATCGCATCCCATTCATTCGCTCTGGTCGCCGTCGACCCAGCATTGACCGCGAAATAGTCATCAACGCCTTGACGGACCGTATCGCAGAACGCCGGGTCCTCCAACGTCTCTGGACGGAGTCGCCATGTGGGGACCGCCGATCTCGCCAACTGCCACTGCACCGAAATCAGCAGCGGGTTATGGTCCGAGATGGTTCTAGACAAGTACTCAGTGTGCCGCACCACCCTCGCCAAAGACTCGCAACACAGCACCGAATCCAAACGAACATGCAGATCATGCAGCGCCGAGAAATAGGAGTAATCCCGAGTATCGGGGTGCTGCGCCCTCCATACATCCACCAAACCCCATCTTTCCTGCCAGTCCCGCCTACGAGTTGCAAGTCTGCGCACTGGGGAGTCCACCAAAGGCGGGTGAGACCTGTCCAACTGCACATCCGTAATAGAGTTAAAATCCCCTGCCAGGAGGATAGGGCCTGCCAAGTAGCACGCCAGTGAGCGCGACAAGCTCTCGAAAAAGTGGGCCTGCTCAGCGTTGGGGGCATAAATGGTACACAGCACTACTTCCCTTCCATACAGCCGTCCCTCCACCACTACATAACGACCCTCCGGATCTATTTTCTGACTCGTGACCTGGAATGGCGTGCCTGCTCTGACCCAGATCAACACTCCCCTGGCAAACGCCGAGTAAGTCGTGCCAAACACCTGGCCCCGCCACCTCCTCTGCAAAGCCCCGCATTCCTGCTGCGTCAAGTGAGTCTCCTGAAGCATCGCTATCTGGACGCCCCGCCTCACCAAGTAGGCATGCACCTTGTGGCGCTTGACCATAGTACGAAGACCCCGGACATTCCATGTGACACATTTCAAATTAGGTAACGTCCCCATAGAGCATCAAACCCAACAGTAGCACACGCCAAGAAATGTAACCCGCATCGCAGCAATTGTACAACCCCCTCAAAACATCCCCTACAACACCCACCCTCCCCTTCCCCAGGACAGGGCCTAGTAACCCAGCTTCAGCCCCGTTCCAAACCTCAAACACCCCACACATCACACTAAACTGTGGTCGACACCACAGAAGACCTTAGGGGTCTGATGGGGACTATGGAGCCCCGAACCAGGACGACAGAGCAACCACCCCGCGCCCACAGCCCCGTGCTGCTAATGCAGCCCCATACCTGGCAGTCCATGAGAGATCAGGAGCGTCCAGGCCATGCCAAAGTCCAGCCGCCAGAAGCCTCATCCATTAAAGATACCATCGGATGTCTGTGGAGTAACCTCCGGCCCCAGCGCTCCCCCCACCTCCGAGACCTCATCACCAGTCTTCAAACCTTCACTCTCCGACGCCGAACCCCTGGAGGCGTCCTCTTGCTGCGACCCCGTTATACTCGCTGTGGCCTCCAACGCACTCCGTCTATCGGCCAGCATTTGCGCCTCTCGCTCGGCCCGTTGGCGTCGATTCCGGGAGCGGATGCGTTGCGACTTCCTGACCCTGACCGGCTGTTCCCGATCTCTGGTTGGCCTGTGCGCCCGATCCGTCCCCGCTCGATACAGTTCCAGCCAGGACCAAGCTTCATCGGGCGCGTGGAAAAATTGAGTCTTGCCATCAACGACAATCCGCAGCTTGGCTGGAAAAAGCAAGGAATATTGAATCCCCTCCTCTCTCAGCTCCTTTTTCACCGACAGGAAAGAAGCCCTGTTCCGCTGCACCTCTTGCGTGTAGTCCGGAAAGATTGTCACCTTGCTGTTGTCCACCTGGAAGGGCCCACGATCCCTCGCCTTCTGGATCAGCAGATCCCGATCCTTATAGTGCAGCAGTCTGACCACCATCGGCCGAGGCGGTCGGCCCTCCAAGGGAGGCTTTGCGGGTAACCTATGCGCTCTTTCCAGGGAGAAGAAGGGGGAAAGGCCCTCAGGCGCCACCACAGTGCGGAACCAGTCTTCCAAATAGGCCACTGCATCATCCTTCTCAATCTTCTCCGGAAGCCCCACCACCCTCACGTTGTTCCGGCGGTTGCGGCCTTCCGCGTCCTCCACCCTACGCTCCAAGGTCGCCAGTCGACGGGCAACGTCATCGAGTTTATGCTCCGCCGTGACCACTGCCGGTTTCAGTTCCTGGAGCAGTTGTTCATTGGATTTCACCCGGTCCGCAAGCTTGGTGTGGTCCGCCCGCAACAGGCCGAGCCCGGACGCCACCTGCGCAATATCCTGGCGCAGCTCCTCCTTCGTGGCGGTTATCGCGGCCAAGATTGCGTCAAGGCGGAGGTTGAGCCTCTGTTCTTGCGGCGAGGACTCCGTCTGGGAGCCGCCAGCCACATCCTCCTGCCTCTGGCTCCCCAGTCCAGCTTGCTCGGCGCCGCCAATCCCCTGTGCGGCCATCTTGGATGCAATTACTCGGCCACACGAGCAGCCCCTCCAAACAAAGGCGAGGCCCACCAGAAGCACCCAGCTGAGCACAGCGCACCAATCTCCAGGATAAGCGGGTGTTCGCGGCGCCAACTGCACCCCACGCACAGTCCTCCGATCAGCTCCCGGTTGGAAGTGCGCTCCACGGCGTCCCGCAGCCACTCAGGAAACACCCGCAGCCCACCAGGGCCAGTGGGAGCAGAGTCCACGAAAGGGGCGGACCGCGAATCCAGCGAGGCCCCGGGCGACACTGGCCCCTTCGTGATACTACGCGCTGTAGGGCCCAACACTACGCCACCAGCTCGGCGCGTCCTCACCGCCCAGCGGGCAGGACCCCCGCCTCTGATCGGGCTGACAGCCACCTCCAATCCACCAGGCCCCGGGATGTCTATGCGCCGTGGGCGGCCGCCTCCCCCAGCTCTCCGCCGGCCAGTAGTCCACTCCTATGATCCGTCGGCCTTATGGTGTGGCGGCCGGTGTGTGGATGGCTACCCAGGCCAGCAGTGCCCTCGTTGGCCCAGCACAAGTGCAGGCTCCGCTCCTCTGCCGTCCCAGTAGTAGGTGGGGGAGGGGCGCCACACACGCCGCATATACCGGCAAAGCACCGCCGGGCCCCCCCGCGGCGCAGGGTCCGCTCCGATGAGCCCCCGCTCCGCACACAGCTGCTCAAATGCTCCGCCGGAGCCTATGACCGCCCCAGTGCGCCACACCGCTCCGCTCCCGGAGCCTTCAGGGAGTCGGCGCCGCCATCTTGGCTTCGTCCGCTCGGCAGGCGCGCCAAGCACCAGGTCCGCCCGCTGCTACCGGCCAGGGTCCCGACGGAGCCAAACGCTCCTCCACCGTTCACCAGCCCCTCGGACCACGAATTCCGCCGCCAGGCAGCTCGGGGCGACGGTCAATCAGGAGAAAAGACGGGGCATGGCGCGGAGCAACTCGCTCACGCAGCCATCCCGGTCGGCGCTGTAGCCACGCCCCTTCTCGTTGGCCTTTATAGTTTTCATATTTTTCGCTTGTCATGTAGCTATTGCAGGACTTATTCAATGTTTAAATTTACCACTTTGAAAAAATTATACCATTCTGAAATTCATGCTAGAGTAAACAAAGGAACAGGTTTGTAATCAAAGTCAACCAGTGCACCACTGAATGCTTGCATATTAAACAACAAGGAACAGAATCAATGTTCCCAAAAATATATTCTTCAAATCTTCTTTTTTATTCATAAATAATTCAGATGTGACAAGCGATGTGTAGTACAGAACAGCCAATGCGTTTCGTCCAGTACAATGGACTTCTGCAGGGCAGTAGAGTATCAAATATATACATATATAAATACATTTAAATGACATGACTGACAATATGGCAAACAACATAGTCATGGATAATAGTGACACCCATATACATTCTTTCGTTAAAACATACTTAGAAGTGGTATGGTCTAACGAAGATTTGGAACAAATCACCAAGACAGGAAACAAAAAGTAAACACACAAAAACACCCAAACATTTTATACACAACTACAGCAATGGAAGAGTTGAGATTATCCGCAGTCCTTCTCTTTGATGATCAGAAATCCATAAAGAGTGAGGCGCATAGGGCCCAATTAGATATCTAAAAGAAGTGTGCTTCCAAAAAATAGAGACATAAACAACCGTGATAATGAGATGAGGATAGACCCTGTGTGAACAAGCCCCAAACAGAAAGAACAAGGTGGTTCAGGAGTGTAACGCATGAAAGAGTCAAGAGTGTTCAAAAACCCATTAATTGTGGACTTCCAGAGGAATAACTACATCAAATAGATAATATAATACCCACCATACGCAAAATAATCATACATATGATGATCAGGATGATCACATATCCTTACACATATTTGAATATGGACAGATGTGTCCTCAAGAGTAACAACCTGGTAAAAGAGGAGTAGAACAAAGCAACCCATAAGTACAATAAGTACTTGATAGTGTGAGCCGACAGCGCTAAGGGATATCTGTCAAAAATATGAAATACACTAAACAAATTCCGAAATCTTATTCTGATGTACAGTATGGATAAGACAATCCAGTGAATTAAAGCAGTTTGCGAAGTCAAATATAAATAAGGCTACTGAAGGGCAAAATAACCCATCAGTACGGCACCTAAGAAAAATGAACAATCATCACATGAATACATCATAACATTGAAAAACCGTAAAGAAAACAGACTGCAGTTGAACGTGTCTGAGCTGGCAAGTGAGCAGGGTACACAATATCAGGTGGCTGCATCTAGATATAAGAAAAACAGGATCATCATGGAAGGTATTTACAGATGAAAAGGAAGAATGATAATAAATAAAATGTAATGCATCTAGATGCTTCGCTATTAATGGAAAACAGCAAATCACACTAAAGCATGAGGAATAAGGTGGGTCCAGTAAGGTATCTTAAGAAAACACCACTAAATAGCATATTAGTAATAGAAAGTATTGTTGCGCCACCCTTACGGTGGCGTAAGTAATGCCCTCTGCAAGGGTAAGACCAAGCAGCAGCTTGAAATCACGGATTCATCCTGATGAGTCCTGAAACCGAGGTTATTGATATGTTTATCTTTCATGCTTTGTTCATTTAAGCCTGTGACTCGCGCTGGGCTCGTGACCATCTGTCCTGTGTCACAGAGTGGGCATTCGAGTTGTTGGCCTTTAGAAGCAGTTTGATTCCCGGCACTACTGGTCGGGTTTTCTCTACCTTTCTACTTGAGTATTAAACCCCAAGCTCAAGCAACCACCTTGCCTCTCTTGCCTTATTTACAACATTTATCTGGCGACGTTGGACCCAAAGACAAACGGAGACATCTGTGTGAAAGAGAGCGAGCAACGAAGAAAACCCAACTGTGACGTTTCCAGTGTGCGATCGAGGGATAAGGATCGCAACGCCAGATTAAAAAAAAGTAAAGTAAGGCTCAGCGGAAAATAAAGAGCAAAGGTATGTGCCGAGCAACTTAAAAAAGATTAAAACTTACTTGGGAGAGTTCTGACTGCTGTCCGGAGGCGTGACAAACTGAGCTTCAAGCTCCTCAACGCAGACAACAGCGCCCCCAACGTCAAAAATTAAATGGGAAATTCATTTAAAAGGGCGATGCACTGTGAGCGGGCCCACTATTGATTGGAACGACTGTTGATACGTTGTGTGCACAACCAAGGATTGAAATTGGAGGATAATATTTCGAGCGAACGTTGCTTATCTCTTAAGGAACATATATACATCGGCTGTGTCAGATCACGCTGGGATCTTAATTTTTATTGACAACTGTGACACACACACACATTGATATTGTGTCACAATCAACTACTGTGATACACACACAATTACTGTGATACAACTGTGACACACACACACATTGATATTGGCTGTATTCAGTGTGTCACAATCCATTACTGTGATACACACTATTTATTGGCACGCATTAACTGTTGCAAGAGAGGTGGTTTATGCTGAAAATGAATGTAAACAATTCAATTCAAGCTCCAGTTCCTTTCTTGAGTGTCCCAGGGGAACCATTTATGGAATGGGATGACTTGTGTGAAGCCTTCGAAAATTACATTGTGGCATTAGATGGCACAAAGTCCTCTTCTGTTAGAAATAAGGCTTTACTGTTGGGAGCATTGGGAAAGGAGGCTCAAAGAATTTTTAAATACCTCCCTAATCCACCAGTTGAAATTGACGATGTATATAAGGATGCATTGTTTAGATTATACACTAGGTTTGCGAAGCAAGAGAATGTTGTTATGCGCAGGCACAAGTTTTACACTGCTCCACAAAAACAGAGCGAAACAATAGATGAGTTTGTATCTAGGTTGAGAGAGTTGTCAGTGAAATGTCAGTTTGGCAACATACAAGATGACATGATTAGGGATCAGTTAATTGTGCAGTGCTACAGCAAAAAGACACAGGAAAAGCTGTGGGCTGCTAGGAATCCCACTCTTACAGAAGCTATTACTATTGCTAAGGTGGCGGAAGAAAGTGATAGATGCATGAGAGAATTAAAAACGTTACAACAGATTAATAACCAAGATGTTGCTACTTTACAACGTGACACATCTGATTCTGTTAATCCTATACATGCAAAACAAGGGGTAGCAGCTATGGGGTGAAGGCCACTATTTCCCACTATAAGCCTGCAGTAATGAACAAGTATAAACAAACCACACGCTCATGCAACAGGTGTGGTAGTCCTTTCCATCTAGCAGATTCAAAGAATTGTTCAGCTTTAACAAAAGATTGTTTAAAGTGTGGAAAAAGGGGACATTTCGCACGTATGTGTAGGACTGGAATAGCTAAGAAAGTGGCAATGATAAAGTGTGAAGTGTCTGATGATGAAGCAGAAGTTATGATGATTACATCTGCAGAGCACCTTGATAACCCTGAGAGCATTGTTTTATCTCGGCCAAAAGCAGATTTTGAGGTCAATGGGGAAATCTTAGCACTCATGGTGGATACAGGATCGTTATATACGATAATTCCAAAAAAGTTGTTTGATACTTCATGTACAAAGGATTAGTTGGTTAAGTCAGATGTGATCCTAAAAGGGTATCAGGGAGTAAGCATTGGTGTGCTTGGTTTCTTTGAAGCATGTATCAAGTTTAAAGGGAGAGTCACCCAGGGAAAGATTCATGTTCCACCTCATGGTCCTGCAATTTTAGGGTGGTTACACCAATATGAACTGAATATAAGAGTAGATCCAAGAGCAAATCCACCAGTAATGTGTGTCAATGTAGATGATGAGTGTAACGCACAGGAGAATTTAGGAAACATTCTGAGTAAACATGGAAAAGTATTTAGTACAAAATTGGGTGAGGCTATTGGATATCAACATATCATCAAAACGAGAAAGAGTGTCATACCAGTCAAACATGTGGAAAGAAAGATACCTTTATCTGCTAGGGATGAGGTGAGGAAAATTATTAAACAATTATTAGATGATGATATAATTGAGCCTGTAGAGGCCACACAGTGGTTGAGCCCCGTTGTGATCACACAGAAACAGGATAAATCTTTGCGCTTCTGTGTGGACATGAGGAGTTTGAATAAAGCGGTAATTATGGATCATTTTCCGCTTCCACATATTAATGAGATTGTTTTGAGTTTGGGGGTGGAAAAGTATTTTAAAAACTGGACCTACGAAGCGCGTATCATCAGATCAGGCTTCACCCAGACTCAAAGCAGTATACTTCATTCATCACTCCAGAGGGCACGTATCAATTTAAGAGACTTCCTTTTGGATTATGCTCCGCAGCAAGTGCTTTTCAAAGGATTATCACTGATGTACTCAAAGACATCGAACAAGTAGTCTTCTTTCAGGACGACATCTTAATTTATGGCCTAGACTCTACTGATCATAATAGAATTTCAGATAAAGTCTTAACGTGTCTATCAAATGCAGGATTAACACTGCAAAAAGAAAAATGTGTGTTTGTGGAAAAAGAGGTGAATTATTTGGGATACCATGTGTGTGAGAGTGGAATCCAACCTAAGCAAGATTTAGTTAGTGCAATATGTAATGTTTCAGAGCCAAATGATAAAGATAAACTGCGGTCATTCATGGGCATGGTAGAATATTATGCGAAATTTGTGAGGAATTTCGCAGAGAAAGTTGAACCTTTGAGGAACATCTTAAGGAAAGGAAAAGGATTTGTTTGGGGAACCGAACAAAAGAATGCTTTTAACTTGGTAAAGCAAAATATTTTAAATGCAAATGTTCTTTCTTGTTTTGTTCAATCGTTACCCACCATTCTCACTGTGGATGCTAGTTCCGTGGGTATTGGGGCAGTCTTGACACAGAAGAGTACGAGACAACAAAACACCGTTGCCTTTGCATCTCGTTCTTTGACTGAGAGTGAGAGAAATTACTCGGTCATCAAGCGAGAGGCATTAGCAGCTGCATGGGCAACGAGATATTTTAGGGTGTATTTGTGGGGAATTTCATTTACTTTGAGGACTGATCATAAACCCTTGTTGAAAGTGTTAGCTCCAGGAGGTATTAAAAATTGTTCAGGAAGATTAGCAAGACTGGCGGTCAGTGTACAAGAGTTTATGTGCAATGTTGAGTATGTGCCAGGATGGTGCAATAACGTTGCAGATTGTCTGTCAAGGTTGCCAGACACAAAGGCAGAGTCAACTGAGTTGGTAACTGAGAATGTTGTTGCATATTTAGATGATTTGACATGTGATTGACCTAGTTCTGTATCTACGGAGGAGTGGATTGAGGCAATGAAAAAATATCAGATTATGGGAAGTTTAATTAAGATGTGTAAGGAGGGTGTGTCTAGACAGAGTACAGTACCACCGAGCCTTAGGTCTTACGTTCAAATACAGGATGAAATTTCAATGCAAGGAGAATTTATTTTGGTGAGAGGTGAAAAGTATATACCACCTGAGTCTCTTAGACCTCGCATAATTGCATTGGCTCATGAAGGTCATTTGGGCCAAACTCTTACTGCCAAACTGGTTAAGGAGAACTTTTGGTGGCCGGGAATAGATCCCTAGGTCAAATCTTGGGTGGAACAATGTCAGCCTTGCAAGGAGTCGGAGGAAAGGTTACAAATAGGCGCTAGTAGTCATTCATCTGGGAAAATAGTTTCTGAGGAAGGTGTCTGGAAAAAAGTTTGTATTGACTTCATAGGTCCATTTCATGAGTTGCAGGACAGTGAGAAATTTGCAATGGTATTAGTAGATTCGGCTTCGAGGTGGGTAGAGGTTGCTTTCATGAGGAGCATCACCACACAATCTACTATTAAAGTACTTACTGACATTTTCAGACGAGAAGGGATCCCATCTATGGTTTTGTCAGATAATGGAACACAGCTTACGTCTAGAGAGATGGAAGATTATTTTGCACATGTGGGTTTGAAACATCTCCGTACTTCGTTGTACAACCCACAGAGTAATGGACTTTGTGAGAGGGTGAATAGATTAGTCAAGGGAACAATGCAACTTGCTTTCGCCTCGAATCGTTCAGTCCAGAAGGAGATAAAAGAAATGCTTTGGGCATATCGAACCACGATACATCAAGGCATGACTAAGACGCCTTTTGAGTATATGAGAGGCAGATCAGCTGGTACTAAGTTAGTTCCCACATAGTTGCAAAAGAAAGTGGTAGGGATGGATCATACTGTAGGCACATGTTGCAGAACAAACATATCTGAAGGTGACTTGGTGAAAGTAAAACCTGGTGGTAAGCATAGGATGTTTAATAAAATCAGAGGGCCTTTTCAAGTGAAATCAATCAATGGTAACTATATCAAACTACAAAATGGTCAAATTTGGAACCTCCGCAGGGTTGCATTATATCAGAAAAAAGACAGACAGACAAATTTGGGGTCACTACAGCCACATATTAAGGGAGTTATTAACAATAAGGAATGTAGGCCAGTTCGTAAAAGAGTTTCACACGCATATCTAAAAGATTTTTGTTGAATAATTAGGAAAGGAGTGGATAGTGTTTATTATGACAATTGTATAGATTATGCTTTCATTCTATCATTGTTTACGCTTTCATTCTCCTATCGTTTATGGAATGCATTAATACACTTTTCATCTTTATCTTTATTCCTGTTATTTCTATTGTCAAAGGAAAGGAGATGTGTTATGTTTATCTTTCATGCTTTGTTCATTTAAGCCTGTGACTCGCGCTGGGCTCGTGACCATCTGTCCTGTGTCACAGAGTGGGCATTCGAGTTGTTGGCCGTTAGAAGCAGTTTGATTCCCGGCACTGCTGGTCGGGTTTTCTCTACCTTTCTACTTGAGTATTAAACCCCAAGCTCAAGCAACCACCTTGCCTCTCTTGTCTTATTTACAACAGTTATTTTCCGGTTTCTCCCAATGGAATGTAAGCAATGAAAACGGACAGGTCAAACCCGTTCAGTTTATATAGACCGTGTTGGAAGGAGAACGCTGAGCACCTGTGAGAGGGTGTTTCTGCTATAATCACGAACCAGTACGGGGGCAGGTGAAAGTAATTCACCATATTGAAATGGTCAAAGGAGCTAAACCAGGAAGAGCTAGGACCGAAGGATACAATATATCACTATGACTTCCTAAAAAGGCAAAAAGTCACACGCGAGAAAAGCAATTACCAGAGGGTATCAAAACTATTGATTGATCATGTTGATTCATAGCAAACCCAAGCGCTATAATCGCTATCACTTGGGGAGCATGAAAGAGAATGAAAGCATAAAACGCATGTGGCGGGCATATTGAAGGGTCAACAGCGATAACCCAGGGAAGGCTAGGACCAAAGGTTTATCACTGTGACTTCATAAAGGTGCAACAGCCACACACGAGAAAAGCAAGAAACAGTGGGAAACAAAACTATATACTGATCACGTGAATTGATAACATAGCCAAGTAAAGAATCCCTAACAGTCAAGGTGATTTTAATACACCAAATTAAGCTATTGCCTGGGGAGCTAGAAAGAGAGGGTAAGCGTAGAACTACTGTGGCGGCCATCATTAAATGTTTGCCCAAATAGCGTTAGTAATGCCATCATCAAATGACAGCTGAGTGACGTAAAGTAAAGCTATAATAAAATGTAGATAGTACATGTTACGGTAAGCAAAATTAACCACTGCAACTTCATGAAGTAACAACAGTTGCACATAATAGATGAGACACATATTTTATACTAATCATTAAAGTGAAATAAATAAACCCTAATACGCTATGAGTGAGCATACTGTTGGTACAGCAAAGACGCTCTCACGTGACAAACCATAAGACGGGGCATCATCAAGGGGAGTACACATCGGGTTAGAACAGTGGCCATCTTAGAGTATTTGCCATAATCGCATGAGGTGTGCCATCAATAAGTGGCAGCCTGAATGGCAAGGGGTATAATGACAAATGTGTGTTAAACTACACAGTAATGGCATGAAATATTCATGCAAGTATAAAAATATGGACATAATTTGCTCAAATCAAAGTCATAAGGGGAGTCACCAAAGAGGGTCAACCGCAATCCTAATGTGGTGATTATGTTAGATTGGCAATTGGTTAATGTGGGGGTCTTAAGCAAAAAGACACCATGGATGGTAAAATGTCTAATGCTAGAATAAAATCCGGAAACAAAAAATGATGCAGAGGAACAGATAAACCTATATTTCTAAAGGGAAAAAAACAAATTGGTCCCTATTACTTAGTATTAGATCTCTACACTTTTTTTCTTTCATGTAGCTCAGATACCAACTCCAAGTGTAATATTCAAAAATATTTTATCTTTGTTAAATATGTCAAAAAAGCACACAAAACATATACACAAGTTAATACACACATATACATGTGCAAATCCTTCCTACCCATTCTTACTTAATACGGATGCTAGTTACAAACAAGAGACTTCATTAAAGAAGCAATACGAGAAAAGGAAGTAGTCCAGTACACACTTGAGGGGATAAGACAACCCTCCACTTAGTACAAGTAGAGTGTAATCATTTTTTTTAATATCAATCATGGTCTGTGGGTCTCTTCCCTGTTGTGGGGTCAACGCGTTTTGGCCCATTAATTCAGGCATCGTCAGGGCAAGGGCAAAAGGAATACAACGCCTACAAAGTAATATATATCAAATCAATATCATCTCCATTATATAACATCAATAAAAATACTAAAACATACAAAAAATATGTGGGAAAAGTATTTATATATGACAGTTCAGAACCTCTCTTCAACATGCCGCCTAGGTTGCAGGAAAGAAGAACACCAACCACAGTGATGTGTTATTAAAGAAAAAGAATGAAGTGACAAATTACAGTTCCAAAAACTCTAAATATTGTAATGGGTTACAGCCAAATGATGCATACCCGTGTATACTCCAAGAGCTCTAGCCACCAGTGTCTGATAGAAAGAACAGAGATTTCACAAACTAGGATGGTTGGCCAAAACATTCAAAAAGCTCTACTTTTTAATTGGGGAGATTCAACGATTCGTATTAATATTACAGGAAAATTCTCCTCCTAAGCGTCTGAGTATTTGCACTAAGACTAAACAAATAAAATGTAAATAAGTTAAAGGGAAATACTTTAAATACAGTAGTGGCAAAAATGGCAGTTCAAGCCCCTGGTCAAAGCACGACCAACCTGTATTATAAAGCGTGACGAACACTGCTCAGCAATTGATTGCAGTCTGCTCCTATGGAACAATTATCTTGTGTGGAAAAGATACACAAGAGCAAGAACAAAAATTAAACAAAAGTCCTGCATCGCTCTGTTGAGTATTAAAAATCTCATGGGCATGCCAATTATATCTACTAACCCGAACACTTCGGGTGAAGAATTCACTGCTGTTCTCCTTATAACGCACTTTTTACTACTTCATACACGCGGCGGTATGGAAGCCCAAATTACAAAAATCATCCAACGGCATTCTCAGTGCCGGAATTCTGGTCATGTGGTGCGCAACGACGTCCCCCTACATGCTATTTACGTTCTCTAGGGCTAAACACAAACAGAGGACTCTGTGATCATTCAGAATCTTTCCCGAATATATAAATATAACGATAAAGATAACTAAAAAACGGGGGGAGTAGTTTAAAAAACTACTTTAAAAATCAAAAAGCGGAAAACTTAAAGAAGAAGCAAAATATAATAAAATAAATATAGTGAAGCCATCACCCGCCATATCACCCAAGGCGTAATCGGTCAAGGAAAAAAGATATTTACAACAATTCTTAAACGAATTGTGATGGACATGAGAAATCTTCTGAGGTGTATACAAATACATGAAACAGATAGTTAAACTATCCGTATAAGCATACATAGCGCATTGGCTGGAGAGCAGTCAAACAAGATTCATCCGTTGGTACAGATCAAACCTATAACTTGGAAGCATAAGTGAAGGAGTAGATGCAAGACCATTCGTTATCCAAAGGCAAAGACGTAGGTGGCCTCTATATGAAAATCAAGAACATGGTAAGGGCAAATGTCATACTATGACTGTCCTATGTGTACATGATTTGGTAAGAAAATAAAAACCCAAATCAATCAAATCTTTCAGATTTTCACCCAAGATAGTGAGCTTTTAGTAGGTTTAGTTACTATTTCCCCAGTCAATAAAGGGAAATACAACCTGTGATGTGTCAACAGACCCCTGTGAACAGTGGATAATTATACCAAAAAAGATAGAACATCCATGGTGATATGCATCATGCATAATGATACATTGATTAACAAGGAGTAACGTTACATAGAATAAGACGGGACCAGAGCTCCTTTTCTCTGCTTTGTCCACCATTTTTGGGGCATAGCCCCTTGCCAGGAAACGATGTTTGGCATTGTAAATATTGGCAGCAAAGGTTTCATTGGAGCTGCTGTTTCTTCTAACATGTACCATTTCCCCATAGGGTATGTTATTGACCACATGTTTAGGGTGTGCACTGCAGGTATGTAAAGTGCTATTGCAGGCAGTGGTCTTGAGAAAAATGGTGCTGTGTATTTGATTATTCTGGATGTAGGAATTCAATGTGCTCCCTGCTGTGGTTAATAGTAAGATGTACATTGTAGGGGTTATCATTGAGAAATATATGATATTCCAATAATTGGTTGATAGATCCATTCCAGAGCATAATAATGTGATTGATGTACCTGCCCCAGTAAACAATATGTTCTGTCCAGGTTGAGGCCCGGTGATCCCAGGCATGCTCCCGCTCATACCAGCCCATAAAAAGGGCGGAATTAGTGGGAATGAACCTGGCGCCCATCTCTGTGCCCTGCACCTGGTGGTACCATTGGCTATCATGAAAGAGAGCATTCTTTGATAAAATGATGTCCATCATTTCCATCAAAACCATATTATGCATATAATGGTCTGTCGTTCTCTGTCCCAGAAAAAGTTCTGTTGCCCTTACACTGAACTCTTTATTGATGTATGTGTGTAAGCTAGCTACATCCATGGTGATGAAATGCAGATTGCTTGACCATACCAACCCCTCAAATTTGTTTAGGATGTCCTTGCTATCCTTGATATATGCTGGTAAATTATGGACAAAAGGCTGTAAGAACATGTCCACATATTCAGATAGTCTTTCTGTGGGGGAATTAACCCCCGACATGATGGGTCATCCTGGTGGAAAAGGTCCCCCTCTTATGTATCTTTGGTAGGATGTATATGCATGGAAAGGGGGGTTCTCTAACCATTAGGTAATTGCATTCCTCCTCACTTATTAGGCAGCTTTGATGCCACTCTACAAGTCTCATATTAATATGACAGCTAGGTATTTGGATCTAATTTTGTGTCACTTTTATGTAAGAAGTAGTATCTGCCAGTTAATGATCAATCTCTTGCATGTATGCCGTCCTGTCCATGACAACTACATTTCCCCCTTTGTCCGCTTCCCTGATGAAAATGAATTAATCGGATTTGGGCTCCCTCAGTGCTGTGTCTTCGTTCAAGCTGAGGTTGTATGTAATTCTATTGGGGGGAATGGGTCATTCAAGAGACTTTTTCCCTAAATACATCGCTTGTCCTTTCCAGGATTGACTATGGCAACGCCACACTTGCCGGCACACCTAAAGTCCATCTTGCACCGATTAAATCTGTTCTCAATCTAGCAACTAGACTTATCTCTGACTGTAAAAGATTTGACCACATCTCCCCCGTCCCCAGAACTCTCAACTGGCTCCCTATAGAAGGAAGATCAACCTACAAGATTGCCTGCATCACTCATAAAGCTCTTCACCAAAACACTCCCTCTTACCTTGCAGTCAAACTACAGAAAGCAGGGTGCTCCAGGTCCCTGAGGAGCTAAAAAACTCCCTTGTCCTAATCCCTCCTAGACTCAAATGTAAAAAGACCCAATCCCGGGCATTTTCTGGTAACGCTCCTACGATTTGGAACTCTCTCCCCAAAGATCTTCGCTGCAACCCCTCCTACCCTCTCTTCAAAAAGGAACTCAAAGAACTTATTCTCAACAAATATTGGTGTACCTAATGCCTTCGATCCTGAACTTGCTCACGCTTTAATCTTCCCCTACCCACTCCTTCCCCACACCCTCTCCACCTCCCACTCTCCCTCCCTTCCACCTCACCCCCTTCCTTCTCCTATCTTTAAAACCTCATCTTCCCCTCTAATTCTATCTTTGTTTTTCTTTGCTCTCATTGCTCTCCTTAATGCATTGCTACATCCCCTGTAAATTCGATGCACATTGTATAATTGTTTGTTATTTGCTATTATTATGTGTTACCTTCCCTGTAAAGCGCTCTGATACCCTCGGGTCCAGCAGCACTATATAAAACCCTTGAAATAAATAAATAAATAAAATAAATAAATTGATGCTAGGATGTGTTCCCTCTGGGCTGAATTTTGAGCGTGTTTTCAAACCACTATCCATGCATATATTTTCAGAGATGTTTAATTCAGCTCTCAATACATTTACATCTCTAGGTATATCATCTTGCAAGGATAATAACAAATGTAGATTGCGTAAATCAGACACTGTGTGGGTGGGTGGTGTATGATGTCCCATAGTCTGAACAAAATGGGAGGGATTATGGTTGAAATGTTCTTTGAGCTTTAATAATCGTACAAATTTGTATAAATCCAAAGATATATCCACATCTTTACCATATTGAGTTGGACAGAACCTCAAGCCTTTGCCGAATACAAACAAATCATTATCTGATAATTCTCAATATGATAGGTTTACAATGGTTAGTTCCTGCGTGGTCTCCCCTGTTTCTCCCAAAGGGTCCACATAGGGCCTTATCCTAGGAATGCCCACCCCCAGAGGATGTTTTTGGACCTGGCTGTTACACCGAGTGTGTTGTCCCTTATCCTCTTGATTTTGTTTGTGTTCCTGCCATCTCCTAACGACCTTCTTGTTTTGTGATCTTTTCTCATAGTCCTTACACCTAATCTTAGTCTTTCCATCTCCACTAAAAAAGTGGATTGATTATCCTGTTGGATGTACCTGGTGTATCTTCAGTGGAAACAGAACTTGCTATAGATGTCAAGGAACTGTTACTGCTTGCGGATCCCAATTCCAAAGATTCCTCCCGTCGTCTCTTGCCCTCAAGCGGTACCTTTCCGTTGTCATACCTGTGTGCCAATGTGTAGATTGTACCCTTTCTCTTGTCCTTATCATTTCTCCTTATCTTTTTCACCTTTTTGTCCCGCAAATAGATTTGCTAATCCTCCAATATTCTTTCCATATCATAATTCTTCTTTATTGTTTCCTTCAATTCTGAAAACCTCAATTTCATATTGCAGTTTACTACCTTTTATACTACCTTTTTTTCACTAATATGCGCATCATGTTAAAAGATGCCTCGCATAGATTGTCCTCCCACTCTTTTAATGACTCTTGATCAAGGTCCTCAAATGTTGGAAAAATTAGTATCCTTAAGCCCCTAGGTATTATCTCATTTCTATATATTTAGCTAGGGCAGTGCCATCCCACCAACTGGACATCTCTTGTTTTATCAGTTTTTCTAATCTTTGGAATTTAATCTTGAAACAAAGGAACAGCTCAATATTTCTTTCAAATGTCTCTAAATGTCAATGCCCACTGTATGTTAATGAAATGAGTTTGGCCTTGTGTGCCCATTTTTCTTGGTAAATTAATTTGCCACGCAGAAAAGGAATGCCGTCTGACTGGACCCATCACTCATAGGAGAGATGGACAGTGTCTTCATTTGCAATGTTGTTTGATGAGCTGTAGCAACCTCTCAGTAAGTATTAGACGATTACAATACAATATTATACATTTCTTTCTATGGCTTTAACCAAAAGACTTTTTGTTCATTTATTCATTTACATCGCAGTTTCGACTTCAATAGGTAATGGTGGAATAGGAGTTATGAGGATACATTTACCTTACCTTGCTGTCCCCAGTTTTCCTCACTAAAACCTATCTTTCAACTCTGCCATACAGTTTTTTACATTTTAGTTTCAGAAAATCCACTAAACCACGAAAAAGTATCAAACGATTGATTAAAATGTGATTACGTTTTGTTGCAATGGAGATGCATTTTTTAAGAAACTCCATTAAATTTGCAAAAGCACGTTTTGGATATCTCTTCTAACATTTCATATTTTCAGTCAATCTTCACCTAATTTGTCACATTCATAGACCGGCAATTGAACACTGGATTCATTTAAATGTGTTGCTAAGTAATAAAGAGAAACATATCTTTTCAAACTTATAAGGTTGCAAAATGGAATTTCCTATAAAGCAGGGTGTCTGTCTTAAATATAGAGGCACATCATCTCCTTTTTTATGTATAGTTTTTATTAGCTTTTCAGAAAACAAAACAACATACAGTAATTTGAAGCCAAATGTGAAATTGCGTCTAATTAGTACATTCCGCAAAATATTCAGCTGTCCCAACCCCTCCCTTACCTCCTCCTCCGGCTCAGGTCTCAGAGTGAGTGGAACTAATTTTTCTATACAATATTACTGTAAGGACATTATATGAGAGCTAGGCGGGTCAGGGCCCCCTTCAATCCATACATGGGTGCTGCTGGCACTATGTATTTTATTTTAGGGTCTCTCTGCAGCCACACCAAACATTTGTGTCACTATAGTCTACAGGGGTAATTCATCTGGTGGTGTCAGCAATTCTGTGACCATTGCTGTTGATACCTTTATGTCATCCTCTAGTTTCTCATCCCTGCATGTTAGTTTCATATGACATCCCTCAGCATTGATCCATTCAGCCATATCTTTCAGCCAGTTATCAACTTCGGGCGTCTAGGGTATATCCACCATATTACAATTTCACGTCTTGCCAATAATAGCCCCAAAATAAGAAATTTCCTACTCAGCTTTTGTTTCTTATGGAATGGGATGTGCCCCAAAAGGCACTGTGCTATCTCTCTGGGGACCTTCCATCCTGAGTGATGAACCACCAAAAACCATCAATATCTAGGAACCTCCCAGTCATGTGCAGAAAGTCAGCTGCCTGCTCTCACATCTGGGGCAGCCCGCTGATCTATGGGGGTTTATGGCTTGTAGCCGTTTGGGCGTCGGATATATCTGCTGGATCACATTGTATTGGATTAGTTTGAACCGCACATTGGTAGAGGTGGTCATAACCCCTTCCTGTATAGTTTCCCAAGTATGAGTATCAAGAGGCGCCTCCAACTGAGTTTCCCATTTATCCTGCACCTTAAATACGGTCGCGGGGGTATCCTCACTCATGGCCCTGTAGAGGTGCGATATCAATCTCCGGACCACAGCCTTTGACAGCAGTGTTTCCAATGCTTGGGAGGCAGAAGGTTCCTCTGGGAACCCTGGCCAAATCTCCTGTGCTGTTGCTGCTATGTTTGCATACTTTAAGAACTGCCCATTTCCCAAGTGAAATGTCTCTGTGGCCTCCGCCATTGTTATAAACTCGTTACAGGGGTAAAGATCCCCCAGTAACTCGCACCTGCCTTCCCTCCATTTATGTAAAGACATGGAGCTGTCAATTATTTTAAACAGACGTAAAGCATAGATATTAATTTCTGCCGCAAACGGGGCTCTCATCAACACCGTCTTGACCGTCTGTTTCCAGGCAGCATGAACCATACGTCCTACGTGGGGCAACCACGTTGGTGCTTTTGATCCCAGCATTAGGACCTCAAGTGAATGTTGGCCGTATACACCCCTCACTAGTTGGCGCTCCCAATTTTCATGCTCGTCCAACCAATGAATTGCATGTTGGAGTTGCGAGGCTAAGGAATAGTACTCCAAACATGGGACCTCCAGCTCACCCCTCCTTCAAGTATGTTTCAACGTTCCTAAACTAACTCTCCTCCTCCCAGTTTCTCAGAGTAGTTACACTATCACTTTATCTAGGTCGGTGAATACCCGCCTTGGTATGTCGAAGAGGGTCCCCTGGAAGAGATAGAGACATCTGGGAGGTATGACCATCTTGATTAAAGCTATTTTACCCATCAAGGATTTTCCAGAATTTTATGCTATGTTTCAAGCCCCTATAATCCTATCCAGATTTGCCATTTCAAAGTCGTGTGCTTCGTGTGTTACTCGAATCCCCCGATATCGGACCATCTTGGCCTCCCAAGAGAGATCCAGGAGTGGCAAATCTATATCCTGTTGCCCTGCCAGGGCCCAGAAGGGAAGCAGCTTGGACTTGTTGCTGCTATGGTGTAATCCCGTATACTCCCCTCATTCAGTCAACATTTTCAGCATGATGGGTACAGAGTATCTAGGATTCCGGAAATATATTAATGCATCATCTGCACAGAGGGAGACCAAGTGAGTGGTCTCCCCAATCTGAATGGTCAAACCCTTAAGCATTGTCCTAAGGCAGCAAGCGAGTGGCTCCATTGCCATTACGAAAAGAGGTGGTGATAGGGGGCACCCCTGGCTGGTCCCCCGACTCAGCCCAAATCTCCGCAATACGGTCCTACCCACCCGAACCCTGGCCATAGGTTCTGTATACAGCAGTTAAACCCATCTAATAGAGGTATCCCCGATACCTACTTTACGTAATACCTCCTACAGAAATTCCCACAATAATGAATCAAAAGCTTATTCGATGTCCAGCTGCCTGAGCGCATACGGATCCATCTGCAAAATTTGGGAGTGCACAACACCTCTTCTGATTGATAAATGCGTAACTGCCTAATATGCTCCACTATTACTGTAGCGGGCAGGTGACATAATAAGCCACTAGATCAAATGTTGAGTGATGTGTAAATGTCCTAGATAACAATATAGGACCAAATGCATCAGTCACCTGTTATTATTATATATTTATTTTAAGATAGAGTGCTTGTAATTTATTTTATTTTTTTACAGAGAAATGTTTTTTCAAAATAGTAAGTAAAATACTGGAAGGTTCAGTTAATTTGTTTGCAGTAAACAAGAAGAGAACAACACTAATTATGTAGCTAAGAATGTAAAATTTGAGAAGGAAAATCTCTTTAATCGTTAAAAAGCACAATCTGTATGTAGAAGTGAGAGTTTGTGGAAGAGGGGATGGGGTAAGGGGTCCCAAAAGCATTTCCCCATTTAATTGTTCACAGGAAATTTAAACTCAGCTACAGTCCAAAAGGCTAAATGAATTTACACTGTATTTGGTAAAAGCTTAGAAAGTGTGCCTTCTGTGAGTTGGTGTCAATCCATTAAGAAGTTTTTGAGTAATTAGGCCTAAACAATATTGTATATTTCATGCCGCAACAAATCCATGGTGCCAACAGCTTTCTAGATAAGATCTGATTGACTGTCAACA
Source organism: Lissotriton helveticus (assembly GCF_964261635.1). NCBI lineage: Eukaryota > Metazoa > Chordata > Amphibia > Caudata > Salamandridae > Lissotriton > Lissotriton helveticus. Next base: position 1,290,324,631 of record NC_136065.1, read on the forward strand.
CATCAGCAACGATGTGGCAGCAGCCATCTTGGGACTCAGAACTCAGAGAAAAAAGATATAAGGGACAGGGGAGGGAGAACTTCTTCCCTAGACCTGGTGGGGAGCCAAAAGCATTTTGCAGCAAAATAAATAAAACAAAAGTGCAAGCTCTTGCACCGCAAAAATAAATGCCCTCTGGGGCTGAGCCAGGACTTGACAGGCCAGCACAATTAAATATATGGGGCAGTTGGTGCATGGGCCCCTCTCCACCTGGACTGAGATATTGAGAAAGAGGAGCTTCAAAAGGCCCAGGGACCCAAGGGCCAACATTAAATAAAGGGGAGAGGGCATGTGGGCTTCCTCCCGGAGCTTGAAAAGGCCAGGGGACCACTTCCCCCGGGGCCAATAATATTTAAAAGAGGAGGGGGCACATCACCCACCTCCCAAGCCTTGAAAGACCCGGGCACAAAAGCCCACGGACCCACCCCACCCACTGTTTCCCACGGAGCTCACCCCCGGGACACAGTAGTAGTAACAGTTGTCTATTCCCACCCGGTGGGAGCTTTAAAAATGCTTCCACTGGGTGGGAGCAGACCTGTGTTTCCCTGCCTGCACTCTTGCGGGAAGGGAAATTCAGATTGCCCATGCAGGCTGGAGCAATGCTGGCTCCTGATGCATCAAGGATGGGTGCATGTGGAGATCTGAGGGGGCAAAGGGAGCCCCAGGGCTTCCCACACTGCTCCCAACATAAAATGTTGTGGGTGCCCTGAGTATGCAACTGGACATCCACCCAAGTCCCTGTTAACTCAAGGGGGCGGCTGCATGTCAACTCCCCTTAATTTAAACAAACAACCTAGAGGCCCTAAAGGCTAGGGTGGGGGGCCTAATGCCCTCTTGTCCCTTTAAAAAAATGGCCCCATGGGATGGGGTGCCTAAGGCCCTAAAGGCCCATAGAGGGGGGCTGCATGCTTCCTCTCACTTTAAGACCAATACTCGCAAAGTGACAATCAGACCTTCGTGGGTGACTTCAATCTCCACTGGGGCTCACCGCAAGACTCTTCCGCAAACTCCCTGCCCACCTTCCTCTCTGTTAACGATCTCATCCAACACTGCACAGAATCAACACACTCTAAGGGCTCAATCCTGGACCTTGTTATTTCTAAAGCAGGCATGCTTTCCATCACTACCCCTATTCACGTAGACTGGTCTGACCACCTCCTCATCCCATTCTCTATTCAACTATCACACACTATAACACTTGGCCAACCCAAGAGGGCTATCTCCTGGTTCCGTGATGTTAAAAATATTGATGTCGGTCCCCTCTGTGAATCAGCTTTGTTATCACTTCCAAGGCTAGACCCGAACCTAGATGTTGACGATCTCACCTCCCAATGCCTCACTGTTCTTGCAGATGAAATCAACAACGTCGCTCCACTCAAAAGCAAAAGGTTAAGGCCCACCCCCTCAGCACCTTGGTTCAACAAATCCCTCTATGAAGAAAGGAAGCAGCTAAGATTCCTGGAGAAACAATGGAAGCAAGTGCCCTCCACCGATAACTTGTCCATGCTTCGCTCCGCAAGATCCAAGTACCACAAACACATCTTCCTTGGGAAAGCGGCGCACTTCAAAACTCTCCTTGACTCAGCCAAAAATAGACCCAAAAAACTATTCGATCTCATCAAGAGTCCTGACTGCTCTCCCCCTTCCTCCAAGTTGGAGGATTCTGCAAAGAGAGCAGCGGATTTCGCTATATTTTTCGACGAAAAAGTGAAATCACTTGTGGATCAGGTCGCTCATCCTACCCCTCCAGAGGAGTGCAAATCCTTAGCCATTTGGCAAAACTTTGACCCCATATCTGAAGATGCCCTTCTCAAGTGCATCCGCGAAACAAAGCCCTCCAACCATCATCTGGACCCCATCCCCAGCGCCATTGCCATTGACTTTTATACCCTTTCCCTCTCCTACTGGACCACTCTGGTCAACCTCTCCCTCTATCAAGTCTCCCTTCCTGTCTCCTTCATAACTGGGCAGGTCAACCCGCTTCTTAAAAAACCAACTGCTGATGCGTCTGACCTCAACAACTTCCGCCCCATCACTAACTTCCCCTGTCTTGCGAAGATTATAGAAAGATGTGTAGCGAAACAACTCTCTCGTCATATCAAGGACAATGATCTTCTTGACAATTTCCAGTCTGGCTTCATTCAAAACTGCAGCACTGAAACAGCCCTACTGCAAGTGGTTGATGGCGCTCTGAGGATCCTCGACTCGGGGGGTCCTGTCTTCTAATTCTCCTTGACCTTTCTGCAGCCTTTGACACTGTCAATCACAACACCCTCCTCAACATTCTTAAACAGAGAATGGGCATGGAGGGCACTGTGCTTAAATGGTTTGCCTCCTTCCTCTCTGATAGATCACAAATGATCAAAATAGCGAACAGTCTTTCATCTCCTGTGGCGGAAGGTCAAGGTGTTCCTCAAGGCTCTATACTTGCACCCACATTGTTCAACCTCTATTTAGAACCACTAGGAAATCTCCTAGTAGATCCAATATCATCTCTATGCTGACGACACTCAAATCTACCTCAAGGTTGCCTCCACTCACGATCTCTCTATCCTAAGCTCTACTCTTGACTCCATTCATAACTCGATGTTTACTCATCAACTGATTCTGAATCCCTCCAAAACCGAATTCCTCCTCTTCTCCTCTTCAATCTCTCCTCGCCCGGTGCAATCATGGATGGATCAGTTGAATCTACTGAACACTAAACCCATCATTGCCGACAGCGCAAAATCTCTGGGTGTCATTCTCGACAAAAAATTCAATCTAACCCCCCACATCAATTCCATTGCAAAGTCTGCTCGATACCATCTGCGCCTTCTTTGGGGAATCCGTCGCTTCTTCCCGGAGCAGGACCTTATAACCCTGGTGCAATCGCTGGTCCTCTCCAGACTTGACTACTGCAATTCTCTTCTTACTGGCCTCCCCAAATCCCACCTGTCCCCCCTTAAATCTGTTTTCCATTCAGCAGCTCGTTTCATTTATGGGGCCAAAAGAAGCGACCACATCACACCAATGTTATCCACCCTCCGCTGGCTTCCAATCGAGGCTAGAGCTATCTATAAGACTGCTTGTATCACCCACAAAGCCTTGCACTCCTCCTCTCCTCGCTACCTGGCGAATAAACTGAAACTCTCTGGAGGCTCTAGACCATCACAGAATGCGGAAAATCTTCTGCTTGAACCTCCCACTTTCAAGAAGGAAAGAACGATGGCACAATCCTTTTCAGGCAACGCTGTGAGAATCTGGAACTCCCTTCCGCCGCAGCTCCGGACCACCACCTCCTCCCAGGCCTTCAAAACTAACCTCAAAGTTCTCCTCCTTCAAAGACACTTCCACATGTAATCCATGCCCTCTCTATTATCTGAAGGAAGCCCTTCCATTAGAGAAAAATCTACTCTACATGACTATGGAAGTGTCTTCCCAGTGTGTTCTTGTGGTTTGAGAGTCTGCCATTTATTGCAGTATTATCTTTCTACCTGTGTTTGGTACTCGTGTGTAACATGCACCCGTCACTTTCTCTTGTAACACACTGTTTTCTACCTCCTACATTTGTTTGTTTTCGATAACTGCACAAGTGCCACCATGGCCTACGTAACGTTTGTTCTTGTGCTTGAGTGCCCTCCATATATTGCAGTATTATACCTCTATGTTTACTTTGTACGCTTTTGTAACCTGCACACATCACTTTTTCCTCCTGTAATGCACCGTTTGCTACCTCTTGTATTTTGTTGGTTCACGATTGTCACTTTTGTAATGCACCGTTTGCTACCTCTTGTATTTTGTTGGCTCACGATTGTCATTTTTGCTTCATTTAATGTAACGTTTGCTTTTGTATTTTGTTCACTTGTAATGTTCGTATGTATCAGTTCTGTTCCTATTGTGAAGCGCTCTGACACCTTCGGGTAAAGTCCGCGCAATATAAAAACGCACAACTAAATAAATAAATAATTAAATTAAAAAAGCAATGTTGCCCAAGGTATGGGGGTCCTCCATGGCCTGCAAAGGCTAGGGGAAAGAGGCTACTCTTCCCTTCCTGAAAAAAGAAAAAGGATATGTGCTCCTGCTCACCCCGAGGATGGATGCTGGCTGGTGAGCTGGCGGGGCCAGGGGGGCCTTGGGCTGCCCCATGGCCCTTGTGGTTGGTTGTGGCCAGGCCCTGCATCCAAAACCACACCTAGAAAAGCTGCCCTTGGTGTTGGGTTGGTTTTTTACGTTACAAAAGCCATTGAATACTTTACTTGATGGCAACATCTGAAATGACATCATTGCATGGCAGGGACTGTCACCTGGACCTCAAGATGGCAATATAGGAACATAATATACGTTACTCGTTAAGCATCTTTATATTATGTGCTTTAATAATTAATTTTTAGAAAGATTTAAGTGTCACCATTTAGTAATCATTTGCTTGACACTGTAGACATGTCCAACGATGTTTTGAGAAATGTGTATTTTTGTTGATAATCATTTTCTAACTCAAACCGCCCTTTTCCCAGAAGAGAAAGAGTGATGTATGTTATGTATGTATGCGTCAGCAACGAACATCTTCTATTAGCATTTACAGCGCGGGGACACACTTGCTAGTGTAACCATGCGCTTTACAAAATACTAATAAATAAATAAATAAATAAATAAATTATCGTGCCATAGGAGTGGGTTCTCAGAACAAACTTAGGGGTGACTCTTTCCATATTTAGGGAACATGGAAGCAAGCCATATTTTAAGTATTTTTCCCCCATTCTTTACTAATGCATTTTTTGTTTCTGTCTTGTGCACCTGCCTGCCCACTAGCATCTCCCTGTTTAAAATTAGATTTAAGATTCCTTTAGAAGAATATTTTAGAAGTGGATTGTCATGCCTGTGATGCACATACTAAGTGTATGAAAAGGGTACAGAAGGCACGCCTTTCCTCAATGTGTGTAGGAAGACTGCAAGCAATGCATAATGCCAAATGCACCCTCTTGACCCCTTGTACTACCATCATTGACATGACCTGCATGATTGCTGATAATCGATGCACAGCACAAAGCAATGGCACTAATAGCTTGATGTGTATGTTCTGCTGTATACAGTGGGATCCGTGGGGACACAGAGGCTGGAGGCGTCTGCTGTTCGAACCTACTCGTGCTGATGTGCGGCTGTCTGCGTGATCCTGCACTGCCACCTTGTAAGTACCCGAGCACCTCACTGCAGATGTTTTCAAATGTTTGCTCTGCGCCCCTCTAAGCAAAATGGTTTGAAGTCGGGCCCCCCTCCAAACCGTTTTAGGAAGTGATTGGGAGCAGAAGATGTAGGGCTGGGCACAGGGGGTGGGCCTATGAGATAATTTCAAGAGCACTTTTTCTATAGCTCATAGTTCATATTAAATGTGGGATTTAAAAAAGAAAAAATGCAAGGGAAAAAGAACTGAAACTGGCCACAAAACACTGCTCCCCTTCACGGGGGTCTTTTGAGCCCCTAACACTTCTGGGTCGTAATGCAACTGCACATGGTGCACTAATGAGGGCTGTGGCCCTGAGGAGTAGGGTCTTTCCTGTGCCTCTTTCACTCCTTCCATACCATGCTTGGCCATCACTCCAATCTTGCAACAGTCTCTCTGCCCCTTCCAGTAAAACAAAAAAATGCCACCCCTCCTGTGCAGCAATGGTACCCTTGGTTAGCAAGGAAACTGAGCCACTATGCACCTTTTGTAAAGTAAGGCTGTCACAACTGTGATGTAGTGGGCCCCTCACACCCATGAGTCCCATTACCACTGCACCTGCTTCACTAATGATAGCTACTACTTCATGAAGTGAGCTGTCTCCGTCATGTGTTAAAAAGTGGTCCCTATCTTGCCCCATCAGCTTTCCACTATCTACGAGTCCAAAGTAAGGTGTCTCCTCTACTTACTTTTCCCCATCCCTTTGGTTATTACTTTGAGATCCGAAGCAAAACTAGCAGTGCATGGGTCCACTGGTCCCTAATACAAGCAGGAAAGGGCAGTAACAGAGCCATCATTGGAGTTAGGTGGCCCCTCCAGCCACTTTGTGGTGTTTAGGTTGCCCAGTGGTGTGATGGACCTACTAAACCCCACTACAAATGCAGCATCCATAATACCTACAGCCATGTGTTCTCTTCCCACTCCACTGGCCCAAAGCAGGCTGCTCCTACATGTCAAAAAAGGATGAAAGATCCACATCATGCCTGTTACTTGGGTCCTGTTCTGTGAACAAGAAGTGTGAATTGGACCCTAATGCTACCAAAAACTGCCCCCCCTATTTCTCTTCTTGGTAGTAAAATGGAAACACGCGCTGCAGAGGCCCCTCACAATCCTGACTACAAAACCACTGTACCTGCTGCATTAATGTCAATACTAAATAGCTCCCACATTGTGCCCCTCCTCTGGGCCATCTCCTAGATGGTGTCCATGGATGTCACTCCTTTCCTTTTTCCCCTGGGCCATTACTTTGAGGTCCCAGGTCTCAAACTAGCAGGGCTCTGCATCTCGACTCACCTGAGAGGATATCTGCATGTAAATAAAGGTCATGAGTGAGATCTATGGGGACATGCTGTTTAATATTACAAAAGCAGTTCTCATTGTTTTTGTTAAAAGCAACCATATGTGGATGGTTCAAGTAGACCTTGAGGTTCCCCTGGCTGAAAATGAATAAGGAGTTGTGTCTCCTTTCCTATGAAGCTGAGAGAGGGACAGAGATGTAAAGAAAACATCTGTCTCAGCATAGTGCCTGCTACCCGAACGAAACATAAATATGTGCAAATTGTTAATCAAACACTGCTTGGGAGCCTGTATACACTTTCATTTATGAAGTCATCGAAGCTTCATGGTGACCAAGATGAATTCTCCTTGAGAGGTAATGTAAGGGGGTTATCAACTGAGTGCTGCAATTTACTATTTTGTATAATTGTTTGCACTAGGTACCATCTGAGTACATATCACTAAAGTATATACTTTAAAAACAATTGTTTTAGCTTAAAGACTTTCGGCCAGATTCATCATTGTAAATTCGGCTCGCAAAGGGCCAGATTCTGAGAATCCGGCCCTTTGCGAGCGCTATTTTTGCATTTGGGATTCATCATCCCAAATGAAAAAATTGCAATTACCGAAATTGCTTAATTGCGAAGAATCGCATTTAAGGAATCTCAATTAGAGATTCCTTAAATGCTATTCATGTACCTTTTTAAAATTGCGAATTCGCAATATGGTGCCGCTATTTACCACGAAGTGTAACTTCATGGTAAATAGCGAAAACTTAAAAAAATGCACTTTAGTGCATTTTTCTAAGTTGTATGTTACACACACACGTCCTTTGGACATGTGTGTGCGCAACAACTGTGTACATTTGCATTTCAGGCATTTCAGCAATCACAAATAAGGAAGCTATTTCAAGGGTGCCAGGGTGTCCAAAGGACACCCTGTAGACCCTTGAAATCGCTTCCTTATTTGTGATTCGCAATCGCAAATAAGGATTGACTCCCCATTCATTGCTATGGGCCTTCGGCCCATAGGAATGAATGGGGAGTCTTTCCTTATTTGCGATTAGCAATTAGCGAATCGCAAATAAGGAAGCAGTAGAAATCGCATTTAATTGTGCGATTTCTACATGAATCCCATTTTGCGAGTCTTTAATAGCGATTCCTTAATAATCGCTATTAAGGACTCGCATATCGGGACATTGATGAATCTGGCCTTAAATCTTTTTGCAATAGTCGACCTTATACTGTGTGTATATTTCAGTTTAAAATGATGACTTACATTTATGCAGTGTTTTCTGTGCATAAGCCACTTTTCCCCATTGCATCAACTAGAATTCAAGTATGTGACTCTCTGGTCACAGGCACACTTCTCTGAGGTGATTACATTAACCCATGAAGGTTCGTTTAGTTTAACTTCCATTAAGTTTTTTTACTTAAAATGTGTGTGTTATTTTTTATGCAGTAACCTGAAAGTGAAAAAACAACAACATAGTTACAAAATATTCTGCTATTTTTAGCCATGTCTTTGGACTTGACACCACATGCAATGACCCAAAGGCAAGATTGGCCTTTTGCTCCGTGGCTGGTTTTAAAAACCCGGTGAAGCTGGCTTGCCTCTTTACATTTACCAATGCCCCAGGGTTAATTAAAGCAAGGGAGGCCTTCAAGAGAGAGAAAAAAAAGACAACAGAGAAGGAGGTATAGAGAAAAGGATCAGAGGGAGAGGAGTGGGTAGTCAAAGAGTGGACGAGAGGGCAAAGAGAGGAAGGGAGTGGCGGTGGGTTGAGCAGTATTCTTTGGGTAGCAGGTCCTTGGATTTCCCCTTTTCCCACAAAACTCAAGATCACAGTTCCCATGCTTGTATATGCTCTTCAGCCACTGTCCATTAAGACAGCCTGGAAACGTGACAAATAAACAAGGTCGCACCACCACGCCATCATCATCTCCAGAATAGGCCGCACAAGTGCTTGAGAAGACTGTTGCGCCCCCTGGGAATACAGCCACGGAACCACAGTGGAGGGCGCCCCAGGGTTTAAAACCCTTTGCCTTACTGCATTCTTCCTCAGAAAAAAAGCATTTAGCCTTCGTGTAAACCCAAAGAATACATAGCAAGTCACAAGAGTTGGACACACATTTCAAACACGTTACACCTGTCTCTCATTTCATCAACACATGCTATACTAAATCAAACAAGGAATTGCTGCTTTTTATTTTTTTTATTTTGTCACCGGAAAAATTGTGAATATTCATCGCGGTCCAATGAATTAATGAATTGATTTGAGTTTACAAGACTTCATGGGCAAATGTGGATTTGTGCATTGGACATTCCCTGTTTGTATCTCTGCCCCCTTCATAGTATCTAATTTGATTTCCTGCTCTTGAAAATGTAATGAACTAGTGAGATAATGCTGAGGGACAGTTTAATTCAAATGGGAGTAAAAGGGGGCTAATTACTTTTTCTGACTACGGGGGGGGGGGGATTTTGTGCAATTTAAATTTTCTTATCACAATGTTGTAGCTATTCTAGTTATTATTTATTTATTCATGGAATTTTTAGAGCTTAAACTGGGGCACAGTGAAAGGAGGGCATAGCAGAGTGATTTTACAAAAACTAAGAACAACAATTAAATATCAGATACATTAACAGAAGCATAGGGCAATAGATCAAACCTTTTCCCAAAAGTAAACAAGTGCTGCTCCTGGTGTTCCCCATATTACCTGCAGTGCCATGGTTGTCTTTTAGGTAGGGTGGAAGACCAGCACGGAGAGCTTTGAGTGTTATGTAGGCTACATTTAATTTATTTTTATACGCAAAGGGAGCAAGTCAGTTTCATTAAAAGTGCTCAATTTGAGCTGCTGGGGCCCACTAACACTCATTGTTGGGGACCACCACATATTTTTCCTTATCTGACATTGACCAAGAGCAAGAGAGGTAAAAAGTGCAGGGGAAATGAGAAGGAAGTGATCACCACAAAATGAGTAAGTGGGAGCCTGCAAGAGAGAGAAAAAGTGGCAGTAAGTGTCTGGTAGTGGAATAAAAAGAGGAGGTGGATTCACGACTTTGGCATGCTGACATTTAATTGCACAGGTCACGGGCTTCTAAGCAGAGCTTTAGGAACTGGGCTTGCTCCTTCTACAAATTAAGCACGCCTTAAGATGGGTGTAATACCGTCTGATCGCTTGGTACCCCTGACAGAAGAGACAGCTGCATGAAGCACAGCTTTGAGTGGAGCAACAGTGGGCTACTGAAGACCAGCAACAATTATATTGCCTCTGTCAAGATGTGATAGTACTGGAGTTTGCACTGCTGCCATGAAGTGTGGTAGTGGGAGTAGTTCCATTAAGCCAGTGAATATAAAAGGAGTCCGATTTTGACAGTTTGAAGATGAGTTTAGGCATACTGAGGTTTTCATTTGGGAGTGATACAGCGGGAGACATAGCAAAGGGGACCAGATATGTAGAGATACTTAGAAGGATAATATATCTAGCTATTTTTGGGGAAGAGGACGAGGAATTATCTTTTGGTAAGGTTCAATGTTAGAAGTATGAGTTCTCCCAGTCAATTGTCTTTTTGAGGAATATTTTAAGTTAATCATAGAGGTTGGATTAGAGCCTCTAAAATAGTGTCGTCAACATATTGATGTTTTTGTCCTGTACCATTACAAGAGGTCTGTTGGGAAGGGAATGTCTCCTCATGGTAAACTTGCATGTACTCCGCCCGAATGCTGACTTCTTGTGAAAATGCTATCCTAACTTCTAATTTGGCCGTGGCGTCACTTTAATCTAGTGTGTGCACAGAGGCTTTGGTCTGTCTCTAACACTTTGACGTCAGTGCCGTCGTAGGCTTACCACATAAACCGGTGCTGGCAGCATTCCATGTTTTGTGTCCTTTTAGTTGAGCGGACCTATTTATCTGTGTCAGTGAGAGTGTGACCTCCAGATCTCTCTTGTGTTTTTGTTCTTACATCCAGTGTTGTCGAGCAGCTACGGTCAGTAGTGGGAGTACCGGCCGGGCGGTGACGTGGGGAGGGGGAGGGGCAGGGTGGGGGAAAGTAAACTATGGATCATGGGCGTCCACAGAAATTTTTCCAGGGGGGGGCAAAATGTTAACGTCATCACCATTCTCCGACATGATGTGTGCCAGGTGGGGCATAAGAAACACTGGGGCGCAGAACTGGGATAGACTCAATTAAATGCCAGGAGTCCAGGACATGTGACTGACCCTGCCACAGGCCAACAAACACCACCTGTAGGGAAAACGCTAACCTTTCTGACAAGGTGCTTTATCTCTGTCTGATAGGTGTGCAGACTTCCGGGTCCTCGATCCAACACCAATCAAGGCTGTCTTCAGCACGATTCGATTTTCATCAGAATACTTTAAAACAGCCTATGATTAAAGCACCAGATTAAATATACTGTATGCACAGTGTATGTTAGGGATTATTTGTAGCACACATATTTACCAATATTGGCTTCTTGGTGCTAGAATTCATGATAACTTTTATCCAAAGTTAAAGCAAAACGTCAAAGTTAGTAATAAATAATGCAGCAATCACAAACGGTAGTGATTCGCCAATGGGTGCTCCCTTTACTAGAATTCCCTGGACAGTACTACATTTTACACACATTCAATTCATTTATACAAAATAAAATGTATAGGTCCAAATGTTAGCTATATTTTTTAAAAGAAACTTGGAGTCCCTCTACGTGTAGTCAATGTCAAACTGACAACGTGCCCACGTCTAGGGATACAATAATGGCCAGCTCCCTTATGCGGAGGCCCGGCACCGTAAATGTGTGGCACATGCGGCGCCCGCAGCGGCGGCACATCACAGGTCCAGGGATGCTGAGTCTTACACAGTGGTCGAAGTGGCGGAAAAAAAGTAGGGGAACAGTGGGCGGAGAATCAAAGGGCGGGAATAACCCAAGGATTGGATATGTGGGTGGAGCCAGAGGTGTGGCCAGAATGCGCAGACATCCCAATTTTTAGTATTTGTTTGGTATTTCACTGCCCAGTTTAATCAACCAATGGATACACATGATTATTTAAGGTTATAATGAGTTATTGACATTAAAATATATTCCCAAAGTGGGATAAGCTTCTAATCACAGAATGTACCAAATACGATAAAATGTGGAAACACAAGCCATTTGTCTCCGAGCCATGGAGTTTCTGTCATCAGCACTACTCTCTTTTTCCACAACAGCAGTTCAAACATGCATGGCAAAATATCCTAGTTTGCAAATGTTTTCTCTAAAATTATGGCTCTGCCATATTTGCCTCATAATGGAAGATCTGCTGCATGATCTGACCATTTAAACTAATAATTTGTTTGTAGCTCAAACATATCAAAAGTTAATATAAAATGTGACTTGTGTTGCTGCGGAGTGGATGGCCTATTGTAAAGGTTGACTGGTCACCTTTCTCACTGCTGAGTTTGTATGTTACACTGGTACTAATAAGGCAAAATCTTTCCAGGGACTGTTAGCATGTATACAGACGTCAAAATAATAAAATATCAGAAAATATACTGCATTACGCTGCAGCCTTTTTTTTTAATGCATAATTTAGTCAACACTACGGCATAATGTTGTCATCCTTTGCTGCATAATTAATTCCAGTGGCCCCACAGCAGGCAGCACATGTTAACCCCTTGCATGCTGGTGACGAACCCCAGCCATCACGCTCCGCGGTGCTCGTGTGCGGATGACGGCTGGGGTTCGTCACGGCCCCGCCCTGTTCGTTTGTTTACCGCACAGCGGCGGAAACGGGCCAGCATCGAAGGGGTTAAAAGTGCTTGTGAATGAAGTCGGGTGACTGTAAGTTTGTGAACTTAGTTTGGTGTGCGTGCAAATCCTGCATTGCCAATCCCTGGTGAGTTGCAGCTACTACTGCTGAAACAAGGCCAATGGAGGTACCTATGGGTGAGGCAGACTGGCCTCAAGGGCAGGGCCAGCCATAGCACTGGTGGTGTTCTGTGCATTAATGTTTGTTAGTGCCCCCCAATGACCACCTCTGCCATGGATTCCCTCACTACCACCCTTTAACTGTGCCCCCCAAGTTTCCATAACCACTCTCTCTCAGATGCATTTAATTTGATTTACAGTGCCACTCATACCATTGTAGGGTGTCAGATCACTTTACATCACACACATTACACAGAGACAATCAATATGTGTGTAAATCACTGTGTAGAAAATGTTACATAAGACTAATGACTACAAGGTGTAGGAGTCACATGACAACCATACTAGTAGCCCATATAGTTTTATAGTGATTGGCCTGGAAAAACACAATACCCGGAATTTAAAACGTAATACCATGGTTGGGTGTTCTCCTTAATAATCAGAATTGATTTCTGTCCAAAAGAACACTTTTTGGGACAGTAGGATAATCAAAGACTGGGGGGGGGATTAACGCTCTAATTTATACCTTGCAGTTTGTATGGAGCTCTTAGATGACAGTTAATAGCTCACTGTTCTAAGTTAGGATTTTAACTTATAAACTGCAAGTAACAAAAGGATCTCTCTGACAAAAGGATGTAGCCCACTGACCTATTTACATTATGTGCACTTTGTGATCTGCATGGCGCAAGTTCTTTGCAGCCGGTACATTAACCCTCCGAGCTACCTTTCCATGAGTCAAAACTTCCACTAGACAAAATTCTGATCTCTCTCTAGGAAGAACATTAATCACCAGAGTCATCATGACATTTTTATTGTTGCCGAAAATTGCTGGAGTCCAGGAAGGAGGCAGCAAGCGTTTTTAAAACCATAATATACTTGCAAACATGATGCCTCCACCTAAAGTCAGCACCCGGTGTGGTCACACTGGTTGCACTGCCCTAGAGCTGGCCGTTCTCAAGGGTCCTGTGACCTCAGTGACTGCTGTTCTAGAGTGTGCTGCTTCATAGGCCTGCCCGCAAGACTGGAGGTGAACTTCAGTATGGATAGTGGTGGACAAGACTTGAAGGTTAACCTACACTTGTCATGCTAGATTCCACCTGCTGGTGCAAAGACACCAGGACTTCTAAGGTGTTGCGAAGCCCTCTAAGGTCTAGCATGTGATTGTGCTCTCGCAGGGGAGTGGTCTGGTGGACTGGTTATTAAGGCTGAACCTGGTTCCCAGTTCCAAATTCAGCAGCTCTGACCATAGTGCCACATCCTCTCCCCCACTGAACACCATACTGTCCCACTGAGAAAAACTCCCACTGTCTTCAACTACAACCCAATTGTTGCCAGCTATAAACACCTGGATGCGGCTCAATTTAAATTACGCACTAGACAAGAGCAATAAGCGGCCTACAAAAAAAAAGTAACAACATCTTGGAAAAAGCAAACACTTATAGGGAATGCAAAATTTAGCAAACCATGGGAAATGTAAGCAGGAACAACATGGTTACCTTAATGCTTTTGCACTCACTATTCAGAAATCAGTGAGTCCTTTTGCCTGAAAAGTTAAGGACACGACTACAGGGCCCTGAATGGACCCATTTCAATGGCCATTGCTTATATCCTTACAAAATGTAAGCAGTAGGGTAAAAAGACCACGTCCCTGGACGCAGAGCCGCAGCACACATTTTGTTTTCCAATCCACACATTGCAGTACCTCCAGGATTGGTGCACTAGTTCCAAGTCCAGGGAAAACAAAGACAAGAAAAGAAAAATAGCGCTTCACTGGCAAACTCTGTAAAAGTGGCGTTAATGTGTTTCAGTGTGAATAAAATCAGTTTGGCCAGTTTGTTACCACTCTGTCTAACTTTATTTAGTTATTTATCTATTTTTCATGTTTTTAGCCTTTTATTCCCAATGCTGCACTTTGGAATTAAAATGTCAGAAAAATATGACATTTCCAGCAAAAGTGTCTTTATCTTTTGGATGCATTTCACAGGGAAGCAAATAAAAGAAAGGAGAGGAAAGAGTGAGAACCCCGTCTTGAAGTCACGGTTTTCATGGGTGTCCGTAAGGGGGGCAAGGAGGGTCGCTCCAGGGGGGGGCAAGCGCCCCTCCTTGCCCGCCCTGCGGACGCCCATGCTATGGATTACGGAGGTTTACAGGTAAGTAAACATATAAATAAATAAAATGAATGTCGTTGCGCGCACTGCATCGCATCGGAAGATGCAGTGCATGCAACAAAATTCGTTTTATTTATTTATATGTTTACTTACCTGTAAACCTCCGTAATCCATAGTTTACTTCCCCCACCCTGCCGCTCCCCCTCCTCGCGTCACCGCCTGGCAGGTACTCCCACTATTGACCGCGGCTGTTGTCGAATATGTAGTACATGTGTGGTAGTAAGATTCTGTGTTTGTCTGAAGTCTGTGAGATTAATTTTGGATGCCCCTCGTTTGTCATGGCACAAAAGGGAGGATGAGGGCAGATTCCCGAACAGTGGAACTGTCTTGCAAGCAGGGGAGAACTGTGCAAATGTAATCTCCTGTCTAATATGCCTAATATCCAGAAGGGCTTGTGTAAAATATGATTTCATAGCAACGTATGTGACTCAAACTCCCCCACTGCCATACGTGGGCAGACAAAGTATCCAAACCAGCTACTGAATTCTATCTTGCAGGACTAAAATACTTCAGGAGCTTCCGCACAGAATCCTAACACAGGGGACCACAACCAGGAAAAGCATCTTGCCAGGAACTCATAACAGTCCCAAACAAAGCATTGCATATCGTTGTGAAAGAAACATTTGAAGCTGGCATTTTCTTCATTAACCAATCTGTGCCTCTCCCATTTCCTAGAATACGTGCCTGGGTTGGGTGACAGCTGGGCTTTGTGCATTCCCTCTAGACAGTCACACACAGAGGGAGCTGAGGTGTGACCTGATGGCCCATCTCCAGGCTGATGGGTCTTCCTGAGCTAGAGTGAGAGGGAGGAGCTAACACTTGCACCTGAATAGGGATGTGCCTGTCCCCACACAAAGAGTTGCATACCCCTCTGTAGTGTGTCTGGAGCCAGGGCAAGGAAGGGCAGGGTCTTGTGCACTACAAAGACCTTTCTTTGAAGTCTCCTTATTTCAAAGGCTAAAATGGATATACGTACTGGGCCTCTGACACCATAAACTCAGAACACTTCTGTAAATGAGGACCTTCTACCAGGAAGAAGAGCTGTTGTGCTGCCAAGAGGGACTATAACTTTGCTGCTTACTTTGCTGTGTTGGCCTGCTGCTTCTTCCCTGGGAGTGAGAGACAATCTACATCCTGCATCTCTAAAGGTACTTCAAGGGCTTGTTAAGCTTACCTCCTGTTTCTGAAGCTTCAGTAAAATCAAATACTTCACCTGCATATTGCTACCGGTGCCTGGGCTCCTCTGCTGTGAGTCCAGCTCTGTCAAGTGGTACCAAATCCAGCCCTGGGCCCTTAAACACGAGTGTTTGGTGCTGCACATCAAGAAACCAACGATCAACATGGAAGCATCATTCGGAACCAGCACATTCCATGCAATATCGAAGCATCACCGCTGCCTGCATCGAAGAAACGGGCACTGCTTGCCCAATGTGTGATGCAACAACCTCGACTTACAACGCAGCCCTGACTTTGCCAACGCACCCTCCCTGATTCCGACCCATTGCTCGCCTTGTGTGGCTATGTGCCAACTCATCACCTACAGCCCAGCGGTTCAACATCAACATCTCAGAACCGACGCATGGTGCACTTGACATCTGCGCATCAATGGCATTGCCTGACTTTGGAACCGATGCATCGTCTTTGACAGCTACGTATCCCTTATGTTTTTCAACACATTGTCTCAGAGCATCAACAGTTCCAAGGTACTTTCAGTGGATCTGCTTGACTTCTGTATCCAGCCCGCACTCCATCGTGGTCGGACTAAACTTTTGGTTTTGGCCTGGTCAAGCGCAACCAGATAGCCCCGTTTGAAGCTATGGATTTCTAAGCTCTGCATTTTGATTTCATCTTGGAAAATTCATATCTTGACTTGGCTATGCAGGATTTTTGTTGTTTTGCTCTTGCTTTACACAGATAAACATTGGATTTATTTATTTACTCGTGAGGAGTACTTTTGTTGTGTTTTTACTGTTTGTGTGTGTGTGTGTACACAAATACTTTACACATTGCCTCTTTAGTTTAGCCTGACTGCTCTGTGCCAAGCAACCAGAGGGTTAGCAAAGCTAAACTTTTAGTATGTACCACACTTACCCTAACTAGGATTGTGGTTCCTGCTTGGACAGGGTGCATACCTCTGACAAACAGAAACCCAATTTCTAGCAATCATCTTAGGAGACCCCCTCAAAAACAGTGGACAGGACAAAAAAATACACATATTCCTATCACCAAAAGAGGGAGAGTACACAAAATAGGAATTTTGAAATAGCCTGAAGACTGAAATGACCACTGTCTGACTTATCATGGCAATAAAGTGTCTTATAATGACTGCCACATCAGTTATCTGGCCTAAAATAATTTTACACATTCCTATGTTTTGTATGCCACAGACCCTCTGTTCTTTTCATTCATCACAGTCTCATGCAGTCTGATGAAGCCAACTTCTGGAAATGGCTCTGATGGAACTGTTAAATCACCATGAGATTTCGAGGGATTTGCTGCTGATTTGACTGGCTTATTTTGCTATTAAGGTTTTTCCACATTATAATGTGTTGTATCCATTTTCAACTGAGTCTGTCAAGCATAGTTGAAGTATGCTCTTGCTTCCTGGCTTGCAAAGTGGCAGTGAGGTCTGTAGTGATTCTTCTCTGCTATTGACCCAATCAGGATCTGATCTTCAGTATCTTTCCCACACTCCTTGAAACTGGGAATTGAAGTAACATCCTTTTGGCATTACTTTCAGTGAGCTATTACTTTCTTGAACTTACATTTTGTTGGGAAAAGATAAAAATGCTGTCGCAAAAAGTTATTGATTTATTACACTCGGGTTAGCTAAGGGCTGCTACTCAAACTCTGTTCTCTAAATGTCTGGGACCTCACTCCCCTTCATCAGAGGTGAGCAAAGTGGTCTCCTCTCCCAGGCTTGCTGTGCTTTGGCGTGAGCCCTTGGAATGAAAAAATGAGCGATCATTAGTGTTACATATGGTTAGCTATGATGATATTGATGATCATCTCTGGGAAAGATCTTCTGTTGCACATTCTGTCCTCAGTGAAGGTTCAGTTGGTTTTCCATGCAAGAATTGTGAAGCTGCCAAGTTATACCCCTACATCAGATCTGAAACCTTTATTGTGCATCTTCTTTCCCGGGATCTTGAGCTATATTTGTCTGTCTCGACATTGGGGTTATTGTTATTGACATTTCTAGAACGCTATTACTACCCGAAGGTGTCCTGGTGCTGTATGAAGGGTTACAAGATTTTAGTGCCGAACATCATGTAGTCTCGTTTTCCCAAATATGGAGCCTTATGCCAGGGCGACTGCAGCACATGGTGCATTGTAAAGTATGCAAAATTAGTTTTAAGGTGAATTGCAGACAATGATGATGATATACGAAAATTACTCAAAATGTTCTTGGGAGGTTGTGTATGTAAAAATTGTGTGCGCGATCTTGCAACGGTGAGGTGAGATACCTGCTCAGTATATTGCCATACAGTTGCTAACATCTAAGGGTTTTACACTTCCCACAGGAAAATGCCTTTACTGCTACCCTATACACTTCAGTTAAGGTATTTATAATTCATGATAAACATAGGCTCAAAAGCAATTCCAGGGAGTCTAGTTTTTTTTCGATGGAAGTATATTCTGCATATACGTCAAGAACAAAGTCCCAAGACAAAAATTACAGGATCACATATTTTCTATCTATCATTGATGCCACGGCTGTCTATTATTCATGAATTATGTATTATAAGGATAATGGTATTTTTCCTGATCACTGGTGTAACGGCTTTTCTTCCCAAACGCCCTTGAATTTCTGAGCACCATTGCATCCCGACTGGAGAGTTGCCTGTCGTGCACCATCTTTTGTTGTATCCGGGAGAAATCCTTTCAGACATCTCTGGATGCACAGAACCCATTCCCATCGGGATAATGATTGCATAGCAAATAAAAATGCAGTTTTTTTCATTCCCCTTATTCTGCCTTAATTCGTTGCTGGGACAACCCACTGCAACTTCAAGCCTCGGCTCCGAATGAAATGAACGGTGGCTGTCTTGTGAGAGGCTAAGCTACTGTACCATTTGCATACGAATAGAGCAATCACATGGATAAATCCAAGGAGAAAACTCAAAATAAGCACAGTGTGCAAAAAAACAATAATTTAGATTTACACAAGATTACACTTACCTCCCTGATGTGTTCCTCATGACCGTAAAGCTTTCTGACCCTGGGCCATAAACTAGGCAAATAATTAAATCCAAAGATATATTTACATTTTGGCTTGGTCAATTCCTCTTCCTTTCTTCTTTCTGGACCCAACCTCTCCTACAGGTTTTGCTCAAGTCCCTTGAAGTAAGCTGAATGTTGAGGGGTTTCTTGTCAGCCGTCTTCCGGTGTAATTCACAGTCTGACAATTTTATTTCTGCCAGAAACATCTCAGATCTTGTGTTACTTCCCTCGGCAGTTATGGACACTAATTGTGAAGCCTATTGAGTGTCCAACAGCAATTGGCCTCCTTTGATTCAGCAAATTTAAATCGTAACATTTCAGTAATTCAGTTCAACTTAATGTACAGTAGTTAAGGAAACAGAACTGCTATACGAATATGCTTGTTACATCAATTGTCCATGTGATGTCATAATGTTTCTTGGTAATAGTGATTGGTTTTTGGCTGTGTCATCTCCGAGTAAGAATTGTGGTGAGGAAATGTGACCAGGATGTGATGTAATAATTACGTCCCAGTAAACCCCATTTTTTAGCGTTGTATTGTAGGTGCCATTATAAACCGCTGCATACCACTGACAAAATGTAAATGTAAATGAAATGTGTGGTACTGGTAGAGCGCACGATTCACCCATGGGCATCTAGGCGCTTGTACGAATACCGCTGAGGAACCCTTCCTGGCTTTTCCCTGTGAAGTGTCCGCTCCTGGGCACCCCCAAGGGGAAGCCAGGCATCCTAGCGTTGTTGGGGCAGTTGTGGAGATTAAGCAAGCTATTGCCCAGAGTTGCAGAGTGGGACCCATGATTAGAATAGGCACCGAGGCGAGAATTATCAGGTCCGTGGAAGTTGAGCCCAGGACCCGCCAAGTCAGGAATTGAACCCTGGTCCCGGGCTAGACCTCTGCATCAGGGTCTGCCGCTCTAACCATTGAGCCACACTTCTCCACCAGACACATTACAGATGGGTAGCATCTACTTGGATGGAGTACTAAGCATGACAAATTGTGTGTCTGTCATGTGCCTGTAATGGTAATATTTTGTTGCCATTCACGAGGACCAGTGTTGTACTCTTAGTGTGTTTTTGCCATTGTCCCTTTGCAGAGTCAGGTACAAGATATATGATAGTGTATGGATGGAGAGAAAATAGAGGAGTGTTGTATAGCTTGTGTGGGAAGTGTTTTACTGCTCTGTGTGTAAACTAGCGAGTATTCAAACCATGTGACAGCATGCGTAGTTATAGGAGAGTGAACAAGGCTCTGTTGTGCATACAGATACCTACTAGCTTCAGTTTATCAGTCATACGTTTGAACCCCAATTTAATATGCATGAGAAGTGCCCAGAGGTGGATGATGCAACCCTCGGCAGATGCGAGCGTGCATTAGTTCTAGTAATGCTCTGGAGTCCAAGCAGGGATGCCAGAAACCTAATTCAGGATATGCCCATGAAAGGAGGATCTTACGGCTGGAGATCCCCTAATAATAAGGAGAGCTGGTATGACTGACTTTGGCTCCCTTATGGTAATGAAATGCCCTATAGTGATGTGTGTATGCTTGTCCCCTTTTAAAAAAAAGTTGAGAGATAAGATGTGTTGTAGTAACCCGGCCTATTGTGTTGCTTTGTCATTTGAAAGTCATTTTAACCCCTTGCATGCGCTGTGAATTTTCACGCTGTGCGGGCGATTTAGACAGTGGGCGGGTTCATGACGGCCCCCAGCCGTCATCAGCACACGCCCACCGCGACGCATGACAGCCGGGGGCCATCATCAGCATGGAAGGGGTTAAGAAAATTGCACCAGTGTCCGATAATAGCGACGAATGACCCGGCCCTTATGAAATTGCCTGTAAGATTGAATGGCAATGAAACATGTCGGCTAAGAAAGGAAGTGGTCTGCATATATGCAGCCAGTTTTAAATCTCTGAATCAGCAAGCCAAACAATATTTAATCTTGTAAGGAAATGACGTGACAAGTAGTCCAATTATCCTATTGTTGAGGACCCTTAATCCAAGGGTTGTGTGAGAAGCCCAATGATATTATTTACAAGGAAAGAATGGCAATGTCTTTTCTTAGCCTGATTTCCTTTTCGAACACCAGAAACGACTGGGAGCATTATTTGGTTTTGAAGCCACAAAAACCTGTTTGGCTGCTTTTTGCTCCCTTGAATTGGTCGCTGGTACTGGATGCCCTGGGAACAGTGGTTAAAATGGGTCATGGTAAGAGGATCACTACCTATCTCAAAAATGTGCCGCCAGATGGATGGCGCCCAAGGGTAGGCAGAAGGTCAGTGGCAAACCCAGGAGGCCAAAGCTTCCACCACAGTGGAGGATAAACATGAGTGTGGGGAGTGCCTTTGGAACATGCAAGCAACACACACCTTGTGCAACAATAAATTTGAAAAATACTGTTTATCCTTACATTTAAATTAGAAACAACACACAATGTAACTTGCAAATCGTTTCTACTGCCTTGCTAAAATTACATTCAGCTTTCAGGAAAAACCCTCAGGGTGTCAGTTTTCTCTTTATCTCAGTGGCTGTATGTAGTGGGAAAGAAGGCCAGCTCATGACGTTCAGGTGGTTTCTTCCCCTGTGCTCACCCATCTCAAAATAAAATGGCCAGTGGAAGTGAGCTCCTGGGGAGAAAGTGGAAGAGAGGCAAGATACCTGTGGAGTTATCTTCCTTTATTAATTATTCCTGTGCCGCTCCCCCCTCCCCCCCACCACACAATCTCCCCCCTTGTATTGGTGTGGCTTTCCTCTGATATTTGGGACTTCCTGAGCCCAGGAGGTGTTCTTAGAAGGCTGGTCCAATTATAACTCCTCCCAGCACGAGATTGTGACTAATTGAAGAAAAGGTCTGCCTATGTAACCCTTGCAATACACTATGAAGAAATGAGAGGGCCTGTTGTAATGGATGGATTTTCAGGGATGTCCTGGATCTCAGTGAGTTGACTTGAGAGCGAATGGTTCAGGTATGGAAACACCTTGTGTTTTGTATCTTTCCGGGAATGCCGCCAGTCTGCTGGTGTCTGTTTGTGTAGGTTAAATGTAGGAGGGTTACGACCTTAAATATGACCCTTTGATTGTTCCGAGCCAGTAAGAGTGGAATAGCTATTAACAGTGTAGCATGTGCAGTAACACCGGGTTCCAAGGATGAGATGAGCTATCTGCATCCTTACATTGGCTTTAACCTTTGAACCAGGGGTATGGTGTCCCATTTATGTCACTTGCATTAAAGGAGCCATCCAATTTAGAGGATAAACCAGCTCCCTTTAGCCATTCCATGGCATTCTAGTATGCTGCCTTATTTGATGACGTCAGCTTGGGCTTTGAGTTGTATAGTCACATCATTCACCGGTTGCCCCCTTTAAGGCACGTGGCTCCTTGCCAAGCTACTAGCTAGAAAAGCGACAGTGGAGGTCTCAAACCACTTAACATGCATCTTACCTTTCACGGATCAGCATTCAGAACGCACTCTTCATGATCATAGTGTCCCCAGATCTTTGGGAGACAGGCTGTTATGTAGATGTACTCACTCAGATAAATGTCTGCCATGTACTTCTTCATAAGCTTTATTTAATTTGGAAATGATGCAGTGTCTTAATTACATTTCTTGCCTGGATGTAGACAAATATGGTCTGCAGAAAGTAAGAGTAATAGAAAAGTCCCAAACAGCTATCTGGATGTCTAGACGGCAGCTCTAAGAAGAAATCACCGCCAATGCCAAAAAGGCTCACCTTTTTTAAACAAGCATTGGTAAAGCCAATCACAGATGTAACTCAGATACATATTAGCTATTTTTCTAAACTGTTGTAGAGTACATTTGTGTTTTTTCTACTGTGTTGCTGAGTGTGTGTGTGTACAGACACTTTACACATTACCTCAGGGGATAAGCCTGCCTGCTCTTGCTAAGCTACCAAGGGGGTGAGCATGGGTTATTCTTATTGTGTAACTTACTTGCTCAGACTAGAGCGAGGGTCGCTACATGGACATGTTGCAACCCACTGCCAACTAGAGACCCATGTTTTCTGCAACTGTGTACTTGTGGAATTTACGCATTAATCAGATGCAAAAGCAGTGTGTTTACTCAAACAAGAAAAGGCAATTTTTATCCACACAGTGATTAGACTGTCCACTAACCTGGGAGATGAGCTCTCTATAATTAAATGTGCCTGTAACTTCAGTTCATTCCCCCAAACTCCACTCTTGTCCTTCGCTTCTCCGCTCCTCCACCCCACAGCCCCTACAGATCTGAGAGTTAGGGATTGCCAGAAAACTGGGGCAGGGAAATTGCTCACTTCAATAAAGTGACTTGTATCACTTTGCTCATTAAGGATAAGCTATAACATCCACACTCACTTGTCTACTTAAGCCTTCCTACACCAATACTTTTTTTTCCATTGCATTGTTCGAATACCGAAGTGGCTCTGGCTACTTGCTTACATTTGGAGTTCTGCTATCACAAGCCTGTTTAAAAATGTAACCTTTGGAGCACTTTCAGGAAAAAGACATGGCACATCCTTTACACCCATGGATTTGCAAATTTAGAAAGGCTGCATTGAATTCAGGATGTGTCAAGTGGCAAAAAAAGTGTAGGAGTCACTGCATTTTGAGTGATCATTAGAAAACAACTAGGGGTGGGCGATAAACTCCACTCTGTCAGAGTAGTTTGCCCACTTTTGGAGTGTGGTGTTCTGAAATAACTCAGCGATACACCACATGGTGGAGTTTTTCTTGCATGCGGCTCACCAGTGTTAAGTTGGCAAGCACAAGCGGGAAAACTTGAGCACTAGGGCGAGTCCAGTGTAATTTCTCAAGATGTGTGGGCATGGCAGGTCGCTACCATTCACGTGGAGAATGCTACCACTCGAGTAGAATATCAACTCGAATGGCAGAAAGAAGCAGCGCCCTCTGGTGAGGTGCATGGTACAGTGCACGCTAATTTTACAGCACGGAACAAGCTTTCAGCGCTAAAAATCAGCGTGATGTACCAAAATTCCACCACCTGCAGAATCTCGCTGAGTTTTTATTGGGATCTCTAGTTGGCAATGGTTTGCACATTTTTCCCAGTAGGGACCCTTGCTAGTCAGGGTAAGGGAGATATGGCCTTAGACAACCACTTCTCACCCCCTTGGTAGCTTGGCACGAGCAGACAGGCTTATCTCAGAGGCAGTGTGCAAAGCATTTGTGCACAGATACAGGAATACAGTGAAAACACTACAAATAGACACCACGCCAGTTTAGAAAAATAGGAAATCATTATTTAAACAAACCAAGACCAAAACGACAAAACTCTACCATACCTATATCAAGATGTCATCAAAAAGTAGGTTATTCGCAAAAAACAAAGCTTGTAGCAACAAATAACTCCACTTGGGGCTATTACATCATCGTGACAGCTTAAAATCCCAAAGTGCAGCGCTGAGGTGCGCGGCGTCGGGCGCGGAGTCACACGGACCTCAAAGAGCAGTACCTTGGTAAAATGATGAAAACAGATGGTGCATGGCACCGGAGGAGGTGATTCTTTGTTGACTCCGGGAGGTGTTGACTCCTTACGACCACAGGGGATGTGAGGCGTCGGTTCCTTACTGCGATGTAGGGGAGGTGAGGCATCGGTTCCTTACTGTTGCCGGTGAGGTGACGTTGCGGATGTGTCGATACAATAGTTCCTAACGACGATGCAGGGTCAATGGATTCAGGAGGTCACACACGTCAGGTATTGGCTCCGCGATGATGAAGCACTGGTGTCGGTCAGGTCGGGGTGGTGCTTAGTGAGTGTCACAAGCGGTACCCTCAGCTCCGGTGTAGGCTGTGGCCTCAGTGACTGTGTCAGAGTTATTACGATGCGGTGTCAGCAGGCGTCTGGGCTGTGGTGCACGTTGGGGTGGTGCGTCATGCACTTCATGAGTGGTACCCATGGCTTATTTGCAGGTCTCACCAAACACAAGAAAGGTCCTAGGGGTAAGTTTATCGACCTCAACTGTTAAACCCCCTACACTGAATTGACACCAACCAAAATTAACAGTGAGTCCAAGAGCAGACAATATACCCAAATATACAAGAACAGTAGGGAGTAGTTTTAATATAAACGAGTTCCCATCAGTCCACCATCGAGACCGCCCTTCATCATCTGGGATCACTTGTGTTTATAATTAACACTTTAAGGGGTAAAAAAACCTGTGCTGGCAGATGGATACGCCATGCGCAGGAAAAACCACAGTGTTATTACAGATGTGAAAAAGATGGCGTGTATACTAGGGGAACTGAATAGCAGTGCATAGAAAAGGTGTGTGTGAAAAGAAAGAGAGAAAGGCTCTAAAATTAGGTAGTGATCGGGAAAACAATTTTAATAGACACCCTCACACTCCTAAATCAATAAAAACAGTGCAAGATTAGTGGTATAACAAATGACCACTAAAAAAGATGTAAGGTCGACGAGAGAGCTTAGAGGGACGACCGGTGCACCGACGGAGAGTGCGGTGCATCCACTACCTGAGCTCGTGTCAGGTGAGGTGGGGCTGTTCCTTCCCATCACGTGGGATGAGAAGATGAATACACATACACTTTCAGGTGATATGGTTTATGTTATTTTAATCTAGCAGTAGCACTAATGGTCCTGAGGAAGCAGCAGGAGATCACTAGACTCCGTTTGTCTGCAGAAACATGTCGACCTTACATCTTTTTTAGTGGTCATTTGTTATACCACTAATCTTGCACTGTTTTTATTGATTTAGGAGTGTGAGGGTGTCTATTAAAATTGTTTTCCCGATCACTACCTAATTTTAGAGCCTTTCTCTCTTTCTTTTCACACACACCTTTTCTATGCACTGCTATTCAGTTCCCCTAGTATACACGCCATCTTTTTCACATCTGTAATAACACTGTGGTTTTTCCTGCGCATGGCGTATCCATCTGCCAGCACAGGTTTTTTTACCCCTTAAAGTGTTAATTATAAACACAAGAGATCCCAGATGATGAAGGGCGGTCTCGATGGTGGACTGATGGGAACTCGTTTATATTAAAACTACTCCCTACTGTTCTTGTATATTTGGGTATATTGTCTGCTCTTGGACTCACTGTTAATTTTGGTTGGTGTCTTATTTGCAGGTCTCTCCATCGCTCGCAGCGACAGTGTTGCTATTTCCCTCTGTGGCAACTGAAACAGCAGTTACAGGTGCAGGAGGACAGAGGGAATGAAGTCTTTGAGTCCCTGAGACTTCAGAACAGGAGGGAAGCTCTACACGAAGCCCTTAGAGATCTACTTCAAGCAGAATACACAGCACAGTTCGAACTTTGTCCTCTCCTTAGCAGAAACAGTCACTGCAGGTCAACCCCACACAGCAGAGGGGCAGTACTTCACCTTCAGATTTCCCAGCTTTTCTCCTTGGCAGAGGTCCCTCTTGAGTCCAGAAGTAATCTAAAGTCCTGGGGTCTGGGCCCCAATATTTATTCTGAATGTATCTTGGTTCTCCTGGGTCAGAGAGTGTCTGTGCCCAGTCAAAACCAGTTCTGTCCTTCCTGGCCCAGCTTCCTGGCAGGAGGTGGAGACTGCTTTGTGTAAGGCAGACCAGGCCTATTCAGGTGCAGGGAAATATCCTCCCACTACTCTAACTGCAGCCCAGGTCTATTCAGCCCACCCTCGACTCAATCAGGAATGGCAGGACACACATCACCCCCACCAGTGGCTGTCTGAGAGAATGCACATCCTCAGCCCCTGTCACTCCAAAGCCAAACAGTCAATCCACAAACCAGCTGAGGCACACAGGAGGCTAAGCAACCAAAAAAAAAACACTTTCTAAAATTGGCATTTTCGAACACATAATTTAAAAAACATATTTACTAAAAGATGTGTGAATTAATTCTCAGTTCAGAGAGCCTAAACTCAATTTATCTATCTTGTCTCAATGCGAAGTTATCCTTGTAAGCTGTTGCAATATATCTCACATTGTATCCTATTGAAAAGATAGCCTTCCCATAGTGAAAAACAAAATACACTTTATTTTAGTATCAGGACATGTCACACACAGCAGTACATGTCCTACCTTTCACATACACTGTATTCTGCCCACAGGGGTACCTTGGGCCTATCTTAGGGGTGACTCACATGTAATAAAAGGGAAGGTTAGGGCCTGGCAATTGGGTGCACTTGCCATGTTGACAGGGCAGTAGAGACTGTGTGCAGACACTGTAGTGGCAGCTCTGAGACCCCTTTAAATGACTGCTTTTGTGTGTGGCGCAATCAGTTCTGCAGGCCCACTAGCAGCATTTGATTTACAGGCCCTGGGCACACACAGTGCACTAGTAGTAAATCAAATAAGCCAATCATGGGAACACCAATCCATAAAAACAATTTACAGCGAGAGAGTATATGCACTTTAGCACTGATCAGCAGTGGTAAAGTGCTTGGAGTCATAAAACCAACAAAAACAGGTCAGAAGTAGGACCCCAAAAAGAAAAAAGGTCTGGAGATAAACCTGCTGAAAAAGCCAGGTCTAACACCTCAGACAAATATTTAGCAAGCAAGACAGAATAGGAAGGTGAGAAAAGTTTAACATTTGACATTTGAGTTCAAGTGTGTACATTAGTGGTAGACCAGATGATACTTGGACTTTGTTATGGGGCTTGGTTTAAATGCACATTTAGGGGGTACATGTTAAATGTGCCTACATACACATGGGGGGATATATGTTCATATCAAATGTGTAGGACTGGGATGTGTGTGCACAAACATATACTGTGGGACTTTGTATGTAAATTCACAGGTATGTGTAGGGCTGTTGCTTCAATCATTGCCTTTTCAATCTACAGCATGGGTACTCACAAACTTTCTCTCGGGGGCCAAATTTACAGTGTGGTTTGTGTCCCAGGGCCACACCGGTGGAGGCTGGGTCAGTAGGGGAGGGGGCGAGGCTAGAGCAACAAAAAAAACTGTGACCATGAGGTTGAACACAGGTCCCTGCAGCGGACGCCTTCATCCACTGACCCACCAGACCCGGCATACACACATCTCTCTCTCCTCTTTCTCTCTCTTTCTCTCCCTCCCTCCCTCAGTCTCCCTCCTTCCCTCAGTCTCCCTCCCACCCTCAGTCTCCCTCCCTCCCTCAGTCTCCCTTCCTCCCTCAGTTTCCCTCTGTCTCCCTCTCTCCCTCCGTCTCCCTCCCACTCTCCATCTCCGTCCCTCCGTCTCCCTCCCTCTGTCTCCCTCACTCTGTCTCCCTCACTCTGTCTCCCTCACTCTGTCTCCCTCACTCTGTCTCTCTCCCTCTGTCTCCCTCTGTCTCCCTCTCTCCCTCCGTATCCCTCTCTCCCTCTGTCTCCCTCCCTCTCTCTCTCTCCCTCTGCCTCCCTCCTTCCCTCTGTCTCCCACCCTCCCTCTGTCTCCCTCCCTCCCTCTGTCTCCCTCCCTCTGTCTCCCTCCCTCATTCCAGCTCCCTCCTTCCCTCCGTCTCCCTCCTTCGCTCTGTCTCCATCCCTCACTCTGTCTCCCTCCCTCACTCTGTCTCCCTCCCCCACTCTCCCTCCCCCACTCTGTCTCCCCACTCTGTCTCCCTCACTCTGTCTCCCTCACTCCCTCCCTCCACCCTCTGTCTCCCTCAGTCTGTCTCCCTCTCTCCCTCCATCAGTCTCCATCCCTTTCTTTCCCTCCCTCCCTTCTCCCTCTGTCTGTTTCCATCCCTTTCTTCCCCTCCCTCCTCCCTCTGTCTGTCTCCATCCCTTTCTTTCCCCGCCCCCTCCTCCCTCTGTGTGTCTCCATCCCTTTCCTTCCCTCCATCCTCTATCCTCCCTCTGTCTGTCTCCATCCCTTTCTTTCCCTCCCTCCCTCCTCCCTCTGTCTGTCTCCATCCCTTTCTTTCTCTCCCTCCCTCCTCCCTCTGCCTGTCTCCATCCCTTTCTTTCCCTTCCTCCCTCTGTCTGTCTCCAACCCTTTCTTTCCCTGCCTCCCTCCCTCTTCCCTCTGTCTGTCTCCATCCCTTTCTTTCCCTCCCTCCCTCCTCCCTCTGTCTGTGTGTGCCCGGGCTAAAAATGCTTCCCAGGCTCACACACACACACACAGCCGCACCCGAGCACTTAACAGGTCTTTTAAAATATCATTTACTTGTTAATGAGGCTTTGTTGTATTTCACCTCTTCTTATGCCCCTGCAGCTCCACTCTGACTATCCCTGGAATTGGCCGCCCCCCACGGAGCAGCAGAGTCTCTCAGAGTCGCGCTGCTGCAACCGGCAGTTTGCAGACTCTTTAAAAAAAAAACTTTAAACACGGGTATGATGTCTGCAAGGTCTGCGGGCCGCCAAGGAAGGCTTGCCGGGCCGTACTATGAGTACCCGTGATCTAGAGGAAGCTGCCGCCTCGTGCATCTCTGATTTCTTGGATTCAAATGTTGTCCTAAGAAACAGTATACCACCTCCATTGATTTTCACCCACACCCACCCTTCTCCAGGTCTGCGGTGTGTCCCTTACCCCAAAACACTCTATCGCTATTTGTTTTACATCTTGCACAGCAAAATGAGCTGTTGTGCAACATGGCTTAAAAGTAAAAAGAGTGCTATGATGTGGTCAATGCTGGCCACGTCATAGTGCTTTTCTGTTTTTTACTCTAAGCCATGATACACTCTATTCTTCTTGACTCTCTCCGCTCCCTTGGTGTTGCTGGATCCGCGCTGGCCTGGATTGCCTCCTTTTTAGGTGGACGTACCTTTCAGGTGTTTTCGACAGAAGCTGAATCTGCTGTCTACGCATCGGCACACGGCGTCCCCCAGGGGTCGATTCTCAGCCCTTTGCTGTTTAATATCTATATCAGACCCCTTTCTACCATCGTTGAGGACGCCGGCCTGACAATTTATTTGTATGCTGATGACACGCAGATTGTGTTCTCTCTTTCTAGCAGTGAGGGCCATGAGGTCTCTGCCTTGAAATCTGGCCTGTCACGCCTTGCTGCTTGGATGCACGACCATCTGCTCAAGCTCAACGGTGACAAGACTGAGGTCGTCATCTTGGGCAAGAATAAAGATCTGTGGGGCCCTCGACATTGGCCCTCCGATATGGGTCCTCTGCCGAATCCAGCCCCCGTAGCCCGCAACCTCGGTTTCCTCATCGACGATAGGCTCTCTATGAGACAGCAGGTAACAAAGGTCGCTGCAATCTGTTTTTCCATCCTGAGATGGTTGCAGAAGTTCTTATGGATGTTGCCTTGCTCTACTCGGAGAACTGTCGTCCAGGCTCTTGTGATCTCCCGCATTGACTATGGGAATGTGCTTTATCTCGGGGCCGATAAGGCCACAATGAATAAGCTTCAGGTGGTGCAAAACTCCTCAGCTCGCTTACTGTGTAATGTACCCCGGAGATCTTCCGCAGCTCAGGCTCTGCGCGATCTTCACTGGCTTAAAGTCCAGAACCGCGTAAAATTTAAAACCTTATGCCTTCTTTTCAAAATCCGGCAGGGTTCTGCCCCTAAATATCTGCAGAACCTGGTTCAAGTCTACAAGCCTGGTCGTACTTTAAGATCCTCCACTAGTGGCAATTTCCTGGTCCCTACAATAAAACTGGCCAAAATGGGCGGCCGTTCGTTCTCTTATCTCGGTCCAAAGATGTGGAATGCTCTTCCGCCGGCCCTGAAAGCTGAGACTGATCTCCTCCCTTTCCGAAAAAAACTGAAGACTTTGCTGTTTAACTGATCCCTCTGCATTGTTGGTTCTATTGGGCTTTGCTGTTTCCTTTCTTTTATCTATCCCTGGCGCCGGGAAACCCATTGAGGGTAGCTGTGCGCAATACAAGTTTAAATAAATAAATAAATAAAAATAAATACACAGCAGCTCAACTGCTGTGCAACATGTAAAAAACATTGATAAAGCCAATATATTTTGCATAGGCGAAACCTATTGGTTTTGTCAATGCTTGTTAACATGCGTGACAAATGTCCCCTTGATGAGGTCATAACACTATTAATGGTTGGTGCCACTGATTATAGTTGTTGGGGTAGAGGCATTTTTGTACAAATTCCCCACTAATCCTGTTTGGGTTCCAGTATAGCATGCTACCTGTCGAAAAGCACTCCAACACCTCAACAGGGGAAGCAAGCGCTATATAAATGCAAATTCTTCCCTCGTCTATCCCTCCACTATCATTTTTCAATCCAAATAACAAAGTTACATGTCCACAGCTCAAACTAATTTCATGTTTCCCTATACTAAATCACCACTAATCCTTTTTGGGTTGCAGAGTAGCACGCTACTCTCCGAAAAGCACTTTCACAGCTTGTCAGGGGTAGTAAGCGGTATATAAATGCAATTACAATTACAATTTACATAAACCCCAGTGGGAAAAACAGCTCACCATGCATGTCATTACTGGCACCCTCAAGTTGAGGGTACCTGTATCTGCGTGGTTAATATGCAATGTTTTGTACAATACTGCTCCCTCCCGCATATAAGTAGTTCCTAAAGTCGTAAGGTGCCCCTTTAGGTTAAAGATGATTGAAGTGTGTTGTCCTTCCATCTCTCTGTATATCTCCCTGCAATCATTTGCTATCCCTCTCTCTGTATATATCCCTGCACTTATTTGCTAGCCCTCTAAAACTCTTTGGGACATATGCATCAAGCCCGCATTTTGCGATTTCCAAAGAGCAAATTTTACTAATTCGCTATTTGGGAATCGCAAAATGCTATGCATGTAAGAATCTAAAAAAAATTCAATTCCTTAACATTACATAATAGCGCTTCGGAAATGGCGTATCGCTATTAGGTAATGTGATTCCATTCATTCCTCCTGGCCTAGAGGCCCATAGGAATGAATGGTATTGCATTCGCTAATTGCGATTACCAAATTGGTAATCGCAAATAGCAAATGCAAATCCAAGGGTGCCCGGTGGCCTAAGGCCGCCCTGAAGCACCCCACAAAAAAAGGTAAGTGTGCACATGTAAAATACACACATGCCCTAAGGCATTTGTGCACTACATGGCACTTTGAAAAATGCATTTTTGTGCACTTTTCAAAGCATGCACATATTACCATCAACTTGAAGTTGATGGTAATTAGCGTTTTCTAAATGTACAGTTCGCATTTAGGAAAGGCTACATGCATCGGCATTAAGGAATCGCAAATTGCAATTCCCTAAATGCATTTGCAATTTAGATAAACGCAAAAAATCGCGATTACCTAAATAGCAAATGCCAAAACCTACATCCATAGGAAAAGGCCTTTTTGCATTCGGAAATGGGTCGATTCTGTGAATCAAACCGTTTGCAAATTGGAAAAGGCGTGATGCAGGTGCCCCTTTGTGAAGCCAAGCACACTGCCTGACATGAATCATCATCCAGATGGAGGAACTTTTGTTGTAAACAGTACACAGCTTCTTGCTGGAATGCCTTAAGTCATAGGAAATACTTTTTGATTGTGCCACTGAAAAAGTGTTATTTGTATACTTTTGAAAACTGTGAATCATTAGCAATCTAACTGAGAGGTAGCTTGAGAGCAATCCTCTTTTGCAAGTCCGCCAACTCTTTTTGTCAGTGTGAGTTTGAATAAAACAAGGTCCCTAGCCGACCTCCTATCCCAGAAAAATGTGGTTATTTGTTCCCGTGTTCGTTGATATGTACTCTGTTTTATTACTCTGTGCACAGAACGATGTATCAAAGAGACTTTAGAACACTTTGTCACGTTTGCTAATGTCTATGCTAGCTGCAGTGCTGCCTTCTTGTTCTATAACGTGCCACAGCTTTGAAACAAATGTACAGACAATGCTGCTAATGTTGGGTGCATTATCCTCTCTTATTTTTCTTAACTTTATTTTTTATCAACCAGTTGTTACTCATTGTGCAAAGATAATTATGTTTCAGACAATTCCGTTGCACAGAGACTCGTGAGAGCATAGGAAAAAGAAACACAATATGCATGAATTGTACTCATCGCTTGAGCCTATATTCATCTATAGAGGACACAGGCACTCATTTTCTATAACCTGTGTGGGTTCCTTCTACCACAGAAATAGGGAAGTGGGTGGTATATTTGTACAATGGAATTGGGACTGTGCTGGAGCCCCAATGTCTACAAGGAAGTAATCAAGTTGAGTACTTGAGAGAATGTGTAGGTACAGGGTTAACTCAGGAGAGTTAAGGAGTGTATTGGGACAAAGAGAGTGGAAAGGAGACCTTTGACCCAGCACTCCTAGATGGTAGTTATGAAGTGGACTATTTAATTAAAGGAAAGGACAGAGACTAAATGAATTCGAGAGGGAATCTCATCAGTATTGTTTTTGGGGTTGGACATCTTGCATTGAATGTCTTATATGACTGTATAAACATACCAATAGCTCACAAGCCTCTTGTTTAAGAAGCTGCATACATAGTGTCAGTTTGATTTAAGTTTGATATTATATATATATATATATATCTATATATATATATTATTAAAAAAAAATTGCGATTTTTCGCGGTAGAGGCGCTTCCCGGTACGCGAACCGGGCAGCTAACCGGCAGCGTAACGGGAGTCCGCCATCTTGTGTTTTTGGAGCGTCCGGTTCGCGTACCGGGTAGCGTCCCGGTAAGCGTAACAAGGGAAAAACCAAGAGAAACAGTAAAAAAAAAATGAAGGGAATAGATTTCCAGCAAACTTTGAAAAATTGTAGGGACTGTTTGTTTGATGTGCCTTTACAAGGCCTCAAGATATGTGCACGTGTGGATTTTGTCTAATTAAGGTTAAAAAAAATATATATATCTGTAAGCGTGCTCCGGCGCGCTTACGTTACGGGTTTTGTTTGCGCTGCAGAGCCGATACGTCACGGTTATGCGACGTGTCATGAGGCGTCTCACGTGGCTACGTGATACGTCACGTAATAAAGAATATATTTTACAGATATAGATATTAGCTTTTAAAAAATCAATGAAATTCACTGAAAAAACCATAGGTTATAGACCATATATAGTTAGGAATTTGCATTTACAAAACCTTGAAAATTCACTGAAAAAACCATAGGTTATAGACCATATATAGTTAGGAATTAGCATTTACAAAACCTTATTTTACTCACACAAAACCATTGAAATTCCATATATAGTTAGTTGCACTAACTATATATCGCACACCCGCAATCCACTGCTGATGATGTCACATATTACATCATTCATGGCATGGTCAGTGACATCACTGATGACATCACTGATGACATCTCAAATGACATCACTGATGACATCACTGATGACAACATCCAGTGACTGTATGTTTCTGTAAAGTTAAAATATGTCTTACATATTGAAGAATGAGTGGAAGTATAAGTGTCTGGACGAAGGATTTAGTAGGTGCATGACTGAGTGAGTGATTAAATGTGTCTCACTGAGTGCATGGGTTAGTGACTAAACTGTCTTAATTTGTGCATCATTATGTCTGTTGTTCTGTAAACTGCTGCATGTGTTGATCAGTAGCTATATGAGTAACTATATGGGTTATTGATTGGTTGCCCAAGTATTTGTATGGGAGACTGAGTGTGTGTGTGGCTGGCTGGGAGGTGTGTGACTCTGTGCAGATCAATGTGTACTTGTATCAATGATTGTATAAGAGAGTAAGTATGTGTTAGTATATGTTTGAAAATGTAAGGTGCTCTATGTTTAACTGTATAGACAAGAAAATGGAAGTGTGATTGATTCTTTACAGGACTGACTAGGTGTGTGAGTAACTCCATGGATGAGTGGCAGAGTGTGAGTGTCTGTATAGGTGTATGAGTGCATATGATAGTGTTGTAAAGATGAGTGATTGTATGTATGAATGATTGTATGGGTGAATGAGTGAATGTGTGTGTAGACGTAGGAATCAGTGAGTGCGTATGTAGTAACTAGTATTGGTGTGTCAATGGTTTCAAAAATTATACTCTGTATTTAACACTGGGTGTAACAGAGGTTATATTAAAATGTGAGGAGATGCATTGTATTGTCACATGAATGATATCATCAGTGATGTGATCATTGATGTCAAATGAGATGTCATCAGTGATGTCATCAGTGATGTCATTTGAGATGTCATCAGTGATGTCATCAGTGATGTCACTGACCATGCCATGAATGATGTAATATGTGACATCATCAGCAGTGGATTGCGGGTGCGCGATATATAGTTAGTGCAACTAACTATATATGGAATTTCAATAGTTTTGTATGAGTAAAATAAGGTTTTGTAAATGCTAATTCCTAACTATATATGGTCTATAACCTATGGTTTTTTCAGTGAATTTTCAAGGTTTTATAAATGCAAATTCCTAACTATATATGGTCTATAACCTATGGTTTTTTCAGTGAATTTCATTGGTTTTTTAAAAGCTAATATCTATATCTGTAAAATATATTCTTTATTACGTGACGTATCACGTAGCCACGTGAGACGCCTCATGACACGTCGCATAACCGTGACGTATCGGCTCTGCAGCGCAAACAAAACCCGTAACGTAAGCGCGCCGGAGCACGCTTACAGATATATATATTTTTTTTAACCTTAATTAGACAAAATCCACACGTGCACATATCTTGAGGCCTTGCAAAGGCACATCAAACAAACAGTCCCTACAATTTTTCAAAGTTTGCTGGAAATCTATTCCCTTAATTTTTTTTTACTGTTTCTCTTGGTTTTCCCCTTGTTACGCTTACCGGGACGCTACCCGGTACGCGAACCGGACGCTCCAAAAACACAAGATGGCGAACTCCCGTTACGCTGCCGGTTAGCTGCCCGGTTCGCGTACCGGGAAGCGCCTCTACCGCGAAAAATCGCAATTTTTTTTTTTTTGCCCCGCGGGGGACTTTAATATCCCCCTCATCAATCCTAGGGGGTCAGGAGGGGTTTACCTTGCCCCCTTTCCTTCATTTCCCCCTTCGTTTTTCACCACATCTTGTCTCTCGAACCTACCGAGAAACAAGATGGCGGCCGCTCCGGACTGTTTACAATGTTGACAGCTACGCTGCCAGTTAGCTGCCCGGTTAGCTGCCCGGTGAGCTGCCCGGTTCGCGTACCGGGACGCGCCTCTACGGCGAAATTTTTTATTTTTTAATTTTTTGCACCGCGGGGCACTTTAATATCCCCCTCATCAATCCTAGGGGGTCAGGAGGGGTCTACCTTGCCCCCTTTCCTTCATTCCCCCCTTCGTTTTTCACCACATCTTGTCTCTCGATCCTACCGAGAGACAAGATGGCGGCCGCTCCGGACTGTTTAGAATGTTGACAGACACCGGAGAGCCAATCAGCTTCGCTTCGCGAAGTTCCGTTACGCGTCAGGTACGCGAACCGGGGCGCTGCCCGGAGCGCGCTTACAGATATATATATTTTTTTGAACGTTAATTTCTCAAAATCCACTGGAGCACATATATTGAGACCTAGCAAAGGCACATCGGGCTACCAGTCACTACAATTTTGCCAAGTTTCGTGGAAATCCATTCAGCCGTTCGAGCTAAAAGTGTGGCCAACCGCCCTATGGAAAATTGCATGGGAAAAACGCGTTTTTGGACTCCCCTTTTTTCTCGGCCCCCCCTTGACGAAACCCCCCCCAAATTTTCAGGGGCTGCTCAGAAACAAAATGTACCATTTTCCTGAAAATTTCAGCCAATTCCGTCCTCAAACGCCAAAGTTATTCGACATAGAATTTTCTAAAATCCCATAGAGAAAAAATCCTAACTATATATACCTACTGGCTATCACCAGTAGGTAATATAGATATATATATATATATATACATACATACTATATATATATATATATATATATATATATATATATATATATATATATAATATTTAGCTACCCGGACACCCGTAAGTAGATCTGCGTGCAGCACAGTGGACTAACTTGGATGTTTTTGGCTGGTTGATTTAATATGTGTACCATAATTGAATGTACTCAAGACAAAAATGTAAGTATTTCCAGAACATCTAAGCTGACGTTTGGAGAAAAATGGTTGAAATACCAAAATATATTTAAAATTGATATTTGAGTGACAAATCATGCGACACTGGGAAGACTTATATCTCATATTATTACTTTGGTTCTGGGAGCATCGCAGCTATGGGCATTATGTAATAATACCTTTGTAGAGACATTCAACATTGAAAAAGCGTTTATTAATTTCTGCTGCCTCATGCACGGAGGTGGTTATTACTGACAATTTTCCATGGGTCGACCTCAATTGTAATCCTTTCTGATGTCGTCTGTATTATAACACCATTAAGATTGATAGCTCAGGAGGAATTTTATGAACATAACTAACACTTTCTACAGAAAAGGTTGAAGACCACATTGGTTGTAAATGGAAGACTGAAAGATGTAACCAAAGTGCAATCAGGAAACTTGACCTCATTTTTGTTCAAATCGGCTTTTTTAGTTTTGTTTTTCTCTTTTCATAGTGCATGTTCAAACAGTAACAGGTGTGACGAAACGACAGTACAGTGTTAATTTCATTGCCAAATGCTCAACATGTTTCCACATTTCATGCATCTTTACGACTACTTCAGCACAATGAAAAAAATATTATACATTTAACTACATTCGAGATAAACAATAGGCATGTTGCAGTGTTTGGAAGTTTGGCGGGTGAATTGTGCTATTTGGTGAGAGTAGGCATTGAACCCTAGTGGATATAACGCTGGGGGGTGTCCACTTGCAGTGCTAGCAATGTGTCATTCCTGTTTAACCCTGTGGACAATAGGAGGCGGGAGGGAAAGGTAACAGGACAAAATAAAAATAACAGGAATAGCTTGGCCCAACTAACGTAATGCCGATCCTCCTATTCCACAAATGTAGGATTGCTAATGTTATGCATACTTGAAACTCCTAGCTCCATATGTCATGTTGGTTCTGTGAGGCAGGCATCTGATTCCGGATTCATCAGGAAACTGCACCTAATTATGCGAACCAAGGCTCATCACTTTACTTCACTTTCCTTACCCAGCCTGCTTGAGAGCACATTAACGTAATTTAGTTCAGCATTTGCATTATACAAAAGCCTCACTTGAGTGTGGTTATGATAAAATAGTCTTGCTCCACATTTAATAACAATATAGAGCATATGTGCAGAAAACATGGCAAGCTGATGTGGTTGGGGTAACTGGATGAGTTGTCAGGGCGTGGGAGTTTCCTTGATGAATCCATGTTTAGAAAATATAACTTTGAAAAAATGTAATTCAATGAAGAGATATATATTAATGTACCTAATACCGATATTCACAAATGTTGAGAAATATATTTCTGTTTTAAAGAGCATCAATATGACTCTTTTGATGGCTCAATTCGTGCTTTGGCTCCTAGCGTCAAGCCAGACCAGAGGCTTAGCTCCCTCTAAATGTACTCCTTTCACTTCATAAGAGATGCTGGTGACTTGGAGTGCAGGAAAGATGTGACAAGTATCATCATTTTCGGAGAAAATGTCAGCTGCAGCTTCCATCCAGTGGCAAGCCACAGCTAATTAATGCGCTAATTAAACCCAACTTCAGATAGCAAGTGTATGTCACATATGGCGCCTTTACTCCTAGCTTTTTGCTAGACGCACAATGCATTCTTGGGCTCATAATTTAGTTATTTCATTGCAAATATAGAATCAGTCATCTCAGAATGCTGTTGAAAAAGATTTCTATCTAGAATTTGCTGAGGATGTCACACATCTTCTGGATACTTAGCAGCTATGTGAACAACAGGTTATCTGCAGGGGAGGCGGGCAGGGATGGGCCGCAATAGACTCGATTTGCATATCCAAAGTAAGTGTGGAGGAACAGATGCACAGTAATAATAATATCACGCGTGACAATCACCTATGACCTCTAATTTATGCTTCCTATACCCTAGGAAGATTGTCAGACAGGTCACTATACAATATCCTCTAACTTTGCAGAGGACAAATAAGCAGCAATTTGTCAGAAGAAATATCCTGATGATTGACATCTGGTTTTGAATGCGCAGCAAATGAAAATGAACTTTAAAGGCATCTTTATTACTTTAAAGGCATCTTTATTGCTCATTCATCTTCTAAACTCCTGCAGGGTTAATTTAATAGCAATGCAACACCCCCCCGCACATATTACATGCCTTTTTGTTATGGCTGCAGCTTCATTTTGTTCCATTGTGGCGATGCAGGACCTTTTGTGTGCCTCGGACGCTTAATTCGTCCCTCTTTACCAAAAGCCCTGAGCACGCTTGGCTACATACCTGGCCCGTACGGCCCCTATCCACCACTGACAACGGGGATACCGTAAGCTCTGCCCCACCCGGCTTGATTAAGCTCCATGTCGGGAAGCATCTCCACAGTGCCCAGGTCGAGTCAGCATCCAGCACCTTATGGATTATCCCCTGGATCCTTGTACTACTCCCCTCCAGAGTGCATTAAGTTACCCCATTACGATACCTTCACGTCCTACCATTCTGCAGCCTAGACTGCAGCAATTTTCACTCAGCACTATCAATGATTTAGTAACCTTTGTCCTGATGAGGACCTGAATTGAACAGGTCGAAACGCCATCGACTACTCAGCGCAAATCCTGGCTTCCACAGGATCAATCAACTCTGCTTAAATCAGAATAGTTGACTTATGTTGAGCTATTTTTGTATCATTGACCTCCGTACTACTTGCTTTTACTGTTTTGTTAGCCGTTCACACGGTTTTTCTCCAACTTTGTGTTACTGCGCTGCTCACTCACTCACAATAGCACGTTCAGTGCCCACCTAGTTGTGTTGGTTACTTCAAGTTAAATTGTACTGTAGTGCTGATATAACTACTTACTACTAATAATGTATATTCTACAGACCTGCTCCTGGTCTCCCTTTCTTTCTTTCCCTTCCTCGAGTGATTTACACACTTTTTATAATTGCCTTTACCAATGATTATCGGTTGAGACACTGTTATTTTTGCTAGCTACCGTCCAGCTTTTCTGGGGGCACAAAAGACTAATGTGAAACCCCTTGTGAGTCTCCTGAGGCAGAGTGTTTGTGATGTGCAAATGTGGTTGGTGCCAGCTCTACCCCTCTATCGAATCAGGTATGGCCCATCCTTCCAACAGCTATGCCCCCTTTGTCTCACTGTCTGGAAGTTATACACAAAGACCAATTGCCAGCTACATCCAGTGATGTGACCCAGGATTCAGGCTGCAGGCACCAACTGGATGGGACAAGAAAAGTCCAATTATCTAAAAGGGACATTTTGAGAATTGTGATTTAAAATCCGAATTTGTCATGAAGTCAACAAAATCGGCATCCCTACCTTCTCCCAATTGAAAGTTATCACTTATTAAATGCAATAAGGTAACCCAATTGTCTCCTATGGGAATGGTAGTTTAAAAATCACTGCCCTGACTGGCCTGAATCTTCCTGATACCGAAAACCTAGTTCTAAAATTAGAAATGTCCCACGCAACAATGGTGTGTGTTCTATTGTACAGACCCCCAATAAATATGTCGACTTTCCCTCTCATGTTTAGTGAACTTATCGCCAATCTGGTCGTAGAACATGCCAGGATTCTCCTGATTGGGGATTTTAACTATTGGTTTAATGACCCATTGGAGGGTCCTCACTCTCGTGAATTCACCGAGCTTCTCACTAACCTGAACTTTGTACAGCATATGCGCCCACCTACTCACTGTAAGGACCATACGCTGGACCAGGTTTGGTCTAATTCCCTACTGGTCACAACACCAGGCACCACCCCATGTGTCTGGTCTGACCACTTTCTTCTTAGATTCAACCTCGTCCATACCCTCAAAAGAACTACCGCCGTGACGGCAGGGGGCCTTGCAAGGAAATGGACCTCTCTAGATAGATCGGAATTCCTACAGACACTGGCTATGTCCATTCCACCTCATCATCCCGATATTAATACATCGGAAACCAATATCTCTGATTGGCTGCAAGCAGCTAGTGACATCCACGCTCCTTTTAAAAAGGTCAAACTTGCCCGACGTGCGGATGCACAAAAATTGTTTTCATCGGACCTCAAAGCAAAGAAATTGGCCTTGCGCCAACTTGAACGCCGTTGGCGACGCAGCTATGCCCCTGATTTAAAAGTCAGTTACATTAAGGCCAGGAAAGAGTACATGAAAAATGTTTTAGCCACTAAAGCTACTTATTTCTCCTCCCGCATCATTAGCTCCACGAATAGATCAAAAGATATCTTTGCTATTTTTAATGAGTTAACGATTCTTGACAATGTCCGTCCAAAATCACCCCCGACTCAGACGCTCTGCGACTCTTTGAATCTCTTCTTCATTGAGAAAATCGCAACTATAAAAGCTACCATCCCACGAAACTTATACCCCATTTTGAATGCCTCTATTAGGACGAATCATACCTGCTCATTAAATAGCTTTCCCCTCATTACTCCGACTCAATTTGAAGAGCTTTTTCATGAGAGTGAAATCCGGCGCCCCTTCGGATAAGTACCTGCCTTATATTTTAAAAGACTGCCTCTCAGTTATCCCGGCCCCGGCATGTAGCCTTCTAAATGACTCATTGACTTCCGGCCTGGTTCCCCTTGCATTTAAGGTAGCTACGGTTATACCGCTTCTGAAAAAACCCTGGGTGGATCCTACATGCAAGGCAAACTATCGACCGATTTTCCTCCTGCCATTCTTGCCAAAGATACTGGAGGCTCATGTTGCCAAATGCCTTTCCAACTTCATGGAAGAATCCGAGTGCCTTGACCCACATCAGGCGGGATTCCGCTCCGCCCACTCGACAGAGGCAGTAGTAGTCTCGGTACTCGACTCTCTCCGTGACTACGCAGACAAACGTTCCCCTCAGGCTCTGGTGCTCCTGGATTTGTCGGCCGCGTTTGACACGGTCGAACACACCATCTTGATCGACCGTGCCACTCGGGCCGGCATCCGGGGCACGGCAGTCAGCTGGCTGAAGTCCTTCCTTGAGGGCCGTACTCAGGCAGTCCGCATGGGTGACCTGGTGGGCACCACTCAGACCATTACGTGTGGTGTACCCCAAGGTTCCTCCCTGTCACCTCACCTGTTTAACCTCTATATCTTTCCACTCATTCAGGCTCTTAGAGAACAAGGTGACAGTGCTCAACTATGCGGACGACCTACAACTACTTTTCACAATTGATAACTCTGAGGCTTCCATATCTACCTTCCAATCCACCTTGAGGTTCATCCAAGCGTGGATGAACCAAAACCACCTGAAGTTGAACCCAGGTAAAACTGAGTTGGTCCTTACAGGAGACAGTGCCAAATATTGGGGCCCGCACTACTGGCCGTCAGATATGGGCCAAGCACCAACTCCCTCCATCTCAGCAAAGACACTGGGAGTCATTGTGAATAGTGACCTATCACTCAAAGCACAAGTAGGTCAGGTAGTCTCTAAGGGCTTTTTCCAACTCAGGAAAATTCGGAAGGTCCGCCGCCTTTTTACCCGGGAGGCTTTGACGCAGGTGGTGATTGCCACTGTGATCTCTCATTTAGATTATGCGAATTTATTTGGGCCTGCCTCTATACCTGCTGAAACGTCTTCAGATGGTGCAGAACCATGCAGCCAGACTGATTTTAAATCAGCCTAGATGGCAACCTGCCACCCCACTTTTGGCAAAACTTCACTGGCTCCCTGTGGCTCAGCGCAGCACTTTCAAAGCTGGCTGCATGATTTTTAAAGCCCTACACTGCAAAAGTCCCAAATTCATCGAGAGACTTATCGTAAAGTATGCCCCGGTCAGAAACCTGCGCTCGGTCAATCAAGGTTTCCTTCAGATACCATCTTTTAAGCGCAAACGTGCGGGCGGTTGCAGATTCGGATCACTGGCTCCACGGCTGTGGAACACCTTTCCTCTCGAGATCCGGCTCTGCCCTGACCTCCTGTCATTTAGGAACGCCTTAAAGACTTGGCTTTTCCAGCAAGCATTCCAATAAATCCCGTTTGCCTGCTTCCTTGGTCATACCCTCTATCGCTGACAGCGCCAAGAAACCAATCGGTGTTAGTGCGCTTAAGAAATTTCTTTTAACATAACATAACATAACATAGTCCTTGCGGTAATGAAAAATGAATGTAAGTGTTTTTCACTTGCCAGGACATGTAAAATTTAAATCTACATGTCCAACCTTTTAAATACACTGCACCCTACCCTCTGGGCAGTGCAGGGCCTACACTAGGGCCTGAACTACCCTAGTGACTTATATGTATTAAAGAGGAATGTTAAGGCTTGGCAAAGGGTTTATTTTGCCAGGTTGAAATGGCAGTTTAAACTGCACACTCAGGCTGCAATGAGTGCTGTAGGCCCATCAGTAGCATTTAATTTACAGGCCCTGGGTACATGTAGTACAAGTGTACTAAGCACTCATAAGTACATTACATGTACCATGTTTAAGGCAGTGAGCATAAGCAGCTTAGTACTGGTTAGCAGTGCGCAGAGTCCAGAACGCCAACAAAAATGGGTTCAGAAAACAGGAGGGTGAAGGCAAAACGTTTGGGGATGACCCTGCAGAAAGGGCCAAGTCCAA
Source organism: Lissotriton helveticus (assembly GCF_964261635.1). Taxonomy (NCBI): domain Eukaryota; kingdom Metazoa; phylum Chordata; class Amphibia; order Caudata; family Salamandridae; genus Lissotriton; species Lissotriton helveticus. The sequence continues at coordinate 1,290,367,879 of NC_136065.1, forward strand.
CACGATACTCTTCTTATGAGTGTGCAAAGAAGCTGTGTTTCAATTGCTTTTTTAAAAAACCGATGTTGCACTAACTAGCTTCTTTACTGACTATTCAGACTCAATACAGTTTGTGGCCGTTAGCAAAAAGTAGCTTGTATTTAGCTAATTTCATGTAGCTTCAGCCAAGCCACATTTCCTATGTCTATGCATGATGTGCTGCTGCAATCTAGGTTTTCTTTGAATTCTAGTACTTGTAGTCTTGTGTAATCCATTATAAAACACGACTACAAGTCCCAGAATTCAGAGAGAAAAAGCTGGACAATAGAAGCACATCACGCATGGACTTGGCGGAAGTGGCAGTAGCCATAGTCGTGCGTTCCCAGAACAATAAAAAGAAATGGGATCTCTCAGATTCTCCTAGCAGCTCATGAGTAGTGGAAGGAGAATACACTTTCAAACAAGTAAAGGTGGTGTCCATTCCACCCAGAGGATGCCTCAACGATGCTGCTCTTGCAAAGAGCAATGCAGATTTTGATAACTCCTTCTCGTGCATGGAGGAGGATCATGGTTGCACTGTTTAAGAACTGGACTGAATTGGAAGGAGCATAGGGTCGACTGGCCTATTCGGCAATCAGGCAGTGTCCAATGGACTGGTCTTACAGATGAGCATTTGGGTCAGTTTTATGGCTTGGTGGACCGGTTTGTTCAGTTGATTTCCCTAATATTATCACTGTTTTGCTATGTGCTTATCTAATATGGGCCACTTTTGTTTGGTGCCAGGGCCTTTTTTTTTGTCCCAGTGCGACCCTGAAGATGCAGGAAAATACTCAGGGTGTGTACAATGTCTCTAAGTCACAAATGCTGTAATAGCAGCAACAATGAGGAGCAAGCACCACATGCATGGAGAACCCTACTAGCATTTACAAATAGACAGTGGAGCAAGTGATGGGGGGACGCAGGACAAGAAGCAGGGGAGTCAAAGAATGAGAGAGGAATAAGTGCATGTGTGTAGGAGTGAAGGGCCTCTGCAACCAGTGTGTGTATTTGTGAGAGAGAGAATATTAGCAAGGCACTATTTTTAGGATCTTTGTATCCATGAATTGCAAATAGCTGAAACCAAAGATTATGGATGCCCTCTTAGCCAATACATAAATCTAGCTGAATCACAATGCGAATTGTTTAAAGGAGCTGTCCTTATGCCCCATTCTATACAAGTATGTGTATATTGTTTGGTATAGATTTGTGTATGTTTTGAATTGAGTGGTGTGTTTTATGTGATGTCAATAGCTGTTGCCAGACATCTAAAGCTTCCTAAAGGCGATATCTAAAAGCTAGAGATGTATTTGGGTGTGCAACTGGGCGCATTTCAATATTAGTTTTTGATTTTCTAACTCGTGCCCCTAAGAACTGATTAGATCCTCTTCTCATATAAAGTGGCTTTATTGCTGACATTGTTTTGTCAGCCGTTGAACAGATTAGATGTCTGGGATATGCTGTTTGACACGTTATGAGATGGGCATGAATATAAGCTGAACTTCTGAAAATGTTTTACCATTCTCAGTATAAATTGGTTCACTGTTGCCCTACCCCTTAGTCGGTGGAGTCGCGTGCACCTTCCTCCATCAATCCGCAGTGCGAATACATTTTCTTAAAGTTTATATTGGCAGGTTCTATGGCATTTACTTGTATGGAGAAATAGCGTATTCCGTAGCAGTCTCTATACAATGGCTGCCACTCATTGGTCTCAAATTCTGTCTGTGGATAACAAATGAAGGCGGTCTTTTTTTATCTGATGACAGAAGAAGAGAAGCATTTCCAGCTTTAGGGGCATTGAGGACATGATCCCCTAGACTCTCTGTCTGGCCACAATTCGCCATGCCATGGAAACGCTTGGCTGGTTCAGGGTATCTTCTTACCACCCCAGGAGCTTGCCACTATTGAGAAGAAAGAAGTCATTTCAGCATACGGTCTACTAACTAACAGCCAAATAGCATCACTTTTCTCTGGGCCTGTAGCATCACTTTTCTCTAGGCAGTTGCCCCATAGTGCTACCTGCAAGGTACACTGGAGACTGAAAAATCCAGTTTGGATGTGCTTATATTGCCCTTTCTCTTGGGATGGGGCAAAACAGCAAAAGCCCAATCTTGCCAAGAGTTCCGAAATTGTTGCAGTGCTCTTGCCTTTAATTATAATCTAGATTTTTTTTGTTTTTGCCTTAGTGGGTGCTAGTACAATGGTTGTGTTCACTTAAGAATGACTCATACTGAGCCACACACCAGCAAAATCACATTTTAGAAGAAACACAATACTCCTGACTGTAATAGGTTTACGACAATAAAGCTACATTCACTGGGTTGTTGGCTATCAAAGGGTTGACTCAAGGCTATAGTTGATTTAAAATTAATGTACTACTTTGCCACTTCAAGATTTTTCTGAAAAACTCCATTCAATTCACGCAGATTAAAGGTGTCTCTAGAGCTCATACACCCTTCACAGGTGGGCTTCTTATTGGCCGGCCCTCCCGCCACCAGATACAAACATGCTCACACCTCCTTTGGCTCTCTAAGGACTTATTAGAGGACACATTTGCCTTGTTGTTCGATGCTGAGAAGGCATTTGAGTGTATAGCTGTTCTGTTCACTGCAGAAACAGGGTCTTGTGATGTTTTCATTTCCTAAGTCAAATGGCTCTATGACTCCCGTACAGCACAAGTCAGCTGCCGTGGATCCTTTTTGGACCTCTTTCCTAATCACAGAGGGACTTGCCACGGGGGTGTTTGCTTTCGCCCTTGCTGTTTCTATTTGCCCATAACCCTTGTCAGTGGTTATCCACCAATCAACCTAACATCAGAGGGATTCCCGCGCCTGCAGGCGACTTCAAAATCCTTCTGTACGCTGACAATATCCTCATTAAACTTACAGATTTAGTCATATCACTTCCTTCCCCCATATCTACCATTACTGTTTTCTCTGAGAAATAGGGCTATAAAGTTAACTCGGGGAACAGCAAGGCTTTACCAATGTTGTGTGCCACGACAAGAGCTGCCATGGAGAGTTATCAGTTCCAATGGAAATTGGAGCACCTCAAATCCTTGGGATTATATCTCAACAGGGGACTGTGCAACATGGTGTCCAATAATCTGGAACATCTAATTAAAAAAATGCTGTCTGACTTTGAGAGGTGGGCATCTATCTTTATGGGGTATAATACCAGCCATAAGGATTGTTGTTCTGCCTTAGTTCAAATATGTCCTAAAGTTGCTCCTTCTTATACATGGGAATCCTGGTTGGCTGAGATATGCAGAAACCACCACTCAAGTCAGGGTAAGCTAGTTACACACTATAAAATAACCTGTGCTCACCCTCTGGTAGCTTGGCACAGAACAATCAGGTTTATCTAAAGAGGCAATCTGTGTAGTGCAAAGTATTTGTGCAATACACACACACACAAAGACGGCATAAAAGACCATACAGGTTTAGAAAGACAGAGAATATTTACTGGAGCAAAATGAGACTAAAACAACAACAATCAAATCAGTAGAAGTGTAGTTATTAATTTGTATAGCTCAAATGCAAAAATACTGCTTAGAAGTCACTAGCGGTCAAAAGGTTACTTGACATCGCGAGGGACAATGAAAATCCGAAGTTCAGGCCGATCGTGATCGACGGCAGGCCGGTTACAGGACCCAGACAGTTCCAGCTAAAGAAATACCTTGGATGAAACTTTGGTAGACATTGAGAATCTACTGGGTCGGCATCCAGCCAGGCAAAGGGGTCCCGCGTTTTCGTTGAGCTCTGGTAAAGTGAATGCAATGTGTCGTCATCAAGCCATGCAGAACGTCGTCGTTGAGCTGGGCAAGTAGTGGAATGGCTGTTGTCAGGCAGATTTTGTGTCAGCGTCGAAGGGCGTTGTGACAGAATTTCGTGTGTTGGTTTTGTATTAAAACAGCAGCAGAACCCACTTCTATGGCCCAGTGCTTGGAGGGGGCACCTCAGGCAAAGGTAGGACTCACAGAAGGCAGAATCCAGCAGTGCCAGCAGTATTATAGGAAGAATTGTGTATCCCTGTGACTTAAGCAAACAGGAGGGAAGCCAGCAAGCCTTTGGAGCTCATTTGGTGGGAAGGCCTTCCAGCTGAGACAGGGAACAGCAGCCAGCAGAGCAACCTGGAGAAAAGCAGTTCAGTTGAGCCCTTTAAGCAGCACAGCAGTCCTTCTGACAGAGGTTCAGTTCACGATCAAGCAGTGTCTGATTTTAGGGGGTCAGAGGCCCAGTACTTCTACCCAAAAGTGTCTTTGATATAGGGGGTGACTTCAAAAGAACTTCCTGAGTGGACAAGGATCCCTTTCAACCCAGCCCTGAATGCCAGGCTAACTCTAAGGGTAAATCAGTGCTTTGTGTGTGGACAGGACACTACCTATTGAGTTGTAAGTGTCAGTCACTCCCATTGCAACCTGCCCAGAAAGACCCATCAGAATGCAGATGAATGCTCAGAATGCCGTCCTGTGTTTGTGGCTGTCTAGAGGGAATGCACAAATTGTAGCTGTCACCCAACCCGGATGTGTACTGGAGACAGGCTGCCAGGCACAAAGAGCAGTAAGTACAGAGAAATGACACTTTCTAAAAGTGGCATTTCTAAAACTGTAAAGTTAAATACCACTTTATCAGTAAGGAGGATTTATCATTACCATTCCAAACATATCAAACATCAAAAAGCTGCTCCTCTCTGATCAGGAATTTTAGCTTTAAAGTATATTAAGGCATTACAAATGTTGGCGTATATGAGGAGTAAGCCTCACAGTAGTGAAAAACAAAATAGACTGTGTGTTACTACCAGGACATACAAAATATAAAGGTACATGTCCTAACTTTTACTTACCTAGCACCCTGCTCTTAGGGTTACTTGGGGACTACCTTACGGGTGACTGATATGTAATAAAAGGCGAGTTTAGAACTTGGTGAGTAGTTTTAAAAGCCACGTCAAAGTGGCAGTAAACTGCACACAGAGGCACTGCAGTGGCAGGCCTGAGACAGGTTTGAAAGGCTACTTCTGTGGGTGGCACAATCAGTGCTGCAGCCCACTAGCAGCAATTGAATTACAGGCCCTGGGTCTATGGTATACCACTTTATAAGTAACTTACCCAGTGCAACAAATATGCTAATCAGGTATACACCAATGTCACCATGTTTAGGGGAGAAGCACCTGTACTTTAGCACTGGTTAGCATTGGTAATGTGCTCAGAATCCTAAGGCCAACAAAAAGAATCAGCAGAAATGAGAGGCAAAAAGTTGGGGGAAAGACCACGCTAAAAATGACCGGGCTAACACTCCCCATTCCTATAAAGCCCTCAATACTGCGCACCATAGATAAAAACATTTAAAAAAAGTTCACAAGGGCCATCATGAAACCACGATTACGTCTCTCCAGATTGATTGCTCACAGACTCTATGGGAGCCTGAGCCTCCTTTGCATGGAACACTACAATATTGAACTACACTTGGCTGGGCACCAGTGACACACCTCTGCTGGTCCAATTGTGAAGGTAAATCTCGAATTACTCTGTCAATACAAATCAATTCTCTCTCTTCCACACAACCCCATGTTATGGGCTATGACACAGACCTGAATGACAGCCCACAAAGAGCTCGGGGTTAAAGTCAGACTTCACACACAGGCCCTGCTCTGGGGGAATACAAGGCTGTGTATAGAGGGACACCCCTTTCATGGGGACCTTTGACAAAGGAAAGACATTCACATCCTGAGTCACTTGATGGTCCAAGGGATTCTCAAACCCTTTCGGTGCTATGGGTGGAATTCGACCGGCACCCATCGCAGGCATGGCGCTATACCCAACTCAAACATTTCCTTAGTAGTGTATTGGGAAGGCAACCATGGGATATTCCTGAATCCCGTATTTGCCAATACCTAGAAACACTGGGTCTTTGCAAGGGAATAATGTCCAGTTTTTACGACCTGATTGTCCCACACTTTTACTCCATGGCCTCACATTGTGAGAGAAATACTGCTAATTACATACGCTGAGGCTGGTTGTGAGTCATTTGAAGTGCATCTCTACATGGGGTTTGTAAATCCAGAATGAAATTTTGCGTTTTGAAATTGCTCCAAGATTGGTACTGGACACTTCAGAAGCTTATGAGAGCAAGGGCTTCTCCCTCTTTCTACATATTGGTGGTGTAGCCAACTGGGCTGCAACAATGCACACATGTTTTTTATTATTGCCCAGATATCAACTGTCTCTAGTTTCAGATAGGTATAGCACTGAGCCATGCCCTGGACATGCCTTTACACTTGAGTCGTGTTACATGATATAGCAGATTTGCCCACATTAACCAGCCATCAATGTGGTTATTGGCCTTACCCATGACAGATTGTTAACTGTGCACCTTGAGACACTGGAGAGCCCCACATCTCCACACACAGGATGAATTGCTGCAAGAAATGTGTAGGACAGCCACCTATAAGCACCTTATCTACAGACTTCAAGATAGCTGAAACAACTTTCTTTACATCTGCTCGATGTTCATTGGTCACGCCCGGGCCCACACGTATGGCTATACTTTTCGTTGAGCTCTGGCATTGAACTTGACTTGTCCTGTCTTGTTTGGTTTGTTCTACTCTTAAAACAATTGGAGTATCCCTGAGTGACCACAACCCGCATCTTATTGGTGAGTTAGATGAATTGTGTAACCGTCAACCACAAGGTCCTCCCCTTCTCTTGGTGCAACTGGCTCTCTGCTCTACCCATCCTCTCCTTTCTTTCTCATCTACTTCTTCTCTTCCCATCACCCACACCCCCCCTCAGTTCGTTCTTTGTGCCAACTGTGTGTTAGTCCATCACCTACAGGTTATTCAGGGTCCCTACATCTCTTCTGATAACACGACTTCATGATAAGTACTTGGTTATCCTCCTATGTTTATCACTGCCTGGATTAGAAGGGGCAACACCAGATCACTGGATGGCACCAGGGCTGCACCATGGCATGTAGGGATTTGTTCTGCTGCTTGTGTTTAAATTTAGTTCATCTGAATTAAGACTTACACGGTGGGCACTGTGGACACTTTGGGCCTGCTTTTGTGTCCCCCATTCTTGTTATACATGACAATGTACATTCTGGCAATCACTGTTTCAAATTAATAAATACTGCTGCTTCTCACATAGTTTGTAAATGTAAGTCTGTTGTACCTTCTGTAAAATCAATAAATAATGGCAACAAAAAAACTCCACTCGCTTAAGTCACACTAAAACCAAGTAATTGTAAAATATCTGGATGCAAATAAATCTTCTTATGTTATCACTCTAGGAAATAAGTGCAAGGTGGTAAAATTAGAATTTATTTAATTTGGTACGTCTTCTACAATTGCCTTATTGTTTAAGCAAATCCTATCGTACCTACAGTTGATGACATCCTGTTATTCCTGATTCATCTGTTTCAGCAGACGCCCTTCCAATCATTTTCAATATCACCAATTCCATTCTTCAATGTCAGGATTTAATTATGTGGCAAAAACTGGCTACTCAAAGAGCACTTTAAAAAGTTACCTTGATCTGCTTGTAGTGTCAGTCAGTCAAAATACTCTTTATTCGATTTTTGTTAAAATCATAAAAGACATAAAGCAAACACAAATACAATTTCTTTAAAACATTACTCGATCTCATTACAAAAATTTTCTGCTTAGTGATTACATTTCCTCAGGTTATTTCTCCAAAATACTAATATATTTACAAATATTTAAAATTTCCCTTTAAAACAAGTTTGAGTTTAAGACAGGTCTATCCGGGGTAATCTTTTTTTCCTGGATCTAAATGCAGCAGTTAAAAAGCAAGCAACGCTAAACATAGTATAGGTATCAGTTAGCATTTGAAGGAAGATTAAGGCTGGCCTAACTTGAGAGAAGCCCGCCGCTTTCAACACAGGGAATAGATATTTTTTCCTTTCGCTATTATAAAAGTCACAAAAGAATATAAAATGAAGAGTGTCTTGAACTGAGAATTGGTCGCATCCACATGGTGGACCATCATCAGGTTTTGACCACACCGGAAAGTTTCCCAGAGAGTAATGGATTAAGTTCATCCTAAATTTAGTTAAGAGAAGTCTATGGAGAGGATTGGTCACAATTTTTAAATAGGGTTCCATGATGGGCGAGATCGTTAGAGTAATATGTGCCCTTACCATCGGTTTCCTCAATTCCAATTCTTCTCTGTCCATACGAACCCTCTCCAGAAACATCTGCTGGATCAAACTGACATCCTCTCGCCTAATACTAGTTGTGTCATTAAAAAGTTCCGGCCTCCCCAGCATTAATAATGTAGATTTAATATATTTCAACCAGGGGATTCTCATGGCGTTATCCCTTGCAATGACGTCCTTAAGGATGGCATGGTTTAGCGTCAGCTCGGGATTCAGCCATGTTTTGACCCAAAAAAGGAGAGGGGCTAATTTTAATTTGTCAGAGATATATGGTAAACCTATTTCCTCATGAATAGAAAAAGTGGGTGTGGAATCAGGGACAGATAAAATATTCCTAATAATACCATTTTCTATCCTCTGTAGCTTTACCGTTTCTGCATAGCCCCAAATAGCAGAACCATACATAGCAATTGGAACGCACTTACTATTGTATATTTTGATAAGTGCCTCCATTGGTTTGGCTCCCAATCTTTTTGCAAAGGCCAACAAGGCTGATGAGGATCGTGCCAGGCTAAGACTTTTTGCCTTAATCTGGGGTGCCCAGGACCCTCTTTGGTCAAAAAGGACTCCCAGATCAGGGAAAACTGGAACCCTAGAAAGAATCTCCCCTTTACAAATAAAGGATTTTTTCTGGCACATGTTCACTTTGCGCCCAATAATCATAGTGTGGGACTTGGAGACATTAATTTTCAAGTCTAGATTCTCCATAAAAGAACCGAAACGGTCCAGAAGACTCTGGAGACTATTCCCAGTGCGGGCTATCAAGACGGCATCATCCGCGTATAGAAGTGCTGGGATCTGCACTTCTCCAACGCGGGGGACGTCAGCCAATCCTGTTTCTAAGTGTTTCCCCAGACCATTTATATAGATAATAAAAAGAAGGGGGGCCAGGATACAACCCTGACGCACCCCTTTTTCGGATTTAAAACTTTCCGTGCACCTTCCATCCCTAGTAACTCTTATTTTTGCCTCAAGATCTTGGTGTAACCTTGCCATAAATGCCACCAAGGACTCCTCTATGCCCATCTCCAATAGAATAGTCCATAACTTACTCCTATTCACCAGGTCGAAGGCCGAGGAAAGGTCCATAAATGCCAAGTAAACGGACCCCTCCCCGGCCACCGTATACCTGGAGACTAGAAGATGAAGATTGGAGCATTGTTCCAATGTCCCTCTGTTCTCGCGGAAGCCGTATTGAATATTCGTGAGTCCCCCATTCAATTCTAAATTTTCCCTTAGTTGAACCAATAGGACTCTACCTAGGATTTTAAAAGTAGAGTCAATAAGGGAAATTGGGCGATAACACCCGGGGTCCTCCCGATTTCCCTTCTTAAAGATGGGAACTATTATGGATGTTGCCCATGTCTGAGGTAGGGATCCTTCGGCTGCTGCTCTAAACACTCTGGACAGAACTTTACTCCAAATTACTGGGCAGAATTTAAAAAAGTCTGCCGGGACACCGTCAGGGCCGGGGGCCTTATTTTTTTATGGTATCCATGATGGCTTTTAGGACACACTCTTCCGTGAATGTCACTGTAGTTGCACAATGGGCCACCTCAGTAGTCATTGGGCAAACTGATGGTTCACCCCCATAAATATTACTAAAATGCTTGTAGTGGCCTGATTACTTTTTCAGAAATCTTCATTATTCCAAGTCCTATTAATCTTCTTCTTAGTCTGCAGATACATATCTTTTTACCCTCTCTCTGGAAAGATGAGTCTATGCTACATATCGGTTAAAAAAGGTCCTTAACGGATCTAAAAATAAATCCAAAACTAGTCTCTTCCTCTCCCCATAACAGCCTCCCTTCTCTGGATTACTACTGGGATGTACCAAGTTTCCGATACAGGAGCAGACAACCTTATATTGTACAGGCAGCCAAGGAATCAGTTACTGTCTCCTTACAAACCTTCTAAAGTATCCTCAAGGTGGGAGGTTGGGAGGGAAGGCATAATAAGCTCTGAGTGTGCATGAGAAAGACCGGCCATCCACCCACCCTAACACCCCAGATCTTGTAAAGAAAAGTGGTACAAAAGGTAATTTGTTGGAGATGCAGACTATGTAGGGTGCAACTAGTGAGACAGGATCTAGAATGAATTCAGGGCAGCCTATGGGTCATTAACAAGGCAATCACCCTGCTGAGGTCATCGTTTCTGACTGAGATTGTTTCTCAATGAAAGATAAGAATCCCAAACAGAGACCAGATGAGATTTTATCAACGCATATGTTTTTTGAGGCTGCTTAGCTGGAAGTAGCGTCTTGTGCTACCCTTAATATTTACATGCGCCTTTGTGACCTAGTTCTGTTTCTGAAGAAAGACAGAGTTCCCCTACAGGTGAGGTGCATACCACTGAAGGCACTTTGGGCCATATGTATCAAGGCTAAATGAGTTCGCAAACGCCGAAATTCGCAGAATTTCGGCGTTTGCGAACTCATTTTTGCAAAATGGTATGTATGAAAGAATTTGGGAGCAAAATAAGGAATCGCAAAATTTGCCATTCCTTAGTTTGCGATTGCATTTAAGGAATCACAAAATGTGTCATTCCTTATTTTGCGATTGCATTTAAGGAATCGCAAATTTTGCGATTCCTTAAATGCAATGTATTAAGCAAAACAAAATTCCAAAATGCCCTTAAGGAATCGCGAATTACCACCAACTTCTAGTTGGTGGTAAGTTGCGATTTCCTTGAAAAATGCACATTTCAGCATTTTTCAAAGTGCCATGTGACGAACATACATGCCCTTAGGGCATGTATGTGCACCACATGTGCACCCATGCTTATTTCAGGGGTGCAACAGGGTGTCCTTTGGACACCCCTGCACCCTTGAAATTATTCTCAATTTGCGTTTTGCAAATTGCGAATCGCAAATTGAGAAAAAATTCCCATTCCTTCCTATGGGCCTCCTGGCCCATAGAAATGAATGGGAAAGTTTTCCTTAATTGCGAATTCGCAATTTGCGAATTCGCAATTAAGGAATATCAAGAAGTCGCTAAAAAATTGCGTTTTTATTGATACATACCATTTTGCGATTCTGAAATAGCGATTTCTTAAAAATCGCTATTACAGAATCGCAAATTGGTTCCTTGATACATATGGCCCTAAAAGATTGATACTTGCTTACTCCAGTACACAATGACTCTCATTGACAGCCATTCAGAAACCCTGTAATTCCAAATCTTCCAGGGTGGGTCTTCACTCCCCTCCCCTTTCCCTCCTCAAAGAACATACATTCATGGTATGAACTACAAGGACCAGAGAACCCAGTGGGACTCCCAGTTGCATGTGTCCAAGGGCCAGCCCCAGGCCTGATGTTCCATCACTGCTGGAGTCACAGGTACCAACTAATGATAGTCTGTGGACTCCACATTCCATTGAGCCAGGATGTTTTGCAACAGTGGCTGCAAATGATGACAAGTCCAAGGGGCAACTGCAGTGATGGCTGTTGTGAGTCCTCTACCTTACCTGCAGTCTTTCATGGTGCACCACCAGAGAGAAGCCAGATATGTCCTTAAATTGGCATAACAGAGAATCGCCTTTTTAAAAAAAAAAGAAAACAGTTCCCAAGACCATTCTTAACAGAACTCCACAAACAGTCTTTCCTGCACTGCAATCAATTGGTGATACTTGACATTCAAAAGGAATAACCGCTCCCTCAGATGATTATATACCATGTTGGTGTCAAATTATGCCTATGCAAAAGAAGGATCATAAATGAACCTGTCATCCAAATATGGAATAACCTGAATCTCCATTCCCCAGATGGTGAGAAGCAACAGCAGGAGCCAATACCTTAGTGAAAACTTAGGTAGCTTTTGTCAACTGATAATAGTGAGCTCTCACAGCAACCCACAGGAAAGACTGAAAATCCTTGGGTAGGGTGATGTGAATGTAATTATGCGGAAATTTTTAAATCATAAGAAATTTCCTTGTATTAATTAGCAGAATCACTGTGTCAATCATGTCCATTTTGCATGGGATGTGTCTCACAAACTGAATGAAGAAGGTGAGGCCCAGAAAGGATGGAATACAATCTGGGATTCAGAAGTATGTATAGGGCAGAGTAGACTCTCTGATCCATCCTGAGGCACTGGAGAAAATGCATACTGTCTCCAGCTGATGCTGAATCCCTTCCAAAGTGCAAAACGATTGTCTGGCAGTTGTCAGGGAGAAAGTGAGTTAGAATTGAGGTTTTGGAATGGGAACCAGACCATTGATAAAATAACCTACTGGTGCATGATCTCCTCCTCTTTAGAAACCTGATGTGATGTGCACTGCAGTGCACTGCGCTGTCCATGCCTGCCAGCTTGCTCATCACTGATCCGGAAAAGCAGCCGAAAAGTGTAAATGCTGCAAGACCATATTTTTAGGGTTCACAAAATGTGATGTACCGATAAGAGAACAGACGTTGCCGAAACCAACACCTGACCTCCCGTGTCTGAAGAAATAGACTCATTGTGTGGAGTTGGGATAGGATCGGGTCCCCTATTGTGGGTGGTGGCTGGCTGGCTGGAGTTGGTATATGTTGTTTTCCCAGCAGGAGTTGAGCAGCTGAATTTGGACGCCCAGTGAAGGCTGGTTCTCGTAATATGGTGGGGACCCCCGTTAATTGGGGGAGGTATTGAAGACCCCTGAAGTGGTAGGACATCAATGGGTGCCTATCAGAAGACTAAAAACCGGCAGAAATAGCAGAATAGCGTGGAGGTGGTGGCGCTGCCGGGCACCACAGCTTAAGTCACAGAGGGCAAGAGGAGGAGATAAGTACTATTTGCTAAATTGCCGAAGTGACAGATTGTTGAGGTTGATCATAATTTGTGCCTAGTATAAGGCTCTTTTTAGATGCCTCCTCCGAAGGAAAAAGGTGCAAAACCTTCAGGAGCAGTAAAAGGCAGAAAAACAGGTGGGATGGTAATTAATACACCGACAACAAGAGACCCATTAGATCATGTGTCTCCATGCAATAATGGAGTAATCTGATCTGGAGTTGATTGTACCCTTGCAGTTGATAAATCTCATTCCTTATCACAACCTCTTGTGGTTTGAATAAAGGACGTTATGGGGTAACATTTCTAAGCCCTTTGCATTGCAGGACTCTCCAAATGCATGATATGTGATTTCCCCAGTGAGTGATTCCCCAGGAACTGTTAGACATCTGGCAAACAAAACCCTGGACCTGCTCGAATATTCAGGTGTGATACAACCCCATCTTTCCCCCTCTCTCTGTCTGTTCTGCCCTTCTGAGATGAGCTTTGCACGCTCTGTAGAGGGGTCTGGGGCAGCACAGAGTGTAGAGGGGAATCTACAAAGCAAGTAAGAATCTAAAAACGGCCAGATGAGCAGAGCGCTGTCTGATATACCTGATTTGACTGGCCTGGCACCACATGGTGGGGATCAAGGGACTTTGGCCACTTCCGCTGCAAACATTGACTCTGTACTGACAGGCCCTTCTCTTATGCTGGATGTTCTTCTTTTACTGCAAAAAACTTTACATGGACTGGTCAAAGCCTCTTTTGCTGCAAATGAGTCATTGAGAGTGGAGGCTGGTTAGCTAAAGGAGGTCCTTTGTGAATTAAAAGCTAATAATTCTTGTATGCCCTCGCTTGTAAGGCCGGTAGTTTCTCAAACTCTGGGTATTAGGGGCTTCCAGTTCAAGGAGGGGAACAGGGGTGTTCGATCGTATATGTATCTAGGAGGCCAATGTTGGTAAGGAGGCAAAATTACTGGTGGGGTATAAGTTGGCACTTGGATCAACTAAATGTGAGGAAATGAAGGAGAATAAGGTTAAAGTTAGGAGCCCCCACTCGGAAGTAAAGGTCAGTTGAAGGCCAAGCAGAACAGCTGCACCCTACAAAGAGCCAACGGATGACAAGAGGGCAGACTCAGGGAAGAAGGGGGTGATTCAAAGGTTTAAATATAAGATAAAGGAGGGTTCTGCCCCATTGCAGTTTGGTTCCAGGCAGAAGAGTAAGGGTAACACCATGCAAATCATTAAAGAAAATGAACTCCCCTGCAGCCAGTAAGGAGCCCCAAGACATCTTGGCAACCACACGTAGATTTAGCCCAAGACTGGGTACAGGCATCCCAGAGTGAACCCAGGGTAAGATATGTGTACTTGGAGGTGACCCGAAAAGGGATAAAAGCAAATAAATGGAAGCCACTAAATAGGTCAAGTTTATGAAGAGCATTCTCATCCTGTAAGTAACTGGAGGTTGTTATGTCAAGGGATATTGAGTATGTAGCCTTTATTCAATACAAAGCAGGTAGAGAAGTAACGAAAGCTAATTTTAGTTCCCCAATTTTTGTGGACCTGGTGCTAGAGGCTAGTGATGGGCTCAATAAGCTAGGCTTAAGAATTTTACCTGTAATTGAGGTAGGGTCCCCTCGTCCAGAATTGCCTGTCCTTGGCAAATCATGCTGGCCTAAATCTGGAACAATTAAATCTGGTAATTGGAGGGGAGGTAATTCTGTCCTTGTCCCATGTGGTGGGGTATAATCGAGGTACACTAAAGGTACCCATTCCGGCCCATCCATAAGAGAGAGTGATAGACCCTTTCCCACTTCGCAATAGGATTGCACGTCTAAGCGTTGATAGGGAGAGTGTCTTATCTTGGGGGGGGGGGTCAGGTGAAGTAGGTAGTTGTGGCACCTGCCAGCTTGGGGTTATATCCTGGAATGTTCACGGGCTGAAGCACTTAATAGGAATGACAGATCTTACAAAACATATGGGAGGAGAACAAGAAAATGTGTTTCCAGGAGACCTGGTTAGCGGGTGATCCGATTCATCAGAGTGGGTTCATGCAATTTGGAAAAAGCAGGAACCAAAATATGTCCTGGGCAGGTAAGAAGTGGCCTTATGACTTTGATTTCAACTAAATGTAGTAAAGGAGCAAGAATCATTCAGACAAGTAGTGAGTGACTTTTATCTTGTTTCCTGAATCTGTATGACGGCTGCAGGCAAAGTAGTCTAATAGTTGCTAATGTTTATATAAATCAGGATAAGTCCCAGAAGGAGAGATGAGAGGTGTCCCTGGGGGATCTTATGGATCTAACAGAATTCCCCGGGGTCCGCCGATTCTCCTATTAGAAATATTCATCTTCATCCTGCGCTGCCCCAATGCAGGTAGACATTGGTGTTTCTGATATGTTAGTGTGTTATGGTATCCACAATGCAATTTTTCAAGAGTGTGCTCAATCCAAGTTAGAAGGGAAATGTACGCAATTCCTTTCCGTGTTAGGATTTGTAATCCCAAATTACCATTTTATAGGGGATTTACTGGCAGCCCAAACATTTTTACATGGGAAACAGGTTTGTCCAATAGACTATATGTTTATACAAGCATGATTCTTCCACCTATGCACAAGGTTTGATGTGTTAACAATAAGGGGCAGTGACCACCGGGGCTTAAAAATGGTGATAGCTGCAGTTCCATTAACAAGGAAGCAGGGAATCCCAATGGAAGTAGCTTTTCCCAAAGTTCAACAACAAAAATAGAAGAACGCTATATGGCCCAATTGATGCAGTACCAAATCATTAATGAGTTAGAGTTTGGACACAGGTTCTTCAATCTTTGGATGGTATCCCAAAACCATTGCTGAGGTAGTTAATCGTTTGATTCCAATAGTAAGGTTATGTAACAAGGAGGCAAAAAGGATAAGCCTTGCTGATCTTCCAAACAGCTGTGGTTTGATAAGGAGTGCTTTCTGGCTAGGAAGGAATTAAGGAAAGTAGGAAGAGCCAGGTCGCCCAGGGATCCTATAAATAAGATTCAGGTCTATAATTGGAAAACAAATGGAGTACGATGCCCTGGTTAGGACTAAGAAGCAGGCCTACTATCAGGCAAATTGGAACCTCATGATTAGCACCCTCCAGGATAATGATACGAGAAAATTCTGTAAGTTAGTCCTGAGGGGGTGTAGCAATGCGATTCCCCCAATAATATGTATTATTTCGTAAACTGATTGGGTAACCTTTTTAAGCAATATTTATTAGGCTAGGGAGAGAACTGTGAGGGATAACTGGCCAAAATTGGGGGAGGAGGTTTTGGAGTCTTTCTGTGTCCCAAAGTATAACTAAAGCAGCTGGGACAGCTAAACTCCCCACAATTGTGATCAAGCCTAATCCTATGTCGTGGGAAACTTTCTTTTCAAAGTTTTTTATAGTCATAAATAAGTTGGGTATATTCCCATCCACCTGGAAGGGTGCAATAATTAAACCGATACATAAAAAAGGGGAGATGGATTTACCTGGTAACTACCGTTTGATAAGTTTGCTAGATGTTGGCGCAAAATTGTATTCCATGATCATTCCTATTTCATTAAAGAATTGAATTGAGTGTAATGAAATAGTCCCGATGGAAGAAGGGGGCTTCAAGCGTGGGTAGGGGCGGCCACTCCGTTGGAGTGGAGGAGCATCGCCCAACTGAAATGCCCCCCAAAGCCCCAGAGATGAAAAATAAAATGGTAATTTATTACCATTTTTTTTTAATGTCCCATCCTGAACTGTCAGGACAGGGCAGGGCCTACAGAGTAGCAGCAGAGAAGAGTGGTGGTTAGATGACTCCCTTTGCACTGTTTAAAGTGTACATGTTTCTTTGGCCAGCTGTCTTGCGATAGCCAGCCATACATGCGCACTTTAAACCTCTCAGCCCACCTGGGATGAATGCAAGTGCAGACCTCGATAATACTGGGGAGCACCAAGTGAAGCTGCCCCCTCACACATCTTGGATAACAGCATGAGAGCAGAGCCAGGATTGGTCAAGGGAGATGCAGCATTCAGTTCTAACATGAGTGAAAGAAGTGGTCCGGAGCGGAGGACGTTGTGTTCAGGTAAGTGTTTGATTGTTTAATTTAATTTTACATGCGCGCCCACCTTGCCTACCCCATAGATGCCTTCCGCCACTGAGTGTGGGTACCCAGTGAAAGATCATTGCTTCAGCTTGTGGGCCCTAGGGCAAAAGGCGAAGGAAACAACTGGGAGTGTTCTGTTGTTTCATTGATATTAGCTCGGTTATGATTTGGTAGATCAAAGTTTACGACAGCAGGGTATCCTCCTATGTTTATTAGTAATCTTGCAGGAACTTCATTCTTAAAATTGGCCCCAAGCAGAGCTTTACATTGACAGTGCCCTCTCAGAAAGAATTCCTCTAGGAAATGAGTTAAGGCAGGGCTGCGGCCTTTACATTGTTCCCCTTGTTCCTAGCAGATGACTCAGTCATTTTCACCAAAAATAGGGGCAGACATGTGCCATGCCTTCTTCATGCAAATGAGATGATGATACTAGATTTCATGTAAGTAGGCCGACAGCGGAAAATGAATAGATTTAATGGTTATTGTGAGGCAAACAATCTAAAGGTGAACATGGGAAAAATGAAAATAATTCAGTTTGGGAAAAAATCCAAACTGTTTAGGTGGTTCCTGGGTAATAGGATGGTGGAGGTGGTATCTTTCTACAAATCTTTAGGTATGACATTTAAGGGGACCCTACATAAAGAATTGGTTGAGACACTGGCAGCAGCAGCTATAGGGGGCCTAACCCGCTTTAAGGATACCTTTGGTGGTCCATCTTGGTCTCCCCTGTTAACAGCCTTTAGCACATTAGTCCACACTCAGTGTCTTTATAGAGCAGAGGTGTTGTCCCCAAGTATGGAAGAAAATTGGGAGAGATGCGAGCACTAGTGTTTGAAAAAACTGCTAGGTCTCCTAAAAAGTGCGAGGGGCCCGGTAATAAGACTGGAAAGGGAACTGCAGGTCTGGAATTGCTTGGCCCACAAAGCAAGCCTACTATTTTGGGATAAACGTTGGTCCTCGGAGGTAGGGAAGGTAGCAGTTCTCTGTGCTTCTGAAATACGAAGGAGTGAGTTAAGGTGGGCGGTGCAGGTCAGAAATAGGTTAGGTACCATTGCGGGGGCATAAAAATGGAGACATTTAAGGTGACTGAAGCCTCCCACCTTTCGAAAGGTGAGTTAAATATGACCAGTAGGAGGGAGTCTAGATTGGCAGATTTGGGGTATGTAGGAACAGACCCTCTGCAAATTATATGTTAGAATCTTGGGACAATAGCAGGGTGTTCCTGTACATATCAGCTCTTCCAGATGCCCATTACATTGATTACTATTAACATAAGGGCTGAGAAATGTATTTTTTTTGGGATGCAGAGAATAACTGTGCATGCCTATTGAGGTTTCAAAATGTAAATGTCAATTTTTTAATTGATTGTCAGTATTTTCACAGCACTCGTGGCATGATTCTATAAACGCTTCCATTAAAATATATCAAACATCGCAATAATGCACTTGCACTTTTGTTGAACATGGAATCTTTAGATGTTGCGTGTGCCTTAGCAACATTTTCATAAATGTGCATGGGTTCATGATGTAAGGACCCTCGAGCAAAGATTATTTACAGAGATACTCCAGAGTTTGTGGGGCTAGGGAAGAAGGGTTTGTATTGGGAAAGTACATTTAAGTGTTTGTGGGCTGGGGTATGACAAGACGATTGAGTCTGTAATGAAAGAATTGGGGGTGGAGATTGGGAGGGGGACAATTTTAATGTAACATTTTTAAACAATTGAATGTATTTATGTTTTAAAGACAAAAGTCTAAACATTAATAAACCTGAACTTAACTGAACTGATAAAATAGCCTATTCACCAATAAAACTGTCTATGCCATCAAGAATGAGGTGTCCAGACTGAGAGACTTCCAATTCACAGAGTGGGTGGTGGTTGGGAGGCAAGGGCAAGGATTTTTCAACAAGCTGGGCACCTGTTGCAGGACTGATCATGAAAGAGAGGCCTCATTCCATGGATGCCTTACAGTGCATGTGTTGAAATTGTTTAATTTTGGCCAAATGGAGTGTTCCTAAAAGGCTAGAGTGTCTTTGTTTTTTAATGTGACATATTCTGCACTGAGTCCTTAACTTCTAGACTAAACAATGTTGGACCATGAAAAGGCAAGTGGTTAGCCAAGAGTCTACTGACCCTAATCCAATTTCCAGAGCTTTAACCAACAATGATGTGGGTTGTGTTTTGCACATGGAAGATGGGCTGCCACTCTTATCCATTGTCATCCGGAACCTGGTGGGCCCTAGACACACCATTCAGCACCTGGAAGCCCCCTCAAGGCAAGGGTGGCGGTCTCAAACCTCGACTGAGTGCGCATCTCGGGTATGGAGCCCCCTGGGTTTTGGCCATTGCAGCCGCATGATCCAAAATTGCACCCCAGGCCAGAGGCGTCCCTCATTGAGCCCGGGTCGCAGATTTGGGGGGTCCCTAAGGAATGGACTGGAGACTCAGCTCTGGCAGAGGTGCGGCCGAACCTGGGTGGGGCTGCAGAGGCTCTTCTGGGACAATACTACGAGGCCCTGGGAAGACTGTTGCTGATGAGGTTGGCCTGCTGTCGCCAGGGCTGCTGCCCAAACATGAGTGGTGAGTGCGGTGCACCCCTGCCCTTTTAAGCATCCTGAACTGTGCACTGTCCCCAGGGAGCATAACTGCAACAAGACTTGTTTGGATTTCTAGAATCTAGGGGAGGACCCATCTTTCCAGTCTGTGGACCTCACCTCATGTTTTTGGTGATGCTGCTGCGCTGGGCCGTCAGAACAGGGTCTGTGGCCCAACATTGATGGCTGGGTGGCTGGATTCTCTCCCCTTCCTCCCCTCCGTCTGACATTGCTGTGGACAGCCCCCATCCAGGACTTGCGGTCCCTGCCTGCCCTTTATTTCCCCAATGATTCCTGGACCATGGAGAAGTCAACAATGTAGGCCTGGGGGCCTTGTGACAAGGTGGTGAAAGCAGCAAAGGCCTTGCTCCCTGAGATCCCTCTCTCTAGGCTGGTGACTGCTTCAGAGGAGCAGCTGTTGGAGAGAACATATTGATCACTCAAGGTGAAATGGCCCAGGCTGCGACTATCTTTTAGACACAGACGTAGACTGGAATCCACCATCGCTTGCTGGGGTGTGCTTCTCTCTGCTATTTGCTAAACCTGGAGCTCCCTCACCCTGGGGAACTGGCCCCTGCCTGCTCTCTCGCTCTGGGAGACTTCATGCTGATTTGTTGACCTTTGCACATCTTAGGGGTCAATATGGAGGAGCTGGCTGTCCCACTGCTGGCCATGGCTCACTCCTCAGACATTAATTGCATCAGGGCACATAAAATGATCCTAGGACTGATTAGTTGGCTGCACGTACTACCGGGTCCACTCCAGCCCAGCAAGCTGGCTGAATGAAGACTCCTTGGGTGCTGATCTGCGTGCGGCCACTTCAGCAGTCCGAAGCCAGGGATGTCATAGTGTTCATCACCTGGGCTCACGTATCAGAGTCAGGAGTGTTCTCCTTTTCAAAGCCATTAATGGGATGCCGAGGATAACCAAACTGCCCATTACAGCACTGAGGACAAAACTGTCATACCTGGAAGAGGGCTAGCTCTATCCCAGGCAACTACTGTGTCCTGACCAGAGACAACTGCATAGATCTTGAGGGGGTGAACTCCTCCAGATTTTTTGTGGAGGCAAAAATGAATGCAGTGGTGGTGGAGGTGGGTCTTCTCAGTGAAGATGAGAACAAGATGAGAAAAAGGGTAACCCAAATGGAAGCATTGATAGAACAGTTGCAGCTACAGACAGCTGATCTTCTCCACAAGGTAGAAGTTGTCACAGACTGCCTTGACCCGGTGGACCGTCCTAGACCAATGGTGGCTCAGCTTCTGCCTTTCTATGATTGAGACAGGCGGACAGAGTTACAGACAAATATGTCGTGGGTGACAGTAAGGTCATTATATTCCCTGCACTCAAGCCCTCTCCTGGTGACATCAGCTGCTTGTTTTTCTCCTCTCTCTTCTATGTTTCTTCTGCCTCCTTGACTGTTTTTACTTTCTCCCCTGTTTCTCCACCTGTCTTCTGCACTTTCAGGATGTATTCTTTCTGTGTTACTGTGTGGATGTTCAACAAGAGTAATTTTTAAATGACTCTCCCATGAGGACACTGGCCCTGGAGGGTAGACTTGAAATGTATGATTCCTTTAATGGATTAGAGCTAGTCCTCACAGTCAAACAACTTGGGAGAGGAAAGATGGTGGGGGATGACAGCCTCTGGCTGTAATTTTTCAAATGCTTCCTGGCAGATCTCATCAAACAGTTGGCACTGGTATACAAAGCGGCATGGGAGGCTTCCTCAGACTTCCCAGGAGACCCTCATTATCATGCTTCCCAAGTGCATGGGTGGCACCTTGGACAGGAGTCATTCAGACTGCTGTTGATTCTTAACCTAGACTCTAAAGTCTTAGGGAAGATAATAGTGATTAGCATTCAACCACACCTGCCATCTCTTTCGCACCCTGACCAGTGCAGCTTTTTACCAAGCAGGGGCAAATCTTCAAACATCAGGTCCTTGTTCCGTGTTCTGGATGAATGTCTTGACGGGCAACCATGAGCCGCAGCAGTCTCCATAGACCTGGAGAAATAATTTGATAGTCTCTCCTGGCCCTATTTATTCACTGTGTTGCGACACATTAGGCAGTGAGGGGAACATCCTTTACAACGAAACTTTAACAACGCGGTACCATTACAACGCAGGCTTTACAACGAAAGTCGTTACTACGACTTTCGCTGGAGGGCGCTGTAGGATAGGGAATAGTTTAATTTACTATCTAACACCTTCCCTACTATCCACGGGGACTGGAGTTGGAATAGTAAATTAAACTATTCACTATCCAGCGCCCTCGAACGCAAGTCGTTGTAACGACTTGCATTGTAAAACCTGCGTTGTAATGGTACGTGCGGTAATACCACGAGTTGTACCGTCATACATCCGGCAGTGAGATACTGTCTCGAATTAAGATGCTGTATGCAGACTGAGTGCATGGGTCCAAACTGGACAGGAATACTCAGATTTATGGCACAAATACAGGGGTTCCAGTGCCTGCTGTGATCATTGCTGTTTTCATTCCCAATGGAACCACTATCATTCAAGGTTCTTTTACAGGGTTCCAAGTAGGGGTGGATAGAACTCGCAGAGTTTGACTTCACGGAATTCCACAGAGTTACCTAAAAACTCAGCAAGATTCTGCAGAGTTCAGCGAGTTGTGGAATTTTGGTACGTTGCACTGCTCGTGCTGATTTATATCACCAGGAGCTTGTCACATGATGTAAAATCAGCTCGAACAGCACCACGCAGCACAGCAGAGGGCACTGCTTCTTCCTGCCGCTCAAGTAGATTTTCTACTCGAGCAGCAGCATTCTCAACACAAACAATAGTGACCTGCCGCGAACGCCCGTGTTGAGAAATTGCTCCAGGACTTATCCTAGCAGTACATTTTCTTGCTTGCAAACTTAATGTTGGTGAGCTGCACATGAGAAAAATTCTACCATGCAGTGGTTGATGGAGTTTTTCCAGAACTCACTGCTCCAGGTGGAACGCAGAGTGGGCAAAACTCCACAAACTCCGCTGGCGGAGCGGAATATACCACCCGGCCCTAGAGCCAAGTATGGGTTGCAGATGGCTGTTCATAGCCATTCATGTTCATTGTACGCAGATTATATTTTGATATATTTAAATGATGTCTGCTCCAGACTGACTCCGATCATGAGTACACTGGATTCTGACTCAGTCTTGGGCCTACGCGTCAACAAAAATAAGTCCTGCATCTTTCCGCTGTCGGATTCGTGCTTGGTGTCCCTGATGGGGAGCAGATCATTAACAATTCCGATGACCCTACAAACATTTAAGTATCTGGGTGTTCACATCTACTGAGACGTAGATGATGTCCACAAGCGCAACCTCGGTATGGTAGTTGCATCCCTCATCAGCTTTCAGGCAGAAATCCCCACTCTCCCAAATGTGTAGTTGAGCACTATCAAAAATGGTGGCTCTGTCATGTCTGCTATATCTGTTGTTTAAATGTACTTTTGTTTCATGAGCTCAACTGCTGGCTCTCTGACCTGATTTGGGAAACACACAGACATCAAGTGGCCTTTGATAAGCTATTCTTCCCTTTGGAAGTTGACAGCTTGGGGGCAGACTTTGAGGCATACTACCTAGCAGCACAATTACATTGGCTCATGACCTGGATAGCCCAGGAGGCTCTTTCCGGGGTAAAGTACCTCTGGTCTCGGGTGCTAAGCTCTGTTGTTTTACTGCACTTTCTGGGGACAGCTCCTCAGGGCATCTGGATCCCACTTCTGCTTTGTGTGATTCAACATTGCTGGTCTGATGTCTTTGCCGCAAGGCTTTGCAAGATGGCATACTTGCGCACCTTCCTCTCTGGTATCTACCTAGCTTTTCAAGAGTTGGTTTATTGACCAATCAGCTGCATTTATGTCAACTGTTTGAGGGCAGTTCCTAACACATGCAGTGCTTCAGGGGCCGTAGGGGGAATCTGTAGTGACCCAGAGGTCAAACCCGACACTGGCCCTGGTTTGCACATGCTGGTGACCTGGAGCTCAAGTGGCACAGGACTATCAAGGTGTATTGGTCATTGGGAGGGGTGACTGGATCTGTGCTGCCTGCCCTTCGGCTCCTCTAGAGTTAAGATTTGCAGATTGACCTGTCTGATAAGGATTGGTCCAACATCCTGAGTCACATCTCTACATCTTCAGAAAAGTTTGTGTGAAGCCTCTACAAATTAATAATGTCCATCTTACTTATCTGACTGTGACACAGCTACAAAGAGCATTCAGCACTGTTTGCAATAAATGCCTCAGTTGCCATTCTGATCATCTTCAGAATTGAGATATGTGACTATCTTACACAGACACCATGTTTGCTGGGCCTAATGGTGCATCCCAAGATGAAAAAAGGTGCATTAAAGGCAGGGAGGGGGAGTGGCGGGGTGGAGGGTGCTAAAAACAGGCATATGGATCATTGCAGGTAAGTACACAATTTAATTAATAAAACGAAATTCGTAGCGCGCACAGCATTGCATTTTGCCATGCAGTGAGTGCGACGAATTTCGTTTTATTAATTAAATTTTGTACTTACCTACAATGATCCATATGCCTGTTTTTAGCACCCTCCACCCCGCCACTCCCCTTCCCTGCCTCCCTGCCCCCCTGCCCCCCTGCCCCACCGTAACTCCCTCCACGGGCCGCGGCTGCTTCAGGAGAGATTGTGTATCACTCAAACAATAGGTTCCTGCAAGGATATCAATTTTCTAGGTGAAGCAGGAGCACTTTAAGAGATGCAGTCACCCTTTCATCTAAAGGATCTTTCTAGACAAATTCATCAGAAGCAAGGGAAGGTGTAGAGCCATGCTAAGCAAAAAATTATTCAAATTTGGGACCCATGGAAAATCCTCCTCCAATTCTTGCAGCTGGTCGCACTTTGCCAAAAAACTGGTGAAGCCCAGAGTTATCCAAGTCTTTCCATTCTCTCAATAGCATATTATGGATGACCTTTTCTATAGAAAGACAGCGTCTCCGTCACAGGTGCCTCATATTGCACCTTCAAGTCACCAGAGTTCTCAAGAATGGAGCCCGGCTATCCCTGCTTGTCCCTCATACAACCAAAACATCAGAAAGCTGTGCCCCTTGCACATGCTTACACTTACACAAGAGATCAGGGTTGTCAAAAGAATCCCATTCTCATCTGGTTTTCATGATACATAGTTCTAATTGCAGATTCTTCACCTTAGAATATTCTTCAGGCATCAGATTGGGTTTGGAAAATCTTCAGCAGTAACTCTGTACGCCAATAGGTGCTGTTGATTGGCTCCGCGTCGATGACATCCACACTGGAACTGACAATGTATGTGCCCAAATATGCGCCACCCTGGCACACTGAGATCAATTTCTTTTGTGACAATTTTTGTGCGAAGAATGCAGTGCCACTTAAAAAGCAATGTTGAACCAGTGCGATGTCTCTAATGGAATCCTTAGGTGAGGATCCCAGTTTGCAGAGCGGAGAAGGTCGTGAGGAGCCCGCAGTTAGACAACCTACTGGAAATGCATTAGTAAAGGAAAGTAACTTTTTCATCTGATAGAGACTTTTTACAGCCAATTTTGTTCCTTAGAATAGATACCCAACAATTCTTCCCTGGAGGAGGGTCTGCAAACTGGCTGAAACCAAAAAGTCCTGGAGGTGATTTGTGAAAATGTGGAGAGGCATCCACGTAGTGGCTTGGTAGATGTCCAGGACAGGTACTCCACATGCCAATGCAGTAATAGAGCCCTTGACCCTGGTCTGCTTCCTAGCTAATGCATTGCAGCTCTTAATGCAGAGTACAATCTTTCAAGACATAGTCTGTTTCTGCACAGCCTTGCCCTTCTTCAGGCCAATTAATCCAATGAATCCAATGAAGATCTCGTCCTCCACTTGATGTTCTTTGGTGTGATCGACGTAGAAAGAAAGAGCTCTCTTCAGATCCAGACAATAGAGTCGTTTCTCCTCCTTAGAAATTTGAGGTGAGGTGAAAAAGGTTGGCAGCATGATGTTCTGGCTGACATGAAAGGGAGTGAACACCTTTGGTAAAAAGAGGTACATGTCCGTGAAACTAGTTGTCTCTCATTTGCTATGCCACCCTCATTACAACTGCATACTGCTCAATTTTCATATAATTCTCAAAAGAAAAAGGTATGCTGTTCTTAAAGAGGACAAAGGACAAATGGGAGTAGGTCAGAGAAAAGGAGCAACCATAAGGGGAGGAGTTCCTTTTTGGAAATGGGGCCTTCATACATCCTTGCGGGTGTCATGCTTCAAAATTGGGCTTGCTCCTTGTTAGCCTGGTGCTGCAATGCCTGACGGGCATCCTCAAGGGGGGCTCTTTATGCGAGATCTTTTTCCAAGCCGTTATGTCAAGTGCAAGTTAAGGGCCCTTTGTGTAGATTCAGGAAACGTAGGTGTCGATGTAGTGATTAGTGATTTAAAAAAGGCTAGGCAAGTCTCAAATCGAATTTTAATCCATGAGTCTGCTTGACTTATTAAAAACGTGATGTCACCAGTAGGGACAATGATCCCTGGTGACTTATAAGATCAACATGTTTCATGCTGCCAATTAGTCAGGATTGACCTGGGGCAATTCTAAAGGACTGTAAAATTTATAACTAATTTACACAATGTCTGGGACCAAGAATGCGATTTTGGAAAAGGGGGGTTGTGATGGACAGAGTTTCTGAATGATGCAGAATACTCTTACCAAGTCAATAGATCATGGTTTTAATCCATCACCGTTTTTTAGCTCACTGCACCATCCCAGCTCAGAACCTGGCTATATGCAAATTAGTCTGTTCCTGTCCCAGTGCATGATGGGAACAAGGCAAACCAAACTACCAAGCCAATTCTTATACTGGGAAGGAAACAAGCTCCCGGGGACCGGTTTCTGGCATCACAGCCTTCTTCGGCCCGGCTTGCTTGAATCCTGATGGTGCAATGAGCAAGGGACTCACGTCTGAGTATACCCTCCCACACATAGTGTGGATAAAACCGATTTTGGAAAAGGGGGGTGGTGATGGACAGAGTTTCTGAATGATGCAGAATACTCTTATCAAGTCAATAGATCATGGTTTTAATCCATCACAGTTTTTTAGCTCACTGCACCATCCCAGCTCAGAACCTGGCTATATGCAAATTAGTCTGTTCCTGTCCCAGTGCATGATGGGAACAGGGCAAACCAAACTACCAAGCCAATTCTTATACTGGGAAGGAAACAAGCTTCCGGGGACCGGTTTCTGGCATCACAGCCTTCTTCGGCCCGGCTTGCTTGAATCCTGATGGTGCAATGAGCAAGGGACTCACGTCTGAGTATACCCTCCCACACATAGTGTGGATAAAACCGATTTTGGAAAAGGGGGGGTGGTGATGGACAGAGTTTCTGAATGATGCAGAATACTCTTACCAAGTCAATAGATCATGGTTTTAATCCATCACCGTTTTTTAGCTCACTGCACCATCCCAGCTCAGAACCTGGCTATATGCAAATTAGTCTGTTCCTGTCCCAGTGCATGATGGGAACAGGGCAAACCAAACTACCAAGCCAATTCTTATACTGGGAAGGAAACAAGCTTCCGGGGACCGGTTTCTGGCATCACAGCCTTCTTCGGCCCGGCTTGCTTGAATCCTGATGGTGCAATGAGCAAGGGACTCACGTCTGAGTATACCCTCCCACACTATGGGGCCGATTAGGATGGAGGATTTTCAGCCTCCTCCGGGCCGGCGGAAGCCACCTCCGCCCCGGAGGAGGCGGAAAATCCTCTGCGGAGTCACCAAAGACCCATCGCCGCATTACGATGGCTGGTGGGTCTTGGTTTCTGTCCGCTGCTTTTCCGCCGCGGTCGGATTACAACCGCGGCGGAAAAGCTCTCATTTGGCTGGCAGTGTCTATCAGACACCGCCAGCCAAATTAGGATGCATTTGTAAACATGCTTTTCCGCGGCGGTTTTTCCGCCGTGGAAAAGCATGTGTACTTTTGATTTTGGGGGCCCGTTGCGGGCCCCCAGGGTGTAGGCGGGTGGGGGGTGCACATGGGGGGTACCTATGGTACCCCCCAGTATTTACATGCACAAAGCGGCAGGCACCGCGCGGTGCCTGCCGCTTTGTGCATGTAAATGTTAAACATGCACTTTTAACATTGCGGCGGGTGCTGCTTGAAGCAGCACCCGCCGCAATGTTAAATATCCAGGATGTGACCGCCAGGGTGGCGGTCACATCCTAATTTGCACGGAGGGACCGCCGCAGCCCATGCGGACGGTCCCTCCACCTCTGGGATGGCGGACGGACGCAAGTCCGTCCGCCATCCTAATCGGCCCCATAGTGTGGATAAAACCGATTTTAGAAAAGGGGGGTGGTGATGTACAGAGTTTCTGGATGATGCAGAATACTCTTACCAAGTCAATAGATCATGCAACATGTAGTATACAAACACTAAGTACTGTATAGGTGTACCTGCAGAATTTAAAATCACTGACCCAAAGAAGGTGATATCTTCACCTCCTGAGAGAAACACTAAGATAAACGCTTACATTTTTTAGCGTAGTCATCCATTGGAGAACTCCACCAACGACCTACCCCTTCTCATGTGCCAAGGTACATGAGAAGGTGTAGAAAGTGTGGATTACCACGCTAAAAAACCTTTGCGTTTAACTCAGTGTTTATTTCGAGGAGGTTATGACATCCCTTGTCCCCTTTAGGAACAGCATACCTTTTTCTTTTGAGAATTAACAGTGGTGCATGTATGCTGGACCTTTATGCGTTCTAGGTCCCCAATTTTTTTGTGATCAATTTTCATATCAGTCAGTCAGTCAAATACACTTTATTCGATTTGTTAAAATCATAAAAGACATAAAAAGTTTACATACTTGCATATAAAATAGAGCAATTCATATATATATATATATATATTTGAGTTTTATATAGCTCTGGCTAGACCCGGAGGTATCAGAGCGCTTTACATGAGGAACAGCGAGTTGCAAGTTAACAAAAGTTTTACATAAGTTATACAGTGATTGCATACTAACAACAAGAGTTACTAGTGAATAGCACATAAGGACACATGATGAATCCACAGTAACACAGTAGTATGCATTACTAGTTTGTGGCGTAACAGAGAGAGGGAATGGAAAACAGGGGAGGGGAGTGCTGATGGAGTCAAGGCAGGCAGGAGGGGGAAAGTCCATCAGAGGGAATCAAGCAGTCAGTTTGAAAGACAGATAGACCATGAAGAACCGTGAAAAACAATGTCCGATATCCGGCTGGGTGGGTGATGGCCGAGGGGTGAACCAGGACCAGACTCCTCTATAGCTGCATAGGACAGCCCCACCGGGCAACGGCGAAGGGAAACTTGGTCTACGAGGTAAGTACAAACAGTTTTGGTTCCCGCCCATGGGTCATCGTTAGAGTTCCATCGACGGTAGCAGTCCCGGTGTTACTAGGAAGTGCCGTCAGCCTCATCCTCCAGCTTGCCCCATGAGAGGAGATGTGGAAGGGACAGCTCCGAAGGTAAGCAGATCGACCCCAATTCCAAGAAGCAGAAGTGAGAGTAGGGTAATTGAGAGTAAGGTAATTGAGAGTAAGGCATTGTGGCAGTGCTCCATGTGTCTGGGTTGTGGAGGAATTCGGTCCCAGACCCAGAGTAGGTCCTGCCCAGTGTCTCACAACTCTGAGTGCTCCGCCCTTCTCATGTGGGCTCTCTTTCCTGAGGAAATGGAGTCCTATTGGCACCGTTAATTCAGGCCCTGTCAGATAGGAGATGTCTCTGCCCACCCCTTAGCTTCTCAGTCTCCGAGCCACCCTCCGGATCCCCAGCCAACTCTATCTTGGGGTCAGGCACTTACCAGGGATGGACAGGCACTCCGGAGCATGCAGTTCTCACAAACACCTTCAACAAGCGCCGTCACCCATGTAGGGAATCCTGCTTAATATTAGCCCTCAGACCCCGCCTACAGCAATTATCTGGAGGGTTAGGCAGTCCTGCCACAATGCACCCCTCAGGGGCCAAATGCCACTTCACCTCACAAAGCACTGCCACCTGCCATAGTCTTTATGTTTGGTGTTTTTTATTATTTTTTTGGGCGAGGGGGGCGGGGAGGCAGGAGCCCAAGTTAATTTCCCCCCTGGTATTTCGCTGCCGCAGTCTGACTCACTACTGAGCCTTGAGATTCCCAGGCAATCAGACAGGCTACTGATGAAACATTCCAATGCCTTTCATGGTTTGACAAGCTAATGTCCACCAACTTTTGGGGAGCAGAAGTTGGAAAAGGAGTAGCGGAGGAAGAAGAGGAAGCGTAATCAAAAACATTGCAAAGAAAGATCTGTGAAAAAAATGCTGAAAGACAAATCTAAAAGAATATGAAGGGAAGAAAGTGTGGAGTGCCAAACAGAATGTAAATGGTTTTTGATTACAAGAAGCTCAGTTTCTGTGGAATGGGTGGAGTGAAATCCAGGTAGAAGAGGAAGGAGCAAAGCAGCAAAAGTCACGAGGCGTGGACATTCAGAATAAAACAGGAGGAAACGGGAAAACAGATATCGGATGGAAGTTGGATGGTAAAGAAGAAAAAAAGTGGATTTTTCAAGAAACGGGATAGGATGACAGCAGGTTTGAAGAAAATGAGGAAGTAACCAGAACGAAGAGAGAGATTAAAAACAGCATATGTGAAAGAAAGAAAAGGAGGACAGAGGTAAGACTCTGAGTGCCCTACATTTCTTTATTTATTTTCATAAACCTTTTCACAAGTTGCAGTTTGTAGTACTTAAGTAGTACCACACTCATGTACTACTAAATGCTGTTCTATAGCTGGAGACTTCGCTCTCTCCTGTCTTTTCTGTGTGGAGATCTCTGCCATGCCAGCAGAGATCTCTGCACACTTAGGTATATGTTACAGTAGCAAATGTGAGATGAACAAGAGGATGTGGGTGGATAATGGGAAATACTTACACCGAAATGGGAGGGGTGAAAGAAATGTAAGTAAGACTTTACAGTGGGGCATGCTAAAACAAGCAACATCCGCAAAATAGTAAGACCATTGCTATTCATAAACTACTCTTCTAATGTTACTATAGCACTAAAGCAAAATAGGTGTAACTGTACGACAGTTCAGCCATGGAGTAAATCAAGCACCACATATGGCCACTCATAGATACAACAACACACTCCAGCAGAAAACAATGGAAGCAGGACAATGAAATAACACTGCATTAATTTTAATTTAAATACGTAATTTGACAGTTACATTATATACCTATTTTGAAAGTCTAAAAAAGTATATACAATTATTAATTATTTTAACATATCATAATAAAGTTCATTTAAAACAATACATTAAACTTTTGAACTTCAATTAGAACATTAAAATTAATTCAAATTAATTTGACACATTACGTTTAGCAAAATGTACTGCATGATATACTAAAATAAAAACGTTGCTGTGGGCAGTATTTCTTTAATTATTGTTTACAAATTACGTATAATTTTAACACATTTAAAATGCTGAATTAATATTCTGTAGCATTTTATTAATTGCAGGTTAATAAACATTATAAATGTATTTGTATTTCTATTAACCATTAACATTTGTGTACTTTTTTTTAAAGAATAATAAACTTGAATAATTTTTGCTAGAACTCTGCCTCAGTGGCGGGAATCTCCAACCATATGTGCAATGTTACTAGTAACTTTACACAAGAATATCCTGTTGTAAAAGACTTCACCCCCTAACATGAGGGATTGGAGACATTTAAATCTAATCCTTGGTATAAATCTACCCGTAGAAATAGTGAATTGAAGAACTGTAGAGTTACACCTAGATGTAGTAGTATACATGCCTGTGAATAAATACACCCAGGTATTGTTACCTTTATTGAGTCATGCAAACAAGAGTAAATGATAGTTATGTTATTTTAAACCACTCTGAACTCTTGAAATCTGTGCAGGTGAACATGATAGACATGTTGCATAGGTCTGCAGCTGCCTGTGCTTTGTCTTCTGTGTGTGAGAGAGAGTGTTTGTGAGTTGATTTAAGTTAACCCTGTTACTACACACGCTGGACAACTTTTGTGTGAGAGAGAAGCTTCCACTTTGTATCCATTCCTGTACCTATTCTCTATGTCAGCAAATCCTGCGCTGCTGCTTTCTATGGTGAAGCTGTTGTGTGTTTTGTGTGCAAAGCTTACACTGTGGATGTATGTATGCATCTATCTGGCATTTTTATAGCACAAACCTAGGTAGTGGGTCACTGTCTAAGGTCATAAGCAAAAAAGATCGCCAATCAGTGATTGGAGCACCAGCTGGATTCTGAGAGTGGAGGTCAGTTATTACTTTCTTGTGATGTAGTGTTGTTTGAAGAGGTCGGTCGGTCTAAAGCACGTTCCTGAATTGAGGCACGGTTGGCACAATACTGATGGATACAGATTCATTTTTCCAGATTTTGGGGATATAAAAATAGAAGGCCGAATTCCTTATTTTTTACTTTTTTGTTCTTCTTCATCTCCAGGCTGATAGTGCCTTGACTGTCAGTATGTCCAGAGCACTGCTGCTGGTGTGCTTGTTAGCCCTATAAACAGAGTTGCCGGATATGGTAGCTTTTTAGATGATACAGCTAGTATTAAAGTTGGTACATGCTGGCAATGGGAGTCAGTCGAGTTCCAACAAGGGTGGATGCTATGTGATCATATTTCTTTAGGCTGTTGATGAGGTGTGCTGTGGTAGGTAGAATGCCCTTTTGGGAGGGAGGGCAGTGTGAAGCCTCAGCGCCATGGAATAGTAATTACAGGACTTGAACTGAAGTTCTGAAGTCCCTTCAAGGGAGCAATGGTTTCACTTTCTTCAGCAGAGATAGCTGGTACCCAGCCAATGTGGTATTCTTTGCAACATGTTTCTAGAGAGTGAGTTCAGTGTGTCCAGGGTGAATCCAAGTGACTTGGCTTTGGTGAAATTTAGGGTTTGTATCCATCATGGGTCATGTATTTGAGCACAATTTGGACTGGTGTTGCATGTTGTTCTTGGAGAATAGTAGGAAATCTGACTTGGTAGTGTAGAGCTTCTGGTAGGTGCTTTACATTCACATCTGGCTAAGGTGCTGGTAGTGTTTGAGGTGCTGGGTGTGTGCAGTAGAGGAGATGTTTAAGTAGAGTATTGTTTCATTTTTGTATTATTGAATTTTGATACTCTTATCAGTGTGTAGAGGCCCACAGGGCTCCATGTTGGAGTAGAAGGTGGCAAGTGACAATATGGAACCCTAGGGAACTCTGCAGGTGATAGCAATTTACTGGGACCTGGAGGTGCTCATGTGAATGTACTGATGTTGGTTGGATAGGTAGGAGGATAACCAGTGAAGTTCATTGCCAGTATATCCCATTTAAAACTTCAGTTTGTGGGTAAGGGTGGAATGATCAACGTGTTGAAGGTGGCTTAGTGAGCAACACTATCAAGAGGCAGGGCTCACCTTTATATAGCAACGAGGGCATGATCTCTAATTTGTAATGCTACACTTTCCATGTTGCAGCATGATCTGGAGACAAATTAGCAGTCATACAGGATAATGTTGTTGTTGATCTTATCTTCATGTTGTCCGTAGACTGATCTTTCAAAGATCTTGTCATTGAAGGGTTACTTAGCGAAAGGCCAGTAGATGGCAACATCTTCAGGGTCTAGTGTGGGTTTTATGCAGGAGTCAGGTGATCTGTCTGTCTTGAGAGCTTCTGGGAAGCTGCCTTGCATTAGGAGGGGTACCTACGATAGTGAGTAGGGGTGGGAAGCTTCTCTGAAGGAGACTTGGACAAAGGATGTGGGTAAGACATCATCTTCTAGGAGGAAACTTTGAGTGAACTGAGGATATCAGTGAGGTCTGTGAACAAAAGTGGATTGAAAGAATGGCAGTTGTGGGATGTAGCACGAAGGGTTAACTGTGAGACGAGAAGCAGGTTTGATAGAGCTAATGTGCTACCGGAACTTGTGTATTTCTTCACTGAAGAAGAGGTTGATGGCATTGCTGTTGCCTGAATGCCTGCACATTATAAAGTTTTTATGTGAGGGGTGTTTGCTCTGCTGGCTCACTCTGATGTCTTTTGCAATGCTCATTTTATGTGTTACTAACGTTAGAGAAAGTATTTTCCTTATTCAACTACAGACATATTATTTTCATCAATTTTTAAGAAGGTTTTCGTTACTGACGGGCCAACATTTCTCGAAACCATGGATCAGGATCTCAATGAGGTCAACATAAGGACTGGATCAATTAGTACTATCTCTGTAATGGTGAGCAGTAAAAATGGAAGTAGTAGGTCGATACCACTGTCCCATTTATGTTTCTACAGGAACATGGCCTTGCATTAACAAACCTGTTGTGAAAACTCATTAACACATTCCACATTGGAAAAAAATCTCTTTTGCTAACTTTAATGTGGAAATAGTGGACTCGCACTTCATCTTTTTTATGTATTACTTATGGCTTTTTTTATACATAACAGTACAGACAAGTGATATAAAAGCTTGACCACTATAGACAGTACAATTATACAGTCATAGCAGATCATACCTATCTAAGAAAACAATAATGCCACCTCCCTGAGTGAAAGAATATGGAAGAGATTGTACTTGTACCCTGTTTTGTGTTGTCTTTTCTCTTCCTCACATTTAACTTTCAGGCTGAGAAGTCACTGGAATGCTCCGACTCCGCCTCCCACATTTCACCAATGCATTCTCTTTATTTTTTCAGTACATTCCCTCTACCTTCATGGCTCCACGCAGTCTGCCTTTTGGGAGGAGTCTGGAGGATAGCTGCTACACACCCACGAAGACCGCTCTCTGCTGTCCAGCACTAAAGACCCACCGGCACCCGGGTCCACACTGGACACTGACTCCTTTCGATAGACTCTGGGTACTCCTCATGATTGTAGGGTGCGTCTGTGTTTCCGCTCTAGATATCTGCTCTGTGGTGCTCGTGCGTTGCTGTCTGACTGTTAACCCTGAACCTACATCAGTCTACAAGAATTTCCCCTCGATGCAAGATGTCCTGTTCCATAACTCAAGCAGCGCTTCTTCCCTACACAATACTTCATATCTGCACATCTTTGTCAAGGATACAAGGTGTGAGAAAGAAACAGTCTTTGAATGTGTGTTCTGACTTTCTCTGGAATCAAACAGCAATTGTCCACTTGTCTCTTTTGCCAATGTTGATAGGCTTTGCTTTCAGTTGTCTGTGACCTAGAGGAACATGTTGCTCTGAGTCCTTTGGCAGGGGGGCAGAGTGTACTCCTGAGATATCTGTACTTGTCAAGGCTGATGGCCCTTCAACAGTTCTGAATGGCTGCTGCCTCATATCGTGTTTCCGTGTGGCCTTCACTTCCAGACGATGGAAAACTGTGAACAGCTGAATGAATACAAGTCTCTCCCAACCAAGGTCTGGGAGCCAATGTATGAACAGCTCGTGCCAGTGCTCTGAGGCCATGCTACTGAGGAAAGCTCAGCCTGAATGTGCCAGTCAGAAGGGATTTCCTTGCTACTGAGAGTCTCTGAAATATAAAACGGACAAGCATTTCTGCATGTGTGAATCCATCAAATGTATGAGGGCTAAATATGCTACCTATGGAGGGACAGTGTTTGTTATCCTCTACAAATGCTCAGATTTTTTTTTAATTGCTTTTTTATTTGATGCTCTTGTTAAAGCAAGATAGATTTAATGAAGTCAGAAGTACCAATTGTATGCAGGATGGGAAGTTGAGGATGACACACTCGCTTATCTGAAGTCCGCACACTGCAGTTTACAGCAAGTGCATTAGCTCACTGAGCTATCTTACTTACTTCGAGTTTTGCTGCAGAAATGAACTGGGAACATAATAATAACATAACTGACACCATAAACCACCACAATGTTACCCTCAAAATACCTCCGAAACTGCACTCTGATAGACAGTGGGTGGACTACAAACATGACCACAGAAATCGAAATATTGGTACCTTTCATGTAAACTAGTGGAATTTAGGGAAGGACAAAAGCCAGTGCACAGATTAATCCACTCCCTTCATAAAATTCAAACCTTAAAATATGAACACTTCTCTAAATGTTCCTTGCTGTGTGAAGTTACTGCATTTTCACAATACAAAAACTCCGGAATTTGCATTTAGATAAAGCCCTCAGATTGCACAGAAATGATCAGGAAATGTTTTATACTTAATTTGCACCCAGTTTATTTATGTCTTTATTTAATTGTACAGTTCTACGATGGCCAGTTAATGCCATGCCATAACTGTTTTGTACAGCATTCAAATGTACTACTACTACTTAAAAGAGGACATACTTTAAACAGTTACTAATTCAGCTCACCGGCTCAAGAGAAACGTGCAATTGAATGGGAGAGCAAATCCCGGACGTAGTCATGCCCTAGTGCAGGCGCCAGTTCTTTTACCGTGTCTACAGGGCTGTAGACATAGTAAAAGGACAACTCTCATTCATGCACCATCTAGCAGAGTTACTATATGCCTTGTAAGTAATTTCAGTCCTGTGACTTTATTGCTGTATTAAAAACTGCTGTCTACTAAATGTTATGTCAAAAACCTGGAGTCAAAGAAAAGGACATGAATAGCAGTAATTAAAGAATATGCTATGCCCAAGCTCAGAGCTTCCAAATATCAAAACATGTTCTTAAAATATATCTGTTAGGCACACCTGCTTGGTGGGGGCAGTTCTCCCCAGCAGGAGATTGTTATTTAAAACAGCTCTACACTACACTGAGGTAGCATATATTATTCCATAGTACTTTAATTAAAAAAAAACACTGCCCTCTAAGGCTTACCCGCACTTGAAGATTTATTTTTTTTAAAATGAAAAACGTTTGGCTAAACATCCTCACGATCTGGTGCTGGACAAGGCCCCATACACCATGGGCGACGTCTACTTCGGCTGGGCCTACTCCGGTCCTATTGCCTGTTTGGAAACATATAGGTAATTTTTTATTTTAAAAACTCCTTTAATTTTTGTACCTATTTGAAATGTTTAGGTGCCTTACAGAATCATCACAAGCCATTTTCTTTGTAAAATGTGTTTGCCTCTGTCAGAACCACTGGCTCATCGAGCCACCGGGAATCGTCTTTTAATTCACATGTCCCTTCAGCCGTTTGGGAGGGAGGGGGGCAAGCCAAACCGAGACCCATTTTGTGTGTGAAAAAGGCCGCTTTATTGAAACAGGTGCAAATTACAAAATAACCAACTGGCAACTGCCTTACAAAACTAAAACCTCACTATACATCAAAAAACTGACCCCTGAGCCCCCCGCCCCTACGATCCCCTCAAAAGTCCCTGTGCCAACCCTGGCCAACTTTTCAAAACCCCGCAAGCACCTGTTCCAAGCGACAACCTCCATAAGGTCCCTTATGCACCTGTCTCCATAAACCAGAGAATAAACCCCAAATACTCCACCCAGCTAAAATTCTTAAGAAGAGGGATGGGAGGGTGGGACCAAGAAAACTATTACTAGCTACCCTGCTGCCAGCCACTAGGTCACCAAAACCAAAAATGGTGGCTGGCAAATCCCCTCATAGGATGATATAAGCATAGGGGTACTTGGGCTACTTGGGCTACAATTGGGCTACGCCCCAAAAAAGCCCAAAACCACAAAATAGCCTATCTGGCCAGCCCAGACCCTTCCCAAACTGCCCGGGAGGCAGACCTCACTCTGTTCGGTGGGGGGGGGG
The DNA here is from genome assembly GCF_964261635.1 of Lissotriton helveticus. Classification (NCBI taxonomy): domain Eukaryota; kingdom Metazoa; phylum Chordata; class Amphibia; order Caudata; family Salamandridae; genus Lissotriton; species Lissotriton helveticus. The sequence goes on from NC_136065.1 coordinate 1,290,405,181, forward strand.
GGGGGGGGGGGGGGGGTCAAATCAAACCAAGACGCATATTGTGTGTGAAAAAGGCCGCTTTATTGGAACATGTGCATATTACAAAATAACCAACTGGCAACTGCCTTACAACACTAAAGCCTCGCTATACATCAAATAGCTGACCCCTGATCCCCCTCGCCCCAACGATCCCCTCAAAAGTTCCCCCACCCTGGCATTAACATAACAACAACATTACACAGTATTGCAGCTAAAACTTTTTACCCCAATGACACTCCATTCCCTACCTGCCTTCCTGCAACTGTAACTAACAAACGTCTATCCTGAAGCTTAGACTACCTGCCTACCCTTTTCCTGCCCCTGCTCACAAACTTACAATACTTAACGAAAAACCTGTGCCAAACTTGGCCAACTTTTTAAAACCCCGCCACCCAGGAAAAAGGAGGATGACGGCCACTACTGCCTAGCCCCCTTTTTTCTGCCCCGTCCTATAGACCTCTTACGTTCTAGGGTGGCTCTGTACATTTAACGTTCTGGCTAACGCCTTCCTCATTTCCAACAAATAAAGGTCCATCCACAGCCTTGACAAGTGGACCCGGTCTCCTCCTAAAAATTCCACAGCATCAAAACGAATGTCACTGTGCACAATTCTACCAAAACTCAATTCCCAGCAAAAACGAGACAACTCTGTATTAAGCTTCTTCCTGGCTCTGTCCACTGTTCCTGGATTAACTGCCCCGCGGGGCACAAATCAGTCCATAGCACAAAACATCCTGACCACTGTTGTTTAATAGGTGCTAAGTCCCTCCTCCTGTGTGTCCTCAGGACTATGCCCTTCTCTTTACACAAATCTAATCTACCCAAATGTACGACCAAAATGTCAGACACCGACCCCCAACTAGCAGACCGTTAATACACGGAATCTGCTCCTTCCAAAACATGCTCCGATTTCCTTTCCCTAACACTTTAAACAGTTTATTGTGAAAACCAAGATTCTGTCTGAAATAACTTTCTCGTGCTTGTACGTACGCCCACTCCACAAAGGAGTGTCCCACAACCCAGATTGACATTTCCAACAAAAGGGGGCCAGCCACCGAACCTGAAACAAGAAACATTGCGTGAACGTATGTATTGTAACAACCACGCTAAATTTCTTATCCCTGCTGCGCAAGTATCGCTTATAACAATCTGAGGATCACCTCCTCAAGCACATGATATCACCCTGTCCCCACCCTCCATTGCTTGCCTCAGATGCTGCCCCAATCCAGAAAGAGTTTGTCCCCAATACCTGCACCGTGTATGCCCAATTCCTTCAGTGCCTTACTCAGCACAGCTAGTAGTTGGAAGGCTGTAATTCTTTTCCCATTCGTATGCACAAAAACTGATTCCCCGATATCCTTGGATGCTGCTCGCCAGTGAAGCCCCCATCTATAAGGGCAAGTAAGCTTAGGCAATGGAGCCTGCAACAACACTACTTTTTCCCTTGCCCTTCGATCCCTTTTGGACTTTTTTAACCATATCTGTATACCCGTATCGTGCAAGACCACATCTTCCCACCCGATTCCCCCACCCCTTCTGTCCCCTAACAATTCAGACACTCTAAATGCACCAAAAAAATCCACCATCAATGTGGAAAACAAGCATGACTCGAAGGCGTCCGTGCAAATCCTAGGCAAAATCTGTATTACGCTGCTCAGCAACTGCCATGACAAGGGTCTCCTGACCAAATTCAGGTGGCCATGCTCCCTGGCCCACCCTTCTAGCATCCTTGAGCCCAATTCACCCGCTGAAGGCATGTAACCCCAAAGCAATTTATCCCTGAATGCAATGCCCGCTCATTTCCTTGCAATTGACACCCTGGGTAAGCCTTTTCCAATCATATCCAGGATAAACTGAATCACAGCGTTCCTTTGCTGTAATTCATTCGAGCGCCGCTGGACACCTGACAGCAAAACACCTTCCATGCTAGATTATAGGCTATCGTAGTAGACTTAGCCAGTGATCCTACCAGCAGTTGTAGCATCTTGTGTCTCCTACGTACCACAACTGCTGCGGCATGGACATCTGTGTCTTGTTGGCGTCCTTGGTCAACCCACAGAATCTCCCCGCAGCGAACGCAACAAAGCATTTGCTATGTCATTGTCCACACCTGGGACGTGCAGTGCGCCAAACGCTATATCATGACGCAAACAACCTAGGACACAACCCTCAGCAACTGTAACACTTGTTCGTCCCTTACTGAGTGATGGTTCACAATCTCTACAACCGCCCTATTATCAACCCTAAAAGTCACCTTCCTATGCGCAAGCTGACTGCCCCATAGTGTCACTGCCACAACTAAGGAGAAGAACTCCAGAAATGCAATGGACCTATCCCCTTCCTTCCATTCTGTCAGCCACTGCTCGGCACACCGCTTCCACTGCCAGTAGAGGCCAAAACCTTTGCTGCCTGCAGCATCTGAAAATATATGCACATCCCAAATGAGATCCCCCTCCTGTGCCAGTGTAACGCCATTGAAAGTTTGCAGAAAAACTTGTCACATTCTCAAATCTTCTTTTATGCTTGCAGAGAAAGGCCCATGATGATGGGGTAATCTGTTCCCTGCTAATGCCTTCACTAGCCTCCTGCAAAGGTTCTCCCTACTCTCACTACCCTAGTTGCAAAGATGAGATGCACTAGCAGGGTCTGTATCTCTTTGACCATTACATTGTCCTGTGCTAGCATGGTGTTAAGCAATTCCAGCATTTTATCCCTTTTATCATCTGGCAACTGGGCTTGCATTTTTATGGAGTAAATCCAATTCCAAGAAAAACAGCGCCGTGCTGGGGCCCATCGTCTTTTCTGGTGCCAATGGTACTCCCAACTCCTCCGTCAGCTCTTTGAAGTTTTCAAGGGGCTCCTGGCACTCCATGGAGCAAGAGGTTTCAACAAAGAAAAATCATCCAAGTAATGGGTCACTAACATCTGCCCTGTTCTTCCGTTAAGCAATTCCAGCATGTTATCCCTTTTATCACCCGGCAACCAGGCTTGCATTTTTCTGGAGTCAATCTCAATTCCAAGAAAAGACAGTGCCGTGCTGGGGCCCATCGTCTTTTCGTGTGCCAATGGCACTTCCAAATCCTCCGTCAGCTCTTTGAAGTTTCCCAGGGCCTCCTGGCACTCCGTTGAGCAAAAGGTTCCAACAAAGAAAAAAACATCCAAGTAATGGGTCACTAACAAGTGTCCCGTCCTTTTTTAAAACAACCACTGCAGGAAGGTGCTAAAACAATCAAACAATGCGCATGACATAAAACATCCCATCGGTAATGCCTTTTCCACGTACCATTTACCATTGAAATGGATACACAGAAGATCCCAATCATCTGGATGAACTGGAAACAACCGGAAAGCCGATTTTATGACGCATTTTGCCATTTCCGCCATTGAGCCCTCCGTCACTACCAGTGACATAGTCACATCAACAGACGAGTATAACTCAATAGCTTCCTTTTCATCAAGAAAATCATTCACTGAGCACCCTTCTGGCCAAGAAAAATGGTGAATAAGCCTGAATTGTCTGGGTTCTTTCTTGGGCATCACACCAATTGGTGACACAATCAAGTTGTCCAGAGGCCAAAATGGGAAAGGGCCCACCATTCTCTCTTTCCTCACCTCTTTGTCTAATTTCTCTAGCCCAACCTGTGAATGTTCTTTGCAGACTTCACATTTTCTGACCAAAGCCTGTGTCTAGGCGCTGCATACCCCAAATGAAAACCCCACTTTGGACCTTTCCCTTAGTTCTTCTGCAGCCTTCTGGCCATCATAACTCTGTAAGGCTGCCTCCAATTCATCTGCCTTAACTGGTGTATGAGCCTTTTGTCCCAGAAAACCCTTAGCTCCCATTGACCCAGAAAAATGCTGCTACTGCTATCCCCCTGTTTTGCCCCCCGCTGCTACTGCTGCCCCCTTGCTGAAGACCCCTCCTACCCCCAAAACAGTTGACCAAGGGATGTTTCCCCTCTGAATTTTAAGCACTCGTAGCAAAATCTTCAAAATGTGCGCGTGCACCGTCCTTTATTGAAATCCAAGCAGGCTCCCCATGCCCCTGGAAGGCCCAATCATGTGCTGCTATAATCCGTGTCAAGTTCCCCCCATTTTTGCCTCAGTATCCCAGGCCATACGGGCCCTGAATTCCTCATCGAATTATGCCCATGCATAACCCCCCTGTGATCTGCGCTTTGCGAATGACCTCCACATACTTGAATAGTGCTACGCAACGTTCCGGTAATTTCTCCCAGTAAATACTAACATAAATCAAGAAAGCTGCTGTCCAGTTCTCTATGGTCAGAGGAACCCCTTAGTCAGCTCGCATTACTCTTCTTTAGACCCTTCTTATGCTCGCAATTCCCTGTGCAATAATTTCAGCATTTCAAATTATTCACCTTTCCGTATGCACTCTTTAGTCGCCAGCATAAAATGTGCCCCCAGTGGCAGAGTCACTCCCATCTAAGGGAGTCTCTTAATCTACAACTCTTTACTTTCAAGCTTATCTTTTTTATCGCAGCTGGTTTCTTCTCTGTGCCTTTGCTAATCACTGGCTTGGCCGGATCCTTCTTACCTTCCTCCTCGGTACCCACCCCTTGTTTAAAACATACTTGCCCTTGCACAACCTACCCTCTTCCACCCCCGAAATCCCAGCCCCTCCCTCTTTCCATATGTTTTACCTTGCTCTAAGGAGCGTGCCTGTGTACCTTGCCAGTGGCCCTGTGGTTGATCCCAACTTGGTTGGCCTTGCCATAGGCTCTGACTCTCCTCTGGAAACCTGAAAAACACTCTAAGAGGCATTATACCCCCACCCCATCTAAATCTTCTCTAAGCACGCCTTCCTCATGGCTCTCCTCATCGAAATCTAACTCCGCGCGACCCCACATGGGGCCTCTCATGGGCCCATAACTCTGCGACTCCGGGGGCGCCGACCGCACCCTCCAGTACACCACTGAGTCCTTTGACTATATTCTCCTGCTGGTTTTCTGTCCTGCAGACCGCTTTGGTTCGTCAGGTGTTGGGGCCAGCGAGACAGCTCGGGGCCTACATGTACTGGCCTTGCCGGGATCCCCCGATGGTAATGGGTACACCACGCGATGCTCCACCCTCCCTTCTCCTTGGCACCAGTAAGCCGCACCCAGCTCTGCCAAGTCCGCACCCAGTCGTGAGTCCTCACCCTGCAATATAATGATAGGTTTGGTGTGCCGGGCTTCTGATAATCATCCCCTGTCTTCCTTCTCCTTTTCCTATTTAATCCCAAAGTCTTCTCTGCCCACTGACGCCCTACCTTAAACAAATCACCTCCTTCCCTATCACTCAACTCCCCTTCCTCCCCTCACTCCATTCCAGCCCAGCCATGTCTAACCCTGTCCAGTCCTGGTCAAGACTTGTCCCCTGAGCCCCCCCACCAATCTTTCTGCTGCCCTTGCCGTTGCACCCTTTGCCCCCTCTTTTCAAATTTAAACCTTTACCCTCCAAACCAACTGACCCTCCCTGTGCAATATAAGCATCCACTTGACCCACTCTACTAATGGCCCTCACCTCCTCATTCCATGAGGTGAAAATATCTAGCCTTTCCTGGGCATTGCTACCACCCGGCTGTCTCCCAATCCCCCGGGATCCCTCCCTCTTCCCCCAAACATCCATTTGAGCCCTGGCCTTGCCCAAACTCCATCTACCTTCCTCCCCTCTCCACTCCCCAAACCCAAGTTTCTCTTCTAAATCCCTCTGGCCCTCACCCTGCCTAACCCAACCGGAAATACCCCCTCCACTTCCCAAACCCCAAAACCGCCCTTGCACACTCTCGCCGGACCTCAAAATGCGCACAAGACTCCAGTGCGTCTGGGGAGAAAGGGGCCGCTCTTTGGGCCTTGGAGCGGCCCCTAAGACTCACTGATTTTCTTTTCGCCCGCCTAGGGGACGTGCAGGCAGAAATGACGGCCCCCACACCCACAGAAGCACGCCCAGGAGGGCACGAAAGCTCCACAGCTTAAGGGATGAATACATCAAAGGCGGCTTGCCTCGCCCAGCAGGCACACCACCTCCAAGACCTTATAATCCTGCATAATTATGCCTAACTCACTAAACACAGCTAATTCAACATCCAAGAAAACAGCTAACTAAACAGCCAAGAAAACTATTACGAGCTACCCTGCTGTCAGCCATCAGGTCACCAAAACCTAAAATGGTGGCTGGCAAATCCCCTCATAGGATTATATAAGCATAGGGGTACTTGGGCTACATTGGGAGAGAAAGGCACTGCTCAATTAAAGACCCGATGGGGCAGCAAGGATAGCGCATGATTTTAAAAGCTTTATTGGGTTTGTATCATCAATGAATAAGGAACATTTCCTCAATGCATTTTGTTTTTAGATATGACTCCATAGTGATAGTTGGAAAGTCCAACCAGGTTGTAAACTACGTATGGAGCATGAAACTTTGAACATTGCTTTTATTTTCCAAGTTCAGAATCAAGTAAGATGATTTTGTTTAAGAAACTGTTGCTTTAATTATAACTCTTTTACAGTTGTGGTTATGAACAGTTTCTCCAGGTACTTGATTCAGAACGTAATGGTAAAGTTTTTGCTGGAGGTTGTAAATTGGTTCTGAAAGTACCGAGCCTTTAGCTTAGCCAGAAATGGTTTCCATAGAGATTTTAGAGAATCTAGGGTTTTCACTGGTTTGTTATTCTCCATACTGTTTTCTGTAATAGCTTTTGCTTGTGCTTCAATCTTGAGAATCTAATGGACTTGTTTCTGATGGACATCAAGAAAATGATGAGCAGCAGAACCAATAGCTCCAAAATATTTTATGAAGTAGACATTTCTGAGATCTTTAAAGTCGTGTGACACATCCAGGGCAACCTGGGTTGTAATCCTGGCACCAGACCTTGAACAAAACAGATCACCTAATCTCCAGGTGGCTACAGTTGTGAATATGCACTATGCAAGCCTATGTGCATGATGTAAAAGTGCAACTACACAGCATGCCAGTGCTAGGTCTATTTGGTTACATGTTTCCACCTTCCTCTCCATTTTTATGACCTAGTTTCAGCTGGGCCACACCCCATAATGTCCTTTGTGTACTACCTCATTTTTAAAATGCTCCTGCCACAAACAAATGCTCCTGCCACAATACAAATACTGCTATTTGTCGGCTTTGCCTACACTCCTTATGTCGCAATATTGCCTACAAAAATATTGACATGGAGAATATCTTGAACAAAATATTGACAACCAGAATATCATGTAGTGAAGTATATATGGGAAAGTATACATTTACTAAACGTATCTCCACACCTACGTACTTTGAAACTATATATCTTCAAGGTACCTCTTCAAGGTACATAGAAATGGAGCTAAGAACAGTAAATCTATACTTGCCGATATATACTACCTTCATGATATTCAGATTATCAGTATTGTGCTAATGATACCTTTTCATGACAGTATTTGAAACTCCATATTCTACAACCACTCCAAATATATAATTTCAAATAATAATGCAAATCTTGAAATAACTGCTGCCTTGGGAACAGTGTGATGTAATTACAAGTTAACATCTTTCTTTCTTGTGGCTAAACCATGATTTAAATATTTGTGTTTTTGTTTCCCGCTATAGACAAAAACATTGACCTAATCTGTTTAGTAGGGATATTTTAGCAAAATAAGTACCTTTTTAATGAGTGAATGCCATACTGACCTTAGGAGAAAGGTAACGAAACATTTGCAAAATGACATGGGTTGCATTTCACTCCATGACCATGTCTTTCACAGCCTATGATATGTAGGGCTAGAAACAAACATTTTTTAGAAGTCTTTACTGTATACAATTGACGGTGTGTTATTTGTGAATACTGTCAGCATCTGTCATTTTTCAAAAAACAAACAGCATTACTCCCGCTTTTCATTACTTCTTCTTTGAGCTATGACCAGCAACAAAAAGCTGACGATAGAAGCAATTGTAAACAGTGAGAGAGTGCAGTTTGAACTCAGCTGTTAATAAGGGTTAGTGCCAGTGCTTAATAAAAAAAAAAGGGTCACAGCCCTCATCAAAGCGCCACTGCAGCTTGCACTACTCATCACCCCTATATGTGCCTCCAGTGACATAATCACCACAATTACTAATCAACACCCCCTACAAGTATGACATATCAGACTATTCCACCCCACAGCTACAACAATGGCTTGGGCAGCACATTTTAGCCATTTTTAATGTCCATTGAAATAATGAACTACTGTCCTTGTGTTAATCTTTAATTTAGATAAACAGCGCAGACTGTCATAAGTGCTTGTGTTGACAATTAAATTCCGGTGCCTGGCACCAGAAAGGCTCTAATTAAGCATTAGTGCAAAAATATGCTCAATGTTGTTTAAACCTATCTGTGCACTGCTGCAAAGTTATGAAGATTCTCTGCAGTGTTAACTTAAGCTGTGCTGCCTTTTGTGCTGTTTATCCTCATGCCATCTTTGTGTTGTCTCTTGTTCTTCTTGCAATTTCATGCTAATTTCCCATTTCTCTGGACCAGAGATGGGTGGGAGGTGCATGTACGTTAAGAATTGAAGGAATCAATGAAACAATGTGTGATCTATGACCCACTGGTGTAGCAGTGTTCATCCGCTGCCCCCTGCAATGAGCGCACTTCATGCCGCATCAGATAACGCACCTCCACAAATGGATGCGTGGGAAAGCATATTTATTTTACATAAAGTAAGTGCCTTTGTGAACAACGCAGCCATGCTTGCCATACAAATGCACCAATCTTCAGTACATCTGCCTCTACATGCTATTGAAAGCCATCAAATTGGATATTTTGTTCAAATGTTAGCCCAGGAGTCACATGCATACCGCCAAAGTCGTGAATATATCATTTCTGACAAGGAGATTCGGGTATCATTTCCCGAATATTCAGCAATAAAATTATTTAAAACAGTAAAAATTCTCCGAGCAAAAAGCAGGGTTGTCAGTTTATCTATTTATTGATCTACATGTATGTTTATTTTTAATATGTGAAACATTTGCCATCATATTCTGATAACATTGCCAATTAAAGCTTGAAGATGCACAGAATTTCTCACACAAAAACGTGTCATCGAAGCACAATGTGTGATAGACATTTACAGGTTGAGTTTCAAAAAGGACAAAAGTTGCATTATATATTGTAAAATTACTGTAAGTACGTTGCCTCATAGGGGCAAGTTTGTTCATGTATATGCGTGTTAGTTTTTCTGTATATAGTGTCATTTTAAAATAGTAATAATATTTGAATATATCAAGACTTGATTGTATGATCATTCCAACTACCTTTTGAGTATCAACAGAGAGCTGCATTGCCTGATCCCAAAAGTGAAGCAGGGTACAACCGTGAAACACTCAGGACATTCACTCACACAAAATAAGTTCTTTGTATATCTTTGTGCCGGAGTTCTTTCTAGGGGGGCGACCATAAAAAGATCATTCTATCCAGGACCTGTGTAGCTGCTGAACAGTAGCAACCAATCACATCATGAAGAAAGGAGTGCTGTTAAGCTGGCCTTCTGATCTTGTCACTAGCATCCACCAGCATCAGAATTATTTTGTACTGTTCATTTCAAACTGTAGCTGAAAACATCAGTCAAAATTGCAAGCTCTTTTGAGAAAACCTGGAAGCATGCACTGCCATCATGGTAATGGGTTTGCTTGTGTTACAGGTTAAACCTGTCTGTCACCCATCCTCCATCACCACCCCAGTTTGCTCCGCCCCCTCCAACTGTAGACTCCACCCTCCCCAGCAGTAGACTCCACTCTCCCATGTGACTGGAGCACTACTTCCACAGTGTGTGTCTATAAGCTGTCACACAATTGAGTGTTAAAGGGTGGCCTGAGGACCCCAAGAAATCCCATATACCAGAAACACAGGTGCACAACAACTGTCTATTTCAGAGAAGGAGCAATGGAACTCATTCTTTAGAACAAAATGTACCTTGTCGGACAAAAAGAGCTATAAAATCATGTTTTGGGCAACCTGTGATTCATGTCGTCTATGTGAATGTGATATTTGAATCCTATCTAAATACCTCTTTTAGAAAATACCATTAGTACTGCGGTACTGGTCTACAATAGTAAATTAATTTGAAAAAACTTTTTAAGCACTTGGCAGCAGGTAAAGATTACAGATAATTAGCATATGGTTCACAGTAACTACCTGTAAACTGTAAATGCGGAAGAGCAGAAAGGTAACAATGTGCGCTAACCTTCGTGCACCCGAATATCGAAATAACAATATTGATGGGACACAATATCGAAAATAAAATATCAACAGGTAAGTCTAAATTTCATACGCCAAACTCCACATATATGTACCTACATAGTATTATATCTTCAACCTACATAGATGTGGAGTTAGGAACAGTAAATCTATACTTCCCTAAATGCATTTACCTTTCAATAATCTGTCCCTCAATACTCTGTCCTCAATATTTTTGTACCACTATATTGTTGGCGACGATGTTCAATGGTACAAGCACCCTGACCTGGTAACTTATCTTTTTTTACCTCTCTGCTGCTATCTAAATCAGGGCCTGATATTTTTGACGCTACGTCTTGTATTTTATAAGGAGGACAGAACAGTAGAAGTTGGTGCTTGCCGGTTCTGAGGCATTATCATTCTATTTTTATTGTGTAGATATGGAAGAAAGAGCAAAATCACACTGTCCGTGAGATCATATCAGCTAATAAACAAACAACACCTGACATTTGTGGAACTTGGAGAGTTCATCATATAGTCAAGAGGCGACGTGAATATTTAAATCTGAAGCTATGAGCCCACGAGTCCTTTTTGTGCAATAGATTTATCTCCAGGACTTTGAAGTCTTCAGGTAGTAAATGTAAATAAACTCTCCCCGGCATTCATCACAAACCCAGCTGTGCAGATGAATATTTATATACGACTAATCAGAACGAATTGATTTTGCTTTTCAAAACTCATGCATTGGGGTATTTATTCATCATTTTGTAGTGTAAAAGTCACATTCAGGAAAGACCCTTTGAAGACATTCTTTTCCGTAAGTGCACACACGTTTTATGTTCCTGCCTGTAATATAAATGACTGTTTTCAGTCTCTTTATGCCAAGTATGCCTTGTACATACCCCTATACGTAGATATAATAAGCTGTATGTTAACGTACAACCTGGAATGGACTGATTCGATGGTGTGAGGTCATTGTTCTTGCCTTGGAAGTTAAATATCAAAGATATCGTTTATGCTGTTGTGAAACCTTTTATTTATTGATATATTTTTACTCAATGTGTCTGCTCAAATAACATTTTGTTTTGTATATATCATTAGGAATTAATGTATTTTAGATGATGCCATGTTGTCAAAGATAGGTATATTTGTGTTCAAATAAAGAAATGAGATTTTTAAACTTAGATTGTTTTCGTAGTTAATTGGTGGAGGTGGGAGGGCACCTGTTTGTTTCCATTTCTTTGGTGATACTTTTGTTGGTGTATTCCACAGATAAATGTGGTACCAGCTAAACGTACAATGGGTACCATTCTAGAAATATTGCTTTCTGTGAAAACAACACTCCCTGACATTGGTGTTGCTGCGCCACAATTCAAGATTAGCGAGGGCCTTTAACATATCCACACACAATCATAATAGGGAGGGCTGCCCCAGACTTTCGACACTACGGCCAAGGGTTTCCTGTCACATAGTGAGTCAGGGTGGCGGGACCAACCCAACTTCCTGCCCACAGCTTGGATGCATGAGATGCTGCACAAAAGTTGGTGCCCCTAATGACTGAACCCGCAATGACTAGAATGGACAGAGAATCGCCATTGCACACATCCAGGGAGAGCAGCAGCTGGATGAGATGAGAGCTACTCAGGGCGGATGTACTGAGAGGTTTGCAATTCTTTGTAACACTGTTAATTAATATGAAGTTAAACTTTAACACACTCAGCTGTCAGCTAAATCAGAGCATAGTGAACCTGAAAGACAGACTCCTTTGTTTCTCAGGACTCACCAGGTTGTCACTGTTCATTTGTGATGTGATCTTTGGATCTACAGCACATAATGGATCCTGCTGAAGGTAAACCATGATTTAAAAATAAACAAAACGCTTGATGATAAGTAATATTAGTAAATTAATAAAGTATTCCTATATCAAAAACCACAATTATACATGTATCATTTTAAATCGTTCTGTAAATATGAAGGAATTTGGAATTGGAGGCTAAAAGTTCAATTGATATAATTTGTAGAACAGATCAAGAACAGCGAACAGAATCAAGGTTGGACGATTGATTGCCTCAATTGAAGTACTGCCAGGCACCATCAAAAAGTAAGCATGCATTAGAAGCAAAGAGAGAAAGTGAAATGCTAGAGTCTCCCATATTGCTTCATCTTTAAAAAATAAAACCACATTTTGAAAAACTCCAAATTTCAAAGAAAGAAAAAATTACATTTTACTGAATTTTTGTGTGGAAAGTAAATAAAAAATGTCATTTGTGTATTTGTTTAATGTGTGCTTCTTTTCGTATTTGTGTGAATTGTTAAGTTCATAGAAATTGCGTAGGCCAGTGACCTTGACTTCCATTAGTGATTCAGTGGGGGGGGGGGGATCCACATAGGTCAACTGGTTAAGAACGGCTGCTATTCAGGAAATATGCATTTGTGCATAGTGATATACATGATGTAACTTGTCAAATTAATATATTGTTTACATTTTTTTTACTAACAATCTATTGTTTTAAAGAAATCTTTCTTCACACACATTTTGAAAGTATTGGATTTGTTTGGGTCACTCAATCCTACTTTCTGCACATTGTACGCTGGGTCATTTGGAGCATAAGGTAGGTGCAGAGATCAGTACATCACATATCAACATTGGTGAGTGCCCCAAATGTTACTACTTTGTCGTTGGTACCAAAATTTGAATTGTCTGTCCATAATCACTCGTTTCAGACTTGCCTGGATGCCCTCACTTTTTCCAAGTGCAAGATATGCACTTTATAGCACACTTAACTGAATTGCTCTGCTTCAAACATTGGATAATCAGCCCTGTCTGTTTCAAGTGAGTAAGCTATTGTCGTGCAGTACCTTGTGAGGATGAGGTTTGAAAATATGAAGAAGAGAGACACCATGAGGGAGTGAACAAGAGGAAACTGGAAATAAGAAGCTGGTACTCATAAATGTGTTTTCTTGCTAAAGAAATTACACTTGTAGGGTATAAATTTAGGTATAACTAAGGGCCCGATTTAGATCTCGGCAGACAGGTTACCCGGTCACAATGGTGACGGATATCCCTCCCACCGAAATATAAATCCCATAGGATATAATGGGATTTATATTTCAGCGGACGGGATATTCGTCACCATTGTGACGGAGTAACCCATCCGCCAAGATCTAAATCCGGCCCTAAGTCTCCTATTGAGCGTGTTCAGGGCAGAGACATTGCAAAAAAAGATGAACACCTACAAACTTTTAATTTTATTTTAACCTCAAACAATATGCAGGTGATTTCCAACCCTGACGTTTGTAAATTTGATACTGTCAAAGGTGACAGTAAATCTGTTTTCAGGGTGTGAAAGAAAAGGGAACAGACTCAAAGTTACTATAGGTATAAGGGAATGGGTTTCTCAACGAGAAACAAAAAATGTATCAAGTGCAAATGAACTGATTAGTTATGTTTGTGCATCCATATACAGACTAACTTAGGACTTGATTACGACCTTATCGGTCTCACTGCCAGCCTGCAGCGGACGGGAGCAGCCCAACAAGCCAGCGGCACCCCGATTGCCGCATTCTGAAATGACAGACGGGCTGGTGTTGGGACTCTGGCAGTTCCAAGGTGGCGGTAATCCTCAGCTCATAGAGAGAACCTGAATCGAATGCAGCTGCAGTTCAGGGCCACTTGCACATTGGGTGCACTGTGAACCATGCACCATATTGTGCATGGTACACAGTGCACACACAACAGTGTAAACAGAGGGGGGCACAACACATGCCCCCATGCACAGTCCCCAATTGGCAAAATTGCCCTGGGGTCCTTTCCCAGCCTGAAAAGGTTGGCAGAAAGGCAGGGAGTGATCAGCATAGCAGTGCCTGCCGCGGGATCCAAGATCCTGGCGCTGGCCTTTTTGCGGTCTGACTGCAATGCTCGTTATCTGGCGGTCGGACTGCCGAGGAGGCGGTGGTCCGACTGCCACCAACAGTACGGCGGTCTTAGGACCTGCCATACTAGGAATCAGCCCTTATTATTTAGATGCTTAATCCTTTCTTGTGTAAGTACACATCGAAACCTGCAACAGCTGCAGTTTCCTCAAATTGATTCAGGAACACACTATAAATTACAAGAATTTTGAAAATGTACTTCACACTTAGGAGAAAAATTCAGAGAGCACATGTTTTACTTTCTTAATGACTTGGGCCATAGTTCTTTGAATTTGCTTTAATGGGAGCAAGAAACTAACTGAAGAACTGCTTCCATATTTTCATCCACTAAATGATCCCGAGGGGCACTGATAGAGCGCGCAGGTCACCCGACTCCGATTACCATACTCACCTGGGCCCATAAACAACATATGATGAGATTTTAATCAGGTAACCTGTGCACTTACTCTAATCAGTGATTTTTAATTTTCATTTAGGACCTATACCATTGACTTACCAATCTTCGTCATCGGTACCTAGAGTCCTAAGGGATCAAAGGTGTTAGAATAATAGGTAAAATAAGAATATTTGCACAACTCGGGAAAGGTTTAAACTCTTTATCTAAATCTTTAAATGTCATAATCCAAGCATTGAATAATAGAACATTTTCAATTATGAAAATAACGATTAGAATGAAAATATGCAGAGATTTTATAAAGCAGCCTTTACGCATTTGACAAGAGGGTGGGAAGAGAGAAGGAAACAATACCATGACATACCCACATTGAATATTTACCTAGAATGGTGTGAAGAACTAACCCTGGCCATGGGTCAGTTTAAATGACAGAACCCCAAAAGTGCAGGTACCATAAAGGCAAGCAGGTGCAGATCAGAATCAGGACAGGTAAAGCCAAATTGGATCAGGACAGGACCACCACATGCTAAGACCGGCACCCGCAGTTAACGTTGCAACACCTGGTAAAAGTTATCGATTTCTCCGACAAAGTGCTTCGCCAGCACTTCAGCTCTCAAACCCCGATCTGGGTTTCGTACCTTCTGACAGAGGGATCCGCAAGCACCTCTGCTCCCGATCACCTATTGAGTGCATTGGGTCAGTAACAGGTCAGCTATTCAGACAAGTCGGACAAATTAACGAACTAATCCTACCCTAGTTATACTATTTTCCAGGTCAGTGTACCACCCCCAATGTTGCAAGTGTAAGGATCCCCAATTTTGATTGGACAAAAGAATGAGGAGAGGTCATCACACCATACCAAAATGAAACTTTTAGAATGAATATTAATGTTTGCGTTCCCGCCCATCAATTTATTTTCCCATGTATGTTTTATTCCACCCAGCAATGAATGTTCCAATATTGGTTACATTTTAGTTCCTATTTTAGATCAGCTTCCTTCACAGGGGTCAGGAGTTGAAATTTCCAGGCGCATATTTGTCAAGACTGTCCCTGGCACTCATTCAATGCCATGAGTCAATGGTTTTAAGACTCTGGTGCGCAGGCTCAAAGGTTTCTATATGGAGTGCAGTGGGTTTCAAAATGGAGTATCGGGTACATTTCAGGCTCAGAAGCGTGATTACATGAAATAATAGAAAAGAAACAATTTTAGAACAAGACTAAATGAATGCACTGTATACCACTTATCTCTACTCTATTCCCATTACTTTATATTAAACTATTGCGTTAGTGTTAAGCAGAACGAACCGCTTAGCAAAAGAAGCAGTGCAAGTTTCATGCATGCTGTAACACAGAGCAGCCATCTTAGTTCTAGTGCGCAGAAGCGAAAGTTTCCCTCCAAGCCGAGAAAGACATCATGTCACATGAGATTGACAGAGATTGACAGACGCATGCGCAGTAGGACAATCCGCGTAGCAGCGGCCATGATAATGCAAGCGGATTATGGTTAGTAGAGACACATAAGCAAGCTTCTTCTAGATACCTAACATGTCGTGAAATGCAATATTAATAAGACAAACATCTTGGTTAGCGCATTAACGTTATGTCGAGAGGACTGAATTCAAGCAAGTCGCGTTATGTGCAAATCCTTGCTCCATCACACTAATACTGTGTACTGTGTCATATAGCAGAGCTATCAGAGAAATGCAGCAGTGTTGGGTGACAAGCTCTAGCCATGGAAACTGAGAAGTGGAACTATTGGTGCATTCTCCTCAAGACAGTGGGTCTGACTGAATACTTCAAAAATATTTGCACACTATGCAAACTTTGATTGCAATAGAAGCCAGGAACTAGAAGCCTGGGAAGCCCCCACGCAGTTCTACATATCCAGACACTTACCCCACATCCGTGTCACTGGAAACATTTGTTGGACTCTCACAATAGCTAAGGTACTGGTGACATCAGATTTCGTCTGGCATGCAGTTAGGAATGCCAGATGTTTTTGAAGGGTCAGGAGTGCAATAGAATATATAACATCCATTACCTGGTATCAGCTATGTTTATGCCATGTAATTAGTAAGCAGGACATCTTTTCTTTAAAATCTATAAATAAATGTTAAAGCACGAGGGCGGGCCTTGAAAAACTGCTGTACCTGAGAAACAATGACCCCATCTCCCACACAACCCCTTTCTCGCAAGCCTCTGTGCAGTTGTTACAGTCAAATCATCTAGTGCAAATGCTTCAATCAATCAATCAGGGGTTTGTTGAGCGCACTACTCACCCGTGAGGGTCTCAAGGCACTGGGTGGGGCAGCTCTGGTTCAGTCAAAGAGCCAGGTCTTAAAGTCCTTCCTGAACGTGTGCAGGTTTGGGGAGCGTCTGATGTCCACAGGGAGCTTGTTCCAGGTCTTGGCTGCGATATGGGAGAAGGCTCTCCCGCCTGTTCTGTTTCTGCGGATGGGGGGACTTCTGCCAGGGTGAGGTCGGCAAAGCGGAGGTTTCTCTTGGGTACATGGAAGGTTAATCTCTTTTTGAGGTATTTGGGTCCGATGTTGTTGAGTGATTTGTAGGCGTGGGTGAGGAGTTTGAAGGTGACCCTTTTCTTGACGGGGAGCCAGCGGAGGTCTTGTAGGTGTTGGGTCATGCGTTTGTGACGTAGTGTCCCGAGGATGAGTCTGGCTGCGGTGTTCTGGATGTTTTGGAGTTTGTGTAGAAGGGTCCTGTTGATACCGGCGAATGTGGAGTTGCCGTAGTCGATTGTGCTGATCTTGAGTGCATGGGTGACGGTGTATCTGCAGTCGGGTGGATCCATTTGAAGATCTTTCAGAGGATGCGCAGGCAGTTGAAACTGGTGCAGGCGACAGCGTTGATCTGGCGGTTCATGGAGAGGGAGGATTCGAGGATGGTGCCGAGGTTCCGTGCATGGTTCGTGGGGGTGGGCGGGCTCCCAAGGACGGCGGGCCACCAGGTGTGGTCCCAAGCAGAGGTGCAGGGTCTAAGGATGAGGACCTTGGTCTTCTCAGAGTTGAGCTTCAAACAGATGTCTATCATCCAGGCTGCCACGTTCTTCATTCCTTCCTGGAAACAGAGTCTGGTGTCTATGGGTTCTTCGTGAGTGAGAGGATGAGCTGGGTGTCGTCTGTGTAGGATACAATGCTGAGCCCATGCTGTCTGACGATGGCGGCGAGGGGGGCCATGTAGATGTTGAAGAACGTGGGGCTGAGTGATGATCCTTGGGGCACTCAGCAATTGCAAAATGATTGGTAAGTGAACTAGTTACCCTAGGTTTGCCTAGTGTACAGCAGGACTGATTGTTTTGAGCTTTCAATGTCAGCAGTTCATGAGTCAAATGCTAGAGTTTATTACTCAAATGCTTTGTTTAAAATATGAAATGCAGACTGTATGAAGAGTAAAACAAAAGGACATCAGAACATTAGACTGGTGAACAGCAACTCTCTGAATAGCTAGCATATTATGTTTAAGAAACCATTTTAAATCTACACAACTTTTGCACAGAGGAAGTACCCAATCTAGGGCATGTTCAAAATGTCATTATACAGGTGCAATTTAGCGTAATTTATGGCATTTTGCGTTAAGCTTGTTATACAACAATTCTTGAAATTACACTATTATGCCATTCTGTATCATTTCAAGTCGATTAGGTAAAAGTCCTATTGTGAGAGCACGGGAACCATGAGAACAAACAGAGCGTGAGCGGCTGTTGCTTGCGGCACTTCTGTTTTTAAGATATTTTTCTAGCATGAAATGCGTCGTTGTGTCCAAAATGGATGTGAGGACACATATCACATAAAAATATAGTGCTAAAAGCTGAGTTTGCATTTTTCATAATTCTGCCAATTTTTTCTAAAATTGCTCATGGTTACGTAAAAGGAAATGACACACACCTCTAGTATTCATTATATGGGGGCATGGCCAAGATGGCGGCATGAAAAGACAGTGTTCCTCCGCTCCCTCCCGTCGTCGCCTGAAAACAGCACCTCCTGGAGTCCTGACATGGCTTTGAGAGCGGAATCTACCTGGGTTCGGCCCAGAGAAGTGCAGGGCACAGTTAGGCGGTCCGAGACCCCGTAATATTTTTACAACAGTTGTGGATTGTGACCGGGAGCAGCCGACGGCACAAGCCGGAACTAGGGAGAGGCCACACCAGCTGCGGGAGGCTTGGACTGACGTTGACAGCGAGACACCGTGGCAGTGTCCCTGAGCACTCCCCTTTGGTGAGGTGGAAGGAGACACTGCGGGGAGGGACCGAGCAAAGGCGCAAGCCTGAGACCGGTTTTGGCAGGCACTGATTATGCTGAGACGGCTACTGGCTCCCACACGGAGGTAAAGCAAGATGTGTGACGATACTGGGCCTGGTGTAGTAACGAAGCCAGGCCTGGGTGTGAGCAGCGACACGCTGTTGTACCGAGCACGGGAGGACAGACACACCTGTGGTGGCTTCGGCCCTCCTAGGGGCGGTGACCCGCTGTCACCCATTTCGGGAACCAATACACACGGCCACGTAGCGGCAGGATCGGGCGAGAGGCCTGCAGCATATCACCCTGATGGCAGCCATCGAGTTGTGACCCAGACCCGGGCCCTCCCCTTAGAACTGAATGACATCCACGGTCAGTGAGCAGAAGACTCCAGGTGGGCGTGAGCGCTGCCGCCATTAGAGGCGGCTGCTTAGAGTGTAGTCTTGCGGAAGCGGCCCGGCTAGGTCCGGGTGCAGTTTGTGGGTGCGCCGCATGGGTCCCCGCTTGACCCATGGCTCTGGCCTGACACAACAGAGGAACCCCACCACTCGCTCGCTACTAGCCCGCATTTCTTATCCGCAATTGGGCCTCCCTGCAGGGCACAGAGACACAGGGCCCTGAAATGCACATACAACTGGAACTTCGCTGTGGTGAGCCCCAGGCTGTTGCATGACAGCTCATTCCTACAGTCTGAGGTGAGGAGCAGTATAATAATACCCAGAAGTGCAGGACACTTGGGTCACGCACCACAGCAGATGCCCTCATAGGCATGCAGTAGAGGACACCCAGCGCTACGCATTAACTCGGAGCGAAGTGCACCCACTCAAACACGGCCCATTATGTATTGAGAACACTGCAGACTGAGTTGGGATCCTAAGCCCTCTGGAGGGCTGAGATTTGCGGCCCTTGATCTGTAAATAGAGGGGTCTACTGCCAAATCCCAACTTCCCCCAGAGGCCATCTTAGGAGTCGCCTCGCACTTCGGCCCCGGAGTGAAGCATTAATGGATCGCCCACTCCTGGGTGAGCCCACCCCTTTGCAGGCGGACGGCACCAGGCAGGAACCAGTGACACAGGCCTTCTCAAATCCCTTTTCATGACTCTCCGCGAGGACCCGCAGACAGTTAAGCGAGACCTCACATCCGAAATAAAGGACATCCGTAGAGATGTGGATGCAATAGGGAAACGCATTGCTGCATTGGAAGACAAGGGCAACAATAGAGACACTGAAATGACAGCCTTGCAACAAGAGGTCATCCACATTCATGATGAACAGGTGGACTTACCGACTCACCTCGAAGACCTAAAAAATAATTCCAGCAGACATACCATCCGGATCAAAGGGGTGCGAACCAATGAAGAAGCTGGAGACATTTTCAGCTACATGAAAGATCTCTTCAATCATATCCTAGGGAACCCACCCAGCACAGACCTTTATTATTATTATTATTATTATTGCATTTATAACGCGCAACAGCTACCCACAAAGGGTTTCCCGGTGCATACATGAACTAATTCTGTGGTTCTGCTGCAAATAAGACATGTTTTAGATGTTAAACAGCCAGGTCTTTAAGGCTTTCCTGAAGCTCATATAGCTAGTCTCGTTTCGTGCCGTAAATGACATAGAATTCCACAGCGTGGGTCCCAAAAAAGAAAAGGATTTGCCACCTACGCTTAACAATTTGATTTTGGGAATTACAAAGTTCTTTGCTGTGGCGGATCGAAGTGCACGGGAAGGACAATATGGACGCACCAGACTTTGAAGATATTTTGGGGCTCTTTTTGTGGAAATTTTGTGCATAAAGCAAAGTGATTTAAATTTAATCCGGTTCTCCACTTTTAGCCTGTGGAGATCTCGAATATACTTAGAGGTGGAGGTCATATTTGGAATTTTGCATAACAGTCTAGCTGCAGCATTTTGGACTGTCTGCAGCCTACGAATCGTTGCCTTCCTTGCCCCTAGATACAATACATTTCCGTAATCAAGCCTAGATGTAATTAATGCATTGATTACAGTTTTCTTGGTTGATTCTGGCAACATCCAGCAGATCTTCTTTAGCCATTTTAACAGGTAGCGGACGTTTTCACTGCTTGTTGATGCATGATGAGGGAATCATCAATAATAATACCTAAGTTTCGAGCCTGCAGTACGGGAACCGGAAGCAGGTCCATTTCCTGTGGCCAGTGTTGAGGGCCCCATAGCTCTCTGTCTCTACCCAGGATCATCACCTCGGTTTTTTCACCGTTTAATTTAAGAAAGTTTTCTTGCATCCATCTTGCGATTTCCACAAGTCCTCGTTTTAAAGTAGAAGGGTTTTCATTTTTCTCAGAGGAAAGCGAGAAGAGCAGCTGTGAATCGTCAGCATAAGAAAACATTTGTAGCCCAGTCTCTTCTACTACCTTTGCCAGTGGGCTCATGTACAGATTAAATAATAAAGGACTTAATATAGAGCCAATATAGAGGCTTGTGGTACTCCATGTTTAAATACCTGAGTGTCTGAACACGCCGAACGAGAATAAACTTGAAAGGTGCGTTTCTCCAGCAGTGACTTAATCCAGTTTAGCGCCGGGCCTCTAATACCTAATAAATATAGTGTCCTCATTAATACAGTATGTGATACCGTATCAAATGCGGCACTAAGGTCCAATAATACTAGTGCAACCGTTTCACCTTCATCCAGCATAGCACGAATATTCTCTGTTACTCCCAGCAGTGTAGTCTCCGTAGAGAAACCTGATCGAAAACCTGATTGCTGGGGGGGCAACAGATCCTGGGCTATAATAAATTCAGTTAAGGAACGATGTACATGCTTTTCTAGGATCTTGGAAAATATGGGTAGTAGGGGAAATTGGTCTAAAATTTAAGGGCAAATTAGGGTCGGCTCCGGCTTTCTTTAATAGTGGGTGGATCATGGCATGCTTCCATTCCTTTGGTACGATCTCCTCCTGAAGGGACAAATTTAGGAGGTCTGTAATAGTGTCCATTGGCTTCTTGTCAAGTGTTTTAAGCACTGAGCATGGTAATGGATCGTTAGATGAGCCAGATTTGATGGTACTAAGTAGCTCAATAACGGTGTCAGTGCTAAGTATAGGCCAATTCTCTAATAGACTACTAGGGACATGAGGGGGCAACCGATCGGTATTATTAGTAGATACCTCAGTTGAGCATTATATGAAGCAGTGTCTACCTGATAACGTTTGTTCTGGGCCTGTTCTATCCCTTGATACATTTTGTCCACTTTGTTAACAAAGAACGTGGCTAATAGATCACATTGCTGTTTATTTAGATCTGGTGGAATTTGTAATGTTTTCGAGCCAGCTAGTTCTTTCACCATTTTGAAAAGTGCTTTTGATCGATTAAGGGCCTCCGCAATAATACCTTAAAATAGACAGAGCACACACAGTGGGCCCACCCTGATCCGCCACCGGCGGACATCTTGGTCTGTGTACAAGACTTTTGCACGAAGGAGGAGATTCTTCCAAGGCCAGATCCTTGCACCCAATCACATTCTGGGATCAGACCCTGATCTTATATCAGAACCTTGCCGCGCTTACTCTGCAGAAACGCAAAGTCTTTCGACCTATCACTACACACCTCCATCAGCCGACATCTCATACTCCTGAGGTCACCTGTTTTGGCTCATCTTCCGTCTGGATGGCAAACTTCACCAACTATGCTCCCTCTCTGAAGCAAGCCAACTGCTGTGCGTTATTGTTCCTGAGGAGGATGACGGTAGCCACAGCCCAACCCCTGGCGCAGGGGACACACAACTGAGATGGCGGCAGCATGGACGCAGACGCCGACTGAAACAATCAGACCCAGCGGAAGTTCACGAAGGGGCAACAGGCAGTATTTGAAGCTCTTCCAGAGGCGCTGGCAAAGACACAAACTTCGTGAACATATCAGGGGCTGCCTGTGTCTTCTTCTCTTTGTACTGAGGTGGGCAGCGGGCGGGCAACCTTGGCCACACTATGGTCCCCGTAAAGACTTTCTACCGATCATCCCTGGATGACGGACTGTATTATGAACTCTTGCTCTTTATGTATAAGTTTGTTATGTTAGTTTATGAAGGGTTTTCTGTTATTGAGGCCTCTATTCACTGCTTACTGGCACACATGGGCCTAGTGATACCATATTGGGCCCACTTCGCACTTGCATGCTAGCTCGAACGTACAGGCCTGGTCCTGGGACCCTTGCTCCTAGACCTCTAGATGTCCCTCACTAACCTCAAGATACTCATGTTAAATGTGAGAGGTCTCAATGATCCAATCAAGCGCAGGGCGATCCTTTCATAACTAGAGAGTACCTGAGCAGACATTTGCTTATTACAGGAGATGCACCTGCTCTCGAAAGACTGCCACAGGCTCAAATTCCGTCCCCCAGACAATTTTATTTGTCTGGTCCTTCAAAGACGGCAGCGGTGGCGATCTTGGTTTCCCGGCCCTTTCAAGGGAAGGTAGTACAGAAAGTGGCCAAAATCAGGGGTAGACTGCTATCTTATCAGTTCACAATCGGAGGGCACAAGCTAGTAATTGAGTCTCTGTATGCACTAAATGAGGGTCAAGAAAGATTTCATCACAAGGCTCTGACCGAGGCCACTGCCACAGTTGAGCGCAAGATACTCCTGGGGGGCGATCTTAATTTAGCATTTGATAATGCTCTCGACAGGTCGGCACAACGCTTCAGCCAGTTCGGCGCGCTCTCCTCAGCAGGGTTGACCAGATTAGAGGAACTAGGCTTGGTGGACCTCTGGAGGTGCCACCACCCTCATCTTACAGAATATTTCTACTAGTCTAGCACCCATAAAACATACACAAGACTCGATTACCTGCTAGGCTCTGTGGCTTTCCGCGGCACCATGTCAGATGCCTAGCATCGCAGTCTAATCATGCTCCTGTTGTGGTCACACTAACCCTACCGCCTATCCAACGGCCCATGCGATAGTGGCGGCTTAGGGATACACTTTTTCAGCACGCAGACGTCGTCAGACTGGTACAGCGCGCCATTGATGATTATCTATCACAAAATGGCAACCCCGACACACTTAAGTCCACCCAATTAGAAGCACTCAAAGCTGTAATCAGGGACAAATTTATTGCCATCTCAACAGCAGACAATGTGGAGCGCAGGCGAAAGAGGGACGACCACATGCAGAAAAGAAGGGAATTAGAACAAATCCACCAACGAACGGCACCTAGAATTTGGCGCCAATTGACGGCAGCTCGAGCACAATTAGTGGTCATAGACCAAGACAGAGCGGAATCTGCAGTGTTGCGCCTGCGCCACTCGTTTTTTGTCCGGGGGACAAGTGTGGGTGCCTGTTAGCTCACAAAGTGACTAGAGAGTTACAAGGGTCCAGAAGATTCGAGACCAGACAGGGAAACTAGTCACAGACGATGCAGCTATAGCTGGGACATTTTGGGACTTTTATGCCCAACTTTACATGGGGCAGACTGTGGAATTTTAGTTCGTGAACTGAACATCATCTGCGCCATCTTGCCCATTCCTCAGACTCACGTATGAACATACACGACAGCCATTTTAGGTACCATGGTCTCCCTGTTCACGATCGATCATCAGCGCACTTCCCTGACCCTGCAAGCATCCCCCATGCACCCTCGCTGCCCCCGCTCTCACATGCACAAGTCATGAACCCTCCCCTTCCGCATGACTCTGTCTCTGGGAATCACACCCCGCACCTGACCAACACCTCCTTTCCTTCCATGAATACCCTCTTTTGATAAACCCTTCCTCTACGCTCGATTGTCCACACCGATCCTTCCATTCATGAATATCTCTCCTTTGATGACCCCTTCCTCTGAGCCCGATTGTCTGCACGGACCGCTGGTCATCCCTTAGCCTGAGGATACAGTTTATTGCCCACTACTGTATGCACTCGCCCCTCTTCAAAGGAGCTACTATTGATCATGACCTCCCCACCCCCTGAGATTCGATCAGGCGCACACATTCCAAAGGAATCAGCGGAACACTCAGCTGCGTGATAGCCCCCTCCTATTGTATGGGGGGGTGAGGACCTCTACTGTAGCCACGTGTTGGAATGAGCCGGAACTGGGGGGTACCGGGGATGTCTTTTTTTCATTACTTCACAATGTCTTTATTGTAATGAAGAGCGGTCACATGTCGTAAACCAGTGTATAAAAGGCCAGGCCTCAGAGAGGCTGTTAGAGAACACCTCGAGACGATACCTTGTTGTCCGATCTGATGTGTTCTGCTCCGTCGGAATAAAACTTGTTTCCTGTCTTCCTGTCTCCAGCGCCTGCCTCTTTATTTGATAAACTTCGTATGGTATTAGAGGCGTTTAACGCCGGGCAAAATTACTTAAGAAACATCGACTAAATCGCCTGACCATTTTTCTGATTTTCCTCAATTGGCGTCCCAAGCGTGGGGCCCATCAGCGACACGTGGATCCAGTGGGAGAGGTCCCGACGACAGAGTGAACGACTGCAACGATCGGGAGAGCTCCTGTCCGATAGACCCTCGTCTGACAGCCGATCATCCGAACTTCACTGGTTCCGAGCAGACCTCTCCCGAGTGATCTACGGTCCTGACTGGGAACCATCAGGAGTGCCGCGGTAGCAACAGAGAGTAGAGGACGATCGGGCGCTGGAAGCGGAAGACGAGAAACTGTCCATGCGGTCCGGGAAAGGTCGTGACACACGACGAATTGCGAATTGATTAATTGTTTGATTGATTGAAATACTAGTATTTGCTTTGTCGCTCTTTGAGATATTCGCTGCCTGCAAACGGGGAGGAATAGGAATATTCTATCTCCCTTTGCGGATAGTGAAGGGTAGGTAACGCGGACTTTTGTCCCCCATTGTAATCTGCCGTACCTATTTTTCTCCCCACTGATTGATTGTCCGAACATAGATTGTTTTGGAGTATAGTTCTTTTGAGGTTCTCTGCTTGCAAATAACGTAGAATAGCAATATTCTGTCTAGTCTTTGCAAATAGTGAAAGATAGGTAGTGCGGACCTTTGTCCCCCGTTGTAATCTGTCATGCCTGTCTTCTCCCCACTGATGGGTAGTTGGTACAACCCGGACCGCTTATTAGAGATGAACCATCCAGCTCCATTGGAAGGCACCCCTAATAAGGACATGTTCACTAAACAAGGACTAGTCGCTATAGCTTATAGTAAGTTATGGCATAAATATACAAAAAAGGACCCCGAAAGTCAGTGGCCACTGATAGGTTCCTTTGATGATCATAAAATAAAAACGTTAGAAGCAGCTGTTAGAACAAATAAGGCAACGCCCACCATGCTCGATAGTATCGGCATGTGGCGCAAAGAAGCAGAGCAACGAAGGAAAAGAGAAGAAGCAAAAATAGGGAAAGAGTTACGAAAGGCAGCCCACCTGGCCGCTAAGGAACTAGATGAAGAAATAAGAAGGAGAGAGGAAGTTAGACAAACGCAAGAATCAGGGTCGGCAGGCCAATGCCCTGTTAGGACCCCCTCTACGCTCTACCCGGAGATGCCCTCCAAACAACGGGCAAACGACGAGTTACTGCTAGGTCCTCCGATTATCTACATGCCCCCTCCTTATGCCCCCTGCCAGCCTCTAGCACAGCACCTACCAGTTCTGAGTGCGGGCGAGGGTGACCCTAGCGCTAGTGCCCCGGCTCTTACGGCCTTCGCACCGGCCACATTGGTAACAACATCAGATGAACTCGAGACTAGCAAGCAGCCAACAGCTAGACCAACTAGGTTGAGCAAAGACGAGCGGGATGGGATTGACAAGATAGCAAAGACACTGGTAGAACGGAAGGAGAGCGAAGAATATACGATGGATATGCACAATTCACATGCCGGTAGCCACAGACGGCATTTAATTTTACGGTTCAGCTACCACACCCTGAACGCATATGAGGATAGGTATCAAAATAAGGGTCCTGCTAAGCTGACGGCTCTATATAGAAAGGTCGATGTTGGAGATGGGACTGAGCGCGATGTGACGGACCTCTTCATGCAAACGCTTGAAGTCTTCCGCCACCTCACGGAACAGAAACCAGAGATTAAGATCACAGTCCCTGAAACAGCTGAGTCCCCATTAGAAGTAGCCAACACTATGATGCCTATCAGAGAAGCCGCCCCCTACTGGGTTCCCCCAAGAGGTCAGGGAACAAACGACGATATCAACCACGCAGATGCAAAAGGGAGGGTTGTGTACAATTGGGTTTACCAACCATGGGATCGACAAGATATTTTAACCTTTAGGCAAACCCTGCCTGATTTAAGGAAGAACCCGACAGCATTTTACACCGAATTAGGCACAGCTTTGGGCTCAACGATAATGACTCTAGCAGACATTGATTTGTTTTTCGGGTTATGTCTGCCGGCTGACGTGTGGAAGCAAATCCGGAAAGCCGATCACACAGATCTGTTCGGACATACCTGGAATCAACTCAGTGAGCTAGATAGACGACGAGAGCCCGGAAGGAAACCGATAAAAGACATACTGGAACTTCCAGACAAAATAGTTCAGAAGCTAAAAACCTTGATCCCAGAGAAAAAGATAGATTGGTCAATAGTCACGGCTTGCCGTCAGAAACCCCAGGAAGACGTATCAGAATACTTCTCCCGATTTGAAACGGTGTTCTCCGACTACAGTGGCCAAGACATGACCACCGCAACCGGACAACACCTATTTGTGCAAAACTACGTAAAGGGTCTGTCACGAGAGGTTTCCCAAAAGTTACAAACGAGCGAGAGTAGTTGGGGGGCCTCCAAACCCGCCGCTATCCTCCAAATGGCTCAGTACTACGAACACCAAAAGAATGAGAATGATAGGGCAATCGAGAGAAAGAAGAAAGATTTGAAAGAAAGGGTGATGATAGCCCAGATACAAGGGGTGGCAGTCGGGAAAGAACTACACAGGGGGAGCTACCAATCAATCGCCCCTAGAAATCCACCCCCAAAGGACCGCACACTTACTCCCTACTCTGGACGTAGGGACATAGAAGATAATCAGTGTGCATTTTGCAAAGGATTCGGGCATTGGAAGTCTCAATGTCCGGTTCTTCTGGAACTAATTAAAAATAAAGAAACGAGGGACATGACGAATGGCCCCAGGACTAGAGGGCAGGGGCGGGGGTACACAAACGACACCAACAGCGACAGACCAGGAAGATCAAACACATTTGACCGTCCCCGACAGAACCAGTACCAACTATCTGACAGTGAGAACACTCCCGACTTCGCATAGGACTGCCAGGGGCAAGGGAGGGATCCAGTCGAGCTCTGTGTTGACCAGCAAGGTCCTTACGTCACCGCTAAGGTCCTGGGTACAAAGTCTCCATTCTTGGTAGACACTGGAGCGACACATAGTGTATTATCAAAGCGACTGATTCCAAGGGCACCCTTGTCTGGCTCACACGTTACATCGATAGGTTTCGATGGAACGCCCTCCACTAATCCCCTGTCTGTACCTATCTCCTTTGACCTAGGAAACAACCCCACTGACACAACATTTCTGCTCTCCTCCAACTCCCCTGACGCCATTATGGGTATTGATTTACTAAAACATTTCCGAGCTACTATTAGGTGTACCCCAGATGGAGTCCGAGTCATCCTGTACGACAACCCGAGCATGTCCAGATCCCGCCCCGCACGACATATGTACTCTATAACTGATGCTGACCCATCCTTGCTCGACACCCTACCCCTGTACCTATGGGCCAGAAACGACTCGGATGTAGGACGTATGATGATCGACCCTGTGCACATAACTGTTCGACCAGACGCAATACTCCCGAAACTCCCACAGTACCGGATATCGCCGAAGGCGAGAAGGCATTGGTAGCGATTATTCAGTCCCTGGTAGATGCAGGAGTGGTAGAGGAAGTGGTTAGTAATGTCTGCAACAGCCCTATCCTACCCATTGTTAAGAAGCAAGGTGAGGGAGATGAGAAAGCGTACCGCTTCATCATCGACCTGCGAGAAGTCAACAAAGTGGTGGTGCCACAGTACCCCGTAGTCTCAGACATCACCACCATTCTGACCCTCATCCCATCCACTGCCACCACCTTCACCGTTATTGATCTCAAGAATGCATTTTTCTCTATCCCCATCCATCCAGACAGCCGTTATCTCTTCGGCTTCACCTTAAAAAACCGTTCGTACCGATTTTGTAGAGCTCCCCAGGGCTACACTGAAAGTCCCAGCATTTACAGCCAGGCCCTCAAAAGACAGCTGGACGCCGTCCAGCTACCAGATGGAGTGGTGTTGATCCAATATGGTGATGATATCCTTTTGGCGGCCGACACCACTCCACTTGCAATCACGGCCACTATCCAACTCTTGCACTTTCTTGCGGAGAATGGCCACAAAGTCTCCAAAAAGAAACTGCAGTTCTGCCAGCCTCAAGTGACATACCTAGGCCATCTCCTGTCCAAAGAAGGGAGGAAACTTACGCCCGACCGAATCCAAACCATCCTAGACACCCCCATCCCAAAAACACAGAAGCAAGTCCGTTCATTGGTGGGCCTTACCTCTTTTTGCCGACAATGGTTACCAAATTTCAGTCTCATTATAAAGCCCCTACTTTCCCTGTTGGCCAAAGATGTTCCCTTCCCACTCCCTTGGACCCCCGAATGCCAAGCGTCCTTTAAGGAGTTGCGGGATGCCCTTTGCTCGGCACCCGTCCTAGGAACACCAGATTACTCCAAGCCCTTCTCCCTCTTCACTCACGAAAGGGAGGGATGCGCATTGTCTGTTCTAACTCAGCCCATCGGCTCCAAACAACGCCCTTGTGCCTACTTCTCTGCCACTCTTGACCCAGTCGCCAGAGCTTTACCTGCCTGCCTTCGAGCAGTAGCCGCCGCTGCTGTCTCTATCCGTCAGAGTGAGGGAATTGTACTTTCGAACTCTCTCACGGTGTTAGTACCCCACGCAGTTGACACCCTTTTGAACCAGACCAAGACCCAACACCTGACTAGTGCACGACTGACGGGGTACGAATTGACTCTACTTGCACCCCACATCACTCTGAAGAGATGCACAACTTTGAATCCTGCTACACTGTTGCCCTTGCCTGAAAATGACCCCGATGTGCCCCCTATACACGACTGTGTGACCCTCACGGACGAACAGACCAGGAGTAGAATTGACCTCCGAGACATTGCTTTTACAGACCCTGATGGAGAATTATGGGTAGACGGCTCTTGTATCAAACTCCCAGACGGCACCACCTCAGCTGCCTATGCGGTGACGACAGCCCGAACAGTAGTTGAAACAGCCCGCATCACGCAACGATCCGCACAGGCGGCAGAGCTAATTGCCCTCACACGAGCATGTATCATAGCAGCAGGAACCACGGCGAACATTTACACGGACAGCCAGTATGCTTTCGGGGTGGTTCATCATTTTGGGCTCTTGTGGAGGGAAAGGGGATTCCTGACGTCCCACGGCACGCCCATCCTTCACGGAGATCTAGTCTCCGCCCTGATTGAAGCAGTTCTCCTCCCCAAACGATTAGCAGTGATCAAATGCCAGGCACACAAGAAGGTGATGGACTTAGTTGGACAGGGAAACGCACTGGCCGACATCACTGCCCGAACCACAGCTGAGAATAGGACGACGACACGCATATATGTGACCAGGTCACAAGCAGAAAAATGGACTGACGCTAGGGAAACGATTAGGGACATCCAGTCGGCCAGCACACCTCACGAACTGACTGAGTGGGCACGGGTGGGTCTAAAGGACGATGAAGGCTGCTGGCGGACAAAAGACACAAACAAATGGTTGCTGCCTGACTCATACTTGATTCCCCTACTGACTATGGCACACTCCCCTGCACACATAGGTTCTGCCCCCATGATTGAACTCATTTCCAAAGTCTGGCACAACAACAAAATCCCCGACTCAGCCAAACGCCTGGTCCAGCAGTGCCTTATCTGCCTACAACACAACCCCGGGAAAGGAACTGTGGTACCCCGGGGAGGGTTTGGGATCCCCGACCACCCCTTTGAGGTCCTCCAGATGGATTACATCCAGCTGGAGAGATGCCAAGGCTTGAAGTACGTATTAGTCATTGTATGCGCCTTCAGCAAATGGGTGGAAGCCTATCCAACCCGTGATAACACTGCCATGACTACTGCCAAAGTACTACTGAAAGAGTTTTTCCTTCGCTATGGCCTTTGTCGAATTTTATGGAGCGACAATGGCCCCCACTTCATAGCTGAAGTTATCCAACTAATCTTGAAGGGGCTGGGGGTAAAGCAGAGGTTTCATGCGGTCTTCCACCCCCAATCCGCTGGCCTAGTTGAGCGACACAATGCTACACTGAAACTGAAACTGTCAAAAATAATGGCCACCACAGGACTTAAGTGGCCAGATGCCCTCCCACTGGCATTGCTATCGATGCGCTCCACTCCCACTAAGCACCACTTGACCCCCTACGAGGTTGTGTTTGGGCGACCAATGAACCTCTGGACTGCCCCCAAACCGACCTCCATTCACGACGTCCCCGACGTCCTGCTGTCAGATTATTTATACAAATTAACTAAAACGTTGTCTGTCATTCATCAACAGGTGCAGCAGGCCATCCCCGATGCTTCCAGGGGTCCCGGTCACGATATCCAACCGGGAGATTATGTTTTAGTCCGGAATTTTCAACGGGCAAAGAGTCTGGAACCCCGGTGGACGGGCCCCTGGCAAGTACTGATCACCACTCGGACGGCTCTTCGAGTAGAGGGGAAAAGGCACTGGCTGCACGCACACCACTGCAAGAAGGTCTCCTCGACCCTGGCCACGACAGAAAACGTCGACACCCAAGAAGAGCTCCTGAACAAAGACCGGCCATCACTGAACTGCTATCCTGATACCGAGGCACTTGAACTTGCAAAATTCTCTGATCCCACTGTGCCATCCCGGGAAGGGTATTTCCTGCGTCAAAAAGGAGGGAGCTTCGGCTAAGTAGACCACGGACTAAGTTAAAATCTCAGAACGGTGGCCTAAAACAACCAAGGGTTACCCGGAGAGAAGCTAAACAAAGTCTGTGGTTCTGCCCATTACCGAGCACCTTGAAGATGATGGAAGCGCCAGATAAGAAGATGATGGAAGCGCCAGATAAAAAGATGATGGAAGCAACCGGAAATACCCACTACAGGAACCCAAAGGCTGACAATTTGCACAAATCAAAGACAATCGCCTTCTTCATTCTCTTCCTCCTTTGCCTCCTCCTCATGACTTCCTTCTGGATCTTGGAGGAAAGCACACCCGCTCATCAGAAATTGCCGACCACTGCACAGCCAACCACCATGAAAGAGCATCACCTGATCTCCCTTTCGCCTCAGCTCCGAGAAAGGCGTAAGGAGTTCTGGAACAATTCCTTCGTGCAACTATTGCACCAGCACAACCTTGCTGCAAATGCCACGAACTGCTGGGTCTGCGGGTTGCATGCCACTGGACACTCCATCCCCTTCATCCCTTCTCCTTTCTCAGTTCACGGCTCCTGCCTCGCCTGGTTGATCCTCTTGCAGGAAAGCCACAAGGACAACGCCGCTTCTGGTCAAACAGTGTCACACTTCTACTATGGGTTCTGGCTGAACAAAACAGGAAGGACGTCTGCCCCCTTTTGTCCTGTGACCTCAGGTTCCGCCTTCCATATGAACATCCCTGCCAAAGAACGAGTTGAAATGCAAGTGCTCCACAATCCAGCTAGACCCACCTTCTCCTACCTGCGGAAGCGAACGGCTGCCACTCTGACTGTGGCCCTGTCTGTCATCAATGTCACAGGTCTCGTGTGCCTCGAAGGCCAGGGAACGCAGCTGGTGGGTCACAGTTCCTAACACATCACCAGAACATTGGTCTCAGTTGATCCCCCCTCCTTTGTTGCTTCGCCGAATATGTACTTTGTTTGTGGCATCAAAGCTTACACTTGGCTCCAGAAAGGTTGGAGGGGTACGTACTACATCGCCTTCATTCTTCCCCCCACGTATGTGGCCCCAGCCTACCATCACCGGCAAAAGCGCGCCGGAGACATTGGACAAGCCGACTCCACCGGAGCACAGTTCCTGGATGCGGTGAAGGGACTTGTTCCTCTGTGGGGCCAAATGGCAAATAGCCGCGCTATCCGACACCTGACTCAGGCAGTAGAAACAACCATTAACATCACGGCTGGCATCCTCGCTAACAACACGGCTGAGCTTCAGGCAGTCTGTCTGGTGGCTCTTCAAAACTGCCTTGTTCTAGATGTGGTTCTGGCCGACCGTGGAGGAGCATGCCGCATCATCGGCTCCAGATGTTGCACCTACGTGCCAGATAACTCGCCTTCAGTCTACAAAGCAATCGAACACCTCCACAGACTATCCTCAGAGGTTCACCAGGAGCAAGAAGGATGGTCGCTTGGAAGCTGGTTTTGGGACACTTTGAAGGACTGGGGATGGAGGTTGTTTACATTTTTACTGATACCAGTCGTGGTACTGTGTGGGTGTTGCTTAGGTATTCAATGTTTGCCACCTTTGTGTTCACTCATTTCTAACTGTATGTGCCCTAAGACTTTGGACTTTAGAACTAAGCACATGAGTCTCCTCTATGAGATAGAAATACGTGATCTTATGGGGATAGATCCGAATTGACAAGCTGGCGAGACATGTTAAAAGGGAGGACTGTGGAATTTTAGTTTGTGAACTGAACATCATCTGCGCCATCTTGCCCATTCCTCAGACTCACGTATGAACATACACGACAGCCATTTTAGGTACCATGGTCTCCCTGTTCACGATCGATCATCAGCGCACTTCCCTGACCCTGCAAGCATCCCCCATGCACCCTGGCTGCCCCCGCTCTCACATGCACAAGTCATGAACCCTCCCCTTCCGCATGACTCTGTCTCTGGGAATCACAACCCGCACCTGACCAACACCTCCTTTCCTTCCATGAATACCCTCTTTTGATAAACCCTTCCTCTACGCTCGATTGTCCACACCGATCCTTCCTTTCTTGAATATCTCTCCTTTGATGACCCCTTCCTCTGAGCCCGATTGTCTGCACGGACCGCTGGTCATCCCTTAGCCTGAGGATACAGTTTATTGCCCACTACTGTATGCACTCGCCCCTCTTCAAAGGAGCTATATTGATCATGACCTCCCCACCCCCTGAGATTCGATCAGGCGCACACATTCCAAAGGAATCAGCGGAACACTCAGCTGCGTGATAGCCCCCTCCTATTGTATGGGGGGTGAGGACCTCTACTGTAGCCACGTGTTGGAATGAGCCGGAACTGGGGGGTACCGGGGATGTCTTTTTTTCATTACTTCACAATGTCTTTATTGTAATGAAGAGCGGTCACATGTCGTAAACCAGTGTATAAAAGGCCAGGCCTCAGAGAGGCTGTTAGAGAACACCTCGAGACGATACCTTGTTGTCCGATCTGATGTGTTCTGCTCCGTCGGAATAAAACTTGTTTCCTGTCTTCCTGTCTCCAGCGCCTGCCTCTTTATTTGATAAACTTCGTATGGTATTAGAGGCGTTTAACGCCGGGCAAAATTACTTAAGAAACATCGACTAAATCGCCTGACCATTTTTCTGATTTTCCTCAAGAGGTTGGTGGATGCAGACATCGATGCATTCATGTCAGAGGCACACCTCACTACACTGACCCCAGAACAAGCCGAGCAATTAGAGGGGGGCATCCAGGTAGAAGAAGTCATAGCAGCCATATCACGATTTAAATTAGCAAAATCCCCCAGGCCAGATGGCTACTATGCTGCCTTTCATATCCAATTGTGTTCCACACTGGCACCACTGTTAACCAGGCTTTTTAATACCTTTGCGTTCCCAGGGGCGATTCCCAGGTCCATGCATGAGGCTGCAATAGTGGTTATTCCCAAACCAGAGATAGATAAAATTAGCTGTGGAGCATATCGCCCCATTTCACTCCTGAAACTATAGGCCTGAAACTATATACCGGGATCTTGGCGCGTAGATTAGCCACTTATATACCAGGACTAATCGACCCCGACCAGGCAGGATTTATCCCCCAAAGGCAGACCAGCAACACAAAAAGGGCCTTACATCTTATAGAGAAGGCTTCACGGATCCCTGAGGAATTCATGCTTCTCACCATTGACGCGGAAAAAGGCCTTTAACAGGGTTTATTGGCCCTACTTGGAACAGGCATTGATCCATGTCATCTTGGGAGAAGAAATGAGGACACAAGTTTTAAACTGCTATCACTCCCCCACAGCCTCGGTTAGAGTTAATGGACATACCTCAGCATAATTTCCCATAAGCAGAGGTACGAGGCAGGGGTGCCCTTTGTCACCCCTGCTCTTTGCACTGTACACAAAACCAATTGCTCAGAGAGTCAGAGACCACCCACATATCACCGGCATCCGGTTTGGGGGTGATGTCCATACCATACGTTTATACGTAGACAATGTCCTAGTAACCTTAGTGGACCCAGCAGTGACTCTGGGAGCTTTTCTGATGGAGCTTGACTCCTTCACGAAGGCTTCCGGTTCAAGGTCAATATTGATAAATAAGGCGCCCTCAACCTTTCCCTGTCACCATACGCACAGGCATGCCTCTAAAAACAGCATCCAATACAATGGACTGGGGACACCGTCCCATACCTGGGAATTCAATTGGCGACCACTCTGCAAACCACGGCGTTAGTTAATTACGCTAAACTACAAACTCAAATCCCCTCGGACTTGCAGCGGTGGAAGCACTACCCCATTGCCTGGCTAGAGAGGATAGCGGCTGTCAAAATGACTATCTTACCCAAAATCTAATACCTCTTTCAGACGCTTCCCCTACGACCTCCAACAGGTTGGCTAAGTCGAGTACAGTCAGAACTTTCCCTCTTTATTTGGCAGGGTACCACAAATGAAGAAACTCATAAGCACCCTCCCACCTACCGAAGGTGGCCTGGGGATTCTTGACATTCAACTCTATTACAAAGCTGCGCAGGTACGGCATTTAGTCGAATGGAATCGCACTGAGTCAGAGAAGCATTGGCTATTCCAGGACCGAGCTGTAGCGGGCCCATCACTCAGGAAGATCCCCTTTCTAAAGAAGCCGCATGGACCCCCCAACTTATATGCCTCCCACATTACACAAACTATCCTAACAACATGGGATCAGACTAATACTCTCTCAGGAGGTGAGTCTCATGGACTAGCGTAGGGAAAATTCAGTAGTGCGAGCCGATTTATGGGCGAGTTTTAGATGTACATGTTTTCCATCAGGATTTAAAAAAGCAGCCATACTTAGTGTGATACAATTTATTTCAAAGCGAGGTTCTTCTGCTTACTGTAGTGCAGGATAATGAAAGTATTGTAATCCCCTCATAATGTGGAGTGTAAGAACGGTACATAGTGCACTGTCATAACCTAGAAACAAAAAACATGCATACAAATAATATAAACATAACATAGGAGAGAAACTTAGCAAGCAAGGCAAGGTATTCAAATAAGTCATACATGAAAGAGAGCAAGCGCAAGAATACACTAAAAGTCTGGCAAATATCCACGGGAGGACAGCTAACGTATTGATCCTCGGGCAAGGACATGTATATCTCAGAGATGGCGGAGGGGGTAGATAGGTCTCACCAGGATATCACAGGTGTCAAAAGGTGAACAAAGGAGAGTAGAAGAAAAATCAACCATCATCTGTCAGATTTTCAGTTTAGATGGCATCTTCCTGATTGAACAGTTTATGTATAGTTCGTCATCGTTTCAGAGTTTGACAAGTTCTCTTTGGAGTGGCAGGTCATGGACAGGAGTGATCAGTATCAGGCTGAAGTTGGAGAAATGTCTAAGCCTTCTCCAGGGTAAATGCTATACAGCATCTGCCCTAAATCCTAAAAAGTAGATGCAGTGGAAAGTCCCAATGATAGGGAACTTTATTTTCTCATAAGAAGTCTATTGCTCGTTTAAACTCTTTTTGCTTCACCAGGTTAAAGTGGGTGCCCAAAGCTATTAGTCTTTCTGCTGCCAGCAAGGACGTCGAACAGCCTCTGGCACCAAGTCTAGCAATCAGGCTATGGGCAGTGTGATCCTCAGGTCATCTACGTTGAATGTTACAACCTCCACTGAGCCAAGTATATCTTTGGTGAGGCCACAATCCCTCAGCAGTTGAGCCCCTAACAACTCGCCTGAGGGCCATTCATCAGCAGCACTAGGCTCTGTTAAAAACACTTCTGCATGGCCTTACATCCTTACGGCAATCTTGAAGTTGGTATCCCAGTTACGTCCTCTGACTGGGTCCTCTCCTTGGTTATGACCCCCCATTTACAGTTTTTATGTTGCTGAAGTCACCCAGGGGATCAGTATTATGATCCTTGGAGATCTTTCTGTCTTGGATTTCAAGTGGGAGGGTCCAACCTCCTCAATTTCTTCCCATAGGTCACTGATGCCAAGCGCAGCAGAATCAGTCCGCCTGCTATCCTTTCGCAAGTCTAGCAGTGCTTTGGGGGGAGGCTGAGTGAGGGTACAGCTTTGTAGTGTTTACCAGGCTATTGATGGGGAATATCCTAATACACGCCTAGTTCCTGAATTGCCTACCTTTGCAGTAGTCCCTGTTTACTTTACTGCAATCAAGTCTGTAATGACGTGTCAGAGCATTATCAAGATGGCAAAAGTCTTCAGTCACACTAAATGTAGGCTCTGGGAAATGGGTGTGTGTGGGAGCAGTGTACTATGGTAATCCTACTGTTCTCCCACATCTAACACTTAAAGTTTGAAGAAGGCACTGTACCCATTAGAAACCTAAAGACAGAAGACTGGTAGGACAAAGCAGGGTTGTTCAGCAACCAGAAGAAGAAGAATTGTCCTAGCATCTTGCTTGCTCCCTTTGAAGGGCACCAAATATTTACATGTGTTCCAGACAGACCTGTCATGTAAGCCCAGGCAGGTAACTCCGCATCGCCAGTGGATTTTCCGGAGTTTTGCCTACTCTGCGCTCCATTGTGAACACGGAGCTTAGGCAAAACTCCGACTCAGTGGTGGAGCAGAGTTAGCCGGTCCCTCCACCCTCCCAAAGTAATTATAATGTTTAGAAAAGGGACTTACCTGCCGTGGCTGCCTTCTCCTTGCCATGGCCGCTCTGCTTCCTCGTCCTCTCCGTCCTTCTTCTTAGATAACCCCTACGTTGTATGTCTCACAACAATTCATTTTGCTGTCATTTTAACCCCCTCAGGTTATGTAGAAAGCAAGAAAAGTTATTGCTGCCAAAATTTAGAAACACCTCTAACACGTGAAATAAAAACCTAATGTACATGATATTAATCATAGACTCAAATAATAACCATATCCGGTCTACAGAAAAGTGTGACGGTCGTCCCCGACATTTAAACCATTTGGTGACTTTGTGCTGAAAAACTTCTTTCAAATGCCAGTGCAGTTCACACAAACGTTTCCTCCAATCAATAGCTCCTTGTCAATCCCCATAATGTTGCCAAAGTCAGCCAATTGAGGCCCGCTAGGATATTGCAGGGTGCACGGTCATGTCTGTTGTGCACAAAACGTGCTGTCTTTGATAAAAGAAGGAGATTTTAAAACACGTTAGGTGTCACGCTATTCCATTACTTACCAAAGCTGCTCTCTCCAAAGAAATTTGCTGGTCTTGATGAGTGCACTTCACCTGGGGTAAACCTTCTATAGTACATGAATATGGCCAGTCCGGCAGTGAAGTGCACCCCTCGTAAACAAAAGGCTTTACTCCATGGCAAGACCCATTTCGGACAGTGCTGGCCTTGATCATGAGCAGGAGATAGCCGCATGTGAACATTTCATGCTAGCTTGATCCATCAAATACCTCGTACACACACAGAAGATTCTAGAAGTGATACGACACTATATGACCCATAAAATCTTCATGTTCAATGGTACACTGTACAACAAGTCCTTTGGACCGCCATGGGGACTTGTTTTGCTCCCTGTCTAGCAAATCTCTTCCTAGGCTGATGGGAAGAGGAATTGTGCGAAGATAGCAACCTCACCAGTGATCTTGAGAGGGTTATTTTGTGGCTGAGGTATATTGATGACGGACTTATCTTCTGCTCAGCTACCTCAGCTACATACTTTGTTGAGAATCTCAACAGGAAAAATCACAATCTTGAGTTCACCCAAACCATCTCTCTTCAGTGATATTGAGTTTCTTTTTTTCTCTTTATTGTTCCTTTTTCATGTTGTTTTCAGGGTAAAACAGTTCTCTTTTATTTTCAACTACCGGGTAGCCAAAGAAAATTCTTCTCATAGTTCTTATTTGAAATTTCCTCAGCCAATGGGTAGCCAAAAGGTTATGCCAACACGTGTTTCGTCAGGTTTATATGCCAAACGACTTCATCAGGGCAAAGATAAATATATATTTTTAAAGTGAGCAATTCAATGGTAAGTGTAAGAGCCATACGCCCAGAAGAGGTCAAGTTCCTCGAAAGTGAGGTCGTCACTTCACATTAAAAATGAAGACCAGATGGACATGTCTGAGGTGCCTTAATCTGTGAGGGTATTAGCCACTGTGAATCCACAAATGCAGAGGAAGGGTTAGGAAATGGATTGTCCAGTAAGTTTAAGTTAAAATCACCTGTTAACAGTAAATGGTCTTTTGAATAAATTAACCTGATATCTGTTATTAGGAGCTCCAAAGCTATGCTGTTTTGCTCTTTTTCCTTGGCTGCTTGATGGATGTAAACATTTAGCAGTATTAAGCTGGTCACAGAGGGGATTTGGTTTCAGTTTTTAATTATGATGCATTAAAAGTTATGATGATTAGTTGGATAGATAGTTGGATAGAAAGAAGCATCTAGGGACCAGTGTAGTGAAAGGTAGATGGATAAGCCGCCCATGACATGGCCTTTAATAGATTTTCTGGTGGCTCAATTGAAAAATTCACAGTACTCTTTGAGCCAGGTTTCTTCTTCGCACCATGATTCCTGCATACATATAATATCAAGTGATGATGAAAAAGATTTTGTGTCTGGATCTGTTAAAATGTTTTCCAGCCTGGCCACATTCCAGGACAGTAGACTCATGAGTTTGGGCTCATTCTTCGTTTTTTGAGGTGACGGTGCATGCTTTTTATACGTAAGTCATTCTAACTGAGGACCTGCCAAAGTGGTGGCCAACCAGCCCCAATCCTCTTGCTGATAGTGGAGTGAATTTACAGAGTCTTCCTTCTTGAGCGTTAGTGGAGATGATCAAACCTTGTTTGAGATTGATCGCAATTGAATGATGAGAGCCAATTACGTTCCTAAGAAGTGTTGTAGGGTGTGGCATGTGTTGTTGCCACCTGCAGTGGTTTATATTATACACTGGATCGGGAGAATCTTGTTTTAGAAGTCGTTCTTGCTCTTGCTGAGAGAGAACACAAGGATATCGAACCTTTGAAGGTGATGTAATCAGAATCCCCCAATCCTCAAGGAGGGTACGATTTTTGTAGATGGTGTTGGCTGCTAATAAAGTGATCCAAGTCACTGCTGTTGCTTTTTTGTGGAGGAATAAGGTTGAGGGGATGAACTGTATACTCTCAATATAAGTGGAGTTTAACTTTCGAAATTTCAAGTGGGAAGCTAAAAGTTTAGCTATAATAGTCCTGTTCAGGATATCGTTTGGTCCTTGGGACATGTACTCTGGATATAAAATTGTTTTTTGGAGTGGCGGATGGTAATAAGGAGTTGTTTTGGGTAGGAGCCAATGTTACATTGGGCATGGATGTTTTTAAAGCTGCCTGTTGTACGCTTGTTGTCCCACTATTTTGTTGCTGACTTCAGTGTTGATGCAAGCTTTTGGGCTGTTGACGGATCTCATTTGAAAGTTGCCTCAGTTTTTCTCTGGAGGACTAATTCTGTTTAGTGCTTGGCTCGATTTGTTTCTCTGGGGGAAGGCAACCAGAGACTTTTTTCGTGATTAATCGCTAATGAGCTGGGGTTCCTGGGCCAAGGGGACTAAATGAGTGATGGGGGTTTGAGCTATAATCTCTGTGGAGTCCAATGGGTGATTCTTTACAGATACTTGAGGTGAGGATTTGGTCAAATGCACAATGGCGCCTTCACCATTCATGCCCAACAGAATCTCAAATGTATCTGGTATATGATTGGACTTCCTTCTTAAGGGGGAAAGAAGCTCTTTAGCTTGGCTGCGTGAGCTGCTGCCTTCGGAATGTTATCCTGTTTTTTAGTTTGTTTTCTTTGGCATTTTTTCTTTCACTTAGTTTGTTGATCGGCAGTGGGACTAAAGGCACTTCTAGTTCAATTTCTCACCATGCGTAATGATTTAGGTCCTGGGTTGCTTGTCGACTTACGTCAGAGGTTATTTGATGTTTCAATACGTGGTCATTAATTAGGGAGTTAGAGCATGGAGGTACAGGATGAACTTCTACTTTAAGCTCTATCGTATTCTTTTTGGGTCACATTAATTAAGGAAGCGATGTAGATATCGACCTTTGTCTAGGGGATGCTGGAAGGTAGTAGATTTTAGGTGTTGTGGGGAATTTAGGGCTCAGTCTAGTGGCCTTATGTTTGTAAATAAGTTTAACTTCCTGGAGTAGATCACTAACTATCGCTGGTAGAGCAAATAATGTGTCTAACAAGATCACACATACACAGTCTTGAGGATTTTTTTTGTTGACTTGCGATGATGTAGGAATGCCAGGATTTTGACAATTTGTTATCAAACTGCTGACTGTGGCGTTGAGTCGCTCAAAACGTGAATCAATGGAGGACGTGTACTGTGCTAAAGCTTCTAACAGAGAAAATGTAATGTCACATTTGTTTGATTGGTATTCCAGTGCTCTAACTGTGGATTCTAAGGTGCTTATCAGTTGTTGCCAGGTTCTTGAATCGAAAGATGGAATCGTGCTGCCATTTTGAATTGATGATTCTACTCGAAAGCCACTGATGAATGATAGTTTGTGTGAAAGTGAAGTTAAAGAAGCAGAGATTGGATCATTCTCAGGAAAGGATGGTGGCTCGGTGTCAGGCGGTCTTTGATTTACTAAACGATCTGTTGTTTGTTGAGAACAAATTCATTCAGTCAAACAGGGAGGATTGAGAAATTCATCTAATTTCCTTTGTGGAAATTATGAAATTATGAAAATGTCATGAAATTATACAAAATGACTTGTGATTACATTAACAAAATATGCATCTTTGCATCCATTTTGAACATGAGGATGCATTTGGCGCTAAAAATATAACACTATGGGGCATATGTATCAAGCCCTTTTCCCTTTCGCAACCGGGTGGATTCTCAGAATCGGCCTGTTTGCGAACGGGAAAAGGCCTTTTTGGATGTGTCATCCCAAAAGGGCATTGCAAACTAGAGAATTGCAAAATATGCAATTCTCTATTTTGCGATTGATTTAAGGAATCTTAAATTGTGATTCCTTAAATGCAATGTATGAAGCACAAAAAAGTGTGATTGGGCCTTAAGGAATCGCAAATTACCACCAACTTCAAGTTGGTGGTAATCTGCGATTTCTTTGAAAAAATTCACTTTTTTGCATTTTTCAAAGTGCCATGTGCCGCACATACATGCCTCTAGGGCATGTATGTGCACCACATGGGCACACATACATATTTCAGGGGTGCAACAGGGTGTCCTTTTGACACTCTGGCACCCTTGAAATTGCATTCTCAATTTGAGATTCTCTAATTGCGAATCGCAAATTGAAAATGTCTTCCCATTCCTTCCCATGGCCCTCCTAGCCCATAGGAATGAATGGGAAGGTATTCCTTAATTGCGATTCGCAATTTGCTAATCGCAATTAAGGAATGCTAAGGATTCGCAAAATATTTGCGAATTTTTTTATTACATTCCGTTTTGCGATTCTCAAATAGCAATTCTTTAAAAATTGCTATTTGAGAATCGCAATAATGCTATTTGATACATATGCCCCAAAATCACCTGTGATGTGGACAACAGTTGCTCGCATTTGATTTGTTCACTCTGTTCTTGTGTGCCACAACATGATTTTTACCAGGGCAAAATCTCACTTACGCACATGCCAAAATGGACTAATGTATGGCAGGTTGAAAATAGGTTTTACTTGTTTGTCTCCTGAGTTCAGCCTGATGGATTTCGAATAGGCAGAGTGTTATGCACAAACAAGCTATGACGTTCGCTTGGACGCAGTGTCTTGAGATGCTTGGTGAGTGCACACTCTTGGAAGGGAGCTATAAAAGGATGCAGTTTTAAGGGCAAAATCGGTATCCCAGGACTTGCTTGATTTTGTGTGCTTTATCTGTGAGCAAAGCATGTCTAGCTAGAAGCCACAAAAGGAAAGGTAGATAGAGGCTTGACCTCCAGATATTTACCGGGAAGCTGAGGATTAGCAAAATGAAAATGCACTTCACAGTGATTCAATCCCAAACCTTTTAGAGAGAATTTTGAATTTGTTTGGGCATTTTGAAAAGTCAATTTTCTTAGAATTGTATACAAATTGGCTCTTTTAGCTTATTCTGTGTTCACCGTTTAACACAAATAATTATGCACACCATTCGGGAGGAAAGCAAGGCCCAGAGGCAGAAACTATGGCTGCCTTTCTTTTAAGGAGAAATAATATACCTCGGCACGTGAGAAGAAAGTCCTGCTGCTGCAGAAACTAGGAGATTGACTGCCCAGCATGGAGAGACTCTGCCTGATCAGCCAGGGACCACGTTGAGTGTGAGCACCTTTGCCATGAGAATGTCAGAGAAGCCAGGCCTACTGAGACCATGAGCAGTGAAACTGCTTATCATGACCTGCATGCTGTCTTGTGTGCAGACTGACACATGCATGTTTCATCTTCACCAGTGCTCGATGATTATAAGAGGATCGTGTGCATGCACCCCTCATTGCCGGATCTTCACCAGATCTGTGCAAAATGTAATATCATTTTGCATAATTTTCACATTTTGTGTTGGAAAAAAATTTGCAGATTTTTTACATTTTGCATAAAGCAAGGATTTGTATAATTTGAGCGCTATTCATATAAATATCATCAAGATACGCAGATGTATGGTTAGGAAGAGTACATCTATACTTACGGCGAACGCGCCAGCCTTGTGAAGCACTAGCTACGCGGTGACAGGGCAATCTGTTTTTAAAGACAGTACTGCTTTGATTTTAAAAGTGTTTTTTGAGAATCTGATCTTACCGGCATCTCTTGCTGCATCTGAGACCCGCTCTTCTTTCCTAATCAAGCACCCTGGTCGTTGCCCCGGTCCGCCCTGGGCTTGTACCTGTTGAGTGGAGTGCGTTTCCGACCATCTGCTCGGCCCTCTGCAGCTGACTCACTTCCGGGAGGCAGATGGGGGCCCTTCTCCCGCAAACCTCTATTTAGTTAGGATGCCTGCTTACACGTGCTACGGACTAGTGCAGCGGGCGTGCCTAAGGCAAGCCCGTCTGTGCCCATCTGCGCCCATCCGCACCTGTACACCGACAGCAG
Organism: Lissotriton helveticus; assembly: GCF_964261635.1. Classification (NCBI taxonomy): domain Eukaryota; kingdom Metazoa; phylum Chordata; class Amphibia; order Caudata; family Salamandridae; genus Lissotriton; species Lissotriton helveticus. Next base: position 1,290,449,386 of record NC_136065.1, read on the forward strand.
CCAGGACCCCTGGTTCTGGGTCACCCCAGAGACCTACTTACTCTCTGGAGCGCTTGTTTGCCTTGCAAGCCAAAGTGCCATGGGGTCATCATAACTGGCACTTAGATACCCCTCAAAGGCAGTGCAATAAGTGTGGGTTCAGAGCCAAGGGGGGCTCTTAAGCTTCTCGTGAGGGCCCCTGATCCACTAACATTAATATTTACAGCCTTAATTGTAGGTCTCTTGTGAAATATCTCGCAGAAATATTTTACCTTCTTAAGGACTCTTCACCTGATATACTTTTACAGAAACATGGTTAACTAATGATTCTGTAGCCATTCCTGCCCTGGCCCTCCCTATGGGCTATTCGATTCTCACACAGAATAGACCTTGTGGTAAGGGAGGTGAGTTAGCAGTCATGGTCAAATATGGTCTTGTCTGCACCCTTTCCCCCCAGGCCATCCCTGACTGCAATGTGCCCTGTTTAAAATTATTATATCCCATAATTTTACTCACACTGGGCTTCTCATTTATCGCCCTCCAGGTCTGGCCAGGGCCTTCCAGGAAGCCCTAGCGCACACCACAACTACTCTCACCCTAGAGACGGCTTACTTTAGCATCATAGGCGATCTTAATTTACATCTGGAACGCCCGGACTCCCAGGAGATTACCAACTTTCTAGGAGACATGGAAGCATGTCAACTAATTCAATTTGTGGAAGGTTTCATCACATTGCGCAGGTCACTTATTGGATCCAGTATTTTCAAATATCCGCTTTCTCAAAGTCCACGCCCCCCTTCCATTAATTTGGATGGATCATTTTCTTATCCATATGGGCCTCAGTCTAGTTGGTGCCCTGCGGCAGTCTTCTCCTCTGCGGTCCATGAAACGCCCGAGGCTAAGCTGGACGCATCCAGCTTTGTGTCCAGCCTAAAATCATCCTTGCAGTCACACGCCTGGTACAATGAGACCTTAGCTATGGAAAAAAAACACAGAAAAATTCTGGAACGCACTTGGAGGCGCACCTACGACCCCAGTGCTAAAAAGATCTACAGGTAGGCCATTAAAGCTTACCACAAACTTGTACAAAAATCTAAAGCTGCATTTTACACCAATTTGATTACATCAAGTCCTAACCCCTCTAAAACCATCTTTTCTTTTATAAATGAAATGACAAAACCCCCAATAGGAACTAATAACATCCTATCCTCCAACCTGCAATGTGAATCTCTGGCACGCTACTTCATTTATAAAGTTGAGTGCATTTCTAACACACTGAACTCCGCAAGGGTCGCCGCCAAATCGTGGCTCCCCAATTTCTCACCTGATCTCCCCTACTCTCTACAAGACTTACCATCTATGTCCTTCAAAGACCTGGAGATTCTGGCAGCAAAGGTGAAATCAGGTTATCCTGAAGATCTAGTAAAACCAGACACCTTCAGGAAATTCCAGGACTGTATTATGACTGAGGGAATTGATTACTAGATCGCTCCAGGCATCAATAATTCCTATATCTTGGAAACACGCCAAGGTGGTTCCCTTACTGAAAAAGCCAGCACAGGATGCATCTCTGCCAGAAAGTTTCTGACCAATCTCTCTGCTTCCTTATTTGGCCAAAATTATGGAATCCCATGTTAATGGCATCCTGACCAAGTATTTGGAAGTTAATGGGATTTTGTTCAGGTCACAAAACGGGTTCTGGCCTAAGCATAGTACGGAATCCGCCCTGCTGGCAGTTACAGCGCAGCTAAGGGCATCGCTGGACGTGGGCAACGCCTCGGCACTGATCTTACTGGACCTGAGTGCAGCCTTCGACACGGTCTCCCATGAGCGTCTGCTCCAACGACTCGGGGAGATCCGGGTCAGTGGTAAGGCCCGGACCTGGTTTGCGTCCTTTCTATCCGATCGCTCCTTTCAGATCCACGCCCCTCCCTACCCGTCCAGTACTTATCCCCTCAGCAGCCGTGTCCCTCAGGGCTCTGCTCTGAGCCCCACGTTATTTAACATGTACGTCCGTCCTCTAGCCCTCTTGGACAAAGCTCTGCAGGTCAATATGATATCATACGCGGATGACACGCAATTGATATTCACTTTCACCAGCAACCCAGCCCAAGACCAACTGAAATTCCATGAAGATGTCCTGGCCATTTCCAACTGGATGGCAGATAACTATCTTCAACTTGACTCCTCAAAAACGGAGCTGCTTCTGGTAGGCCGGGACACTCGTAAATGGGACTACCAGTGGTGGCCTGCTGCACTGGGCACTCCTCCCCAACCGAAAAGCGCAGTTAAGAATCTAGGGGTCCTGATGGACAACTTCCTCTCTTTCGAACTTTACGCTAAACAAGTGGTTGGTACATGCTTTGGGAGAGGTGTGGCGCCGCGGCCAGGGCGACTGACGCTGGAATCTGGGGACCACGGTTCGATCCCCGGCTCCGGCGGCAGGTTAGCCCAGCACCATGTGACTCTGGGCAATAGCTCGCTTAATCTTCCCGACGGCCCCCAGCGCCTAGAGACCCTTACGGGTGATTGTGCGCTTTACAAATGTGGACTTTACCTACGGGGTTTGAAGCCCATCTTGGGTTTTTTGATGCTTCCACCCGTGAGGTGATCATTCAATCGAAGGTTCTGTCATGTCTCGATTACTGCAATGGACTGTTACTTGGCCTAAATAAAACGGTCACAAAGAGACTTCAAAGGGCACAGAATGTGGCTGCCCGCATTCTATTTGCCCTCCCTAAGCACAGCCATACATCCCATCTTCTGCACCGTCTGCACTGGCTGCCTATCGAACAGAGAATCCAGTTCAAACCTCTTTGTACCACCCATAAGATCTTACACGGTCTTGGCCCCCAGATATTGCAGGAGCTCTGTACACGATATGTCCCAACGCGAGCATTGTGATCAGTAGACCTGCATCTGGCCTGCACTCCTAGGGTACGCAGGAATAGAGCGGGCGGGCGCTCTTTTAGGTCCTTGGCCCTAGCCCTGTGGAACTCTATCCCTCTCTCGGCACGCAGCACACACGATCACTGGACATTTAGAAAACAGATCAAAACCTGGTTGTTTTCATCCATCTAGTGCGCAATATGTATGCAGGCTGCGCCTGTGTTCCCTGGTCTTTCAGTAACAGATTACACCTGGCCGTCTTTCCATCTAGCTAGCATCACTTTCCCTGGTCACCCGCCCGCTAGCGCTGGGACGCCCCGATGTTGGGGTAGCTATGCGCTATATAAGTACAGCTAGCATAACATAACTTGCCCATGTATATTTATTTTTACACAATATTGGTAGTCGATATTCTGGATTCACTATTTTGGCTGGGTGATATTCAAAACTTGATAATGTGGTAGGGCACCAAATCAACTCTGATGAATTAACACATGCACAAATATATGCAATATACGCAAACAAGATGTTCTTTATTAAAAATATCCAAATAAGTTAGCAAAAATAAAAAAAATGCAAATCCACACAACGTAGTAGAAAAGGCTTACAATATACATCTAGCTCTGAACAAATCATGTTGCAAAATTAAGTTGGTCAAACAGCAATACAAAAATATCATTGGCCCCAAAGGAAAAAAACAAACATTTTATTTAGCTAAACACACACTTATTTTCATGAAAATACTGTAAAAATATACGTCTTGTTCAAAAAGATGGAATTATTCCTTTGAAATGTAAATTGTGTTTTCATGCTATGGTGCCCTTAAATACCATCGTATTCCAAAAAGCAATTGCAATGAGTAGAATATTTTTCCGATATAAATAATTATCACTTGTCTTAATTTAAATATTATTTTTATACCTTAAATTCAATATTCATTTCCTTTGAGAAATTGATTTTAATGGTCAATATTACTATATTTAAATATTAATTAATTTAAATATTTCAATAAAATAATCTCGGTGTCTTTGGCAAATGTCTTTTGTTGTTTGTTTAAAGAAGGTGAACAGCTTCATCCTGTGTCATTTGAGCTATTACTTGTCTAGGTTTCCCCAGAGGCATTGCTCGGGTAAGTACCATGCTTGGGTGTCCATCAAATTTGGTTCTTGGTGAATTCCTTGCAAAATCCTCTTGACAGAGCCCTGCAGAGCACCAGTTCTTGTAAGATCAGTTCTAGATGTGCTGCTCTGGAAAAATGACAGAGACATCTTCGACTGTGATGCTTTCCACGATTGACGAGAGCGAATGAAGGTTGTGTTGATCAGGAGAATCATCACTGAGCAAGTGGTCTGAAAAGATAAAGGATGTGTTAAGGTTTTCAATGCTGAGATTTGTTTTCACCAACTTAAAAATGACTTTGGCTTCTGCAAGTACTTAGATCCTCATCAGGAATACATTCTTGCGGTGAATAATAACACTAACACAAAACATTGTTTTACAGAGGGGCATGGTCATATTCGGGGGCCCAAAGGGAGTGGGATGGTTTTTGGCCAGGAATCCAACCTGAAGCTACCAATAAAGAGGCATCTTTTGTTCTAGGGGGAGGAGATTTCTCATGGTTACAACTTAATGGGGAATATCAAGCATCAATTGAAGTTTCTGTGACAATTCCCACGTTTTACTCATGCAGATTTTGGCTTGGATATTTAGCCAGCTTTGAAGTGTTCAGATGAAAAACTAGTCATCTGCAATGTTCTTGCATTCCTCGGAAACATGATGAGTTAGGACATCACAGCGACTAGCACTATTGGTATTAATGGGGCCCTCTTGTGAGGCCGCTGGTGTTCCTCTACTGATCAAGACTGAACCCATGCATACGTTGTCCTCTACCTAAGCACCGCTCGATCTGGCCACCCCCACTCTGCCTAATGTGTTCATCATCTTTACACAAACAAGAACATACTACTACCGTTCTGCATATTTCTGTTATTCTCAAGAGTGTTTTGCATGTTATACAATCCAGCTAGTTCAAATCAATACCCAGGGCCATCCAAGAATGATGTTTTTGAAAGACATTGTATGCTGTCATCTGAAATACACACAACCGTAGTCTCTTTGTATGCACTCCTTCAGTTGGTCATCAGTAAATGCATCACTCTCACACCCTGTGTCTCTCTCTATCTGTCCCTCTCACTCATTCCTCCCTGCCTCTCTCTCTCTCTTTGATTTTATCCTCGCTTCCTGGCCTTGTGATGTATTTACCTGTTCACTGAAAGCTCACTTCTGACGTGATGATGCTCCTCTTCAATGCCTTTGACATGGTTCACTCTTGGCACTCTCCTGCCCACCTCTAGGAGCCTACTTGTGGGACATTCCAGTGATGGACCATTGCACCTGACCTTGGGTACATACATATAATGAGGTCAAGTCTCTTAGTATCCCTTTCATTTTGTATCTATATCGAACTTTGTGACAGCCAGACTGCCATTTCTCCTGACAATTACATTTACTAGAAGTCCTGATATTGTGCCATTGCCCATGAAAGATATCCAGCTTCCTGGAAAATCCTGAGGACTCAACTTGCTTTAAAGAGCCATACCTGGTTTTGTGGCAGCCTGTATGCCTTTATTGCCAAAGTCTCAGATTTCTAGAATTCCCCGGTCACTGCTTCGTTTCCACCCTTGCTGGTCAAGGATGAGTGGAGGAATCAGCACACCTGATCTCAAGTAAGGCTTGTGATCATTAGTAACTTCCTTTAAATCCTCTGTTTTCTCCAATCCAGCATTGATCATTGATTCACTGATTATTGATTCTTGAATATTTGCTTCACGGACCTGCACTATTTAGTGGTGTAGACTTGTTTCACGAAGCTGCCGTGTTAGCAGTATAGCATTATTTATGGTACCTGCTCTGTGTTTCAGTGCAGGCTTGCTTTCAGAACTTGCACTATTATTTTGTAGTGTGTCCTTGTTTCCAGAGATAGCACAGTTCTGCTGTTTTTCCCTGGTTCTTGAGCTCACACTATTCCGTGCTTCCCGAATCCTTGAACTTTCTCTTCCACTGTTGGGAAAGACTGCAATACAAAATCAGCCCTAACAAAAATGCTCAAATCAGTCCTACACTCCACAAAGCCCTAACTAGAATAGGGCCATAGTTGGGAAGAGGCATCCATTGTACCCTGAAACCAACCCCTGATCCTGGAGCATACTGGGAAAATTGCAGAGTGACAGATTGCCCAGTCTGGCCCTGTTCTTCTATAGTTTCCCGTTTTACTGTCCTTGCCTTCCTTCCTCTGCTTACTTACTTCCCAGTGTTTGCCTTTCTATTCCTACTGCTGTAATTCACATTTCCCTGGTGGGTTATGCTTGTTTCCTTTGTGTCAAGTGTTGCTTTTGTTTCCTTTCTGCCTGGCCAAGCACTATACTACTCTAGCTTGTTGTCAATTACGGCCATGCATTTAGTTTTACACCTTTGCACTCCCTGCCTTGTGTGTTCATGTGTGACTGCCAATGTTAATGGGTACAGCTGACAACCTAGGTGGTGTTTCTTGTCCACTATGAGTATTGTATTTAAGGGCCAGGCCCAACAGAAGTCACCTTAAAATTGAAGAGTTCTATAAAGTTCAGTGAATTAATGGAGGAAAGCCAAAGGGGATATGTGTGTATTAACTAATCACTACACTTCAGTGAAGTCAACCAGTTACACATGTCCACAGACTTCTAAATATAAAATGTAATGGAAGGTTTCAAGTTATCATACGTTTTAAAATAAAGATATCCAATAGATGCTAAGTTGAACAGTTCTTTTGACCTGAATAGAATATTTATATTTTGTTTCGTTTTCTAATGTTTTTAAATAATGTTTTTTTCTCTTGTTAAGGATCTTATATACAGAGGGGCAGATTTACAAGAAGGTGCCGCAGTGTGGCACTGCAAGCCCTTTGGCTGTGCCATGCTGCAGCACTTTCAGAGCACAGCAATGCGGCATATTTACGATTATATGTCGCATTCCTGTTCTCTCCCTGTGCTGGCGCACAAACAGCTGCCATGCGCCGGCCAAGCACCCTTGCACCATGGTGGAAGGATGCCTGCGTCATGGGAGATTGTTTTTGTGCAGGAAGGGGCACCTTCCTGCACAAAAACAATCACTACAGGCATTTTCCTCTTTTAATGCGTGCTGTAGAATGCAGTACGCATTGAAAGAGGAAACAAACGTGGAGAAATGAAAACATTTCTCCTCGTTACGTAGCATACTGAAGCATTTCCAGATTTATGAATCCTCGTAAATCTGGAAATGTGTCTGGGTCCATGGATGTTGCATGGGAACACCCACAGCAACACTCATGGAACGCCCCTTTCACGCAAAGTCCTGCTTGTGAAAGGGCTGTATATACAAGGACAGGAAAAGCCATGCAGGGTGGCGTTTCCTGTCCTTGTAAATATGATACAGAGAAATGCGCTGCCAGTGCGTCACAAAAAGTGACGTACTGGCAATACAAGGGGCTTGTAAATCTGCCCCAGATTATCTAAGCTTTTCAGTTGTGGCCTCTGTAGCCAGTTCATTAAACAAAATCACTTTATTTCCTGGTTGTAGGATTGTACCAGCTACCACACGTATTCTTTCATAAATGTTCTCCCAACATTGCTCTATGATTATATAAGATAAGAACGATAAGAAAAAATTGAGGGGCATAATTACTTGGAGTTAACGCCACCAGAACGTTACTTTTTCCGACATTCTGGTGGCGTTAACTCCATTGCCTCATTTGCTGTCTTGCAAAAAAATGCACCATTAATGCAGCACTTAGCATGAAAGGGGCATGCAATGGGTGTTGGAGTAGGCGTTCCGCCGTATCACCCATTGCTTTTTTACACTGCCCCATATTTACAAGGTATGGGGCAGCGCCAAAAATACTGCCAGGAAATACCGGGGGCCTCATTTATGAGGCCGTGCGTGAGTTTTGCGCTTCCGATGCGTCACTTTTTGTGACGCATCGGCGGCGTAAAACATGTCTCCTGATGCGCACTATTTACAAAGTGACGCATCTAAGCAGATGCGTCACTTTGTAAACCCCTGCGCTGCATTATACCTGCGTCAGGTATAATGTATGCACAAGGGGCGTTCACCCGCAAAAAGCCTCGTAATAGTGACGCAGTGAAATCTATGAGATTTCACTGCGTCACTTTTAGGATGCTTTTGCGTCAAAATCTTGCGCCTGCCTCAAAGCAGGCGTAAGACTGACGCAAGCCCTTTCACATGGGGCTTTCCCCATGTGAAAGGAAGCATTGCTGGAGTTGCGTCACTTTTGTGACACACTCCAGCAATGCGCCACTTTTGCGCCTACAGATACGTCAGAAATACTGACGTATCTGTAACTCCTTGCGACATGATGCGTCATATTATAAATATGACGCATCAATCACGTTGCAGGGAGAGCGCAGTGAAAAGTGACGCATCGCTGTTTTCACGCAGCGATGCGTCACCTTTCATAAATGAGGCCCCTGGTTTAAAGCAGGTGATACGACGAGAAATGTTTTATTTCTCCTTGTATTTTGCTCTTTCCCTATGTGCTGCCTTCTGCAGCACACATGGATAGAGTAAATTACCTGTAAAGATTGTTTATGTGCAGTAATGTGAATATTATACCTCTGTGTGTGTGTGGGGGTGGGTAATATTTTCAAAGAACCAAATCGTTTTTCATCCTATTAAAAGTGTATGACTAAGCCTTTAGCTCAAAATATCAGAGTTGTTTTCTGAACTACATTTCACCCCAACTGAGCGCTCACACATACCCACGCACGCTCTGTACACCCTACAACCACTCAGCAGAGGTAAGTGTCTGGAAGGGAAGGAGACCCTAACATTGAAATCAACACAAAGCTAAGAATAACCGGACACTCAAGGTGTTCTACTCACCCCCTGCATTGCTGCTGAAATCTCCTTGGTCGCTCCACTCTGGACTACAGGAGGAACTGCCGGACCCGCAGTCGCTCGGCACCTGTAATCGAACATTGTGATTGTCAGTGCTGATTGAAAACATATTTTTAACCAGACAGAATTTATCCACACGTTCTGAACTATAGGAAAATAATGGTGTAAAGGAAATGTCCTTAGTATAAAGAAGCTTCAATGCATCTAGGATCTTAAGATGTGTTTATCAAAAATATTTACATGCTGAACCACGAAAAAAAAAACAATTGCTACAGATCCACTATGTTGTAGTAGCATAGAAATCCTTATGTCACGATAGTGCCTGTGGGGACCTGTAGCTGCTAGGGGGATGCAAAGCTACTGCACGTGCGCCGCTATGCGTTACAGAGCACACATGAACACACACAGTATCGGTCTGGACAGGAAGTGCCGTGCCACTCCCACCCGTTTATTTATCCCTTTCTGGCCACGCCTGGCCAGAAAGTGTTACATAGTGTAATAGTGCTTCCGGGGCTCAAGGGAGACCCTCGGAGCACTAGAGCGCTACATCCCTTCCCAACTTGGATTTTGAAAATTATAAACAAATGTTCAGCACACAAAACCAGCTAGTTTCTGACTTGGCTTAGGGTTCGGCCTGAGGTCATACCTCCACTTGCCTCTGGTAGGTGTCTGTCCTTGTACCAGTCCTGGTGATGTGGGAACTGTTTCGTCCTGCTCCGCTGTGTTCGCGAGCGTGCTTGCTTCACTGGATCCTCCAGTCACTCTCTCTGTCTCCTCTGCCGTGGGCTCCTCTTGAACGGGTAGATGCTGTCGAGTCGGTGGTATTTGTTTGAACCAGGAGACGTTTCTAGTTACCTCTTCTCCATTTCGGCTGGCTGTTATGGCCGTGCCCCTTGTCTCTTTGACGACCCACGGTTCAGATTCGAATGCTGTGTTGAACTTTCCTCCTGGTCTTCTGGTCCTGATCAGTACAGTTTCCCCTGGACGTAGATTCCTTGACTGAGCTCTTCTTTCATGGCTTACTCTTTCGTTTGTTTTCTTTCGCCTTTCTTGAGTGTGACTTGGAGAATATGGCGCCGGCTCCCAGTTATCCGCCATTGGGAGTAAGTCTCTTCTTGGCCCAGCTAGCATTAGCGCCCACGGTGACCGCTGTGTAGTGCTGTGGGGTGTGCTCCTGTACTCCCTTAGAAAGGCTTGTAGTGCATCTTCGGGGTCTCTTCCTTCCGAGGTGGCAATTCGTAAAGTCTTGTTAATTGTCCTCATGAATCGTTCTACCTCGCCATTTGCTTGAGGCCACTGAGGTGTGATTCTATGATGTCGGACGCCCAAACTTTGTAAAAATTCTTTGAATTCGCTTCCCTGGAATGGGGGCCCATTGTCGGTTTTGATGACAAGAGGGACTCCGAACATGGCGAATGATTTGCTTAGGATGGGGCGAATGTTTGCAAAGCTAGTGGAGGTAGCCAGGTCTACAATTGGGTATTTGGTGTAATTGTCAATTAGCACTACCGTGATTCTCCCGTCCGGGAAGCTCCCAAAGTCCATGCTGAGCCATGACCATGGCGATGGAGCATGTTCCTCCGTGATCACAGGTGCTGGAGCTTCAGGAGCGCTGGTTATATGGCACGCTCGGCATTGTCGTACAACTGTGTCAACACTTTCTTCTAAGTTGGGGAACCAAACCTTTTCCCGCATCCGTGCTTTCATCCGGCGGGTTCCCTGATGTCCTTCGTGAGCTAGCGTTGTCGCTCTTTCTTGTAATGTCTTAGGGATGACCACTCTGTGGCCTCTGAGAATCAGATCATTGCTAGCCCGGCTCAGGTCATATCGCACTCTCCAGAATTGCGTCAAACGAGCTCTGTCGTCTTCGTTCCATCCGCTGACATTCCTCAGGAAGTTCTCCCATGAGCCTGACTGCAGGGCGTCTTTCACTCGTTGAATAACGGCATCGTGTTCATACTGAGATATGATAGTTTCCGCCGTGAGGGCTCGGGGGCACGATGCAGCCGACAACATGTTTACGAATGCTTCAGTTTGGTTCTCTTGCTCCGTTGGTCGACATTCTTCCGGGTCAGGGTGACGAGAGAGAAAATCTGCAGGGTTTTTCGCCCCTGGGCGGTATGTGAGGTCCATTTGGTATTGTTGCACTTGTATCGCCCATCGCTCTATCCTAGGTGGCGGGTGAGGGGCTGTGCCTCTGAATAAGGGTATGAGCGGTTGGTGGTCTGTCACCATTCTGAAGGGATGTCCAGAGATGTATAGATGAAAGTGTGCACAGGCCCATTTCACTGCCAGGGCCTCTCTCTCGATTTGCGAGTACCTAGATTCTGTCGCTGTCAGTGCTTTGCTTGCAAATGCTAGGGGCGACCATACTCCCGGCTCAGTTTCTTGTGAGATCAGGGCTCCCAGGCCGACTGGACTGGCATCCACTACTATTTCTGTAGGTTTGGCCGTGTTGAAGTATGCCATTGTGGTGCTATCTAACAAGGCTGTTTTGATTTGTTGAAAGGCTTTGTCTTCGGTCACTGTCCATCTCCATGAGCTTTCCTTTTTTGTTAGGTTTCTTAGTGGTTCAGCAATCGTGGCCAGACTGGGGATGAATCTTGCACAATATTGTGCCATTCCTAAGAAACTTCGCACTTCTGACGCTGTGGTAGGTGCAGGGGCGTTTTTGATAGCGAGCGATTTACGGGGGTCTACGGCGACTCCTTCAGACCCAAACACATAGCCAAAAAACTCGATGGATTTCTTGAAGAATTGACATTTGTCTTTGTGAAGTGTCACGCCATGTTGTGCCAGCCGCTGCAGCGTCGCTTTTAGTCTATTGTGGTGTTCTTCACTTGTTTTGGCATGGATTAAAATGTCGTCGCTGACATTCAGCACTCCTTGGAGCCCAGAAAGGATCTCTTTGATGGTGTTCTGAAAGATCTCGGCCGCGGACGAGATCCCGAAGTTCAGTCTTTTGTACCTTCTCAGTCCAAGGTGTGTCGAGAAAGTTGTTATGTAGCGGCTCTCTTCTGCTAGCCTCAGTTGGTGATAGCCTGCATTGAGGTCCAATTTAGAGAACCATTGGGCCCCATTCAAGTCGGTCAGGATGTCATCCACTGTAGGTGTGAGATGTCGTTCTCGCCGGATGGCTTTGTTAGGGATCCTCATATCAATACATATTCTGATCTTTCCAGGTTGTCGCGGTTTCTCGGCTATCACCATGGGGGACACCCATGGCGTCGGTCCAGATACTTTTTCAATCACTCCTTGTGTCTCTAATTGGTTCAGTTCTTGTTCTACCGCGGCGCGTAGGTGAAATGGGATTCTTCTATGTCGTAGCGCTACCGGTTGTATGGCAGGGTCTATGTGTAACTTGATGGGAGGGTGCTTGATAGTTCCAAGGCCTGTGAATAACTTGGGGAACATTTGTAGAATGTCGTCTGTTTGCAGCGCTTTTACTGCGTTCGCGAAGGCAATAAGGCATAGGTCCTCTGCTGTGTTACTCCCTACTAGTAGGTCTGCTTCCTTGTCTATCACATGAAATGTAGTCAGTACCTCTTGGTCTTCCGCTCTGACCTGCACTACCATTTTCCCTCGCAGTGGGAGTGGTTCGTGACTGCCGTAGGTGAAGATTCTGGCTTTGGATGGAACTAGCTTGGGCTTTGGGTTTAGTGCTTTGTAATGTTGAATACCCATCACATTCACTGTGGCCCCAGTGTCGATGACTCCGATTACCGGTGACCCATGAATTTGTATCTGGCATTTTGGCTGTGGTCGCCGTCGTTTCTTCAGTTCGCTGACAAATGATACGAAATAACATTCATCTTCGTCTTCCGTGGAGGATTCATCATATTGCGGCTGTGGTTGTCTCTGTGACCTGGTTGATCGTGATGGCGTTGCTTCGCCTAGTGAAAGCTGCTTGATTGCTCCAGTGGCCGTCTTCCTCCCCGAAACGTTTCATCCGCGAAAACCCCCTCTGCATACGCTTGCGAAGTGGTTGGGGACTCCGCATTTTGAACATGTCTTTCCACGCGCTGGGCAGCCATCTTGGTTATGCTCATCTCTGCCACAGTATCCACATGGCGTTCGGCGTTGTGTCCTGGTTGGCCAGCGTCCTCTGCTTCCTCGGCTAAAAGTGCGCACTGCATCCACTCGTTCTGTCTTCACTACCGTTCCTGTGTCTAGTTGTGGATTGAGGGCCGCCTCCATTGCAGTGGCGCGGGCGTCGGACAGTTCGTGTGACCTCGCAAGGATTAGTATTTCGTCGAGGGATATTCGCGGTTGTCTCAGGATCAACGTCCTCAGATGCTTGTTGCGACAGCCTTGGATGAGTTGTGCTGTTACTTCTTTCTTTTCGTCGTCCTCTGTGCACGTGCTTATGAGGTCTCTCAGTCGTGCGTGGAACGCGTCCATTGTCTCTCCCTCCCGTTGTTTGGACTGTCGGAACTTGAATCTCTCGTAGTGAGGATTTAGCTGGGGATCAAAGTGGGCATTTAGGGCGGTGACTGCAGCATCGTAATCTGTGGCGGCCCCGGTGTTGGGGAGATGCTTGAATAGCTTATAGAGTTCTGTGCCACCAAAGTGTAGTAGGAGTGATCTCTTTACTTCATTGTCTTTCTCCCTGGTGGCGATAAAATAATTGTTGAGCTGCCCTAGCCATACTGCCCATCGTGGCGCTGCTGTCCCCGGGTCAATTAACTCGCTGAATGGTGGTAAGGCTTGTATTTGTGAGTGTGCAGATGGAGTTGGAATCTGAGCTGCAGGAACTGCCGCCGTCGGTGGCGCTCCTCCTGTTGCTCCTCCTTGGTTTTGGGACATTCTGGGTAGTTAATGCGTGCTTTTCTACCTTTATTAGCTCTCCACCTCAGCCTCGCTTGCTTCTGGCTGATTTGTCTACACACTTTTTTTTTTCTCTTGGCTTGGCTCGTGCTTGTTTTTTTTTTTTTGTCTCTGGGCTTGGCTCGTGCTTGTTTTATTTATTTCTTTTATCTCTCTCCTGTCTTGCGTGCGTGTTCCCTCTCGCGCGCGGAGCCTTCTTTGCTTTCGGCGTCCTTGTGGGCCTACTCCGGCCTCATGTTGCTGGGCTTGTGCGCAGCCTTTCCCCTTCGCGTGCTCACGCGACTTCAGAGGGCGTCGGCCTCTACCATCTGCGCATGCGCGGACCGCTCGGCCCGCTGGTTGTGTCCTGCCTCGGCACCGTGTGTTCTGCCGCTTGGGGGCCTTCTTTGCCGGTGCCTCATGCAGCCTCTTGCCTACGCTGCTTACCGGTATGTGGCTTTTCTTTTCTTTTCTGGTGCTTGGTCGATCTTGTTAGCCTTTGGTCCTGGGTCTGTGTGGGTGTTGCCGCTTCTGGAGCGCTGCGTCTCCGACCCCTTCGTCAGCTGTTTTGCGTGGCTTTAGGCAGATCCCACCTTCATCGCCAGTGTGGGGCCCTGTAGCTGCTAGGGGGATGCAAAGCTACTGCGCGTGCGCCGCTATGCGTTACAGAGCACACATGAACACACACAGTATCGGTCTGGACAGGAAGTACCGTGCCACTCCCGCCCGTTTATTTATCCCTTTCTGGCCACGCCTGGCCAGAAAGTGTTACATAGTGTAATAGTGCTTCCGGGGCTCAAGGGAGACCCTCGGAGCACTAGAGCGCTACAGTGCCCTGGAAATATGAACATTACTAATACTAAACAACATTGTCAAGTTAATACAATGTTAGGGAGTCACTGAGGACAAGAAAACGAGCTTATTGTTGGGCGTTTGCTTTCTTTATTTGGTAGAAGACCCAAGCTACTTCAGTTCAAACTACGAGCACTGCACGGAGGGCACGTGCCACGGACGCTCTGTCAGTTGGAAGGACATACGTCATCACGTACTTCCTAATCGCGTCAGTGAGATAAGCAAATGTATCGGAACGTGACGTCGTCCCGTGGACGGGGCTCCTTACACAACTTTTGGCGCTTGACGAATGTGGTATGCGCTCTAGTCTATGCGCGTATACGCGATGACGTGTCACGCCATAGACTAGAGCGGATAGGCGCGCATGCGCAGTGGAGCGAAAAGGAAAGGCGCGAACGCCAGGAACGGCAGTTGGCGACCGGAGCTCGATATAGTTAGACGCTCGGCGCCCTTAGCTCTTAAACCTATTGTATGATTTAATAAACCTGAGTTATACACTCTACCCTGTCTCAGCGTGTCCTGTGGGAGTATTACAAACATTACAGTGGCGACGAGGCTGAGATCCGGACACCACCCGGTGCAGTGGACGACGGCAAGCACCCCCACAGCCCACACTCACGAGTCAGCAAGGCAGGTCACCTGCAAGGAAGAGCAAAGGGCGTGGCAGCAGCGCTGCAGCACGGCACGGAACCAAACACCAACCTTACAAGCCAGGTTAGTGTGGCTCAAGACTCCAGGAGCCCCCAGGCAGCAACCTGGCAACCAAGGGAGACACCCCCAAGCTAGAGGAAGGGGGGGAGAGTGCACAGACTGCGCACAGCGCGAGGGATAATACCCCAGGGAGCCCAAGGGGCCAAGGTGACACGGCAGAGAGCGCAGGAGCGCCCGGTGAGCCTACCCAACGAAGGGCCCAGGAAGGTGAACCTAGAGGCGAAGGCAGAATGGCGAATCAAGCGTCAGCCCTAATGGCACCCGTCCCGTTCCTACCCAGACCAGGTGAACCCCAACTAAAATGGGAAGACTGGAAAGATTATTTCCTCAATTACATTGAGGCTCTCGGAGATGAAAGTGAAGGTGAATACACGCCGGAAAGGAAAAAGAGACTGTTGCTCCACAACTTAGGCCCAGAAGGGGTGAGGGTGTTTAAGAACCTGGTGCCCAAGGAGAGGGGTGCAGCGGAGACGGATGTCTTTGTGAATGCTCTGGACGACCTGGACAGCCATTACCGCCCAGCGGTCTGCGTCTCGATAGACCGCTATAACTTCCAACAGAGAAAACAAGAGGCGGGAGAATCCATTGATGACTATGTGGCAGCTCTCCGTCGGCTAGCAATCACGTGTCGGTATGGGAATCTGCAGGATGAATACATCAAGGACCAAATTGTAATGCACACCACCAGCAGAGCAGTTCAAGACAAGCTATGGGCGATGAATGAGACAACCCTGAAAGAAGTTGTGGCGATGGTCAAGAAGGCAGAAATGTCGAAGAGAGGCGCAGACGCGGCGAAAAGGGAAGGTGGGCCGAGACAGATGATCAACAAGATTGATGAGGCACCACAATCCAGCAAGCCCAAAAGCACTTACGGAGACCCGAGGAAGGATATAAGAGGGTCTGGGAAACAGATGGCTCGTTCTGGCCCGGGGACAAAATTTGCGTGCTACAGATGCGGCAGTGCAGCGCACGCGGCCCAGGACAGGCGTTGTCCCGCGTTCCGCGCCAGGTGCTCGTTCTGTGGGTTGACCGGTCACTTCGAAAAAGTCTGCCGGAAGAAAGGGACGAAGTCCACTGTCAAGTGCATCGATGCGGCCACGGCCAACGTAAGTGAGGAAGACGATTCGGAAGAGGATGATCTGGTTCTGTGCATTGAGGATCAAGTGCTGGACGTATCCGGGAAGCGAAGAGATAAGCCCCGCACCGACATGCTCATCGGGGGCGTCAAGGTATATGTGGCCGTGGATTCGGGGTCCCCCTGGACCATCGTGCAAAGGTCGATATGGGAAGAGGACTTCGCGCCAGTCATAGGACCCGACCTAATGCCGCCGGACATCAGACCCATCTCGTATACCGAGAATGCCATCCCCCTGGTAGGGTGCAGGGACCTGGAGTTCGAATTCAGAGGACGGTCAGCCACGTGCACCCTGTATGTAGCGGAGAAGGGCCCGTCGGTACTGGGATGGAGAGACGCAGGTGATCTCGGCATCATACTCAATCCTGGAGGGAAAGAACAGATTTTGCTAACAGACGAATGGCCCCTCTCGAAGGAGGAAGACTGGAAGGCAGCATACCCC
Source organism: Lissotriton helveticus (assembly GCF_964261635.1). Classification (NCBI taxonomy): domain Eukaryota; kingdom Metazoa; phylum Chordata; class Amphibia; order Caudata; family Salamandridae; genus Lissotriton; species Lissotriton helveticus. The sequence continues at coordinate 1,290,466,131 of NC_136065.1, forward strand.
AAGGTCTTTGAGGGCACGGTTGGCAAACTGGACAAATTCGTGCATAAAATGGTCCTTAAGGAGGGAGCAGTACCAGTGGTGCATAAGGTCCGGAACATACCGATATCCACGAGTGAGGCAGTGCGCCAGGAACTCCTGAAGCTAGAAGAGCAAGACATCATCGAGCCAGTGGACAGTGCGGAATGGCTATCGCCCTTGGTAGTGGTCAAGAAACCCAATGGCAAGGTCAGACTCTGCGTGGACCTAAGGGAGCTCAACAAAAACCTCATAGTGGAGAGGTTCCCGCTCCCCAGAATAGAGGAGATGCTAGCAAGGACAAAAGGCATCACCCACTTCTCCACCATAGACCTCACGTCTGCGTATTACCAGATAGAACTGCATCCGTCGAGTAGGAAGTACACAGCCTTCATAACGCCCTTTGGATGCTACCAATTCAGGAGAATGCCGTTCGGCCTAGCATCCGCTGCGGCCGTGTTCCAGAAGTTGATGCACAGGTTGTTTAAGGACATCTCGGGAGTGCAATATTTCCAAGACGACATCCTAGTGATGGGCTCCGACAAAGGTGAGCACGATAAGAAACTACATCGAGTGCTGGGAGTGCTGCAAGGCAAAGGATTGACGGCGGAATGGAGCAAGTGTAGAATAGGGTCTCGCTCAGTGACCTACCTGGGGCACGAGATAGGAACGCATGGCATCTCGCCGAAGGAGCAAAACGTGAAGGCAATAAGGGACGCCAAAGCCCCAACAACCAAAGAGGAAGTGCGGTCATTCCTCGGAATGGCCGAGTATTACAGCAAGTTTGTCAGACATTTTGCCACTAGAACGTACAGGATGAGACAACTAATCAGAAACAATGCAAAATTCGAATGGGACGCAGAGGCCCAATCCGAATTCGAGTCCATTAAAGACTGTATCAGCCATGCCATCCCATTGCAAGGGTATGTCCCCACGGGCAAGACTGTTGTGACAACAGACGCAAGCGACAAGGGCTTGGGGGCTGTCTTGGCGCAGGAAAGGGAAGATGGAGCCAAAGAAACGATCAGTTTTGCATCCAGGGCGCTGTCCCCGACGGAACAAAGGTACAGCGTAATTGAAAAGGAGATGCTGGCGGTCACGTGGGCGTTGAGCAAGTTTCGTCAGTTCATATGGGGCACGAGATTCAGACTCCAAACGGATCACAAGCCACTCATCAAAGTGTTGACGTCATCGGGCCATGACACCGCCACCCCGAGAATAGCGAAAATGACCTTGAAGTTGCTAGATTATACCTATGATGTAGAATATCTTCCAGGTACGCTGAACAAGGTAGCTGATTACCTCAGCCGGGCAGCGGCAATGGAGGAGGCGCCGGGTGAGACCCCGGACACAGAGGAGATGGTCGCCAGCATGGAGGATCACGAAATGTCGATCAGTGTACAGGAATGGCAGGCGGCTTACGAGCTCGATGAGGAAAAGATGGCAGTAAGGAAACACCTCAACTTGGGGTGGCCGGACAAGAAGAAGCTCACGGAGGGTGTGCGCCGATTCTACGAAATGAGAGAAGAATTGTCCCTGAGTGACTCGGGAATATTCTTGTACAGAGGAGAGAGAGTTGTGCCCCCAGTGACACTGATACCCAGGCTGCTGAAATTGCTCCATGAGGGGCATTTGGGCATAGTGAAAACCAAGGCGTTGGTCAAGCAGATGTATTGGTGGCCAGGAATGGATGCCCACATTGAGAGGCAAGTGCGGGAGTGCGGGCAGTGCCAAGGAGCGGATAAGGTGCTCCGCCCACTCAGACCAGCTCTGGGGAAGTTCGACACCCCGCAAGGCCCCTGGGAAGAGGTGGCCATAGACATTCTGGGGCCCGTGCTGGACAGTAGAGGTGTGAATAAGTACATCTGTGTGATAATTGACAAGTATTCCAAATGGCCGGAAGTGGACATACAAGAGTCGATGGACACGGACACGATCCTGAAGTTCCTCACCTCGGTGTTCCTCAGAGAGGGAATACCCAAATCCATTCTCAGTGACAATGGACCGCAATTTGTATCGGACAAGTGGAGGAGATACATGAAGAGGAATGGGATCGAGGTGAAACACACTGCCGTGTACCATCCAGCTTGCAACGGCCAGGTCGAAAGGTTTAACAGGGTGCTCATGGGCTCCATCCAGGCAGCCATATCGCAAGGAAAAGACTGGGAGGTGGAAGTAATGAACATGCTATGGGCCTACCGGATAACTCCCTCTGTGGTGGGGTATAGTCCGTTCCAAGTGCTAAGGGGACGATATCCCTTCACCCGGGACAATGTAGCATGGAGGGAGAAGACCATCACCAGCAAGTGGTCCCCAGCGGTGGTGCAGCACAATCTGGAGAAGGCCCAGAAGATCTATGCAGCCCACTATGACAAGCGACGCAGCACGAAGGAAACGGCGTTGGAAGAAGGGGAGTGGGTTAGGATCAAACTCCCCACTCTACAAAAGAAAGGCGAAAGTAAATTCAGCCAGCCGCTACAAGTCAAGGAGGTGCGTGGTAGGGCGGCTCTCCTCAGTGACGGAAAGGTCTGGTCGCAAGACCGCATGGCCAGAGTCAACAAAATATTAGTCTGGCCCAAGGCTGAGGAGGGCGAGAGTTGCATGAATCACCAGGAGGCCAGAGCCCTTTCGGAGCACGGCACAGACAACCATGGAGAAGGTGCGGGTGATGACAGTGAAGCGGAGGTCCTGGGAGCCAGGACCTCCGACGGCGGTGGTGTACAGGTGAATGCAGAGCAGAGAGCAGATGCGAGAGAAGCTGGGGTGTCCCAAGGAGAGACAGAAGAGGGAGAGAACATGCCGGTAAGACACACCCGCAGCGGAAGGGCAGTTATCGTGCCCTCTCGTTATAGAGACTTTGTGATGGAAGGACACTAGCTTGGTGCCGCCCCCCAAGACACTTTTCACAGCTGGAGGACACTCAACCTGTTGGGGGGGAATGTCATAACCTTGTTTCCATTAAAGGGGGGAGATATGTGGTATGCGCTCTAGTCTATGCGCGTATACGCGATGACGTGTCACGCCATAGACTAGAGCGGATAGGCGCGCATGCGCAGTGGAGCGAAAAGGAAAGGCGCGAACGCCAGGAACGGCAGTTGGCGACCGGAGCTCGATATAGTTAGACGCTCGGCGCCCTTAGCTCTTAAACCTATTGTATGATTTAATAAACCTGAGTTATACACTCTACCCTGTCTCAGCGTGTCCTGTGGGAGTATTACAAACATTACAACGAAGACTTCAAAGCGCTCAGTCTTAATGAACATTAGATTGAAATGAACACACTGGAAGACTATGACTCTCGTGTAATATTTTGACATTCAGACACCCAAACTCTACATCGACTGAGGGTCTCTCTGACTGTCTGGAAACTGAAGCTTAGGGAGGCTTTCCTTAGAAGCAGAGAGGTACAACTCACTAACCGTTTGTGTAAAATAATGTCGTTTTGTTGTATGATGCTGGCGCTCAGCTAAAGGTGTCCAGGAGGAACTCGTGTATATATAGTTACCGGTTTCACGTCATTTCTATACGAATAAATATTCAGTGGCAAATGATTATTCTTTTTGTAAAAATGTTTGGGGTGGAGGTTGTTTGCCCCACCAGTGAGTTTCCTTAGTTTCTTGCTGTCCGTATTTATAACGTTTTCATTCATTGTTATCATAGATTGTGCAAATCCTCCAGTGTGCTCTGCGATTGCACTGTGGCCAGTAGTTTGATATCGAAATCTATTTTGGAGTGATGGGTGATATGTGTAGACACACTGTATGTGGAATTCCATTTAGTGGTGCCCAAAGTGCATCTCTGTGGATAATTTTATTTGCAATCACAAATTCAGGGCCGCCCCTTGCTGGAATACTACTCCAGGCAGAAAAATATGGCGCCCTCGCTGCTGCTTTCGAATATGAGGCAGCATGAAGGGAATTTTGGGGCATATTATTAAGCCCCAGCGATAATTATCGCTAAGCGCACTTAGCGCTAGGATCATTATCGCCGGGTAGCGTGGATTTTTTTTGCTATTAGCAACGCTTATCACAGAAGTGATAAAAATCCTCGCGCTAACTGCCAAATGAGAGATTATTTCTGGAAAACCAACGATAATCTCTCGAAGTTTGGCGTTAGCTTGATGATAGGGGCTCACAAACTTAGCCATGATATCCACCTTCCATAGGATATCATGGCTAAGTCAGGAAAATACCAGGTGTAAAAAAAAGCAGCGCTAACCGCAGTTAGCGCTGCTTTTTTTATCAATAACAGGGTTAGCGACATCCTTGATAATAGGAGAAATGTCACTTAACAACATTTCTCCTATTATTTTCCTCTGGAACGCCCCCTTTGCATCTCATTAGAGATGCAAGGGGAAGCGTAGAGAAAAAGGGTGCTAACATGCGAATTTGCGTGTTAGCACCCTGTTGCTGATAGGGAGATAATTTTATCTCCGCTTTCTTGGCTTTTAAAGCCATAAAAGCGGAGATAAATCCCTTGATAATATGCCCCTTTGTGTTGACAGGTCAGTCATTTGGTGATTACATCAAAGCAGTGAGTGCCCTCTGAACACACACCGTCGCTCATCTGATTCACTCATAGCTTGAGCTCTATGATGCGGAGGTTCCAGGTTGTTGGGGGGGATTAGTGCAGGGGGTGAAAGGGATGGAAGGGGAGCAGGTGGACTAATGGGCTATTGAAAACGCCACCTGCGGCAAACACAAAATGATTAGAGCTGTTTATTTTTAATCATTAGAACCACGGGCTAGGGATACTCCTGTTTGCATAACCTTAATGTAGACAGCTTCCTGCGCCCCTCTGAAGATTGGCGCCCGGGGCTCAGCTCGCCCATGCCAACACCCAGCCCTGCATATATGCTGCATAAGTTTATATAAACGAACATAGAGCAAGCTTCATGATAGATAATCGTTATGTGAAGCGTATTTTTCAGACCGTTGTTTTAGTTCAATATAAATAGTGTTTGGTGGGTGAAAAAGTTTTCAGGGCTGTAGTTTGTGTAATAAACAATGACAATGCCTTTACGTGATTTTATATAGATAGACAGAAGTAGCATAAATGCACTTGAAACAAATGTCATATATAATGTATAGAAATGTGTTACTTAATGTTGAAATTAGGCTGCATTTCCGTGTAAAATGCCATCTTGGACAAGATGGGTGCTAGCTCTGTCATTCACTTCCCCCATGCGCATGTGGAGCTGATGTCATTATAATTTATTTTCACTGCAATCGTTGTCTTGTTAAGGTTGAATTTTCTATGGTGTGGATGTGAGATTGCAACACATATCCATATTTTCTGTACCTTCATTGGTTCTATTTATTCAGAAAAAGTCTCATTGGCAAACGTTTAATGTTTGTTTGAACATCTCCAGATGACATCAGCATAGAGGGTGTTAAATAATTATTCAAAGAATTGGGATGCTGCTCATGCATTACGATAATGACCGTTACTATTCTTGTGTTCTGATTTGCTAAGGAAATGATAATTTTGCCCACCCCAGGATGAGCTTGCAGGATTGTTAATTTCCTATGCAAGAATTGTGTGGAAGAACCCCTTGATTTTGAAGGTGAGACAGAAGACATTTCTATTCCACTAGGGATGCTGCCACATTTCTTTTGATTTTGCTACTCATTTGGGACTGAGAATAATTTTGTGATTTTACATGCTCTGTATTACTTTTCTTCTGAGAAACTGCATTACATTGACTCTGTATTGCTTATTCTAAAGTTTTGCAATAATGCCTTTTACATTTTTAGTGATCTAGGAATCCCTTACTGAGAGGACCCTCTTACATAATTAGTTGTTTTACTCTGCTAATTTGATGTTTGTGGAGGTGCTTTAATACTGAGACACATTGCCTCATGAAATTGAGGTTTAACATTGTCTCTGATTCAGTAAATTATGGAAGCACTGAATGAGAAAAAAATTAGAGTGTCTACATTTTGGGCTATGGTTTTCTCCCACAGTTGTCAAGGTGTACATTTTGTCTTGTGTACATGTTGAGGTGTTGAGCAAATGAGGTATTTATTGCGCTTTTTTGTTTCCCTTTTTGTGCAGGTAATGTGTTTCTGTATGTCATTTTAATTGAGGCTTTACGATACTGCTGCCTTCACAGTTCCATGTGTGCAGTGTCTGAGTTTGCAGTGTGTTGTGATTGCCTAGACTGGCGCCAGAAGAGGATGTGCATCGTATGTGGGGTTGTGGCATACTCTAATGAACTGTGCGTCTAAGGCAAGAGGTGTTATGTTTTTTCACTATCCTTGGTAGACTGATGCCAGCGAATAACATACAGTACACTTGAGAGTCTGTATGAACTGTGTGAAACAGGGTGTCCGGAATGAACTACAGAGTACCTGTGTAGACTGTGTACCAAAAGTCATTAGTTATGGATTGAAATAATTGTGATGTTTGTGTGTTTGCATGGACTGGTGCCAGGGAATATGCCCACTGTAAGAGGGATCAAGGTTTTATTCTGTAAACTTTGTAATAATCTGTTGTAGCCTTCGTATTTTCGTGTGTATGTGTGCATGAGCGGAATGATATTCAAGGGCGACATGCACCATATGAGGGATGTTTCCTGCCCGTGTTTCCTGGTGACCATGCCTGGCATTTTGATGACCACCCACAGATTTACCAGATAGCCACTCTTAGGACATATTACTTATTGATGACGTTTAGCCTTTAATTGCATGAAGGACGTGGTCGGGTGCCTTTGATATTTTGTTGCTCCCATTGCTGTCTACATATTGAGATGCTGCTCAAATATTTTTGAGTACTTTTGAATTAAGTTTGAAGAAGTAACTTAATCCCTGAAAGGGAGTATTCGTTGGCTGAGACACCTTTGGTGAATATGGACATACAATATTACGTAGATTGATCATTATTGTGCACTACCAGCATATGGGAATTTATGGAATTGAACCTTACTTTTTGGACACAGACATAATTTTACCCTATGATATAAGGGGTGTAAATTCTGCCCTGAAGAAGTCCGTCTCAAGGACGAAACGCGCCGGCTGTGCCATTTTCAATAAATGATGCTTATGACTGCGTTTTTATAGAATCTTTGCATTATTGGAATAAAAGGAAACTTTTTGAATAATATTGTTATCGGGAAATAGATTGTATACTGTTCTTCCCTATCGAATGAGAAGTGGTGCACCTAAACTTTTTTTTTAATTGTTAGTTCCAGTAGGAATACATTGTGACAGTGGGTGTAGATACAGTGTGCACGCATTTCCTCATGATTATTGATGAGGTCAAGATAATGGTGGGATAGTAAGTTAGGTGCTGTAGCTAACAGGGATCCACTGTCAGGCGCTTTGTTGTTATACATATGAGGGATGTGGTTTGTGTGCATGGACTGTGTGCCACAATGGAAAAGGCAGTGTCATCTGTGTTTGTAGTTGCAGGGTTTTTATTTCATAATTAGAATGTATGGTTTTTGGCTGCTTTTTGTCAGGTGAGGTGTCTGCTTGACTGGTGTGTTGTTAAAAAAATGTATTGTAATTTTCATATTTGCTTCTATTTTCTTGCAATTTTGAATTGATCGTGCTTTGTAGTGATGTAGCTTTAGGAGGTGTTCGGGCTGTTAAATCCACCTAAAAATTTATTCTATAGGAAATAGTTTAGTATGGGGAAGTGTCTGTCAGATTTCACCTAGGATTTTTACATGCCCATACTGACAAAAACACACCCCCCACACACAGACACACACACACTTTCTCGTCTCTGTTATGAAGGCCGTAAAAACGTTTTTTAGTTTAAAAAATATTGTGTTTTAAGAGTCCCTAACACTACGCCATCTTCTCTCTTTCAACTGCCCATTAAGCCCCCCTCATGTCTTGCTTCTCATTTGTGTTTTAGCAAGATATCCCAGCGTGATTGTTGGGGAATCTGAAGCTCACCACCCCTTCCCCAACTTTATTGTCCAGACTACACCCCTGGTGCTTTGTGTGCGTTTAGTTGAACATTGCTATAGTGTGAAACGTATTTAGTAAAGGCGCTGCCAAGCAGCAAAACGTCTACACTTCTTTATTGTGTTGTTTGTGGATTAGATTGACCCTTACAAAAAATGAAGGGAATTTAGTCTCTTGTTTGTGTCAGTTTCCTGTGTTTTTTCCACTGTACCTTCTTCTTCTCGCTTGGAAATGCTTAGGCATTAGGTGTTCCAGTGACTCTTTGTTGGGTTCTAGGTTATCACTTGAGGCAGATCAAGATGTTGGGCTGTGCAGAAGTCTAGTGCACCTTGTATTCATCTGCGGCTTCATCCTTTTTCAAACTTTCAGATGAAGGAAATTTGAGAGACAGGCACCGCTTGATAAGGGACTACCACAATGCGAATCGAAAAGTCTCTTTTAAAAATCAGTATAACTGTCATCCAGCCGAATCATAATCGTCTCAGGCACCGCTTGATAAGGGACTACCACAATGCGAATCGAAAAGTCTCTTTTAAAAATCAGTATAACTGTCATCCAGCCGAATCATAATCGTCTCAATGACCTCAGATGGATGAAAGCACGAATCAGCTCTCCTGCGGCTTGAATGTTTTCAGTACAGCTTCACATCATTGCCTCTGCAGCAGGGACACAACCCACTGAACAATCCTGACAGTGAGAGCCTAGAAACTGCAGCCTCCTATTTTATGTGGCTTGAGAGGACCTATATAACAAATGTAGACATAGCTCATTTGCAGTAGTGCTTTTCAACTTCACACACTAGATATACGAAGAGTAGAACTAAAGCAAGCCAACAATGCAATTTTTTCAGATGCTATCTTCCGCCTTACTTCGTTCTTAGAATACATCTTGTGTGGAATTGAAAAATGCTATAATTAAAAAAAGACAAAATCAAAAACATTTCACAAGAATTAAAGTTGAGCATTTCTGCCTTTTATTTTTGTCACATCTTACCTTGCTAGCAATTGGTCTTATATCACAGTCTGACACATCTAGCCAGTCCTAGCTTTATAGCGAAAATCACTTTGCAGGCTGGTATTTTTTAGCCCATCCTTACAATGTTAACTATGCTCTGTTGGATAAACTACATGGACTGCCCCAAGATGTTTCAAATGGGACCTGACGTATTTAGCTAGTGTGATCTTTTATCAGAAATTAGGTGGTGGTTTTATTTGGACGCCCACATTTGAACTTTTTCCCCAGCCTAGACATGACTGGCAGAAATTAGTGACTACCCATTATAGAGTGGCTCAACTCCACTCTTTTCTTTTAATAAAATATTTGTGCCACTTTTCTTCATGTTTGTCTGTACTTCTCAGACCTTTTCTTGGCCGTTACTTGCGGCCCTTCCGACATCAATTCACATACTCCCATGGAAGCCCATCCAGAGTTTAAAGACAATTGCTTGACAGGCGCACTTGCAGTCCTGTTAAACACTTCATAAGGTGCACCCACTGGCTTCATGCTAGTCTTTCTTCTATCTCTATGGAGGTTCCTCACTGATATGTGTCAATAGGATATTTCTCTCTCCAGAGCTGGAGCCCCATGGCAATACGAGTACACAAACAATACACAGAGTCCTGATGCTCTTTGTGGTTGTGGTAGCTGTGCAAGGACACGTTGTGGTAAATACAGTACCCAGTAGTGCATGTTAAGGAATGCTCGCCGGAATTGCTGCAGCACCCCCATGAAACTTGCACTAGCTTAGATGGAGAATAAACACTAAAGAGCCCCCCCAAATGTTTTTCATCTGTCATTATTTTAGTGGTTTCAGAGGAATACTGTCAAATATCCCCTATGCCTTTAACCAAGATATTTTCCAGCACCCCCACTTTAAAAATGATCCAGACATCACTGATTTAAGACCAGATTACAGGAGGGGCATAAGGTTCTTCCACAAGATTTTATTTTCAGAAATCTATTGCCTGGTTCTCGATTTGCAGTTGCGCTTGTGACTAGTGCTGGTGCCGCATTAAGATAACAGGTGCCTAGTGATTAATTTGTAAAAAAAACATAAGTGCTAGGGCCCTCGTCGAGAGACCACTGAAGCTTGCACCACCCATTTCCCCTGCCAGTTCTTCCAGTGACTGTACCAACACAACTGCTAACCATCACACCCTACAAGTGTGAACATTCAGACTATTCCAGGCCATCCAATGCTATAAGAATATCTTGGGGCAGTCAGGTATTTGTAGGGCCACTGGAAATATGCGACAGGATAGGACCAAATTATGCAGAAGGGTTGAGTAAATTATGCAGCAAGAAAAGCCAAATTATGTGGTATAATGCAGCACATTTTGTAATAGTATTACTTCATTATTTTATCATTTTAAACTTAATTACACTGTATGGACATTGGTTACACCCCATTAGTACCAGATTAACACCTGAGCGTAGCAATTGCCACAGAATGGAGACCAGCCCTCCTTTGCAACAAAGGACCTTCCACAGCACAACAACACATATCCCTGCATTTTTTGTAACTTTTGAACCATTTGACTTAGAAAGATTTTTTTTGTTCAAATCAGCAAATTATGGAGCAGCTGATAAATTATGTGACAAATCTATTATGATGTGAAAATCTGCACAGCGGCTCAATCTCATGATTCCAGTGGCCCTGGGTATTAGTCATTTTTAATGTATGTTGAATTACTAAACAACTGCTGTTGTACTCATCACAAAATTCGCCTAACAGTGCCACAATGTGGCAGGGTGGCATAAGTGCCCTTGTTGAGTTTTAAGTGCCATTGCTGAGCACCGGAAACCACCAGCTCAAATTATGCACGTAGATGCCTTATGTCTTCTACACAAGAAATCACAAGATGGTACTGGATTTCAACAAATTTCCCTCTACAACACGCCCAGTCCTGGTTTTCATTTTAACTTTTGGTATCTATAGTATTATTTTTCCGATCTTAATAACTAAACTATAACACCGAAATAAAAATAAAACCCCATTCTGGAGGTTTTGTTGCGGTCTGAGGTTGGGCAACTTGAGACCTTTGACTCTCAGGCGTATCCGCCTGTGTAGGGTTCATCAGTTTCTGATTTAATCACATTTACCTGTCTCATATGCAGTTTTTTTTAAACAAAGCACACACATTTTGTGATGTCACTCATAGTGAGAAACTGGATGGGTGCAGTTGTATTCTTTCCGTAAAATGATAGTCTACAGTATCACTGACATGGCAGTAACAGTATACTGTAGGTCACGAAGAAGAGAAGGAAAACTACACGCTCTCCTCATTTGCTCTGATTAAGGCAATGCTTAGGTTGTCATTTTGTTCTGTAACTAAAGATGAGTTATCGATCTGTAAATGCCTTTTGAAGTGGTTGAGTTGTGTCAGCTGCTTCACCTCTGGAGTTTTTTGTTCGGATGCTGGCCTTTTCCTCTAACGATGTTATGTTATGTTATGTTATTTATATTTTTAAAGCGCACTGATACCCCAGCAAAGGGGCGTCCAGGTGCTCAGACAGGTACTGTAACATAACAGGCAGAATAAAAGAGGGCTATTCAGAAGTAGAGAACAAGAGCGTTTTAATAGTACGCCTAAAACTGAACAGATCATTCAGAGCACGGGTGTGTGCTGGAAGCGAGTTCCATAGTCCTGCAGCAAGCACCCGGAAAGAGCGTCCACCCATTCTGCTGAGTTTAAATCGAGGGCAGATCGCCAAATGCAAGGCCTCAGATCTAAGAGATCTCCGAGGGATATAAGGGGTCAATAAATTGACCAGAGCTGGTGGGGAGGAGAGTTTCATAATTTTGAACGCCAGACAGAGTGCTTTAAACTTAATCCTCTGCCTGACCGGCAGCCAATGGAGAGAAGAAATAGTGCCGGAGACAGAGCAATGCCTAGGGAGACCAACAATGGCCCGTGCCGCAGCATTTTGCACCCTCTGAAGTCTGGCTACCTCAGCCTGGTTAGCCCCCAGCATCAGTGCACTTCCGTAGTCCAGCCGAGATAGTATAGAGGCTTGGACTACGAGCTGCCGGGTTGGAGGATCGAAGTATTTAAGGACCGGCCTTATGCCTCGCAATATGCCGTAACATGTACCTGCAACCCTCTTCGAATGCCCAATGAAGGTGAGCGCCGGATCCAACCAGATCGTAGTAGTTTAAATGCTACTATACGTGGTAAGAGAGGTTTGACGCCTGAGTAAGGATTTTTCAAAATAGAAAATAAACATTAATGTCAAAGAAATTTGGGACGCTTGTTCATCATCTTTTGCCGTCTTTCTAACACCACAAGTCTTTGAGTGGGTTGGCCTGTCCTAGTATGGTCACCTCTTTTTTAATATCTGCTGTATTTTGGTCATGCCTTGAGCCTTCTAAATATCCCAGATCCGGGGACCTCAGATACTACCTCAATGCTAGATAAAATTCAGGTCCATCTCTCTTGTCGCTACTGTTGCCGCCCGAGTCTTTAACTACTGGAGGCCGGGTTCACTACGCACTCCTCTCCTCCCACAGAGCCCCAGTGTCAGAACATCACGAGAGATAGCATCCTCTCAGCTGGATATTCTGGTGGCACATCAGAATTCACAGACACTTCTAGGACAATAACAGATTTTACTTCCAGATAATGTACTTACTACACAATACTCAGGTAACCTTTTGTACACACTTACCAAGGCGTATCTTCCTAGACTCTGCCTCCTCAGGCAAATATCTACTGTAAGAGTTGTTAAACCTTCTCCATATGCCCCAGTGTGCAACCCGCAGAAGCAGGTCAAAGAGCCTGATTATAATCTATTGCAGATCACCGCTCATAGCAGGTGTTTAGTCATGATAACTCCATCTATGAATCCTGTTGATACATTATTGACATCCAAATATGGCTGACTCAGCGATAACTACTGATTCATCAGCATCTGCTTTGTTAGTTTTGGTGTATCAGATCCTAAGGTGAAGCTTACAGGTCTATGCGCAAATTCATACAATGCATAATTAACTTTTAATATTTTAATAATGATGCATTGAAAGGGATCCTTACTGTATTATCTTTTATTTTATCACCTCAAAGATTGTTAAAATGCCTTAAAGGTCCGGACTCGGTTAATTCCACCTGGTGACAAGAGCTATTTTACACTATTTTACCTCTTAGAGTATCATATTTTCTATACCATTTATCTGTATTTAGTACTTAGTTCAATTCTATAAAGAGAAAATAAATGTTTCCCTCCATCTCTTAGTTGAGGTCACACTTTCTTTTACTGCTGTTCCTGTTTTGTTTAATATGAAAGGAGCATAATTATTCAAGGTGAAAACTTCACACTGGATGTGTTTTTGTACCAAGGGCTAGCTTTGTTGCATTTGCGACAGCTGCAGAGCTACCTAGATGTTACACATTTGGATTCAATCTATACCCTTCAAAGATATTTTCAAGAGTATTCCATAGTGCTCCAAAGAGGTTGAAATGTGACACATTAACAGTGTTTAAAACAAAATAAAGAAATATGCCTAGTATATTACACATTACCCCGCAAGCTTTAAGCATGGCTGCAGGATATAACCTTCTAGATTGAATACCATGATGTTTGCTACCAGAAGGCACACAGTGTCCACCATTCAGAAAGAACACAAGGATGGCGATTGACAAATGGTCCAGAAAGACATCAGCACGTATACAGCCATGTTGAATGCGACAACCATCCAGAAAGCACCATGTTATGTCAACAGTAATCTATCATACTCTCCCAAATCACTAGAATTCAAGGCAAGCCGCTAAGAGACAGGTAGGTCTCTGGCATACCTGACATGGCATTTGCTCTGTCTCAGCACTAGCAGCATTTCAAAGGGACCCGCCTTTAGAAAATCATGCAGACGCATGGGGAGCAAATTTGCCACCACCCACATTGCACCCGTAGATATTCAAGCATGGCATTTGCTGGTAACCGCCTCCACATGGATTGCTGTTGATAGACACCCAGAATTGAGTTATTTTGTTTTCAATGTAGGGTGTAGGCTGAGACTCATTTTCCTAATGACACCCACGGATTAAGTACCACTGGGGTTGAATGATTAACATTTTATCCCACCTGAGTTTATCTAGAAAATGATGTACAGGACAGTGTTGTTGAAGGACTATAGTCCACAACTGTATATTTCATTCGGGCTCAGTTTGGGCGCTGTTTGTATATTGTCACTCACAACTGCAACTGATCCCATGGGTGATATTGTTAAATACTGTATCAAATACATGACCATATGTATACATCAGAAAGTAAATACAAAAGCAATAATGCTTCTTTACTGTCCCTCCGATAATTTATTCACAATATCTTCTAATAGTTTTCTACAGGAACTAACACCTCGGAAAGAGCTGTGTCTCACCAAGGTTTGGAGTTACATTGGATGAAACCTGTGATACAGAATGTATTCTTGTGAGGAAGTATTTCCCTTGTTACCAGTACTTACAGCGCACTGTGTGCTTCCAGTTCAGAAACAGCATGCAGAGCTGCTAAGTGCCGCCGTGCATGAGTGCTAATGCTACTGATGGTGCATAGGTATGGAAGGCGGCAGTACTACTCAGTGACGTGTTTTCTTTAGGGAGCCTGTGGAAGACAGAGGCTTATTTAATCATGTAGCCCCTCTTCGAGAACATGGGGTTCTAAGTCTGACAATATGCCCTTGCCCCTGTAGCCTTCAAAGACAGAATGAACAAAGACCAATGATACATGGGAGTGGCTGATGTGTTAAAGAAGGACTAACCACTCTGAAATCTATAAACAGTACTATGTAAATGAATGATTTACCCAAACTAAGAAAAACGTTGACACCATCAGGGACTGGTAATTCTTTGGGAAGGGAAAGAGGCTCGAATACTGCTCCTCAACTGTAAAATCAATGGCCCTCCCTCCCTCTCATCGGTACCTCCATTGAAAGCCTGCTCCCTGTGCTAACGGCCCTGGCGGATGCAGGGCCCATCTGTTCTGTGCTCACCGAAACAGCCTCGGAGCACTAGGAAACAATGAAAACATCACCACTGAGCACAGACAGCCAGCACCCACTGACAGCCAAGGACACGCCCATCATTGAAAGTCAGCTCATTAGGGAGCACCTGCCTTTCCACACGAACCCCACTTCGCTTTCAAAATTTGCTTTAGATGCTCCAGAAACTGCAGCCCTTCCCCAGCCACCCCATCCCTATCGATTTACTGACCAACCCCGAAATGTTACTTTTTGTTTCTTTTTTTTAGTCATTACCTACAAAAACCTTGATTTACAATTGTAATAGCCAGTTTGACGATTTCATGAACACTATTTTTAAGTTCTTACTTAAAATCTTAAGATCTTTCCTATGCGCAGCACTTTGGCAAATTTGCTATATAAATAAAAGAAGATTAAGAACAAAAAATTGTCTCGGACAAGTGTGAGCTGATGACTGATGCAAAGTGCTCACTTCGGCAGCTGAACTTAAAGGGTGTTGTTCAGAGACATTTGAAGTCACAGACAAGGTGGCCAGCTGCCCAGGACCCCCTGAGAAAGTGAACTTTCTCTATATTTGATCTCCTGCTATTCAATGTATTTATCTAAACTTCCCTTACTCTCTGCCACCCTCTTCCTTTGTCTCTCTACCCAGTGTCATCTTAAACATTTTTTGGGGTCCTGGGAAAGACATATTTTACCAGTGTTCTGTGATCCTATTGAAATGTAACATATCATTTAGCATTGTTTGTCATTACGAAGGCTTGAATTAGCAAGAAATGAGTAATGAAACTGCATTTGCTCCCTAAAGGGGCTCCCAAAATAAATCCCACCCAGGGCCCCTGAAATCCTTGATGAGTCAAGATGTCATAAGGCCCCACAACCATACATTCACTAATCTGATACTCATCCCCCTGTATTCACTGCTAGTCAACATACTAAATGCACTGTTAACATTTATAATGCACAGATCTTAAATGTTATATAATGGTGCCGAATATTCAAACAGGTGAATAATTCTGCTTTCCTAAAAGTCCGCAGCAGTGATTCGAGTCGACCGACCCAAGATGAGGCTCGCACGTTCATCAAGCCTTCACAGCACGTTCAGCTGCGATAACCAGCGCGTATTAATGTGGAAATACCTAATTATTCCCTTATTAAGCTGAACAATCACGTCAGGAAAATCTCTCTATACAGCAGTAAAATGAGAGGTTTTATTGACACGAGGTCATGCTGCCCTCAAGTTTAGCACGTTTTCTCAGCTAATGTTGTCAGTCCCCAAACTGAACGTTGTCTCTGCGTTTGGCGATTCACACAGCAGAAAGAAAAAAAACAGCTATTAGAGCGCGAAAAAATTGAGGAAAAATTGACAACTTGCAAATAAGCTACTACAAAGAAACACCAAAAATGTGCTAGGTAAAAAATGAGGCTAGTGGTCCCTCATGCCGGTCCCATAAATGGATGGCTTCAAGAAAATGTTTCTTTGTAAATTCAAGAGACACCCTCATAGCAAGACAAGAGTCTGGAATCTACAATCGTTGTCTAGCAGAAGAGTATCAATGTGTGCAAAACAATAATGAATACAATTAGTAAGGGTATTTAAGAAGATAAGTGACATTGTTAGGTCAAAAGTCTTGCATGCCATTGTACCGTAAAGGATAAAATACAAAAAAAATGAAAGGACAAGTAAGATCACTTCAAATTTGAGATTGCCCTCTCAAAATTAGGCCAAGTTGAAATGTGGAACACAGATTGTCATATTACCAGCAATTACTAAAATGAAAATTTGAGCTCTTGAGCATATGTCACCCAACATATGGAATCTTCTTGTAAACATCAGCATGTGTAGTCTGGACCCTAAGCCTTACCCCCTGCTGGGAAGCGGTGGTCCGGTAGTGCAGGTCCCTCTGGCCCCCCTCCTGCTGGTTCAGGGAGCCCAGTAAAGTCTGTAGCCGCTCTATGTACTGGATGGCGCTGCGCAGAATTTCTACCTTGGGCAGCCTTTGGTTGGGGTTGAGCAGCGTGCTGCGTTTAAGTGCTTCGAAGGCTTCGTTCACCTTCTTCAGCCGCCTCTTTTCCCGCAAGGTGGCTGCCCGTCGCCGGTCCACCGACACCGTCTTTCGTTTGCAGATCTTGCAGGCCCAGGGCAAGCACTGGCCCGGACAGTGCTCCTGTTGGCCCATGGAAGACATAGGGGACAGCTTCTCCTCGAGCCCAGTGCCCGAGAGGACCCTGCCATCAGTGCAGAGCCCCATGCCAGGCCGCTCCTGGTACCCTGTCTGTTCATAACCTGGCAGCCTGGATGGGAAAAAAGTTTCGCCTTCATAAAATCTCTGATCTGGGAAAAAGTAGGGATTGGTCTCAAAAAGCTCCATCGCTGAGCTGCTCAGGCAGGCTGTCTGCATATCTGGACACCAACTGCACTTCTGTCTCCCCACACCAACTGTTTGGTGGCATTTAAAGCCTCCGACTGGCATTAAATCACAGAGATAAATATAGAAAATGCAAAAGAAACCCGATCTATCTGTAAGCTGTTGCCACACATCAAAACTTTTACGTCTGATTTCGTGTTGTTTCCCCCTGGGGGATTGTGCTGGCGCAGGGCCGGCAATTCACGCAAGGCTAAGATGTGAAAAACCTGGCCCGGGAAATTAAGCCGTAAAACAGCATTTAAAACAATGTTGTAATATGATTAGCCGTCATTCGTCGTCCACAATGCGGCCCGGGATGGCAGCGTTGACCCCCGCTGCCCCCCTCCCGAGACAGGGGACCGGGCGGCCCCACATTCCTGAGTGAAAGCAGATCATCTGCTCGTTTCACTTACTGTACGAGCCGCCCCTGCACGTGCACACGGGCCGCGCGCCTGCCGGGCCCGACAGCCCTGGCATGTTTGCAAGTGAGTGAAATGAACGGCAGGTGTCCGGCAAGGTGCACGGGCTTGTCGAGCTCGCGGTCGCCCTTTCACTTACAAAGTGGCAGACTCTCTCTGCCGCATGAATACAACGTGCAGGAAGTGTGCGGTACACAGTCCCAAACCACACGCGCAGGCTGCGCAGAGCAAGTCAAGAAGAGCTCTCAGTGTCTCCATTCCATATGAATGGGATCTCTCCTATGGGGCACCTACACACAGAAGACGAGTCTAATGATACTGCGCACCGTGTCTTGTGTGATTGATTGTGGTACAGGATGGAGATACTAACAATAGAGATACTTTATAAACAATGCGAGTGCAAACAAAGGTTGCAACATTTCAAAAAAGCTCTACTGATTTGGTTTTCATGCTCATGGGTATTTGCAAATCACAGCCCTTACCTGGCCACATAGCGATTTGTGGTCACTGCGGCCTGTGGCAGAAATTCATTCGAAAGGAGATCCTCCATAGGGACGCTCATTTACTGACCCACCTTGTCCTTACAGAGGTGTCCATTAGGAGGTTGGGTCATTTGACGTTCCAGCCGAATCAACAATCGAGATTTGTCTTCTTAGCCATTGGAACCCTGCCGTTGAGGGGGCAATTGCATTCTTCTCTGGTCTGTTAATCATTTGCTGAGGTAGTAAGGTTATGTTACTCTTAGCCCCTGAGGGCACTCGGGCATTTGGGTCCACAGACGTCTGAGTTAATGTGGGCATTTAACCATCCTGTTTATGCTTCAGGTTCTATGGGGAAAAAGAGGCAAGGCTTGTAGTTGGTCTGGGAATATCCAGCTGAAGCATGGTAGAACGTCCTGAAGTGTGGTAGAACATCCTGAAGTGAACATCCTGAAGTGTGGTAGGACGTCCTGAAGAGTGGTAGGACATCCTGAAGCGTGGGAGAACGTCCTGAAGTGTGGTAGAACATCCTGAAGTGAACGTCCTGAAGCGTGGTAGGACGTCCTGAAGAGCAGTAGAACATCCTGAAGCGTGGGAGAACGTCCTGAAGTGTGGTAGAACATCCTGAAGTGAACATCCTGAAGCGAGGTAGACGCCCTGAAGTGTGGTAGAATGTCCTGAAGTGTGGTAGAATGTCCTGAAGTGTGGTAGAACGTCCTGAAGTGTGGTAGAACGTCCTGAAGTGTGGTAGAACATCCTGAAGTGTGGTAGAACATCCTGAAGTGTGGTAGAACATCCTGAAGTGTGGTAGAACATCCTGAAGCGTGGTAGAGCATCCCGAAGCTTGGTAAAATGTCCTGAAGCGTGGTAGGATATCCTGAAGCGTGGTAGAATGTCTTGAAGCATGGTAGTACGTCCTGAAGCATGGTAAAACATCCGAAGCATGGTAGAACATCCCAAAGTGTGGTGGAATTTCCTGAATAAATATATTTCTTGTCCAGAATCTGCAATCCTGGAACCAACACTGCCAACTGCTAGGAGTGCTGAGCTTCCTCAGTCAAAAATATCATCTTGTAACTCAAAGAGAGGAAACGTGGCGGCCCATGCCTGACAGGGAGAGGAAGAAGCTTGTAAGAGCTCTGGCTTTGAGGGCAACATTTCCCCTTCCCCTCTTTAAAATGACACCTCTTCTAAGCACCCAGGGACAAAGCACAACTTCTTACCACCCAATGCAGATGTTCTCTATTTTCTGGCAGCCATTTATTTCGATCATATGGCACTTCACCTACTGGAAAACATTCTGTGTTGGTTGTCACTCCCCACTCTGACTGGCACTGATTCGCCATAACACTACTTGCAGGATCCTTCTATTTTCTGAAGATGTTAAAGTTAAACCGTCTTACTAAAAAAGGGTCTATCTATGAACCCTAACGGACATCAATCTACTTCCCCAAATCAGACCTTAAAAATCTAGTCCAAGCTCCATCTATATCTAGAAAAGAATATGGGGATGCTTCAGTCATTGGTCTTCCCAAGGCTCAATTCACAACTTTAAAGGCTGTGCCTACCTTTCCTGCCCACCTCATCAATGAGAAAAGAAAATGTAACCATGTATTGCCAATCCTGACATCATTAAACTGGCGAGCACTTGATTCTAGAAGTACTTATAAGATGGCCTAAAACAATTATACGGTTTCACACAAGGTCATCCCAGTGTACTTGGCTAAAAGAGTGAGTCTATTCTGAAGAAGTAGAAGCCTGAGAGGCAAAGTCTCATCATGCATGGAACTTCCCAGATTCAAGAAACCCCATCATAAAGTGAGGTTTTACAGTAATGTACCCAAAACCAGAAAACCTTGAACTCCCCGTTGTAAACCCACACTGGGCGCGCCCTCTTTTATATTGTTAAAATCTTGGCAAAAGAAACATTTCCTGCAAACTTACAGTATTCATATAGAAAGTACCTACCTGCTTTGATGTCTGAACTTTATTCAATGATGTTTATGTATATTTTGTACAATTCTCACTAGTCCTCTATTGCTTCTACTGTTTATGTGAAGGTTTCAGGCACGTTTGTCTGGATTGATTACACAATACCTAAACAAATAATAAACTAAGGAAAAATCACAAGCAAAGCAGGAAGAAACTGAATGTTGCTTCTTCCAGCTCCTCCATTTGCACGTATGCTACTCTCTTTCCATGTGTCCTGGAAGAGAGATTACCCGTACTGTGTTTTGACTGTCCTCTCCCCTTCTTCCCTTGTAAGGACTTACTGAAATGTGTTTCATATACTATCTAAGATTTCACTCATCTGGATTTGTTTCCTTGTTGTCCTATCATTTTTCTGCAAGGCATAGCTGCGCTGAATGTGATAAAAGGAGAATGACAAATAAATAGCATAATAACATGGTTCTTTATGGCCAATGTTCTAGTCAGCACTGGTTTGTCTCAGTCCTGGGCACAAGGAAAGGGAACTGCCAAAAGTTACAAAAATCAAGGATTCCTTTGACATCCAAAGCCCTAACACCCAACATTAACAGGATCTCACCCACAACAAAAGGGTGGGTTTAGGATGCCAAAAAAGTCCTGCTGTCCAGTTAGGAAATCGAGACATCAGGGACTTGACCAGAGGGCCATGCTTCCGCTATGGATAGACTAATGGTACAGATACAGACCAGTAACAATACTACGGAGACCAGTAACAACACTATAGAGGTTGATTCAGCCCTGATGGGAATATCAAGTGCACTACAAGTAAGAACGGAGGTTCTACACCTGGACCCAATACTACATTTATCCAGCTATGAAATGTCTGATGTGGAAATAAGTGTGTTGTCAAAGGGCTTGTCCGACGTACCTACAAGGGCACCGGACTCGTTCCAAGTTAGATTGGAATTGCAGAGATTTTCCGTAGGATAAGACTGAAGCATTTTTTCATGAAGAATACCTCTACCCCGAAATATGCAGCAACTAACTTCAAGGCACCATCTACCTTCACTCCAGCATCGTTTATGATGAGCGATAGAATACTGGCCTTTGAAAAAGTGGTATTAGAGGAAACTTTGCAACTGATGGGAGAAAGAAAATATATAAAATACAATCTGAGTAGAGAAGAGAAAATGGCCCTGGATAAGCTTGCGAGGAATGCTGCTATAACAATAAAAGGGGCTGATAAAGGGAGGTGCAATCATGGTCCAGGATACTCAAGATTACATTAGTGAGATCGAGCAACAGCTGCAAGTACAGGAGAGCTACCAAAAGGTACCGAGAGATCCTACAAAGGAAATCAAGGCACTAATAGAAGCGACAACCAAAGGGGGAGTGGAAGGTTTCTTGAGTCAACGTGAACGAGAGTTCCTTAATCAACAAGAACCTAGGATACCAACTATCTATACCTCCCGAAAGTGTACAAGAGACTGGAAAATCCCCCCGGAAGACCCATAGTTTCGGGCTGTGGTTCAATACTCGAGCCATTGAATCAGTTTATTGATTATTTTTTTGCAACCTTGGGTACCATCCACAAAATCGTATGTGCGAGATAGTATGCACATCATTCAATTACTTGAGGGTCAGGCTTTTGATGGTGACAAACAAATATTGGTCACATTGGACGTGTCATCGCTGTATACTTCTATTCCTCAAGAGAATGCCATAGAGGTGATAAGAATGACACTAGATCAGAGGAGTAGAGATTGAGAAATCAGGGATATCCTTCGGGTCTCCTAAAGCGGGCTAAGAAGCGTGCCTGGTACCAACCGAGGGAAGCATTACTTGAAATTAAAGAGAAACCTGAGGAATCCAGTAGGATTGCATGTGTAACAACATACAATACCAGAAGCAATGAGATACAGAAAATTATTAAAAAATACTGGAACCTGGTCCAAGGAGAATTGCAAATGGTACAACAACCTTTATTTGCCTACAAAAGGGGCAGAAACATAAAGGACACCGTGGTGAGAGCCTTTCTGGATCCTCCGAAGCTACCTGACCTGAGGACTCTATTAAACCTGCCACCAGTAATTGGTCATCACAAGTGTGGCAGTTGTAGAGCTTGTGACTACTGCTTGGAGGGCTCGAACTTTACCTTGAATACCAGAACTATTGAACTAAAAACATTCACAAATTGCAATAGTACACAGGTTATATATGCCATCACCTGTCCTTGTGACTTGACATATGTAGGGCAGACAAAACAGAGGGTAAAAACCAGAATTTTACAGCACATGAGTAGGATCAGGTGTAATACAGTGGGTGCGCCTTTGGTGGAACATTTCCATGCATACAAACATACACCGGAAGACATAAGGTGGAGAGTTCTAGACAGGATAACACCTAGTCCTAGAGGTGGGTCCACTACTAAATCATTAAATTACAAGGAGTGTAGGTGGATACACATCCTCAATACAGTGCAGGAAGGATTGAATGAACGTGAGGAAACAGCTAAGCAGATGGGACAACTCTGAGTACATGGGTTTATAAGTGATTAATGTGACATTGATGCCTATAATTGATTTGTGTTTAATGTCCATGTCGAAGTACTTGTAAAATGTAATATCTTGGAGTACTGGGTTTCTGATAATGTGGATATTGAGAAGCCATTACAATTATATGTGCAAGTTCAATTTATTTGTACTTTAGCCATCTTGTCCACTTATGTATTTCCAACGGGTGGTACTTTGATTACTTTGAACATCGTGGCACCTTGCTGGGGCAGATAAAACAGTAGCAGAATGTTTTCATATACAACTGTAATATGCCTGGAATTGTATGATAATATGGGAATTCTATCATGAATCTAGTAACGATAGTGTGGGATACCCTATGCTAAATTGGTAGGACATTATGGATAGCAATACTAACATTCTTGCCCTGATGGTCTATATACCAGACTGATACCGTGGTTGGTATACCAGATTTGCTAGATAGTAATTCTGGTAACACGGATATTCATTCCTCAATGATAAATAGACCTCGCTGAAGGGCTACTGCTCTGCCTGAATTAATGGGTGTGATTGGGTAATGGTACTCTGAATATGGAATGCGGTGGTCTGTTGCCCCTAATATGTCATCATGCCCACTGTCAATTCAACATATTGAGAGAGATACCGGGGTTCAAAGCAGCCGTTCATTAGGTTCACGTAACAATATAGAATGCGGAACCGGATTGGTTGCCTAGCAATACAATGACTCTTACGGCCGCAACACTGGCTTCACGTAGCAACACGTGATGCATAATCCGATTGGTTGCCTAGCGATAATATGACGCCCACATAAGGTCCACAAGACGTGATACTGGGTTGTGATTGGCTGAATCCATATATACTGGGCCTTGATTGGTTGGGTCCTGAGAGTCGTCTCTTTTGTTTGTGAACACGGAAGAAGGAATGAATGGCTGCCAGATCGCGCCGACTGGAACCAAACGAAACAACATAATTCGGAGAAAAGGTGAGACTTCAGTTACATGTATAACGCTGTAACTGAACGCGTTGAGAATAGGTGGAACAGCATGCCCATGATATGCCTCGTTTCTTTGCAAAACGCCGGATTGCCACGGCGGTTTGAACCTCCTGAAACCTTAGGAGCCAGAAACCGGATTTACACCATGTTTGCTTGAATAAGATGTAGGAACCTTTGAATTCGATTGTTGGGTGAGTGTGTACCATTCATGGTACTCTTTGGGTATCTACATTATATACGAAATATCGTGCTGAATATTCGCGCTTTCCCTTTCAGACGTTCTGCTTCATACGACGTCTTTGGGCTTGATGAACAATCCAATACTCACAGCCCATGGGTTTTCTGCACTCCTTTGGAAATCACGTTAGACACCATTGTGTCAACGAAGGGGTGAGTCTTCAAGTGTATATTGAGACTGGTAATAATGGATTAGGGACTAGTTGGCTTAATCCCTGTTTTGTGAAGTAAGGTTCACAATATGCTCGCTTAACTCAACAGATCGAAATCAAAGACGGACGTAATTACTTCTAGATCATTAACCTGGGTTCAACTTACGCAAGTCCGTTGGTGAGTGTATGAATAAGCACATATCGCTCACTTGACACTGTTTCACCACCACTATATGAATCCTATCTGATGAGCAGTTTATCTTGCTTACAGGCGCCTTTACCACAGCCCCCTGTCCTGAAGAAGACCCGTTATAGACACATAATTAAGGCGTCCATAGGGTCGAAACGTCGATGAACTTAATATCATTGGATCAGTACTGAATATCCGGTTCTATGACATCCAATTGAAGTGGATTACTGGGATAATTTTAATTAGATTTGGAAACTGGCCAAAAGACTTTCTTTCTCCCTTCTTCACTGATTTGTATATACACACGTTTGAATGTCACTATTTCACTTTATGTCACATTATAATCACTTTCTATTGTGTTGCGCCGTATTTTGAAAATATTTATGAATTGTAATGAAGTTCTTGCAAAAAGTATGTTACTCATAATGGTCGTTTATGAATGAAAAATCAATTCATAGATTACAAACGAATAAATACCTTGAATTTTCTTGATGTTGGATTTATGTGGTGAGCAAGCTCCTGGTCTGGAGCTTTATCTTGAACAATGAGAAGATTATAAGTTGTACCTGAAATAGAATTTAGTTCATGTGCTGAAGGAATAAGTGCTATACCCGACAGAACCATTGTTTATATTGATCA
This sequence comes from Lissotriton helveticus, assembly GCF_964261635.1. Lineage (NCBI taxonomy): Eukaryota > Metazoa > Chordata > Amphibia > Caudata > Salamandridae > Lissotriton > Lissotriton helveticus. The sequence goes on from NC_136065.1 coordinate 1,290,491,016, forward strand.
ATGTTCTAGTCAGCACTGGTTTGTCTCAGTCCTGGGCACAAGGAGAGGGAACTGCCAAAAGTTACAAAAATCAAGGATTCCTTTGACATCCAAAGCCCTGACACCCAACATTAACAGGATCTCACCCACAACAAAAGGGTGGGTTTAGGATGCCAAAAAAGTCCTGCTGTCCAGTTAGGAAATCGAGACATCAGGGACTTGACCCTCTTGACCAAGAAGGCAGAGAGAGACTACATTTCCTTAAAGAAAGGTAGCCTGGGTATTCTCCATAATCAGGTTCCACAAACAAAATAATCTTCTATACATAATTCGCAGTAGGACTACATAGGATGACCAACTGTTAACTCTTTGTGGCATGTTTCATCACCAGGTTCCCCATCCAGCACTGGGAGGCATCCTGGAGTGGTCTCACTGTCAGGTAGACTATTCATGAACAAACTATGTAGGAGAGTACTATGTGTGTTGTGTAGAGGCAATTAGTGTTTGTGTGTTTGGAAATCATACATTTATTCATTGCCTCCCTTACCCCCATCTGCAATGTTTAAATAAGCAGTTTTGTCTCCCGGTCCCTGCTTGTCATCTTAGTCGACATGTTTCAGTGTCCTGCAGGATGTGGCACTTTCATCAGGTATGGTTCCTTTCAGAACACACATGAAAAGGACACCACAGTCTAATGATCACTTGATTTCAGAGTGCCATGGCGGGTTCTATAAATTAAAGTGGTGTATAATAAACAACCACATATAAATCTATTGTTGATGCAACTTAAATCCTGTGATAAAAGTGGTGAACAATTCATCACTCTTATTATTCCATGTTAATGTTTCAACCCTGAAGTTTTAGTTAAAAAACATTTGTAGGATTGTATCGGTCAAGATTATGGACTATAACTATAGTTGATACACTCAATAGTGAAACAGTATTACACTCCAATCTTATAAATTCATGACTGAAACGTGTGCACATGCTAGTGGAATCTACACCAAGTTGATGATTTTTGTGTGTGGGTTTTTTAACATGCTGTGGGGAATATAGCATGTGCCCTTGACATGTATTGGTATGGAGTACATCCATAAGGAATTGTTTTTTGAAAATCCAGCAGGTCCTGTGGGTAGTGAAACAAACACACGTGCCCTCATTCTTGAGTCCATGTTGTTGTTCCCTGATCTGGGAAGTAAATGTACAAGTCCTGGGAGTTGGTGAAGGGCAACTGTCCAGAATCTGAGATTCTGGTCACACAGTATCTCCACACTAAACTCCTTCAATCTCGTAACAAGAGGCTGTGTCTCCCAGCAAGCCAGCACCTGCTTTGACATCCTATGGAACGTGACTGGGGAATTCTTTAAGCACAAAAGTTATTACATTAAAGTTGTTGAGGATCTGAGGTGGTGGAGGCCCTCTTGTCTTTGGCTAAAGGAACCACAGCACTGGTCGAACACAATGTACTCATGAGTTTGGCTGCACCCTACTTATCGTCAAACGTTTACCCTAATAAAGGGATGGACAACTATCTTGGTCACAATTCTGAGGACCTAGTAATGTATGCAGGTGCAAGGTTTCACCAACCCTTGCTTAGGAACTAATAACAGTGGGCTGTGGACTTTTGGAATGCACGATTAGTTCCAGATTTTGACATTGGGGAAGCATCTGCCTTAAGGCAGCCTGTGCGACTCTCTTACATATTGTAAACCTTGATCTTTACAATCGTACGTCCCCACAGGTTGATTTCAAGGATTCAGACCAATATTCTATGATGACATTCAAACCAGTTATTTCATGCCTCATACACCCTCTACATGCTATTTGGGAAGCAGTGCAAAGGCCCTCTACTGAACCATCCTTCTCAGATACATGTGGCATTTTAGGGAAGCGCCCACTCTGTTCCACAACCTATTGCATGGCCACACAGACTGGAACTGAGGCCTCAATATGAGGTTATGGCTTACGCCTATTAATGTGGATGGCTTTGTGGGGTTCTCACTGGCAGTTCGAACGTCAACCAAGCAGTTGATGTATCTTATTTTCGTCACATGATATCGGCCAATTTATCCTAGAAGCCCACCAAGTAATCAGCGGGAGCATCAGAACTTCCAGATGCTCCCTGCAAATGTCTCACTGCGAATAAAAGAGGGAGTCAAGGATATTAGATTTGAAGTCAGCCTAGGGGCTCGGATACAATTTGGCACCTTTTACTCATTGACGTTGCAGACTGCCTGGCCTGTCTCTTACCGAAATGATGTTGCCCTATGTCGGAGCCTTCCTTAGCTCTCCCAGCTTTTAAATCTGTTTCCAACTCTTGGCTTGACAGATAAGGTACCAATAAATGAAAGGGACTGGAAAACCTGCTTGCCCCCGCTGGTAAAAAGTTTGAATAGTCAAAGGGCCAGGAATGTCTGCCTCTCCATGCAGTACTTCTAGAGAGTTTTCTGAGAACACACCAGCATCAGCACTAGGACAAGGAAAGTAATGTCACCTAGCCAGAAACAGAAGCAATAGGCTTAATGTTAATTTGTCACTGAGAGCCGATTTGTCCTTTGGCCACCTCTCATTCAGGAGAGGCAGTGGCCCATCCATGGCTTGCCGCTGCCTGCACAGATATCCGCTCCATCACTTGCTCAGCTAATTGATTCCTCCACTCGGGGCAGTGGGCCTCGCTATCCCTCATTTGTCACAGAGAAAATCTAGCTGTCACTTGTCAGAAACAGCAGAGTAATCTCCTGCTCTCCTGATCTATCACTGGAAGATTCAGTTCTGTCTATCTTTCTACCTGAATTTTCAGTCTTTTTACCTCTCCGCCAACACCCACCAACAATGCAGGATAGCCCTCTGATTTACAGCCTCAGGAAAATCGCCTCTCAGGGTACAAGGAGTAAGGGAACATGCAGCTTTAGGGAAAGGGAACCATGTAGAAAAATCTGGTGCAACATGCAGTCCTGTCAAAAGGGAATGGGGGAAAGGCAATGGTTCATTATTCCCCAGGCCCTTTTCTTTTCAGGGCCCCAACTTATATTTATAGATTTTATTTATTAATGATGAATACCAGTAGATTGCAACCGGTGCTGTGAGTTTGCTGACCAGGGTGCGTATTAAGCATTTGACACACCTGGTGATAGGAAATACTAAGGGACGGGGAGACACGGGTACATGGGAAATAGGGACAGGGAGACTCGGGTACATGAGAAATAGGGACAGGGAGACTCTCTCACCGAGAAACATTGGGGGTGGACACACTAGACTCAACAATGCTTAGATTTTGGATCCAAGAAGAATAAGCAACGGATCAGGAAAGGAACAGACCTGTTCCAACTTCAAGGATACAGAAAAACAGAAACAGGGGGCAGAATGGATCCATTAGAACCTAGATCAGGAACAATGCACTCAAGATGAGAAACAGAAGATCCACAAACACTTCACCTTGAATACTCACACATGCAACAAGTTACATTGTTTGAAAGGACAAAATATCCATTGCCGATGTGCATTCGTGCGCAACCACTGCTCCTACAACAGGTGTCGATTGACTCTACATCCTTTTTACCATCCTGTGTTTTTGCTCTCTGTTCCTCTAGGATGTAAGGTTTGCCCCCGTAGCAGCCTGTTATTGACCTGTTTATTTCATTACTCGCTGTGTACCACCTGTCTGTGATTATTGTGACTATAACTGTTTAGTATCCTTATCTGATATCGTTACTGGAGCTGTATTCTCCGCCTCTTCTCATTATGTATCACCTGTATGTAATTTTTGTGACTACAACTGTTTGGCATTCTTACTTGATATCGCTACTGGAGTAGTACTCTCCCTGTCATCCTTTTGTAAAGCGCTCTGATATCCCTCGGGATCTGGTTTGCGCTATATAAAACTTTATAAAACATAATAAAAATAAATACATTGCGCCTACAAAACAACAGTGCTGTAGCTGACAAAGGTTGCAGGGAGGGCTGTATAACCCAAGCCCCAGTTATTACATAACTCACAAGGGTTAAGTTGGTAAGTTGGAATAGAAAAAGGTCTGACACCACACAATCATGGGAAAACTCCTCATTTTACAATCACACCACTGCTAACAATTACTTAGGCCTGGGGATGGCTTGCCTCCCCCACCACACTCAAATATTTGCTTAGGTCTGGCCTGGGGATTAGGTACTTCTCTCCCCTCCCAGTCTCCTTCACTTCCCACTTCGCACACACAGATCGTCCATGAAGTAAACCCACTATTGCGAACAAAATATATGCCCATAAAAACCTAAAGCACCAGGAAACAAACTAAGAATTAGTGAAAGCTGTGCTTTTGTAAAACCATGTAACAACACTACAACATGCTCTTACTTATATCAAGTTGCTTCTAGCTTCAAGAGAGAGTTCTATTGGTTCTACCACTTTAATAAATATTGACAAATATGACTGGACCATCCTCATGCCACACAATATGCATTATATTCCACCAACACGTGTTGAGGTTCAGCGACAGAGCAGGTTAGAAGGAAAGCGGTAGAAAGGGTAGTCCTTTATCTAGACATGAGTCAAACTGCATTTGGATTGCTCCGGAAATGCGTGTAAAAGATGACATTTGTTGAAGAACACACCTCAATCCTGAGTCGGTCCCTGACTGTCCTGTGTCTTGTCGTCAGTTCTTCCCTCCCACCACTAAGTACTCTCCTGTTTCCTTCAATGATCAAAATACTACAGAAGAACTGAATCGAGGATGAACTCTGCTGAAATCTCATTTTACATATGCATGACTACCAACTAATGATATGCCACTAGCACAGCCCACAAAAAAAGTAGGGAATCTAGAGGCATGTCAGCTCAATGGACCTTATCCAGAGTTTGGAGGACACAGGACAGCTGCCATAAAGTAATGGAAGTTATTGCACCATATTTAAAGTTTATCAAGACCAATTTACTCTAAATCGGGTGGACAGGCCATCTGCAGCTTTTTGATGGATTTTCCTCATCCATCAAACACTAAATGAAGCCCAACGTGCAGAACACAGCACATAAATAATAGTGGCTACATTGTCAATAACTCAAACTAAGTTACTCATATTTCTGCAGCATGTACTCTGCCATTGGTAAAGCCTAGCCTCGCTATTCCATCTTTGACCAAAGGACATGAATCCTTACTCCACCCCGGTCAATGCTTGTGACCGAAGGCATGAATATGAGAAGAATTCTGAAAGGGGAATCCCGGAGGAGTGGATTGCTGTCATAGTCTGAATACAAGCAAGGTCTCGCCCTCCCGTGGGAAGACCCAAATATAAGTCATCACCCCTCCAAGAGATCCGGCCGGGGCGAGGGTGTTACTTCCGCCCACGAGTATTTTGGAGAGCATGAGTAACCACATTCAGATACATACACGAAATATTTCCATTAGGCCTGGCAGATTCATAATAGGGCATTAAGCGGAATACCAGGCCGGGGACTGGCCAGTGGAAAGAATGTTATCAAAGGGTCGGGCAAAGCAGAGCACGATTTGCAGCAGAAAGCATTCCTCCGCGCATCCACATCCACTGAAATAGTGCCAGACAGACCCTGCGCACTCCGGGTTAAGTTGCACCCTGAAGCGAGCATGGTAACTTGCAATACCTAGTTTGACATATTTAGCTACTTCAGTTTACAATCCAAGAAGAGAATACTGGAGATGTTATGTAGGTTTGTCACAAATTCCTCGAGCTCGAAATTCTTCTGTAAAGCACATTTTCAGGTTTTTGGGGTCCTTTAGCTCTGCGCCCTACCAATGACCTTGAGGGGTTTTACAGCACCAGGCTCGCCAGAAAAGAAGCCAGAAAGAAGCTTTGTTTGCTCACTATGGGAAAAGATACCAACCGAAGTTATTAACTTTTCAATGTGCAGCTAATTTGGGATTCTTTTGAGGTTTGACAGACAAGGCCTAACTTGGTGTTAGATGGCAGTGGAAAATCCTCAGATTTCATTCTGGGCGTAGTACTACACAATGAGGAGAATCAACTGGTGGAATACTTCCAAATTAAGCCAGCCCTCCAAGATTAGGGATGAGTGAAGTTTACACTTTATAAACTTTATACCAGAGCTTGAAATGGAAAAATAGAAGTGGAGGCACCCTGCAACAGAGTACATGCTTGTTTCTGAAAAGTGCTGGTACACTCCAATTAAAAGTATCAAGTCACTCCTGCGAAGTGCAGGTACTCTCCCTCTCAAAATATAAAAGTGCTGGTACTCAGACCCGGCCCATTTGAAGCACTGCTTAATACTAATCTCCATACTCGTTCCACAAAAGGCTGGCTGTCTTGGTGCATGATGTCCTGTTGGTGGGACATTCAGTGCGAGAAAATCCAGATGTGGGTGCTGGAACTTTTACTTGCAGGCAAGTGACGTGGGGATAACAACCGTCCAGAAGCTTCCAGTTTTTAACACCAAAAGGGAGAAGTTGCCTATCGGCTAGAACTATCTTTAAACTGGGAGTCCGGTTTGAACACAGGCCTCAGCTCAAAGTCATGTGATCCTTACTTAATCTCCCCATGTCTAAAAATGTGTAATGTCTGGTTATCTTGCAAAGTGCTCTCATGCCTTCAAGCCAAGTTTGTGCTATATAAAACGACAAAAAATGTAGGGGCGGATTACGATGGCAGAGAAAACGCCAACGGCAGCCTGCTGGTGGCGTTTTCCCCACCATCGTGAAGCAATTCTCCGCCCAACATATTACGATGGAAGGCAGTGTGCTGGCAGATGCAAAGTCTGTCCGCTACGGGTCCGCCACAGGCAATCGTTACGATTGCCTGGCGGACCCACCAAGCATCTCTAAAATGGTGGCGGTGCCTAGCAGGCACCGTCTGCCAGATTAGGGTGCTGCATCCCCGCCGGCCTGTGTATGGATGTTCAACCACCATTCACGGACTGGCGGGGATGTACTTTGGGGGCCAGTAGCGGGCCCCCCTTCGGCAGGGGCACTCACGTTTTGTACTTGGGGGGCACCTATGGTTCCCCCCAACATTTCCCGTCGACGTGACTTCGGGAGCCGCCAGGCCGTTTCTCACTGATGCAATCAGCATTCTTGCCAGCCCCCGGTGGCAACAACAGCACTTTACCAATCCGTGGCCTATGCCATAGCCCGGCACCCCCGAGAGACATCTCCATTTTCGCCAGCTACCAGCGGCATAACCTGCCCGTGACACACTCTGAGGTGTTTTCGGAGCTTCATTTATTTGAAGTTGCCTGAGGCCCTGATGAGAATCTCCGAAGAATTAAAGGGGATTCGAAACGCGTAGGCCTATCTTCTTACTGGTCTGCCCCTGTGTTTAAGAGTCATGTCCATCTACAGACTTTTTGCCATCTGTTGTGCATTACCGATTTACATTTATTTGTAATCATTGTTTGAAATTGTATAATCTCTTGGTTTTGTACTATTTTTCAACCAATTACTCTGAACGTTTTGTTTAACTAAGGCAGTTCCAGTTTTATTCTTTTCCCTTGTAGATAATGAACATGTGGTATGTTTGAGCCAAGTTTGCATGTGTCGAATGTGTGGTGAATGTGATATGATTGTAGTTTTGAATGGTGGATCGTTTTAAGTGACTGTATTCTTTTGTGTCCGTTCTCATCTTGATTTTTCCTATTGTTTTCTCCTTAAATGTAAAAATGAATTTTATAAAATATTGTTGATTTTCCATAAATAAAATTGCGATTAATAAGCAATCCCTTTCTGGAATTTGATCTTCTGTTTGTGGAGGATTAATCACAGTCCTAAGTTATGTTTATCAGTACTGGCACCTTCTTCTGTTATTTGTGATATAGGCTCAGCCTTGCTGATTAGAGCCAGCCCCATTTTGTTCTCACTCCTTGCTTCTGAGGCCTTTGCAACCTGAGCCCCCTCTTGGGAGTTCTCTGACTTGCCTACAAGTCCCTTCTACAGCCTGTTTCTAGGTGGCCTCCATTCTTCATATCGCTGCCAGCTACCACAGCCTTCAGCACTCTGCTCCTGTCCAATTACGGGGCTCTCTCAACGAACCACTGTAGAACATTGGACCTTGACTTGTTAGAACTCCAAACCCAGAAGGTGAATCCCTAGAAACCGTCTGCTCAATTTTCTATGCATTTCTGCTTTTTCATCCCATAGGAATCCATTGTGCATAATTGCGCACAAGTGTAAACTATTTTACGAACGTTGATAATTTATAAGAAAAACAGTACTTACCTTTAAAAGAAGTTCTTGGTATGAAAATATATATAAAAATAAGTGTTATTTTTCTTAATTGGTCTCATATTTATTCTTTGAGTATGTGTCTCATTTATTGCCTCTGTGAGTACAACAAATGCTTAGCACTACTCTCTGATAAGCCTAAATGCTCGCCCACACTACCACAAATAGAGCATTAGTATTATCTACCTTTGCCTCAGTAAACCAATTGGAGGCTCACTGGACTGCCTGCACAGTTTACTTCTTTTTAGTGCACTATATAGAGAAAGCAAGCTTCCTACATTTGATGGATCAGCAGAGTGGTCTACGACTTTGTGTTTGCTGGTACCACTCTGTCAATAAGTGACTACACAAGCATATCCCAAAATTACCTTTCGTACATTTTTTCTAATTGGTCGATTTTTACAAATTTCTAAAATTAACTGTTAGGGCCTTGGTTAAGTCCCTTTGGTTTAAAATTGTTTAGGATTTTAAACGTACTATAGTTAGGACTGCAACACTTGAGTTAGGATTTTTTTCTAGTTCCAAAAAGGTCCCAACATTATTGTGATGATGGATCTTGCAGAGAATGTGGCCAAGGAGCTCGACCTTACCCAGTATCAACAGCTTACTTTTAAGCAGTTGAGGGTCCTCTGCAAAGGATACCAAATAAAAACAGGCTAAAACCCTACCACGGGAAAGCTTCAGAGTATGAGCTGGGCCATGCTGAGACCCAGGGCCGAGCAAATGAGGAAAATGACCCAAATATACTTCTACTCAAAGACGAGGACACCATGCCTTGTCCTCCAAAACAACCCACTTGCCAAGGGTACCAGCCTCTAGTGAGGATAGCTCAGGTAGCTTGAGGTACAAAGAGGCCTCCTCAGAGGAGGAAGTCTTTCTAGAAAGATTAGTCCAAAGACACCCTGGAGGATCAGATACTGCCCATAGAAAGGGAAAGGGCAGAGCTGGGTAGCAGCAAAATAATTCCTAGGGACAGAGAGGAAACTGTTGACACTAAAATCTGCAAAGGAATTATTCCCAGGTTTAGAGATGGGGAAGACATTACCGAATAGTTTACAGTGTCCGAGAGATCCTATATAGCCAATTGAAAGTATTGGGGCTTTCTTTTTTGGGGACTGTTCTCCGGTAAATGGTGGGATAGGCTCCTGACATTGAAGGAGACAGATGCTGAGCCCTACAACCTCATGAAGGGTATCCTGATTGATGGCTTTGGACTCACCACTGAAGAGTACTGGATCAGGTTCCATTCCAGGAGACTTGTAAAACCCAGAGTCAGTCCTGGGAAGATTTTGTAGACTTTTTGGTAAACCACTAAGTGATTGGTTAAAAGTTAATGATCTGAATGACTATAATGGAGTTTACAATTCATTGATGAAAGAGCATCTGTTCTTCAAGAGAGATCAGTACCTGGTAGACCTAGGTCTGCTTTCTTCTCCAAAATGTCCACTGGTTGGGATGTCGTGTTCTCGTAACCAAAGGAACCACACAGGAGTCAGGTAAGGGTTGCTTTACTCTTTATTCATTATCGTTGCTTCTCTGCCCACATGCACATCTGTCCTCGTGCCCTCCTCGTCAGTACTGCCCTGTCCACTCCCTGACCGAAAGTGGTGTCCAGTTCCATGCCTGGCAAAAGGGGATAGTGAACGGAGCATTTGAGCCAATCATTCCTGCCCTGTGGTCCGGTGCAAGGTCATAGTGCCCTTCACCCCAGACCACTACATCTCCCCCCTTTGTCACAAAGAAATGATGAGAGTAGAGAGACAGAAAAATATGTAGAGATAGGGAGAAAGAAAAAGAAACAGCTCAGAACAAAGAAATGATAAGTGGGCAACCACATCACTGCATTCCTTCAATAAGTCTTTTAGGCCTTCTGCTCACTCTTCTTGGACAAGTCTCTTCCTGTAGTTTTTCTGCTGGCCCTTCACCCTTCCCTTTCCGTTGTGATCCATCGCTACATTTCCTCCTGGTGCAGTGTCTTGGCCGTCTTCCTTCAGGGTCTTCAGTCCTTTGAAATGAGAACTGCTCTGTGTTATTCGGTGATGTTCTGACTCAGCCGTAATCATTGGCCCCTTCATGTTTATGATCATTAGCGGGTCCTTTGAGATCAGGCTGTCGGACTTTCTTTGCTGTCGCTGACGCACTACCACTGCGTCTCCCTCTTTGAGGTGCGCCGGGGTGGCATGACGCCTTGCATCTGCATATGCTTTCATCTTTTCCTTAGCCTCTTTGTCTTTAGCTGCAATGGTGCTGTGCTCTGGTGACGCTGTTGCTTCTATCTGTGGTAGCCTCGTCCTGCTTGTCTTCCTCAATAAAATTTCAGCGGGGCATCTTCCCGTGGATCTGTGGGGTGTGTTTCTATAGTCTCGTAGTACCTGACATAGGGCTTGTCCGATGGAGATTTGTGCCAGCTTCGCTCGTTGGACAGCTTTCTTTATGTACCCCATAAACCGTTCCACCATGCTGTTTGCTTGTGGCCACAGCAGTGTTATCTTCCTGTAATAAATGCCTAGGTAGGTCATGAACTTTTGGAAATCTTCTCCTGAGAATGGAGCACCATTGTCTGTCTTTAGAGTTTCTGGGGAGTCCAAGCCGCAAATATGTCATCTAAGTTTGGTAGCGTCGCTGTTGCTGACGTTGATGATACGTCGCACAATATGGGGAATCGTGAGTATTCATCAATGATCACGAGCAGGTAGTTGCCCATGTCCAGTGGCCCGAAGAAGTCACCTGTCAACGTTGTCCACACCGCACCTGAGAGTTCTGACATTTGTAGCGGTTCAGGTTTGCCTGGCTGTCCTGTCCTTTGACAGATGTGACACGTCACGATCGTGTCTTCCACCGTTCTATCCAGGCCAGGGAACCAGACTTTCTACCTTAGCAGCTTTTGTGTTGCCACCATTCCGCGGTGTGACTCGGGTGCCACATTGACAGTCTGTCGCCTTAGTGAGCTTGGTATCACTATTCTTGTTTCTCGCATCATTATTCCTGTTTCTGTCTCCGGCAGTTCCTTATGTATCTTCTTCAGTGCTAGCATTTCCTCCTTGTTTACTCCTTCTCCCCAGGTGCAGTTGTTGTTGATGTGTCTCCATCTCTGCATCCTTGTTGTTTCTTTGGCCAGCTGAGGGTGGCATCTTTTGCAGTCTCCTGTTCAAGCTCTGCTACTGTTATTGGCGCCGGAGCATTTTGCTTTAGTACAAAGTTCAGATATTGCTCAGCCATTAATGCGGTCTCTGGTGACTGTGGTAGAGGGTGTCTCTACATGTAGTCAGCCGGGTTATGTTCTTTTCCAGGATTGTGCACAATTTTGAAGTCCTAGTCCATCAACCGTATGCCCCAGCGCTCAATGCGAGGTGGCATCTTTGCCGAAGGATTGCCATATATTTTGACTAGAGCCTGATGATCTGTTATGATGGTGAACGACTTCCCTTAGATGAACATGTGATCGTGTTCACATGCCCATACCACTGCTAGGCTTTCTTTTTCTGGTTGGGAGTATGCATTCTCAATGTCAGACAAGCTTTTGTTTGCATACGCAGCAATCTTTCTTGGTGAATCTCTCCGCGGCAGGTTCTGCGCAAGTATGGCTCCTAGTCGAATTGGGCTAGCTTCAAGCATCAGCTCAGTGCGTAGCAAAGGGTCAAAAAAGGCAAGATGATCTACAGTCATTATGGCCTCTCTGATGGCTTCAAACGCCCAACTGCATTCCAGTGACCAGAGCAACCTTTGCCCACTTTGTTAGCTCTCGGAGCGGTGTGCACACCGTGGCGAGGTACTTGATGTAGTGAGCACAGTAGCTGGCAAGGCCCAGAAATGACCTTACTTCTCCGACATCTTTTGAAGGACTCGCGTTTCTCAGTGTCTCTACTTTGCTGGAATCTGGCCTCATTCCTTGCTTGGAGAAAATGTGGCTGAAGAACACCAATTCACTTCTCCCTAGCTCGCACTTGTCTGTGTTCAATGTTAATCCCGCTTGTTCCAGCTGTAGGCATACTTGATGCAGGGCCCTATCATGTCCCTCATCTGACTGCCCAAATACTAGAATGTCATCACTATAGTTTAGGCTGTTTTTCACCGGACTTATCACATGCCTTATGGTCTCTTGAAATATCTCTGTAGCCGATGAAATGATAAAACTCAGTCTCTTGTAGTGAAACAGGCCCATGTGCGTCGAGAACGTGGTAATGTATCTTGACTGTTGGTCCAGCTCTAGTTGGTGATATCCTTTGCACAAGTCTAACTTCGAGAATCGGCAGGCCCCCGGGTGGCGTTCTCGCTCGATTGCTGTATTCGGTATCCTCATATCCACACTGATCTTGGAAGTGTTCTTTTTCGGAACTGCCACTATTGGAGACACCCATGGTGTCAGCCCTTCTGCAGGCTCAATGATGCCCTGGGCCAGTAAACTTTGAATTTCCTCTTCAACTTATGGTTGTAGGTGTATTGGTACCCGTCGATGATGTTGTGCTACCGGCTTGATCGCCTCGTTGATGTGCAAGGTTATTTTTTTCCCTTTCAGTTTTCCAAGGCCCTGCAGTGGGGCCGGATGTTCCTGTAGAATGTTCCCTTTTTCCGACATCTGGTATGTCATCGCTAGTAGACCCATCACATGCGCCGTGACATTGCTTAGCAGGCATGGTGCTGGGATGTCACCTCTCAGCACATGTATCTCTTCTTGGCAGGACCTGTCCTTGTATGTTAAGGTCTCTGTGAACTTCCCCATGTTCTCTACTGGCTTTTTGGAGCCCCACGTGAACACATGAACAGTGGGTGGTGATTGTTTCATACACCGACGTGCACATGATGTTGCATGTGGCCCCGCTGTCAAGCACAAACCGTGTATTATGTCGCTCTACTTCAATGTCTACAGATGCGGTTTTCTTTATTTGATGCTTCTCCACGAGATGAATTTGCTCTGGTCTCCGGTCTTCCTTGGGGGCATCTGACGTTAGATACAGACATGCCACGCTCACAGGTGCTGCTGTTTCTTCTGACTCATCGGAGGAACTGCGATTCGCTGTTTCCTTGTGTCTGGCATACCAGCTGGTGGTACTGGTGATCATCCGTGGTCATGATCATGATCATGATCGTGATCATGCCGCTCTGCCCCGCTCATTTCTGAACTGCCTGCTCATGCAGGCGCTTGCAAAGAGATTGTCCCTGTTGCATTTCCTGCATCTCTAGCCTATCGCCAGGCACGCACCGACATGCGGAATATCGAGTCTGCATCTATAGCACGTTTGTTCTTTTTTCTTTGTTGGCGAGGCCACCAGGTATTCTTTCTTCTTGCCGTTTCGAGTTATGCAATTCGCTTGTTCTACTCTTTTTCTTTCCCCAGCTCCATCACTTTGGCATGGGCCGTTTCTCTCGTTTCCGTGCGGGCCATGGTCAATATCTTCTCCAGCGTCCTTGGTTCCTTCAGGACAAGTGCAGGGAACTCTACAGACTGACAGCCTTCAATGATGCGCAGTCGTATCACTTGCTCATTTTCAAACTTGTCAAACTCACAGTATGTGACCAATTTTCGCAGTTGTGTTGCGAAGTCGTCAAGGGACTCTACTGTTCGCTGACACGCTGTGTTGAAGGTGTATCTCTCAAAGTCAATGTTCCGTTGCGGGTCAAGTTTCCCTGTGAGGCATTGTATCACAACTTTGTATGTCGCTGTTTGATCTCTGGGAAATGTTATGAGCAGATCCTCCACTTCATACCCTGCGAGATTCAGAAAGAGGTCCAGCTGTTTGCTGTCTACGATGTCCATGACGCGCATGTAACGCTCGAAGTGCCGAATCCACCTTTCCCACCTGATGCCAGCTTGTGGTTCCAATAGGCTGAATGGCAATGGTCTACGAAATATTGCTTGTGGACCCTTTGTGTCACTTTCTGTGTCAACGATTTCACTGACGTGCAGCTTCTGTGCAGGCCGTCTTTCTCTGTAATTGCTTTGTTTCTATGTGGCACTTCCGTCTCTATTTACTGTCCTTATTGCCACGTTCACTTTGCCTTTATTTGCTGTCTTTTTCCCTTTTGATTATACCTTTGTATTAATTTATTTGTCTGCTTCACCTTAATCTGGCCTCCTGGACTTGAATTCCACTTTTTCCACTCTTTTTCGCTTCTGCCTGACTTCAAAATGGCCTCCCAGCCTTCCTCTTCTTCTATTGGCTTGCTCCGCCTGTCTTTAAGAAGGCCACCAGATATCGCGAGGCCAAGATTTCCGGTGCCTGACCCTTTAAAATGGCCACCGGGTCTTCCTGGGTGCTGATTGGCTGCTCTCGCCTGACATCAAAATGACCGCCGTGTTCACGGGAGGTTTGCCTTCAAATCTACGCGCGAAGCGGGCTCTTTGTGATGCGGCAGGCGGCAGGGACACAGCCGGGTGGCCTGCTAACAGGCGCCCGATGCTCCCACACAGAGACGAGTACACTGCTTGCCATCAGGCAGGTGGGGGGCCTCTTACCATGTCTTCACTGCGGCTGGTTGGGCTCCCGCGCTGATGTTTCGATCCTCAGCACTCGGACCAGGGTGGGCTCCTGGCTCCGTTTTTTTCTCTGCGACCGGGTGGGCTCCCGACGTCGCAGTTGTGCTTTTCCGGCGGCAGGCGGACTAGGGTGGGCTCCTGGCTCCGTTCTTGAATCATGAGGTACCTCGGTGCACGCGTCTGGTGTTGCTTTGAAGTCCCACCACCTTCGTCGCCAGTTGTCGTGTTCTCTTTACCCAAGGAACCACACAGGAGTCAGGTAAGGGTTGCTTTACTCTTTATTTTTAATTGTTACTTCTCTGCCCACATGCACGTCTGCCCTCTTGCCCTCCTCGTCAGTACTGCCCTGTCCACTCCCTGACCAGAAGTGATGTCCAGTTCCATTCCTGCTCTGTGGTCCAGTGCAGGGTCCTAATGCCCTTCCCCCCAGGCTACTACAGGGGAGAAAATAAAAAAGAGGCCAAAAAGCCCCCCCCCCCCAGGAAGAGAGGGTGATCAAGCAAAAGATGAAAACAAAGAGTCTTCTCAAGGGTCCCAAAAACCTGCTCAGGACGACGGGCCCCAAAAATCTACACAATCTAAGGGTGGGTACCAGGGTAAGAACTGGGATCCCAAAAAGGCTTGGTGTCATGATTGTAGAGCTCTTGGACATTTAACTGGAGACTCTAGTAAGAACAAAAAGAATGCCTCTAGTGCACCTGCAGTAAATTCAGTGGTAAGTCTCCAGGTCACAGGTGAGCCCTGACCATGTCAAGGAGCTCACTGAGGAAACTCTAGTCTCAGAGGGCAGTGTGGATGTAACTGCCCCGGCTGTCTGGCCCAGTAACCTGGAGAAGTACAGACAACATCCAGATATTGTTGGGGTTAGAGTAGAAGAACTGAAAGACATTGGTGCCTGTGTCACCATGGTGATTGAGCAACTGGTGTCCTCCAAACAATACTTTAATGATGAGGCCTATATAGTCCTGATAATCAGGCTAAGGTCCACTTCATGGTGGTGGCATCCTTAGAGTGGGGAGGGGTTACTGGCCACATACCTTCTGCAATTTCTGTACAGTGTCAGCTAGACAATGATCCGGAGTCCTCAGCATGGGGTGAGGTTGAAGAAAAACCCATGCGGCAATACCAGGTATATCAGAATGGGTGTGCATAAAAACCAGCCCCAGAGGGAACTGAGCCCCAGGAACTTGAGCCTTACATGGGAGAGTTATTGGACCCAGGGTGACCCTCTAGGGAAGATATATGCCAGGGTTAGAGGACCTGTCCCACTCTTGAAAGCGTGAGGCAGCAAGCTGCTGATCAGGCAAAGGGTCAGTGGCTCCCACATTACCTATTGGGAGGAGAGACTCCTTTACACTGAGGCCATAGACCCCAAACCTGGTGCCACTAGGAGTGTGGTAGTACCTCAGCAGTTCAGAGAATCCCTCCTCACTTTGGCCCATGACATCCCCCTAGCTGGACATCTTGTCCAGACCAAAACTTGGAGTAGGTTGGTGAACCACTTCTGTGATCCAGGTATGTCCCAGAAAGTGAAAGAGTTTTGTAACTCCTGTGCTACGTGTCAAGCCGGTGGCAAGAAAGGTGGCCACCTAAATGCACTCTTAATTCCACTTCCAGTGGTTGGGGTTCCCTTTGAGAGGGTTGGGATTGACATTGTTGGTCCCCTTAAACCTCCAACAGCCTCAGGAAACAAATTCATACTGGTAGTAGTGGATCTGGCTACCGCGTATCCTGAATCCATTCCCCAAAGGACTACTACCGCTCCTGCAGTAGCCAGCGCCTCATTGGTATCTTTACCAGAGTTGGATTTCCAAAGGAGGTGGACTCAGACAGAGGTACAAACTTCATGTCTAGGTACCTAAAAGTAAAACACATGTGGGCAGAATGTGGAGTGACTTATAAGTTCACTACTCCATACCATCCACAAACCAATGGACTTATTGAGAGATTCAACAAGACCATGAAAGGTATGATTAGTGGACTCCCTGAAAAACTCAAAAGGAGATGGGATGTCTTACTACCATGCCTGCTTTTCACCTTCTACAGGGAAGTAACACAAGAAAGGAGTAGGGTTTTCCCCATTTGAACTTCTGTTTGGTATCCTGTAATGGGACCATTGTGTCTTGTGATGGAAGGATGGAAGAGACCTCTCAAAGAGCCTATGCAAGACATTGCGGATTATGTGCTTAGCCTTAGTTCCAGAATGGCTGAGAACATGGAAAAGGCAACTAAATTCCTTGATGCCAGCCAAGAGCTCCAGAACCTCTGGTATGGCGAAAATGCTGCCCTGGAGGAGTTCCAACCAGGGCAGAATGTGTGGGTTTTGGAGCCGGTGGCTCCTAGGGCTCTCCAGGCCAATCAAGTTAGCCCTATCCCATACTTGAAAGAGAAGGGGAGATCACCTATCTGGTGGACCTTGGCAGTCGCAGGAGCCCCAAAAGGGGCATCCATTTATACCGCCTTAAACTCTAACATGACAGAGCTGAAGTGACCATGCTCATGGTCACAGATGAGGAACAGGAAGCAGAGAATGAGCCTCTCCCTGACCTCCTCTCAAACAACCCTAAAGATGGGTCAGTTGAAGGAGTCATCTTTCCAGACACCCACACTGACCAACGGCAAACTGATTCCAGGAAAGTCCTATATAAGTATGCTGAGCTCTTCTCTTTGACCCCTGGTCAGACCAACTGGTGTACACAGGACGTGGACACTGGGGACAGCCTACTTGTCAAAAACAAAGCGTACAGGCAGTCTGATCATGTCAGAGAGAGCATAACATCTGAAGTAGGCAAGATGTTGGAATTGGAAGTCCCCAATCCCTTTGAGAGCCCTTGGGCCAGCCCCATTGTTTTAGTCCCCAAACCTCACACCCAGGGTGGGAAGAAAGAGCTGAGGTTTTGTGTGGACTATGGGGGCCTTAATTCTGTGACCAAGACAGATGCACAACCAATTCCTAGGGCTGATGATTTAATAGACTGGTTAGGGGCAGTCAGATTTCTCAGTGCTTTTGATATGACATCATGTACTGGCAGATAGGTCTGATCCCTGGAGCAGAAGAAACATCAGCATTCTTGACACCAGATGGACATTATCCGTTCACTGTTAATCCCTTTGGATTATATAATGCCCCTGCTACCTTTCAATTGGTGGTGAATAAAGTCCTTGCTGGGTTGGAATCCTTTAGTGCAGCATATCTTGATGATTTTGGTCTCTCTAGCTCTACCCTGCAGGATGACCTGATCCACCTTAGCAAGGTCCTTGAGGCTATGAGAAGTGCAGGCCTCAATATCAAGGCAAGTAATTGCCAGATAGGGCAGGCCTCAGTTGTATACCTGGGCCACCTTTTAGGTGGAGGACAAGTTCAACCACTACGACACGGAATTCAGACAATTCGAGACTGGGTAGCTCCAATCACCGAGACTCAAGTCAGGGCATTCCTTTCATTGACTGGGTACTACAGGAGGTTTGCAAGGGAGTATGGCTCCATTGTGGCCTCCCTCACCGAATTGACCTCCAAGAAGATGCCCAAGAATGGTAACTTGACAATGAGATGTCAAAAGACTTTTGACACTCTGAATGGAGCAGTGTGCTCAGCACCCTTTCTGAAAGCTCCAGATTATACCAAGCACTTCATAGTGCAGAGAGACGCCTCTGAAAATGGCATAGGAGTGGTCCTATCCCAAACCAATGAAGATGGCCGTGGCCAACCTGCTGCTTTGATTAGCAGGAAGTTACTCCCCTGAGACCCGTGTTGGAGTGCCATTGAGAGGGAAACCTTTGCTGTGGTTTGGTCCCCGGAGGAGCTGAGGTGATACTTGTTTGGCTCTCACTTCCTTGTTCAAACTGACCACAAGCCCTTCAGATGGCTAATGCAAATGAAAGGTGAAAACCCCAAACTGTTGAGGTGGTCCCTATCCCTACAGGGAATGGACTTTACTGTGAAACGCCAACCTGGGACTGACCATGCCAACGCAGATGACCATTACTGGTTCTTCATGGGAAAGGGTAGTTTCATCCTCTTTCATTTGGAGGGAGTGGTGTGTGTAGGAAAGTGCACCTTTCTGACATGGTCACCCCCACTTGTTGCATGATACCTGATGTGATTTAGACTGAAACTGCGCTGGGTTCCTGCTAACCAGGTGCCCAGTGACAAGGCTCTTTCCAAAAAATGTACCATTGTTCCACAATTGTCACAACTTCAGCCCCCTTGTAAGTCCCTGGTAAATGGTATCCCTGGTACCTAGGGCATTGGGACTGAAGAGGGTCCACTAGTACTGCAGCATAAATGTTGCCCCCTAGGAATACCTCACCAAGATCATGCAAACTGCCATTACAGACTGCGTGTCTTGATGCAGACAAAACCAAAGAGTCAGTATGGCACACAGCCCTGTGTGCCATGCCATCAGACAATGAATGAGATATAGGTAAGCCACCCCTAAAGCAAGCTTTATAGCTCAAAAGCAGGGTGCACTATATCCCATGTGTGGACATATCTGCCTGAGCAGATGTGACCCTATGTTAGAACCGGGGTCTCTAGTTGGCAGAGGTAGGTACCTTTCATCTAATTAGGGACCCTTGCTTCTAGTCAGGGTAAGGGGGAAACACACTTTAGATAACCCCTACTCACCCCCTTAGTAATTTGGTACGAGCAGACAGGCTTATCCCAAACGCAATGTGTAAAGTATTTGTGCTCAAAACACACAGTAACACAGTGATAACATGACAAATGGACACAACGCCAGTTTAGAAAAATAAAGTATATTTATCTAAACTCAACAACATATATGTAGTCAAAGAGCACTTAAAATCAGTAATTTCTAAAATAAAGCTTGTAGAAAACGAATACCTCCACCTGGAGCTATTACGAAAAAATCCGAAGTACGATGCCAACCGCAAAGCGTGCGGTGTCGGGCACAGATTCACACGGACCCCCGAACAATCAGTACCATGGAAAACAAAGTCAATGATGATGCATTGCTTTGTGGACGTGAGGCGTCAGTGCTGAGGAAGAGGCTGGCTCCCTGGCTCCCAAGTGGGAGACGAGGGATCTTGTCCTTGAGGAGGCAATGTGTTAAATCCAGGACAGGGGAAGATGGTTGCGTCGGCGGTGAGGCGTCAGTTTCGGCACACAGCAAAGGGGCAGTTCTCCTCCTCACAGCTCTCTAGCTCTTCTCCTTGGCAAAGGTTCCTCTTGAGTCCAAAAGTGATAAAACATTCTGGGGTGTAAGGCCCACTACTTATACCCCATTTTGAATTTTTTCTTTTATGTGCCAGGGCGTTTGAGCCCAGTCCAAACCAGTTCTGTTCTCACTGGTGCAGTATGACCACAGGGGGTGAAGATAGCATGGTGCAAAGAGACATCTCCTATTCAGGTGCAAGAAAAACTCATCCCACTACTCTAAATGCATCCAAGGTCTATTCAGCTCAGCTCTGAGTCTTCCAGGAAGGGCCAGACAAACCTCCACCCCCCCAGTGGCTGTCTATAGTGAATGCACACACCCAGCCCCTGTCACTCCAAAATCAGCCAATCCACAAACAGGCAGAGACACACAGAAGGGTTAACCAAGAACATGCCTACTTTCTAAAATTGGCATTTTCAAACAAACAATTTTAAAAACATCTTTACTAAAAGATGTGTTATTAAGTTCAGGGAGCCTAACTTTATTCCTCAATCTTGTCCCAGTGGGAAGTTATACTTGTAAATGTTACAAAACATCTACCATGCTATCCTATGGGACAGATAGCCTTTCAATAGTGAAAAAAGAAATTGGCAGTATTTCACTATTAGGACATATCACACACACAATTACATGTCCTGGCTTTCACATGCATTGTGTTACACACACAATCTGCCCCTGTAAAAAATCCCAGCCCATTATCAAACACGCATGAGGGCAATGAAGCATCGCCCCTTCTTACCCACTATGGCAGGGCCTGGTCATGGCTGGCGAAGTGGTGGTCCGAGAACGGGATCTCCATTCCTGTGAAGGACTCGATGGTGGGGCTGCACAACAACACGGTTTGCATTCCGTTTAAAGACCCACAAACTGCAACTCCCATGGGGCACAGCTGAAGTAACTGCATTCGCCTGGAACACGTGGGAACTGAACCGGATGGGAAAGATCAGTTAAAGGAAGCCTCCAGGGAGCAAGAAGCTGCTGCTTGTTCTCTTGTCGTGCAGCACCCACGTGCTGCGGATATCCTGCTTGAGTCATTGCAGGCTAACGGTGCACTTGTTCCACCTTGATCGGGGCCTCCCCGATATCGCTATTCCTTCGACACTTGTTGGTATTTGACCTTTGGGGCATTCGTACTTTGTGAGACTATTGGCCCGGCCATCATTACTAAGTTGGGGTATTTACTGAAGCCAAGAATCGTGCTTACAGCTCCTTCATGTATGGGATACTTTAACACCCAGATGCATCAATCCCATATTCTGCGAATTTTAAATTGCGTAAAATACCGAATCGCAATTTAGAATTCGCAGAATGGGATGCATCAACAAAAGCGATTTGAAAAAGCGAATCGCAATTGGCCGCAATTGCCGATAGCGATTACCGCAAAATCGCTGAAAAATCGCAGATTCGCCCGTTAACCATGTTGAAATTGCGAACTCGCAATTACCGAAATCGCAATTTGCGATCTCGCTAGCTGCGAGATCGCAAAAACGGGATGTCGCATTTCGAGCCCATTGATGACATCACTACCAGGAAGTAGGCTGTTCCCTCCCTCATTCTGATCACTGAGCCTGAAAGTGGAAGCAGTACTGCCAGAGCTCCACTACAGACAACTTGCAGCACCACACCAGGACACCAACAACCTTCAAAATGTCCCAGGAAGCAGCAGGGAGCAGTGCCCCAGGAAGGAAGAGGAAGATTCAATTTTCTGAGCAGGAACTTGAGTTCCTCATTGAGGGAGTCTGTAAGGACCATGCTCGCCTTTTCAGTAAGGACTCCCTGAGGGTGCCTGAGGCTGACAAGCGCCGCATCTGGCTGCGCATCCACGCAAAGGTCAATTCAGTCGGGGTGACCCAGCGCTCTATAGACTAATTAAAAAAGAGGTGGTACGACCTCAGAGGGCGTGCCAAAGAGCGAATCGCTGAGAGGCTGGGGGAGCGACTTGCCACCGGTGGAGGAGAGCCCACTGTCACACCCAACACTCCACTGGAAGACCTTGTGGAGGACACCCTCAATCCTGAAGCCTGCGTGGGGGTTACCCAGCTGGACTCGTCCCGACCCACCCAACAATCCCAAGGGAAGTGCCATGCGACTGCGACCCCGTCCCCTAACAATGCCCATGACCCCTGAGCTAGCTATTTGACAACCCCAGTAATGCAGGCCATGCACACCTGAAATGCCCTATTGCATTGTCGGAGCTGTAGTGTAACCAAAATTCCCAGATAGGCCAACACAGCCAGACCTGTCAATTCAAAGTAATTCCTAAAGCCAGTCAGGGAAAGCAAGCCTGCATGCATGTAGCAACATCTCATGTGCAAGATACATATCATTAATCATGCACCCATTTACATCACAGGTGCCCCTGAACAACCCAGCACCGACAGTGAGGCCCTACATATAGAGGAGAACCCGGAGGACACCAAGGGTGAGGGCCAACCTGCACCACGACCAGGACCATCTCAGCCACCAGCAGCAGTACCACCACCTCCCCATGTGGACAGGGCCACCCCTGCAACCACAGGTGCCCAGCAACCACCCCAACTGACACCCACTGCAGTGGTACAGGCCACACCAACAGCAGCCAGGAGGCAGACAAGGCGCACAGCCGCAGTAAGATCACAGTCCAGCGGACTGACGCGCCAGCAGCGTGATGCCTCAACACGCGCGGGCAGGGGTGTCCATGTACGGGATCCTGGCCTGGCCATTGAACGCCGCATGCTGGCGGTACATCAGAAGCAGGCGCGTCACTTGGCAGCCATTCACCTGCAGCTGCATAAGACCGCACAAAATGTGGGACAGCTCACAGAATGCATGCAGGGAATGACCGCAGCTGTTCGTGAGAACAGCCAGATCCTGGTATCCCAGCAGGATATCACCCGCCGCCGCCACCGCCAGCTGCTGACCCGCCTGTCAGCCTACAGCAGGTCCAATCACATAATTGGAAATGCCACCTCACAACTTTCCCGCCGCTCCCTTGCAATGCAGGTGCAGATGGTCCAATGTTGCCAGGACGTCGCCAGGGCACTTGAACAGGTGACAGCAGCAGTGCATAGTCTGCAGCCGACTGGCCATGGTGAAGCAGGTGGGGGGGATGATGCCAGCGAGGGCACTTCAAGCCACAGCAGCATGTCCTTGCCGCTGGTAAGTGAACGCCGCCGCAGCAGCAGGCCCACTGCAGCCTCACGGGCCAACAGTGTTGTGGAGGACACGGAGAGGCGACTGGGTGCGTCCGGACGGAGGCGCCAGTGACACATTTAACTCTGCCTGCAGGGCCATGCTGATTCAACAAGCAAGCCCTCTACCACTTCATGGGGCTATATGACGCAATACAGTTCGCATGTGATATCATGGACAACAAAGGCCAGATTATTGTGAATAAACAATAAGAATTAATGGTCTCACGTAAATCCGACTCATGTCATTATTACATTTGTCATGCATGAGTGCAGTGTTGTGTGAGGGGAATGGGTGCACTAGAAACAGTTCATTGTGATTTGGTTGCGGCGCCTGTGTCCTTCAGCAGGATTCTCCCTGCGTGCATGATGCACGTTTGCAGGTTGGCGGTTGTCGCCTTCCGACTCACTACCAGAGATATCCACAGGTATCCTCCGCTTGGTAGCAATGTTGTGGAGAATTGCACACACGGCCACGATGCGGCAGCAGACTTCAGGCTGGTATTTGAGGGCCCCACCAGTCTTGTGTAGGATGCGGAATCTGCTCTTTAAAAGTTCAAATGTCCGCTCAATGCAATTCCGAATGCGAATGTGAGCAGCATTGTAACGCCGTTGCTGTTGTGTGGCAGGGTTGAGGTATGGGGTGAGGAGGTACTCACAGAGGCCATAGGCGCTGTCACCTGAATGAAAGGAGCAGAGTGTGAGTGCCTGTCATGCACAGCTACATGGTCTCGATGTACTGTTTGTTGGCACGTGTACTTACCTAGAAGGTGTCCTTCGCCATAGTCTCCCCTGGCCAGTCGTGTGTGCATGCCGCTGTGCCGGAATATGAAGGAGTCATGCGTGCTCCCCAGGTATTGTGTCACTATGTCAGTGATGATTGTCTTGGCGTTGCACACCATCTGGATGTTCAGTGAGTGGTAGGACTTGCGGTTCCGGTACATGTATTCTGTCTCTGCGGGTGGGCAGATGTGGATGTGGGTACAGTCAATGCATCCAATTACATGGGGGAATTGTGCTAAGTTGTAAAATTTTAGCTTGGTTTGATTCAAGTCCTGTTGGGTAGTTGGGAATTTAATGTAATGGTGTAGGCGGCTCAACATGGCATCCAGGAAACTCCTTAGGCAGCGGGACATGGTGCTCTGGGAGATCCCCCTGCAACGGAAACTATCCCCTGGAAGCTCCCGTAAGCCAGGAGGTGCAGGCTGCAAAGGACCTGGACATGGGTGGGCACGGCATTGGTCCTCCTCGTTGGGTGCTGCATCAGGGGGTCAAGGTCCCGGATGAGCTTTGTAATCATTGCCCCATTCAGCCGGTACTTTGAGTAGATTTCCTCATCAGTTTGGCCCAGTAGTGTGACCCGCTGGCGGAAAATTCGCTCCTAGATCCTGCGTCTGTTCCTTGCTGCAGCCTGGAGCCTTCGCCGCCTAACCACCATGTAGAGTCCTGGCATTGTGGAGTAGTGTGGCTCACTGGTTAGAGGCGGCAAACCCAAGAGCAGAAGTCGGCCCGGGACCAGGGTTCAATTCCCGACGCGGCAGGGTCGTGGACCTTGGTCAGCGGACTCGATAATTCTCGCTTCGGTGCTTACTCTAATCAGGGGTTCCACTTGGCAACTCTGGGCATTAGCTTGCCTAATCTCCACAACGGCCCCATCAATTCCGGGGATGCCTGGCTCCACCTTGGGGACTCCCAGCAGGGACCATCCCACAGGGACAGCCAGGACGGGTTCCCCAGAGTTATACAGCACCAGGAGACCCATGGACGGGTAGCAGTGCGCTTTACAAGCTCAAATACATTTACATTTACATTTACATTGTGATTGTCCTCATGCTCCTACTGTGTCTCCTTAAGTGTGTTTGGTCAGCCCCGCACCTGTGGCCCGTTTGGAAATTTTTTTGAATTTTTTTTTTTACTTCATGGTTACCACCTGATTTGGGTTCTCCTTAATTTGCGCCTTGCAAATAGCGATTTTGAGGTTTTTCGCTTTTTGCGATATTTCATGCATTTGGTTTGCGATTATTTAGCGAATTCGCAATTTGAATCGCAGAATCATTGGGAACTCGCTATTTCCGATTCGCATAGGGGGTTCCACCTTGATTCTGCGATTATCATTGCGAATTCGCAAATAATGTTTTGCGATTTCGCATTTGGGTCAGGTTTTGTTTCATGAATTGCGATTCTTGGTATTGCGATCGCAATAGCTATTTCGCAGCTATTGTGATCGCAATTTGGGTTGATGAATTTGGCTGTAAGTCCCTTCAGGATTGCTACCACTAGTTTTAGGTATGTAGGCATCTTGGAAAAGGATGTGGTTCGCATATGTATATGACTGACAATGATACAAGCATATATCGTAAAGGGATTAAAAGAAGTATTTTGATGATTATTATTTTGTTTATCTCTAACGGGGTTGAAGAGGCGGCCTTCTGCTCTTCAGGAAACATCCTTTACAACGCAACTTTTACCACACAGTGCCTTTACGACGCAACTTTTACAATGCAAACCATTACAACGCATTGCGCTGGGGGGTGCTCTAGGATAGGGAATAGATTTAATTTACTATCCAACACCTTCCCTACTATCCACGGGGACTGGAGTTGGAATAGTAAATTAAACTATTCACTATCCAGCGCCCCAAAGCACTATGTGTTGTAAAGGTATTCGTTGTAAATACCGCGTTGTAAAGGCATGCGTGGTAAAAGCATGCGTTGTAATGTCATACATCCCTGCTCTTCCCCTGTGACGTGGAACTTTTTATGTGTGCAGGTGTGTATGGATCTTTGGTACATATAAATGTGAGAAGTACTTGTGCGTATGATTGTATTGGTGGACTACAGAATTCATGTTCCCTTTGTACCTCTATTCCTTTCTTAGCGCAATACCTACCATTGCTGAGTTGGTTACATGATTATTGGTTCTTTTCCTATCTCTATTGGACGGAGAGTTATTATTTGTTTTACAGGTATGAGACGCTTACATACATAGTTAAGAGAAATAGTATACCTGTCTTTACTTATCATTCAGTTTTTTGCTTTTCAGAGCTCCCTCCTTGCTGGCCCCTTCCTTCCCTTCCCCCGCTTAATCATCGCATTCACCTGTGCTATTATAGCATTCAGGGTTGGGACTGTCAAGAGGTGGACCCCTTTTGGCATCGAACCATTCCTGAGGAATTGTCGAGCATACACACTGCACCCTGCTCATGGGGGTACCCTGGTTCTATCTGAAGGGTGTCTTAGATGTAACAAAAAGGATGGTAGGGCCTGGCAAGATGGTGTACTTGCCAGGTCGACATGGCAGTTCAAAACTTTGCGTAGACTCTGCGGTGGCAGGTCTGAGATACATTTACAGGGCTACTCATGTAGGTGGCACAGCCAGTGCAAGTGGGAAGGCTATGCCCAGACGTGTCTCTCGAGCTCACTGCACCACTGTATTCAAACTAGCCTGGCTGATGAGGGGTAATGCCTCGTAACCGGTCCTAGGATTCTTGTTTCTGGACCAGGGAGGATCTGGATTGGCAGTTTGGGATGGAATGTTCCCATGAGGCACAGGGTCAAGACTGATTGCATATGGAATGGTCGAAACTGGGGTGGCGTGGTGAGCAAAAGAACAATGGATTAAACCCAGATGTTTGTGACTGGGGTGAATGTTTTCATTGTTCAGCATTCCATCCATATTTTGTTTCTTTTACATTTGTTGCTATAAGTGGGAAAGGTATGCCCAGACGTGGGGCCCATGCTCACTGTGCCACTGGATTCAAGCTGGCCTGGCTGATGCGGGTGATGCTCCCAAACAGGTCCCAGGATACTTGTTTCCAGTCCAGGAAGGACCTGGCTTGGCAGTTGGGGCTGAACTGTTCCCATGAGGCACAGAGTCAAGACTGATTGCATATGGCTGGGTCCAAACTGGTGTGGCGTGGTGAACAAAAGAATAATGAATTAAACCCAGATCTTTGTGACTGGGGTGAATGTTTGCATTGTTCAGCATTTCGTCCATCATTTGTTTCTTTTGCATTTGTTGACCTAAAGGGGAAGGATATGCCCAGACGTGGGTCCCGTGCTCACTGCGCCACTAGATTCAAGCTAGCCTGGCTGATGAGGGGTTATGTCCCGAAACGGTCCCAGGGCGCTTGTGTCCGGTCCAGGGAGGACCTGGCTTGGCAGTTCAGGCTGGACTGTTCTCATGAGGCATAGGGGTAAGATTGATTTGCATATGGCTGGGTCCAAACTGGGGTGGCGCAGTGAGCTAAAGTACAATGGATTAAGCCCAGACCTTTGTGTCTGGGGGTGAATGTTTGCATTGTTCAGCATTCCGTCCATCAGCGGCGGCGCCTCGAGGGAGTGCTGCAGGGCCAATTTTACTTTACTTTGCTCACAGATGTGTCCCAGAAGGCAGGCAGTACCCACATGGCCAATACAGTAGTGTGGCCCCGCCCACCCCCTGGGCTTGACTCCTGTCACCCTGCCTGGGGCAACTCTGTCCATCAGGTCAGCAAGCCACAGAGGCCACTGAGAGCGGTCAGTGATGAGAGCCAGGCCTTACACCTCTCAGGCCTCTAACACCCGTGGCATCAGAGAGTGGGGGGCAGTATCCCCAGGTGCCTGCCACCCTTTCTCCACTTTCCCTCCTTCCAGGTCAGGGATGGCATCCTGACACTGACCCCCCCCCATCCCAGTGTCTGTACCCTGAGGCTGGCCAGGAGGCTTGGGCGGGTTTGTTCAGCTATGTGTAAATAAAGGAACGTAATGTAAAATGATTTATATAAATATGGGCAAAGCTGAGTGAAGAGCTATGTAAAATGAGACTGAGAAAAGAAGAAAAAAACGATCCATTTTAACCACATAGTGCCATGAACAAAGCCAGAGGGAGCAGGTGCTGGAGGCACCTTACATATAGAACTGTTACTGAAAGAAAAGCATAGTCATTCCTCTCATGACTACAAGAAAATTGTGATAAAAACATTATTACAAAAATATTAACGACTAAAATAATGAGAAGATAATTATGTATAGGTAAGTATGGGTTTAATATTCTTAAGTTCACATCTATGTAATTTACAGAAATCCATAACGTCAAGATACATAGATGTGGAGTGAAGTTAAGTCCAGTAAACCTACATTTACCTTACCTATATTTGAATCATCAATATTTTTACTGCAATATTTTTGTACCACAATATTTATTACTTGATCTTCTGCTACTGTACTGGATTTCACACTTTCGTTACATAATAATTCAGAATGGAATTACTAGGTCTCATGCCCGCCGTGGGCTGCCCCGAGCCGTCTTCTAAGCACAGTGGGGGTGGCGAGCGTAAGGAATAAAAGGGGCATTGACAGTCAGGAAGATAATTGGCGTTCTAGTTCTTTTCAGCCTGCACTTTACTGCCATTGTTACACATACCTTGATTCCAGGTCATCCTCGCTGGTTTCGGTTTGCTCCGTCGGCTACTTGTTGCGGGCTACTTTCCGTCGTGGTGAGGCGAGGTCGTTTCTCCTCGAGGTGATCTCTGCAATCTGGGAAGGCAAAACTGTAAAGACAAGAAATTACAAAAAAAGGATCAAGTTCTTACAAATCCTGTTTTGGTAATGCGTTAACGCGCCTCACATGTTTTACGTATTGTTGGCTGAACTATGATATTTATCTGATTCTGAACTCTGTTGCATGCAGGAGATAGGTGTGCTTATCTTGCATATCTAAGGAACACAGAGAGAAAGACATTATTTCTGAGCATAACTAATTGGTTTACCCTGAACTGTCACATGAAACTCCCAGCCTTATTACTTGCTATTTCTTAAGGCTTATCATTTTTTGCGTTTATTTTGCTTATCTAAAGAACCACAGAGAAACAGACATTATTACCAGGTATAACAAATCTGTTACTCATGTACTGTCACATGGAACTCTCAGCATTATCAGTTGCTGTTTCTTAAGGCTTATCATTTTTGTATTTTGCTTTTGACATTGGTAAATGGCTGATTAGGAAGTGCATGTAGTATTGCACTGTACCTGTATATACATATTTTTTTGTTCTCTCTTTTATGTTTGTTCACATTTTCAGTCATGCCCTATGAGCCTAAAATAGGAAGGCATAAGTAATACATGAGGTATGCTATAATCATTCTATGACTAAGAATTCATGACATTCTATTGTGATAGCTATTAGACATACACCAGTTGTTTCCCCTTTTTTCTTTGGATATGTGACATTCCCAATTGACTTTTATATATATATCTTCACTTAAACGGAGGAGGGGAGTCTTACAAGTACTAAATCTTTTTGAGAGAATTGTTCTTAATAAAGAGTGATAGCGACACATTTGTGGGTTTTGTAAGTGATAGACTCCTTTGATTCTCTTACACAGGAGGAGTCTTGGACTGATGCTGATAGCCGCACGTACTACAAGACAGTCATCAGTGGTCGTTTTCTTCTTTCTCTTCCCTTTCCCTCTTTCTTTTCGGTTGGGGTTTGCTGGTTTACTGTTCGGTCATCCCAGTCAGCAGGAAAGTTGGGACCTTGCATCGTGGCCTCTTCTTGCTCCCCCACAAAGTCCAGGCAAGATTCTGACAGAACACCAGGTCAACGCAGAGTTTCTGCCTGAGCGATATGGAGGCACGAGATATATCCCAAGCAGAACCATTTGATAGGCAATCTACAAAATGAAACACACTTTAAGCTGACACTTTACAGGGTTTTGGGGCTGCTGGATTCAATGGAGAAACAGTAGAATTGAGCACGTGGTCTTTGGGTGGCACGTTTTCTACCTCCACCACCACAGGGGTTAACATGGGTTCAGGAGCACCAGTTATACAATTCACTACTCCAACCTCTATTCCTTAGCACCTCCCGAATGATTAACAAGGGATCTTGTGAAGTTTGCTTCCTTTGTCAATCAATGTCAATTACATTTTATGAGCAAAGCATCCCATTTCCCTACAGAACAGTCAAAGGTAGCATTTGTGTTATCTTACCAGGGGAGCATGGCGGCCGCGCGGTCCATTCCATTAGTAGAACGAAATAATCCCTCGCTATAAAATTATGATGTCTTCAAATCTGAAGTAAAAAAAAAGTTATTTGATTGCGACTCCTTTATGCAACTACTAGACATAGAGCTACTGAATTTGGGGGGTAAGGTAGCAAGGACCTTATGACTTATTTCTCCAACTTCAATCGGTTAGTTGCAGAAGCAGTTTGGCCTAAAGCTAAACGCAATTCTTTGTTCTACATAGACTTGAGAGAGAAGTTGCAGGATCTGTTATCCCAAGTGGGTGACATCCTGAATCATGCAGTAACTTAATAGACTTGGTGGCAGAACTGGTTCATCGTCTTACAGAAAGACGTAGAGATAGAGATGTACTGATACCAAAATGTTTGTGTATAGCGAAAGAAAACCAGAACCAGAAAAAGTACAGAAGAACCAGTACCCATGCAAATAGGTAGTCTAAGAGGGCCATTACATCAAGAAGGGTGACAAAGAAGTCAAAATCATTGGCACAAGTCACTTCTATGCATACCTATCATTTTGTTTGCACCAGGGTGCTTTGGGGGGAGTATTCAATGTATTTGCAGATATTGATTGATTCCGGTTTTATCATAAATGTTATGGCCATAGCTTTGGCCAATCCATTTGGTATCTCTACCTTGTCTAAGGATATGGTAGAGGAAGTTAGGACTATAAATGGAAGTGATTTAAAGTCAGGGCCTATTATTACCCATTCAACCGAGTTTCTTTACGAGACATACAAGACACCCATAAAGAAATAGTGCATTTCAATTGATTTCGAGCCCCTCAATTCCAAGCGATACTCGTAATCCCTTGGCTCAAAAAGCACAACCCAGACATTGATTGGACTAAGCACACCCTGACCTTTCCATCTGCTTTTTGTGAAAAATATTGTTTATTCCGTATAACTGATATTGGGTCTCAGAAAGTGGTTGTTGCAACCACGGAAGTTGCTACTCTGAATATACCTCCTTGTCCTGTGAGACTTCAGTGAGATTGCGGCAAGAGCAAAGAAACTGCTGGCTGCCATTTCGTTTTTAGTATATGTGGAGTGGCGTGAGTAGGGACCCCTCCCCTCTGCCCAATTTAGGCCCCAGGGACCCCATGCCCTAGGGCTATTTAGATTATTTATGGGGAGGATAAACATGCAGCCTCACTCTTCCAGCCATTTTCGGCTTGGGCATCCCATCCCCAAGGACCCAATATCTTTATTAAGAAGAGCGGGTGTGTGGCCCTCCTCCGCTAGTTGTATTCAGCCCCAGGCACCCCATCCTCCGGGGCCCAATGTGTTTACAAAATGGAGGGCGGCCACAGAGGTCCCTCCCTGAGCTTTAAAAAGACATGGGGACCCATCCCTCAGGGTCAGCATGACAAAAGGGAGGGCCCTGAGGACCCCCATCCAATGAGTATGGCTCACTTGCAGGACCCTTGGGACATAGTGGTTTCCCTGCCCGCAGCGGCAATGGCAAGGAAACTTGTGTTTGCTCCCATCTGGCAGGGGCATTTTCAAAGCTCCTGCCAAATGGAAGCAAACACAAAGTCTGCTCCCAGCAGGTGGGTGCTTTAAAAATGCTCCCACCAACTGGGTGAGAGCAATGCTGGCTCCCACAATATGTGGGGAGTTGGCTGGGGCAGTTACCCCTGCAGCCCCCAATATGTTTTTTGTGGGTGCCTCGGATCCCAGCTATTTTAAAGGCTCGAGGGCCCACCTATTTTAATAGGCTTCAGGAAGGGGGGCAAAGTGCCCCCCCCTTAAAATAAAAATGGTATTTTGCATGCTGATGGACTGCTCGACTTACCAAAGGGACCTGAGCTTGTTTCCCACTGATTTTGATGGCACTTTCTTGATGCAAAGTAATAGAATGACATCTCCACCAAACAATCACTTACTTAAATAAGAGGAAGTACCTTTGGCAAAGGCAAAGCAAGTGTGTTTTCTCTACAGTTCCACATCGAAAAATTATCTGAAATCCTTGATAGAAGTGAATACAATGTTGATTTATTGGAGCAGAGTCCAGGATTCTCCCTTTTAATTATTACTGATTATGCAAAAGCACAAAATCACCTACAAGCTCCTCCCGTTTGGCCCTGCCCATCCACGATAGTAAAAATGCTATGCTGTTCCCACCATTTTCCAGGCTGAAGGACAGCTCAACTTACCAAAGTTACTAGAGCGTATTTCCCACCGGTTTTGAACGCACGTTCTTGATCTAGGGGAATATGAGGGCATCTCCACTAAACAAAGAAGCACTTACTTCATATAATTAAGAGGAAGTACCTTTGTTTGGTGCAGATTCAATTCTTTGTAGTCTTGTCATCTTTTCTATGCGAGGATTTATTATGCCACTGATTTCTAGTTCAAATAGAAGTTTATTAAGATGAACAGATAATCGTATTACAAAAAACCAAGTGAAAACAGCAGGAACAGCATGGATAATAACTTAGGACATCATAAGAAGTGTCAGAAAATAAAATAAGGGAAGGGGGAAGAAAAAAGGGAAGATGGGAAAAAGAAAAAGGGAAAGGAAATAACAATGAGGCTAAAAATTTAAAAATTTAAAAATGTCGTTCAATGAGGTTATATAACATGAGAGGCATTGCACAAATATGCGGATAAATGAACATTAGTGAAAAAGAAGGGACATAAGGTTATTCATGGGGGCTTCGAAACTTCCTGCTGAATTGGGGGTAAATGAAAGGACCGTTGAGCACAAGCATCCAGGTAAAGGGTGATGGGGAGCTATAACGCTAGTCTTTTCGGGGCAAGGGTAATGGGATAAACAAATGCAGTATCCAGTCTATGATTGTAACATACATTGAACCACCAAGCTTTAAAAGTAATGCCCTTGGAGTCTTTCCAGTTAACAGTAATTTGCTGAAACGCAACAGCTAATAACAAATCAATAATATGAACATTTGCTTCAACATCAATCCAGGAGGAGGAAAGTGAGCCAAGGAAAATATCAGTGATAGAAAAGGGAGTGGAGGTCTGGAAGATAGAATTAATTTGATTCCAGACTTTAGTCCAGAAAGCGTGCGTGAGAGGACACATGAAAAGCATATGAAAAAGTGTGGCGTTAGGGGCGGAGCAAGACCAACAGAGATCCGGAGTCAAAGGGAATCGTTTATGAAGGAGAGACGGCGTGTAAAGAAGTCGATTGTAAAGGAAAAAAAGTGTTTGTGTGAGAGAGGCTGCCCTGGAGGACTTGCGAAGCTTAGTCCATATTTTATCCCACAAGGATGTGGGCCAGGAGACTGCAAGATCAGATTCCCATTGCTCTTCAACTTTGGTTTTAGGCCTAGGTGATGGGGGATTGTGAAAGGAATGGTATATGGAGGACGCTGATGGGTTGGAGCGTAATCGGGTGTGCAGAGAAGAAATGGGAGTAGTAGAAATCGCAAGTGAATTAGAGTGAGAAAGGGAGTCATATGCAGACATAACTGCATTCTTGAGTAAGATGTATTTATGGACATAGGAGGCAGGGAGAGAGAATAGTCGACTAAGAATTGGAAAAGGTGTGAAGACAGATCCAGTGAAAAGTTGGGAGACCCAGATTAAACCACGCTGCCTCCAAGTTTTCCAATAAAAGGGTTTCAATTTGATAAGAATGCTGTTATTATACCAAATCGTGGTGGCGAGAAATTCAGTAATGGAAGAGGGAGGAACCGGATTATTGGCTAAAAGTAATTTCGCAGTATATTTGTGGATTGAAGTGGATAGGAATTGGGGCTTACGGGAAAAGGAGAGATACTCAGCAAAGGAAAAGGGAGAAAGAGAAAGGCGTTCGAGTTCAGCCCAAAGAGGAAGAGGGTCAACAGGATCCTTGAGCCAGATAGCAGCCTGTTTCAGGAGGAAGGCTTTATGATAAGCAGGGAAATTTGGGAAGTTAACTCCGCCCTCCGATTTGGGGAGGCGAAGGCGTGATAGTGACATACGCGGCTTCTTCCCAGACCATAAAAAGGAGGAGAGTGTGGAATTGATTTTAGTGAAAAATTTGGCAGGGATGGAAACCGGTATATTAGAAATAATATAAAGAACGATTGGGGAAAGCATCATTTTTATGGTATCGAGGCGGCCCCACCAAGAAAGGTATAGGGGGTGCCATCTAGAGGTGAAGTCAGACAGCTTTTGAGTGCATTTAGTAAGGCATAACGAGATAGTATCTGAAACAGAAGGAGTAATGTGTAGGCCGAGGTATTTGATATGAGATGAACTCCAAGTGAAAGTAGATGCAGCAAAATCGGGTTTAAAGGTGAATTTGGTGAGAGGCAGGATTTCACATTTATCGCTGTTCAGCTTATATCCAGAAAGATGGGAATATGTATGAACTTCCGCAAGGAAAGCTGGGATGGAGACAGACGGATTCGAAATGAAAAGTAAAATGTCATCTGCGTAGGCAGCTAACTTAATTTGCGATTGAGCAAGAGGAAAGCCATGAATGCTCGGGTTTTGACGTATCTTGGACAAGAAGGGTTCCAGGGCGAGATTAAAAAGAAAGGGGGAAAGCGGACAGCCTTGTCTAACGCCTCTTCCAAGACCAAAAAATGAGGAAATGAGACCATTAGCACAGATCGCTGCTCTGGGATTTGCATAAAGAAAGGAGATGAGGGAAATGAAATGAGGACCAAACCCAAACCATTTTAACGTGGAGAAAAGAAATGGCCATTCTACCCTGTCGAATGCCTTCTCGGCATCCAAAGCGATTGCGGCCAGGGAGCTATTAAAGTGTGACGACTTAGATAAAACATTAAAGAGGAGTCTGGTGTTATCGGAAATGAAGCGGCCCTTAACAAATCCGGATTGTTCAGGGCCAAGGAGATCAGGGAGAAATGGATCTAGTCTAATGGCTAAAGATTTAGCATATATTTTGTAGTCAATGTTGACAAGGGAAATCGGTCTATAGTTCTTGCAATGTTGGGGATCCTTGCCCTCCTTCGGTATAATGCAGATATAAGCATCTGAAAAAGTGCCCAAGGAGGCATCGCTGGTCTTGAAGGAATCAAGAAGGCGAAATAATTTGGGTAGTAACAGATTGGCAAAGTGTTGATAAAATTCGACGGTAAAGCCATCTGGGCCGGGAGCCTTATCTTTTTTAAGTGAATGAAGTGCCTTGTGAAGTTCGCGAATGGTGAGGGGAGTTTCAAGGGAGGCCAGGTCGACAGGAAAGTTAGGAGGAGGATGAATGCTGGAGAAGAAAGTGGAAATAGAGTGATCAGAGGGTTGAGTGCCGGAAGAGTAAAGAGTAGAGTAGAAGTGAGAGAAGACCTCCAGGATGTCAGCATCTTTATGTTGCAATAGTGAATTAACATCAAAAACAGATTCAACATTCAATTTGTTTTGTTTGACTTTTAAATAATTAGCAAGAACCTTTCCCGCCTTGTTTTTCCCACCATAAAATTTCGAACTGGATTTCAGGAGATACAGTGAAGCGTCAGCAGTAGACTGTTTGTTATAGTTCATTTTCGCAGTAACAAGAGCTGTCAAACTTTCCTGAGTGTGAGAGGTATAAAAGGAATGCTCTAGGGTTTTAATCTGAGACAAAAGATCATTAGTACGTTGACGAGCAAGTTTACGTTTTGCCGCAACATGTCTGAGGATAAAGTCTCTGGCTGCTGCTTTGTAAGAGTCCCAGACAGTGTGAGTGGGTAAGGAGGGAGTGTCATTAATAACAAAAAATTCATTAGTAAATTCAATAAAGGAGGCGGTGAATTTGGGACGAGAAGAAGGGTATTGTTGAATCGCCACCTTTTAGGACCAATGGATTTAGGTAAAAAATCAATGTTGATTAGGACTGGAGCGTGATCGGAGAATACAATGGGACCAATCTTCGCCTGGGTAAGGGATTGGGAGAGGTGATGGGAGAGGAAGATATAGTCAATGCGGGATTGAGAATGATGGACCGGAGAATAGAACGTGAATTCATTATCGGTTGGGTGACAAAGTCGCCAGGCATCAATTAATTTGTGTTGGGAGATGGCGTGAGTAAAAAGCTTATGGGATTTATTAGGAACAAACAGAGATTTGGAACGTCTATCTAAAAAGGGATCCAATGGTAGGTTACAGTCACCTGCTAAACTGAAGTTATCATCAATACAATCAGTAATACGAGAGGCAAATGCATTCCAGAAACTGGGACTTCCACCTGCAGGGGCATAGACATTGAGCAAGGAAAAAGGGACACCTTTAGAAGAAAGTTTGACAAATAACCATCTGCCTTCAGGGTCGAAGTCAGAGTGCAACACTGAATGAGTAAAAGATTTCCGTATTAACAAAACAACACCATTTCTTTTGCCATCACCAGGGGCAGAAAAAACCTTGCCCACCCAACCTCTTTGGAGCTTAGCAGCCTCACTATCAGATAGATGGGTTTCCTGTAAAAAGGCAATGTCAACATTAAATTTAGCTAAATGAGAGAGTATCTTTTGCCTCTTTATGGGCGAATTTAAACCTTTAACGTTCCAAGAAACAATGCGTACTGACATCAAGAACAAATAAAAAGGGAGAAGGTAGAACAAAAGTGGAAGCAAGCCTCATAGAAGTCGAGAGGGGGAAAACTAGAAAAGGAATAAAAAGAAGAAAGTGCAAGGAAGAAAATAGGCAGGGAAACACTAATAGGGAAGAGCAAGAAGCAGAAAAATTCTATGAGAAGAGAAAAAAATCGCATTGGGAAAATGATAGGAAAGTGGGCGAGAGAAAATACAGTAAAGAAAGAAGTCGAAAGAAGGGAGGTGAGAGATTTTGTGAAGAGAGGACCTAAAAAGGAGTACGAAGGAGATAGAAATGGTGCTCGAAGTAAAGTGATAAAGGAAAATAGAAAAGGAATGGGAGGGATAAAAAACAGTTGATCGACAATAGAAGAAACTGGTAGTAAAAATAAAAAAAGACAAATCAGGAACGGTGTAAAAGAGAGTGATCTCAGAAGAACTAGTGATAACAAGGAAACAATCAAGACAAGAACTAACGGAAAAGTAGGGACCATGGTAGCAATAAAAAAGGAGAACACGGGGTAGTACTTACAAAAAATGATGAGGGGTGGACGTGGTCAAGGGGCAGGAAACAGAAGGGGAGAAGTGGAGATGAGAGGAGGGAGGAAAGGCCAACCAACGGAGGACAAGCAGACGGGGTCACGGGACGTCCCACCGGAGAGATATGACGGAACACAGGGAAACAATCTGTGAGAGAAAAGAAAAACAACGAGATTAGAACAAGCAAACGACTAAGTAACAGGAGAAAACGTAAGATTAAACATTTGGAGAACAAGAATAAGCCAGCATGGGCGGAGAACAGGTAAGTTATGCATTAGCTGAGGAACCTGAGGAAAAAAAAGAACACAGCGTCACCTGAGCAACAGAATATCGTAAATATCAGGGAAATCAGGAAATATTAGCAACAAAGTCAAGGTGGAAATGAAGAAGAAGGGCCAGAAAATTCAATGTCAGCTGGACCACAGGAATTCAGGAAACTGCGGAGCCGAAGAGGATCTTCAAAAGTCATGGTCTTGTTGTTATGAGTGACTTTGAATAAACAAGGGTGAAAAAGTCCATACTTGGCTCCAATGGCACGTAATTCTGCTCTCATGTCAAGAAATGCTTTGCGTCGAGAGGCAGTAGCTTTGGCGTAATCCTGGGCAATAAACAAGGTGGAATCCGACCATTTCAGATGAGGTATTGCTTTAGCCGCGAAAAGAACCTTCAGCAGATCAGTATATTCGAGAAAGTACATTATTACACCTCTTGGCTTCGTCGCAGGAGAAGTACTGGAAGGAGGCCTACCAAGCCTATGTGCGCGTTGTATGTTAAGAGAGGTGCCCTCAGGAAGATGCAGAAGCTTGGGCAAGAAGGACTTGAAAAAGGCGATGGCATCATTCCCCTCGCAACCTTCCTTCAGGCCGTAAAGACGTAGGTTATTGCGCCTATTCCTATTTTCAAGGTCCTCCACCTGTTTCTGGAGGGTCGAAATACGCATATCCATATGGACCGTCTTGGTAGCGGCTTCCTGGAGAGATGACACAGTCTTTTCCACTTTGGAGACCCTGGTGTCCATTAAGGACCAGTTATCAGTGAGAGTTTGCAGCTTTAAATTTGTCTCCTCCATAAAGGGGCGCAGTGCTTGTATCTCCTCAAGGAGAAGCTCCATGGAAATGGTTGACGGTGACTTTGGGGGAGACGGAGGGTTGTGTTTCAATCTCTTAGGAGTGACTTTCGCACCTGGCTGAGGAAGAGAGTCCATGGTGAGAGATGATTCGCAACTGGAGGAGCCTGCAGTGGCTTCTAATTGAGCCAACGCAGTAAATAACTTCGAGTTCTTAACAAAGTTGCGTTTAGAGGTTTTGCCAGGACCCTCCGCCATGGAAGTATCAGTTAAGGGGAATCCCCAGTAATGTAGAAAGCAAATGAGCACTACAGGTATGAGGAAAAACCAGCAGAGTCAGCCACAGAAGGAGATTACTTGAAGTCCAAGACAAGTCAGCCAGAAATAAGAAAGAAGCGTGCGCAAGCTAAGCAATACCAGGTGAAATTAAGAGGTAGTGGACCAGCTGAATTAGTAGAAAGCCAAAATGGCCGCCAAAATTGAGGAGAAAGCTTTAGTCCGAATAAAAAAGGAAAAATACAATTGCAGAAGTAAAATAAAGTCACCTTTGGAGATTGTTGCAAACTGCCATCGTCTCCTGCAGTTTTATGCCATGTCCGTGAGGTGCGCTCGTTGCTGCAGGCGAGATGCGTGACAGGCGCGCTCCTCAGACGAGCGCCGCCTGAAGCATCAAAATGGCGGTCGCGGCGGTAGCAGAGCCGCGACCGAAGCAAAACTGAAGCTGCCGGGCAAGGACAAGGAGCTCGGTTTCACCATGTGGTCGTGGAGGTGCCCGGAGCGTTCCGTGGTCGTTCGCTGAGGAGCATTGCGGTAAAGAAAGGCTGGAACCGCCAGAAATCCCCGGCGGGAACGGAGCCTCACCCCGGTGCGTCCATCCGTCTCGGGCGCTTAGGCACGCCCCCATGCCACTGATTTCTGAATGAAGACCTTTGAAGAATAAGCACATTGCCAAAATTACACATACACAAGGTCATTAGAGATATTCTCTTGTACTTTAAGTAGCTCTAGTGTATAGTATGTGCTAGACAAAATCAAAAGTAAAAGTACTGATATAATGTGTGGTAAAAGGATTTTTTTTTTAAACCTTTAGAAATTCACTTAAAAAAACAAAGGTTAAAGTGTTGTTATAGTTAGGTGAATATGTCAGTGACAACATTAACGTTTGAACAAAAAAAAGGACAGAAATGTACTTGTACTTAGCAGAGCAACTATCAATTGCACCCTCTTCATGCACTGCTTATGACCTGACATTTTACATTACTCATGTCACTTTATTTGACATTGGACATATCATCTGGGTTGAATGCGAGTGCTAAAACACCTTTCGGTAATTGCACTCTATATAAAGGCTAATTACATTACAATTACAAACTTTTGCTTTATATATATATATATAATATATATATATATATATATATATATATATATATATATATATATATATATATATATATATATATACAGATTTATATACACACACATACATATATGCTCAAACATAGGGCCCAATGTACAAATTGCATCAAGTATTTCTGAGATCAGTAGGTAATTTTATGAACTGACCTATGTACTATTAGGGCAGTTTGTAAAATTCTGATTCAGAGTGGGTCTCAATTCGACCTATCTCATGAATACTAGTCAAGTAGGCCACAAATTGCTCCAGTTTATGGGAATTGCAGGGATTGTGGTGTGCTATGGTCAGCAGACCATCAACTCTGTGATTGCCTTTTAATAAAGTAAACTTTTTTTCAAGCGCAGCCTGTTTTCCTTAAAGCAATCAGTGCTGCTTTTGAAACTAAGAAAATTATTATGAAAGTTTACTTTTTTTTTAAAGTTTGAGATTTTTAAAATCACATAAAACAATTGTTTGCAAAAGCAGTATGAAAAATGCAGAGAATACATAAGTCAGGGGCATAACTCGCATACCTTTTTCATGGTTACTAAAGTCAAGCATAATTTGGGTAAAATGTGTACAATTTTTGTGAAAATTAGCACACTAGGGAGCTTATTTCGATGTCAGGTGGAATTACTTTCGCCCAACACCAACTCGGTCCTGGGACCGATCAACGCCCTGTTTCGGTCCCGAACGGCCCATTATAATGCGACCAAACACTGTTCGGTTGCATACACACTTTTCTCAATGGGAGCTCCTGTTACAGCCGTACACAAACTCCCATTGAGAAAAGGGAGGTGCAGTTCATCCCTGCAGCCATGGCAGGCACCTAAAGGTGCCTGCCACCAGGTGCAGGGATCAACAGGAGGGCACCAAATGGGGCCCTGCTGAGGGCCCTGAAACACGCTTTCCAACATGGTTTCCATTTGGGACAGGCCGGCATAGAACCCATGTCGGAAAGCATGCATCGTAATCTAAAGGGAGGAAAGGCCAGCAATTGAGATTACTGGCCGGATTTCAACTGGCGGATGGGCTCTCGGAGCCTGTGGGAAGCCAGCGAGGATGACCAGCCAGTTATCTTTCCGACCGCCTCCATCATAATG
The DNA here is from genome assembly GCF_964261635.1 of Lissotriton helveticus. Taxonomy (NCBI): domain Eukaryota; kingdom Metazoa; phylum Chordata; class Amphibia; order Caudata; family Salamandridae; genus Lissotriton; species Lissotriton helveticus. The sequence continues at coordinate 1,290,531,610 of NC_136065.1, forward strand.
AGCAGGTCAGAAAGTAAACCGCGCAGCCTATTACAATGCCGCCCTGAACGGAGCCTTGAAGGGCCACATTGTAATCTGCCCCTAAATGTGGAAAAGTTGTGTGATTTTTGCCCACTCCTCCTATTTAAATCAATTCAAAGTGAAAAGAAAATCAGCGTATAAAATCAAAATGAAATATATATTTAAAAAAATAAACAAAGCAGGATGCCTAAATAAAATAATGAGTGACGCAATGCAGGAACGTTATCTTGTATTTCATATTTTTACAAAGCACATTTACATTGCCTCTTAACGAAGTAGAGTACAACAACAAATAATTGTGAGAACGTACTTTTACAGAACAAGTCTCTTAACTGAACCGAGACCACCCCTTTTAGAGTCACCATGACTCACACTCGGACAGCATGGAGGTCGAGATTTCCACCACTGAAGTTAGTTACAATCAGACCTACGACCTCTTTCAGAGTTTGTCAGGCGGGGTCAGATTGACTCATAGGGCAATCTGGCAGTGCCAGAAGTTGAACAGGTCAGCCTGTGGTCCGTTTTGTTTTTGTCATAGGTGTTGGCTTGTTTCATGGTTTGGTGGGATGGTTTTTACTGTTTATTTCCCTGATTTACCTCAAACGTTGCCTGCAGCAAGTACAAATGCATGCAGTCTCCCGCTGACTTGCAAGACACCTATACAGCATCTCTTTACAATTTCAAAACTGCCCCAATTCGTAAATATGGGCCACTTTTATATATTCTCTGAATCTCTAATGTGGGCTACTTTTATTTTAGTGCCTGAGCCTACTTTCTGGCCCAGCCCAAACCTGTTGTCAAGTACCTGGCAGCTGCTGCTGGGGTGGCCATAACTGTATCTCCACTTTCCCAAGCGAACAAATATGAAGGCTTCGAAAATGCATCACATATTTGTTTTCCAAGGACAGACCACTGAAGGAGGGACATAGCTGTCTCACATGTGCTGGGTATTTTCCCAGTGCATGGCAAACATTTGTTGACTTTTCTGTCTGGAACCATCCTAGTTGACATGGAAGCCCTGAATAAAATGGACTAGATGTGAATTTGTATGGAAGGACACCATAAATAGGGTTGCCCATCTAATGCCATGCTCATGGGTGTCAGGTCTGCAACACAGTTTTCATAATGGGTATTCACTCCACCATCGGGAAAACTGCCTTTCCTGTCCTAAAAATTTGAAAATGTATTCATTATAAAGTTGTGGGCAGGGTTTGGGGAGGGAAGGGGTGAACTCCAACAGCAGCCATGGGCCCAGGACCTGAGGGGCCCCACTTGGGGGGTTTGGACTTACTCCAACAGAGGTCTTTTGCAGGCTCCAAAGCTGGTCAGCTAACTCACCCTTGGAGTCACTACTGGGGTCCTGGGTTCAATCCAAGCAGGCACAGTCTTTCTTCCGACAGCAGGGAATCCATCCTATGATTCTTCACAGGTCCAGAAGTGTTCTGAGAATAGATCTATGGGGTCCATGTCTATGCCCAGTGGGTGGAGGGCAAGCCTTTGTCCACTCCATAAACCAGTTCTGTTGACTTTCTCTACTCCTACTAGGTTTGACGCCAGTCTGGGCAGACAGAAGCAATCCAAGGCAGGGCTTCATCTTCAAGTGACAAAGTAAATATTTCTTTTGAAGTTCGGAAAGGGGCTGGACGCAGCCCCCCCCCCCCCCCCCGAAGAAAACCCTGTTATGGGAAGAGCCCCCTTTCCACACCCAGACTCCTTTATTCACTGTCTTGGAGCGATACACATCCCACCACAGGGGAGCTGTCAGGTGACAACTGAATACCACCAGGAAAGCCTTTTAATCTAAGGCAGGAAAATGACAACTCTCTAAACGTGTCATTCTTAAAATGGTGATATAAAATCTGACTTTACCATTACATTGGATTTTAAACTACTGTTAGAATGACCCTTAAATCACTTTTTTTGCTTTTTACAAACTGAATTGAGCATGTATTGAAGGTAGTAGCATAAATCAGTGTTAACCAATAGGAGAGCCAGCCTTGCCACAGTAAAAAAAACACCTTGGAGCTTTTTCACTGCCAGGATATGTAAAACATTAAAACTACATGACCTACTTTAAATACCATGCACTTTGCCCTATGGCATTTAGGTCCCACCTTTGGTTGATGTATAAGCATTAAAATGGAAAACTTAGGTATGGCAAGAGGTTTATTTTGCCTGGTCGAAGTGGCAGTTTTAAACTGCACACTCAGGTTGCTGTGGTGACCTGGATATAGGTTTTGAATTGCTACTTTAGTGGGTGATAAAATGCATTCTGCAGCCCCCTAATAGGGTTTAATTTGCAAGGCCTGGGTACAGCTGATACCATTATACTGGAGTCGTATGAGCAAATTAAATGTGCCAATCAGATAAATTCCACTTTTAACATGTTTAAAAAGGAGAGCATGCACATTTACCACCGGTTACCATAGGTCAGGGCACAGAGTTTTACAGCCACCAGACCAAAAGGAAAAAGGCAAAACATCCTGGGTGACCATGCAGGAATGGCGCCTTTCCAACAATTTCCAGATAAGGTTTCTAAGACCTAATGTCCCATCATAATAGAGCACCATTTGTGAAGACATTGTGCAATACGCCCCCCATTTGGAGAAGAGAATGGGATGGAAGCGGAGGGAAGAAGAACATTTCCTTGTGTCGTGGGAAATGGAAAAGATTGTTGTTGCTTAATTCCCTGGGTGCTGCCTCTTAATATTTGCTCAACCACCAATGTGCACGAAGCAAGAGTAGGAAGAATAGCAGCTGGAGGAAATGAACAGTGGTCAAGTTGGCCTCCTCAGAGCACCATGAAATGTGTCAACTGAGTGAAAAAGGCGGGTTTGTGAAAAACCTATTTGATATTAACCAGTGCCTTCTCTAGGGTGATAATAGTGCCAATTGAGAGACTTTATACAATAATCACTAAAGAGAAGACCATCAGTTTACCCCAGAATAGTTTCAGAAGAAAATTAAGTCACCTTGGATTCCAGGCAAAGAAGGATTGTCTTACAGTATTCATGGGGGTTGAGGTATGTATCCCGCTTAGGAGGACTAGAGTACTCTGAACCCAGTCTCTGAAGGTATCAAGTCTTTCGGTTCAGGAGAGGTCCAAAGGGGGGCAGAGAATCCACAACTCGTTCTTGGCAACACTTCGGGGTAGGGTCACCTGAACGCTGTACAAATGAAAATAGGTAAGGGTCAACCTCTGGGGTTGAACAAATCTTGCCACAATTAGAGGGATGCGTGTATTCTGTTCCTAAACCTCATGGACAGATTTGTCCAAGGGTATGTAAGATGAACAAAATGAACAGAATATATAAGTGACTGACTATGAGAGGTGGCAAGTGTGTAGCTGTGGATGAGGGCTGACGGTATTCACAGTGCAATCATTCTCTTACCACCAGTCTCCAGCTGGTTTAATAACAAATACATATTTTAAGCTGTCTTGATAACGACTCATGCGTAAAGTAGCAACCTTCCTTGACATATTAAATATCTTAGTTCAGGGCTCTGGCTCTTCCTGCGGCGTGCTTGCACACTACTGCAGGTGGTGTAAGATATCTGTTGTTTAGTTGTCACTGCGGTGTTTACCAGATAGCTCCGCGTTATAAGTAAACCTAGATCATGTTCCAAGTAGGATTAAACAGTTCATGTATACATACACATTGAAGTAGAGTGCTAGGGATCTTCTATTGTCACAAGCATGACAGTAAGTGGGCCTCAGGGCCCCAATGCCCTGTATGTAGCACAACAGGCCAGCACAGCACTGGCACAGCAGGTTGGGGCACCATGAGCCTTGTAGTCCGGTCAGCAATGAGTGGGTGCACAGAGGATCTTAACTTGAACCTTCCCGTGAAGTTTGGGGCCCACTTTTACTATGGAATACTGTGGTTGGTCTTGAAATGCTAAGCAACAATTTATAGTGCAAAGCAGTACAGCCTGCAGCGTTGATCAGTTATTGTGCTCCAAAAAATGTGTACTCTGAAAGCTGATGCACGTGCAGCATTAAAACAGCATTCTATCACACAGGGCACAACTTCAAGTATTTATGGAAAATATGAGTAACAGTCAGAGCGGGAATCTCAGAAAAACCTTAGGATTTCACGCAATGCCAGATTAACTGAAGTCCCCCAAAGTAATGTGATATAGCTTTCCGACAAATCATAGTGCCAAATGAAAACAAAAACAAACAATGGGTAGAAGGTAAATTGCACAATATATACAGGCCTTAAACGTGCGATTTCTACGAAATTACACATATTAAGCAAATTACCCTTCAGCATTTGTCTATGAATTGAGATGTGCAGAGGTGTGTGTTTGTAGTATGAGAGCGACCAATGGGATTATCAAAACCCGACATTTTTTATATCGAAGAAGTAATGCATTCCTGAGGATTTTTGCTGCATTGCATTATTCAAATATTCTTAAATTTTGGGCAAGGTTATATGCACCCGGTCTACAGATTGCCTAGCGCTTTTAAAGCATTCACTGTAAATTAATTAGAGGGCGTATCACACTGTGAGGTTTCATGAGATCCGACTGAGAGCTCATGCGCACACTTGCTGCTTGCATACTCAGCTGTCTTGGTAGGCTTACACATGGGGCTTGCTTTGATTGTAATGGGATCAAGAGAGGAAGAGTGGAGACAGTGGATGTTTTGTTAAGGAGGACCCAACAAGCAGGAGTACAAATTCCTGTGCAGAAACTCTTCAGCCAAAGGAGGAGGAAACTATTGGCGACTATTTCTGGATTTGTATTTGCAAATGGAGAATTTGGGATCTGAAATTATCAGTTCCTTTTCAGGGCGGCAATACTACTGGCATGGTGATAGGTGAACGTCCAACAAAAAGTGTTTTTAATTCACGAAGTGTTTTGAGTATGGGGCTAAAATCTATTCAGACACATTCATTGAACAGTTGCATACCTTTAAAAAGGGCAGCTGGTGCAATTGCACCAGAACTCAGGGAGTAAGGGGCCAGTGGATCCACTTAGAGCTGTTTTTTTTAACTCTCAAACCAGGAGTCGGGACCCTGTTTTTCATGCATTAAGGCCTATAGTGCACTTACTACTCCACTGGATTTGTATTTATTGATGATGTATTTAAATTATTTAAAATTGCTGATACAATCATTTCTGGTCAATCACAATTTGGGATTGTTCATGTCCTGAATTGCGAAATAATGATGGATTGATTGATACTTGTTGCACCCTAAAATTCCAACCCAGGCAGAGGAATGTTTCTTTGTTAGTGACAAATGGCTATATAGTTTTATTGCGCTTTCTAATCAAAATCCACAATATTGCATTTACCGGGCGGTCTGGCAGTTCAATATGGAAAAAATTGTGCAGTGCAGTGTGTACTGCTAAAACTCATAATTCTGAATTGTACAGGGCACTCATGATTGGGCCAAAGTGATATTTGCTTGATTTTGCATTTTTTGCTTCTGTTCAAGCAAGTCTGAACAGCCCTGGCTTCAGCTTCTGGACTGAACCCACCCCATAGAGGTACGCCCGAGGCCCCCCCATGGAGCCAAGCCCCTACCCTGCTTACATGACTCTTTGATCAGAGGTCATGGCTGGAGGGCATCCTAGGAGGTCCCCCCTGTGCTGCATTTCCTCTCATAAAGAAAAGGCCTAGGAAGCGAACGTCTCTATCTAAAGCAATGGCAGGGCAAAGCTTCTCAGGACTGGGTGATCCTCTACAGCTAGCGTGGAACAATGAGCGGGATTCCATTGCCAACCCCAGCCCATTTGGAGGGGTCCTAGTTGCAGAACAACAGCACACCCAGGCAACAGTACACCCAGTGCCACCACCACTCTCTACACCAGTACCCATGGTAAATGACAGAGGGCCCGATTCACAAAGTATTCTGAGACAAAATCCTAACTTTACGACTTTCAATATTCACAAAAGGCATTTAGGAGTAGTAAAGTTAGGATTTTGCCATTAGGATTTTGTCTTAAGACCAGAACTTAAGACAAATTTAAGACAAAATCCTAATTTAAATTTAACTTAAATTAGGATTTTGTCTTAAAACCAAAATTTAAGACAAACTTAATACAAAATCCTAACTTAAGTTTAACCAAAGTTTAACTTGAGTTAGTATTTTGTCTTAAGACCCAAACTTAAGATAAATTTAAGACAAAATCCTAACTTCACTACTCCTTAATACCTTTTGTGAATACCAAAAGTCATAAAGTTAGGATTTTGTCTCAGATTACTTTTGTGAATCGGCCCAGTGAGTTGTGAAGGAGATTAGACAGCTTCTAAAAGCTCTCTACCCAAGGAAAAAGGATAATCCTTCAGATAAACAACAGATAGGGGTTGGTAGTAGGAAATTGGGTTACTGGTTAACCTCTGGTAGCTCGGTATGAAAAAATTGTCATGCTTAACTTAAACAGTAATAAAGTAAAAATACATAATAAGAAAATTCCACACCAATATAGAAAAATAGAGTAATATTGAATAAATTATTTTACACCAAAAAGACAAAAATCGAATCAGTGTAACCGGTGATATGCAGTTTTACAGATTTCAGCTAAGTATAGCGTCAAACAGCACAAAGTGCCACACGTGGTTATCTGGTAGTGCGAGACTGGGTGACAGTCACAAGTTCAGGCCAACTTCAATAGAGTGCGGGCCAGATAATGGGACCAGTTTAGTCCCACTGAAAGAGTAGCCTTCAGAAGTCCAGAACAAAGACTTCTGTTCACAGTAGAGGGGGCAGCGAGGAGCAGGGTGAGCACTGCATACACTCATTGATGTAGTGTGAAGATGCTGTCGGGCGTTGTGGACAATCATTGCGGGAGATTTTGGTTGGCTGTCACAGCAGGCTGTTGATGCTGTAGCTTGAAGGGCAGATCTCACGTTTCTGGCGGTCACTTTTTCATGAAGAGTCGTGTTCACCTGGGGGTGTGACCAGGTGGTCCAACATGGTGGATGCGCCGTAAAGAAGCTCCCATAGTCTTACAGTAATCCGGCATTTATCCTGCTGCATCATCCCTTAAATCTGCACGTCTGCCCTGCACAGGTAGTACCCCTGCCCTGCTGTCACCAAAATCATTTTGACATTGCCCTCCGGATGAGTGAAGAGGCCCAGGGCATTGCCGAGGCCTAGAGATCCCTGACCTCTGAGGAGAGGGAGTGCCGGAGCACGTGACACACCAACGCAAAGAAGATTTGGCATACCCGTGGGAGAGCGGAAGTGCCGCTGTGTGTCGCCGATGAAGAGGAGCAGCCAACAAACACGGCACGTGGCTAACTGGACCTGGGGTATAGACAGTCGGCATCCACACCCCGGCAGCCATATTGGGTTTCGGTGCAGCAGCCATGAGTCTGCGTTGATGAAGGTGGTGTTTTGATCACTGGGCCTTTGTCCGGGGACCCATTTGCCGAGCGATCACTAGCGGGCAGGGCCCGATGTTCGTCCAAGGCACCAGGTGGCTGGATCAGCGACGCAATTACCTAGAGCATCGCCCTGCACCTGAACTTGCCACATCGAACCACAAGGCGGTGCCTGCATCGGTACAGGCGGCCAGGGCGGGTTCCTGGCCATGGCCTTTCCTGGTAAGGGCCTACCTGTGTTGAGACCCCCGGAGTGCAGTACCAGCTATACAAGTATGGGCAGATGGCCAATGCGGGATGGGGCGGCGGGGGTACCAGTTAGCGTCCCCCCTCACCCCTCTCTTGTTGGGGACACCATTGGTGTGAGAGTGCGATGTCACCCCTCCCAGTGTGAAATGTGGCTGATCCGGGGGCTGTCTACTGGGTAAAACTACAGACTTGAGGATACTCAATGTCTCCTGTAATATATTGCTCTAATTGTATGGCCTTGGTAGCAGAGACAGACACCTGAGGAGAGGAGCTCTCCCGGCTGTGGTGGCGTGACAAGGGGCTGGTCCTAAGCACCACAGGCATTGTACAGGCCCTATCTTTGACTGTAGCCATGGTCGACCCAATACTAGACGTCCGCCACAAAAGTCAGCTTACCAACTAAATAGCATTTCAGTCTGGGATGAAAAGTGCCGGTCCAGTCTTCCTTCTCAGCAAACAGGGCACCGGGCAGCAGGGAACCAATTTAACAGGGTAGCATGGCAGCAGTACTTCTGGCAGAAAAACAGCACAGCAGTCCTTTTTTGTATTATTCACAGCTCCAGAAGCATACTGAAGGGTTGTGTCTGAGGTTCACCTCCCCAGGGGTGTTTGGAATGTCCTGCCCTGGCCCCAGCTGGTCAAAACCCTTCATGAGTCTGCTGTGGAGTGCCTTTGTGATTTGCAAGAGTAATAGGTGACATCTCCTTCCCCATCTCAAGTCAGAGATGGCCCATCCTGCCAGTACCTGTTCCTCGTTTATGGTTCTGATGGTGCTCTGACAGCCAGCCCAGCTGTGGTCCTGTGGGCAGAATCAATGAAGTGCAACGCATCTCCTTGCAGGTCATTGCATCGTAGCTCGCAGTTTCCTCTGAACTCCCGCTGTGCAACACATCCTCGATGCAGGCCTTCGTATCACAAGCCATTCATCAACCGCATCATCGACTATGATGCACAATTCCGCATCTCAGCCCGCAGCTTTTTCACAACCGCCGGTGCGTGACTCATCTTTGATGGAGGACTGCACATCGCAAGCCCCTCATCAACGACATCCTCGACGACGATGCAGGTCTCTGCATCCTAGCACTGTAGCTCCTCAGAACCATCACTGTGCAAGGCATTCTCGATCCAGGATCATGCAACACTCTATAAATCAGAATTTAAGGTCCTTTTTTTAGCATGCCTAACTTTGCCAATGTAGCTGGCCCGTGCTCCATCGCAGTCAGCCTGAACCTGTGATTTTGGGCCATGTATACAAAATTTAAAGATTGCAAGTTCCTAATGTACACAAATGGACACCTCTTAATTAGTGATTCGTAGTGGGTCGCAAATCAACATACTACATGATTATTAATGTGGTAGGTCCCAGTTTATAACCCATTATGAATTTGCAGCTATCACATGTATAGTGGCCTGCTGGGACCAGAAGATCACCATGTCTGTGTTTGCTTTTTAATAAAGCACTTTTTTTAATGAAGCCAATTTCCCTTAAAGGAAAACGGGATGCTTTTCAAAAAACAAAAATTTAACTTTTTAATACATTTTTAAGAGTTTAAGGATGTTGGTGGGACCACTGCTTGTTCTTAAAAAATATTTGTTTCATCATTCACAAATGGGAAGGGATCCCTTAAGGTCACCTTCCCATTTACTAATGGTTACCACCTCCTTTGAAGTGTCAGTGAAATATGAATGTTCCGCGACCGAAATTTGGTCACAAAACATTTGTTCATACCACTGCGATTCTTTGTTTGGAAGGAACACCCTAGACACGCCCCTTCCAAATACTGAATCATCAAACCAATTTGCGATTCTGTAACATGTTGCCAAATCATAATTTGGCATATGTAGATTAGAAATTGTTTTTTGCAGTCATAAATGTTTCTGACCCCAAAAAGGTTTGTACATGTGGCCCACAGTCGGAGCTTGGGTGCTTTATGATTTTAGGCACTATTTTCACTGAAATCTTTAAAACTGTATATCTCTGGTTCTACTGATTGGATTTGTGTCATTCTCATGTCAAATAATGTATTACATTTTACTCTGTTTTCTTAATTGGTATTCTATTTTTCTTGTGTGGTATTTTTACTTTATTACAGTTTGAAGTGCTGCATAAATACTTTGCACATTCGCTCTAAGTTAAGCCTTATTGTTTTGTACACCAGACAGCTGGAGCACCAAGAGGTGCTGAGGGCCTGAGCGTAAGTCCACCAATCACTAGTTACTGCAGATTAAAGGATGATATAATGATTTCCGGTAAGTTCTGCGCCAAAAAGCACAATGTATGACTCACGGTTATCTGGTAGTGCGAGACCAGGTAAAAGTCACAAGTTCAGGCAGACAACAATGGAGTGCAGGCCGGATACAGGGACCCGGTTAGTCCTGCGGAAATAGTTACCTTCAAAAGTCTTGCGCAAAGAATTCCATTTATGGTAGAGGGAACCGCGAGTGGCAGGGAAAGCATCTTGGCTGGTCATTGATGTAGCACGAAGAGCAGGTCAAGCGTCACGGATGGTTGTTGCGGTAGCACGAAGATCCTGTTGCCTGCTGCGGGCAGTGATTGATGGAGATTTGCATTGGCAGTTACAGTGGGCTGTCAATGCTGTAGTGCAGATTTCCCATTGCAGGGAAATTACAGTGGCACAAAGTCAGGTTTACAGGAACTTCGATTGGCGAGTGGCATGATCTTGGCATGAATAGGCCAATTCGTTTGGAGCTCTAAACTTCAGAATTTCTCCTTATAGTTCAGGAGTAGCTCCACTGATGCCACCCGCAGCATCCAAGACCAGAGGGGCAGCTCTGGGGGATCATTATCTCACTCCAGCATAGGCCAGCAGGGTTCAGGCAGGTCCAGTTGTAGCTCCAGGCAGCAAGTCAGTTGTGCAGATGCAGGGAACCTCTGGAACTTATCTACCTGCACATCAGAAGAGACCAGCCAGCTGATCCTTGGAGTCACTTTAGCCTGGGATGAAGGGTGCAGGTTCAGTCTTCCTTCACATCAAGCGGAGCTGCAGAGTAGCAGTGTAGCCGCAGTTGAGCAGTCGTTCTGGCAGTGAAACAGCACAACAGTCCTTCTGTAGTATCCACTGGTCCAGAGGTGTACTGAATATTTGGTTCTGAGGGTCCATTATTTATACCTGGTACCCACGTTGAAGTAGGAGAAGTTTCTGGAGCTTGACACCCTTGGAGGTTTTTTTTATTTCCTGCCTCCCTACCCTAGCCTCGACATATGTGGGGACACAAAAGACTAGTTCCACTTTGTGAATGTTCTGGGCAAAACCTTTGTAATATGCATGTGTGGTGTGTGGCATCACCCTCCCCCCCATCAAGTCAGAGATGTCCCAGCCTGCCAACACCTATGCTCCTTTGTCTTACTGTCTGAGAGCAATTCACAAAGATCAACTCCCAGCTACACATAGTCATGTGCCCAGGACACAACCTTCAGGCACCAAATATTTGGGAGAAGAAAATGCAAACTTTCTGAAAGTGGCATTTTAAGAAATGTGACTTAAAATCTGACCTTACCATTAAATAGAGTTTTAAATTACAATTCTTTAGACACCAAAGTTGACTTTACTGCTGCTATCTGCTCTCAATTGAAAGTTATCACTTAATAACTATAGTAAGACTGTATAAGGTAGGTCTTGCAATAGTGAAATATTAATTTATGAGGTCTTCAATACCAGGACATGTAAAACCTAAAATTACTTGTCCCACATTTTAAATACACGGTACACTGTCTGAACTGGGGTGGCAGAGTGGGCTAAAGAACGGTGATGGATTAAACCCAGATCTTTTCACTGGGTGAATGTTTGATTGATTCAGATGCTCCGTCCATCACCACCCCCTTTTGTACCACATTTTAAATACACTGCACCCTGCGATCTGGGCTGTCCATGGCCTACTCTGGGGTGAAATTGTTTTATTTTATTTTTTTAAATTTATTTATTTGAATTTATATATTAGCGCACAGCTACCCCCAAGGGATTCCCGGCGCTATGTCGAACAGTAGAGGGTAGAGGGGCCTATTGGCAGAACAGCAAAGTTTTCAGAGATCTACGTAATAGGAGAAGATTAGATTGCGTGCGTAGCGAAAGAGGCAGGGCATTCCATAAGATGGGGCCCAGGTGGGAGAATGAGCGTCCTGCCATTCGAGCCAATCTAACTTTAGGGGTTAGAAATTTCTCTTGGGTGGAGGACCGGAGGGTGCGATAAGGAACGTAAGGACTTGCAAGGAGTTGTAAGTAGCGCGTACACTTCGCATACTTAATACGAAACATGTAAGTCAGTGCCTTGAACTGGATCCGTTTCTCTATGGGAAGCCAGTGGAGGTCGGCCAGCAGCCCAGACGTCGGGGCAGTTCTAGGTGCGCGGCAAAGCAGTCTAGCAGCCGAGTTTTGTACACGTTGCAATTTGCGTGTTACCTCTTTATTGGCTCCCAGATAAAGAACATTCCCGTAATCCAGCCTAGATGTAACAAGGGCTTGGATCATGGTACGCTGGGCGTCAGAAGGGAGCATCCACACAATCTTCCTCAGCCATTTTAAGATGGTGAGGCAAGTGGCCGCAACCTTGGTCGCCTGTTGCCACATAGAGAGGGCGTCATCGATGATGAAACTGAGGTAGCGTACTTGGGTAGAAGGTTGGGGGAGCGTGCCCATTTCAGGCGGCCAATGTTGCGGGCCCCAGACACCTCGATCTTTGCCCAGAATCAGGACCTCAGTTTTGTCGCCATTGAGTTTTAAAAAGTTAGCGTTCATCCAGGTCACCACTTTACTAAGGCCTGATCTAAGTGCGGACGGATCAGAGGATTTCCTGGCTGAGAGAGAGAAGATTATCTGGGTATCGTCAGCATATGAGAATAGTGACAACCCAGATTCTTCGACCAGATCTGCCAGGCGTCTAACATAAATGTTGAACAGCAAAGGGCTGAGGATAGAGCCCTGGGGGACGCCGTAAGGAGAAAAGTGAGACTTGGATTTGGAGGTGGAGGAGAAGACCTGGAAGGTGCGGTTGGAAAGAAAGGATTTAAGCCAGTTCAGAGCCGCTCCAGTGACACCAGAGGAGTGAAGGGCCTGTAGGAGTAAGGTGTGAGAGACCGTATCGAAGGCCGCGCTCAAGTCAAGTAAGATCAAGGCCATGGTTTCGCCTGCATCGATTTTGTATCGAAGCATTTCTGTGACCCCTAACAGGGTGGACTCAGTAGAGTAGCCACTCCTAAAGCCGGACTGGGAGGGATGCAACAGCCCATTGGTTTCAGTAAACTTCGATAAATGTACGTTGATATGTCTCTCAAGGATTTTAGAGAGAGCAGGCAGGAGGGAGATAGGACGGAAGTTGGACGGGAGTGTGGAGTCAGAGCCTGCTTTCTTTAATAGTGGAACCACCATAGCATGTTTCCAGTCAGGGGGAACAGTGGAAGACGTTAGGGATATGTTGAGAAGTTGGAGGATATGGTTGAGAGCAGGTGGCTTGATTTGCTGTAAAACCGCCATTGGCAGTAAGTCATAGGGGGAACCTGATTTGATATGACTGAGGTGTTGAGTGAGTGTTACAATGTCCAAAAGTGGCCAGGAATCGAGAGTGATTGTGTGCGATAGGCCGGTGCAGGTAGTGGGCGCTGAGGCAAGGCAGCCTATGGGCCCAATGGGTAGGGGAGCAGAGGAGAGGTTGGTGCTTGCCAGATTTGAGTAGATAGTTTCAACCTTGTTAAGGAAGTATTGGGCAAGATTCTCACATTGAGTCATATTTCAACTGAGAGGAGGTTGAGTGGTGGCAGATCCAGAAAGATCTTTAACCATGTTAAATAGGGTTTTTGGGCAGTTTTTGGCCTGGGTGATGGATGTGGAGACATAGGAGGCACGCGCCGACCTGCTGAGTGAGTGGTAAGCCCGTTTAATGGCGAGATAGGCAGTTTTTGCATCAGGTGTATAGGTTTTGCGCCAACGACGCTCCGAGTTTTTACATTTAGTTTTTACTTTTTTTAGGTCTTTGGAGAACCAGGGGGCAGGGGGGCGGTGGCTGTTGAGCTTCCTGACTGAAGTTGGAAGGCAAGTATCAAGAGATAGCTTAATCCAGTCTTGGAATGCTACCTGGTCCAAAGCCACGTTGTTTTGGAAAGTAGGAGCATTATTAGACAAGAATAGGTTTAACTTGGTTAGATCAAGATTTTTCCAATTCCTGGAGTGCAAAGCGGCAATAGAATTATTCGGCTGTGCAAGGCAGGGAGTGTGGAGACTGAAACCCACTAAAAAGTGGTCAGACCAGCACAGCGGAATAGCTGCTGGGCAATGAAGGGAAGGAAGATTAGAAAGGATGGGGTCAAGGAGGTGGCCTGCTTTATGTGTGGGACCACTATTCTGAAGTATGATGTTCATAGCCGCCAAGTCAGAGACAAAAGTGCTGTTGATGGTGCAATCTGAGTCATCCAGGTGGAGATTGAGATCACCTAAAATGGTGGAGTTAGCTGAGTGGAGCAGTAAAGGGGTGACGTAATCTGGGAAGTTTAATGCCCAAGGGCCCGCAGGGCCAGGGGGCGGTATACCAGCAACCCAGATAGAGTAAAGTGGGGAGTCAGATTTAATTTAAAGGCTGCAGCTTCACAATGGGGGATCGGTATTTCGTCAAACTTACAGCTTAAGGTGTTTTTAAAAATGATGGCAATCCCTCCTCCCAACTTCTTTTCTCTATCCTTCCTGACGATGGCATAATTAGATGGCAGGGCTCTAGCTACATCTGGTCTAGAGCAGCTGTTAAGCCAAGTCTCTGTTAAGAAGATAGCGTCAGGTTGAGAGTCCAGTAGGAGATCGAAAATGTCTGCCTGATGCTTAGAAAGAGAACGGCAGTTAATGTTGAAAAAGGAGAAGTGGTTGGGAGGAGAAGGCTTAGGTTTCACTACATTGGGTACTAGCAGGTGGACTATGGTGTCAGGTATACTAGCATTACCTGGCTCCGCTGAATGAGTTGTAAATTTAAAGTTACAACCTGGTCATACAGAGGAGTTATCAACTGTATCAAGGCGAGCACAATGATGGAGGGGGTTCGGGCGGTATTTCAATAGTTGGGAGGAGGTGAGCTGTATCTTACCGCTGTAGTGGGAGGCAGGGGTTTGGGCCCTGGGTCCCGGCCGGGTGCGGACGGGCGCAGACGGGCTTGCCTTTGGCGCGCCTTCGGCACGCCACCGGCACACCCGCTGCGCACGACCACTGAGCGCTAGTTCCATAGTCTGCTTTTGAAGTGCCCGGCTCGGGAAAGGGAACGCAACCACTCGAGCGTCCCTAGCCCGAAAATGGCGGTAGTGAGTGGCACAATGCGGAAGTAGGTTGGGAACTAGGTGTGCCGAGTTGCCCTGTGACCTCCCTCCACTCAAACAGTCCGCTCTTGACTGCGGTGGACCTGGGGGGGTCACAAGTAACAGCGCACAATCTCTCACAGGTGGCAAGGTGAAAGCAAGCAAAAATAAATGTACATAAAAGTCGTTGAGTGATTTAAAAACAAAAGAGCAGCTTTCAAATTAATTCAGGCAATGTAAAATCCTTCCTAAGCAGTATTTTAAAACAAATTTAAAGCGCAGCAATAGGCAGCTCTCACGATAGCTGTTCCAGGGTGAAATGTACATATGTATTAAAAAGGAAGGTTTAGGCCTGGCAAAAGGTTTATTTTGCCAGAACGAAATGACAGCTTTTTAAGTTCAAAAGAGAATTTATTAGTCAAAATGAAAGGTATCAAATAACAATACATGAAAAATCAAAGGGCAATTAAAAGAAGGGAAAATAAAACAAAAAAACAATCAGAAAAAATATTACAGTAAAGTCAATAACATGAGCAAAACATGGGCAATAAATGCATCAATAACAATACAAAAGTTATGCAAACAATAAGATGGGAGCGTTCGGATAAACGGAGTTGATAAAGAAAGAAAAAAGAAAGGAAATGCAAAGGGTATTCAGGGTGGTTTGGGGACTTCTTGTTGAGAGGGCTGAGGGCGGAATGAACGGAGAGCACATGTATCTAGGTATAGTGTGATAGGGAGCCATAATTCTTCACGTCTCGCAGCCATGTGAATAGGGAAAACAAAAGCAGTATCCAACCTATGGTTGTGACAAACGTTATACCACCAGGCCTTGAAGGAGATGTTAGATGAATCCTTCCAATTAATAGTGATCTGTTGAAATGCAACAGCTAACAGTAGGTCAACAATACGAACATCAAGGTCAGCATTTCCCCAACAAGGCGAGAGACTACCCAAAAAGATGTGAGTACGAGAGAAGGGGATGCTGGTCTTGAAAATTACAATAATTTGTGCCCAAACTTGTATCGAAAAATCATGTACCGGTTTGCAAAGAAACAGCATGTGGAGCAGGGTAGCTTGCGAGGAGGAACAAGACCAGCATACATCTGGGGTGGTGGTAAACCTCTTATTAAGGGTAGCGGGCGTATGGAGCAGCCTATTATAAATAAAAAAATAGAGATTGAGTTAGGGATGCCGCTCTGGAAGATTTACGGATCTTAATCCATATCTAGTCCCACATGGATATGGACCAAATAGTGTCGAGGTCATGCTCCCACTGCTCCTCAACCTTAAACTTGGCCCTAATAAAATCATGAGCATGAAGATGTTTATAGAGAGTAGAAGCCTTGGGAGAAGTGCGTAGGAGAGAGTGAAGTTGTGCAGAGGATGTGGGAGAAGAAGGAGGCACCTGTGCGTGCAATAGCCTGGCATATACCGTCACCACCGCTGCCTCATGTAAAAGATATTTGGGGGCAAAGGATGCAGGTAAGTCATAGGAAGAGCAAAGAGTCGAGAAGGGCAGAAGGGTGGAGCCTGAAAATAATTGCGAAATCCAAATTAATCCCTTAAGCCTCCAGGACTTTCAATAGAAGGGTTTGTTGTGAATTAGGAGATGCATGTTATGCCAGATGGTAGAGGAGAGGAAGTCAGCGATGTAAGCTGGAGGGGAGGGGTTGGAAGGAAGGAGAAGCTTGGTGGTGAATTTATGAATGGGAGTGGAAATCGAAGGGGGCTTCCGGGAAAAAGAAATATATTCAGCAATAGACAAGGGTGAGAGGAAAAGGCGCTCAACCTTAGCCCATAGAGGACAGGGAAAGGTAGGGTCCTGCAACCAAAAGGAAGCTTGTCGCAACAAAAAGGCATTTTGGTAGGCTGGGAAGTCAGGAAAATTGACTCCGCCTTCTGAAGCAGGGCGCATCAATCTAGCAAGGGACATCCTGGGTTTTTTGTTATTCCACAGAAAGGAAGACAAGACTGTGTTAATCTTCTTGAAGAAATTGGAAGGGATAGGCACGGGGATGTTAGAAATTGTATAGAGGATAATGGGGGACAACATCATCTTGATGGTATCAAGTCGGCCCCACCAAGATAGATAAAGAGGGAGCCACCTAGTTGCTAAATCTGATACCTTTTGAATACATTTATTAAGGCAAAGGGAGACAGTGTCTGAAATGGAAGGGGTAATGTGTAGGCCTAAATACTTAATATGCGAGGGGCTCCAGGTGAAGTTGGAAGCACTAAAGTCAGGTGTAAAGGTGAATTTTGTGAGGGGTAAGATCTCGCACTTATCACTATTAAGTTTGTAACCCGATATTAAGGAGTAACTCTGTACTTCCTCCAGGAAAGCTGGAATTGAGGCTACGGGATCTGAGAGAAAGAGTAAAATATCGTCTGCATAAGCAGCCAATTTAATGTGAGAGTTCGCAGTCTGGAAACGTGAATGTTAGGATTCTGGCGAAGTTTGGATAAAAAGGGCTCCAAAGCCAAATTAAAAAGAAAAGGGGAAAGGGGACAACCTTGGCGTACACCCCTACCGAGATCAAAAAAGGAGGACACCTGACCATTCGCACAAACCGCCGCACGTGGATTAGAGTACAGGAGAGAGACCAAGGAAATAAATTTGGGACCAAAGCCAAACCAATTTAGAGTATGGAAAAGGTAGGGCCACTCAACCCTATCAAACGCCTTTTCGGCATCCAAGGCGATCGCTGGTAAGGGATGCTGCAAACGTGAAGATTTAGATAAAATATTAAACAATAGTCTGGTATTGTCGGTTATATAGCGACCCTTCACAAAACCGGATTGTTCTTCACCTAAAAGGTCCGGAAGAAAAATGTCAAGTCGTGCAGCCAGTGATTTAGCAAATATCTTGTAATCGATATTCACAAGGAAAATAGCTCTGTAATTCTTGCAATGTTTAGCGTCTTTCCCTTCTTTGGGTATCAAACAAATATGGGCATCGGAAAAGGAAACAGAGGAGCTTCCAAGGGCCGTGAATGTACCTAGAAGAGAGTGGAGTTTTGGAATAAGTAACTTGGAGAAATGAAGGTAAAATTCAACAGTAAAACCATCTGGTCCAGGAGCTTTGTTCAATTTAAGATGCTAAAGTACAGTAAGTAATTCTCTCTGGGAAATATCAGATTCTAAATGGGTCAAATCAAGAGGAAATTGCTCAGGTTTCTGGATAGTAGAAAAGAAATGTGTGAGAGCGTGGGGAGAAGGCTGAGTTTCAGAGGAATACAAGGTTTTGTAGAAAAGGGAAAACTCTGTGAGAATATCAGCATCTTTGTATTGAAGAGCAGAATTAGCATCATAAATAGATTCAATGTTCAGCTTATTGTGCTTGATCTTTAGGTAATTAGCGAGAATCTTCCCAGCTTTGTTCCTTCCCCCATGAAACTTAGCGCTAGACTTTAACAAGTAGAGTGAAGCATCTTCTGTGGATTTTTGGTTGAACTTCATTTTGGCAGCCACGAGAGCAGTCAAACTGTCCTGTGAGTGGGAGGTAAAATAGGCATGTTCCAGTCTCTTAATGTCACTAAGGAGCTCCCCAGTGAATTTGCGAGCAGCCTTGCGTTTCCGCGCCACAAAACTAATAATAATGTCTCGTGCTGCTGCCTTGAAAGCGTCCCAAATAGTATGTGTTGGAATAGAGGGAGTATCATTGAGCAAAAAAAACTTGTCAAAGAAAGTGATAAAAGAGGTGGTAAACTTGGGGTCTAAGAGAAGGGTATTATTAAAGCGCCACCTCTTAGGTCCAGCGGATTTATGGAGTACATCTATACCAAAGAGAACAGGAGCATGATCCGAGAGTAAGATCGGACCAATCTCCGCGGTGTTGAGGGTCTGAGCAACATGGTGAGATACAAAAATATAGTCAATCTGGGATTGTGATTGGTGTGAAGGAGAATAAAAGGTTAATTCCTTTGATGTTGGGTTACAAAGACGCCATGTATTTGTATTTGTATTTGTATTTGTATGTGGATTTGTAGAGCGCGATTGCTGCCCGGGGGCGTCCAAGCGCTAGGAACCAGCAGATGAGATTGGCGGAAGCAGGAGTACTGGCAGAAAATTACTGTGGGGAGTTGAAGAGGAATGTTTTGAGCTGTTTCCGGAATGAGGAGAGATTGGGGTTGGCTCTCAGATGAAGGGGCAGGGCGTTCCACATCCTGGAAGCATTATGGGTGAAGGTCCTGCCGCCTGATCTGGCCTTTTTTATTCTGGGTATTGTGGCTATGAAGGCTTGGTTTGAGCGAAGGTTTCTGCTTGGGTGATAGTGGGAGACTAGGTTACGGGTGATTAGAGGACCTGTGTCCCAAAAAGCCTGGTGAGCGATACACATGGCTTTGAAGTGGATTCTTTGGCGTATTGGCAGCCAGTGTAGGCTGATCAAGCCAGCTCTCACAGATTGTCGGCGAAGGAGCCGAAGTAGTGTGCGAGCTGCACAGTTCTGCACTGTTTGAAGTCTCCGCAGTGTATAATCTGGAGCCGCAAGGTAGAGGACGT
This sequence comes from Lissotriton helveticus, assembly GCF_964261635.1. Taxonomy (NCBI): domain Eukaryota; kingdom Metazoa; phylum Chordata; class Amphibia; order Caudata; family Salamandridae; genus Lissotriton; species Lissotriton helveticus. Next base: position 1,290,551,010 of record NC_136065.1, read on the forward strand.
TGTTGAAATCCAGGCGGGACTGGATCAAACCCTGAATGGCTACCTGCTTAGCCTCCACAGGTAAAAGATGAAGAACTTTCTTTAACATCCTAAGAAGGCCAAAGCAGGTAGCCGAGAGTTTGGTGGCTTGAGTACCGAATGATAGGGAACTGTCCAGCCATACCCCAAGGCTCTTGATGTTATCCTTGGGTGCCGGGGAGATGCCCAGACAGGGTGGCCATAGAGCATTGAAGAAACTGGGATCAGCCGGGCCCAGGAGCATCAGCTCTGTCTTGTCCCCATTCATTTTGAGTGATGAGGAGGACATCCAGTTCTTTACCTCCTCTAGACATTTTCTGAGCCCTCCTCCCATTGGTTTGTTGGCTTCCTGCGCCAATGAGACCACCAGCTGGGTGTCGTCAGCGTAGGAAATGATCTTAACCCCAAACGGACGGACAACCTCAGCCAGTGGCCTCATATAAATGTTGAAGAGCGCAGAGCTTAATGAGGAACCTTGTGGGACCCCGCATCTTAGTGGTCTACTAGTGGACATTGACTCGCCGTCAAATACCCGGAAGGATCTGTCCTTCAAGAAGGACGTGAACCATAGCCAGGCTTTGTGTTTGATGCCAATGTTAGTCAGACGATTCAGCAAGATGTCATGGCTGACCGTATCAAAGGCCGCACTGAGGTCAAGGAGGATCACTGCCACTGATCCTCCTTGGTCCAGGATGTTTCTGGATTCCTCGGTGACCAGCAGGAGTGCGGTTTCAGTTCCATGCTTAGGTCTGAAGCCAGTCTCAGTGGGGTCCAGCAGTTGTTTTTTTTCTAGATAAGCGACCAGATGGCCGTTAATGTATCTCTCTAAGACTTTACTCAGCCAAGGGAGTAGAGAGATTGGCCGGTAGTTGCTAAAGTCTGAAGGGTCCAGGCTGGGTTTCTTTAGCAGGGCTCGGACCATGGCCCGCTTCCATTCAGGTGGGACCGTGCCAGAGGTGATAGAAGAGTTCAGGAGGTCCATTATGATGGGCAGAGTGACCTGGGATGCTGACATGACAATGTCTGGCGGGGCTGGGTCGTCAGGGGAACCAGATTTGACTTTCTGGGCCACAGATTCCAGGGACGCAAGGTTGAGAGGGGGGAAGTGGTCCAGTGTGGGAGGAGGCTGAGATGAAGGGTGTGTCTGAGTTGTGTTGGACAGGGCTGGGAGGGCGGTGGCCAGGGGAGGGAAGGATTCATAGATTTTATTGATTGCCATGCATCAATAAGCTTATGTTGGGAGATGGACTGGGTGAAGAGCTTGTGGGACTTGTTGGGAATGTAATGAACAGAAGAATTCCTGTCCACAAAGGGGTCAAAGGGATGATTGCAATCACCAGCAAGGATGAAATTATCATCCATAAATCGGGTAACGTGTTGAGAAAGCTCAGCCCAGAAAAGAGGTTCGCCTCCAGTAGGAGCCTAGACATTTAGGAAAGAGACTGGAACACCCCTGAGAGATAACTTAGCGTATGTCCATCTACCATTAGCATCTGACTCCTGAGAAATAAGCGTAAGGGGAAGCGACTTCCGGCAAAGGATTGCAACTCCATTACGCTTACCATCACCATGTGAATAAAAAACCTCACCCACACAACCTCTCTTAAGTTTTGCTGATTCAGTGTCAGAAAGGTGAGTTTCCTGCAAGAAAGCTACATCAACATTCAATCTGGCTGAATGGGACAAAATACGTTGACGTTTGATTGGAGAATTAATACCCTTGACATTCCAAGAAATTATATTCAATGACATTTCATATAAAATAAACTACGAATGATAAAGTAACGCCCAGGAAAGGGAAGTGGGAGTGGAAATAAGAAGTGCTCATGAAAAATGTAGAAGAAGAAAAGAGAATAAAAAGTAACAGGCAGGAAATAAGAAAAGAAAAGGATAGGCAAGTAAGAATAAGAAGGGAAAGAAACACCACTATCGTAAAGGAAACAGAAATAGACATACAGGAGAGTGTCGTAAGAAAAAAAGTTATCATCCATGTGCAAATAAGGAGAAGAAAACTCAAAAGGAAAAATGCTGAACAAAGAAGGAAACAAAAGGAAGAAACAAAAAGAAAACATACCTACAAAAGGAGAGAATGAGAGGGAAATGGGGTAGGATGGGGCCACATGGGTAAGGCAACACATCCAAGATCAGCTGGACGGGGAACCAGGGAGACATCATCAAACGAGGAAGGGTTCCTGCAACAGGAGAAAAGGAGAACACGAGTCAATGTACGAAGAGACAGAAAGTGCGAACGTGAATAACACTGAACATCAATGCAAGTTAAAGAAGATAAGAGCAAAAAAAAAAAAGAAAACGGGAGAACATCTCATAAGATAGGAGAAACAAAATACAACATCATAACAACAGCCAATGAAGCTATAACTCAGCCAGGAAAGGAGGAGGAGGGACCAGAAGAGTCCATGTTGGAGGTTTTGTGCGCCTTAATGAAACTCTGTAGACGTACTAGATCTTCATAGGTGGTTGTCTTATTATTGTAGGTAACTTTGAACAAACAAGGATGGTAAAGACCATATCTTGCACCCTATGAACAGAGGTCATCTCTCATGCCTAGAAAGGCCTTGCGCCGGTTAGCAGTTGCTTTTGCGTATTCTTGGGCGAAGAACAGAGAGTATCCAGACCAGGTCAACTTGGGAGAGGATTTCGCAGCTGTCAAGACCTTCAAAAGATCGGTATATTCTAAAAAGTAAATGATGACACCTCTAGGTCTCTGTGATGGAGAAGCTGAAGTATATGGGCGGCCCAGACGATGTGCACGCTGAATGTTGAGATTTGTGCCCTCTGGAAGACGAAGCAATTTGGGGAGGAATGATTTGAAAAAGAAAAGTGAGTCTGAACCTTCAAGTCCCTCCACCAGACCATAAATGCGGAGGTTGTTCCGCCGATTTCTATTTTCCAATTCCTCCACTTGTCACTGAAGAGCAGAGACTTGGGAATTTAAATGAGATACAGTGCAGCATGTTTCCTGGAGGGAGGTAACTGAATGTTCAACGGAAGACACCCTAGTGTCCATTTGGGACCAATTATCTGATAAAGCCTGAAGTTTAACATTAGTTTCCTCCATAAAGGGACGTAGAGATCTAATTTCCTCAAGAAAGGGGCGAAAATACCTAATTTCGTCCAATAACAACTCCATGGAGACTTGCGGAGATTGTTTAGGTGGTGAGGGAGGGTCCTTTTTTAATCGTTTAACATTGGTTTTCCCCAGTGCAGGTTGAGAAGGCTCCATTGCGGTATCCGAGCTAGACGAGGTGAGGAAATCCTCCAACTTGGAGAAGGCAACGAAGACCTTAGAGTTCTTAACAAAAGCAATCTTTGTTGTATGGGGCAAGTGCAACAGAGTCTTGAGCCTACCCATAAATCACTGGTTATAGTAAATCAGCTACGATGTACGCATAAAATGCATGATTAAATAGCAAAGATGTAACTCTAAAAGTCACCACAGAGGCCCGTAGAAGAGATATAATGGAGTAGAAAAAAAGTGTAGCTCTAGCAAAGCTCAATTGTTAGAAAAAAAAAATGACAAGCATATGCTGCAAATGGGGCAATCAGCGTGACGCAGTAGAAATGAGGAAGGCACAGTTCACAACAGGCAACCAGTGAAGATAGGGCCAATGGAGATCTTCAGTGTTGAAAGGAAAATGTCTCATCAAATGAAGGAAGCCACAAGATGACTGAACTGCAAGCTTCAGAAAGTCAGTGTGCACTAGGCACTAGGCATCATATAAAATAAAATAATAAAGAGGAAAGGATCCGTGGTGAGCATAGTTTGCAAAAACTAAAATGGAGTGAAGGCCATCCACGAAATGCAGCAGGGAACAAAGCAGTATGACGTCGAAAAACACAATAGTAAATCACAGTGTCCTCAACATGTGAAAGTCAACATCCATCAGTAGTGATTTTGCAAAAAGATATCCTCCATCACCTCAAGGCCAAACACGGCAAACTCTGAAATTTCGCCTGAAGTACAGCAAGTTATCAGGCATATTGATTGCGACGCGGCAAGTAATCTGCAGCAGTCACACAACAAATGATGGACATCTCAAACTGTAGTGCAATAATGAGGCAAAACTCTTAAATCAGCAGAGGAGTGAAGTTAGAAGCAGGCTGCGCCTCAAAAAGGGGTCCGGGTACTGGCACTGAGGAGAAAGTGTGCACATAAAACAAAATGGCGGCCGTATAAACAGCAAAGCCGCAAAAAACTCACTGTGATTATTACTCCAACTACAGGACCACCAGGAGGTCTCCAGATGTCAGGGAAACACTCGATAAGGTGTCAGCAGCGCTGCCGCTCACCACGCGGAAGAAAGGTGTAGAAAGCGCCGGCTCGAAAAGAAGCACAAAATGGCGGTCGCGGTCATGACAGGTCCTCAGAAAGACTTACAGCATCGGAATTCTTTAATATCTCAGCAGACGAGGGCGTGTAAGGTGCTTCATAGTTGCCTAGAAGTGTTCCGACATCCAAGCGTAGCTTCGGAGCAGGAATACGTGTCTCGGAGCAAGAGTCTCCTGGGTCCGCAGCGGAGCCTCACTCGAGCGCTGCCATCACCATCGGGTGCCAAGCCACGCCCCCCCCCCCCCGAAATGACAGCTTAAACTGCACACACATCCTGCAATGACTGGCCTGAGACATGTTTAAAAAGCCTACTTAAGTGGGTGACACACAAAGTGCTGCAGGACCAGTAGTAGCATTTAATTGACATGCCCTGGGTACATGTTGTACCACTTTACTAGGGATTTACAAGTACATTAAATGTGCCAGTTTGAGGTAAGCCAATTTTACCATATTTAAAGGAGAGAGCACAAGTACTTTAGCACTGATTATCAGTGGTACGGTTTGCAGAGTCCTACAAGCTAACAAAAACAGGTGCAGAAAACAGGAGGGTGAAGGCAAAAATGTTGGTAATTACCCTGGAGAAAGGGCCAAGTCCAACAGTCGATCAGCTCCAGACACAACCAGGCAGGTGCCTCCTGAAGACAACAGGTGGGGTTTGCATCGTGCAGTGCTACCCCAAAGGACTCCTGTGCCCCAGTGACTGTTTCAAGCACCTCAGATCCTGAATCAGGAGTATTGTAATGCATGGCCCAGCTACTTTTCTAATTGGTAGGAAGCTCTGCAAATCCCTCAATCAATTCTTCCTTGACCCCCCATTTGCCCTGTTAAATACAGTACTTTCCACCATTGTGAACTTAAAGAAACATTGAGGCTGAGCAAGAGAATAGGGCAAAACTTAATGGGCCCTTGCTTTCCCCTTGCTTGTAGTTGTTGGGTTGTGTGACAGGATAGCATATCCAAAAACACAAATCCAGGAAACTATCGCTGGTAGGCAATCAGAGGCTATGGGGCCTCAAGGGTAAGCTGGTCTCCAGTCAAAGCAATTTTCACACGTCAAAGCCACATGAGATTCAATGCATTTCTGTATATAACCGATGCTCCACCTCATAACAATCTACTTCTGGGCATACACAAAAATGTGATGTCCTCACACATCACCTGGGGTCAGGAAGGCACTTCTACCTAAGAAGGGACCCATGAAACATAAACATTAAAAACCAATGTGATATGCTAAACCTACCTTTATATTTACATGGCATACCACTTGGTATTAAAAAACAATCTTGGGGATAAGGGGAATTTCGAGCCCCATCACCACACACGCCTTCAGCATGTTTCTACCTGGTGGCTCATGCGAGTCTGTGGGATTCTTGAGGATGGAAACGTGGGATCCAAGCGTGGCTACTGTAAAAAGGTAGGGCCGAATTCGACCAAGAACCCTTCAGTATTTGCCCGGCGTTAGCCGCCTCTCATACCATCCGATATTACCAAACAAAGAGGCAGGCGCTGGAGACGGAAGGCAGGAAACAGGAGTTTATTCCGACGGAGCAGAACACGTCAAATCAGACAACAGGGTATCTTCTCGAGGTGCTCTAACCGCATCTCTGAGGCCTGGCCTCTTATACACAGGTTTATGGCTTTATTACATACACTGCATCCGTAATGTTTCTTTGAAGGACAGAAAAGACATCCTCGGAATCCCCGGTCCAGACCCGTTCCCACACACATCTACAGTAGAGTTCCCACCCCGATCTCAGCATGTGGTGGTTATCGCGCAGCTGGACATTCCACTGGGAACGGGGATGTGTGTGATCAGTCGGATCTTCGGGGTGCGAAAGCATTGATTAATCCCCACTCCTTTGATGTGAGGCGAGGTCCTACTGTAGGGGGCAATAAACTGCATCTGTCGGGCTAGGTGATGGCCTGGGATCAGGCCGGACAGTCGGGCAGGGAGGAAGAGGTTATCAAAAGGGCCTGTTCTTTGAATGAGATGAAAGAGCGGGGGGGGGGTCGTTCAGTACGGGATGTGGCTCGGAGACAGGGTCGCGTTAGAGGTGCGTTTATGGCCCAAGCAGGAGAGACCGGGGGCTGTCGGGGCGCGGGGGAATGCTTGCGAGGCCGGGTAGTGAGGGGGAGAGACGCGCAGGCTATTGGCAGTGGGCAAAGAGGCCATGACACACAAAATGGCTGCCACTTACGTGCATGATGGGGCCTAAAAGGGACAAGATGGCGTGGCCACTGTTTCCCGATTTTCACTTTACTTTCAACAGTGGCGGTGGTGAACATAAATGAACGCCACTTATGTATACCTAATTTTAGTCATTTTCCACAGTCCCCAGTTTTTATCATAAGTTAGTTCATTCCTGTTCATGTCACAGGTGAGGATGTACAAGCTGACATTAGTTATACAATTCGCTTTGGTAGCCCATATGCATTACAGGTAGATGGAAATAATTCTGCTATCAATGCAGACAGAATCGTACATAATCATATGTAGTCAATGTGATGGGCGGGGAGACAGTGCATACAAAATTACATTAGCTGCGTCATACGTTAGACCTTCGAGGTGGGGACATTACTTTAGACGATGTAGGAGATTCGTCCGAATACAAACATGATGTCATACAAAAATGTTCTGGCAGGATAAGGGCTATTATCACTTGAGGTCTGGACTCCATGGGGGTCAAAACTAGACAGCATGTTCATGTGCATAACTGGTGTTCTACAATCATCAAGATACAGAGTTAACGCCTTCTTAGTTATCCATGTACAGTTGAAAGTGACCGATGTAAGGTTTCGAAAGCTCAATTGGATGGTAATCAATACAAAGCGGTTGGGAGAGGAATTCAACGTAATAAAAGGGACAGTCAAGGGGTGGCAATGTTCAAAAAAAGGGTTCGTCTTTCCAGTGTCTTATTACAGCGAGCCATCACTGGTAGGCTCTCATTGTTTTTCTTCTTTCGTTGGCACTGTTGAGCACCGGCGGTGGAGCTATGCGTCCAGCTCGGATTCAGAGTTCGCGTTGCAGGGTGTGGCCACTCTTTGCTCTCGGACCACAGTCCTGTTTGTCCTGTTACCTAACTAATCTACCATAGGTACTTTAGTCGGGGTACCCGTATCCCGATCTTCTTTCGGGACTAACCCTATTCTATCTTTTGTGCAGTGTTTCTTTTCTTTAAGTCAAGTTCAAAAACTCCATATGGAAAAAGGGGTGATGGGGGCGTGCTTTGGGAGGCCGAGGGAAAAGAGGGTGGAGTGGGATCAGGTTTGAAACGGACCAAGGAGGGCAGAAATTTCAAGCAAGTGGGCCCATCCATCGGGTACAATGGGCTGGGACTTTCGGCACGAGCTCATCAACATGTAGGGGCTTCTGGACAGCCCTTCTTTCCTTCACTTTCCACGTTGAGAATGGTGCCTTGTCCCGCAACTCTTTGCTCTGTGGCTCCACCTTGGTCGAGGTCATAGATATTCCCCGATCTGCAGCCAGGCTGTGCATCACGTCCGGCCCCTCTCCTCCGACGACCGCACGTTATATCGGTGTATGCTGTTAACTCATGCATCATTGCTGTGGTGCAGGTCTGCAAGTATCTTTCTATTTTCAAACATCATGTCTGTCTGGTGTTTATTCCTGTTATATTCGCGAGCGTGGCAAGAAGTCTGATATCCAACAATTACATAGTTCATCGAATTCAAACCGGCTCCTCCAGTAGAGACTTGTGTTTTTCTAAAACAAATCCTGTTGAGCTATATTTTTCTTCAAGGTCTGCTAATTCATAAAAAGTGAGAAGTGCTTATTATCATGGGCTTACAGCTACTTTTTCCAGGGAAGGACATACGTTAAACATTTTTTTTTCTTTCTTTTCTGACAGCAACTGCTAACTTTTATCAGTTTTTGGACGATTTATCTTTAAAAACAAGGTCATCAGCTACAATCTTTAAGATTTTCTGGGACGGCTGGTTACAGAACTGGGATCATTCTGGAAAAACGGGGACGTTTCGGACATTCTACTTCTGTGCAATGGGCGGTGGTAATCCAAATGATGAGGGTGGTGTTACTAAAGCACTAAAACAAAAGCCACTGACATATAGTTCCCTTTAAGGGTCAGATTAGGGGACATTAGTCGTCTTACCTGTCCTTTCTTTCTCAGCCAATTAAGTTCCATCATTTTACAGAAAGGAGAGGTAGTAATATGGCAAAATACGATCGTTTTGTTTTTGTCAATTTGTTCAAACACTGTCGCCAATTATACCTGTGCCGGCGAGGCACAGTGTCGTCATTTATTCAAAAGGGAGCAAGGGAGCCCTCAGAGGGAGAGAGCGTCGTGTGCACCAAATAGGCTATTAGTACACGCACAACATAGAAAGAGAGAGAGAGAGAAACTTGTATAATAATAGGTTATTCAGTGCACACACATATAGAACAGTACGGGTCGGTTTCACGTATAAAACACAAGCTAAGGGAAAACATAAATTCATAGTTTACGTACACACAAATACCAGATAGGGTGCGACAGTACATACATCAAGTATGGAAACCTAAGACAGAACACAGAGCTATTTTGGGCAAAAGGACTTTGTCATGCATGTTGCGTATTCTCAGTATTCCCTTTAATTCATTCTGGGGGTCGAGCTCGTTGTTCTCCTTCCTTCCTAATAGTAGACAATTTTTGTTGGTAACCTCGCTTCAAAAATACTTACTCCTTTTTAATTGGTCGGACACTAGTCCAGTCGTGCTTATACTCACGGTGGGGTCTTCCAACATCTAGCAAATGATGATCCAAGCTGAGGTAAAGGAGGGGTGTCAGTCGGACGTGCGGTGGTACAATTCTGACTTTTCTATGAGGGTGGAAGAAGAAGGGGTAAATCTAAAAAAATAACAATATCCCTAATATCTGGGCCGAGGGGGATTTTGGATGAACCCCAACCCGGGGTACTCTTAACTTTTCTTATTTAGCCAGCACATAAATTGACTCACTGGTGCGCATTATTTTGGGTGTACATTTGGGATATCGGTTGGGGTTGGGTTCGTCGTACTGAAATAAGCCTTCGAGTTTCTGGTGTAGGCCACTCTCCCATTCGCTAGCTCCGGAAAGAGTCGTTCCTAAGTAAGGTAAGTGCTATATTTTTATTCGTCTTTCACATGCGGGTACCATGTTCGGGCTTAATTTTCCTATCTCATTAACCGTTCGATCAACGCCTCAATCATACAAAAAGCATTCTTTTATCGACCCAGACGTGCGCCACACATACGCATTCATACCGTACAAATCAGGGCCCATGCGCACATTCATACCATACAATTTTTCACGCTCTCAGAGATAGCTCCTACATATAATGTACCGTCTCACAGAGCTAGCCTATTTTCCTCGCGTGGAACGCGATGCGGTTTTAGGTCTTCTCCATACTTCAGCTGAAATTCCGATGTAACCTGCAAAAAGGAAAAAAGAGGGGGGCGGGGGCAGCGTTCAAAGCACATCAGCGCGCATAAACACGAAAATGTTTTTACCTACCACGTACTTGACTTATCTCTCTGGGATGCAGTCCCTTATGTCTCGGCATTGAAGCCCAGAGGGACTGGTAGTGCGGCAAAGATAACCAATGGTAGTCTGTTCATTACATAGATCGCCCGAGGGCAGTAGTACAGACCGCGTGTCGGAGAGGGTCAAAGGCCAGGGGTATTCAGTATAAGGTGGGGGGGGTGACGAATTCATGTTTTCATTCGAGGAAAAGAAAAGGTTTATGGTGGTATAGGGTCGTTCCTGTTCGCAGAGCATGGTATTTAAAAAAACAACCCTATCAATCTAAATGACTGTTATGATGCATATATATTTTTCTTTTAAAACCTTGATTACAAAAATGTCGGCATTCAAATACGGGCCTCCAACCATACAGGCCGGCCACGGGGCAGACGGGAAATGCATGAGGTAAGGAGAGATTACACTGTAGTATAGGAGTACGTAACGAGCGAGCCATTTAATTGGAAAAAACTAAACGTGCCAAACGGTTGCAGGATCAGTGAAGGTTGATTTTATAATTGAAAGTATAACAGGATCAGTTACAATAAAATCGTCCATACGCACACCATGGGTGAGTATCATGAGTAACATTTACTTCGGAGCTTTAATAATACAATAATCAATAGTAAAAAACCCGACATCAATAGGGTTGTCCGCATGTCCAGTCAGTACACTTCCCCGCCCGCCATGTGCACAAAGACCGCATACATCCCCCATAATATCAAGGCTAAGTAACTAGAATCGTCATAAGGAGTTGCAGGTCCGCCCATACTGGCGCCATTTTGGTCGAGGCCAGGGCGGGTCCAGAGTATAGTTCAAATGCCTCCAATAACTAGCGGTCGGACCAGAATCCCTTTCGGCAGTTCAAAAAATTCCGTTAACGCCAGCAGAAGAGACAGGCGGCATGAACCGCGACTTAAAGGCGAGGAAGGCAAAATCTTCCCTACCGGGTCACGCTGAGGTCCCACCGGAACTGATCGAGTTGGCAGTCTACAGTGTCTCTTAGTCATTCGGACAAAAGCTGGTGTCAGCATGAGAGCATCACCATCTTGTGACGACGTTGTGGCCACTCCGGAGAGCGGGACAGCAGGCGCATCCCTCCACAGATGCGTTGAATCAGTCTCTCCCACGGCACCAGACGTGGACAAGGCGGCGGTCGCCCGGGGCAGCGGCACATCCATGGGGGACAGTCGAGCAACAGTGGCAGTTGCCCCCACCGGAAGCCCGCGGGAGTCGAGGGCCAACAACTCTCGTAGAATCTTTAAAACTGAGAGGACGTCTTCAAGAGTGGGGCTCATGCCCGAGCAGGCAAGCATCCGAGTTCCATGGTAGCCCAGAGCCATCCTAGTGGACCAGGCCCAAATCCGGGGAGCCGGCCGCCATCTTGAGAGCCCCCCCCCCAGCAGCCGCCCTTTACCACGGCCACCGGAGCGGGTCCCCCGGCCAGTCAACCGCGGGGGCTCGTTGAGTGGAACACTAATGGCAGTCTTAGTGCGGGAGAGGAACCTCCACCTGGGGGGGGGGGGGGGGCCGTCCGCGCAGCCTCTCCGCGGGCGCCCCACGCCATCTGCGGGCGCCCCAAGCCATCTCCTGGCGCAGGTATACAAGGTGGCTGGACCAGGCAACAAAGGGGGGAGCCATCAGCAAGGCATCCCCCGCACACAACTTGCTGGACATCACCTCTGGATGATCCGTGGACGGGCCTCGGCGCGTTGGGTTGTCTCCGGCCTATTCGCACAACGGTCCTCCACCCCAGGCCGCCACCGACGCTACCTCGCCGGCTGATGGCTTTTGTAGACTTTCCACAGCCCAAAGCCAACTAAAAAGCAGCCCAAAGTAGCCCAACATTGCTACTTTAAGGAAGGAGAGACAGGGACAGCGTCGAGCAGAGAATGCATTGGGATTGATGTTGCAGCTGTTTGCCATGTAAATAGTTGTTTAATAAAAAGTTTTAACATATTACTTTGCTGGAGTGTTGTATATATTTATAATATTTGCATAGGGTTTGTCGTTATTTGGGCGGGGTGGGCGGCGGAGTCGAGCTGTCTTGCGGCCATCATGGCGTCGAGCTCGGCTCTTCTCACTAGTTTCATATTTCTCATGAGGGGTTGTTCCTAATGTTTCTATTTTAGCGGGGTCAAAAAGATCCCATCAGTGGCCTACTGATTTTGCTCGATTCCTTTTGTTTTTCCTAACGATTTTTATGTTATAGTTTGCTAGCACGATACAGCGGCTAATCCGTATTTTTATATATATGTCCTTTTTATTAGGGGTGTCCTCCGGTGGAGCCGGATGATCTACCTCTAATAACGGTCCGGGCTGAACCAACTACTGAACAATGGGGAGAAGATAGGCATGACGGGTTACAATGGGGACAAAAGTCTGCACTACCTATCCTTCACTACTTTGCGGAGACTAGGCAGAATATTTCTATTCTACAGTATTCGCAAATAGGGAATACCCAAAGAGAGAACCAATTCCAAACAGTCAATGTTCGGACAAACAATCAATCAAATGAGGGATTAAAATAGGCACGACGGATTACAATGGGGGCAAAAGCCTGCGTTACCTATCCTTCACTATCTGCAAAGACTAAACAGAGTATTGCGACTCTGTGCTTGTTTGTAAATAGAGAATGATCCAAAGAGAACCAATTCCAAAACAGTAAATGCTTGGATAACAATCAATCAAATGGAGAGGGAAGCAGGCACGACGGATTACAATGGGGGCAAAGGCCTGCGTTACCTACCCTTCACTATCTGCAAAGACTAAACAGAGTATTGCGACTCTGTGCTTGTTTGCAAATAGAGAATCTCTCAGAAACAATCAAATGAGTAATACTAGTATTTTCAAACAATCAAACAATCAATTCGCAATTTGTCGTGTTACACGACCTTACCCGGACCGCATGGACAGTTTCTCGTCTTCCGCTTCCAGCACCTGATCGTCCTCTATTCTCCGTAATTGCTGTGGCACTCCTGATGCTTCCCAGTCAGGACCGTAGATCACTCGAGAGAGAGGTCTGCTCGGAACCAGTGAAGTTCGGATGATCGGCTGCCAGACGAGGGTCTATCGGGCAGGTGCACTTCCCGATCGTTGCAGTCGTTCACTCTGTCGTTGGGACCTCTCCCACTGGATCCACGTGTCGCTGATGGGCCCCACGTTTGGGACGCCAATTGTAAAAAGGTAGGGCCGAATTCGACCAAGAACTCTTCAGTATTTGCCCGGCGTTAGCCGCCTCTCATACCATCCGATATTACCAAACAATGAGGCAGGCGCTGGAGACGGAAGGCAGGAAACAGGAGTTTATTCCGACGGAGCAGAACACGTCAAATCAGACAACAGGGTATCTTCTCGAGGTGCTCTAACCGCATCTCTGAGGCCTGGCCTCTTATACACAGGTTTATGGCTTTATTATATACACTGCATCCGTAATGTTTCTTTGAAGGACAGAAAAGACATCCTCGGAATCCCCGGCCCAGACCCGTTCCCACACACATCTACAGTAGAGTTCCCACCCCGATCTCAGCATGTGGTGGTTATCGCGCAGCTGGACATTCCACTGGGAACGGGGATGTGTGTGATCAGTCGGATCTTCGGGGTGCGAAAGCATTGATTAATCCCCACTCCTTTGATGTGAGGCGAGGTCCTACTGTAGGGGGCAATAAACTGCATCTGTCGGGCTAGGTGATGGCCTGGGATCAGGCCGGACAGTCGGGCAGGGAGGAAGAGGTTATCAAAAGGGCCTGTTCTTTGAATGAGATGAAAGAGCGGGGGGGTTCAGTACGGGATGTGGCTCGGAGACAGGGTCGCGTTAGAGGTGCGTTTATGGCCCAAGCAGGAGAGACCGGGGACTGTCGGGGCGCGGGGGAATGCTTGCGAGGCCGGGTAGTGAGGGGGAGAGACGCGCAGGCTATTGGCAGTGGGCAGAGAGGCCATGACACACAAAATGGCTGCCACTTACGTGCATGATGGGGCCTAAAAGGGACAAGATGGCGTGGCCACTGTTTCACGATTTTCACTTTACTTTCAACAGTGGCGGTGGTGAACATAAATGAACTCCGCTTATGTATACCTAATTTTAGTCATTTTCCACAGTACTGCAGATGTGTGTGCCACTAAACATGTCTACACTTACCACTGCTAGGCCCCTAGGTACCTGTAATACAATTATAATAAGTGCGTTGAGTTTTCTCCGAGTAGATGGACAATGGATATGTAATAACCATCAGCATGTAACATTTGCACGGCAAGTGAAAAGTGACACTGCACACATGAAGTAACAAGGTTTCTATATACATCATGTTGTAAGGCCAGCTCACAATCTTACCCTACTATTGGGTCATCTGGGCCCCATGGAAGAAGGGCTCAGGAACCCCTGTAGTCGCACTCTAAGTAGAAAGGGGGGGGAGTGAATCAAATGCACGTCCCCAATGGCAGGTAATGGTAAAAAGGGGAGCTAAGGGTCAATAGCCCTCCACACATACACCCTCAAGGTGCACTCCTGTCTGTGAACCTGCTGGCGTTAGCTCCTTCCACCCAATCAAGGGAGTAAGGGTGTTGCCAGGTATATGAAAATTGAACTCGTAATCATATTGGTCGGGACCATTACTCCATGATATCTAGTTGTAGCTAGTTTACTGAAAGCTGCTGCTCCCTTCAAACTGCCCACACCTGCAGCAGCAGACAGGTAGAAGCCCTCAGCGAGAGCGACAGTCTCGCCGGGGGCATGCGTCAAGTGACATCATCACTGCGTCCCGTCTGGGAGACCAATCCAGAGTGGGTGTGTATGCCCTAGAATCATTTGTTCTAGGTCGAGAGCCCATCCAAGCACAGTCACATGATGCCAAAGAGTTGTGGAGGTTGCTGATCAGAGGCTATTTGAAAGCCAGGCAAGCCCGGTTCTAGCGGGTGGGCCGGGTGGGCCAGGCCCACCCAAACATCATCCTGGCCCACCCAAACAGGATCCTTGGCCCCCGCAGTGAAGGCTTGAAGGCAGGCGCACGACGCCTTTGGAATCAAAGTGCTTCAACCCTCCCCCGCTGTGCGTGTCAGCCCGGGCTGAGGGGCTCACACACACAGACAGTTTAGAGATTATCGCGGCCGCACCCGAGTACTTCACAGGTCTTTACAAGACCATTTACATGTTAATGAGGCTTGGTTTATTTTTTCGCCCCTTCATCTCTGCAAGGTGAAAGGCGACAAATCCTTTCTTTGACAACGGTAACCTTTGGTAACCTGTGCCTACTGTCCTGCTGCGTTGATATTTATTTTTCTAAGCACCACAGAAAAAAAGAAGTTTGTTTATTCCTATGCACCTTTCCTGACCCCTGCAGTGGCTTATCACATAAGGCTGTGACACAAAGTTTGACTAATGGAGTAGGTAAGAGAATGTGTTACTATATTTTTTTCTTTTAAAAATCTGCACAGGCCCAGCAGGACACATACTTCGTGTCACTGCAGTTCGGAAAAAACGGACTACCTGTGACCAGCGCACAAAACAGAGCCCGATAGAGACCCGTTTCGAGGCCCCCTTAAAAAAGTTGCCGGTGCTCAGACCCAGTGAGACCCGGCCTACTTAAAGCCCTGGATTGCTCAGTAGGTTAGTGCCTTTGTCACAGAGAACCTTGTGTTACTTGCAGTTCAGAAGTTACAATCCGAACATAGGACAGTAACCAATGAACTGTCATCAAAGAGCTGCAAACAAACATAGATGGTATAGTTAGAACTTAGCTTTTTTTGTTTTGTGATATAGTTAGAACTTTCCCAGTCTTTCATTATTCTAATGTTGCTAAATTGAGTATGTTTGGATAGATATACATTTTTATCAGTAAAGCTGACCTCCATGGAATACTCTTTAAATCCTAAGGTTGTGTTTCCCCAGACCAAACCCTCTTAAAATATCCCACCCACCAGTATGGATGACATGTGATTCATACACCTTGTAATCCTCATTGGCTTATGTGACATTCCCTATAGACTGATTTACATACTTGTATGATTCATTGTCTCTGTATAATGTGTGCGTTGAGTAAAGTACTGATACATACTACACTGATATGAGTAGCACTATGCAACAAATGAAATGCATATGAGAGAGGGGCTATGTAAAGATAAGGGGCACTGTTGGAGGGTGGCAGTGAGGGAATCCGAGGAGGAGGTAGTAGAAGGGGCTATGGAGCGATGAGGGGCACTGGTGGAGGGTGGCAGTGAGGGAATCTGAGGAAGAGGTCATGGGGTGGAGGGGGGGTCAGGGAGAGATGAGGGGCACTGGTGGAGGGTGGCATTGAGGGAATCTGAGGAGGAGGTCAATAGGGGGAGGGGCTATGGGGAGATGAGGGGCACATGTGGCGTGTGGCTTTGAGGGAATCCGAGGAGGAGGTCAATAGAGGGGGCCATTGGGAGATGAGGGGTACTGTTGGAAGGTGGGGGTAAAGGTATTTACGGAGAAAGAGGTTATTGGTGCGGTGCCAAAAAAGACTTTCGCATCAGCGCTGAAGCCGGCCTTTCTGTTTTTGTTTATTTAATTAGGAGTCGGGTCATAAGGGCTACTGTGGGACATACTTTAAAGTGCGTGCTAATTATATTTACTGCTATATTCAATGTTTTAAGTTTGAAGGTGATTTTACTAATGTTTTTACTGGGAAAAATGAAAGTGGAGCCTGATGTTGCCTGATGTGGGGCTGGGGCCCAAGGTCAGCTCTGAGATAAGGTGCCCTGGAGAGGAGTAGTGGATATTCAAGCCTGTAAGAGAGTGCGCTGCAGAGTCAGGGTTCAGGTGGAGGTAGTAATGAAGAGGGATTCTCCCTGAAGGCTTGCACAGAGGGAGCCCGAGAAGTGTCACTTGCCTGATAATCCTGCGTCAGAAACCTCCTCTTTCCATCAAAGGGACATTACATGGAAAAAACACTTTTTGAGAGTGATCACATTTAGAAAGAGATTTGGGAAAGAGTGCGTTTTACTGGGCCTTATAAGACTAAGAAGAGATAAAGGAGGGCCCTGAAGCAGGCCTGCCTAGACATATATGCGATAAATTGAGCCTGCAGTGGCCTACCCGAATGCACCCTTGGCCCACCCAAATAAAAATTCCTGGAACCGGGCCTGAAGCCAGGACTCCAAACAGTACAAATCATGCCTCCACTTATGCAGGGCCTCCTGCATAATGCCTAAACTCTACTCATCTAATGCAACTTGAGAACTTTTCTTTATAATAGACAATTTTATGTCATGATTTGTAGTGTTTGTCTTAGGCATTTGTCTCATAGGTAACCCTGGTTACATTTTAACCAGCTGTAAATTTCTAATATAATGAATAGTGTGGTTGGATGCTGTCTAAAATACCACTGTTGCCAGTGAGAACAAGTGGGCTCAACATGTATCAGAGCTCTCTTAAGGGCCTATGCACCCTGAAGTCTTTAACCATCAGCCTACATTTATTGTGTTTACCTTTTTTGTGAGATACCAGCCCGTTTATTTTATGAGTTTTGCTTAATTTCTCTTGATTTAGCATTATTCTAACAAACTATCATGAAAACCCATTTTGTGATTTTGTGCACCCGCAACAATGAGCTCTTTGATGATATGTGAAAAACTCTCCATAGAAGAAGACAGTAGGCATGCGTCTGCTGGCAGGAAGGGCGGGGGCGTAATTACTGACTGCATGTCTTGGCACCTTCGAGTCGAAAGTGGACAGAAGCAACAGATTGAGTATCATGTTTACCCAATCCATTGGTGAATATCGATTGAACCTGCCCAATCTATATTTCTTTTTCAGAGCATAGCTTAGAATACGCCCCTGGAGGGACCAAAAACGGATGCAATAGTCTATATAATTATTTTATTCATTTTGTATGCATAATAAACATCCAGTACATATTTGTCAATATTTAATATATATGCACACTTGGTACAAACTTATTTGCCATCTATATTTCGATTATTGAGAATACATTTCATCCATTACACGGCACCATCAATGTGGCACATAATCTAACTCAAACACGCCCAGGTATCCTTTAGCCAAGGTCCCCTGTGAAAGTAGGCCAGAGAGTAGACATGCATAACACACTTGATACACGGGTAACCTTCTGCCTGCCACCTGTAGTCCGTGAGAAACATTATCCAAGTGAAACGAATAAACCCAGAAACTTAATGAAGATTTATGAGGAACCACGATCTCCAGCCATAGGATAAGAATGGCTCCTAGAAGATGATTTTACTATGATAACAGCGACTCACTCCACAATTGCTACAACATTATTTGGCGTTAAATCTATGCACCCTAAATGTGCTTGGACCTAATGATTATTTGTACTGTTCGGCGTTTTATCTGCTATACATTTCTTTACTTATACCTAGTGTTATTTTTAAAGACTGCTGCTGTTACTAAACATTGAGGGGGAGATTTACAAGCCCCTTGCGCCACCAGTGCGTCACTTTTTGTGACGTACTGGTGGCGCATTTTACTGCTCCATATTTAAAAAGACAGGAAAAGCCACCCTGCGTGACTTTTCCTGTCCTTGTAAATATGGCCCCTTTACACGCAGCACTTTGCGTGAAAGGGGTGCTTTATGGGTGTTGCTGTGGGTGCTCCCACGCAACAGGAACCAGACACATTTCCAGATGTATGAGGAATCGTAAATCTGGCAATACGTGTGAATACTATGCCTCCCAGGGGAGGCGTAGGGAGGCGCAACAAGGAGAAAAGTATTAATTTCTCCTTTTTCCACTTTCTATGCATGCTGCATTCTGCAGCACACATAGAAAGAGGAAATCACTTCTAATGATTGTTTATGTACAGGAAGGTGTTCCTTCCTGCACGTAAACAATAATTGAAACAATGAAGTTTTTCAACTTCTATATGTGCTAGTGCAGCACACATAGAAGTTGAAAAACGGCATTCCAGATTGTTTTTGTGCAGGAAGGGAACTCTTCCTGAACAAAAACAATATCTCCATGCATGACGCAGATATACTTGCACCATGGTGCAAGGGTGACTGTGCTGGCGCATGACAGCAGTTTGTGCACCAGCACAGGGGAAGCACCGAGATGCAACATATTGTTGAAAATATGTTGCATCTCTGTGGTTTGAAAGTTACTTACAGCCAGATTCATGAAAGAAAAATCGGCTCGCAAAGGGCCAGATTCTGAGAATCTGGGGGCATATTACCAAGCAATAGCGATAATTATCGCTATTGCTTGGTTAGAGACAAAATGTTACCGCTGAGCTGCGGCGATTTTTATCGCAGATAAACCTTGGTATTACCAAGGTTTATCGCAAATGCGATAAAAAACGGCCGCAATGCATGAATATCGCTGAAAAGTCAGCGATATTCATGCATTACCGAGCTAATGCTCTTAGCCATGTTATCCACCTCCCATTGTATAACATGGCTAAGAACTGCTCAGGGCAGGTGTTAGCTTTTGGAGATATTTGCACTTAGCGCGAATATCTCCAAAAGTTGGTAATAGGAGATAGCGATGTTAGCGACTGTTTCCAGTCGCTAACATCTTGGCACTCCCACTTTGCATGTCATTAGTGATAAATATCACTGACATGCAAAGTGGGGCCCAAGATGGTCGCTATCTACTACTAGCTGTCGCTAACTGGTGTTAGCGACAGCTAGGTAATAGGGAGATCATTTTATCTCCGCTTTCTTGGCTTTTAAAGCCAAAAAAGCGGAGCTAAAACCCCTTGATAATATGCCCCCTGGCCCTTTACGAGCGCTATTTTTGCATTTGGGATTCATCAATGCAGAAATCGCTAAATTGCGAATAATTGCATTTAAGGAATCTCAATTTGAGATTCCTTAAATGCAATTCATGAACCATTTTTAAATTGCGAATTCGCAATCTGGTGCCGCTATTTACCGCGAAGCCTAACTACGTGTTAAATAGCGAAAGTTTAGAAAAATGCACTTTAGTGCATTTTTCTAAGTTGTATGTTACACACACGTCCTTTGGACATGTGTGCGCGCAACACCAGTGTACATTAGCATTTCAGGGGTGCTACAGGGTGTCCTTTGGACACCCTGGCACCCTTGAAATCGCTTCCTTATTTGCGACTCCCCATTCATTCCTATGGGCCTTTAGGCCCATAGGAATGAATGGGTAAGCCATTCCTTATTTGCGATTAGCAATTAGTGAATCGCAAATAATGAAGCTGTAGAAATCGCAAAAAATATTGCGATTTCTACATGAATCCCGTTTTGCGAGTCTTTAATAGCGATTCCTAAAAAATCGCTATTAAGGACTCGCAAAACATGAGCATGATGAATCTGGGGGCTAGTGTGGTGCAGTCAAATGGCTTGCAGCAGGCACTTTCTTGTAAATCTGCTCCTGAATTCATTGAGAATGATAACAACCATCTAAGTTGTAACCCATGAACTTTCATTACTCAACCTGGTTCCTTTGGAGAGTTCCTTGTAGAAAGAGTTGCCAGGAAAACTAATGTATCCCAGGCGATGAGACAGCGGTAAACAGCCGTTCACACTGAGGATGCTTCCCAGTAATGACTGGCTGTCCAGGACCCAGGAAAAAAGTATCACACATATACAGCACTTAAAGTGGTTCAAAGCAAAGTTCGAAGTGAGATCCCCCAGGTGCTACTGTTGGAAGAGAAGCTCGGACTAGTATCTGAGCAGTTCAGTGCTCCGTCAGGTGATCCATCAACAGGAAACGGATTACTAGGGTGAGGTGATGATGCCTGGGGGATGGCATTTTAGGGAAGGTGGTCGTCACAAGGACGAGGGACAGGTGGATATTTGTTCGAAAGGGGTTTAACCAGCTGGAACGCCAAACTTAAAGTGCTACTTTCGAAGAAATTTGTGAAACATTACTTAGACTACTCAGTTCAATAGGTCAAATCAGCAGAAAGATAAAGTCAGACCGGAGGGAGTTCTTTGTTCAGTTATCGGGTTATTCATCAAAATGTGCAGGATGAAATCAACATCAAGTTGTCCCTCTGTAAGAAGAGACACTCTTTAGAAGGGCGTTTTTACGTGCCACACCTATAAACCTCAACAAAAAGAGGTGGGAAAAGGGAAAAACCCTCTTTTATAAGTAGCCCTCACCCACTCTAATAGTGGCATGCGTCACTGTCAAGTTCACCCTGGCCCCTAAAAGTCAGAGCGGGCTCAACCATGTTCCAGGGAGCTCTTTTAATATTATTATTTAGGAGGTGTAACAATTAAATAAAAAATTCTCTCTAGGTATTCCTTGATTAGCAGGGTGGATGGGAAAGATTAAAACTGAATCTGAAGGGGATTAAGCATAGTATGGTCCTATGACCCTTTAGATCAGCAACATGTTTCAGCCCCTCACTTCTGGTATAGGAGGGGGGTGGGTGCACACTGCCTCACACTTCAGCACTCAGTTTGCCCTGATACATCATAATAAATGCAGTGCATGATAACACTTTCTTCGGTGTCAGGCTTTAGTTTTTCACCCTTGTTGGTGCAGCCAGTGCTGTGTATGTTTAGGTCCTGGGATTTCATCAGGCAGGTTTGTTTTTCTTGTACTCCCCCGGTGACATATACTTTATTCGTAGAAGATTTTTTGTAGCATGCATTCTAAGTCAAGGCATGCACCGACAGTGTTATACTTGCCAATCCAAATTATACCTGTAGAGATAAGAAAATGCATGGCATAAAACGTTTGTATTACAGTGTGTGGTTGTATATGGTTTTATAAGCGTGATGTGCACACCTCCTACATGTGCATGTCTCTTCACATACATCAAATTGTGATCCATGTGCGTCACTAGATGGCGTTGCAATCATTTCAATGCAGTATACCATACGGTGTGTGATGCTTCACATCAGCTTTGCAACGCAAACTTCTGGTGCACGTTCTGTTTTGTACATATACTCTCCAGTTACAAATCCCAAACTAAGGCAAATCAATTGAGGGTTTAACCGCTGTGCTCAATAGTACACACAAACAGACAAGTGAGGACCCAAGTGGGTCGCGGGATGCATACACAGAGATGGGACATACTATAATTATTATCATACTATCATTTTTATCACTCACCGTCTCATTGGGTAATTCTTGTCCCTCGGAGGGCGGTGGGGGTTGGCCCTGTAGTCAAACACTAAGTAAAAGAAGGTTTTGCCATAGTGTCAGTCTTTAAGAAAAATTCGAATCCAGAACACTTAGATTTATCACGTTTTAAAAGTAAGCCAGGTGAGGAACATCACTGCTGCCAGGTTCTGCATATCCATGGCAATGATACTTCTAAAATAGTTAGCACTTACGTTGTCAAGGATCCCTGCCCTCCGTACCACCTATTCCGCTCTGCTCTCCGTGGCTCGTGGTGCTGATATGCCAAAAGCTGGGCTGTTTTATTTCCTGGGGCAGGCCAACAGGACCTGCTTTGCACTTACGCTGATATGGGAATTTGCACTCAAATGGTTTGCTTCTAATGCAGAACCTATGCTAGACAACACACACTCACCTTGCACTGAAGTGCAGGCTGTGTGTCGTGGAAGGCAGTCTGTTTGTGCACCAGTGGAGGGGATGACAGCAAAGCAGGCCAACCTTAGAAACATATGGCTCTATGCTGGCTCTGAGTTTTACTGCTTGCAGAATAAAGCAAATGTGGTTGCTGCGCTGCATTGTGGGAAAATCTGTAAACCTCAGTACCACTGTGAGATAACCATTGATTCTGTACTAGGGTGGCTCTGCCATCTTGGTTCTGATGACCTCTTTGCAGCTTTCGATACTTTGACCCTCTACTGTCGATGTCATTGACCCTGCCCACCCCTCCTTCCTCCACTCGTCCTATCTGTGTTTTTCCAGAAAACCTCTCTAACCTTTTGCCTATCCTTACGACATCTACCGCTAAGGCCCCGGGCCCTCACAACACTGATAGCTTTATGCATAAAAAGAGTGAATGCATTTTTATGGCAACTTACTTTGCCTTTAAAGAGTAAATACAAAAATGAAAACTCTTTTAAAGTTACAATTTCTATCATATAGTGCATTGATCCAACGTTTCTTCTTTTAACTAGAAACATTAGCGGGTTCTGAGCGCAATGGGTCAATGGACTTTGTACTGCACCATATACTGAGTACTGTGTATTGTGCATTGTACAGTGCACACATCCGTTCATTATAGAGTATTGAACAACATGCTGTACTGTACTGTGCACTACTACCCATGCTGTACGTCGTAATATCTAATCGATTGGGCGGTTTATATAAAATTGCAGTGCTTAATTTGAGCCGGTGGCTTTCTGTACTAATGACAGTCTGCACATGATGGCACTGTCAGTTGAATTTAGAGATAAGGACAGCAGCTGTTTATTAATTCAACACACAATAAAAAATATAACTAATACCTACCACCCAGACCGTTTTTATGGTTTTGGGGGCCTGGAATTGTCACACTTTTAATACTAATAGTGTGTTGGTGCTATCACTGGCAGAGGCAGCGGGTCGTGCAAGCTGTAGTGGCCTCCTGAAGAGAGCCCTGGCACTTCTTTTTTGTTTTGTTTTTTACAAATTAAGCACTGTGAAAATATGGTGTCAAAGGTCTGTACGCCCTTCCAGGTGTGTTCGACTATCCAGATATCGTACAACACCGTGTTCAACGAACGCACAGTTTGAGTTCCCGAAGGGCAATTTAACCAGTTCAAATAGCACAAGAAGTCTCAGCATTTTTATAAATACGGAACACAGTTCCGTTAATTATTTTTTGTGCGTAAATTACAAATAGACGATAAAGCGTCTGGTTTGAAGTTTCTCTTATGACTCTTGCATAAATTATAAGAAATTACCTATGAGTGAAAGATCAAAGTGAAAGTCTCATCGAAGTGAATTCCAATGCAGCGTGCCGCATCTCAGCGGGGCATCTGACGCCCGTTCACTGAGGGCCCAGTAACCTCCACGTGACTCCGCACAGGCATTAGTGAAACACGCAGACTGTCTCCCTCACTCTTCCGGGAATGTCGACGGTGGAGTCGTTTCTGCTCTCTAGAAGTCTTCGCGGGGCCATTACTATATAAACAAGTCCTGCTGTCACTGACAGGTCCCCACCTGTTGACGGATCTCACAGGCGGCCTAAGAACTTGTGCCTGTACCGCACCAGCGCATGGAGACGCAGTCAAGCTTCACATACATGATTCACTTGGTCTTTTGGGATATTTGTGAGGCACCTGCATTACAAAGGCCTCAAGGTGCCCGCAGAAGACAGCAGATTAGACGATTGGGGCAGTCATAAAAAAACAAGCCAGGTTTTGAGTTCTTTCCAGAGGGACTTGGGTCACAGAACCCTATGAAATATTTAGGTGGAACCCCACGGGATCCACTGATGAACTGCGAATCTTCAATTGGGGTTGGTGGGGTAATTGTAGGGTGGTGAGTTGATCTGGTTCATGCCGGGGGTGGGGGGGGGGGGAGCAGTTTCAAGGTCTTGTCAGTCAGAAATATGAACTCCTTTTTGTGTGGGTCTTTGGGGACCATGAGCAGTCCCTTAAATTGGCATTGTTCTTCGGACTGGAGCCAGTGGAAAGTCTGCAGAAATGTCCTATTACTTACCGGTAATCTTCATTACTCCGGGTCCCGTACACCTTCATAATTACATGTGGAGATAACTATCTCCCGACAGAAAAAAAGAGCAGAGGCATGCTGGGACCCTAATACTGCCCCTCCCACCGGGAGTACATAAGCAGTACTTACCCAGCATCCCGTCTGTACAACCAAGCCCAGACAGCAGGCGGGGTTCGTCCATTGGGGCGTGGGGGCGTAGCCCCCCCATGCCCGACGCCGCCCGCAGCTCCTCCATGACAATCATGTCAATGAATCAACATGACGTCAGACCGCCGGGGGGGCGTCATGTTGATTCATTGACATGATTGTACAGGCGGCAACACAAGTACGCATGCGTGGGGACGGAGGGTGAATTTTTATCCATGCCCACGCATGCGCACTTGTGTTTTGGCGGCGTTGCGCATGCCCATCAGGAGCCCTAATGGGCGTGCTGCGGGCGAGAGGGTACCTCTGCCCCTGGTGCCAGGATTGGCCAGGGGCGCTGTGAGCCTGTGACGTGTGGGGAGCAGAGCCCAGAGGTGGCGCGGACCGGGACCGGCAGAAAGGTAAGAGTGTGTGTTTTTCGGTGTTCCAGTAAACTAGCTTGCACAAATGACTTGAGATAGTTCAGTGTGTTAAAGCATCTGCTGCAGAAATGTGTGCGTCTATTCCAGGTCACCCGTTTATTTCACGGCATGGGGTTTTGGATATGTAAAAATTCTCAGAATTTCTATTTTGATAGTTGCAACAACAGCCTTCAACAGATTTCATTTTATAAACATTTTCCAGAAAATGAGTTAACAACTTTGTCACCACAAATATAATGTACTCTTTGAACTAAGGTTATAACATTTCAAAATGTTAACAAACGGTAGAGACGGAATAGCATGATATATGCATTTATTATTGCATGCATGTTGGTGTATGTTTGTATGTGATTATAGTACATACCTAGGGCTTACAGGATGGCAAATACATGGGCGGTAGAAGGTTTCCAGCATAAAAAGGTAGGGGTGATGTAATATGTAAACTGGCACATCCTTCAACATCGATCCTAAAGGCTTGTTAGAGTCCATAATTTATTTTTATATGGTCATAAAAATACATGAATGATGGATGGATGCAGGGTGGGTGCATTAATGATTGTTCGGTGGATGGGTGGGTGGATGGGTGCATGGATGGATGCATGAATGATGGGTGAATGGATGCATGAATGATGGATGCAGGATGGATGGGTGGGTGGGTGGATGGATGGATGCATGAATGAATGATGTATGGATGCAGGATGGGTGGATGGATGGGTGGATGCATGAATGATGTATGGATGGATGCATGGATGCATGCATGATGGGTGGATGCATGATGGATGGATGGGTGGATGGATGGATGGATGCATGAATGATGTATGGATGCGGGATGGGTGGGTGGATGGATGGGTGGATGTATGAATGATGTATGGATGGATGCATGCATGATGGGTGGATGCATGATGGATGGATGGGTGGATGCATGAATGAATGATGTATGGATGCAGGGTGGTTCGGGCTCGCTCGCTGCGCTCGATCGCTGCGGTGCAATATGCAAATTAGTTTACGCCTCACCACTTTCAAATGTCACCAGCCGCCCCTGCCAGACAGGAAGGCCGGCCGCCCGGGAGGGAGGGAGGGGCGTATGAAGGTGTGGAGGACTACGGGACCCGGAGTAATGAACATTACCGGTAAGTAATAGGACATTACCCCCAGGTCCCTCCAACCTCAACACCGTCATAATTACATGTGGAGAATACCAAAGCAGAAAACCCGGCCTTCCGCCCGCACAAGCACACCCAGGAAACCACAACAAAAGCAGCCACCCAAGGGAGCACCGAGAAGGAGGAAAGGAAGACCGCAGGAAACCCCCGGCCCGCAACCCAGAACAGGACAGCAGGGACAAGGACCGGAGAGAAAGAAAAAAGCCAGGGCACCAAGAAAGGAGGCCGCCAACCCGAGAAACCAACAACCGGGACCCGGACCAGGATACCAAGACCTGCCAAAACAACCCACCGGAGAAGACCGCCAAGGACAGAACCAGCAGGAAGGCACACAGGGCCAGGCAGACTCACCAGGAAGACGAGACAACCCGGAAGAAAGCCAAAGAAAGAAATGGCCAACAGAGTGCAGGCACAAGCACCCAGTCCAAAAAGGAAGGGGAAGCACAGGCCAGAAACACGGCCAAATACCCAAAAAGAAAGGACCCGGGCCCAAGAGACCCGAGGAGGAAACCCGTCCGAGGAGGCCCAGGAAGCAACGAGCACCCAGAAGCTGAACAGGATCAAGAACCCGACCCAAAAGACAGGGACGGGGAAGAACCCCACAACCCAGCCGAAAGCCCACCAAACAAGGAGAGGCCAACAAGACCGGAAATCAGCAACAAAGAAAACAAAACCAGGTCGGGAACAGAGAAACCGACCACAAGCCCAGAAAACCCCAACCCCAAAGGGAAGGAACACAAGGCAGGAAGGGAGCACAGAGCAACCGGGAAACCCCAGCAGCCGCCCAACGAGGCACAGAGTGCAGCACAAAGAAGGCGCCCAGAAGACACAGGACCGCCCAGGAACCCCACACCCAGGCCAGGCCAGCAGCAAGGGCAGGAGCAGCAGGAAAAAGAAAGCCCAGGGAGCACAGCGCCCAGACCAACACCACAAGGCCCCAACCCAGCAACGCCGGAGAGGAGCCAAGCAAACCGCAAAAAAGAGGCCAACAAACGCCAACAGAACCGGGAAGCCAGGACCAGAGCCAAGCAACCCGACCACGCAGGAGGACCCGTAGGCCCAATCAAAACCCAGGAATGTGCCCACGCAGCGCACACGGCACAGCAAAAAGGGCAGGGAGGAACCAGGAACCCCCAGCACACCACCGCCCGAACCACACAGAAGGGCGGAAAAGCACAGAGAAAACCGCCAAAGCGGAAGCCAGAGGAAGCAGAGGGCCAACAAGCAGAAGACCCCAGACAACCCGCAGCCAGGAGGGAGAACCCCACCAAGGCAAGAGCACCACGGAACCACACCCCACCCAGAGAGAGGGGGGAGGAAGGCACCCAACAGCCCCACAACAGGAACCAAGGCCGGAGAAACAAGGAAGGCAGAAGCCAACCAGGCCAAAACCAGGAAACGCACAGCAGAACACCCCAGAGCCGGCAAAACAGCCAGGAAGCCCAGGAGGCACAGCTCGAGGACAACCAGAACAAGCAGGAAGCCCACAGACCACCGGAGTCAAAGGACCCCACAAAAGCCCCAACACAGGCGAAAGAAGACCGCCAAGAACCGCCAGCAGGAAAAAAGCCCAGAAGGACCCACCAGGGTGCGGCACAACAGCAGAGTGCCCCGCCAGGACACAGAGAGCCCAGGCAAGGACGCAGAGCCCAAAAGAAGACCAACACGCAAGAGCAGAAAGCCCCAGCAGACACCCAGCCAGTGCAGAAAGGCAGCACGCTCCAGGCCACCAACCGGGAGAACAGGAGACCCGGAGAGGGGAAAAACAGGAGCCCCGCCAAGGGCGCGGCACCAGCAAAAGACAGCCAGGCCCAAACAGCAGCGGCATGAACACCAGGCCCAGAAGGCAAAAAACCACCGGAAAGACAACCCAGGGGGAGGAAGCACCAGGGCAAGAAGAGCAGGCTCGCCACAACCCCCTACCAAGAAGCCACACCCACAGGAGGCCCCCAACCGGGAACAAACCAGGCAGGAACCCAGGCAGCACCAGGACAAGCAGGCAGGAAAACACCCAAAGCAAGCCAAAAGGCAAGCACAGGGAGAGCCAGAGTAGGAGGCACAAAGAGGGAGAGAAAGAAAAGCGGGAAACCCGCGGCAGGCAAACTGGAAACCATGGGGCCAACAGGACCCAACCCCATGCAGACCCCCAAGGAGCCGGAACACCGACTCACCACCAGCCGGAGGCACGGAGGCGCAGAGGAACCAGAAGAAGGGGAAACAGAATCGCAAGCCCAACAGACTCCGCCACCGAGGAAGCGAAAGGCAAACCTGACACAAGAGCAGGACCCTGACATAGGGCAAGGCGGAAGCAGGCAGGCGAGACCCCCAACAAGACCGGGAACCTCAGGAGCAAGCACAGAGAGAGCCAGCAAAAGAAAAGGGAAACAGCCCACAGAGAGGCGACAGGAACCCACGCCAAACAGAGGCAGGCCACCAAACGGTAAGAGCGAAGGCCAACAACAGAAGCAGCCAACGAATGCCAGGCAGAGGAGAAAGCCGCTCCCGACGATGGGGTGGGAGCCGCGTGCCCAACTCCCCAACCGGCCACCAACGCGCGCCCCCCCGGAACTCGGGAGCCCGACCGGGGAAGAAGCCCGCCCGGGCGGGAGGGCTCGCCGAAGGGACGCGGAAAGGGTGCGGTCGCATGGGCACCGGCAGGCCCAGCTGACACCCCCCAGGAGGGAGAGGCGGGCCGAGGCTGCAAACCAAAGGGAAAAGCCATGCGGCAGAAAACACCCACCACGCAGACCAAGGGAGAGGAGCACAAAAATGAGGCACTGCAGAAGGGAACAAAAAACCCCCAACCCAGACCAAGGAAGCCAGCGCCCAAGCCATAGGCAACCGAGGGGCAGGGCAGACCAAAGAGCAGCGAACCCGGAAACAGGCCAGCAACCCGAAAGACAGGCCAGCCGCGCCAAACAAGGAGCAGGGGCGAGCAGCATCAGCAGAGTGGCAACCCCCCCCCAGACCCCAGACCACAGAGAAGAGGAGCCGGAGAAGGGGAAGAGGCAGCGGAGGGAAAACCCCACGCAAGCCACCCGACACAGTACTACCAACAACGAGCAGCCCCTCAAGACAGAGGAACGGGGAGAAACAGAGCCCCCAAACCACGCCGAGAGAAGAAAGCGAACCAGCAGTAGGCACAACCACCAACACACCCCAGCTCCGGGAGAGCGACTCAGTAGGCCAGCCCGGAGGAGGAGGAAAGCAGCCCGGACAGGAACACCCAGAGGAAACACAGCCCTCCAGACGCAAAGACACAGGCACCACACAGGCAGAGAAAGCGCCACCACCAAAACAGACCCCAGGACAGACACCCAAGATCAGAAGGAGGGTGGCGGGGGCAAAGAACCCCAGAGAACACCAGGACGGAGAGCACCAAGGCCGCAGCAGGCAACCCAACAGAACGGGCACCCACAGGAAGCGCAGCCGCAACCCAAAGCCCACGACCAGGGCAAGGAGAGGACACGCAGGCGCGGACAGAAGTGGGGACCCAACACAGCGGGAGACCGCAGGCAGTGAATGCAAGAGGCCCCGGGAGCATACCCCCGCAACCCCAGGAGGCGCAAGCAGGATCAGAAAATGGCCACCGCATGACACAATGACTGCGCCAGCAGGATCCGAACCCACGTCCAGCGAGATCCTCAGTCACCACAGGGACAAGACTCAACAGCGGGCCATAGCTTTTTCCAGGCCGAAATAGCGTCAAACATAGCACCCTGGAAGCAAATACTCCCCAGCAAGGGCTGTAGATACTCTGAGTGAAGTGGGTATGAAAAACCACTCAGCAGCTCCAGGAGAGGCACGAACTCACCACCTCGACATGGCACATCAAGAACTGCTGTATAAGTACAGCTGAAGAAGCACTGCGCGCCAACCAATGTGCCACAGAAGCTCACTGCAGGAGAAACGACAGGAACACCCGACCAACCTGGAAAGAAAAACATAGGGAGACAGCACAGTGGCAGAGCGCATGTATGAGGCCCCTGGCACAATCCCCGGCATCCCAAGACTCTTGCCACACTCAACACGGAGACCGGCAGAAAGTCAGGGCTGCCCACAGGAAGAAGCCAACATGCAAGAAAACCAATGCGGCTGTTCCAAACATGAAAGCACATGGTGCAACAAGTCAGCCCACAACAGCGGCCCAGACAATAACGGGAGACATCGCATCCCCGAAGCACACCCCAGGCAAGTACAGAGGAGCCACACAATCCAGCCCCCAGCACCCATAAAGCGAAAAAGGAAGAAATCACTGCTTACCCCGGGAGGGAGGCCGGAACACCAACAAGAGCCCCGCCTCCCCCCACCAGCTCAAGGCGCACCAAAACATCCACGCCAGGGCCGAGCAGGCAGCCGGAGGAAAAGGCAGCTCGACTACCCTGCAGCAGGGACCAGGAGGACGAGCCCCCTGACCCGGAAAAGAACCGGAGGCCGGCGCACCAGCCGCAAAGGGCCGGCCCGCCTACTATCGCATCACAATTGAAAACAGGAACCAGGATACGAAGAAGCCAGCCTCCCAGCAAGCCCGGCAGGCCAGGAGGCAGGACAGCAGACACCCCGACCGCACAGCCAGGCAGCCGGACGGGGAGATCCAAGGAAGGTAAGCCACCCAAGCCCAGCAGGAGCAGCACCAGCAACCACAGCAAACATCTGTCGACAGACAGAAAAAAAGAACAGATGGGATGCTGGGTAAGTACTGCTTATGTACTCCCGGTGGGAGGGGCAGTATTAGGGTCCCAGCATGCCTCTGCTCTTTTTTTCTGTCCGGAGATAGTTATCTCCACATGTAATTATGAAGGTGTCGAGGACGGAGGGACCTGGGGGTAATGGCCCACTTGTTCTCCATGATGCCTATGATCACAGGAATGGAAACAGGTGAGTGCAGTTTTTATTACTACCAGTTAGTATGGTAGATTCAACAGATTTCTGCGTTTTTGTAGTTAGTAGAATTTTCTCAATGTCACCCAATTCACGAGTAGAAAAAACTAAACTGGCTTGCATCCCTATGACGATTTCCTATTCAAGGATGTTTTGCTGGCGGGACATACTGGAGTGGGATGTCAACTGACTCAGTATCTCTCCCACCATTACCAGGTAAGATGTGTTTTGCGGCCACTATGTAACTATATAGCCTTATACATACATGTGTACATAACAGTGGTGGCTGCTGCCAGTATAACTTGGTGGTGCAGCGTGGGGGGAGAAATAAAAAACATAAAAGAAGAACTTGCCTGCCGCTGTCGGTCGCCACTTCATTGCTTCTCTGGTCCCACCACTTCAGTGCTCCTCTACTCCCCACCGAATTTAGACTCTGCTCTCATGCAATTATCCAGCATGAGAGAAGGCAGTGATTGGTCTGAGCGGACTAAAATGGCGCTCAGTTAGGGACACGGGGCCTGTATCTCTTCTCCCTCCCACATGTGAATGACAGCTGGGTTGGAGAAATGGGATCACTGACAAAATATCGAAGGTCAAAAAATCGACCTACAAAAATATCGGAGTAAGAATATCGATGTCAAGAATATCGACATCCCATCTACAACATGGTAAGTACAAAAATACCGGGGGAAACATATAGATGTCAAAAATATCGTTATTAAAAAAATTTTTTTTTTAGATAATAAATATGCAAAATAAACTAAATAATACTTATAAATGAAATAACCACAGTTAACAATATTTTATAATGTTTAAAATTAATAAGTAATATATATAATTTAATAAAACATGTATTAAACATATAAATTTAATATATATACGTACTGAATAATCAGTTTTAATAATTATTTTAATAACATAAATTATTTAAAAATATTATAAATTACAAATATATCCATACACGTAAACCAATAACATAAATACAAATTTAATAATTATGTATAACACATTAAAAAAATTACATTTACTTTTAATATTTTTTAAATTAATTGTATACTACATTAACTAAAATAATACAAAAATATTAAATAGCAGGGGGAATAAAACTACGATTCCAACTCCAAAAAAAACAACCGTAAGGAAAATGTTGTATAGCGTAGGGGTATAAATTACTATTCCCACTCCAGGGAGTGCAACAGAAAGGAAAGTGTAGGATAGCGTAGGGGTATAAACTACTATTCCCACTCCAAAGAGTGCAACAGCTGGGAAAGTGTTGGATAGTGTAGGGGTAAAAATGACTATTCCAACTCCAAACAGCGCAACAGTAGGGAAAGTGTTGGATAGCGTAGGGGTAAAAATTACTATTCCCACTCCAGAGAGTGCAACAGTAGGGAAAGTGTTGGATAGCATAGAGGTAAAAATTACTATTCCCACTCCAGACAGTGCAACAGTAGGGAAAGTGTTGGATAGCGTAGGGGTAAAAATTACTATTCCAACTCCAGAGAGAGCAACAGTAGAGAAAGTGTTGGATAGCGTAGGGGTAAACATTACTATTCCCACTCCAGAGAGTGCAACAGTAGGGAAAGTGTTGGCTAGCGTAGGGGTAAAAATTACTATTCCAACTCCAGAGAGTGGAATAGTAGGGAAATTGTTGGATGGCGTGATGGTCAAAATTACTATTCCAACGCCGTAGAGTGAACAGTAGGGAAAGAGTTGGATAGCGTAGAAGTTACAAATAACATACTTATGAATAAAATAATTTTTGAAAATAATTAATTAATTATTAAATAACTAAACTATTTATAAATACCAATAAATAATTATTAAAGAAATAATTACCAATGTACCTGCTCTCTTTCCCTGAACCTGATGGCATGTGCGATTGCGATGTAGTGTGTTTATCTAGGTACCTATATTGATACTCCTATTTCTGACCCTTGTCCGGTTATTAATTCACTAATGTCCATACAACGGCACAGAAACCCGTTTTCAGATTAGGTCATAGCGCATGCTGTCACATTAAGCAAGCACTATCCCTCCAGCCCCCTAGAAAGCACACCGAGTTCTCAAAACAAACCAAACCTCCAGCAGACCTGGGAAATCCCCCGCAGCTATTGTTTTGATTTTGCTCGAGAACTCCTGAAAAGAATGTAAGAACGACCAGTCCTTATGACATTCTTACTGAAGTCTTATGTCCATCCTTACGTCAAACTCGGCACCTTTCAGGTATAAATATACCGACGCTGCCCTAAGCAAAGACACAGTGGTGACGAGCTTGGAGCAGCGCTACTTGCCAGAGAGCCCAGCTGATGCAGAAAGCCCACGGACGCTGCCCCTCCCTTTTGACGCGCTGAGAGAGACGCTGCCTTTTCTCCTGCCGAGAAATCCAGCCTCCGGCGTTTCCAGCCGCCCTCGCGGGTAACTGGGATATCGAGTCCTGAGACAGAGATACCAACCCTCCAGCCTTCTAAATCCCAGGTACTGAACTGACTAACCCCTTACAGAGAATTCTTGAGTCAGATCCTTGGCAAAACAAACTTAACTTAAACTGCTACTTATTTACTCCCGCCCACGTATTAGGCTTAGGTCAGGTACACCGGGGTAGGCGTAGTTAGAAGCACCAGTTGAGAACGATTAGTCAATGTATATATGTATGTATATCTTTTATCCATTTTAAGTATCATATGGCTAAGAAACCATATAAATGCTTTTACAGTATTATTTTATAATCCTGCTTTTACTGTATGCACTTTACTTAACTATAAGTATTGCAATAATAGCGATTCATTTCTCTTGTATGAGAAAAGAGACTGATCAATAAATAACACCTTTTTATTGAAAACGCCCGTCTCTTCCTTTTCTCTACAATCTGGTGAAACTAATTATGCACGTACTGACTGAGTGAAATAGTTGTCTTTTGTTTTCACACGACTCTAGAGATATACTCTTGATTAGGGGGGAGCAAAGTTGTCATGTTCTATGGTTGTCAGAAACTAAATCCCTTCTTGTCTATCCAGGGAGGTTAAACTCCTCCTTGCCTATTCGAGAAAGTTTCTAGTGAACTCTGAGCTAGCTGGCACACATAACTTTAAGTCTAATATCGTCAGTAGAAGACCTAGTTAACCACAGTCCTACGTCTATACTATTGAAGATATTATTCCAATGCGCAGAGCCTATTGGGAAAATAGGAACTACACTACAGCGAGTTGGGCGGAACTTCATCTTTTGGCCCTCTCTGCTCTGCACATTCGGGGTGTGGACAACGTGGTGGCGGATTCCTTGAGTCGGAGGTTCCCGTCCTCTCTCTCCCTGTGTCTCACCCCTCGGATTTTCAGGTTGATCTGCCGGAGGTTCGGGACTCCGGTACTGGACCTGTTTGCCTCCCAGTCCAATGCCCTGCTTCCCCTGTTCTGCTCCTGGTCTTCGGAGAGGGGGGCTTGGGGAGTGGATGCTTTGTCCGTCCTCTGGCCCCCTTAGTTACTTTATGCCTTCCCTCCTTTTCCTCTGATTCCTGCTTTCTTGCCAAAGGTTCAGCGGGTGGTGGGGCTCAGGTGGTGGCTGTTCTCCCTTATTGGCCGCGGCGGTCCTGGTTTCCTCTGCTGCTGGGTCTGGCGGTGGGTCCTCCATGGATTCTGCCCCGCTGCCGGTCTCCCCTGGGGTCCCCGTCTCCCTCCCTGCTGGTTGCTCTCACCTTGGCGGTCTGGAGGTTGACCAGCTGTCTCTTGGGGTCCGGGGTTTGCCCGACCACCTCATCACTGTGATGCAGGCATCTCGTCGGAAGTCCACTTTGGCCTCACATTCCAAGCACTGGGCTTCTTTTTCTTCTTGGTGTGCTTCCCTGGGCCTGTCGCCTGCCTCTTGTGCTGTTTCTTCTGTTCTGCAATTTTTTTGGATGGCTTTCAGAAACACTATGCTCTGTCCACTCTGAAGGTTCAGTGGGCTGCTATTTGGGCTTTTCGGGATCCGGCTTCTCTTCTGCCTTCGGATTGTTGGTTTCCCGTCTGTTTTAGAGTTTCTCTCTATCTGCTCCTTCTGTCCACTCTCCGGTTCCTTCTTGGGATCTTTCTTTGGTTTTGGGTGCTTTGCAGTCCCCTGCTTTTGAGCCTTTGGAGTCCGTGGACCTCAAGTTCCTGTCTTTCAAGGTGGTGTTTTTGGTTGCTGTTACTTCTGCGAGGAGGTTGGGCGAGCTTACGGCCTTGCGTTGCTCTCCCCCCTTTTTGCGTATTCTAGACGACGCAGTTGTCCTCTCTTTGGATCCCGGGTTTCTGCCTAAGATTCGTTCTTGTTTCCATTCTTCTCAGGAGTTGGTTCTTCCTTCTCTCTGTCCATCTCCTTCCTCGCCTTCTGACCTCTTGCTCCATTCTTTGGATGTGAGGCGTGCCTTGTCTGTTTATGTTGCTCGATCTGCTGAGTTTCGGTCTTCTGACTCCCTCTTTGTGACCTTTGCTTTGGCTGGTAGAGGTAAGGCTGCCTCCCGTCTCACTTTGGGTCGCTGGATTAAAGCTGTGATCTCGATGGCTTATCAGGGCTCTGCTTTGCCATGCCCGTCGGGGATTCAGGCGAGGTCCACCAGGGGTGTGTCTGCTTCGTGGGCTGCTTTCCATGGGGTTCCCGTTGAGGAGATTTGTCGGGCGGGGACTTGGGCATCCGAGTCCACCTTTGTGAAGCATTATCGCTTGAATTGTGCTCTGTCTGGTCGGACAAATTTTGGTTCTGGTGTGTTGCAAGCTGTGGGGGTCCCCCCTCTGTCTGAGTCTGTTTTGTTATTAAACATTTCACTTGCTGCACTCCTTTGTGTCTGGTCTGTTTCAGTATGTGGTGTGCCAAAGGCCTTCATGGGCGGTTGCTTTGGTATGCCTCATGTGTGATGACTGGGTCGAGGACAAGGGACGTAGAGGTAATGCTATGATTACTTTGGGTAATCCCCATTACTCTTAATCCTACTCATCCTCGACCCAGTCATACTTCCCGCCCGCCCTCACTTTCCAGGCCTTTGTTGCTTGGTATGTCAGGATGTGCTTCTAGTGGTGAGGTATGTTATAGCACCTGGCTGGAGGGTGGGTGGAGTCTAAAAAGCGTTTCCTGTTTTGTTTCCTGTCTTGTGGAATACCTCATGTGTGATGACTGGGTCGAGGACGAGTAGGACTAAGAGTATTGGGGATTACCCAAAGTAATCATAGCAACAGTAGGGAAAGTATTGGATAGCGTAGGGGTAAAAATTACTATTCCAACTCCAGAGAGAGCAACAGTAGAGAAAGTGTTGGATAGCGTAGGGGTAAACATTACTATTCCCACTCCAGAGAGTGCAACAGAAAGGAAAGTGTTGGATAGCGTAGAAGTTATAAATAACATACTTATAAATAAAATTACTTTTTGGAAAAAAAAATTTAATTAATTATTATATAACTCTAAACTATTTATACATACCAATAAATAATTATTAAAGAAATAATTACCAATGAATCATTTATTAACAATAAATTATTAATAAATACCAATAAATAATATTCAGCAAATATTAATTTTCAAATAATAAATATTGAGCAATAACGTATTTTAATAACAAAACATATTAATTATTAAAACATAATTACCAAATAACAAATATTGAACAATTAAATGTTTTTATACCCACAAATATAGTTATGAAAAAATAATTACCGCTTAATAATTACGTAATAATATATTAATTAAAAATATCAATAAATAATATTAATAATATGTAATTACCAATTAATGATAAAACAACAATAAATGAATTGTTATAACCAAAAAAATATAATTTAAAATAATTACCAATTAATAATTAATGTCCAATAAATTAATTGTCAATACCCAACAATAAATGCAATAATTACTTAATTAGATTTCAATTAGTTCCAACACTATTCCCCTATAAACGCAAAACACACTCCAATAATAAAATAATACACTTAACATAATTATCAGTTAATCAATTACTAAAAAATGAATTACCAATTAATAAAAATTAATTACCAATTAACAATTATTTAACAACAATATAATTATCAATACCAATTAATGAAAATAAATTATTACTTAATTACAATTAAATTACTTTCCACCCTATTGGCCTATAAACCCACAACCCGCTACAGTACTAAAATACAAATTAACTTAAAAAACACATTAATAATATATAAAATTGTATACATATATTTTAAAGCCAGTAGAACACTTAACAAAACACACTTTAAAATATACATATTAAATACATAATAAAATACATAACAATAATATAAATATCGATATTAGTATCATCGATATTAGTAACATTGATATATTTGATATCGATATTACTAACTTCGATAATACTTATACCGATATTAAAAAAATCAACATTACTTACCTTAGAGTCGATATTCTTAACATCGATATTCTTAACATCGATATTCTGTCCCTTCGATGTTATCACCTCAATATTAGTCTAGCTCGATATTTAATTTTCAATATTTTGACTGCTCACTGGAGAAATGTAAGTGCGCATGTTGGATTGGCCATCCTAAAACGGCCGGCCAAACCGACACACGCACTTAATAGTGCACCTACCGCTCGCCCTCCCTGGGTGCTTCTGACACAGAGCATGGCCCGCCCCTCCCTAGACTCGGCAGACTTGGCAGAGTAGGTGAAAAATAAAATGATAATAAAATAGTTTTATTATCATTTTATTTTTTCATATGCTGCCTTTCAGCAGTGGGGCGATGCTCCTCCGCCACAACGGAGGACCAGCCCCTGGTACATAGATACAAAATCGAACCCTATTGTGTTCCACGGTAATGTAGAACTGGGATATGGGCAAAGAGCCCACTAAAGCAAGTGAGCAGCAATAGTGTTTAATGGTTGGAAGGATCAGACCGACATCATAGTCACAGTCTACAGGCATTGGAGGAGGATTTTATTATCCCAGAGGTTAAATGTTAGACATGTCCACGAGATTAAGAAAGAGGCCCAGATGGAATAGGACTTTGCATTGGAGTTAGCTAGGCAGGGTGTTCTTTATACAATCTAACTCCAAAAGTAATTGATGCTGGAAAGTTGCACTTTTCAGAGTAGAAAAAAGATTTGCACCACTTTCCATTACGTAGGCATTACTGGATTCAATCAGTGAAAATACCCAATCGTTTTGATATAATGGCTGGTCTGCTAAGATAGCCAGACTGGGTTTTACACCACAAAATAACTCATACGTGAAGCTCCTGCAAACAAAGAAAAGTTTGTGAATTTCCACAACCAAAATAACCCACTGCAAGTGTACTACAGTGCAGGGCCGGCTTTAGCACTGGTGGCGTGTTGTGTGACAATGTTTGTTGGCGTCCCCCCCAATGACCACATTTACCACGAATTCCCTCACTACCACAATTGAACACTGCTCTTCAAGTCTCTATAACCACTCTCCCTCAGACTGATTTAGTTTTATATCACCACTTATACCAGTGTAAGGTATCACAGCCCTTTAAATCACACACACATTGGCACAGAAACAATCATACATGCGTAAATCAATGTACAGGAATGTTACATAAGACACAGGCCTACAAGGTATAAGAGTCACATGTCATATACACTGGTAGGCAGTATAGTTTAAGAGTCATTGGTCTGAAAATGCACAAATGCCAAATTTTAAACAATATCATTCTTAGAGGTTCTCTTTAATAATAAGAATTGATTTCTTCCCAAATGAACCCTTATTGCAAGTTTAGGATAATGAAAGACGGGGCAAAAAGACATATAGCTCTAATACATATCTTGCAGTTTGCAAGCAGCGCTTCGATGACAGTTAATAGCTCACTGTGCTATATTACGATGTTAACTTATAAACTGCAGGTAACAAAGGGATCCCTGGGACACAAGCAGTAACCCACTGACCTATTTACATTATATGCACTTTGTGATCTGCATGGCATACATTCTTTGCAAGAGGCATATTAACCACTGAGTGATCTTGACGTTTTTATTGATGGCTGAAAATTGCTGGAAGCAAGGAATGGGGCAGGAGCTGCTTTTAAAACGAAAATATACTTGCAAACACCCCTAGTCAGCGCCTGGTGCGGTGGCACAGATCGCACCACCCTAGAGCCGGCCCTGCTGCAGTGCATAGTGCCCTCTGATGTAACCTTCATAAAAGGTGTTTTACTGCAAAGGTTAGCATCAAGTAGAAATCATGTACTAAAAAGTACACAAACACCTCTGCTCTTAGGTGCAAACAACGTAGCCTTGTTTGAGTGCCAGCATAAGGGCACCCTTTTGATATGGAGCTGTGAAATGTTTTCACCCTTATGCAAATCAGCACAGTAGTTTTGGTGCTTTTATGCATTGGGTGAAAAATTGGTACATGACGGCCATGGAGTTCCTAATGAGGTAACCTAATGCTGCTACCATGGCTATTTCTGCTCTATAGTGTTTGTAGATTCATTTTGAGCCAGGCCTCCTTGAGTGTGTCTGGGAGAGCATTGTTCCTCATTTCACTTCAAGGACATGGGAGGACTAAAGGCTTTAGTGTTCTTGCATCAGAATCAAAAGCATGCGTCAGCTGGAGATTCGAAGACAGTGTGTGCATGTGGATGTCTCAATTCATTTCATCCTAATGGATCTGGAGAGTGAAAATAGATTGATTATTGTATGACTTGAGGAAAGGCAAAAGGGCATTGTACAGCCTTTCGAGGAAGAGAGACCTTAACTTGAATGGCGTTTGCTCTCATATATTGGTACTTGCCTAAGATCATTCAGGAAAGGCTGAGGGAGAGAGTGATTTGGTGGAATGTGCCCTGCATGATGTACAGTCGTGTCTCTTGTCTTGTATGCCTGAAGTACATATACCTGCGATCCTGGTATTTGGTTTTTGGTCATGCCATGCAATACCATGTGAACCTGTTGACCTGGGCCTCGTGGTTGTATACCTTGTCTTGCACTGTGAGGGGCGCAACTTAATTGTGACAAAGGACTCCTATCTCTGTCATAAATTTCCTGAGTGAAGCACGGTGGTGGCAGCCTACCATGGTGATGAATTATAGAGGTAGACACTTTTATCTCTGAGACATGACTGTGCCCTTATAGGTCCATTCATCTAAAGTTCTGCTAATCATGATGCACCTGGAATCCCGAATGCCAATATCCTCGGTGTTGTACATATGCGTGTGTACTAGGATTGATAGTGTACTATGCATGAGTGATACACGACTGTGGGTTCCATTTTGGAATCCCATAGCCTGGGCCTGAGTACAAGATGGCATAGGGGTTGTTTTCTCCATAAAGAATGTGTGTATTGCTGGAGCTGGAATCTCCTAGTTAAGAGGAGGGACATCAGCTGCTCTGGTGAGGAACATGGAGACAAGCATTTCTTTTTCCAGAGTGTCAGGACCCTTCCTGATACATTGAGATGTAAATGACTCTCAATCAAGATCCCACTAGGTATATTGCAGGTGGTGCAGGGTGAGTGTTGCAGTATATGTTAGGGAAAGGAAATCTTTGAAGGGGCACAGACTTTTGTCTCTTCCCGATCTCTGTGAGGAGGGGTCGTAAATAGCTGGGTGCCGTCTGCTCAGACCTCTTTGTACTTCTGTGGTGAGCACTCCACCTGGAGACTGTCCAGCTGGTCAGATCATCATTGTATAAAAAGACCATGTTTGGAAGGAGTCCTGGCTAGGACATATGAAAGGGGAAACTGAATAATTATTATCAGTTTAACTGTTCCAGCAGGGCAGTGCCTAACATCAATAAATACCCGCGTGCCTAGATATGCAGTGTCAATTCTATTGTCATCTGTGCACAAACATTTTACAACACGGTGGGGCTAAATGTCTGATGGGTGTAAAACGTCATCAATAAAATCGGAGTAACACACATTCGCGTGTTTGTCACCTGCGCTGAAAGCAGGGGAGTATTGCACCTTGACTAGGAAGATTGGACGGAACAAGCAACAACGTCTACATTAGCGCCATGTTCTCGGTGGCCGGCGCGTGCCATGGGGAAGAAAGGCTCTCTCCGCTGGGAGCCATTCATGTGGGTCCGGCTGGGATTAAGGCTGCGCGGCCAGCTGTCACGTTAGACACTGACGGATCGGGCACGGGTGCTGAGACACAAAGGAAGCATTGTGGGCCTGCTGGGGCTGAACGTGTCCTCGTCAGTCACAGCGTGACCTTATTATGGCAGGAGGAGAGAGAGCCAGGCCCGGCTATGAGTTTATAGTTACACCGAGTAAACGGAGCTCGGCAGAGGGGCATGTTGAGACATGCGGGCTAAAAATACGATCATTCATAAATATTGTCGGAAATGCCGCATTTCACAATAGGTGTCTGATTGCCTAGTTCTTAGTGTCCATTTTAAATTAGATGAAGTCCGAGAAGTTACAATCAAACATCTAAACTATGGTATTTAATAACAGCACGTTATTAAATAGGACAGGTGAAGTTCGATGTGATCATTTTGCCAGCTAAGCATCAACACATAGGGACTATAAGAAATGTTTGTTGGCACAGTGTAGAAAAGGAAGCTTTGGGCCAGAAATACTATTATTTCTTTCAGAAAACATTCTCACAAATTGCACACTGACGGTATGCAAATAAAATATTATTTTGCGAACCGACCTATGTACAGGCCAGTCCACAAAATGCTGATTGGCTCCAATCACAGGGATCTTGGCACTCATGGGACAGCAGACCACCACCATTAAAGGAACAGGTGTTACCTAAAAAATACAATAAAACTTTACATTTTGGAAAACGTCAGTGGGTGCAAGCAGTGATCGAGGGGGCTGCCCCTAAGGCGGCCAATAACATGGTTCCCAACAGGAAAGTGTTCCTAATGTTATGTTATTTGATTGTTGGTATAGCCCACGGCTCATCCCCGAAGAAACATCTCAGCACTGAAGGGCAGGTAGGTGAGGGAAAGTTGCGGTTGGAACTGCCAGGTTTTCAGACGTTTCTTGAATTCAGCTAAGCTTGGGCATGTTTGAATGGAAAGAAGTTGTTTCTTCCAGTGGAGTGGAGCAAGATAGGAGAAGGCACAGCCTCTTGGTGGTGTGAATAAGCCGGGGGCATAAACGAGATTAGTGGCTAGATCGGATGTTTCTACTTGGAATATGCCTATTGAGGAGATATTTTGGCCCTGACCCTGATAGAGATTTGTATGTCAGGCAGAGCAATTTAAATAGTGATTTAAAATTAGTTATCTTCCACCCCAACTTGGGGAGGGGAGGGGGGATTGTTAACTCATCAATGGTTTGCAATCACAATTGCAATTGTAAACAATTGATACATTCCTTTCTTAATCAGAAATATAAAGGGTCCAGAAAGGATCACAAAAAGTCCTACTACACGTATGAATGAATATTCCAAGTCATAAAAGGTCTTTTGTAAATAAAGAAAGCCCTTTTGAAGTTGCAAACCCTATGACTTTGCAAATTAGAGTATTTGCAATCACACAAGGGCTTTGTACAAGAGGGACTTTATTTTTTTTTATTGAGACATTTTGAAGGTTCAATGAACATTATGAAAGGTACGGAGATGGAATGAATTAACATTTAAAGTAATCTATTTTCAAAACAAAAGAAACTGTATGGAATGTGGTGCATAATAGACCTGGATATAAAATAAAGCAACAATGGATCCCACGGACAGACAGAAATCTCACTGCGAGTCAGAGCTGTTCATTTTCTTTTATTTTCCACAAACTCACTCCCACGTGCTGCTTGCGGTGCTTTATTTGTAAATGAATAAGTGGCGAGGTCCAGTATTTTGCTCCGAAGCCTACAGCCGGTGCTATTGAATGTAGTCATGATTAATACCAAGACTGCTTCACCTTGTACCTCTTTAAGCCACCACCAGACGCTCACTGCTCCTTTATCTCACTCTTGTGGGTTCGTTTTCATCCTTGCTCTCCCCTGCCGCATATTATTTCCGTTTTTTTACTCTGTCTTTCCTCCTAGTGTATTTATATTCCTCTTGCTCTGGGATCAAAGCCTGATGAGGAAAAATAAGTGGCTGTTCCCCAAAAAAAGTGCCAATGGGCCCCACCTGCGTCCAGCTGCTTAAATTAGACACAGCAAATGAGTGCTGAGCAAACTCTTGTATGGTATTGTAACATGCGCACAAATTGGGCGGCCTGTTTTTTTTACCCTGGCGGATTTTATAGGTTAAATATTCAGGGCAACTATTACACATGTCCTATTTGCCAATCGCAGATTGATGCATAGCATGCACTGTTAGTACATCATCCCCCATTCTAAGGTGCACAAAGAGAAATTTTACGCCAGTTGTGTTCCTAGAAAATACTGAACTCCTTAGAATTGGTATTTACAGTGTGAACAATTTGGAAATCAATTGATCTGGGTGTTTGGTGTTTTTAGTGAATATATGGTCTGCTGGTTGCTAATGCCTTGGTATTTGTCAAACTGCTCTCCGCAGACAAGATAAACTGGTATTAAA
The DNA here is from genome assembly GCF_964261635.1 of Lissotriton helveticus. Taxonomy (NCBI): domain Eukaryota; kingdom Metazoa; phylum Chordata; class Amphibia; order Caudata; family Salamandridae; genus Lissotriton; species Lissotriton helveticus. Next base: position 1,290,594,501 of record NC_136065.1, read on the forward strand.
AGTTAATATATTTTTGAAATTAATTGCTGTCCACACTTGTAGTTAAAGCTATTCCACTACTGAGCTTAAAATAAAGTGAAACACTATGATAATTGAATAGAATGGTTTCAAGCCATCCAAACGGCCACATATCTCATAGTGCGGCAGCACTGCATTGCTCTCTTGTTCCTCAAAGTGGCTATTTTGTTTGCATCTATTTGAGTATGGCTGCGCTGCAACGTTCACTGCCACCTCAAGACCGCTTAATGGTTGCATCTCCCTCAGTGCTGCAGCTCTCAACCGGTGTGTGCTCCTTCAAGACTTCTTAAGGACTATTGCTCTTTCCCCACCACATAAGCCATGTCACGACTAACAGCCTCATTCACAGGCGGCATATGCTCCTCCTGTGTAGAATTGGCACGTGTTAGACCTGGTACCATTGGCGTGGGTCTCCCTTCCATTTTTGCTGGTGCCTCATGTATTTTTGCTGGTGTTAGATGCTTTGGGCACTGTGCCACTGCTATCCAGTGCCAAAGTGCAAGTGCTCCCTATTGTAAATTGATGTATTAATCAGTGTTTCCATGTTTGGCTAATTGGTTTACTTGTCAGACCCTAGTACAGTGCACTGAGTGTGCCCAGGGTGTGTAAATCCAAATGCTGCTGGTAGACCTGCAGCACTGGTTGTGCCACCCACAGAAGCAGCCTTGTAAAATGTGTCTAAGGTCTGCCATTGCAGAGCCTGCGTGCAGTCTGGTACTGTCATGCTGACTGGGCAAGTGCACCCAATTGCCAGTCCCTAAACCTTCCCTTTTCTTTATATCAGTCACCCCTATGGTAGGCCCAAGGGCAGGGTGCATTGTAAGTATAAGTTAGGACAAGCCCTGATGTGTGTGGCATGTCCTAATAGTGAATTACAGCCATTTTGCCATTTTCGTTTTTCACTATTGCAAGGCTACCTGTTCTCCATAGGCCAGAATGGGATGTTAGAGTTATTACATTTTATAATCCTAACTGTCTCAGAAAACATGGTAGAAGTTCGAGTTTAGTATGCCTGAACTCAGAATAATAAAATACACCTTTTAGTGAAGTTGGTTTTAATATTCTGTGTTTGCAAATACCACTTTTAGAAAGTAGGTATTTGCTTGTCTAGCCATTCAAACCTGCCTCTGCTGGGTTGTGTATTCCTATGTCTGGTTTTGTGAGTGAAGGGGCTGGGGAATTCCAGGAGACAGGCTGAGCCACCCGGTGGTGAATAGAGAGATCTGTATCTAGATGGGAGGGAGGAGTTGCACCTGAACCTTGAATAGGGCTGTGCCTGCCTTCCACAATGCTGGCTCCACCCCCTGGGGAGCGGCGGATGCCTCTGCCCTGCACACTGAAAGAAGAGAAGGAGTCCTGTAAACAAAGTGCTCCAGGACTGTACTGCCTACCATAATGCTGGCTCCACCTCCTGTGAGGCGTCTGATGTGCATTCCCTGCACTGTGAAAGGAAAGGAAAAGTCTGGTAAACAGAGTGCTTCAGAACTGGTTTGGACTGGGCAAAGGACCCTCTCCCCTCAGAGAACAAAGGCTTTTGGGGTATAAATATTGGGACCCTGATCCCATGAAATTAGATCACTTTGGACTACAAGAAGAAACCTTTACTGAGGAGAGGAACCTAAAGAAACTGAGGAGAGACTATTCCCAAGCTGAAGTGCTGCTTGGGGGATTGGCCTGCAGTGGTTGCCTTACTGCCAAAGGAAGGAGAAAGGAAGTTTGTGTACTTGGCTTTCAACTTGTGAAGGATCTCCAAAGGTTTGGAAAAGAGATTGCCTCCTACTGAAGTCTCACGGATAGCAGACTTCACCCCCAGCTCCTCAGAGTTTTTTTGGAGGTGCCTGCTGCTGTTTTGGACCTTCTGAGGGACTGTGTGTCGCAAGGAGCTGGAAGCGCGACTCAACGAGAAGAAGCGTGTCGCCGTCGCTGTGCCTGCCGTCGCAATTCCGAAGGAGGGTGTCGCAGATGAAATTGTCGCACTGCACCGCATCGGAGAGAAGCGTGCCGCAACGAAGAGGAAGCGTGTTGCCGTCGCTGCTGCTGCCGACGCAACTCCGAAGGAGGATGTCGCCGCTGTAGTTGTCGCACTGCACCTCATCAGGAGAAGAATCTCACAACGAGGTCGGAGCGTTTCACTGTGCCTGCCGTCGCAACTCCAAAGGAGGGGGTCGCCGCTGGAACTGTCGCACTGCACCGCATTGACCAAGAGCACCTCGCATCTCCAAGAAGCGTGTCACCGTCAGAGCTGCTGCCGTTGCATCTTGGATGTTGCCGCTGTAGTTTTCGCATCGAGCGGAAGCTTCACGCATCATGGTTGAAGAGCGTTGCCGCTGGAGCTGTTGCCGTCGCATCATAAGGGTGTCGCCGCTGCAGTCCAAGCATCGAAGCGAGAGGTTCTCGCATCCCCGAGAAGCATGCCACATCTGGAAGATCTTCACGTCTTTATTTCTTTGCACCTGACTTTGCCGCATTTCCCATTGCTGCGACATTGCTTGTCGTGGAAGCGCAACTCAACTTAAGGTACATTGACGCAGAGTGTCACATCTAAGAACTGAACTGAACTAAGCTTAAATCTTCCATCTTAAAGTAATCATAGTGTGTATTTTTGTCGTTTATGGTCTTGAGGTAACTCTATATATAGTATTCTTATTTTTTTATAGAAAACCTGTGTGGTGTCCATTTGTTGTGTTGTCACTGGCTTATTGTATGTGGTCACAACTGCTTAACTTACAACGCCTCTGAAATAAGGCCTTGGCTGCTCACAGGGTCAGACTGAGTTGCATATGGCCATGTCTGAACTGGGGTGGCAGAGTGGGCTAAAGAACGGTGATGGATTAAACCCAGATCTTTTGACTGGGTGTGAGTGTTTGATTGGTTCAGATGCTCCGTCCATCACCACCCCCTTTTGTACCGCTTTGTTCGCCATAAGTTGGCAGGGTATGATCGGACGTGAGTCCCTTGCTCACTTTGCCACTGAATTGAAGCAAGTCTGGCTGAAGATGGCTGAAATACCAGAAACCGGTCCTCGGAAGCTTGTTTCCGGTCCAGGGATGGCATGGCTTGGCAGTTTAGGCTGGACTGTTCCCATGTGGCACAGGGTCAGACTGATTTGCACATGGCCATGTCTGAACTGGGGTGGCAGAGTGGGCTAAAGAACGGTGATGGATTAAACCCAGATCTGTTGACTGGGTGTGAGTGTTTTATCGATTCAGATGCTCCGTCCATCACCACCCCCTTTTATACCACTCAAAGTTAAACTCAGGCATCCTTTGTGCACCGCACATCAGATTCCTTCTGTAGTGCTGCGCTGCATTTGATAATGACTATGGGGCATATTAGCAAGAACCTCGTTAAAATTATCGCGGTTTTAGCAGCAGGAAACTGCCGCTAAAATGGCGATAATGAGCTTGCTAATATGCGTTATAGAATTCCAATAGAAGCCCAGGTTAGATGTCCTGCACATCTAACCTGGGTTTCTATTGGAATTCTATAACACATATTAGCAAGCCCATTATCGCCATTTTGGCGGCAGTTTCCTGCCCCTATATTTGTGCTCTAGCAACGATTCCATAGCGATTTCTGCTGAATTTCCCACATTCTGCCACAATCCCTGCTGCTGCTCTTATATGTTCCAATTATATACCCCAACGATCTACCCACTTATGTTCCTTGTAGTCACAACTAACGGACGGCCAAGTTGCATAGTTTTCTTTTATTAGTGGCGTGTGCAATTATCACGAAATCAATGCCTTATACACGTTTTGTACAAGGGGGCATATTTGCCGAACTTCTGCAAGACTTCATCATGTGATCTCCATTTTAATAATATGTTCGCAAGCATCGATCACCCTTGAATACCTTTCCTTGGCATTGTCACAATACATTGCAACTCCAATGTACTCTTCGGCATGGGAAGGCTAAGCTGTCCGAGTAAGGAAAAGAAGAAATGAGGCAAGCCCCAGGCAGCTCAATAATCGGAATCTGGGCAATATTACACATGCATAATAAACATTTCTAACGGATCAAATCATATCCGATGTGCAGTTAGAAGAAAGATACACCAGCCCACGTTTAGTGCTGAATGAAATGTATTTATTCATTTGTTATGTGTCATTTTGCACGAAGTCGATAGTCTCAATGCTAAACTGAAGATGTTTCTCATAAAAAAAAAAATACATTATCACTATAAATTACCCAATGCAGACGGAAATGTCGAGCATATTGACAGTGTCATGATCGCAATTGCTAACCCGTCCATGCACACATTCTGTGTCAGAGGGCCTCGGGGGGGGCAATGATCATTGGTATTCCAAGGAGGGAGGGAGCGTCTTCAGTCATCTCTGAAAGCTCGCTTCTATCCTAAACATCTCTAAAATACCAGCATTATTCGTACACTGATCGATTCAGACAGACGTGGCAAGGAGGGCTTCTGTGTCAGTGACCCTGAAATAAGCCTAGGTTTTTCATTTGCAAAGTATGAAATTTGAGGAATCCACAGAAAATGATAGTTGTCTACGATGAAAACTGGCTTTCTTTTGAGTCACAGATTGGGGCAGGTGAGATGGCTTCTAAGATTCAGTCATTTCTATTTTGGTTACTTTTCTACCACCAGGCGCAGGCAGGGTACACCCCTAAACGCAGTGCCCCCATTGTAAAACCCTTTTCTTTACAGGATCCATTGCTTAGTAGCCTGATTTTAACATGTAAAGTGCATACAGTCCAACTCAGAACAATGATAACAAGAAAGATGTGAGTAATGTGAAAACCTGCTTGAGGTATCCATCTACCATATAACAGGGGTCTCCAACCTTTTCTGTCAAAAGAGCTACTTATGTTCAATGAAACTCAAGAGCTATTAATATTAAAATTGTTGTAATAGTTACCACATCAGATATGATTACTATAGTGGTCACCATATGCAAGATTACTACCAGTGATCACCTCAGTTCATCAGGTACGATTGGCAACAGTAATGTATAGAAAGCTTTGTCAATATGGAATGCCTCTAGATGGGTAATACATAATAGTAATAGCTAAATGCCTCTGTCACCAAGGTAATAATGTTTTGCCAATGCTATGTGATTTATTACCCAAATATCCACCTTAAATATATTTTGGAAACTCACCCGTTTGCCTCGAAATATCAGCTTATGAGTTCTGAAAATAGGCACATTTTTGTCTCAACCGCATACTCTACATTTTGGTATACATCTATTAATTGAACTAATAGAAAGCTTCTAATTTAGTAGGCTGGGCTGCACACAGGTGAGCTACTTACAGATACCTAGAGAGCTGCAAGTAGCTTGCGAGTTACTCTTTGAAGAAGGCTGTCCTATAACCTTCTCTAAATGCTGATAACCAATCCCGGGCAGAGGGATTCTTCAATATCGTATCACAAATGTCTCAATATAGCATTTGGCTCTTGTAAGTTTAAAAAAAAAAACGAATTTATCATATTCTCGGATTTTCTGTTATTACGATATTCAACAGGTAATTATCAAAGGAGCAGTGTCATGATCAAATATGCATTAGTAGTATTCTTACTGGCAATGGTAATCAAGTACAGCGTGTTCAACAGAGACTAATGCTGTTGGTGTGACCAACAGGGCAGTCAGTGGCATAACAAAGGCCAGTGCAGCCCCCGCATTGCGGGGGTGGGACAAGCTCATGGGGGGCCCCTCAGCACACAACCTTGGCCTGAGGGCTCCCTAGTGAGTCAGGAGGGGGCCCTCCTTGTACTTTGCAGAGGGCCCCCCTCGAGTTTCATTACGCCACTGAGGTCAGTGAGCAAGACTGGACAACGTTGGTACTTTTGATTCAATCAACCAACCTATAATGTAAAAATACTGTGAGTATATTAGTGACCTCCTCCATAACTTGGGTATGTTGGAGTACAGAAGGAGAGTACTAGTAGATTCCTGTCCTCCCTATTTTCCTAAAAAGTATGAACTACAAGGTAGTGACATGTTGGATAGTTAGGCCTCAAATACACTGTTCTGATTTTTTTATACTGCGGAATGAAAACTCTGTAAGTCAGTGCCATGTGCCATGACACTGCTGCCATTAATTTATCATTTACACATAAAACGGGGTTAACTGAAATAGCGCAAAAAGTACATGAATAACAAAATGTGCATATGAATGCAAAAATTTGTAGTAGGTAATCATACTTCGACATTATAAGCAGATCAAAGAAATATTAATGTACTAACTTGAGTTAGCTTAACTGACGATGCCTGTTGGACATGGCCTTCTTAGGGGAACACCCCTGAAATGTTTTGCTCTTTTGCCCTTTTAGTCTCCACCTACACTCTCCTCATGACCCTAGAACTCGGGGCATGTTCCCATTGTACTGCAGTGGGAAGGTAGGAGCATCCTTCCTACACAGGCTAGGAGCGTGTCGTACCCAGGAGAACCCTATAAAAAGATAGTAGCAGCTGCCAGTGAAGAGTACCGGGGCGGGGAGGAATAGAAAATCAATCAAATTGGTGGGGGCAGGGGTGGAGGTAGGGTAGAAAATAAATAAATTGCCTTACCTGGCTGCTGGCTGCTGCCTTTCCTCTGTCCTCTTCTGTTCCTGCTGGAAGCAGGAATCACACACAGACTCCCCAAAGCCTATCACAATGCTGCTGTCACCATAACAGCAGCGTTGTGATTGGTCTGAGTACCTTGGTTCAGAGCTCAGATGAGGACTATGAGCCTGTGCATGTTCTCCACCCAGGCTGTACAATACAGCCAGTGGAGAACATGCAAAGTGCGCATAACTGTTTGGCTGGCCCAAGATGGCCGGCAAACTGTCATGCTCACTTAAGTGCACTAACCACTCTTCCCCTGTTGGCTGTGACGACAGACCCGCCCCGCCCCGTAAACCTCCCACAGTGTAAAAATAAAATGATAGCGTTGCGTTATCATTTTATTTTTCCTTTTTCCACATTGGGGGAGTGCTCCTCTGCCTTGGCGGAGGAGTCACCATTGTGAAAAGGTACACCATATACCCAGGGCAGGTACAGCATTGGCAAGTAGGGGGACGTGGGACTAATCATGCCCCGTGGGTCTCACGTGCCCAGTGTGTCTCCTACTCAGGTTGGCATCTCCACTAGTGTGCCAACCCAGAGGAGGCCTCCCCTACTGCTGGAGCGGCCCTAGGGTACGTCCCAAGGGGTGAAGCTAAGGGGAGGTGAGGAGGCGGTGGGAGCCCGAGCAGAACCACTGCCCAAACAGTGGAGTACGCCTAGGTGGGCTCCCCCAATCTTGGAGTTCAGTTCACATCCATGGGACACCTCCCGAGGTTGCAGAGGCCCCTTCGCAGCTGTAGGACCCTTAAATATATCCCACAATGTGACTGGGCCTATTAATGGGCCTAGAACACCACTGGTAAAACAGCAATAATAGTTGAAGAAAACACGTTAATCAATTAGCTCATACAAACGCATGCATACAAATGATGGAGAAGCACATGGGGAAGAAAAAAGGGAAATTACTGGAAACATGGGCCTAGACTCCTGGAGCCACTCAGACCTTGGCCACAAACAGACAATGCAGCACAATAACTACATTTGGCATAGATACAATGCCACCCACAAGCCTCTACAATGATAAAAATATCTCTAGCACACAAATAGTGAGAAAGTGAAAACAATTAATCCAAAACCTACAACAGATTAGGCCCAAAAAAGGTATAAGCATCACAGTATAAAGACAAATCTGGACAAATTTCCCAAGAACTGGAGAAACATAAAATGAGGACATATTATTAATCCTAGGCCACCACCATCCAAAAGTTCCCATTATCCCTTGACTCCACACAAGCCTGACTGCACCCTGCCTCACTTAAACTTCAGGCATCACCAACAAACAAGATGAAAAAAGAAACAAAAATAGTTTTGCCTGCCAGTACAACTATTTTGAAAAGAACTGCCCCGAGCATACTTAAATTAAAAAAAAAAAGTAAACATTTCTTAAAAAGTATAATGCGGTAGAGATTACAAAGGATGAGTGATGCCTTCCCTTCAAAATCCAAACCCAAAATGACCAAGGGCAGGACACAGCAAAGTGAGGAGTCTTCAGAAAAAGGAAGTTAACACTGTAAGTACAGTAGCCTCACTATCTATGGAACTTCGGGGCATATTATCAAGGGGGTTTATCTCCGCTTTTTGGGCTTTAAAAGCCAAGAAAGCGGAGATAAAATTATCTCCCTATTACCAAGCTGTCGCTAACACCAGTTAGCGACAGCTAATAGGAGATAGCGACCATCTTGGGCCCCGCTTTGCATGTCAGTGATATTTATCACTAATGACATGCAAAGTGGGCGTGCCAAGATGTTAGCGACTGGAAACAGTCGCTAACATCGCTATCTCCTATTACCAACTTTTGGAGATATTCGCGCTAAGCGCGAATATCTCCAAAAGCTAACACCTGCCCTGAGCAGTTCTTAGCCATGTTAACCAATGGGAGGTGGATAACATGGCTAAGAGCATTTGCTCGATAATGCATGAATATCGCTGACTTTTCAGCGATATTCATGCATAGCGGCCGATGTTTATCGCATTTGCGAAAAACCTTGCTAATAGCAAGGTTTATCTGCGATAAAAATCGCCGATGTGCGGCGATAATTTTTGTCTCTAAACAAGTTAGAGACAAAAATTATCTCTATTGGTTGGTAATATGCCCCTACGTTTGTGTAACCCAGATAAAACAAAACACAATACATTTCATTCTCAAAATATACCCAACAGTTCACTTTGTTAAAACAGTTAGAGCAAAACATTTTTTGAGTTATTTTTATTGGTGCCCATATTAAAGAAATTCTGCTCACACTAGGGTCGCTCTTGTTGCTGCTACTCACGGATTGTGTTGTATTTGTGCTCCTCAAAGAGGATTATTTCCTGAATAAACATCCTGTTAACATGAAGAAGTGTTTTGGCGCAATCTCCGGCATTAGGCATAATTTTCACAATGCGAAGTTCCTGAGATTATGCCAAAGTACACTGATGCAATGAAAATTACACCTGGGCCTATCATTTTCGCAGAGAAGGACTGATGAAGGCCAGATACCTTCAACACGCATGCCTTACACTAACCCTTTTGCGGGGGTTGAAGGCTTACTGAAAATTCAAGTCTAGTTCACCTTTTTGAGTTGTTTCTTGGATGTAAGCTCTGTGAATGTCCGGGAAAGTTAAATAATGCCTTTACATAGGTTTATCCCAATCATATCCCAATCCATGAAAGTTTGGTTCTTAGCCTTAAGAAACTCCACTATTCAACCACCCACTCAGTGAACAAGGTAGACTACTAAACTTTCCTTGACTGTGAGCTTTTCCCTTGTCAGTGCCAATAATTCCTTTTGAGGAGAATTAGGTGAACTGTCCAAGTATCACTAAATGCAGCTATGTCATCTAGATATGAGACACAATGCATCTTGGTCATGCACAACATGATTTTCTTACATTTTGAGTTCAAATGACATGCCTTTAAAAAGAAATTAACTGTCTGATATGGAGGATTTAGAGCTGATTTAGATCTTGGCGTCCTATGGGATTTATATCTTGGCGGACGGGATATCTGTCACCGTTGTGATGGAGTAACTCATCCGCCAAGATCTAAGATAGGCCTATAATCTTCACCTCAGAACCAGGGGATAAGGTAATCTACTAGAACCACCTGGCTAAGTCAAAGGTACTCAACAAAAAAGTAGCACTAAATTTATCAATGAGATTGTGTAATCTGGTAAGGGGTGCAACAGAAGTAGTGACAGAATTAGTGATCACATTTGGTCATCTGTAATCCGCTCAGAAATGGATGTCCATTGACACCTGTTGTGGCACAAGCGCCACTTGGTTTGCCCAGGGGCCGTGGGAGGGATGACTCCTAGAATCAGCAGTTTACTGGCTTCCTTAGTAAAGTGTTTCTGGATACTATTTAACATGATGTATCTCTTGCATTTTGTAGGCATGATGTCTCTTTTATAAATGATATGTCTTACCATGGCATCAGTATGTTTCTTTGAGTTGTTCTCTCTGACAGCTGGACTGAGACAAATGTACACTCCTCCGGTACTGGGATGTCAGGTGAGGATTTACCTAAACTTCCTCCGCAGACCCATCTTTATGTGCCTTTTTTAACATGCCAGTGGAAAAACTGCGTTCTTTCTCTTCCTTATTTTAGACAAAAAATGTGCATTGAAAGTTCCTCGATCTAGTGTATGCCTTTGGCCCGTTCATGTGGGACATCTTGTGTGGCACAAATATTAACTAAATAATTAACATCAATAATGCTCAAGATAGTATAGGGGCTAGCACATTTATACTCAAAAGCACACTGCTATATGGGCTTCAGGATGAGTACTGCCAGACCACCTTTTATAGCTGCTTACTGACTGTACCACTCGATGAGATCCAACTCAAGTCAATGTAACTTTATTTTGACAGCTAGTGCTTTAAAGCAAACAATAAAATAACACATCTCTATAATACAACTTAAAAATTAGTAAGACTCGAAACAGACGATAAATACTATTTTATTAAAAGAAACCATCTTCTACAAAAGCCTTGAGATCACAGCATAAATTAAAAGGGTGTACATGACGCTGGAGTATATTTTGCCCTCTCCGTCATACAACCATAGTTGATGTTTGAAAATGATGTTTTTTCAACAACAGTACTAACATCAATTAGATGAAACCAATGAAGGAACGCCAGAGACCCAAAAAATGTACTGGCATAAAATAATGTATCACACAGCATCCACAACATAATGTGTCCCACGGAGATTTAGTTGGCAAAAGAAGATCAATTACCAGCCTATCAACGCTAGGCAATGACAGCCCTTCTTCTTACTACCCACTTCCAGCCAAAAACTAGGCAACAGAGCAAGCATATAATGTTCGAGCGCCTGTTCTTAAAATGCTATGGGCAGTACAGCTACTTCATGTGCTCGGTTGGTTTTAGAGAGGCTAAATCCATTTCTAAGGGGGACCAACATAGCCCGGACAGACAAGCAAAACAAGAGCTATAGATTCTGCAGCAATATTACATACAGGACACAGAGCACACCTTCATTTATGGCCCATGTACTAGTAAAAGATTTCAACGGCAATGTGCCAGCTCTGAATTGGAAATAAGGTTTCCGTGTTAAAATCTAGATTGTGGTGTAAACATTATCGGCGCCATCTTGTCTCCTTTCGGATCCATGCGTGCGCGTAAGCAGCAGCCATTTTTGAATGCCATGATCCCTCTGCCTACTGCCGATAGCCAGCGCGTCTCACCCCCTCACACCCCGGCTTTGCAAGCACACACCCCCCCCTTCGACAGCCCCCGGTCTCTCCTGCTTGGCCCTAAACGCACCTCCAGCGCGACCCTGCCTCCGAGCCACATCCCGCGCTGAACCCCCCACACCCTTTCATCTCATTCATAAAACAGGCCCTTTGATAACCTCTTCCTCCTTGCCCGATTGTTCGGCCCGACCCCAGGCCATCACTTAGCCCAACAGATGCGGTTTATTGTAAGCATGGGTGGATTTTGCGAATTGGCAATCCGCGAACTTGCGTATTTACGGATTCGCAATCCGTAAAATCCGCGAACCCCCGCGAATTTGCGGATTTTTTTTTTTTTGTGTTTGCAAGGATTTCTGCCAGTTCGCGAGGATTCTGTACCAGTTCGCAATTGCGAACTTACTTGTCGGCTCGCAACGACCGCGACTATGTTGTTTCTACATCTGGTTCATCATCACAGGTTCACAGCACCCTCTGTTTCACCACTGCCACCCTCTGGTACACCCATGCCACCCTCAGGTACATCCCTGCCACCCTCTGGTTGGTTTATCACTGTAGATTATGGGGGTGAAAAAAAGCAAGCACACCTGCCCTGCTTCAACTGACATGAATTAATTTGGGGTTGATTAATGTGTCACTGAATTTAAACTTCCAGTCTGGCTGGCACCTGCTTCCTTATCTGTAATTTGCTGAACTCTGAAGGGGCCCCTCAGGAAGCACTACAGGGAATGGTTACTAATGATAAGATTGAACTTTTGCACCTGCTGAGTGCTTTCAGTATTGTCTGTAATTGCTTTCTGTTGCAGTGTAATTTTTTTAACAGGACCTTTGTTGTATACTTGTAGCTATTCTCTGAGCCTGCTGTGAGGGTCAGAGCAGGGTCATAGAATAGTTGCAAGTAGGCAAATGAACTCTGAAGCGGCCACTCAGGAAGCACTACAGGGAATGGTTACTAATGATAAGATTGAACTTTTGCACCTGCTGAGTGCTTTCAGTATTGCAAAAATCCAAATATCCAGCAGCATCCACAAAAGTAATCCTTCCAGGTCAAGATCCAAATCAAAGTGACCAGCACATGAAGAAAGCACTGGGAGGAGCCTGGTGGACAGGAACAGGAAGTTGGAAACTGTGGGGCACTTCCTTCCTCCCACCCCCACCCCCCAAAATGGACTCCTTGCAAAGAAAAAGTGCAGGCAAATGTCAACCTGAGGAGTTATTCTGATAAAAATCATAATTTTCAAGGTTTATGCTGCCTGCTGGTGGATTTCTTGTGCGAAATTGCAAATTTTGCAATCTCGCAATTGCGAGATTGTCGCTGCCCGCCGCATCTACGTGTTCGCAAGTATTTACTCCAGCGAAATTGTATAGTATTCTAGTTGGCAAGCAAAAAATCCGCTTCGCACTGATTTTACGAATTTTCGGCAAGTTCGCTAGAGTTCGCGGATTGCGAATTTACCGAAAATCCGCGAGCGGAACGGATTTTACGCCCATGCTTAGTTTATTGCCTCTACAGTAGGACCTCGCCTCACTTCAAAGGAGCGGGGATTAATCAATGCCCTCACACCCCTAGATCCGATCGATTACCCGCATTTCTGTTCCCAGCGGAATACCCAGCTGCGCGATAGCCATCATGCTGAGATTAGGGGTGGGGACTCCTACTGTAGATATGTGTGGGAGCAGACCTGAACCGGGGATTCCAAAGACGCCTGTCTCCGTACTTCAAAGCATTACTAAGAATATGTTGCATGTAATAAAGTAATAAATCAGTGTATAAGAGGCCAGGCCTCAGAGATGTTGGGAGAGCACCTCGAGAAGATACCCTGTTGTCTGATTTGACGTGTTCCGTCGGAAATAAACTCCTGTTTCCTGCCTTCCAATCTCCAGCGCCTGCCTCTTTATTTGGTAAATCGTGAGTTGGGTGAGAAGCGGCTAACGCCGGGCAAACCTAGAAAAGGGGTAAAACGACCTGATCTGCCTGAACCCTTTTTCATCATTTGGCGTCCCAAACGTGGGGCCCATCAGCGACACGTGGATCCAGTGGGTGAGGTCCCGACGACGGAGTGAACGACTGCAACGATCGGGAAGAGCTCCTGTCCGATAGACCCTCGTCTGGCAGCAGATCATCCGAACTTCACTGGTTCCGAGCAGACCTCTCTCGAGTGATCTACGGTCCTGACTGGGAACCATCAGGAGTGCCACAGCAATTACGGAGAATAGAGGACGATCGGGCGCTGGAAGCGGAAGACGAGAAACTGTCCATACGGTCCGGGTAAGGTCGTGTAACACGACAAACTAGGAAATATTTGATTATTTGATTGGAAAATACTAGTATTGCTCTCCGAATTGTTGGTTCTCTTGGAGATTCTCTGTCTGCAAACTGAGAGGGATAAAAGTATTCTCTCTTCCTTTGCAGGCAGTGAAGGGTAGGTAACGCAGGCTTTTGCCCCCGTTGTAATCCGTCGTGCCTATCTTTTCTCCCCCACTGATTGATTGTTTGCCCGAACATTGTTTGTTCGAGGATTGTTTTTCTCGAGAATTCCCTGTCTACAAACGGGGAAGGGTAAAAGTATTCTGTCCTCCTTTGCAGATAGTGAAGAATAGGTAACGCAGGCTTTTGCCCCCGTTGTAACCCGTCGTGCCTATTTCTTTCTCGCCACTGATTGTTTGATTGAACGGACATTAATTGTTCGATATTGGTTCTCTCTTTGGGTATTCCCTATTTGCGAATACTGAAGAATAGAAATATTCTGTCCAGTCTTCACAAAGTAGTGAAGGATAGGTAGTGCAGACTTTTGTCCCCGTTGTAACCCGTCATGCCTATCTTCTCCCCATTGGTCAGTAGTTGGTTCAGCCCGGACCGCTTATTAGAGGTGGATCATCCGGCTCCTCTGGAGGGCACCCCTAATAAGGATATGTTTTTAAAATATGGACTAGTCGCCGTAGCTTATAGTAAGTTATGGAATAAATATACAAAAAAGGATCAGGAAAGTCAGTGGCCACTGATAGAATCCTTCGATGACACAAAAATAAACGTGCTGGAAACAGCCCTTTGTAACAATAAAACCACGCCCACTATGCTTGATAGTTTCGGCATGTGGTGCAAAGAAGCAGAACAACGAAAGAAAAGAGAAGAAGCGAGAATAGGAAAAGAGTTACGAAAGGCAGCCCACCTGGCCGCTAAGAAACTAGAAGAAGATATAAAAGAAAGGGAGAAAGCCAGACAAAAACAGGAATCTGAATCGACAGGCCAGTGTCCTGTTAGGACCCCCTCTACGCTCTACCCTGAGCTGACCTCCAAGCCCCCCTTATGCCCCCTCCCAACCCCTAGTACAGCACTTGCCAGCTCAGAGTGCAAATGAGAATAACCTTGAAGCTAGTGCCCCAGCCCTCACGGCCTCCGCTCCGGCCGCATTAGAAATAACATCAGATGAACACAAGACTAGCAAGCAGCCACCGGGTAGACTGAATAGATTGAGCAAAGATGAGCGAGAGGGAATTGACAAGATAGCAAAGGCACTGGTAGAACGGAAGGAGAGCAAAGAATATACGATGGATATGCACAATTCGCATGCCGGTAGCCACAGACGGCATTTCATTTTACGGTTTAGTTACCACACCCTGAACGCATATGAGGATAGGCATCAGAATCGGGGTCCTACTAAACTGACAGCGTTATATAGAAAAGTCGATATTGGGGACGAGGCCGAGCGTGACGCGGCGGACCTCTTCATGCAAACGCTTGAGGTTTTCCTCCACCTCCGGAACAAAAACCGGAAGTTAAGATTACAGTTCCCGAAACGACTGGGTCCTCATCAGAAGTAGGCAACACTATGATGCCTATCAGAGAAGCCGCCCCTTACTGGGTTCCCCCACGAGGTCAGGGAACGAACGACGATATCAACCATGCAGATGCAAAGGGGAGGGTTGTGTACAACTGGGTTTATCAACCATGGGACCGGCAAGATATTTTAACTTTTAGGCAAACCCTACCCGATTTAAGAAAGAACCCGAGAGCATTTTATACCTAACTAGGTACAGCCTTAGGCTCAACCATAATGACTCTAGCGGACATTGACTTGTTTTTCTGGTTATGTCTGCCGGCTGATGTGTGGAAGCAAATCCGAAAAGCCGACCACACAGATCTGTTCGGACATACCTGGAATCAACTCAGTGAACTAGATAGGCAACGGGAGCCCGGAAAGAAACCTGTAAAAGACATACTGGAACTCCCAGACAAAATAGTTCAGAAGCTAAAGACATTGATCCCAGAGAAGAAGGTAGACTGGTCGGTAGTCACGGCTTGCCGTCAGAAACCCCAGGAAGACGTATCAGAATACTTCTCCCGATTTGAGACGGTGTTCTCCGACTACAGTGGCCAAGACATGACCACTGCAACCGGACAACACCTATTCGTGCAAAACTACGTGAAGGGTCTATCGCAAGAGGTCTCCCAAAAGTTACAGACGAGCGAGAGTAGTTGGGGGGCCTCCAAACCTGCAGCTATCCTTCAGATGGCTCAGTATTACGAACACCAAAAGAACGAGAAAAAGAGGGCGACTGAGAAAAAGAAAAAGGACTTGAAAGAGCGAGTGATGATTGCTCAATTACAGGGAGTGACGACAGGAAGGGAACGGTATAGAGGAAACTACCAACCAAATGCACCCCCTAGAGACCGCACACCCACACCCGGCGCTCCACGAACAGACCTCGATGAGAACCAGTGTGCGTTTTGCAAAGGATTTGGTCATTGGAAGTCTCAATGCCCGGTCCTCCTGGAAATGCTTAAAAATAAAGAGACAAGAGACATGGCAAATGGCCCCAAAACTAGAGGGCAGGGACGAGGGCACACCCACGACACCAACAATGACAGACCTGGCAGACCGAACACATTTGACCGCCCCCGACAGAACCAGTGCCAACAGTCTGACTGCGACAACACTCACGACTTTGCATAGGACTGCCAAGGGCAAGGAAGGGATCCAGTCGAGCTCTATGTTGACCAGCAAGGTCCTTACGTCACCGCTAAGGTCCTAGGTACGAAGTCTCCATTTCTGGTAGACACTGGCGCGACACGTAGTGTGTTATCTAAACGACTGATTCCAAGGGCACCCTTGTCTGGCTCACACATAACATCAATAGGCTTTGATGGAACGCCCTCCACTAACCCTTTATCCGCACCGGTTTCCTTCGACTTGGACAGTAACCCCACTGACACGACATTTCTGCTTTCCTCCAACACCCCCGATGCCATTATGGGACTTGATTTACTAAAGCATTTCCGAGCTACTATCAGGTGTTCACAGGATGGGGTTCGGGTCATCCAGTACGATAACCCGACCCTGCTCAGACATCATCATGCACTACACATGTCTTCCATCTCAGACACTGACGCATCCTTACTTGACTCTCTACCTCTGTATCTGTGGGCTAAAACGGACGCTGATGTAGGACGAATGATGATCGACCCCGTGCGCATAACTGTCCGCCAAGATGCGATACTCCCAAAACTCCCACAATATCGGATATCGCCCGAAGGTGAGAAGGCATTGGTAATGATTATTCAGTCCCTGGTAGAGGCAGGAGTGGTAGAGGAAGTAGTCAGCAATATTTGCAACAGCCCCATCCTACCTATTGTGAAGAAGCAGGGCGAGGGAGATGAGAAAGCGTACCGCTTCATCATCGACCTTCGAGAGGTCAACAAGGTAGTTGTACCCCAGTACCCTGTAGTCTCAGATATCGCCACCATTCTGACCCTGATTCCTTCCACAGCCACCTCCTTCACTGTAATTGACCTCAAAAACGCTTTCTTCTCCATCCCCATCCACCCGGACAGCCGCTACCTTTTCGGCTTCACGTTAAAATCCCGCTCATATAGATTTTGTAGAGCTCCCCAAGGCTACACAGAAAGTCCCAGCATCTATAGCCAGGCCCTCAAGAGACAGCTGGACGCCGTTCAGCTACCGGAGGGAGTGGTGTTGATACAGTACGTCGATGACATCCTTTTGGCGGCCGACACCACTCCACTTGCAGTCACAGCCACCCTCCAACTCCTGCACTTCCTCGCGGAAAATGGCCACAAGGTCTCCAAAAAGAAGTTGCAATTCTGCCAACCCCAGGTCACCTACCTAGGCCACCTCTTGTCCAAAGACGGGAGAAAGCTTACACCCGATCGGATTCAGTCCATTCTGGAAACCCCCGTCCCAAAGACCCAGAAACAAGTCCGCTCCCTGGTAGACCTCACCTCCTTCTGCCGGCAGTGGTTGCCAAATTTCAGCCTCATTGTAAAGCCGCTACTTTCCCTACTAGCCAAAGATGTCCCCTTCCCACTCCCTTGGACCCCCGAATGCCAATCGTCCTTCAAGGAACTTCGAGACGCCCTTTGTTCTGCACCGGTCCTAGGAACCCCCGATTACACAAAGCCCTTCTCTCTCTACACTCACAAAAGGGAGGGGTGCGCTTTGTCTGTCCTGACTCAAACCATTGGCCCCAAGCAACGACCATGTGCCTATTTCTCTGCCACCCTTGACCCCGTAGCGAGAGCCTTGCCTGCCTGCCTTCGAGCCGTAGCGGCCGCTGCTGTCTCTATCCGACAAAGTGAGGGGATCGTACTCTCGAATTCCCTCACGGTATTAGTGCCCCATGCTGTTGACACCCTCTTGAACCAGACTAAGATGCAACACCTGACCAGCGCACGACTGACCGGGTACGAACTAACCCTGCTTGCATCCCACATCACGCTGAGAAGATGCACCACACTGAACCCAGCCACCTTGTTGCCCCTGCCCGAAAATGACCCGAACGTCCCCCCTATACATGACTGTGTGACCCTCACAGACGAACAGACTAGGAGTAGAGTTGACCTCCGAGACACCGCCTTCACGGACCCTGACGGAGAGCTATGGGTAGACGGTTCTTGCATAAAACTCCCCGACGGCACCACCTCAGCTGCCTATGCAGTTACCACAGCCCAAACCGTAGTTGAAACTGCCCGCATCGCGCAGCGATCCGCACAGGCGGCAGAGCTGATTGCCCTCACACGAGCATGTATTATAGCGACAGGGACTACTGCAAACATTTACACGGACAGCCAGTACGCCTTCGGAGTGGTTCACCATTTTGGACTCTTATGGAGGGAGAGGGGATTCCTGACGTCCCACGGCACGCCAGCCTCCACGGAGATTTAGTCTCCGCCCTGATTGAAGCAGTTCTCCTTCCCAAACGATTAGCGGTAATCAAATGTCAGGCACACAAGAAGGTGACAGACTTAGTCGGACAGGGAAACGCGCTGGCCGACATCACTGCCCGAACCACAGCTGATAATAGGACAACGACACGTATGTATGTGACCAGGTCACAAGCAGAAAAATGGACTGACGTTAGGGAAACGATTAGGGACATCCAGATGGCCAGCTCACCACACGAATTGACTGAATGGGCATGGGTGGGATTGAAAGACGAGGAAGGCTGCTGGCGGACAAAGGACACCAACAAATGGTTGCTACCCAATTCATACTTGATCCCCATACTGACTATGGCACACTCCCCCGCACACATAGGATCTGCCCCCATGATCGAACTCATCTCCAGGGTTTGGCACAACGACAAGATTCCCGACTTAGCCAGATGCCTGGTACAGCAATGCCTTATCTGTTTGCAACACAACCCTGGGAAAGGAACTGTGGTACCCCGGGGAGGGTTTGGGGTCCCCGACCATCCTTTTGAGGTCCTCCAGATGGACTACATCCAACTGGAAAGATGCCAAAGCCTGAAGTATGTATGAGTCATTGTGTGTGCTTTCAGCAAATGGGTAGAAGCCTATCCAACCCGTGATAACACTGCCATGACCACTGCCAAGGTACTGCTGAAAGAGTTTTTCCCTCGCTACGGTCTTTGTCGAATTCTATGGAGCGACAACGGCCCCCACTTCATAGCTGAAGTTATCCAACTAATCTTGAAAGGGTTGGGTGTAAAACAGGTTTCATGCAGTTTTTCACCCCCAATCTGCTGGCTTAGTTGAGCGACACAACGCCACACTGAAACTAAAACTGTCAAAGATAGTGGCCACCACAGGACTTAAATGGCCAGATGCCCTCCCACTGGCGTTGCTATCGATGCGCTCCACTCCCACTAAGCACCATTTGACCCCCTACGAGGTTGTATTTGGGCGACCGATGAACCTCTGGACTGCCCCTAAACCGACCTCCATTCACGACGTCCCGGACGTCCTACTGTCTGATTACTTGTGCAAATTGACTAAAACATTGTCTATCATTCATCAGCAGGTGCAGCAGGCCATCCCCGATGCTTCCAGGGGTCCGGGTCACGATATCCAACCGGGAGATTATGTGCTGATCCGGAATTTCCAACGGACAAAGAGTCTGGAACCCCGGTGGACGGGCCCCTGGCAAGTACTGATTACCACCCGAACGGCTCTTCGAGTGGAGGGGAAGGGACACTGGCTGCACGCACACCACTGTAAGAAGGTCTCCTCGACCCTGACCACAACAGAAAGCGTCAGCACCCAAGAAGAACTGCTGAACAAAGACCGGCCATCATTGAACTGTTATCCTGATATCGAGGCACTCGAACTTGCAAAATTCTCTGATCCATCTGTACCATCCAGGGAAGGGTATTTCCTGCGTCGAAAGGAGGGAGCTTCGGCTAAGTAGACCACAGACTAAGTTGAATCTCAGAACGGTAGCCTAAACACAACCAAGGGTTACCAGAAGAGAGGCTAAACGAAGTCAGCGGTTCTGCCCACTACCGAGCACCTTGAAGATGATAGAAGCGCCAGATAAGAAAACGACGGAATCAACAGGAAATACCCGTTATCGAAATCCAAAGACTGACAGTATACACAAATCGAAGACAATTGTTCTTTTCATTGTCCTCCTCTTTTGCCTCCTCCTCATGACTTCCTTCTGGATCATGGAAGAGAGCGCACCCGCTCACCAGATATTGCTGACCACTGCACAGCCAACTACTACGAAGGAACATCACCTGATCTCCCTTTCGCCTCAGCTCCGAGAAAGGCGTAAGGAGTTCTGGAACAATTCCTTCGTGCAACTGTTGCACCAACACAACCTTGCCGCCAACGCCACAAACTGCTGGATCTGCGGGTTGCTCCCGCATGCCACCCGACACTCCATCCCTTTCATCCCTTCCCCTTTCTCAGTTCACGGTTCTTGCCTTGCCTGGTTGACCCTCTTGCAAGAGAGCTACAGGGACAACGCCACCTCTGGTCAAACAGTGTCGCACTTCTACCACGGGTTCTGGCTGAACAAAACCGGAAGGACCTCTGCTCCCTTTTGTCCTTTGACCTCTGGCTCCTCCTTCCAGATGGACATCCCTGCCAAGGAGCGAGTCGAAATGCAGGTGTTCCATAATCCAGCCAGACCCACCTTCTCCTACTTACGGAAACGAACTGCTGCCACTCTGAAGGTGGCTCTGTCTGTTATCAATGTCACGGGCCTCGTGTGCCTCGAAGGCTTGGGAACACAGCCGGTGGGTCACAGTTCCTGTCACATCACCAGAACATTGGACGCCATCGATCCCCCCTCCTTTGTTGCTTCTCCGAATATGTACTTTGTTTGCGGCACCAAAGCTTACACTTGGCTTCCAAAAAGTTGGGGGGGGTACCTGCTACGTCGCCTTCGTTCTCCCTCCAACGTACGTGGCCCCAGCAAACCACCACAGACAGAAGCGCGCAAAAGACATTGAACAAGCCGACTCCACTGGAGCACAGTTCCTGGATGCAGTGAAGGGACTGGTTCCTCTGTGGGGCCCAATGGCAAACAGCCGCGCCATCCACCACCTGACCCAGGCAGTAGAAACAACCATGAACATCACGGCTGGCATCCTCACTAACAATACAGCCGAACTTCAGGCAGTCCGCCTGGTGGCTCTTCAGAACCGTCTTGTTCTAGATGTGGTTCTAGCTGACCGTGGGGGAGCATGCCGCATCATTGGGTCCAGCTGTTGCACCTACGTGCCAGATAACTCGCCCTCAGTCTACAAAGCAATCGAACACCTCCACAGACTTTCCTCAGAGGTTCACCAGGAACAGGAAGGATGGTCGCTTGGAAGCTGGTTTTGGGGCACTTTGAAGGACTGGGGATGGAGGTTATTCACATTTATATTGATACCGGTCGTGATACTGTGTGGGTGTTGCCTAGGTATTCAATGTTTGCCACCTCTGTGTTCGCTCATTGCTAACTACATGTGCCCTAAGACTTCGGACTTCAAAACTGAACACATGAAAGCATTGTATGACCTCGAAATAAGAAATATAATGGGGATTGACGTAAATTGACAAGCTGGCTAGATATGTTGAAAAGGGAGGACTGTTAAAATCTAGATTGTGGCGTAAACATTATCGGCGCCATCTTGTCTCCTTTCGGATCCATGCGTGCGCGTAAGCAGCAGCCATTTTTGAATGCCATGATCCCTCTGCCTACTGCCGATAGCCAGCGCGTCTCACCCCCTCACACCCCGGCTTCGCAAGCACACACCCTCCTCCTTCGACAGCCCCCGGTCTCTCCTGCTTGGCCCTAAACGCACCTCCAGCGCGACCCTGCCTCCGAGCCACATCCCGCGCTGAACCCCCCACACCCTTTCATCTCATTCATAAAACAGGCCCTTTGATAACCTCTTCCTCCTTGCCCGATTGTTCGGCCCGACCCCAGGCCATCACTTAGCCCAACAGATGCGGTTTATTGCCTCTACAGTAGGACCTCGCCTCACTTCAAAGGAGCGGGGATTAATCAATGCCCTCACACCCCTAGATCCGATCGATTACCCGCATTTCTGTTCCCAGCGGAATACCCAGCTGCGCGATAGCCATCATGCTGAGATTAGGGGTGGGGACTCCTACTGTAGATATGTGTGGGAGCGGACCTGAACCGGGGATTCCAAAGACGCCTGTCTCCGTACTTCAAAGCATTACTAAGAATGTGTTGCATGTAATAAAGTAATAAACCAGTGTATAAGAGGCCAGGCCTCAGAGATGTTGGGAGAGCACCTCGAGAAGATACCCTGTTGTCTGATTTGACGTGTTCCGTTCCGTCGGAAATAAACTCCTGTTTCCTGCCTTCCAATCTCCAGCGCCTGCCTCTTTATTTGGTAAATCGTGAGTTGGGTGAGAAGCGGCTAACGCCGGGCAAACCTAGAAAAGGGGTAAAACGACCTGATCTGCCTGAACCCTTTTTCATCATCCGATCCAATGGAACAATGTTAGTATCCCAATATTGTTTCAGGAAACTACGACATTTAAAATCAATGAACACCCCCGACAGTGTTGAACTCATATTGCTATGACATCACTGTGCATAATCCAGGACCAATAGTGCTTTTTCAGCAGCTCACTTGAGGGAATTGGGTGACAAGATGGACTCTCCCAAAGCTCCGTCATTCCCATGATTAGCAACAACTTGTTAATTTGTAGGAGCCAGACGATTTTTTCGGATCTATCAGCATCCATGACATCTGTTAGAAGCGGCTGTCTATAGTTGGCAGAGGTATACACTTCTGAGAAATAGGGACACACCTTTTCTAGTCAGGGCAAGGGGATAACACACTTAGATAACCCCTGCTCACCCCCTTGGTAGCTTGGCAAAGCAGACAGGCTTATGCGTTAAGCATTTATGACCACATACAGTAATAAAGTGAATACACTACAAATGGACACGACACAGTAGTATTATAAAAATAAGGATGTTTATATAAGGCTTAGCACAAGACCAAATAACGACAAAAATATACCACAATCTTAATAAATACTCTTGGAAGGAAAAATAATAGTTCAAGCGTAGTTTCTTCTTAGCACAAAGTCTTTAGTAACAAAAGCAACTCTTCTTCTTTAAAACACAGTTCTTGGCAACAATGTAACCCACACGGGAGTCACACGACGTTGAGGCAAAGTTAATCCAAAGGTTCGGCGTCGACCGCGAGGAGCGCTACGTTGAGCCCGGAGTCGCACCGACCCCCCACAACACAGTACCTTGGAAAAGTGAAGCACTCGATGATCAGCAGCGTCGAGATGTCTGGCATCGCGTCTTCGGCGTCGATCGGGCCTCGGAGTCGGGGCGATCTGCAGCGGCATCGACAGATGTCAGGCAGGAGCAGCGCTCACGAGGTGAAGCAGGATACGGCGTTGTCGTCGATGTCGATGTTGCAAGAGTGAGCAGCGCTCACGGCGTCGAGAGGGCTCGCCGTCGATGCGATCAGCGGCGGCGTCGACACAGGGTCACTTGGAGCTGGAGCTGAACTCGCTACTCACTGGCGTCGCTACTGGCGTCGATCGGGCCCGGCGGCCGGCGTCAGAGGTGCGGGACACGGGAGCTGCACTCACGATGTAGGGCTGGATCCGGCGTCGTCCGTCGGCGTCGGGATTGCTGGATTCTTCAGAGGTGCTGGATTTTCAGGTTCCAGCAACAAGCACTTTTAGCAAATAAATGAAGTCCTTTGGCCCTGTGACTTCAACAGGAGGCTGGCACTCTTCCAGCCCTTGGAGATTTTCCTTTGCAAAGCTTGAGAGTACACACTCAGTTCCTCTCTCCTGGTTCCTTGGCAAAAATAAAGAAGCAACTGCAGGATTCCCCCAACAAACAGCACACTGGCAGAAGGGGTAGGCAAGTCCTTGGATCAGCAGGCTTCTTGTCCTTGGTTCAGGTTTCCTTTTCAGAAGTGATCTAAATTCTTGGTTCAGGGGTCCTTCTCTTATACCCCTTTTTGGCTTTGATCCCTTTGTCCATGCAGGGGAATTTCCCCCCATCCTGGGTTTGTTGTGGGCGTTGCCAGGCCGAGGCACCTGGCCTATTCACTGTGCAGGCAGAGTCTTCAGCCGCCCAGCAGGGGTGGAGCCAGCATTGTCACTGGCAGGGGCAGGGCCATCAGTCGCCCGGTAGGAGGTGGGGCCAGGATCGTCCCTGGCAGGCACAGAGCCATCAGTCGCCTGGCAGGAGGTGGAACCAGCATTGTGTCAGGCAGGGCAGGCTATCAAGAGCTACTCTTCCCCTACTCTCAATGCAAATGCCCCACTCACCCCACACTGACTCATTCAGACCTCTGGAGCCACCCAGCTCCTGTCACACGCACACCAAACCAGCAGAGACCAGTAGACAGGTAGACAAGAAAATAGCCACTTTCTAAAAGTGCTATTTTCAAACACAGAGTCTAAAAACCATCCACCCAAATGGATGCGTTATTAAACCCTGAGTTCAGGGATACCAAACTCGACATTGCACCATGCTCCCCGAGCCCGCTAGGATTATACCATTAATAATCCTGGCAGCCCATTCTAACTGATGGAGAGCAGGTTACCTTACAATAGTGAAAAACGAATATGGCTGTAATTCACTATTAGGACATGCCAACCTTGTCAGGCTTGTCCTACCTTATGCTTACAATGCACCCTGCCCTTGGGCCTACCATAGAGGTGACTAACATGAAGTTAAGGGAAGGTTTTAGGGACTGGCAAGTAGGTGTACTTGCGCACGTAGGTCTAGCAATGGCAGACCTTTAGACATACTTTTACTAGGCCGCTCTTGTGGGTGGCACAACACGTGCTGCAAGCCCACTAGCAGCATTTGTATTTACAAGCCCTGGCACTCCTGGTGCGCTCTACTAGGGACTGACAGTAAATCAAATAAGCCAAACATGGAATCCAATCAATACATCAATTTCACATGGGGAGCACTTGCACTGTGGCACTGATCAGCAGTGGCACAGTGCCCAAAGCAATATACCAGCAAAAACATCGTAAACAGAGGAGGCAAACAGAAAAAATGGAGGAGAGACTCATGCCAATGATGCCAGGTCTAACAACATCCTTCGGAGCAGTAGCGTACTGAATAGACTCTGCTGTAGACCAGAGCATCTTCTACTTTAATAAAGGACGCAGTCTGGCCTTACTAGTTGATACCTTCCTATCCATATCAAGCAATGATGGAAGGTGAATCGGACTCTTCAAGAAATGGGACTCTGATCTCGGGTCTTATAGCTGCTTGGTGGCTGTACCACTCACTGAGTTTCATCCTGACTCAGACTGTGCTCTGCTTCTAGTGCATGAGCTAGGTCTTTTCTTTTCACAGTGTTAGCAAATTGTCAACCACATCGCCTGGTGGTAGACAATTGGGTAGCCATCCTAACTGTATTTGACAAGGGTGACAGTGCCCCTCAAACAGTGGCCAAAGAGCAACTTGAATGTATCTGTGAAAGTGGATTATAGATTGGGGTGGATGGTAGTCCACCGCAAGAAATAATGTCACTGTTCTGCCCAGTAAAGGTTCAGTAGATTAAGCCTGAGCTCAGCCTTTGTTGGTTATGGCACAGAACAGGCAGGCTTCACATAAGAAAACAGTTAAAAAGTCAAAAAAGCAACACAATAAAAAAATCACGCTCCAATTTATAGAAGTTGGAAAATATTTTAATGAACGAAATGACACCAACATTCCAATATGGGATACTGAAGGTATGAGTGTTTAAAGTTTTAAATCAAAATAGTACCAAAAAGCGCGAGGTCCCAAATGAAGGCAACTGGTTGCACTAGCATGGGGCAAAGTCAAAACTTAAGGCCAACTGTGGTCAATCGCCGGTCAGCTACAGGAACTGGCCTCATTCAGGACAAAAACTTAGCTTCTTTTCTTAGAAACAGTTCTGGAATTTGATGGGTTATCGAAAGCAGTGTGTGGAAGCCAAATCAAGGCTTGACTTGTAGGATGGGTTCGATGGATTGCATGATGATATGGTTCCAATGCACTTGTTGATGAAGGTGGGAGAAATTTGGGTTTACGAGCTCAGGAGATCTTCGGAATCATGAAAGTTGTAGTATGGAGCTGAGGTAGCCTTGACAGATATCAACATCGAATAGGAGAATTAGCAGAAGCTACAGTGAAATCAGACCCACTGGCAATACATCCTCGGTGGATTGACTGGCAGGTTGGTGCCAGCCCCACAGCAGTTCTCCAAGCAAACCTTTGCCAAAAAACTTTAAGTGCCTGCTTTTAGGGTTAGGCAGGAGGAGTACACTCTGGCACCAGCCACGGGTTCCAGGGCCTCAGAAAGAGGTTTGGGGGCTCAGGACTTACTCCACCAGAAGCCACCTGAGGGGTGCAGCGCAGGTCTACTTGAAGCTTGTCAGCTGGGCACTCCAGACACCTGATTCTGGATGTCAACTTCTCTTAGTCTTGGACTTATGAGGAGAGCCCTTAGTGCTGGACTTGCACCCACTTGTGCAAGTCCAGCACTAAGGGCTCTCCTCATAAGTCTCAACTGCAGATGTAGTCCTTCTGTATGCCATAGATCCAGTAGTGTTCTGAAGAAGGTACTCAGGGTTGCCAAATTGGTGCTTGGAACTAGCTTGCAGTTGGGGGTAACTCCTGGCCCCTCCCTAACCAACAAGTAAGAAGTTCCCAGGGGCACACTGTCCCATTTTAAAAGCAATTCCGGTTTGCCTGGCAGCAAACAATCCCACAGAGCTACTGTGCCCACCCTAGATGCGTGGCCAAGGAAATGACCATCACCTCCTCTGTGGCCACTAAAAATTGATTCTGGGGACAGCTGTTCTCTCACTGGGATTGCTGCTTGACTGGCTAACAGGACAAAAGAGGAATCAGGCCCAGGTGTTAGACGAACACCTGCCCACACCCACGCCCGCACCCTGTGCATCAGCTCTGGGAGCACACAGATCATCAAGGAACTATTCATCTCTTGTGTTACAGTTGGAAGGTCACATAAATGGACTTCTAGAGGCTTTAGGGAGGCAAAAGTCATTTTTTAAGAGTGCCTTTAGTAAAATATTTAGTACAGTCTGGTTTTACCAATAAATTGGGTATTTAATATATCTTTTTTTTTAAAGTTCAAGAGCAAACTTTTTTGCTGGTTCCTAGGTGAAGATTACTTTATTCCATTGTAATATTAACTACTAATGCCTTCCTATAGAACAGCTGGCCATGCTACAGTGAAAATAGCTTTTGGGGCCTTGTCACTATAAGAGTGTTACACATGAAACTTTTACATGTCCTGCGTTTAAATATTCTGCACGCTGCCTTCTTGGTTATCATGGCTCCCTTCAGGGTGATTTATTGATATTTAAAAGGACGGTTTAGCCATATCCAAAGGCGTTATTTTCATAGTTTTAATTTGCAGCCTAAACCTGCATAACCAGGTTACTGGTGGCAGCCCACAGTCATGCTTTGCATTATCTCTTTAGTTGTGGCACAATATGTGCTGCAATCCACTAGTGGCATTTACCTTACAGGCCCAGGGTACTCTTTGTACCATTTACTAGGGATCTATAGGTAAGTTAAATATGTAAGTTAGGAGTATAACCAATTTCAACACGTTTTAGGGGTCAGATAACATGCATTGGGGCTTGATTAGCAAGATCCCAGTGCACAGAGTCGAAAGACCAGCAACATCAGTCCAAATTAATGGGGACGGCATGCAAAAAGTTGCATTTTCATGTTGAGAAACAAAAATCAACACACTTCTGTGGCACCTCCGTGCATGCAGAGCACTGACATGAAAGGGCGTGCTCTTCTTCCTCCCCTATATGGCTTCTAGAGTCCCCATGTTACTTGTGAACATTTTGTTAAAATGCTAAAGCCATATGTTGGTCTGAGAATTGTAGGAGTTAAGGAAACTGCAGTTCACCCTACACTCTTTTCATATGGCCTCGAAACTCATGCTCAGACTCATGAAGTTGGTTCCCCAATCCTAGAGAACTTTGTTTATTTATTTATTTATAAAGTTTTATATAGCGCGAACATGATCCCGAAGGATATTAGAGCGCTTCACAATTAAGGATGGTCAGGTAGGCATCCAATACAAATCAAAGGAAATAGTTACAGAGGTTACCACAAAGCACTACAATAGTTGAAGAAACAACTTTTTGGAAAAGTCTTGGTAAATTTCTCCAACAGGTCATGGATACAACAGTGTGGGTCACACGTTTGATGGGTACGGCTGAAGGGCTTCTGGTATGGTTGTCAGACCCAGTTCGGAAGGCCACATGGCAGAGAATTAATAGTGGGACCGAAGTTTGGTGGTTGAGGTCACTCATTGTCAGCTGGTGTCCTTGAACCTATCCTACCTTAGCTCTGCAACCTGTTCCAGGTTTTAAGTTAGAGATCTCATTGTATATCTTACTTCCATGTCAAAAGACCTTGATGTGCCCAATCCCCAGTAACTTCTCAGTAAATTCTCCATCAGACTTTCAGACAGAACACAGTGGGACAATCTTGATACCACACATAAACTCTGTTTCTAGTAGGGCTTCCCTTCTGGAACATTACTAAAACGCATAGATGTCTTTTGTCTGTTTCAGCTGCATGTTGTGATTATGGGGTTTCCTCACAGATAACCCAAGGTGAGTTTAATGTTTTTGCGTGATCTACAGAAAGCTCTGCATTGACAGGTCGTGACTGCGGTGTGTTCTGACTTTAGTGAGTCGAAATTCCAAGTGTAGTCCATTGGAGTGTTCCAGGACAGCTTTGGGTGTGTGTGGCAACCCATACTCTACCAGCACCAATGCAACGAAGTCATTACACGAGAAGCAATCCACGGTGAGATAATTTTGTCTTTATTATCTTCATTTTACTCATACTGGTGTTTGCTTGAAGCTTCAGTTTCACTTTTCAGTGAAAACATTTTACATAGGGATGACATTTTGCTCAGTTATACAATGTTATTTAATGCCAACTACACATTCATGCAATACAACACAACATTTCTTTCTGATTTAGTTGATAAAAGCTGAGGTTGTAAATATCAGCGTTATTTATAAGTAATACGTCCTTTTTTTGTTTTCAACTGGAGGTGGAGGTTCCGGGAGAGGTGTTTGCAATCAAACAGAGAAGTAACTAACATTTGAACAAACCTTGACTCGCTTGTTGATTGTTTGATATCTGATGGCTTAATGTAGGAAGATACGAGAACGAGGCCCAAAGGGTCACAATGTGTTTGAACTGAGGTGAAAAGTGCACAGTGCATGGGTGCCCAGCAACCTTAGGGTCTAATAAAACCTAAGTGCCCCGCTGTCTCATGCACTATGGGCCATGGAACTGCAAGACACCTGCTTCAGCAAGGAGTTGCTGGGTAGCTTTCGTCACCTGCCAAGAATGATACCAACCAATCGCCTCGAAATATCTGCGCCATGATGTGGAGGGCCGCGGTTCAGCCAGGAGATTAGAGAGCTTTAAACAGAGTTTATGGAAGCAACTGCGCAGGATCTGTGGGCTGTCTGTTTGTGACATCTCTGCTATACAATATTGTGCCCCGTAAGCGCCAGGCATGTTAAGTCAATAACTTGTCTCGTGTTATTGGAAGTGGGAGCTCATCACGGTAACGTGTCAATAAGGTGTCAATTCCCAGAAATGTCTATCTGAGTGTCAGAACATTAGACTAGAAATACACAGCTGTAAACTGCTGCTCTTATGTATACAGTGCCCGGCACAGCTTGGGGTTGGTTTAAGGGCCATCACCAGTAATGCACACTGGCTCGCTTTCACCATTACATTTCTGCTTATTTTCAGAATGGCTAATGTAAAATGGACACCACCGCAGAGAGATAAGGTCGAGTATTACGGGAAAATATCAATACACGAGTGATGAGGCTGTCCTGCCGGAGAAAAGCATCCAAATTTAGCTGCTGCGGGGAGTTAAAAATACGGCAAGCTGAAGATTAAGGAGGCCTGCACACAATCTCGTTTGATGTGTCATGGAGACGTGTTTACCACTCTGCAAAACTAGCGGTAACTCTGGTCCCAGGATGTGGTCCTGCCAGTGCTGGGATAAAAACAGCAACATTATAAACAAGAGATATCTGAGGCTGTCTTTTCGCAATACTGTACAGATATGTTCTTTGGAAGAACAATTTACGTATTTTTTCATTTCATCTTTAGACATCTGTATAAAATGAACAAATGCACTGGTTAAATGCCACCTCGCCTATACTGTATCACCGAACTACGCTGTTTACTCAAGAGCAACTTTGAATAGGCGATAAATTCATGGAGAGATCGTATATTCCTGCATACCGATTGGTAATACGACATAAATTGGATATATTTTTTAAATACTGCAATTTACATGCTTTATATTGCTGGTCAACTGAGAAGAATTTATGATAAATTAGCCCTGAGGAAGTCTTTGGCTCACGCCTAACAAGACGAAACATGTGTTGGTGGCTAGATCTTTGCATTGAAGAAGTGTTGAGAAATAAAAAAGAAGACTGAGAAGATCATCTTGTGTCTGAGGACTCTGGTTTTGAATGATTAGCTCAGGATATACTGTTTGTTTTATTTATATTAGTATGGTTCTCTATACCATTTGGTGAAAAAACCTACTTGTTCCCCAGAGTAATGTAGCTTTTTAATAGATGCATGGTTAGGTCTCAGCGCCAGGATACCCTTTGGGTGACAGCTGCGCTCAATAAGCAATAAATACATACAAATACAAAGGTGGATGGCCATCACCTTATCCTTTCATTTTGACTATTTCACAACTGTGCGCAAGTGTCACTCAGCCATTCTCCTCTGGTATAATATTATAAACAAGAGATTACTGAAGCTGTATTTTCGCAATACTGTACAGATATGTTCTTTGGAAGAACATTTTACGTATTTTTTCATTTCATCTTTAGACATCTGTATAAAATGAACAAATGCACTACAGATTTACATATCCTTGCATAGGACTTCCATGATATGTCGCTTACGTAAGTGAGTAATATTTCATTTTCATGACACATGAAATAACTGTTGTGTATTAAAGTGCTGAATGCGTTGAAAATAGTAGACTAGAAAGGCACTGGGAAAAAGGTTTACTTATGTTTGCAGGGTGAAAAGGTGGGAGGAGGAGGGAAAGGGGCATGGTGATTATGAAGGAAAAATGGGGGAGACGGGGCAGGCAAAAGGTGATCAGGAGAAGAAGTCTATGGACACTGGGCTGGTGAGGTAACGGGTTTTTAGGAACCCGTTTGGTGCCAGGGGATAACACCCGAAGACCTCTGAGTTCTCCCTGTTCCGGACCACAGAAACACGGAGTCTTCTAGTCGAGTCAGAGATCGAGTTTTATTGATAGCTACCAAGTAACAGGTGTCCTAGAAGCACGACAAACACGGGTCATGTGTTCTCAGGAGACTGTTTGTTTTTACAGAACCAGCCTTCTCCTTACATACAGAAATAATAGCTTCAAGCAAGAATTCTTGAGTTTATGATATGGCTATACACATATTTCTACAATAATACGAAAGAGCGAAGTCATGTAGGCAAGCCCGTATTTTAGATGTCCAATTCGTGATAGATTACTCAGCTAAGCCCGGAACTCCCATCAGATATCGGTGAAGCCCCAATAAAGGAAGGCACCTCCTAGTCATAAAACTGGTCATAAACGGGGAACAGGACAGGTGTGTGTTTGTAGAAAGCATGGTTTGTATGTGGTGAATGGTTTGAGGAATGTTATGTATCGATGCTATCGTATTTGGCCACTGGGCGAGGGGCTGCCCAGACAGGTTTGGCTAAAGGCGATGGAGTCAGTTGGGACAGGTCAGGGGGAAGTCAGGGAAGGAGGACGTGTCCTTTTAGATCAAGCTCGACCTTTAATTGACTTATCATGAGGGCAAGACATAAGATGGATGCCGTTCACAAAATGGAGTCTAAGGGGTTGGGACGGAAACTATGATTTGGGGGTGTTGGCGACCCTCGATTATGACGCAAATGCATGGGAATGATGCCCTAATCATTATCGGTTCGCTGACACCAAATTCGTCATGGTATGTTGATATTTTGTGACACGGGTATTGGACCTCGATATCGGGATGACAACAAGGTCCAAATTTTCAGTACCACAGACCCTCCTTTTGCCCTTATGTAAGGCAATGATTCATCTTAATCGGAGTCCAAATCCGTATGAAGGAATTCGTGGAGATGCTGCTGTAACATCATTCTGTTGCTCAGTTCGTCTCTTGACACAGGCGTCCGTACACATGACGTAGCACAGAGGCCACAGAGTGCAGGAGCGCACTGTATACACAGGCAGAACATAAACAGAAGTGCTAAGATCATCCCAATGAAGATCAGTGTTTTCCATCCCCATGTAGCGATCAGTTCCCAGAACCACCCTAGTAAGGACCAATCCCCTTTTTCCACGTGGAGGGAATCAGATATTTCGTGTAGTTTAGAGATGGCTTGGTACACTGTCGGTGCGTTATCAGGGATGAAAATGCAACAACTAGATTGGATCACTCTACACATACCACCACGATCGGCGAGTATGATATCTAGGGCAACTCGGTTCTGAAGAGTCATAAGTCGATCCGACTGAAGTTCGGTCGTCAAATTTCCAAGGGCTCCGGCCGTTGTAGTCACGGCGGATTCAACTATCCTCGATAACTGGCGAATATTCCTGCTGTTTACCATAGGCCCCCAAAATGGCAGACAACCCTTTGCGAAGTCAGTGAATTCCTGACCCGCGGTGTCGTCTTTACTCACGACACCTCTAGCTGTCCTTGTCCGATGGTAATCTGCTCTGGCCGTGTAAGTGGGAGGCAGCAGAAATGCGATAAAGCATGTACCTGAGAAGTCAGGAGGCAACCATGTATATGCTTGGTCGTGGCAGACGAAATACGTGCCTTTGGCTGCTAATAGTATAGGGGAAGTTCGGGAAGCGAACACATATGTTTCCGCGCATATACTCTTCCCTAATTGAGCTTTGGGATCCCTGCCGATACCCTGTAAACATAAGTGACCTCGGTTGGGTACTATCCAAACTGGGCAGGATTTCTTTGCTGTCTGGCTCTTACTCAGGTAGACCCCATATTTGGTTACGTTCCAACGAGTGTACGGAGTGAATTCATCTTTGGGAATCGTAAGATAGGTGTCGAACTCTCTACTCATATTTCTTATCCCTGCTATTAGTGCCTTGTTACTGGAATCACTTTCAGTAGAACGTGTCGGGTATGGTTCTAGGGCGAATAGGAACATTGTCTGGAAAGCCCACAGAGAACCATAGTAACTGAAAGGCAGGATAAAGTATGGGATACCCTTATCCGTCGTGTGTGGCATGAGTCCACATATCCAACAGTTCGATGTGTTCATGATGGACTGGTGTTGGTGTAGGAGTTGAATAAATGAGTTATTTACAAATTCGAGTCTTCGGGCAGACTCGTGTTCAGGTAGAGGGTGAAAGTAGTGTGGAGAAATAGTAGGAGGAGATGGTGGCTGGGTGTCATTCGAAAAGGTAACTTTAAACACGAATAGAGTATAACCAGTAAGAAACACAACTATGCTACATAACATTAAAACACATATTATCAGGAATCTTCTTTTGGACAGTATCGTGCATAACTGTTTTTCAAAGTTCGTGAGTCTGATAGGTCTCTCTACCCTAGGAAACTCCATCCTCTAGTTGCTGCCCGCGGCGGTAGATTGATTCTGCCAGGGAGCGCGCTCTGCTCAGTCCGGGGTAACTCCCGTGGACCAACCAGAACCGTGGTCCTAAAACTTCCCAGTTGCACTCCCCAGACTTCAACTGCGACCCTAGCAGCAGAACCGCATGGCGGTTCGAAAATCAAAAATGAGCAAGTTTCCTGAGAGCGAGAGAGCTGAAAAATCAAAAATAGTTCTTGGGGGAAGGGAAATCACATTCGTTTGTGTTTTTTTTTAATTAGTCTCTTTGTCTTGACCTTAGATTATACTGTTCTTTCCCAGGTACGGTGTGGTCTTCAAACAATGTCTCAGGTTCGGTAGTGTCCAACTGCATAGACGGTGGCACAAATCCTTGTAGAATATGATCACTCTCCTTTTCGGTACCAGTTTCTTTTAACCGTGCATCGCTGAAAGGGATGAAGCGAGGTATGGATTCTGTCTCGGAGTCGGCAATTCCTTCGTTGACCCACCGGTCGTATGGAAGGGGCAGAGGGACCCGTTTGCAGTGGGTCCCGTGCACCCAGTTCTTTTTGCCGTCCACCCGAACCGCTGATCTCGTGGAAAGAAGTACCAGGTAAGGTCCGGTCCACCTCGGCTGTCCGTTGTTGGTGCGCTGGAAATTTCGCACCAACACCCACGTTCCGGGTGTGATGGAGTGACCTGGATCGTCAGAGGCTGGTGGGGAGGAACTGTGAACCTGTTGGTGTAAAACACGCAATTTAGTTGTCAATTCGCACAAATAGTCAAGCAGTACGGGGTGCTCTATTTCGCTAAGTTTCTTTGGTCTTGGCACGCCCCAGACGTTGGCTGGGCGGCCAAACACTATTTCGTGAGGGCTAAGTCCTAATCTGGAATGGGCAGTCATCCTAGTTGACAAGAGTGCTAGGGGCAAGGCGTCAGGCCATTTAAGACCTGTACTGGCTTGGATCTTGGCTAATTTGAGCTTTAAAGTGCCGTTGTAGCACTCTACCAATCCAGCTGATTGGGGGTGATTCGCGGAGTGGAATTTTTGCTGTATGCCTAAACATTCACACACTCTCTTCATCACGCGTCCTACGAATTCACTTCCATTATCACTCCAGACTAAGCATGGGCGGATTTTGCGGATCCACGATTCACGAATTTGCGGATTCACGGATCGTGGATCCGCAAAATCCGCGGATTTTGCGGATCGGCGGATTTGGGGGCGGGGCTTCCTCGAGTGTGTGGGCGGGGCCAAACGGACGGGGCTTCCATGCGAGCGCACATGCCTCTTGTGTGTATACAAAAGGTCAGAGACCGATCAGAGCAGCAGATTAAGAGACAGAAGCCCCTGGTCACAGGAACAGCACGGGGATTGCGCACGTGAAAGCCAAAGATGCAAATGCCTCTGGCCAGCATCACAGCGGATTTCCGATGGTATATTTGGGAAGAAGGCACATCTGCCCAGCCTCCCAACGCTCACGATTTTTTTTGGGCTGATGAATGAGTCACTGCATTTGCGCTTCAACTAGTTCCAGCGACCAAGTGTGTGTTACTACTATGCAATCGCGCCGAAGTGCGCAGGGGTCCCTTGAGTGAAATGTCCATCATAGTGGGTAAATGGCGGGAAGACGGGCGGGTGCACACCTCGAGTGTGTGGGTGGGGCCAAACGGACGGGGCTTCCATGCGAGCGCACATGCCCCTTGTGTGTATACAAAAGGTCAGAGACCGATCAGAGCAGCAGATTAAGAGACAGAAGCCCCTGGTCACAGGAACAGCAGGGGGATTGCGCACGTGAAAGCCAAAGATGCAAATGCCTCTGGCCAGCATCACAGCGGATTTCCCATGGTATATTTGGGAACAAGGCACACCTGCCCAGCCTCCACAACGCTCACGATTATTTTTGGGCTAATGAATGAGTCACTGAATTTAAGCTTCAACTAGGGCACATATTTATTCAAGAAGACACACCATGTAAATAATTTACGATGGCGCCGGCAAGCTGCCAGCGCCATCCTGCAAAAGTTACTTAATTAGCTTCAACAGGAAGCTCCAACTGATAAAATAAAGCAGGCGCTCGAGCCCCTGCTTTATCTTATCTGTTAGAGCTTCCTGTCGAAGCTAATTAAGTAACCATTTGAGGATGGCGCTGGCAGCTTGCCGGCGCCATCGTAAATTATGTTAGGCTTGAACTTTTGACCGCAAAATCCGCTCCGATCGCGGATTGCGGATTCTCGGTAAATTCGCGAGAGTTCGCGGATCGCGGATTTACCGAAAATCCGCAAAATCCGCGATTGGGGCGGATTTTGCGCTCATGCTTACTCCAGACAATTCTAGGCATGCCAAACCTCGGGAAGAACTCTTTGACAAGGGCTTTGGCGGTTGACAAGGCAGTATTGTCTTTAAGGGGGTACGCTTCCACCCACCTGGAGAAAGCGCAAACAACAACGAGCACATACTTCAGATTGTTGCATCTCTCCATGTGAATGAAATCGAGCTGCAAAACCTCGAACGGATACGTTGGAGGCGCAAAATGACCAGCTGGAGTTGGGGTTCCCCTACCGGGATTGTACTTCAAACACACCATACAGTTTCTGACCACATTCTCTGCATATTTCGGGATGTTGCTATTTTGCCATACTGGGGCCAATACTTTACAGATTCCTCTCGAACTGATGTGTGCAAATCCGTGAGCCATTGTTACTACTGCAAGTACACAGGCGTTAGGCAATAACCATCGCTGGTGTTCTGACAATTCGACCCAACAACCATTCGTATCTAACCTACCCTTACTTTCTCTCCATTCATTCACCTCTTTTTCAGTTGCCTCGGCTTGTATAGATATCACGCTTTCAATGGTGTCCTCACACATTCCTACATCAATAATCCATCTAGCAGGACCTACAACATACATCCGACTCATTGTGTTCCTTGCAGTCTCTTTCGCAACCTCGTCTGCAAATGCATTCCCGCGGCCAACATCATCCTGAATCTTTTTGTGTGCACTACATTTTATAATGGCAACTTGTAGTGGCAAGGTCAGTGACTGGAGGAGCTCATTAACTAGCTGACCATGTTGTATCTTTGCACCATGTGACGTAAGAAACCCACGTTCACGCCACAATCTCCCAAAACTGTGAGCCACACCAAAAGCGTATTGGCTGTCAGTGTACACATTCACTCGTTTACCTTTCGCTAACACACATGCTCTGGTAAGCGCAATTAGTACTGCAGCTTGTGCAGAATTATGGGAAATGCGCGCAGTTTCTATAATGGTGTGTAATGTCGTTACGGCATATGCTGCAGTCGTATCACCATTCGGCAGCTTGAAACATGAACCATCAACCCATAAAGTATCATTGCATTCAGGAAGGGGAGTGTCCTGTAAGTCTACTCTCCCTTTTGTCTCTTCTTCTGTCCTAAAGCAGCAGTCATGTTTATCAATCTCGTCTGTTCCTGTCGGAATGGGTAATAACGTTGCGGGATTCAGTGTATCGCACCTCTTTATGTGGATGTGACTTGCTAGCAACGTAAGTTCGTAACTGGATAGTCGAGCGCTAGTAAGGTGTTGTGTCTTCGTCCTGTTTAGTAAAATGTCTACTGCATGCGGAACCATAACGATCAGAGTATTATTCATGACTAATCCAGC
The DNA here is from genome assembly GCF_964261635.1 of Lissotriton helveticus. Classification (NCBI taxonomy): domain Eukaryota; kingdom Metazoa; phylum Chordata; class Amphibia; order Caudata; family Salamandridae; genus Lissotriton; species Lissotriton helveticus. The sequence goes on from NC_136065.1 coordinate 1,290,631,823, forward strand.
GGATTGTCGAATGCAGACAGCTGCTGTGGCGGTAGCCCTCAGACAACTTGGTAGGGCTTTAGCCACAGGGTCTAGAGTTGCCGAAAAATACGCGCATGGGCGCTGTCTGTCCCCAAAATGTTGTGTTAAAACTGATAATGCACAACCTTCCTTCTTGTGGACATATAATGTAAAAGGCTTACTGTAGTTGGGGTTTCCCAACACAGGAGCCGAACATAATGCATCACGCAACTTGTGAAAACTCGTCTGGCAATCTTCAGACCAAGGCATAGGATTTGGCGTGTCTTTACAGAGTAGTGCCAGCAAGGGTTTAGCTAGTAGTGAGAAATTCGGTATCCATTGTCTACAGTACGATGTAATGCCCAAGAAGGCTCGAACCTCTCTCTGTGTCCTTGGGGCACTTAGTTCTGCAATTGCCTGTATTCTTTCTGGTGTCAGTCTCCTTCCCTCCTTCGACAAGATGTGACCTAAGTAGGTTACTTCTTGTCGGCAAAATTGTAGTTTGGAAAGAGAGACTTTGTGCTTCATGTCGCATAAGTGATGCAATAATGATAACTTAGCTTTCTTGCAAATCTCTTCAGTGTCTGCAGCGATCAGTAGATCGTCTACATACTGAATCAGAGTTGAACCATTTGGTAGAACAATCGTGTCTAGTTGTGTTTTCAGGGCCTGACTGAATATTGATGGACTTTCGCAGTAGCCTTGAGGAGCGCACTTGAAGCGGAAACTTCGTCCTCCTAAATTAAATCCGAAAATATCTCTACTCTCCTCAGCAATCGGGATACTGAAGAAAGCGTTCTTCAGGTCAATCACCGAAAACCAATTTGCTGAAGCTGGAACCATCGTCAATAAAGCAGTAATGTCGGGGACAACTGGAAACTGTGGGATAACTATCTTGTTTACTTCTCTGAGGTCGATCACGAACCTATACACAGGGGGTTGTGAAGGATCAGTACGTTTTAAGACGGGCAAAACTGGACTGTTACAAACATTTCCTGTTGTTTCTTCGATGACGTCTTTATCAATCAGGTCATAAACAATCGTCAATAACACCTTTTCACATTCGCTAGATATTTTGTATTGGGGAATACGTGGCAACCTAACGTTGGCTTTCAATGTTATGACATATGGTGCTATCTCCAAACGACCTACATCATTAGAACCATTAGCCCAGAGTACATCAGGAAGACTCGATAATTCAGTTGCAATGTTTTCTTTCGACACATACATTGGGGAAATGACTTTCTTACCGAAAGTAAGTTGTACTCCTAATGGTGAACAGTACAAAGTCGCATATAACCTTTTTAGCAAATCCAATCCTAACAAATTTTCACCACAACCTGTTGTAAGAATGAGGGGTGCCTCTAATTCGCATGGGCCAATAGAAAGAGATACAGGACTGGAGATCGGGTTTCTAACAGGGGCGCCAGAGAAACCTACTGAGACATTCATTTCGCCAGACAAAGGTGCGCCAGGAAGTTTCGAGTGCATTATAGAACGTTTTGTAGCACCAGTATCCAGCAGAAATGGCTCTGACACTCCTGAGGCGATCACCTTGACATAAGGTCCATTCTGATCTACTGGAACTGAAACAACTCCCTCTCTTTGTCCATGGCTGTCCTAGCAATCGTTACCCTCGTATTCATGTTCGGTGTAATAGTCGTCAGCATAGTACTGAGCTGACCTGGTCGACGCATTATTCTGTTGGTCGAAGCTGTTCATCGAATTCTGAGGTGTAAAAGAAGTTGTATTCTGTGTGGAATTTCCACGGCCCCTACCTCTAGGGGCATGTTGAACACCTCTTCCCCTTACACCCGAAGCACCGCTCAAACGTCGCGCAAGAGCCTGACAATTACTTTTAAAGTGACCCTCTTCCTTGCAATATGCACATTGATTCGGGCCATAAGCAATACGCTGGTGGGAAAACTCGTTTCCTTGCGCGTTTCTCGAATACTGATGTTGCGGTTGATAACTGGGCTGACTAGCCGTACGAGGCGGATAAGCTTGCTGGAGAAGAACTTTAGTTTTTAAATCCTTTGTCTTTCTATCTACTTTATCTAGCTCGTCTTTGCGCCTATTTTCATAGTACTGGGCTGTAGCTAAAATTTGAGCTGACGTAGAGACAGCCCAAGCACTCTCTGAGTCTTTCAATTTATTACATAGTTCAGGAATTAAATTATGCACGAACTTGTCTACAAACAATCTTTGGCCACCCTCGGTAGCCATATCTTGACCACTATGATCTGTGAAAGTCTCCTCGAATCTTGTAAATAATAGTCAGACACATTCTCATCTTTCTTCTGCTTGCATGCAGATAACTTGTCCCAGTTCACGCGTACTTCAGGCATTATTGTTTTCATGTATGCAATAATTCTACCGGGAAGTTCAGCTATTAACGGCTCAGGTTTAGAACCACCAATTTGTCTAGCGTCTATAGCGGCAATGTTCGTCCATGAGTCGCCTAGTTCTTGGGCATGGTTCGTATGACGTATTTTGCTCCATAGAGGATGCGGAACAACGTTCCCAAACAGCATATCTATGTCCGCTAAATTCATTATACATGAGCTTGCAGTTTGCGATAATTCCTTATAATACCCAGTCGGGTTTTTACGAGGATCAGGCAATGTCTGCTTGAGCGCTAAGACATCGGATCTTTTCCAGGGGACATGTACCCATACACGCTGGAAATGAGGCAGAATCGGTGGATTCACATTCGCATCACCTTCCCTCCAAACCGGAGGAACCTCTCTCATGGGGTACTGTCTCGCTCGTTTCCTATCTGATACGTCGTCTTCGTACAATGATCTAGAGACGTTTCCTTTACTCCTATAAGATAGTAATAACTCTATCGCTTTCCCAACATCTCTGCCTGTAATCATGCCTTCGTGGAACTTAAAGCGCGTACGCCATAGTTCGTCCATTGTGTATTTGGGATCATTTGTCTCCAAATCTTCGCCCAGATATACACACATTTCTTCGAATACGTATCTCTGAGTGGGTGCATTCCATGGACGGAAAACTTCCATAACAGACTGAACATCATATCTAACAGTATCCGTAATCCATTTACGGGCTAGTTCATTTAGCACTTTTCTTTCCTCGTAATCAGGCAGTTGACTACGTAACTGTCTATCTTCTGTTTTAGGGGTCGTCTTAGGCGACCCAAAGAAAGGTGAAAGCAGACCAGTGACGGTACCTGTCACTCTTTGTCTAATAGAAGGAGAAGCTTGCGGAGGAGCAAGTGCAGTGGAAAAGATAGGCTGAGGCAAAGAAGAAGTAGAGGCAATAGTAGAGGAGATTGAAGTAGTAGCAGACGCAGTATCATAGACAATAGCTGGAGCTGTAGGCAAAGTCGTGGAAGTAGATGGAGTAGGTAGCATAGATGGCGGCCCTTGAGAAGGCTGCGCCGGAGAAGTAGGAACCAGCTGAACAGTAGCTGGCGTGTGTGCAAAAGCTGTGTTTCGTGCGCCAGGGCGAGGTATAGAAAAACGCTTCGGCGTTGTAGTAGCGTCTAACGCATAAGGTGGAGGTGAGCTTAATAAGTGGGACATTAATGGATCTTTCTCGGATCCTTCCTCTTGACCTTGTCCCTTATTTGGTAACATTGGGTAGCATTTATCTACTGCTAGTTTCTTGCTCCTAAGTATTTGTTTGCTTTCTTGCTCTTCCTCGTTATCCCTGTATGCAACGGCAGCTTGCACCATTGACATACCTCTTTTATTCTTTTTCGCTAACTTTATTTCTTTCTGTTTGGCTTCTTTGCGCCATAAGCGAAAAGAGTCAAACATCGCCGGCCGGGCTTTTCTCTTAAATAATTTGACCTCTAGGTTATCTAATATTTCTGAGTCGAAACTACCGTATTGGGGCCATTTTAAAACACCATCCTTGCGGGTGTATTTTATCCACACTTCATTATAAGTGATAGGGCCTACGCCGTGCTTTACGTAGAGCTCATATGTTGGAGTTCCAATCAGAGGAACCGGACAGGAATCCTCTAATCGGGAGTCCTTACTATAACCAAGACAAAACAAGTTTCCAAGTCTGCTAAAACCAGGCATCTTTGCTCACTAGTCTAGCTTCAAACTTCAAAGGATTATCTGTTACGATATTTCTCGTGAATACGCAAGTCCTTCGGCTTTGGGGCTTGCAAGTACCAAATCAAGGCGTATCTCAAGGATACCAAAAACTAAGGACAAACTAAGGACTGGGAGACGCTCCACTTATACTTAACTGAAGTATTTGAAGATCGGTGACGTCGCTAGAAGACTCGTCTATCGTTTCACTCTACCAAGGATCACTGGGTCCAAATCAAGGCGATAGTCAGGGCAGCAGTCCTTCGTAGCCGTCGGGACGCGGGGAACCTCGCAGCAAAGACCATCGGAACCACGTCGACATACAGGGGTCGCTGAAGTGGCTGGCCGTCCTCCGGAATTTTGACACGAAGCTCCTCACGAACATCTGACTTGGACCGTCGCCGCTTGATACCGCCCCGAGTTGGGCGCCAACTGAGGTAACGGGTTTTTAGGAACCCGTTTGGTGCCAGGGGATAACACCCGAAGACCTCTGAGTTCTCCCTGTTCCGGACCACAGAAACACGGAGTCTTCTAGTCGAGTCAGAGATCGAGTTTTATTGATAGCTACCAAGTAACAGGTGTCCTAGAAGCATGACAAACACGGGTCATGTGTTCTCAGGAGACTGTTCGTTTTTACAGAACCAGCCTTCTCCTTATATACAGAAATAATAGCTTCAAGCAAGAATTCTTGAGTTTATGATATGGCTATACACATATTTCTACTATAATACGAAAGAGCGAAGTCATGTAGGCAAGCCCGTATTTTAGATGTCCAATTCGTGATAGATTACTCAGCTAAGCCCGGAACTCCCATCAGATATCGGTGAAGCCCCAATAAAGGAAGGCACCTCCTAGTCATAAAACTGGTCATAAACGGGGAACAGGACAGGTGTGTGTTTGTAGAAAGCATGGTTTGTATGTGGTGAATGGTTTGAGGAATGTTATGTATCGATGCTATCGTATTTGGCCACTGGGCGAGGGGCTGCCCAGACAGGTTTGGCTAAAGGCGATGGAGTCAGTTGGGACAGGTCAGGGGGAAGTCAGGGAAGGAGGACGTGTCCTTTTAGATCAAGCTCGACCTTTAATTGACTTATCATGAGGGCAAGACATAAGATGGATGCCGTTCACAAAATGGAGTCTAAGGGGTTGGGACGGAAACTATGATTTGGGGGTGTTGGCGACCCTCGATTATGACGCAAATGCATGGGAATGATGCCCTAATCATTATCGGTTCGCTGACACCAAATTCGTCATGGTATGTTGATATTTTGTGACACGGGTATTGGACCTCGATATCGGGATGACAACAGGGTCCAAATTTTCAGTACCACACTGGAGGAAGGTGTTGGAGGTGGATACGTTGAGTGGACATCATGAGAGAGACAGGGCAACAGATGGGGGTTAGGGCATGGGATCAAGGGCATGGGGGAGGTAAGTGACTGGGCAAGAGAACAGGCTTAGAGCTAGAGGGGTGGGTAACTGGGTCGGAAGGGTGGAAGAGACGTGATTTAATTGAGGTCTCCACTAATGAAGTTCACAGGGTCTACCCCTATGTAACTGGTCATCAAAGGGATATTCCCACGACAAGGAGCCACCAATGTGCAGCAGTTTCATGAGGTGTTGAAAAAGACTCAGTTTATTCATTTTAAGAGTTGAGGGCTGCAATGTACCCATACATCTACTGAGTGCTGATGACTAGGCACATAAAACACAAATAATAGTCATGTTCACTTGCAACAGTGCAGAGCAATGTTGCTGCTTCTACACCCTCTGCCTCCTATGTAAGACCTTCAAATGGATCCCCCTGGAACACCGAAAGACCATCGCTCACGCCCTGGTCACCAGCAGACTCGACTACGGCAACTCTATGACGGATTAAACAAAAACCTCAACCGCAAGCTACAGAACATCCAGAACGCAGCCGCAAGACTGGTTCTCAACCTGCCAAGACACTCCCACATCTCCCAGAACCTGCGCACACTCCACTGGCTCCCCATCGAGGCTAGAGTCACCTTCAAGATGCTTACCCACGCACAAGGCCCTCCATGACACCAGACCAGCATACCTGAACAGCCGACTCAAATTTCACGCACCCCAAAGGATCCTACGATCAGCCCAGCTCTCCTACTCCAGGATCCCCTGCACCAGAAAGACCAGATCGGGAGGCCACTCCTTCTCCTTCCTGGCAGCCAGAGCTTGGAACGCCCTTCCGCTCCACCTCAGACTGACCACATCGCTCCCCATCTTCGCAAGAAACCTCAAAACCTGGCTCTTCGACAGTACCCCTCCTTGATGGACTAGAACCTGCACCCCCCACCCCCAGCTCTTTGAGACCCTTACGGGTGAGTAGTCACGCTTAACAAACCAATGATTGATTGTATCACATGCTGGTGTACATGATATTGTGTAGGGGTGGGCGACAGCTTCCACCCCCTGGCGGAGTTGGCGGATTTTTGGCCACTCTGTGTGTAACTGTTATGCAGAGTTCAAGCAAAATTCCGCCAAGTGCCACGTCACACACGGCTCTGCAACGGTAAGTTGGAAAGTGTGAGCGAGTTTTGACACCACCAAGCGTGAATTTTGGTTGCAAGGAGGGCACCCGGCAAGATTTACCCAATGTGGGCAGTAGCAGCAGTTCCCGATGAGAAAGCTGCTTCTTGAGTAGAAAATCTACTTGAACGTCAACAAAATAAACTCAAGAAGCAGTGCTCTCTGGCATGCCATGTAGAGCAGTTTGCGCAGTTTTTTCAGCATGGAATGAGCTCCCGGCAATATAAATCAGCACAAGCAGCGCAACATGCTTAATTCTGCTCCTTTTCAGAACTCAACAGAATCTTGCAGAGTTTTCATGTAACTCTGCAAAATTCTATGCAGTGAAACTCTGCAAGCTCCTCCCACCCCTAATATTGAGCTGCAGTTTAAGTTGCAGTGTTCTGTTCCTGCTGCTCTCTTCCAATGTCTGAGGACTGTCTCACCATCAGTGACGAGCATTAAGCCCTGATCCTCCCTCCCCAGAACGATCTCCAAACTCTACACTACACTTTGTGAGTTACACAAATGAAATATCACATATGTAAAATGTGGGCTGCATTAACTAATGCTTTCCATGCCTTGAGGCAGTCTTGGGATTGTTACTCTCGTAAAGGCCGTGTAAAGACTGTTCTAAGATATAAAAGTTAGTCTTTAGACTTCAATAAAACGGTCAAAACAAGGACTTAACCCTTCCTAAAGCAGAATCATATTTCCTGACTTAAGACAGAAGGATGCTGTCCTACTTGCACCTTATCACATCACAATATATACTGAGATGTTTCCTTAGCTGAAAACTGTTCTTGGAACTCTCTTAAGCCACGAAAGTCGATTTTTGATGTGTGACAAAGTCTGCAAAGTTTGATGTTAATTCCGCTAACATGTCCTGCAAAAAAAGTTTGCAGAAATACACAGTTGAGAGAAATAAGTTCCCCATAACCATCCAGTTTCAGTAAAGACCCTGGAGAAACATTTGCATATCAATTATGAACTGTAAACTGATTCAGCCAGACTAAACTCATAAGAAAATTTTGACTCAAATCCGTCCTCAGCTGAAACATTTGTCCGCAAATAGAGTTGACAGAAATGTTTTCACACATCTGATTTTATCTGAAAACTTTTTCTCAGCCAGTTGGAACATGTTTGCACATCCAAGCCAGCAAAATACTATTTCACTACGGAAAAGTCACAAATAAACATTCCCTCACATCCACTCTTACTGAAAACTCTTTTGCTGGTTTCGCTATTCTCTTTGAGGAGAATGTATCAGATAAACTGATAGGGGCAGATTTATGAAGGCCTTGCGCCGCCGGTGCGTCCCTTTATTTGACGCAACGGCGTCGCAAACAATGCGCCCTATTTACAACGTGACGCATCTAGGAGATGGGTCACGTTGTAAAGCCCTGCGCCATAGGAGGCGTTCCTGCGCAGGGGGGGGCGTTCCTGCACAGGAACGCCTCCTAAAAGTGGCTGAGTGAAATCTATAAGATTTCACTCAGTCACTTTCAGGACAATGCTGCGCCAAAACCCTGCGCCTGCTTGAAGCAGGCGTAGGTCTTGACGCAGCATTGTGGAGATGGGGCACCCCCGAGCCTTGCTGGAGCTGTGTCGCGCTTGCGACGCAGCTCCAGCAATGTGCCGTTTTTGCCCCATGGTGCGCCGCATTGTAAATGCGGCACACCATGGGTGGCGGAGCAGCGGCGCAGGATGACTGGCGCATCCCTGGGGATGCGCCAGTCATTATAAATCTGCCCCCTAGTTTCTTCGCTGCCATTGAAGAAAAAACCCCAGACAGCGTTGGAAAATTCATAAAAGCCTGCAATATGTAGTTATGCAAAGTTCTGGGACCAAATAATAAATATGGATTTTTTTTTCACCCACAATGAACTTGGGTTACTATTGTTTCTGTGAAAAATGTTTTTCACTTACTGAAGCTACGTGTACTTTAGAAATGGTTTGGAATAAGTCTATTTTTTATTTTTCTATTTTTTATTGAGCACTCGTGGCTTGAGGTAGCCTGACCACTATTTCTTGTGAAACAGCGAAAGTATATCAGAAAAGTCATGCAGCATCACACAAGATGACACCAGGATGATTTGCGCCCCTTCCAGCATGTAACGCTGCACAGTTAGACCACAACATAGATGCTTAGATTTACTTTTGAATCCAAAGAAGGTCTCGCCTACCAGACAGCTCAAGTTGTCAAGTTGTAAAAGACCTACTGTGGGCTTACCAAGAACTTACAGTGGACATTAAGCCTGCTCATTGCTTGCCACTGGTTGGCTTTATTGTTGCTACCATGTGCTTGCTTCATATTTGATGACTTTTCTTGTCAATCTTTTGTTTATCCCTCTAGCCTCCTTATCATCCTCTTTTTTTGACTGACTTGTACCCTTCCACTGCTCACTTTTAGGACACTACTGGTTTCTTTTTGATTACACACTCCAGCAGAGTGTATCTGTTTTCCAACTCTCTCCCTCCCTCTCATGTGTTGCCCCCAAATAGAACCCTCCGCACTCCATATTTCTCTTGTGTCATGTATACTTCCCCCTGTGCTCTGTGTTGTTCTCTCCCTCGTGTGCTTCTCTCCGTGCTCCATGTTCTTCACTCCATCGTGTGCTTCTCCCCGCTACCATCTTGATCTCCCCCCCCCCCTGTTGATCTTTCCCGAGTAGGATTACTTTCCCCTCCCACCCCCCCAAAAAAACACTGCTTCTTGCCTTCTCATCCTTGCGGTTCACCCTGTTTTTTAAATTATCGAATTTGAGCTAACACATATTATTTTATTTTATATACTGACTCACATGTCTTCTGACATTTTAGATAAGTACCTTCAAAACATAGCAAATGGCGCCCGCATCATTCCGGTGCTGCACATGTGCTTTGTGATGCATGCACATGCATACGTCGTCACACGTGCATTTCGCCACACATGCTTGTTTTACTTGAATGTGGTATAGTATGTGATTCATACTTTGTTTCACTTTAGTCACCCTCGGATTTAAACAAGCGATTTCTGAACACCGTTGGTTTTCTGTCCTATGGCGGAGTTCTTTCGCGTGTGCATTCTTAATCAATAATTTTGCTATGCTTTTATATTTTAAGGCATGTGTGGTTTTAGTTTCGTGCATTTTAGAGTTTATCTTTGTTGTTTCTAAAATCTTTTGTTGTAATTTACTTTCTAGCAGGATCTCGGGTGACTTTTTGCTAGAACTGAAGTGAAAGCAGTTCCACTTTGTTATTTCCACCTGGGCCCTGTGTGGAGTTTTTCCTTGCTTCACTGTGCCCTCACACCAGTGACCTTACACTGGGAGCTGCCATCACACGACTGACAGCACAGGTGCTGCTAATGACATTCCATAGCTAAGCAAAACGAAAAGAAAACGGTAAAAATAAATACGCAGATGCAGCCAAATGACTGTCCAATTCTACCTCTCCTGGGTGCTACTTAACTATAATGATAAACAAAACTAGGTGACTTTTAAAATCGTGTGAAACGTGCCACGACAAATAACAAAACAGGCCCAGTAGGTTGCAATGGGCTAATTTGTGTTTAATGCTATGTTACGTATTAGTAGTACTATATTCCTGTTTTATCAGTTGTTGAAATAATGCTTGGATGGTTGTTACCTATGAAAAAGGTACAAAAATAATTTTAGGGGCCCAACGACCCTACCCCTAATTGTGACTCCTACATTTTTTGTTGCCGAAAAGTATTCTGATCATTCAAATAAAAGTGACTTCACCCTAGAAAAAGCCTTCTTTTTGTTGATACAGATGAGGGCATGGATTCCCCATAATTACTGTTCCAAATCTTGCTAGAGCGTTGGCATAGGTAGTAAGGCAGCCAGTATATGGCTGGTTTTAGCTGCACTATCTCTGGGAAGCTTTGCAAGAGGATCTTAAATCTAGCAATGGTGCAGGGTCTGCCTTGAATGGACTAAGGCCAATGGTCGATTTAACGCATCCTAAAAGAGTATCCAGTGAGAGAAAGAGTTCTAGAGAGAGAGTCTGTAATCCTGCATGGTGATCCAGAGGACACCCCTAGATCTTTCTGATTATCATCAAAGTATTGTGCTTCATACCTTTAGATCGATCCTGATCAATCAACATGCACCTTCTTGCTTTTAATGAGCAATTCTGCCTAGCCGTATAAGAATTTTTCACTTGGCATGCTACAACTACACAGATGATACACAGATCGCACAGTGCCTGAGACCAGCTACATCACAACCTGCATTATGGCTATACAAGAAACGATGGATATCAATTACTTATAGATGAATCCATCCAAAACAAAGATCCTCTTGGTAAGGAGGATTTATGGGCTAAACTCTGGCCTGAATATCTAGGCCCCAGCCCATGTACCCCAACCAGTGTGGTGAAGAATTTGAGAACTTTCCTAGACTGATTGGTCACTCCTTTCTCCCAAAAATAGTGTGACAATAGCTGTTTTTTCCATCTGACGTTTTTCCATTGCTTTTCCCACAGAGGGTCTGTGTTGTTTTAGCATGGTCACAAACAATGCACAAACAATGCATGCGACATATGCCCTAAAGAGATTACAGTACCTCCAGAATTCTGTGGTTGGAGTTCTCAATAAAACCTGACTTTATGGCCACAGTGATGCAGCACTGCACTCTCTCTTTGAGTTAGTAGTACATAGGAGTTTGCACTTCACAATCATTTTAATTGCACACGAATACCTTTAGCTCAGGGGGCATCAGGTACGTGGGTTTCTTTTTATCTTTGTCATGATAATTCCTTAGCCATGTTTACAGAAATACTTCAGCAGAGTTATGTTTCATTTTATTCTTTTAAATGCTGGATCGTTTTTCCTCCCCTTTTTTGAAAATTGTGGGCAGTTGGAGCCTCAATACAAAGTGTTATAATGCTAAATCTTAGGGTTTGTGAACGGTAAGATACTTTTTTTAAATGTATTAAACCCAACTAACAATTCAGAAAAGGTTTTTCGAATTGTTAAGTGGGCCAAGTCAACAATAAGGAATCAGTATTTAACAGGGGCATGTTTTGGGCGTCATCTCCAAATACCGATTCCTTATTGTATGTATTAATATTTAATATTTTACCATGAACTCAAAATAGGAAGTAAGTAATTTGCATTTGGGAAGTGGTCCCTTGGAAACCCCTTCACCTTTATGAATGTCAGAGAAAATATTTTTTAAGAGTAGGGAGTGGTCCTTGGGACCACTGCCTACTCCTAATAAAGGTTTGTATAGCTTTTCATTTTTCTAAACATATTCTTTTCTCCTCCTAGGAAAACAGGCTGCTTATAATAGAAGATTGCTTTCTTTTAAAGCAATCACAAACATGGTACAGGAAAATCCACACGAATAAAGAGCAACAGGTGGAACAAATCAAAGGGAAAATCGTACCTGCCAAAGTTACGAGCAGCATGAAGGAGGTGTGGGCACGCCCGAAGAGTGCCCGATGATTCGCACCTCGTCCCCCCCTACACGGAGGAACGACCAGCGAGTTACACCGCAGGAGAGATAAGGAAGTACAAGCGCCCCTCGCATCCACCACCTGGGAGAAGAATCGGCCAAGACGAGAAATCACCGCACTCCGGGAGAGAAGCTGTGGTGACTGCGTAAACGGAGCCTCTGATCCCCTGCATACCCCAATGGTGACTGCGTAAACGGAGCCTCTGATCCCCGGCATACCCCAATCACCGCATGAAAACCAGAGGTGAGCCGCCGTCCTGCTTGCCACCACGCTCCCGCTCCCTATACTCCAAGGTGAGGCAATCGGTCACAAGCGACAAAAGCGATCCTCACAACAAGGCGAGAAGTCACTCACAGGAGCGGCGAATCCCGGTGCCTGACCCTAAAATGGCGATCGCTTAGGACAGTGAAACTGTAAGCCCAGTTACTGTCGCGATCTGAACACATAATAAGTCCCATCATCACCAAAGGCATCGGAAGCTACCCTATAACCTCACCAGTCACGGCAGCACATCCAAGGAACACCACTAGCTAGGTCAACCTGAATTATAAAGCCACTACACCGGGACAATTCATTAAAAATAGAAGAAGGACTATAAAGCAAAAATCAGGGTCCTTACACAAAAATAGAAGAAGGACTATAAAGCCTGAAACCGGAGATTTCACAAAAATAGAAGAAGGACTACAATTCTACTGCACACGATGAGAGCACTCCTCAGCAGAGAATTACAGTACACGCTGCAAGCACATACTTAAAAGGCAATTTTTAAGCCCAGTAGCTTGTCATAATAAAAATTCAAAAAAAAATTAAAAAAAGCCCCCCCTGTGGCCCATAATGCTCCCACTGGACAGAAATAAAGGACCCCAGGTCAGACTGACTCTCCCCCAAACAAACTCAGCACATGGCTTAAAACCCCATGGCAGAAACTCATTTTCCATCATGTACCCCCCCAACCTATCACACAAAGCGAAAAGAAATTTTAAACAAAGGTTGCTAAAACAGCATCAAGAATGCCTATTGCAGACCTATACCACTGCGCCACAAAAGGATTATGGAAAATGGATCTCATCTTCCACACACTGAATCCCAGGGGGTGGATCTCCATCCTCAGATCTCACCTTCACATTTATAAAACGACCACCACCCCTGCAAGCTGCAAACTAACGTTGCTAATCCCCAACCACCGCACTCGCTGTGAAAACTCCTTTGTGACAATATACAACAATGGCACAATCCTGATCCAAGCCAACAACGACAACCTAGAGGCCTTTGACTCACTCTTCCCCACTTTACGCCTTGCCCTCACCCATTCACCTCAGACCAACACGAAAGACTCCTGAGCCTCCAACCACACACAAGACAATAACCTCCCAACCCTTGCACACACTCAACCCCCCCCGCGGGTACTGCCAACCTACCGCCCCCTAGCTCCCCCATTCAACTCAACGCCTTCCTGAGCTCGCAACATTCATCCCGCTTATGCTCATCCACCTCTAGACTCTCACCAGACAATACACCCCAACCCCTCTCCAGCACAAGGGTCTCCCCTTACCCCCTCCCAGTAACCAAAGAAACCGACCCACTGCTAACTGTCCTGAATGCCCTGCCCACTCTAAACCCAGTAGGTCCACTGATACCAGTGACTACCCCCATAAACTACAATAAGATCACAGACAGAGAGAAGAACTCCCTCACTGATTCGCTTTCTCCACCTACCATAACAAATCTCCCTCCAACAACTAAGGATCGGACGCAGGACACACAAAGCCTCAACCCCCCCACCCCTCCTTCCTTGAGCATAACCCAAAGATTGGCTCGACTAGAACTCCAGCTAGGAACAGTGACCCAAAATTTTAACAGAATCTTATGTAAACTTAACTTCCCCTCTATTCAAGGCCTACCCCTTCCACTCCCTGGCCCCCTCAACAAACTTAGACCCCACCACATAAATTCACGACTGAGTTGGAAGACAACCCCCCTTAGTAACCATCCACACAGACCCAAGAAAACGAGCGCTGTAATGTCCATGCTAGAAGCGAGGGACCTTGCTGAATCCTATAAAGCAAAGCCAACCTCCCTCACAAGTGCTATGATCCCAGTAATTATCGGTCTTGGGAGAAAAAACACAACCTCAAAATTATTGAGACATCCAGCGCACCTCATTAACATTCCTAGGGCCCCCCCAAGCTTAGAGCTAAACAACAAGAAAATGGCCAACTGCATGCTCATCAACTGCAGATCTGCGAATAACCACTCAACTGAACTGGCAGAAACCATCTTAACACATGACTTAGACATCCTGTTCATCACTGAAACCTGGCTGAATGAAACCTCCCCACCTATCTTCGACATGCTTGTACCCCCAGGATTCTCTATCCTCAACAAGGACAGGAACAACCAAAGAGGTGGAGGGACGGCAATCATATTTAAAAAGAACATCTCTATAACAGAAATCAACTCCCTCAAATATAATAATCTGGATTACCTGTCAGTCAACATCAAAATGTCTGACAACAAGAGACTTCACTGTCACCTTATCTACAGACCACCAGGAAACAATACTATTTTTGGTGAACAGCTGGCTGACCTGATCTCGCACTGCTCACTCTCAAATGAGAAAAACCTGATACTAGGAGACCTAAACCTTCACTGGAATGAGACAAACAACCCTCTAATGCAAACATTAAACGATCTCCTCCACAACAACAACTTGATTCAACACTGCACTGAACAAACCTACGACAAAGGTTCAATCCTAGATGCCATCATTGCCCATGAGGATGCAATCACCATCATTCGTACCCTCCCAGTTGACTGGTCAGATCATCATCTCATCCTCTTTCACATCAATCAAAAACCGCATCAAACTCCTAAAAGTAATGATCACTTCCATTGGACAAGAAACCTGAGACAGATCGCCTTGGAAGAACTAGAAGAAGGTCTGAACCCACTCTTCCCCCCCCAATGAAGAAGAAAGATCCACTATAGAACTTACCACCCAATATAACGAGGCCCTAACCGACATGTTGGACAAATTAGCACCCTTGAAACAAAAAAAGAGCAAGACCCTCCCATCGAGATCGTGGTTCAACTCTGAACTAAACGTGGAAAGAAGACAGCTAAGAGCATCTGAAAGACTCTGGCACAATAACCCCTCGTCAACTCACCTCGAACTACTCAAAACAAAACGTAGGATGTATAACAAGCACATCGCGCACGAGAAATCCTCCTTCTTCTGCAACGCACTGAACAATGCAAAAAATCGCCCCAAAGAACTCTTCAACATTATCAGACAACAAACATCTAAACCAACGCTGGCTGCTATTCCGGCCTCCAAAGAGCTTTGCAACAAATTTGCTAACTTCTTCAATGATAAAATTCTAAAGATTGAGCTCTCACTAACGGCCATCCACCTCCATCAAAGACCGGCCCGCTACTCAGTAAAGATGATGCAAACCCACCCAGCCAACCTACCTACAATTGGCTAACCTTCACTCCCACGACTGTAACTGAAATTACTGAACTAACCACCGGATCCAAACCCTCATCGCACCTTGAAGAACCCATCCCCGCGCAACTGGCAAAACAACTCAAACACTCCTTAGCCCCCACCTGGACCAGGATCATTAACAGCTCCCTGGAAACAGGAAGCATACCTGACTGCCTCAAAATAGGCCAGGTAACACCTCTAATAAAAAAGGCTGGTGCTGACCTCAACGATCTTAGCAACTATAGACCTGTTTCCAATCTTCCTTTCCTAGCAAAATTACTAGAAAAATTTGTTCTCCGTCAACTCACCCACCACATGGACATCAACAACCTCCTCGACCCACACCAATCAGGCTTCAGGAAAGGATGTAGTACAGAGACTGCCATCCTTAATGTCATAGATGACATGCACAAATCACTAGACAAAAACCGCTGTTGCCTACTCATACTCCTGGACCTTTCGGCGGCCTTTGACACGGTCGACCACAAACTACTCATCAACACTCTCACAGATAGAGTAGGTGCCAAAGGAGTGGTTGCACAGTGGTTCACCTCCTTCCTACAAAACCGATCTCAAAGAATAAAAATAGGAAACTTCACGTCCGACCTACACCCCATAACTAGAGGTGTCCCCCAAGGGTCAGTGCTATCACCCGCACTATTCAATATCTACATGGAGCCACTCACCATCATCCTTAAAAAAGCCAACATTCCCTTCCATCTCTATGCCGACGACACCCAGATATACCTAGAAACCTCCTCCCTAGCAGACATGCAAAGACTAAACATCATCCTAAGAGAAGTACAAGAGTGGCTATCCCGCAACCATCTGAAACTAAATCAAAACAAAACAGAAATTCTCCTCCTAGCCAGCAAGGAAAAGACCCCGCAGATCACGGAATGGTTAAAGGCTATTGATGCTCTAGACTGCACTCTCATCCCAGCAGACTCAGTGAAGTCATTGGGTATCACTCTGGACCCCAACTTGGATATGATTGAACACATCAAGAGCACCGCTAAAGGTGCCTTCTTCAACCTAAAGCTAAATGGTAAAATCAAACCCTTCATCCCACCAACGGACCTCAAACAAGGCACGCAATCCCTTGTCCTATCCAGATTAGACTACGGGATCGCTACCCTCACAGGCACAGCTAAACTACACCTGGCTCCACTTAGAACAACACTAAATGCAGCAGCCAGAATGGTGTCGGGGGTGAAGAAATATGAACACATCACTCCCGCGCTAACCGAACTCAAGTGGCTCCCAGTAGAAATGCGAGCTAATTTCAGAACCGCCTGCCTCACACACAAAGCTCTACATACTGGCAAACCCACCTATCTAGCTGCCAAACTCAAGAAAGCGGGACAGACAAGAAACCTCAGAAGCACTAACTCTCTGCTTCTCATCCCTCCGAAAACCTGCAAACAAAAGACTCTATCTAGATCCTTCACCGGAAATGCACCCAAAATCTGGAATGCCATTCCCATACACATTAGGATGAACTCTTCCTACAGAGCCTTCAAGAGCCAGCTCAAAACGCTCTTCCTCAATCAAATTCTCACAAAGTAAAAACGGATCCTCTTTAACTCCCGACCACAGAACAAAAGACTAGAAACTACATCAAAGCGGATTACCGAACCCCCTTAGACCGTGGACTCACTATTTACCTGAGCACTCCTGGTGTTACAATCTGTTTATAACAATGTAATCTGTTCACATCAATGTTGTAAAGCGCTCCGATACCTCCGGGTCTGGCTAGCGCTATAGAAAACTCCAAAAATAAATAAAATAAAATAAATAAATGGTAGTCTGCTGACCCCAGCAGGCCACCAACAATGCGATTGTGGCCAATCATAGTGGGTTGCAATTTGCAACTTACCGCATTCATCCTAATGTGGTAGGTTAAATTATACATTCATACCTAGGTCAGTTCCCAAAATACCAATACATTCAGTAGATGTTGGTGTACAAATTGCAACCACTTTTACTAAATTGAATTTAGTACATTTCAAATAAGAAATCGCAAATTGTGAATCGTTATTAGTTGCAATTTACAATATTTTTTATATCGATTCTTTGTACATGAGGTCATTTATGCTACACCTTCATACATTTATTCGAACAAAAAATGTCGAGGGCAAATGTGTGCACTTTTCCCACCACAAAATGGCAATTCAAACAATGTCTAAGATTTGTGGATTCTCTTGGAAGTAAAGAGAAAGTGGGCTTTTTTTTTTATGAATGTGAAAATAGGGCTGTGTAAGAAAATGTGTGTTTATTGTCCTAAACATGGTACCAACAAAAGTGCTGTGCTGAAATCACAGACTTCTAAGCTTTCAGAAACAGTTTTCTGTGTGATGGTCAGTATTTCCTATTTTTGTAGTTCCTACCTTGCAATTTATGGGTGAAAAGCTCTATATATTTTCCTATTTTTATTTCACTGATAAGTTTCTTTAGGAAATTAAGTAATATTACAATTATTGACAGTTCTTATTGGAAGAGCCCTTGAGGTGAGTCAGAGCCTGTAAAGTGTCAGATTCAGAGTGGCACATATGTACTCGGCCATCCTTAATGACCTTGAGTCGGGCAGGTTTCTTGAGGAATACCTGTGCCCCAATGGCCTTCAAGGGATCAATAAATTGGCGCAGCTTCCACCGTCGGTCCATAGTGGATTTGCAGAGATCTGATCGGGCAACCATGACAGGTGTATTGGGGTGTGCTTTAAGAGAGATTGCCTGTCTAAGAACAAAGTTCCAACATAGATTAAGATTGGACGAGGCGGCATGGACTTGGAGTTATCCATATTACGATTCAAAGGAAGACGGTGAGCACATTGAATCAGAGAGTCCCAGTCCATTGGGTCTGGGAAGGCTTTACCAAACAATGAATTGGCGAGAGTCACCCCACTCCCTTCCTTCCGGTATTCCAAATATCCTCAGATTATTTCTCCTCTGTCAGTTCTCCACATCTTCAATTTTGTTTTGAAGGTTCTCCAACTGTCGATCATGATTGCCAATTGCTTTAACTGTAGGTGTCCCCACCTCCTCAGCGTCGGAAACACGTTATTATAGCTTGGCAACCTCCATAGTGAGGCTAGTGATCTTTCCCGCCATATCTGACACTTCTAATTACGTTTTCAGATTGTCTGCCCTCAACTGAGCGTAGTATGACTGTGCCTCAGATCGCTGAATCTGCAGTATCTGCATTATTGGTTCTTGGAGGTTTTCCGCAATGCCAGTTTCCTTATGTACCAGAACAGCCGATAGATCAAAGGAGGCAAAAAGGATGCATCTAAGGGTGATTGAAGGTGAGGAGTTGAGCAACTCAGAGGAGATTGTTTTCCTAAAGATCGCTTATCCTCCACAACAGCCTCCTGAACTCCTGACAGATGGGAAATAAGTGTCTTCACCTCCCCCTTAAATGTAACCCAGTCCTTGAGTGGGATACCCTTTGCTCCGGAAGCTCTTGACTTGCTTGTTTGCCATTGCCTCAGCGTTTTGACACTTTGAAGCATTGCAATCAACTCTGAAGGCTTCTGTTTACTGTTACCCCTGCACGTTAAGGCAGGCTGGCACCCTTTCTCCCGACTACTCATAGCCAACCCCATCCTCGGTGCCTGGGGGAACAACTGATAAATCAGGGGGGGGCTCTTGGCCACATATCTTCATATCCAGATCGCCGTCCTGCCATCCTAGCCCAAGCCCAGACCCTTCGTAGTTTAACCCACGACCCCCACTTCCTGGTCAGCAAAATATTTTAAAACTGTACTTACAGATTTTGCGATATAGTCTAGTGCCTGGTGGTCTGCCTGGTGATCTGCCATAGGAATAGCGTTTTCACTCATGTGCAGGGGCTTGGTACACAACACGCTGTGATATCCTTGATGGTGGGGCTGGAAGCCGTAACCTAGACAAACAGCGGATAGATCGACAGACTCTGTCCCGTGCCCACTGGCTTCTTTATCAGTAGCTAAGGGACTGGAAAAGGCTACAGCATTCCCTCCAGCCAAAGCTGCTGACATCAGTGCATCAACTAATAGGGAGTCGCCGACAGCTGGCTGTCCGTTGGCTGCATATAGAAAGTCCTCTGCTCCTCAGGATTGCAAAACTTTCAAAATTGGGTTCCCAACATGCAACTTCGCAGGACCTGTTACCTTTGAGCTGGCCTCTCCCTCCTGGTTGCCCTCCTGCTCTGGGGGATCCATATTGCTCACCTTAGTAGCTTCACAGGATCCTCACACCCCAAGCAGCACAGTCCCCTTTTGTGGCGCCACACCACTAAATAAACTTGAGCTGCTCTGGAACTGGAGATAGCAAGTACCAGATCCTAGTGAACAGCCAGTCAGTCTCCAAAAACGATGTGCCCTCAAAGCACCAGTGATATAGAGCAGTGGCATCAAAACACACGCGTCACCAAGCAAAACTAGCATACCAAGTGGAGCTCCGTTCCTGGCGAAAGCATTCCACTCCGCCAGACTATATGAGCCGGTCCAGCAGAGCAATCAGTTAGCCAGGAGTCCTCTCGATGGTATTCTGTAGCGCAGCAGGGTGCACACCCCCTGCCCGCGTTAATCAGCCTGCGGGCTGGCCTGTCATCTGAAATGGAGCAGGGACCTCAAAGAAGAGGACGGGCACACACACAGATCCGTGCAGTCAAGGCACCTGGCTGGACGCCAGACTATGCCAGGAGCCGGTAAGTTGCGTCGGTCAGGTACGCGGCAGAGAACATGCCCCCATCAACGCGGTTCAACTCACCATCTTTCTTCCCCCGATGCTATTCCTCCATGCATAGCTGTTTAATCAAGTCCCCGAAAAGGTCACCAAGAAGAATGGAGGAGGTAAGGACATATAGATCTTGCTATAAGGAAGAAATTACAGAGAGAAAGAAAGTTATTATGCAGGAAGCGTGGGAACAATTACGAGAGGCCAGTGATAAGAATAACGATAGCAAAAAAGATGGGACCCCCTCAAAAGTTAAATGTGGCCAAGGAACAGAGGGGAAAAGAAAAAGCATCAATAAGAAGAATTGTTCCAACAAGGGCCATAATCTTCAAATACTGGTATACATCCCGTTCTTAGATTAATCTCGGTGACAGATACACGACAATCATTTTTATTTTCTTCAAAGATATAAAGCTTTTTATTTTTTAATTTGTCAATACTTTAGTGTTTTTATATTTTTTCATTATACTTCGATTCATAAGAAACATTTTATCACAGTTACAGTTTATAAATATTTTCATAATTCATACAAAATAGAGAGAAATATAATAGAACAATAAATATATACAAAAAATATAACACAATATACTTCAAGGAAATAAATGAACCCCTGGTATCATACACTCAATCACAAGATACTACCACAATCATACCCACACTACATTAAAAAACCCACAGCATCTGAAAAAAATGAAACTGAATCTTAATTGGCAGAGTGATCACGCCAATTAGTCGGTCCCAAAACTCAGTATGAGACCCCGCACTTGGTCGACGCGCGTTTCGGCGGCACAAGGCCACCTTCCTCAGGACCTCTTCCAGACAGTCAAACCCAAAATTCCAGGGGACCTAAAATATACATGAGAGTTGCTGTCACCATATAAACTCTCAAAAGGTGAGAGAAAACACCAAATATATAAAAAGCATTGCTCAGAGTAACACAGTAATTCTTCACATGACCAAACACAAGTTAGCTCTTCAGGAAATGTACATAAGACAAGATTGACAAAAAGACACAGGAGAATTGGTGAAAAGCTAGAGAAATACTCAGTACTACACTTATCTATTAGCCAACACTAATTGTATCTAGGCCTTGCTTAGGGCGATACTACAATCCACATATCCAGACAAAGTCTGAATTTTCACGAAATTATAACCAAAATCATAGTACATGTCACATCCTTAAGGGACATAAGTCTACTAACAATTAAAAGCAGATTGTTGTTCTTAGTCCATGAACAACCAAACCAGAAGAATGAACCATGTATACTGATTGGTTATGGGTGTTATACTTTAGAAACCTAAAAGTGAAAAAAAGGGGCCCAGCTATAAGTGATCACATGATCACATAAAATTATTACATTCAAAGTACATCCCTCTGTCTAGAACTTCATCTTACCCAATATAAAAAGACGAAAAGGAGAGTCTTTTGACGCCGAGTCGGTACTTTGTGGAGAGCGTGCCTGATGTTCAGCGAAGCAGTATGCCATAAGATATTAAAACTAAAATGAAACATACTGGTGTTTAGAAAGATGCAAGTAACCTTATCGATGACGGTTACTCTTATGGATGTCATCACATCATATTTACAAAGAACTCACCTTTTGGTTAAACTAGTAAATCCTGCTCCGTATGGCGATTCCTACTAATATGCCATCTCGTATTTCATTGATAAGAGCAAAAACAACTTCCTCTATCCTCAGATTACCTAAGATGTAAAAAGGTAGAATCTCAATATTTGTGCATGCCACAAGGTTTTCTTAATTTTTTGTGTACATGCCAGTCTCCAAGAGTCCATTACATGACCCTTGTGGATCTGTCTAACTAATTGTGCTCCCGTAAACCATGTGTTTACCCGAAGCAGAGGCGTACTAAACATCATTTGCAATCATACCGTTTATCTTAATACCTTTCCGTAGAGGGCAAAATTAGAAATCACAGGACGCGTAGCGTTTATATAAGCGGAAGGATATTCAAACATAAAAAACAGGGAGTATTACTAGTCGCCCGAAAGACGTGCATAAATGCTATGAGTAAAAAAAATATATATCCGTGTATATCCACTCACACATCGCATAAGTTGTACTTACTCTAATAATGCACGTGGTGCAGACCGATACGCTCTCCGGCTTTATGCTCTCGATACAAACAGCAATAAAGGCTGTTCGTCATGTTTTTAAATCCTCAGAGAATCGCGTGCCTTTCCCGATATTTGCTAAAGTGCCGGAAGTAATCTCGGACGACGGAGGAGAACTAAAAATAAACGACGGACTGCGGTTTACACCGTAATCGTTGCAGAAGTGTCAATATAAATGTGAAGTAACGCACAATGGTTCAAAAGGGCATAATAATCGCCCTCAAGAGTATAAACAGACCGGTAAGAGTTATTAAACCACAAGCTATCAACATATCGGGAACTATATCGACTCGGATATTCCAAAGTATGAGACACAAATTATCATTACTTGTTTAGGGCATCGGTATCATAAATTTTTATATGGTAAAAGATCTGACACAGATTATGAATGGAAAGTGAGCTTAGAAATATTATACTCATGATCATATAATTACATGATAATTGATATCAAAAGCAAGTGCTAGCAGGATAGAATTTAACAAATGTAATGAACCGATACCACAATTAAGAAGCGAAATCAAGCTACCAATAATAATAACATAGCTCAAAAGGCTGGAATGACAAATGATAAATGATGGCTATGTATAGTTGGATAGCATCTGTTTTGTAACATTCCACGCTATTTCCTCATTGAGGCCACGTTTGACACTATCAAGATGATAAATCCAGAAGGTTTCACGTTTCTTCTGTGTAATTTCAGTTGGTTGGCCTAATCTCGGTTGTACTTTCTCTAAGATTGACCATTTGATTTCTTGCTTGTTATGATTCATGTTCAGACAATGTTGAACCAAGGGTGCCATCAGTTTTTTAGTTCTGATGGCAGACTTATGTTCACTGAAGCGAAGACGAAATTCGCGACCCGTTTCTCCTACATAGGTCAACCCACAACTACAGAACAGAATATAAATGATGTTACTGCTGCGACGGTTTGTTAAATGGCGTAGTTTGATTTCTTTATCATTATATTTGATAAACTCAGATATGATCGCTGAATCACAAGCGTGGCAGGAACCACACCTGTGGTTACCCAAGATGACCGGTAAGCCCGTGATTGAACGTTGGCCATCTATGGGAGGTCTTTTTGCCTGACGGGTGTGTACCAGCATATCCTTAAGGTTCTTATTTCTTCTGTAGGCTACTAGGGGTAACGGCATGGGGGGAACATTGTCATCCAAGTTAAGAATTTTCCAGTTTTTGTTTAAGATATTCCTAATCTTGAAATTCAAAGTAGGATGGTTAATCACGCATGTAATCCGATTCTGATTCATACGCCTTGATCCTTGTAATAGCGCCGTTCTGTCATAATATTTCGCTCTTTTGTAGGCGTTCCGTACAAGTCGATGGGGATAGCCCCTCTTAAGAAGCCTATCTTTAAGTGCATCCCCATGTTTATGGAAGGCAGCCATATCCGTGCAATTGCGGCGGATTCGTAAGAATTCCCCAAAGGGGATGGACTCCCTTTGGCAGTTGGGATGGTAACTGTCAAACTTCAAAATGGTATTCTTTGCCGTGCTTTTCCTAAAGAGGCTCACTTCTAAATGTCCACTGGTGCCCTCAATGCTGATATCCAAAAAGTCAACTTTGTAATTGTTATGGTTTGCTGTAAACCTAAGGTTGCTGTCACTGGCATTCAGCCAAAGAACAAATGCCTGCAACATGTCGACTGAACCACTCCAAATAAAAAAATATTGTCTATAAATCGCTTCCAGGTAGAGACATTTTCAAAAAATGGGGCCAATTCGTTATAGATGGTCTGTAATTCCCACTCTCCCATGAAGGTGTTAGCCACACTTGGGGAGCAAGATGCCCCCATTGAAGTACCCTTGATTTGTTTATAGAGGCTGCCATTATATTCAAAATAGTTGTTCAAAAGAACAACCTCCAAGCATTGTAAAATAAAGACATCTGGCCGATCTTCTGGACACCTCTGTAAGAGGGCTGACACCGCCTGTAACGCACGGCATTGAGGAATGTTAGTGTATAACGCCTCAATGTCGAGCGTCACAATGATGTCAGTCTCTGGGTTAAATGGTAAACCCTCGATTTTATTGATTATATCGCCGGTATCACGATTGTAGGAGGCATATCCCTGCGTAAGGGGACATAAAAAGGTATCAACATATTTTGATAAGGGCTCAGTGCACGACCCAATGGTGGATATTATGGGTCGCATGGGGGGGTTTGTTTCTGACTTGTGTGTCTTAGGTAGCCCATAAAGGGCGGAGATTATTGGACAAGATCTATTTAAGAAGACATATTCACCATCACAGATGAGCCCATCTGTGAATGCTGCCTGAGTCATTTCTGGAATATGAATATTTAGTCTCTCCAATTCTCTCCTTTGTGCTGGTCTATAATGATCTATCACCGACAACATCTCAGACATCTTTTCATCATAGGTGTTCCTATCAAATAAAGCAATACCCCCACCTTTGTCACAAGGTTTGATAATAACAGAGGGGTCTGTCTTCAGTTTATTCAGAGATGCAGTCTGTAATTTGGAAAGATTTGATTGTGGTTTATAAGGATTTTTATTAACTCGTGCAATATCACGGAGGACACTCTGTTCAAAAATACGCACGTCAGTGCCTACCATATCCAACGTAGAAGTGAATGTCGATGGAGGTTTACACCTAGATAGGTTATTGTCCTCTTCATTTGTGGGTCGATCCAAAAAAATCTATTCAATCTAACCTTCCTAAAAAAAGCAAACAAGTCCTCATGCAACCTAAATTTGTTCAAGTGATCGACCCACAAATGAAGAGGACAATAACCTATCAAGGTGTGAACCTCCATCGACATTCACTCCTACGTTGGATATGGTAGGCACTGACGTGCGTATTTTTGAACAGAGTGTCCTCCGTGATATTGCACGAGTTATTAAAAATCCTTATAAACCACAATCAAATCTTTCCAAATTACAGACTGCATCTCTGAATAAACTGAAGACAGACCCCTCTGTTGTTATCAAACCTTGTGACAAAGGTGGGGGTATTGCTTTATTTGATAGGAACACCTATGATGAAAAGATGTCTGAGATGTTGTCGGTGACAGATCATTATAGACCAGCACAAAGGAGAGAATTGGAGAGACTAAATATTCATATTCAAGAAATGACTCGGGCAGCATTCACAGATGGGCTCATCTGTGATGATGAATATGTCTTCTTAAATAGATCTTGTCCAATAATCTCCGCCCTTTATGGGCTACCTAAGACACACAAGTCAGAAACAAACCCCCCCATGCGGCCCATAATATCCACCATTGGGTCGTGCACTGAGCCCTTATCAAAATATGTTGATACCTTTTTATGTCCCCTTACGCAGAGATATGCCTTCTACATTCGTGATACCGGTGATATAATCAATAAAATTTAGGGTGTACCATTTAACCCAGAGACTGACATCCTTGTGACGCTCGACATTGAGGCGTTATACACTAACATTCCTCAATGCCGGGCGTTACAGGCAGTGTCAGCCCTCTTACAGAGGTATCCAGAAGATCGGCCAGATGTCTTTATTTTACAAAGCTTGGAGGTTGTTCTTTTGAACAACTATTTTGAATATAATGGCAGCCTCTATAAACAAATCAAGGGTACTTCAATGGGGGCATCTTGCGCCCCAAGTGTGGCTAACACCTTCATGGGAGAGTGGGAATTACAGAACATCTATAACGAATTGGCCCCATTTTTTGAAAATGTCTCTACCTGGAAGCGATTTATAGACAACATTTTTTTTATTTGGAGTGGTTCAGTCGACATGTTGCAGGCATTTGTTCTTTGGCTGAATGCTAGTGACAGCAACCTTAGGTTTACAGTTAACCATAGCAATTACAAAGTTGACTTTTTGGATATCAGCATTGAGGGCACCAGTGGACATTTAGAAGTGAGCCTCTTTAGGAAAAGCACGGCAAAGAATACCATTTTGAAGTTTGACAGTTACCATCCCAACTGCCAAAGGGAGTCCATCCCCTTTGGGGAATTCTTACGAATCCACCGCAATTGCACGGATATGGCTGCCTTCCATAAACATGGGGATGCACTTAAAGATAGGCTTCTTAAGAGGGGCTATCCCCATCGACTTGTACGGCACGCCTACAAAAGAGCGAAATATTATGACAGAACGGCGCTATTACAAGGATCAAGGCGTATGAATCAGAATCGGATCACATGCCTGATTAACTATTCTACTTTGAATTTCAAGATTAGGAATATCTTAAATAAAAACTGGACTGGAAAATTCTTAACTCGGATGACAATGTTCCCCCCATGCCGTTACCCCTAGTAGCCTACAGAAGAAATAAGAACCTTTAGGATATGCTGGTACACACCCGTCAGGCAAAAAGACCTCCCCTAGATGGCCAACGTTCAATCACGGGCTTACCGGTCATCTTGGGTAACCACAGGTGTGGTTCGTGCCACGCTTGTGATTCAGCGATCATATGAGTTTATCAAATATAATGATAAAGAAATCAAACTACGCCATTTAACAAACTGTCGCAGCAGTAACATAATTTATATTCTGTTCTGTAGTTGTGGGTTGGCCTATGTAGGAGAAACAGGTCGCGAATTTCGTCTTCGCTTCAGTGAACATAAGTCTGCCATCAGAACTAAAAAACTGATGGCACCCTTGGTTCAACATTGTCGGAAAATGAATCATAACGAGCAAGAAATCAAATGGTCAATCTTAGAGAAAGTACAACCGAGATTAGGCCAACCAACTGAAATTACACAGAAGAAAAGTAAAACCTTCTGGATTTATCATCTTGATAGTGTCAAACGTGGCCTCAATGAGGAAATAGCATGGTATGTTACAAAATAGATGCTATCCAACTATACATAGCCATCATTTATCATTTGTCATTCCAGCCTTTTGAGCTATGTTATTATTATTGGTAGCTTGATTTCGCTTCTTAATTGTGGTATCGGTTCATTACATTTGTTAAATTCTATCCTGCTAGCACTTGCTTTTGATATCAATTATCATGTAATTATATGATCATGAGTATAATATTTCTAAGCTCGCTTTCCCTTCATATTCTGTCAGATCTTTTACCATATAATAATTTATGATACCGATGCCCTAAACAAGTAATGATAATTTGTGTCTCATACTTTGGAATTTCCGAGTCGATATAGTTCCCGATATGTTGATAGCTTGTGGTTTAATTACTCTTACCAGTCTGTTTATCCTCTTGAGGGCGATTATTATGCCCTTTTGAACCATTGTGCGTTACTTCACATTTATATTGACACCTCTGCAACGATTACGGTGTAAACCACAGTCTGTCGTTTATTTTTAGTTCTCCTCCGTCGTCCGAGATTACTTCCGGCACTTTAGCAAATATCGCGATAGGCACGCGATTCTCCGAGGATTTAAAAACATGACGAACAGCCTTTATTGCTGTTTGTATCGAGAGCATAAAGCCGGAGAGCGTATCGGTCTGCACCACGTGCATTATTAGAGTAAGTACAACTTATGCGATGTGTGAGTGGATATACACGGATATATTATTTTTTTCTCATAGCATTTATGCACGTCTTTCGGGCGACTATTAATACTCCCTGTTTTTTATGTTTGAATATCCTTCCGCGTATATAAACGCTACGCGTCCTGTGATTTCTGATTTTGCCCTCTACGGAAAGGCATTAAGATAAACGATATGATTGCAAATGATGTTTAGTACGCCTCTGCTTCGGGTAAACACATGGTTTACGGGAGCACAATTAGTTAGACAGATCCACAAGGGTCATGTTATGGACTCTTGGAGACTGGCATGTACACAAAAAATTAAGAAAACCTTGTGGCATGCACAAATATTGAGATTCTACCTTTTTACATCTTAGGTAACCTGAGGATAGAGGAAGTTGTTTTTGCTCTTATCAATGAAATACGACATGGCATATTAGTAGGAATCGACATACGGAGCAGGATTTACTAGTTTAACCAAAAGGTGAGTTCTTTGTAAATATGATGTGATGACATCCATAAGAGTAACCGTCATCGATAAGGTTACTTGCATCTTTCTAAACACCAGTATGTTTTATTTTAGTTTTAATATCCTATGGCATACTGCTTCGCTGAACATCAGGCACGCTCTCTACAAAGTACCGACTCAGCGTCAAAAGACTCTCCTTTTCGTCTTTTTATATTGGGTAAGACGAAGTTCTAGACAGAGGGATGTACTTTGAATGTAATAATTTTATGTGATCATGTGATCACTTATAGCTGGGCCCCTTTTTTCACTTTTAGGTTTCTAAAGTATAACACCCATAACCAATCAGTATACATGGTTCATTCTTCTGGTTTGGTTGTTCATGGACTAAGAACAACAATCTGCTTTTAATTGTAAGTAGACTTATGTCCCTTAAGGATGTAACATGTACTATGATTTTGGTTATAATTTCGTGAAAATTCAGACTTTGTCTGGATATGTGGATTGTAGTATCGCCCTAAGCAAGGCCTAGATACAATTAGTGTTGGCTAATAGATAAGTGTAGTACTGAGTATTTCTCTAGCTTTTCACCAATTCCCCTGTGTCTTTTTGTCATTCTTGTCTTATGTACATTTCCTGAAGAGCTAACTTGTGTTTGGTCATGTGAAGAATTACTGTGTTACTCTGAGCAATGTTTTTTATATATTTGGTGTTTTCTCTCACCTTTTGAGAGTTTATATGGTGACAGCAGCTCTCATGTATATTTTAGGTCCCCTGGAATTTTGGCTTTGACTGTCTGAAAGAGGTCCTGAGGAAGGTGGCCTTGTGCCGTCGAAACGCGCATCGACCAAGTGCGGGGTCTCATACTGAGTTTTGGGATTGACTAATTGGCGTGATGACTCTGCCAATTAAGATTCAGTTTCCTTTTTTTCAGATGCTGTGGTTTTTTAATGAAGTGTGGGTATGATTGTGGTAGTATCTTGTGATTGAGTGTGTGATACCAGGGGTTCATTTATTTACTTGAAGTATATTGTGTTATATTTTTTGTACATATTTATTGTTCTATTATATTTCTCTCTATTTTGTATGAATTATGAAAATATTTATAAACTGTAACTGTGATAAAATGTTTCTTATGAATCAAAGTATAATGAAAAAATATAAAAGCACTAAAGTATTGACAAATTAAAAAATAAAAAGCTTTATATCTTTGAAGAAAATAAGAATGATTGTTGTGTATCTGTCACCGAGATTAAACTAAGAACGGGATGTATTCCAGTATTTGAAGATTATGGCCTTGTTGGAACAATTCTTCTTATTGATGCTTATCAGTGATAAGAATAATGCATGACAAAATTGTTAATGCTCCTTTTTTTGCAGAGAATTATAATTCTAGCATAGACACAATAATCCCACCGCATTTGTGTGTGACACATTTCTCAAAGGTGTACGTTATCACTATGTCTCAAGACATGTGGGTGAACAATGCCCTGAATGTCCAACCCAGGGCAAAAGAGATTTTCTAGAAATTTCCTTAAAGGAGGTAATCAGAGCCATTGAATGTAGCCCTAGCACCTGGCCCAGACAGGTTCCTCTTAGGGGTGGGCGTAAAATCCGTTCCGCTCGCGGATTTTGCGGATTTTCGGTAAATCCGCAATCCGCGAACTCTCGCGGATTTACCGAAAATCCGCAAATACGCGCGCTGCGGATTTTTTGCTTGTGTTCGCACTGCTCGCGGTCCGCGGCGCGGGCAGAAACAATCTCGCACTCGCGAAATTACAAAAATTACAATTGGGGAGGGGTGAAGGAAGTGGCCCAGTCTCCAACTTCCTGTTCCTGTCCAGCAAGCTCCTCCCATTGGGGTGGGGTGAAGGACGTGCCCCAGTCTCCAACTTCCTGTTCCTGTCCAGCAAGCTCCTCCCATTGCTTAGTCCATTTCCCGGCCACTTTGAATTCGATCTTGACTGGGAAGGATTACTTTTTGTGGATGCTGCTGGATATTTGGATTTGAGGCCTTTTGGATTCGAAATTTGATTTCACAAGTAAGTTGATAAGTTGATGTTGTTTGTTTGTGGTGATTTTTGTGTGTGTTTTTCGACTTTTTGGGGTGGGGTTGGGGGCTGGCTATGTTGGTGGGGGGCCATTTTGAGGCATGGTCCTGCAGGTCCTGGCCATGTGGATGGGGTCAAGCGGCCATTTTGAAGTCAGGCAGTGTGCTTTGTGCCCTAGGCCCACCCAGTCTGCTCTGATTTCTTTCATTATGCCCAGGGGGCCTAGAACTCCCGCGGATTTACCGAAAATTTGATTTTTTTGCTTGTGTTCGCACTGCTCGCGTCCCGCGCAGCAACAATCTCGCACTCGCGAAATTGTAAAAATTACAATTCTGCACATGAATTGAAAACCACCAGGCTTAGTTATGGGTGCATGCATGATACAACTGTTTTGTTGAATTTTAACATGATTCTGGCCAGGGCATGGATGGCATTGGATTGTGGTGATTTTTGTGTGTTTTACGACTTTTTGGGGTGGTGTTGGGGGCTTGCTATGTTGGTGGGGGCCATTTTATTGCCTGGTCCCGTGTGGGTGGGGGTCTAGGGGCCATTTTTAAGCCAGTTTGTGTGCTTTGTGCCATAGGCCTGCACCCTGTGTGCTCTGATTTCATCCATTATGCCCAGGGGGCCCAGAATCGGTCTGTTCGCGGATTTTGCGGGTTTTTCGCCACGTTCGCATCGTGAAGCAACAATCTCGCACTCGAGAAATTGCAAAAATTGCAATTCTGCACCAGAAAACCACCAGCAGGCAGCATAAACTTTCTGAAACTTGATGGATGGCATTGGATTGTGGTGATTTGTGTTGTGTTTTTTGAGTTTTTGGAGTAGGGGTTGGGGGCTGGCTATGTTGGTGGGGGCCATTTTGAGGCATGGTCCTGGCCATGTGGATGGGGGTCAAGCGGCCATTTTGAAGGCAGGCAGTGAGCTTTGTGCCATAGGCCTGCACCCATTTTGCCTTGCTTTCACCCATTGTGCCCAGGGGGAGTTAGTGGTATATGAAACTACAACCCTCTCTGTGTGCTCTCTTGGATCAATGTTAAATTCCTGTTTCCCAAAAATTTAGCAATTCTTATTTTTGATATTTCCATATTGTGGTGTGCACGTGTGTATTCATAAATGCCTACTTGCAAACTATTAATTGAAGCGCTACATATGCAACATATATTTAACTGATGTTCCTCTGTCTTCGTTTGCTTTTAGGTGCACAAAGTCAATAACTCCGCATCATCGTTGAGCATCAGTGCCAGGAAGAAGTCCTGCTGCGGCCTGCTGTTCCGACATCTGAAGAAGATGGCTCCAAAAAGAGGTGCCCGTAGCTCCTCTTGCAAGAAAGATGTCTCTAGGAGAAGAAGAAGCAAGTGGCACCACTTACCAAGGAGACTGGTGGCTCGACCACTAAATTTTTGTGGAAAAAACAAAAGTCCACCATGAGTGCTGCACAGGTAGCCTGTTTACTGGTTCAATCACCAGTGATGTTGGCTCATCGCAAGAAAGTAGCAGCACACAATCAACACAGGTTGTAACTCATCTCACAAGTACTATTCAACAATCAAAGCCGCAACAACAACTGCATGGGCTACTAGTACAAGCACAAGTACATGCGCAAGGAGCTGTCCGAGAAGGAGCTGTCCGAGAAGGAGCTGTCCGAGAAGGAGCTGTCCGAGAAGGAGCTGTCCGAGAAGGAGCTGTCCGAGAAGGAGCTGTCCGAGAAGGAGAAGGTCGAGAAGGAGAAGGCCGAGAAGGAGAGGTCCATGGAGAGTTGCAAGTAGAGGTCAGTGAAGAGGCCCATGTAGCGGCGCATGGAGCGGTGCAAGTGCCCACAATGGTTGTTCTTCCAGAAGTAGGGGCACAGGAGGAAATTGACTTTGGAGCCGGGGTATCATGTCAGGAAGACGAAGCCACTCCTCCTGATGATTCATTTTCTCCCAGCTCCCCAGCAAGGAAAAGATCAAAGGGGGTGTGTAGAAGTTCCTCTTCAAGCCCCGCTCCATCAGATGATCTGGATCTAGATTGGCAACCATCTCCGACGTCTGAGAGGGAGGCACACCATGAGCTGAGAAAGGTATCAAATGTTAAAAGGAAGGGCCCCGGAAAGCTCATACTTAAGGATCCGAACGTCGGACTTGATGAAGTGGTGCATTCTGATGTTGTTGAACAGGATGACAGCAATGACCTAGTCATCACACACGTCATTCCAGCCACACCGGCCATGCAGCAGAAAGACATTTATACCCTATCCCGACGTCATGCTGAGCGTGACCCTGGCGACGTGGCACTGGTAGCACCACCAACGCGGTCAAGTAGTACAACAAGTTCAACAAAACCTACAGCTCCCATATTTTCTCCCCAGAGGGGAACTCCATCCAGCTCGACTCCCTCAAGTAGGGTTGCTGCAATAATTGCACAACCCAGTAGATGTCTGCAAGGCTCATCCACCACTGCTTCATCTGGCATTGGCAGTATCACCTCGTGCGGCAAAACAAGAAGTTTCCAGTCCCCAGTTTGGAACTTTTTTAGTGTCCATGCAAAGTTTGATAACATAGCCATTTGTTCCATTTGTAAGACTAGACTTAGCCGTGGTAAGCCTGGTACCAACTATGGTACCGGAGGCCAGATAGGTCATCTTCAAAGAAGGCACAGTATGGAATGGTTTGCGCACCTAGCAAACATCGAGGGAACGCAATCCCAAAGGGCAAGTGGCCAAAATATACCCGTACTAGATGTTTCATCTGAAGATGACGGGGAGGTAGATGGAGCGTCAGACATTTGTCCGGTTGCACCCAGTACCCCTGGCAGCACCACACCCTCCGCAACACATAGGAGGCACACTGAGAGTCTGGGAGACACACCAATGCGGAAAATGTCAACACTGAGCAGAACTGGGTCGAAGAAGGCATCAGAATCATCCAGTAAATTTGTCTAGCGCACCATTACAGCCATGTTCTCCTCAGATGCGCCATTTCAACGCAACCACCCAATTGTGTGCCTGTATAACACTAAGCTGGCTAAAATGCTAGCGGTGGACCTTCTCCCTTTTTCGTTTGTCGAAGGTGTGGGTTTCCTTGAACTCGTGGCAACACTGGCCCCTAAATGGAAGGTTCCTAGCCGGTTCTATTTTGCCAGGGTTGCTGTTCCAGCACTACATAAAGAGGTGCTTGAGTTGATTGGGGCAGCTTTGCAGAAGAGTGCTGTTCACACTATACACCTGACAACAGACTTGTGGACCAGTTGCCAAGCCCTTGATTACATGTGCATCACTGCACACTGGGACTCTTTTTCAGGGGTTGCAAAACAGATAAATGCAGGTGGTGACTTGGTCGAGATTTTTAAGGGTGCTCGTAAACATGCAACATTAGCCATGTTTGGCATGGAGAAAACTCATACTGCAGACAACATTTTGGATGACTTTAACAAAAAGGTCTCGCAATGGCTGCCCTCAAGAAAATGCAAGGTTGGTTATGTTTCTACTGATAATGGCAGCAATGTAGTTAAGGCCATGGAGGACGGTGACTATTTCAGAGTGGCGTGTTTGGCGCACTGTATAAACCTGGTCGTGCAAAAGTTCTTGAAAAAAGAAATTGCAGTCGACAAAATACTGACCATCTGCAGAAGAATATGCACACATTTCAACCATTCTTTTAAGGCCCAGAAGGAGCTGAGGCGCAAGCAAAATGAACGTAGTATGCCAGTGAAAGCACTTATCCAGGAGTTGGCAACACGTTGGAACTCAACCTTCTACATGCTTGAGCGTCTGCATGAGCTGTTTCCAGTAGTCAATGAGTATGTCTACAACCTGGGTGGTGGTACGACAGAAATGATGCTAGCGGTGGAGCAATGGCAGCTAGTTAAAAGCCTGACAGACATGCTTCGTCCTTTTGAGGTCTTCACGCGTGAAGTCAGCAGGGAGGACTGTTCTTTGAGCAAAGCTATCCCATTGTTGCTGAAGCTCGAGCACCAAGTCAAGGTGGTGTCTTCAAAATTAAAGGATGCTGAAAAGAATGAAGCATATGAGTTGGCGCAGAGATTATTACAACGCCTAGTTAGCAATGAACGGCTTGTAAATATCAAGAAACAACAGCACTACATTTGTGCTACTATTCTGGATCCACGTTACAAAAAGCCATTGTTTGGCAATGTATTAATTTCTTTTGAAACATCAGATGTTACAGAGTACAAAGGTTGGCTAGCTCAGTCAGCCATTCGTTTTGAAAGAGAGCGGAAGGAAACTGTAGGAGAAGACAGTACTACTAGTGAATCAGCAGGCCATCAGGCGTCCCAAAAAAGCACTTCTGCATCTGTGCCTGCGGCAGAAGCGAGTGTCTTTTCCTCTGAGCCGTTAACCACACCAGCAACCGTATCATCTGCACCAGGCCCAGGCGATATGTCTGAAGAGGATTGGCTAAGTCAGCTAGGGTTTCCTTGTCCCAGAAAGGACACAGAAGTGCAAAGTACAGGAATCCGGGAGAACATTGTTTCAATGGTGCAGGCCTATCTGGATGACTCAACAGCGGTCAATATTACTGAGGACCCATTGGCGTATTGGCATGGGAAAAGAAACATATGGCGAGAGCTCACCAACCTGGCTATCAATTACTTGTCTTGCCCACTCGCAAGCGTGTCTTCAGAACGTGTTTTTAGTTCTGCTGGTGGCATTGTGACTTCCAAAAGGTCCCGCCTCTTGCCCGCAAATGTGGAGCGGCTCACCATGATAAAGATGAACCAGCACTTCATACCACCAGATTACAAAGTACGAGAATGCACGCAGGAAGAAGAGGACACCGACCTACCTGAGGGAAGTTTTCCTCAGTTACCAGAAGTACTACCGACTCAATTTGCAGAGTTTAAGTACGAGCTCTGCTTCCCTGACAGCGAGTTCTGAAAATGAGTCAATGATTCATTAACTTTATTTTTCGTCCTTATTCACTTTTATTCCTGTGTGTCTGTCTTTCTTTGTTTAGCAAGTGCTTGATCACATTCACAACAAAATTGTAATCACCCCATCACAACAACAAGCCCATCAGCAGAACTGTCTTGATTTTGATGCCGCAGCATTCCTCATTTGGCCAATTACACGTGAACCAACACGATGACAGTGTTCAGTAAAACGAACTTACTGCAAAACCACCACCCACCAGGCTCAAAAGTAGTAAAAAACAGGTATGCTCAGATAAAGTTTGAAAAAGTATATTTTTATATCCCTAACAAAATAATCTCCCGCAAGACCCTCCCTAACCCCAACAAATAAATAGTCCTTCAAAAGTCCCCAAAAACCCCAACTCCCAATTCCCACCCCCCAAAAGTCTCTAAAAAAGGGGCAAGGGACACTCTAGGGATGCATGCTGTGGACTTTGGCCTCCAGGGCATCATGCCTTAGGGCCAGGGCATCGTACTGCTCCCGGAGGATGGCGTGGTCTAAGCGGAGGCCCTCCAACAAATTTTGATGTTCCTTCAACTTGCGGACCTCCGCCTCCAGGTCGGACACTCTGTGGGTTGCACGGCGCAAGCGAGCCTTGAGAGTACTGTGAGGGGCAGCCTTTGCTGCTCGGTGGTGGCGTCTGCCAGCCCGGCTCCGTACCGCCGGAGCACTGCGCTGACCGGCAGAACGTGGGGGCGCGGAGGAGGATGCAGGTGTGCCATTAGATGTACTGGACTGCGTGTCCTCCCCCTCCAGTTCCACCAGCCGCCGATATTCTGCAACAGTGGCATCCAGCCTCCGTTGCCGGGCCAGTTGAGCCTGCATACTCCTGGATGGTTTGGATGTTTTAGTACAACCAACTATATGAAGAAAGAAAGACATAATCTGTAACCAATGCTCTTTAAGAATATGATTAACACAAAATGATTCAGCAGAAAGTTGTGTCACAGTACAACTAGCAACTAGGCAGCGCAGTACAAAACTATTGAGGCCAGTATCATGGGCGTCCCCAGGGAGGGGCAAGGGGGCAAAATTGTTTGGTACGTTATCTGCAAGCCGGCATAATGCCAGCGCAGTGAACTTGCACCCGAGAAAAATAACAGACGCACACCATGATGAGTGACATACACTTGCGTTACTGTACCGGTCCAGTACATGCAGGTGGTGAAGCTCTTACTTTTCTATTACGGGTGGCACTGAGAATACTCTGTTACAAGGGCTACTGCTTAATTAATTTAACTTTCACCCTACAGTGAAAATGAGTACTAGGAAAGGAAAATCAAGGAGATAAATAATGGGATTATCTATCACTTCACATGGGATGTATTTGCTTACATATGGGATGTCTTCTGGTGCTTTGCTTTTTATTGAGTGACCAGTGATACATCCACACATGAATGACGTACTACTACTAAAATTATTAAGAGGTGGGGAGTGGCCACCGTACTATTAACCGGATATATGCTGTGCTTGCAATAAAAACTACTGCTACTATTCATGGTAGTTTTTTGACAAAATTACAACTTCTTTTCCTTGCCTTTCCTACACTGGAACGGACGTGCGGGTGCGGTGTTACATGCTCTTCAAAGTAACACGTAGTTCATCCAGTGACCGTCTACTCTCTGTAGATACACATCATATGCTATCTAAGAGTCAGATAGTACCATGATCCAGCTTACCTCTACCCGCCACCACCACTGTCTGCTTCCTCACAGTATCTTCTTGGGCCACTTGCGCCGCCTCCTCCCCAGAGTTGTCCTCGGAGTCGACCACCACCACCACATCCGAGCTGGCCCCGCCACCAGATGTTCCACCTACAAAGTAGATTTAAGAATGTTAGATTACACCACTCACTAGTATTTGGTCTAGGAATGAAGAAATGTGAAAACAACAGAAAAAGTAATTGACTGTCTAATCTAAAGTAAAAATGTCCCTCCTTCCACGGAAAGGCTGTTGTCTTGCTGCACTTTTTTGTCACAATTGATGAATGCTTGCTTAATTTTAACACACACCATTTTTCTCTGAACAGACAGAAGCTGGACTTCTAAGGACAAGAGCAACATCAACTTCAAACCAGGTGAAAGCTCGGCTCGACCACAAGAAATGTGTTCCATTACTCATCAACTCAGCACCAAGCACTTTTCCATTTCCAGCTAACTTAATTTTAATATATGTGTTTACTTTTAATAAAGCTTTTAAACTTGAATAGACTCTGTGGTTTTTGGTCCTCCAGACTAGAGTGACTGAGCGAAAGGTTTTGCAATTTTTGCAAGGAGGAGTCCGTGCCTCTGACACTACCAGGTTTATACAGTGCGCCAAACATGCCACTCTGAAATATTATTACTCTGGTGTTTAGTGTCCATAGTTCGGTTTGTGGAGAATTGTCCCTGCAACAGTAGTATTATGGATTGTGCTCCTATCTAAACACTATTTCGAAAAAATTAAATTAGGAACGCTTGGATAACAATAGGTCCTCTATATTTAAATGAAACTTACTGGGGCCAGCAAAGGAGCACTCGCCGCCCTGGCCTGCATCCTCCTCCTCTAGAGCCACAGCATCCTCCTGTTCCGTCCGCTTGCCCCTGGGGGGACCTGACGTACAACATGAAAGAAAGAACAGAAAACATTGATGATTACTGCTTGTCGATGTCCTTGTCAACCAAATCAAACATTTAGAAAGAACAAGAACCAACTATTTCAGCCAAAAAGAGGGCTACAAAGGAAGGACTGCACCTGAGCCTCTACTCTAGGGGCAAATTTACAAGCCCCTTGCAGCTCTTTTGCTACGTTCTTGCGTCACTTTTGTGACGCAGCGCCACAACAAGAGAGGCGCCATGGTGTGGCGTATATTAACAACGTGACGCATATGGGAGATGCATCCCATTCTAAAGCCCTGCGCCATAAGGGAGCGTTCCAGCGCAAGGGAGGGCGTTCCTGCGCAGGTACGCATGCTAAAAGTGGCTATGGGGATATATATAAAATTTCAATCAGTCATTTAGGACAATGATGCGTCACTCAAACCCTGCCCCTGCATGAAGCAGACGTACGGCTTGACGCAGCATTGCTGGAGCTGCGCCATCGTTGCAACGCAACTCCATCAATGTGCCGCCTTACGGCACTGATGCGAAACGCTTCGGTGACGTTTTGGGACCATGGTGTGCCGCATTGTAAATACGGCGCACCATGGGTGGTGCTGGCGTGCCGCACACTTTGCAGGGATGCGCAGGTAATTGCAAATCTGACACTTAGGGGCATACTTACGAGTTCTGGGCTGCACACCTCCAGAGGTGCGCCAGAACAAATGCGTAACGCAAAACTAACCTTGCGTCTTGGTAGATGCGCCGCAATTACAATGCGGCACACCCTGGTGCAAGGGTAGGCAGATGCGTGACACATCTCGTGACGAAAGAGGGGCGCATCTCTAGAGTCGCGTCGCAGGCGCAATGCAACTCTAGCAATGCTCAGGGCTGCCCAATACTCAACATACCGCATCAGTCCTTACGCCTGCTTCAAGCAAGCAGGCATAAAGAATTGACGTAGCAGCGTCGCGGATGTGCCTGCGTTATATCTTGTAGATTTCACGCAGGCACTTTTGCGAGGCGCACAGCTGCCGGACCGCCCCCCCCTGCGTGGGAACGCACCCATTGTGGCGCAGGCCCAGGCCTTAACGTGGCGCATCTCCCTAGATGCATCACGTTGTACATGACTCGCAGGGATGCGCCACGTTTACGTCGCTGTTGCGTCAGGTAAGGCAGCGTAAACGTGGCGCAAGGGACTTGTAAATCTGCCCCTTTGTGTCTAGCATTACGCAGTTCTGTAAAGTACACTCATACATTACTCAGCACAATTAAATGAACACAAAATAGAAAACAAATAAGCAGTGGCACCGCCACAGAGAAGGAGAGCAGTGCACCTGAAATGCACAGAAGATTTTGAAATATTAATTTACCTCTACTATCAATGTAATCGGCAGCATTATTGCTCTTTGTAAAAAAGTTAAAACAAACATTTGCAATATAACACACAGAGCAGGAGAAAAAACAGAGTAGTGAGTGATGAAAAAATTGCTACTACTACTCACCAAGCCCGGGGACCTCCACTCCCAGCAGGCCGAGCAGGTCGCGCTCCCGGTCCAGGAGATCCATCCAGCGGTGGGTCACCTGGTTGTAGGTGCGCTGGACCCCCGAGATGTCAAACAGGGCCCGGCACACCTCCTCCCACCGCTTCCGTCGCTCCTGGAGGTTGTAGCCACCAGCGATCCTGCCGCCTGCCGCGATGGTCCTGGGGAGGCGGCGCTGTACAAAGTAAACCAGTGCGCCCACCTCCTCAGGGCTGAAGATGTCCCTGGGCACCACCATTTCCGCCCTCAAACGGCCACACGGGAGCCGGGCACGGGCTGCGGGGCCCGTCTTTGGCAGCTTGACTGATGGCTTCACCATGGTCTGGGCAGGTGGTAGCAACAAGGAGAAAAAATGAAAAAGAATAAGACTAGGGAAGAAGAAAATAAAAGTTTAAAAAAGTAGTTGAAAAGTAAACAAAAGTAGCCTAAAACACAAAAATATAGAGCTAGAAAACTAGAGGGATAGATAATAAGTTAAATAGATCAAAAAAATATTAAAACAAGCAAAGGATGGCAGAGATATAGAGAGGATAGAAACACCATGCCCAGACACATAGGAATGAATGAAAAACAAGATGGCGGCCCGATCACGTGCGCGTAAGTAAGTTCGCACGCGATTTCTCTCGCGAACTCATGCGAACTTGTATTCGCAAGGCGCTCATTCCGCGAGATTACACATAGCGGGCGGAAACGGAAATACGTCATGCAAACAAAATGGCGGCGCCCATACTCGACCTTGGGGTAATTCGCACGAGTTCGCGGCTTCCACGGTCGATTTCGCACGCCGCCGCGCCTCGCGAATAGCGCGAAATTACCAAAAAACGATTTTTGCAAAAGCAAAACCAATGAGCAGGTGCAAAAGTTCAAGCTCATCATTTGTAACCATTCCCTGTAGTGCTTCCTGAAGGGGCCCTCCAGAATTCGGTTGCCTACTTGCAACTATTGTGTGACCCTGCTCTGACAGTCACAAAATAGTTACAAGTATGCCATTGCCAACAAAGATCCTGTTAAAAAAATTTACATTGCAACACAAAGTAAAGGGAGCAGACAAGCAGGTGCCAGCCTTCATTAATGTCAGTTGGGGCAGCGCAGGTGTTGTTGTAATTTAATTTTGCAAAACTTAAAGCACTTAGCAGGTGTGCTTTGCTTTGCCACAATAATGTACACTGACTGGTCAACCAGAGGGTGCTGTGATGACACCGAGGGTGGCATGGGTGTGCCAGCCAGAGGGTGGCATGGGTGAACCAGAGTGCCAGTGTTGACAGAGGATGGCAGTGCTTTGCTTTCCCCCAATAATGTACACTGGTGAACCAGAGGGTGCTGTGATGACACAGAGTGTGACATGGGTGAGCCAGAGGGTGGCATGGGTGAACAAAGAGAGTGCCAGTGGTGACAGAGGGTGGCAGTGATGAAGAAAGGCTTTCAAACAGGCTGGGCACGTAGAAACAACAAGTTCGCAAAACTGGCGACCCGACAAGTAAGTTTGCAATTTGCGAAATTGTACGAAACCCTCGCGAACTTGCAGAAACCCGTGCGAACACAAAAAAAAAAGAATCTGCAAAATCCGCGAGAATTAGCGGATTTTGCGGATTTTCGCAATCCGCAAATTCGCAAATTCGCGGATTGCGAATCCGCAAAATCCGCCCATGCCTAGTTCCTATTGACCTGTTCAAACAAAGATCTATGAGCCCCAGTAACGGCGAACAGCACATTTTCCCTCCCACCTCATAGTCCAACTCAATCAATGTTCTTATATCAAGAAGGGGGATTGAACAGATCCTTGTCGTTATAACCCCATCTCGCTTATTGACTCCCCTGCCAAAGTGCTAGGCACAATTCTCTTAGATCGATTGGAGTAATGGCCACTGAGAAAGGTATACTTTCTGAGGTATAGTATGGGCTCAGACAAGGCCTTGTACCATAGACCAGTGGTTGAATCTTCACCTTTTAATCAGTAGATATACCAAGGGGATGAGGGGTTGTTTATATCTAGCATTCGTGGACCTCAGTTTTGCATTCAACTGTGTCAACCGAGCCAAATTATGGGACACTACCCTAAACCCTAAAACACTACCCTG
The DNA here is from genome assembly GCF_964261635.1 of Lissotriton helveticus. NCBI lineage: Eukaryota > Metazoa > Chordata > Amphibia > Caudata > Salamandridae > Lissotriton > Lissotriton helveticus. The sequence goes on from NC_136065.1 coordinate 1,290,673,334, forward strand.
CACTACACACAGACCACAGCACTACCCTAAACCCTAAAACACTACATCCAGCACGACCCTCCCCGACCCCCAGTCTGCTCCCTGCACTTGAACACTACCCTGCACAACCCCCGGAACTACCCTAAACCCTAAAACACTACCCTGTACTACACACTCACCACAGCATTACCTTAAACACTAAAACACTACCTCCAGCACAACCCTCCTCTGACCCTCAGTCCACTCCCTACACTCAAACACTACCCTGCACGACCCCCCAACACTACCTTAAACCCTAAAACACTACCCTACACTACACAAACACCATAATACTACCCCAAACCCTAAAACACTTCTTCCAGCACGACCCACCCCCGACCCCCAGTCCACTCCCTATTCTTAAAAACTACCCTGCACAACCCCGACACTTCCCTAAACCCTAAAACACTACCCTGCACTACACACACACACCAAAGCACTACCCTAAACTCTAAAACACTACCTCCAGCACGACCCTCCCCCGACTCCCAGTCTGCTCACTACACTGAAACACTACGCTGCACAACCCCCGGAACTACCCTAAACCCTAAAACACTACCCTGCACTACACACACACCACCCTAAACCCTAAAATACTACCTCCAGCATGACCCTCCTCTGACCCTCAGTCCAGTCCCTACACTCAAACGCTACTCTGCATGAACCCCAGCCTCTACTCTAAACCCTAAAACACTACCCTACACTACACAAACACCACAACACTACCCCAAACCCTAAAACACTACCTCCACCCCAGGCCCAATCCCCCTTACCTCGCTCTCCTCGTTGTTCCTCTCCCTGGTTCCTGCTTCGCTTCACGCCGGCTGAGGAGCCATGCACGATGCACTTCGTTATGAGGAAATGGAAGAGCTTCAGTTTCCTCACAATGAGGTGGATCGCTATTACAATGCATTCGTTGTAAAATCGCATACGATGTAATAACATACTTAGTAATAGTTACACGTTGTTACATTGCATGTGTTGTAACTTTTGCGATGTAATGGTATGCAGTGTAAAAGCCGCGTTGTAATTGCTAATTACCGTACAAAATATATGCTAGACTTATGCACACACACTAACGCTATGGCGCTAAGGTGTGTGCATGGCGCACGGCTGCTGAAATCAGCACCGTTGCAAGGGAAAGGGGAGGATAGAGCCATATCTCTGAAGATATGGCAAATCCCTGCTCCCTCCATGTCGCGCAACGCAGCACAGCCTCGCTGAAGGCTGCGATGCATTGGTGACTTTTTTGTAAATCTCCCCCTTAGGGTATTTATTAGCGTTGTAAAAATAACACAGCTAAATACATAAATAAATAATGTACATGCCTAGTAAAACCATCTATGAGTAATGTTTCTTCACTAACCTTCCATTATATTCAACAGAACCAGGGTCTGTAGCCTTTCCAAGCCTTGTGGTGTTAACGTGATCTAGGCTGTGTCACACAGTGGTTACTGAACGTGCACAGAGCGGGAGCTAGCATATTGTTTATGTCTTCTTTTTTCGGTAGGTCGTCAATTGCAAACTAGATTGTAGAAAACTGACGGTCTGTACCCTGAAAAGACGAATGGTGATTGCCCCAAAACGATGGATAACTTTTTCTTCTGGTTATCAGCACTTATTTTAGATCTGACGATGACAAACAGCAACACATTTTGCAACAGCTGTAACTGGAATGAACTTCTTGCAGAGAAATGCCGGGACAGGCTCAGGGCTTGGAATGCGCCACTTTCTGTCTCGCAGGGTGCTTAAGGCTTAGAAAAATAGGGCTTCCTCCTCGGCGGCGAAGATGAAATCCGGCTTCCACTTAACGAACAGGTGTCCCCATGTAATGATCTCTCGTGAGCTCTCCCAACAACCAACCATGACTTTAACCCCCTGTTGACTGTAACCGTGCGGCTGAAGGCCTTGCTCATTACTGTGACCGTGGAGGTATGTGAACATTTGCAAATCAGTAGTTCAGTGTGAGCCTAATAGATTCTAAAAGGCCATTTTAGTGAGGGACTAAGGAACAGCGGTGTCTTTGTTAATTTTTTTCAGTAATGCCTATGAATTTTTGAAACGGGGCGTTTCATTAAATTATGGTCCGGATTACGAGATTGCTGGAGGGGTGCAAATCGTGCACCCAGAGTTACTGTGTGGTAACACCCCACGAATACCATGCACTGTGTATAAACTCTACAGAAGGAGGAATAACTGGGCAGACATGGATTAAAATTGTGGTATTTCACACCGTATTCCCTATTCTGAGAGATTTAGCACGCATTTACCACCTGCTCTGAGCAAGTCGTAAATGTGTGAGGGAGGCTTCTGTGTGTGGTGGGGTGGAGCAGAGGAAAGAGAAAAATTAGTCCTGGCAGGGGGGAGCATTGCGTGCTCACCTGTTGCCAGAGAAAAAGGTTGGGCAGGGCCAGGTTCCTAGAGCTGGCTGCTGTTGCAGGCAAAGCCTCAAGCAATTTTAGCAGCAAGAATTTCTGGCCAGTAAAAGTAGTCCCATGGTCACTACAGTAGGGAAAACCCGATGATGTAACACAGGAGCAGGCGTAATTGATTGGAGCAGAATTCCACATCATATTTCAGCTATACCTGGTTCATATTCTGGACCTAGGAATCTTAACAGAGCAGTACCACATAACACCAAATTATTTTGTTAAGTTGACAAGGAGTCAGAGTGAAAATATTTAAAATACTGCCCTTTTTTGAAGCTGTAGTTAAGTTCTTAGAAATTAATATTTTCTGTAAGAAATTAGTTACTGGTTGACTTGGGTATGAGCAGTGGTCAACCAGCAACCACAATCTTTGTCAGGGTGAGGCACACACCAACCCTAAATTAACCTATGCTCAACATTCGGGTAGGTAGGCACAGAGCAATAAGGCTTAACTCAGAGGCAATGTCTAAAGTGTTTGTGCAACACTTCAAACAGTAACACAGTGAAAACACACAACAAAAAAAGCCCACACCAGATTTAAGAAAAATAGAGTAATTTTTAATAAATAAAACAAGCCCAAAACAACAAAAATCCTATCAGTAGAACCAGGGATATACAAATGTAAAGATTATAGAGAAAATAGTGCCGGACCGGGACAAAATACCTACAATCCTGGATTGCAGAGAAATTGTGAGGATCCACATTGAAGATGTGTCGTGCAGCCGAGGCGATGCGTCAATTCCAAGATTGCGTGATTCAGCAAGGCTCAGCCCTACGTCAGCATTGAGGATTCCATCAATGATGGCTTGTGATGTGAAGTCCATCTTCAAGGATGTGATGTGTAGTCGGGGCAGTGCATCGGTTCTGAAGAGCTGCAAAGCAATAATGCTGATTCCGGCACCATCATCAAGGTTGCTGTTGCAAAGGGAACCAAGGGGCATGCGCAGAGGATGCGCACACAGTGGTGGCTCCAATGAGGCTGCGGAGGTGATGCTGGTATTTGCAATGGTTCTGATTCACACAGTAGCAACATTGCAGCGGTTCTGCTTGAGGTTGTGCTGCACACCAGAGGAGATGCATTGGTTTCACAAGATCCACAGTCTGGCAGCGCACCTTAGGCCCACTTTCAAGAGTCAAGGACTGGGGTGGCACCACTTGGCAAGGTAAACTCACAGATGGCAGAGCCCAGGTGCAAGACTGTTGGAAGTCTATTGTGTCCCTGAGGCTTCAGATTACGAGGCCAGTCAACTAGCCCTTTGAGGCAACCTGGGGTTCTGGGTTCAAGAGATGCAGATCCAGTCCTTCTTTTCTGCTCAAACAGGGCAGCAGGCAGCAAGTCAACAGAACAGGCCAGCAGTCCTTCAGAACAACAAGCCTGCAGTGTGGCAGTCCTTCCAGCACAACACAGTCATAATTCCTGGCAGAGTATCCACAGGTACAGAGGTGTACTGAAGAGTTGGTGTCTGAGTTCCAGTATTTATACCTAGTTGATCCTTTAAAGTGCAGGGGAAACTTCAAGAGTTTTCCTTTTAAAGTCCCCATTCAGCCTGTCATTCCTGCCACACCTTCAGACTAGCTACAGGGGGTAGCAGCCTTTTGTGTGGAGACAGGACACAGCCTATTCAATTGTAATAAAAAGGGCTAGGCTCAGCTCCGCCCTCCCATCCTGCCAGTTATGGCCCATCTATGCACACCTAAGCTCTCTATTGTATGTGGCTGTCTAGAAGGAATACACAAAGCCCAACTGTCAACTAGACCCAGTCTTGTGACCCAGAGACAGGCTACAGTGACTAAATGGCAAAGGCAGGAAAATGGAAACTTTCTAACAAATGACATTCTCAAAATTGTAATTTAAAATCTGACTTCACCATAAGTTAGGATTTCTCATTACAATTCCATAGACACCAAACATGAATTTGTTACCTGCTCCCAGTTGGACATTACAGCCTAAAAAAGGTAATGACGTAACTCTAAGGTTGTCCTATGGGAAATGTAAACCCTGCAGGAGTGACAAATGAATTTAAGAGTATTTCACTACCAGGGCAAATACAATGTAAAAGTACATGTCCAACCTTTTAAATACAATGCACACTGTCATGTGGGCTGTTTAGGGCCTACTCCTAGGGGTGCCTTATATGTACTAAAGAGGATTATTTGCACCTGACAAAAGGATTATTTTGCCAGGTCTAAAGGGCAGTTTAAAACTTCACACACAGGCTACAATGGCAGGCCTGAGACAAGTTTGCAAGGCTACTGCAGTGGGTGGCACAACAAGTATGACAGGCCCACTTTTGGGGTTTTAATGTACAGACCCTGGGTACATGTAGTACCACGTTACTAGGATGTACAAGTAAATTAAATATGACAGTTGGGTATAAGCCAATCTTACCATGTTTAGAGGTGAGAGCACAAGCACTTTAGCACTGGTTAGCAGTGGTAGAGCTTTAAGGCCAACTAAAAACAAATTCAGTAAACAAATGGAGGGTAAAAACAAAATGTTTAGGGGATGACCCTGCAGAAAGAGCCAGGTCCAACATGATCCCACCTCCAGTCTAAAGTCAGGGGAGGCTATTCAATACCTTGATTGAGTTCCTTGTTTGGCGATAGAACATGGACAATGGCCCGGTATTACAGGGGCACTTATCAGTTCTACGCTCTTCTGAATTCAGTTGAATCCCTCTGTCTACACTCTCCTGATCTACTGTACTGGCCCATGGGAACCCCTCTCTTTACTTGTGGACCCCTTCAGTGAAGTGCCTAACTTTAACTTGCTCACAGATGCATCCCAGATGTGGCCCATTCCACCACTTGGATCAGATTTTTGCCCCAAACTCAAGGAAAACTATGCCCGTAAGGACAGCAACCAAGAGAGGCCACTGACAACTGTCAGTGTCAAGAACCCGGCCCCAACCATCCACTGCCAAATGGAAGCTCCAAGTTGGGACATTTGGTAGGCTTCTCTTCCAGCCATGGGGCTGGCAAGGAGTTCCCCATCGGCTCCTGAGGGTTCTATGACCTCTGAGGTTACTCTGAGTAGGGGACAACAGCCTCGGGTGTTAGGCACCCTACTTCCACTCCACCTCCCACCAGTTCAGGGGTGGCATACTGAAACTGATTCTTCCACTCAGGGTCTGTACTCTGAGGCTGAATAAGGAACAGGGGTGAGTCCTTTCTTGCTCTGTCTCACCATCTGGACTCCTGTACCCTTTGCTTGGGTGTGGTACGCCCAGAAAACGGTACTGTCAGGGTGCCCTGGGCAGCCACCCCTCTCAGTTCTCCTGACGCATGGGACAACTCACTCACCCAAATGCAGTCTATGGGCATCTGGGGACTAACTATGACCCTCCTCTGGGTCACCTCCCCACTCCAGGGATACCAGGATCATAGAGTGGAGATGTCCTGCCCATGGGTCTGTGGGTCTGAGCTCAACCTACACACCTGGCCTTTGTACTGCTCTGGGAAAATTAGCCTTTCTAGTATCATGGTCTGGCTAGCCCCGGTGTCCCTCAAAGCAGTAACAGGGATTTCATTCATTTTCACCTGGTGAAAATGACGACTCCCACCATCAGGGGTCACAAACCACCTTCCGGCTTATGCTTCCACAGATCCCCCCACCCCGTGTTACTCTAGGATTTTGTGTGCTCTTGTGGTTTCCTTAATAAACTGAAAACCATTTGTCAATGTCATCACCCACCACATAACCGAGTACCAGGTCTTTGGGGATACAGACCTTCTTGTCACCTTCAGACACTGAGGATAAGCTTCCACCAATGCTGCTAGAATCTGCCTGCCTTGCTTTCAGTTCCAGCTCTTTAAGGCTCCTTTCATAGGCCATTTTCTTCTCCTCTGCCTCCATTTTGAGTCTGGCCATCTGTAGCTTGAACTCCCTCTCTGCCTTCCAGTCTGCCAGCTCCTCTGGGGACAGGCTATACGAGGAGACACTGCTTCTGCTCTGGCATGGAGTTCTACTTCAGGGGAAGGGTTGCCATTTATGATAAATGTGTGTCCTTCTCCTATGGGATACTTGAAATATAAATAAGGGTTGTAAACTGGATTATAAAGGACCAGCTATTGTATTAATTACAAGTAATTGAACGGTTTGCTTCAACTAGGGTAGCTCCAAATGAGGTTTAGCACCTACCATATTTAAAAAGAGTCCCAAAGGACAATTGTTTTTAATATTATATTCTTGCACAGATGATGGCATTAACAGGCAAACTGAAATTAAGGGCCAGATATTCAAATCCATTTACTGGTGACAAACCTGCGATTCAAAAAATGGCATGGTTTGCGACCAGTAAATGTGTTTTTCAAATGTACAAAACCCAGTTGGTTTTTCGGTAACAGGTTACGAAATCACTAAATGGGAATCCCTAAATGGGATTAGGAAACCACATCAAATCAGCATTTGGAAGGGGTGTATTTAGGGCATCCCTTCTAAACATCGATTCTTTATGGTATTTATTAATGTTTGCCAACAAAGTCTGATCACAAAACATGAATATTTTACTAGCTACTTAAAGGTAATGGTAACTCATTCACAAAAACAAAGGGGTCCCCAAGAGACCTCTGTCCTTTTGTAAATGGTCAAAAAAGATTTTTGTAGGAGTAGACAGTAGTTGATCAGGCCACTGCCTCCTCTTAAATTGTTTTCGAAATGTTAATTTTTTTTTTAATGCAGCCCATTTTATTTCATAGCAAACACAGACAGGGTGGGTTAAGAAACCAGCAGGCCATGATCTATGTGATGGCAATGAATCTTAGTGAGCCAGAATTTTGAACTACATCATTAATATGTATGAGGTAGGTCAGATTTCAACCTACTATGATTTGGATTTTTGAGCACCGACTTATTAGTACTCAGGTCAATACTGGCAAATTGCAACCATTATTTTGCTATTAGAAATCAGTACACATGGGGCTAGATGTAGGTAAATCTAATTTACTGATTCATTAATACCGAATTTTACCGATTCGGTATTTATGAATCGGTAAATTAGAAGTAGGCAGATGTAGGTAAATTTTCTTTTACATTTACCGAATCTGTAAGATTCGGTATTTACCGATTCGGTAAATACCGAATCGGTATTTCCCATTGATTCCTATGGTCCAGAGTCTGCTTGGAAGAGACAGGACAGAAAAATCAAAGAAGGAACATGAAGACGTGAACAAAATGACTTGAAATGTGAGATTACATTTTCTGAAAAATCTTTTTCACTAAACGCTTTTTACGTGTTAATTTTGTTAAATGGTGCTGACACATACACTGGGGTGTGAAATTTATACAAATAACTTCTTGCCTTGGGCAAAGGTTGTTTCATTAATCTACTTGTCATGTACCAAAGTAGACTTGTCCCTTTGGTGCCATGTAGTGGGGCGACACATTATAGCGGCAATTTCATTATATAGGAGCTCTGATAATAGCCTCTCTATTATTCCAGAGATCATACCATAGTAGGGTTAGAATACTAGCAATTCCCATATTTTGCCACGTTTCCGCAGATCAACATACTGGGGCTGGAAGTAGTGGTGAGCAATAGTTCCTCATGGTTGGAATGCCCTTTTGAATCTATGCAAACCTACTAACTTGCATGTTTTATGGGTTTTTATTGGCTCCTCTTTAATATTTTCCTGTACAGAAAAATGTTGGAAATTTACTCCTGACAAGGGCAGAAGTAAACTTCTTCCAGGGTTGAGTGAAAAAAGTGGTTGTTGGGAAAGTGAACTTGTTACTGCTCAACAAATTTTCGCATGAGTATATCTACACATTCATATTTGCTTGTGCTTAAATGCAGTTCACAAATATTTTATAGGAGTACCAGTTCCTGGCTTTCTTATTTAAATTCCTGTGAATTCATGAAACCAGTAAATCTGCACAAATGCAAGGATATATTCTATGGGTGCACTTTTGCGACTTTCTATAAATTAGATGCCTATTTAGGTCTGGCGTTAGGTCAGCGTTAACCAAGAAATTTTGTTTTTATAAAAATTCTGTCTTAATAACTCAACTTCCTAGACCAATTGGTTGGTGTCAGTGGTGACAACACAAGGCAGGTGTCTGTTAAAGGATTTGAGGAACAGAGCTTTTTCTAACACATTTCTCAATTTCCTCAAGGTTGCTTCACACTCATAGACAAATCTGAATTCAACATCTTAACCTGTTCAGTGCTAATGACAAGGTGAACTCGTCATGAATAATGAGATTTAAGAAATGTTAGCAAAAGAAAGAAATATGCATTGGTTCAGTTTAGGCTGCAAAGTTCTTGATACATTTAGAGTGACAGTCACACATACTGAAAAAGGTTGCACTTTCACTCTTATTGTGGGTAGTAGGGGATTTGGATATGCAGGCACAAAAGCAAGGTTCCTAACGCTAGAACTGAAATATTAGCATTTATCTTTTTGTAAGGTAAAGACATTCTCCTGAATTTTACACAACACTCCCTCCAAGACAGCAACATGTTAATCTGTAATTTCACTGTAAAACATCATCTTGAAGAGCTCTAACACCATACATACCCTCAAACAATTCAGCCATTACTCTTTGAAAGACTTCTGTTCAACTATACACCAGTGTGGCCCTATTATACGATGTATCCAACCTTCCTACTTTCATCATGTATCTTCATGGGTGGGTAGCTACTGCCATTGGTGTTGCCAAATTGGGGATCTTCTGTTTTTGGATGTCCAGTATGAACCCAACATTCTGTAACTGACTGGACAACATTTATGAGATGGCGACATTTGAATGCCTGATCTACAAACTAATCAATACACTACAGGACTTATGGGGGCCCTTTATGAAGATCTTATTCAGTATTGGGGATCACTGGCAATCAGTTGCAAATGTCTTTTCTTTTATTGGCTTGGGTTATGTTTCTTGCTCCAGGGTTAGTTCCTTTACAGTGCCCTTTTATCCACATTCACAGTAGTAATATGCATTACTCCAGCATAGTGGCTGACTATATACATAGCGCCTATACGCTTTCATTGGTGTGGGAGAACCACCCCTGTTGTAATGTGACTTTGGTCTGCCACAATATTATTTACTGTGTTTTCTTGACACGGGGAGGCTTAACTCGGTTAGTCTATGTGAAATCATAAGATTTTCGTCTTTTGGTTTTTGTTGGGTTTGGATTTATGTGTCACGACCATGCGTAGGTAGCAGGGTGGGACCTGTACATCACACTAGTATGTTTGGTATGCCTGGAATCAGGCGAATGTATGGGTACTACATCTCCCAATACACCTAGGGGGTGTAGAACACTTGCTGGCCCCAGTCACAAGGCTTTATTAACTCTGCCTGCGAATGACCTGGTGCTTGTCAATTTCTGCACGCTAGAATGTAGAGAGAGCCTTTTTCGTAGTCCGAGCTGGAGCACATTTGCTTTCCTTATCTGTTTGAGTGCACCACGCTGGTGCACGTTTAACGAGGGAGCCGCTGAAAGGCTCAACCCAGGCTATTCCCAGCTGTCCTAGGAGCGCCTGCTCAAAACCAAATGCTGATGTGCTAAGTCTACCCCCTGCTTCTTGTCCCTATGTGTTAGTTTTGGCTGGAGTTCCTAATTTAGCCGGGACCAAAGGGAGTCCTGGGCAGATCTGTGCAATAATGGCTTTGTAAACATAAGGGGTTCCACTCTTCCAATTTAAATGACATTCTTATGGCCAGAAGAGTAGGGTGGGTAGGCCATTCCCCAAGAACATAAATGGCGACTGCATTGTCCTCAACTTTTGCAGACCCCATAAGGTTCGCCGCTTATTGAGCATATTTGAGCAATCCTCCATACAAAACACCTGTATCAGTGCGCTCCCTTTGGGATATTTTAACAAGCCATCTGCTAAACCCTCTAGAGACGCTTATGTCTTGCCTTTGACAACCAATAGGTTTAACACACTTTATAGACTAGATGAACAGGACTGACGACTACCATCAATGGCTGCTCCGCAGCATCAGCAACACTATCTGGAGGATTCTCCCGCAACCATAGTAACAACTGATAATGATAACGACAAGCAAGCCATACTTAGAACTGATAGCGGAGCAGATTTGAACATTCTTAGTTGGAATGTAGCAGGGTTACAGTCTAAGGTTGACGACCAGGATTGGCTGTGCCTAGTTAAAGAACAAGACATAGTAATGTTTCAGGAGACCTGGGATATACACGACCTACATATTGAGGGGTTTCACTGTATCAGTGTAGTGGCATCTCGCAACAAATTGGGCAGACCATCGGGGGCCTTTTCATTGGGCTTAATGTAGCCGCAGGAGGAAGTTTTAAGATAGTACCAACTAACAGCTTGTACTTTATAAGAGAAGAGTTTCTTTTTATTTGGTAAATTTTTATAATAATGATTTCCTTTCTATCCACAACAAGTATTTTATTGAGCTTTTTGATTTTATTTCTAACTTAGACTGTCAGCAACGCGTTGGCAACACTATGGGGATTATTTTAGGAGGAGACTTCAATGCTAAATTGAACGATACGCACCTTGGTGCAGAGACATATAACTCAGGTCCCCTATCCCGCAGGGGTGCAGAGTTGGCCATGTTTTTAAGCTTGCATAACTTGGTTAATGTCATGGACCAGACGGGCACATCACATGCGATTAATAATCATTACCCAACATTCAGAGGTAGGGGTCTCTCATCCATTATAGACTTCGTTTTCATTTCCCCTTCGCTCGTGGATTACTTACTGGCCGCAGAGGTCGTGGCTACTGTTCATGGGGATCACAACCCAATTAAAATAGCTTTGAGACTGACTCCGCGACCCGTGTTTTCATCTGAATGCGGAGCCAGAGATTTAATGCCATCAACTCACAACTTAAGACTAATATGGAGGGGCATTGACAATGGTGATCTGTTCAAGGCACTAGCAAAGGACAACTTGCCCCTCATTAATTCTTGTTTGTCATTTCAAACCCTGCACCCAGAGGTAGTCCACGATTTTTCTAAACTCTGTCTTTCTATTAAAATTCTTTTGCCTAAGCCTGCTCCTCTGAGTTAGCAGGCCCCCAGATGGTTCAACGATAAATGTTTACTGGCTAACAGGAATCTGCCCAGGGTATTTACTGTTAAACCCAGGTGTGCCTTAGATGTGAAACTGGCCAGGTAGAAGTATAACATAGCAGTTAATAACCGAAAGGTAGTACTTTTGAATGATCGTTGGGAAACCCTATCACAGGCTGAAACTGACAAGAAGGGTAAAATATTTTGGTCTGCGGTAAGGGACCTCCGATCTATGGGACAGCTATTAACTCCCATTAGCTGTACTATTTTCAGTCGTTCGTGAGAAACTCCTTTTTCCAAAATCTATGCTACTCCACTATTGGAGCCCGACCAGTATGAACATGGGGGCAGATTTATGAGGCTCTTGCGCCTCCTTGCGCCGCAATTGCGTCACATCTAGGAGATGCGTCACGTTGGAAACCCCTGCGCCATAAGGAGGCGTTCCTGCGCAGGGGGGGCGTTCCTGCGCAGGAACGCCTCCTAAAAGTTGCTGAGTGAAATCTATGAGATTTCACTCAGTCACTTTCTACGTCAATTCCCTACGCCTGCTTGAAGCAGGCGTAAGGGTGACGCACCATACATTGAACAGGTGGGCCCTGTGCATTGCAGGAGTCATGTCGCACTTGTGACATGACTCCTGCAATGCGCCGCCCGTGCGCCGAGAGATGCGTCACGCATCTTCACTGCCTTGCACCATGGTGCGCCGCATCATAAATGCGGCGCACCATGGGTGGCGGAGCAGTGGCGCACTGTGGCGCATGTTAACTGGCGCATCCCTGGGGATGCGCCAGTTAACATAAATCTGCCCCATGGTTCTTTTACCAGTATTCAGATAACACTTGCTGAAGTAGAAGAAGCTATCCACCAGAGCATTGTGAACAAGGCCCCTGGCCCCGATGGGCAACCAATAGACCTTATTAAATGGAAACCGGATTTTTGGGCCCCGCTTCCCCTGAATGTTCTTAATAATCTAACGCATGCTCCAATACCTGATACCTGGGCAAAGAGTATTATTGTCCCAATATCTTAAAAGGGGGATTGGTCATTGGCTAGTAACTATAGGCCTATCTCACTGATTGAGTGCAGACCCCATAAGGTTCGCCGCTTATTGAGCATAATTGAGCAATCCTCCATACAAAACACCTGTATCAGTGCGCTCCCTTTGGGATATTTTAACAAGCCATCTGCTAAACCCTCTAGAGACGCTTATGTCTTGCCTTTGACAACCAATAGGTTTAACACACTTTATAGACTAGATGAACAGGACTGACGACTACCATCAATGGCTGCTCCGCAGCATCAGCAACACTATCTGGAGGATTCCCCCGCAACCATAGTAACAACTGATAATGATAACGACAAGCAAGCATACTTAGAACTGATAGCGGAACAGATTTGAACATTCTTAGTTGGAATGTAGCAGGGTTACAGTCTAAGGTTGACGACCAGGATTGGCTGTGCCTAGTTAAAGAACAAGACATAGTAATGTTTCAGGAGACCTGGGATATACACGACCTACATATTGAGGGGTTTCACTGTATCAGTGTAGTGGCATCTCGCAACAAATTGGGCAGACCATCGGGGGCCTTTTCATTGGGCTTAATGTAGCCGCAGGAGGAAGTTTTAAGATAGTACCAACTAACAGCTTGTACTTTATAAGAGAAGAGTTTCTTTTTATTTGGTAAATTTTTATAATAATGATTTCCTTTCTATCCACAACAAGTTTTTTATTGAGCTTTTTGATTTTATTTCTAACTTAGACTGTCAGCAACGCATTGGCAACACTATGGGGATTATTTTAGGAGGAGACTTCAATGCTAAATTGAACGATACGCACCTTGGTGCAGAGACATATAACTCAGGTCCCCTATCCCGCAGGGGTGCAGAGTTGGCCATGTTTTTAAGCTTGCATAACTTGGTTAATGTCATGGACCAGACGGGCACATCACATGCGATTAATAATCATTACCCAACATTCAGAGGTAGGGGTCTCTCATCCATTATAGACTTCGTTTTCATTTCCCCTTCGCTCGTGGATTACTTACTGGCCGCAGAGGTCGTGGCTACTGTTCATGGGGATCACAACCCAATTAAAATAGCTTTGAGACTGACTCCGCGACCCGTGTTTTCATCTGAATGCGGAGCCAGAGATTTAATGCCATCAACTCACAACTTAAGACTAATATGGAGGGGCATTGACAATGGTGATCTGTTCAAGGCACTAGCAAAGGACAACTTGCCCCTCATTAATTCTTGTTTGTCATTTCAAACCCTGCACCCAGAGGTAGTCCACGATTTTTCTAAACTCTGTCTTTCTATTAAAACTCTTTTGCCTAAGCCTGCTCCTCTGAGTTAGCAGGCCCCCAGATGGTTCAACGATAAATGTTTACTGGCTAACAGGAATCTGCCCAGGGTATTTACTGTTAAACCCAGGTGTGCCAGGTAGAAGTATAACATAGCAGTTAATAACCGAAAGGTAGTACTTTTGAATGATCGTTGGGAAACCCTATCACAGGCTGAAACTGACAAGAAGGGTAAAATATTTTGGTCTGCGGTAAGGGACCTCCGATCTATGGGACAGCTATTAACTCCCATTAGCTGTACTATTTTCAGTCGTTCGTGAGAAACTCCTTTTTCCAAAATCTATGCTACTCCACTATTGGAGCCCGACCAGTATGAACATGGGGCAGATTTATGAGGCTCTTGCGCCTCCTTGCGCCGCAATTGCGTCACATCTAGGAGATGCGTCACGTTGGAAACCCCTGCGCCATAAGGAGGCGTTCCTGCGCAGGGGGGGGCGTTCCTGCGCAGGAACGCCTCCTAAAAGTTGCTGAGTGAAATCTATGAGATTTCACTCAGTCACTTTCTACGTCAATTCCCTACGCCTGCTTGAAGCAGGCGTAAGGGTGACGCACCATACATTGAACAGGTGGGCCCTGTGCATTGCAGGAGTCATGTCGCACTTGCGACATGACTCCTGCAATGCGCCGCCCGTGCGCCGAGAGATGCGTCACGCATCTTCACTGCCTTGCACCATGGTGCGCCGCATCATAAATGCGGCGCACCATGGGTGGCGGAGCAGTGGCGCACTGTGGCGCATGTTAACTGGCGCATCCCTGGGGATGCGCCAGTTAACATAAATCTGCCCCATGGTTCTTTTACCAGTATTCAGATAACACTTGCTGAAGTAGAAGAAGCTATCCACCAGAGCATTGTGAACAAGGCCCCTGGCCCCGATGGGCAACCAATAGACCTTATTAAATGGAAACCGGATTTTTGGGCCCCGCTTCCCCTGAATGTTCTTAATAATCTAACGCATGCTCCAATACCTGATACCTGGGCAAAGAGTATTATTGTCCCAATATCTTAAAAGGGGGATTGGTCATTGGCTAGTAACTATAGGCCTATCTCACTGATTGATAATACCCTTAACATATCGGGCAGAGTTTTATACAATAAGATCCTGGAATGGTAAGAGGAATGTAGTATTTTAGAGCCCTGTCAGCTAGGCTTTAGTAGCAAGGTTGGCACTAATGAACAATGCCTCAACCTCAGCCTTGTAATTGGGAAATACACCATTGCACGAAATTCCCCAGTCTAGTTGACCTTTATGGATTTTTCCTCCGCATTTGACTTTGTTAATCGGTCAAAGCTGTGGGCTATATTGTTGGCCTATGGACTGGATGAGCCCTGGTCCATTTTTTAGCATATCTTCATAAAGACCTTCAGGCTCAGGTGAGGATTGGCAGAGGTGGAGAGGTTTCAGCACAAATTAAGGTTGGAAGGGGTTCAGGCAGGGGTGTGTCTTGGCCCCCTTCTTTTTTTATCATTTATATCAATGGTTTGAATAAATCATTAATATCCATAACTCAAGATGTTCCTATGATTAATGGGAAACCCCTCCCTGTACTACTATATGCTGATGATGCGGTGCTTATATGCTGCACCCCAAATTCTCTGCGTATTCTAGTACAGTCTTTTTTTAAACATATGGATAGTTTGGATCTAAGTGTTAATTTTAACAAATCATTTTTAATGTCCTGTGGCCCTCAGAAGCGCCAGCTTAGCTCTATTGTTCTTGGCAGTCAAAAATTGATAAGCACCTGTAAATTCCCCTATTTTAGGGTGTTTTTTGCTGCGAACGGTTCCTGGACTGAGCATCTTACCTATTCCAGGAGCAAGTTCTCAAAGACCATCAACTCGATTTTTAGTTTTCCCTGTCCAAAGAACACAGGTGCCATTTTAGCTATTTTAAAATGTTTAAATTACAATGTGTCCCAGTGGCCATTTTGTGGTACTGAAAATTCTGGACCCGTGTTATAAACATCGTTGTATCATGCTCATTTTGATATCAGCAGACCGAGAATGGCTAGTATACTATGCACAAGCATTTTCGTCATATTCGAGTGACGACTTCACCCTGAAACCAGAGGTTCCGTCCTGAACCCTCGGGTTCCATTTTGTGAACGACAGCCATTTTGTGATTGCCCTCACATAGGCCAGTGACTAAAGCCAAAAACGAGTCTGAAGGACACGTACACCTTTGCTGACTCCTGCACGACCTGGGCAAGCTGACTCCACTGCCCAAGGCCAAACCTGTTTGGTCAGTTCCTCTCCCAGTGGCCGATCGAGATAGTATCAAGGCACAACATGCCATAAACCTTTCATCACACACAAACCACTCCTAATCTTACACACACCTGTCTCTGTTTCTTTACTTTATGACCTGCTTTATGAGGAGGAGGTGCCCGAATTTATTAGGGGTCCGTCGATATCTGATGAAAATGTTGGGCCTTGCAGGGTGATTTATTTTGGGTTGGACAAACTGAAAATAAGCTTGTCATCATGATTCTGCTTTCTCTTTGTAGTGAAAATATGTGACTGGCTAACTGTGAAATAAGGAATGTTTGCCTGAAGCATAATATTTTGTATAAAAAGAGAAGAATGGCTTTGTAAGATTGAGCAGTCTCCTGAGAATATACACCGTGTTGTACTTCTAGGATACCTGTTACTGGCTGCAGCCAATAAACTCGATCTTTGACTTCACCTAGAAGACTCTGTGTTTCTGTAGTCTGAAACAGGAAGAACTCGAAGTCTTAGGGTGTGTTCCCTGGCACCACTGGGTTCTGAAAAACCCAGTACTTCAACTTGTGGAGCCGAGATTTGGGGCACTGTAAATAGTTCCTGCATCCAGCAGGAAGAAAACAGGTTCTGTTGGAAACTGCTGGGTATCCCAATCTCCACTCCACAATACATCTGCCACAAAGAATTACATTTAAACTATATAACTTATTTTATACGTGCCCGACAAGCCCTTTTCTGGCTATCGGTCTGGAAGAATCAGGCAGCGACTTTAACCAGAGACATTATCACTGATTGTCTGAAGTGTGAGAACGGGATGGATATTCCCTGGTTTTCTGGAGTGTGTCAGAGTTAATGCAGCGTCAATAAGGGCTGGATTTTCTCAAATCCCTGTGAAGCCGAAACCATGCATTAAAACGAACTTAGAAGCGCCCTTTATTTGTTATATAGTACAGAAAGAATTGTGCTGGAATCGAAGAAACCTTATGTGTCCAATTATATGTCCTTGGAGCGGCACTGCCACCATTTACCAAATTAGCTTACCTTACCCATGAGCTGCTGGGAAAGGAGCCTACTATTCTGCTTGAGAGCAGGGACAGTTAAATTTGCATTGTGTTTTCCCCTTGGCTACCACCCAAAACTTGATTCCGTACCCTGTCCTTGTGATGGGGTGAGTGGCCAATCAACCTTACACTTTCTGTTCTTTTGCAAATATTACACGAAATACAGTAAGGGGCTCCTCTATCCTTTTTAGGTCTCGCGTCAGCGAAAGACCTATTGCTGCCTAGTTAGCGCTGAAGGGACCACAGACTGGGGCACGAGCGCCGATTGCACCTCGTGGACGCGCATGCCCAGCCCCGCCTCCCGAGCCGTGCACATCTCAGACAGTCAGTCAGCCAGCCATGCCTCTCAGTCGCGCGCGCGCGCATGCGCACACACACACACACACACACACACACACACACACACACACACACACACATACATACACACACACACACACACACACATTATACACACATGCTCACACACACAGGTGCCCCCCCAACCTGCTCACGCGCACACACACACACACAGTCACACACGCACATCCATACACTCGAAGTGCCCATCTCCTGTCTCGCTAGCCTGATGCACCAAAACACACGTCCCCCCTACTCACCGGGCTGACTCAGGACTCCCCCGCTGCTCTCCAGGCCGGTCTTTCCTCCTAAGGTGTGTGTCAGCGACGCAGGCTTGGCAGCAGATGAGGCTCTCCATGATCACGCACCTCAAATCTTCTGTCTGGCTTCGCAGATGACGAGTTTCCAAGACGTCCGATGTGCACGCTCACGGTACACGGAAACGCGCACAGCGTGACTTTGAGTGTGCGCCCCTACAGCTGAGGCGCATGCTCGCACGCTCACGACATTATCCTTCACTTGTTACTTTGTGGATTTGATTTCACAAGAGCACTACCATTTCACTTTGTGGATTCGATTTTACAGGAGCACTCGTGTATGGTGCATTCGGGTTCTCATTTGGGTCTACGTGAGATTATTGTTATATTTTGTGCAATATTTGAGTAAGCACGCTTTGTTTCACCGTTTACATATGGCGCTCAATGTAGTTGAAACACTGGTTTGTAGTCCGTCATTCTTTTGGGATTCATTCTATCGCCGTAATTTGAGCATGTGTCGCGTTTCCCAGCCGCGGAGTTGGGAGCAGGCCGGTCAGACAGGGAAGTCGTGTTCCTCGGTTTGAAGTTTGGATAATGGGGATTTGGGGGGGTGGCCGACCAACGGGAGGCTCGCCCCCCCGGGGAAGTTTGGGGCACCAGAGGAGGGGGGGGGGGGAGGGGGAAGTTTGACCCTATGGGTGCGCCGTAGCGGCGCTTTTTGGGCTGGTTGGGCGGTTTGGGCTCCTTTTGGGCTGCCCAGGGACGTGGGGGTATATAGGCGGCCATTTTGTGTCACCGCGCACGTTTGTGGTGCGGTGACACAGCAGCCAGGTCGGGGAAATATTTTGTCCGGCTATAGTGGGGATTTCGGGCCCGGCGGTTGTGTGGCGGCGGTGCGCGGCTTGTCCGAACCGTGGTAGCGGGCTGAGGAGTGTGCGGCGCTCCGGCGGTTTGTGGTGCGGTGCTCCGCGTCGGCGGTAGGGGGCGTGAGGACTGAGATGGCGGCGACGGACCCGCGTGTTGTGGAGGCGCTGAGGCTGTTGGCAGAGGCGGGCCGCATGGACTTAATGCGGCCCGACGTGCAGGTGAGGCCGCCGCGGCGCGCTGCCATCGGCGCCGCGGCAGCTGTGGCGGCGTGCGACCCTCCGAGGTCGCGGGTTGCTCGGCGGGGGGGGAGGGGGGGCGGGGGGGCGGAAGGGGGAGGCCGGGCGGTGGCCAAGGCTCCTGCGAAGGCCGCGGCCAAATCGAAGGGGGGGGCGCGGAAGGCCCGGGAGGCGGGGCGGAAGAGGCCGCTCGTCTTCGTGACCGGTGGGGAGGGGGGGGTGGGGGGAGGGCGGGAGGAGGGGAGTGCAGCGGTGGATGCGCGGCCGGGGGGCCTGGGAGGTGTGGGGGAGGGGGGTGGGGATCGGATAGTTGTGGATGGGGAGGGCGCGAGCGATGGTGGGGGGGGCGGGGGGGTGACAGTGCGGAGGGGCCTGCGGGGGGGGAGGGCGCAAGTGGCGGTGGGGAGCGCGGGGAGTTGGTGGGGGTGGGGCTGGGGGGGGCTGCTTCGCCTCTGCTCATAGAGGAGACAGATGTGGAGGAGGAGGGGGTGGGGGGTGGGGGGGGGGGGGAGGACACGGAGCTGGACTGGGGTGAGTCATCGGAGGAGGAGGGGGGAGGGGGGGCGAGGGGGCGGTTGGCGCTGGGGCAGGGGGCCCGGGGGGGGGAGAGGGGCCGGGCGGGGGTGAGAGGGCGGGGTGGGTCGGAGGCGCTGGGTGGCGGGAGGGGAGGTGGCGGCTTGACCGGCGAGGGGGGTGGGTCGGGGGGGCGTTTGGGAGGGGCGGTTTTGAGGGGGGGGCTGGGGGCCGGGATGGGGGCACAGGCGGGCGGGTGGCGAGTTTTGGGTGGGGTGCGGGGGGCAGTGGCGTGGCCTGGGGGGAGGCTGGGGGGGTGGGGCGTGGAAGGGGGGTGGGGCCGAGTTGGGGTTTCGGGGGGTGGGGTGGGCCGGGGGGTTGGGCGGGGGAAGGGGCTTGGGAGCTGGGGGGAGGGAGTGTCCCGGCGCGGCGCGGTGGCCATTCGGCGGGATGGGGGAGGGGTGCGGCGATGGGGTGGGGGTTTGGCGGTGGGGGCAGCGCGTGGGGGGGCGAGGGGGGTGGTTTTTACCCTGGCATGCTGGACTCCACCTTTTTTCCTTGGCAGGAGCTGTTGGTAAGGCGCTCGGGGGAGCAGCATGCGGCTCCCACCCACCGAGTGGATGGGCCGGCTCTGTTTGGTGCGGACGGCCGAGCTCCAGCGAGGGACCTGGCTCAGGGACTGGGCGAATGGAGGCGAGACGCGTCTCCGCCGGCCCCTCCCCGATGGGTCTCTACGGCCGCCGGGGTTGGGGGAGTAAGGATGGACACGAATATTTCTGGGTTGCCTGCGAGTGTGGTGCCTAGGAGGGGGAGTGTGGACTTGATGGATTTAATGCGGGTGTGTCGTGAGCGGGCGGGTTTGAGCCGGGTGGAACTCCAGTTGGGGGGCCAAAGTGGTGTGGTGCCGGCGGATGGTGAGTCTGAGGAGGAGGGAGAGATTCGGGAAGATGGGTGGGCTGGTAATGGTGTTGGAAGTGTATTTCAGGTGCCAGCACGGCAGGAAGCTCCCAGAGTGACGGCCCCCTCGGCTCCACTGGTTAGGCGGCGGGACCCAGCAAGGACGCCGACCTTGACGCCAGGTAAGACAGGTGACGGCGCGGGGAGCGCTAAGAGGCGTTGTGTGCAGGTGTCCGTGGGGTCTGGGGGCGATGGGGAGGATGGGTGGCGGCTGGTGCGGGGTCGGTATGTGCAGGACGCGGGAGTCGGTACCGAAGGCGTGGGGTCGGGCGGGGCTGCGCCGGGCGGAGGAAGCGGGGTTGAGGCGGCGGGCGACGCGGCGCCGGGCGGAAAGGAGGCGGCGGGGGGAAGTAAGGAGAGTTGTGTAATCCCGGTGCGGAGGCTTCCGTACATGGGGCTGACCAAGCCGCTGGGGGCGCACCTTTCCGCGGCTACGAAGGAGAAGATTTGGAAGGGGGAATACATCGATATTTTGAAGCTGCTGCATAGGGAGTTGACATCGAAGGAGGGGTCAAAAGAGGAGGAGCAGGAGTTGGCTAGGCGCCCAAGGGTACCCCTGACGCTGGACAATTGGTCGGCGGCGTTCCTAATTTACGCGAGCGTGTATTGCGAGAAATTCCCGGACAGGTGCGTCGCGCTCTTTAAATACATGGATGTGGTCCGACGGGCGCAGGTGACGTACGGCGGGTATGCTTGGTCGCACTACGATGAGGAGTTTCGGGCTCGCTTGGCGGGGGACCCCGAGGCCCAGTGGGGGGAGCTGGATTCTGATTTGTACCAGCAGACGATGGGAGGGGCCAAGTTTGGCCGCACCATCTACACGGCCAGCGGTTTGCCGCTGGCGTCCCCCCCCTTTTCGGCGCGCCCCACCCGTGGGGGGGTGGGTCAGGGCGCCTCCGGCAGCCAGGCCGCAGTCGGGGCCTGCTGGGATTTCAATAGGGGTGCCTGCGGGCGGGCGGCGTGCCGTTTCCGGCATGAGTGCTCTTCGTGCGGACGGAACCACCCGGCGCTGCGGTGTTGGGGCTCCGGGGGCCCCCCAGGCCAGCTGCCCCCGCAGGGGGGTGGATTTGCCAGAGGGGGTTCAGGCGGGGGGAGGGGTGGGGGTAGAGAGGGGGGAGCAGGGGCTCTGGGAAAGGGCTCGTACGCCGGTTAGGATCGAGCGGATGGAGCCCTGGTTGGCGGCGTATCCGCGGGCGGAGGATGCTGCGGTGCTGCGCAGGGGTTTTCGAGAGGGTTTTCGGTTGGGGTACGAAGGTCCCCGGATTGCTCGCTGGGCGGAAAACCTGAAATCGGTGAACGCGCACAAGGGCATAGTGCGAGAGAAACTGTTCAAGGAGGTCAGGGAAGGGCGGATGGCGGGCCCCTTCACGGCGCCGCCGCTGCCAGGTTTGATCGTTTCCCCCATCGGGGTGGTGCCTAAGAAGGAGGAAGGGCAGTTCCGACTGATACAGCACTTGTCTTGGCCGGAGGGGGAGTCGGTCAATGCGTACATTTCGGCGGATTTGGCGTCGGTGACGTATTCGTCGGTGGACGTGGCGCGACGTCTGGTTGCGACGGCGGGGCGGGGTGCGCTGTTGGCGAAATGCGACATCAAGTCGGCTTTCCGACTCCTTCCGGTGCACCCGGCGGATTACCAGCTGCTAGGGATCCAGTTTCAAGGTCACTACTTTGTGGATAAGGCGCTGCCGATGGGGTGTTCCATTTCGTGCGCACTATTTGAACGGTTCAGCTCCTTCATTCAGTGGGTTTTTTCCAGGCGCACAGGCTCGGAGTCAGTGACGCACTATCTGGATGATTTCTTCCTGGTGGGGCGGCCCGGTGCGGCGGATTGTCAGCGGCTGCTGGATGGTTTGGCCGGGTTGATGGGGGAATTTGGGGTTCCCCTGGCGCCAGAGAAGACGTGCGGTCCCAGTACGGTGTTGTCCTTTCTCGGTATCGAGCTCGACTCGGTCGCCATGGAAGCACGCCTGCCAGAAGACAAACGGGTGGCGATGTTGGGTCTGGTGGATGACATGTTGGCGAGGCGGAAGGTGACGGTGCGGGACGTACAGGTGTTGTTGGGACATTTGAATTTTGCGTGCCGCGTGGTGCGGGCCGGACGGACGTTTTGCCGGCGTTTGGGGCTGGCGTTGTCGGGTTTGCCATTGCCGCATCACCATGTGCGCCTCTCGGCGGGGGTGAAGGAGGACCTGCGCATGTGGCGGGCTTTCTTGGAGCGTTTCAATGGGGTGCCGATGGCGCCGGCGGAGGACTGGGAGTGGGAGGTCACCATGTACTCGGATGCGGCGGGCGTCGGTGGTTTCGGCCTGTACTGGGAGGGAAAATGGTGTGCGGAGCAGTGGCCGGACCATTGGCAGGCGGGGGGGGAGGAGCATTGCGTTCCTGGAGTTGTTCCCCTTGGTGGTGGCTGTCACGGTGTGGGCAGGGGCGTTGGCACACAAGAGGGTGCTTTTTCGAGTGGACAACATGGCCGTCGTGCAGGTGGTGAACAGGCAGTCGGCTCGGGATCCTCAGGTGCTGAAATTGATGCGGGTGTTTGTCTTGCGGTGCTTGGACAATGACATACTGTTTCAGGCGCGCCACGTTCCCGGTGTGGACAATGACATTGCGGATGCCTTGTCTCGTTCACAGTGGGAGAGGTTCCATGGGCTAGCCACGGCGGCGGAGGAAGTCAGGACGCCGGTGCCGGAAGAACTGTGGTCGGTAGGCGAGGCCGGGTCTTTCAGTTGGTGAGGACGTCTGTGGCTGTGTCGACATGGAAGGCTTACGAGCTAGCGTGGGAGGAATTTCTGCAGTCAGGTGCGGTGCGGTGTGGGGACAGGTGGCAGCGCGAGGAACAGGTGGTAAGATTCATGTTGGCGCTTATGGACAGGGGTTTGTCGCGGGTGTCAATTGCGGGAAAGTTGTCGGCGGTGGCCTTCATGGGGAAGATGTGGTGGGGTTACCCTCCGTCGGCGGGGGAGTTGGGAACCAGGCTGCTGGAGGGGTGGGCGAGGGAGAGTGGGGCGACGGTGCGGCGGCGCCGTCCCATTTCGGCGGTTTTGCTGGCAGGAGTGATTGGCGCGCTGCCGGAGGTGTGCAGGGATGTGGGCGAGTCGGTGCGTTTCTCTACGTTGATGTCATGGCTTTTCTTTGGGGCGTTTCGAGTGTCGGAGCTGCTGGGCGCAAGGGGGCGGCGGGGGGTGCTGTGGGGAGAGGTGGAGGTGCGGGCCCGGGAAGTGGCGGTGTGTTTGAGACGCTCGAAGACTGACCAGCGGGGGGTTGGTACTTGGGTGGTGCTGGGGCCGGGCGACACGGAGGGGGTGTGCCCGGCGGTTTGGGGCAGGAGGTTGATGGCTGAAAGTGGCGTGTCGGAGGGGGAGGTTTTTGGGCGGGGTGGGGGGGGAAGGGTGACGGCGTCGCAAGCGTTGTGGGTCTTGCGGCGGGCGCTGCGGGTCCTGGGGGAGGATCCCCTGGCGTTCGGGACGCATTCTTTTAGGATTGGGGCAGCGACGGAGGCGGCACGGAGGGGTTGGGGTAAGGAAGAGATTCAGAGGCTGGGTAGGTGGAAATCGGACGCTTACAGGACGTATGTGAGGTTGAGGGAGGCGGATGGTGCTTTGTCGCAATGATTCCCGATGTTAATATATGTGTCTTTGCAGGTGCTGTGGCGGGGCCGGATGTGGCTGTCCTGAATTTGTATATTGTGGGACATTCGTTCGTCAGGCGGGCTGAACGAGCGGAGTGGGACAGACATCAGGCGCTCAATTTGGGATTGGATCCGGGGTTGTATAGATGTCATTGGAGGGGAAAAGGGGGTAGGCGTTGGCATGAGTTATTGCCATTGTTAAACACGTTGGTAAAAGGGGGGGTGTGCCCGGATGTGGTGGTAATTCACCTGGGCGAGAACGACTTGGTGCAGTGCAAGGGTTTGGCGCTGCTCAAGCAGATGAGACAGGACCTGCAGGAAATCGGGAGGCAATGGGCGGGCTGCCATGTCATATGGTCGGAATTTATTCCCAGGCGGGTGTGGAGGGGAGCTGAGCGCCCAGGGGCCATAGACAGGGCTCGTAGGAAGATCAATCGTGAGATGCGCGTTTTCTGCGCCAAGGAAGGGGTGGGGAGGATGGAGCACCCGGAGTTGTGCTATGGTGCTAACTATTTCTTCTTGGAGGATGGGGTCCACCTGTCCAGGTACGGCATGGAGCTGTATATAGTGCAGTTAAAGGAGGCTATAGATGGGGCCCTGGGGGTGGTTCGGTACCCCAGGAGACAGGAGTCCTAGTGGGGGGGTCGAAAGTCGTAAGCGACTTTCGAGTGGCGCTGTCCTAAGGAAATAGGGTGGTTGGCTGGAGGCCTGGGACTGCATGGTAGCGGGGGTTTGGGGTCATGGAGGTCATTAGGGGCATCTAGTAGAGGGGCAGGTTGATGAGCGTATGTTGTTGTATTACTGTTGCAATGTTCGGGCTTGCATTTAGGGGTGGGGGTGGGGGGCTGTTAGGCAGTTGTTAATTAGTGAGCAGTAGTTTTGTGCGGCACAGGCCAAGGGGGATGTTTTTATATGTGCACCTGATTCCAATAAAAGCTGCCTTTTTCACACACTTCTGGTGTCTGTGTCCGTGCTTCCCCCCCCCCCCCCTCACCTACTGGTGTGCCCCAATGGGGATTTGGGGGGGTGGCCGACCAACGGGAGGCTCGCCCCCCCGGGGAAGTTTGGGGCACCAGAGGAGGGGGGGGGAGGGGGAAGTTTGACCCTATGGGTGCGCCGTAGCGGCGCTTTTTGGGCTGGTTGGGCGGTTTGGGCTCCTTTTGGGCTGCCCAGGGACGTGGGGGTATATAGGCGGCCATTTTGTGTCACCGCGCACGTTTGTGGTGCGGTGACACAGCAGCCAGGTCGGGGAAATATTTTGTCCCACCCTCCCTCCCTTTTTGCAGGGTTTTTCGGGTTTTTGTGTTAGGCCCAAGCTGTTTTCCCCTTGCGGGGTGGGGGGGGGGGGGGGGTGGTCGAGGATTTGTCCCGAGGGGCTTTTTTGGTTGAGGGTGCACTATTTAGGTTTGAGGTTGTGTTTTTTGTCGCTGGAACAGGTGCGTTGTGGGGCGCTGTCCTAAGGAAATAGGGTGGTTGGCTGGAGGCCTGGGACTGCATGGTAGCGGGGGTTTGGGGTCATGGAGGTCATTAGGGGCATCTAGTAGAGGGGCAGGTTGATGAGCGTATGTTGTTGTATTACTGTTGCAATGTTCGGGCTTGCATTTAGGGGTGGGGGTGGGGGGCTGTTAGGCAGTTGTTAATTAGTGAGCAGTAGTTTTGTGCGGCACAGGCCAAGGGGGATGTTTTTATATGTGCACCTGATTCCAATAAAAGCGGCCTTTTTCACACACTTCTGGTGTCTGTGTCCGTGCTTCCCCCCCCCCCCCCCTCACCTACTGGTGTGCCCCAAAGGTTAGTTGACAGCGTGTGGTTTCCGCCTCGTGCCATTATCGCAGATTTAAAACATGGTTTGAGCATCTGCATGCATTTGTTTTCACAGATTGGAATACTTTGTTTATATCAGGCCGGTTAGACGGGGAAGGTGCGTTCCATGGCTAAAAGCTTTGAACAAGGTCAGTTGACAGCGTGTGTCTTATTACCTCATGTTTCTCTATGTTATTGTTGGTTCAGCATATTACATCGAGAATGCATCGATTGAGTAGTATACTGCATTTTTTCCACAGATTGACATATTTTGCGTTACTCACACTGAGATGTTCAAAGCTCGTCTGACTTTTTTTTTGCAGTTTTTTCACTTTGAAGTTTCATTTAATATGTTGGCACATTAGTATGGGCATATCGACTTGGTGCACTGTGGTTGGAGTGGTTCCTGCTTAAACGCAGATGAGTGCATTAGTTTGGATTGTCAGCCAGTCACTTGGCACTTTCTCATCATTCAGCTTTTATTCCATTCACGGGTCTCTGTCTATCTTTCTTTACAGTCTTTATCTATACTTTTGTCGTATTTGCATGGTTTGATTTTGGAATCTCTATCTGATGACATGATGGTTCTTTATGTATACATTTATTAGACTGCTCACCCATACTTGGGTTCTGTTTTTTATATGAGAGTATGTTTACTTTGTTCACAGACTAAGCCCCTAAAGAAGGGCCGATGGGGCATGAAATGCATTGGGCGGTTCTCCTGAAACATTGACTTCGTGATGTAAAGCATTAAAATATACAAAATAAACTGATTTGTGATTCGAACAAATTAAATATGTATATGTTATAAGGACATTCATTGATGTTTGAGCAATGTATTGTTTGGTCATTGTCATTTCACATGTTTTGGAGGTTATCAGCATGAACGCTAAAAGTTAATTTGAATATCTTACAATTGTTTGTAAAGGCAACAGTGCACAGAGGCCAGGTTGAAAAACTTGAATATTGAATTATATGGTTAACGGCACATTTAGACAGTGTGCTAGCCCCTGTAGCATGCCTGGTTTTTTGAGGTTTACAAAAAATAAGTAGTATTAAAACAAGCATTTGCAATGCAATAGGTCTCGCAGTTGTGAGAGTTTGAGCTATTGGCATTTTAAATGCCAGTGCCTTTTATTTATGTATTGGTTTTTAAAACATAAATAAAAGGCATTGTCATTTACAATGCCAATATCTTAAACTCTCGCAAATGCGAGACCTATTGCATTGCAAATGCTTGTTTTATTAGGAGTAGGCCGATTAGTATGGATTCTGCCTATTCTAGTATGCTTGCCCTGACCGACGAAGAGCTGGTCTTTCGTATAAGTACATTTTTGAGAATTGCTACTCGGGCACGTAAGACAATGCTCAACTCTTGAGTTTTTTGCCATATATGGACAAGTTTATAATTGTTGGAGGGATTGAATTCTTTATATTCTTGTGATTTATTTATTGATAATGGATTCTTCATTTTTTGTGTACGATTTGTGATATTGTCTTATTGTAAAATTTCTTTATAAGCATTTATTGTTACTCTTCTTCTGTAAGTTGCATCTTTATTATGCTGTACTTTTATGGATACAATGTTTATCCGAATAAAGTCTATGAACTGAACTGACACAGGTGCACATCTCATATAATCCCTGGGCCTTTCACCATAAAACCGAATTCTCACTATACAGAGATGTTCACCTATGTTAAACTACCCCATGCCTCTAATTGTCCCTCCCCAACACAAAACAAAAAACCTGCATGTCACTACCTCCTCCTGGACTGATCTTCTGACCTTTAACCTCCTATACAGTTTTACTGGAACTATTAACATCTAACTAACTTAACTTCCTAATGAACATTACACTTCCTGCTTCGGTCCAGAGTGATCTTGTCTGCCCATTCCCTTTCAGCCTAGCTTACCCGAGTCAACAACAGTAAAATATGCTAAAACGTCTGGCAACTTCTCAGTCAACCACCTTTGCACCTGCATCATGCTGATGACAACAGACATGCTTTCCCCCTGCGCACCTGTTCCAATGACCGCTAGCTTAATAAAGGCAAACCGCCAAATATCACATCAAGGACCTACTAATAAATGAGTGGGAGGACGGGAAAAACAGCTACCTGCTAACACCTGCCACTGTGTCACCTCCAAACAAAATGGTGGCTGGTGCGTGGCATTGCGCGTTACATGGAGGTATAAAATAGCCCAATATCAGCCAAAAACCCAGAAGCACTAACTACCCCACTGAGGAAGAGAGGGTGCTGCACAGCCCACTGACGTCAGCTTTTGTGTGAAAAAGGATGCTTTATTTACACATAATCCCTGGACCTTTTGCCTTACAGAACGAAAACCTCACTGTACAGAGATGTTCACCTATGTTAATTCCCTCCCTCCAAAAATATCCCTCCGTGCCAACAAAACCTAAACCTGCAAGTCTCTACCTCCTCCTGGAATGAGCTTCAGCAATTGAGACCTTTAACCTCCCATACAGTTGTACTGCAACTAGTAACCTCTAACTAACTTAACTTCCTAATGATCCTTAAACGTCCTACCTTGTTCCGGCATGAGCTTGGCCACCCATTCCTTTTCAGCCTGGCTTACCCCTTTCAACAACAATGCAATTTGCTGAAACTCCTGGCAACTTGTCGCCAACCACCACCCAGAAAAAGACCCTGACTGGACTTTTTCTGCCACCCGACGCTCAAAGATGAAGGTTTAACATTGAGACTAAAACCTCCCTACCCTGCGACAAGTATAATTCATACCATATTGAGACAAGTGGACCCCGCTTCTCCTAAAAAGCATTGTCGTTTCGCAGGTTGGCATGCTCTATCCTACCAATGGGAAAATCCCTACAAAAGGCCCTCATTTCCTTGTTAATTTTCCTCCTGGCCTTGTTGATTGCTGCCAGCTTGATAGCCCCGCCCAGTCCTACTAGGAAAAATCTCAGTTCAAATGACGTAACACCCTGACCACTGTCACTTTATCTCTTTTAAGTCCTCCTTCATTGACCTCATCAATGCTAACCCCTTCTTCACTACCATGTCGTTCTCACCAACATGCAGGACTAGTACTTCCAGATACCTACCTCCTACTAGAAGCTTGTTGAGGCAGGTCAACACTTCTTTCAAACACATGCCTTCACTGGCATGCCAACACAATTTGAACAGGTTGGGATCCAGCCCCAAGCTTACTCCATGACTCTGCTACCACACTTACCTCTCTGCCCATTTTACGAATGAGTGATCCACATACCATATGGATAAACCAGCCACCTCCGGGCTGGGAACTGAACTTGAAACACAGAAACAGCAAGTGAGAATATGACAATGGCTCAACAATCCCCTTTCCCTCCTTACATACCGCCGGAAACATTCAGAGGACCACCTGCCCAGCCCCATGATATTCTTGAAACTCCAACACCTGCTATGTGCTTCTGTGGCCATTCCTATCCTAAAGGATATATGCATTCCATAGCCTCTTCCCCCAACTACCAAATGAGTAAGTGCCGTGCGAAGGATGGCTAAAAGCTGAAATGCTATCGCTGACCTGCCATCCTTATGTGTGAAAACTGGCCCTACACTAGCCCTGGTGCTCCCCGTAGGAAGATGTCCCACTTCACTAGGCAAAGTCTGTCCACTTGATACTCCCAAAGCAAAACCATCCTACCCTTCCCCTTCTGATCTGTTTTTGGCCTGTGTAACAAGACTTCAAGCCCTGAAACTGAGTGTCTCACTTCTTCCCATAGCAAACTCCTAGTCCCCTTAGTGCCTGAAAGCTCAGAAACACGAAAAGCTCAAAAGAATATCCATGTCATCAATGTAGAAAACAACACAGATTTGTCCTCCCCCCCTATACATTGCTGGCAAGCAGAAGAGTGCATTGCAAAACAAAACCCAAGTCAGTGGCCTCCTCATCGGTCCCTCACACCCTTCTTCCCTGGCCCAACCTTCTAACATCCTTCTCACCAGCTCTCCCATGCATTTGGCGTGTAACCCAAAAACGTTTCCCCATGAGTGCGATGCCTGTCAGTTTCCCTGATATCATGACCCTCATCAGACCTTTGTTAATTAGTGACTAAATGAACTGCACCACGTCTTCTCTCCGCCATCCAAAAATGTCTTCCAGACCAGCACATAAGACTTCCTAGTAGACACTGCCCATAATCCTACCTCCAGTTGGAGCATCCTGTGTTGTCTACTTTCCGAAGCTCCAGTGACATCTGAGTCCAGTCCCGTAAGCCTCCTTGGCCAGCTCACAGAATCTTTACCACTGTGAACGAGACCAGGCATCTTCAATGTCATTGTCCACAACAGGCACATACTTTGCCCGAAACAGAATATCATCCTTCAGGCATCTTAATAACAAAACCTTCAGCAGTTTCAACATCTGCGCATCTCATGCGGACTGCTGGTTCATCACCTGCGCCATTGCCATGTTATCAATTTGAAACAGCACACTCCTGTGTGCCAACAACATCCCCCCCAGGAGTTACTGCCCCCTCCCGGGGAAAGAACTCCAAAAGGCAATGCTCCTCCTCCACTGCTACCCGTCCTGTGGCCATTCTTCCACTCAACACTTCCCCTGCTAATAAAGATTGAGAGACCACTAATTTTCTTTTGATCTTCCGGGGTAAAGTCATTCGCCGAGGCTTTCACAGTCCACAATAAATGCTGTATGAGCCTTAACTGTCCCTTTTCTTTTCAGATCGTTGCCCATCAACGCACCCTCGGTCCCTGGTACTCCAGATGGAATCCCCTGTGGAACCTCTCCCTCAGTAACTCCACATTCTCCTTTATGTCATATTGTTGCAGACAGAATTCCAACCTTTCCAAGGTATTTGTTATACGAGCACTTGCCATCTGATGCATGTGTCCTCCTACCTCCCCAGAAAGCTGACGCTTGCCTATGCTACTGAGCCCCTGTGTTCCCTTACAGCTGCTGCCACTATTTGCATATGAGCCTGATTGTCTCCCTGCCCCATAACAATGGTTAAGGGCATGTCTTCCTGAGCATTTGGAACATTTGTGATGGAATTTGCAGTATTCCCAGGGTGGGGTGCCCCTGAAAGGGCAGGTACACTATCGGCAGCCCACTTGCGGTGAAGATAGACTTCCCGAATTTGGATGGCCCCATCATATGCTGCCATAATACATATTCCATCTCTCCCATTGTGTCTTTAGATACAGTGCTGTGCACGCCCGGATTTGACCATCAAATTGGGTCCACACATACCCCCCGTAATTGATCTGCTCTTTTCTTATTACATCCATACACTTAAACAGCGCCAAGCAGCTCTCTGGGTACTTTTTGCAATACACACTGCCATATATTAAGAAGCCCGCCGTCCAGTTTTCAATGGTCAGAGGCACTTTAGGCCTCTTGGATAACTCATACTCTTCTTCCTTTGACCCCTCTTTAGCCCTCAACCTCCTGTATAAGAGTTTTAGCATCTCTTCATATTCTCCCTTCCATATTATTTCTTTGTTGGCCATAATTAAGTGCGCACCCAAAGGCTTGGACATTCCCATGTAAGGCTGCTTTTTGATCTTTAACTCTTTGTTCTGGAGCCCATTGGTATTACCTTCCACTTTCCCCTCCTCTACGTCCCACTGGTGCTCTTTTCCGAGTCTTTGCTCGCCGCCGGATGTCCTCCACTAGCCCCTTTTGTGCCCTCTTCAGGTGTACTAAAACCCTGTTAACTATCCTCCTGCCCTGCCAATTTACCTTTTTCCTTCTCGCTGTGGTCCTCTGTGGCCACACCAGTATCTTTTACATAAATACCCGTCCTCAGCCTAGTGACCCTGCTCACCAGCACCTCTCTTGCATCCACACCAATTGAAACCATCCTGGAGCCCTTTGCCCCATTCACCAATTCCAAGGTTTGTTCCTGCTCTGGAGCATGCCACCTCACTAGTTGTCCTCTTTTTTTCAGCACACTCCTCCTACCATTGCCGACCGGCACCAGACTTCTTTAAGATACTCTACACGTGCTAGTTAGATCCCCCTCTCCTGACCCGCCCCCTACTGCCACCACCTATTCTTCTCAGTCTGCATGTCATCATCCAACAATTCACTCTCCTCCAGACCCTCCTCATTGTAATCAAGCATGAAGTCCTCCTATACCTCCGTACCTCCAACATATTGTTCATCATGCTCTGCCTGCCAAAATCGCTGTACGTCATGCTTTACATATGCCCATTGCTCCATATTGTGCTGGGGGCCGTACCATGCCCTCCCAACCATTCTGCTGAAGCGGGATGACAGGTCCCGTGCAGGGCCTCACCAGAGGTTGCCATAAACCTTCTTGCTGGTTGTACTGACAGGGTCACCCTGGACCTTCTTGGGTCAGTGGAATGGCGTTGTCTGGCTGTGCTCACTGTGCCCTGCCTTCACTTGTCCTCTGGGCACTGGAGCCGCACTGTGGTTGCCTGAGTCTGCCAACCTGCTGCTTGGTTTCAGTTGCAAAAGGGAAGAACACAGACCTGGTGTGCTGGTCCATATAGCTTGTGAACCCTGGGTTGCCCCCATTTCTGCCAACCAACACCATCAGCCATGCTCCTCACTCTGTGCCACTTGCCACCCCCACTCTAATCCCTGTGCCTCTCTTCCACCAACAAGTTGTACCTCCTTAGTACCTGTGCCCATGCCTGTCAGCCTTTACTTCGCACCCTTGCTGTGCACCATCCTTGAGTTCACCTTCCTGGACTTTACTGCCTCTGCCTCCAACTCTTGGCCTCTTCTACCCACTGCCAACTTCCCTCTGAATCTCTATTGCTGCCTACATCTTCACCTTTGCTCCACTCCAGCAAAGCTGCCACTAGTGCAGGGGCTGGGAGCTTAGGGGCAGCCAGCTCCGGTGCTTATTCTATACCTTCCCCATATCCCTTCTTTTCACCCTACTTCTGCTGCTCCACACTTGTCTGGCCTCCTTCCATTGAGATCCCCTTTTACCACAGTGTTTGCAACCCTTCTGAGGCGCTCTGTAGCCACCCTTCCTGCTCTAATCAAATGGGCTTCCAACTGCCCCTTCTCCCAGCACTGCCTTGCCCCTGCTGGTTCATGAACACGGCCTCTGAGGGAGCATCAGCCCTCTCATCAGCTGATCTCAATGCCCCAAAGCCTGCCTCCCCTTTCAAGCTTACTGCCTCACTCAGTGCCACTTCTTCGACTCCTGCAGAGGTGGCACCCGTCAATCCCAACTCCTTGAAATTCCTCTTAGCTGCGCTGCACCAAATGCGGCCTGCGTGTTTCATCCCTTTACTCCCCCGCTCCCTCACAGATAACCCCCATAAATTCAGGAGGCCCCCGGCAGCCACCTTTACTTGTGGGGCCTCCCAGCTGCTCACTTCTTTGTTGCCGCTTGAAGCGACTGGCCTCACATGCTGGTGGTCTGCCTACCAGCACGCACCAATCAATTCAGGAGCTGCTCTTCTCATTCTCGTGCAACCACTTTCGCTCACTTTTCTTGTTTCTTGTGGGGGAGTGATGCTGCGGCAAACACGCCAGCACCGCAGCAGCAATGCCTCCAACGACCGGCACACTATGCGGCCACCTGCTGCTGACATACCTTCACCCAGCAGATTGAGCTGGCCCGACTCTTGTAACAGTCAAATCACTTGGACCATTTTATCCTACATATCGCACTTAGGGCCAGATGTAGGTAAATCTGATTTACCAACTCTAGAATACCGAATTTTACCGATTCAGTATTCTAGATTCGGTAAATCAGATGTAGGTAAACATTCGGTAATTTTTACCGAATCTGTATGATTCGGTAATTACCGAATCGGTATTTACCGATTCGGTAATTGCCATTGATTCCTATGGGCCTACAGGCCCATAGGAATCAATGTCAATTACCGAATCGGTAAATACCGATTCGGTAAAATTACCGAATTGTCAAGGGGAACAGGGTGTCACTTTGACACCCTGTTGCACCCCTGATTTTGGCTTGTGTGCCATGTGACACACATACATGCCCTTAGGGCACGTATGTGTGCCACATGGCACAGGTGTACACGCACAGATGTGCATGTACACAGGTATTCGTTATTTACCACCAAATAGTATTTGATGGTAAATAACGAATCAGTAATGGCCTGTGGCACTGTTTAAAGTGCCACCTACATCTGGATTTACCGATTCTGTAACTTTACCGATTCGGTATTTTAACGAATCAGTAAATTTACCGAATCAGTAAAATTAAGGCCACCTACATGTTAAATCCCAAATACCAGTCGGTAACGGCCGAAATCGGCCACTACCGACCGGTATTTGGCCTCCTACATCTGGCCCTTAGTCTTGCACTAATAAATGAACCGCAGTATAACAAACAGGTCCCTGCCTAAAAACAGCTACCTGCTAACACCAGCTACCCTGTGACCTACAAACAAAATGGTGGCTGGTGTGTGACATGAAGTGGGGGCTACAAAATAGTGCAAAACTAACCCAAAAACCTGGTAGCAATCCTTGGAAAGCACCAACTCCCCCAATTCTCCCGAGGGGGCAAACCTCCTTTCAGTCAGCTGCACCCAACACCCCATTAGCACATCTTTTGTCTTAGAGGAATGTTAATGTTTTCCCATTAGCAGTGAATGTTCACACCTGTACCTGAAAAAGCCATCTCCATCCCCCTCCCCCTCTTGACTGTTTAACCTTTGTTTACCTCTAAGAAAGTAGGCAGAAACAACAAACTCAATTTTGTTGTCTAGCCAGCGCTATATAGAACTCAAACAAATAAATGAATAAATAAAATCTTTTTCTATTTACATGTTTGCAGCTTGGCTCAAGCATGCAACATTAACAGACTCTCTTGTCTTTTTAGCCAACAGCATTAGCGGCTTGAGCCAGGAGCGACCCAGAGACCTGGGTTTGGCTCAGCTTGAGATCCTCTTGGACTCTCGAGTCCAAAACAAGCCGACCTTTATTGTGTTTGCTGCCTCGCACCTATGGTCAATTATCATATGCCAAGAAATAAAAAGAATGCAAAAAGAACAGATGACGGACGGAATGCTGAACAAATCAAACATTCACCCCAATCACAGATCTGGGTTAAATCCATCTTTTTTTTGCATGCCACGCTATTCCAGTTTAGACCCAGCCATTCACAATTCAGTCTTGGCCCTGCTCCCCATGGGAACAGTCCAGCCAAACGGCCACACCAGGTGCTCCCTGGACCAGAAACAAGTATCCTGGGACTGGTTTCAGTGTATCCCCCCTCATTTGCCAGGCTAGCTTGAATCTGGTGGTGTAGATAGCACGGGACCCATGTCTGGGCATACCCTTCCCACTTAGGGTGACAAATACAAAAAGAACAGATGATGGACGGAATGCTGAACAAATCAAACATTCACCCCCAGTCACAGATCTGGGTTAAATCCATCATTTTTTTTCCACGCTATTCCGGTTTCAGAATTAAAAAGAAAGCGTAAACCTTTGGTATTCAAAAGGAGAGAATGAGGCAGTTTGTGAAATACATAATGTGAAACCAGAAAAACTGAGGCCAATTCTAGTTTGCTACTTGACCAAATTGTGTGATCCATGGCAATTTTGGAGTGCATTTTTAGGGGATGGGCATGGGGGGGCCTAACAACCTCCCTGGACAGCCGCCATCTGGTGGTATCACAGCTTACGCATTGTTTCTCTTTATACATATTCGGTCTTCTGTTGGATGGTGTGTGTATTTGCTTATTGGTTATGCTGAATGTGGTGGATGCAGTGCCTGCTTCTTTTATTTATATAATAAATAATGTTTTTAAAGTTGTGTTGGTCCTCTCTTAGGATCATTGTACAATAAAATGTGGTTCACTGGCAACTGAGTGGAACGGAGAAGGGATTCAAAAAATATTTATTTCAAATGAAAACATCATTAGGTGTGTGGAGTTTCTAGGAACCAGTACTTGGTTAAAGGACGTCAGACCTCATTCATTTGCTTTCTTCTATGGAGTGAGGTCCTTGATAACAGAGAGCGTTTTCAGAGGGACAGTTCATCCTATGCAAAGGGGTCTTTTTGTGCTGAAGTTTATTCTGCCTCAAATAACCCATGACATGCAACAAACTTGAGACTTTTTTCACAAAGAGTTTGACGCTGCCTCTAAAACGTAAGTGTCTAGATTCATTAAAAAAATTAAGGTCTTGATTTAGAGTTTTGCAGACGGGTTACTCTGTCACAAACAATAGGTATCCCAATTGCCCATTTGCCTTGTTACATGTGCATTATATCCTATGGCCCTTTTTTAGTAAAACGAATGTTTGCGATGGATTACGGGTCCACCAAGCCCTGAATTAAGACTTACTAACTGATAGTGAGTGTGGCTCCAAAGTTCCTTGTTGCTGACATTTGACAAAGCAAATTAACATCATCTGATCTGGTACCTGTCTGTGTCTGCCAAGGGAAGATCATAAATACAAACAGAAATACACTAGGACAACTATCCTCGCAAGCAGTTTTCTTTTTAGGTCGAGCCTAGAGTCAGCGCTCAAGCACTGCTCTGGTGAAGATCTGCTGTAGTCAGTATGTGAGGGAAGCCCCGCCCACTCCCCCGCCCTTATTTTTTATTGGCATGTGTCTTTGTCATTCCTAAATGCTGCCCTGGGATTCGTTTATAGGCTTGTTAGTCCCTCCTTATTACTGCCATGTTGTCATTTGTATCCTCCCATGGCTACTGGCCCCTTTACTTCAAGTGTTACACGGTACATGTTATGTAGACTGTGAGCACTATTTTCTTTAATGAGGTTCTCCTAATGCCTTCTCTACTCCCCCCTCCTTCCTGTTGTCTGTGCTTTCTCACCCCCTCCCCCCGCCCCCACTCCCGTTGTCTGTACCTTCTCGCCCCCTTCTGCCTTCTCCCCTGCTCGCTCTCCCATTGTCTGTGCCTTCTCGCTCCCCAAAGTGCACCGGGGGACTCTGCAGACAAGGCCCAGGGTGCAGTTCCTTCATGAACGTGAAATGTTGTCCGTGTATTTTTTTGTTTGTTTGTTTTGTTTTTTTGCAGTGTATATAACACAAACACGACATAGTGCTTTACAAGAGCACCAGTTACATAACATAAGTACACTTTCATTTTTGGTGGGAACGGGGGATTAAGTGATTTGCCCGGAATCGCAGGATGTTGAGCTGATGCAGAGACTAAAACCTAGTGGCATAGCTAGGCCTTCTGCCACCGTAACTGTTCAAGGCTTTGCGGCCCGTGGCGGCGTAAGAGCAGGGCGCACTACCGCCTCCCCCCTTCTTGCTAAGCCACTGCTCGAACCTGCTTCTCCAGCTCCACATTCCAGCTCTGACCGTTATGCCACATCCTCGCTTTAAAACACCCCGGAACACAGAAGCCTGCTCATCTAGGGATGATTGTTGCCCAGTTTTCAGACTTGCGAAGCCCGGGGTCTAATTTTGTGAACTGAGAAAGACCAAACGATCATTGTGGTGGCATTTCCCACAGCAGGTTTTTGGCAGAGGCGCCACACTCACTGTGTACGTTGAGTGCCAGGCTCGTGGAATGACATGCTACAAATATCTGCCTCTCTAAGAATGGTGCTGTGCATATGTAAGTTGTAGCCAGACTTGAGGTCACATTTTAATTCTGAGCTTGTTTCTGATTGGTTGAGGATGAATGAGCATTCTCATTTTGGCCCCACATCTTGATTGCTTCTCCCTGTGGCTGGGGATGGCTGGCTGGCTCGCAGCTGCCATGTTATATCGCTAGTGTGCCCCAGAAGTAGAGGAAATAGCTTTCGTGAAAAGGGAGTTCACTTTGGTTATGGGTTCGCAACTAGAAGCTGGGTCTAATAAGGAGGCACTATGCAAATGTCGAAGAATCCTGGGACAATTAGAGTGGCGGTATTCTGATTCAGAGGACCGACAGGACCACGTGGGTAATTTCCGGAAACTGAGTAGACTGCCCCAGTTAGTTAGAATGGTCACACTCCAATCGGGAATTGATATGCCATGCACTGCCATGGGCGATTACCATACCCTGTGTATGCTGTAGGCAAGACAAGGAATGGCCACTACTGTGCCCTAAAACAGGACTCACAAACTCATTATTATAGTCGGAGTGCAGCAGGCATAGTTCAAAGTTGCAGGGTGACTCTGATGCCCTGTGCAATGTGGGTAGAGCCTCAGTCTGTATGTAATGACTGCATGGACATCTCAAAAAGTGGGCATTACTTCCAGGTAATAATACCATGTGTGCATAGAGTGCAGAAGACGGACATATGCATGACCCTGTGCCATGTTGCACATAGGCGCGAGTGACCATATGGCATGGCCACAAAGAGGCACTGCCCCAAGCAGCCGAAGGCTGTGCTCAACATGCTGGCAAGCTACGTCCTTTGTGCAGTACACAGAGGGCACAGACAGTGCTTTATATGCACTGTGCAGGGTGCGTCCTGTGCAGACTACACCCATCTGGAGAGACCCACATAGCCCCACCCAGGTCCTGGGTTGCTTGTATTTCGGTTCAGGGAGGACATGGTTTGGCGGGTCAGGCTGGACTGTTCCCGTTGGAGCACGGTCACGGCTGATTTCCATATGGCTGGGTCTATTCTGAGCTACATTGGGGGACAAAGAAATGTTGGAACTGGATGCGCCTGAGTTGTTTCCAGTGGCTGATGATATTTGAAGCAGCCCACCTTTAACGTTTATGTATTCATCACTGTGGCATCCAAGGGTGACGTGTATGCCCAGACGTTGGGTCCTTTTAACCTGTTAAACATCCATGGTTAATTGTCTCCTCCTTCAGAGGTTACTTGCTTGGCATTTGGGGGTGGGCCGTTCCGATTGGAGCAGAGCGAGGGCTGATTTGCACACAGCAAAGTATAATCTGAGGTAGAATGATGGACACATAAGTGTATCACTACAAAATCTGAAACCTCAATCACGCACAACACCACTAATGTTATAACCAGTGACATCACTGACGTCATCGCTGATGACATCACAGGAGCCATTATTAATGACATTGGGGATGACTTCTATGATGCCATGACAAATGACATCATTGGTGGCATCACATATGTCATAAGCGACAAAACTCCAAGTGATACTATCAATGGCAACAGTGATGTTACCACAGATGACATTATCAGTGACATCACAGGTGGACTGTTTAATACCAAACCAGAAAACCTGGCGTCAATCCTGTTTTCCATGCTTGACCAAATTGTGTGATCCCAGGCAAATCTTTTTTTATAGAGCCTCCTTTTTAGGTCTCGGCAACGAGAACTATTGTCGCCTAGTAAGCTAGCAAGGGACTACAGAGAGGTGGACGAGCCGACCAGGGTCTGTGAACGCGCACAAAGGCAGGCAGGCAGGCAGGCATGCGCCAGACACACACACAGACAGACAGACACACGCACGCATGCATGCATGCACGCACACACACACACACACACACACACACACACACTCTCACACTCTCTCTCTCTCTGCCGCCCCCCCCCCCCACTCACCGGGCTCTTTCCCTCCGCATCGGGTCAGTCACGGCAGAAGGCAGACTTGTGTCTTCTCCGGCGATCTTCAGCTGATGTGCACGCCCACGCTGCGTCGTGCGCGCCCGTTGATCCTCAGCTTGTTTACAATAGCGATCGTTTCTTCCGCTAGCACTCCGTGGCATCTCAGACGCACAGCAGGTAGCATTAGCACCTCTTGTTTTAAAATGCGTTTGTTTATCTAGGACGGACACGTTTACTGGTTGCTTGTTATTTATTGTCTTCTTTCCTCTGCTTTCCCCTCCCACCCCCTGCATGCGTTGCTTCTTCCCTTCCCACCCAGTGTGTATTGCTTCTTCCTAACCCCCAACCCCCCACGGTCGGTGTTGCTTCTTTCCCTCCTACCCCCATTCAGGGTTGCTACTTCACCAGTCACCCCAGAAAGTGTTCCCTATTCTCCTATTGCACATACGACATGCTTTCCTACAAGGACACCTGCTTTTCCACTCCCTGCTCCTCATCTCTGGCCCGCCCCGGGCGTCGTGCTTTAGGTTTTCGCACTGCGCCAGCTTTCATATTAACAACACTGGCGCCATGCTTAATATTTTGACAGGAGCCCGCTTTTATGGTTTTTTTTTGGTATTCATTAGCATTTTTTTACAGTAGTACAGCACGCTACACGTAATCTTCAACAAGGGCAGCCACGCAGCCCGCCTAGCTCTATTTCAACATCTGCCGCTCCTAATCAGCAACAATGGTGGCTGCACCTTCTACATCTTTTTCGTGTTTATCCAGTTGGTTCCTTTGTGAGATCTACACAACTATGTGCCTTTCCATTCAGTGGTCTGGAGTGCAGGTTTGCACGTATGTCGCAGTTTATTCAGATTCCTAACATACCGCGGTTTTGCACCAGCACTGGTGTGTTTCGGGCGGCCTTCAAACTGATTTATGTTCTGCATCTCTTCCCCACCAAAGCAGTGTCCAGTCCGAGTGCGCTCTTCGAGGACTTGTCGTTTCACTAGTTCTAGGAGCAGCTCGTGTGAGCACCAGTGTTTACAGGCGCACAGGCTGTTCATATTACTTATCGTCCCTGAGATATTTATTACCTATCTCGACTCTAGGGCAGTCACAAATTCTGACACTGCTTCCTACCAAGGACCTTTTATGGCCACATAAGAACCATTGTTTTTCTAAAACATTAGTCAACCCCAGGTTCACTTATTAGAGTCCCCTTGTTTTCCTTACTACATTGTTCTCACACGGCACGCCGCACTCTATTTCAACATCTTACAATGCTTTTTAGGTCTCGGCAACGAGAACTATTGTCGCCATGTAAGCTCACAAGGGAGTGCAGAGCGGTGCACGAGCCGACCAGGGTCTGTGGACGCGCACACACAAAGGCAGGCAGGCACACACCAGACAGACACAGACAGACACACGCACGCACACCCACACACGCACACACACACACAGCCTCCCTCTCTGCCCACTCCCTCTCTGCCGCCCCCCCCCTTCTACCCCCACTCACCGGGCTCTTTCCCTCTGCAGGGGGTCAGTCACGGCAGCAGGCAGGCTCGGTGTCTTCTCCGGCGATCTTCAGCTGATGTGCACGCTCACGCTGCGTCTCCTGCGCGCCCACCACGCTGTTTCGCGCCCGTTGATCTGCGTCTCCTGCACTCCCACCACGCTGTTTCGCGCCCGTTGATCCTCAGCTTGTGATTACTAGTCCTTCTAACCCGGATTCTAAATTACTATTACTTGGTTCTCTAACTCCACTCTGTTGATTCGTAACAAACTGATATTCAGCACATTTCACAGTCTCGCTTTTGCTTCTCATAAATACAATAAGATTATTTTAAGCAATGTCTACCCTTCTTTTGGTTCTGTGCCTATTATGCTTCGGACTATAGAGTTTTAGAAAGTGTGGTGGAAGATTCCGTGATATCAGCGGTGTGCACAGTGCAGAGTGAGTGTGCAGAGTGCAGAGTAGTGAGTGCAGAGTAGTGAGTGCAGAGTAGTGAGTGCAGAGTAGTGAGTGCAGAGTAGTGAGTGCAGAGTAGTGAGTGCAGAGTGAGTGTGCAGAGAGAGTGTGCAGAGAGAGTGTGCAGAGAGAGTGTGCAGAGAGAGTGTGCAGAGAGAGTGTGCAGAGAGAGTGCAGAGTAGTGAGTGCAGAGTGAGTGTGCAGATGAGTGAGTGTGCAGATGAGTGAGTGTGCAGATGAGTGAGTGTGCAGATGAGTGAGTGCAGATGAGTGAGTGCAGATGAGTAGTGAGTGCGCAGAGTAGTGAGTGTGCAGAGTAGTGAGTGCAGAGTAGTGAGTGCAGAGTAGTGAGTAGTGAGTGCAGAGTAGTGAGTGCAGAGTAGTGAGTGCAGAGTAGTGAGTGCAGAGTAGTGAGTGCAGAGTGAGCGTGCAGAGTAGTGAGTGCAGAGTAGTGAGTGCAGAGTAGTGAGTGCAGAGTAGTGAGTGCAGAGTAGTGAGTGCAGAGTAGTGAGTGCAGAGTAGTGAGTAGTGAGTGCAGAGTAGTGAGTGCAGAGTAGTGAGTAGTGAGTGCAGAGTAGTGAGTGCAGAGTAGTGAGTAGTGAGTGCAGAGTAGTGAGTAGTGAGTGCAGAGTAGTGAGTAGTGAGTGCAGAGTAGTGAGTAGTGAGTGCAGAGTAGTGAGTGCAGAGTAGTGAGTGCAGAGTGCAGAGTAGTGAGTACTGAGTGCAGAGTAGTGAGTAGTGAGTGCAGAGTAGTGAGTGCAGAGTAGTGAGTGCAGAGTAGTGAGTGCAGAGTAGTGAGTGCAGAGTAGTGAGTGCAGAGTAGTGAGTGCAGAGTAGTGAGTGCAGAGTGAGTGTGCAGAGTAGTGAGTAGTGAGTGCAGAGTAGTGAGTAGTGAGTGCAGAGTAGTGAGTGCAGAGTAGTGAGTGCAGAGTAGTGAGTGCAGAGTAGTGAGTAGTGAGTGCAGAGTAGTGAGTAGTGAGTGCAGAGTAGTGAGTGCAGAGTAGTGAGTGCAGAGTGCAGAGTAGTGAGTGCAGAGTAGTGAGTGCAGAGTGCAGTGCAGGTATGTGCAGTGCAGTGCAGGTGAGTGCAGGTGAGTGCAGTGCAGTGCAGGTGAGTGCAGTGCAGGTGAGTGCAGTACAGGTGAGTGCAGTGCAGTGCAGGTGAGTGCAGTGCAGGTGAGTGCAGTGCAGTGCAGGTGAGTGCAGTGCAGGTGAGTGCAGTGCAGGTGAGTGCAGTGCAGTGCAGGTGAGTGCAGTGCAGGTGAGTGCAGTGCAGGTGAGTGCAGTGCAGGTGAGTGCAGTGCAGGTGAGTGCAGTGCAGTGCAGGTGAGTGCAGTGCAGTGCAGTGCAGGTGAGTGCAGTGCAGTGCAATGCAGGTGAGTGCAGTGCAGTGCAGGTGAGTGCAGTGCAGTGCAGGTGAGTGCAGTGCGGTGCAGTGCAGTGCAGGTGAGTGCAGTGCAGGTGAGTGCAGTGCAGGTGAGTGCAGGTGAGTGCAGTGCAGGTGAGTGCAGTGCAGGTGAGTGCAGTGCAGGTGAGTGCAGTGCAGGTGAGTGCAGTGCAGTGCACGTGAGTGCAGTGCAGTGCACGTGAGTGCAGTGCAGTGCAGGTGAGTGCAGTGCAGTGCACGTGAGTGCAGTGCAGTGCAGGTGAGTGCAGTGCAGTGCAGGTGAGTGCAGTGCAGGTGAGTGCAGTGCAGGTGAGTGCAGTGCAGGTGAGTGCAGTGCAGTGCAGGTGAGTGCAGTGCAGGTGAGTGCAGTGCAGGTGAGTGCAGTGCAGGTGAGTGCAGTGCAGTGCAGGTGAGTGCAGTGCAGTGGAGTGCAGTGCAGTGGAGTGCAGTGCAGTGGAGTGCAGTGCAGTGGAGTGGAGTGCAGTGCAGTGCAGTGGAGTGCAGTGGAGTGCAGTGCAGTGGAGTGCAGTGGAGTGCAGTGCACACTGCACTGGAGTGGAGTGCAGTGCAGTGCAGGTGAGTGCAGGTGAGTGCAGTGCAGTGCAGGTGAGTGCAGTGCAGTGCAGTGCAGGTGAGTGCAGTGCAGGTGAGTGCAGTGCAGTGCAGGTGAGTGCAGTGCAGGTGAGTGCAGTGCAGGTGAGTGCAGTGCAGGTGAGTGCAGTGCAGGTGAGTGCAGTGCAGGTGAGTGCAGTGTGTGCAGTGCAGATGAGTGCAGTGCAGGTGAGTGCAGTGCAGTGCAGGTGAGTGCAGTGCAGGTGAGTGCAGTGCAGGTGAGTGGAGTGCAGGTGAGTGCAGTGCAGTGGAGTGCAGGTGAGTGCAGTGCAGGTGAGTGCAGTGGCATGCAGGTGAGTGCAGTGCAGGTGAGTGCAGTGCAGTGGCGTGGCGTGCAGGTGAGTGCAGTGCAGGTGAGTGCAGTGCAGGTGAGTGCCTTGCAGGTGAGTGCAGTGCAGTGCAGGTGAGTGCAGTGCAGGTGAGTGCAGTGCAGGTGAGTGCAGTGCAGGTGAGTGCAGTGCAGTGCAGGTGAGTGCAGTGCAGGTGAGTGCAGGTGAGTGTAGTGCAGTGCAGGTGAGTGCAGTGCAGTGCAGTGCAGGTGAGTGCAGTGCAGTGCAGGTGAGTGCAGTGCAGGTGAGTGCAGTGCAGGTGAGTGCAGTGCAGTGCAGGTGAGTGCAGTGCAGTGCAGGTGAGTGCAGTGCAGGTGAGTGCAGTGCAGTGCAGTGCAGGTGAGTGCAGGTGAGTGCAGTACAGGTGAGTGCAGTGCAGGTGAGTGCAGTTGAGTGCAGTGCAGTCCAGGTGAGTGCAGTGCAGGTGAGTGCAGTGCAGGTGAGTGCAGTGCAGTGCAGGTGAGTGCAGTGCAGTGCAGGTGAGTGCAGTGCAGGGCAGGTGAGTGCAGTGCAGGTGAGTGCAGGTGAGTGCAGTGCAGTGCAGGTGAGTGCAGTGCAGGTGAGTGCAGTGCAGTGCAGGTGAGTGCAGTGCAGTGCAGGTGAGTGCAGTGCA
Organism: Lissotriton helveticus; assembly: GCF_964261635.1. Classification (NCBI taxonomy): domain Eukaryota; kingdom Metazoa; phylum Chordata; class Amphibia; order Caudata; family Salamandridae; genus Lissotriton; species Lissotriton helveticus. The sequence goes on from NC_136065.1 coordinate 1,290,717,386, forward strand.
GGTGAGTGCAGTGCAGGTGAGTGCAGTTGAGTGCAGTGCAGTGCAGGTGAGTGCAGTGCAGGTGAGTGCAGTGCAGTGCAGGTGAGTGCAGTTGAGTGCAGAGTGGTGTGTATTGACAATGTAAATGACAATGCCATTTATTTATGATTTAAAGAAAAAAAAAGAAATGTCATGAGCAATGCCAATAGCTCTACCTTTAATGATGCCGAGACCATTGCATTGTAAATGCTTGTTCTTTATTATCACGTATGAGAATGCCTTCCAATACGTGAGGTTAGGGTGTGCACTGTACAAAAATAATCAGATGAATTAAGGTGAAACGCTTCTGCATGTCAAAGAAATTATATTTTTTACTTTAACAAGACTGTCATATTTTTACATGATGTTTGTTGCATAAGTTAGATGGCGACTATTTTCAGGGCTCGGCTCGTGCACGGGCTCTTAGAGGTCTGCCAGAGCCTTGGCTCGCCTCTGGCTCGGCCACATCTAGTATTCAGTGAGCAGGTGTGTAGGTTAGTGAGTTGGCGACTGAGCGGGTGAGTGAGTGAATGAAGGGGTGTACCGATGCAGACTCAAAGGAGGAAGGGGTCTAGTTGGGGCCTGAGGTGATTGGTCATTGAAATGTTGAAAGTGATTTCATCTGTGATACCGTGTGTGCGGTCATCAGCAGTTCATGAGCATCTGGAAAGTTAAGGTTGTAGCTAAAAACAGAGACTTGCAGTTTTTAGGTCTAGCCTAGCGGCAGCACGCATGCACTGCTCGCTATGCGAGGCATGCTGTATTAAGGTATGAATTAGCAGCCTTGCCAACCCTCTGCCCACATTTGCCATTGGCTTTGTGTCATTGTCCTTCTTAAATAGAGCTTCTGATATGTAAATAGGCTTGTTAGTCCCGCTTTGGTACCGCCTTGTCTCCATTTGCTACCGCCCATAACGACTGGACCTTTTACTTGGATTGTTACATGGTCGGCTTTATCTAGTGGTTGAGCACTATTTTGTTTTAGGACACTGAAATGGACAATGGCAACTGCTTTATTTTTTTTTTGTATGTTTTTATATTTGTATGCTGAGCTCGGTGCCCGCTTTAGGGAAACCGCGCTCTGTTTATTTATTTATTTTCATTTCCTACCAAGCAATGCACCCACTTCAGGACACAACGCTCTGTTTATTTTTGATTTTTTATTTAATACCGAGCGTGGCGCCTGCTTCAGGGACAACATGCTCGGTTTCACTATTTTTTTATTAGTTTTACTAATGAGCACGCTGCCCGCTTCAGGGACACTGGGCTCTTCCTTTTTTTTTTCTTGCTTTAATGAGTGCGGCGCCCGTTTCAAGGATACCGGGCTATGCAATACAATAGGTATTGCTTTTGGTATTGTAAATGACAATTCCTTTAAATTTTTTATAAAAGTCATTGCCATTTACAATGCCAATAGCTCAAAAACTCGCAATTGCGAGACCTATTGAATTGTAAATGCTTGTTTACATTTGTGATGCCAGAGTCTTGTGTTGATGTTCTTAAAACATGCAAACTTGCCAGAAAGCAAAATACCACATGCTTGCTGTTTTGTCTTTCAACGAAACATATATACATCTTACGGTTGCCTTGCTCTTTTCTAATGGCTCTACAGATTTCTACTGTAGACACTTGAACTTCATTGTAGACCAACTCCAGATGACTTCAAATCAAATCTGGTATCCAGGATTTTTTTCCCTCTGCACTTCTCTGCACTGCACCCCACTGCTCTGCAGCATCTCTGGCAAGTTTGATATGCCTCTTACAAACGCTGAGATGCATAGACACCCTCTCACAGGCAAAATATTACTCAATGAACCCTTTGGCTGCGGGGGTCATTCCCCCGCTGTGCTGGGGGGCGGGGGCGCGCACAGTACCCCGGTGCTGATGACGAGCTCAGCTCATCATCAGCCACGGTGCTCGTGTGCTGATGACGAGCTGAGTTCGTCACGACCACACCCGTTTCCTTAGAACGCTGAGCACAGCGGGGGAATTATCCCCGCGTGTAAGCGTTCTAACGGCCATGACGAGCTCAGCCCGTCATCAGCACACGAGCACCGTGGCTGATGACGAGCTGAGCTCGTCATCTGCATGGGAGGAGTTAAGCTGTCATTGCTTAGATTTTCAGCGATATTATCACTTAGATTTTTAGGCGCTATTATTAAGACAGACCATAGTAAATAAGAACGTCTGAAAATGATTTACGTACTTCAGTTGGTGGTCGATTTATGATAACATTTTGTGCGTTCAAGTCTTAGATTCACAAAAGTTGCAAATTTTACAAATGTACCTAGGGAGTGCAGAGCTGAGCAAAGCAAATAAGCTGGATGCACGTTTGTTATCAGAGCTGGGGTTTACCCATGAACAGGCTATTTGATCCGACTGGCCTGCCACCTGGGGATACATCTGCTCTGAAAAGCGTAGTTCACAGGCCACACTTCTTAACTCTAGAAATATTTTAATAAAACATTGTCCAATTCTTCACGAGCGTGGCATGTCTATTACTATTTTCATTCCCCTTACTGCCCTCTCAGCACAAAGGAGGGACCCCATACCCTGTAAAGACATGTTCATTTAATTTTCTTTTTTTACTCCAGCGTTCTTTGAGAAATTCACAAATGTGACATAATGTGAGTTGCACAAAAAAATGCAACATTGGCAGGTTTGACATTTTACATTATTTTAGCAGTGGAAAACTGGTTGAAGGAGAAAATATCTTGTGACAAACAGTTTCTCTTGGAACTACTCGCCTGAATGTATTTTTTGTTAGCATGTGGTATGTCTTCGTATTCCATTTTCACACGAGCTATCAAATGAATTTCGCAAATCTTTGCTAATTTGCATATTCGAACATTGCTCAGCAAAAATAGTCCCATATTAGATTTAATACGCAAATCCCTGCTTTTACGTCATGGACATGTTCATCTGTCCTGTATTTTAATGTATTTCGAAGCAGTTTAGAAAAGAAAAAGAAAACAATGTAAACTGTACTTTAAATAAATGCATTTTGACATAGCTTTTAGGATTGTTGTCCCATTTGAGAACACAAAGCTGTGGTGGGTGCTGAGACGATTTTGAAAGGTATGCCACAGAATGAAAATGATTAACAGCTTTTAGGAATGTGGGATAACAATAAGAATTTTACAGACATGGCATTAACTGATAAATAATGATAGCCCCATTTGAAGGGGCAGCAAAGTATGCTTTGTTTAAGTATTTGTGGGCCTAGTATGTTTTTTTGGTTATTTGACATTTATATGAGCAGCTCATTCAATATGCCAGCCTAAGCCCATAAACCTATTACGTGATCAATGCTTATTTTTAAAAGTCGATGGAAGGTAATACAATATTAATTGTGATTTTTGATTTCCGTTTTGCAAGTTCATGCATAATGCATAAGCACGTTTTTGCATGAAAGATTGTAGCTATTGCAAACAAAATGGCTTTTTTCCAGTCAATGCAAGGAAGGTATATGTTGTAGGCATGTCATTTTGCACATAATGCATTCATTAGTTGAGAAGTGCCTATATTTACATATTCATGAATTAATACCGAAGTCGATTGTATAATGTTTCAGATGTAAATCAGGATTCATTGTGAGTTCACGAAGAGAGAAAAAGCTAGGATTTGATCAGGGGCAAGGCAGAGCCTATAGAGGGGTTGGGGCATAGCAGCTGCGATGGATGAGAGAGAGGAAAGAAAGCCTGGTAGAAAGAGAAAGTTCAACAGGTAGCAAAGGAGCTAAAGAAATATTCACGTGCAATGCCGTATTCATTTCATTTCATTTCAAAACCTTTATTTCGGTCGATTTCAACCATAAAAGATATATTTTTAAACTTTTTACATTAAGTATAAAATTAATGTGAATCTATTAGTTATGGTACAACATGATAGGGGCATTTGAATACATGGCAATTACATGATCCATTCCAACTACGCCATTAAAATTTAGCTACTTCAATAAATACAATAAAAAACCATATAAAAGAACATATAAAAGCTGGGCATTTATAATAAGGCGGCATCATTTTAAAACCCATAGGATTTTTATCCATACGCACATTCAATACTGCGTATATAAAAATTTCAGTAATCTCGTAACTAGGAGTAGGTCATTACAGAATCACAATTCCCCAATAAACGACCATAGATTGATAAAGTGCAAGTGCTTTTAGCGGTATTTACTGAGATCGCATAATCCTTAGTTATTATAGTTTCAATCCAATTTTAGCTCCTATAAGGTTCACATTAAATAAAAATCTGCTTACACTCAAGACAGCCAATTGTGACGTATCTGTCTTCAGTATACGTTCTGCCTCTCTACAACATCTAACATTCAAGTTTTTACAAACTGGCTTAATCCATTTTTTCCTAGGGATATCGTATGAGGGACAGAAAAATAGTATATGTAAGTCATTTTCCTTAGCCTCTTTTGTTCATAACACGCACCCATCGCAACTTCTATCATCATGATTGTTGCCCTATCTGGATTTATTAGAATTTGTCTGAAGCACCCCATATCTAAATTTCATAAACAGGGATTTCGCTAGGTGGGGACGTACCTCGCCAAAAAAGGGTTCAAACAGCGCTACATCTCTAAAAAGAAGAACTCTTGATGTTAAAGATCCCACGAGAGAGCTATGTAACACATTATTATTAATATAGGCCACAATGTCACATGTTTGAGCCATGGGTTGTCCTTGCTTTGATCAATTTTCATTATCTCCTCTAGGCCTTCGTTATGGAGTAATAGCTCTGAGGTTGACAAGATCCTCATCCAAAATAAAATAGGCCTTAATAAAGCATTATGGTCGGTGAGTTTTATGTTAAGATCCATAACAACTGGGATTAAGGGTGTTCTAGTGGGGAGACTTAATAGTTTCCGGAATTATTTTTTTTTTCTCCCAGTTCAAAATTCTTTTTGCAGTGCGGCCCCATATTTCAGCTCCATAAAGAGAGGCTGATTGGGCTTTGTATTTAAATACCTCCAGGGCGGGGGATACTGCTTTCGAAATGCTGGCCCCGTGTTTCTTCAGGATAGGGGATGAGTTTTGGAGCATAATTATCCTATTTTTTTCCAGTTGCGGCTTCCAGGTCAAATTAGTATCTAATGTGATGCCTAAATAGTTAAAACTTTGTACATCTACTAATTTCTGATTATTTAGCACTAAATCATTTTTAAAAGATCTATGTGGATTTATTGACATGTATTTAGTTTTGCTGGAGTTAATTTCAAGGCCTTTCATAGTACAACATGTGTAGAAGGAATCCATTAAACATTGCAGTCCCTTTGGGGTTTGCGTGATTAGGATGGTATCCGTCAGCAAATAATAATGCTAGTACCACTTCGCCCCTTAACTTGGGAGAGTCATTTTTGCAGCTTTCCAAATATTTAGGGATGTCATTTACATACAGTGAGAACAGGGTGGGTGCCAATACACATCCCTGGCGTACACCCCTTCTCACTGGTATTGCCTTAGTGAGTTCTCCCCTAGGCCCCCATCTTACTTTAGTAAAATGTCCATTGTGGAGCCTAATTATTTGTACAAGGAGTTCGCCTGGCACCCCTAGACATTTCAGTGAATCCCACAGCAGATTCAGGGGTACTAGATTGAATGCAGCCTTTAAATCTACAAAGGCAATGTACAAACTGCCATTTCTTATGTTTAAGTATTTTCAGCATATATATGTATATCTTAAAACTTGGTCGATCGTACTGGTTTTGATTCTGAACCCTGCCTGATATTTTGAAAGTAGTTTGTTCTCTTCAATCCACTCACTTAATCAGCTTAAATATGCCTAACAGAAACGTTTTGTAAAATGTCAATTAAACTGATGGGGCAATAATTTGCTGGATCATATTGATTGCCCTTTTTAAAAATTGGGACAATTTCTGCCCCATTCCATGTTTCGGGTATTGGTGTACCTGCAACTATTGCGTTACACAGATAATTAATATATTGTCCCCAAACACCGGTGTCGTGTTTCAATAAATCTCCGGGAATTTGATCAGGTCCAGGAGATTTCCCCGGTTTAACTGCCTCAATGCCTGTATTGTTTCTTTCAAACTAAAGTGCAAGTTGGCAGCCTTTGCAGTAAGCCAAAGAGAAGTGTCCCACAGCGGATCAACTAACAAGCCCCTCAAATTTCCAAAGTCCCATGAAATATTACATATAGTTGTGCTGTAAACCTCCAGGACCTGCTGTGGTTAGGTCCCACTGGAATCCCAGACGTAAAATTTCAAGAATAAATGGAGGCAGCACCAAGTTTAAAGTCAATCAACGGAACCAGAAGTTTGTTCAAAAAAAATTTTTTCTTTTTATTTTCTTATTTCTCAAAGTGCACAAGACAGCCAACGCGTTTCGCTCCCACGGGAGCTTCGTCAGGGCAATTGTGATGGGCGATTAGTATTACAATAGTGCAGTCAAGTTGAATGGAGAAACTCTGGCCAGTATGATAGGAACAGAAACTAGTACAAGTATTCCAAGCCAGGAATAGAAATGTCGCAAAGTGTGGAGGGTCGTCAGGTAGTAAATACAGATTTCATAAGCGGATTGTCCGTGCCGAATATTCTTTCATAGCACGTGTTTTGGCAGCTTATCAAGGACTGCACAAACGTCGCTTTACGCCTATTGTACCTAGGATATCAATATATATCTTTGGGACAATCCGCTTATGAAATCTGTATTTACTACCTGACGGCCCTCCTATCATACTGGCCAGAGTGGGAGCGAAACGCGCTGGCTGTCTTGTGCACTTTGAGAAATAAGAAAATAAAAAGAAAAAACATTTTTTGAACAAACTTCTGGTTCCGTTGATTGCCTTTGCAGTAAGCGCCAAATCTTTAGTTATAACAAATTGCTCACAATTAATATCTGAATAGAGGCAGGGAAAGTGTTTAACCCAGGTATTTTCATCAAGGAATAGATCCTTAATGGTCCTTCCTGCTTTGTTCCCTTTCGCTATCAATCTCCAAAAACCTGTCTGGTCCTTGAACTTGGCTGCACTAATTAGATCTGTCCAGATGTCATCATCCCATGTTTTTTTTCGCTTTTTCAAGGGATCGCTTATGATGATACCTTTTTTCCCTTTTTGAAATTAAATTATTACTTTTATGTCATCATCCCATGTTTTATTTCGCTTTTTCAAGGGATCGCTTATGATTATAACTTTTTTCCCTTTTTGAAATTAAATTATTACTTTTATTTGCCTGAATAAGTTCTGTTTTAGCTACCCAACAGTCTTTGTTGTACCAGGGATTTTCCACCTCATTCCGGTAATTACCTCCTGCATTTCTCTCTTTGGATATTTTGCTTACAAGCAGAGTTAAAGCATCTACCAAGGTGGTATGTAGATCTAACGTTGGAATTTTGTCTACTGGTAAGTTTAAAAAAGGTGTAATAGTATCTGCAAAGATACTGTAAATACTTGTCATAGATTGGCTATTCCCTAAAATATGCGGCCACTTTACAGCTCATCGGTTATTACTTATTAAAATATCGTCTTCAATAATACTATTATCTCTTTTGCTCACTGGAGTGGATAAAAAGGGTTGTTATGTTAAGGTCAACTGTAGGGAACGATGATCACTCTTAGTTCTAGGGTCTATTTTTAAGTCAAGAACGTATGGCCAGAACTCTATTGACACCAGTATGTAGTCTATATTGCTCCTGGAGCTACCTCTGCAAAATGTGTATGCATTTGGTCTATCGGAGTGCAGGCGGCCGTTACATGCTCTTAGACCGTGACCCGTTGTGAGCTTCAAGATTTGGGCCACTGCTACAGTACACCTTACCTCCCTGTTACTTTCTATGGCAGGAATATTGCATGCCATATCTTCATTCTCGAAGAGATTATTGAAGCCCAATACTGGTTCAAAAGTGCAGTTGAAATCTCCACCAACAATTACCCTCTGTTTGGGCCCTAATGCATCTAAAAAAGAATCAAGCTGTTCTATTACTAATGATTCTTTAGTGGCAGGACTTGGCCTATTGTAAATGTTAATTAAATATGAGGCTTTCCCATCCCGTGTGACAATTTTTAGACCCACCATGTCTTGCGACGGTACATACAATGGGACGATATCAATTTCGAGAGTGATCCTTATCCATATTACCAGGCCCCCTGATGGCCTACCTTTTACTGAAGGACTAGCATCCACGCTAAACGTCTTGAAGCCCACTCTGTGGGGGGGTTTCCAGTAACCAAGTCTCCGATAGGAGGGAAATATCACTCTGCTCTTAAATTCCTATTTAGCTCTGCTATGTTCCAGGAAGTAAAAAGTACTTCCAAGTGCTTGCCCAATTCTATAGTCGACTGTAACTCGTTTCCCGTGTTTCTGTTGGGCAGAATTAACATGTTGGTTTCCGTTAAGTGGTCTGAGTGCAACTCCAAGCAGTAGGCTTGTGAGCTCAGAGTGGTCCCTACTCCCACCTGCTTAGATAGTTAGTTTGTCCCGACAACCTTCGGAGCACACTGTGGAACTTCTACGCTATGTGCATACAGGGAGTGTAGCTGGGCCATAGTATCATTGATCTGAGGGATTACCGAAGCATTTACTCTATGTAGTAAGAATTTTTGTTGCAATCTTAATCATCTAGGGATGATAATCCCTCAAAGCTATTTGAGAGTGGAACAGAAGTGTCCACATCATTGACACTGTTTCCGGGGGGCGGTCTGTAGAAATAACTTAATGGAAGAGCACAAACACACATGCTTCTAAGTGAGATCTCCTCTCGGGTGTTTATTACATTCCGAACCATCTGGGGGCATCTAAAATTTATCACCACACAGTCACCTCCTATGTTCTTTGTGGATTCTCCCACCCACCCTACCCAGCAAACCTTGAGAATATCTTCAGTATTTAGTGGGTTGAATTGTTTAAATTTCGTTAACCAATCAACTGTTTTATTCCGTAGGTAACACCAAGTCTCTTTCTGTTCTCTTCTTAAAACAGGGACTCCAGCTAAAATTAGCGCATAATGGCATGAAGCGGGGGTAATTGTAAGACATCAGTATTTGGTATTAAATCTGTGCATTTTGGGCTATATATTGCTGTCCTACCAGAATGGGTGCCTGGTCTATCAGGGGCTATTTGTGCATGTTGACTATCAATCAAGCTCCCTTGGTTTCCATATGTGACCTGTAGCCCGCCCTCAGTTCTGCCCACCCTATTGTTTGCTGTACTATAGAAGTTTGTCGTGGGGACAACCCTGGACACATTGCTCCTGTTACGTGTTTTACCCTTACCAGAAGGAACCCAACACTCCACTTGTGGTGGTGATTGTATTGGTGAATGGTATCGTAAAGGTTGGAGTCCTCCTTCCTGGACAATGGCTGCAGATAGGGTTACTACTGTTCTTCAAATGCCCTATTGTAATAATCAACTGCTCTGTCTTTTTGTCCAATGAGCTTAGTTTCTCACTCATACCATCCTCGATCTGAGTTAGCATAACCTTATTCGCAGACTCTAAGGACGTTTTTATAATTAGCTCTATATTCCCAACAATTTCTTCTATTTACGGGAAATGCAGAGTGTAGTCTACCTCGGTCTTTGTGCTAACCAATTTTTTGATTACTGTTTGGGAATCTAAGTTGTGATTAAATTTTACCACTTGGACAGTCCCCCCAACTTTCTTTGCCTTGGGTTTCCTCATAGCAGGGTTAGCTTTCTTTTTTACCAATTGTTCTTCCCCCTTGTTCCCCACTATCGGTCTTTGTTTTCGTAGTCTGGGTGCCATACCAGGACTAGTTATGCTATTTATATCATCTTGTACCACTGGTGGAGAAGTAGTGGAAATATTAGATAGGGGTGACTCATTTAAGAGCGTTATTGTGGGTCTTAGCTGGATTGTTTGCGGGGTGTCTGTCGGTTTTGGAGAACACAATTGCCTGCGCGTAGAAAGGTTAACGCCTTTTTACTATTTGTATCTCATGATTTAGTAGGGATTCTGCTCTGACAAGAAAAGCATCCAACGTAGCAGCAGTACCCTTATGTGTACTCATGATTTTTACGGCGTCAAAGGCAGTAGAGTGTTACAAATTTAGGAACGGACCTTCTCAATAGTTCATTAGTCCCACTCCTAAAATACAGTTTCTAGTGCTAGTAATTAAGCTTACAACGCAAACTGTCAGTGGCCAATTGTCAGAGCGGTGGCCCAGTCCAGTCTTTGCCGGTCCCTGATGGGCACAAACGGGCCCGCCCTTGGTCTGGGCTTCGTCCAGGCTATGTCCTGCGCGTGTCTTGTGCCGCGGGTGGAGAGGCAGCGCTATATGCGCGGTGAGATGCCTCCCCCTCACTTGCGCCAGCTGGAGCATAGCGATTGCGCTCTGGGAGTTGAAGTCCTCTTCCCGAGAGCAGGCGGCAGCAATGCGGTGGTTCAAACCCTGGGACCTCGTCCCACCAGATTGATATGGTCCGCAGCAATTCTGGAGCAGCGGCGCAGTAGAAGAAAAGGACCTCACCAGTAACAGCGCAAACAACACAGGGACCCACGCCACGGGGGAGAGGCAGCGCTATATGCACGATGACACGCCTCCCCCTCACTCGCAGCAGCTAGAGCAAAACGATGGCACTCTGGGAGTTGAAGTCCTCCTCCCGAGTGCAGGTGGCGGCAATGCGGTGGTTCAAACCCTGGGACCTCGTCCCACCAGGGTGATGTGGTCAGCAGGAATGCTGGAGCAGCAGTGCAGCAGAAGAAAAGGACCTGGCCAGTAACAGCACAAACAATACAGGGACCCGTATTCACGTCAAAGACACAGAAAACTATGGTGTTGTTTTACAACAGGAGCAATCTTTCGAGATAAAGAGACGTGGCTAGTGACTGACCTGACCCACGTGACCAACTGTGTCTACCCTGCCAGATTTTCAAAAGGGTGGCTAAATTGCATCCTTCTTTAAGAGTGGATACTGACTTGTTACCTGCTTTGTACCAGCCAGGTCAGTCTTTCAAATGGACGTTAGATAAGTGACTGTGCTTGCCCCTTTTCTACTACCATTTCACGGAGAGGTGAATGGGGGTGTAGTACATGACAAATGCCCAGTCAATTTGTCGCTTCAGACTGGACCTTGCATAGGCTGTGCTGTGACTGCATTTGACCTATCTCTTAAGGTCCTTCAAAGTTGATCCTGACAAATCACTGACTCTTATCATCCTATCCCTTTAAGGGGCCGGCCTCAAATGTTATGCCATGTTATGTTAAACATGGCTCATACCATACTGACACGGATGTATGTCATTACATCGCATATCAATACCACGCGTGCCATTGCAACGCGGGTATTACTACGCAATGTAATGACAACGACATGCCATTACATCGCATACTTTTACCACGACTATGCTTTTACAACGCATGCCATTACAACGCAAAGGCAGGCGTGGTAAAGCTATAGTCGTGGTAAAAGTTTGCAAGATAAGTGACTCTACTCTACCCTACCCTACACACTAATATAGTACCCCTACACAACCCTCCCCGTCCCCCAGTCCTCTTCCTACAATAACACTACACTACCCTACACGACCCCCTGACACTACCCAAAAACACTACACTACACACATGCACTATAACACTACCCTAAACCCTAATGCACTACACTACTCAAACACTACAAACCTGCCCTACACCCTAAAACACTACACTACACAAACTCTACAACATTACCCTAAACCCTAAAGCACTACAACACTACCCTAAACAGTAAACACTACACTACACAAACACTACTATACTACCCTAAAACCTAAAAGACTACACTACCCTAAACCCTAAAACACTACACTACAGAAACACTACAACACTACTCTAAACCCTAAAACACTACACCACACAAACACTACTACACTACCCTAAACCCTAAAATACTACACAAACACTACTACACTACCCTAAAACACTGCACAAACACTACTATACTACACTAAACCCTAAAACACTACACTACCATAAACCCTAAAACACTACACTACACAAACACTTCAACACTACCCTAAACCCTAAAACACTACACTACACAAACACTACTACACTACCCTAACCCCTAATACACTACACTACACAAACTCTACAACATTACACTAAACCCTTAAACACTACCATAAACACTAAAACACTACACTACACAAACACTACAATACTGCCCTAAACCCTAAAACACTACACTACACAAACACTATTACACTACCCTAAACCCTAAAACACTCCACAAACACCACTACACTAACCTAAACCCTAAAACACTACACTACACAAACACTACCCTAAACCCTAAAAAACTACACCAACACTAGTACTCTACCATAAAACACTACACAAACAATACTGTACTACACTAAACCCTAAAACTCTACACTACCCTAAACCCTAAAACACTACACTACCCTAAACCCTAAAACACTACTAGACTACCCTAAAACACTATACAAACACTACTATACAACACTAAACCCTAAACCACTACACTACCCTAAACCCTAAAACACTACACAAACACTTCTACACTACTCTGAAACACTACACAAACACTACTATACTACACTAAACACTAAAACACTACACTACCCTAAAACACTACACGGGACAAACACTACTAGACTACCCTAAACTCTAATATACTCTACTAAACAAACACTACACTACACTACACCACAAAAAACACACTAAAACGTTAAACAAACACACAAACATTACAACACTACTTTTACACTATCCTAAACCCTACAAAAGTAACCCCCAACCCAAGCTCAAACCCCCTTGCTCTCTCCTCTCCAGCGTCGCTGTCTCTGCTCCCGGTTCCTGCTTCCTCCTTCCTGCTTGACGCACGTCGTTGTGAGGAAACAGCCTCAGTTTCCTCACAACGACTTGGATCGCCGCCGCCGCCGCCATTACACATTACATCGCATGCGTTGTAAAAGCGCAAGCGATATAATGGTATGCGTGGTTTTTACCACGCGCTGTAACATCGCATGTATTGTAACGCATGCGATGTAATAGCAACGCGTGGTAAAAACCAGGTTGTAATGGTCGTTCCCCACTGACGCTGCATTAGAGTGAGTGGCATTTTACAGGCCTAAAGCTGGCCATCCAGGGTAGAGAAAAAAAACTGTTCTTTTTACTCAGCCCTGGATCGCTAACATTCAACAATAATGGGTATTTCAGAATTTTGCTTTGGACTTGAGTTTTGACAGATATGTATTGTGACATCACTCGCTGGATGGACCCTTCAATGGGTGCAGCTTCTGCTGAAAAGTCTTTTCAGGGCTCCTCAAAACTAGAAGTGTATGTAACTGGCCATTTCTCACATATAGAATATAGAGAATCCATTAGGTCCTACAAGCGTGAAATTTGAGCTGCCCAACCTGAGTGTTATGAAAACAAAATTATTCTATCCACAAAGTCCCTCAAAACAATCTTTCGCTAAGACTCTCTCCAAACTCCCCTCGCAACAACCTTCAATTGATGGTGCTCTTGCTCGCTGCAATAACGTGGCTGAATTCTTTTTACAAAAAATCCAAAAGATCTATACCTCCTTTCCGATCCTACAGAACCAGCATAGTGTGCTGCCTACGCCTGAATCTCATCATCACCCTTAAATCTTACAAGAGCAATTTCCACCTCTAAATACGGTTTCGTTGAGTCCAATCTGGCTCTCTCACAGACTCTGCCCCACCATGTCCTCACCTTTGCCATGGATATCATCTGTCCTGCTATACTAGATCTCGTCAACTCCTCTATCTCATCTAGTACTGTTCCCCCAGGGTGGAAATGTGCCATGGTCAAAGCCCTGCTAAATAAACCCAATCTCACTCAGGATGACCTCGCCAACTACCGCCCCATTTCTCTTCTTCCCTGGGTGAGTAGAATTCTTGAGAAACACATAAATACAACCATGGTGAGCTTCCTGGAAACAAATGATTTACTTCATCCCTCCCAGACCATTTTTCGCCCCCAGTTTGGGACTGAGATGGCCCTGCAGTGGGATTCTGGATCCAGGGGATACTGCAGCGATCATCCTCCTCGACCTCAGTGCTGCTTTTGACACTGTCAATCATAACACCTTGATCATCAGACTCAAAAATCTAGGAGTACCCGGCACTGCACTAACCTGGCTGCAGTCTTTCCTGAGTTTACGCTCCTTTAAGATCTTTGAAGGAGATGTAGCCTCAAATCAGTTGCCTCTCAGTTGCGGGGTTCCTCATGGCTCCTGCCTGAGCCCCATGCTATTCAATATATATATATGAGTCTTCTGGTGGAGATTGTCCATTCATTTGGCATAAAAATCATCACCTACGCAAATGATACGCAGCTCGTGGTGGCTCTCAACCACCCCGGGAGATCGACGAGCATCCTAAAATGTTGCCTAGAGGAGGTTGCCAGATGGATGGAGCACTCATGCCTCAAACTCAACGGGGAGAAGACGGAGCTCATGCGCCTGGGCAACTCTCCCTCCTTTAACGCTGACTTGCTCTGGCCCAACTGCCTCGGACCTGCTCCAATCCCCAAGGAACAGATCAAGAGCCTTGGTATCTGGCTCAACCACTCACTCACCTTCAATCATCAAGCAGTGAAACTCTCAGCCACCTGTTTCGGCTTACTTAGAATGCTTCGCAAGATCCTTCCCTTTCCCCCTTTTCAAGCTAGAAGGATCATGGTCCAGGTCCTTATCCTCTCCCGGCTGGACTATGAGAACATCCTATATCTGGGAGCCCCACAGTACACTCTCAATAAGCTCCAGATAATCCAGAACCTCGCCGCCCGCCTGCTTCTACAGATCCCGTGCTGACAAAGCGATACAAAAGGGGATGATGGACGGAGCGCTTGAACAAATCAAACACTCACCCCCAGTCAACTGATCTGGGTTTAATCCATCACCATTCTTTAGTTCACTCAGCCACCCCAGTTCAGACATGGCTATATGCAAATCAGTCTGACCCTGTGCCTTATGGGAACAGTCCAGCCCGAACTGCCAAGCCATGTCTTCCCTGGACCGGAAACAAGCATCCTGGGACCGGTTTCGGATTCATAATCCTCATCAGCCAGGCTATCTTGAATCCAGTGGCCAAGTGAACAAGGGACTCACGTCTGAGTATACCCTGCCACACTAAGGGCGAACAAAGCGATACAAAAGGGGATGATGGACGGAGCGCTTGAACAAATCAAACACTCACCCCCAGTCAACTGATCTGGGTTTAATCCATCACCATTCTTTAGTTCACTCAGCCACCCCAGTTCAGACATGGCTATATGCAAATCAGTCTGACCCTGTGCCTTATGGGAACAGTCCAGCCCGAACTGCCAAGCCATGTCTTCCCTGGACCGGAAACAAGCATCCTGGGACCGGTTTCGGATTCATAATCCTCATCAGCCAGGCTATCTTGAATCCAGTGGCCAAGTGAACAAGGGACTCACGTCTGAGTATACCCTGCCACACTAAGGGCGAACAAAGCGATACAAAAGGGGATGATGGACGGAGCGCTTGAACAAATCAAACACTCACCCCCAGTCAACTGATCTGGGTTTAATCCATCACCATTCTTTAGTTCACTCAGCCACCCCAGTTCAGACATGGCTATATGCAAATCAGTCTGACCCTGTGCCTTATGGGAACAGTCCAGCCCGAACTGCCAAGCCATGTCTTCCCTGGACCGGAAACAAGCATCCTGGGACCGGTTTCGGATTCATAATCCTCATCAGCCAGGCTATCTTGAATCCAGTGGCCAAGTGAACAAGGGACTCACGTCTGAGTATACCCTGCCACACTAAGGGCGAACAAAGCGATACAAAAGGGGATGATGGACGGAGCGCTTGAACAAATCAAACACTCACCCCCAGTCAACTGATCTGGGTTTAATCCATCACCATTCTTTAGTTCACTCAGCCACCCCAGTTCAGACATGGCTATATGCAAATCAGTCTGACCCTGTGCCTTATGGGAACAGTCCAGCCCGAACTGCCAAGCCATGTCTTCCCTGGACCGGAAACAAGCATCCTGGGACCGGTTTCGGACAGTCTGCTAAGCCAGCCCTAGAGTCTCTTCACTGGCTGCCGATCCGGGAAAGGACTCAGTTCAAAACCTTGGACCTCATTTATGAGAAATGACGCATCGCTGCGTGAATGCATCACTTCTCCGTGCGCATTCCTTGCGACATAGCTGATGCGTCATATTTAATGTATGACGCATCATGTCAGTATTTCTGACGTATCTGTAAGCACAAAAGTGAGGCAAATCCAGCAATGCGTCCTTTCACATGGGGCAAGCCCCATATGAAAGGGCCTGCGTCAGTCTTACACCTGCTGAGAGGCAGGCGCAAGATTTTGACGCAACGGCGTCCTAGAAGTGACGCAGTGAAATCTCATAGATTTTACTGCGTCACTTCTACGAGGCTTTTTGCGGGGAAATGCCCCCCCTGCATACAGTATACCTGACCCATGTATAATGTAGCGCAGGGGGTTACAAATAGTGCACAACAGGAAACATGTTTTACGCCACCGATGCGTCACAACAAGTGATGCATCGGAAGCGCAAAACTGACGCAAGGCCTCATAAATGAGGCCCATTGTGTTTGGCCCACAAGGCTTTTTGGAAAACTGGCCCAGCTATTATCCAATCCCTGATCACCCTCTACCAACGCAGGAGAGACCTCCGCTCAACAGCAGCTTTTCTCTCTCTAACCCCCAGAATAAAGAGAGCCAGATGTGGCGGATGGTCCTTCTCCTATAACGCCACTATCCTCTGGAACGCTCTTCCACTTCACCTTTGGAAAGAGCCCACCCTGTTAGCCTTTCGAAAGCTTCTAAAACATGGCTCTTTAGGAACTTTGTGTAACTCTCACTGCTCAGTCCTCTGTCATGTCGTTTGTAGAGCTGGGAGGCCTCAGGGTAGCCATCTCGCTCTATAAATGTAATTTCATTCATATGCAATCCAACATAGATAATGTTGGTGTTAACTTTTATTCAGGCATGGTCAAATGCATAATGATGTAATACCTGGGGATCGCACACTGCAGCTGACTCTGGAGACTTCTGCAGCTGGCTCCTGCACCGACCCGGTGCATTGCCTGAGGCACAGGTCTTCACCGGATCTCCCTCTCCCCCCTGCTCGCTGCCCCTCCATCACGCTGAAGAAAGCTGCAAAACATCGTGATCAGGCTCCCCACTGGTCACCGGAGGCCGCCGGCTTGCTGCAGGACACTACAGAGAGTATCTGTATGGCACAAGGACATCGGCGGAAGTCTCTGATGCCCTCGGACGCTCCTGCTGCTGGTTGTTCTGCACTGAATCCTGTTGGCTGCTGAATCCTGTTGGCTGCGTTCAGCTCGATCATCTGCCCTGTTATCTATTTGAGGGTTGATATCTTAACTCCCGTCCTACACTATCAGGAATACTTTAGCTGGTCCTAACATCTGACCATGACTCAGCAGATCACTGAACTCTCCAATACGCTACTCCCTGGAGACATGGGATGCTTAAAGCCTGCCCCCTGCTCATCAATGTATTTCTAGAACCGACTGCTTGACTACACTATCTGATTTTACTCTAAAACTGGTAGAGGTCTGCTCTTACAGGTGCCGGATTACTGCTACCAAGACATCCCTTTGGGTCAAATACTTTCAACCCTACTTTCATTGCCGCTCCCAGCCTAAAGTGGCAACCCATAGTTATAGTAGTAATTTGCTCCCCCAGCTGAACTCATGCAGAGCGCCAATCAATATGATGATTGCACAAAGGTATGAGCACATTCTATCACACCACCAAAAATATCCTCGCTGACCGCGCCTGATCAACAGTAGTTTCTCAAGACACACCATCAGGGAGGTTCTCCCTGGGGTCTTTTCCCCTCCTGACCTCTCTGCTATACACCCTTCCAAAGAGAGCACCCTCATGACCACCCTACCTTAGTCCAAAATGGACTCCGGACTAGAACAATTTGGCACCAATAGCTACACAATTAATTATCCGACCAACCTCTCCAAAAATGTAACAAAAGCTTTGAAACACAGTCTCCTCAAAGCTAATCCCAAAAACCTTATTTCTGACCCCTACATCTGTCCAAAAAAAGGTACTATCACTAGCGACCTGATCTTCTGCACTAAAAGAAGAGATCAGTGGAGGTCGATGTTCCACTCCACACTCTAAATCTCCTCCACTAAAAAATTACCTCATGGCCTTTGACTCTTGGCTACGACGTCTCCTAATTTTAGAGCAAATGTTACAATATCCATCTACAACAATGGGACAATTCTAATTCAGGCCTCCGACCTCAATCTTGACATCTTTGATGACAGATTAGCCCTGTTTAAAGGTTCACTGGTCACTAATGTTTCCCCTACTCAACCTAGAAGCGGGCATCCCCTTAACCCGTCTCAAGACTGTACTGATCTCTCCCCAAATGGGTCTCAACCTAAGGACTGCCCATCATACCTCTACCAACACACACAGGACCTTACCTCCACCTACCCTAGGTGCCCCAATTTCACCCAACTTGCACCGACCAAACCATTCACCTACCACTATCTCAGGACCACGGCGTATTCCCTGCGCTGCCCTCCTCTCTGACACCTGACCGTCACCCATCATTTCCCCCTTCTTCACTCCCCATTCAACAACCGGCTCGCCCGCGCTTCAACAAAAACTAGTCTAACCTCCCTTCCCCTAACCTCCCCTCCCCTAACCTACCTTTTGCTAACCCCTTTCCCCAAACCTCGCTCCCATTGCCCACTCTCCTGGCAATCCCTTACATGACATTGGGAAATCTCCCAACCTCAATCACATTTCCCTCTCTTCTGGCACTCCCCTACATCACAGTGGGAATTCTCACAACCCCCCCTCTCCCAACCTCCATCCCATTGCCTGCTCTCCTTGCACTCCCGCTCATCACAAAGAGACCTCCCCTCTTGCTGACTTCACCCCTCAACCAGCCCGGGTCTCCCCCCCACCCCTCCCACTGTCCAATCCTCCGCCTACCCTCCATGTGATACATAATCCACATTCAGAGCCTGCTGCAAAACTCAAGAAAATAAACCAAGTACGTCTATCTCTCAAAATTGTAATTCAAAAACTCATTGAGTCAACCAAAGAGCTGGCACTTGATCTCTCCTCCAACAAGATCTTTCAGGAGACCCCGCATAGGATTCTGTTGAAACCCCCAGTCCAGAACTGGAACACCAACCCCTATCCTAACGCCCCAGCTAGAACCTCCAGGACCATGAAGCCTCTCTCAGTACCAGATATTCTCTCAGGGCAGAACTGGAACACCATCCTCTACCCGAACGCCCAATCTAAAGCCACCAGGTCCTTGAATCCTTTTTCTGAACCAGATATTTTCTCCTTGCTCCGATCGTACACCTCTCCGCACTCATTCACCTCAGTCCCCTCTAGATCAGCACAACCTGCCCCTGGCTCGAACCGTCCTAAGCAATGCTTCTCGGAACCCATCCAAAGCATCACACCCAACCCTTACAGAGCACCCAGACTCAACAACAATGCCCTAGACACTAATAATCTCATGCAGATCCCCTTCACACACGCACCGCTCACTGACAGCCTGCAGGTCAGCGGTTAAACATGCTGCAGACTTTGCAGATCTCATCCTTGCCCAAGAACTGGACCTCCTTGTCCTCACAGAAACCTGGCTCAACGACTCCTCTGGGACTATCCTTGACATACTAGTCCCTCCCAGCCACAATATTATTATCAGACTAGACAGCGTCAAGAAAATTGGAGGGGACATAGCCTGCATCTTCCGCAACTCTCTCACAGCAAAACAATCCTCCTCAGCTAATCTCTCTTCCTGTAAATACTTAGGAATAGACATCACTAGTGCACACAG
This sequence comes from Lissotriton helveticus, assembly GCF_964261635.1. Classification (NCBI taxonomy): domain Eukaryota; kingdom Metazoa; phylum Chordata; class Amphibia; order Caudata; family Salamandridae; genus Lissotriton; species Lissotriton helveticus. The sequence continues at coordinate 1,290,737,229 of NC_136065.1, forward strand.
ATCCTTATGCTCCCTTCACATCTTCTGCCACCCCCATGGTGATAACCTCCCTCTAATTGAACAAACTATGGAAACCATTTCCTGCAACCTTGGCCGTCACTGCCCACAGATCTTCCTTGGTGACTTCAACCTTCACTGGAATGACCCGCATGATCAGGCGGTTTACACTCTTAAAAACTTCTTAACAGACCTCTCCCTATCTCAATTCTGCGACAACCCCACACACACCTTAGGCTCAACACTTGACCTAATAATTTCCAACCGAAACACCACATCTCAAAATCTATTCTTCCCTGTGACTGGTCAGACCATCACTATATCAACTTCCGTATACTTGAATGCTGCATCCCCAATTGATCACAACCACTTAAACTGAAACACTGGAAAAGATCGCTTCTCAACACTAGCGCTAATGAGCTTCCACCGCCTGCAAACATGACCGACGTGCATGATCTCACTGAGCACCGTAACAATGCCATGCTCTCTTCGCTGAATGCTAAACTAAAAAGGATACCCGCCAAGAATTCCAAACCTTGGTTCAACGACAACCTAAACGCGGACAGACGCAGCCTTAGACTAGCTGAACACACTTGGAGATCCTCTCCCTCCAAGGATCTTCTAAAAATCCTTATACTCAAAAGAAGTAGATACAACAAACTCATTAGAACCACAAAACTTTCCTTCTTCAAAGCCCAACTTGACAAAGCAAGAAATCGCCCGAAACAACTATTTGAGCTGATTAAAACATAATCCAACAACACACCCACCCAATCTCAGCAATTTGCAAGTGCGCAGCCAAACTGCGAAGCGGTTGCTGACTTCTTCCTAGAGAGGTCAAACAAGATTGAATCTGATCTAAGGTTTGCTGCACTCTTACTCTCACCCCCTCCTGACTCCTGCCTCTCCATGTCCCCACCCAGCCAGTCTGTTTTCTAATCCAAAAACAATGCCTCTTGGAGTCAATTCACACCCCTCGATGAAATTACCATCCTCAACACTCTCTCGACCAATAAACCCTCAAACCACTTCAATGACCCCCTCGACCCCAACTTCTATAAAGAAATAATAATTATTATTATTATTATTACGAGTTTTAATATAGCGCCTGGTTACCATAAGGCATCCCTGCGCTTATCCAGAGGGAAGCAACATCACATCGGCACAAGAGATCAGGCAGGAAACAAAAAAGTTTTCAAAAGTTTACGAAAACGTAAAAAACTTGCTTCCGAACGTAAGTACAGAGGGAGGGAATTCCACAGGGTGGCCACCCTTATGGAGAATCTTCTTCCACCAGTTCTTTCTTTCCTCACCCTCCTGACCTGCAGCAGGTGTTGATGGTCAGAGCGGAGAGAGCGGGGAGCCTTATAGGCTTGGACCATATCCTCAAGGATAGGCGGCCCTTTCCCCTGTAGAAGTTTGTGGGCTATGCAAAGCGACTTAAATTTAACCCTCTCTCTGACAGGGAGCCAATGTAGCGCCTTTAGTGCGGGGCGGGCAGACTGACGCCTAGGGACATCCGTCAAAAGCCTGGCGGCCGCATTCTGCACTTGCTGCAGTTTGTTTAGTGTACATTCCGGGGCACCCAGAAATAGGACATTACTAAAATCCAACCGCGAGATGATAAGCCCCTGAATGAGTAACCTCCTAGAGGCTGCTGGCAGGAGAGGTAGGATCTTCCGGGCTGAACGGAGCAGGCCAAAACACACGCCTGAGATCTTTTTCGCGTGTGTTTTAAAGGAAAGGTCCTGCTCAAGCCACACCCCGAGGCTCTTGATCTCCTGCTTAGGGGTGGGCAAGGGTCCCAAACAACTGGGCCAGCTGCTAGGAGGTAGAGAAGGTGAAGAGTTCCCCAGCAGCATCAGTTCCGTCTTAGAGCCGTTAAGCTTGAGGGCTGAGCTACACATCCATGTAAAGATCTTCTCCAGGCATGTGTGCAACCGGTCGGGATGATGAGTCGATTGTGGGAGGCCTACTACCAGCTGGGTATCATCAGCATAGCTGATGATCTTAATACCCAGAGGCAATACCACACTCTCCAGAGGGGCCATGTAGATGTTAAATAAAGTAGGGCTCAACGAAGAGCCCTGTGGCACACCGCACTGGAGAGGTACTGAGGATGATTTCTCAGGGCCTTCCCACACCTCAAATGACCGGCCTTCCAAAAAGGAGACGAACCACTTGAGGGCCACCCCAGAGACCCCCACCCCTGACAGCCGTCGGAGAAGCACCTGATGGTCTACGGTGTCAAAGGCAGCAGTGAGGTCCAGGAGGATCACTGCCACTGATCCCCCTGAATCCAAAATGCTCCTTGCACTCTCCACGACTGCCAGCAGGGCGGTATCGGTCCCCTGACCGGGACGGAACCCAGTTTGAGAATTGCCCAGAAGGGCGTTAGACTCCAGGAAGCGTGAAAGGCGGCTATTCACCAGCTTCTCGGCCACCTTACTGATGCCGGGAATCAGGGATATAGGCCTAAAATTGGCAAGGTCGGCTGGATCCAAGTTAGGCTTCTTTAAAAGAGCCTTCACAACCGCACCTTTCCAACTGGGGGGTACTACTCCTTGGGCAAGAGACAGATTAATAAGGTCCGTCACAGGCCCGCCGATGGTATGGGCCACCTGCTTCAGGTATTTCATGGGGGCAGGATCTTTCGGAGAGCCACTTTTCATAGATGTTAGCACTGTGAGGACTTCTTCCACAGTAACCGGGCCAAGAGAGTCCAACTCCACCGGTCGCACCCTAGATTGAGACCCTGGACTGTCACTCGAGGGGACATCCTCGGTTAGCCGGGGAAGGGAAGCAAGGATGTTATCAATTTTGGTTCTTAAAAAAGTGGCCAACTCTGAGCATTTCTCACGTGGGTCCTCGTGAGTGACCTGAGGTTCGGGAGCTTTCAAAAGTTCTTTGATGACCCTAAACGATTCCTTCGAGGAGTTGGCCGCAGAGCCAATTCTCTCCGTAAAGAATCCAGTTTTAGCTACCCGAATAGCAGACTTGTAGGTACTAAGAGCCGCCCGGTATTCTCTACGGCTCGTTTCGCTCCAATCTTTCCTCCAGGACCGCTCCAGCCTCTTGCAGCCCTTCCTTAGCGTTCTCAGTTCAGGTGTATACCAGGGTGCGGATCCTACTCTCTTCCCCTTAGTAAGTTGGTTTTTTTTGGGAAGGAGAGCATCCAATGAGTTGGTAAGCCAGGCGTTAAGGTTCTCATCCGCCACCCGCGGATTCGGCCCAGGGGGAGGTCGTGACGCCTCCAAATGTGCCACCCATGTATTCACTGGGAGCCTAGACCAGGCTCTGTCCAAGACAAAAGCCCTGGGGGCCGGGGCAGCTGGGATGTCAAACTACCACTGGGCAGGCACCATAAAGTGGTCTGTCCAGGGTAGAGCCAACGATGGAAATGCTCTAAGGCCCACCGAGTTGGAAAGTATAGGGTCCAGCAAGTGGCCTTTATCATGAGTAGCGCCCGAATTGGCCAGGTGAATCCCAAACACTTTGAGGTCACCTAGCAAATCCACTCCCAGGGGATTAAGAGGGTCGTCCAGGTGAATGTTAAAGTCGCCTAACATAACAAAGTTGCCCGTGGAAGAGGCAAGAAGAGCCGTAGTTTCCAAGAGAGAATTGAGAAAATTTCCCAGGGCACCCGGAGGGCGATAGATAAGCAGACCCGCCATGGATGCGGTATGGGATAGTCGAAGGGAGAACTGATAGCTCTCACAATCGCTCACCCCTCCCTCCTGGACCTTGCAGACTAATGAGTCCCTGTAGAGGATACCAACTCCTCCTCCCCTCCCTACAGGCCTGTCCTGATGTGAAATAAGGTAACCAGGGGGGAGTGCTCTAACTATATCGGGACCCGAGCTGGAGGAGAGCCAAGTCTCGGTTAAGAATAGCACATCCAGCTCGTGGTCCAATATAAGGGAGTTAATCTCAATAGCGTGGCTAGGCAACGACCGACAATTCAGCAGCGCGATGGAGAGCGCTGATTTAGCGGAGACCGTCTTCTGAACCACACTGCACGCCCTACACGACAAAAATGGTGGCAATCCTTCCTGGGCATATTTACAAGAGGGCGGGTGAAGAGTCCGGCGTGACAAGAGATCTTCCCTGCCATACCTGATACACGTACGTGATGACTCCGACGGATCTTGCATAGGGACCAGCCCTAAGCCCGTCCGGGCCCGGACGGGCACAGACGGGCTGAACTCTGGCGTAACTCCGGCGTCAGTTCGGCGACCATGCTGCGCGTGTCCGCTGCGCGTGAGCATGGCTACCTAAGTACTCTCCTAACGAAATGGAGAGAGGACTTGCAGGCGCGCTGGGACCCCCTCACCTAAGATGGCCGCCACGAGTCAGGGGCGAAGGACCCGCAAAACGCGGTGGAATTCCTGAATTACAGTGCAGGTGAGGTGGCAGAGATGAGGGTATGCGAGGCCAGGCAGGTAAGACCAGGGGAAAACTATCAAAGTAATTTAAAACAAATACAAAACGGGTCATTAAAATCGAGCAGAAACTGCCTCAGAACACAAGCGCTGCAGAGATAACACTCGCGCTGGAATAGAGCGCGCGCAACACAATCACGCCTACCTAAGTACTCTCCTAACGAAATGGAGAGAGGACTTGCAGGCGCGCTGGGACCCCCTCACCTAAGATGGCCGCCACGAGTCAGGGGCGAAGGACCCGCAAAACGCGGTGGAATTCCTGAATTACAGTGCAGGTGAGTTGGCAGAGATGAGGGTATGCGAGGCCAGGCAGGTAAGACCAGGGGAAAACTATCAAAGTAATTTAAAACAAATACAAAACGGGTCATTAAAATCGAGCAGAAACTGCCTCAGAACACAAGCGCTGCAGAGATAACACTTGCGCTGGAATAGAGCACGCGCAACACAATCACGCCTACCTAAGTGCTCTCCTAACGAAATGGAGAGAGGACTTGCAGGCGCGCTGGGACCCCCTCACCTAAGATGGCCGCCACGAGTCAGGGGCGAAGGACCCGCAAAACGCGGTGGAATTCCTGAATTACAGTGCAGGTGAGGTGGCAGAGACGAGGGTATGCGAGGCCAGGCAGGTAAGACCAGGGGAAAACTATCAAAGTAATTTAAAACAAATACAAAAACGGGTCATTAAAATCGAGCAGAAACTGCCTCAGAACACAAGCGCTGCATAGATAACACTCGCGCTGGAATAGAGCGCGCGCAACACAATCACGCCTACCTAAGTACTCTCCTAACGAAATGGAGAGAGGACTTGCAGGCGCGCTGGGACCCCCTCACCTAAGATGGCCGCCACGAGTCAGGGGCGAAGGACCCACAAAACGCGGTGGAATTCCTGAATTACAGTGCAGGTGAGTTGGCAGAGATGAGGGTATGCGAGGCCAGGCAGGTAAGACCAGGGGAAAACTATCAAAGTAATTTAAAACAAATACAAAACGGGTCATTAAAATCGAGCAGAAACTGCCTCAGAACACAAGCGCTGCAGAGATAACACTCGCGCTGGAATAGAGCACGCGCAACACAATCACGCCTACCTAAGTGCTCTCCTAACGAAATGGAGAGAGGACTTGCAGGCGCGCTGGGACCCCCTCACCTAAGATGGCCGCCACGAGTCAGGGGCGAAGGACCCGCAAAACGCGGTGGAATTCCTGAATTACAGTGCAGGTGAGTTGGCAGAGATGAGGGTATGCGAGGCCAGGCAGGTAAGACCAGGGGAAAACTATCAAAGTAATTTAAAACAAATACAAAACGGGTCATTAAAATCGAGCAGAAACTGCCTCAGAACACAAGCGCTGCAGAGATAACACTCGCGCTGGAATAGAGCACGCGCAACACAATCACGCCTACCTAAGTGCTCTCCTAACGAAATGGAGAGAGGACTTGCAGGCGCGCTGGGACCCCCTCACCTAAGATGGCCGCCACGAGTCAGGGGCGAAGGACCCGCAAAACGCGGTGGAATTCCTGAATTACAGTGCAGGTGAGGTGGCAGAGATGAGGGTATGCGAGGCCAGGCAGGTAAGACCAGGGGAAAACTATCAAAGTAATTTAAAACAAATACAAAAACGGGTCATTAAAATCGAGCAGAAACTGCCTCAGAACACAAGCGCTGCAGAGATAACACTCGCGCGGGAATAGCCTCATTGACTCATTAGCACCGCTCTGGTCCAAGATCATCAACGCCTCTCTCCGTCAAGGCGAGATCCCGTACTGCCTGAAGGAGGGCCTAGTGCTCCCCATCCTTAAAAAACCCTCGGCTGACCCTGAAGACCTGAGTAATTACAGACCAATCACAAACATTCCTACCCTGGCTAAAGTACTAGAGAAATGTGTTCATGAACAACTGCGTAGACACATTGATCAATTCCAGCTCCTCGATCAATTCCAATTGGGTTATTGCACTGGCCACAGTACCGAAACGGCCATCACTCACATAGTGGATGATGCTCTCACTTTACTGTACCGGAATGAAGCCTGCCTATTAATTCTTCTCGATCTCTCATCTGCATTCAACACTGTTAAGCATCTTCTCCACCTCCTTGAATGCAGAATGGGACTATCTGGCACGGTCCTTAAATGGTTTGCCTCTTTCCTCAACAATAGAACTCAAAGAGTCAAATCCAATCAGACGCTATCCAACCCCAGTCCCTGCATGCTGGGTGTTCCACAAGGGTCCTCACTCTCCGCCACGTTCTTTAACCTGTTCCTGGAACCACTGACGGTAATTCTTAAAGCCTCCAACATCCAATATCACATGTACGCCGATGACACCCAACTATACATGAAAATATCCTCCCCCGAAGACATGAATGCTCTCAACGGAACCCTGCTCAAAACCCTCAGCTGGCTTACCTCCACCCACCTCAAACTAAACACCCTCAAGACGGAATTCCTCCTCATTGCACCGGCTAGGCAAAACCCCACGGTTGTGAAATATCTCTCTAATCTCACCGCGCTCAACTGCACACCACACCTCATTGACTCCACGAAATCACGTGGAATTCTGCTTGATAAAAAACCTAAACATGCAAGAGCACATCAGTGCATCTACCAAACGTGCGAACTTCCAGCTGTGCATCCTAAGAAAACTCAAACCCTACCAGCTCCATGAGGACTTCAAATCTGCAGTGCAAGCACTGGTCATCTCCAGACTAGAATATGGCAGTACTACTTTATGCGGACTGCCGAAACTCAGTTTAACCCCATCAGAGCTTCGCTAAATGAGACTACGAGACTCATCACGGGTTCCAAGAAGACCAACCACATCTCGCCAGACCTGAAATCACTCAACTGGCCTCCCTTTGGGGCAAGGATCCAATTAAAGATTGCTTGTATGACCCATAGAGCTCTTCACTTTAATACCCCACTCTACCTGGCAAATAAGCTGGAACTTTCTGGGAGCTCCTGGCCCACAAGGAGCACTGGCACCTTGCTGCTCAAGCCAAAGAAATTCAATTAGCTTAAAACATACAACCGTACATTCTCAGGCATTGCCCTGAGAATCTGGAACGCCCTTCCAGTGGAGACAAGGCTTATTCTATCCACCTTTGCCTTCAAAAGATAAGTGAAAGCACAACTAATGAACAATGCGCTGATCTAGAAACTTTGCTCCTCTTACTTCGAGACTTTTTGGATATCCTAACTATTACATGTCATCTGTTGCGACCTACTGTTGCCTGCCATAATGTCCCTTTTGTTCTTGTTGTATTTTGTCCTAATTTTCTTGCTACCATAGCCTTCTCCCTATTTCCCTCCACTATGTAATTTTGCTCTTGTGGCACATTGACCTACTTGTACCTGTTTGTCTCTTTGAGCTGTGTTCCTATTTCTTCTTCAACCTTATGTAAACCGCTCTGATACCCACTTGGGTCATGTTCGCGCTATACAAAACTTATAAATAAATAAATAATTTGTCAAAATATTCTTACCTGTCATTTCGACTTTCTTTTTTATTTCGTATATTTAACTTTTATGTAGTGTTACAGCACCATCAAGTATTAGTAGACTAATTTGACAAGGACAGAATGCATAGATAACAAGGACTATGTTGAATCTTGTTAGAACAATCACTTTGTTGAGAGTACTCAGGATTAATGGGATATGTTAATATTTTATATAACAGATAATTACTTAATGGGCTCTTTGACGTCTTGGGTACATTGCATGCAATAGTGTTCCTACAGACACTACCCAATCGGTATAAGATTAAGAGAGAATGTACTGTGAATGCCAACCTTGGTTGTAAGATAAATGACAGGAATGCATTCTTTTTACGACTATATGTACAGAGCGATTGGCGTGCAATGGGATGGAGAAATAGTGCATTCAATCGGTGTGTATAGAGCAGAAGGCCTAAATGCTACAAAGCCCTCCAATATGCAACTATAAACATTTTTAAAGAAAATTTGTGAGCTCTGCAAAGTTTAAAAAAAAAAGAAAGGCAGGAGGGTAAGTAAAAAGCGGTTTCCATCACGGCAAGATGCAAAGAGAAGGCGCAAAGAAAGGCAGTTGTACAGATCTTTTCTCACAAAAAAAAACATTCCTGGTACTGCAAAGCATGACCCACAAAGGTGGCACCCTGTTTTGTTTATGTTTATTTTCCTACACATACTACGCAAGTGTCCTTGGATTTTCATGATAGAGGGAACAATAGTCACATCTGGGCGTTTAAATTGTATCAGAATAATTGGGGGATTATTAGTAGGATTTGTTTTCTCAAAGGAATATAGTTGGTGGGGCGCATTAGCATATTAAACAATATGCCCACATTTGGGATATGGAAGCTGGCTCAAGGGTGTCGCTTACACAGGAGGACTAAGTGTAAGAGAGTAGGGTCTGCTTCCTATGGTTACACCCACTTGTTGCTGTGTTTCACTGGTTTTTTGACTTTAGTCTGGATGTGGGCCTGCTAATCAGGACCACAGCCTAGCTGTTCTCTCTCTAAATTGATTCCATGTACATTAGGTACATACCAGATTGGTTACTGAGTTACCTTGTGAGCCCCTAGTATATGGTAACTTAGGTACTAAGAGCATAGGTACCCCAGAGGCCTACTAGGGGCTGAAGCATGTATTATGCCACCCCTGGGAAGCCTTCCAAAATGGCACCACAGGTCTGCACTTGCAGTCTTGGTAAGGTGGTGTAAGCACCCCTTACTGGGCTATAGTATACCTATATTCACCATTTAAAACAGACACATATTAACCTATAAGTCACTCCTATGGCAGGCTTGACAATCCTGAAGGCAGAGTGGTGCACAGACATAATATCGACTCCACAATATCGAATGGACAAAATATCGAGTAAAAAATATCGAATATAATAAAATATCGAGAACAAAAATATCGTTGTTAAAAATATCGATTACAATAATGATAATAAAATATCGAGTCTAAAAATATCGACTCAAAAATATCGACATGACAAAATATCGATTAATAGTCTAAGTAAAAAATATCGATATTATGTTGGAAAAAGGTAAAAAATATAAATAAAGTGTAATAGTAATATAAATTGTAGTTAATGTTTAGGAGCGGGATGTTGGGTTAATAGGGGATAAGGGTGGGGAGTAATTTAAAATAATTAATTAATTAATATATGTTTGTAAATATTTGTATATTTTAATTAATTGGGAAAAAATTTATATTAATTAGTTAATTAATTTATATAAATTTCTATAATTTTTTTATTAGTAATTAATTGGTAATTAAATAATATTAATTAGTTAAGTGGAAAATAAATCATATTAATTATTTAATTAATTAATATAATTGGTAATAAAATTTTATGTAGTAATTAATTGGTAATTAATTATTATTAATTAGTTAATTGGAAATTAAATAATATTATTTATTTAATTAATTAATATAATTGGTAATAAGTTTTTATGTAGTAATTAATTGGTAATTAATTATTATTAATTAGTTAATTGGAAAATAAATAATATAAATTAGTTAATTAATTAATATAATTTGGTATAAATTTTGTATTAGTAATTAATTGGTAAATAATTAATATTAATTAGTTAATTACATTATTTAGAGTAATTGTTATATATATAATATTTTGTTATAGTTCATTAAATAATTGGTGAAAAATTTATTAATAATTACATGAAAATAATTACAGCTAATGTGCTAAATTTTTTTCATTTTTGTTATTGGTATAAATTGTAGTTAATGTTTAGGAGCGGGATGTTGGGTTAATAGGGGATAAGGGTGGGGAGTAATTAAAAAGAAATAATTAATTATGATATGTTTGTGAGAAATTTAAATTATCATTTAATTGGTAAAGATTCAATATTAATGTGTTAATTAATTCATATAATTTGGTACATATTTATCATTAGTAAATAAATAGTAATTAATTAATATTAATTACTTGATTTAATTATTAATAAATAATTTCTTTTTCCATATATTGTTAATATTAAATATTTGTTTGGGAATAAATATTATAAATAATTATATTTAATTAATTACAGCTATTTTGCTAATATATTAACTTATTAATTATATTTAATTAATCATTAATAGTTAATTAAATAATATTAATTAAATTTGGATACAGGAGGAATTTTAGTGTTCAGGGTCAGTTTTCTCTCTTTAGGTAAAGGGGTATTTTTATGTTTCAAGGTCAGTTTTCAGTTTTAGGGTAAAGGGGTATTTTTAGAATTCAGGGTCAGTTTTCAGTTTGTGGGTAAAGGGGTATATTTAAGGTTCAGGGTCAGTTTTCAGTTTTTGGGTAAAGGGGTATATTTAGGGTTCAGGGTCAGTTTTTAGTTTGTGGGTAAAGGGGTATATTTAAGGTTCAGGGTCACTTTTCAGTTTTTGGGGAAAGGGGTATAATTAATGTTCAGGGTCAGTTTTCAGTTTTTGGGTAAAGGGGTATTTTTAGGGTTCAGGGTCAGTTTTCTGTTTGTGGGTAAAGGGGTATATTTAAGGTTCAGGGTCAGTTTTCAGTTTTTGGGTAAAGGGGTTTATTTAAGGTTCAGGGTCAGTTTTCAGCTTTTGGGTAAAGGGGTATTTTTAGGGTTCAGGGTCAGTTTTCAGTTTGTGGGTAAAGGGGTATATTTAAGGTTCAGGGTCAGTTTTCAGTTTTTGGGTAAAGGAGTTTATTTAAGCTTCAGGGTCAGTTTTAAGTTTGTGGGTAAAGGGGTATATTTTTAGGTTCAGGGTCAGTTTTAAGTTTTTGGGTAAAGGGGTATATTTAATGGGTAAGGGTCAGTTTTCAGTTTTTGGGTAAAGGGGTATATTTTTGGGTTCAGGGTCACTTTTCAGTTTTTGGTGAAAGGGGTATAATTAATGTTCAGGGTCAGTTTTCAGTTTTTGGGTAAAGGGGTATTTTTAGGGTTCAGGGTCAGTTTTCAGTTTTTGGGTAAAGGGGTTTATTTAAGCTTCAGGGTCAGTTTTAAGTTTGTGGGTAAAGGGGTATATTTTTAGGTTCAGGGTCAGTTTTAAGTTTTTGGGTAAAGGGGTATATTTAATGGGTAAGGGTCAGTTTTCAGTTTTTGGGTAAAGGGGTATATTTTTGGGTTCAGGGTCAGTTTTCAGTTCTTGGGTAAAGGGGTATTTTTTGGGTTCAGGGTCAGTTTTTAGTTTTTGGGTAAAGGGGAATTTTTAGGGTTCAGGGTCAGTTTTGGGTTTTTGGATAAAGGGGTATTTTTTAGGGTTCAGGGTCAGTTTTCAATTTTTGGGTAAAGGAGATTTTTTTGGGTTCAGGGTCAGTTTTCTGTTTTTGGGTAAAGGGGTATTTTTAGGGCTCAGGGTCAGTTTTCAGTTTTTGGGTAAAGGAGAATTTTTTGGGGTCAGGGTCAGTTTTCAGTTTTTGGGTAAAGGGGTATTTTTAGGGTTCAGGGTCAGTTTCCAGTTCTTGGGTAAAGGAGTATATTTTTGAGTTCATGGACACTTTTCAGTTTTAGGGTAAAGGGGTATTTTTAGGGTTCAGGGTCTGTTTTGTGTATATAAAGTGTGAGAATTTTTTTTATAAATATTACAAATAATTGAAAGATTTTTGTGAAAAAATGTTGCTCATTTTTATGCTAATAATAATTTTTTGAAATACTCAGCAAAAAATATACTACTAATATATGTTAATAATATTTATAAAATATATATAAATGTTTGACAAATTTTACACTATAACATTATACTAAAGTAGCTATTCTAATTTATACATGGTCAGTCTTCAGCACCTTTCCAGATATTACTTTCACTTGAGTAGGAATAGTAAATAATAATTGGTCAGTGTCCAGCAACTTCTCTGATAATACTTTGACTGGAGTAGGAATAGCAATTATTAATTGGTCAGTGTCCAGCACATTTGCATATAATTTTACATTAGTGTGTTATTATATTACAAGGCAATGCAAAATGGATGTTTTCAAAAAACTTTATTACAATTTTACAATTTTTTCATGTGTAATACAATACAATCACTATCAAATATAACATAAACATTTTTGGAAATGTTGTATTTGCAGAATAACACATTATCATTTATGTACATGTTTTAATTTGTCACACAACATTTTTTCACAACATTTTTTATGTCAAAACAAAATATTATTATCAATCACTTTCTGTAACAAGTATTTATATTGAAATAAATAAAATTCAAGTTATTTTTCTGTTTCTTCCATTTATATTTAATAATGTTAATATCATATATTAATATTATTAAATATTTAATTTTAATATATACATTTTTATAAAGTAACAGGACAATTATTATATTTGCTCAAGATATGGAAATACTAATTAAGACATTTTTTTTCACATATTTCTGACAATGTTGTTTTTAAATTATACATATAAATATATTATGTTAACTTTATAACTGTAAAGGGGAATAATATGTTTAATAATAATATCTGGTATTGGTAAAAGATTATTTATGCAATTATATACTTTTATAATACTTAGACATTATTATAAAAAAATTTAATTAATAAAAATAATAACAAATATATTTATTATTATTATTATTAATTAATAAACTTAAACATTTATCTTTTCTTTTCAGAAATACATACATTCAGAGAAATAAAAATACATTATTTAAGGGCATTATTTATATAGTAAATGGTAATAATTTTTATATTAATAATAATAAATAAGTTATATTATTTATTATTATTAATTATTTACAAAACAATTAATAATGTTTAGTTATAAACAAACACAAACTTATTCCTATAAATGTACACAAAAATAAATTTTTTACATATATCATTTCAAGTGTAACATAATTATTTAATATTATTAATATATATTAATTAATATATATTAATTAATATTAAAGATATTTAAATTTTTTTAAGTTTAAATTATAATGAGTCTACTTTATTATTTTGTTACAATAACAATGTGTATGTATTATATTTTTATACTATAACATTGTATTTTCTATGATACCTTTTCAAAATTGGTTTAAGGGGACTACTTTTTTACCGCGTAAGGTTATTGCGCTTCATTCAAGACTGGAGAAGCTCGCGGTTGGGAGTTGCTTCGTGTGGAGAGAGGTAAGGTACATTTTATATACCATTTATGACTGAGTGGTAATGTTTGAGGGTATATTCGAACTGTGTAGTGTTTTTGTGTGTATGTATGATTTGTTAATGTAGCGTTTAGGTGTAATGTCGTCGTTATAGATGCGTCGTGTATGTTTTAGTTCTAGTGTTATTTGAATTGTTAGGAAATGTCTTCTTACATGGTTAATGTTAATTGTGAGTGTATTTACAAATTTTATGGGCTATTTGTGGGTGGGTTTCGTTATGTATGTTTTTTTACAGGTTCCGGTTCCTCGCATGAAAACTACATGGAAGGAAGCGTGTTTTTTTTCGGAGATACTAATGTATGACTTATTATGGTTATATTTTTACGTGTATCTCCTATTTTTCGTGTTTGCCAGGAGCGGATTTTAATAATTGTAACCTTTTTTCGGGATTTTTGAGGGTTTTGTATTGGATTGATACATTGGTATGCGTCACCGTTTTTTTTAAAGTTGTGTGTATATCACTTTAAATACTAAAGTGTCCACACTACTGTTTTCGGGATTTCCTGGAGCGTTTATTTTATTTTTACATAATTTTCGGGTTTTTGATGGTTTCCCATATTGGATTTTTCGTACTTTGTAATGGATTGTATGGATTGTATTTTGCTTCATTACGTCTCTTTCATCTACAGAAATTGTAATTATTTTTATATTTCTATTTATTGGGTGGGAAATGTCGATCTTTATGTAATGTGTATGTGTGATGTAATTATAAATATTGCATATTTGTTCAGAAATAATGTGCAAAATTTTGATAAGTTTGTAAAACAAATATGTCTTATTTATAATTGTTTAGAAATGTTTATGATTGTTATATGTATCATTATTGTAAGAAGATATTAGTATATTTAGTCGACATTTTTATAGTAGGGTTTTAGCTATTATTGCCAGATATTCTAATCCTCTAGTTGTAGGGTATAGTGTGACTTGACTTTGCAGTAGTCGGAACATTTGTTTAGTTTGTTTACTTAGTTTTGGACCAATTTGGGTCACAGATTGTTCCATTCTTAGTTCTTGATAGCTTTGTTCTTTTATCAAAGCTTCTAGTAGGTTATGGAATGTGGGTCTTGTTCTGCTTGTGGTAGCTTGGAAAGCATTATGACACCCTTCTACACTGTTGTTGGTTTTAGACTCTTGGTTTAAAGTACTAAGATAGACATTCCACCAAGGGATTTGGAATTTGGGTTGGCGTCGATGTCCAGATCTGTGCAACCTTCCCACCCAAGTATCTTCGAAATAATCCAGTAATGGGGTTAGTTTATCTTCATTCCTCTTGTAATATGTGCTGTCAATTAATAAATTATAGTGTTCCGCTACATCGGTAACAGGAACGTAGGCCAGTGCTATCAATTTTTTAATTTGATAGGCAAAGGTGCTATCTGTTGAGTACAAAATACTTAAAGTTGATTTTTGGAGATGTCTCCATATGCTCTGATTGAAATGATAGTAGCAACCCTGGATTGCTGTGTGGGGAAATAATTTCAAAATGCTATTAATCATAGCTAATTCGAAATCAATAATTATTTTTTCTGGAAAATAATTATTGATTTCATTTTTGAGAACATTTAATATTTCTGTGTAAGTGTTTTGCTGTTTGTTTGGTAGCAAACAGTAAATGAAAGGGATGTTATAGTTATGGTATAACCCGTGGATGGAATATAGTTGATAAAAAGGTTTTGGGCATGGTTTAAATGTTCCATCCATCATCCATTGGGGACACTGTTGGATTTTTCTTAAATTACTTGCAGTTGCAAACATTATGATTCTGTTTGTACTGCTTTCATTGTCAAAAAGGATAAATTTGTCTTTATTGTGTGTGATGGACATTTCTGGTGAAATAATAATTTCCTCAAAAGTAGTAGGGTTGGGTGGGGTTGTGGAAGTGCGTCTTTTAGTGTATGCAATTGTGCGTTTTAGGGAGTCAATAGAGGGTAGTTGACCTGAAGCATGGACTGGGACTTTTAACAGTTCCTCTTTCAGGATTTGTGTTGTTGGTCTATCACTTTGTGTGCTAGCAGTCTTTATACTTTCTAAAGCATCTCTTATTTCAATTTCTGTGACATTGGGGGGATGATTGTGTTCCCTAGTAAATAGCACATTAGTTTCCTCTGTAGTAGCCCTTCCATAACATTTGTTTGAGTAATATTTTGTACATTTCCAGAAAACTTTTCTACCACTTTGTCTTTCCTGGCTATAAACATAACCCATATAACATAACAGTAATTTATTTTTCTGTGACATAACACATTCTGCACCTTCTGTCATTTTGTTTTACTTGTTCTAGGAAAGAGTAGAAAGAAACAAAATCAAATAACATATATTTCACTTAGTGGTGCTAACATAATTAATGTTGTATTTATACTTACGTTTACTAAAAGTAGTAATCACAAATGCAGAACTGTATTTTGAAGGACTTTCTTGTATGTATTTCTTTATTTACTGTTGGTATGAAAATATAGAAATACTAAGTTAATGTTTATACATAACAAACGTTTTTCCTAGGACAAAGCAGTTTTTTAATTTGCTTAGTACTACATTTGATGTGAACATTACATATACTTACTTGTTTAAATAGTTGAGTTGTAGTATTTGGTGGAGTACATCAAGGTAGTAAAGTTTAGATCTGTAGAGAAGATAGAATAAATACAGGTCACATATGAAAAAAATTATTTTGAAGCGTTGGGAAATTGGAAATATTTAAAAGTATACTAACTTCTAAATATGTACTTTTCTTTGCTGTAGGTAGAATAGATGTATGATGTATTCACAATATCTGTAGAGGAAATATAAAATACATAACATGGTGTTAAGAACATAGTTCTTGTTTTTATTGGAAGTTTTAGACAAATTGAAGTATACTTACATTTTTTACAAGGGTAGTCTTGTCTTGGTATAGTTGATGTAGGATGTTTTTATTGGATCTGTAGGGAAGATGTAATATGCAAGATATGTTGTTTAGAAATTAGCATTTTAAATATTGGTTGTTTACTAACAAAAACATATATACTTACATGTTTAATTAGTGTAGTTCTATACATTTGTAGTGTTGAAATCGGAAAATCGCTGAATATCTGTGAATAAAATGTTTTAAATTAAGTATGAATCTTGTGAAATACTGTTTAAAAACAGCTGTTGTTGTATAACAGACCATTAATATATACTTACAATCTTATTTTGCAGGGGAAGAAATAGGAGCATGTATTAGGAATTTTTTGTAGTACTTTCTATCAGAAAAGTAGGAGGAGATAAAAATTAAATAAGTGGAAGAGTTAGGAGATATAAGTAAAATAATAGACTACTAATTTACATTGTTAAATAATGGAATGTAACTTACTTGAATGATTAGCTAGTGAGCTGGATCTTTAAAGATGTTTGTTCAGGAACAAAATCTTCAGAGTGTTGGCATCTTCTTTCTATGGAGTTAGCAGCAGCAAATGGTAGAATGCATTTATCCCTTTTATAGTATGTGTATTTTGTGTGCTTGGATTTGATTGGTTGTAGGATGAAAGGAAGGATTGTATAGGCTAGTTTGAATTTTTTTTATGTTAATTGGTGTGTTTGTTGATGTGAGAATGGTGGTATGTGGTGCTTTCTGCATTAAAGCAGGTTAGTTGTTAAATAAAATAGATGTTTAAGTGTAAAAATATTATGAAAATTTTATTTACATGTAAGGATTATTTTTAAAATGATAGAACGCATTTAATATAATGTATAGCAATGATGATAAATAGTAATGTTATAAAAGTAACAGGTATTATATGTAAAATGTTTTTTGTATAGAGCAATGACTTTTATAGACCATTAATATGGTATTTTAGACATGAAAGGGTACAAAAAATAACTCGATATTTGTTTAGAAACGATATTTTTGTACTCTATATTTTAGTAGTCGATATTTTTGTAGTGTTAGGTGTAATTTCATGAACAACGATATATTAGTAGTCGATATTTAATAAGACGATATTTATGTACTCGATATTCTAAATACTCGATATTTTTTAGTCGATATTTTTGTATTTTGTGTAATAAGTATACAAAGTCGATATTTTTGTAGTCGATAATTATTCAACGATATTATTGCTAGTCGATAATGTGACCGTCGATAATATTTCAGTGATCCAGGCAGAGTACTTTGTTTTGTGTGAGAGGGTGCCCTAGCATGAGCTGAGCCCCTCTCCAGCTTTCGGAATCCCTTCCTTATAGCTGTTCTGTGATATGGCCATACCATATACTCTTAAGTGCATTATAATCCTCGCGGTTACTGCTATCTTTTGTTTGGCTTTATCAAAACATGTTGTGTTTGGTGTCAAAGACTTTGCAATACTACCCCCCCGCCAGTTCTGCCGGTGGGGGTAGCATTCCACACTTCTAGAGGAAGAAGACATGTGCACACTGGTATACCCGGTAATAGTTTTAAAGAGCCTCAGGTTCACAAAATGGATGCTGCTGCCACAGAACGGAGTCTGACTTACTTCTGCTAGACAAAACTCCGGCAGGGGAGGCCTGGGCAATAGGTTTCCTGTCCAGGGAGGTGCCAGCACCTCCCCAGATAGGCTTTAGTGTATTGGGGCAGGGTGGGTTGCATTCAGTGAATGCTTTTGAGACACTGCCTGGGGCACACAAGGTGCTCCATGCATTTCCCAGTTCAAACCGGTTGCTTGGGCACTCATCCCCAGCCCTGGTGCAAAACTGGACAAAGGGGAAGGGGTGGGACCCTAGAGTTAGTCCAACCCCTAAACTTAGTATAAGTATAGGAACCCAGTCACTAGGACTTTAGATTACCCTGGACGAAACTCTGAAGACGAAATCTTGGACCTTCGACCTTCCATATCGACTGAAAGATGGAAGAAATCTCCCTTGGGGTCAAGGAGTGACCTCCCTGTTCAAACAGGCACCAAAGAGCATCTTGCCGGTCTGCATTTTCGAGGCTCCCGCCGGATCCAGAAGAATCTGAGACACAGGACATGGACTTCCAAGACATCTCTGAGGCCGACACGAGATCCTAGCAAAGCTGAGACCCGCAGCTGACACGAGAGACGTGGGACCGGAACTCCTGGACATCCTGCAATTTTGCAACTGCACCTATTTCCCAAACTTTCTCGAAGTTGTGCATTGGGCTATTTGTTGCCCTTGCCCCGAGCACTTTTTGCATTGAAGCTGGGAGGCCTACACTCCACGAGTGTTCCGTGGGCCCGCTTTCTTCACCGCAGCTCAAAGCTCCTTCGCGATCCCTAGTCTGTTGGCAAGTGGGTCCCCACGAAGGACAATCCTTTGTTTCTTGAGCTTTCCTGGTTGCTCCAGATGTGCCATGACTCCCCTCTAAAGGGTGAGTCCCTCAGACCTTGCTGGTCTGCATCAAAGCCAATCTTGTCATCTTGCGTGAGTTGCTGTCACCAAGGCTTGTTGGGTCCAATCCAGATACCGACACTGCAGCACTCGACATCCTTTGTGGGACAGCTCAAATCCAGCTCCTGGTTGTCGTCAACACCTCCTGGACCTCGTGGCTGAAGAGTCAAGCTTCACCTACTTCACCTTAAAGCACCCAACATTGGCTGGCATCTTCTTGTCGCCATCCTGGTCACTGGCTAGTGACCCAGACTCTGTCCCCTCTGCTTTCAGGTTCTTCTGATCTCCGATCCACCCTTGGATCCATCTGGACACTTTGCTCCTGGTCGCCTGCTGCACTTCTTTGCAGCTCTCCATAGGAATCAACGACGAAACCCGACACCAAAAAGACACCTATGCTCCCGGCATCCCTGGGTGAGGTAACACGAGTACTTCGGTGCTCCCGTGGGTCTTCACTCTCAAAGTGTCCAGTACTGAAGGGGTTCTCTCACATTCCACTCCTAAGTGTCCTAAATCTTTAACTTCGTAACTTAAACTTTTCTCATAGAAGTCTATGGTGAATTGCGCCTGTGTTTAGACACTGTACGCGTCCCCTGTGGATCTCCTGCGTCCCTACCTTGGGTGGTTCCTGGTTGCAGGTTCTACAGGCCCTAGGCCTCACCTCTATCCCTCACGTGGTTCTTATACCACTATTTTAGTATATGGTTTGTGAAGCCCCTAGGGCAAAACGTATACTGTGCTATTTACTGTGTACTATTTAAAGTTCTTGTATTGTACTTTGACCACTAGCCTCATAAAGAGACTAGAGGGGTTGTGCTTAGAATAAATACATATATTTTATATATGTGTACTTTCATTTGATCATTCAAGAGATTATAGACTGTTAAAACAAGCTGCTTTACATTCCTTCAAGACTTAGCCTGAAGGCTGCTCTCCACAGCTACCACTAGGATAGCTTTCTATAAAGGTAGTCTTAATCCTACCATCAATAAGGGTAGTTTAGACCGGTGCAAAGTGCCCACTCGAATAGTGGACATCATATGCCAGGCCAACTTCTCACATTGGTGTGCAGCGTGTGGGATTCCAGCTTGCACTGTTTTACCAGATAATCTTGAGAATACCATTTGAAAAATCACTAAAGGTACCATAGGTACATATAATTCAAGCTTAGAATACAGTAAGTTCTACTGAACTTAGAGTTGTGTGTCAAGGGCTTAGCACACCATTTCTACAACTCAAGAGAGGTTTAGTAGGAAACCATGTAGTGTAGGTAGGGGCACACACCACACCTCACTAGTCATGTCTTCAAAGGAGCAACCGAGTGGATCCACTCCTGATGCGAGTCAAGGACAGGTATCTAAGTATGACACATTTCCTTTCCAAGAGTTAAGGACTTTGTGTGCCATGAGGAAATTGAAGCTAGGACAGAATCCCAATACCCAACTCCTTATAGAGGTGTTAATGCTTGATGACTTTAAGAAAGCATCAGATCCTGAACAGGTAAGCAATAGGGTGGGTACATTACAAGAATTGAAACACTGGTAAGTTACCTCCCCAAGACTCTGATGATGATGTAGACCAGGAAGTAGATAATGATCTCAACTCGGGGAATCCAGATCTTCCTGGGTATGAAGAAGGCTAAGGTGGCCCCCTCTTTGCCCCCTCAGGTAGACTTGGTGGTGTGCCAAGAAGGAACAGATCTCCTTCACAGAAGTCTAATCATTCTGGTGCATCTGTAGGGTCTTCTGCCTCTGCTCATAGGAGGGGTACCTCACTTGAGAAGAGGGAGCATGAAGCTAGGATGAGAGAAGCCACGCTTAGGATCAGGAGGCAAGAAATTGCCTTTGAAAAGGAGACGCTAGCTCTTGAAAGAGAGAGAAAAAAGATGGGGCTAGAGCCCCATGGTGGCAGCAATATCCCTAGTGGTAGGGATAGGTCATATGACAAAAGAAACCTGAAAAAGATTGTTCCCCCCTATCAGTCAGGGGATGGCATCCACAAGTGGATTACTGTACTGGAGAGGGCCTGCAAAGTACAGCAGGTACCCCAGGGGTAGTGGGCAGCAATCCTATGGCTCTCCTTTGCAGGCAAAGGTAGAGATAAGTTCCTCACTGTAAGAGAAGAGGATGCTGATAATTACAATGTCCTGAAGAGTGCTCTGATAGATGGGTTTGGCTTAACCACTGAACAGTACAGGTTGCAGTTCAGAGACACCCAGAAGGCACAGACTCAGGACGGGGTTGACTTTGTTGACTGTGCTACTAAGGCTCCGGAGGGCTGGTTGCTGGGCAGTAAAGTGTGAGACTATACAGGATTGTATAATCTGATCATGAGAGAACAAATTCTTAATAACTGTCAGAACCAGCTGTTGCATCAGCACCTGGTGGACTCTGATCTGACCTCTCCCCAAGAATTGGGAAAGAAGGCAGACAAATGGGTCAGAACCAGGGTAAAACAGAAGGTACAGAACCAAGGCGGTGACCAAAAGAAGCAAGATCAAAAGGTTGGGGAGAAGGTAAAGACCAGAAGTCTTCACAAGGTCCCCAAAAAGCTTCTAATGGTGGGGGTCCCCAATCTAAAAAGAAGGAAGGCCCAAATAAACCATGGTGCAAAGTTTGAAAGAGTAATAATCACTAGACTAGTGATTGCACCAATAAGGAGACAGCTCCAGCCACCATTGCCCCTAAGGCAACTGTTTCCCCTAGTTCAGCTACAAGTGGAGGTTCCCAGCAGAAGGGTGTAGTAGGGTTAACCCTGGGGTCTGAGATGGACTCTGGCCTAGTCAGAGTGCCACTCAAGCTGTTTTGATCTGTGATGGAGGCATGGATATGACCTCCTCTGTGAGTCCCAGTAATCTGGGCAAGTACAGACAAACACCTTTAATTAATGAGAAAAAGGCTGAGGCCTACAGGGACACAGGGGCAAGTGTCACAATGGTGATACCAGACTTTGTGAACTCTGGACAAGTCATACTTGGTGAAACTTACCAAGTGACCAACGCCAGCAATGTCGGGACACACCATGCCATGGCAGTTGTTGATTTCCCCTGGGGAGGGGAAACTGGCCTTAAGAAAGTTGTGATCAGTGCAGACCTCCCTGCAGAATGCTTGCTTAGCAATTATTTAGAAACGTCAGCCTGGTCTGAAGTGGAGTTAAGGACCCATGCAGCAATGCTTGGAATTCCTGCATATGTGTTTGCTGTGACTAGGTCACAGGTCAGAAAGTCTAACACTGGACAGGCATTGGATTCTGGAATAATGGACCAGTTGCCCCTACCAATGAAAGGAGCAGTAGGGTTAAGGCAGTGCCTTCCCCCCTGACTCAGAGTGAGGATCAGCCTTCTGAGGAAGCTGATTGTGAGCCTGAAGAAGGAACTGTCCTAGGGGAGCTTGAACCTGATCAGGTTGAGTTCTTCCAGGGCAGATCTGAGTCAGGCGCAGTTGAGCTGCCCTTCCCTTGAACCCCTCAGACAGCAAGCTGCTGCTGAGGCTGATGGGAATGCTAGTGGTACCCATAAAATCTACTGGGATGATGGACTCCTGCATTCAGAGAGTAGAGTCCCAAAGCCTGGTGCAGCCAGGATGTTGGTCATACCTTTGGCATTCAGGGGGCTTCCTATTGACACTAACCCATGATATTCCCTTAGCAGGACACCTGGGCCAGATCAAGACTTGGGACAGAATTGTCCCTCACTTTCACTGGCCCCACATGTCTGAAGACACCAAGGAGTTGTGTCGCTCCTGTGTAACCTGCCAAGCCAATGGCAAAGCAGGTGGCACTACAAAGGCTCCCCTTATACCACTACCAGTGGTGGGGGTTCCGTTGAACGTGTAGGGATTGACATTGTTTAACTAATGGATCCCCAAACTGCATCTGGGCACTAGTGGTAGTGGATCATGCCAATAGGTACCCAGAGGCAATTCCCCTTAGGACCACTACAGCACCTGTTGTGGCAAGAGCCCTCTTGGGAGGTTTCTTAAGAGTGGGCTTCCCTAAGGAGGTAGTATCTGACAGAGGTGCAAACTTTATGTCTAGCTACTTGACAGCAATGTGGAAGGAGTGTGGAGTGAACTACAAGTTTACCACACCCTATCATCAACAATGCAATGGTTTAGTTGAACGATTCAACAAAACCTTAAAGGGTATGATTAAAGGTCTCCCAGAAAAGCTCAGGCGGAGATGGGATATACTGCTACCCTGCCTTTTGTCTGCATACAGGTCCCACAGAAGGGGGTTGGCTACAGCCCATTTGAACTTCTGTTTGGGCACCCTGTTAGAGGACCACTTTGTCTGATGAAGGAGGGATGGGAATTACCTCTCAAACCCCCTAAACAGGATATTGTTTGGGGACTATGTACTTGGTCTCGGCTCCCGATGGCTGAGTACATGAAAAAGGCAACTAAAAACCTTGACACTAGCCAGGATTTACAGAAAGCCTGACATGACCAAAAGGCTGCATTGACTGTTTACCAGCCAGGACAGAAAGTGTGGGTGTTGGAGCCTGTGGCCCCAGCAGCTCTCCAAGATAAGTGGAGTGGACCCCACACTATTGTTGAACAGAAGGGAGAGTTCACCTATTTGGTAGATCTTGGAACCCCCAGGAGCCCCATAGGGTGCTTCATGTCAACAGACTGAAACCATATGTTGACAGGGCAGACATGGGCTTGCTCATGGCTACTGATGAAGGACAGGGGAAGAGAGTGACCATCTCCCAGACCTGCTCTCTCAGAACCCTAATGATGGATCAGTTGATGGAGTAGCCTTGGCAGGCAGCCTCACTGATCAGCAGCAAACTGATTGCAGACAAGTTCTACAACAGTTCAGACATATATTTTCCCTGACTCCAAGTCAGAGTACCTGGTGCACTCATGAAGTGGACACTGGGGACAGTCTGAATGTTAAAAATAAGATTTACAAGCAAACTGATCATGTCAGGGACAGTATTAGGACAGAAGTCCAGAAAATGTTGGATCTGGGAGTGATTGAAACTCAGATAGCCCTTGGGCTAGTCCAGTAGTCCTAGTACCCAAACCTCACACCCAGGGTGGTAAGAGAGAGATGAGGTTTTGTGTTGCCTACCAAGGTCTCAATGCAGTCACTAGAACTGATGCCCATCCAATTCCTAGAGCAGATAAGCTCATAGATATGTTGGCCTCTGCCAAATTTCTGAGCACATTTGATCTAGCAGCTGGCTACTGGCAGATCAGACTAGCTGATGATGCAAAGCCAAAAACAGCATTTCAACCCCTAGTGGACATTATCAGTTTGTCGTAATGCCCTTTGGTCTGAAAAATGCACCTGCCACATTTCAAAGGTTGGTGAATAAAGTCTTGACCCGTCTCGAAGCCTATAGCAGCTTATCTTGATGATATTGCTGTCTTTAGCTCCACCTGGGAAGATCACCTGATCCACCTGAAAAATGTTTTGGAGGCCCTGCAGAAGGCAGGCCTAACTATCAAGGCTACTAAGTGCCAGATAGGGCAGAGTCAGGTTGTGCACCTGAGCCAACTTGTAGGTGGAGGCTAGGTTCAATCATTGCAGAGCAAAATCCAGACCATAATGGACTGGGTTGCTCCAACCACCCAGACTCAGGCCAGAGCTTTCTTGGGCCTGACTGGGTACTATAGGAGATTTGTCAAAGGGCATGGTTCCATAGTGACACCCCTGAATGACTTAACTTCTAAAAGTCAGCTGTCAAAAGGCATTTGATGATCTGAAGCAGGCCATGTGCACTGCACCAATTCTGCAAAGTCCTAACTACTCCAAAGAATTCATTGTCCAAACAGATGCATCTGAGTTGGGGGTAGGGGCTGTGCTGTCACAATTGAATGAAGAAGATCAGGACCAGCCAATAGCTTTTATTAGCAGAAGGCTGACCCCTAGAGAGAAACGTTTGTCAGCTATTTAGAGGGAGGCCTTTGCTGTGGTTTGGGCTCTGAAGAAGCTGAGGCCATACTTGTTTGGCACTCACTTCACAGTTCAGACAGACCATAAGCCCCTCTTATGGCTAAAACAAATGAAGGGTGAAAATCCCAAACTGCTCAGGTGATCCATTTCCCTACAGGGAATGGACTATAAAGTGGAACATTGACCTGGGAGTAACCATGCCAATGCAGATGGACTCTCCAGATATTTCCACTTAGAACATGAAGACTCAACTGGTCAAGGTTAGTTTAATGTTCCTGCATTTGTGGGGGGGGGGGGTGTTGTGTAGGAGAGTAGGGTCTGCTTCCTATGGTTGCCCCCACTTTTTTGCTGTGTTTCACTGTTTTTTTTTACTTTAGTCTGGCTGTGGCCCTGCTAATCAAGACCACAGCCTAGCTGTTCTCTCTCTAAATTGATTCCTTGTACATTAGGGACATACCAGATTGGTTACTGAGTTACCCTGTGAGCCCCTAATATATGGTACCTTAGGTACCAAGGGCAATGGTACCCCAGAGGCCTACCAGGGGCTGAAGCATGTATTATGCCACCCCTGGGAAGCCTTCCAAAATGGCACCACAGGTCTGCACTTGTAGCCTGGGTAAGGTGGTGTAAGCACCCCTTACTGGGATATAGTATACCTATATCCACCATTTAAAACAGACACATATTAACCTATAAGTCACTCCTATGGCAGGCCTTGACAATCCTGAAGGCAGAATGCTTTGTTTTGTGTGAGAGGGTGCCCTAGCATGAACTGAGCCCCTCTGCAGCTTTCGGAATCCCTTCCTTATAGCTGTTTTGTGATATGGCCATCCCATATGCTCTTAAGTGCATTATAATCCTCGCGGTTAATGCTAACTTTGGTTTGGCTTTATCAAAACATGTCATGTTCTGTGTCAAACACTTTGGAATACTACCCCCTCGGCAGTTCTGGCGGTGAGGGTAGCATTCCACCCTTCTAGAGGTAGAAGACATGTACACACTGGTATACCAGGTAATAGTTTTAAAGAGCCTCAGCATCACAAAATGGATGCTGCTGTCACAGACACGAGTCTGACCTCCTGCTGCTGGACGAAACTCAGGCAGGGGAGGCCTGGACAATAGGTTTCATCTCCAGGGAGGTGCCAGCACCTCTCCAGACAGGCTTTAGTGTATTGGGGCAGGGTGGGTTGCATTCAGTGAATGCTTTTGAGACACTGCCTGTGGCTCACAAGGTGCTCCATGCATTTCCCAGTTCAAACCAGTTGCTGAGGAACTCAGCTCCCGCTCTGGCGTGAAACTGGACAAAGTGGAAGGGGTGTAACCACCCCCTTCCCAGTTCCTCCCATAGGTGGGACCCTAGAGTTAGTCCAACCCCTAAACTAAGTATAAGAATAGGAACCCAGTCCCTGGACGAAACTCTGAAGACGAAATCTTGGACCTTCGACATTCCATATCGACTGGAAGAAATCTCCCTTGGGGTCAAGGAGTGACCTCCCTGTTCAAACAGGCACCAAAGAGCATCTTGCCCATCTGCATTTTCGAGGCTCCCGCCGGATCCCAAAGAATCTGCGACACAGGACATAGACTTGCAAACACTTCTGAGGCCGACACAAGATCCCAGCAAAGCTGAGACCCACCGCCAACATGAGGGACGTGGCACCGGAACTCCTGGACATCCTGCAATTTTGCAACTGCACCTACTTTCCGAAGTATCCAGAAGTTGTGCATTGGACTATTTGTTGCCCTTTCCCCGAGCACCTTTAGTACCGAAGCTGAGAGGCCTACACTCCACAGTGTTCCATGGGCCCGCTTTCTTCACCGCAGCTCAAGGCTCCTTTGCGATCCCTAGTCAGTTGGCTAGTGGGTCCCCACGAAGGACAATCCTTTGTTTCTTGAACTTTCCTGGTTGCTCCAGATGTGCTCTGACTCCCCTCCAAAGTGTGAGTCTCTCAGACCTTGCTGGTCTGCACCGAAGCCAATCTTGTCATCTTGCGTGCGTTGCTGTCGCCAAGGCTTGTTGGGTCTAATCCAGATACCGATGCTGCAGCACTCGACATCCTCCATGGGACAGCTCGAATCCAGCTCCTGGTCATCGTCGATGCCTCCTGGACCTCGTGGCTGAAAAGTCAAGCTTCACCTACCCAGACTCTGTCCCCTCTGCTTTCAGGTTCTTCTGATCTCCGACCCACCCTTGGATCCATCCGGACACTTTGCTCCTTGTCGCCTGCAGCACTTCTTTGCAGCTCTCCCTAGGAATCGACGATGAAACACGACACGAAAAGACACCTATACACCCGGCTTTCCTGGGTGAGGTAACACGAGTACTTCGGTGCTCCCGTTGGTCTTGACTCTCGAATTGTCCAGTACTTAAGGGGTTCCCTTGCATTCCACTCCTAAGTGTCCTAAATCTTTAACTTCGAAACTTAAACTTTCCTCATAGAAGTCTATGGTGATTCGCAGCCGTGTTTAGACACTGCAGGTGTCCCCGGTGGGTCTCTTGCGTCTACCTTGGGTGGTCCCTGGTTGCCCCAGCGGTTCTACAGGCCCTAGGCCTCACTTCTATCCCTCACTTGGTTCTTATAGCCCTATTTTAGTATATGGTTTGTGAGGCCCCTAGGGCGAAACGTATACTGGGCTATTTACTGTGTGCTATTTAAAGTTCTTGTATTGTACTTTGACCTCTAGCCTCATAAAGAGATTAGAGGGGTTGTGTTTAGAATAAATACATATATTTTATATATATACCTTGTGTGGTGTACTTTCATTTGATCATTCAAGAGATTATAGACTGGTAAAACAAGCTGCTTTACATTCCTTTAAGGCTTAGCCTGAAGGCTGCTCTCCACAGCTACCACTAGGATAGCCTTCTATAAAGGTTGTCTTTATATTCTATCCAACATGGTTTCCGCATTGCACAACACACACCCGCAGTTGCCTGGAAGAGTCGTACCTCTGAAACTTATATAATGGGTGGAAATCAAGAGATATGGCAATGTTTGTTTCAAACTATAATCTGTACAACTTGGATAAAGTTAGCATTTGAACGTTATTATTGTGCCTTTTAGGACTATCTGTGAGCTGAATTTGAGCTCACACTTAATTTGGGATCACAAGTAAATAACTCCTCTTTTTTTAATTTGGTAAGACAACTAAAGATGAAAACTGTTGATAGATGATCACATACATGGTGGAGGATTTGTGATTATATGTACTTTGTTAGGAACGTTTATCTCTAGATATGTCTTTACATTTAAAGATTTATGAATAGTTAGAGAGCTTGGATGACATGCTTGGAATTGGATAGGTGAGTTTCTATATACTGGATGCCTTAGTGTCCTAAATATGGTGTAGTTAGCCCATTTTGCTTGATGCTATAGTGGCACACTAAGACATGGTTATAGGCTTGGTTTTGAGGTGTTTAGGCTGTTACACCACACTTAGGACCTCTTATCACTAAAAGTTCATGGATGCACAATTGAAATATGGGCCCATGGGTATAGTCCTTACCTGTAGGTAGTGTGAAATCATACCACTGCATAACACATCCTGAGCATGACTCATTTGTCTTGAGCACAATGATGTTTCATAGGCAACTATTATGCAATTCAGGAGGTAGAAGGGGTCTGTTCTGCCAGTACCAGATAGAGAGAGTTATTTATTTTATTGTATGGTTTCTACCCCTGATGAAGTCTGTTGACGAAACACATGTTGGCTAAACTGAAGCAACTGAATGGCTATAACATAGCTACTGAATAAAGAAGAATCGGGTCAAGTATCAGCTTATTAAAAGTGTTCGGAACATTTGTCCATAGACAATAATACCATGCTGGAAGGCATTATTATAACTTACTTCCTTTTTGGGGTTTGTGGAGAGCTGAGTAGGTGCTCCTCCCCTCTTGCAGCATCACTAAATTGAACATATGGCTTGGAATGATATAATTTGAGGTGTGCGCCTCTAAAGCTTTCTTGGCTACCTGATTTTTGGAGATTAATACTGGTATTTATAACCTTTTCTTATTAAGGAAAATAACTGCAATTAATTCTTCACAACGTTAACAAAGTCATTAACAGTATATTCCTGTAATGGATAAAGCCCAGATGAGAGAATGATTCAGTGATAATTAAATAACAGCACAGTATTTTATCTTTACTTAGGGTATTATTGTGGCTGTTTCTTTTTCAAATTTAGCTTTAAGAATTCTGCTTGGAACATTCATATGCAAAAGTGTAAGGGAGGTAACTGAGGTTTGTGTGAAGTAGAATTGCTTCCTCTGCAATCAGTTGAGTTACCGATATGTGATTTAAGAATAGTCTAAGGAGCGCCAAAGGCAAGACCATCTGCACCCATCCATTCCTGGACTGCGCCTAGTCCCACGACCCTTGCCCTACCACCCCAGCAGATACACCCTTGCTGAGTCCGGAAGCCGCAATAAACACTGCCACCTTTCTCTGTTAAGACCTTTCACCTGCACCCACTGCCACTTCACCTGCCACAGCACACACTCCAGCCCACTGACCAGCCCCACCCTGAACACACCACAGAAACCACCTGAACAAAAACACCAATTCATATGTGGCCTTCTCAGCACACGCTCACTATGCAAACACCCCTGCTAGATTTGGGACTTCATCTCCACCTTTGCACCTGATGTCCCCTTCCTCTTTGAGACCTGGCTCAACCCTACTTCTGTGCCTGACATCACCAGCGCAATACCAGAAGGATGCAATATCACTCACGTGACCGCATCATTAAGCCTGGCGGTGGAATTGCCATCATACACAAGGAATCCATCCACTGCACCATCAGAAATGACAACATCATCAAACCCATGGAGCACCACAGCTTCTGACTCCAAACAGAAAGTGAAACAATCATCAGGGGCACTCAACTATCGTCCACCAGCCTCTGCAACTTCGTCGCCCCCCTTGCCATAGACTTCAACAACTACATTTTCCTCGACGACCTCAACTTCCAACTCACTGATCACAATGACATCAACACCACCAACCTCCTGAACAGCATGAACAACATCAGACTCACTCAACTCATCCATGACCCCACACACATCAGGCAACGAGCAAGACCCCATCTTCACTTCCAGCAACCACATGAGGTATAGCCACACGTCGGAACTCACCTGGACTGACCACTCCATCAATCACTTCAAAATCACCACCTCTAACCCCAGTCAATGACCTCAACACCACCCCCTTCATCTCCTCTGACAAACCAGAATGTCAGAAGCTTCAAAAATGGGATCAGCAACTGTGACAACAGGGTCACTCCCATCAGCAACAACACCCACAGAAGTTCCACCAAGATGTCTAGCTGCTATATTGATTACCTCAGAACTGCGACAAAGGCACAGTAGGTAACTGAAAAGGAGTTGGTGCACTAGCAAGGGGCACAGCCGACAAGACCTCTTTCAAGACAGCCATCAACGTCTACCAGAGACAGTTGAGAGAATTTAAGAAAAAGGCCTTCACCTCACTCACTGAATCAAGCTCCAATAACAGCAAAGAACTCTTCAACATCATCAAAGAATTATCCGACCCCTCAGCTGCAACAAACAACATTACCCCCTCACAGAAACTCTGCCACAAACTAGCAAACTTCTTCCACGACAAGATCGCCAACATCTACAGAAACTTCAAACCCCAGCTCAAGGCCACCGACATCTTCAAGCAACACAACCTCACTACCACCACAGACATCCAATTAAATTAATAGAGCCAGCTCTCCCCACAGGACACCACCTCCATCATGAACTCGGTCTACTCCGGTGCCCCAACCAATCCATGCCCTTACCACATTAACCTAGGAGAAGTCAGGATCGGCCATGTACTCACCACCTTGTTCAAAACCTCACTCATCACGTCCACCTTCCCCAAGGACTGAAAACATGCAGAAATCAGAGCCCCACTAAAGAAACCATCTGCAGGACCCAGCGAGCTCAACAATTACTGGTCGCTCTCCCTGCTACCATTCTTGGCCAAAGAATGTTAAAAAGCTATCTACCAACTGCTCTCCTCACATCTCGAACAGAACCTCCTACTCGACTCCTTCCAATCCGGAATCCGCAGCAACCACAGAACCGAAACAGCCCTCACCGCGGCTTCTGACGACATCCAATCCCTACTCGCCTGAGAAAATACGGTCTCCCACCTCACACTCATCACAAGGCTGCGCAACATAGGCATCCAAGGAGCCGTTCTCAGATGAATCGCCTTTTTCCTCACCAGAAGAACACAAAAAGTGCACCTTTCCCCTTCACCTCTGAACCCCAGGGAATCCTCTGTGGAGTACTCCAAGGATCCTTGCTCCACCCTACCCTCTTTAACATTTATATGACACCTCTGATCAGCATTGCCATAACCCATGGACTCAACATCAAATCCTACACCGACGACATGCAGCTCATTCTCCCACCTCCCCGAAGACACCACCAAGTCCAACTACCACAAAAGCATGACAAACATCTCTGAACACATAGCTATTCGGCTAATCAACAGGACCCTGACAGCGCCTGGATTTCCTCATGGGTGACAAGATGTGCTCTACATATCTACTGATTGATTGCTTGATCTTGCTTTTTCGGTTTAAAAATGCTTTATCGAGAAAAAATACTTATCAAACAGCATTGGCAGTAGTAATAAAGCGAAGGTATAAATAGAGACACGTAATGACATTTTTTTACCTGTATATGCAAAATATAATATTTAAGAACAATAAGAGTCATTTGTACTAGGGAATATTGACTTCATCTCTCTGTTCTACAGAAAATAAAGAAGTAACATTGCTAAATAAAATAAGTGAGAGAAATAACATAAATTAAAATAAATCAAAGTAAAATCTGTACATTTTGTTAAACAATAACCCAAATAATTCTGAACATTACAAATAGAATTACGAGCAGGGCATTTGTTCCACAAGAACTTTGTCAAAAGACAGTTAATTGATTTAAATACAAAAATATTAAAAGGGAGTTTTTCTGAAAGGTGAGATAAATAAAAATGATGAATTGGTACCATCCTCAGTTTAACAGTATCTAGGTCCTGATTATGAGTTCGGTGGTCTTTGATCCTCTGTAGCTTTGGCGTCAGATTTACCGTCCCGCGACTAGACAGTCTGCCTGCCGTACTACGATATTGTCGGTTTTCAGAATGAAAAACGCCAGAGCGCTGCCGACACCGCCATCCATTTGCAGACCTCCGCAATGTCGTTCGGGGGAAAGCAGCTGTCATACGGCGTGGTATAGAGAAGTTCACCGCCGCCTGAATTAAGATTTGGCTTTCCGATGAGCCGACCGTGGCGGGAACACCACCTGCTTCGAGTCTGCGGAATCGAAGGATTTGGGGTGCAAACTCACTCATTGCCGTTTCTTTCCAACATTCTCTGAGGTTGAACCCTTCCTTCAGGTCTCCCTTTCTCTGCCGTATCTTGAACCCTAATAAAATGCCCCTGTTAGCACCAAAACCCAGGTAATTCCATTGTGAACTATTTACCCATTAACTGGCTGGGCACATATAAGCTAGACTCCAGCAATGAGAAAGTACTCGTAGAAGGTATTTTTTCACATGTGCCATGCACATCTGTACATTCAACACTTGTATGGTCCAAATACATACACATGCATCGTCATATATAAAAACACTCTCCGTCATCAGAATCACCACCACTGTGCCACAGTGCCATCATAATACGGCGGGCGGGACACCACTGACTCATCGGTCTTCTTGGGACCCCTACTGGGGTGGTACAGCGGTAGGACTGCTAAACCTGTAATCAGGCCCTTAGTCTTTCCCTACAGCACACAAAATGGGGGTGGCTACATTTCATACAATATTTTAATCTTGTTCTTATTCTATGCAGCCTCCAAATTATTATTGAAACGTTTAATTTTACTATGGTTTCACAGGAATCCAGAATGTTTAAACAAATCTTGAAAACTATTTTTGGTAAGCAGCATGACATCAGATTTTTCAGTGTTCAATATCTACCCAAAAAGAAGGTTTAGGATCATCATAAATAAAACGAATAAACTGTCGGATCTTGGGGCCACGCCCATTCCACCTCAAGGCTGTCAACATTATCTCATGGTTAACAGGATCAAAAGTCTTCTTGGTGTCACATGTTGAAGCTGCCTTCGGAGCTATGCATCTTTCATTACTTTGAATAACATTTAGGGCCTTAATAATTCCAAGCAGTGGTGGTCTGAAGGCGGCGAGCCATCCGCCATATTACGAGTTGGGCAGATTGACTTTGCGAAGACCTATGCTGGACCGCTGTCACTGCCAGCCCACCAACGACTGCTGTGGTCTTTGTTGGGGGAAGGCAGCCTCCATTGGGCAGTACAGAGGTGCAACACCTCCGTTCGAATTAGGAGTTGACTCCGTAATGAACCGACCGTGGCAATCAAACTGCTGCCTAAATGTTGGTGGAAATGAAGGATTTGTGGTGAATACTCACTCCTTTCCAGTTCGTCCCTGCAGATTTTGACGTGCATCCCTTTCCCCAGTTCCTCCCTACACAGGAGCATCTTCACTCCA
Source organism: Lissotriton helveticus (assembly GCF_964261635.1). NCBI lineage: Eukaryota > Metazoa > Chordata > Amphibia > Caudata > Salamandridae > Lissotriton > Lissotriton helveticus. Next base: position 1,290,770,573 of record NC_136065.1, read on the forward strand.
AGGAATGCAACCTCGACTTTGACGAAATACATGTAAGTGTTTTAGTACCATGCACCCATTACTGGGGCTGCCCACATATGGGTAGGTGGTATTTTTCTACATATATCATGATTATATGTACATTCAACACATATGCAGTTGGAATGTAAACACAGGAATTGATGTATATGAAAATACATTGCCCATCACCGCAAGACCTCCGTAGTCACACCGTCGGGAAACTCGTAATATGGTGGTTGGAAGGTCACAGGCGCAGCGGTCTCATAGCGGTCGGGGACGCAGCCCTTCAGCAGTCAGACCTCCAAACTCACAATAAGGCCATTAGCAAAGTTGTTGTTATTTGTGATTTTTTGGCTTTTAACAAATCCAAATTTGCTCCATACTTATTATATGAGGGATATAATTAATAATATAGAGAGTCAAAATCTTAGCCAAGATGTTACAGTCCATGTAAGTAAGTGACATTGGTCTTTAATTGTTATATGTAAAAAGCTTTGGCTTTCTCATTATTAGTCATGAAAAGAAAAGAAGCCACAACCACAACCCTTTGAAAGAGAGAGTTGAAATAGCAACATAAGCTTCGGTACAAGGATTTTATACGATTTTGAATAAAACTCAACATTGGCCTCATGCCTTTTCCTTTTAAAAAGTAAAAAGAAACATATAGTTCTTTATTTACAATATATGTTTGTTTTTCTACTGAAAACAGGTCTATGCACTGCTCAGGATTTATCAGTATAGAATTCAGAGAGTCATCAATGGCAACAGCATATTGGCCATGATCAGGGGTAGATAGTCCGGTGTAATATTCAACAAAGCATTCTAAAATGTCAGAGTTTTTATGCTGTTCATTTCCGTCATTGTTGTTAATTACTTCAATATTGGAGCTTGGTTTTTTACATTTTAAATAATTGATAAGCACTTACTAGTTATATTAGAAACTCCAGAGTATCTAGCACTATTCTACAAATGGATACCACAAGCAGTTTTAATATTTTTTTTTCCTTGGGTAGGATAAGCCAAAGTATACTGTGAGGGTTTGGATTCCTTAAGGGCTTCTTTTTACATAGGTATTTATATAGCCCCCTGCTGTTGCGCTCAATGAGTCCCAAATAAAAAATTAAACTTAAAATCTTAAACTGTGTTGATATCAAAACATGATGTGGCAAATTGTTCAAAATCATTTACAAATGTATATTCTTGTAACAAATCATTTTTAAATTGGTATCTAGTAGAGAATATTTTTTTCAGATGTCTTTGCTAACTCTGTAGTGACAGCAGCAAGATCAGAGATTAATATAGCACTCATTTCTGCATCAATCAAACCTTGGGAATGATTTTGGTGTAATTGTTGGAATTGACCTTCTTTTTACTACTCGCCCAGATGTTTGCCTTCTTTAATTGAACCAATTTTTTGCATGGTTTACTCTTGATAACCATTGGAAACGTGGTTCTGCCCTCCCTATTAAACATGGTAAAACTATCATACACCAAATTGTCTCATATAATTTACTTAGAAGTCCCTAGAATATAGTTTGGTACTAGGGCGTGTAAATTACTTACTACAAGTGGGCTGCATTACTTATTGTGTCACCCACTAAAGTAGCAAAGTAAAACATGTCTCCGAGCTGGCCCTTGCAGCCCATGTGTGCAGTTTTTAAACTGAAATTTTAACCTGACAAAATACATCTTTGCTAGACTAAACCTTGCATTTGTGCCCTAAGTGTCCATAGTGCAGGCAGGATGGATGGTATTTTAAAGCTAGGTTTACATGTCCTAGCGGTGAAAAACCCCTGTGGTGAATTTTTTTTATAGAAAGGCTGGCTCTCCCATAGCAAAACACTGGGTTACGTTACAACGTAACAACATAACTTGTAGAAACATGTTAAACATGGCAATTATTAAAAAGAAAAGGGCAAGCTGGTTTCATGGCTAATTTGTTTATTTGTTTGAGCACATGCCACAAAAATAATAAAATGAAAAACCAGAAAATATACTGCCAACTAAACATGTTGACCATACAATTGCAATAAATATTTTTAAAGAATTACCATTGGTGTCATTTTGATAGAACAGTTTGGGTTCTTCCTAGCAAGTGTCGTGAATGGTCTACCCGGGTCACTAGTTACAGCAGGGGCGAGCCACATACACACAAAATTACGCGTCGGGACTGTAGAAGCGCTTCGCGTTCTATTTCTCGCGAGTGTCTCCTTCGTGTCTGGTGTCACTCACCTGTTTCCGGGTCCCGAACCACCATTGATTCCTGTTTCTTGGCGTCATACTCTCAGGTGGCGTCGCTTCATCTCCTCTGCGGCTCTGCAGCAGGAATCCCTCCTGCTGAAAGAAAAGAATTCACAAAGCATTGCGACGACAAGGCAGTAACGCGCTCACGCTTAGCTACTAAAGATTCAGTTACAAAGTGTATTTAAAATACTTATCTGACTTGATTTCCAAGATTTTAATGGCCATCTACATTCCTCATTGTTTTGTTGCTGTTGTCTGAGGTTAAGTATGGAAGTCAGTACGTTAGATTCCTGAAGATTTAAGGATATTAATAAATACATTAGCCTGCATTTATTTGCATTTTTATATATTTGTGTTGCTTACTCAAAACATCTCTTTTGATAATGAACATTTGGGCTAAACTTTCTTTTTTCCATATTCCTGTTATGGTAAGCCTATGGCATAAGTATCTCAACATTGCACACCAGAGATAAGTCCAAGGTGTGATATTTTCTGTTTGCTGTTTCCATGCAGAATTACTCATGGGTTACTGAGACACTTATTGTGGATGCTAGCGGGATAGGGGAAGGCATCAGGTATACATACTGACCTATTTGTTAGACATTGCTTCTACAAACTTGTCTCTATCTGAAATAGAGTCTTACTCTAATGCTTTGTTTACAGGGTCACATACCTGTCCAGTGACGAAACTTGGCAATCCAGGTCATCCCGGAGAATCTTCTTTTTCTTGTTCCTTCCCTTGTTTCCCCCCTTTCCCCTTTCCCCTGTACACTGGTTCGCTTTCTTTTTGTTCGGCGGGCCAGGTGATAGCGGGAAGTGGAGATCTACTCTTCAGTCTCTTGCCTTTCGCTCCTGAGGAAACTTCAGGTGTGTCTTGATAGCAGGTAGGCGTGAATAGAACAGGCATAGAAGCTCTTTATAGTTTTAATGCACATCACAGAACACTTTGATTTCTACTAGAAAAAATTACCATTGACTGTAACCTGGAGACAGTTTAATGTCACCAGAATGCATACAAAAATGTAAAACAGATATAGAAAAGGAATTAAAGAACCTTAGCGCAATGGTGGCTGATCAGGCATGTCACCAAACTGTACCTCTGTTTAGGCGATGTGCACTTGTGATCAAGAAAAAAATGCTATCATGCGCAGTGAAAGAGAGCCAGAGGCTGAGGTGGGCTGACCTATTGCCCTATCCTGCATGTTGTGATGTGTGAAAGACAATTTGAAAGACAGTTAAACAGTAAAATGGCTGATGAAAGCTCACCTAAAGCACCTGCTCTGTATATATGTGTGTATGGATTATATGATTTTGATTCCCCGATGCTAAAGCTGTTTCTAGGCTAGACCTAAGAATAAGGACTCTGCTGCATATCACAAATTAAGCAATTTAGAACTTGCTGTGCTCAGATATCTCTGTGATGCTATAGTACACATTACTCAGTGCTATACTTCTGTACCTCAATAAAGGCCCCCTGATGCACAACACCCATTGTCCCCTTTTTCACATTATCCTGTGCTCCACTAATGCTTGTCAATCTAAACTCCCAGCTGAAAGGGGCTATGTGTGACTTTTGCATTAGGTGCACTGATGCCTGTGTGAGTGTCTGTGTGCATGGTTGTCAGGGTTCCTGGTGTATTGGCCAGTGTGCAGTTGTGCATACTCTGTGTGTGCATGTTTCCCTCTGTGGGCCATACAAAAGTGAAAAACATCTGGCTTTTAAATGCTGATGTATTCATTGACATCCTTGAAGCAGTTACCTCATAGATCTTTTGTGATAAATTGGGAATTGATCTAACTGTGATGCATAAAGTAGAGAATACTGATGTGTATTATCTGAATATTTTTAAATGTCTTTTATAAGATCCTATAAAAGCAATACAAATGAAAGAAATAATAGAATGTTGTACCTGCTTTACCTTTATACTAATAAATGCTGCTGTGCGCAGTGCCGTAAATTGGCAGGTAATCTCTGGTACTTAGTACCTCTGCTTCTTTAAATTGCATTGGAGAGTACCTGCACTTACCAGAACTGTTGCAATACATTTAATGGGAGAGTACAGGCATTTCCAGGAGCAAATAGGTACTCTAAATAGTGAGTTTCTTCACTTCTATATATCCATTTAAAGCACTGGCTGCAGACCTGATGGTCACACTTTATAAATATACCGCCTGTGTCAATGCAGAAAGAAGCTTGCTTAATATGGACACTCCTTCTGCGGTCTAGCAATTGGGATTAATGTAAAAGAGTTTCCCAACCCTACTTTTTTCTTATTTCTGATATCCAATGAAGAACAGATGAACACAATGGTTGTTAATATTTCTGAAAATATTTCTGTAAAGAAATCAAATCTTAGAAATAAACTAATTAAATCAAATTGCTAAAGAGTTTAAGATAAAACGTTCGCAAAGCATAGCAATAAGAGAAATGTTGGGTTCCCATTTTAATGAAACGCAATGTGAGTGAAATACTTTAATAAACCACTAATTTGCCTACTCAAATGTTTGCAATATGGCAAATTTCATTACTCATATACAATCCACTATTGTATCTACAATGATGCCCAAAGTCCAAACCCAGCATATTTAGTTGAGTTCAGAGGCACTTCTCTGCCCATTCCGGTTAACCTTTTGTTTGTTCCTGGGAGGCATTTCACACCTATTTGCACCTGTGCAATGCCAATTAATGGCTGGTAGTAGCTATGTGACGAAAGTAGATAAGTTTCCAGGAATTTCAGGCATGGAAAAGTTAACTTTCTAAATGTTACTTTTCCTTAATATGTATTAAAGATCCAAATTCACAATTGAATTGGATTTTTTTTTTTTTTTTTTTTTTAAAAACCTTTATTGAAAGACAAGTAGAGGTACAAGCGCTGGCCCACAACCACAGGGGCCGGCCGCAAAGTCAGGAGATGAAAAAATAAAGCAATGTATACAACAGGATAAAATCAGGATGGAAGCAAAAAATCATGACATCGCCCGCGCCAGGATAAAGAGGTTTCATTTTACATTTTACACGAATGAAGGAGGCAGCAACCATATCTATCAGCGCGTCATGCAACATATACCAAGAAGAAAAATGGGGGGGGGCGGGAGGGAACAACCCCCTACGCAGGCAGACGAACACAGCAGGGCAGAGCCCAGAGACCTCACACGCCCATAACAGGCGCGAAATCGACAAAGAATCAAAAAACGAATAAAGTGGACGCCATATGTACAGCCCACCCACCCCGAAAAGGAAGAAAGTGCAGACGCTCATGAGACAAAGGAACAGACACCAAGGGACACAGCCCACCCCCTGAAAAAGGCAAAAAGGGACCATAGAACAAAACAAACTAAAACAACAAACACCCCCCCACCCTACATCACTGTAATGGCTACGGTCTACCCCACTAAACAGCGTGCCTGTCGCCCAGAGTCACCCGAAATATAGAAAGAAGAAAGGGAACAATAACAAGGAAAGAGAAGAAACAAGAGAGAAGAGAGAAGAAAGAAAGAAGAGAGGAAAGGAGTCAGCGAACCAGACATAAAACACCACCCCCCGCAACAATAATGCAAAAAACAGGATGTAAAAACACTGCAGCGTAAAAACAGGAGGAGGATCAATTCCAGGCAACCCGGTTTCCACCAGTCACCAATACACCTTCCACCCCCGACGCAGGACAAGCAGCAGACAGTAAGGCAAACACAGAAGTGGAACAATAATCAACAGCGGTCAAATAATCTGGACGCAAGAAACAATCCCGAACCCCGGTCCATCAGCCCAGCAGCCAACAACAGGAGAAGCACCCTAGCCCTGACCCGAACGTGGATATACCCCTAGATGCGCTTCCCAAGAGAGGCCCGCCCACCGCAGAACAAAGGAGCAAAATGGCGAGAGGAAAGAGAACAACAATAAGGGAGCCCAAAATGGCCACGGTGGATCACCAGGGAGTCCGTCGAGAATAGCAGAATGGTCCACAATAACAACAGGAGCAGACGACGTTGTAGGCAGTGTAGGCAGGAGGCACAGTGCAGGAGGAGATGGCAGCTGCAGCACCACAGACAGTTCTCGAGGCACACACGATAGAGAGTCCGGCCACAATGTTGCGTTCTTCACTGAAAGGGGAAACAAAGTATCTCGGGCGGAGTCGTCAAGCTGGTGATCTTGGGCGGCAGCTCAAATGTATAGCAGGCAGGAGAAAGCGCTGTCGCCCCATCCATGAAAGGTGGTGGCAGGTAGCAGCTTTGCAAACCCAGAACAGCAGCGCCCCACCTCTGCGTAGACGCCATGTTGTCCAGCTTGTCCCCCCAGTCCCGGTAGCAATGGCGCACTTTTGCACGGAGGATGCACAGGGCCGCCAGGATAGTGCCAAGGGTAATATTAGGCTGCAGTCCCTGGACCTCATGTCCCCGAGGAACCTCTCGAATGTCGGGCTCACCTGCAGAGAGGGCAACACTGATCGCTGTCGTGGACGGGCGCATCACCTCACAAAACATGGCGTCATGCAAAGTCAATGTGACCAAACACCACGACGTTCACCGGGCAAAGGAGATAAGCAGCGTACCCCCTTTTAGCTTCCGGCGGAGCACCCTGCGCCGCACCCAAGAGATCGTCCGTGCAGACCAAGCGCCCCTCGGCAATTCCGGGCAGCGAGGCGTGGGGTCAATAAGCTAGTTGCGACCCAAAATGGCCGGACAGTCCTCTCCACGTATCCTCCGCCTCGAACAAAGGCTCCGTTACGATGGGGATCCGCAGCTCCGTGCGCGCCGCCCTCTTTCCGTCTGCCCCACGTCTGAATAGGTGGCTGGGCTCAGGCAGCGCCTCGCAAGGGTCTCATCAGTGCCACAGCAGCCGGCGCCAACAGAGCTCTCCGGCCGGCCGCTGGTCACAGGGGCACGGCAGGAGGAGCCCACGGAAGCGGGGTCCGGGGCCGTGAGTTAGGAGGCCAATATCTTCAGCTGCCGGGCAGGCCGGGGGTCCGGGAAAGCGCCGTCGGGATCAGCGCCGCTTCGCACACAATCTGCGAGCGATTGCGCCAGGATGTGAATCAGGATGCCAGCGCGGCAAGAAATGACCAGCGGAGCCGGGAGCCTACAGGTCCGCTTCGCGGATTTTTAATAACTATTGAAAATAGTTATGTAGTTATTTTCTAGCTGACCCCACTTCTGAGATATAAAATTATCATTTTCATGTGTACTCTGATTTTCTATATAGTGCAGCTAGGCCTGCCATAGTGAGAATAGCCTTTGGGTGTTAATCAGTTTAAGGACATGTTAACATACATTTTTACATGTCCTGCTATGAAATACCATGCCATACCATCCCATAGATCTATGGAAGCTCTTGTGAGTGCTCCTTCTATTCATCTTCACGTTGCTCGTTCTCTAACATCAATTTCATACTAGCCCACTTATAAAAAATAGAAACGGCTTGGAATTGTGACTACCTAGATAGGAGACTCTTGTATACTTGGCAAATCAGAGATGGGACCATGGGAAACTACAGTCACTAGAATCTGACTCATATTGTCATTTGTTTTTTGCTTGTTTATTATTAATGTAGACAACACAATACTCTGGGAACTGCTGGAAGGGCATCTATCTGATGCAATGACCTCCCTTGTGGAGGAGGACCAAGCAATGTTCACCGAAGTGATGGACACTTCATACAATACTAGACGAACATTCCTTATCTTGGAACATGTGAGGCAGGTTTGTATCTCCTATACAATCACCAGAATTGATGCACACAAGGTTTTTGACATTGTGGATTAAGACTATATGATGCAGGTCCTGTGCCGCTTTGGTCTGGGTGTACATTTGGTATCACTTCTGCATAGCTAAGTCATGGCATGAGTTCATAAAAACGGCACAGTCCCTGATCAATGGTCAGTATTCTGTTGTATGGTGCAAGACAGTGGGTGTCCATTTTCTCCCCGGATATTCGCTTTTGTCCTGGAATCATTACAAAGGCTGCTACATTTTATAGATGCATCAGAGGGAGCCATCTTGAGGAACACCATTCATGAGGTGTCCATTTACACTGATAATTTATGGGTATTTGCCAGAGTCCAACATAGGAAAACTTTACAAATGTGCAATTCCTTTGATACAACTAGCCATCATCCATTATTCATTATCAGTATATCGAAGTCTACACTGTACCTTCTTACAAATGTAGACAATATGGAATTCAAACCCTTCAATTACTTGGGGATTTGCATGAGCCATAATAGTAACTAAGAAGGCTAGGAAAATGAATAATTTGTTGTAAAGAAGTTGGAAGAGTCAGTAGTAAAATGGTTTATATACCTAATGACTTTGATGAGAGACACTCCTTTCGTAAAGATAAAAATGGTACATTTTTCAGATTATGCTTACATTGCTCTCAGACACATGCTCACAAAGTCTCTATGAAGCCGGCATAGAGGGAACTGCTCTAGACTGGATTGCTTCCTACCTTCAAAACAGAACTAATTTCATCCATACCCCACCTTTCTCATGCAAAACATACTCCACAAAAACAGGTTCCCTCAAGGCTCTATCATCTCGCCCATGCTTTTCAACATCTACATGAAGTCATTACCAGTACTGATCAATCAATCTCACCTCACGTGCTATAACTATGTAGATGACACACAAATACTCCTTCAACTGGAATACCCTAAAGACATTGGAAAATCAGTAATTTTCAGCTGTCTTAGAGCCGTGGATCAGTGAATGACTTGGAGCCATCTCAAATTGAATGCTTCAAAAACGGAAATAGTCAAGTGTGGCGATTGGAAACATTACAACCCACTTGCCGCATGGCCTAATGACTGGGATCACCGCCTAAAGTATCGAAGGAAGTAAGAAACCTCGGAATGACCATGGACTCCAAGCTGTCGATGAATGCCCAAGTGGACAAACTAGCAAGACAAAGCTTTGCCACTATAAAAACGCTGTGACAAATTTTCCCTCATTTGGGATTTCCACACAAGGTCCAAGCTACCATCTCCCTTGTTCTGTCCAAACTCGATTATGCCAATAGCCTCTACCCCGGATCACCTTTAACGACCATGAAAAGGCTACAACGGATTCAGAACTCGGCTGCAAGACTACTCTTGCATATCAAACCGCGGGATCACATCTCACCTGCCTTGAAAGCCATGCATTGGTTACCGGTTGCCAGAAGATCCACGTTCAAGCTGCTTTGTATCACCGACAAAGCAATACATGGAATGGGACGGCTCTTCATCAGGAATAAAATTCTCAAAGACATTCAACAAAGGAACCTCTGCTCTAAAGGGGCATCTTGCCTCAAAATCCCAAGATACAAAAAAAAACATGGATGGCACATCCTTCTCTGTTCAAGGAGCCACACCATGGAACGCTTTACCCCCCGTCAAAAAATCCACTGACAACCACCTTATCTTCAGAAAACTACTCAAGAATTGGCTCTTCCCCACATAAGCACCATAAGCAAACAGAAATTTGCAGAATATCCCTCTGTATATAAGCATTTATTTTCACTATAGATATGTACCTATCTTTGTGTATTGCTTAGTATAAACATGTAGAATAATTATTTTGTTGAGAAAAAAAACAAAAATCATCTTTGGTCTACATGTACTTACTTCCATTGTGCACCTATGTTCCTTCCAAGTACTTGGATCTTTGTGCCTGTTACTTTTCTCCTGAAAAAGCATATCCAACGCACTACCCTACTTCTCATCCTGTGCCTCTATCAATATCTTTAATCTACATATTCTTACCTACTTCATGTATCTATATACTTTCAATGTACTTATGGATCTATATATTTATCACTTTCTTCTAATTTAGCATTTCCAATGCACTACCCTATTTCTCAGCCTATACATCTATCAATATATCGTCTACAATCACTCTCTGATTTATCCCAAACACCATACGACTACTATGATCCCCAAAATAACCCTTTCTAGACTCTTGCCTACTCTATCCCTCCTTGCTTGATCTGACACCTCTTTTACTATACCTATCCCCTAAAACAAACCTTTCTAAACTCTTCCCTCTGACTCCTCCCCTCAAACTCCTTTTTCCTCATCCAAAAGCCTCCTCCTACTGCTATGAACTCAAAAAAGAAATCCTTCACTCTTTTATCCTTCCACTATCCTTTTTAATCAAAATAACAGACTAACATGTTCACTTCTCACATTCCATATTCCACTATACTAATTCACCACTAATCCTTTATGGGTTCCAGAGTAGCGTGCTACTCGCCAATAAATCGTCTCAACACCCTATCAGGGTTACAAGCGCTATATAAATGCAAACCTTTTTCCCTTTTCTACCACTCCCCAACCCTTCTCAATCCAAATAACTGACTAACATATCCACCACTAAAGTTACTTTCATGTTTCACCATACTAATTCAACACTAATCCTTAATCGGTTCCAGAGTAGCGTGCTACTCACGCTTCAAAACCCCATCAGAGGTAGCAAGTGCTATATAAATACAAACCTCTTTCCCTCTTCTATCCCGCCACCTACCCTTCTCTACTCAAATAACTGAATAACATATCTACTTCTCAAATTACTTCATATTTCACCATACTAATTTTCAACACTAATCCTTTATGGGTTCTGGAGTAGCGTGCTACTCGCCAGAAAAGCGCTTCAACACCCATCAGTGGTAACAAGTGTTATAGGAATACAAACCTTTCTTCCCCTTTTATCCCTCCGCTATCCTTCTCATTCCAAATAACTGACTAATATTCACCACTGAAATTGCTTTCATATTTCACCATACTAATTCCCCACTAATCCTTTATGGGCTTCCGGAGTAGCGTGCTTCAACACCCCATCAGGGTTAACAAGCGCTATATAAATACAAACCTTTTTTCCTCCTCTAGCGTGCTACTCGCCAAAAAAGCGCTTAAACACCTCGTCAGGGGTAGTAAGCGCTATATAAATGCAATTACAATACAATGCAATACAATACTGATGCTTACATTACGGGGGGGGCAAAAAGGGGCAGCAAAAGAGAACAGAGGGAAGAGCCACTCAGCAAAGGGAAACAACATCAAGACTCTACAAAGGTACGCACTCCGATGCATCACACAGCATTTAAAGTAAAACACATAAAGAGCCTGAACCACAGAGGCATGGGGGTCCGATGGGACATCAGCTCCCAGTAGGCAGTCATTTGTTCCTGGCAGTATGCCACATCCCTAAGCCATCCAACACTTCACGGCGTCGAAGGCCCCAGTGTATCGGTACTTAGCGTTTCACTAGTAAAAGGAGGAGAGCTGTCAATTTGGTCCCATACATGTGGTCATCTTTCACATAACGTAAGAGCGCTATCTGAGGTGACCGCTCAGATGAGTATCCAGTATTGTCCTCAAGAGCATCAAATACATTGCTCCAGAAGTGCTACACTTCCGTGCAGTCCCACGCAAGATGTAGGAAGTCATAATGTGTCACAGCGACAGCCCAACATTCCCAAGGGGACCAGAGTAATAATTAGTTATAAGTGCATATTCCACTGTGGGGCTCTTTATATAAAGTAGGAGGCCACTTGTGTAACTCTGGGCAAACAAACAGTAAGGGCCAGATGTAGGTAGGGATTTACCGGTCGGTAACGGCCGAATTCGCCCGTTACCGACCGGTAAATGGAATTTGAGATGTAGGGGGCATATTTTTACAGAATCGGTAAATTTACCGATCGGTAAATTTACCGATTCTGTAAAATACCGAATCGGTATTTTTACCGATTCGGTAATTTTGATATGTAGGTGGGACTCTTCTGAGTCCCACAAGCCTTACCGAATCGGTATTTTACCATCAAATTCAATTTGATGGTAAAATACCGATTCCGGTGTGCATGCACATGTGTGCATGCACACCTGTGCCATATGACAGGCAGACCTGCCCTTAGGGCAGGTATGCTTGCCACATGGCACCCGAACCTGTTTTGGGGGTGCTAGAGGGTGTCAAAGTGACACCCCCTGCACCCTTGTGAAATTCGGTATTTACAGATTCGGTAAATACCGAATCGGTAATGCCCATTCATTCCTATGGGCTTCAAAGCCCATAGGAATGAATGGGCATTACCGGTCGGTATTTACCGAATCGGTAAATACCGACTTTTACAGATTCGGTAAATCCACATCTGGATTTACCTACATCTCCCTCCTTATATTTTACCGATTCATAAATACCGAATCGGTAAAATTCGGTATTTATGAGTCGGTAAAATATATTTACCTACATCTGGCCCTTGATGTATTGTTTGGGCTGCCTAATGGTAAATTCAAATTTGAGTTGCATAGAAAAATATACAATGAGATTGCTAATGTTTCTGTTGCTGTTATGTATTCTCCATTAATACAAATGCAAATGACAGTGCAAATCATAAAAAAAAGTGGACACCGCAGTTTGTGCATACATATTTAAAAATATATACAAAAGATACCATAAATGCTCATTGTTCTTAGCCAAGTTGTTCTAACATACAAACACGTACAAACAGAGCAATGCAGATTAACACATAATCGGGGAATCACAGGAGATAAATGTCGACGTTTCGATCTCTTGTGAGGGAAAGGGTCTCCTGGGACAGTCATCTAGCTCAATATCTGCATATATCGGGAGACAGAAAAAAGACAATTCATCAATCTGCATCAAACACACATATGTCTACATCGTATATTAATAGTGTGTTCAATAGACTCACCAATATGTAGTAAAGTAAGTAGTTTATGAACCACCAATAATAAATTGTGTCCATTGCACAACTGTTAGGAAGCCTATCGTCAGAGTGGCCATCTCCTCTGTGGCAGAGTCAGTCTCCTGCTTAAGTGCATTTTCATTACATGAGATCGAAAGTAACCGATTACAATCTGGACTGAATATATCTGTAATATATACACCACTTTCAGACTAAATATAAATGTTGTAATTGCAAACAAAGATACACCATCAATTAAACATCAACCTCACTACAACACGAGGCACAGAACACATATAGTGGTTGCTGTGCTGACGTGCATGCTTAAATGGTGTGTGTTTTATACGCCTGCATCGTGACTATAAACATTAGTTTTGCAACACCTGTGAACGACAAAGATTGGAATGTTGGAGGCCTGGGCTTTTGCCAGCGATTAGAAACCCGGAGCACACTATTGGCTTCACTGGATCTCCCAACATTCAATGTTCTAATATGACTTAGAAGGCTTATATTCTGCTACAAGCACACATCAGTAGGCACTGATACCTTTCACCCATGCTAGGGCTTTTGCAACGTTTGCAAGACTTCTATGGAAAACGTAGCAAAGTAAATCGTGACTTTTTCTTTCGTTTGTTTACAATAACAAATTGTTCTGCATAAGGTGGACTTTGAGAAAACAGTGCTCTTTAAATGTGCAATGTGCCTTTTCATAGAAAACCTGCAAAAGAAACAGTTAAGTAAAATAATTCTGAAATAATTGCTAGTGTGCATGAAAAGCATTTCACAGTGTAAAGATGCAGAGGATACTCTGAATACATTTACCTGCTAGGTCTATTGGAGCAAACTCCTTATCTGCCATCAGTTTTTATTTTATTTATTGAGTTTTATATAGTGCGAACCAGACCTTATGGGTTTCAGAGCGCTGTACATCATGGAGGAGAAAAGAACAGCATATACAAGTGGTCCTTGCGGGGACCAAGGAGATATACATCAGGAAAACAGTAAACACATAGGAGTATACAATTGTGAGAGAACACTAAAAGTGAGCATTATGATGGATGTAGGTTGGCGTTTGTAGAGTCTTGTAATCCACATTTGTAAAGCACAAGCAATCACCCGTAAGGGTCGCTAGGCGCTGGGGGCCGTCAAGAAGATTAAGCAAGCGATTGCCCAAAGTCTCATGGTGCTGGGCTAACCTGCCGCCGGAGCCGGGGATCGAACAATGATCCCCAGATTCCAGCGTCAGTCGCCCTGGCCGCGGCGTCACACCTCTCCCTCCCTAAGTCATCATTGAGAGTAATGAAGGGTTCATAATACGGGCCGAATAGATTGTAGATGGGCAGGAAGGAATAAGTCTGTGGAAGGTTGAAAATCAATGAATCTGGTTATTAGTAGATGTTTAACCCTTTGTTTGAATAGGGCACTTGAAGGATTGGATCTGCTCTCAGGAGGAAGTGAGTTCCAAATTTTGGGGCAACTCCTGATAAGGAACATTTGTAGAGTACCTTTTTTTAATAGTTTCAGTAGAAAGGAGCTTGTGCTTCTACAGGATCTATTCTCGCCTGATAGTTCAAGTTTCTTGGCAAGGTATGTTGGAGTGTTGTGATGAAGAGCTTAATGAGTTAAGCAGGCAATATTTAGATGTATCTTTGCCTCATAGGGTAGCCAGTTCAGAGTTTTGAGATCTGGGGTGATGTGATCACTTTGTTTTGAGCATGTGATGAGCGGTGCTGCTGCATTAAGCAATGCCTTCATAGTTGCAAATTTTGATTTAGAAAGATCCACAAGTATCACACTACTGTAATCTAGTTTGAAGATCACTGGTGCTTAAATTGCTGTCTTAATATCAGCAGTCAGAATGAAAGGTTTTAATTTCCTTAGAAGCTGCATTTGGTAGTTTGCCCCTTTAGGGGTGTTGCAAATGTGATCCTACATTGAAGAGATGATTGGCTATGATTAGTGCTAGCGATGTGGCCGAGGTTATGATGTGTGGGGTACAGTTCAAGGCAGTTAGATCGGCGAGCCATTCTTTGATGTTTGGAGTGTGGTTGGGAGAAGAGATTAGGAGGAATTCAATTTTGAGGGCAGTAAGATTGAGGTGGTTACATGTCAACCAGCGTTGAGTTTTTGTGAGTGCATTGTTGAGGATGCTGATGTCTTCAGGAGAAGTGAATTTTAGGTAGAGTTGTGTATCATCAGCGTACATATGGTATGAGATGTCAGGGAGTTAGAGGATTTCAGTCAGGGATTCCATGAGCAAGTTGAAGCGGGTGTGGGAGAGTGAGCCTTGAGGGGTGCCAATTGTGAATGGGGTCTGGATGGCTAGAGCGTGGTTGAACTTAACTCTTTGACTTCTATTGTGTAAGAATGAGGAGAACCATCATAACATGGTACCAACTAAGCCCATCTTGCTTTCTAGGGGGTTCAAAAGGTTGTCATGTTTAACAGTGTCAAACGCAGCTGACAGATCAAGAAGAATTAATAGGTGGTATTCATTCTGATCAAGAAGTCTCAGGGCATCATCAACGATATGGACCAGGGCAGTTCGATAGTATGACCCGGCCTGAAACCAGATTGGTATTGGCAGAGGAGTTGGAATTGTTCTATTTGATTACATAACACTTGGTGTATGCATATTTCAAGGAGCTTGGCCAGGTTTGGGGAGTGTTTGATCTCATTGAGAAGATTTGAGGGTAAAGGGTTGTTGCAGTGGTTAGAGTATTTCAGAGAGGATATTAGATTTAAGATGTCAGGTTCAACAAAAGTCTTAAAGCTGGACCAAGAAGCATTGTTTTTTGCTTTAGGGGAGTGGCTAGCAGGGTGGAATCCTTGAGAGATGGGGGGGTTGATACGGAGGGGCAATGATGGATAAAAGCTGTAAAGCGGTTTGGAGCTCTGTGTTAAATTGCTTTTTCTCATTGACTTGGAGGCAAATACATCCCAGCTGGGCGGAATTAAGATCTCTTAGTAAAGGGGCTGGATTTGCTATTAGTTTGATTTTTGATCAACTCCAACAGTTTTTTGGGACAGGCTTCGGCATTGTCAAGTTGTTGTTTGAAGAAGAAATGCTTAGGATCGTCTGATATGTCTGTTGTATGATTTTCTTCTTAGATTCAGTAGATTGAGATTAGTTGGAAAGGGAAAGAGCCTCCAAGATCTTCCGGCTGTTCTTAGTGAGTGGTGTTCATCGTTAAAGCTGTAATCAAACCAGGGGTTCAATTTTTTGATCTGATTGCTTTTGAATTGTTTGGGCGAATTCGCATCCATGATGGCGGGCATGGAATTGATATTGTGATTGGTTATTGTGTGTTTGAGATGAAAGTGGGAAGGGACTGAATCTTGCTACTGAGAATAACTAGTGTGAGTGGGTTGATGTTTCTGGTGTCTCTGGCCCAAAATGTAGCTTTTTCAGGTTGGCCTTTGGTGATAATGACCCTTTCCAGATATGTAGAAGATTATGCAGTGGTGGTCAGTCCAGTCACATGGTAAGATAGATTTCATTTGGATGGTATGTTCTTTTGAAATTATTAGGTATAAGGTGGCCCCTTTATTGTGTGCTGGACTGCTGCAGTCTTGAGCCTGGTTGAGGTTATGGAGGAAGGGTTTGAATCTATTCACGAAAGGGTCATTTGTAAGGTTCCAATGGATATTGTAGTCAACACGAAAATCTGATTGTTGTGTAAACTGCTGTTGATAGAGATGAGCTACATCATTTATTCTAAGAATGTGTGATTATCGCTAGGAGGGTGGGAGATCATGTACAGTGTACACTAAGTGTTGTCCTTAGTTGGGATATTGATCCCCAAATATTCACATGAGGGCAGAGCTCTAGCATGAGATAATTTTAACAAGAGATTGTTCCGGTGGATACAGGCAATACCCCCACCCATATGGTCTGAGCAATCCAGATGGTTATTGTCATAGCTGGGTGGGGCTAGAAAGTCCAGAATGGGAGATGAGGAGTCATATTTCAGTGAGTAGTAGAAGGTTCAGATCATGAGTAAGGATAAGGTCAGTAATGTCAGCAGCATGATTCGCAGCAGATCAGCAATTGAATAATCCGCTTTTTAGGTTAATTTTGGTAACAGTTGTGAGATATGTGAACTTGGATTTACTGTTGAATTTAGTGATGGACCTTGGAACGGGATGGCGGACCCTATGTGGGTGAGAGATGATTGCCTGAATTTTCCCCAAGGGCATAGAGTTGTTGATAGGTGCCTGGTTATAGGAGACAAGAAGGGAGAGGATATCATTGTATAATAAGTCACTAATCAATCTATTGGGTCTGGAGGAGAGGTAACTTCGAGCAAAGGATCAGTCCTGGTGGAACAAAGCAACCATGGGGCATGTGATGCAGGCAGTCATTACTGATTGACTTGGGGGGCTAACAACAAGTCTAACTTACTGGAGCATCATGATGGCTACAGCCACTCGTCTCTTCATGCAGCTCTCATTGTAGGCCCCCTTAGAGGAGACACCAATGGCCAGGACTAACAGGTGGTGGCCAAAAACACTGTGATAAATCACCGCCCTCCGCATTGAGATGAATTGTGCCTCCATTGCAGTGAGCCGAGACTCTAGGATAAACTGGCTTGGCTGGATGGAATGCAACTCTCAGCGTCGTTTAGGATATCCTCATCTTCGCCCAAACCTTTGGTTTGTGTGGTGCCATAGGGTCTGCCTCAGTCCGCTGCTTTTCAACATTTACTTGACCCCTTTGGCCACCCTTATTAAGACCTGGGGAGTGAAGGTTGTTTTGTATGCAGATGACACACAACTTGTGCTTTCTTTTAGTGAACATTCAGAAGCAGCCTTTCTCAGTTTTAAAGAGTGTCTAAAAGGCATTGCCAAATGGATGGATATCAGCTTTTTTTAATTGAACGCAGACAAAACAGAGGTGTTTTACTTTATTCAAATGGCTCCCCCTCTATCTGGCTTGTGGTCGCCCATTGAATTAAATCCTCCGCCAACATGGGCCTCTTCAGCTAGAAATTTGGGGTTCATGTTTGACTCTGACCTTTCCTTTGCTACCCAAATTCGGCAGGTTTCATTGTCCTGCTTTATGAGGTTAAGATCAGTCAGGAAGCTATTGCTATTGCATCTTCTTCCAGAAGTGACCTTAAAGATCGTAATCCATGCGCTTTATGACATTGCGTTTGGATTACGCTAACAGTTTACATCTGGGTCTTCTGGCTTTCCTGCATCATAGACTCCAAATGATACAGAATGTGGTGGCCGGGTTGATTCGACTGGTAACCTTTCTTCATCACATCTCCCCACATTTGAAGCAGCTTCATTAGCTTCTGGTTGCCGAGAGGGTTGAATTCAAAGCCCTGACATTTGCACTCAGAGCCTTTAGGGGCTAGGGTCCACAATACCTGAGAAATAGGCTTAGCCAGTACCATCAGGCGAGAGCCTTGAGATCTAATCATCTGTAACTCTTGCGCATCCTGAGGTTTGCCATGATGGTTCGTCGAGGTGGCAAGTCTTTTTCGGTGCTGACAGCCAGGCTTTGGAACACCTTGCCTATCCATCTTCACACAGCTGGTTTCGACCACTGTTTCAGGAAAGATTGAAAAACCTGTCTCTTTAATCAAGTGTAGATATGAGTGGCCAATCCTTTTCTTTAGTCTTGCTTCTGAGCGCCAGGACGCCTCTCCTGAGGTAGCCGCGTGCTGTACAAATGACTTTTATGGAATGATCCTGCACCTCCCATCGCCATCAATGTTTTCCTGCGCTTCACCATGCAGAAAGTTGTGCCTCCATTGTGGGCTGATTCACAGTGAGCCAACAACCCTGGGGAAACCGACCTAGCTGGATCACGACTCCCACAGTCACCGATCCTGTCTCACGAAACCAGAGCCAGCACAGACCGTGTCCTTGGTGGGCTCTCCACAACCCACAACAGAGTCAGTGGGCTCCCTAACCGCGGTAGCAGGACCAGAGATGACCGCCGGCATCAGTGGGCCATGTAAATTGGCGGCCTGACTCGGAAGTAGGTCAAGAGGCCGACCCAGATCAGGGTGCGCTGAGCTGCCACCCAGGGGGTGAGTCGTCCCCAGAACTTTGGTCCAGTGGTTCAGCCAAGGAGGAAAGAGGCAGCTCCGTAGTCACTCTTGCATCCCCAGTGTGGGCTCAAGTCCTGTCCCGTTCCCTGGAACAATGCTGGGGCCACCAGAAGCACATCAGGCACACTAGACCAGTAGGAGTTCCAATGTGGCCACGGCTCCTGGTCAGCTCGTCGAAGAAGGTGTAGTGATGATGTCCACGCTGATGATGATTTAAAGATGTTTATTTATAATTAAGCAGTAAAGATGGTAATAAGGCCACAACAGGAACATCTAACATGATGCTCAGCCCAATGCTAATTGTAATCTGCAGCCCCACAGAGCCCCAACATTCTACATTACATCATAGCTAGAACATTCCACAAGCTGGGGTAGAAAGAGATATAACAAGTAATGCATAACTAGGATACCAGAAAACTACATTTCCCCTTTTGTCCGAATTGAAAACAAACAGAGGAAGATCACATATGAAAAAGAACCTCGGTAAGAAAGACTCAAGGAAGGTAAAAGAAACAGAAGAATAAACCCATCCTCCTTCAAAATAGAAACATGAATAAGTCAGGCAGACTTACAAGAATCTATCCATTCTCCCTTCAAAAACAGAAGAAAGATAAGAAAACAGCAGAAAGGAAGATGAAAATTGAAAACACCAACGGCTAAACGACATGCACACCTACTGGCCAGACAGGAAAAAGATGTTTATTTATAATTAAGCAGTAAAGATGGTAATAAGGCCCCACCAGGAACATCTAACATGATGCTCAGCCCAATGCTAACTGTAATCTGCAGCCCCACAGAGCCCCAACATTCTACATTACATCATAGCTAGAACATTCCACAAGCTGGGGTAGAAAGAGATATAACAAGTAATGCATAACTAGGATACCAGAATACTACAGAAGGGTGAAAGAGCAGAGTGTAGTAATATCGAAGCAGCTTATATATTTCTTATATATTGCAGTTCAGTTCAGTTTTATGTTCGGTTCCTGGGAATATAAGCAGTGGATGTCAGTGGGAATATTTGAATAGCCACCAATGGTGATCCCGTCCCTCAGAAGCTCGTCTCCGATGCTCCTTCCATGACAGCCTTCTTGCTATCCCACATATTTGGTCATTATTACCCTGGCTGTTAATAATAACCATTTTAGTTAATACTAACCAATGGCATTTACCATTGATTTCAAAGTATAAGGATGAGTTGTCTGACACCCGGCATTTTCTCACTGTCCATGACACGCCATATGTATTCACATCATTTTAAGGTCTGTGCTATCACAGAGAAACAATAACATTCGTCTCTTTAAAAGAAATGCATTTTTGATCGAAAGTGTGTCAGATTTGTTTAAATATACGCACACATATAAAAATAAACACAAAGTTTTCTGAGAACGCATCGAATTATGTATTTGAGACAATATTATTTATTTACCTTAGACAAATACCGTGCCCATCTAGCATACAGTTTACATTTTCAGGCAGATGCCTTGCACAGTTTATTGCATTTCCTCTGATCATGTTTGATAAATGAATCAGAAACAGAATCCAGCCTTCTGGCAAAGTTGGACAAAAAAATCTCAGAAGAATGCTATTTTATGCGGTATTTAGATTTACAGATCCTCAACAGAGACAGATTGGTGCCTCTTGGCAGATTTCAGGTCAATCTGCTGCTGTATTTCTACATGAAATAAATACTCAAAGAGCGAGCTCTGGCCTCCCTCGCGGACTAATTTATTGGGAGAGTAGCTGTGCAAGGCAGCTAGTGCCATGCTGAGGTAAACCTCTGTTGTCAGACAGTTTTCATAGCCGAAGGTATGTACTGTGGAATCTGCCAAATACACTAGTAGTGCCTGGAGTACTTCCAAACCCGAGAATTGAGAACATGTGGGCAACCGTAGAAGCAGGGAGAGAATGTCTTGATATCCATCGTGGTGTTTCGAGACTGGTGACAACTGCATCTGTGCAAAGTGGCAAACATGTTGCAAACTTCCTGTAATTCTCGCAAATACTAACATTACTACCAATAGTTAGCAACTTATTTGTGTGTAGGGTTTCATTTAAAATTCAGTACTTCGTGCCCCATTTAAGTTGTTTGAGGTAAAAAAACAAAGGGGCATATCAACAAGGCGGCGGTAAAAAATTATCGCCGCTTTTGCGGCCGTTTTTGACCGAAAAGCGGGGATAATTTTAACGCTCTATTAGCAAGGACACGCTAACGCGTGAATCCATGCTTCTTCAAACTTTCCCTCAACGCCCAGCTTTGCATCTCTAATAAGATGCAAAGTAGGCGTTCCTCCCCAGGATAACGGGAGAATTATTATCAAGCATCACGCAAAGCAGCATAGTGACAGGAGAAGTAGAGATAACCTCTGTTATCGCTACTTTCCTTACGCCTGCTTTGAAACTCACACTGTTAGGCAGCTTGCGCTCTGAATTTTATCACTGTGGAGATAAGCGTTGGTGATAGCACGCTATCTCCGTGATAAAATTCACAGTTGGGTGGCGATAATTATCCTAGTGCTAAGTGCGCTTAGCGATAATTATCGCCCCCTCTTGATGATATGCCCCAAAGATCGTCAGAATGCATCCTGCATTATTAATGTTATGAGGAAAGCAGTTTGCTCCTGAGAAAATGGCTTAACTGGTCCAGCACCAGACTAACATTTACGAGAACACATTGCGAGATTGAGAGCAAAAAGTATAATGACGTGTAGATGAGAGGATTATGGGAAATGCAGTGGAGCACTTGTCGGCCATTAATTGAGCTCTACCCGTGCTTTTACTCTAATAATGAAACCTATGCACCTCTTGTCTCCTAATGAGTACAAAAGCAATGTGTTTAATTTTTTTTTAAAATTTTCTTCCATCCATCCCGTGCCTGCTATAGACACACAGCCACCCACCAGCATTCATTTTTTAACGAATATTACATTTTCCACTGGACCCCCTGCCTTTTTATCAGTGCACACCAGCATTCCGTTGTTAAGGATTCTTCCACTTTCCCCTGGACACCCTGCCTGCCATAGGCTCACACCAGCATTTATATTTTAAGGAATATTCCATTTCCTCCTCGACCCCCCCCCTGCTTCTCATAGGTACACACCAGTATTCATTTTTTAAGGATTATTCCATTTTCCCCCTGGACCCCTTGCCTGCATAGGTGCACACGTGCACTCATTTTTATAAGTATTATTTAATTTTCCCCTCACATACT
This sequence comes from Lissotriton helveticus, assembly GCF_964261635.1. Lineage (NCBI taxonomy): Eukaryota > Metazoa > Chordata > Amphibia > Caudata > Salamandridae > Lissotriton > Lissotriton helveticus. The sequence goes on from NC_136065.1 coordinate 1,290,792,771, forward strand.
TGACTGTCACAGGTGTCTCCCCATAGATGCACATAAAGCAAATAATTTCATCTGTATGGTATTTTCCTGATTGAAAATTGCAGATTATGTTATGGTGGATTGGTTTAACTTTGGAATGACTACACTATTGTTGTTAATTATTTAAAATAATAAGTAATCACACTAAATTATATTGTCTGTATTATGAATACTACAATCGATGGTATACCCGCGGATCTATTTCTGCAGGATAAGAATTCCTGGGGTCGCTATATACTCCTTTTGTCAAATATGGTTGCCAGGGGAGCCCCCATTCCTCGTTCTTGGAAAGGGGCTGAAATCATACCTGGGTTTAGAACCTCAATTAGCACGATCGACCAGGTGCTGCATTTTGCTATGCTGTACTGGAAGACCGTGATAATTGGACACGGTAGTTTATATGTCGCTGTTTTAGATTTAAGAGCGGCATTTGACCTGGTTCCACGCTCTACATTATGGAATGTCCTCAATGACCTGGGTTTGCCTGGGCCTCTCCTATCACTGGTAAAAAGACTTCACAAACAAAACTATGCGCAGATTAGATGGAGGAGTCCTGGGAGTGTCACCACGCAGTTCCCAGTGGAAACTAGAGTACGCCAGGGCTGTCTCCTGGCGCCAACTCTATTCTCTATATACATTAATGATGTGGCTAAAATATTAATTGACTCTAATATTGATGCACCGATCCTTGCTGGAGCAAAAGTTCGTATTTTAGTGTTCGCAGGCGATTGTCTTTTAGTAGCAAAAACTCCAAGCGGGCTTCAAAAGGGGCTTTGAAGAATTCTGTACCGCACGGGGTTTAGAAGTAAATGTACAGAAATCAAAGTTTATGACTTTTCACGCTTCTAAATCTGTCAAGGGCACTGTGATCATGAATAAGCGTCTTCTGGAGAGGGTCCAAGCTTTTACCTATTTGGGTGTTTGTATTCAGCACAACTTGTGCTGGAAACATCAAATTGAGCTGGCCAGCCTAAAACATAGGCAGCTTTCTGGGGCCCTAAGCCAGGAGCACTCTAAGTCCCTCACTAAACCAATATCACCGGTATTGGCGGTCTACAAGGGTAAAGTGGTTAGTTCCACTTTATACGGGGTTGAAATGTGGGGAACTGAAAACCTCAGGGGGATATCAGTCTCTGAAAATTCGTTCCTTAGGAACTTAATAAAACTACCACAGAGTACTCCTCTGAATCCTCTGTTTTATGATCTAGGGATGTCCCCAATAGCGCTTATTGCATCTCTACGACCAGTTTTATACTGGAGAAGGATTTGGACCACCCCGGAATTAGAAATCTTTTCAAAGGGCTTGTTGGATATAATTAGAAGTGACATCTCCCATGAAATTAAGTGGCTAGGGCATATCCGGGGCCTCTTGATTGATTTGGGTCTACGGGATTTGTGGGAAGATCCAACAAATGCCAGGTTCCCCCCTAAGAAGGTTCTTAAAGAACTGTATTGGCAGCTTGTGGTCTCCAGGACCTTTAGGTCTATTGATCCTGGGTCCTTGACCGGACTGTTTATGGACATCAAAGAAGCGCCAACATTGGAAGCCTTCTGGGACGTTATTCTAAAACCCCTGGATCGTAAACTCTACTTTCAGCTAAGAATTGGGACCTTACCGGTCTGGGCATTCACTAGTAGGTGGTCCGCAGGAGCTAAGGCTGCTTGTCCATCATGCTCAGTGGTCTCTGAAACCATTGGCCACCTACTATTTGAATGCCCCGAGTACGTGGCGCCCCGGAAAATTTGGCTACGCCCAATGTGCAGATTAATGGGCACCGACAGGGGGGCGGTGGCAGTTAGAATAATTAGTTCCTGCACAGATATGACAGTTTGTATAGCAGTGGCAAAATTCTTGGGTTGGGCATGGTCTATAAGAAGTAGAAGGCTAATAGACTAATATGTATTCATGGTGCCAAATTAAAAATCCCTTACCCAATGTACAATAATTTGATTTTAAATGTGTAATGGATTTATGATTTTAAATCTAAATATGTATAATTTTATCTAAACTTTTAAATGTAAATATGTATAATTTTACCTAAACTTTTATTTATATGTACAATTTGCTTTTATGACAATCGTCGAATAAAGCTTGTTTGACTTGACTTGAATACTAGAAACTGCCAAATTTCCACGTTTCACAAAAGAAAATCTTGCTTCTTTGCTTTTAGGTGCACCAAGAGACATCACTCACAGTAATGCCAGATAGTAGGCACAAAGGTACTTAACCACAACAAGTGATGTGTGTCCTCCAGTCTCTTCTGCTTGGGCAGCTAAGTGCCACTGCCAACTGACGGAGCTTCAAGATACCCCCAAGAATGGTGCTGCCAAGAAAGAGGCCACTGAGGAGAAGAAGAAGGCATATTTCCACCACTGGCGTGCCACCCCAAACCTTTTTCATTAGATATGTGCCTGCCACACATTGTCCGGGAACCATGCTGGGAGCAACATTCCCACATCAACGGCACAACCCCAACCTAAGCTCAAGGCCATGTCTCTCAGCAAGACAGCCACTGGAATCATGGTGAGAAGCAGTGAGTCTGAATTGGATTTGTCTCGGCCGCAAACTAGTAGCCAATCATCTCAGGGAACTGAGTAAAGTGGACAACAGGAGCTGCATCTAACAATAGTAGATCTTCCTAAAGTAGGAGCAGAACAAGAGGTTGAGCTTCCTGTTGAGTAAGATGTACCTCTTCTTGAACCATTGGCTTCCAGATCTCCTGCAAGAAAAATTAAGGGTACTCCACCATCTTCTCCAAGTCCCCATTCTGATTATCTGGACATGGATTGGACCCCTCAGACGCTGAGACCCACCAGGAGAGACAAGGGCAAAGGAAAGTTCCTGATAGCCTTACAATTGTGGAAGAGGATGATGTGGACGAGCCAGCCATTGTCATAGAAGCTGGCTCAGAGGATACCGATATTATCGTATTAAACTTACTCTGTGGGATGTGGGACCGGTATTACCACCACTGCCAGCCTTCCATATTTGTAAGGCCCCCACTGAGACCTGCATCTACCAATACCTCAGTCGCAGTACGCACTGCAGAGAGGCACCCACCTACCTCCTGTTCTTCAGGCATAGGCAGTGGCACCAGTAGCCCACTAAAAAAGTTCTTCTCCAAAGTTTGAGACTTCTTTACAGTTATCAAGCAGGAGGATAATATTGCAATATGCTCCATTTGCAACATGAGTATGTCTAGTTAAGACTGTTTCGCACTATGGCGCTGGAGGCCAAACAACCTATATAAGAAAATGTCACGCAATACAGTGGTAGGAGCACCTTAAATAATTGCTGCAGGTGTTGGTGGTGATAAGAGCAGGGAGTTAGCTCTGATCATAGTGGGAGTTAAAGGTGATGAGGAAGAAGAGGGTGACAGCCTTTTACAAAGCAGCCCTGTCCCCAGCAGTGCACCAGTATCAAGCACCTCAACCACCTCAAAATGGCACAAGAGTCAGATGGAGATACCACAGCATATAGTGACTGCCTCAAGATGTACATTGAGTCTACCACCTCCTGGTTGTTCTCTCTGGAAGTCGCCTCTGTTGGTGGCACCAGAAAAGAAAAACATCCTGGCTACAATTATTGGTAAGTTTAGGCAGGAGGGGCTCTACAAACAGCCACCCAATGGCAGGTTTGTACAATAAAAAGCTGGCTAAAATGTTAGTGCTGAACCTCTTTCCTTATTTTGTGGAAGGAGTGGGATTTTTAGAAGTTGTGATGGCCATTTGCCCAAATGGAAGGTTCCCAGCAGGTCCTATTTTGCAGGAGTTTCTGTATCAACCCTCCATCACACTGTGCTACAAATGGTTGGACAAGCTTTGCAGCAGAGTGCTGTTCACACTATCCACCTGATGACAGACATGTGGACCAGCGGTCAAGCCTCTGATTACATGTATATCACTGTACACTGGCTCTCTTTTGTGGGTGTCAGGTAACCGCTATCTACTGGGCTTTGTGCTGAAGAGACGTTTCAGGGCATTCAGCTGCATGCAATAATTGCCATGTTCACCATGGAGAAATTACATTATACTGCACATATCTTGAAAGATTTTAACAGCAAGGGCTTTGAGTAGGTCCAGTTCAGAGGTCTCAGAATTAGATTTGTTGCCACAGACAATGTAACAAAGTTAAGGCCATGGCAGATGATGACTATTTTAGGGTCCTGATTTGGTGCAATGCAAGAACCTAATTGTACAGGTCTTTTTTAAAAAAGAAGACATTATCAGCAACATACTGACTACCTGCATAAGAATCTGCACTCATATCAGCCATTCTTTTAAAGCCCGGAAGCAGGTGAGGTTCATTCAGCATGCTAATGGAGTACAAGGTAAAGCCCTTATACAGGAACTGCCAACACATTGGAACTCGATCTATTATATGTTGAAACATCTTTTTTAGCAGTACAAACCGATCAATGACATTCAAAGAGGAGGGGATACGACTGGGAAAAGCATGACCATGGAGATGCACAAATGAGGCTTAGTCAAATGCTTGACAGAGATGCTACTGCCTTTTGATGTTTTCACATAGGAAGTCCGCTAGTAGGACAGCACGATAAGCGTATCTATCCAATTGTTGCATCTGCTAAGGGACCAGTAAAAAAAGGTGTTGCAAATGTTCGCCAGTGTTAACGGCAAAAGAGAAGTGTATGAGTTGGTTGAGCACTTGGGACTAGATGTAGGTGGCTAAATACCGGTCGGTAACGCCAAAATTCGGTAAATTTCAGCGTTACCGACCGGTATTTAGCCATGTGCGATGTAGGCATTACCGATCAGAATCGGTAATAAGGAATCGGTAAAAATAGGGGAAACCAGTTAAGGATTCCTTATTTACCGATTGGCAGACAAAAATACCCAATCGGTAAATAAGGAATCAGTAAAAAATCGGTAATGCGATGTACTAAAAATTGGTAATACCGAATTTGCTAAAAATAGGTATTTAAGAAACGGTAATTAGCACTGATTCCAAGCAGGTGGTAATCAGGTGCACTGCATAAAAACAGCCCCAAAATGCAACAGTGTGAACACAATGGCGGCCCTCTACGTGATAGCAAGGCATCTACGTTTGCGAGCAGCAGGACTGAGGATCTGGAGACGGGAGGATCTCGTGTACAGACTGCGTGTAACACTGTTCCAACAGACTGAGGCTGAAATCCATGAGAGGTACAGGCTACACCCAAACACCATCCTGGACCTAATACTGGACCTGCACCCACTCCTGGAGCACCAGACACCAAGGGCGCACGCAATACCCACTCATGTACAGGTACTCTGTTGCCTGCACCTCCTAGCATCTGGCAGTTACCAAGGGGTAATAGCTGTGGCAGGTGGAGTGTCACAGAGTTGCCTGTCGCGTTTTTTCAATAAATTCCTGGATGCCATGTTGCTAAGGATGGCACACTACATCAAATTCCCCAGCACACAGGCAGAACTGCTGAAGACCAAGTTGGACTTTTATCAGAAGGCCCAGTTACCACACGTCATTGGTTGCATTGACGGAACACATATACCAATCTGCCCCCCTGCTGCGACTGAGTACATCTACCGCAATCGCAAGACCACACATTCCATCAATGTACAGGTCATATGTGATGCATCTAACATTATCACCGACATAGTTGCAACATTTCCAGGGAGCACCCATGATTCATACATATTCAGGAACAGTGGGATCTATACCCGTCTCCTTGCAGGTGAATTTGGAGAAGGCTACCTGCTAGGTAAGTACATGTGACATCCACTGAAGTATACACCTGTTGCTGCGATTGTAGACTGTGAATTGCTTACTTACTTCTCACACACAGGTGACAGTGCCTATGCGGTGCACTCTTTCATCCTGACTCTGTACCTGCACCCATCCACCCCATGTGAAAGGAGATACAATGTTGCACATAGATAGACACGCAGTGTGGTTGAGCGAACATTTGGACTCCTCAAAAGCCGGGTCCGCTGCCTGCACAAAAGTGGAGGTGCACGGCAGTACCAGCCCCTGGTGTGTTGCAAAATCATAGCTGTATGTGCCATGCTGCATAACATTGCCACTAAGAAGGGTACACATGTGGAAATGTGATTCTGAAGAGGAGGATGAGGATGAGGAAGGTACACAGACACAGCACAGCGCAGCAGATGATGCAGCTGCAGCAGATGGGAGACAGAGACGGTCAGAGATTACACAAAATTATTTCTGAGTAAGTAATGAGATGAAGCCAGGTAATGAACTTGTGTCAGGGTGTTTAATATACCTTACAACAGGCAATTGTCCAGCACACTGTAACACCAGCTATGTGTCCAAAAGGGTTATGTCACCCACAACAGAATGTGATTAGAGGGCCGTGCCTATCTCCTGTGCCCCCGCACACCAGTGCTGCGTTCTGCATGCACACTGTCCTCAACAGCACTGTGTCCTGCAGCAGACCCATGCCTCACACTACGCCTCCTGCTCTCTGGCAAGGGGTGGGGGGGTTTCAGTGCTACGACTATTTGCCTGCTCACTCTCCTCCACATCCCCTGTAGCAGTGGCAGCAATCTGGTGAGTCAACATCACTTCTACGGCACTGGTGACTGTGACCAGGCCCTGGGTAACCTCACAACTGCAGTTTGCCATCTCAAGTTGCATGGCCACAGATCTCCTACTCAGCACGTGGGTCGCATTGCAGAGCCAGTTCACACACTTGGTGAAGCCTGCAATTACTTGCCTGTCTCTCTGCCTTGCAGCGCGCTCCCCATCCATTCTGCCACATAACTGCCTCACTGCCTCCGATACCTCCTTCATTCCCTCAGCCACAGTATTGTTGAGGCAGTAGATGGCCTCCTTCACATCGTCCACCTTCCTGTTGTTAGCCACCATCTGTCTCTGGACTTTCAGCATTTGGCCTTCCAGTCCTGCGAATACACTTGATCCTTCAGCATCAGGACTCTGTGACCTCTCTTGCCGTCCACGGGCACCTGTGATGCTTTCCACCACGGGGGACTGTGTCCCAGATGGCTGTGTGTCTTCGCCCGGTGTTGTCTGTTGGGCTTCCTGCCTGTCCTCCTCTGTGGCATCTATCTCCTGGTGTAGAGCCACTGTGTATCTCTTTGACCGTGGTGGGGGTGGTGGTGGGGGGGTTGTTGGTGCAATGTCTGGAGGTGACATGATTTCCTCCTCACTTCTGTTTTCCTCCTTCGGGGCATCAGCAGTCTCCCCCTCTGAAGCCTGTGGCGCTGTTCCGCCTGTGGATATAGAATGTACTATTACTCACTTTTCTTGCAGCAACTGTGTGCAAATAAATTTCACAACTGACATTCTGGCTGTCTGTCCTCTGCTATCTCGTCTATTGATGTGTGTGACTTGCCTATGCTTAATGGGGAGTGGCAGATTTGCTACCCATTGATAGGGACTACATTTCCCATGATGCATTGCTGATCTTACATAAAACATGGTCTGGAGTGGGATTATTGCAGGGGGATTGGCGTTAGGGAGGGGAGGCATCATGGTGTGCATGCAACTTACCTTGTCTGTTCGATGGTGTAGCAGAGCTATCCACATCCCCGATGCCACTGATGCTCTCTGGCTGGAGGGTGGATTCTACCAGTTGGTCTAGGGCAGTAGGAGCAAGCGCTGTGGAGCTTCCCCCACCTGTCTTTCCCGCTTGTTTTTGTCGCTCAGCCATCTTCACCTTGGCACGTGCCCTCAGGTCATACCATCGTTTTTTTAAGTCCTCAGTTGTGCGATGTGTGACCCCAATTACATTTATCTTCTCCTGGATTACCATCCAAATGCTCCTTTTCCAGGACTAAGGGACATTTAGTGATCTCTTCCAAAAGAGCTGGTCATGGTCTTTCACTACTTCCTCAATGAGGACCTCCAACTCCCTTTCACTACACTTGTGCTTCCTTTTCCTCCCAGCAGCATCCTTCCCTTTCTCAGGTGTGGCCATGGTGCAGTTCCTCTGTGAGAGATGGGTGTTGGCTGTGCAGCTCCTCTGCTGTTGCTCCTGCTCCCTGTCTCTCCAACAGCTAAAGATTCAGTGCACCTGCATGGGTGTGGCCACTTCCTGGTTGGGAGGTCATGTGGTTGCTCAGGATTGGCTGATTCGACAAATACAGATGTTTTAAATGGTATTACAGGATCGGTAATACCGATTTGGTAATGCCGATTCGGTAATTTTTTTTACCGATTTCTATGAAATTGCTGATTTTTTGCGAATTTTACAGAATCGGTATTTTTTACCAAATGTTTTCCTACATCGCAAATACAGATTCCTTAATACCGATTCAGTAAAAATCAGTATTAAGGAATCGGTATTTGGGAATTACCTTGGGAATTACCTACATCTAGCCCTTAATCCTTCACTTGGCTGTTAATCCGAGGCTGCAGATAGACATAATGTTGTCCATAGAGTACATCTGTATCACAATACTTGTTCCATGATAAAAAAAAATACTGTCCACTTTACTTTAGTTTTCAGAAATGGATGTTTCACTACACAAGATGTGGATTGTTGATCAAGCGAGAGACCCAGAAGAAGACCGGCTGCAAATTAGAGCCCCAGGCAGAAGTTTTGGGGTGCAGCCTTCAACTTCCAGAGAGGGCAGAAGTGTAGTCTCACAGCAGCCAACACCAGCAACAAGCACACAAGCAGCAACAGGAACAGAAGAATCAGTCCCAACCCCTGCATTGGCGTGGTTTCAAGTGGCAGGGCTTAAGTCAAGTGCGGAGGCATAGACAAAAGAGGACGAGCACTTGGCAACACCAATGACCTTTCAGAGGACATTTCAGGACTATTTGGATGACCCAAAAGAGATCTACATGGTTCAAAGCGCATTAGTCTATTGGCACGAGAAGATGCGCCATTGGCCAGAGCTCAGCAGGCTAGCAATAAAATAACTGGCTTGTCCAGTAGCTGGGAGCCAGTATGTCTGCAGCGCGTGTGTTCAATGCACCTTGTGCAGTTGTCACAGTGAGAAGGACCAGCCTCTTGCCTCAAAATGTGGAGAGATTGACCATGATCAAAATGAACCAACACTTCATACCACACAATTACACTGTTCCTGTAATACCATTGGAGTAGGAGTGTGCGGTGAAGAAGCCTTCTCATTCCCTTCAGTGACATTGGAGACAATGCCTGCCTCCCTTCTATGCCTATCTTTTTTTTTCATTCCCTAGCAGGGCTGCTTAAGTAACGATCATTTGATTTACAAGACTGCCAATGTGTTGCTTCCATCAAAAGATGAGATCCGCTTATGAACCCCTGTGCTAGGATTGGAACAGGTAGCTATTGCATCAATGAGTGATATATTATTGAGTGACTGAGTGATGATTGATGAGTTATGTGGTGTCAGACAGTGAGGGAGGGTATTCAACAGGGAGCCCGATTATACTGTTGTTTGGAAACTGTTCCGAACGAATTGGTTCCAGACCAGTTTCCCTAATTAATCAGATTCTGTGAGTCCAGATGACCGATTACGATGCCACTCAACATTCTGTTGGACTCGCATTGGCTTCAATGGGAGCCTGTGTCTCGAACGCAAATGCAGGAACCCATCAAAAAAAGGGGTGGTTGGGGAAAATCTTGCACTCTATAGCGGGCACCCCATGATGCCTAGCACATTGTGCATGGTTGTGAAGAGGGCTCCGTTGGGTACTCCAATGGGCCACATTTAGACGCCTCTGGGTGAATGTGGGCCCGCAACAGGCCCCCAAAGGCTGATTCTGGCAGCCGGTTCATCTCAGGCAAACCGAATCGAAACGACTGTCCGAAACGCTCATTGTAATCGCGCGTCCGGAAACCATGTCCATGGAGCTGTACAAATCAGAGCAAAAGCAAAGGGGATGATGGACGGAGTGTTGAAAAATGCAAGCACTCACCCCCAGTCAACTGATCTGGCTTTAATCCATCATCATTCTTTAGCTCACTCCTCCACCCCAGTTAAGACATGGCCATATGCAAATCAGTCTGACCCTGTGCCTCATGGCAACAGTCCAGCCCGAACTGCCAAGCCATGTCTTCACGGAAACAAGCATCCAGGGACCGGTTTCTGGCTAATCAGCCATCATCAGCCAGGCTAGCTTGAATCCAGTGGCAAAGTGAGCAAGGGACCCACGTCTGGGCATACCCTGGCAACCAGGGGTGAACAAAGCAAAACCAAAGGGATGATGGATGGAGTGTTGAACAATGCAAGCACTCACCCGCAGTCAACTGATCTGGGTTCAATCCATCAACATTCTTTAGCTCATTCCGCCACCCTAGTTCAGACATGGCCATATGCAAATCAGTCTGACCCTGTGCCTCAGGGAAACAGTGTACGAATCGGCTCTGAAAGACTCGGGCTGTCGTGATGCCTTTTGGAACCGATTCGGTCTGCTCGAGTGGTTTCCGATCATCGTAATCGGTCGTTGGGAAAACTGTGCGATTCGGTAGGGAACAAGAGTTCTGAATCGGATTCGACAATATCGAATCCCATCCGGAGACCTTCCTAACGATATCGTAGCCTCCCCTTAATTGTAACCTTGATTTTGATGATTTGTAATGTTATGGCCTGGTGGTTATTTTTCCTGATGGTGATTGGCCCTTTAACACTTAGCGAGATTTACATGCAGGGTCCACTCCATGATATACTTTTTTTCTGGTTCATTAGAGACCAGACCAGTCAGTTTAGTTACAAACAAAAATTTTACAAAATAGTCAAATTCTTTTACTTTTCTTGCTCATCAATAGCAGTGCGCTACAGGTCTGTCTCTATTAATGTAATTTGGTTGGGACAGAGCCAGACTGATTTGTTACACAGAGCCAGGAAGGACTAGAGGCAGGACTACCTCGGCAGCCAGATGAAGTAAGTTATCGACTTCAAGGGGAAAACAACATGATGATGATTTCAAGAGGCCCACTCATCTCTGTGGACAAGAGAGAAGTGCATTAGTTTGGGAAATGCTGCTGAGTGTGTGTAATGGCTTGTTAGAAATGGGGGTCTCTAGTTGGCAGAGGTAGGTACCATTGTCCAAATAGGGTTCCTTGATTCTAGTCTGGGTAAGGGGATATACACTTTAGATAACCCCTGCTCACCCCCTTGGTAGCTTGGCATGAACAGACAGGCTTATCCCAAGGGCAATGTGTAAAGTATTTGTACCAACACTCACAGTAACACAGTGATAACACCACAAATGGACACCACACCGGTTTAGAAAAATAAAGTATCTTTATCTAAACTTTAACAAAACCAAAATTACGAAAATCCAATATACAAATATTAAGAAGAATGACTTTCAAAAGGTTTTAGCAACTGAGTTCATAGAAAACTATGGATGCGTGATTTCTTGCAAAGTACCTGTCATTGCAACAAATTTCAACCAAGCCAAACAGCCGCAGCGATGGGAAACGTCGAAAAACAAAGAGATGCGTCAGGTCCTGAGACCTTCATGGATGCAATGTGACAGTTCCGCTGGACATGGGAGCAGTAAGTCGGGTCTGGTCTGTAGGGGGAAGTGATATGTCGATTCTGAGACGACTCCGATCCACTAGTGATGCATCAGGGAAAATTTGCTGCACAGGGACGATGAGAGGAAATCTGGGATGCGGCGGCGAACAATGCAGTGGTGTGGGGTGGCCCTGTTTTGATTTCTTCAGCTGCTATCCCTCGATGTGTCGATTCTTACACGGGCTGCCTAGGTTTCAGCAGCGATGCAGGGAGATTCTTCTCGCACCACGGCGTTGTATCAGAAAAACTGTTGCAAGTAGAGCGATGTGTCAATTTTCTTGTTTGTGAGTGGCTTTCCAGCTCCCAGTAGCGGAAACAACCTCCAGAGGCCGCACACAGCCACAGGCACTACTGGCGGGTCAGAACTCCCAGTAAGGAAGTTCAGGGGAGCTGTGGGTGAAGTCTTTGTATTCCTGAGACTTCAAAACAGATGCAAACTCTACTCAAGCCCTTAGAGACTCTCCTCAAGCAGGGGACACTGCACACAGCAAAGTACTTCTCCTTCCCTAGGCAGAAACAGCAACTGCAGGCAAACCCCAGGCACACAGCTAGGGCAGTACTTCTCCTCAGTTTCTCCAGCTCTTTTCCTTGGCAAAGGTCCCTCTTTTTTAAGTTCAAATGTTTTTTATTGAGAAGAAAATTAAGTGACCATACCTAGGAAACACTATAAATCATATAACATCACATTATAGTCTTGTTGCTTATAGAATACAGGAATTGGACTAAAATACAAGAGTAAAACACAAAAGGCATATAGAATGAAGCATATATGTATAAAAAGGGAATACAATAACGTTATGGAACTCATAGGGAAATCAGGGTGGTTTGGGAACCTCCTGCTGCAATGGCTTTGGTACAGAGTATCTCCTGGGACTATCATCAATGACATTGTCACAGGTGACCAAAAATCAATACGTTTTGTAGCCATTTGAGGAGGATATACAAAGGCAGTATCCAACTTGTGATTGTGGCATACAGTATAAAACCAAGCTTTGTAAGACATTTTTGAGAAGTCCTTCCAATTGACAGTAATTTGTCGAAAAGCAATGGCTAATAATAAATCAATAATCTTAACATTGAGTGGAAGCCCCTCCCAGACAGAAAAAAGGCTACCTAAAAAGATATGAATATAAGAGAAGGGAATTGTAGTGTCATAAATCAAATACATTTGTGACCATACTTGCTTCCAAATAGTTTGTACCAATGGGCAAATAAATAACATGTGGAACAAATTGGCGTTGGGGGAGGAACAAGTCCAACATGTATCCGGAGGGGTTTAAAACTGTTTGCTCAAAGAGGCTGAAGTAAAGAAAAGTCTATTATATACAAAAAAATAGTGTTTGTGTAGTATTTGCTGCTCTAGAGGCTTTGCATATTTTGGACCAGATGCCATTCTAAAGAGAGAGTGGCCAGCTAATCCCAAAGTCTGTTTCCCAAGCCTCTTCAGTTTTTGTTTTCCGTCTGTTGGTGTCAGAGCCATGTAGATGATTGTAAATAGTGGAAGCTTTAGGCGTGGTTATTAACAGGGCTTGGAATTTTAGAGAAGAATCCGAGTCATTGGAAGTGGGTGATGCGTCAGGAAAATGCGAAGAAGTTTCCAATACAGCTTTTTAAAGTAAATTGCATTTATATAAAAAGGAAGTCAGTAAATTAAAAACCTGCTTAAGTGTTGTAAAGGGTAAGAATTCTGAATCTGAAAATAATTGATGGATCCAAATCAAACACCTTTCTCTCCAAGTCTTCCAATACAAAGGTTTTTCACGTATTCGTAAACCTTTACTATGCCAAATTGTTGAATTTAAAACGGAACCTTTGGAATCAAGATTGGGGTGAACAGATAGTTGAAGTTGCTTGGACGTATGCATTAATAGAGGAGTAGAGATGGAATGAGGCTTGCGTGAAAAAGATAAATATTCACGAAAGAAACAGGGAGACATAAACAGGCGTTCAATGGTGGTCCAGAGAGGGCAATTACTTGTATGGTCAAGCAACCACAACGAAGCTTGTCGTAGTAAGAAATCTTTATGATAAACCTGGACATCTGGAAAGTTTACTCCGCCTTCTGTTTCAGAACAGGTCAGTTTTGACAAAGACATTCGAGGTTTTTTATTATTCCATAAGAAAGAGGATAGAATGGAGTTGACTTTTTAAAATAATTTAGAGGCAATGGTGATTGGGATATTTGAAATAGTATACAAAACATTGGGTGATAACATCATCTTTATGGTGTCTAAACGACCCCACCAAGATAAATAAAGGGGATGCCATTTAGAAGTCAATTCTGAGATTTTTTGGATACATTTGTTCATGCACAATGTGATCGTTTCCGAAATTGAGGGTGTGAAGTGCATACCTAAATACTTAATATGATTCGGGCTCCATTTAAAATGAGAGTTTAGGAAATGTGTGCTAAAAGTGTGTTTTGTTAGCGGTAGGATTTCGCATTTATCGTTATTTAACCTATATCTGGAGATGAATGAGAAAGAGTTCACCTCCACCAAAAAAGCCGGTATTGAATCTTCTGGCTTAGACAAAAAAAGCAGGATATCGTCTGCATAGGCTGCAAGTTTGATGTGAATATTTGGTGTTTGAAACCCAGAAATATTGGGGTTCTGACGCAATTAGGATAGAAATGGCTCTAGAGTCAAGTTGAAAAGGAAAGGAGAGAGAGAGCAACCTTGGCGCACCCCTCTTCCTAAGTTAAAAAATGAAGAAATTAAACCATTTGGTGCAAACTGCAGCTCGGGGATTTGAATAAAGGAGAGATATTACATTTATAAAATTGGGACCAAATCCAAACCAATCAAGAGTATAAAACAGGGGCCTAATACGGCAGCCAAGTATAAGAATTTAATAGGAAAGATTGGTATGTTTTTTATTAAAAAATATAAGGGACAGAAACAGGCTAAGCATACTCAAAGTAAGGGCAATCTCTGGTACACAGCTAATTGTAGGGAAAAAAGGAAAGTAATTTACTTGGCCATAAAAAGTAAGGATCCAATACCTGTAAGAATTGCAAGACATGACTACCGCAAAAGTATTGTGATAGCCAAGAAGACATGGGAAGAGGACCATTGGCAGGCGCTCAAGGATGCAGCATATGGAAAAAACCCCACTCTGTTCTGGAAGTTAATAAATACTCTCGACAGGCGAGGGGCAGAGCTTATCCCTAACTACATTACCGAGCTCCAATGGCACTCACATTTTTCCAAATTATACGGCGAAGGCAGTGTGGAAGATGTGTCAACATCTGCTTTGGGTACTGCCCGTTTGGTTAAATTGAATTATGACAGTGTAGATGAGTTGTTCACGCCCCGCGAAGTCCAGGATGCAATTCATAAAATATTTCCGGGTAAAGCTCCTGGCCCGATGGTATCCCGGGGGATTTACTGTTGTACGACCCTATAGTTTGGGCAGACTTTATTGCTAGAATCATGAATCTTATCCAGTCTGGCCATCAAGTACCCGATTCCTGGAAGGGTGCAGAGGTTATTACTATTTTTAAAAAGGGTGAAAGAGAGGACCCTGCCAACTACAGACCAATTAGTTTAATTGATACTATTCAAAAAGTAGTTGGCAGGGTCATTATAAACCGGACAGAGTGCTGGTTAATGGAAAACAACATTTTGACTCACTTTCAGGCAGGTTTTAGAAGCAACGTAGGTGCTATGAACCAGGTTTTTAGATTTTGTGCGGTTTTCTGGAAATCGGTGCCAATAGCCAGAGGGAGTCTTTACCTGGCCTTTATAGATTTAAAAACTGCTTTTGATGTAATTCCCCGCGCCAAACTTTGGGAGGTTTTAATGGACAATTTATAATCAAATTACATGAAGGTAATTTTGCTAGGATTCGATGGGGGGCTCAGGGGCAACTCACTAAGAGTATTCCTGTTAACAGAGGGGTGCGGCAGGGGTGTGTGATGGCTCCGACCCTGTTTTCCCTGTTCATAAATGGAGTGGTGGACCATCTGAGAGAGATACCGGCAGACGCTTCTATTATTGCCGGGGAGAAAACACCATCGCTCCTCTTTGCCGATGACACCCTCCTGTTATCCAAAACCCCCAAAGGCCTGCAAATCCTCCTTGATCGTTTTATTGCATTTTGTCAAGTACGGGGATTAACGATAAACACCACCAAAACGAAACTAATGGTTATGACTGTAAAAAGAAATCATAGGAAGATACATCTCTCCTTGAATGGGTCGCCTCTAGAGGTGGTAGATGAATTCGACTACCTCGGGGTTAGAATTAGTAATAAAATGAACTGGGAATCCCATTTGAGCAAAATGATTTTAAATCTTAAAAGAGTATCAGGCGCTATTCTAAAGAACCAACGCCTTTCAGTGAGTAGACCAATAGCCCCTGCTCTGTCGGTCTACGAGGGAAAGGCGTTAGCATCAGCAGTTTACGGTTCAGAATTATGGGGTACCGAGAATACTAAAGGACTGGTGGTGGCCGAGAATAAGTTTATGAGAGACTTAGTCTCGCTTCCAGTTTCAACTCCACTAAAACCCTTATTTGCAGACTTGGGTAGGAGATCCATTTGTGACATTGTCCAGCTACGTCCACTATTATTCTGGGTGCGCCTCAGGAGGACCCCGGAATTAGCAAACTATGCTCAAGTGTTCGACGAATTATTAAATCTGAATATCTCGGGCAAGATTAAGTGGCTAAATGATCTTAAGAAGCTTACGGTTAGCTTGGGTTTATGTGACGCCTGGGCCCCCCAATCCCCCCCACCCAAACAAACAGTTAAAAAACTTTATTGGGACTGGATAGAGGCCAGGGTTCTGCAAAACCCAAACTGGGGCCAACTAACAGAGAATTTTTTCTCCCACAAGCCTACTACAAAGCTAGAACCTCTTCTGGATTTCATTCAGATCCCCCGTGACAGAACTCTATATCTGAAATTCAGATATGGCACTCTCCCTCTCAATAACTTTATGTCAGGGTGGAGAAGGAGGAGGGAAGAGGACAGGAAGTGTCCGGGTTGTCCCTGCCCGGAAGAATCCCTAGGCCACTTTCTTTTGGCCTGCAAAGCCTATAATCAGGCTAGGAACAAATGGTTGAAGCCAGTTTTCAGAAATCTTGAAGTTAGGGATTATAAAACAGCCTTAAGAATCATTGTATCCAAACCCACATGCATGGTTACTGTCTGCGGGGTTGCAAAGTTTTTAGCATGTGCTTGGATCATCAGGCTAAGGTTGTTGCCCCATACGTCTACAGTCAATATTCCTATATGATTCTTAAATGTAATATTTTCACTTTGTTTTTAATACTTTTTCTTGTGATGATGAAGTGTTTTTTATAAAAAGTGTATTATTTGTAACATACATGTATGTATTTTATGTTTGTACTTTTTATGATACATGTATCGAATAAAAGTATATATAATAATAATAAAACAAATATTTCCCCTCAACTCTATCAAAAGCCTTTTCGCATCCAGGGCAGTTGCTGCCAAAGGGTAAACAAGATGGGAGGATTTGGAAAGGATATAAAAAAAGAGTTGTGTATTATCTGTAATAACTCATCCTTTAACAAAGCCAGACTGTTCCTTTCCTAGTAAGTTTTGCAAGTAAGAGTCAAGGCGAATGGCTAGAGCTTTGGAAAATATTTTATAATCAATGTTAACCAGCGAGATAGGCCTGTAGTTTTTACAGTATTTAGGGTCTTTACCTTCTTTAGGAATGAGACAAATATGGGCCTCGGAGAAGGAGCCAAAAGATTTTTTTGAGGCAGAAAAAAAATTGATGAGTTAATGTAACCTACGTATTAAAAGCTTGGAAAAGTGAACGTAAAATTCGACAGTAAAGCCATCTGGGCCAGGTGCTTTATCTTTTTTGAGATTTTGGAGAGCTTTAAGGAGTTCTTGTTGGGAGAGGTCCGATTCCAAGGGGGATAGATCCAAGGGAGCCTGATGGGGCTTTTTAATGTTTTATAAGAATTGCGACAATAGGTGGTCTGTAGGGTAAGTTTCTGACGAATATAAAGATTTATAAAACAGAGAGAATTCATTTAAAATTTCACCAGCCTTAAATTTTAAAACCGAGTGTTCGTCAAAGATAGATTTAATGTTTAGTTTGTTTTGGCGAACCTTTAAGTAATTGGTTAAAATCTTCCCAGCTTTATTTTTACCACCATAGAACTTTGCACTGGATTTCAATAAATAGAGGGAGGCATCTTCCGTTTATTTCTTGTTAAATTTCAATTTGACATTAATGAGGGCCTTTAAACATTCTTCTGAGTGTGATGAGTAGTATGAATGTTCTGGTGTCTTAATGTCTTGGAGAAGGTCATTAGTGGTCTTATGCGCAGCCTTTCACTTCTTTGAAACGTAGTGCAATATGAAATCTCTGGCCGATGCCTTAAAGGCATCCCAGATGGTTGCGGGATATAGAGAGTTTGTGTCATTTCTTTCAAAATATTCAGTGGAGAAAGTAATAAAGGCTGTGGTAAATTCGGGATCTAAAAGGAGTGCATTATTAAAACGCCATCTTCTGGGACCATCATTACTAGGAATTATATCAAAACCAATAGAAACCAGGGTGTGGTCTGATAAAAGAATGGGACCCATTTCTGCATATGTAAGGGACTGTGAGATGTTATGAGATACAAAAACAGTCAATTCTTGATTGGGTATGATGGGTGGAAGAATAGAAGGAATATTCTCTGGTAGTTGGGTTGCAAAGGCGCCATGCATCGAGCAATCTATGTTTATGTAAAGTGTGAGTAAACGATTTATGCGACGTGCTGGGCACAAAGGACACTTTGGAATTTCTGTCGAGAAATGGGTCTAAGACTTGGTTACAGTCTCCAGCCATAATAAAGTTGTCTTCAATGCAATGAGAAATCTGCTTAGCCAGAGCGACCCAAAAAGAAGCATCCGCCCCAGTAGGTGCATAAACATTATGAAGAGAGATTGGAATCCCTTTCAATGAGAGTTTAACGAAGAGCCATCTCCCTTCATTATCTGATTCCTGTGACAACAGCATAAATGGTAAAGATTTACGGCATAATATCATCACACCATTCCGTTTGCCATCCCCTGGAGAGAAGTAGACCTCACCTACCCAGCCCCTTTTCAATTTCAGAGATTCAGTATCAGAAAGGTGGGTTTCCTGTAAGAAAACAATATCAACATTTAACTTAGCTAGGTGTGTTAAAACTCTTTGCCTTTTGATGGGAGAGTCTAGGCCCCTAATGTTTCATAAAACTAATTTAAGTGACATCAAACATTAAAATGGGATAATAAGAACAGCATGAAATAAAAATCCATATTGATAAAGTAAAAAATCCACCAATAGAATAATCTAATTCTGTAATACAAAAGTCCAATTTGTTGCAAAGTTATTAAAGAGCATTAGAAGAGATAGATGGAAAGAGAAATGATGAAGCGTGATTAAGAAATTGAGAAACACAGAGAATAACTAAGCAGAAGCAGAAAAAGATAAGAAAGTTGAATTTGAAAGAATTCAAAGTAGAGATGTTGAGATAAAGTTCAATTCGAAAGGAATGCTTGTCTATTAGAGAATTGGGAAAGAAAGGAAAGAGGAGAATTAGTTCATGGCGTAGAGATATATATAGTGTTAATAAGTGAATGTAGAAATAGGAAAAGAAGATGGTTGTGTGAGAGAATACAGGTAAAAAGAGCAGATGACAAGTAAGTAAAGTAGAAGAATATAATGCAATTCACAAAACACAAAACAAAACAGAAAGTACTCCTACAAGGAGAAAACATAGAGATGTGGGAATAATATTCAAGAATTGCAAAGACAGAACAAAAGACATTACAAAAAACATACCTACAGAAACGGAACAAATAGGTGGGGGTGGGAAGGACCACATGGAGCAGACGAGGCATCCAAGGGAAGCTGAACCGCACCGGGGGTACTTCACGTTCTACTCAAATAGAACTGCAAAAAGCAAAGAAGAGAAAAACATATCAGCCCACAAATTGTGCATTAAACAGAGAAACAATATTAAAAAGATATGGCAATTGAGTGAAGATAATTCAAGTCATAAACAGCTCAAATATCCATAGAGAAAAACTAACAACCCATAAATGAGAATAACATCATCAAACTAGTGATTGCAAAAGCAAAACATCTTAAGGTTCATGCCTCAAACAAGCCAAGGAACAGGAAAGGGAGAGGGTCTTGAGGAGTCCATATGCGACGTGCTGTGAGAATTGATGAAGCTTTGTAGACGCAAAGGATCTTCATATGATGTTGTTTTGTTGTATTAAGTGACTTTAAATAAGCATAGGTGATATAAACCGTATCTGGCTCCCAGTCAGGTCTCATATTTAGGAAAGCTTTGCGTCTAGCTGCTGTAGCTTTTGAGTAATCCTGTGTGAAGAACAGTGTAGAACCAGACCAGGATATCTGCTTAATGGCTTTGGAAGATAGTTGTACCTTCAAAAGGTCTGTGTATTCGAGAAAGTAAAGAATAACACCTCTTGGACGTTGTGAAGGGGTTGTGCTGGCTGGAGGTCGGCCAAGTCTATGAGCTCTTTGTATGTTTAATAGAGTATCCTCCGGTAGACGAAGTATCTTAGGGAGGAAGGATTTGAAGAAGCCGATAGGGTCCGCACCTTCTGTTCCCTCCGCCAGTCCATAAATGTGCACATTGTTCCTCCTATTACAATTTTCCAAGTCCTCACCCTGCTTTTGGAGTGATAAAACTTGAGATTGCAAGGATGTGACACACTTGGTGGTTTCAGTAAAGGAGGAAACATTGTGTTCCACAGTCGTGAGTCTATTATCCAATTGAGACCAGTTGTCTGACAAAGTCTGTAACTTAGAGTAAGTTTCCTCAATAAAAGGTCTGAGAGCTCCTATTTCATGCAATAATAGTTCCATTGAGACTGGAGAAGCTAGTTTGGTTGGCAAAGGCGGGTCTTTTTTTAAGCGTTTGACGTTGGACTTCCCCGGTGGTGCCGCCGCTGCAGAAACCTTGGTATTATTTTCTGAGAGTAGCAGGCCGGAATCCTCCAATTTGGAAAGTTCTGAAAATAGTTTTGAATTTTTAAAAGAGACCCTTTAGTTCTGCCCATTTACATCTCCAAAATGCAGAAGAAGGATATCGAGTGGTTGAGATAAAGAACAGCTAATTCTGGAAGCACTATAGAAAAGCACTATGAAGCTGGGGAGTCTACACCAGCAAAACAAATGTGATGTTCTGCTGCCTTCAGAAATACTTGCAAGTACAACACAGTTCTGTTTACCACAGAGAGTCCAAAGTCACAAATGAATGATGCAGCAATAAAGCTAAGTGAATGGTAAAATAATATTCAATAAGTTCACTTAGAAAAACTTAAGAGCCTTCAACAGAGAAAAGTAAAAAAAAAACAGTACTTCATAGTCAAATTGATAGATGATGTACACAAAATGGCGGCCGTCTGACTTTTCCTCACAGTAACCTCGCCGAGAAGGTGAAAAATGGACATTCCTCTGTTAATAAATCATAGTGAGGCATTTGAAGAGGAGCAGCTTGCATTGCAGGTGTCAGTGTGTGAGCCGATGTAGAGATAACGCTGCATGAGAGTTACCGCTAAGCAGGTTGCAGCGCTAAGATGGCGGCTGTTACAGAGTGTCGCACAGATTGGGCATTTACCTGAGGAAAAACGCCATAAAAACGAAGCGACGAGGATCTAAACGAAGTCCATAGTGAAGGCCGACCCTACAGACGTCTATCCCTTCAATTTGCTTCGCTCAATAATTCCTCTGAGCGCGATGTCGCCGCGCCGGTCGCAGGAGCCTCACAGATGCGCCGCCATACTTGTCGAGCGCAAGCCACGCCCCCGGCAAAGTCCCTCTTGATTCCAGAAGTAGTCTAAAGTCTGGGGTTTTGGGTCTGATACTTATACCCCAAAATGTATTTGTTCTCTTTGTGCATGGGGCTCTAAGCCCAGTTCAAACCAGTTCTGAGGGCACTCTCTCAGTGCACAACAACATCCTTTATTAGTGTGGGCCTTGGTCCCAGGCACACCAGAGGTGGGTGGAGCCAGCATTGTGGAAGGCAGGCAAAGCCCTATTCAGGTACAGGTGCTACTCCTCCCACCACTGCAAATGCATATCAGGCCTATTCAACCTAGTGCTGACTCATCTAGACTCCTAGAGCCACTGCACTTCCCCAGCCCCTGTCACTCCAAAGCAAGGCAGTCAATCCTGAAACAGGCAGAGGCACACAGGATGGTTGAACAAGAAAATAGCCACTTTCTAAAAGTGGTATTTTCATACTCAGCATGTAAAAATCACCTTTCCTAAAAGATGCATCTTTAGATTCTGAGTTCAGGCATAGTAAACTTTATTTTCCTATCTGGTCCCAATGGTAAGTTATATTCATAAGATGTTATAAATTAACTCCCATGCTTTCCTATGGGTACAAATAGCCTTACAGTAGTGAAAAACAAAATTGGTAGTATTTCACTATCAGGACATGCCACGCACATCAGAGCATGTCCTACCTTTCACATACATCGCACCCTGCCCACAGGCAGTGGGTCTACCTTAGGGGTGACTGACATGTAAGAAAAGAGAAGGTTATTGCCTGGCAAGTGGGTGCGCTTGCCAAGTCGACTTGGCAGTTACCAACTGTGCACAGACACTGCGGTGGCAAGTCTGAGTTACCGTTTGAGGACTACTCATGTGGGTGGCACAACAGTGCTGCAGCCCGCTAGTAGTACTTGATTTACCAGCCCTGGCACACTTAGTGCACTCAACTAGGGACTGACCCGTAAATCAAATATGCCAATCGGGGAGAACCAATTATAATAACAATTTACACAGGGAGCACTTGCACTTTGACACTGATCAGCAGTGGCAAAGTGCCCAAAGCATCTAAGCCAGAAAAAACGAAATCCAGCACAGCATCAAAAATACAGGAGGTAGAAGCAAAAACGTCAGGGGGAAACCACACCAAGAATGCCAAGTCTAACACGGCTCATATGTGAAACTACTTTATTATGTAATTGTGGTCGTGGGGCCTGTTGTAACTGCAGACCGACATATGCTGTCAGATCATCGTATGATGCATGCACTCAGCTAAACATTATGATGAAAATTGTGAGATTGATCATCCCAGTATGTGCAGGTACGTGGCTGGGAATGGTTGTAAAATTGCTCTCAGTTCTCAGTTAATCACACCAGTCATAATGAATAATTTCTGCAGCCTCCGCTCTTGCTCTGCCTCTGAGTCTTGGTACACTCCTCGTGAAGCTTACCTTCTGTCCTTCTTGACTATACAATATTGTTTCTGTTTTACAATCCACAGGCCTTCTTTTCTCCCGCATGAAAGGCGAAAGCTCCTCAACACTCCAGCATACCTTACTGTACCGGTTCAGCCAGCCACCCAAGAAGACGGACATTCCGATTAGAATGCGGATGCACCCCTAATTTGGCATTTATACAGTATAATATTTCTTTTAACAGTCATAATTATTCGGATTGTGTGGGTTCAAGCAGCCATAAATTAGTATTTTTCAAACCTAGACACCTGAAAATTTAGAAATATAATCACTTGGGTCTCTGTGGCTGAAGGGCTGCTTGCAATGCATTTAATTGAACTATCATTCCTCTGTTTCCCTCCACAACAGATTTGAAGATGAGGATGTGCTGCTCATCTACCTGTTAAATATTGTTGCTTTTTAGTGTTTTGTCTTTGTCACACCTTTCCCCAACTATTCGTCACCAGCCATTCATCAAACCACTAACTCTCTTCCTTCAGGCTGTGTGATATATATTGAGGTGTGATTTATAAATTTACATCATAAAACGATCACACACTTGGTGGCACATGTGTTGAAAGCGATAACATCTCACCCCGGAATCTTCAATTTCCTGAGCAAATGTCCACACCAGCCCCACTTACCCACTCATGCATAAAAGCGATCCAAAATGTACATATATAACATCATTTGTCAACATCAGCATTCAGGCTTTGTGTTGCGTACATGCTTAACCTTATCCACCTGAGTCCACGTATCCTCAACCTAGGATTTCGTAAGTTTAGTTTTAATTGTTTTACAAAATAAATACTAGCTCCCCTTTGCTCAGAAGAGGTTATTATTTTTTGTTATGATATCAGGTCTTTTCGTCACAGTGGTAGTCTGGTCTCAGTCTTCGTAAAGGTATATTTATGAATAACCTATTAACTCTGTGTTTTCTTTTAATCTGGTTGCGTGTGATGGATAATCCTTCTGATTAATCCTACAGTTGGAGTTCACGTAGGTGGAAGTGGGGCCTAGCTTGTGATGTATTCTGTGTTAGCATGCTAGCCTGTTACAACTACCACTTCCATTAGGAAGGCACCTTGGGAAACTCTGCAGAAGATTTCAGAAGATTGAGAGAGGTGGCAGCCATTGCTTCATCTATTCAAGTAAGGGAATTATGGAGTGAAGTGAACAAGTTTAGTTTGTAACTAACTTCTACTGAAGACTA
The DNA here is from genome assembly GCF_964261635.1 of Lissotriton helveticus. Classification (NCBI taxonomy): domain Eukaryota; kingdom Metazoa; phylum Chordata; class Amphibia; order Caudata; family Salamandridae; genus Lissotriton; species Lissotriton helveticus. Next base: position 1,290,816,691 of record NC_136065.1, read on the forward strand.
AGATGTTTATAGGATGTTGTAGACAATATTGGCATAGGCAATGGCATACCCCCTAGTGGCCAATATAGTTACAGGGGGTAGTAGGACAAATGTATAACTAACTAGTAGTATGCTTTGATAAGTAGATTTAGGCCAGAGGCAAGATGGCTGCCGTGAGGAAGGCTGTGTAAGCAGCCAGCTCCCTGGTTCCAGGCGTCCGGGAGAGAGGGAGAAAGGAAAACCCCGTTTTTTTCATGGAAAATTGCCGTGACAGTCTGCGTCTAATCTACGGTGCATGAGCATATCTCTGCTCTATGCGCCCTACCTGGTTGAATAACGCCGTACGGCTGCCTATGGTTGTTCTCCTGCCTGCGCCTGCCCCGCCGTCGGACGGAGCCGTTTGAGGCGTTGACCATTTCCGGGCTGGACACCAGTGTGAGTGCTGTACGAATCAAGTACTTTCAGAGCGGAGCAGTGCTAACGCGACGATATCTCACCGTGGTGAATACTGATACAAACTATCCCTGCGACGGAGTTCACGAATGTTGCTGAATTTCCTCGTGCTGAGTCGGCGGTCCCCGCTGTGGCGAGCTACACTCTGTCTGTTTTGGTCGCAGAGCAGTGTTTTTCCCGGCAGAGGTGGAGGCGGAGGCGGCTCACGGAAGAAAAAGAAGATACCGCTACCTTCATCTGTTAGCACCCGCAGCAATAAGAGAGACGGCGTAGGAAGAGACCAGAGAAGAGAGGAGCCGGGCAACGAGGAGTCCGAGATGGCAGAAGCTGCACCACCAACCCCTGGTAAAACCGCTGCAAAACAGGGTAAGAACATTACCAAGTCTGCCTTGAAATCTAATGAAGCCTCGTGCGCCAAGAATATTGTATCACAAACATTGCCCGACTTGTTTGGGAAACAAGCTGCCAAAAAAAAAAGAATCGATGGCAATATTCAAAGTGCTGATTTGACTGTTTTACATCCGCCTAAACAATGTTCCACCACAGTTGAAACCCATAATAATTCTCTAATCCCCATGCTGACTAATCCTTTGAGAAAGGGTATTATGGGAGATGTAGTCTTTGGCGGAGCTGTAATTAGTCGAGCATGCTCTCTTCCCTCGCTATCAGTATCGTCTGTAACTGACCAACAGATTGAAAAAGAAACTTTTACACAGCAAACCAATCTGGAGTTTTCTGAAAAATTCTACTCTCTGTCTGAACTCTCATCGGATGAAGCAACTGGCTTAAATAAAGATTGGGCAGAGTTTAGCTGTGAGAGTCTATCTTCAGATGGTGAAGTTAGTATGAGTCCTGATAATACTAACGCGGCTACTATCATAAAGAAAAAGCTATGGAAAAAGAGATCATTACGTGCGGCGAGTAAAGAAGCTGCCCCTAATTCACCCAGAGGGGAAAATACTCTATCTCCTAATTTAGTATCTGCTACTACCATTGACACCTTTGGATCTAATCACAATTCTATCTTAGATTCGGCCCTGCCACAGGAAAATAATGAAAATAATGAAGAGATCACTTTGAAAACGATCTTCGACACTATGATGAGCCACAGGGCTGAAAGCAAAGCCGAAAACCAACGCACACAGATGACCTGCGCTAAGGTTAAAAATGCAGTTCGCCGTGCAATTAAGATGTGCTCTGAGACCACTGATAGAGTTGTTGAAGCAGAGGCCAGAATCTCTGTTTTAGAAGAAGAAAGTATGACACAGAGACAGGAAGTTGGTGACTTTAAAGCCCTGAAAGAAGATCTGTCCGACAAGATAGCTAATTTGGAGAATCAGGCCCGTAGAAGCAATCTACGTTTTTGGGGAATTCCTGAAAATAAAGAAGGGTCTGATCCGCGGAGGTTTATTATTACTAAAAGACGCCTTTCCTGAGATGACTGATTGGGATTGGGCACGAGAAATACAGCGTGCACATAGGTTTCCCTTCACTGTGAGGAATTCACGACAAGGCCAAGAAAACTATCCCAGGGCTATTCTGGTCTCATTTAATAACTTTCTCGCCCGTGAAGCTATTTATGTAACTGCGAGACCAGATAAGAAAGCGGATGGACTGGGCTGTCAGTTTTTTGTACGACCGGTTGTACGACCGGACTATTGTCAAGCCACTGTGGCCCAACGGTGGCGATTGAGACAACTGATCCCTGATTTTCAAAAGAAAGAGGTTGCAGTTTTTCTCCAAGGCCCAGCAAAGCTAAAGACTGTATTCAAGGGCACAGTAAAATACTTTATTTCTGAAACTAAAGCCAAAGAATATTTGGATTCCATTTGAATAATAATTAGGAGGAAAGACCGTAAGACTATAAGACTATAAGATTGTAGGACTATAAGGACTATAAGTTTAGTAATTTATGTTGTTGCTCTCAATTTTTTTTCTCAATAAGTAGGATTGCTATGCTCTTTCTATAGTATCTATTTCTTATCTCTCCACCTTTCTTCTCCCTTTTTTTTTTCCTCTCCTTTTTTCTTCGTCAGGACGCTATGGGCCAGGGACGCGGCACCCATACGTTTTAGGAACTGGTAGTTCCTATGCCTCCTATAATGGGGAGGGTGGGGGGAGGGGTTCTGGGGCAAAGGGTGGGGGTGGGCAGGGGTAAGGGTTGGTGGTGGGGGTGTAAGGCAGAGGTATTCATTGCAAGGTTGTTTATAAGGCACTCAAGTTGTAGTATTGAAGAGTATATATTGTCGATGTTTGCTAACATTTTTTTTTTAACTATTATTTTAACATGGATAAAAAGGTGAAAATATGTACAATTAATATCAATGGTCTCAATGATTTAAAAAAGATTGGGATGTTTCGTTCAATGCTCCAGACTCTATCTATTGATTTATTATGCATTCAGGAAACTCATATTGCATGGGATAAGCGCTCTCTTTTGGATAACCTGGGATTGGATGTTTTGCTTACATCTAAGCAAATGGGTATAAAAAGAGGCATTGCAATCTGTATGCGAAAGGGAGTCGGGAAGTGTTTGAAAACCTCAGCTGATAAATGGGGCAGATGGGGGCTTGCTGAATTAATAATTGGGAGCTGCAAATTCACTATATGTTGTATGTATGGCCCCAATCTAGATGATGCCGAAGTTTTTAATACTATAAATACAGAATTAGCTACTTGGACACAACCAATCATAGTATGTGGGGACTTAAATATTCACCTGCCAGCCGATTGGAATATTAAATCAGGAAGGAGATATATGGGTCGTAAAGTCAGAACTTATAGAGCCCTCAGAGATTTGGTTTTAAATAATGGGCTAACCGATGTGTGGCACAAATTGTATCATAAAGATTCTGGATATACCTTCTATTCTATCCCCCATCGGAAATTTGCCCGACTAGATTATTTTTTTGTATCTTCTCTGTTTTTGGAGACAATCAGTATCGAAATACTACCTCAAGTCATATCAGACCACAATCCTATAATTGTTGAGATTCAGGTTCCCACAGAATGTCAAAATTCAATTAGATCTTGGTCATTCCAGAGAAATCTGTTACTAGATGAAGATTACCTTCAATTTATGGCGACTATTATTAATGACTATTTTCTAACAAACAATGACACGGCCTCCCCACAAGTTGTGTGGGATTCTTTTAAATCAATCGTACGTGGAGAGACAATTAGTTTTGCAAACTATAAGAGGAAAAAAATCCAAACAGACTTTAAGGAGAGGTTAAATAAGATCAGGTTAATTGAGATGGACTTATCAACCGCATGTAAAAATAACATAGGTATAGAAGATGCTCAACTACGTCTAGTAATTGAGCGCTCTGGCTTACGGATTCATATTGCCGATGAAGTAGCATCAAAATTTAAGCTATATAAAACTGAACGTTATGAATATAGTGAGCGCACCGGCAAAATTCTAGCACAACGCCTCCGTCAAAAATCTTCTATAAACGAAATACAAGGTGTTAAAGATATGAATGGTGTTTATCATGAACGCAGGGAAGGAATTTTAGAGTCATTCTATGATTTTTATAAGACACTGTATAATGACCTTAATAATGAAGTTGATAAGACTCTCAATCCCGTAAACTATCTCCATAGTACTAATCAACTATCATTGTGTTCTGAGGAGACTGATTTATTTATACGCTCAATAAGTTGGGATGAGATTGAAAATGCCATTTTGAGTCTTGCGGCAGGTAAAGCTATGGGACCCGACCAGATACCCCTTGAATTTTATCGGACATTTAGACACATGCTGAAACCAGAGCTGTTAAAGATTTTTAATTTGGCATTTCAAGGTAAACCCCCTGATTCCTGGTCTACCGCCATCATAGTTGTTTTCTTAAAGAAGAACAAGGACTCAAAAGAATTAGGCTCCTATCGCCCCATCTCTCTTATCACCGCAGACAGCAAGATTTATTCCAAAATTCTTGCAAATAGATTAAACCACGTAATGTCTAGCTTAGTCTCACACATTCAACATGGTTTTATTAGACATAGAGATACCACTGATCATGTTAAACGCGTCATTACACTATTAGACTGGGCTCAAGCAAAGGAATCCCCAGTTGGGGTGATCTTACTCGACGCTGAAAAAGCGTTTGACAGAGTAGACTGGGGATTCCTTTGGACTGTGTTAGAATGGAAAGGATTTCCATTACAATTTATTCAAGCGGTACGATCACTTTATTCTAATCCTAAGGGTGTAATAAGACTAGGTACTGACAACTCGAGACCTTTTTCAATTACCAGGGGGACTAGACAAGGTTGCCCATGCTCCCCGCTTCTATTTGCTCTATATTTAGAACCCTATTTGAACAGACTAACCTTGGAACCTGATATCCCCCCAGTCCGACTGTTTGAAGTTGACCACAAAGTCTTAGCGTACGCAGACGACGTGGCTATTGTAACTTCTGATGTCTCCTCTGCGCTACCTATAATCATTGATGTTGCTAGAGAGTTTGGGAAAGTCTCCGGTTATAAGCTTAATATCACAAAAACTCAGATTATACATTCTGAAGCGGGTAAACCCACTGACATCCCACTAAATGCTACTGGTACATACCTCGGTGTAATTTTATCTTCTAAGGTTGATGACATTGTCGCATTAAATATAGACCCTTTACTTATATCCACTAATAGAACGTTAGAAAGACTTAATAATTTACACTTATCTTTATACAGACGAACCAATGTCATTAAGATGATGATTTTTCCGAAATTCTTGTATTTTTTCCGCACTATTCCTTTATTTTTCTCAATGTCCCTTTTCAATAAAATAGACAGGATGCTGTCCAGGTTTCTGTGGGGGTTCCGTCGCTCTAGAAGATCTTTAAAATGGTGTACTCTTCCACAAGAATGTGCTGGGCTGGGATTTCCGAATTTTAGAATGTACTATTGGGCTATTACTCTTAAAACAATCAGGGTTCTACTATTTCATGATTATGTTACAGAACCGTCCATGGCACCTTCTATTTTTGAAATGCTTTTAGGGGCTCATGCTCGGCAGTGCCTACTGAAAGTTATTGAACCCAGCTACTATAAAAAAACAAAATTTAAGGTGGTTCTTGCCGCTTTTTTAGTTTGGAGGCAAATGAACAAAACTTTACGTATAACGTCAAAACTGAATTTTTATACACCTTTGTTTGGTAATAAGTCACTATCTGAAATTTTTCAAGATATTGCAACTTATCGATGGCATATGAGACAGATTCACTTAATGGGGCAATTGTACCAAAATGGGATTTTTATGTCCTTTTCTGAACTTCAAAAGACATTTGGTCTTTCTAGGAACGAATTTTTTAAATATTTACAGATCCGTAGTTTTCTAGGAAAAAAAATCTGCTATATACTGATACTATGGAGACTATTGATATTCTAGAGAGCTGTAGGAAGAATAATCGTATTGGCACAATCTATCAGTTAATGAGTAATAGGTTGCAGAACGACCTCGATCATCAAACCCAGAAATGGCAGAGAAATCTATGTATAGAAGGGATAGATTTGGTAAAAGCTTTTGAGATGTGTAATAAGACACTAACAGCTCTCTTAAAAGTCAACATTATATGTCCATTCTAGATCTTTATTATACACCAGCTAAGCTGGCAAAATGGAAAGCTTTAAGAGGTATTAATTGTAGCCGTTGCGGAACTCTAGCAGCAGACTCAAGTCACATGTTTTACAGCTGCTCTAAATTGGTCGTATACATAGATAAGATTGAAAAGTTTCTGACTAATTTGCTGCATGTTCAGATCACGCTCCATCCTTCTGTTATTATTTTCGGTGTCTATTTTCCCTCTCGGAATTTATCTCTGGATCAAGAATACTTTTTGTTTATTGGAATGTCTATATACCGATCTTGTATCACCTCCAGATGGTTGGATATAGACCCACCAACATTTGAACTATGGCTGGGAAAGTTGTTAAATGTTTATAGAATGGACAAAGCAGTTTACAAACTGAAGGGACTTAAAAAGAAGACTTTTGGCCGGAAGTTATGGTCCCCCATTGACAACTGGATTTAAATTGTATAATGACTGTATTTGTAAAGATTTATTTTGTATTCTATGCCTCGTTTTGTCCTTGTATGTTTTTACCTCTGCCAAAAACAATAAAAAATAAAAAAATTAAAAAAAAGATAAGTAGATTTAAAAAAAACTGGCTGCGCTAAACGGCAGCAGTACAAAGTAAAACACAAAATAAAGATTTCAAGCATAAAGTAACAATTTTACTTTGTTTGACAATAAAAACCCGCCATCTCCACCCACAGCATGCCTACTCCTCTGCCCAAACAAATAATCCCAACCACTGTCCAAAAGAAGAAACTAAAGTTCAAAGTTCCATTTCCTGTTCCCTTCCCAAGTCCCTCCTCTCCACCCTCAACAAAAGTCCCTCCACCAAAGCAAATAATAAAAAAAGGACTTCATCAATGCAGGTGTGAGGGCAAGCCACCTCTTGGCAAAGCAGCATCAGCTCACAAATTACGCAGCATTGGAAGCAGTCTGATGAGGAGGGGTCAGCAGTGGTAGATCAGGATCACAGGTGCTGGAGCACTGCCAATGCTGTGGCTGGGATGGTGACACTGGTGGCTGGCTGTAGTTACAAGGGCCCAGGACAGATGCCACTGCCTCCTTCTCCTCTTCTAGAGCCAACAGCTGGCAATATTGGGCCTCGATGACCTCCATCCGATGCCGCTGCATCTGGGCTGCTATCTCCTGCCAAAATGGTTGACCAGCAGGAGTGGCTATGTAAAGAAAGAAAAAAAAGTAAAAAAGACCAATTGTAACCAATGCTCTGTAAACCACTTGTTTATATAGTGGCACAGTAGCAGTACCTAGCTGGTCACCTAAGGCCATTGGAATTTTTGTATGATTAGTCACAGGGTCAGGTTCTCCCCAAACATGCCTCAAATAAAAGCACTGACTGGATGCGAGGAATTGAGCCAGGATACCACCAGATTAAAACAAAGTGATGTTTTCTTTTAAAGGATTTCCTAGTAAAAAAACTTAACAGATGCCTTGTGTGCAAAAATAAAATAAAATTATCCCTGATTAATGAGTAAGACATTATGTACTATGCAGCACAATTAACAGTACTCTTGAGGTGCAACATTAATGGAGGCACGCTAGTGCGTCAGGTACTTTGCTACTCTCTGCAGTCTGCAGCTGGGGCAGCTGTAAAAGACAATTATTATCATACTTTAATTCCAATGCCCCAGCCCTGCTCTGACTGCCTTTCACTTCTACCATGACTCCATAGAGGCAGATGAATAATAATACTACTATGTTCCACAAGTCACCAATAAAATGCAAATATCATGTGGTAAGTAGACAGTCGGAAAAGCAATGCACCACAGCACAGCAAAAGGAACGAGATATAGATTATATTTGGCACATTTTTCCACAGAGTATCCCATCTGTCAAACTCTAAATCAGGCACTCAGTCCCATTTTACTCCCTGGCCTCGCCCGCCACCGAAGAGCCTCACAGGTAGGTTCGTTCTCCCTTTATTATACTTGGAGCTACAGTCCGTCAGTGCAGAAGCCAGGACATCATTCATTAAGCCAAACGCGTTTCAGGTAAGCTCATCTCCCTTTCTCAATGACTTGTTTGTTTGAGCGAGGCTTACGTGATTTCACTTACATTTTTAAATATTTCCCCAATGGGCGTGGCTTGCACAGCCTTCTGGTTAAAGTAGTTCTTGCTCAGTATTTATTACAGTACATTTTCTTTTATATCACAATAAAGTGTCCCTTTACCTGCTTTTCATCTCGTGAAAACCACAGTGGGTTGGTGCCTGGTCCCGCATCCTCAGGGTTGTCAATTTTTGCTGCAAGTACGGGCTTCCTCCCATGTATCGGAAACTCCATTGACGTTTCCACAGGCCCGCTGCTATGCGGTGGGGCTCTTTGCGGCCGGAGGCTAGCCGTTATAGATTCCACACGAAATGCCACCAAAATGAAGAGCCTCACAGGTAGGTTTATTCTCCCTTTATTTTACTTGGAGCTACAATCCGTCAATGCAGAAGCCAGGACACCATTCAGTAAGCCAAACGCGTTTTGGGTAAGTTCATCTCTCTTTCTCAATGGCTTGTTTGTTTGAGCGAGACTTCCGTGATTTCACTTCAATTTTTAAAAACGTCCCCAATGGGCGTGGCTTGCACTGCCTTCTGGTTAAAGTAGTTCTTGCTCAGTATTTATTAAAGTACATTTTCTTTTATTTCACGGAAAAGCATCTCTTTACCTGCTTTTCATCTCGTGAAAACCACTGTGGGTTGGTGCCTGGTCCTGCACCCTCAGGGTTGTCATTTTTGCTGCAAGTACGGGCTTCCTCCTGTTTATCGGAAACTCCTTTGCCTTTTCCATGGGCCCACTGCTAAGTGGTGGGGCTCTTCATGGCCGGAGGCCAGCCGCCATAGATTCCACACAAAATGCCACCAAATGAAGAGCCTCACAGGTAGGTTCGTTCTCCCTTTTTTATTATACTTGGAGCCACAATCTGTCAGTGCACCAGCACTTGGAAATGGCACTCTGCAAAGTGAAAAGAAGAAAAGGTACAAAAGTCACAGTGCTGGGTGCATCACAACAATTTATTCCGTTTTACTTCACCTTCTTTGCCCTATTGCTTCCATTTCTATTCCAGATTTTTCCCCTGATATTAGGAGGAGTTTGGTGTCTTGATGTTATTCTTCCATCAAATCTTCATCTTCAATCAAGGCCTACAAGATTGTCAAGTAGAAATTTTTAAGGAAACAGTTAACACTTCCATGTATACCGCTCCTTGGATGGTTGTCGTTTTTTTCAGTCAATCATAAAGTTGACTTAACATACCTTCTCAGTGCCCAGACCTTAGCAGATGGTGAAGTAAAAATATTTTGGTCTGGTGTTGGACACAGCATTGTGTTCTGACAGTTTGTAATCAGAAATGGTATTTACTGCAAACTTGATTACTGAAATGCCCCCTAATCTCCACTCTTTTATCTGATTGTCTAGTGTTGCTTCATCCCATGTGACTGTTTGCTGCTCCCACTGCATCTCTCTGCTCTCTGCTACGCAATTCAGGTTCACTGTGGCAGTGAAGCCTTTCTAAAAATGGGAATCACACAACATAGATTCTCCTCAGCCACTCCAGGTGCACTAGAAAGAGAAACCGGATGAGATCAGCAAGATTTGAGAAGAGGAGATAGATTAGCCAGAGACAAAAAGTTTGTAGACAAATGAAAGAGAACAAAGACTAAACAAGCATAAAGAAAGAGGAAGGATGAATGTGTTCTCTCCAGCAGTTAGATGTCAAAGAAGGACAGGATAGAGAAGAAGACAGAGGGAATCAAGCAGGGACAGGAACTTGGCGTCAGACATCATTGAACGCTAGAAGAAGTCTTGGAAAACAGATCTAGTAGTGATGTAGGGACCTGGGAGGGACATCACTGGAGATAAGCACAACAGGGGAAAGGAGGTGAGACAAGCGCAGGAGAGCCTGACTAGAGTACTGGTGGCTATATGTTGACTTGTTATGTTATGATATGTTATGTTAGGACTGTACTGATATGGTCTGTAAAACCTGATAAACTAATACAGCAATTATCTTCACTATAAAATGGAAATGTTGGCCCTCTTAATGACTCCCACATGCACACAATCATTCTCAACCTTCACACAACCCACAATGCCTGGCCACCACATTCCCATCCAATGTCTAGTCTCTGCCTCAACTTCTCTTGCATATGTCGCCTCTTTCTCCTCTAGCACAATAGCTTCCAGTGCCCTTAGGCAGGGTATGCAGTGACAGCAGTAAATCAGAGTGGTTATATATACCACTAGCTGCAAGGAATGGAATGGAATGGAAATGTGTTTTGTAAAGCGCAAATTGCTGCCCTGAGGCGTCCAAGCGCTGAAAGAAAAAGGTGCTAGCTGAGGAGGCCCGTGAGCCGGACAAAATGAGGTTCTATTTGTTGAACAAAAAAGTTTTCAGTTGTTTGCGAAAAGAAAGGAGATTAGGGTTAGATCTCAGATGAAAAGGGAGTAAGTTCCACATCTTGGCCACATTATAGGAGAATGACCTACCTCCTGCTCTTGATTTCCTAATTTTGGGAACTGTGGCAAAAAAGGAATGGGAAGAACGCAACTGTTTTTTCGGGTGATATGGAGTGATTAGGGAGTGATTGATCACTGGGCCTGTTTACCAAAAGGCCCGATGCGCAATGCACAAAGATTTGAAGTGAATTCTCTCTCTAACGGGAAGCCAATGGAGGCTCCTCAGTCCGGGCTTGGCTGAAAGCCTACGGGGGAGCTGGAGCAACGTGCGCGCAGCACAATTTTTAATTAGCTGGAGTTTCTGCAGGGTGTAATCAGGGGCTCCTAGATACAGAGCATTGTCAAAGTCGAGGCGAGACTGGATCAGGTCTTGAATAACAATTTGTTTGGCTTCGAAGGGTAGAAGGGGTAGGATCTTCTTGAGAAGTCTAGCAAGACCAAAGCAAGTGGCAGAGAAACTGGTTGCCTGGCTGTCAAACGTCAGGGACTTGTCCAACCAGACCCCAAGACTCTTTATGGTGTCTTTAGGGGCTGGTGGCAGACCCAGACAGGGAGGCCATATAGAGTTAATTGTAAGTGGAGCAGAGCGGCCAAGAAGCATAAGCTCAGTTTTTTCTCTATTGAGCTTAAGGCATGACGCGGTCATCCAATTTTTCACTTCCTCTAAACAACCTGCCAGGTCAGTCTTTGCTAGTGTGTTGTCTCCCTGCACAAGGGAGACCACCAACTGAGTATCATCCGCATAGGTAATGATCTTAATACCGTATGAGCGGATGATCTCAGCCAGTGGTCTCATATATACATTAAATAACGTAGGGCTCAAAGATGAGCCCTGTGGAACTCCACATCCTAGAGGTTTGCTAAAGGAGATTGTGCTTCCTTCAAAAACTTTAAATGATCTGTCGCTCAAAAAAGATTTGAGCCAAGTTAACGCCCTGCCTGATACTCCTAGGCTAAAAAGTCGCTGCAGTAAAATTCTGTGATTTACCGTGTCAAATGCAGCGCTTAAATCGAGGAGGATGACTGCCACCAATCCCCCTCGATCTAAGACCTCTCTGGTTTCCTCCATCACTGCAAGCAGGGCAGTTTCTGTCCCATGCTTGGGGCGGAAGCCCAGCTGGGTGACATCAAGAAGATGGTTGCTCTCGAGAAATAGCGTTAAATGCCCATTGATATATTTCTCAAGGATTTTGCTCATCCAAGGGAGCAGAGAAATAGGACGATAGTTGTTAAGATTATTAGTGTCCAGATTGGGGTTTTTCAAAAGTGCTCGTACCATGGCTTGTTTCCATTTAGGCGGTACAATGCCTGAGGAGATGGATGCATTAAGTACATCCGGCATGGTAGGGAGAATAGTATGGGTGGCATTGACCAGAGTGCGGGGGGGAGCAGGATCGCAGGGAGAGCCTGATTTTACTTGCAGCATTAAGGGTGTAAGTGCTTCTAGATTTAACAGGGGAAACTGATCCAGGATGGGTGATAGATGACACATAGTTTCCTGAGGGGATGGAGACAGTACTTCAGTGTGGATATTCATATCCACACCAGGAAATGATGAGTATATTTGGTAGATTTTTTGGGAGAAGAACTCTGTCAGATCATTACATTGGGATTGTATATTATAGTTGGCTGGAGAAATTTGGGGAAGCTTAGTGAGGCTTTTCACAATTTGATATATTTCTTTAGGTTTGGAGCTTGCCGCGGAGATTTTACTGGTATAATATGCAGATTGCACCATCTTTATCTCCTGTTTGTAAAATCTTATCGCCTCTCTATAAATAATTTTATCTGATGTGGCATACTCCAGCCGCCATTTCCTTTCCAGTCTTTTACACTGGCGTTTTTTCTCCCTGAGCTCTGCTGAATACCAGGGGGCAGTGTTCCTGGAACGTTTTACGATGGTTTTGCGAAAGGGGAGTGTAGCATCGAGGGAATTCAAAATCTAATCATTGTAATTATCGTTGGCTGACAGGGGCTCCTGATTGGTAGGTGGTCTGGACAACTCTAGATCTTTGGTCCATTGTTCTAGCAGGAGTTTGGCCCAATTCCGTGTTTTTCGTATTGCAGGGGTTAAGGAGTGGAGTTTGGGAATCTCCCAAATAAGAGGGATCAATAAATGATCAGTCCAGGGGAGATAAATAGGAGAACCTACCTTAAAGTTGGCACAATTGCTGAATACAGGATGCAGAAGATGACCTTTGGTGTGGGTAGGGAGAAGGACAAGTTGGTCCAGTTGTAATGCGGAGAGACCAGCTATCAACTCTGAGGCAGTATGATCAGAGGTACTATCAAAATGAATATTAAAATCACCCAGCAGCGTAAAGTTGGAGGGAGTGGTTGCTAAATCGACAACAACAGAAGGAAGGGACGTGTGGAACTGTTTTAAAGGCCCCGGAGGGCGATATATGAGCGCCCCCGAGAAGATAACATTAGGAGAAAACTCTAAAGTGAAGGACATACTTTCACAATCTAAAATGGGGTCAAAGGTACAATGGCATGTATAATGATCTTTATAGATCACTGCCAGACCGCCTCCTTTCCCATGGGGACGATCTTTCCTTACAATCTGATAGCCCCGCGGGAGCGCTTGCACTAAGTCGGGTTCCGAGGATACAGTTAACCAGGTTTCAGTGAAGAAAATTGCATCTGGTGTAAGTTCGTCTAACAGTAGTGCAATTTCTGTACAATGTTTCGGTGGAGACCTGCAATTAAGAAGATACATTTTGAGTTCCGGCTGTTCTTTTTTATAAGACATAAATTTAGGCTTAGCATTGCATTGAGGGCAAAAAGTTGGTAGGTCTAAAGGGTGACAAGAGTGGTAACACGAGGCTTTTACATGAGGTCTTAGCCTGAGGAGTGATTTAGGACTATAACACCTGAGATGTCCAGAACCAGATGTAGGGGTTGCGGCCCCCAGCCCCAGCCGGCTGCGGACGGCGCAGACTGCCTTGCCTTAGGCGCGCCTTCGGCGTGCCCGCTGCGCGCCTGGCGGGATATGCTCATTATATGCGGAGAGGAGGGAGTGTCCCAGCAACTATGCCGGCAACCCGGTCTTACCCCCAATATAGCGGCGGTTTACTCCCCAAGACAGCACCTAGTCGGCTGTAGGGGACGTAGTGAAGGAAGGACAGGTAGGTTGTGCAATTTTAAAAACAAAATAATGACAGTTTTAAAAATAATGTGACCACACCTATTTCTCCCGGCTTTCCGCCTCAGGAGATAGCGACCAGTTTCTGATAGCGCGCATGGTTGTGAGCGTGATTTATAGGCAGTCCAAAGTGCGAGGGAGGTCCCAGCAACTATGCCGGCAACCCGGTCTTACCCCGAATATGGCGGCGGTTTACTCCCCAAAACAGCACCTAGTCGGCTGTAGGGGACAAGGTGAAGGAAGGACAGGGAGGTTGTGCAATTTTAAAAACAAAATAATGACAGTTTTAAAAATAATGTGACCGCATCTATTTCTCCCGGCTTTCCGCCTCAGGAGATAGCGACCAGTTTCTGACTGCTGCCATGTACAATTGCTTGAAACCTTTGTAACAACAGATGGTTGTCTTTTTGGTTCATTTACCAGCAATCCTTCTCCTGTAAACATAAGTAGTGAATTTAATGGGGCTGTTGTTACATTTCCGGTGCCGCAAGATTTATTTATTGTTTTATTAGCAAAGGGGTCTAGGTAGCCTTCTAATCTAAAATGAAATGCTTTGTTATTTTTGCAGTTCTGGGATTTAAATGAAGAATTACAATGAAGAGCCTTTGGATTAGACCTGGAAATAAGATAACGAAAGTATAAACACTGAAGACCACCTTTTAGTGAGGATGTGTGGGCCATTTAATAGAGCACAGGTTGTTAACAAAGAAACGCAGCAAATGTTTCAGCTGTTTTTGTTTGATTACATTAAAGTTTATGATGTGAAAACAAAAAAATTAAAATGGACCCTTTTTCTTTTGCTTTTAAATTAGTACTTAGTAGACATATGTTTCAACTTGTAGTAAACCCAGTATGATTTTACCTGGCATTCATCAGGACTTTAGTGAAAGAAGATGACCGGGGTCCGGTCGAGGGAAGATAGAGGTGCCGAGCGGGTGCCGAACGTCGAGGGCGGTGTGCCAATTACGTTCCCACCCCCCTCCCGAGTCCCATGGTGCGAATTTCCAACACCAGAAAAGTGCAGAAACGCTCAAGTCGGAAGCCTCCTAAACCATGGGGTTATTAGGTAGAATCAATTTTTCTACCTAATATTTTTGCACTTTTTTCCATATTTTTTCACTATTTTGTTGATTTTCACTCTCACGTCCCTAGGTTGGGGTGGGCCTTAGCGTGTCCATTTCCACCAGGGTTTATTTCACTAAAGTCCTGATGAATGCCAGGTGAAATCACACCGTTTCATGGCTGAAACATATCGACTGATACTTAAGAAATTCCCACTCCAATAATTGTGGACGCAATTTCCAGACACATAATTTTAAGTCTCTCCCGAGTGATCATTCCAATAAAGTTATTTTTGATACACTACGGACTGTTTTTAACCATTCAACACTCACTAGTTACTTTTTTTTAACAACACTGCCTGAACTCACTAACCCGCTCCGCAGTAGATCTGGCGTCGCAGCACACCGAAGAGACACTCGGTCTCTTTGGTGGGCCCAATGATGAAGCATGTCATCACTAGGTGGTGAGTGAGGGCTTTCTTTAAACCACTTAAACGTCTTAATTGAAGCCGTTGTAGTGCTCCTCTTCCGTGGTCTTGCTTGAACTTATAGCATTGGACACTCTTCTATTGTTTATTTATAATATTATTTTACCTTACGATTTAATACTACAATGTTTTAATTAAACAAGTTTACCAAACATTATTACTTTTTCTTATATTTTATCATAAGGAGTCTCCTCCCTGGTGGAGTCCTTTGCCTACATGTGAACAGTTACTAGTAATCATTTTACACTTGTAAATCCTCATGGTTTCAGAGGTTCGGATATGTAAGTCTACATTTTGTAGTACATTTATGCTTGTAAAGGGTGAATAGTCAAAGGTAGTAAAGTTACAACAAAGTATAAGTGTAAATTTACATATGCAAATTTGCATTTGTGAATAAGGCCCAAAGTTTATGGAAATAAAGTTTGTGATTCTTCTAGATTGTGCATGCTGTTGTGGCTTATTTTAATACTTTGAATTACCACCAGAACTGAGCATCGAGAAATAAACTAGAAGGGGCAGAAGAGTTTAGGGCATGTGGTACTCAGTGACTTATGTCATACCATACGGAATGCGTACATGACGAAAGCTTAACTCTGCCAAATACATGCAGAATTCATCCCCGGACGCAATATTCATTGCTATGAGATGTTGCTTATCTTGCATGCATTTTAATGCTATGAATGGCCTGCAGTGTATGGTAATCTAGGCTCCAGCCAGTCACGAGTCGTACAATTGCGCAAATGGGGAGAGTTGTTGCAAGTCTCATACCTGCCAAATTGTGAAATGCTGATATCTCTAAATTAATTGTAACCTAAATGATTGTTCTTTTATTCTATCTAGACACTAGGGAAACGTGTGGCTGTAAGGGAAAGGCAATACAAGAGAACATAGTCTACGTTGAGCTACAGTTGTTGGCCTCACAAATACCATTACAGGGCCCTGATGATGGATCCTTTGAATTAATGAGAAAGAATACTTTTCAGGAGAGAGATAAAAAAGATAAAAGATAATGCTTTTTCCAATAGTCTATTGGATATTTTGTGCAAGGTTTTCCAAACGTCATGGTGCATGTACATTACCAGAATGCACTAGTGCTTGGAAATGGTAAGCGTGATAAGTGAAATGGTCAGCGTGGTAAGGCTATAAAAGGAACAGTTAGTCAATGGCACTGTTGAATCCTGCAAAGAATAGCTAGATTGGAATGTATACTCTGTACAAGGTGACTGTGGATTATATTTTGTCCTCCTGTCTTTCTGGAATATCAGTTTTAAATTAACTTGTCTACATATAGCTCTTGATGTCACAATTCTTGATTCTAGGAACTTTAAGTATAAGGTTTACTGGTGCCAAATGGACGGAAAGTTGGTTGGGCCTTGATGAAATTTCAACTCCTAACCCACAACCTATTACATAGGACAGAAGTAAGTTTATAACTCACTGTGCTGTATTGCAGACAAGATGGGTTTTTCACAATATATATTTTTTTTTTTTTTGCGAGGGTGGGTTAAAATCGCTTGCTGCCTTTCAGGCCCCTAAGTACAGCTGCTAAAAGTTACAATCTCTTGCCATTTTATATCTGTCAAAAACAAATTCAGTGTAAATATATCTTCATCAGATAAATATTGAGGTAATATTTGCAGGGCACGTATTACTTTTGGCAAAGCATGAACTGTAATTGAGATAACATTGGTGGAAAGGTTCATGGTATAAGTATTAATCATTATTTTCTGGGTGTTGGGTTAACGGTGCAGTAGTATACTGGGTGTAGTTGCAGCTGGGTGACAAGTCTGCAGTACACAAGGCACACCCCTAGAATTGCCTTCCTGCCTGTCTTAAAGCATTACCTGATGTTTCTGAGCCCTCAAGAAATATCTCTGCAAACAGTGGCAAAATACCTTCTTAATTAATCCACCAAAAATCTAGTATAGCGCCAAGAGACTCACTCCAAGATGAGAGAGCACTTTACACTTAAACATTACAATGTAATATCCTAGCTATGCGAAGCCATTTATGTCAGGACCAAACTAATATTTCCATAGTGTTTTGGCATCCTTTCCATCCTTTGGGGCATCACGCCTGATTATTAGTTATTAGTTTAATATCCAGTGACTAAGATGTTTTCGGAAAGTGCCTAAAAAAGGTTTGATGGAGATATCTATGTTAATAATATGTGCCAGAAGAGTGCCTCATACTCAGCAACATGCACAATGAGACCTAAGATCCGTGCACTATTATTTTTCCAAGTTACTGGTGGTTAAATTTTTAAGGATTAAAACAGCAATGAAATTTGAACCACTAGCAATGAGGCATTTATAACAGTGTAAGCTGGAAACCCTGTTGAGATTTGCAATATATAAAATATCAGTAGGATTCCCCTGGAGGGTTTATATCCTATGGTGGTGGTAGTACCCATTCACCTCTAAACGCAGTTACAGATAATTCTGAAGAGGACCCTGGAGTGCACTATAAGGTCCATTAATCTTCAGATGTTTTTCACTGACTGACTCATTCAAGGTCTCTCTAGTGCACGCGGTCCTAAGGAGTGCAAGGGATATATCCAGAGTGGTCAATAATGCCATTATCACTAAAATATATGAAGTACGCAAATGATACACACGTTTGTCCTGTTTCTTTAAGTATCAAACCCATGTGCACAGGGCTATCTAAAAAGGATCTTGCTGTGCTCCATAATAACCAAACACAAGCAACTCCACTCATTCTAAAGCCTGACGACCCTAATTATATTATACCCACCCTCAAATAATTTCTCTTCTTGCCTTTTAATTATAGTTCAAAATATCATACTCTGTCCATGAGACATTTCATTTTGCATACATGAATATGTCCCCTGAATCTTCAATCCATAAAGGCTTCAAGAAATCCAAGATCGGCCAATAATACCCTACTTGCAATGAGACCATACAGATGCAAAATATTTGTCTGCAGATCAGTGCAAAAAAGGTATCTGCACTTTGGAAAAAGCTGCCTGTAAATCTAGAACTCAAGAAGTATTTCCTGGCACATAGGGAGTCCAAAATACACACTTCTTATAGTAAACGTATAGCTGAGGGGCTGACAGGTTGTCGGCGGTCCCGACAGAGACATTGCAATGTGAACGCCACCATGGCGGTCTCAATGCCTATCTTTTGCATTGCGGTAGGTGCTGCTGGCTGCAGCACCCGCCATAATGCAAAAAGGGGACACCTGATATATCTCTGCACTACATGACAGGCACCATGTGGTGAATTCCACATCTTGCAGGGATATGTGCCCCCCAGTGCCCACATTGGAGGGGCAGTGTGGCCTGTTACGGGCCCCTAAAGTCCCTTTCTTCCTACCTTTTCATGGCGGGTTAACCAGAAAGGGACATCATAATCCCTACGGCGGTGCCTGGTAGGCACCCGCCACTGTTGTAGGCATATGATTTCCCTCCGATGCACCGGCGGGCTCAAGGAGCCTGCCGTATGCGTGGCGGTCATCTTGTTGACCGCCAACCATCCGCTCGCCATTGAAATATGGCAGGCAGATAAGATGCTTCCGATGATGGTGAGACCGCCACCGATGGGCTGTCGCTGGTGGTCCCACTCTCATCATAATCAGTCCTTAAGTCCTTACCATTTTCTCAGACTGTTTATGCTTCTGCACCATGCACAAAATAAAAGGCAGATGCTTGAGTCAGACACACTGTTGTTTTTATGGCAGAATCTCACATTCAGAAATATCGGCTGACAATGTTTGAAATATTGTTTAAAAAAAATATTGTCCCATTGGACAATATTGTATATCATTTTCTAACATTAACTATAATTTGGCAATGATTTTGCTAATGCTAGTAAACTCACAATGATTATGCCAGACAATATTCTGTCTGTGCTCATTTAGTTTCACACCTCCAACTACCAGTTAATCTATGGGCAGCGCATAGATCTATTAGTCCCACAAAAGGCTTCCAATATATCCACTGAACTGTTTTTAAAACAATCAATTCTTTTGTTGCAGCCAGTGGCCTACAAACAAAGCGTGCCATCATCTCACTCTCTGGCAGAAGACCTCCCCTAATTTTTCCACTCTAACGTGGGAAAAAATCTCCTTTCAGTGTAGCAAACAGTCCGACCCACCCTCCTGCCCCCTTCCCTGGCAAACTCCACCCCACCCATCAAAATGGTGACTTGGCTTCAGTGAATCGAGCCATTCTTACTAGCAGATTTGTAGCAAATAATCTATAAAATTAAATCCGACTCAAACCTAGATCCCTACCCACTTTCATGATTGCCAAGGCTGCCCCTGCCATTAATCTGCAAATCAATACCCTCTTTAATCTGTCTCTAGAATGCGGAATGTTGCCTCTACATTGGAAAAAGGCACGAGTAATCCCTCTGTTAACAAAAGTAAATGTTGAAACATGTACTCTAAGTAACTATAGGCCCATTTCCCTCCTCCCTCCTCTTGGCAGATCACAAGCTATGTGAAACAGAATAAGATTCTACATTCATCCCAATTGGGCTTCTGTGCCAGCTTTAATACAGAACGAGCCCTTCTTTTAGTCACTGAATATATCAGAGGCAATCTCGACTCAGGGCATTGGTCATTCTGCTAGACCTGTCTGCCTCTTTCAATACTGTGTCTCACCTGATCCTCTTACAAAGGCTGGAGAATACAGGCATCATGGGCTGCATCCTTAAATGGCTCCACTCCGTTCTAGCAGACAGGCAACAGGTAGTATTCCTATCGCCCTTCCCCTCCCAATCTAAGGTTATAAGTAGTGGTGTCATCCACCAGGGTTCATCACTAAGCTCAACTCTTTTTTAATTTATCCCGTCCCTTTAGCTCTAGTTGTTCAAAGTTGGGGCATGAACATCATCTTATACGCAGATGATATTCAATTTATGCTATCTTTCCAGCAACTCCATCAAATTTGGGGAGAGGATGTGACCTAACGGCTAGGGCGGTTGATCTCAAATCTGGGGAACCAGGCTTGAGTCTCTGCAATGACGCTCAACATCCTGTGATTCTGGGCAAATCACTTAATCTCCCAGTGCCTAACAAAAATGAATGTGTCCTTGTGTAACGCAACTGGTGCTCATGTAAAGTGCTCTGATACCTGTTACCTTTGGGTCAAATTTGCGCTATATAAAACTCTGGGGGGAAAATAAATGTTGACACTATAATTAGGGATTTTGAGGGCTGTCTCAAGTCCATTGCTCAATGGATGCATAGCAGCAGTCTACAACTTAATTCAGATAAAACAAACATTCTGATGGGGTTTTCTTCCTGCCTTGACGCTTTTGCGCCTCTGACGGTCTGACTTATGACCAACCTCCACCCCTTCCACAGTTGTTAGAAACCTGAGTTCATGATGGACACTGCCCCCTCCTTCAAACTCCATGTTAAGGCAACAGCAGCTACCTGCTTCGGCCTGTTGAAATCATTGAGAAAGCTGTTAAAATTCTTGTCCCATGACACCAGCAAGGGGATTGTACACACACTTATCACTTCCATGTTGGATTATGCCAACATACTCTACTTAGGTGCCTCCCAGAATCTGCTGTCTTGACTGCAGAGTGTACAAAATGCCACAACAAGGCTTATTATGAATATCCCCAAATATCAGACTAGGGCTCAAACAACTTCACTGGCTACCAATCAGTCCTAAAATAAAGTTAAATACACTTATGACTCACAGAGCTTTCCACCAATGGTGTCCTAGATACATCCAAGACATTCTTCATCTCTACTGTCCTGCAAGGGCTCTCTGTTCCTCTAATTTCAACCTCCTTTGTATCCCCAGATATGGCAGAGTAGGGGGCAGATCTTTCTCAGTTCTGGAACCAGGTCTCTGAACTGCCCACTCACTCTCCCTCCATTCCATACCGTCTGAAAGCCTGTTTAAGGCATAGTTGAAGAGATGCTGTTCGGTGAGCTGTAATCCCACTGCTCCTAACTGTGTCACGCAAGCGCCATGATGATGCTTCTTCTGAAGCAACAATTGCACTCAATCAAAATCTCTTCATTCATTCAGTCACTGCATCTGCTTGGAAGGCCACATTCATCCTGGATCACAGCAGTTTCCTGCTTTTTCTCAAATCTACTACTACACCATGCGTTCCGCTATGGACCCCTCAATGTGCCCCGATGCAGCAGCGCCTGCATGACCAACATTACATACCCAATAAATATATAAACGGAGAGCATGTAATGCTAACCCTAACTTCAAATCTGCAGAGGCACAACAATGTGCAGTGCACAGGGTGACGCCATCTTTCCAGTATAATCTGGTGCTGGTTGGATGGTTCACACTGTTATTGAATGCAACCATAGAAGGAGCATTTTTTAATTTACCTAAAACTTTGAGCTTATTTAATGCATCCGCATGTGACCTGCAAAAACAAAAGATATCAACTTAAGTTTGATCTTCGAAAGTTGGGTGCAGATTGTAGAAGGGAGAGGAACCTATAAGTGATGGAGCAAGGTGGAGAAAGAAATTTTTGTGCACCCCTTGTAAAATCACACTTCCATAATCATAACTTGAACTAATTGAGTGATGTGTAAAATTAACCAACCTAGAATAAAAATCGCACCTACATAGACATACGTGGGAACTAATTTTGCTTATGTTGCAATCATAATTAAGGTTCCCGGTTTTCCGTTTAAACGGATGTTTACATATCAATACAGACGGAAAAATATTTTTCTTCCGTCTGTATTTATAAATAAATGCGGAAAAATACAACCAAATTGGATTCTCTGATTCTGAGAATTGTTCGGAAATCCTTGCTTCAGCCCAGGGTTGCCTGCCATGCCCCTCTTCCTGATTGCAGTGTTTTCCTGGCCACATTAACACCTGCTGGGCCATTAATCTCTGACAGGTGCGGGAAATGCCTTCCATGGAGTGTATTGCATTGACCTCTGACCTGCCCACTATAGCCCCATGACGTGCACTTTAACCGAGAAACACTTCACAGCGGCGGCGCAGCGCTCGTATGACCCAGTCAGAGACAGGACGGAAACTCTTAGCTGTTGGTAGGGCTGGGGCAGGGTCACTCATCAGAGGAGCACACGTCCGTGCCTCGAAAACCCAAGCTGACAGCTCTTGACTGTTGGTAGGACTGTATTGTATTTACTTAATTTGACGCATATATACATATAGCTAAACCTATAACAACTGTGTGCACTGTCTATTTAAATAAATGTGGAAAAATGCTAGCTGCAACGTCTTTTTTTGCTTGCAACAAAAATAAATACAGATATATACAGATAAAATGGTATAAAAATAAATATGGATAAATACAGACGGAAATGGTAAAAAAATAAATACCATAAAACCGGGAGCCCTAATCATAATTAACTAATTATGTGATTTTGTCGTGTCCTAAACTAATAAGCAGCTTTGAAATAATGAAATGCGGCATAAATGTGCTTTTTGTTTATGTATTTTGTGGCAAAACATGAAGACAGGTGAGCATATTACGCCTAAGTATTGCTAATATCGCTAGGTAACTACTAATAGGGAAAACCTTAGTAAGGGGGAGGTAAACAGAAGGGTTAGATTTCCAAAATTAACGTTTGTTTGTGTTTGTTTCTATGATAGTTCCCATTCTGCCCTGTGAGGCCTAGTGAAAACATGGCTGTTATATTAAACTGCGAATAGAAGATGAACTGAGCTTGCTCAACCAAAGTCCAAGTTCGAATGCGAGCTGCTTGTGCCTGAAGTGAATGTTGTTCAAGGACGGTGGGGCCTGGAAGTCCAGATGGCTGCCAAAAAGGATGAGCACAATGGTTCTGAACATGAGAAGATCTCATGAAGTTGCTAATTGAGAACGCGACTAGGCCGGACGTTGCCTAAACAAAGAACCTTTTAAAATTTAGCTGGCGGAAGAAAAATGAATATTGTAATGATGAGGTGATGCTCATCCACCCCAAAAGTGTCCAATCAGAACTCGAATTTATGCTGAAAATTACTCTTTTAGATAGATAGAGCTAGTGAAAAAGGTATAAAAAGTGATGGTTTTACTGAGGAAAAAACTTCTTTTCGATTTCCTCCCGAGATGCTGCCGGTATGCTGATTTTTCTGAGATGTAAGACTGAATAATTTCTATTTTCTTTAAATGAGAGATGCACTTTAGTTGAGGGTTTGAGTTAGGGAAGTTAGGAGAGAAAAATTAATTTTGGGAACTATCTGTCTTTTGCTAATTCTTGCATTTCTGAAATCTAAATAAAATGTCTATTTCTGAATTTTCTAAAAATAAATTAAATTAAAAGTTTGAGACAAAACTCATTCCTTTAAATGTCGTTTTTGAATGAAGAAATAAATAAAGTGAATAAACTTTTAGACATGCTAAATTTGCTTTTAATAAAAAATTAGAAAAATGGAGAATTAGGCTGGTCTTGAGTTTTCCTACGCCTAATTTTTTACTAGCAGATTCGTCGACCACAGTGGTGGCGTGTCTAAATAAATGTTTTGATAATAAAAACCATGGTAAACTCATTCAAACGGCAGGTGTATATTGTATAAATATCCAGTTATAGTTTAGACACTCCACTATGATACAGCAGCTCTCCTTTGAATCTCACCGATCCATGAAGTATGATGAAAGTGTTTTTGTGAGTGACTCGCAGTGTTATGGGCCCCACTGATAAGTAAATGTATGATTTTGTACTTCAGTGAAAGGTGACATGGTTTTAGAAATTATTTCCGGAGTAGCGATGCATCATAAGCATATTCCAAAAGTTGCTTTTCCCAAGGGAATTATCAATAATTGAGAAAACAAAACAATGTTTCAAGAGGTCTAGGCAGTGTCCATCTTTGGGATATGAAAATAATAAAGGCAGATCAAAGCAAACACGGGGCACTGCCTTGGCCATGCTTTTGACAGCTTATCCTTGCCCACAATTCTTGAATATTATGATATTCAGCCATGCTAAGCAGGCAATGGGTAGGGGACAAGGCATTAGGTCATGACACCCCTGCCTAGAATATCTTCTGGACATGGCCTGTTGCTATACTGTGACCACTGACTTCTACCTTGGCTTGTATTTTATGGATATGCCTGCTGTACCCTCTTGGCAGGTTTGCAGTTGTGCTCAGCAAGCACTAGGGGCAAGACGTGGCTCTGATAATACATGGGTCATTGCCTGTGGCCATGTTCATGGACAGTGGGTTATAGGGCATGGGCACAGTGCCTGGGATTTTTTGTATTCTTCCCATAGCTAACATAAGGACATGTTAATGGAGATGCAACTCATGAAATACATTCCTATAACATTTGCCATTCTTGCTTAATATGTATTACATTTTCTAAAATCAATAATATTGTTACCTTTAAATAAACATATAATACTGCAAAAATATAGCTTCATACAATATCAACTACAATATTATCACCAAAATATTAAAAGAATCATTATTAAACATAGAAAAAACACTTTGGGCCTGATTACAGGTATGACGGTCTTTGGACCGCCGTATAATACGATTCACTGCCGCCGACTTAGCTCCCTCTGATGATGAGGCCACACGACTTGGATGCAGGCAAGACTTCTCGGGCTCCACACAAGGCAATCCCCTCTCCAGGCACTATTCTTAGGTCCATGCAGTCGCGGTCGGTAGGGGAGTACCTGCCGGGGCGGTGACGTGGGAAGGGGGAGGGGCAGGGTGGGGTTTAGTAATGTATGGATAATGGAGGTTTGCAGGTAAGTAAACATTTAAATTAATCAAACAAATTTTGTTGCGCGCACTGCATCCCCAAATGCAATGCAGTACGCGCAACGAAATTCGTTTCATTTATTGTCATTATTCTGGAAAAGCACAAATTCAGAATTTAAAATGTAACACCATTGCTAGGGATTCTCTTTAATATTAAGAACAGTTTTCTACCCAAATGAAGCCTTTTGGCAAGAGTAGGATAAAGAAAGACTAGGTAAAAAATCATATAGGTCCAACACACACCTTGCAGTTTGCATGCAGCTCTTTGATGACAGTTTATAGCTCAATGTTCTATATTAGGATTTTGATTATAAACTAAAATTAACTAAATTATCTATCTTACAGACAGGCAGTAACCCACTGACCTATTTATATTATGTGCACTTTGTGATCTGCATGGTGCACGTTCTTTGCAGCCGGCATTATGACCCTCTGCACTACCTTATGATGAGTCAAAACTTCCACTAGACAAACCTTTGGTCTCTTTCCAGGAAAACGATTAATCACCAGAGTTATCTTGACATTTTAATTGATGCCTGAAAATTGCTGGGGGCAAGGAACGCGGCAGCAGGTGCTTTTAAAATTATATTATACTTACAAAAATGAGCAAACCCAGAGGGGTGGTGGGCACCCTGGACGCCTTTATTATTAGGGCAGAGTCATTGCTAGCACATGAGATCGAACTTACTGAGAAATGGCTGTCCCTGGAACCTTTATCATTGCAGAGGCGCTCTTCCCTAGGCCCCTCATTAGACTCTAACATCGTGGGTGGGGCACTTATTATGTGTCTCTCTCCTACCGCTGACAATCAGTACCTGCCCCCCTCAGGAACTGAATTGGATTTGGAAGCACTCCCCACCACTCCAACTGGTCCCAGTCTAGCTACTAGATCAGGAGCCCTTTTGACTCATCCCAAGGGGAAGTCAAATAAGTCAAATGAGGCGCTGGGGAAGCGGAGAAAGGGGGAGGGTATCCGAAAATCTAAGCAGCCTAAGCAACCGAAGCGGCTGAGGAGATCCAATCATGAGGAGCCCCAAAACTGCATCACTTGCACTATTGGTACACAGACCGATGATTCCTTACTGGCACCTATAAGTGAAGCTCTAGAGTTCACCGCACTTGTACCTGGAACTACTGGGAGATTTACAATGGGCCCGGCTCTTGTCCAATTGAAAGACCTAATTAACAACAGCTTTGCTGAACTTCGGGGCTGATTAGACCTTCTGGACTTTGAATTATGAAAACTGTCTAGTTTAAATGAGCCATTGCAGCTTACTGTCTCTATAGGGTAAGGCCTGGGTACAAATGCTCCACAGACTATGGATACAGTATCCCTAGAAACTATGCTGATTAGAGTACCAGCTATTGAGGACTTGCTCAAGAAGGGACATGGGGCACACACCACTAACTTTATACGCAATTCAACAGACTGCTTATCGGTTGATGGAGCCATGACGTCCTCCTCCCATGCAAACCCTACGCATACTTTAAATCATGGGCCTTTAGAACCCATGCCAATTACTGGCCCTTTAGTTAATCCTATTTTGGCTCACACTAAGTCCAGTAAAGTCCAAATGTCATTCCTTTCAGATACAACTATAATGGGAAGGGAGGAGGTGAGATTGAACTTGCCTCCTGAAGCTACCCCATACACTATAATTTTAGCAAACGCACCACACCCCCTCACTCAGGTAATTGAATCTCGGGAGACACTGAGAAACAAGGCTCTCTGCTGGCTCGGGGGCCTTGTTTGGTGAATTTAAGATGGCAAGAAGAGTAGGCTGGGTAGGGAGAAGAGAAAAAACACTGCCTGCTGACTACATTGTTCTCACTTTTAGGTCACTGAGACTAGTACGTGAGATCTTGTGCAGACTTGGTAGTGACCATGTGTCACAAGACAGAATTAGTGTTCTATCCCTAGGATACTTCTATCCTCCTAGGCCCCATGGAAATCAGCCCTCATTATCTAGGCCTACAATACCTACCGTCCGCCAACAATTTAGTCTCCCTTTACATATTAGATTCAAAACACTTTCTAGCTTGGAGGACAAATATTGACTCATTCCTACCATAATACAAGCAGATATTAGAGGGCCTGTTACAAATAAATTCCCAAGCATGGTGCTGGCATCCATGGTCCCAAGGGAGGCTGTACAGAATCCTGGAGTATTAAATGATAACTTTTCCTTACAATGCCAGGGACTAATACTTAAAGTACAGCCACATAATGAAGTGGCGCATCATCCTCTGGTTGCCTCAGCTCTTGTAACTCCACAAGGTTCAATGGGTTCCCAGTTGAACAACCTAGACTCATCCCAGAAATATATTCCTTGTGAGAACCATTTAGGGTCCCTAGCGGTCATTTCCTGGAATTTTGCTGGCTACACCCAAAAAAGGCTCAATATAGAATGGCTGTCCCTGTTGCTAACTGAAGACTTGGTGTGTCTCCAAGAAACCTGGGAGGTTGACCCAAAATATTTGAATGGATATCGTTCTTTTTACACTCCTGCAATTGCATCACCTACAGGTCGGGCAAAGGCTGGGTTACTGACTATGCCTTCTAACGATTTCCCTTTCAATGTGAAGAGATTTCTTAATACGTCACCCTTTTATCATGTCATTTTGATAGAATATTCTGTGGATTTTTGCTGGCTTCTTATTAATTTTTATTATAATAATTTTGGAATGAATCAGGCAGAAGTCCTGGCCCCATTAGAAAGAGATATTAATACTGTGCAAGCAGAATGCCATAAACCGTGTAACATAATTTGGCTTGGGGACTTTAATACCCATCCCTGTGACAAGAGTAATGCCTCGGTGTGTGGAGTCCATGATGATGAGGGGGAGAATGTCTTTCACTTTAATCATACAGAGTAAGTTAATGCTCTAAACAGACTGTTTATTAATGATCTTGTATTTTTAAACGCCTATGAACCCTTAACTGGTCAGTCAGGAGATACCTTTTTAAATCATTCTATTTCTTCTACCCTTGATTATGTTTTAATCTCAGATCCGATAAGAGGGCTTTTTAATTGTTTTAAGACTGATTTCTACTCTTATAGTGACCATGCCGCATTAACTTTTCTTGGTCCCACATCAAAGAAAAATGAGTCTGTTTTCAAACTCCCGGTAGACCCTGTGGTTGCAAGAAAGAATGGTATCTCCCTGAAGTGGGAAAGAGTGGACCCTAAAAGGTTCTTGGCCAATTTACTTGCTAAATGTTCTGGGAAGATAATGCACTGTTTAGACCCAGCCTTACCTAATTGTATGGTTTCGGCCTTTGAGCTCATACTATCTGATGCTAAAAATAAATGTAACCTGTATTATACGTAACGATCAACAAAATAAAAGTAGCTGGTTTGACGATGAATGAGAAAAATCTTTAAAAAATCTTCAAACAGCCTTGAAGTGTAAGCCCCGCAATCCACCTCTACTTAAGTCCTTGCGCCAAGCTTATAAGACAGCAAGGACTATTAGAGTGGAAACAATTTAGGAAGAATATTGGGAAAATCTGCAGAAGGCCCGATATTAAAAATCCCACAGAATGGGTGACCCATTTTGAAGGCTTATTTGGAGCTGGTGAGACTTTACCCACCCAGTCCTGTCCCGAAATCTTAGGAGCAGTAGGGGGCGCTCTTAGTTTTTGACTAGAGGAAGTGAAGTACGCTCTAAGTCAGTGTAAAAGGGCAAAAGCACCAGTACTGGACGGAGTGCCCATTGATCTGTTTTTGGAGCACCAAGATTTATGGGCCCGCTCTTAACGAATGTTTTTAATAAAATTGCCCAAACATATGCCCCTTCGTCATGGAAACCAACAGTAATCGTCCCCATTGATAAGAAGGGAGATAGGTCAACTCCAAAGAACTATAGACCTATCTCATTGATAGATTCGACTGCTAAGTTAATGGATCGCCTTCTTTTAAATGGGCTGGAGGAATGGGCCTTGGACAAGAATATTATAATCCCCTGTCAGTTTGGTTTTAGAAGAGGGAAAGGCACTGTCAATCATTGCCTGAATTTGAGCCTAATTATAGCAAAGGCCACCTCTATCTTGCCTTCATGGATCTGTCCGCAGCCTTTGACTACGTGGCACAGTCTAGGCTGTGGCAGATCATGGGCGCAATGGGGATTGACGAGAATAATATTAATATCATTTGTGATCTATACATAGGTGCGTCTGTCCGATATGGAAGGGATGGTGACTGCACTAGACATTTTCATGAGAGGTGTCAGGCAATAATGTAGAAGGAGTCCACCCCAAATGTTTCTTATATAAACTCCAAACTGATACCTATATTACTTTATGCGGATGATGCCGTGCTCATAGGATGTACTAGTAATGCACTGCGTCATTTAGTGCTGGATTACACTCAATATATGAACTCCCTGGATATGAAAGTTAATTATTGCAATTCCTTATCCTTGTGGCCGGTCCGAAATTGTGGAACAACCCCAAATTGTCACTGAACAGGGGAAAATGGGAATCGTTGACTCTTTTAATTATCTACGGATCATGTTTGATAGGCAAATTAATTGGCAAAACATGATTATAAATAGAGCGACCCAGATGGAAAAGTATATTGGGGCTTTAACTAAGTTTATAAAATAAAACCAGTCTAAAACCTCTTAATGTTATAAAAACAGTGTATGAAGCAAAGACGGTGTCTGCTGCCACTTATGGAGCGGCCATCTGGGAAGTCAGAGAATGTACAAAACTCCAATCAATTGAAGATAATTTTTTCAAAAAGTTACTCACATTACCAAAGTCTTGCGCCAATTTTAAATGCCATATGGAAATGACAGCCCCCTACATTTCTGATAAAATCTCTTGGCCCCAACATTACTGTGCCACTCAATATGGTGAAAGGAGATCCTCACACTGACGAGATATTATAAGTGATGTCTTGAAACTTGATGGGGTGAGTAACATAACCTGGTTACGATATGTTGAATCTACTTCAAAAGCTAATGGGTTACATCACCTTTTTTTTAGATCCTATAAGCTGCTGTTCTATTTCTAAGAACGATCTGAAAGCCTAGCTATTATCTAGTAATGCAGATTGGAAGGGAGATCTTAAATGCCAAGTTGTCAACAGTTAAAATATATCTAACTGTACCAAGTATCTCACAAATGAAAAATAAATCAACGTACCTAACTTTTGTAACTAATCTACAGAATAGGTACATGCTGGTGAGATTCCGTTTAAACTATATCCCTTTAATGTTGGGTATCCTTGGTAATATTTATGTTGCTGCCGATCTCCCACTCTGTACTTCTGATAATCAGTCAATACAGAATGATATGCATTTTTTGCTTTTTTGTAAACATTACCATAATGAGATGAAAAGGTTTATCATCCCCATTATGCAAAAAATGAACTTTAGACAATGTTGTGTGGCCTTTTACTATTTGCAGCTATTGCATGACCCCTTTATTTGTTTTTCTGTGGCATCCTTTCTTTTAACTGCTCTAAAAAAAGAAACGTTCAATCTGCGAATCCAATCAATTGTAATATGAACTTAATCAAGCATGAATTCTTATCATACATTTGTATAGCTATTGCATCTTACAAATTATTGTACTGTAATGATGTGGAATGTTTCTATCTTTTATCCTTTTATATATGTACTATACTTTTATGCCTTCATCATGTCGCTAAAATAAAGTTATTCTGACTGACTGACTGACACCCCCACCCCAAGTCAGTGCCTGGTGCAGTGACACTGATCACACAGCCCTAGAGCCAGCCCTGGAGTCCCTCTTAGGAGATCTTTGATGTCCCTGAGACCTCCAGAAGAACAGGGGGCAAGCCAACAAGCCCTTGGAGTGCACACTTCAGGGTGCAACATAGCAGCAGGTACTCAGCCCATGCCAGTCCTAGTCAGGAAGGGCACACAATCCCTTTCAATGGCAGTAATGCTCCATGTGCACAGCAGATTCCTCTGGTAGTGTGCACCACACAGGTTCTCTGGTTCCATGTCCGCACACGTGTATCTCTGCCCTGCTGAAGTATGGCACAAGCAGTTATACTGTAGTTTGCCTTTGAAGTGGGGGTGGTTCAGAGAGGGTCTCCCTTTGAACCACAGATGTCTCCCCTAGGTTTCAGTCCTGTCTGCCATGAGGCTCTGGAATGCAGATCTTCATCTTTAGTGGGGTCATTATCTGGCTCCAGAGGCCAAGTGTCACAACCTCGTCCAACAAACTATCAAGCCAGGACATCAAATGGCAGAGGTCTGTTGTTCCAGTTGGATGCCCAATGCTTTATAGCTGTCGCTGGGGAGTGTCCAGATGAGCTCCCCAGCCCTCATTGTAGACTGCTGCCAAGCAAAAAGGTACATAAAAGGCTGAATTACGAGTTTGGCGGTCCACAGATCACCAGACTCGTGGGGGTGTGGTGGCGGCAGTATCCGACTGCCCTATTACAATTAGTCCAGTTGGAAAGCCGTTGCCCCACCGTAGCCGCCAGGGAACTTCCATTCCCATGTGGTGCTGCGGCGGTCAGGAGGCATCAATATGCTTTGCGGGACTGCGGCTGTTCTGCCAAGAATACTTGGAGTTTCCTCCACGTGTTTCCAATCAACCATAATTGGCTCCATCTGGTTTTCATTACCAGGATATGTAAACATAAAAACATACATCCTACCTTTTAACGCCTTAACCGCGGCGGCAATTCTGCCGCGGTGCGGGCGTTCTATTGAGTGGGCGGGGCTGGGACGGCCATTGGCAGCACTGGGAAGGGAGTGTTGGCTGACGGGTGCACGGTAGGGGTTAAATACAATGCACCCTAGCCTGTGAGCTGTTTAGGGCCTACCATATGGGTAACTTATAGGTATTAAAAAGGAAGGTTTAGGCCTGGCAAAAGTTATTTTGCCAGTTTGAATTGCCATTTAAAAACTGCACACAGGCTGCAAAGGTAGGACTGAGACATGTCTTGAAGGACTACTTTGTTGCAGGGGCGTAACACAGGCCCCCACGGTGCGGGGGGCCCGAATTCTAGGGGGCCTCCTCAGCACAATGCAGACTGGTTTGAGTATGGGACCAAATACCTTACATATTTACTCGTAGTCAGTGTCACGGCACGGTTTGCCTGGGTCTCCGAGGAAGAGGAATAATTATAATCACCTGCCGCCCATACAGCCGAGACAGGACAAGTAAAGGACTTCAGCTCTTTTATGATTGTGGATGAAATGTTTACTCCCCTTAGGAGGCTGGATAGTCTTCCAGAAAACAAATTAGCTATCGGTCATCATGTTTAGCATTTACTTTGTATTTATTTTCTTTGCCTACTTCCTTGTTATTTATTTTATGTTTACTTAATTGCATTTTGTTTATTTAAAATAGGCAGCTTTGGATTTTGTTTTTCCTCTGTGAAATAGAAGAGACATAGTAAGAGTGCTACCTGGATCGTATACAGCGCTATAAAGTCCGCATAGTCATTTCAAATCCATTACTTGAAAGAAGAAAAAAAACTAAATGGAGTTGCCATTATGTTGAAAAATGCTCTACAAGAGAAGGCATCCTTCTTACAATTTACAAGAATGTTTATAGCAGATGAAAAGTGCCATATACATATTTTTCTTAATTATGTTATATTTACTGAGATACAGAATGAGAATGGCAAAGTGCAGACCAGTGAAAGGACTCTTGAATACCAACTGAGCTGTTATATTATGAACTATACCACGCTTTTCTGTACCCCGTCAGTGATATGTACACAAGTGGATGCTGTTTGTGTAGGTTTAAAAGCAGTGTGTGTGTGTGTGTTTTCGTCCTTACTTCTGGATTTACTGTTTAGTCCATTTTGTGTCTTTATATAGTGGTAGCACAGCAGAGAGTAGAGTCAAAGCACTCTGAGTGGAAAGTTAACTGAGGAGGAAAAAACATGTAGCACGTGGCATTTTGGGCAGTGTGCAAGGGATCCTTGTCATTCCATGAGACTGTTACTGAGAAAGATATTTTGTGAGAATCCTTCACAATGAGACTCGAAAAAACATGTTTTAATTTTCCCTACTTTACCCACCATGGTGGACTATCTACAACTGAGTCTTTTGTAGCAAGGATATGTTTAACCACCCTCAGTGAAAACCTATCCAAATTCAAACCCTAACCACGCATGAACTATAAATAAATCCTTGCACTATGCCGGGCCCACACTCTATTATGTACAGTATTGCTAACCCCATGTTTGTTTTAACCCTAGATATCATCCTATAATGCACCTTAATTGTACTACTCTCCACACCTTGTAGCTCTGTAACTGGCTGCTGCTTATTGCTCTGTCTGTGTTGCTGATTTTCTTGCAAGGCGCCTGCTCCACTGTCGGTGGGTAGCGAAGCAGGCATGGTGCAGGATCCTGGGCGACTTTGTTTTTGTTGTGGCTGGCACAACAGGGAAGTCATGCGAGAGCAAATGTTTATCCCCCTACCCCTAGACAACATAATGACTGTCTTTCACTGAGGCTGCTGGACCCACATATATTATGTTGTTCACACTCAAGGAGCTGAAAGGCCCCGTATGGAGAAGCGTGGCTCAGTGGTTAGAGGCGGCAGACCCGGAAGCTGAGATCGGCCGTGGACCAGGGTTCGATTCCCCGCCTCGGCGGGTCTTGGGCTCAAAATTCCACGGACTCGACAATTCTCGCTCTGGTGCCTACTCGACTCACGGGGTCACACTCTGCGACTCTGGGCAATAGCTTGCTTAATCTCCACTACAGCCCCTCGCGGCGGGATGCCTGGCTTTCACCTTGTGGATACCCTGCCGGGGTATCTCACAGGGGAATACCAGGACGGGTTCCCTAAGCAAGCGCCTTGAGACCCCTGGGTGATTCGTGCGCTATATAAATCGAAATACATTTACATTTACATTTACATACATACCGCTTACTGGCTACCATATTTCGTATAGGGACCATTCCTACAGATAGGTTGGATTATATTAGGCTACTAAAGGTCCTTTAATATTTGATGCATACAAATTCTGAATATCGAGAGAGTGTACTCTTTAGGGAATGCTTGACTATGCAGTGTTTAGTTTTTTGTGTGGACACTCGTAGCTTTTAGTTGCATTTTACTTTATTTTTGTATGGACTGACCCTTTATTTAAGTTAAATTACTGAATGTGCATTGAAAGTACGTTTGGGACACTCATGACATTGATTTGTCTCATATCTGAGTGCGTTAATATTGATTTTACAAAACATTAAAAAAAAGAATGAGTAGGGTGATAGTGTCAGCCAAAAGAGGACATTTGATGCACAACAGGTTTAAGGGTTAAAGTGCAGAAGGATGCTGATTTTAACTTTTAAAGATTTACATAGAGTCCAATTCTTTCCAGTTGCGAAGCTTTCAAAGTTTCCCATTGCAAACTCCCAAAGTTTGTCTCTGCATAGTGTGATAATTTTTACTGCATTGCAATATATTTTTTCACTTTAAGCAAAGCTAGCCAGGATGAAAAATGTGTGTGCGAGTTTGCCTTTTGCAGAGTCTTTCTATGTGTAATGAGTGATATTGCAGAGGGAAAGATACAGGCCACAATCTCCAAAGGTTTTTGATATGACTTAGTTTTTGTAGTACTCCTGGCTTACGCTAGAATTCTGTGAGGAAGGCAGGAGTAAGTAAGCAACAGTCTACCTTATGTCTACAATTCATGAGTAAGATAGGAGTACTATATGTGTAAGTCTCATCTACTCCCAGCAAATCTTTTGTGAATTGGCTCATGGAGCTAAATTCGCATATGGCCTTATTCACAAAAGGTTTGCTATGGGTAGGTATGATGTATTCTTGCAGTACTCCTAGCTGATTTCTAAATTTCATTGATAAACCAGGAAAACCAGGAATACACCCCATTCTTTGGCGCCCTCCTATGTCATCAAAACCCATTGCCTCTCAAACCCTCTGAAGCCCTACCCACCCTACAAAGGCTGACCTGGCCCTGCACCAGTAGCAGCTCGTGGAGGGAGTGCCATGGGGGAGGGGCATGGTGGGGGGTAGTAAACTCTGCTCACGGCCGACCGGAGTAAAGTAACTAAATAAATAAATAAAACAAATTTAATTGCACACATTTGGGGTTTCAGCGTGGGCAATGAAATTTGTTTTATTCATTTATTCAGTTACACGGCCGGCTGTGAGCCAGAGTTTACTAACCCCACCCTGCCCCTCTTGCGCCACACGCCCCGCGGCACTCCATCCATGAGCCGCTACTATCCTGCACCCATTTATCACCTCCTAATAGCTGATAGTGAACCGAAGCAGATTTGTCCACAGAAGGGAGGCTCCAGCTGCCGTTTTGGACCAAGTAATTCCCAGTTCACATGTTTATTCACATTCTTGAGACCAGTACTCAGAACAGCAGGATTCAAGTCTGGAAAAAGCATCTGGAATAACTCTTTCTGGATAGATATTATCCTGACATCTCAATCCAGACAACCTGTAATTGGGAGCTTAATGTTTCCTTTCATTTAAACCTGTTCATTTTCCCTGCACCAGTTTTAATGACACCTTGAATTGGCTTACCCCGAGTGCCTACCCGTGACCCATTACTGCTGCATGTTCTGCTTTTTTAACCATAGTAAGAAATACCACTTTAGCTTTCAAAAGAGATTGCTAAATTTTTTAATCTTGAAAAGAAATATTAGTGCTCTCCTACTGTGGCTCTTTTTTAGCAGGAACTCAAAATAGACAATAAAGTAAGAAGAGATGACGTGTTACCTCAATTTATGGTACCATGCCCCCCTTCAGGCTTGAAGAGAAGAGTAACAAGCTATTTGCCTACACTATTATGGTTTCATAGAGAGGTTTTTGAAACCTACATGATTTTGATCCTGGCTTGAAATGCCTTCATAATTGCATTCAAATTACTTTCCCCCGCTTAAAGAATATATCTATCTATCTATCTATCTATCTATCTATCTATCTATCTATCTATCTATCTATCTATCTATCTATCTATCTATCTATCTATCTATCTATCGGAAAAGTCCTCTGCATGTCTAAAGATGTGTACCCCTGCCCTGATGATTCTACTGTACTGTTCTGTGAAGGATGTATGTCGGTACTTGACAAGGCGGGCATTACAACGCAAGTCGTTACAACGACTTGCGTTGGAGGGCGCGGATTTTGGAATATTATAATTTTATATTCCAACACCAGTCCACGTAACAGTAGGGAAGGTGTTGGAATATAAAATTACAACATTCTTTGTTCAACAGCGCCATCCAGCGCAAGTCGTAGTAACGACTTGCGTTGTAATGGCATCGTTGTAAAGGCACTGTGGTGTAAACACCGCGTTGTAAACGATGTTTACCTCTCTGGATCCCTAATGCTGATTTTTTTTTCTCATAGCTGAGCCCAGATCATGTGGGTGCGCCATGACACAGGGCTGTCTCACTGTATGTGGTCTTGTTGGACCAGGATGGGCACCCAAAGTGCATCCTTATAGTGGTCGAAGGCTACTGCCTTTGCTAGATGTTAAGCAGCACAAGAGCGGTGGTGGCAACATACTGTCTAGTGATCAATAGTAGTGAACAGGTCCTTTTTACCCTGTCACTAGAGTAAGGCCTAAAGGCTCACTCACTTTTTTAAAAGTTCAGCTGCTGCGTGCTTGACTCACCCTTGGCCTACTTCACGTGGATGTGCAGTGCTGCGCAGGAGCAGTGGCTCTGTGCTAGATGTGCGTGTGCCTGGGAAGGGTACAGTACAGGGATTTTTATATGTTGCTGCCCGCTGTACTTATTATTGTTTTAACTGTAACTTTGAAATATCTGCACTTTCATGCACAAACCAAAGGGGCATTGGTTGGCTAAACTGGTTTGATTTTTGTATGCTGCTGCCTGCTGTTCTTGTTATTGTTTAAAAAGGAATTGAGAAATATTTGCACCTTCATTCACAAACGATAGGACCATGATCTGATTAAACTGGTTAGATTTGACTTTTGTATGCTGTTGTGCTTGTTATTGTTTGATCAGTCACTTTGAAGTATTTGCACCT
This sequence comes from Lissotriton helveticus, assembly GCF_964261635.1. Classification (NCBI taxonomy): domain Eukaryota; kingdom Metazoa; phylum Chordata; class Amphibia; order Caudata; family Salamandridae; genus Lissotriton; species Lissotriton helveticus. The sequence goes on from NC_136065.1 coordinate 1,290,853,550, forward strand.
TCATACACAAATCAAATGGGGAATGGTCTAACCAACCTGGCTTCATTTCTGCATATTGCTGGATTTGTTTTCATCACGCACTTTGAAAGTGTTTTCGCTTTGATGCAAGAAGAAAGGGGATTGCTTTTCAAAACACGCTTGAGTTTTGTATATTGATGGATTGCTGAATCTTTTATTAAGCACTTTGAACGTATTTGCCCTTTTTCCTTTAGTTTGCCAGCTACTGTTAGTATAGATTCTGTCATTAGGTAATTGCTAGTATGGTTTGTTTTTATCCTACATGATGCGTTATTGATGGTGTTGTTTGCACTTGTCTATAATATGTGCACCTGAAATCATGTAATTAGCTTTGTTTACAATACAGAAATGATAAATACAGACACACATATGCATCAATGTTCTGAATCATCCAAGCAGTTTTCATCCTCAGCCTTGTGTGCCTGCCTGTTTATGCCCTGCTTACTAATAAAACCCTCATGGTAGATATTGAAATTGCATCCTCAGTTCATTTTAAATACTATAGAGTGGTTAATATCATACAAAATCCATTACAAACGAGTGTGTGGCATGCAGATAATTCACACCAATTATTTTTCTGGCAGCTGGTGGGATACTGGATTATATCTTGTGTCTCGGTTAAATAATCTGCTCCTGACAATAATGTTACAAATGGAACAGCTTATACGTTAAGAGTGTTTCTTACTTTCTTATTCGAACTTTGAGTAGGCATTTCATTAAATGTTGGAGGTTTCAATTCAAAATATACCAGATTTTGTGGCGGTTGGGCAAAGTGGTGGGCGGTAGGTCGGGGCTCCTCCATGTACTTTGCAGGGGGGCCCCTCATGTTTCGTTACGCCACTGCTTTGTTGGGTGGAACAATAAGTGCTTCAGGCCCACTAGTAGCATTTAGTTACAGGCCCTGGGTACTAGTAGTACCACTTTGCTAGGGACATACAAGTAAATTAAATGTGCCAGTCAGGTGTAGGCCAAGTTTACCAGCACTGGGTAGCAGTAGTAACGTGCACAGAGTCCTAACACAAACAAAAAATCAGAAAATAGAAGGAGAGAAGGCAGAAAGTTTGGAGGAAACCACACCCAGCATGACAGGTCCAACACAGATTACTCTAGATCAATGGAAGTTTATTGTGTGATTGCTTAAAATCATTGCAAAACACATAAAGGTATAATCGCACAAAAGCCTTGGCAGGATACACTTTAAAAATAACAGTTAGTATAAAAATGCATCTTCAGTGTGTTACAAACAATAAAAGGACAAAACGTGTTTTTCCAACAAATAGAAGCAAGAGGCATCCTAAAGTTATAGAGGTCCATGCAGGAATGAAAAAGTGTGGAAAGAATGTCATTAAAGTGCGGAAAACAGTGTTATAGGTGTTTGCTGATTTTGGAAATATGCGGAATGCTCTGGCTATGCAAGTATTGAACAGGCCCGGGCCACGAGGTGGTAGCACTCCAAATAGCTGAGAAAGGGCATGAAGTTAAAGTGCGAGGGGCAGTTCCAGGGAAAGTGCACGGATGCTAGAACTGGCAATCCCTCTAACAGATGACTGCTCTATTATTTGGGGGAGAGGGTTATAAAATTGTAGCTAATCCTTGGAACACCATCGAATAAAGTGCTGGTGCCATGATGTAGATGAAGTTAAAAAGGGTTAAAATGTACTCAAGCGGACGGTCCTTAGCACTGTGATAATTGTCATTCTAATAAGGTTGCTCTGGATTTCTAAGGAGAGCCTGCCTTTGTAGTGCGCGGTGTGCCAGTAACAGCGTGCCACCATGCTGTTTCTCCAAGTCTTTACGTTTCCTGTGAAATCTAGTGGTGTGGGCAAAGTTATTTGTCTCCCTCTTTCTTTGTGTATTAGTCTGATATCAATTTCTGGGTTTCATAAGAACAATGCAGAAGTTCAGGGCCAGGGTGTAATGCATCGCTCAGTATTTTTCCCAATCTCCCGCAGCGAGCAAGAGTAAAGCCTCCCCTTGTGAGAGACATTCTGCCGAGGCCTCTATGCAGGTGCGAGCTCCTTGATTCAGAAATGATTGCCTGAGTTGAGTTCTCCTTTGTTTGATCATTTGATCATAGCCGGACAACAAAATCACAAAAGGAGCAGCCATGATTCGTTTTTGTAATTACATAGCCTGCAGGCACCTCCATTATCTTGAGTACATAATGGATTGAAGTCCAATACAGATTAATTACCAGTGGCTTCGATTAAATCGAGAATTCCACCCATCACTTCCTTCCTTTTCTCAGTGAGATACCATAAGTGTGATGGAAATAGCCAGCTATGGGTCCTATTCCCACTTGCTACACGACTCAAGCTGAACCCTATTGATGAGGCTCAACACACCAAAGATTGGTTTCGGCTTGCTTTTGTTCTTGTTCAGAGTGGATGTGAAATGCGGACTGGATTATCCCTATATCCATACTAACTCATGAGCAATGCTGATTTACGTAAAGTTACTTCCTGTTCATAGCAGCACAGTGAGCAATTAAACAATGGGCTGGATGGAGGCATAAGGAATGAGGTGCATGAAGTAATCATGGCGTTTCACTCATCAGAACAATGGGTATGCCCATGCATTGGACCCATGCTAAGGTCTGATTTACTCCTGAATGTCTGTGATTCTCACCTACTCAGACTCAAGCTTTGTGCATCAGGAGAAAGAGACTAAAAAAAACTGCCACTGAAAAATGTCACTGATTCTTTCGTTTACGCAGTGTAAGATTTTCAGCAGGAAATGTAATTAGGTAGAGCAGCTTAATTTGTTCACTGCGACTCTATTACTGTCCTTTCATCAATACAGGTTAATATTGAACCAAACAGGACTCTGTTTTTTATCACAGCAAGAGCTCGATAAGCTATTGGCTTCTGTCTCTCTGTCTGGCCAGGCAATTAGTTGTTGTTTTCCGTTGCTTCAAGCTTATTCTATTTATGTCTGGCTTGCCAGCGGTGCTACCTGCGAGACAAATTCTTTAAAATACATAAAGTGAAGTATTACTCTCTCTTAAACCTAGAAAACAAGCTCAATTATCGCACATTTAGGTCTTTATCTCGTACATGCATTTTATATTGAAAACACCTCTTTCAATATTTTTTTATTGCAATACGCTTTGTTTTGTTTTCGTATTGTCTTCAGTGTGAACCATTACCACCACCACACTACTGCCACCATCAGAGCTATCACCATTACCACCACCACACTACTGCCACCATCATAGCTATCAGCATTATCACCCCCATTAAACACAGTATTACCACCAATACCATAACCACCACCATCACAACACCTTTACAAATATAATTTCCACCTCTATTATTATCACCACCACCATTACCACAACTTCAGCATTTGTGCCTGCCAGTGTTTGTATTCTTTGATACATAAAAGCCAATCCTCTCGCCATTGCCTATTGTTGATCATTGTTATTTTGTATTTATCTAACCCTGGGCAAAGCACTATGCTACGCTCACGTAGTTTGTGAAGTTTGCGCTACTCCGCTCTACGCGAACTGCACGTAGCACAGTGCAAACACAAATAGCGTAGTGCAGCTGTCATTTTTTGCTTGCTCGCGGTCCTCAATGTGAAGTTGGCGACCGCAAGCAAGCAAAATGACATCCCGGCGAGACTTTACTTGTTCGCGATCAGCAACATTAAGATGCCGATCGCGAGCGTGGAAAATAAACCTCCCGGCGAGATTCTCAACACGGGGAGGTCAGGTTTATCATTGCGAATGTGGTCGCGTTTGTTCGCGACCGCTCGCGATGAGAAACTACCAGTCCGCGTTGAGAAAGCTGGTGTGCTTGGATAGGCCATCACTGCCCGGTTGGGAGGGCAGAGCTAGGCACAGCTTTACTTACACTTTAATGGGCTGTCTCCTGCCCCCACACAAAGGGCTGCATGCCCCCTGTAGTTAGTCTAGAGCCAGGACAAGGAAGGCAGAATGCCTTGGGACTTCAAAGGGAAACATCCAAAAGCTTCTCCAAACTTCCAAAGGAAGGGCAACAAGTTTAAATATTGGACCTTCAAGACCTGTGGATACGCTGCCAGGAAGAAGTACTGCTGTGCTACGGAAAGGTCTGCCACTCTGCTGGACTGCTGCTCGGAAGGATTGCTGCCCTCCTGTGCTGACCTGCTGCCCTCTTGCCTGGGTGAGAAGGACTGGACCTGCATCTGTTAAACCTAGGACTAAAAAAGTGACTCCAAGGGCTAGTTGGCTGGGCTCATGACTAGAGACTCAGGGCCAGAAGGCTCCAACAACCTTGACCCCCTCACCTTGACTCTGCCATCTGTGAGTCTACCATAACAATTGGAGCCACCCAAGTCCTGGACCCTTACAAGGGGGGCTAAGTTGCTCTGCTAATTTCTGTGGACCCTGCGGAACAACACAACCACTCTACTGCCTGGCACAATTTCAAGCAAAACCAACAGATCGGCCAGCCTGAGTAGATTAATTCTGTCTCAAAGACCTGCATCTCATCGCAGCCCATCGCTTCATGAGAACCGCCGCTGTGTGACACATCCTTGGTGCTGACCCGCGCATCCCTCATTGACAGCAAACTTAACAACAGTGCTAGAATCTTCATCACAGGCTTGCAGCTTCTCATAATCAACGCATCACCCTGACTGCGCAAGGCACTCTCGATGCTTGACTTGGCTTCACAAGCCCTTTTCCACAGGATCCTCGGCGATGATGAAGGACCTCACACCACAGCCCGCAGCTCTTCAGAACCAATGTATCCCATCTTCAGCACAAACCCATGCAATGCTCTGCAAACCAGGATTTAAGTTAGTTTTTTCAGTGGGCCTAACTGGGTCTCTATAGCCGCCCGTGCTGCAGTGCAGTCGGCCTTAAGTTGTGATTTTAACCCCATCCAGTGGGACTGGATATCCACTGTTGGCGCACTGTGCTTTTTGGCGCTACTTTTTCCTGAAATCTTTAAACATGCATATCTCTGGTTATTCTGATTGGACTTTTGTAGTTTTGGTCGTGTTTGATTTATTCAAAATTACTCTATTTTTCTAAACATCTGTGGGCACCTTTTATGGTGTGTTTTTACTGGGTTACTGTATGAAGTCTTGCACAAATTCTGTGCACATTGACTCTGAGTGAAGCCTGACTGCACTGTGCCAAGCTTTCTGAGGGTTGGGCACAAGTTAATTTAGGGTTTGCTTGTGACGTCACCCTTAGAAGAATAGTGGTTGCTGCTTGAGAAGGGTTTCATTGCCCTCAAAAAGTAATCCAATTTCTCACACAGTTGCTCCGCAGCTTGGCTCTAAGGGCCAAACTCTAGGGGTAATTTTGTAGGCGTATTAGCAACGAAGAACAAGAGCTTTTATGCCTATTTTGTTCACTTGGATTTTACATTGCACACTATATTACACTGCACACTGTGAAATTATCTTTAAGTTCTTTGCCAGAGCCTTTGACTGGTCCTAGGTTCTAACTCCCCGAAAAACCATTCAAAGGGTTTGCTAAATATTCTGTGGACCATTGACCTTCAAACTGTGAAAAGTTGGAACCAAGGAAGCGCTCAGAAAGTATAACGCTAAGTTGTGATACTGAAACATTTGGTCATGGACTTTTTTGTAAGTGTGAATGTGTTCTGAGGGTCTTACAGTGGCTCTGCACTTGCTTGGAAGCCCATGCTGGCTGAGGAGCAAAGTACAGTCTTCCGCTTCAGCATGGTTTTCCTGGGTGCGGGTCTAGATCATGTACAACCATGATAACTACTGTTTGGGCCAATAGGTTCCATCCATGACCCTCAGCATTCAGATCACTGTTGACCACATGCTACTAGTGTTGAGAACCCATTGTATTGTCTTCAGCAACAGCAGTGGTGTCCTTTTTGGGACAGATGTTAACTAAAACCTTTTGATTTTACTAAAAGTATGCATATAATATACTTACATGTAGGCCTTTCAGACAGTTCTCTTCTTCCATTGGTTTGTTGTTGTGTCATGCATGTTTTTCATCAGTCCAAAACAGAAAACAACAAGTGGGTCAGCCAACTTCATCCATTGGCTAACTTCTGTGTGAATGACAGCATTCTGACCTTTCACACGGAGAACGTTCTCACACAAAGTAGTTCCCTTCAGTGCCGGGAACTACTCTAGCAATGTGTGCTTTTGAGGACAAATCAATAGTTTTATTTATAGACATTTTTGTGGTATATTCACTAGGTATGACATCTACTTTAACATTAAAGTTGTACAATTACAATGACAAAACAAGCATTTAAAAAGCCAAAGTCAAAGTCTGCCATCCAATGCCACGTCTATTGGCTTTGCCAACACTTGTTCTATAGCAGCAACCGGTTCTTGCTTTCTCATAACAACATCTCCCTCTCAAATGAATGATTTATATCAAGAAAGAATCGCCTCAAAGTAATTCAAAAGCTTAGGAATCTGCTAATTTCCTTGTTTTACCAATAATTCAAGGCAAGTAGCTACGGACAGCTGCTTATATATTTAGATGAATGCACTTTAATTACAGCCAGCAGCTTCTCTCTCTGATAACAGCCAGACAAATGGAAGCGCGAGTCATCCACACCATTGTTTTCTCAGAGAGCTTTTTGAGAGCTTTGCTGCGCGTGGGAAGCAAACATGGAAGGCTACAATGTCCACTGACAAGATGGCGTTCCGAAGCGGGCGTCTATGGAATAGAACACTCCTGATTGGGAGTGGGTGACTTTTTATGCCTCGCACTCACATTATCTAGATTCGCTTTACTGTGTTTCTATGGATTTTAATGCAAATGTATGTCTTTTGAAAGGCGGCAAATGAATCTTTCATTGGAATGAGAACACATTTAATGTACATTATTTATTTAGAAAGTTAGTCAATCTGTTTCTCACCACCGATTTACATTTCTGAAACTCTGTAAATGTAGGCTAGGCAACAAAGTGCCTTTGTCCACAACAATTCAAAACCAAGGAAATTCAGCTTTCAATTTTCCTCTTCTAGAAGGTCTGCTTCTCCTCAAGGCCCCGTCGAAGAAATCTGCCTCAGAAAATTATCAGTACCAGTAACCAAAACACTCTTCACTGACAGAATCATGCTAGGAGTCGGGATCTGCGTGTCACAGGGGCTGAAGCCGCCTCCACATCTCTACTCTTGCCGAAGCCTTACCGTCTGGGTGGGGCCTTCATGCCCAAAGAAACAAGCATTTGCAATGCAATAGGTCTCATATTTGCGAGAGTTTGAGATACTGGCACTGTAAATGATAATGCCGTCTATTTATTTATTTATTTTATTGTTTTGTAGAGGGGGAACTTGACCCGAGGGTATCAGAACGCTTTACAGGGTAAACATAGCAGTGTACAATAGGCAAGGAATCAAACAGGAGGGTAGCAGACACTTATGAACAGTTTACAAATAAGTTACTCCAGATAAGGCCCCAGATTTCTTGAAGAGGTAGGTCGGTATAACGAAGCCAGGCGCTAGACCGTATTAGATCAAGGTCTGTGTATTGGTCAAAGGTCTGTGTATTGTTAGGAGGCAGCATTTAGGAGAGGAATTTACCCATAAGGAAGGTTTTAGCCTCTTTTTTGAAACGTACCAGAGAAGGGAGAGAGTTCCATATTCTAGGAGCGGATCCAGAGAAGGCCCGGTTATACGTTTTCTTTTTCCAGAACCATGCAGGTTGGAGTAAAAGGTTGCTGGCAGAACCAGAGTTTCTGCCACCGCCGGATTTATGTGTTTACAAAACCTCCCACCGGTGGGCTAGTACAGATTGCAATGATCTCCTTGACGAGCTTGCCAGTGCCAACTTTCTGTTGCTCTGAAGAAATTTGCCAATTTGAAAGCAAAAAAGGTCAAATAATGTAATAATTTGCGATTCACTTGTGTTTGCACAGTGTAAATAAATGGGCTTTTTTGAAAATATGAAATGAGTTGCTTATGATTACTGATTAGTTTTCCAAATGCATGTACCTAGTGATGGTTATTCCAAGCCTCCCAATTTGTTAATGGTCATTTATCCTAAATGTACTTATCTGAGTGTGGGTTATATCTAAACTCGGTGCATTTGTTCCTTGTTATTGATTCTAAATTGAAATACCTCTTCTATGATGATAGCTGGTCAAAGTCTATTTTCTGCAGATCACTGTTACCCACAAATGGGAGAGTTGTGGAATTTTAGTTCGTGAACTGAACATCATCTGCGCCATCTTGCCCATTCCTCAGACTCACGTATGAACATACACGACAGCCATTTTAGGTACCATGGTCTCCCTGTTCACGATCGAGCATCAACGCACTTCCCTGACCCTGCAAGCATCCCCCATGCACCTTGGCTGCCCCCGCTCTCACATGCACAAGTCATGAACCCTCCCCTTCCGCATGACTCTGTCTCTGGGAATCACACCCCGCGCCTGACCAACACCTCCTTTCCTTCCATGAATACCCCTCTTTTGATAAACCCTTCCTCTACGCTCGATTGTCCACACCGATCCTTCCTTTCATGAATATCTCTCCTTTGATGACCCCTTCCTCTGAGCCCGATTGTCTGCACGGACCGCTGGTCATCCTTTAGCCTGAGGATACAGTTTATTGCCCACTACTGTATGCACTCGCCCCTCTTCAAAAGAGCTACTATTGATCATGACCTCCCCACCCCCTGAGATTCGATCAGGCGCACACATTCCAAAGGAATTGGCGGAACACTCAGCTGCATGATAGCCCCCTCCTATTGTATGGGGGGGTGAGGACCTCTACTGTAGCCACGTGTTGGAATGAGCCGGAACTGGGGGGTACCGGGGATGTCTTTTTTTCATTACTTCACAATGTCTTTATTGTAATAAAGAGCGGTCACCTGTCATAAACCAGTGTATAAAAGGCCAGGCCTCATAGAGGCTGTTAGAGAGCACCTCGAGACGATACCTTGTTGTCCGATCTGATGTGTTCTGCTCCGTCGGAATAAAACTTGTTTCCTGTCTTCCTGTCTCCAGCGCCTGCCTCTTTATTTGATAAACTTCGTATGGTATTAGAGGCGTTTAACGCCGGGCAAACAAAATTACTTAAGAAACATCAACTAAATCGCCTGACCATTTTTCTGACTTTCCTCAATTGGCGTCCCAAGCGTGGGGTCCATCAGCGACACGTGGATCCAGTGGGAGAGGTCCCGACGACAGAGTGAACGACTGCAACGATCGGGAGAGCTCCTGTCCGATAGACCCTCGTCTGACAGCCGATCATCCGAACTTCACTGGTTCCGAGCAGACCTCTCCCGAGTGATCTACGGTCCTGACTGGGAACCATCAGGAGTGCCGCGGTAGCAACAGAGAGTAGAGGACGATCGGGCGCTGGAAGCGGAAGACGAGAAACTGTCCATGCGGTCCGGGTAAGGTCGTGACACACGACGAATTGCGAATTGATTAATTGTTTGATTGATTGAAATACTAGTATTTGCTTTGTCGCTCTTTGAGATATTCGCTGCCTGCAAACGGGGAGGAATAGGAATATTCTATCTCCCTTTACGGATAGCGAAGGGTAGGTAACGCGGACTTTTGTCCCCCATTGTAATCTGCCGTACCTATTTTTTCTCCCCACTGATTGATTGTCCGAACATAGATTGTTTGGAGTATAGTTCTTTTGAGGTTCTCTGCTTGCAAATAACGTAGAATAGCAATATTCTGTCTAGTCTTTGCAAATAGTGAAAGATAGGTAGTGCGGACCTTTGTCCCCCGTTGTAATCTGTCATGCCTGTCTTCTCCCCACTGATTGGTAGTTGGTACAACCCGGACCGCTTATTAGAGATGAACCATCCAGCTCCATTGGAAGGCACCCCTAATAAGGACATGTTCACTAAGCAAGGACTAGTCGCTATAGCTTATAGTAAGTTATGGCATAAATATACAAAAAAGGACCCCGAAAGTCAGTGGCCACTGATAGGTTCCTTTGATGATCATAAAATAAAAACGTTAGAAGCAGCTGTTAGAACAAATAAGGCAACGCCCACCATGCTCGATAGTATCGGCATGTGGCGCAAAGAAGCAGAGCAACGAAGGAAAAAAGAAGAAGCAAAAATAGGGAAAGAGTTACGAAAGGCAGCCCACCTGGCCGCTAAGGAACTAGATGAAGAAATAAGAAGGAGAGAGGAAGTTAGACAAACGCAAGAATCAGGGTCGGCAGGCCAATGCCCTGTTAGGACCCCCTCTACGCTCTACCCGGAGATGCCCTCCAAACAACGGGCAAACGACGAGTTACTGCTAGGTCCTCCGATTATCTACATGCCCCCTCCTTATGCCCCCTGCCAGCCTCTAGCACAGCACCTACCAGTTCTGAGTGCGGGCGAGGGTGACCCTAGCGCTACTGCCCCGGCTCTTACGGCCTTCGCACCGGCCACATTGGTAACAACATCAGATGAACTCGAGACTAGCAAGCAGCCAACAGCCAGACCAAATAGGTTGAGCAAAGACGAGCGGGATGGGATTGACAAGATAGCAAAGACACTGGTAGAACGGAAGGAGAGCGAAGAATATACGATGGATATGCACAATTCACATGCCGGTAGCCACAGACGGCATTTCATTTTACGGTTCAGCTACCACACCCTGAACGCATATGAGGATAGGTATCAAACTAAGGGTCCTGCTAAGCTGACGGCTCTATATAGAAAGGTCGATGTTGGAGATGGGACTGAGCGCGATGTGACGGACCTCTTCATGCAAACGCTTGAAGTCTTCCGCCACCTCACGGAACAGAAACCAGAGGTTAAGATCACAGTCCCTGAAACGGCTGAGTCCCCATCAGAAGTAGCCAACACTATGATGCCTATCAGAGAAGCCGCCCCCTACTGGGTTCCCCCAAGAGGTCAGGGAACAAACGACGATATCAACCACGCAGATGCAAAAGGGAGGGTTGTGTACAATTGGGTTTACCAACCATGGGATTGACAAGATATTTTAACCTTTAGGCAAACCCTGCCTGATTTAAGGAAGAACCCGACAGCATTTTACACCGAATTAGGCACAGCCTTGGGCTCAACGATAATGACTCTAGCAGACATTGATTTGTTTTTTGGGTTATGTCTGCCGGCTGACGTGTGGAAGCAAATCCGGAAAGCCGATCACACAGATCTGTTCGGACATACCTGGAATCAACTCAGTGAGCTAGATAGACGACGAGAGCCCGGAAGGAAACCGATAAAAGACATACTGGAACTTCCGGACAAAATAGTTCAGAAGCTAAAAACCTTGATCCCAGAGAAAAAGGTAGATTGGTCAATAGTCACGGCTTGCCGTCAGAAACCCCAGGAAGACGTATCAGAATACTTCTCCGGATTTGAAACGGTGTTCTCCGACTACAGTGGCCAAGACATGACCACCGCAACCGGACAACACCTATTTGTGCAAAACTACGTAAAGGGTCTGTCACGAGAGGTTTCTCAAAAGTTACAAACGAGCGAGAGTAGTTGGGGGGCCTCCAAACCCGCCGCTATCCTCCAAATGGCTCAGTACTACGAACACCAAAAGAATGAGAATGATAGGGCAATCGAGAGAAAGAAGAAAGATTTGAAAGAAAGGGTGATGATAGCCCAGATACAAGGGGTGGCAGTCGGGAAAGAACTACACAGGGGGAGCTACCAATCAATCGCCCCTAGAAATCCACCCCCAAAGGACCGCACACCCACTCCCTACTCTGGACGTAGGGACATCGAAGATAATCAGTGTGCATTTTGCAAAGGATTCGGGCATTGGAAGTCTCAATGTCCGGTTCTTCTGGAACTAATTAAAAATAAAGAAACGAGGGACATGACGAATGGCCCCAGGACTAGAGGGCAGGGGCGGGGGTACACAAACGACACCAACAGCGACAGACCAGGAAGATCGAACACATTTGACCGTCCCCGACAGAACCAGTACCAACTATCTGACAGTGAGAACACTCCCGACTTTGCATAGGACTGCCAGGGGCAAGGGAGGGATCCAGTCGAGCTCTGTGTTGACCAGCAAGGTCCTTACGTCACCGCTAAGGTCCTGGGTACAAAGTCTCCATTCTTGGTAGACACTGGAGCGACACGTAGTGTATTATCAAAGCGACTGATTCCAAGGGCACCCTTGTCTGGCTCACACATTACATCGATAGGTTTCGATGGAACGCCCTCCACTAATCCCCTGTCTGTACCTATCTCCTTTGACCTAGGAAACAACCCCACTGACACAACATTTCTGCTCTCCTCCAACTCCCCTGACGCCATTATGGGTATTGATTTACGAAAACATTTCCGAGCTACTATTAGGTGTTCCCCAGATGGAGTCCGAGTCATCCTGTACGACAACCCGAGCATGTCCAGATCCCGCCCCGCACGACATATGTACTCTATAACTGATGCTGACCTATCCTTGCTCGACACCCTACCCCTGTATCTATGGGCCAGAAACGACTCGGATGTAGGACGAATGATGATCGACCCTGTGCACATAACTGTTCGACCAGACGCAATACTCCCGAAACTCCCACAGTACCGGATATCGCCCGAAGGCGAGAAGGCATTGGTAGCGATTATTCAGTCCCTGGTAGATGCAGGAGTGGTAGAGGAAGTGGTTAGTAATGTCTGCAACAGCCCTATCCTACCCATTGTTAAGAAGCAAGGTGAGGGAGATGAGAAAGCGTACCGCTTCATCATCGACCTGCGAGAAGTCAACAAAGTGGTGGTGCCACAGTACCCCGTAGTCTCAGACATCACCACCATTCTGACCCTCATCCCGTCCACTGCCACCACCTTCACCGTTATTGATCTCAAGAATGCATTTTTCTCTATCCCCATCCATCCAGACAGCCGTTATCTCTTCGGCTTCACCTTAACAAACCGTTCGTACCGATTTTGTAGAGCTCCCCAGGGCTACACAGAAAGTCCCAGCATTTACAGCCAGGCCCTCAAAAGACAGCTGGACGCCGTCCAGCTACCCGATGGAGTGGTGTTGATCCAATATGTCGATGATATCCTTTTGGCGGCCGACACCACTCCACTTGCAATCATGGCCACTATCCAACTCTTGCACTTTCTTGCAGAGAATGGCCACAAAGTCTCCAAAAAGAAACTGCAGTTCTGCCAGCCTCAAGTGACATACCTAGGCCATCTCCTGTCCAAAGAAGGGAGGAAACTTACGCCCGACCGAATCCAAACCATCCTAGACACCCCCATCCCAAATAACACAGAAGCAAGTCCGTTCATTGGTGGGCCTTACCTCTTTTTGCCGACAATGGTTACCAAATTTCAGTCTCATTATAAAGCCCCTACTTTCCCTGTTGGCCAAAGATGTTCCCTTCCCACTCCCTTGGACCCCCGAATGCCAAGCGTCCTTTAAGGAGTTGCGGGATGCCCTTTGCTCGGCACCCGTCCTAGGAACACCAGATTACTCCAAGCCCTTCTCCCTCTTCACTCACGAAAGGGAGGGATGCGCATTGTCTGTTCTAACTCAGCCCATCGGCTCCAAACAACGCCCTTGTGCCTACTTCTCTGCCACTCTTGACCCAGTCGCCAGAGCTTTACCTGCCTGCCTTCGAGCAGTAGCCGCCGCTGCTGTCTCTATCCGTCAGAGTGAGGGAATTGTACTTTCGAACTCTCTCACGGTGTTAGTACCCCACGCAGATGACACCCTTTTGAACCAGACCAAGACTCAACACCTGACTAGTGCACGACTGACGGGGTACGAATTGACTCTACTTGCACCCCACATCACTCTGAAGAGATGCACAACTTTGAATCCTGCTACACTGTTGCCCTTGCCTGAAAATGACCCCGATGTGCCCCCTACACACGACTGTGTGACCCTCACGGACGAACAGACCAGGAGTAGAATTGACCTCCGAGACATTGCTTTTACAGACCCTGATGGAGAACTATGGGTAGACGGCTCTTGTATCAAACTCCCAGACGGCACCACTTCAGCTGCCTATGCGGTGACGACAGCCCGAACAGTAGTTGATACAGCCCGCATCACGCAACGATCCGCACAGGCGGCAGAGCTAATTGCCCTCACACGAGCATGTATCATAGCAGCAGGAACCACGGCGAACATTTACACGGACAGCCAGTATGCCTTCGGGGTGGTTCATCATTTTGGGCTCTTGTGGAGGGAAAGGGGATTCCTGACGTCCCACGGCACGCCCATCCTTCACGGAGATCTAGTCTCCGCCCTGATTGAAGCAGTTCTCCTCCCCAAACGATTAGCAGTGATCAAATGCCAGGCACACAAGAAGGTGACGGACTTAGTTGGACAGGGAAACGCACTGGCCGACATCACTGCCCGAACCACAGCTGAGAATAGGACGACGACACGCATATATGTGACCAGGTCACAAGCAGAAAAATGGACTGACGCTAGGGAAACGATTAGGGACATCCAGTCGGCCAGCACACCTCACGAACTGACTGAGTGGGCACGGGTGGGTCTAAAGGACGATGAAGGCTGCTGGCGGACAAAAGACACAAACAAATGGTTGCTGCCTGACTCATACTTGATTCCCATACTGACTATGGCACACTCCCCTGCACACATAGGTTCTGCCCCCATGATTGAACTCATTTCCAAAGTCTGGCACAACAACAAAATCCCCGACTCAGCCAAACGCCTGGTCCAGCAGTGCCTTATCTGCCTACAACACAACCCCGGGAAAGGAACTGTGGTGCCCCGGGGAGGGTTTGGGATCCCCGACCACCCCTTTGAGGTCCTCCAGATGGATTACATCCAGCTGGAGAGATGCCAAGGCTTGAAGTACGTATTAGTCATTGTATGCGCCTTCAGCAAATGGGTGGAAGCCTATCCAACCCGTGATAACACTGCCATGACTACTGCCAAAGTACTACTGAAAGAGTTTTTCCCTCGCTACGGCCATTGTCGAATTTTATGGAGCGACAATGGCCCCCACTTCATAGCTGAAGTTATCCAACTAATCTTGAAGGGGGGCTGGGGGTAAAGCAGAGGTTTCATGCGGTCTTCCACCCCCAATCCGCTGGCCTAGTTGAGCGACATAATGCTACACTGAAACTGAAACTGTCAAAAATAGTGGCCACCACAGGACTTAAGTGGCCAGATGCCCTCCCACTGGCATTGCTATCGATGCGCTCCACTCCCACTAAGCACCACTTGACCCCCTACGAGGTTGTGTTTGGGCGACCAATGAACCTCTGGACTGCCCCCAAACCGACCTCCATTCACGACGTCCCCGACGTCCTGCTGTCAGATTATTTATACAAATTAACTAAAACGTTGTCTGTCATTCATCAACAGGTGCAGCAGGCCATCCCCGATGCTTCCAGGGGTCCCGGTCACGATATCCAACCGGGAGATTATGTTTTAGTCCGGAATTTTCAACGGGCCAAGAGTCTGGAACCCCGGTGGATGGGCCCCTGGCAAGTACTGATCACCACTCGGACGGCTCTTCGAGTAGAGGGGAAAAGGCACTGGATGCACGCCCACCACTGCAAGAAGGTCTCCTCGACCCTGGCCACGACAGAAAACGTCGACACCCAAGAAGAGCTCCTGAACAAAGACCGGCCATCACTGAACTGCTATTCTGATACCGAGGCACTTGAACTTGCAAAATTCCCTGATCCCACTGTGCCATCCCGGGATGGGTATTTCCTGCGTCAAAAAGGAGGGAGCTTCGGCTAAGTAGACCACGGACTAAGTTAAAATCTCAGAACGGTGGCCTAAAACAACCAAGGGTTACCCGGAGAGAAGCTAAACAAAGTCTGTGGTTCTGCCCATTACCGAGCACCTTGAAGATGATGGAAGCGCCAGATAAGAAGATGATGGAAGCGCCAGATAAGAAGATGATGGACGCAACCGGAAATACCCACTGCAGGAACCCAAAGGCTGACAATTTGCACAAATCAAAGACAATCGCCTTCTTCATTCTCTTCCTCCTTTGCCTCCTCCTCATGACTTCCTTCTGGATCTTGGAGGAAAGCACACCCGCTCATCAGATATTGCCAACCACTGCACAGCCAACCACCATGAAAGAGCATCACCTGATCTCCCTTTCGCCTCAGCTCCGAGAAAGGCGTAAGGAGTTCTGGAACAATTCCTTCGTGCAACTATTGCACCAGCACAACCTTGCTGCAAATGCCACAAACTGCTGGGTCTGCGGGTTGCTCCCGCATGCCACTGGACACTCCATCCCCTTCATCCCTTCTCCATTCTCAGTTCACGGCTCCTGCCTCGCCTGGTTGATCCTCTTGCAGGAAAGCCACAAGGACAACGCCGCTTCTGGTCAAACAGTGTCACACTTCTACTATGGGTTCTGGCTGAACAAAACAGGAAGGACGTCTGCCCCCTTTTGTCCTGTGACCTCAGGTTCCGCCTTCCATATGAACATCCCTGCCAAAGAACGAGTTGAAATGCAAGTGCTCCACAATCCTGCTAGACCCACCTTCTCCTACCTGCGGAAGAGAATGGCTGCCACTCTGACTGTGGCCCTGTCTGTTATCAATGTCACAGGTCTCGTGTGCCTCGAAGGCCAGGGAACACAGCTGGTGGGTCACAGTTCCTGCCACATCACCAGAACATTGGTCTCAGTTGATCCCCCCTCCTTTGTTGCTTCTCCGAATATGTACTTTGTTTGTGGCATCAAAGCTTACACTTGGCTCCCGAAAGGTTGGAGGGGTACGTGCTACATCGCCTTCATTCTTCCCCCCACGTATGTGGCCCCAGCCTACCATCACCGGCAAAAGCGCGCCGGAGACATTGGACAAGCCGACTCCACCGGAGCACAGTTCCTGGATGCGGTGAAGGGACTTGTTCCTCTGTGTGGCCCAATGGCAAATAGCCGCGCTATCCGACACCTGACTCAGGCAGTAGAAACAACCATTAACATCACGGCTGGCATCCTCGCTAACAACACGGCTGAGCTTCAGGCAGTCCGCCTGGTGGCTCTTCAAAACCGCCTTGTTCTAGATGTGGTTCTGGCCGACCGTGGAGGAGCATGCCGCATCATCGGCTCCAGCTGTTGCACCTACGTGCCAGATAACTCGCCTTCAGTCTACAAAGCAATCGAACACCTCCACAGACTATCCTCAGAGGTTCACCAGGAGCAAGAAGGATGGTCGCTTGGAAGCTGGTTTTGGGACACTTTGAAGGACTGGGGATGGAGGTTGTTTACATTTATACTGATACCAGTCGTGGTACTGTGTGGGTGTTGCTTAGGTATTCAATGTTTGCCACCTTTGTGTTCACTCATTTCTAACTGTATGTGCCCTAAGACTTTGGACTTTAGAACTGAGCACATGAGTCCCCTCTATGAGATAGAAATACGTGGTCTTATGGGGATAGATCCGAATTGACAAGCTGGCGAGACATGTTAAAAGGGAGGACTGTGGAATTTTAGTTCGTGAACTGAACATCATCTGCGCCATCTTGCCCATTCCTCAGACTCACGTATAAACATACACGACAGCCATTTTAGGTACCATGGTCTCCCTGTTCACGATCGAGCATCAACACACTTCCCTGACCCTGCAAGCATCCCCCATGCACCCTGGCTGCCCCCGCTCTCACATGCACAAGTCATGAACCCTCCCCTTCCGCATGACTCTGTCTCTGGGAATCACACCCCGCGCCTGACCAACACCTCCTTTCCTTCCATGAATACCCCTCTTTTGATAAACCCTTCCTCTACGCTCGATTGTCCACACCGATCCTTCTTTTCATGAATATCTCTCCTTTGATGACCCCTTCCTCTGAGCCCGATTGTCTGCACGGACCGCTGGTCATCCCTTAGCCTGAGGATACAGTTTATTCCCCACTACTGTATGCACTCGCCCCACTTCAAAAGAGCTACTATTGATCATGACCTCCCCATCCCCTGAGATTCGATCAGGCGCACACATTCCAAAGGAATCGCGGAACACTCAGCTGCGTGATAGCCCCCTCCTATTGTATGGGGGGGTGAGGACCTCTACTGTAGCCACGTGTTGGAATGAGCCGGAACTGGGGGGTACCGGGGATGTCTTTTTTTCATTACTTCCCAATTTCTTTATTGTAATAAAGAATAAACAACAAAGGGCCTAGGCTCATAACCAGTCAGGCTGAACCAAATCAACTGTAAAAAACAACACAAGTGCCAGGACTGATAATTCTTTAGCGAAAAACAATTAGGTTAAGGTCTTCATGAATAAAGCATAAACACCTGCTTAGACAATTTGCATCATTTAATGATATAGTTCATACTGTTTCTTTATCACAATTTTGAAAAAATATTGCTGTATGGAAAAACTTTTTGGGACAATGCTATATACAAATATGTACAATAATATATATACAACAAATTTGGACACACCAACAATTTACATTTACACCACATCCGTGCCTCTCACATACTTGGCATTCGTACTAAACAAGAAACAAGAAACAAAATCCCTAGGAGCACCACAGTGTTCAATGAAATTTCAAATGTAAATTCAGAACTTATACATAAGTGTATAACATAAATGAAAACTGATTGCGTCAGCAGTTTTTTACTGGTTGAACAAAAAATCAACTGTCCATAAATGACACTCCAAAAATGATCACTTCATAGTACAGGTGACCTGGGATGAGGTCGACGCGTTTCGAACCCACAAATTCATTGGGTTCTCATCAGGACCGTGAAAGACTCTATAAAAAACAAACAAATCCAATTTGTAGGCAAGATCACTAACAAAACTCTCATTGCTTATGCCTCTTCGGTGAGAAACTTCCCTACCTTAAGTCTTCTTACAACTACTCCAATGCGTGGTGTGGTTGATGTTGGAGTCTGAAAAATGGATTAAATACCCCTTTAAGGATCACAAAATGTTCAGTCATGGACGTGTAGTTAGTAACAACAGACATTGACTACTTTCTCATATGGACTCACCCTTGTGTGTAACGAGTGTGTTGTTCTGTATTTTCAGAGCAATCTGGCAACGGGATGGACCTAATTCGGGGAGCCCATGCTTCGCACTTTTTTTCGGGTTTGTCTGTGGGCAAAACAAAGGCATCTTAACACGTGCCTGAAGCGCTTGAATACAAAATACTTAATCGGTGCTGTCATCATGTATAAACAGAACGGCTTGGAAGCAGGCGGTCTGAGTACGCGGGCGAACCTGCTTTAAATAATGTTAGGACTTTGCGCTGGTGTTAGTCCAAAGCGACGAAGTCCGTATTGTTAAACACATCGACCTGGCTGGGATGGTGGTTATCCCTGTTTAAACATCTTGCAAGATGCGACGCGTGCACAATGCACGCGTGGTTTGGTAAAAAAATTAACCATGAGATTTACCGCTGCGCATATCGCGCTAGGAGGCACTGGCTCTTACCTGAAATGAATTATTCTCTCCTAGTCTCGATCAGCAAGGCGGGCCACGTCCTCCAATTTTCAATGTAGTGTTGGAAATGGGTGAATCAGTCAGAGTAAATGGTTTCACTTCCTGGTTGTCACATGGTAATTTGCTCGCTAAGCCTTCTGGGAGATGTAGTTCGACAGAGTGGGAGAGAAGTTGAACAGGAAACCCTGAGTAGGTGGTCTCAATGCTTGAAACCGATACTGTTAAACTGAGGCAGATGATCAATTTTTGTAAATTTCAGATATTTCATTGAGGCCATCAATTGCTGTATTGTATTTCATTATAAGTAATGCCTCTCTTTGATTGAGTCTGGCATCCAGATCGCTGCCACGTTTGTCTATTTCAATTTTAGAAATGACCGTCCACTTAAGGTCAGCTTCATTGTGTTTAGATGCATTCCAATGATTGACAAGGGGGGCGTTCGCCACATTTCTCCTGATCCTAGATTTATGTTGGGTTATCCTCTGACGTATCTCCTGTGAGGTTTTCCCAATGTATAACTTGGGACATGGGCACAGAATCCCATAGACAAAATTTTTTGTTTTACAGTTGGTAAAACTTTCGTGTTTCCAGTGAATTCCTTTGTGCGAGAAGACTGCTCCTTCTATTGTTTGTTCACAACATGTGCAAGTGCCACACTTGTGATGTCCCAATATAGGTGGAAGGCATAGCATATTTCTCAAGTCAGGCGTTTGTTCTTGTGGGAGGGCTGCCCTGACTAAATGGTTGGCAATATTCATATCCTTTTTAAAGGCAAACATGGGTATTTCTGTGAAATCTTCATGTAGATTTTGCACTAGATGCCAGTTGGTATTTATCATTTTTCTCAGCTGGTGTGCGTTGGGGCAAAAAGTGGAAACGCATATCATCCTACTTGATTGCTTCTTTTCTCTTTTCTCTAGTAGGGTTTCCCTAGGGACCCACCAAGCTCGTTTAAGTGCATGCTTGACAAGTTTCTTTGGGTATCCTCTCTCAATTAATCTTTCAGAAAGTTGGCCAGCATGTAGAAAATATTCGTCTTTACAGCAACAATTCCGTCGTATCCTTAGGAATTGTCCAAAAGGCAAGTTTTGACGTAGGCTTCTCGGGTGATAGCTAGTAAACAGAAGGCTTTTGTTTCTATCTGTTGCCTTTCGATATAATGTCGTCCCCAAGCCACTCTGCCAAGGGAACACTTTGACGTCCAGAAACGTGATCATTCGGTCTGATGACTCCGCGGTGAATTTAATGTCATTTGTTCTAGAATTCAACCAGCCAACAAATTCATCCAGTTTCTCTTGGGTTCCCGTCCAAATGTAAAAGATGTCGTCTATATAACGCATGAAATGCGAAATGCTGTTTGAATACGGATTGTCATTGTAGATAAATTTTTCTTCATAGAGCCCCATGAAGAGGACTGCCAACTCAGGCGCAAAGGGGCAGCCCATGGCTACTCCTTTAACTTGAAAAAAGAATTCTAAATCAAATGTGAAGAAATTCCTTTGGAGTGCAAATTTTGCTAATTCCAACAGAAATTCAGTAGGTACTCTCCTGGGACGAGGTCTAGTTTCAAGAAAAAACTGTAGGGTTTCCAATGCTTGTTCCTGCGGTATCTGCGTATACAGAGAAGTGACGTCCATTGTCACCATTAGTTGTTTTGAACTATCAAATCGAATTTTGCTTAGTTGATTGAGGAATGAAGTAGTGTCATTCAGGTGGGCTGGTACATTTTTTACAAACGGCTTAAGAAAGAAGTCTTCGAGGAAGGAATTTTGGGCCAAAAGGAATTTCTCTACCTGCAAAATAAGAATCCTAGAACACCAGTTTTTTATGTTCTTCCAAAGCTTCATAAGAATGAGACTAATCCACCTGGACGCCCTATCCTTTCGGGCTGCGATTCGCTTATAGAACCAGTAGCTAAATACATAGACTTCTTTCTTAAGCCGTTTGTAAAAAATGTACCAGCCCACCTGAATGACACTACTTCATTCCTCAATGAACTAAGCAAAATTCGATTTGATAGTTCAAAACAACTAATGGTGACAATGGACGTCACTTCTCTGTATACGCAGAACCTGCAGGAACAAGCATTGGAAACCCTACAGTTTTTTCTTGAAACTAGACCTCGTCCCAGGAGAGTACCTACTGAATTTCTGTTGGAATTAGCAAAATTTGCACTCCAAAGGAATTTCTTCACATTTGATTTAGAATTCTTTTTTCAAGTTAAAGGAGTAGCCATGGGCTGCCCCTTTGCGCCTGAGTTGGCAGTCCTCTTCATGGGGCTCTATGAAGAAAAATGTATCTACAATGACAATCCGTATTCAACCAGCATTTCGCATTTCATGCGTTATATAGACGACATCTTTTACATTTGGACGGGAACCCAAGAGAAACTGGATGAATTTGTTGGCTGGTTGAATTCTAGAACAAATGACATTAAATTCACCGCGGAGTCATCAGACCGAATGATCACGTTTCTGGACGTCAAAGTGTTCCCTTGGCAGAGTGGCTTGGGGACGACATTATATCGAAAGGCAACAGATAGAAACAAAAGCCTTCTGTTTACTAGCTATCACCCGAGAAGCCTACGTCAAAACTTGCCTTTTGGACAATTCCTAAGGATACGACGGAACTGTTGCTGTAAAGACGAATATTTTCTACATGCTGGCCAACTTTCTGAAAGATTAATTGAGAGAGGATACCCAAAAAAACTTGTCAAGCATGCACTTAAACGAGCTTGGTGGGTCCCTAGGGAAACCCTACTAGAGAAAAGAGAAAATAAGCAATCAAGTAGGATGATATGCGTTTCCACTTTTTGCCCCAACGCACACCAGCTGAGAAAAATGATAAATACCAACTGGCATCTAGTGCAAAATCTACATGAAGATTTCACAGAAATACCCATGTTTGCCTTTAAAAAGGATATGAATATTGCCAACCACTTAGTCAGGGCAGCCCTCCCACAAGAACAAACGCCTGACTTGAGAAATATGCTATGCCTTCCACCTATATTGGGACATCACAAGTGTGGCACTTGCACATGTTGTGAACAAACAATAGAAGGAGCAGTCTTCTCGCACAAAGGAATTCACTGGAAACACGAAAGTTTTACCAACTGTAAAACAAACAAATGTTGTCTATGGGATTCTGTGCCCATGTCCCAAGTTATACATTGGGAAAACCTCACAGGAGATACGTCAGAGGATAACCCAACATAAATCTAGGATCAGGAGAAATGTGGCGAACGCCCCCCTTGTCAATCATTGGAATGCATCTAAACACAATGAAGCTGACCTTAAGTGGACGGTCATTTCTAAAATTGAAATAGACAAACGTGGCAGCGATCTGGATGCCAGACTCAATCAAAGAGAGGCATTACTTATAATGAAATACAATACAGCAATTGATGGCCTCAATGAAATATCTGAAATTTACAAAAATTGATCATCTGCCTCAGTTTAACAGTATCGGTTTCAAGCATTGAGACCACCTACTCAGGGTTTCCTGTTCAACTTCTCTCCCACTCTGTCGAACTACATCTCCCAGAAGGCTTAGCGAGCAAATTACCATGTGACAACCAGGAAGTGAAACCATTTACTCTGACTGATTCACCCATTTCCAACACTACATTGAAAATTGGAGGACGTGGCCCGCCTTGCTGATCGAGACTAGGAGAGAATAATTCATTTCAGGTAAGAGCCAGTGCCTCCTAGCGCGATATGCGCAGCGGTAAATCTCATGGTTAATTTTTTTACCAAACCACGCGTGCATTGTGCACGCGTCGCATCTTGCAAGATGTTTAAACAGGGATAACCACCATCCCAGCCAGGTCGATGTGTTTAACAATACCGACTTCGTCGCTTTGGACTAACACCAGCGCAAAGTCCTAACATTATTTAAAGCAGGTTCGCCCGCGTACTCAGACCGCCTGCTTCCAAGCCGTTCTGTTTATACATGATGACAGCACCGATTAAGTATTTTGTATTCAAGCGCTTCAGGCACGTGTTAAGATGCCTTTGTTTTGCCCACAGACAAACCCGAAAAAAAGTGCGAAGCATGGGCTCCCCGAATTAGGTCCATCCCGCTGCCAGATTGCTCTGAAAATACAGAACAACACACTCGTTACACACAAGGGTGAGTCCATATGAGAAAGTAGTCAATGTCTGTTGTTACTAACTACACGTCCATGACTGAACATTTTGTGATCCTTAAAGGGGTATTTAATCCATTTTTCAGACTCCAACATCAACCACACCACGCATTGGAGTAGTTGTAAGAAGACTTAAGGTAGGGAAGTTTCTCACCGAAGAGGCATAAGCAATGAGAGTTTTGTTAGTGATCTTGCCTACAAATTGGTTTTGTTTGTTTTTTATAGAGTCTTTCACGGTCCTGATGAGAACCCAATGAATTTGTGGGTTCGAAACGCGTCGACCTCATCCCAGGTCACCTGTACTATGAAGTGATCATTTTTGGAGTGTCATTTATGGACAGTTGATTTTTTGTTCAACCAGTAAAAAACTGCTGACGCAATCAGTTTTCATTTATGTTATACACTTATGTATAAGTTCTGAATTTACATTTGAATTTTCATTGAACACTGTGGTGCTCCTAGGGATTTTGTTTCTTGTTTCTTGTTTAGTACGAATGCCAAGTATGTGAGAGGCACGGATGTGGTGTAAATGTAAATTGTTGGTGTGTCCAAATTTGTTGTATATATATTATTGTACATATTTGTATATAGCATTGTCCCAAAAAGTTTTTCCACACAGCAATATTTTTTCAAAATTGTGATAAAGAAACAGTATGAACTATATCATTAAATGATGCAAATTGTCTAAGCAGGTGTTTATGCTTTATTCATGAAGACCTTAACCTAATTGTTTTTCGCTAAAGAATTATCAGTCCTGGCACTTGTGTTGTTTTTTACAATTTATTGTAATAAAGAGCGGTCACCTGTCATAAACCAGTGTATAAAAGGCCAGGCCTCATAGAGGCTGTTAGAGAGCACCTCGAGACGATACCTTGTTGTCCGATCTGATGTGTTCTGCTCCGTCGGAATAAAACTTGTTTCCTGTCTTCCTGTCTCCAGCGCCTGCCTCTTTATTTGATAAACTTCGTATGGTATTAGAGGCGTTTAACGCCGGGCAAACAAAATTACTTAAGAAACATCAACTAAATCGCCTGACCATTTTTCTGACTTTCCTCAGAGTGATGCCTCGTAGTGGTCTTAAATGGTAAAAAGAACTCTTGGCTACGCAGCTTTAATCCAAGTCTGCAAAGAATGCATGCAGATTACAGAGATGGTTGGGTGCCGGTTGCCACATTTCTCCGACAATCACCTCATTCTCTTGAACTTTTAGATTTAGCTCTGTGCCATGAACATACAAGAAAATCCAAATGTGCAACTGATGAGGACAAACAGGACCGTGTGACAGATGATAGGTGAGAGAGTCAAATGGCTTATTTTTCACACTCGAGGCTGCAAGAACAACTGCAGATGGGATTAAAACTACGTTTGTCACATCATTGTTGGGGAAATTGAGATGTAATTGTTGTCAATTTGCCCCAGGTGTTACAAATTATATGTCCAGATAGATGCAAACTGCGACCTATGGTCGAAAGTTTTGGCCCTTGCATATCTCCAGGCCTCTTCAGGACCGAGGTTGGACAAATGACTATATGCCAGAAAACCAAACACACTACCATCATTGTTCCATCCATTACCACATTATGTACAAGAGCGGACAAACCTGATGGTGTGTTTCAAAATCAACTGGCAGTGCCACCACCATGCGACAAGTTGTCACACCATTTCATGCTGGTGAAAAATGTGGCTAAACATTGTGTTATATTTATATTATTGAGTGAGCGTTTGTAAATCCAGGCAATGTGCCAATACCCCTCATGAGAGTTGGACACTGTCTTACATTTATAAACAAAGCGCTTCAAAAATGTAACACAAATGTAATCCTACAATACAATAGGAACTGTTGCCCTGTATGTAGCAAAGATAGTGCCATTTAAGCATCAGAAAAACTCAGGGGCATATTATCAAGCAGGTCGATAGGCAATTATCGCCACTTTAGCGGCCGTTTTCGGCCGCTAAGCGGCGATAATTCTATCCCCCTATTAACAAGCTGTCGCTAACTGATGTTAGCGACAGCTTTTAGGCGATAGCGAGCGGTTTGGGGCCCGCTTTGCATGGCAGCGATGTTTATCGCTAATGACAGGCAAAGTGGGCGTACCCAACCAGTTAGCGACTGAAAGCAGTCGCTAACGTCGCTATCGCCTATTAGCAAGGCAGGCGTAGCAATGGAAATATTCGCGCTAAGCGCGAATATCTCCAGATACTAACACCTGCCCAGACCAGATCTTAGCCATGTTATCCAATGGGAGGTGGATAATGCGTGAATATCGCTGTATTTTCAGCAATATTCACGCATTTCGCCGCTATCCCTGGATATTTTAGCACAATGGAGAAAAACGTTGCTAATAGCATGTTTTCTCCGCTAACATATCCAGCGATAGGCAGCGATAAAAAAAATGCGCTAAGCGCATTTTGCGATAAATATCGCTATTCCTTGGTAATATGCCCCTCAATTCATTCTATGGAGTATATGTAATATGGCCAAAATGAACATTCATTTTTGCAAAATCACCGATATAGATGCACAATAAAGGGTTGTTTTCTATATGAATTGTTGCTGTATGTATTGATGAGTGCGCTCCCCGTTTATTTTGTGACCAAATGGCTCTTTGCCGGCCTGTCTTCTGATTGACTGGCACAGTTTTACTATTGATTTCCCTGGTGTTAAAACAGACATTGCAAGCAGCAACCTCAAATCCATGCAGTCTTATACAGCATGTCTTTACAATTTCAAAACTGCCCCAAATATGGGCCACATTTTTGCTATCTAATTAAACAATGGCTTTTTTGCTATCTAATTTAACAATGGGAGGCCACTATTATTTTAATGCCTGGGCCTATTTTCTATCCCAGTCAAAAACCTTATCCTATGGCAAGCCAGTAGTCCACTGTCAGCAAAATGAGGACATGCCCCTCCCGGTCACAGGATAGGTCCAGGACCTCTGTCACGTCAAGGGACAGCTGAGGCTTCTATACACAAGTTTGCAGAAGTCTGGAGCCAAAATCAAATCTGGGAAACAGATACTTACAGTTTTGCATTCAGGATAGGGCAACATGACTGCATACCTCGCAGTGGGCATTCCCATCCCTACAGCAATGTTCAGGCAATATTATGTTTTCCTAAATTAATATGGCTTCTCTTACGGCAGTGGTTCCCAAACTTTTGACTCCTGAGGACCCCATTGAGTCACCACTGGGAGCCGGGGACCCCCAAGCAATTTAAATGTCATACGTTAAAACAGTAATAAAAAAAAAACCAACACATGTGTGCACACAAAACAAATACTCGAATTACTTAGGATTTTAGTGGCATATGTACAAGCCCCTATCACCATGGAAACATCACTTTTTGCGATGTGTGCGTGTCAATAGGGGCAGCGGCAAGCCACTTAACATGGCTTAACATTGCCTTGTAAATAAGGCCCCCTTTCACGTAATGCTTAGCGTGAAAGGGGTGGGTAGTGTGTTTTGCCGTGGGCGTTCCCTCGCAAAACCCATTGATTTTGATGCTGCCCCTATTTACAAGGGCAGTGTAAATAGGAGGCAGCGCCAAAATTAAGACCAGGGAAAACCTTAACTTGGCGAAAAGAGGAGAAATGCTTTATTTCTCCTCGTTTTTGCTTTTTCCATGTGTGCTGCCTTGTGCAGCACACATGGATAAAGCAAAACGCCTTGGATTGTTTATTTTCAGGAAGGTGACCCTTCCTGCACACAAACAATCTTAAAAAAATGTCCTTGCTGCTCCCCAACGTTTATTTTCTTGTCAATCCTTGTGTTATTTCTTAACATGCTAAGTAGATATTGTTTTGTACTGAATGGTTTTGTGAGCATTGTTAATAAAAGATTTTTTTTTTTATGCATTTTGTAATTTCTATGTGTGCTGCATGCACGCAGACACCCTTGCTCTGTGGTGCAAGAGTGCCCGCGCTGGAGCTACATTGCTAAGAGTAGCAACAACACAGGTCGAAATGTAGGGCTGCACTATATTCTTGTAAATATGGTGCAGGCCTGCGTTTCTGAAGTGGCGGAGCGAGTCGTTAAGCCACAGAGGCTAACGACACGCTCTGCCACTTCTTGTGTAAATATCCCCCTTATTATTTTATATTGAAAGAATTTTAAAAAACAAGCATTTTAATGGGAAGGTTGGCGCTGCATCTCGGTGACTAACTTTTAAATGGTTGGTTTTATTTCGCAGTACGAGGCTCCTACTCCTGCCAGGGCCAGACTGGAAACCCAAAGCAGCCCTGGCAAATGTTTTCAGACCAGTTCCCATATGGTGCACCCCGAGTGCAGTGAGTGTGCCTGACCACTACAAAGGGGGCTTTGGGAGGCTCTCCCCCCGCCCCCCTGAAATTTAGGAAACAATGGTGCAGTTGACAACACATTTATAATTATATATTGAATTGTATTAGCTTTTAACGAAGAGTAAATGAAGACCTCACTATGCACCAGGATACGACAATCTTTGTTGGGGTTCTTCAATGATTCCCTTATAATCGCCCTCCAACAGTGCCTCTCTTCTCTCCATAGCCCCTCTGTCACATGTATTTAATTTGTTTTATAGCATCTCCCATACCCTTGTAGAATGCAAGAACACTTTACATAACACACATATAGAGACAATTAATCATAAGTGTAAATCAGTGCATATAAAATGTTCCATAAGGCAAAGAGGACTACAAGGTGTAGGATTCACATGTCATTTATACTGATAGGCATTTTTAAAGAGCGCTTGGTCTAGAGAAGCACAACAAACTCGGGATTCAGAACATAAGACAGTGGTTAGCATTGACTTTAACATCAAAAATGTATTTCCACCCTAATAAACCTTTTTAGCAACATCGGGATAATAAAAGACAGGGAAACATCATACGTTACTAACTTACACCATGCAGTTTGCAAGCAGCTCTTTGATGACAGTTTATAGGTCACTGTGCTAGATTAAGGTTGTCACTTATGTACTGAACAGTAACAAAATAATCTTTGTGACAAAAGCAGGGACCCACTCACCTATGCACATAAAATACTGTTATTTAAAATGCCTGGTACACTTTCTTTGCAATAGGCATATTAACCCTGTGTGCTACATGAGATAACTCAAAGCTGCTACAGGACAAAACTCTCACCTCTCTCCAGCATGTACATTAATCACTGGGGTTATCTTGACACTTTTATTGTTGCTCGAAAACTGCAAGTACAGTGCTTTTTAAACTGCTGCCTGCGGACCCCCTGGGAAAGTGTCAGGGACCCCTGGGGGTCCACGGACCACAGTTTGGGAAACACTGTTACGGTATTGTCACTCTGAACATGTTTAGCTGATTCCTGTTAATGTGATGTTATGTGGATATTAAACAAGGGCACATGTCCATCTCAATGTATAGTCATTGGTCAAATCATACATTATTTCCATGCAAACGTGCAGTAATAGTCGCTGCACAGTCTGTATATGGTGAGCAATGTCGATGTGTCATTTTCTTTTCTTCTGGAGAGGGAAGTGAAAAAAGTTAACAAACCACTATACCTGATGTCTGCCTTGCTTCAGTGTGCTGGAAAGCTGAGAGTGGCCAAGATCCCATAACACAGGAAAGGAAATCTGAACAGGGAGAGCTGTTGAGCAGCATGTAGACCTGACGAAGGGCATAACGGTAACAAACAACAACCTCTCTAGAAGAGTTCAGAGGAAAAAGGGTCATTCATCTACAATATCTGAAGTGGTAGTAAATCAGGATATCTTTGTTCCTTAGCAACACAGCTTAAGGCCTCCGTGCTAATCTCAAGTCACACCTGAATACCTAACTGCCCGCCAATGTCATTCTCCCTCCTTGCTTCCCCACTGCTCAACCACAATTCTAATAGTATAGCCAAGTTCAACAGATAGCAAAACATGAAAACAACTACAGTTAATCGCCTTTAATCTCTTGATCAGAAAAGACTTTATCAGTGCTGCAAACACTTGTAGGCCAGTAGAATCACCAGCAGACCAATGTCCTCTTGAATAGCTCTGTAGTCTACCCGGCCACAACGGTCATCAACTTTTTGAATACAGGCATCTCTCAAAGTCTTACATAAACCCTCCCTAAAACAAACATACCTTGAAACAAGAGACCCTTCTTACATCTGGCCAATAACAGACTGTTTTAGTAAAAAATATAGCAAAATCAAGCATGCTTATCACTTGAACTTTCCCTTGCTTTGATACTATTCATCATCCCAATCTTCTATAGAGACTTAAAAATAAACAGGGAGCAAACTAAAGCAGACTGCATCTTTTCTATCAGACAGATCATCATCTCACTTTATCCTTTCAGGTCAGCTCCATTCCATTCACAACAAAAGTACCTAACAGTTCTACTTACTCTATAACACTTGCCTTCGCTCTCCATCGGACCTGATCTCCTTCTTCAATCTCAACTATTACTATTATGCAGAAAATACACATATCATATTTAAATATGAAAACCCACATGAGTTTAACTCATACTTAATTGGACAATGCCTTAAGTGGTCAAATAAGGGATAAGCCCTAACCACAGAAAAATAAACATGAAAAATTCATATGCAGCAAGTGGATTAAACACCAAACATTAACAATATGGCTTCAACAGCCAGACTCGCTACCAAACAACATGGTCAAGTGAGAAACGGGGGTAACCACAGACTCCAATCTGTCAATCATAATCAGATTGGGTTTGTCCAATATGTTTAAACTGGACAGTTCGTCACTTTTTCCCCTCATATTGTCTATAAAGACAGCTATGCCTATGTTGCTTGAAATGTGTGATCCGCAACACTTCCTGGAAGTGTTAACCCCCTCCCCCACGAAGGTCCGGTCTAGTTGCATTCCTGGTGTAAGCAGCTCATCCAGGCCTAGATTCTGGCACTTGTTATCAAGCATTGATAATGAGAACAAAAAAAATACTACGGGCATATTAGCAAGAACCTCGTTAAAATTATCACCGTTTTAGGGACCGTTACCTGCAGCTATAATGGCGATAATGTGCTTGCTAATATGCATTATAGAATTCCAATAGAAGCCTAGGTTAGAAGTGCAGGACATCTAACCTGGGCTTCTATTGGAATTCTATAACGCATATTAGCAAGCCCATTATCGCCGTTTTAGCGGCAGTTTCCTGCCGCTAGAACGGCGATAATTTTAACGAGGTTCTTGCTAATATGCCCCTACATGTTTTCCAATGCAATGAACAAAAACAGGGCTGGGTAGTCCATCCCTGCATAGCATGAACAGCTCGAGGGCTTTGAAACAGTGCACACTGTCAATACCTTCAATTTCTTACCTACCGTTGTATTAAAACATGGGGCTTCAGGTTGATTGAAAGCTATACATAGTAAAACATATGCCTTTGCACAGAGGTACTATCTTGAAGCAGAGATCAATGATTTAATTCACACACAGATGGACGGCCCTATGCCCAAAATGTGACCAACAATAACATTTCAGTTCCTAACTGTTAAGTGGCTGCTTGTGAAAAGAGACACCTTCAGCCTCAGTCCGCTGTGAACTTAACATGATACTTGTAATAAGAAAACCAAAATCACAAGTTTCTGAACGGTGATTTATATTGATTAATAACCAGGATTGATTTATGTTGTCAGACTTGAAACACGTTAATTTTTCAAATATGTTGACAGTAGAATCACTTGCAATGCTCACACCTAGCTCCATGTGGTAAGGCCAATATTTTTACAATCATAGGATTTACTGTAAAAAAAAACTAAATATCTATTATCGGGTGTGTTCCTTTAATTGGCTTGTTCGCAGTAACCCAAGACAGCTTCCATCAGAACACAGTAAGATGTTAAAGAAATCAAAACTGTAAACACTGTTCTGGCGGCACGGAGCAATGGGAGGCACTCGTAATAATTTTACATGCACGGAAACAGAAATAACAGTGCAATGCAAACCCGAGTAGAGTAGAAATTACTACTAATAACACCAGAGCCCTCAGGTTTCAAAATGTCATGTGAGAGTATGTAACTTATTCACGGTTTTTCTGTTTTTCTCAGGGACATGAAGTCTTATTTATCCTATTAGACAGTGAGGATAACAAACACCATTATGCAAAGATAAAAATTGGAATTGGGGGACTTCAGAGCTGTAGCAGAACATAACTTCAACTCTTGCATTACTTCACCGTCTTAAAGGTGCAGAAGTGGAGAACATGGACTACATCAATTTACCTCCTCGGGTGTGTTGGTGTTCAGCACTCACACTAGGTTCCCCAGATCGCAGTAAAGCCTTAAAAAGCTAAGTAGAATACGGTTGATGCAGAGTCACTGCACTGTAATTACTAGCCCATCCTCATGAAAAAGGTCCAAAAATAACTTGTTTTTGTGCTCCAGAAGAGGAGCCATCTTCGGGATATGCCGGTTTGCCCTGTCACCTGGTTGGGGGAGCGCGTCCGTTTCCGGTGTAGTGTCTTTGCCTCCTGATGTTGTCTCCTGCAGTCCATAGTCCTGCTGGCGGTAGACGAGGGCATGATTATTATGGCAGGCAAGGGGGGTCCTGACAGGTGCTTTTGCACTCATTCCTTTAGCAGCAGACACAGCGTTCTGTGTGGACTGGGTAGCAGAGCGCACCATGCAGTGGGGGGGGGGGATGATTTTATAGGTACAGCTGTCAGTGGCCACCCAGGGGAGTGGCCGGATTGAGAGGTTAAGTGCATCATGTACAGTCGAACTGTAAGTTGTCCGAAGGCACCCGGTTGGCACCTGTGTGACAGGGTGCAATGTTATTGTGCAACTAGGGGCAAGCACGAGCAGTGTGTATATGGTGTGCAGCGCTCAATTAGGATGCTAGCAACGGAGCGCATCTTTATTTTGCCAGGATCTAGATCTGGGCTAGGGTTGTCCATGAGTCCTGAGTGTGGCGTGATGGGCCGAATCCAAGAAATGGAGGCATGGGTTCTCCACCTCAGAATTCTTGTGGGGGCATGCTCTCCCTGCCCATCATTTTGGTCATACTCTAGGGGAGGCATGAGTGACTTTCCTGGGTAGGAAGGCACTGGTGTAAGATTTGAAGTCCTCCATGCGTAAGTTGAGCAACTAATTGGGGAGCGTAAGAGTTATTGGGGTCAGGGATAACCCCACATCCAGTATGGCGAGGAGCCCGGCCAGGAAAGGCAGAAATCCTTGCACAGGAAAGTTGACATGCCGTGCCTAAATTCACTAAACATAGGTCATGTAGCATTATAAGGCATGGGTTAGCAGGCCAAGTACTCAGGGCGTTTTGATTATGAGGGGTTCACCTGTCCGGAGTGAACTGGGACCTTGTACCGGGAAGAGGCCTGGGAATCAGAAGGATATAGGTAAAGATGCCTACCTTAGTGGGGGGCCCTGGTGTGACGGAGCCACACTCAGTGCTGTGGCAGAGTTACAGGGCAATCCAGAGGCTGGAAGGTACAAAAGTGTACCCTTTGCAGGAGCACAGTAAGGGTGCTATAGCCAAATATCCCCAGGGAGGTCCTCGCATTGGACCCTGGAGCAGCGACGGTGCCCCGTTAGTCCTTCGGGCGGTTGTGGACCTGAGCAACCGGGTGTTGCCTGCACGCTCCGCCCCCCGTAGGGGGGGTGAATAAGGGGGTGGACCGGTGGTCCACCAGTGGGAGGGGCTATCCCCTCCCCCAAATCTAACAAACACTGGTTGGCTAGGGCCACGGTGAATTTTCACTCATCAGGTGGGCAGGTGGCGAGGGGCTGCTTGCCCTGGGATCGCCCGTAAGATAACCCACCATGTTGGAATATTTGTTATGCAAATAAACCTGCAGCAATTTTCTCCACTAAAAATGTGTCTTGTCTGTTTATTTCTCTAAGTTATTGCTGTGCTAGGGATGGTGAGTGTGCCGATAATGGCACTATAAAGATTTACCAGTGCCGTGGACATAAAAGCAAGACCAACGGCACAGCCGTGGTGTTCCCTACGCTATTATTTGGCTGCCATCTTGGAAGAAAATTGCATACTGTCAAGACTACTTTCGGAAAACAAGCATTTGCAATGCAATAGGACTTGCATTCAAGTGAGACCTATTGCATTGCATCACAGACATCGGGAGGGGGAGAACGCACGGACAACGGGTGTGCAGGGGTGAGGAGAAGGGGGCAAGAAGGCACAGACAATAGGATTGCGGGCGGGGGGAGGGAGGAGAAGGCACGGACAATAGAAGTGAGGGCGGGGGAGAAGGGGGCGAGAAGGCACGGACAACGGGAGTGAGGGTGAGAAGTCACGTCAAACAATAGTGCTCACAATCTAAATAACACGTACTGTACCATGTAACACTCGAAGTAAAGGGGCCAGTAGCCATGAGAGGGTACAAATGACGACATGGCCATAATAAGGAGGGACTAACAAGCCTCATAATCAATCAGAAGACAGCATTTACGAAGGACAGACACAAGCCAATGAAAAAAATGGGAGGGGCAGTTGGCAGGGCTTCCCTCAGTGTAGTGCAGTACCACAGATCTTCCCTAGAGCAGCGCTTGCACGCTGTCACTAGGCTCAATCTAAAAAATCACATCTAATGATGTGGCAGATGGCTAGCAATCAGGTTTGATGAAAGCAATTACACTGCGCCAGAGGAGCACTTTCATAAAAACAAAAGGGATCTCTAAATATAATCACTGGTTCTTCTATAGGGTGGTGGCTGCAGCGTAATGGCTGATCCAGGCTCAAGCTCCCAATATGTTACTTAGGTGAACACGCATACAGTAGCATAGTCTCTTTGACCATGGAACAGCCAATTTCAGGAAATTACCCTGTCATGCCTCCTGGTATCGACGGACATGAATGGACCAGTTTGTGACATTGTTTTGGAACTGCTCATGTGCGTCTTGCCCGAGGTCCTCCTTGATTGTCTAGTTAATTGCCCTCGCCTCATAACCTCAGAAGGCCTAGCATTGTGCTCTGGGACTTGAAGTACACTCTAACGACTCCCTGTTTCAGAATCTGGACTGACCTCCCTTCTCGGCTATGTCACAACCGAGCCTCTTATCTCCTTGCTGTGTTCTTGAACAGAATGTCCCAGGAGGGATGCACATTTCTTGTTTGCAAAAAGCAGTATATCTTGACCATGGATGTATTAGTCTGGGCAGTGCATACTTGCATCTCTCTGCCCCAGGCACAAGCTGCCTCTAGATTCTGTAGCATAACTGACTGATTTCTTAATTACTGTTCGGCAGGTGGGTGGCAGAACTCCTGCCACCTCTAACCCAACTGTAGCCAACCTACTGTATTCTGACCTCCCCACCTGTACGGTTCTCTGAAACAATTCCAAATGTTTTCTGAAAATGCTTCTAAGGACACTGTTAGAGCACCTTAGGAGAAGCTGCTTGAAGATGGCAGAGCAGCGCACTTGCTATCATCGTGGGGTTGGCATTTTGTTTTCATTTTTCAAATACAAAAACACTAAGCAGGGAATTTTTTTTAAGTTTAAAAAGCTTTATTGAATGAAGATAAAACCACGTAAAACATCATTAAAGGAGTAAATGGTATACAAAAGAGCAGGAAAACATTTGAGATACAATAATAATTAGACTACTAACCCCAAAGAGGGGCATATAACTATACCAATAAACTTAGCTTTAATGGGAAATTTTCATTAGGGGGAAAGGAGAAGGGAAAAGAGAGAGGGAAAAAGGCGACAGTAAAATTCGAAAACTACATTTAGATGTATCTAATAACAAGAAGAAAAGAGATTATACAGAAACAAGAAACATCTCAAAGGGTGTGTCTAGAGAGATAATCAGTTAGAGGCAACCATAACAAATCTCTTTTGATTAAAAGTGGTACATTTGTAGCATAAGCGCGGTCAAGTCTGTGATGATGACAAAGCAAATTCCACCAAGCATTGTATGCAATTTTTGAAGTGTCCTTCCAGTTAGTAGTTATTATCTGTAAAGAAATAGCTATGAAAAGGTCAATAAATTTGCGGACATTATGTTGAACATTCCAAACGGGAGAGGAGCCACCCAGAAAAATATGTACAATATCGAAGGGGATATCAGTCGACAAAATAATATTAAGTGTAGACCAAATACGGGTGTAGTAAAGAATCACCACACATGAAGGGTTCCAGGAACAATTTTATTAACTCATAAGTAAACAGGTGCTTCCAGCTTGGCGGTTAAATCTCACCCCCAACATTCTGACTCTAACAACAGGAGGCAGCACGGACCATTCCAAGGAGGGAGAAGGGAGAGGGGTGGACAGGGGAAAGTCCACCTGGGGTGAAGTTACAACACACCTTTCCCCTTAGGGAAAACAGAGAGGAGGAGGGGTGAAGGGGCAGATGGGACAGAAAAAGAGAGAGAGAAATTGAGGAGAAGAGCAGAGGAGAGAGAGAAAGATAAAGGGAGCAAAGAGGGAGGGGGGGGGAAAGGTGTCCCACAGGGAACACAGAACCCCAACCAACTCTTCCGAAAGAGGAGGAGATCTTACACAAATTCTGCAATGACTAGAATGTCGTTGGATAGAACATACCGACTCAATAGCGCAGGTATTGAATATAGCGAAGGAGTGGCGAGGATTCGTCACTACACTGAGCAACTAGCCTCATCTAGCTGTACAATCAGACAGCACTGAGTTAGTTTTTCCCACACATGTAAATGTACCTATAGCTGGGTAAAACACACACATGGCATGTACAAAACTGGAAATGGCATGCCAGTGGAAACAGGGGGTTATATTGAACATAACTCCTAGTTAACTCCTTGCCAGTACTAATGTATAACACTTAGGCCTCACCACCGGGGTTGGTTAGAAAACACAACACTGGGCATTGTATTGTAACAAAACGTGTAGTAACTCCACCATATTTTTTATAGAGTTGCAACCGGCTGGCATGTCACAAATATGCTACCCTACAAATCAGATTGAGCATACAATATTCCTGATATTAGAACAAGGATTCATACCTGTCAAATATCCTGCATGCAATCACTACAATGCATATCCAATAGAGCATTTATTAAAAAATGGATAAATGGATAAATGGATACCAGGATAAACCGAGACTAGAGAGGAAGAGCCCCTAAAGGACCAGAAGAAGAACAACCTGAAAGAGAGGGGAAGGTCCCCCCTAACCAGTGACAGCTGTGAAAGTCCCAGGGGAGAACTGGGGCAGAAGAGTGGAACTTAGTAATAGACAACATAGGGGATAGACTATGAAGCCTACTGGTTAACTTGAGTAACGAACTCACCGGACGTCTTCTAAAATGAGAAGTTCATTAGTTCCGCAAGTCTAACGCGATGTCCTGACCATTCTCCCGCTAGAATAAACAACTTTAGCAAGTGGGTGTAGCAAATTCTTCTGATACTTTGAACACCTCTTATCGCGCAACAGCATTACATTTCCTATAAGTTATTATATTCACATCATGACATATATTTAGAACTGGTTTGTGTGCCACTTAACTTCCTACCACTGGCTCCACAAGGTCTGAACATACCCGGCAGTCTAATTCACAATAGCTTTCCACACTCCTCTTACTAGTAATTTCATCTCCAGCCGGATGGGTGATAAAAGCATTTACGTTTTTTTTTTTTCTTAGGCAGTTTCCTGGGCTGGGCTACACTACGACAACTCCCTCTGATACCACAAGTCTCTCTTTCCAGGTCATCTTCGGTGACAGGTTTTGGCCATCTTCTACCTTCCCTTCCATGACCATGACCGGTATAAAAGTCATTATTGAATTCCATTACGATAAGTTCCTGAACATTAGCATGAGCATAGCCTGACATAAGTCTGTCCTCCTGTTCCCTCAAGTGACTGCCGTAGGAGGGTTCCATGGGGTTTTCTGGGTCGCACCACTTATGCTTTCTCCTATTATCCCCAAACAGACCTTTCTTCCCTGACCGAACTTTAGATGAGGAACATTTTAGTACTTCCTGCGCTTCCTTACTCTCACTCTGCAACTTATTACTGTAAAACATTTGCAAATATTTTCCTTTATTTTCACCCATCGACTCATAAAGACTAAAACCCTCTTCTCTTTCCTGATCAAAATTATCAGCAAACTCCTCTTTCTTTTTGGACCTGAGGTTGGCCCCTGCATAACTTTGCCGCACCACCTTGCAGTTTGAATAGTTACTCTTACATTTTTTTAAATCTAGGTCTTTAGCTTTGGTAACAAAGCGCTCTACCATTCTCTCAAATTCTCTGTTTTTTCCAACTTTACCTTCACTGTTTTTTCCCTCAAATTCCTTGCTAATTTTCCTTTCGTCCCTCAAACCTTGGTATGTTTCATCCATTTCATGAAATTTGTCCTTAGCTGCTTCATTTTTCCAATTTTTCTTTCTTACAGCTCCTTCATTGACCACCACAGCATTTGATGGTGGCATTCTTGCACTTGACCTTTCACACTTTGAAACATGCACACTATTGTTTTGTGCCCGCTCACTCATGTGTTCTTTTCTTTTCTCATTTAGGGATATTCTCAATTTCTTTTGATCCTTCCCCCCTTGCATGAATGATCCACTTTCTGTTATATATAGTACTCCTAATACTTTTCCTTTTGTAACTTAAATCCATTACTTTGTATCCTATTAGGTTGATGTCCTCCCCTGTGTACGTTTTTAGGGATATATTGGCCTCTCTTAATTCATTTCCATGTTTCTTAGCTAATTTTCCATTCCATACACTCTTGTTTATAACACTATTACGTGATCCGGAGTCTGTGACTACTTCTGTTTCTACTCCACCTATGAAGATGGTACACACTGGGTTTATTTCACTTGTATGAACTTCCTCTTTGCTATCCATTTTATCCTTGAAAACTTCATCCCTTTGTAAATTAACATACGAAGCTTGCATATAATATTCCTCCTTTACATTCAAAATGTTTTCCCACATATTTCTGTCAGTTCCTTTCTTGACAACATTTTCCATTTCATTGTACATTTTCCTTCCTCCTGTTCCTAAACTGTGAAGTAATATTTCAGCCTTTTCCTCAGGTAATAGAGATTCTTCCTCTTCCTCAAAAACGGATATATAATTTTCAAAATATTTCTCCCACTCTCTCCATTCCACTATATTTTTTTCAACCTCTTCCATAAAGGGCTCAGGTGGCGGAAAATCGTACCCTTGGCCTAACTCCATGTTACGTGTGTTATGGTTGCCTGGAATTCTAGTGAAGATGTAATGTCCACCTCCCACAGGAAGATGGCGCCACCAGCGAGGGGCGTAGAACGCTCTAGCGCGCCAAAATTGAAAAATGATGCGCAATATATGCGCCTCAGGGATAACCCAAAAATGCCTACCTCAAGTTATTTAGGGACTGGGAGGAAATTGTCTATAGGTAAGACAGTGATAAGTTTCTTCACAAAGAGATAAAGAGCTGGAGTTGATATCATACAAACAGCTTACACTTCCGATAAATGCCGTCGTTCAATTGCGTCACATTTTTTTTTATATTAATATATAAAATTCGTAATGCGCTGCTTATTTCTTATCCTGTATCCACATACACTATTGACAATGTGGAGTATTCACCTTATTTGAAATGTCCCAAACGTCCCGGAAAGGCAAACGTTGTTTTCAATAACGGACGAAATTGCCACTTACAGCCTCGTCAATAATACGGTGCGGCTGAATCTCTCAACACCCGAAATAAATATGATTATTTGAGATCACTATTACGTTCTGTATTACCGCTTGCCTTTAAATAGTTGCAGTCTTAAACCTTACTCTTCCGTAATATTTTAATGAAGAAATGAAGCATTTGACCCACCAGGTGGCAGTACAACGTATCTCCAGCTAAGAAAATGTGCTGTGGAGGGAGGTAAAATCAGCGATCTGAGGACATTAACTTTAGAAAATAGAATGCACACCGATTCACAATATTTTTATAGCTGCGGTAGCAGAGCGTTTAATCCTTTGCCTCGCACAACTTCTCCTCACAATTAACTTGAAGTGATCACCTCCTGAACTCCCGTAAATATCACTCTGCTACCACTTGGGTATTACTTTTCTCCCAAAATTTCAAATGACTTGTACACCGAAGGTTGTACAGAAAATTACTGGCCACATTAAGTCAACTTTCATTTCTTGAAAATTTGTTATGTAACTCACTCAAATTCACCATTACTGGTCTTCACAGAGGCCCCTCTTTTCCTCAACTCATCAACTCATTTTGTGTTAAAAACACATCACGCTGTCATCCTTAAATTTCTTCAGTGGTAGGCACTCCAGCAGAGCGGTTCACTACTTGGTGTTCACACTGACAGCATCTAAATCAGTCCCTGTTCTCAATCAGCAACCTAAAATGTAGATGACTCCCCAACTGCTTGTCAAGGTGTCAGGAGAAATGGAGTACACTTCTACTGACGGATCATGTCTTCGACGCCACAGAGAAAGAGGAGAGAAAGTGCCACACCGACGCTGCACCGACAGTCTAGCTCATCTCCTCCTCACAGCCGCAATCAGCCGTCGTTCCTCCACACGCGCTTCTCACAGGCGTCTTCTCTCACCGTTGTGACAGATCCGGCACAGCTCTTATGACCACTCACAAACGGTCGCTCTAGGCACGACTGCACCGGCGCACCTGGTGCTGCTTCACTTCAATGGTTGCTTACAACTCAACAGAGCCTTCAAAGGGACAGTCATAACAAGATCCACCGACGCCAGTCAGACTTCAAACGGAAAGTCAATGTTCCTCTCCTCAACACGGCACCAGCTCCCCTTCACCGAGGCCACATACCAGACTTCCCTCAGCGTTCCGGTAGCGAGAACCACACGTCCCCAGGGGAACACCTCGATGAGTTCAGCTCAGTCCACCGACATGTCTGCTGTTCCTGTCATCTTCAATCATCATCTGGGTTATTCATCAGTTTCAACCCAATACTCCGCCCAAGCATCAAGTTGCTCCAGGGGGAAGGCACCACGCTGACCCTGGCTCAGCTCCTCGTCCTCGTCGCCAAAAAGTGTAGTAAAGAATCACCACACATGAAGGGTTCCAGGAACAATTTTATTAACTCATAAGTAAACAGGTGCTTCCAGCTTGGCGGTTAAATCTCACCCCCAACATTCTGACTCTACCAACAGGAGGCAGCACGGACCATACCAAGGAGGGAGAAGGGAGAGGGGTGGACAGGGGAAAGTCCACCTGGGGTGAAGTTACAACAACGGGACCATAGAGCTTTGACCACAGGACAGTGAAAAAACATATGAAGCAAATCACTGTGATCACAGTGGCAGGACCAACATTTTTTAGAGTCTAGTAACTTTAATTTATAAAGATCTGAGGGTGTAAAGTACAGTCTATTGTAAAACAAAAATAGAAAGTCTGTGTTGTACTAGCAGAGCGGGAGACTACATGTATTTTAGACCAGAGAACATCCCAAATTGCTAAGGAAAATTCTTGGGCTAAATCCTCTTCCCATAGAAGTTCTAATTTAGATTTTGGCTGTTCAGAGGGGAGATGAGAGAGAAGCTTATAAATGGCCGAGGCTCTAAAGGGGAGAATAAAGTCTGGTGGGGAAGAAGGGGGAAGTGTAGCATCAGAGAGGGGAATGTCCACACAGATGGTGGAAGAAAGGGTAGGTGTAAGGAAAAGGAAGTGATTTGAGTGTTTGGTAGAGTGGTTAAAAGAGTCTCGCAGATCTTGGAAAGATCTTAAGGATTTATCTTTGAGCAGGTGATCATAGGTAAAAATGCATTTATCAATCCATTCTTTCCAGAAGAGTGCTTCATTATTGATCTTAAGAAATTTTTTATACCAGATCGGGGTCATTGAACGAAGGGCAGAGGGAGAAAAGAAAGAACGGAAAATTGAAAGCGCAAGTGCTTTTGAATGCTTAAAAACAGGGGTAATAAATCTTGCTGGGGGTTGAGATAAACGGGTAGATGTTAGAAAGGAGAAGGGAGCAAGTTGAGCAGGTTCTATAGAACTCCAAGCTGTTAGAGGGGACTGGGACCAATCAGTAAGAAAAGGCCAAATCTGTTTAAGTGTAAATACGGAATGAAAACGAGCGATATTGGGAAAGTTAACACCACCCAGGTTCTTGGGTTGTTGAAGACAAAAAAGGGAGATTCTGGCTTTGCGATTGTTCCATAAAAATGCCGGTAGAAGACGATTAATGGATTTAAAAAAGTGATGCGGAAGGGAGATAGGAAGCATAGAAAGATAAAAGTTTATAATAGGGAGCAACATCATTTTGATAGTCGATAATCGGCCCCACCAAGAGAGGAACAGTGGAGACCAACGTTCTATGAGTGAAGAGAGTTTTTGTAGTATAACAGAGAAGTTTATTTTGTTGGTTTCTCTGATAGTATTAGCGTAGAGAATACCAAAACATTTAATAGACCCTGAATTCCATTTGAAGCCTGAGCCTTCAAACATATGAGAGAGCAAAGCTTGTTAAGGGGGAGTACTTCAGATTTATCAATATTAAGTTTGTAGTCAGAAACCATGGAATAATCAGCGAGCAAGGAGAAAAGAGCAGGTATTGAAACAGTGGGGTTAGAGATATAAAGCAAAATATCATCCGCATAGGCAGTAAATTTAATTTCTACATCATTATATTGAAATCCAGAGTAAGAAGAAGAGTTTCTAATTTTTCCAAAAGAGGTTCCAAGGCAAGGATAAAGAGGAGTGGAGAAAGAGGACATCCTTGCCTGGTACCCCTATGGAGGGGGAAGTAATCTGATTGTGCACCGTTGACCCAAATTGAAGTCTTTGGTTCGGAACATAATAGCTTAATGTAATTAAGAATAGGTGGACAGAAACCATGCCATCGGAGTGCTCCAAACATAAAGTCCCAATTAACTCGATCAAAAGCCTTTTCAGCAGCTAGTGTAATTGCAGCGGTGGGGGGATTCATCTTTGCAGCTAAATGTATAAGATTAAGGAGGGTTCTTGAGTTATCAGTTATGGACCTACCTTTGACAAAGCCAGATTGATATATATTTACTAAATCGGGAATAACTCTATTATTACGGATAGCTCGAATT
Organism: Lissotriton helveticus; assembly: GCF_964261635.1. Taxonomy (NCBI): domain Eukaryota; kingdom Metazoa; phylum Chordata; class Amphibia; order Caudata; family Salamandridae; genus Lissotriton; species Lissotriton helveticus. The sequence goes on from NC_136065.1 coordinate 1,290,895,968, forward strand.
TTTGCATATATTTTACAATCTGTATTTATGAGAGAAATAGGCCTATAATTTTTACAGAGGGAGGATCTTTATCTTTTTTAGGGAGAAGGCAAAGCATTGCTTGTGTAAAGGAACCTTTGGATTCACCATTAGCGAGGAAATGATTGGTTAAAGTAAGTAAGTGAGGGATTAAAACTGAGTTAAAGTGAAGGAAAAAGCGAACGGAAAAACCATCCGGGCTAGGGGTTTTGTCTCTGGGTAGAAGAGAGAGTGCATCAACGATTTCCTTCTCTGAGATTGGAACATCAAGGGAGGAAAGATCAACGGCTTTGTTAGGGGATTTAGGGATAGATTGAAAAAAAGAGTTTATTTGCTCAGGGGAGGGGTTGGATACGAGCGTATAAAGGGAGGAATAATATTCGACAAAGCAAACGAGAATCTTAGCATCAGAGGAATGAGAGACTCCCTGAGGGACTTTAATAACAACAATCTTAAATTTCTGTTTTTTAATTTTAAGATAATTAGCAAGCGATTTGCCAGCTTTGTTGCGTCCACCGTATATTTTGGCGTTAAATTTAAGAAGGTGATTTGAGGCAGAGTCCCAAGAGTGTTTATTGTATCGCAGTTTTGCTTTGATAAGGGAGGATAAAGAATCAGGTGAATTAGTTGTAAAATAGAGGTGTTCAAGATCCTTAATCTGTTTAAGAATAAGAGACACGTGTTTGAGTGCTTCTTTCTTTTTACGGGAAACAAAATCTATGATACAGCCGCGGGCTGCGGCCTTGAAAGCATCCCAAAGAAAGTGAAAATCTGTAGTAGTATTCAAATTATTACAAAAAAATTCATCGATAAAATATGTGAAATGGGTGGTGAAGAGGGGATCAAGAAGTAGTGTATTATTGAAGCGCCAGCGGCGCGAGGTAGGAGAGGGAGAAGGATAGTCCATATTAAGGATGACAGGGACGTGATCTGAGATGAGAATAGATCCTATTTCAGAGTGAGTCATAAATTGGAATGCATGCTGTGAAAGGAAAATATATTCGATACAGGAAAATGATGAGTGTACTGGAGAAAAAAAAGAAAATTCAAAGGAATCAGGGTGAGATATTCTCCATGAGTCAAGGAGGCCTCTAGAGGAAATGGATTTATGAAATGATTTTTGCATTTCATTCGGGACATATCGTGCTTGGGATTTTCGGTCTATAAAGGGATCCATAAGCTGATTACAATCTCCACCAATAATCAAATCTTCAGCAGCTTGTGAAGAAAGAAGGGAGGAAAACTCATTCTAGAAGGATAAATCAACACCATTGGGACCATAAACATTGCAAAAGGAAAGGTGAACATTATTAACAATGCTATCTAAAAACAACCATCTACCATTGGAATCAGAAATTTCATTTCGAATTCGGACAGATAGCTATTTATGAAATAAAATAACAATACCATTTTTGTTGTTAACAGCTGGGGAGCAAAAGACTTCTCCAACCCATTGTTTGCGTAGCGATGATATATCCTGCAAAGAAAGGTGGGTTTCCTGTAACAAAGCTACTTTACATTTCAAGCAAGCTAAATGGGATAAAATTCTTTGCACATTCCATGAAATAATGCTCAGACTATTCATATGAAGAGATGAAGAAAGAATAAAAAAAAAGGCATAGAACAGTTAAGAGAAAAGGGGAAAAAAGGATACAATAGACAAAACATTTAAAGAGAAGAAGAAGAGCAAAATATCAGTGTGAGAGAGAAAAAGCATTGTGACCACCACAAGAAAAAGGTCCAAGCAGCAACGAGGAAGCGAAAGAAAGCAAAAAAGCAGTGTACCAGGAAATGAGAAGGGAGTAGAAACCAGTAATTAAAGAAACCGTTGCCAAAGAAGAGAAGATGAAGGGAAGAAAAAGTGTTATAACTGAAAGGGAGGGAAAGAAAGGAAGGAGGAGGCTGAGTGGGAGCAGGATCTCCCAGAGGAGTAAAGAAAGAGGAGATAACGAAAAGCCGAGAGGCTTTAGTCATAGTAATCAGGTAAATGAGCATCAACAATAAAAAGGGAGGGGGGGCGGGGAAAAGAGAACAAGACAGCCACATCACTGGGAGACGAGTGAGGCGGAAACGGCAATATGCTATGGGGTGATATGAAGGAAAGAAACAAGATTAGACAAGGTAGAAAAAATTAATAAACTGGGAAGACAATATAAATGTTAATGACAACCTAATGAACAAAATGAAAGGGAAGCTTACCAGGAAACATGGGTAGACATCCATTGGGTGCAAAGGGCAAGCACATACATGAAAGACACACAGTAGACCTTAACCAAATAACGGAAGGACCTGAAACAAACAAAAAACAGGAGAACATTAAAACATTATAAAGAATATACTCGTTAACCAGATGGATAAGACATAAGGAACCTATACAGTCATAAAGAAAACTGTTAATGTTTGGTTAGTTCCATCTGCTTTTCCCGACGAGTGTGGATGAACTTTCAGGGATCTGCGGGGTCGTCGAATGAAAAAGTTTTCTCCTTGTAGGTAACTTTGAAGAAGCAGGGATGAATGAGGCCATAACGAGCGTTCATAGACTTTAAAGCTGGTCTCAGATCCAAGAATTCCTTGCGTCTTGTAGCTGTTTGTTTGGATACATCTTGGCTGAAAAAAATCTTGTGACCTGACCAGAACATTTGTTTGTGTTGCTTGGCCGCGTTCAGAATTGACATCAAGTCAGAATACAGGAAAAAGTAGGCAATGATACCTCTTGGTTTGGCGGTTGGAGATGTAGAGTGAGGACCCAGTCTGTGAGCTCTCTGGATATTGAAGTCAACAGTTTTTGGAAGCCCAACTATTTGTAGAACTTGAAATTTCAGGAAAAGAATCATATCAGACCCTTTAGACCCCTCAGGAATACCGTAAATTCGTAGGTTATTGCGACAATTTCGATTTTCCAAATCCTCTGTGGATTTTTTCAGGAGGTTAACTTCCCTGGTGAGAGAGTCAACTTTTGCAATAACATCCTGGGCATCACTCACTTTTTGCTCGACATCAGTTAGTCTTGGATCCAGGCCAGAACACTTATCTTCAATTCTTTGAAGAGTGGTAGTAGTGTCCGAAATAAATGGGCGGATGAGACGTAATTCGTCCATTAAATCCTCTAGCGTGATAGGGAGAGGGGATTTAGTTGGTGAAGAAGGGTCTTTCTTCAGACGTTTGCTAGCAGTAGCAGAGGGATCCTTTCGAACTCCAGAAGTATCTCCAGAAGGGCCATGCGCTTTATTAGATTGCGTGATATCCATCGTGGAAGAGCAATATGAGTCACAGATTAGGATGGGGTAATGAGGCAAGTTGTGAGATATAAGCTGAAGCAGCAAAAATGTGCATAAAAACAGTGAGGAAAAAAAATGTTCTCAAAAGATAGTCAGTAATAACTGGATATTATTTAGAAAGTTTGTTTGTGAAGAAAAAAGCCTGCTTTTGCCATGAGGAATGACAGTCACCATGAATTTGAGGTGAAACTGCAGCCTAAAGGAAGAGATGACACAATAAACTGCGTACTTGATGTGCTGCAAGCTCCGAATATGTGGAAGAGGCCAATTACGTGACAATTCAGGGGAGAATCCACAATATGCTCCAAACAAACAAAGGAAATATTTGAGGAACTGTCATTTATTAGGAAGACATGTGAAAAATGGAAAAAAGGAAAACTCAGCTGCGTCTTGAAAAAATAATTAGGGCAGTAAAAACAAAGCCACATCGGTTAGTTGGCGGCAAATGAAGCTAGTAAAACAGAAAGCTTCATTTTTGTGAGCAGAGAAGTGCTCGCGCATTCGCGGTCATTTAAAATGGCGGCTGCGATGCATTCAACACCATGAAGAAAAAGGGATTGCCAAAAAAACGCACCTTACATTAGGCACCGGTGGTCAGAAAGCACAACATAATGTGCTAGGCAGCTTCCAACATCTGAATGTTGAGGCGGGAGCAGGTTACGGGCTGTTTTGCGGGTCCTTCGAGAAATGAAAAGCACCGTTCCGCGGAGCCTCCTCAGGACGCGGCCATCTTGCCGCCGCCGCCGAGCGCCTCCAGGAATTTATTTTTAGATAAATAAAAGGAAATCCATAGAGAACAATAATGAGTTTTCGTGCTTTGCATGGCTTTCTCCGACAGGAAAAAACACACAAGGCAGCATGACTTTATAAGGCTTGACCCCAGAGCCGCTGAGGAGCTCAGGTCATCTGCTGACTTTTGCACATAACGTCCATCCCAAATCAGACCCATTGAGTACCTATTTCCTAACCTGTTGTTCTTGGGGATCCATTGTTATTTTTAAAGTAATTATAAAGTATATTGTTAGCAACCTTTCCATAAATACTTGCAAAGTTTACTTCCCAGCCAAAATAATGGGGCAAATCTCTCTAATTTTCAAATATAGAAGAGTTGCATACATTTTGCATTCCCTCTTTGATTTATACAATGATTTGTGGATCTGTAGAGCTCTGGTGCTCTTTTTCGAAATTAACAATTCATTTTTTGAAAACAAAATTGCTTACGGACAGCTAAGCACTTGGCCAACATTATAAATGTGATTCAAACTGAACTTGTTCACAGGGACACCTGGAGGTGGATCAATTTCATTAGCTTTAATGGCCACAATTATTCATTTGCTTTAAGCGTTTTCCTGTATAAACCAAGGTTCCACAACATAGCCCTGAATACTTGTTTCCAATGCATGCATATTCTGCATCTATTAGTTGCAGAATCCAAATTTCTCTATAATGTGGTGCTCTTTTTAGTTCTAGTGAGCAGCCTGTGCGTCTCAAAATTAGACTGGCTAAAAGCGTTTTGCAAGGCATAGTGGGTAACGCTCAGAATTATTTTGTTTGCCAAAACATTTCATCCCATTGCTTCTCTGTGAGCGGTATTCTTAGTACAGGGCACCGCAGCTTGCATGCTTCTCTTAGGTGTGACGAATACTCAGAACTAAGGCATTTGCAAATGTTAAGCATCGAATGTCATTCATATTTTTCATGTGATGTACTGTATTTGTAAGTTTGTATTTATGTGTTGCTGTTTGTGGAGCGGAAACCTAGCTCGAGAGCAACTGAGTGCTGGTGTGGCCCTGGAAAGATACAATCATTGTGTTGTGTTTGTTATAACTTTGTAATCTCTATTTATTGAGTACTAATCTTCACTGCTTTATTCCTTACTCACATCGGAATCACCTGGACCCGTGGATGCCTTCTCGCCTATAACTTTAGGATTCGTTTCACCTGGTCTTTAAAATATAGCGCTCAGTTGCCCAATCTACGATGGTACCCAATCAGGTCAGCGTGGTTCTACCCTGGAGTCAGGATATGTGAGTGGAGGAATTAGACTGCGCTTATCGAATTGTAGAAAACTGTAGTAGCATTTTACATTCATGACAGCAATGACAACAAGGAAATCATAGTTATTATGGAACAAATCTCATACGAAAGAAACAGAAAACAAAAAAATGCCCTTATGATTCAATGGGTATTTCTTAAATGCATTACAAAGCTGCTATCAACTCCAACATAAAACTTTTTCACAAAGATAGACGAGTCTAAGCTGCAAACTTAAAGTTGTCACTGAGTGAGAGACACGTCATGGTGTTCACTTCATGTTCTATCCCTATGCCTCTAGCAGAATGCCCTAAGTAGAAGGAAGCTAATCTGAGCTGTTAGAAATTGGATTTCTGGTTGTTTGGGGTATGCACCCAGGCCAGGCAGGAACCACTACTCTAGTCAAGGTATGCTAGATACACATTAAAAGATAACCTGTGCTCTCCCTATAGTAGCTTGACGCAGACCAGTCAGGCTTATCTAAAGAGGCAATGTGTAAAGAATTTGTACAACACACACATAGTAACACAATGAATACACAATAAAAAGACTCCACACAGATTTTAAAAATAGAGAATATTCATCTGAGTGAAACAAAACTAAAAAACAACACTCCAATCAGTAGAAGTCAAGATATACATTTTTAAAGATTAAATGTAAAACAGTGCTTAGAAGTTAATAGCGCTAAAGGTTACTTAATCTCATGCTATATTGGAGTAAATCCAAAGTGCAGGCCGACCGCGATGGAAGGCAGGCTGGCTACCAGACTGCGCAGGGTCCGCTGAGAAAGTACATTGGATGTAGTAAAGCATCGCCAATGAGGACACAATGCGTTGACCGTTTCCATCCAGTCAGGTCGCTGCGTTGTCGTCCATTTTTGCTAAAGTGAAGGCAATGCGTCATTCTTGATCTGTGCAGAGCATCGTTATCGAGTCGGGGAGGCTATAGAGCTGCTGTCGCCGAACACCTTCTGCGTTGGTGTCATAGGGCAATGTGTTAGTTACAATTGGCGCAAATGTGACGATGCACCGTTTTTATTGCAAAACAGATGCAAAAACCATTTATGAGGCCTAAAACTGGTGAGGGCTCCTCAGGCAAAGGTAGGGCTCACAAATGGCAGAGTTCAGCAGTACCAGCTGAATTCCAGGAAGTATTTTGTGACCCAGAGACTTCTGAAACCAGGAGGCAAGCCAGTAAGTCCTTGGAGATCACTTGGAGGGGCAGCAGAGTCTAGCTCTCCTTTCAGCAGACTCAGGGAGCAGCAGGCAGCAGGGCAGCAATTAGAAAAGCAGTCCTTCCAAAAAAGCAGTCCAGTTAAGTACTTCAGAAAAGCAGTCCAGTTGAGTACTTCAATCAGCACAGCAGTCCTTTTGACCGAGGTTCAGTTCAAGATCCAAAAGTGTCTGTTTTTAGGAGGTCAGAGACCCAGAACCTATACCCAAAATTGTCTTTGATTTAGGAGGTGACTTCAAAGCTTCTCTCTGAAAGGCACAAGGATCCATTTCAACCCAGTTATGCCTGCCAGGCTAGCCCAGGGGAGCAAATCTATGCTTTGCGTGTGGACAGGACTCTACCTATTGAAGTGTACTGTCAGCCTCTCCCATTCCTTCCTGCCCAGGAAGACCCATCAGAATACAGATGGATGCAGATGAGTGCTCAGAATGCAGATGAGCCTCACCTTCCTGTGTTTCTGGCTGTCTAGAGGGAATGCACAAAGAGTAGATGCCACCCAACCCAGACATGTACAGGATACAGGCTGTAAAGCACATAGAGTCATACGCACAGACAAAAGTCCACTTTCGAAAAGTGGCATTTCTAAAACAGTGGATTTATCATTACCATTTCAAACATATGAAACATGGAAAAGCTACTCCTCTCTGACCAAGAATTACAGCTTAAAAAGTGTATTAATGAATTCCCAATACTGGCCTATGAGTGGGGTAGGCTTCACAGTAGTGAAAAACAAAATAAGCTGTTTGTCACTACCAGGACATGAAAATTGTAAAAGTACATGTCCTACCTTGTACGTACAAACCACCCTGCCATGTGCCATGAGGGCTACATAGGGCCTACCATAGTGGTGACTTACATGTAATGAAAAAGGAGTTTAAGGCCTGGGAACTAGTTTTCCATACCAAGTTAAAGTGGCAGTAAACTGCAAACACATGCTCTGTAGTGGCAAGCCTGAGACAGGTTTCAAAGGCTAATTCTGAGGATGGCACAATCAGTGCTGCATGCCCACTAATACCAATTGAAATACAGACCCTGGTATATGGTATACCACTTTGCAAAGGACTTACTAGTAAATCAAATATGCCAAACAGGTGTAAACCAATTATACCTTATTTAGAGGAAAGAGCACATGCACTTTAGCACTGGTCAGCAGTTGTAAAGCGCCCAGAGTCCTAAAGCCAACATAAACAAGGCCAGAAAAATAGGAGGAGGAAGGCAAAAAGTTTGGGGTGACCTTTCAGAGTGGGGCATTTCCAACATGAGCTGAAAGGAGACAGGCCTATGAAATGTGAGTCAATGTCCAATATGGGAGCATAGTCATTAACTTTCAGGTTGTTTTGACCTATGGATCATCAACTGTGACATTCATCCCCATTTTGTACTTGCTGGACTGTGTTGTGATATCCTCTACCTAGCTGGTCCCACAACAAAATGTAAAACTCTACTGATCTGGCTCTACACCCAGTTTGTAGCCCTGCCCATAGTGGAAGGTGACTTGCACCCAGCCATCAGGTCATATGAAGACTATTGGTTGAAGACAGCTGTTGGGTATGCAGGGGCAGACTTTTTACCTACAGATTAGGGAGATGCATCTACTGTCCCCCACTAATAAATTCCTGCAGTCTTTCATAACTGGAAATTCTCAATATTTCATCAGTATATGCTGTTGGATTCTGCTAACATGCCGTATGCACTTGTGGGACACCCCCGCGCCGCACGGCCACCAGCTGCTGCGTGTGCCCCCTGCCGCCCTCTGCCTCGCTGCTGCCTCGTTGCCGGCTCCCGCCGCTGCGAGTGGTTTTTTGGTATTGTTTTGACGGATATTTGTGCTTGTCTGTGTTAACCTTGCTTTCCCCTGCTGTTGCGCCCATCTGTGCCTGTTTTGACGGATATTTGTGCTTGTCTGTGTCAACCTTGTTTTTTTTCCTACTGTTGCGCCCATCTGTGCCTGTTTTGACGGATATTTGTGCTTGTCTGTGTCAACCTTGTTTTTTCCTACTGTTGCGTTCATTTGTGCCTGTATTTTTATTGCATTGTACTTCCTCCGTGTTGCCCTCCTTCCTTGTTGCCCGCCTACCGCCTTCCTCGACGCCCCCCGCCCTCCCTTTCCCGCCACCGCCGCTTGGCCCCGCCCCTTTCTGCCTTCTGTAACCCTCCCCGCTCCCGCCTCCCAGCTGCTCCGCCCACCCGCGCACTTGGCCTTAAATGGCGACCGTGCGACGCAGGTGAGTGTGACCCACTTGTGGGACACCCCCGCGCCGCACGGCCACCAGCTGCTGCGTGTGCCCCCTGCCGCCCTCTGCCTCGCTGCTGCCTCGTTGCCGGCTCCCGCCGCTGCGAGTGGTTTTTTGGTATTGTTTTGACGGATATTTGTGCTTGTCTGTGTTAACCTTGCTTTCCCCTGCTGTTGCGCCCATCTGTGCCTGTTTTGACGGATATTTGTGCTTGTCTGTGTCAACCTTGTTTTTTTTCCTACTGTTGCGCCCATCTGTGCCTGTTTTGACGGATATTTGTGCTTGTCTGTGTCAACCTTGTTTTTTCCTACTGTTGCGTTCATTTGTGCCTGTATTTTTATTGCATTGTACTTCCTCCGTGTTGCCCTCCTTCCTTGTTGCCCGCCTACCGCCTTCCTCGACGCCCCCCGCCCTCCCTTTCCCGCCACCGCCGCTTGGCCCCGCCCCTTTCTGCCTTCTGTAACCCTCCCCGCTCCCGCCTCCCAGCTGCTCCGCCCACCCGCGCACTTCGCCTTAAATGGCGACCGTGCGAACGGGCAGCGTTGACGCGCAGCGGGCGCGCCGATTGTGCGCCGAAGGCGCGCCAAAGGTAAGCCCGTCTGCGCCCGTCCGCGCCTGGACCGCGCCCAGTGCCAGGACCCCTGGCCCCCACCGACGGAAGCCGACCCGACGAACCTACAGCGCCGCCGACCTCATCGCACTCAACACCGGCCACATCCCAGGATGTCACCGAGCCGCCCCTAAGCACACCCACGGACCCTTCAGCTGCCTCGCCTGCAAGTTCACCTGCATCCGGACCTTCCCTGCACCCGCCAAGCCGAACTCCAGCAGCACCCACCTCAAGTGCATCCTGCTCAACACCCGCTCCGTCCACAGACACGCCGTAGAACTCTGGAACCTGCTCGACACCACCGCCCCCGACGTTGCCTTCATCACCGAGACCTGGATGAACGCCTCCTCAGCCCCAGACATCGCCATCGCCATCCCAGAGGGCTACAAGATCACCCGGAGGGACCGCGACAACCAGACCGGAGGAGGCATCGCCATCATCCACAGAGACACCATCCGCATCACGACCAACACCGACGACACCCTCACCACCGCTGAACACCTGAACTTCCAGATCCACACCAACCCGAAGACCACCCTCAGAGGCACCCTGATCTACCGACCCCCGGGACCGCGCACACGATTCAGCGAGGACATCGCCGACTTCGTCAGCCCGCACGCTCTCCCCTCCACCGACTACATCCTCCTGGGGGACCTCAACTTCCACCTGGAGAACAACAACGACCGCAACACCATCACCCTGCTCGACAACCTCGACAACCTCGGACTCAAGCAGCTAGTGACCAAACCCACCCACCTCGCCGGACACACACTCGACGCCGTCTTCTCATCCAGCAAAGACGTCACCTTCAGCCACGCAACAGGACTCCACTGGACGGACCACAGCTGCGTCCACTTCACCTTCAGAAGAACGACGATCCACCACCTCCAGCAACAGGTTGCTCGAAGAAGCTGGAACAAGATCACAGCCGACCAGCTCACCGCCTCCCTGAGCCAGCACCCTCCCGCCAACTCAGCGAACCCCAGCCAGGCCGCCGACAACCTCACGAAGTGGATCAGCAACTGCGCGGACGAACTCGCCCCTCTGAGGACCCCGCCCAGCAGATCCTGCAGCAGAAAAACACCATGGTTCACCGACGAACTCAAGTGCTCCAAGAAGAACTGTCGAGCCCTCGAGAAAGCCTGGAGAAGGGAACCAACGACGGACAACATGACCACCCTCAAGCTCGCCACCCGGAAACACCACCAACTGATCCGCGCCACCAAGAAAAATGCATACAAGGACCGCCTGGACAACAACGCACACAACTGCAAGGAACTCTTCAACATCGTGAAAGAGCTCTCCAACCCCAACGCCGGAAACAACGACATCACCCCGTCGCAAGACCTCTGCAACTCCCTCGCGTCCTACTTCCACAACAAGATCACGGACATACACAACAGCTTCAGCAACCAACCAACGGAAGCCACAACCGCAACGACGCCACCATCCACCACCCTCCGCACCTGGACCCCGATCAGCACCGAAGACACCATCCGCACCATGAACTCCATCCATTCCGGATCTCCGACTGACCCCTGCCCTCACCACGTCTTCAACAAGGCCGACGCTGTCCTCGCACCCCACCTGCGGGACATCATCAACACCTCCTTCGACTCCGCCACCTTCCCTGAGAGCTGGAAGCACGCCGAACTCAGCGCTCTCCTCAAGAAACCCACAGCAGACCCCACCGACCTCAAGAACTACCGTCCCATCTCGCTCCTCCCGTTCCCGGCCAAAGTCATCGAGAAGACCGTCAACAAACAGCTGGCCGCCTTCCTCGAGACGAATGGATCCCTCGACCCCTCACAGTCCGGCTTCCGAGCGAACCACAGCACCGAGACCGCCCTCATCGCCGCCACCGACGACCTTCGAACTCTGATGGACAACGGAGAAACAGCGGCCCTCATCCTCCTGGACCTCTCCGCGGCTTTCGACACTGTCTGCCACCGCACCCTAGTACAGCGCCTCAGCAACATCGGAATCCAGGAGAAGGCACTGGAATGGATCACCTCCTTCCTCGACGGAAGAACACAAAGAGTCCGCCTACCACCGTACAAGTCAGAGGCCACCAAAGTCATCTGCGGCGTACCCCAAGGATCCTCGCTGAGCCCAACCCTCTTCAACGTCTACATGAGCCCCCTCGCGGCCATCGCACGCCAACACAACCTGAACATCATCTCCTACGCCGACGACACCCAGCTGATCCTCTCCCTGACCAACGACCCCGCCACCGCCAGAGCCAACCTGCACGAAGGGATGAGAGACGTAGCCGAATGGATGACGACCAGCCGCCTGAAACTGAACTCAGACAAGACGGAGGTCCTCATCCTGGGCTCCACGCCCTCCGCCTGGGACGACTCCTGGTGGCCCCCCGCCCTGGGCACCGCACCCAAACCGACGGACCACGCACGCAACCTGGGCTTCATCCTGGACTCCTCCCTCTCCATGACCAGACAAGTCAACGCCGTCTCCTCGTCATGCTTCAACATCCTGCGCATGCTACGTAAGATCTTCCGGTGGATCCCCACCGAGACGAGGAAGACGGTCACCCAAGCCCTCGTCACCAGCCGACTGGACTACGGCAACGCCCTCTACGCCGGAACCACTGCCAAACTCCAGAAGAGACTCCAGCGGATCCAGAACGCCTCGGCGAGACTCATCCTCGACATCCCCCGTCGCAGCCACATCTCCGGACACCTGAGAGATCTGCACTGGCTCCCGGTCAACAAGAGAATCACCTTCCGGCTCCTCACCCACGCGCACAAAGCCCTACACGACCAAGGCCCGAGCTACCTCAACAACCGGATCAACTTCTACACTCCCAAGCGCCTCCTCAGATCAACCAACCACGCCCTCGCCGCCGTCCCCCGCATCCGAAGAGCGACAACAGGAGGAAGATCCTTCTCCTACCTGGCCGCCAAGACCTGGAACTCACTTCCGACCAATCTGCGCCTGACCCAAGACCACCTCTCCTTCAGGAAGAAGCTCAAGACCTGGCTGTTCGAGCAGTAGCGGCACCCCCCCCCTCCCAGCGCCTTGAGACCCTACGGGTGAGTAGTGCGCTATACAAATGACCTGATTGATTGATTGATTGATTATGCATGGAGACTGTACATGGTGTGAATGGTGAGCTCTACAAGAACACATTGCACGCAGGTAGTGGTTCCCTGTAACAGGGTTACGGAAATTACATCTTCCTACGATAGGATAAATCTCTTAGTCCTTCACCGATGAGAACTTTTTGAAGTTTTGTTTTTTTGAAGGTTTTTGCTGCAAAACACACTAAGTGAGAGCCAGTCTTAGAACATTGAAATATACTGTTTTTGCTTTGTCCCCTGTTTTGTATATCCCTTAAGATGTTTGCACTGTGTCTCCTAGAATCCACATCCGATGGCCATTTCAGGTCTTCTGTTTTTGTCTGGTCTAGACTGCCCCTCTTGCAATTTAATTTCTTTTTTGTTGATTTGGTTTATTTTGCTCTGAACCCACAAGTGTGCCTCACGATTGTCAGGAAGACTGACCATCTGCGATGTATAGCCGCAGTGTGTCATTTGTCTTCTGCCTCTTGGTCCTGGCTATAGTCTTCCAATTATGTATTGGACTGCTATCTTGAATGTACAAGAACACAAATAGCACCTCTTCACATATCGCTGCTTCACATTTAGTATAACTAATGGAGGCAGCTGTGTTTGAAGATCAAATCAGTCTTGCTGTTTGCATTTTCTTTCTTCTTTCTGGGAGCAAGCACTGTTGACGAGTTGATTTGGACCTCCTGGCCAGTGACACTGGAATGCTATAAACCCACCCAAGCCATGCTTCACTTTCCTTTCTAGGTGGGAGGTTTGTTTTTCTTGATAATCACTGGACTGGGAAGTAATGTTTGGCAAACTGCTGCATATGTGTGTGAAGACTTGGGGTGTATTAAATGTTGTGGTTGTGTGACCTTACAGCGTAATACACTTAGCAACCCTTTAAGGAACGTTATGTTTCATTTGTCAAACCTTCAGGTCAACCTTGGGTAGCTGTGGCTCTGAGCAGCAAGGCTTACACAGAGGAGCAAGTGTAACACATTTAAATAGCACCAATGCAATAATTGAAGATGAATTCAACAAGATGCCCAAAAAAAATGACACCAAATTATAAAAATAGACTGTATTTTTATGTATTTTTAGATACCACAATGAAAAAGTCCCACCTGAGGGTTCCAATGATATAGAATTGACAATACATAATAGATCAAACCTTTTTACTCAACTCCGAACAAGCTTTGGTAATTTGAACAAATTTGACTAGCTGTACGGCAGTAACTTAGAGTCACTTTAGGCAACCAACTCCAGTAGGGAGCATGTCAGGGGTCCTGCAATGTCCTCAGACTATTTCTTAGTTATCTCCGCAGGTGTAGCCATCTTCAGTCCATTCCAGGCACATTTATCCTTTGTTGGGCTTCCTATGGAAGTGGTCCTGATGCAAGGGATAAAGGAGACTGAAGATATACAAAGGATGCTGTGGATGTGATGAGGTCGACAGCGGTCTTACTGAGATTACACCTCAGTCCACATAGTGGGTGAGGTGGTCCTAGTCACAGAGGTGACATCCCTTGAAGTCCTCTCGGTGCTGGCAGAAGTCCAGTCGCTACTGGACTACCGGTTGCCCAGGATCAAGGTCACAGGCCAATCCCTCCTTGGTTGATAACTCATCCTCTGGGGTTACTATCTACACTCTGATAGCAGTCTCAGGTTCAGTGAACTTGGTTTCAACATTGTGTCTTGGGTCCATGTCCCTGGTGCTGCACGACTGTGGTTGGCTGTGGGTAGAAGACTTTGGACTACCAACTTTCCCCATTAGGCTTTTTCAGATGTTGTATCCCTGTGCTGCAAATAGGAGGCCAGCCAGCTGGCCCTTGCAGTCTCTTGGCTTTAGCTGGGGTCGGGAGACAGCTTCTCCTCGAGCAGGACATGGTAGGCACACTCCCTTTCATATGCTAGCCATCAGGTGCTATAGGTGCAGTCCATGACTGTGCAGCCTCTCTTTGCTGGTTTCACAGTGCAGCAGGGCAGTCCTCCCTCAGTCCGCAGTCCTCCTTCCAGTCCAGTCAAGATCTGATTTCTGGGTGCCAGAGGGCCCTATTTATGTACAGAAAATGCCCTAAGATTAGGTTGGTAGCCAATAGCCACCAGGTTCCCTCCCCCCTGATGACATCTTCCTGGGAAGTGTGGGATCTGACTATCTCAGGAGGCACCATTCTGCCCACTCCTGAGATGGCAAAACCCCTCTCTAGGCATCCAGAGCTTCTTAGTCCAACCCACAGGTGTGGCTGCCAAGAGGGCTACCCACCTCCAGAAAACCAGTTTGGCAATTGCTTTCTCCTATCCTGTCCCTAGCCCCACCCTGTCTGAACATGGAATGGCGAAGCCCCTCTCCCAAGTGCTACATATTTTCCCGTCAAAGGCAGCATCTCCATTGAACCATACCTTTTGGGCCATTACCTGTGTGTCTTCCTGCAGGAGGGAAGTGACACCTCCTTGCACAGCCCCCCCTATTATATCCTCTGCTTGGAGTTTTTAACACATCTCGCCAGAAGAGCAGAAAGCTGTCTGCAGGACAAACCCCAAGTCCAACAGTAACCGGGCAATCAATGGAAAGCTTAGCCAACTAAAGTGGCAACTTCTTAAATTGCACTTTGCCCACCAGCGATATTAAATTTGATTTAACCATTAAATCTGATTTAATGCACTGGTTATTTTGACACCTTACAGCACCAAATTTAGTAGTCCCTTTCAGAATTTAGCAGGGCTGAGGTGTCAGCTTGTAACTCTGTACTTGCAATGGGGCTACTAGCCTTTCCACTGAAACAAAAAAATGTCAATGTAGGGTTTTACTGATTGAACATGAAAAAGTACATTTTACTTTTTAGCTTCCTTGCCTTATGGTTTGTTAGGCTTACCTTAGGGGTTATGGTATATTATTGTATGAAGATTTGTAGAGCGTGCTTATCAACCGTGGGGTATCCAGGAGCTGGGGTAGCTGAGTAAGATGATCAGGCTCCTAGTTGAGTAGTCAGGTCTTCAATTTCTGTGGAGTTCAGGAAGTGATAGGGAGGTCCTGTTGTGGTGTTGGTGAGGAAAGTAGTTCCTGGATTTGGCAGTGATGTAAGAAAAAGAGTGTCTTCCTGACTTGCTCCTGTGGATGTGGGGTATTTGCAAAAAACAGTTGGTGGGGTTGGGCGTGGGTCCCAGGTCTGTGGGCCACCAGGAGGGGTAACTTACATTTATTGAAAAGGGAGGTTTGGTCTATGCATCACCTTAAATAGAAAAGTCGAGTTAGAAGTTTAAAACTGCCCTTTCAGTCTGCAGTGGTAGACTGGGAATCATGATTTACCTTGCACCACTCAGGGAAGCACAACCGGTGTTGCGGTCCCTGGGGAACGCTAACTTACACTCCTTGGGTACCCTTGGTACCATATACCAGGGACTTATCAGTAAATGAAGGTATGCCAATTGGGGACAAGTCAATCAAACATGCACCATTTTAATGGTCAGAGTACATGCACTGAGTCCTGTTCAGTGGGGCTCTGGGCATTTCAGAGCAATTACACCAGTACCTAGTCGTCAAAATTGGAGCAAAATGTGGGGGAAACCTGCAAAAAAAGCTTGTTTCCTTATAACGTATCTTTAGCTGAGAGAGTTAAATACAAATGTGTTAGACTTGGCACCATTGGCTCCCTTCCAATTTTTGATATTGCCACATCTGTTTTTGATGGTCCAAATGCTTTGGGCACTTTGACACTGCTGTTCAGTGCCAACGTGCAAGTGCTCCCTATTTTAAATTGTTGTATGGTTTAGTGATTCCATGATTGGTTATTTGATTTACTTGTCAATCACCATGTGCACCATGTGTGTGAAGGGCCTGTAAATACAATGCTGCTGGTGGGCATGCAGCACTGATTGTGCCACCACAGAAGTAGCATTTAAAATGTGACTCAGGCCTTCCATTGCAGAGCCTCTGTGCAGTCTGGGACCGCCAGGTCGACTTGGCAAGTGCACACACTTGCCAGTCCCTAAACCTTCCCTTTTCTGCATGTTAGTCACCCCTAAGGTAGGCCCAAGGTACCCCTGTGGACAGGGTGCATTGTATGTGAAAGGTAGGACATGCCTTGATGTATGTGGCATGATAGTGACTTACCGCCAATTTCATTGTTCACTATTGCAAGGCTATCTGTTCCCATATGCCAGAATGGGCAGTTTGATTATAACATCTGATAGACATAACTGACCCAGGGAACAAGATGGGAAAATAAAGTTAAGTATGCCTGAACTCAGAATGTTAAAGTGCATCTTTTAGTGTGAGCGATTTTAACATTCTGTGTTTGAAAATACCACTTTTAGAAAGTAGGAATTTTCTTTCCTAACTATCCAGTGTGCCTCTGCTAGCTTTGTGTATTGCAAGTCTGGCTTGTGAGTGACAGGAGCTGGGAGAGGGCTGCGGCTCTCGTGGTCTGATGAGTCAGGGCTGGGCTGAATGGGCCCTGGGTTGAATTTAGAGTAGGAGGAGGAGATTTCCTTTGACCTGCCTGGGCCAGGTCTGCTTTCAACAATGCTGCTTCCACCTCCTGCCAGTAAGCTGCACCAGAGAGGACAGACCGGGTTTTGGCTGGGTACAGACACTCTCTGCCTTCAGAAACAAAAGATTTGTGTGTATAAAAAGGGAGACCCAGACCCAAGAACTTTAGATTACTTCTGGGAAATCAAGAGGAACCTTTGCCAAGGAGAAGAAATCGGAGAAGCGGAAGGAAAATTCCCGCCCCTGTGCTGTTTGCAGTTTGGGGTTGGCCTGCAGTGGTTACTGGTTGCCAAGGAAAGGAGAAAAGGACTTTGCTGCTTGCTTTGTCATCTTGAGGAAGATCTCCAAGGGCTTGAAATTGAGCTTGCCTCCTGTCTGAAGTCTCAGGGACACAAAGACTTCACCACTAGCTCCCCTGAATTTCCTTGCTGGGCATTCTAACCTGCAGAGAGGTGCCTGCTGCTCTTTAGGACCTCTGGAGACTGTTTGTCGCTGGGAGTTGGAAGCGCGACGCAATGATGAAGAAGTGTGTTGCATTTGCACTGAGACCTGATGCATCGCCAAGCCACGGGGAAGACTCGTGCCACATCTACACCGAGTCCCGACGCATCACCAAGAACATTGTTGCTGCTCCTGCCCTGCAGCTGCAAAAGTTCACGCATCGGACCAGATCATCGCATCGCATCAGGCCGCCATTTTATCACATCACACTGGATCGTTGCATCGCATCGAGGTGCCATGTTGTCGCATCATAACCGGAAAGCCGCAATAAACCGACGCATCAACTCCCCACACAGTAAGGAAGCAACACATTTCCTCCCCTGCAGTAAGGAACAGACACATCGACTCAAATCTAGAAGCCAGCCTGAAGGAGATGAAATGTTGGCATGATGCGAATGCCATTCTGATCAAGTTTCAGTCTGGACAAAAAGTTTGGATCATGGCCCAGTGAAGTCTTGCGCGCTCCAGGATAAGTGGACCGGACCATTTGAGGTGGTGGAGCGCAAGAGTGATATCACATACCTGGTGGACTTGCAGTCTCCTAGGAACCCTTTGTGGGTCCTGCATGTGAACCGCCTGAAGCCCCACTTGGAGAGGTCTGAAGTGGGCATGCTCTTAGCAACAGAGGCTAGGATGGAAGAGGAGACTGAGCCTCTTCCTGACCTCCTGTCTGCAAAAGAGCAAGATGGGTCAGTGGATGGTGTCAACCTCTCTACCACCCTGACCCCTGAGCAGAAGAATGACTGTCGGCAGCTGTTGGGACAGTTTTCTGATATGTTCAATTCAGCGACCAGGACTGACACGCACCCCATCCCCAGAGCTGATGAGCTCATCGATCAGTTGGGGGCTGCACAGCACCTCAGTATGTTTGACTTAACATCTGGGTACCCGCAGATCGCCTTAACTGATGGGGCTAGAGAGAGGTCAGCATTATCCACACCAGATGGGCACTACCCATTCCAGGTTATGTCCTTTGGGATGAAGAATGCCCCTGCAACCTTTCAGAGGTTTGTTAACCAGGTATTTGCTGGTCTGGAGGATTTCAATGCCGCCTACCTGGATGACATTGCAGTGTTCAGTGCCAGTTAAGAGGAGCATCTGCATCACCTGTGGGAAGTGTTGAAGGTGCTGCAGAGGGCAGGCCTCACTATCAAGGCGAGTAAGGGCCAGATCAGGCAGGGTTCTATGGCGTACTTGGGACACCAGGTTAGGAGCGGCCAAGTGGCGCCCTTACAGCCCAAGATTGATACCATTCTGGCTTGGGAACCCCCCAAGATCCAAACAGAGGTGAGCGCCTTTTTAGGATTTACACGGTATTACAGGAGGTTTGTCAAGGGGTATGGCAGCATTGTTGTAACCTTGACAGAGCTGACTTCCAGGAAGCAGCCCAAGAAAGTGAACTGGACTAATGCCTGCCAGAAAGCTTTTGATGCCCTGAAATCTGCCATATGCACGGTGCCCAACTTCTCAAAGGAATTCATTGTGCAAACAGATGCTTCAGAGCATGGTGTGGGGGCTGTGCTTTCACAGATGAATGAGGAGGGCCTAGACCAACCTGTAGCCTTCATTAGTAGGAGGTTACTTCCACGGGAACAGAGGTGGAGTGCAATTAGGTATGAGACATTTACTGTGGTCTGGGCACTGAAGAAGTTGATACCATACTAGTTTGGGACTCTCTTCCGGGTTCAGACAGACTACAGGCCCCTCAGATGGTTAATGCAAATGAGGGGTGAGAATCTAAAGGTGCTGAGGTGGTCCATTTCCCAACAGGGAATGGACCTTACGGTAGTACAGAACACGCAACTGCTTCCTGATCTCACGGCTGCCGCAAGTTCGAGGCCCACCTCCACCCACAGGCTCCCGCCTGCACCTCATCCCTGGTGGCCCAGTGGTGAGGCCTAAGTATCTGTTTGCTCGCTCTGTTCCTTATTTATGCCTGTTTTATTTGTCTGCTGTTGTATTCCATTCTGTGGTATTCTGTTTTCTTCTGTTGAAATTCCTTTTTTATATTCTGTTTTCCACTGTTGTATTCCTTTTTTGTATTCTGGTTTCTACTGTTGTATTCCTTTTTTTGTAGTCTGTACTTTTTCCTGCCCCGTTTTTCTCTCTGTTGCCCTCCAACATTCCAGCCTTCCTTTCCCCTTCCCGCCGCTGCGTCCCCGCCCCCCTCGCTCGCCCATTCGTCCTGATCCCACCTCCCAGCTGATCCTCCCTCCCACCTCCCCTTCTTATGGTGGCCGCTGCGCGGTGATGAGAGCGACCCTTGACCCTGATCCAGGCAGGTTGCTCCCCATGCTGCACTGCTCCACCTGTCTGTGCCCGTGTCCCTGCTCTTTGATCTCGCTGCTGCCGCGAGTTCGAGACCCTCCTCCAGCCGCAGGCTCCCACCTGCGCCTCATCCCTGGTGGCCCAGTGGTGAGCCGTAAGTCTGCTTGCTCTGTTCCTTTTTTTTGCCTGTTTCATTTGTCTGCTGTTGTATTCCATTTTGTGGTATTCTGTTTTCTGCTGTTGGAATTCCTTTTTGTATTCTGTTTTCCACTGTTGTATTCCTTTTTTGTATTCTGGTTTCTACTGTTGCATTCCTTTTTTTGTAGTCTGTTCTTTATCCTGCTCGTTTTTCCTTCTGTAGCCCTCCGGGGTTCCAGCCTTCTATTCCCCTTCCTGCCACTACGTCCCCTTCGGCCCGCGCCCCTTTCTCATCCATTCGTCCCGTTCCCACCTCCCAGCTGCTCCTCCCTCCCTTCTCCCCTTCTTATGGCAGCCGCTGTGTGACCGTGCCGCTGGTGCACCAAAGGCAAGCCCGTCTGTGCCCGTTCATGCCTAGACCATGTCCAGCACCAGACCCCCTGGCCCCTGCGAAGGCCACGAGGCCCGCCGCTGCTACAACGCCAGCACCCTCCATGAACTCAACACCGGCCGAACATCCACCTGCTTCCTGGCCACCCTGAAGCGCACCCACGGACCCTTCTACTGCTGGAGCTGCAGCTTCACCAGCCTCCAATCCACCACCCCGCCCACCGGGCGCACCCACGGACCCTTCTCCTGCTGGAGCTGCAGCTTCTCCAGCCTCCAAGCCACCACCCTGCCCTCCGGGGTAGGACGCAACCACATCAGATGCAGACTACTTAACACCCCCTCTGCCCTGAAGCATGCCATAGAACTCTGGGACCTACTCAACTCATGCTCCCCGGATGTCGCCTTCCTGAGGGAGTCCTTGATGAACCCCTCCTCGGCATCCGACTTCGCCATAGCCAATATCGGGCAGCTACAAGATCACCCGCAGGGACCGCACCAACAGAGCAGGAGGAGTATATGCCATCGTCCACAGGAACACCCTCAGAATCTCGACAAGCACAGCACCGCTGAACACCTGCACTTCCAGATCCACATCGATCCCAACACCACCCTCAGAGGAAACGAGTAAAACCCCAACTAACTGAAAATCCTGAAAACCTTTTTATTAAAAATAATCTCACTACTCCTAAAAAGAAGTGGGAAAACACCCAACCGACACTTCCTAAAGAGAGGCGTTCCCAGTCCAGAGGATGGTCTCCTCAACAGGAGCCCTCTGAAAAGAGACATAACCTTAGAAATAGGGATAATATGAGAAAACCTGATAGATATCAAGATATTGATACAGGTTCCTCTCGTACCTTTCAGACTTCCTCGCAGAAATCCGAAAGAAGAGGACGATCAGAACAAAAAGAAGAACGCGTGAAGTCCAAAGACGAACAGCAGGTTCCAAAAAATAAGAAAACTCAATTCACCAAGAAGAAGGTAGCAAGTCTAAAGATCAGACACACCGAGGATCTTGAGGACACAACTCAAGAACGGGGAGTGGGCCCAGACAATGCTAGACAGCACAGCAGAGGTCACCATAGCTCGCAAGATCCTGAAGGATCATCTGGAGACAGTGGACTTGAATGAATGCATTCAAGTTGAAACTGCCGACACCAGGGTTAGTGTACCCCATACGTTATATGAAGTAAAACTCCAGATGGAGGGGGACATACCTAGGAAAATGAAAGCACTCTTTTGGGAGAACCTATCTAAGGGTTATGACATTCTTCTAGCTGAACAAGACTGGCCACCTGAATTTGTCAGGGAGTGCCCACATGGCGAAGAGATAATTATGCCAGCCTTCTCACATCACATTCCAATTCATAAAAAATATACCTATGCCAGAAAAAGGGCTGTAGCCCAGGCTCCAGCATTATACAAAGATCACGTATTTTATGGTGAGGATTCCCCTCACCATAAAATCCAGTTGAAAATTCAACCAACAATGCAAAAGCAATATCCTGTAAAACACGAAGCTAAAAAACAGGTCAGGGAGATTTTAAATCAACTTGAATACCAAGGGGTGATTGAAACTTGCACCTCATCGATGAACAATCCTTTGTTTCCTGTCTCCAAACCAGACAATTCATATCATCTAGTTTTGGCTTACAGACATTTAAACTCCTGTTGCAAAACATTTGCAGTACAAAATGCACATAGTGCAACACTGATGAATAAAATCGTTCTGAAAAAATACAAAACTACATTAGATATCTCAAATAGTTTCTTTTGTCAAAACATTGCACCTGAAAGCAGGTATTTGACCGCTTTCTCAATAATGGGGACACAGAGACAATTTTGCCGTCTCCCCCAGGGATTCAAGAATAGTCCAGGTATATTTTCAGCCAGAGTAACACAGTTACTACAAACGTATGATGATGAGGCATTATCATATGTCGATGACATCTACCTTATAGACGATGATTTTGACGTACACTTGAAAAGAGTGAACACCATAATACTTGGGTTCGCTTCTGAAGGGTACAAATTCAATGTTAAGAAATCACGAATTGCCCACCTCAATGTCCTATTCTTAGGATACGAGTTATCAAGGGAAGGCAAAAGCCTGGCAGCCAACTTTCTAGAGAAATGTGCGCTGCTTCAACCTCCAAAAACACTGAAGAACTTAGTCAATTCTAGGTTTCCTGAATTTTGGAAGAACTTATGTTCTAAATTACGCAGAACTACGAACTAATCAAACCTGATTTCATATCAACTAATTGGACACAAAAACACACAGAAATTTTGCGTTCAGTGCAAACAGACATGTTAGCAAAAACACAGTTACAAACACGCGACAACGTGCGCAACCTTGTGATCCGAATCATCCCAGGGAGATGCGGATTCACATACCTACCCTTTAATGACGGTGAATAGGTACCAATAGCATACAAATCACACTTGTACACACAAGCTGAAGTGAAATTCTCTTCAACAGAAAAGATTCTGACAGCGGTTCAGACTGCTGCATAAACACATTAAAATCGTTACACCTGTACCTGCCTTAGAGGCAGTGACAAAGGCAAGCATTCCAAATGCTAAAGCTTTACATCCAAGATGGATACAATGGGTTAACTCTCTTGCTGCAACAGACTTTGAATACGTTTTTGACCCATACTTGAAGACACAAGAATTTCTACAATACGAATTAGAATGTCCTCTGCCGACTGAATTTCTACCTCTAGAACATTACGGCTGTATAATCTATACAGACGGATCAGCACAGCCCGCAATAGGGGGTAAACAAGCATATAGTGCTGCGTGCGTGATTGTAAAAGGTCGCTGGCGCAAAGGTAAATTTCGACCTATGGTCACTAAAACTCAATCACTCGGAGACTGTACAGCTCAGCGAGCTGAACTACAGGCTGTCAAGATGGCGGTTGAAAATACTGATGGCGAATTCCCCACACTCATAGTGTGCGATTCATATTACTGCGTTCAGTCTCACAATGAATATTTGCAGAACTGGGTTCAAAACAGCTTCAAAGACGCTAAAGATGGCACAATTAAGCATAAATTGCTTTGGGAACAAGTAGTTCTTTTGCAAAAAGAACTACAAAAGACTCACGTTATTCATACACTGAGTCATCTGCATGATGGCGTTCACGTTGAAGGGAATTCATTGGCTGATGAGGCAGCGAAGGCAGCTGTGCAAACGACTTCCGTAGCTGCAATCACTCGTTCAAAAACAAAAATAAATGGTGAAACAATGCTAGCAGTGAATGCCACAATGAAAGGCAGCTATGCAGCGTTACCTCTAAATTATCCACTCGGATATACATACATAATTGATGCAAACTCCGTTCCTTTTGCTCGAATCCCTGGAGTGGGGGATAGAGTAATTCCAAACAGGAACCAGAGAGGTGCTTTGGTATACAAAACACATATGGGAGATGGTCTGACACATCAAGGGATCTTAAAATCTCTAATAGAATTAGAAGAGATGTACTGGTGGCCAGGAATGAGCGTCGAAGTTTACAAATTCGGAATCAACTGTGATACCTGGTATAGAGATCATAGCTTTGAAAGCCACCAGGTACCTGACTACAGTGTAGCCAGCCCAGTACAGACACCACTGTTAGACAGCATTAGACTTTCTACACGCAGACGTCACCATGGACGGATACGGTCCCACAACTATTAGGACAAGATTCATTTGGATGTGGCCCCAGTGTTCGGCTGATGCCAGAACTGTTATAAAAGATTTGCAAGTCTTTATCAGCACATACGCAATCAGCAGGCTACATTCTGACCAGGGTTCTGCGTTTATCTCTCGAGCTTACAAGGAGGCCATGGCCAGCTTGGGCGTTGCATTGCGGTTTTCGAGCCCCTTCCATCCTGAGGGAAATGGGGTAGTGGAAAGAAAAAAACGTGACATAAAGCAATCTATAACAGCTAGGGTATTAGGCTTGGGTGACGGGTGGGTAAAACATCTAAATAGTGCCCAACGTAGTCTTAATCTGCCAAGAAATTCTCTGGGGGGAATCGCTCCATATGAATTACTATTTGGTACTAGAATGCTCATCCAGGATCTTGATTGTCAAACTTCAGTGGTGGAACAGAAACCCTTTGATATCAAAGACCGTTTGGCTGTTTTACAGGACTTAAATGAAACAAGAAGAAGTCTGAGTAACACAACACAAAGCCCAATGACCACTGAAGAAAAACCACCTGTCCCAGCAAGACCTGCCTGGATTCCAAAGATTGGGGATCTAGTCAGGGAAAAGATTGCGGTGAAGAAGGAATTTGGGCCTTCTTACAGAAAAGCAGTACCTGTCTTAGCAATCCTTGGAACAAGATCAGTGTTACTCCTGCCGCTTGCTGGTAAAAGGGAGAACAGAACGGTATCAATCGACCAGGTAAAACTACATCATGAGGCCGATAATAAGTAGTAGGCCCAGTGGACTCCCAAGAAGTAGCAGACGACCAAATCTGGCAACTGTTCAAGAGGTCCAAACTGAAAGACTAATCACCTTTGATAAACCTACAGTAAGAAAAGAAGGACTATGTAACAAAGCCATGGAACTTGTTCCTCTTGAAACCCAAATATCAGTTCGTCAAGAAACTCCTGACAATGATGTAGCATCTGACTATATAAACATTTAAAAAAGGGAAGAAAAAGCTCCAGCGATTCCGAAAAATCCGGATGCAATACCAACAATTGACAGAACGGCCTCTGGCTATTTTATCAACTTCGATAACATTTCTGAGGATCCAAGTGAACCAAAAACAACGCCAGCAAAAAAACTTTTTAAAGAAAAAATAACAGAACTCTTTCATCAACTTGAGAAAACATATCTGGTTTCGCCATGGGTTGAATGTTGGATTGGATTGGATTAGGTGTAGTTTTTCTCCTGCTATGGCTCATTCTTGTTTTAAGTTTAGGAAAAATTATAGATGGATAATACTGTACAATGGACACAGCAAGTAAGAACATCAACTTGCTTCTGCAGCCTTCAAAAATCATCTAATCGTGAACGAAGAGACCTGTCATCAGTGAACATCACAGCCGTTCCTATACCTGGTGGTATAACATGGGACACAACTGATTATGACATTTATGGCCCGGTGGAACTATTAACCCCTTCGACGCTGATGACGAGCTGGGCTCGTCATGAGGTAGCCTCCTCGCACGCTCATGACGAGCCCAGCTCGTCATGTAAAGTGCGGTTTTAAAAAACTCAGCACAGGAGCGGAATTTCGCTAGCGCGCATGCGGTTAAAGATTCTACATCAGTTTAAGGTTTCTTTGAGTGACTTTGTTTCACCCAGCACATTCTCTGATGATTGGGTCTTTGAAACTGTTAATAATATGATGACAGATTTAGAAATGTCAGCTAAATTCACTAAACATGAATACTTAGAAGGTTCATCAGATTATGAACAAATATATTGTTATAATCATTATGATCACCATTTGTCAGAACCCCAATACCGACTCAGGTGATTAGCACGATAAAATCGATTAAAACGAATCTAGAGTCTCATGGCACCCGTACCTGGTCTGAATTGGTTAGACTAAGGGAAACCAAGATGGCGGTCTAGTCTTCTGATGCACAGCTGTAGAGTAGGCTGGTGAGGCGCGAGCGCTCTACGAACTGCGCACTTCACCGCAGCCTTAGGTTAGAGAAGACGTTTCCAGATTCAGGGATAACGAGAATTAGGTTTCCAAGTATTTTCTTGAGGTACCTTCTCCTTCGCTTAATTAGCGCGGCGAAGGTGACTCTAGGAAGGGCTCGGTGCGCAATTCAAGCACGAGTCAAGAAAGACGGCAGTATCGGAGTCTGAGGTGACTTGAAATGAGAGGAGTATCGAGGCCGTCGAGTCGAGGAGTAGTGTGACGGAGTTTCAGCCGGTCTTCACGAGTCATCGTTCTTTTTAGACAATGCTCGCATCAAAGTGCTGAATATCCAGAAGAAAAGACGACGTTGCAGATAGAACAGAGGGCTACACGAGACTGAGCTAAGTGAAAGACTCTTGTTATAACTAGTGACTGAACTAGAACTTACCACATATTGAGTCATTGTAGAATTGCCTAAAACGGAAGGATAAAAGCATAAAAAGAGAATTAGTCATATATGGAATAAACCCACGTAAAGACAATGAACAAGAAAAAGAGCATGTGTATATATATGTAAATACTTACCCAAAAAACGACCTCATTGATTCCCAAATTCTCAACCTGTAAGAAAAGAAGAATAGTGAGTCAAGAGAGTTGGTCGCAGATAGTAGACAATACCAGAGAATACTAAGGAATAACAGAACCCCATATAAGGAGCAACTCTTCTAGTTAGTGAAGTAAGTGCACTTACTATATCAGGTTATAGAGACAGAGTAGGAGAGGAGGAACAGGTACTGATGTATTATTCTTTCCAATAGTAACAACTAACAGAGGAAGAAACCAGAATTTACAACTAAAAAAGAAGAGAAGCAAAAGTCCAGCATAGCCAGGGTGGGTGAGATATAAATGCCAAGTAGTAAGACAAGAGTAAGAGAGAGAGTAGATTTGGTTAGTTATAATTGTGTATTAACTTACAGGTTCCATAAGAAAGACTGAGAACATTGAATTCATCAGAAGAAAGGAGCCAATACTGGACCAGTCTCTTCTCTGTTTATTATTTTATCCAATACCCCCGTCCCCCGAGGTAATGGCTTGGAGGTTCTGTGAATAGACCTCCATGCATTGCTAAGAAGGATTTGGGATCTAGCATCTCTGTTCCCGTGCAAGAACCGGTGAGCCTACGTAATTCACAGGTACGAGTTCTGACAGAGTGAAGTGCCCAAGTTGCCTTCGCACCTGAACAGAGATGACGGAAGGAATTGACGTGCAATCCTTAGGGACAATTTTAGACGCCATACAGAAAGAATTGGGAGCAGTCAGAGAAGAAAATTGTAACCTTAGACAAGAGGTAGTCAGCGCCAGGAAAGAAACTGCAGAATTAGCGCTAAGATTAAGGCAGTCTAGTAGCTTGGAGAGAGAGGCAATGAATCCTGTATTAGAAGCCACTAATAGATCAACCACACAAGTCATTCACTCCCTATCCCCCGTTATACCATTAGCAGCCCCAGAAAGGTTTAACGGGGATCCACAGAAGGCCCAAATATTTCTCTCCCAATGCTCCTTACACTTTTTGTGCCGCCCTTCGATATTCCCTGACGCGCAGTCTAAAGTGACTTTCATGCTCTCATACCTGAGTGGGGATGCAGCCTCGTGGTCCATGCCCCTATTCACCCGGAATGATCCTTTGTTGAGGAACTTTGAAGAGTTTAAACAAGAATTCCTTCGGATATTTGACAGGCGGAGGATATCTCAAGTAGTGGATAACGAACTACTTGACCTGCGGCAAGGGAATCGAGATCTAATTGCCTATCTGTCTCAGTTCAGTAAGCTAGTTGTGGAGACTAATTGGCCAGAAGACAAGAGAGCGGCAGTGTTTTACCGTGGATTAAGAGACAAATTAAAAGACACGTTGGCTCAAATCCCAAATCGACCCGCGGAGATCTCAGCTTTAATTGATTTGGTCTTGGAGATAGATTTCCGCCAAGGAGAAAAAAGGGGATAAAAGAAGAAAAACCTTAGAACAATAACCCCCAGGTTTGATAGAGCTCGACCCGAAGGTGCAAGAAGTTCGGACGCCCAATTCGGAACAGAACCGATGCAGATTGGAACTATCAGAGGGCCTCTATCTAAGGAAGAGAAGGACAAGAGACGAGCTAGCAATCTATGTATGTATTGCGGATCCAATGGGCACTTTGTTAGAAACTGCCCGAAGAAACCCAAAAACACTTTCAAGCTGAAGGAAAACTAATAGCACCACCTGTAGAGGGAGATGAACAGGTGGGTGCGATCTCAGAAAAGACTCCACAGGAACATCAGGTAGCGAATACTCTACAATCGGCGGCTCCACATTTGAATTTGCCCATGGAAGTGAGATTCAGGCACAAAACTCTGACAGATGTATCGGTCATGATAGACTCGGGAGCCACCGGAAATTTTTGCGATTTAAGGTTTGCAGCCAAGGTAGGCATTCAGGCCATCCAGAAGAAAAAGAGTGAACCTGTCCGGGCGGTGGATGGAACGAATCTTTCTTCAGGGCCAATTGTGAGCCACACAGAACTAATACAACTGATCTCGAGCGATGGGCATAAAGAACAAGTTCAGTTCAATTTAATTGATGCTCCACAGTTTCAGCTAATTCTTGGTCTTCCGTGGCTTACTGACCACAATCCTACAATAGACTGGAGTTTTCGAACCATTGTAATGGACTCAAATTATTGCCATGAAAATTGTTTTGGTACCAAAGAAAAACCCTTGGAGAGTAATCCGGCCTTATCTCTGTGTTCAAATGGGCATACCATGTGTGTAATAAATGTCCAAGAAATTCCAGAAGAGTATAAGGAATTCAAGGAAGTGTTTAATGAGGTGGAAGCAGAACAACTCCCTCCACATCGAGTCTATGACTGCAAGATAGATTTGGAACCGGGTTCGAACCTGCCCTGTAGTCGTGTCTATGCGTTGACGGAAAAAGAACATCATCACTTGAAAGAGTACTTAGATAAATATTTGGCCAACGGGTTTATTCGGCCTTCGCAATCCTC
The DNA here is from genome assembly GCF_964261635.1 of Lissotriton helveticus. Classification (NCBI taxonomy): domain Eukaryota; kingdom Metazoa; phylum Chordata; class Amphibia; order Caudata; family Salamandridae; genus Lissotriton; species Lissotriton helveticus. The sequence goes on from NC_136065.1 coordinate 1,290,924,877, forward strand.
GGTCTCTGCTCCGTTATTTTTCGTGCCAAAAAAGGAAGGAGACTTGCGAACGTGTATCGACTACAGGGCCATCAACAAAATCACCAAGAAGAACCGGTATCCCCTACCATTGATCTCAGTCCTTCTGGGCCAAGTCAAAAGCGCCCAAATCTATACTAAACTGGATTTGCGGGGCGCTTATCATCTGGTTCGAATGCGTGAAGGTGACGAGTGGAAGACGGCATTTCGGACTAGATTTGGACTTTTTGAATATCAGGTAATGCCTTATGGGTTGTGCAATGCGCCAGCTGCCTTTCAGCACTTCATCAATGACGTCTTGAAGTAATTTATTGACCAGTGTGTAATCGTGTACATTGATGACATCTTAATATATTCATCTGATGTATCTAAGCACCACGAACAAGTGAAAGGAGTTTTGAGGAAGCTGCAAGAGAATAAGTTGTTTGTTAAATTGGAGAAATGGGCCTTCGACGTCTCGCAGGTGGAATTTTTAGGTTTTGTAATTTCACCCACTGGAATTCTGATGGACCAACGAAAGGTGGAAGCTGTTACGAACTGGGAATCTCCAACGAGTGTGAAAGTAGTCCAAGGGTTCATTGGATTTGCTAACTTTTACCGGAGATTTATTAATGAATTCTCCAGGAAGATCCTTCCCCTTACTAAACTGTTGAAAAAAGGAACCAAGTTTGAATGGTCAAGAGAGTCGGAGGAAGCCTTCCAGTCTTTGAAAAAAGATTTCACCACGGCGCCAGTCTTGTTACATGCGGATCCTACAGAACCCTTTTACGTGGAAACGGATGCGTCAGACCAAGCTGTGGGTGGAATATTATCTCAGCGCCATAAGACCACAGGTCAATTACATCCAGTTGCTTACCGTTCCAGAAAACGGACCCAGACAGAAATCAATTATACCATCACCGAGAAAGAATTATTGGCTATTAAGGATGCCTTTAAAGAATGGCAACATTACTTGATGGGAGCCCAGCATCAAGTGACGGTGTTTACGGACCATCGCAATTTAAAATTCTTAACGACCGCCAGGACCCTTACACCTAGACAATTGAGATGGTCTTTGTATTTTGCAGATAATGATTTTGTAATTACGTTTCGTCCTCGAGCTCAAAATGGGAAGGCGGATGCCTTATCTCGAATTGGCACGGAACCTCAAAAGACCTTCACAGAGAATCAACCAATCATTCTTAGTGAAAGAATTATCGGAGTAACCACCTCAATCAGTCTGGAAGAAAGTATCGCTGAAGTTATGAGTCCAGAAGTTATGCAGGAGTGGGCAAAAGAAGATTCGAATAGAAAGATCGTTCGGCAACTGCCCTATTACCAAGATGCCTTGTATCTTCCCACTACGGAACTGCAACAACAAGTGATGCGGGAGAGTCATGATGATAAGATGGCAGGTCACAAAGGAGAAGCCAAAACGGAGTAATTGATTAAGAGACACTATTGGTGGCCCAAGATGACCAGATATTGAGAGGTATGTTAAGTCATGTGAGATCTGCGCTCAGGAAAAGTCTGAACGACGGGCCCTGAAGGGTCTATTACAGCCCTTACCCACACCTCCTTACCCATGGCACACAGTAACGCTTGATCTTATTACAGATCTACCCAATAGCCAAGGTTATGACACCATTCTTGTAGTTGTGGATGCCTTTTCTAAAATGGTCCATTTTACAGCCTTAAAAGGGGTTCCTACTGCCAAACAGTTAGCCACCCATTTCAGCTCCCAGATAGTTAAGCTACATGGAATACCTAAGATTGTAACATCAGACAGAGGCTCGCAGTTTGTGTCGCATTTCTGGCAGGCCTTTATGGAAGGATTAGGTACAGAGGTTAGATTCTCCACCAGCTATCACCCCGAGACAGATGGTCAAACAGAGAGGGTGAACCAAGAATTAGAACAATATCTGCGACTGATTCTTTTGAAAGAAGAGGGTGATTGGTCAGATTATCTGTGGACTGCGGAATTTGCTCACAATAATGCGAAGAATAGTTCAACAGGTTACTCCCCCTTTTACTTAAATTATGGCAGACATCCAAATGCCACTATTCGACAAACGGATATATCAGTCCCCGCAGTTAAGGAGATAGTTCACACTTACACCAAATACAGCAAAGAGCAGGAGACAATCTTAAGGCGGCTAAGGAAAAGTACAAGAGTTACGCAGATAGAAAAAGACGAGAGGGTCCTCCTCTGACTGCTGGGGATCGAGTTTGGCTAAGCACAAAAAACTTAAAATGAAAAGGAAACCGAAAATTTCAACCCCGTTTTATTGGTCCGTATCCAGTGGAAGGGAAGGTTAATCAGGTTACCTATCGATTGAAATTACCCACTAAATTGAGAATCCATCCAGTTTTTCATGTTTCCCTGTTAAAAAAGGCTTCCACAGATTTAAGAATCCAATCACCCCCAAAACCAATCCAGTTAGAGACAGGAACTGAATTCGAAGTGAAAGTCATCCTAGATTCAAAAAGATCCAGAGGAAAATTGTACTATTTAATAGACTGGAAAGGTTACGGTCCAGAGGAGCGCTCTTGGGAGCTGAGTGAGTGAGTGAGAATGTCCATGCTCCTAGATTAATCGTGTCTTTTCATCAGAGATTTCCCACGAAACCCAGGGAGAGAGAACCTGCCTTGTTGGGGGGTACTGTCAGAACCCCAATACCGACTCAGGTGATTAGCACGATAAAATCGATTAAAACGAATCTAGAGTCTCATGGCACCCATACCTGGTCTGAATTGGTTAGACTAAGGGAAACCAAGATGGCCGCCAAGGTGCCCACGTCACGGTACGGGATGGCGGTCTAGTCTTCTGATGCACAGCTGTAGAGTAGGCTGGTGAGGCGCGAGCGCTCTACGAACTGCGCACTTCACCGCAGCCTTAGGTTAGAGAAGACGTTTCCAGATTCAGGGATAACAAGAATCAGGTTTCCAAGTGTTTTCTTGAGGTACCTTCTCCTTCGCTTAATTAGCGCGGCGGAGGTGACTCTAGGAAGGGCTCGGTGCGCAATTCAAGCACGAGTCAAGAAAGACGGCAGTATCGGAGTCTGAGGTGCCTTGAAGTGAGAGGAGTATCGAGGCCGTCGAGTCAAGGAGTAGTGTGACGGAGTTTCAGCCGGTCTTCACGAGTCATCGTTCTTTTTAGACAACGCTCGCATCAAAGTGCTGAATATCCAGAAGAAAAGACTACGTTGCAGATAAAACAGAGGGCTACACGAGACTGAGCAAAGTGAAAGACTCTTGTTAATACTAGTGACTGAACTAGAACTTACCACGTATTGAGTCATTGTAGAATTGCCTAAAACGGAAGGATAAAAGCATAAAAAGAGAATTAGTGATATATGGAATAAACCGACGTAAAGACAATGAACAAGAAAAAGAGCATGTGTATATATATGTAAATACTTAACCAAAAAACGACCTCATTGATTCCCAAATTCTCAACCTGTAAGAAAAGAAGAATAGTGAGTCAAGAGAGTTGGTCGCAGATAGTAGACAATACCAGAGAATACTAAGGAATAACAGAACCCCATATAAGGAGCAACTCTTCTAGTTAGTGAAGTAAGTGCACTTACTATATCAGGTTATAGAGACAGAGTAGGAGAGGTGGAACAGGTACTGATGTATTATTCTTTCCAATAGTAACAACTAACAGAGGAAGAAACCAGAATTTACAACTAAAAAAGAAGAGAAGCAAAAGTCCAGTAGAGTTGGTTAGTTATAATTGTGTATTAACTTACAGGTTCCATAAGAAAGACTGAGAACATTGAATTCATCAGAAGAAAGGAGCCAATACTGGACCAGTCTCTTCTCTGTTTATTATTTTATCCAACTCCCCCGTCCCCGAGGTAATGACTTGGAGGTTCTGTGAATAGACCTCCATGCATTGCTAAGAGGGATTTGGGATTTAGCATCTCTGTTCCCGTGCAAGAACCGGTGAGCCTAAGTAATTCACAGGTACGAGTTCTGACACCATTATTTGCACAAATCTGTAAATCCTAGAAATGTTTTTACTTATAATCAATGGGAACATTGTCCAACGCCGCCAAAGGGCAGCTCAAAAACATTTTATGAAAAGTTTCCATACTTCTCAGGTTTTAATGTCATAAATCCAGAAATGTTTTATTACAAAAATGTGAATAAGACAGAAATGAAAAACATGCTGACCAATACTAGACAAATTTATTCTGTGAACGTTTATGCTCAGCTGTCTACTTTAGGTTTTAAGTTTTGGAAGGACAATATTGAGACAAAAACTGTCTGGGGCACAAACGACTGGCAGGTGCAGCGTTTAGAAGCCTTGTTCAGAGCCTGCATTATCCCAGAACAAATTATATTTTTAAATGACACTGTTTAACGAACATCATGTCTTGGCATAGCTAAGATAAAAGATTTAAACAAACCGTCCATACCTAAAGCCACACCTGACAGTGTTGATACTGCAGATGAGGAGGTAGACATAAAACAGATTTTACAAAACAATAGAACTAATCCTAATTGGAAAAAATGGTTAATCTGACCCACAGACACAAATAACTGTCAAGATAGATTCCTGAACAAAACACAAGGGTTCCAAATGAATAGGCCAGATCCAAGATATTCCCAGAGACAACATCCAGGGATAGTAACAACTTACAGTGTAGGAAAACTATGCCTTGAGTGGCTACAGAAATCCACACTTCTTGAAATTAAACAACACTTAACTTTACTTAAAGAAGGGGTTGACTTGCGAGACTTCTTACTAGGGCCTCGTAAACAACGTCAAAAACGTTTCATATACGCCGGTATATACGCTGCGTACAACAAAGCTTGGAAAATAACAAATGGAAACTGCAGAAAAAATACGTAAAATTGATTGTATTCATTTAGAGAAAGCTCTCTCTGTAGTGGACAATGGGTTAACGACTCTGTCCTCCATAATCTATTCTTTGGACAGCATTGTATCATCTGCCATTGACATAATAGAACAGGATTTGCTAATGTTACAAAATGTTTAGTCTCAATTACGTTCTATAATGCTGCTAGGCTGGACGTTACAAAATCTCTGTTCAGGCTACGTGCCATGGCGTCTAATCAATACCACGTCATTGTTTACTGTCTTTAACCTTACAAATCTCTTTGGCACATGACTATACGGTGCTGAGCATTGAAAAACTGTAAAGATTACCATTAACAGTTTCTGAGAAGCCTGTCGTAGAATGGATAATACACGGCACCATCACTATACCAGTGACGATTTTCCACTTTCAGTATTGTCTACGGCATATACCAGCAGGGCTGTATGAAAGGTTGGGTAAAGGATACATTACGTCAACCCGGAATTTACCATACACACACAAATGTTGGAGTGGGGGAAAGGAGGTATTTCTTAGTACAAAAGGTTGTAAAAACTCACTAAGTGATACTCTTTTATGTGAAGGTATTAATTTACATGGAGCCTGCGAAGGTTCTTTAAATAACCTTTATTGCCACATGCACGGTAGTCCAGCAGCAGTGATAGACCCGATTTTCAGGCAGCTTTCTAATGGTAGCTACGTTATGCTCAATGATCACAGCTGCTGTGGCATGTTGCCAGGAAAAGCCAATCTAGTTAGTGTGTCGGCAGGGTCACTTGTTGTATGCAAGTATTGTATCCAAAAAGCAAGACAGACGGGGAGACGGTGTTATGGCCTTCACTGAATATCTCTTCTATACGAATTGATACTTTAGGCAGAATGAAAGCCATTCTTTTGCAAAAAACTGTGCCACTGACCTCGTCTAGAGAAACGTATGATCTTCAAGTTGCAGAGATACATGCATTATTATCAACAAACTGCCCAGTACGTTTCGCAGAAATGTTAGGTAACATCTTAAACATGTCTGATACCAGTGGCATCGCACATGTATTTAAGACAATCTTTTCTGGACTGTTAACACCATTCGAAGCAGTCCTCGGCATTTTTCGTGCTCTCTGTGTTTGGTGGTCTGCCTCTCATTTTGGGACTCGTAGCAGGAATTCTATTTTTGTTCCTTCTGCTCCGATATGGCAAATCCAGTCACCGACGATACCCAGATTACAATGGATCGGGCTCTCCTGGCCATGCAGTATCATGACAGAATTACACAGATTCTTGGCTTGGCTCATTTAAGAGGTCTGAATACCACTTGGTTCCTTTCATTCAGACCAATCTGGCAAGATTGCATCTTACCTGTTCTACGATGCCTGCTTTGCGGAGAAGAATGCGTGTTAGACATTTGTCTTACACTTCCATCAGCACTGCCAACGGATGATGACACTTTGCTGGGTCCCGTAATGACTCGTACAGCGTGTTACCCCCAACGGCTGCCAATCCTGATGACGGCATTCATTGAGATCTCACCGGCGAATGCAACTATTGGTGAGGTACGTGGAACAACAGGCACGCAGGTACCATCTACAGCGAACATTGCTAATGCGGATGACGCTGACGGCGATGCTACACATCTATGCACATTTGATCTACTTGATGAAGTAGTTCCACTTTCATCAACTGTGGTTGGCGGTTTCTTTGCCAGCTTAGATGATTTGTTGTTTTCTCCCGACACCGACAATAACTTTTGAAAAGTGCACACAGCGTTCCATGAACTCTGAAATTCGGCCTTCGGGTTTTTTTAAATCAAGCCCTCTAACTTGGGAACTCTATGTTTCTATAATCTACATTCGAAAGATTTTTTCTCTTCTTTCCTTACCAGAATAGAACTTTTTTCGCTTGGCACAAAGAAATCTGCTTAAAGTAGAACAATTCGTAGAGAACAAGAAATACATTTTTTGATATTTCCCATAGACAATATTTTTTATTCTCGCATTTAAACGATAACAGTTCATATTTTATGCTATGGAATGGTCTCGATTTTTTCTTCTGGAAATTTAGAAGCCATTTCATAAATGTCATTTCATTTTTTAAAAGATAGCAATGGTTAGTAAAATAGGTGAAAGATAAATACTCATGTATGTGTATAACCATGTTTGATGCATTTCATGTATTTTGGGTGGGATTATGAACACATGCTTCAGTTATGTTTTTTTAGGCTCATAGGTTTAGTAATATTAGACATAATACGTGGAGTGGGTGTTGTATAGCGTTTCAGGACCCTAGTGTAGTTTTCCCGATTCATGCCCTTATATAGGTATAAAATATTGTATCCTTATATAGGCATTGAAATCATAACCATATTAAGACATAACTCAAGTAGTCCTAATACGGCTTGGCTACTTCCACTAGTTCCGAAAATCTACAATGATTTCTTGGAAAAACCCGCCTTCAGCAGTCAGGGACCTCCCACTGCATGAATATTGATTTATCCAAGAACTCATGGAGTTTTCAGAGAATTAGGTCTCTAATGACGTTATTATGTCCAATCTTACGTCAAACTCGGCACCTTCAAGGTATAAATATGCCCACACTTGTCCAAACAAACAAACGGTGGTTTGGAGCAGTTTGACTATCTACCTACATGACACAGCTCGCCGCAGCAAGTGCCGAAGGAAGTCAACCCTCCAGCAGACGCACTGAGAGAGACGCTGTCTTTTCTCTGGCCGAGAAATCCAGCTCCAGTGTTTCCAGGCTACCCTTGCGGGTTGCTGGGAAATCAAGTCCTGAGAGAGAGATACAAGACCTCCTTCATTCTAAACCAAGGTACAGTGCTGATTAGACTCTAAGAGAATACTTGGATTAGATTCTTGGCAAAAGAATACTGAAACTAAGCTACACCTCACTGACTTCTTCCCTTGTCCTAGACCTAGGTTAGGTACACTGGGGTAGGCGTATTTTAGAAGCACCAGTTGAGTACTTTTAGTCATTATTTATCAATGTATGTATTTTATATATTATATGGCTTAAAAACCATATCAGGCTTTTACAGTATTATTGCATAATACTCCTCGTATTGTACGCTTTGTACTTTACAACAAATATTACGATTGCAGCAGTTCATTTCTTATGCTTGAGAAAGAAGACTGTTCAATAAATAAATTTGATTGAAAACGCCCATCTCTCTATTTTCTCTGTACCTCTGGTGAAACGAAGCATGCACGATTGACTGAGTGAAATAACTATCTATTGTTTCCGCGACTCTAGAGATACATTTCTTATTCTTGGGAAACAAAGTTGTCATGTTTTAAGCGGTTGTCAGAAACGAATCCCTTCTTGTGAATTCAAGAAAGTTTCTAGTGACCTCTGAGCTAGCTGGCACTCACAATTAAGTCTAGTATATTCGATAGAGACCTAGTAGACCTCAGTCCTACATCAAATCTATAGGATATACTATTCCAATGCGCAGAGCCTATTGGGAATATAGGAACTACACTACAAGTGTTTACACTCATCCAGATCCCCGTGGAAGTTGGTCACTAGATTATATGCTCTCACCTTGTGGTGTAGTTCCTATATTCCCAATAAGCTCTCCGCATTGGAATAATATATCCTATAGATGTGACATAGGACTGAGGTCAGTAGGTCTCTATCAAATATACTAAACTTAATTATGAGTGCCAGATAGCTCAGAGGTCACTAGAAACTTTCTCGAATACACAAGAAGGGATTAGTTTCTGACAACTGCATAAACATGATAAATTTGTTTACCTAGGACTGGAAAATATCTTCAGGGTCGTGGAAACAATAGATAACTAGTTCACTCAGTCAATCGTGCATACTTCGTTTCTACAGAGTTGCAGAGAAATAGTGAGACGGGCGTTTTCAATAAAAGGTGTATTGAACAAGAGAGGTGAACTGCTACAATCGTTAGAAAGAAAGCAAGTAACGATGCCCAAAAACCTCCTGTAATTCTGGGCAAATCACTTAATCTCCCCGTGCCTAAAAGAATGAAAGTGTGTCCTCATGTAACGTGTTAGGATGCGATGCAAGGGCAGGGATAGTCCTTTTTTAGTGTTCATGGACTGCCACCACATGATCAAACAGGAACTGGATATAAGTCTGTCCTACCTTCATTTCCTTGCTAGTTATTCTTTCCTGTGAGGTTCCTGGTTCCTGGTTGCTGTTGGAGTACTCCTTGCTTTCATTGGATATTCCTCACGGGCTCGTGAGGTGTAGATCTAGAACTCTCTCTTGAGTACATTGCCTTTTTTGTCTTCTGACCTGTTGTCCTCCTCTTCCCTCCTTGTTATTCCGCCCCTCCTAGCTAGTCAGTCTTGTCCCTGCCCCTTTGTTTTGCTTTTCCTTTAATTGCACTTGTCTTATTGCACTCGTTTTCGGAGGTCAGTCAAAGAGATAGGGGCTCCTATCTACCTCCCCTTTTTTTCGTGGTCTGGCCCGTTTACATTGAAGGCGAGGGGACGCGGTTCATTGCGGGGCTTTGGCTTTGTGACGCGCCCCTTGTTCTGTAGCCGCTCCACATCGTTATGCGGAAGTGACCCGTTTTTCGGGTCATTCCGCGAGTGCAGAGGAAGCTGATTGTTTTCCTTTTCCCTGGCCTGTCCTAGTCCATTGCCTTCGTTACGGCAATTAAGACAGGTTTTTTTTTAGGTGTGCTCTTAAGATCTATTGAGCACTTCTTGCCTTTTTTCCCCTAAAATCCAGTCTTCGTTTTAAAAAAGGGTGACACCATACTGACAATATAAAACGTCTTTTTTTTGGGTCTTTGAGGATTGATACAGACTCGATCCCAACTACTGCCAAGTGTACTCTTCGTGGCAAAGCCTGCATTGTACATAGGTAAGCTGTGTGACTGTGGTGGCAGGGCATGTTCACTGGCATTGGAGGGGGTTTTGGGTTTCTCTCGTCTGTTTTACAGTCAGTGATGTGTACTTCCTCTTGTTTGTGTACATAGGTGCAGAGGCGAGGAGACGGGAGCAGTGTCCTTTTACCTACTATAGGGTGGAAGACTGGGTGTCACTACAATACCACCCTCTTTTCAGGTCCATTGGCGCACTCACAGTTGTTTTGTCTGTGAAGTGGCACTTGGGCAGGGAGAGGGGATTGGTGCATTCTTCACTTCGTTCCTGCAGTGCACGAGCTGAGTGGGCGGAACCACAACATAACGTAACTGGTGCTATGTAAAGTGCTCTGATACCTGATTTGGTTCGGGTCTAGTTCGCGCTATATAAAACTCTGCAAAAAAAAAAAAAGTATAACGCATACAGCGAGAATAGTATTATAAAATAATACTGTAATAGCATTGTCTAGTGCTATGACATATAAAAATACATACATAAATAACACAGGCTAAAATACTCAACTGGTGCTTCTAAAATACGCCTACCCCAATTTACCTAACCTAAGTCTAGTACAAGGGAAGTAGTAAGTATTTGTCTTTTAGCTGCATCAGGCAAGTAGGAAGACGAACTGCACCGAACCACACCGTGCTTTGCTATAGCAAGTGAAGATATATTTATACCTTGAAGGTGTTTAGGAATGCCAGCTTTGATGTAAGTCACGCATATGAACGTCATGGATGAACCGCTAAGGAATAGTTGTTCATGCATAATAATGAGTTTCTTGGAGCAATCAATATCTAGGCTTGGGGAAGTCCCTTCTGCTTAAGAGTCTGGTTTTCCAAGAAATCGTTGTGACGTTGATGAACGGATGGAAGTAGCCATGCCTGTATAAGGGCAACATGGATTGTACCTATATAAGGGCAAAAATCGGGTAAATTCATTCGGAATCTAAAACGCCATACAACACCCACTCCACTTTCTTATGTATGACATTACTAAGTTCTAAACACGTAAAACATATCTGAACATGAAGTGTTAAAACACATAAAAATGCATTTGAACTGGATGTACACATAAAAGATGCATTCGTGCTGTACGCATTTAAAGCAATAGTTCATTCTAAGCATATAGTTGACATTTGTAAATGTAAATGCTATCTGAATGATTCAATAAAATATACATTCATGAAATGGCTCGTAAATACAGAAGAAAAAAGGCCGAAACCATTTCATGTCAGATTACATAAAACTTGTTTGTGTATGTGGACCAGGTCAAATATTGTCTTCTGGAAGTTTTTCAAAGAATTTTTGTTCTTTATGAATAGTTCTACTTCAAGCAGATTACTTGTGCCAAAAAATGGAAAATACATGTTTGGAAAGAAAAAATTAATTACAGGAAAAAGAGTCCCAAAGTTAGAACTTTGTTTTGAAAAATGAAGGTCAAATTCAAAGTTTCTCAGAACGTTGTGTGCCAAATCAAAAGTCAGTGTTATTTTTTTGAGAAAGCATCAAATCTTCTAAGTCTGTAAAAAAGTTGTCTACCATTGTAGGTGAAAGTTGGAATACCTCGTTTAGAAGGTTAACTGTACATAGATGTGAAGCATCGCTGTCAGCATTGGTCGCATTAGCAATGTTCATAATGGATGATACCTGTGTGCCTGTTTCCTCTCCTACCTCACTGTCAGCAACTCGCGTCTTTGAGATCTCATTGAATGCCGTCATCAGAATTGGTAGCTGTTGGGGACAACACTGCGCATGGGCTGTTACCGGTTCAAGCAAAGTATCAACATCCGTTGATGGGAGTGTGAGACATAAGTCTAACACTCATTCTTCTCCACGCAGCACGCAGCGTAGAACAGGTAAGATGCACTTGCCAGATTGGTCTGAATGACAGAAACCATGTGGTATTTAATTCTCATAAACTTGTTAATCCCAAATGTTGGACGATGCGCTCACAACACCTCATCACCAGTAGAGTTGTCTCCATAGAGAACTGGGTTTCGCTGGTGAATTGGCTTGCCATATCGCAGCAGTAGGAGCAAAAATAGTATCCCTGCAGCGAGTCCCAAAATGAGAGGCAGTCCGCCAAACACAGAGTGCACTAAGTTTGGAAATATTCCTAGAACTGCTTCAAAAGGTGCTAACAGTCTGGAAAATACGGTCTTAAATACATGTGCAATACCACTCGTATCAGACATATTTAAGATACGACTTGACATTTCTGAGAAATGTACAGGGCAGTTTGTAGTTAATAGGGCATGTATCTCGGCAGAAGTCCTTGCGACTTGCAGATCATAGGTCTCTTTGGCCGAGTTCAGTGGCACCGTTTTTGCAAAATAATGGCTTTCATTCTGCTTAAAGTATCAATTCGTATAGAAGAGATGTTCAGTGAAGGCCATAACGTTCACTCCCTGTCTGACTTGGTCTTTGGAAACAATACTTGCATACAGCAAGTGACCCTTAATGACACAGTTACTAGATAGGGTAAACCTGGCAACATGCCACAGCAGCTGTGATCATTCAACATGAGGTAACTTCCATTGGAAAGTTGTCCACAAATTGGATCAATCACTGCAGCTGGTGAACCTTGCAGGTGGCAGGATAAGTTGGTAGAGGAACCATCGCAGGCCCCGTGTAAATTAATACCCTGACGAAGGAGAGAACCGCTTAGTGCATTTTCACAATTATCACCACTAAGAAAGACTTCTCTTCCCCCACTCCATCATCTTTGTGTGTACGGTGATTCCCAGGATATCTTGATGTATTCTTTACCCAACCTTTCATATGTGCCTGCTGGTATGTGTTTTAATTTCAAAAAGGGGGTGGTGATGGACAGAGTATCTGAGTTAATCAGAACACTCCTACCCAGTCAACAGATCAGGGCTTGATCCATCACTGTTTTTTAGCTCACTGCACCATCCCAGTTCATAACCTGGCTATATGCAAATTAGTCTGTCCCTGGCCCAGTGCATCATGGGAACAGGGCAGACCAAACTACCAAGCCAATTCTTCACTGGAAAGGAAACAAGCTTCCGGGGACCGGTTTCTGGCATTACAGCCGTCTTCGGCCCGGCTTGCTTGAATCCTTATGGTGCAATGAGCAAGGGACTCATGTCTGAGCATACCCTTCCACACTCATGGTGGCCAAAATATTTTCAAAAAGGGGGGTGGTGATGGACAGTTCCAGTAAAGAATTGGCAGTTTGGTCTGCCCTGTTCCCATGATGCACTGGGCCAGGGCCAGACTAATTTGCATGTAGCCAGGTTCTGAACTGGGATGGTGCAGTGAGCTAAAAAACGGTGATGGATCAAGCCCTGATCTTTTGACTGGGTAGGAGTGTTCTGCTTAATTCAGATACTCTGTCCATCACCACCCCCTTTTTGAATGTTTTTAGCCACCACAAGTGTGGAAGGGTATGCTCAGATGTGAGTCCCTTGCTCACTGCACCATCAGGATTCAAGCAAGCCGGGCCGAAGACGGCTGTAATGCCAGAAACCGGTCCCCGGAAGCTTGTTTCCTTTCCAGTAAAGAATTGGCTTGGTAGTTTGGTCTGCCCTGTTCCCATGATGCACTGGGCCAGGGCCAGACTAATTTGCATGTAGCCAGGTTCTGAACTGGGATGGTGCAGTGAGCTAAAAAACGGTGATGGATCAAGCCCTGATCTTTTGACTGGGTAGGAGTGTTCTGCTTAATTCAGATACTCTGTCCATCACCACCCCCTTTTTGAATCGTTTTAGCCACCACAAGTGTGGAAGGGTATGCTCAGATGTGAGTCCCTTGCTCACTGCACCATCAGGATTCAAGCAAGCCGGGCCGAAGACGGCTGTAATGCCAGAAACCGGTCCCCGGAAGCTTGTTTCCTTTCCAGTAAAGAATTGGCTTGGTAGTTTGGTCTGCCCTGTTCCCATGATGCACTGGGCCAGGGCCAGACTAATTTGCATGTAGCCAGGTTCTGAACTGGGATGGTGCAGTGAGCTAAAAAACGGTGATGGATCAAGCCCTGATCTTTTGACTGGGTAGGAGTGTTCTGCTTAATTCAGATACTCTGTCCATCACCACCCCCTTTTTGAATCGTTTTAGCCACCACAAGTGTGGAAGGGTATGCTCAGATGTGAGTCCCTTGCTCACTGCACCATCAGGATTCAAGCAAGCCGGGCCGAAGACGGCTGTAATGCCAGAAACCGGTCCCCGGAAGCTTGTTTCCTTTCCAGTAAAGAATTGGCTTGGTAGTTTGGTCTGCCCTGTTCCCATGATGCACTGGGCCAGGGCCAGACTAATTTGCATGTAGCCAGGTTCTGAACTGGGATGGTGGCAGTGAGCTAAAAAACGGTGATGGATCAAGCCCTGATCTTTTGACTGGGTAGGAGTGTTCTGCTTAATTCAGATACTCTATCCATCACCACCCCCTTTTTGAATCGTTTTAGCCACCACAAGTGTGGAAGGGTATGCTCAGATGTGAGTCCCTTGCTCACTGCACCATCAGGATTCAAGCAAGCCGGGCAGAAGACGGCTGTAATGCCAGAAACCGGTCCCCGGAAGCTTGTTTCCTTTCCAGTAAAGAATTGGCTTGGTAGTTTGGTCTGCCCTGTTCCCATGATGCACTGGGCCAGGGCCAGACTAATTTGCATGTAGCCAGGTTCTGAACTGGGATGGTGCAGTGAGCTAACAAACGGTGATGGATCAAGCCCTGATCTTTTGACTGGGTAGGAGTGTTCTGCTTAATTCAGATACTCTGTCCATCACCACCCCCTTTTTGAATCGTTTTAGCCACCACAAGTGTGGAAGGGTATGCTCAGATGTGAGTCCCTTGCTCACTGCACCATCAGGATTCAAGCAAGCCGGGCCGAAGACGGCTGTCGTGCCAGAAACCGGTCCCCGGAAGCTTGTTTCCTTTCCAGTAAAGAATTGGCTTGGTAGTTTGGTCTGCCCTGTTCCCATGATGCACTGGGCCAGGGCCAGACTAATTTGCATGTAGCCAGGTTCTGAACTGGGATGGGGCAGTGAGCTAACAAACGGTGATGGATCAAGCCCTGATCTTTTGACTGGGTAGAAGTGTTCTGCTTAATTCAGATACTCTGTCCATCACCACCCCCTTTTTGAATCATTTTAGCCACCACAATTGTGGAAGGGTATGCTCAGATGTGAGTCCCTTGCTCACTGCACCATCAGGATTCAAGCAAGCCGGGCCGAAGACGGCTGTAATGCCAGAAACCGGTCCCCGGAAGCTTGTTTCCTTTCCAGTAAAGAATTGGCTTGGTAGTTTGGTCTGCCCTGTTCCCATGATGCACTGGGCCAGGGCCAGACTAATTTGCATGTAGCCAGGCTCTGAACTGGGATGGTGCAGTGAGCTAAAAAACGGTGATAGATCAAGCCCTGATCTTTTGACTGGGTAGGAGTGTTCTGCTTAATTCAGATACTCTGTCCATCACCACCCCCTTTTTGAATCGGTATGTGTTTTAGGCAATACTGAAAATGGAAAATTGTAACAGGCAGAGTGATTGTTCCATGTATAATCCATTCAGTGGCTGGCTTTTCCGCGACTATAAATGGCAATCTTTCCAGTTTTTCAATGCTCAGCACCATATAGTCTGCTCCCCTTTGTACCAATTTGATCTTTTTATCAGTGAGATTGAATTCTGCAAACAGTGACGTAGTATTGATTAAACGCCAAGGCACAAAGCCTGAACGTAAGTTTTGTAACGTCCAGCCTGATAGCATGATAGAACGTAATTGCGACTGACCATGTTGTAACATGACCAAGTCCTGTTCCATGATGTGTATGGCAGAAGACACTATGCTGTCCAATAACCATATCCTGGACGACAGAGTCGTTAACCCATTGTCAACCTCTGAGAGAGTTTTCTCTAAATTAATACGATCAATTTCTCGTATTCTTTCTGCAGTCTGTGCTTCCGTAATCTTACATGCTTCATTATAAGCAGCATAGATACCGGCATATATAAAACGTTTATGACGCGGTGTTCTTGGTCCTAGAAAGAATTCCCTGAAATCAGCGCCATCTTTAAGTAAAGAGAAGTGTTGTTTTACATCCTTGAGTGTAGATCTATGTAACCATTCATGGCACAGTTTCCCTACACTGTATGTTGTTACTATTCCTGGATGCTGTCTTTGAACATATCTTGGGTCTGGCCTAGTGAATGTGAAACCCTGTGTTTTGTTCAGCAATCTATCTTGACAGTTGTTTGTGTCAGTGGGCCAGATCAACCATTAATTCCTATCTGGATCTGTTCTGTTGTGATGCAAAATAGTATGTACGTCGACCTCCCCCTCTGAAGTGTTACTATGAGGTGTAGGTGTAGGTATGGACGGATTGTTCAGGTCTTTTATCTTGGCTAACCCAAGACAAGACGTCTGTTGGACAGTGTCATTCAAAAACATAATTTGCTCAAGGATGATACAGGCTCTAAACATAGCTTCTATCCCCTGAACCTGCCAATCTTTTGTGCCCCAGACAGTTTTCGTGTCAATGTTGTCTTTCCAAAAGTCGTAACCTAGTTTAGACAATTGAGCATAAAAGGCCGTAGAATAAATTTGTTTGGTATTTGTCAACATACTTTTCATGCCTGTTTTGTTTACATTTCTAAAGTAAAATGATTCAGCATTGGATATATTGAACCCTGAAAAATATGGACATTTTCTAGTAAATGTTTTTGATCTACCCTTTGGTGGCGTTGGACAATGTTCCCATTGGTTATACATTACTGCATTTCTAGGAATTGCAGATTTGTGCAAGAAATGATGACCATAGTGATTATAACAATACATCTGTTCATAGTCTGGTGAACCTTCTAGATATTCATGATTAGTGAATACGGCAGACATTTCTAAGTCTGACATCATATTTTTAACAGACACAATGTCCCAATCATCAGAAAAGGTACTTGATGAAACAAAGTCACCTAATGAAATCTTGAATTGGTGTGGAATCTTCTACAGCTCCGACGGGCCAAAAATGTCATAGTCAGTTCTATCCCAAGCTATACCACCAGGTATAGGAACGGCTGTGATGTTCACTGTTGACAAGTCTCTTTGTTCACGATGGGACAATTTGTGTGGCTTGAGTAAGTTGATGTTCTTACTTGCTGTGTCCACTTTGACATATCTTCCATTTATCAGCATTCCCAAAGTTATTACCAGAGTCAACCAAAGTAGAAGAAAAAGCACACCCAACACAATCCAAAGTTTAATCCATGGTGAAACCAGATGTCTTTTCCAGGTGATAAAAAAGGTCTGTTGCTTGTTCTTTGAAAGTTATTTTTGCTGGTGTTGTTTCAGGTTCGCTAGGATCCTCAGAAAACATATCAAAGTTATTGAAATAGCCAGAGGCAGTTCCTTCGATTGTTGGGATTGTATCAGGATTCATTGAAATCACTGGAACCACTTGATCCCTTGTTACTTCATTGTGGACAGGTGTTTCTTGACAAATTGATATTTGGGTTTCAAGAGGTACAAGTTCCATAGCTTTGTTGCATAGTCCTTCTTTTCGCACTGCAGATTTCTCAAAGGTGATGAGTCTCTCAGGTTGAACCTCTTGGATAGTAGCCAGATTAGGGAGTCTGCTACTGGGTCGGAGTCCACTTGGCCTACTGCTTAGTATCGGCCACATGATGTGCCTTGACCAGGTAGATTGATACACACCTGTTCTCCTTTTTACCAGCAAGGGGCGGCGATAATGCTGTTCTTGATCTGTGGATTGCTAGGACAGGTACTGGTTGTCTGTAAGAAGGTCCAAATTTCTTCTTGTCCGCGATCTTCTCTCTGACTAGATCCCCAAGCTTAGGAATCAAGACAGGCCTTGCTGGGATGGTCGGTTTCTCTTCAGTGGTGGTTGGCTTCAGGAACATGTTACTTTGTTTTGTTCTTATTTCATTTAAGTCCTGTAAAACAGCCAAACAGTCTTTGATATCAAAAGGTTTTTGGTCTACCACTGACGACTGACAATTGAGATCCGCTACTAACATCCTGGTCCCAAAAAGGATTTCATATGGAGTGATTCCCTCTAGAGAACTTCTTGGCAGATTGTTAAGACTATGTTGGACACTTATTAGATGCTTGACCCACCCATCACCCAAGCCTAATACCCTAGCTGTTAAAGATTGCTTTATGTCCCGTTTTTATCTCTCCAAAACCGAATTTCCCTCAGGATGGATTGGATTAGAGTACCGCAATGCAACGCCCAATGTGGCCATGGCCTCCTTGTAAGCTCGAGAGCTAAACGCAGGACCCTGGTCAGAATGTAGCGTGCCAGCTGCGTATGTGCCGATAAAGACTCCCAAATCTTTTATAACAGTTCGAGCGTCAGCCGAGTGCTGAGGCCACATCCAAATGAATCTTGAACACAAATCCACAGCGACCATGATATATTTATAGTTACCATCCCTCTGAAAGGGACCGCAGTGGTCCAGGTAAATGCAAGCTAATGGTTTATCTGAATTGAACAGGGCGTCTGCACAGGACGTTTCACTGTAGAGACTTTTATCTTTTGGCATATTTCACCTTCCAAAACATAGTTTCTGGTTTGTTTCCTCATGTACGGCCACCAATATCGGTTTTAACAATGACACCGTGGCAGAAACACCTGCATGTGCAGAGGCAAGCCCTTCATGTGCTGTTAGGATTAGTCCTAATCTATGTTTCATGTTTGGAATGACCCTATCCCCCACTCTAGGTATTCGAGCAAACAGAACATTGTTCGCATCAGTTATATACGAGTATTTGAGTGGAAACCCTTTTGGTAATGTTTTACCACTGTCTTTGCTTGAAGCATTGACAGCTAGCATTATTTCGCTGTCTATTTTAGTTTTTGAACAAGTAATTGCAGCTATAGAAGCCGTTTGCACAGCTGTCTTTGTGGCTTCATCAGCCAATGAGTTCCCTGCAACGTGAACGCAATCACGTTGATGACTTAGTGTATGTATCATGTGTGTCTTCTGTAGTCCTTGTCGTAACTGAACTACTTGTTCCCAAAGCAGTTTATGCTTGATTGTGCCACCTTTTTCATCTTTGTAACCGTTTTGAATCCAGTTTTGCAAGTATTCATTATAAGATTGAACACATTAATACGAATCGCATACTATGAGTGTGGGGAATTCGCGAGCTGTATTTTCAAGTGCAAACTTAAAGGCTTGTAGTTCAGCTCTCTGAGCTGTACAATCTCCTAGAGATTGAGTTTTAGTGACCATTGGTCGGAATTTGCCATCGCGCCAGCGACCTTTAAAGATTGCGCACGCTGCACTATAGGCTTGCTGACCCTCCGTAGCGGGTTGAGCTGATCCGTCAGTATAAATTATACATTCAAACTGGTCAAGAGGCAGATTCTCAGTAGGCAGAGGACATTCTTGTTCGTATTGTAGAAATGCTTGTGTTTTCAAATAAGGATCAAAAACGGATTCAGCGTCTGTTGCAGCAAGAGAATTAACCCATTGTATCCATCTCGGATGTAAAGCTTTAGCATTCAGAATGCTTGTTTTAATCACTTCCTCTAAGGCAGGTACAGGTTTAACAACCATAATGCGTTTACCCTGTGCAAGGGCTCTCTCTTTTGCTACTGTAGTTTGAATCGCTGTCAGAATTTCTTCTGGTGAAGTGAATTTCATTTCTGCTTGTCTGTACAAGTGTGATTTGTAAGCTATTGGTACTTTTTCACCTTCATTAAAAGTTAAGTATGTGAATTTGCATTGTCCTGGAATGATTTGTATCACTAAGTTGCGTACGTTTACGCGTGTTTGCAAATATTTAGTTGCTAACTTGTCTGTTCGGAGTGAACGCAAAGTTTCTGTGTGTTTTTGTGTCCAATTACCTGTTTTGAAATCAGGTTTAATTAATTCGTAGAGAGGTTTAACCCTTTTTGCCTAATTTAGAATGTATGATCTTTCGAAATTCAGGAATCCTAGAATCTACTGTAAATTTTTCAGCGTTTTTGGAGGTTGGAGCAGCTCATATTTCTCTAGAAAGTTTGCTGCAAGGCTTTTGCCTTCACTAGATAATTCGTATCCTAGAAAAAGGATGTTTAAATGGGCAATTCTAGATTTTTTTTAATTGAATTTGTAACCCTCAGAGACAAATCCAAGCATAAGTGTAATCACCCTATTCAAGTGCCTATCCAAGGCATCATCTGCTAGATAGATGTCATCGACATATGACAATGCTTCATCATCATATGTTTGTAGTAACTCTGTTACCCTCGCTGAGAATAACCCAGAACTATTCTTGAATCCCTGTGGGAGACGACAGAAGTGACCCTGTGTCCCCATAATTGAGAAAGCGCTCAAATACCTACTTTCTGGTGCAATGTTTTGACAGAAGAAACCGTTAGAAATATCTAATGTGGTTTTATATTTTTTACACACAATGTTATTCATTAATGCTGCACTGTGTGCATTTTGTACTGCAAAAGTTTTGCAACAAGAGTTTAAATGTCTGTAATCCAAAACTAGATGATATGTATTGTCTGGTTTTGAGACAGGAAACAAAGGATTGTTCATTGATGAGGTGCATGTTTCAATCACCCCCTGATATTCAAGTTGATCTCCCTGACCTGTTTTTTTAGCTTCTTGCTTAACTGGGTACTGCCTTTGTGCAGTTGGTTGATTTTTTAACTGGATTTTATTGTGAGGAGAGTCCTCATCCCGTCCTATATGATTTTTATATAATGCTAGAGCCTGGGCGACTGCCCATTTCCTGGCATAAGTATATTTTAACTGAATTGGAATATGGCTAGAGAAGGCTGGCATAATGAAGTCTAGTAGCCCCAGGCAGGGAGGGCCAGGCAGGACATTGCCTGCAGGCGAGCAACATAACACCCAGGGCAAAAGGAGTTGATATGGTGTTGCAGCGGTCAAAAACAGACCAAGACGGCAAGGGAACCATAGTCAGGTTACAATGCATCCAAGACCAGAGACACTGCACAGTATGCTGTCTGTTCGCCTGCATGGCCGTGCGGCTAGCAGGGGAGGGCTCCCTGTTCAAACACAGAGACGGAACACAGCTGAGCAAGTTTCAATTCACAGCAGTCATGTGCCTCGCGCTTAGCAGGGCTGGCCTGCCCCCGAGAGGTTTCGGGCCACATTCATTCCGGATAGGGGCAGCCACAACGGCGGCATAACACAGGATGAGCAAGGCAGGATTACAAGCAGTAGGGAGATGGCGCTCTTGGGCATACAGAACATACGTGAGGCCACAACTGCTATAACCTGAAGGCACGACGGGGGGATGGGGAAACCCCCCCCCTCCAGGCACAGGGCCAACAAAGGACTGATCGTTTTCCATTGCTTTGACAGGAAGAAGAATGCACCTGGTGTGGGTGGTGGGGCACTCATTTATCAGACCGATGGACGCCTGGTGGAAACACAGGGGACGCACGCTCAGGGACAGACCAGCGCACACATGCATCCGGTGGTTCGGGCGGTCAGGCATGAGATAGGAAAAGCTGACGGCGACTCAAGGGCCTACAGGAGGAAGCGGGGCGGGACCCGGACGTACTGATCATACACCTTGGGGGGAACGATTTGGCCAATATCGGGCGGAGAACACTCCTCCTCGGAATACAAAAAGATCTCATAGAGACAGCCAGGGCATTTGGATACACGGCAATAATCTGGTCCGAGCTGATCAGCAGAAGGGAATGGAGCGGGGCAGAATCTCACAAAGGAGTTGAGAACTCGAGAAAAAAGTTAAACCTCACAGTGAGTAAATTCTGCAGGGCGACTGGCTTGGGATCAATCAGGCATGGGGTAATACACACGGGGTGCCAGCGATGGGGTGCACCTCTCTGAGGAAGGCATGGGAATTTTATGGAGCAACCTGTGGGGCGCAATTGTGTTGGCAGGTTGCCAATAAAAAGTCGGGACGTAGTCGGAGGAGCCGCAGGAAGACAGCAGCCTCCCTGATGGCGTGGCAAAGAACTACGCTGAGATTGGTTGGTACAGAGGCACACTGGAGGGCGGTGCGCCAGAATTGGTCCACTCAGCTTCAGATGCCTCTCGGCTGGGTGAGGTGGCCTAAGGACAGTGACTCTGGGATGCCTCACGGCTGTGTAACCTGGCCTACCTAAGGAAGGGGTAGCAAACAGAGACGGTGCTCACAGCCCAGCCCCCGTCGGATGGCAGGGCACAACAATGTCGGACAAGGTAGCGAGGCGGCCTAACTCTGGGACAGAAGCTACCCCCTTCCCGCGCAAATGAGGTGCACAAAATTCCAACCTACAAAAGAACCGGCCCAGAAGGGCCAAGAGAGAATACTGAGGAAGTGTATAATGACATAACATGCAAAATGCAAAGTATATACATGTTTCCTTGTATCCCTAACTGCGGCCAACAAATGACCACCACGAGACAAAAATGTGTAGTTGGCTTTCTTGGCGGGAGAAGGAGTACTAGAAAGGAAATGTGATATCACGTACATGTAGGAGTGGGGCAGAGTGCAGGGGTTATGTTTGCACGCCTTCCGCTACCAGAAAGAAAACCTCCAGTGCAACAGGAAGGTTTACCACGCTTCAAAAGAGAAACAGATTTATTCTAGGGGCAAAAGTAAGGGGCTTTGTCAAGTTCTATCAGATCAGTTTGTACTCGCAAATAAACATCCCACTAATGGTGACTTATCAATTACAGCAGCCTTCCCTTTCTTAAATTGGAAAAGACTTGTGACAATTAAAACCAGAGAGTAAATAATAAACCCCATCAGAACGAGCTTCTACTAATCATATCAGGTACTACACAATGCCGATTTTTAACCCATTAGGTGATATGGAGAAAGTTTCAAAATGACGGAATATTTTTCCTATATATGTTATACTTTAGACTAAACCGTGGTAATGCCCTGAAGATAATCCCATGAATGAAACTGGGATATGAAACACGTCAGCACTTTTCTTTTTTTTCACCATGAGGGATTTAAAAAAGATGAGCACAGATACTGCCGAGAGAAGTGAACATTAACTCAACACCGACAGCCCCCAAGCTCATTCCCTATGGGTAGCATATCTTTAAAAGCATTTATAACCATGTGTAAAAAGAGAGCTTTTTGTGTAGATACTCCAGAAAATAATCGACTGGTGTAATGTCTAATGTTTATTGTTACCACTATTTAAATTGGCTCTATGCAATATTTTGATTATTGCTCACCACGAGAATGCACTGATAATGAGTGTTATGTTTTCATTTATGTATTCTATTTGTTTGCTCTAAATAGTGTACTGTCTATTTCAGACTATATAAAATGTTAAAGTGATATAATAAAACGAAGAAGAAATGGTTAAATAAAAAACCAGGACCAAGGAGTTAAAACATTGGTGTTAAGTCTGTTTAATTAAATAGCAGCATCTAAAAGTGGTAGCCAGGTTCTCTTTTGGACTACTTTAACCAAGTCCCATCTGGCTACCAATATAGGGCTTAACCCCTTTTGTATTACATTTCTAAATGTGGCATTTTCAGAATTAAAATCTGACATTAACATTAAAGAGAGATTAAATTGCAATTCTGTAGACACCAGCCTCGACAGTCCTCTTTCCTCCCCCTTTAAAGTTATCACTTATTAAATGTAATCAGATATCCCAATGTTATCCTATGGGAGAGGGTAGACCTTACAGTAGTGATAAACAAATGTAAGAGTTTTTCACTTCTAGGAAATATACAAGTTAAAAATACATATCCATCATTATCAATACACAGCACCCTGCCTCACAGCTGATTAGTGCCTACCCATGGGTGACTTATATGTATTCAAAAGAAAGTTTTGGCGCAGGCAAAAAGTGTATTTTGCCAAGTCAAAATTGCAGTTTAAAACTGCATACATAGGATGCAATGGCAAGCTTGAGACATCTTCAAAAACCTAAAGTGGTTGTCACAATGAGTGCTGCAGTCACACAAGTAAAATATAACTTACCGGCCAAGGGTAGAGGTAGTAGCACTTTTATAGGGACTTATAAGTAAATGAAATGTGCCAGCTTGGTGTAACTCAATGTTACCATGTTTTATGGGGAGAGCGTAAGCACTTTAGCACTGGTTAGCAGTGGTAAAGTGTACAGAGTCCTATGGCCAGCAAAAACGACAGCAGCAAAAACAGGAACATTGAAGGCAAAAAGTTGGGGGGGAAACCAAATCAGGTCCAGCAGTGCCTACCTGAAACCCAACCAAACCAAGACAGAATTCCTATTCTCTACCAAAACCAGCAAACAAGATACCGTACAAACCTGGCTTAGAAGTATGAACCTTGATGTCTTTGAACCCCAACTTTCACCAAATGCAAAGTCACTTTGATTCACCCTGGATGCAAAACTCACCCTCAAGGAACATTTTGCATAAAAAACAAAGATGGCCTGGTACCAGGTCTCTCTTTCTTCAAGAAAGTGACCTTAGAATTTCTGTTGAAACCCTTGTACTCTCACATCTTGATGGTGGTAATGCCCTACTCCATGGCCTCCCATACTTCACACTGGCACCCGTTATGGGCATCATGCAGCTTTGTTCTGATCTTGGAAGGTACTTTCACAAAAAGGTTGCTACCATTTATGCTAGATTCCCCATGTAACCTTCTGTTGACTTAATTAATTGTTTTGCATCTATTTTACACAACCACTGGTTACTTCGTGTCTGAGTTTATGCCTATTTCAATCCAGGAACTGAAGACATTACTTACTGCTACTACATCTACCTGTCCCACAGTTCCATGTCCACCGTATATTTTTGCACTAAGGAAAGAAATTATTTGTTTCTTCAATGGCGGAGCTCATCAATTTCCCTCTGAGATCAATCATGGTGCTTTCTGCTTGGAAGCATGCCTCTGTGGTCTGTCATTTAAAAGCCTACTTTCAATCCTAACTCTCTTTGAAAATATACAACCATATCACCCTAATCTTTCCCATCTAAAATATTGGGAAAACACAAGAACTTCAGTCATTACATTATCTCAAATTGAAGATGCATTTAGATAATTTGAAACCATAGCACAAAACTGAATTTTGCTAGATGTCTCAGAAAATCTGCAACCTATTTTAGACCAACTTCTGAGTTTATATTATTGGACCTGTTGGTGGCCGTTGATACTGTTTCTCATTCCATCTTTCTCAGATTTTCAGTCTGCATTTCAGCCGCCAACGACTATGGTATGTTTTTTTTTTATCTAGCAGAACACAATCGGTCTTGTTATCCTTTAACTGTTCTTCTCAATCATCACTGCCTTATGGAGTCCTTCAAGACTCTTCTTTCAGCTTGACGTTAATTAATGTTTATTGCTCTGTTAGCTGCACTGAACCACTATTCATTGACACTTGACGCCGCCATTTTGAAGTAGTTTGTGCTCTAGTGGCTGTAAAGCACTTGAGGCACAAGATTTAGGGAAGCAGGAAGCATGGATGTACGCAATGGTTGCACTGCAGGCGTTCTGAAGGCACACAAAAGGCGGCTCGCTTGTGCACATCGCACCTGACCATCTTCAGACACCAGAACCCCTGCTCCTTTTTCCCGAGACTAGGTGAGGCTTAGATATGTGTGGAAGGAATTACATCTCTTTTGAGGGAGGGGCTCCATTGCAGTGATCAGCAGCGGCCCCTCCTTTAGGGTGGAGGAAAACTTGCCTCCACCACCACCCTCAAATAAAATGATAATAAAACAGGTTTTAAACCCATTTTATTTTAACCCCCTGGACCCAGAACCAGGACTCTGATGAGTATTGGGGGGTGTCCAGGGGAACAACACTGCTGATGGTAGAGTGATAGTGCACTCCCTTCACTGCGCATGAGGGTTTGGCAAGCCGTCTCAGACCGGCTAAACCCTCTTACGCATTGAAGAGCCAGCACAGGCTCCCAGTCTGCCTGAGAGTGCAAGTTACCAGCACTCAGGCAAATCTTGACACTGCTTTCATGCAGCATTGCTTATTTATGTATTTAGTTGTTAAACTGGTACTAAGAAGGTGATATCTTTGCCCAGACTGTATCCCCATGTATAACAAGCACCGGCATGGCAATAGGTCTTGCCTATACAAGATCTATTGGATTTGTCAATGTGTTTTAGCCGTATTGTACAGCAGCGATGGCTTAAGTGTGACATGACTGAAATAAAAAAATCGCTATGATGCAGTCAACGGTGGCTGTGTCATACAGCTTTTTTCCTTTACTTTCAGCCATGTTGCAACATGGCTAAGAAACATTGGCAAAGCCAATGGATCTCTCATAGGAGAGACCTATTGGCTTTGCCAATGCTTGGTAAAGGGGCCTTCTTGATCCCAAGAGGCACTGATGTGTCAAATGCACTTTCAAATAGAGAACATTTATTTTTCTTTCGTCCTCAGGGAGTATTGTGAATAGCAAAATATAAGGTACCTGTTAGACCTGACATCATTGGCGTGAGTCTCCCTTCCATTTTTGACGGATTGCCTCCTCTGTTTTGATATGTTTTTGCTCGATTTATGCATTGGGCACTGTGCCACTGCTAATCAGTGCCACAGTGCAAGTGCTCCCTATGTTAAATTGATGTACTGATTGGTTATTCCACAATTGGGTTATTTGATTTACTATGAGAAACGGGGGGAGAAGGAGGATAAATGAGACTAGGTTGTCCTCCTAAAGGTCAGTGCAAACAACAGTGTGGGTCCCAGTCATGGGACCCTAGGGCCTAGCTCAGTTCAGGTGTATGGCTGATTTAAAACCCTACGCCTTCAAGAAAGAAAAATATCTTTCTAGTGTCCCCTCACTCACCGGGGTTTCCCCACGGTGACATGCTTCATCATTGGTGCCATCCCAGTTCTCTTCGAAAAGGGGCGTGCTGCGACTCACGAGCTACGCAGGAGCACTGTTAGTGTGAATGACTATGTGTGGTGCAAAAAGAATAAGTGGAGTGGGTGTGTGTGTGTTAAAAATACCATACTTAGTGGGCCTAACTGTTTTATTGAGCTCCTATGCAGGTATATTAAAAGTGGGGTTGATGTCACTGTAGGGCAACCTGTAATGTGGTTGACTCAGTGATCAATATGGTCGACATGTTTCATGCTACCCCTAGCATTTCATCGGGACCATGCAGGGACCAGCCCTGCGTATGCCACTCCTAAATCCCAATCGTGGGGATCGTGAATCTTATAACAATATTAAAGTGAATTCATGCATGCATTTATTTTAAAATACATACGTTCCTCTCAATTAGTAGGTTCTGTAAAATAAAGCATATTATTAATAACAAACCTTCCCTGAGGGAAGGTACACATAGTACATTTGCATGCCACTCGCATACTGTGTTTAGAAGGATGATTGGCGCCATACTGGCGCGTGCATGCTTTCCAAACCATTAGTCCAAATAGTCGTGAAAAAATTTTGTGAATTCACACATATAAACAAGACAGGACTTTTGTGACCAAACAATAGACATACACAACAAGTAATAGGTACACAGAAAGAATTTCAATAGTTACTTATAGAAGCGAAAAGTGACGCTTCATGGTCACGCTGGGGGGTCAATTTCACTTATGGGATACACTGCTGTAAAAGACGATAAATATATACAGTGCTCATTAGGTCGAAAAAACGCTACGATCATTGTTGCTTGGACTTACGATGTCCATTTACACAGGGTTAATGTACTTACATCCTGTCTTGTGAAATCGCGCTTTGCTACCTACTCGGCACCTCCCCGGACCGCATCTTACCTGGCCAAAGCCCGCGCGTTATTTTTGTTTGTTTCAGTCCCGGCACTGAGACGGAAACGCCCTCAGAAACTAGACCCGTCCGGGCGTGGCGGCCATATTGAAGTATGTCTTCGGGTATTTGGTTAAGAAAGAGACAACGGCTGGCCTCTGGTAGCGTTAGCGCTAATGTTATGAAATAGGCAGAAAGGAAATTATAGAGATAGCCGCTCAGAGCCAAAACTAGCAGCTCTGTTGCCACATAATGTGTTTATAATCATTTATGACAAAAAACGGAAGAGTGATTGTTCGTTTTTGAAATAATAATCATTTTACCAAGTGGGAAAAAAACGAGTGCGGTTCTGCTCTACATTATCAGTATAATACCTCTAATGAATTTAGCGTCATGAAGTTGCGTGTGGGAAAATATTTTAGGGTTTTTAATTGGTTCACTTGTTATTCAGGACCAGTGATGGAGGTGTATAGTTTCTTGGTCATTTATCATGTCACATATGAGTTCAGAATCACACTAGGGTTCCCATTAGGCTCAGTATGAAATGATTATAGTACCTACAGGGCATATTCAGTCTATGAGAGGGATCATAGTTCTCAACGACCAATTCTCCTAGGCAAAAAATTGTTCTTAGACCTTAATCATAAGAAAGCCCCCCAGGGAATATCATCGTTCAATCCAAGGGTGTCTGTACGTAGTTTGAACACCCATCGTTGTTCACGTTCATGGAGAAACCTTTCTTGGTTTTCTTTGGTTTTTGCAGTCTCTAACACTACCCATCTCATGTCATTGGGAGTGTGATTTGATTCGATGAAGTGATTTGTCATTCTGTAATGTAATGTAAATGTAATGTAAATGTAAATTGATACTTGTATAGCGCACTACTCACCCGCAAGGGTCTCAAGGCGCTTGTACGAATACCGCTGTGGAACCCATCCTGGCTTTCCCTGTGAGGTGTCCGCTCCTGGGCACTCCCAAGGTGGAGGCCAGGCATCCTTAGCGTTGTGGGGGCCATTGTGGAGATTAAGCAAGCTATTGCCCAGAGTTGCAGAGTGGGACTCCATGATTGGAATAGGCACCGAGGCGAGAATTATCAGGTCCGGGGAATTTTTGAGCCCAAGACCCTGCTGCGTTGGGAACTGAACCCTGGTCCCGGGCTAGACCTCTGCACCAGGGTCTGCCGCTCTAAACATTGAGCCACACTTCTCCGCTGTTCTTGTTGTTGTTCTTTTGCACCTAATAGTGCTACGGTGTTCCACTATCCTTGTACTCACTTTACGTGTCGTCATCCCGATGTAATGCAAATTGCAAGTGCATGTGATCATGTACACTACCCCACTGGTATTACAGTTTGACATCTGCCTTAGTTCCCAGTTGGTACCATCATTGAAAGTCACATTTTTCGTCTTTGATGTTAGGTGGCAGACACTGCAATTATTGCATGCATAATGACCAGTTGGTAGAGTATGCTGTCTGGTTGGAGGATGGTTGGATTTTGGACGGGTATGTACCAAATGGTCTTTTAAATTCCTTGCTCGGCGGTGGCTGAACATTGGGATTGGTATAGTCAGTTCGCCACTGTTGATGATAGGCCAGTGGTTCTTCACAATTTTAGTTACTTGCTCTGATACTTTAGTGAATGTAGTGATACAGATAGGTCTCTTGTTCTCAGTTGTGTCTTTCACCTTAGGTTCCAAAAGTGCATCCCTATTATTGTTGGATGCCCGTTTATTTGCCTTTCGTACTATCTTCTTAGGATAGTTACGTGCTTGTAATTTCTTACTCAAATCCTCAGCTTGCACTCTGTAGTCCTCTTTGTTTGAACAATTCCTCCTCAACCTAAGGAATTGACCGAAGGGGAGATTCTGTTTTAAATGCCTTGGATGGAAGCTATCATATGTAAGCAGGCAATTCCGTGCTGTAGCTTTGAAATGTGTCATGGTCTTCAAAAGGCCTTCCTCTGCCATGATGTTAAGATCCAAGAACACCAGTTGGGATCTGCTGAGGGTTATGGTGAATTTAAGGAATCTGTCCTGCTGATTTAGCCATTCGAAAAAGGATTCTGCCTCTTCTTCATTGCCTTTCCATATTACCAGGACGTCATCAATATAACGTTTCCACAATGTAATATGATTCCTATAAGGGTTGTTCTCATGCAATATTTTGGTCTTCACAAGATGGTGAACATAGAGTCCTGCTATGCTTGGCGCAAATGTGCTTCCCATACTTGTCCCATGTAGTTGACGGTATAGGGTATCCTCAAACCTAAAAAAAATTTCGGTGAGTGCCAAGCGACAACATTCTAGCACCACATGTCTTGGGGTTTTGTAATCCCAATGGGAGTCAAACAGTACCTCCTCGAGAATTTCCAGGGTTTCACGGTGGGGGAGGCTTGTATACAAGCTCTCCACGTCCAGACTTATAAGTATGTCAGACATGGGTTCAAAAGTTTGTTCCTTTAGTAGGCAGAGTACATCTTTTGTGTCTCTTAAATAGGTATCCGTTGTTTGCACTAGTGGCCTCAAAAAAGCATCTGCAAACTTGGAAAGCGGTTCGAGGATTGACCCAATACCCGACACTATGGGTCTCCCCGGTGGTTTGGTTAGGCTCTTATGTATTTTGGGAATCGTATAAAAGTATGGGGTCACTGGTTTGGTGTTTACCAGAAACTCCGTTTCTTTTTTACTCACCCAGTCGTTTCCTTGGGATTCCTCAATGAGATATGCTATGGATATCCTTAGACGTTCAGTTGGATCATCCTTAATGATAGCGTAATTTCTGGAGTCACCCAGAAGGCGGAGACATTCCTCTCTATAATCAGTAGTGTTCTGTAATACAATGGCGCCACCCTTATCCGCCGGTTTTATTGTTATCCTGCTTTGGTTTGATAATTCTTGGATGGCTTGGATTTCTTGATTACTAGTGTTATGGAACACCTTCACTGTTCGTGGATCCAAATCTTTTATTTCCTTTATTACTGCTTTCTCAAAAGCTAAAATCTCGACTGGTAAATTTGCTGCGGGTGGAATAAAGGTAGACTTTTTCTTCAGACCTGTATCTGTAGCGTCCATTGTTGTTTGGTCTTTGAAAAAGACTTGGAGTTTTAATTTCCTTATAAACTCTTTTAATTCACAGCATAATTTAAATTTGTCAACATTAGCCGTTGGTACAAAACCCAGTCCTTTGTTAAGAATTTTAGTTTGGATTTCCGTCAGTACTGTGTCTGATAGATTCACTACTAAATCTGGGGTTCGCTCGTTGATGCTTCCAGGGGTCTCTTGCTCCGAGTGTGTGGTCCCTCTGTTGCCACTGGTTGCGCCCATCTTAGTTGTTGTCCTGGTTTGTTTCTCCCTCTGTTGGATGATTGGCCCCTGCCAAAAAAAGGACGGCCTTGGTTACCCTGGTTTCCTGGGTTTGTGCCCCAATTCATGGGGGGTTGCTGTGGATACATTGGTGGGCCATAGTAAAACGGTCCAGGTGGAGGTGGGCCATATGATCGGCCAAATTGCTGTGGACCTTGAAAAGGTGGCCATAGGGGGAATTGTTGGTACCCTCTTTGTCTAAAGGAATTTCCTCTCCCTTTTCTTGATCTTCTGTTTGAAGGGTAATTGTGATTCGATGAAGAACCCGAACTATTTTAACCCATATCGGATCCATCGCTGTCAGTATTATATCCGGGATTTCTATTGTTTACTTTGTAATCCGCTCTTATGTATGGATACACCTTCTCATGTGAAAAAGCTTTGTGATCCTTGGAAAGTTTCTCATATTTGGTATCCTTCAAAGATACTTCAAATTCTGACATGCTTTTATTCAATTCATCCAGTCTCCTTTTTAGTTCACTGGGAGTCTGATAGGATTTCAAACGTATCTCTAAAGCATGGATTTCCTCCAGTAACGTTTCTGAAAGGCGGGCAGCCGTCTTTACTATAAGCACTAACCAGTCCCTGGTACAGTGCCACGAAATAAGTGACCAATCTTTTTTAAATTGCTGATCTTGTTGGAAAATAAATGGTTCATTCTTAACAATGAGACCTCTTGGAGCTGCACTGACTTTTAAATATTCAGCCATCATCACACCATGAATTGATGTTTTGATCTGGTTACGTTTGAGTTCAGTCAATTCATCCCATATCTGGGATGCATCTTTGTTTTCCCTGTTTGGTGCCCCAGTGCGTGGTAATATGGAGGCAATAATTCTGTCTACTTCGTCCTCCGAAAAGGGGAGACCTGTAATTTCTGCCATTATATGTAGTTGTTAATTCTGTGTACTTTTCTATATTGGTTGTTATTTGTTTGGTCTTAGAATCACTGATAATACCTGGACCGTGTTATCAGTATATGACTCCCGCAGCCCTACTGCTGCCAGATAACTATGAGAAACGGGGGGAGAAGGAGGATAAATGAGACTAGGTTGTCCTCCTAAAGGGCAGTGCAAACAACAGTGTAGGTCCCAGTCATGGCACCCTAGGGCCTAGCTCAGTTCAGGTGTATGGCTGATTTAAAACCCTACGCCTTCAAGAAAGAAAAATATCTTTCTAGTGTCCCCTCACTCACGGGGTTTCCCCACGGTGACATGCTTCATCATTGGGGCCATCCCAGTTCTCTACGAAAAGGGGCGTGCTGCGACTCACGAACTACGCAGGAGCACTGTTAGTGTGAATGACTATGTGTGGTGCAAAAAGAATAAGTGGAGTGGGTGTGTGTGTGTTAAAAATACCATACTTAGTGGCCCTAACTGTTTTATTGAGCTCCTATGCAGGTATATTAAAAGTGGGGTTGATGTCACTGTAGGGCAACCAGTAATGTGGTTGACTCAGTGATCAATATGGTCGACATGTTTCATGCTACCCCTAGCATTTCATCGGGACCATGCAGGGACCAGCCCTGCATATGCCACTCCTAAATCCCAATCGTGGGGATCGTGAATCTTATAACAATATTAAAGTGAATTCATGCATGCATTTATTTTAAAATACATACGTTCCTCTCAATTAGTAGGTTCTGTAAAATAAAGCATATTATTAATAACAAACCTTCCCTGAGGGAAGGTACACATAGTACATTTGCATGCCACTCGCATACTGTGTTTAGAAGGATGATTGGCGCCATACTGGCGCGTGCATGCTTTCCAAACCATTAGTCCAAATAGTCGTGAAAAAATGTTTGTGAATTCACACATATAAACAAGACAGGACTTTTGTGACCAAATAATAGACATACACAACATGTAATAGGTACACAGAAAGAATTTCAATAGTTACTTATAGAAGCGAAAAGTGACGCTTCATGGTCACGCTGGGGGGTCAATTTCACTTATGGGATACACTGCTGTAAAAGACGATAAATATATACAGTGCTCATTAGGTCAAAAAAACGCTACGATCATTAAGTTCGAAAAATGATCACCTTGTTGCTTGGACTTACGATGTCCATTTACACAGGGTTAATGTACTTACATCCTGTCTTGTGAAATCGCGCTTTGCTACCTACTCGGCACCTGCCCGGACCGCATCTTACCTGGCCAAAGCCTGCGCGTTAGTTTTGTTTGTTTCAGTCCCGGCACTGAGACGGAAACGCCCTCAGAAACTAGACCCGTCCGGGCGTGGCGGCCATATTGGAAGTATGTCTTCGGGTATTTGGTTAAGAAAGAGACAACGGCTGGTCTCTGGTAGCGTTAGCGCTAATGTTATGAAATAGGCAGAAAGGAAATTATAGAGATAGCCACTCAGAGCCAAAACTAGCAGCTCTGTTGCCACATAATGTGTTTATAATCATTTATGACAAAAAACGGAAGAGTGATTGTTCGTTTTTGAAATAATAATCATTTTACCAAATGGGAAAAAAACGAGTGCGGTTCTGCTCTACATTATCAGTATAATATTCAGTCTATGAGAGGGATCATAGAACAATTTTTTGCCTAGGAGAATTGGTCGTTGAGAACTATGATCCCTCTCATAGACTGAATATGCCCTGTAGGTACTATAATCATTTCATACTGAGCCTAATGGGAACCCTAGTGTGATTCTGAACTCATATGTGACAACAAGTGAACCAATTAAAAACTCTAAAATATTTTCCCACACGCAACTTCATGACGCTAAATTCATTAGAGGTATTATACTGATAATGGAGAGCAGAACCGCACTCGTTTTTTTCCCATTTGGTAAAATGATTATTATTTCAAAAACGAACAATCACTCTTCCGTTTTTTGTCATAAATGATTATAAACACATTATGTGGCAACAGAGCTGCTAGTTTTGGCTCTGAGTGGCTATCTCTATAATTTCCTTTCTGCCTATTTCATAACATTAGCGCTAACGCTACCAGAGACCAGCCGTTGTCTCTTTCTTAACCAAATACCCGAAGACATACTTCCAATATGGCCGCCACGCCCGGACGGGTCTAGTTTCTGAGGGCGTTTCCGTCTCAGTGCCGGGACTGAAACAAACAAAACTAACGCGCAGGCTTTGGCCAGGTAAGATGCGGTCCGGGGAGGTGCCCAGTAGGTAGCAAAGCGCGATTTCACAAGACAGGATGTAAGTACATTAACCCTGTGTAAATGGACATCGTAAGTCCAAGCAACAAGGTGATCATTTTTCGAACTTAATGATCGTAGCGTTTTTTCGACCTAATGAGCACTGTATATATTTATCGTCTTTTACAGCAGTGTATCCCATAAGTGAAATTGACCCCCCAGCGTGACCATGAAGCGTCACTTTTCGCTTCTATAAGTAACTATTGAAATTCTTTCTGTGTACCTATTACATGTTGTGTATGTCTATTGTTTGGTCACAAAAGTCCTGTCTTGTTTATATGTGTGAATTCACGAACATTTTTTCACGACTATTTGGACTAATGGTTTGGAAAGCATGCACGCGCCAGTATGGCGCTAATCATCCTTCTAAACACAGTATGCGAGTGGCATGCAAATGCACTATGTGTACCTTCCCTCAGGGAAGGTTTGTTATTAATAATATGCTTTATTTTACAGAACCTACTAATTGAGAGGAACGTATGTATTTTAAAATAAATGCATGCATGAATTCACTTTAATATTGTTATAAGATTCACGATCCCCACGATTGGGATTTAGGAGTGGCATATGCAGGGCTGGTCCCTGCATGGTCCCGATGAAATGCTAGGGGTAGCATGAAACATGTCGACCATATTGATCACTGAGTCAACCACATTACAGGTTGCCCTACAGTGACATCAACCCCACTTTTAATATACCTGCATAGGAGCTCAATAAAACAGTTAGGCCCACTAAGTATGGTATTTTTAACACACACACCCCCACTCCACTTATTCTTTTTGCACCACACATAGTCATTCACACTAACAGTGCTCCTGCGTAGTTCGTGAGTCGCAGCACGCCCCTTTTTTGTAGAGAACTGGGATGGCCCCAATGATGAAGCATGTCACCGTGGGGAAACCCCGGTGAGTGAGGGGACACTAGAAAGATATTTTTCTTTCTTGAAGGCGTAGGGTTTTAAATCAGCCATACACCTGAACTGAGCTAGGCCCCAGGGTCCCATGACTGGGAGCCACACTGTTGTTTGCACTGACCTTTAGGAGGACAACCTAGTCTCATTTATCCTCCTTCTCCCCCCGTTTCTCATAGTTATCTGGCAGCAGTAGGGCTGCGGGAGTCATATACTGATAACACGGTCCAGGTATTATCAGTGATTCTAAGACCAAACAAATAACAACCAATATAGAAAAGTACACAGAATTAACAACTACATATAATGGCAGAAATTACAGGTCTCTCCTTTTCGGAGGACGAAGTAGACAGAATTATTGCCTCCATATTACCACGCACTGGGGCACCAAACAGGGAAAACAAAAATGCATCCCAGATATGGGATGAATTGACTGAACTCAAACGTAACCAGATCAAAACATTAATTCATGGTGTGATGATGGCTGAATATTTAAAAGTCAGTGCAGCTCCAAGAGGTCTCATTGTTAAGAATGAACCATTTATTTTCCAACAAGATCAGCAATTTAAAAAGAGATTGGTCACTTATTTTGTGGCACTGTACCAGGGACTGGTTAGTGCTTATAGTAAAGACGGCTTCAGAAACGTTACTGGAGGAAATCCATGCTTTAGAGATACGTTTGAAATCCTATCAGACTCCCAGTGAACTAAAAAGGAGACTGGATGAATTGAATAAAAGCATGTCAGAATTTGAAGTATCTTTGAAGGATACCAAATATGAGAAACTTTCCAAGGATCACAAAGCTTTTTCACATGAGAAGGTGTATCCATACATAAGAGCGGATTACAAAGTAAACAATAGAAATCCCGGATATAATACTGACAGCGATGGATCCGATACGGGTTCAAATAGTTCGGGTTCTTCATCGAATCACAATTACCCTTCAAACAGAAGATCAAGAAAAGGGAGAGGAAATTCCTTTAGTCAAAGAGGGTACCAACAATTCCCCCTATGGCCACCTTTTCAAGGTCCACAACAATTTGGCCCATCATATGGCCCACCTCCACCTGGACCGTTTTACTATGGCCCACCAATGTATCCACAGCAACCCCCATGAATTGGGGCACAAACCCAGGAAACCAGGGTAACCAAGGCCGTCCTTTTTTTGGCAGGGGCCAATCATCCAACAGAGGGAGAAACAAACCAGGACAACAACTAAGATGGGCGCAACCAGTGGCAACAGAGGGACCACACACTCGGAGCAAGGGACCCCTGGAAGCATCAACGAGCGAACCCCAGATTTAGTACTGAATTTATCAGACACAGTACTGACGGAAATCCAAACTAAAAATCTTAACAAAGGACTGGGTTTTGTACCAACGGCTAATGTTGACAAATTTAAATTATGCTGTGAATTAAAAGAGTTTATAAGGAAATTAAAACTCCAAGTCTTTTTCAAAGACCAAACAACAATGGACGCTACAGATACAGGTCTGAAGAAAAAGTCTGCCTTCATTCCACCCGCAGCAAATTTACCAGTCGAGATTTTAGCTTTTGAGAAAGCAGTAATAAAGGAAATAAAAGATTTGGATCCACGAACAGTGAAGGTGTTCCAAAACACTAGTAATCAAGAAATCCAAGCCATCCAAGAATTATCAAACCAAAGCAGGATAACAATAAAACCGGCGGATAAGGGTGGCGCCATTGTATTACAGAACACTACTGATTATAGAGAGGAATGTCTCCGCCTTCTGGGTGACTCCAGAAATGACGCTATCATTAAGGATGATCCAACTGAACGTCTAAGGATATCCATAGCATATCTCATTGAGGAATCCCAAGGAAACGACTGGATGAGTAAAAAAGAAACGGAGTTTCTGGTAAACACCAAACCAGTGACCCCATACTTTTATACGATTCCCAAAATACATAAGAGCCTAACCAAACCACCGGGGAGACCCATAGTGTCGGGTATTGGGTCAATCCTCGAACCGCTTTCCAAGTTTGCAGATGCTTTTTTGAGGCCACTAGTGCAAAAAACGGATACCTATTTAAGAGACACAAAAGATGTACTCTGCCTACTAAAGGAACAAACTTTTGAACCCACGTCTGACATACTTATAAGTCTGGACGTGGAGAGCTTGTATACAAGCCTCCCCCACCGTGAAACCCTGGAAATTCTCGAGGAGGTACTGTTTGACTCCCATTGGGATTACAAAACCCCAAGACATGTGGTGCTAGAATGTTGCCGCTTGGCACTCACCGACATTTTTTTTAGGTTTGAAGATACCCTATACCGTCAACTACATAGGACAAGTATGGGAAGCACATTTGCGCCAAGCATAGCAGGACTCTATGTTCACCATCTTGAGAAGACCAAAATATTGCATGAGAACAACCCTTATAGGAATCATATTACATTGTGGAAACGTTATATTGATGACGTCCTGGTAATATGGAAAGGCAATGAAGAAGAGGCAGAATCCTTTTTCGAATGGCTAAATCAGCAGGACAGATTCCTTAAATTCACCATAACCCTCAGCAGATCCCAACTGGTGTTCTTGGATCTTAACATCATGGCAGAGGAAGGCCTTTTGAAGACCATGACACATTTCAAAGCTACAGCACGGAATTGCCTGCTTACATATGATAGCTTCCATTCAAGGCATTTAAAACAGAATCTCCCCTTCGGTCAATTCCTTAGGTTGAGGAGGAATTGTTCAAACAAAGAGGACTACAGAGTGCAAGTTTAGGATTTGAGTAAGAAATTACAAGCACGTAACTATCCTAAGAAGATAGTAAGAAAGGCAAATAAACGGGCATCCAACAATAATAGGGATGCACTTTTGGAACCTAAGGTGAAAGACACAACTGAGAACAAGAGACCTATCTGTATCACTACATTCACTAAAGTATCAGACCAAGTAACTAAAATTGTGAAGAAGCACTGGCCTATCATCAACAGTGGCGAACTGACTATACCAATCCCAATGTTCAGCCACTGCCAAGCAAGGAATTTAAAAGACCATTTGGTACATACCCGTCCAAAATCCAACCATCCTCCAACCAGACAGCATACTCTACCAACTGGTCATTATGCATGCAATAATTGCAGTGTCTGCCACCTAACATCAAACACCAAAAATGTGACTTTCAATGATGGTACCAACTGGGAACTAAGGCAGATGTCAAACTGTAATACCAGTGGGGTAGTATACATGATCACATGCACTTGCAATTTGCATTACATCGGGATGACGACACGTAAAGTGAGTACAAGGATAGTGGAACACCGTAGCACTATTAGGTGCAAAAGAACAACAACAAGAATGACAAATCACTTCATCGAATCAAATCACACTCCCAATGACATGAGATGGGTAGTGTTAGAGACTGCAAAAACCAAAGAAAACCAAGAAAGGTTTCTCCATGAACGTGAACAACGATGGGTGTTCAAACTACGTACAGACACCCTTGGATTGAACGATGATATTCCCTAGGGGGCTTTCTTATGATTGAGGTCTAAGAACAATTTTTTGCCTAGGAGAATTGGTCGTTGAGAACTATGATCCCTCTCATAGACTGAATATGCCCTGTAGGTACTATATTCATTTCATACTGAGCCTAATGGGAACCCTAGTGTGATTCTGAACTCATATGTGACATGATAAATGACCAAGAAACTATACACCTCCATCACTGGTCCTGAATAACAAGTGAACCAATTAAAAACCCTAAAATATTTTCCCACACGCAACTTCATGACGCTAAATTCATTAGAGGTATTATACTGATAATGTAGAGCAGAACCGCACTCGTTTTTTTCCCATTTGTTAAAATGATTATTATTTCAAAAACGAACAATCACTCTTCCGTTTTTTGTCATAAATGATTATAAACACATTATGTGGCAATAGAGCTGCTAGTTTTGGCTCTGAGTGGCTATCTCTATAATTTCCTTTCTGCCTATTTCATAACATTAGCGCTAACGCTACCAGAGACCAGCCGTTGTCTCTTTCTTAACTAAATACCCGAAGACATACTTCCAATATGGCCGCCACGC
This sequence comes from Lissotriton helveticus, assembly GCF_964261635.1. NCBI lineage: Eukaryota > Metazoa > Chordata > Amphibia > Caudata > Salamandridae > Lissotriton > Lissotriton helveticus. The sequence goes on from NC_136065.1 coordinate 1,290,963,732, forward strand.
CCGGACGGGTCTAGTTTCTGAGGGCGTTTCCGTCTCAGTGCCGGGACTGAAACAAACAAAACTAACGCGCAGGCTTTGGCCAGGTAAGATGCGGTCCGGGTGTGGTAAATAAATAAATAATACCCTATTTTTGACTAGACATATATCATAACAGATAGCTCAATAAATAAGAGTCAAGATTCGAGGTAGTAGGAGTTTTGCAGGTTTAATACAGCATAAGGACAGGAACAGGACAACCTGCATAGGAATAGGATGACAGGGCCCAGCAGCTGCTGGGGCTGGGTCTGGGATGAGCGCGCTAACTTTTAATAACAATACATGAGCATATATACATAGCGCGAACACATAGCATTACATTGCAGTAGGTGTAGCAGTAGGTGGAGCAGAAGGCGTGACGCGTAGCAGTCGCGAAAGATAAGAGTAAAAAGAAGGTGTAACTCAGACATGTGATGCGAACGTAACAGAATATGTCATGAATGGGCGGAAACATAGGAGGGGGCTACCTAAGGAGCCGGGACCTCTAACCTGGTGGTGCGCGCAAACTGGCAATGACGTATTACTAGGAGAAGCTGGGGGCTATGAACTCTGTGCTAGGAGCAGAGACTAAAGTCTGGAGGGTCGGAGCGACATGTACCTAAACCCTATCTAGTATCTGATGTTTAGGGAACATGTTGATATAAACTAGAAGTCATGAGGGGAAAAGCTAATTGACTCTAAGACTAGAGCATGCATTTATTCTACATGTAGTGCGTGATGAAGAATATTAAATGACCATTAAATACAGTATTTCTCTTAACATGGAGCCGCATAGGCTAGACAATGACGGAAACTATTGATGCAGTTCAGTAGCTTAGGAATGCAGAAAAGGAGGACTAAACCGATAACGGGAATCATAACATAGTCTTGGCAGACTCAGAGGCAGAGCCAAGCTGCACCGGGCACTGCGAGGCAGGAAGTAAGTGAAAGGTCGAGGATACAGGTGGGGGCTGGATCGCTCCTCAGCGAGGCTTCAGGAGACAGGAGCTGAATCTGATGTCCGGGCCCTGTTGAGGCCTGGAAACGGGGACTTTATAATGAAATAACGTGCACACTGAGAAACGTGGCAACATAGCTTTACATAGGCCTGATATTCGTAGTATTCACGAGGACTGGAAACTAGCATACTAGAGGTGGACACAACTGTAATTGCGTCATTAATCGGACATGGGGAGTACATATGCATATTGGTCATGCACACATAACATATGATGGATGACACGTAGGGACACAGAACATGACAAAATTTACTTTTCCACATTCCCTCCTTGTCACTACGTTTCCATCAGGAAACATCAATACTCATGATACCATCTATCATTTCATACAGTACCATTTGTTCATCTCGAATTGTCTTGGAACGAGATTTAGAACGGGGCTTGGGACTAGGAATACAAGAGGTAGCACACATGCCGCAAATCGCAGGGCCACATTGTATACAGAGGCAGCAGCTGAATATGATCGCTACTGCGATACCTAGAAAGGACAGGACTTTCCATCCCCAGGCGGAAATTATACTCCAGAGCCAACCGGACCATGTCCAGGTGCCTGGATTCTGGTGTAACTGATGGGCAATTTTATGAAGTCTAGTTATAGCTGAATAAACAGACGGTGCGTTATTAGGAATGAAAATGCAACAACTGGATCCGATGACTCTACAGGCCCCGCCCCTATCGGCCAGTATGACGTCAAGGACGAGACGATTCTGGAGCACAACAATTCTCATAAAGGATTGCTCTTCGGTTAAGTTACCTAGAGCGGAGGCAGTCTCATCTACTACAGCTTCAAGGGTTCTTGTTAACCTACGGATTAGCTTACTGTTTACAACTGTACCTAAATAAGGGAAAACACCTTTATCAATATCAATGAATTGCTCTGCAGCAGTCTCAGTATAATCGACAATCGGGAGGTTTCTCTTGTGTCTAGTATGTACTAGGAAGGAATTCCTATGGTAGTCAGGTGGGGCTAGGAAAACAGGTGGCAGTAGGAAGGCAATGTAACAGGTTCCCTCCCAATCGAGGGGCAGACGAACATATGCAGTTTGACCACAAACAAAATAAGAATGACGTGAAGCTTTAAAAATAGATTTCCCACTGTCACTATACTGGATAACAGTAGTACAATCACTATGTCCTACGTGTACGGAACCATTATTACGGACACATAATTCGCCTTTGACTGGTAATACTGAAATAGCAGGTGAGTCTGGAGTAGTATCAGACTGAACATTCAGGACCATGAAATTCGAAGAATAGTTACCTAAATTGTACACTTCATTTTCTAGATCTAAACCTGTTCTGTGGGGGAAACCTTGCTGGTCTGGGAAACATGTACTGTTAAGAAAAGACATATCTGTTAAGGATGACGTTAACATGGACCATGCTCCACACGAACCATTACGTGAAAAAGGATAAGGAAAAAGTGGCAGAACTCCCTTTGACGTCTGGAAAGGGGGGAGTCGACCACACACCCAACAATTAGTGGCATTGCTGGTCTGGTGTGAGTAATGTAACATGCGGATAAATGAGTTATTGCGCATAGCGAGGCGGTAGAACAGTTCATGAGGGGGCAGATCACTAAACGTGTGCTCTGCTGTAACATTAGAATGCTTATTTACATGAGGAACTGGAAAACACAGGAAAAATGCGTAACTAGTGCAGGAAATCATTATGCTGATGAATAATATGAAACTTAGAAAAACGATACATCGGTTTGAGTTTTGACTAACTCTCTCACTATGGGGGTCTATTTTATACATGTCAGAAACAGTCTAACCGTTTCACCTAGGGGAGGACTTATACAATCAAACTGACTGACTTATTTTACTAGACCGGAGTTTTTGCTTATACTCCTGCTGCGGAGTTTTCTCTAACAGGGGAGGGGTTGTGTCAATGTCATTTGCGGGACAGTCCTTAGGAACAATGTTTTGACAAGTCTTGATATCCTGGGAAATGTTTTTAAAGACCGGCTTTAATCCGTAGAATTTCTTGACGTGCGAAAGGTGCACCCAGCCGCGGCGTCCTTCCAATTTCACAGCTGTACGGGTGGTGAGGAGGACCTGACGGGGCTCCTTCCAACGTGGCTCCAGCGGACTTGATCTGTCAAAGTTCCGGACGAGCACCATCGAACCTGGAACGATCTCATGCGGTGCCACCTCGGTATTGTCTGGAAATGCGGCGGCAACCTGTGAACGACATGAGTTGAGGGCAGACATCAAGGAAGCTAGGTAATCTGTCAGCATATTACATGAAACATCAGCAATACTTCGGGGTCTAGGAGTACCCCACATGTTAGGGGGGCGGCCGAAAACGACCTCATACGGGGACAGACCTGATCTGGAATGTGCGACCATGCGCATGTAAAACAAAGCGACTGGCAGAGCTACTAGCCAGTCCACACCCTTATCTTTACATATTTTGGCAATTCGGATTTTCAGAGTCTGATTATGTCTCTCGACTAGACCGGCTGCTTCAGGATGGCGTACACAATGGAACTTCCACTGGTACCCTAACAACAGGGAAACGTGCTTCATCAGTTCAGATGAGAATGGCTGACCGTTATCAGAATATACGACTCTAGGGAGTCCATATCGAGGGAAGAATTCACGAACCAACTGTTTGGCAGTGGTCGCGGCTGTGTAATCTGGGACTGGATATGCTTCTGTCCATCTGGACAAAGCGCATACAACTACAAGGACATACTTGAAACCTCGACATCGCTCCATCTGAATATAATCCATCTGGAGGACTTCAAAAGGGTGGTCAGGAGGCTGGAATCCCCCTTGTTCCACCGGGACACTTTTACCTGGATTAAACTGACAACATATCATACAGGTACGGACTTTCTGCTTGGCTGCAGCTCGTAAATGCTTGTTAAACCAAATGTTCTGGATACTGTCTAACATTGCTTTTTCTCCTAAATGTGCTGGACTATGTGCGGTATTAATGATGACTTGAACCATAGAGTCGGGGAGAAACCATGTGGTTCTACCCTTTGTTAACCATCCTTGATCTGTCTGGACCCCTCCTTGTTCAGACCACTTCTTGGTTTCATCGGGAGTAGCATGTAACTGGATATCTATGACATCTTGAGTAGGGTCCTTAACTGTCATACATGTAGTCGGATCTGGAGTATGTGTCATGTTAACTTGAATGTCTGGAGTCTGTGCTGTAAGCTTGGCTGTGCGATCTGCTAGATCATTACCTTGGGAAATAATGTCAGTAACTTTCGTATGTGCTTTGCACTTCATGATAGCAATAGATGTCGGTAAGTGTATGGCATCTAACAGAGCTTGAATAAGGAGACCATGCTGAATCTTGGTTCCATGAGAAGTCATGAAACCTCTCTCCTGCCAGAGCACTCCAAAGTCGTGAACGACTCCAAATGCGTAACGTGAATCTGTGTAAACATTAACTTTCAGGTTCTTGGCGTGTATACAGGCTTGTGTCAGAGCAACTAGCTCTGCTGCTTGAGCGGACAGAGTATCAATACGGTGTGTTTCAATAACTTCGGTGTCAGTAGTCACTGCATACGCGGCGACTAGTTCTCCTGTACTAGTTCTCATACATGAACCATCCACATAAAGTGTCAGGTCAGGATCTGGTAACGGAATGTCTGTCAGGTCTTGTCTTGGCTTTGTCGTAATGTTGACTACTTCCACACAGTCATGTTTGGCTGAATTTGAACTAACTGATGGTAACAGTGTAGCAGGATTCAGGATGTTGCAGCGTCTAATATCTATGTGTGGCTGAAACAGTGTCAATTCATAACCTGTTAAACGTGCAATTGTCAAGTGTTGTGTTTGTGTTCTATTTAAAAGAACTTCCACGGAGTGTGGGACGTGTACTGTCAAGGTATGTCCTAAAACTATGGAATCACTTTGTCTGATAGCTAGTGCTGTGGCTGCAACTGACTTGAGGCACGCAGGCAAAGCCTGGGCGACTGGATCTAGTGTGCTAGAAAAATAAGCACACGGCTTGTATTGTCCTGCTTGGTCTTGTGTGAGAACAGATAATGCTGTACCTTCACGTTCAGTGACGAAGAGTGTAAAAGGCTTACTGTAGTTCGGTGTAGCTAGAACTGGAGCTTGACATAAAGCTTTCTTTAACTCGTTGAAACTAAGTGTATGTTCAGATGTCCAAGGGAGAACAGTCGATACGGCTGCCTCCTGTGTCGTTAACTGTATCAGTGGCTTGGCTAGAAATGCATACTGGGGAATCCATTGTCTGCAATAAGAAGTAAGGCCGATAAAGGCACGTACCTCCTTCTGGGTCTTGGGCTGAGGAAGACTCGCTATTAACTGGATACGGTCTGGTGTCAACTGCCTACCCCTCTTGGACAGTAAGTGTCCTAAGTAGACCACTTGCTGGACACAGAATTGAAGCTTCGAAGGGGACACCTTGTGCCCCATCTCGGCTAGGAAATACAGAACCGTCAGTGACGCTCGCTCGCAGTCACGTTCAGAACGGGCTGTGATCAGTAGATCATCGACATACTGGAGCAGGGCAGTGTCAGTTGGCATGTGAATATTGTCTAGTTGTCTCTTGAGTGCTTGACTGAAAATACTAGGGCTTTCTGTGAAACCTTGAGGAGCGCGTGTAAACATATAGCTCCTTCCATTTAAACAAAATCCGAAAAGAAACTGGCTGTCTGGATGAATAGGAACACTAAAAAATGCGTTCTTAAGGTCGATTACTGTAAAGAACGTGGCTTCGGAATCAATGGCTGTCAATAGGGAAGAGATATCTGGGACAACTGGGTACTGAGGAATAATACATTTATTAAGTTCTCGTAAATCAATCACTAATCGATATACTGGGGGTGCATTTGGATCAGTACGTTTCATGACTGGAATGATCGGAGAGTTACATATATTGGAGTCAGTTTCTACAACTACTCCTTGAGCCATGAGCTCGTCTATAATTTTGGATAAGGCTGCTACAGCCTCAGGTGGCAATCTATACTGCCTGATTCGTGGTAACACTACACCTGGTTTCAGGGTCACACGATGGGGTGTGATTTGCATGTAACCTACATCAGTTGGACCTTGCGCCCATAAATGCTGCGGAACATTGGACAGTCTGGAATCAAAATCTCGTAATACATAGTGACCCTTAAAGTCACGTAGGAACAGACGTATTCCCTCTGGGGAACAACATATAACTGCACCTAACTCTTTCAGTGTTTTAATGCCTAATAGATTTTCTGGACATGACTTAGTAAGTAACAGATCAGTAGTGCGGGACAATGGACCTACTTCTAGAGTAACTGGCTTTGAAATCTCATTAACGATAGGCTTTCCTGAAAATCCAAGGGAAACATTTCTTGAGCCTGAGAGCGGAGCCCCTGGAACTTCGGCATGACTAATTGTGGTCCTACTTGCCCCTGTATCAATCAAAAACTTTCTGTCTTTCCCTAATACTTGACTGTGAACATAGGGACCTTCTTGATCTACAGGTATCTCGATGAGAGGCAAGCCTACCTCCCTCTCTAGGCTGTTTCATGAATATGGCTGGTACTCTGGATACTCAGACTGTGCATACTGGTACATCTGCGATGTAACATGCTGTGTTGCAGCAATAGGCTGCGGTGCTGTAACTGTCTGTTGTGCATTCTGTGGCTGAGGAGTCTGTGAAACTTGTTCTTGTCTAGGCGGACGTGGTCTTTCTTTAGTCTTACCAGTAGCTATGTTATGTTTCAGGACTGCACACTCATTTATAAAATGACCTGGCTGTTTACAATAATTGCAGTTCCCTTTAACGGGAGCTGCAGGATGACTGGCTTGATTCGGACCCCTCTTCTGACTGTCTTGAGGAACAGATTGTGCAACTAGTACTTTCATTTTCGTGTCTTTCATACGTTTTCTCTCGTGTTCTTGCTCTTCCCTGATTCTATTCTGGTGGTACTGGAGCATCTGGAGCATCTGGGACGGAGTATTTGCTTGCCAGGTGCTTTCGACTTTCAAAACTCGGTTTTTAATTGGTGGACTTGAATTCTCGACTAATTTGGTAACGAAAAGGTGAGGGTATGACTCACTACTTGTCTTGAGGCCACTGTTGATACTAAAGCACTTTTCAAACCTCGAATAAAAATCACTAATATCTTCATCTTGTTTCTGTTTACAGGCTGAGATTGCATCCCAGTCTTCTTTTCTCGTTGTTAATAATCTGGGTAAAACTTGAATTAATAATTCTGGTAATTCTTTACATTTCTCTCCAAGACCAGTACCTGGTACACGTATCTTATCTTCTGCTTCTAGAACTGCCCAATCGATCTTTTTCTCTCCCACCTCCCATTCTTTTTCCTTTAGCTTTTCATACACCCCTGCGGGTAGCAGAACCTTTAACATTTTAATGATATCTGGGTAAGTGTATTCTCCCATACGGAGCATGTCTTTTAATTCTCTATGGAACCCTGCTGGATCTTTATCATGACAGGGAATTAATTTCTTCATTTCGAGGAGTTCCATCTTTGTGATCGGAGTGTATACAAACACTCGCTGCATTTCGCCACCCGCTCCTCTGACTGGGTGGACTTCTCGTAACGGATTCTGTCTGTCTATGTAGAATGATTTACTTTCTGGGGGTGAGACATGGACAAAATGCGGGTTCAAGAATGTTCTATATTTATGACGCTGTTCTAAAATGACACTAATTAAATCGGTACCTAGACCTCTCCATCTGTACTGGAGTAACTCGTTCAGGATATCATGTAACGGGCCTGGATCAGAATGTTGACCCTCATACAGAGTAATGAGGTGCTGAATCATATACATACCCACCAGTCGCTGCTCGGCTGGGGGCATTTTCAGAAACATTTGTGCCACTATTTCGTCCGGAAAAGTGGTAGGATCAGTAATCCATCTGACTGCTGATCGGACTAGTTCCTGTTCATGCATAGTACTTAACTCACTATAACCGATTCGTGATTTCAGAATGTGATCGGTAGCTTGAAATACTTGTTCTAGGGAACCTTGTTCTGGTGCTGAATGATGGAAGGTTGACTTGTGTTCTAGACGTAAATGGCGATCTGGAAATCTAGGTTTTCCTACATACGCTATTCTGGCAGTATTCTCATCGTCTTCCTCTTCAGGATCAGAGGTACTTTCTTTCTCGCTTACTTGTGCTGCTTTACGCTGTTCGTGTATCTTTATTATTTCTCTACGGATTTTCTTGTACATACTTTCCATGGCACCAATGGTATTGTGCTTTCCTTCGGCTATATTATCACTCCACTTTGTCAGGGTTTTCATTTCTTCCGGGTCTTTAGACGGATGATCTTGTTCTCTTATTAGACAGTTAATTAAGAACTTTAATATCATGCGCTGAATCTCAGCTTTCCTTTGAGACATGGCATCACTAATACTTTGTGGGTCATCCCCTGTACGGATGAAACGATATATCCTGTCTAGATCTTCTTTCATATTCGGCAGGGTGACTAGATACTCGGTCACTCTCCTTACGCGTACGGAATATAAAACCATATTAAACTCGCCTGGAACTGGGTCATAGACACATTCGCCAAGGGTTTGCCTGATCTCTGCAACAGACTTATTACTCTTAGGAGTACGCTGTGATGCTTGAGCATGTAATTCGAGTGCTGATAAACGCTTGTATGGCGGCGGAGTTTGAGGAAGACCTCCTCCTGCGGCCCCTAAACTAGAATCATCGACTGATGCTTTTCGTCCTGGCAGGGTCGGTAATTGTAACGTGGGCTGGACTTGTATGGCGGGCTGACCCAGGGGGGCTGTTAAGGGCACCCCGGTGTCTGGAGGAGCAGGAATTACCTGATTTACAGGGACTGGCGGAGCGCGAACAGGATTTGCATATTCGGGGACTGTGTCGTCCAGATAGGACGAAATAAAAATATCAGCTGCGGTCGGTTTGTGACGTAGCTTGGTCGGAACTAATGGTGGCGGGAAATTACTGGATGCCTCCGGGGTCGCTTTTGGCAAGCCCTCGGCAAGAAGAGGATACATACCCTTAATGAGGGCATTCCTCTGTCTGTCTGATTGCTCAGTTCTAACTCGTTCACCTATCTCGATTAATTCTCTTTCTTGGGCTCGTTCTTGGGATTCTCTACTTAGTTCTGACTTTCTGATTTCTTTTTCGGTTCTTTTATGAGCTTCTTTGCGCCATAGCTCGATGGCGTCTTTCTGTGATTGTCTGGCTTTCTTTTTCCATAATGCCTCTTCTACTCGCATGATGCATTCGGCATCCCATGTACCCGATACGGGCCATCTATACTTTTCTTCTAACTGTTTGGTATACTCTACCCATAAATCTAGATACAATATGGCGCTTATGCCATGCTTCTGATACATAAAGTGACCTGGACTGTCCCTGGGCGGGACGGGAACTGCTGCTTCCAGCAGACCCTTTCTAGTTTTTAACTGACGTAACTTGGAAAACATGGGCATGACTGAACTGTAATCTAGACACAATACAATACACAATAAACACGATACTTATTTCCCATTCATACCACGACATTAGAATACATGAAAAACATTTAAAATAACAGTTCGGACAGAATACTACCTGGAAATACTAAGAACAGAACACGTGAATTTTCTCGAGAACAGAAACTGACTAGAACAGAAACTAGATGCACTGCTGAAACAGTACGAAACTTACCGGTCTCTTAAAGAGACACGTCAGGACCCGCATCCACCGAAGTGGACACTTCGTTTGTGGGACTGTGTACCACCAACCCACAGACCAGAGTCAATTAAATTGACCCTGTCTAGATACCACCCTAGTAACGGTACTCACCGGGTAGCAAGAACGGAAGGCCTCGGACTGGACTGGACTGCTACGATGACAAACTTCGGACTTCGGACTTCAGTTACGGGTGGACCTCCGGATACCTCGGACCTTGGGCTCTTGGCTTGGGCTCTGGTCGGGACTCGCCGCGTTCCTCCACCGTCTCGTCTGGATGCTGGACCGCCTCCTCCGTCTCCTCCGTGGGCCTGAGGGATACTTGAGCAGAAATATCTGCCACTGCGCAGAAGAGTTCCGTCACGACTGCAGAGGGTCAGGGGGTCGGCGTGGCTTCACCGACGCGTGGGGAAAGGGCAAGTCTCTGTTCGGGCGCCATTATGTGGTAAATAAATAAATAATACCCTATTTTTGACTAGACATATATCATAACAGATAGCTCAATAAATAAGAGTCAAGATTCGAGGTAGTAGGAGTTTTGCAGGTTTAATACAGCATAAGGACAGGAACAGGACAACCTGCATAGGAATAGGATGACAGGGCCCAGCAGCTGCTGGGGCTGGGTCTGGGATGAGCGCGCTAACTTTTAATAACAATACATGAGCATATATACATAGCGCGAACACATAGCATTACATTGCAGTAGGTGTAGCAGTAGGTGGAGCAGAAGGCGTGACGCGTAGCAGTCGCGAAAGATAAGAGTAAAAAGAAGGTGTAACTCAGACATGTGATGCGAACGTAACAGAATATGTCATGAATGGGCGGAAACATAGGAGGGGGCTACCTAAGGAGCCGGGACCTCTAACCTGGTGGTGCGCGCAAACTGGCAATGACGTATTACTAGGAGAAGCTGGGGGCTATGAACTCTGTGCTAGGAGCAGAGACTAAAGTCTGGAGGGTCGGAGCGACATGTACCTAAACCCTATCTAGTATCTGATGTTTAGGGAACATGTTGATATAAACTAGAAGTCATGAGGGGAAAAGCTAATTGACTCTAAGACTAGAGCATGCATTTATTCTACATGTAGTGCGTGATGAAGAATATTAAATGACCATTAAATACAGTATTTCTCTTAACATGGAGCCGCATAGGCTAGACAATGACGGAAACTATTGATGCAGTTCAGTAGCTTAGGAATGCAGAAAAGGAGGACTAAACCGATAACGGGAATCATAACATAGTCTTGGCAGACTCAGAGGCAGAGCCAAGCTGCACCGGGCTCTGCGAGGCAGGAAGTAAGTGAAAGGTCGAGGATACAGGTGGGGGCTGGATCGCTCCTCAGCGAGGCTTCAGGAGACAGGAGCTGAATCTGATGTCCGGGCCCTGTTGAGGCCTGGAAACGGGGACTTTATAATGAAATAACGTGCACACTGAGAAACGTGGCAACATAGCTTTACATAGGCCTGATATTCGTAGTATTCACGAGGACTGGAAACTAGCATACTAGAGGTGGACACAACTGTAATTGCGTCATTAATCGGACATGGGGAGTACATATGCATATTGGTCATGCACACATAACATATGATGGATGACACGTAGGGACACAGAACATGACAAAATTTACTTTTCCACACGGGGAGGTGCCGAGTAGGTAGCAAAGCGCGATTTCACAAGACAGGATGTAAGTACATTAACCCTGTGTAAATGGACATCGTAAGTCCAAGCAACAAGGTGATCATTTTTCAAACTTAATGATCGTAGCGTTTTTTCGACCTAATGAGCACTGTATATATTTATCGTCTTTTACAGCAGTGTATCCCATAAGTGAAATTGACCCCCCAGCGTGACCATGAAGCGTCACTTTTCGCTTCTATAAGTAACTATTGAAATTCTTTCTGTGTACCTATTACATGTTGTGTATGTCTATTGTTTGGTCACAAAAGTCCTGTCTTGTTTATATGTGTGAATTCACAAACATTTTTTCACGACTATTTGGACTAATGGTTTGGAAAGCATGCACGCGCCAGTATGGCGCCAATCATCCTTCTAAACACAGTATGCGAGTGGCATGCAAATGTACTATGTGTACCTTCCCTCAGGGAAGGTTTGTTATTAATAATATGCTTTATTTTACAGAACCTACTAATTGAGAGGAACGTATGTATTTTAAAATAAATGCATGCATGAATTCACTTTAATATTGTTATAAGATTCACGATCCCCACGATTGGGATTTAGGAGTGGCATATGCAGGGCTGGTCCCTGCATGGTCCCGATGAAATGCTAGGGGTAGCATGAAACATGTCGACCATATTGATCACTGAGTCAACCACATTACAGGTTGCCCTACAGTGACATCAACCCCACTTTTAATATACCTGCATAGGAGCTCAATAAAACAGTTAGGCCCACTAAGTATGGTATTTTTAACACACACACACCCACTCCACTTATTCTTTTTGCACCACACATAGTCATTCACACTAACAGTGCTCCTGCGTAGCTCGTGAGTCGCAGCACGCCCCTTTTCGTAGAGAACTGGGATGGCCCCAATGATGAAGCATGTCACCGTGGGGAAACCCCGGTGAGTGAGGGGATACTAGAAAGATATTTTTCTTTCTTGAAGGCGTAGGGTTTTAAATCAGCCATACACCAGAACTGAGCTAGGCCCTAGGGTCCCATGACTGGGACCCACACTGTTGTTTTTATTTGATTTACTGTCAGCCCCTAGTACAGTGCACCCTGTGTGCCCAGGGCTTGTAGATCAAATGCTGCTGGTGGGCTTGCAGCACTGGTTGTGCCACCCACAGAAGCAGCTTGTAAAGTATGTCTCAGGCCTGCCATTGCAAGGCCTGTGTGCAGTCTAGCACTGCCATGTCGACTGGGCCAAGTGTACCCACTTGCCAGTCCCTAAACCTTCCCTTTGCTTCATATTAGACACCCCTATGGTAGGCCCAAGGGCAGGTTGAATTGTAAGTATAAGGAAGGACATGCTCTGATGTGTGTAGCATGTTCTAATAGTGATTTACAGCCATTTACGTTTTTCACTATTGAAGGCTAACTGTTCTCATAGGCCAGAATGGGCAGTGAAGATTATTATATTCTTATCAACGTAACTGACTCAGGGAACATGGTAGAAATTCGAATTTAGTATGCCTGAACTCAGAATAATAAAATACAACTTTTAGTAAAGTTTATTTTAATATTCTGTGTCTGCAAATACCACTTTTAGAAAGTAGGTATTTGCTTGCCTAACCATTTGAGCCTGCCTCTGCTGAGTTGAGTATTCTTTGTCTGGGTTTGTGTGTGACAGGGCTGGGGAAATCCAGGAGACAGTCTGGGTCAGCCCAGTGGTAAATAGGGAGATTTACATCCAGATGGGAGGGGGAGAGTGCACCTGGGACCTGAATAGGGCTGGGCCTTCCCTCTACAACGCTGGCTCCACCCCCTGTGGCTTGTCCGATGTATCTGTCCTGCACAGTGAAAGGAGAAGAGGAATCCTGTCAACAGAGTGCTCCAGAGCTGTATCTTCCCTCCCCTGTGCTGGCTCCACCTCCTGTGGGGCGGCTGATGTCTTTGCCCTGCACAGTGAAAGGAAAGAGGAGAGTCATGTCAACAAAGTGCTCAGGAACTGGTTTGAACTAGACAGAGGCCTCTCTGCCTTCAGAGGACAAAGGATTTTGGGGTGTAAATATTGGGACCCAGTCCCACAGACCTTATATCACTTCTGGAACAAGAAACCTTTCTGCCAAGGAGTAGAACCAAGGAAGCTGCAGGAGTTGGACTGCCCCTCTGCCAGTGTGCTGTTTGCTGGGTTGGCCTGCAGTGGTTGCTTCATTGCCAAGGGAAAGGAGAAGGAACTTTGTAAGGACTTTCATGTACAGAATATTCTCCAAGGGCTTGAACTGTGCTTTTCTTCTCTGAAGTCTCAGGGCCAAAAGACTTCACCTCCAGCTCCCTCCTGAATTTCCTTGCTGGGAATTGTGACTCCAGTCACTTGCGTGCCGCTGGGAGCTGGAAGCACGACGCATCGAGAAGAAGCGTGTCGCCGCCGCAGCTGAAATCATTGCAACGCCGGAGAAGCGAGCCTTTGTCGCATCTCCCTGGAAGCATGTGTTCATCTAAGCTGCCTGCTGTCGCATCGCCGGAGAAGTGTGACGCCATCGAGAGAGTCACCATCGCATCGGTGGAGAAGCGCGTCGCAGGGCCTGTCGTGGCTGCAAAGTACAGAGTCGTCGCAAGGCTGCCAGGGCGTCATCGCATCACCGCATCATGGACGCCATCTTCTCGCATCGCAACTGGATCATCGCATCGTCATTGCGCACTGCAACAGGTTGAGAATCCACGCATCACCTCCGCACCGGTAAGGCTCACGGCGAGTTCTTTGCGCAAGCATTGAGGAAGGACGCAACTGTTCCCCCCGGTCATGAAACGGACGCATCTCCCCTTCTGCAAGTCCTTTTGTTTACTTTGCGTTACGCATCCAGGTACTTTGGTGAGAACTTTGTCGCATCTACCATCAACTTGAACTAAGAGACTTTAATCACCTTTTAAGTAATTTTAAGTGTAGTATTGTGGATTTTTGTCGTTTGTGGTCTTGTATTTAAGTCTATATAAAAAATACTTATTTTTATAAAACCTGTGTTATGTCCATCTGTAGTGTGATCACTGCATTACTATGTATATTCACAAATGCTTAACACACTGCCTCTGAGATAAGCCTGTCTGCTCGTGCCAAGCTACCAAGGGGGTGAGCAGGGGTTATTAAGGAGTGTAACCCCCTTATCCTGACTTAGAAGTAAGGGTCCCTATTTGGACACGGGTGATAACCATTGCCAACTGGAGAACCCCAGATCTAACATTGGTGGTCAGCGTGTTAGATATTAGATTACGATGTGAACATTACCGGCGCCATCTTGTCCCGCTTAGGCCTTTGCGAGCACGTAAGCGGCAGCCATTTTAGACACTATGGCCAGTTCGCAACATTGCCGATCGCCTGCACGTCTCCCCAACCTCGCAATCATCCCCCACGCGCTGGCAGCCCCCAAGCACACATGCTAGAGTCATAAAAGCATCCATAGCGCGACCCTGCCCCGGAGCCACTTCCCGTGCCGAGCCCACATACCCTTTCATCCCTTGCGCACGAATAGGCCCTTCGACAATCTCCTGCCCTGCACCTGGCTGCTCGATCCGATCCCAGGCCATAACCAACCCCTGCGGATACAGTTTATTGCACCATACAGTAGGATTCCGCCTCTCATCAAAGGAGCCAGAATTAATCAATGCCACAACCCCATGAGATCTGATCGATTGCGCATATTTCAGCTCCTGCCGGAATGCCCAGCTGCACGATAGCAATCACCTACTGAGACCGGGGGTGGGGGTACAGTACTGTTGATATGTGTGGGAACGGGCCTGAAGCGGGGATTCCAAAGATGGTTTATAATGCATCAAAGAAACGTCAGGAATGTTTTACACTGTAATAAAGAAATAAACCCATGTATAAAAGGCCAGGCCACAGAGATGCAGTTGGAGCACCTCGAGACGACACCCTGCTTGACTGATCTGACACGCTTTCCTTCGAAGAATAAATCCGTTTCCTGCTTTCCAATTTCCAGCACCCACCTCTTTATTTGATAATTACGATTGAATTAGAGGCGACTAATGCCAAAGCAGTGCTTGAGGATATCTGGGGAAAATCTGCTTTGTTCAACAAGCGGTGAGGATTTGGACTTTGCATTTGTGTTTCATATACAGTGATTGGTGCACACTACTAGTGAGTGCAGACCAAACGCGACCACATACTTTTTTTTTTAGAGAATCCTTTTTCCTTGGACTGTTAGTTTTTTCCTGAAGACTCCCAATTTTTACTACCATGAGTAAACCAGCATCTGTTGCATCTATGGATCTTGATTTTGAGGAAGAGAGGTTGGAAACCTACACTGTGAAACAGCTCAAGTATCTCTGCAGGAAATTGAAAGTTGCTACACCAGGCATTTCTAAAAAGGAAGAAAGGCGCTGAGGGCCTTGGTAGAAGCAAGAAATGTCCCTGATCTTGTGGTGGAGCCTGTTGGGGATGCAAATGGGCAAACTGATGGGCAAGAATTTCCAGCCAGAGGAGGGGTGCCGTCCCCACCTGGCAGCAGCATCTCTTCCAAAGACCTGTCCCCCAGGCAGCTGGAAGACAGGGAGAGAAATAGGGCACACAAGCTGGAGTTGGCTAAGCTTAAGATGGAGGGTCAGAGGGAAACAGAGAATAACAGGTTGTCTTTGGAAAGAGAGAGAATGAGAATGGAGCATGAGAGGAGGCTGAGGGAGTTAGAGATCAAGGCCAAGGGCTTAGAAATAAATCCCTCTGGAGGCAGCGGACCATCTGTGCCTTCAGAAGGCAGGGTACATATCCCCAAGGATGTCATCAAAGATTTTCACAAAGGTGAAGATATTTGTCAGTGGTTTGCAGCCTATGAGATAGCAATGTTGGCCCACCGGGTCCCTGAGAAGGATTGGGGAACGGGGTTGTGGGCCGCTTTGTCACTGAAGGTAGAGATACTTTGTTAGACTTGTCCAGTGAGCATAGGATGTCTTATAACCACATGAAGGAAGCACTGATGACAAGGTATTAGTTAACTCCAGAGCTCTATAGACAGAGGTTCAGGAATTATAAGAAACTGGAGGGAACCACTTGGGTAGAATATGTGTCTTTCTTTTGCAGAGCTATGGATGGTTGGGTGAGGGGTAGCAATGTTGATCATTTTCAAGCGCTCTATGATTTGATTGCTAGGGAGCACTTTTCTGCTAATTGCTTTCCAGAGCTACGCCAGCACCTTATTGATAGCAAGCTGACTAACCCTAGAAAACTTGCTGTAGAGGCAGACCGCTGGGTCAGTACCAGGGTCCACAAGGGTCGTGTGGGAGACTCCGCCAAAGGTGGGGAGGGTCCCCAGAAGAAGAGTGGGGGGACAAGGGTAAATATAGGGAGTTCCAAAAAGGTCCCCAAAGTAATTCCCCAGGGAACCAAGGTAAGGGTTCCCAGCCTCCCACTGAAAAGAAGTCAGGACCCCCGACAGGTAAACCTGTTCATAGGGGGCCTGTTACCTGCTTTCAGTGTAAGCAGGTGGGACACCGTTGGTATGATGCCCAGTGTCCTCAGAAAGGACAATATATGCCACCCCGAGCACCACCCCGTCAGATGGCCAGTGTAGCCCTGGGTGGGGAGGAGATGGGTGCCCAAGGTGGGTGGGGTCCTGCAGAAATGTCCCATGTCTCATTAGGAGACTTTGAGATGGTCCCTAAAACTCAGCTGCCTGAGAACACTAAAACATACAGGCAGTGGGTGACCATCAATGGCCATAGAGTGGAGGCTCTCAGAGATACAGGAGCAAGTGTGACAGCTGTCAAGTGTCACTTGGTCTCTGAAGAGCAGGTAGTCCCCAATGCATTCTTCCCAGTTGTTGCCGCTAACAAGACAGAGAGCCATTGCAAGGTGGCTCAGGTTCACTTTGAGTGGGGGGGTCTCTGGTACTCTTCAAGTGGCTGTGAGGCCATCCATGCCTGTTGATTGTCTGTTAGGCAATGATTTAGAAAACTCCCCTTGGATGTAGGTGGAGAGGAAGGTACATTTGGAGATGTTGGGTCTGCCTGAGTGGGCATGTGTGACCACTCGGTCTATGGCAGCTAAGGGTGTTCAAGAGACCCTGGAGCCTGAAAATATGGCCCAGGGACCTGCCTTAAAGAGAAGAGGTAAGGGGCGCAGGAAACCAGCCTCTATTGTCCCCACGGTCCAGGAGGAGGCAGACCTTGAGGGGGATGTCCTGGAACCCACTGGTGAGCAACTTTCTGAACTGGGGAACCTACCTGAGCTGACCCCTTGGCATCAAGAAGGGGGTCCCCCCAGGGAGGAATTTTATGAAGAGCAGCAGAAGTGCCCTTCTCTTGTGGGTTTGAGGCAAAAGGCCACAAACCAGGCAGCAGGTGATCAGTCTGGATCACATTGGATCTACTGGGAGAATGGTCTCCTGTATAGCGAGCCTAAGGTTGCTGAGCCTGGGTCAGCCTGTGTGCTGGTGGTACCCAGCGCTTCAGAGCCTTCCTACTGGGTTTGGCTCATGATGTTCCTTTAGCTGGTCATCTGGGGCAGAACAAGGCCTTTGAAAGGCTTGTCTCCCACATTTTTTTTGGCCCCAGATGCGGAAGAGTTCAGATACTCATTGTAGGACCTGTCAAACTTGCCAGGCAAGTGGGAAAAGTGGAAGGAGGCACAAGGCCCCTCTCCAACCTTTTCCTGTAGACAGTACCCCCTTTGAACGGGTGGGCATTGACATTGTGGGGCCACTGGACCCCAAGACAGCCATGGGCAACAGGTTTATCCTGGTCTTGGCGGACCATGTTACACGGTACCCGGAAACCATTCCACTCAGGACAGTGATGGCCCTGTGGTGGGACGTGCACTGATGGGGATATTCTCCCGTGTTGGGTTCCCCAGAGAGGTTGTGTCTGACCGAGGTACAAACTTAATTTCCAATTATATGAAGTGTCTGTGGAAGGAGTGTGGGGTTACCTACAAGTTCACCACTCCTTACCACCCACAAGGAAATGGGCTGGTTGAAAGATTCAACCGGACCCTTAAGGGCATGATCATGGGTCTTGAAGAATCGATGAGGCATAAGTGGGACGTCCTCTTGCCATGCCTTCTGTTTGCCTACCGTGAGGTGCCACGAAAGTCTCTAGGGTTCAGCCCCTTTGAGCTTTTGTATGGTCACCCGGTAAGAGGACATTTGAGTCTGGTCAAGGAAGGCTGGGAGCAATCTCCCAGGAAACCTCCCTAGGATTTAAATAGCTACATGCTGGCCTTCGGGAACCAGACTCGGCGTTTCCGAGATCTCGCTCAGGCGAATCTGGAAGCCAGCCAGGAAGAGATGAAGCGATGGTACGAACAGAATGCCAGTCTGATTGAGCTTCAACCTGGACAGAAAGTTTGGGTCATGGTCCCTGTGGAGCCTTGTGCGCTTCAACACAGGTGGACCGGTCCATACGAGGTGGTGGAGCGCAGAGTGATGTCACCTATCTGGTGAACTTGCGGTCTCCAAGGAACCCTTTGAGGGTCCTTCATGTTAACCGCCTGAAGCCCCACTTAGAAAGGTCCGAAGTGGGCATGGTCCTAGCGACAGATGATGGAATGGAGGAGGAGACCGAGCCTCTTCTTGATCTCCTGTCTGCAGCAGAGCAAGATGGGTTAGTGGATGGTGTCGGCCTCTCTGCCACACTGACCCCTGATCAGCAGCAAGATTGTCGCCAACTTTTGGGGCAATTCTCTGATCTATTTTCCTTGGTTACTGGTGTCACAAAATGGCGCGTCCATGATGTGGACACTGGCGACAGTCCTCCTGTGAAGCACAAGGCTTACAGAGTGACTGACAAGGTTAGGGCTTACATTAAGGAGGAAATCCTCAAGATGTTTGCTTTAGGGGTCATTGAGTCCTCAAACAGTCCTTGGGCCAGCCCAGTGGTCTTGGTCCCAAAGGCTGCCTCGCCGGGTGCCACACCTGAACTCCGGTTCTGTGTGGACTAGAGAGGGCTCAATTCAGTCACCAGGACTGATGCACACCCCATCCCCAGCGCTGATGAGCTCATTGATCGGTTAGGGGCTGCCCGGTACCTCAGCACTTTTGATTTGATGTCTGGGAACTGGCAGATCGCCTTGACTGATGGGGCTAAGGAGAGATCAGCATTCTCCACACCAGATGGGCACTACCAATTCCTGGTTATGCCCTTTGGGATGAAGAATGCCCCTGCCACCTTTCAGAGGTTGGTCAACCAGGTGTTGGCTGGACTGGAGGATTTCAGTGCCGCCTACCTGGATGATATTGCAGTGTTCAGTGCCAGTTGGGAAGAACACTTGCAGCACCTCTGGGAAGTGTTGATAGCGCTGTGCAAGGCAGGCCTCACGATCAAGGCCAGTAAGTGTCAGATCGGGCAGGGCTCCATTGTGTACTTGGGTCACCAGGTAGGAAGCGGCCAGGTGGCGCCCCTTCAACCCAAGATTGATACCATCATGGCATGGGAACCCCCAAAGACTCAGACACAGGTGAAAGCCTTTTTAGGACTCACGGGGTACTACAGGATGTTTGTCAAGGGGTATGGCAACATTGTTGCACCCTTGACTGAGCTGACTTCCAGGAAGCAGCCCAAGAAAGTGAACTGGATTGACACCTGTCAGAAGGCTTTTGATGCCCTGAAGACTGCCATGTGCACAGCACCCGTGCTTCAGGCGCCCAACTTCTCAAAATAATTCATTGTACAGACAGACGCTTCAGAGCATGGTGTGGGGGCTGTTCTATCACAGATTACTGAAGAGGGCTTTGACCAACCTGTAGCCTTCATCAGTAGGAGGTTACTTCCACGGGAACAGAGGTGGAGTGCAATTGAAAGTGAGGCAATTGCTGTGGTCTGGGCACTGAAGAAGTTGAGACCATACTTGTTTGGGACTCACTTCCGGGTTCAGACCGACCACAGGCCCCTCAGATGGCTGATGCAGATGAGGGGTGAGAACCCAAAGTTGTTGAGGTGGTCCATCTCCCTACAGGGTATGGACTTTACGGTGGAACACCGCCCTGGTACAGAACACGCCAACCCTGATGGTTTGTCCAGATTTTTCCGCCTTAGTGAAGAGAACTCCCAAGGGAAGGGTAGTTCTCCCCACATTTCAGCTGGAGGGGAGACGTGTTAGACCTGACATCATTGGCGTCAGTCTCCCTTCAATTGTTGACGGATTGCCTCCTCTGTTTTGATATGTTTTTGCTAGATTTATGCTTTGGGCACTGTGCCACTGCTAATCAGTGCCACAGTGCAAGTGCTCCCTATGTTAAATTGATGTATTTATTTATTTGCGTATTTTATAAAGCGCGCAGCGACCCCAACGGGGCATCCCGGCACTAACAAAAGACTCTGACAACTGGAGGGATCAGAAAGGGAACCAAACTAAGGAGAAAAGAGAAGGGTTTTCAAAGATTTACGAAATGCGGGTTCTGTTTGAGAGGAGTGAAGAGCTAGAGGGAGCTGGTTCCAGTGCTGAGAGGCACAAACCGCAAAGGTTTTGCCACCTGCACGGGAACGTTTGAAACGGGGAGTTTCCAGCAGTAAAAGGGCATTGGAGCGTAGTAGCCTGGGTTTGACATAAGGGCACAGGGTGGTCTTCAAATGGGCTGACCCAGTGCCTTTAGATGCACGAAAGGCCAGCGTCATTGCCTTGAAGACACACCTTTTCGCAATGGGGAGCCAGTGAAGTTTACGGAGATGTGGAGAGATGTGGTGTCTAGCGGGTATTCTCTCCACCAGCCGAGCAGCGGCATTTTGGACCGTCTGTAGTTTGTGACACAGGCCGGCTGTGATACCAAGATAAAGAGCATTGGCATAATCAAGATGGGAAATGATTAATGCCTGGATCACAGTCTTACGGCAGTCCTCCGGCAGATAGTTAATGAGCCGTTTGATTGTTCTAATTTTAATGAAGCAAGAGGCTGCTACGGTCTGTACCTGGGTGTTAAAGCTGAGGTTGGTATCCCAGCGTACTAGATTTCTCACAGAGTCTTTGGGCGTGGGGGCTTGACACAGATCTAAGGGCCACCACAGACTGGAGTCAAGGGGAAAAGGAGATTTGAAAAACAGGATCTCCGTTTTGCCTGCATTGAGATGGAGGGAATTAGCATCCATCCAGTTGGAAATGTCTCTACGGCAGGATTTCAATGGCTCGAAGGCAGAGGCAGAAGGGGTATCAAACGTAAAAAGTAGCTGAATGTCATCAGCATAGGATATGGACTTAATCCCAGTCTGAGCAATCAGCTTGGCCAAGGGGGAAAAATAAACATTAAACAAAAGCGGACTGAGGGAAGAGCCCTGTGGGACTCCCCATCTGAGCAGTCTGGCAGTGGAAGTAAAGGGAGGGGTGAAAACTTGTTGTGTACGGTCGGATAGATAGGAAGACAACCACTTCAGAACAGTGCCCCCCAGTCCCAAGTCCTCCAACCTTCTCAGCAGGATCTTATGGGAGACGGTGTCAAATGCTGCTGAAAGATCCAGCAGCACTAACACCGCCCTCGACCCTCGGTCAAGCGTCCACCTCACAGAGTCGGCCATTTCAATAAGGGCCGACTCCGTGCTGTGGCCCGACCTAAAGCCGTGCTGGGAATCATGGAGAAGCCCATTGGACTCGATGTAAGTCGCCAGTTGAGAGTAGACCAACTTTTCCAAGACCTTGGCCGGGGCAGGCAGAAGGGAAATGGGCCTGTAGTTACTAGGAAGGTCAGGGTCGAGGCTGGGTTTCTTCAAAATGGGGACCAAGGAGGCATGTTTCCATTTAGAAGGGAAACATCCTGCTCTGAGGGAGTCATTCCAAATAAGATTGAGATGGGGGTTAAGTAAGGAAGCTAGTTTTTTTGTATTCCTTGGAAGGACAGGGATCGATGGGGGAACCTGATTTGCATTTAGCCAGCTCTTTCAAAGAGTCGGCTTCCGATATTGTGGCACATTCACACATGGAAAATGGAGGCAGTATAGAGGAAATGAGTCGCTCAATGCCTCCCTCTCGATCAGAGGGGGGAAAGGATGAGTGGATGGTCTCAATTTTGTCTTCAAAAAATTGGGAGAGGTTGTTACATAGCGCTTGTGAAGCAGGTTGGGATCGGAGCAGTGAAGTGGGATCAGTGAAAGATCTTACAATGTTAAAAATCTCCCTGCTGGCGCCCTTGCTGGCAAGTTTGATTCTGGAGGCCAGAAAGTCCCGTTTGTGCTTCTCTATCATTCTCCGATATTCTTTAAGGGCAGCTTTATAGGCGTTTTTGCTGTCCGGAGAATAATTCTGTCTCCAGTGGCGCTCAAGAGATTTGCAGGAAGTCTTTTTCTGCCGAAGTTCGTCGGAATACCAGGGGGCTGATGGTACCGCCCTATAAGTTTTAATGGGTTTAATGGGGGCCAGGACATCTAAGGCCTGACCAATCCAGGTGTCCAGATAGTGAATGGCTAGATCAGGGTCAGACGACGGACGTGGTTGAGTATTATTAAGGTGTTTTTGGAGTGCATCCAGGGTGATGCGGCTCCAGTTTCTGCCTGAGGTTTTAGGATTGATGATAGGTCGGATTGAACAAGGGATATCAATCTCGAATGAGATTAAAAAATGGTCCGACCAAGTTACCGGCACGGGAGGTGCCGTTCGAATGGAGGGGAGATTGGAGCAAATTAAGTCAAGAATATGACCCGCATTGTGTGTAGGTAAGGTTATGAGTTGGACTAGATTACAAGCGGCAAGTGTGGAAATGAAATGACTGCTATGCTGGCAGGATTCATTGTCAATATGGAGATTAAAATCTCCTAAGGCGGTAAAGTTGGAGTACCGAGTGCTAAACTGAATGATATAGTCCATCAAGGTCGATAAATGTGACAAGTTGGAATGGGGGGGACGGTAAATAAGTATTCCTGCGCAGGAGGAGGTCGAAGAAGTTTGGATGCAAAACGGCAGGCCCTCTATACAGTCGATTCGGTCAAATGTAGGGAAGGTGACTGCCATGGTAGATTTATAGATTAGAGCAACACCACCTCCTGTTTTTCCGGTGGGTCTATTGGCGCACCTGATACTATAGCCATCTGGTAAAGCAAGGGAAATGGCAGGATTTGTGGTGTCATTCAGCCACGTTTCCGTTAGGAAGAGCTGATCCCAGTTGTTATCTCGGAGGGACTGCCAGATATCAAAGGCATGTTTGGGCAACGACCTGCAATTAATAAGCGCCAATCTGAGCGTTAAAGAGGGGTAAACAACCGGAATGGAAGTTGGGATAGTGAAGCAGGATCGGCGAGTTGTAGAAATTGAGGGTGAGAAGGAGAAATGACACACTGTGCAGACATAATTACGAGCTTGGCTATCCATGGGAGAGCAAGGGTGGGTAGCGCAGGGAAGAGGTCTTAAAACCAGCAGGTCATTCCGTGTGTATGCTGCGATGTTATGGCAAATGGGTCGGACAGGGGGACCGGCCCCGGTCGCGTCCTGATCGCGGACGAGCGCAGGCGAGCTTGCCTTATGCGCGCCTTTGGCGCGCAATCGTCGCGCCCGCTGCGCTCGTCCGCTGCGCTCGTCCGCTGCGCTTCCTGTTCATGCACATTTTTATAATGGGGGACAAAGAGGGGGGCGTGGCCTCCGGATGGTGGTGCCCCGGTCAAGGCGTGGGGAATGGCGCTGGGAAGCTCGGCGATTTCGCCCTTCCAAGCGCTCGTTTTTGGGCTAAAACGGTGTGCCAGCAGCAGTAATGGTGAGACAAGGTAGGAGCAAGATCAATTTAAAAATGACAAATGTAACAGTTTAAAAGCACAAGAGATACAATTTTTACATGTGGCTCCCGGCTGTGCCTCAGGAGTTTGTCAGGGTCTAATCTGATTGGTTATTCCACATTTGGGTTATTTGATTTACTGTCAGCCCTAGTACAGTGCACCCTGTGTGCCCAGGGATTGTAGATCAAATGCTGCTGGTGGGCTTGCAGCACTGGTTGTGCCACCCGCAGAAGCAGCTTGTAAAGTATGTCTCAGGCCTGCCATTGCAAGGCCTGTGTGCAGTCTAGCACTGCCATGTTGACTTGGCCAAGTGCACCCACTTGCCAGTCCCTAAACCTTCCCTTTGCTTCATATTAGACACCCCTATTGTAGCCCAAGGGCAGGGTGCATTGTAAGTATAAGGTAGGACATGCTCTGATGTGTGTAGCATGTTCTAATAGTGAATTACAGCCATTTTGGTTTTTCACTATTGAAGGCTACCTGTTCTCATAGGCCAGAATGGGCAGGGGCGATTATTACATTCTTATAATCCTAACTGACTCAGGGAACATGGTAGAAATTCGAATTTAGTATGCCTGAACTCAGAATAATAAAATACAACTTTTAGTAAAGTTTATTTAAATATTCTGTGTTTGCAAATACCACTTTTAGAAAGTAGGTATTTGCTTGCCTAACCATTTGAGCCTGCCTCTGCTGAGTTGTGTATTCCTTGTCTGGGTTTGTGTGTGACAGGGCTGGGGAAATTCCAGGAGACAGTCTGGGACAGCCCAGTGGTGAATAGGGAGATTTACATCCAGATGGGAGGGGAAGAGTGCACCTGGGACCTGAATAGGGCTGGGCCTTCCCTCTTCAATGCTGGCTTCACCCCCTGTGGCTTGTCTGATGTCTCTGCCCTGCACAGTGAAAGGAGAAGAGGATTCCTGTCAACAGAGTGCTCCAGAGCTGTATCTTTCCTCCCCTGTGCTGGCTCCACCTCCTGTGGGGCGGCTGATGTCTCTGCCCTGCACAGTGAAAGGAAGAGGAGAGTCATGTCAACAAAGTTCTCAGGAACTGGTTTGAACTAGGCAGAGGCCTCTCTGCCTTCAGAGGACAAAGGATTTTGGGGTATAAATATTGGGACCCAGTCCCACAGACTTTAGATCACTTCTGAAACAAGAAACTTTTCTGCCAAGGAGAAGAATCAAGGAAGCTGCAGGAGTTGGACTGCCCCTCTACCAGTGTGCTGTTTGCTGGGTTGGCCTGCAGTGGTTGCTTCATTGCCAAGGGAAAGGAGAAGGAACTTTGTAAGGACTTTCATCTACAGAATATTCTCCAAGGGCTTGAACTGTGCTTGCCTCCTGCTGAAGTCTCAGGGCCAAAATACTTCACCTCCAGCTCCCTCCTGAATTTCCTTGCTGGGAATTCTGAATCCAGTCACTTGCGAGCCGCTGGGAGCTGGAAGTGCAACGAATCGAGAAGAAGCGTGTCACCGCCGCAGCTGAAATCATCGCAACGCCGGAGAAGCGAGCCTTTGTCGCATCTCCCTGGAAGCGTGTGTTCATCGAAGCTCCCTGCTGTCGCATCGCCGGAGAAGCGTGACGCCATCGAGAGAGTCCCCATCGCATCTCCGGAGAAGCGCGTCGCATGGCCTGTCGCGGCTCCAAAGCACAGAGTCGTCGCAAGGCTGCCAGGGCATCATCGCATCGTCATCGCATCGCCGCATCAAGGGTGTATTTTCTTCTCGTATCGCAACTGGATCATCGCATCGTCATCGCATCAAGGCGTCATCTTGCGCACAGCAACAGGTCGAGAATCCACGCATCACCTCCACACCGGTAAGGCTCACAACGAGTCCCCTACTCTGCGCAAGCATTGAGGAAGGACGCAACCGTTCCCCTGGGTCACGGAACGGACGCATCTCCCCTTCTGCGAGTCCTTTTGTTTACTTTGTGTTACGCATCCAGGTACTTTGTTGAGAACTTTGTCGCATCTACCATCAACTTGAACTAAGAGACTTTAATCACCTTTTAAGTAATCTTAAGTGTAGTATTGTGGATTTACGTCATTTGTGGTCTTGTGTTTAAGTCTATATAAAGAATACTTATTTTTATAAAAACTGTGTTGTGTCCATCTGTAGTGTGATCACTGTATTACTGTGTATATTCACAAATGCTTAACACACTGCCTCTGAGATAAGCCTGTCTGCTCGTGTCAAGCTACGAAGGGGGTGAGCAGGGGTTATTAAGTAGTGTAATCCCCTTATCCTGACTTAGAAGTAAGTGTCCCTATTTGGACAAGGGTGATAACCATTGCCAACTAGAGACCCCCAGATCTAACAGTACCTCATCAGTAATGGCAGTTCAGATCATAACGGATGTACAGCCTTAAACTACACACTTAGGATTGTGGATTTAGCACTTTTGCAACTTATTGCATCCATGCTGTAGGGTGCTAACATTGTTGTCGGTATAGGTACGCAGGGGGAATATGACTTTCTTATGGACGGTTTTCTGTTTGTGAACTCACTGGCGTTAGAAACGCGCTTACATTCCACGTAACTGGAGCACATGTTAAGTGTTCAAATACCTTTGAGTCGAGTTTGCGCTAGAGGGGAAAGAAACACTGGGCACAAGGGTGAGTAGAAGAGGGAATAAAAAGAAATAGTACCTTAATCATACCAGGAGCAGCTGATAGCCACTAGTTAAGTTTAATTAATTTGTACTCTATCCATGCTCCACTGAAGGAACAGAACTGACGCAATGGCATGTGATGCCCAATGAAAAGGCTGCATTGAAGAGTGAAGATGTAGCGAACCAATGTTAAGTGCTCCAAGCCTTTTACAATACCGCTCGCAGCAAACAGCGCATGCATACTGTTTTGCGAGACCTAAAAATGACAAACTAATGAAGTAAAACAACCGTGCCACAATATGCTACATAATCTGCCTTTTCTCGCCACATAATTCAGTCATCCCTGTAGCATAATTTGGTGCTTCCTGCCACATAATTCCAGTAGCCCTGATAATAGGCAAAGCAAATGTAGACAGGAATTGCTATAGAAGGGAGCACATACAGGTGCCTAATGTGGGCTCCTGCAGCACAGTAGGGGGCCCATCCTTCAGAGGGCCATATCAGACGTATGAATATTCATGAGATATGGCAGAGCTAGGGGCCCCTCCCCATATTATGAAGGGACACCCATCGTTTTGTTGTTACACTACTGAGCATAGTGCATTTTACAGTCAAGAATATCCTTCCCAGGTTCAACAAAACCAAAGACAGGGATGCAGGATATGGTCAGGGATGCATGAATAATAATATAACATAAGTACACGTTATATGAATAGATTGAGATGAATATGGATATATGAGTGTTGAGGATTTAATAGATAGGGAAGATATGAATATGTGCTATATGATTGGTTCAGGGATATATGTAGGGGCTCGGAAGGAATGTGGTGCTGTAAATGTTTTAACATAGATCAAACAAGTCTGGCTATTCAGGCTGTTTGGCAATGAGTGCGTTTTAGAGCCAAGACATATTCCATTGATGAGGGTATGATGAGTCAGCAATATTTATACCCTTGAATATATATCTTTCCTTATTCTTTCAGTGTTTAAGATTAAGTGCATTGCATTGCATTTGGGTTCACAAAACTGCCCTGTGAATCAAATCAATAAATGCATTTTCATAATTGCGAAAAGTGATGTGGCGGACCGCATTAGGCAAATACATGTTCTTTTCGTGGATGGGTGTTAGCAAGATTTTTCTTCTAAAGGCAGAGCTCAGTTCATTTGAAATGAGGCCGTACGTGCAATAGCACTGGAGTCTGGACCCTGCATCTAAACATGTTTTTCTCCACCTCTTTACTGAAACTGGAGATCAATATGGGCTGGATATTCGGAGAGCAGTTTTCTTGGTAATTCACATCTTTTACCTGTTCCTTTGTCTCATAGATATATCTCAGGCTACCTAACCCTGTGTACACGCAATCCTCCCTCCCGGTATCCGAGAAGGGGCTTACCAGAAGTCTATTCTTGGAGGTTAGGCGAGAACTGTGGCTTATGAATTGTCAGTAAGCAGCACGCGGGCTGGTGCTCTGTCAGTAAACCCGGCTCCTGTGGTATGTGTCCCACTAAAATAACTCCTTCCAGTGAAGAGTGCAAGCTTTGCTGAAGGAATCTGTCGGCACCAAGCCGAATCTTAATATGGTTTGTCTTAGTAAAGCAAAGCATGCATGTAACGTAGGTGTTATAAATTACAGTCTGTTTGTTAAGGCAGAAAATGAATACATTAATATGCTTACATCAAAACAAAATTACAATATTAATTTATATTTGCCCATTTTTCCACACAGCCTTAACGAAACTGTCTCTGCAAACACATAAAGGGGCACATGTACAAGAGGATTGTGCCACAGGAACGTCACTTTTACCGACGTTCCGGTGGCGCAATGCCCTGCTCCATATTTACACAGTGGCGTCAAGCCACTTTTTGTGGCATAACACTGCATTATAAATATGGTACCTTTTCACGCAGGTATTTGTGTGAAAGGTGCATGCAATGGGTGTTGCTGTAGGCGTTCCACCATAACACCCGTTGCTTTTTAATACTGCCTAGATTTACAAGAATCTGTAAATCTGAGGAAGTGCCAAAAACTAACTTCATGCAAAAGCAGGTGTTAGATTGGCGCAATGAGGAGAAATACTTTTTATTTCTCCTTATTTTTGCGTTTTCTATGTGGGCTGCAGAATGCAGCACACATAAAACAAAACACCATTAATGATTGTTTTTGTGACTGAAGCGGTCCCTTCATGCACAAAGATAATGATTAACCCCTCCCATGCTCGTGACGGAACCGTTCTGTCATGAGCCTCGGGTGGGCTGTGCTGGTGACGGAATGGTTCCGTCACGGCCCGCTCGCTGCGCCTGCGCGGTGCGAATTCCGCGCCTGTGCTGACGTTCTAAAGAGCGGGCGGGGCCGTGACGGAACCGTTCTGTCACAAGCACAGCTCACCCGAGGGCCGTGACGGAGCAGTTCCGTCACGAGTACGGGAGCGCCACGCGGCCCCGCCTCCCCCTTAGCGCTGCGGCGTAATAGCCGCCGCAGCGAAGGGGTTAAATGATTGTGATTTGCTACTTCTATGTTTGCTGCAGAAAGCCTCTCACACCGAAGTTGCAAATTATCATTATTGATTATTACGGATGATTGTTTATGTGTAGGAAGATGTCCCTTCCTGCACATAAACAATCATCCGTGCTACGCAGGCACCACTGCAACATGGTGCAAGGGTGTCTGTGTTGGCCACTGGTAGCCACATGCACAAATTATGCAGTGAATTTTACTAGTGGTAAGGAAAATTCAAAATAGGCCCAAAGCAAAAGTGGGTTACTATAATCAATGGTCTTCTACACTGCCTCTTTCTCCTGAAAGAAGTTCCCAGTTCACAAAAGGGAAGGGGCTTCAAAAAGGACCCCTTTCCTTTTTGTGAATAAGTTACTACCGGAACTTTCAATGTCAGAAACTTTTCAATGGTTTGAGACAGGAATTCCAGTCTCAAACCATGGATACATCTGGTACCGATTTAGAAAAGGTGCACATAACACACACATTCGATACTGGATCCGTATCCGGTCACACTACCATTTTAGAAATCAGTCCAACTTTCCATCTCTTAAAATTGATTTTGTACATATCTAAAACTTTTAGCAGTTGCAAATGCTGAATAGGCATGTTTGTGACTGCAAAAAAGACATATATCTGGCCCCTAGATGGGTATTCTAACTCCTGGTAATGTGCATCTACACTAAAATAGCCACCAAATAGAAGTATTTTAAATCCAAAGACACTTGAATCTTATTTCTTCAGAATTTTAGATTTTTACTGTCAATGGTTGTAAGTCAGGAAAATTGTCTGCCTGATCTCTCTCAGTACCTTTGACATTAAACTTACTACAGAGGGTCCTGAGGGAGACCAAAGTCTCAAGGGGTCGGACACTGGTACAGAAAGTTGTAAATCTTTGCAGGCATTAAAGTAAAGGAGATCTGAGCCACAATGTTTGGAGGCGCCCCCTCCCCCCACCCCACCCCTTCAAAATACTATACTACTCTGGCAGGATGTTATGCGTAGAAAACTGTGCATATCCTTTTTTTCATTTAATATAGGAAACCTAAAACTATCCTCTGCCTTTCGTGTATGAAAAAGACGAAATATACACTTTTTCAACCAATAGTATTGCCCATCATCATTTCAAGATGAAAGAAATGCTATATTAGTTTCATAAAAAAGTCCTGGTAGTATACACACATCCAACGCTATTTTATACTATCTTATTTAATCATAAAGTATTTTGTTACTAATTATTTTAAAATCGGTTTACCTCACATATGTTTACAAAAAAAATAATTATCTTAATCAACTAAGGCACATGCACTTTATGCCAGGTGCGTATTTAACATTTTAAAAGGAGTACTGCATGTGTAGCCTTGGGAGTCCACTGCTTTATCTTTTTACTCATTTGCTCACAATGACACAATGACTTCCTCTGCATACATTCAAAGCACCAGTGGATGGATGAAACATCTATACACCCTGAAAGTCTGTAGAACAGAGATCTGAGAGCAGTCACCAAACTTGGGAACCAAAAGCAGCCCTGGCAAAAATTCTCAACCGGACCCTATCTGTTTGCCTCCTTACACTGTCTCTTTCCATTCATCCACTCTCTTTCCTTCTCTCCTCCCTCTCTAATCGCCTTCTCTCTTTTTCTCTCTTGAAAACCCCCTGTGCCTGCTGTAATGAACCTCGCTGAGGGGGCTTGAAGCCCTGGGACTTCAAGCCCAGCTTCCAAGGAAGGACTCCAGCCCACCGGGGAAATGTCAAGTAGAATAAAAGGCCTGTCCAGCCCTGCCTGAGAGATACCGTCCTCTCTCACGTGCAGTATACCTTCATGTGACTGATTGAAAAGCATATATTCTGTACGGTATAAGAATTCTTTCCTACTTTGGCTATCGAAATTTAGTTCCATTTAATAAAAGCAATTACTGCTAACGGTTTAATAGATATTTCCACAGCATCGCAAAAGCATTATGGGATGAAAGACTACAGCTACTGTAGAGCATAAAAAAACCAATCAATATTTTCCGAGGTCCACAGAAGATGAATTCATTTATTCAGTACTATTTCACTTGCATAATATTACCCTGAATGCAAACATGAGCAATACAGAAATATGTTTATGCCCTCTGTAAATCTTGGGTATGTGCATATACATGTTAATCGGCTGCCAGCTTCTCCATTACAAGTAGAGGGAATACATTCTGTTAATGAAAACACTATATTGTGGTTTCTTATTAGCTCATATATTCTCTTTCCTTTGAAGCGTGTTAATTCAGCTATATTCAGGCAGCATTATGAAATGGGTTGCCTGACATGCACTGCTTATGTATACAAAAACAGGGCAACCCAAAGGTTGAGAAGAACCTCGATATGTAACCTATAAAGCAGTAGGTGGGTCCTCCCAAAGAGAAACATCTTAACTATATAAAGTAATTAGGGCCTGATGTACAAAACCATTGTGTGGTCAGAAAGCATGTGATCTGCAAAATGTCAGGGTTACCGTATCACAAAATGGGCTTAGAAACCAGTAAGGAACTGCTGGTTGAAAAGGGCATACTTAGGGCATCCCTTACAAATAGTAATTTATTGAGGTATGAATGAATGTTTTGTGAACTATGAGGGTCCTAAAATATTGAAATTTTACCAATACCTCAAAGGAGGTGTTAATCCATGCAGAAATGGGAAGAAATCCCTTTGGAGATTCTTTTCCGTGTGTGAATGTTAAAAAAAAGTTTGTTGCGGAGTAGGCATTGGCACACAGGACCACTGCTAAATCTCAACCAGACAAAAATACCGGGGCATATTCTCAGGGAACTAATGCTGAGTTATCAGAACTTTATCACAGCCAAAGTCATGATCAATTAACTCCCCATTCACAAGCTGGTGTTAACAGACCATATCACCAGTTTACCTGTGATAGCAGTCGCAAAAAACATCGCCATAGATGACTCCGACAACTATCGCTAATGAGATGCAGAGTAAGCATTCCCGTGCAAAAAACT
Source organism: Lissotriton helveticus (assembly GCF_964261635.1). Lineage (NCBI taxonomy): Eukaryota > Metazoa > Chordata > Amphibia > Caudata > Salamandridae > Lissotriton > Lissotriton helveticus. The sequence continues at coordinate 1,290,995,841 of NC_136065.1, forward strand.
GTGAACACACCACTTTGCAACATTCACATCAACCAACAAGATCTGTGATAAGAACACAAAACTGGCGATAAGGCGCATTAGCAGCAGGAATTTAACAACTGCTCTGACCTGGTGTAAAGTCGGACGACAGCCTACACCATAAAAGGAAGCCCAGCCCAGAGACACACCAGAAGAACAACAGATGCCATGGAGCCAACGAAAATGCATCTCGGATAACCAAGAGGGCCACAACTCCCACCGCCACCACCCCCAGGCCCCCTCCAGGAACACGCCCCATCCCCCTCCCCGGACCACCACAGAGGCAGTGCAGACAAAGACTGCTGACCCTCAGGAAATGCACAAGCCTCACAGACCTAACACCAGAGGATGTCATTGCCCACTACAGGCTCAAAAGGACAATCATTCTCCGCATCCTGAACATCATTGTCCACAGGCTGACGGTACCAACACATCACACATCAGACAAAGCTGCTGGCTGTGCTGCACCTGTTGGCCACTGGTACCTTCAACCAACAACCGCCAGAGTCAGAGGAGTCTCACAGTCGCCCTATCAAAGTTCATCAGAACTGCCTTTAATGTCAACATCAGCTTGGTACCCCAGCAACTACACGTCCCACACAATGCACAGGAACAGCTGGAGACCAAGCAAGACCTCCAAGCCATAGCTGGCTTGCCGCACGTGTTGAGGGCAATTTACTTCACACATGTCCTACTTGTGCCCCCTGCCGAAACTGCACACAATTACAGCAACAGAAAGCACATGCATCCCATCAAGTGCAGGCAATAGAGGACCACCGGAGACTCTCCACCAATGTCGCCGCCAACTACCCAGGCAATGTGCATGATTCCTACATCTTAAAACAGTCATCAACCGGCGCTTCCAGGATGGCACCCACGGAAATGCTCTGCTCATTGGCAAGAACCAAATGAACACACACCCCCAACTCCACAATCATGCTACTCACAACTCTGGGAATGCACACATTGCACAATCACATTCAACATGCCAAACAACATGCCCACCCACCAGACACGACTGCACAACTTACTGTGGAAACCTGGGCTAGCCATGGACATGAGCCATCAACGGGATGGCACGCAGCTACAAAATAGCAGATTGTGGGGAGAGGTGGGAACCAGGCATGTGCGAAGGAGGCAAGTGACCCGTGAATGACAATGTACACAATGCCAAGTGTGGCATGGATGTGCTGGACAGACTGCAGTATACAAAACATTCTGTACCAGGCAGGATACGGCACATTCGCTGCCTGAACACTGACTCAACTCTGGTGCCTCTACCTCTGTCAACCGCAATTCATCTCCACTTGCCATTCTAACATCGTGGGTTAGAGTACCAGGAAGAGCTGGCTGAACAGCGTGCGACCCGTGCCCACCACCGCCTCCGGCCCACACTGCGGTCAAGTAGGTCACACAAATGGAACTGAGTCTTGATAGCATGGTGGCCGAGTTCATATGTTCATGGGACGTTTGATGTCACTATACTCCCTTCGATCAGGTGCCACCAACTCTGTTTATCGTATTCCAACTACACGTGTCTGTGGTCCCTTACTGACCACTGGCTTCAGCCTACACTGCGGTCGAGTAGATCACACATTTGGCACTGAGTCTTGATTTACCAATGGCAGAGGTCATATCATTGCACACAAGAAGAGGCGTAAGAGGAAGATGCGTTTCAGTCCGGAGGGAAAAAGGATTATCGTTATGGAGGTGATCGGACACGACCAACAACAGCTCTGGTGTCACTAACTCTGTGCATCGCAAGCCAACGACATGTGGCTGTGGGCCCCTGCTGGCCGCAGCCACCGCCCCACACTGCGGTTGAGTCGGTCACACATTAGGAACTGGGTCTTGATATCTTCATGGCAGTGTTCATATCATTATACCGGCCTCATCACAGACTGCATCCCCTCTCATCCCCGGTGCCACTAAGTCTGTTACCCGACATCAATGGACACTCTCTGGTTGAATGTAGGTGGCGTCTGAGTCTACGGACTGGGGTTGTCTTCATCCTCATGTAGCTGATCCCGACTTGGTGCCAATAATGAGGCAGTAGCATTCCACTCCTTCATTTTTTGCTTCCGGATGGCTTCTGCCCTCTGCATCATGCCCTGGAGGACACCTTCCACTTTCCCCCGCAACCCTCCACCACGTTCACCTTCGACATCAACGAGGACCCTCTCAGTGCGCGTGGCCCTACCTCAGTGCACCGCAAGTCACCTTCCCATGGCGGCGTGCCTGTGCCTGCTGCAGTGCATCCTGGGCCACTAACTCTGTGCAGCTCTAGTCGGGGAACCTGTCTGTTGACATTTTGGGTGGCCTCTGGGTCGGAGGCCTTGGGGTCATCATGCCATGTGTCCGTGGCCCTGCGATGTCCGCTGCCTCCGGCCTCAACTGCGGTCCACCAAGGCTCACACATCAAAATGAGTCCTGACCCGCCCGGTCGTCGCATCACCGCAGGAGGCACACACCACCACCGCCAGGAATACCTCCAAATGCTAACTGCCAGAGTTGAAACAGTGCTACTGGCATAGTAACAGAGTTGCTCACACCGGTCGTGTGTGCCATCATCTGCCTGATGCCCTGCTCAGGACTCCAGGTGCCACTAACTCAGTGCACCACAACCCATGGACAAATCCTGATGAAGGTTTGTGCTGTGGAGAGGTTATGCAGCAATGTCACCTCAGGCAGTGTGTGACACCTGGAATGAGGATGAGGGACATGATGCAGGTGTAACACACCCCACTACAGCTGCATCAGGAATATCCAGATGGGACACGATGCTGGACAATTTTTTCACATGAGCATGCTCAGCTCTAGTGCGCCAACCTCAGTGCACTGAAAATTACAGACACTTCAGTTTGCATATTGGGTGACCTCTGTACTTGCTCCAGCTACCACCATGATGCTCCGCAGTTGTCTCTGTAATGCTAATGTTTTCTGTTTCCATGTTGATAGTGTTTACTGTTCAAGTTGTTGACATCACCAACCACTACATGAGGGCTGGCTTACACTCACCCCACACACATCCAGCACAGGCGTCACTGTACATGTGGACCTGCCAATAAAGGGGCGGGGCGTATGTACCCGTTGCCGGTTCCACAAACTATCTGAGTGTGTTTGTGTGGTCATAATGTATGCATGAGGGCCCCTGGCCCTACAACATTACATTGTGCTGTGTACAGCGGGCGCAACCATGTCATCGCAGGCAGCAGGTAAGACCTTAGACATGTAGTTTTCTCATCACCCACTCAATACATAAGAGGATTGGACTGGGCCATCGTACGCAGGTCCTGCATGGGGGTGTGACTGATAATTGCTGGGCTCTGGGCAAGGAAATGTGCAAATGCATATTTCTCCACCGCAGTGTAGGTCTCCTTTGTGGGGTGTATGTGATCCCTGATGGGAATTGGACACACACGTATGTGATATAGTTCCGCTTCCATGAGCTCTGACCCCACCTTCACCTGTTCGGCCACGTCCTTTTAGCATTCTGACACCAGGTCTTGGAATGCGATGTGTGCTTAGGTTAAGTGTTGGGAGCCAGCCGTGCTGGCAGGTGCTTCCTGCTGTGTGGTCTGTGCAAGGGCTGGGGTCTCCTCTATGTAGCTTGGCTGCCGTGCTCCTGGCAGTGGGTTGCCTAGGATGTCCATGTGCTGTTGTAGGGCGTCGGTGTCGAAGTTGTGGTGGTCCTCTCGAGCATCACTGATGAGTTGTCTGGTCTGCTCTGCTGGAATTGTTGTGTGTCCCTCTGCAATGTGAAGGGGAGATGCATGTTGACATTGTGTTAACATGTATGTAGGCGCATTGTTGTTGCTAAAATGCAGACTGTATGACAATGTACATTGTGACTGTTTATGAGGTGCTGTATTTTGATGCGGGACATTTAAGCTGCATGACGGATGTGAGGTTGTACACATACATTTCCATCTCACAGTTTCCAGATATGTTAGATGTAATGGGCCTGTTTCTGCACATGAGCGGACCCAGTTGTGTCCTTTGTTCTGCAGGGTCATGGTTGCACATTGTGCCGCATTGTCGTCAATATGGATGTGCTGTTATTGCTATGTGTGTGTGGTGCAGTGTGGCAAGGGGATAAGAATCATGATCCAGGGTCATTGTGTGTGTGCAGTGTGCTGCACATCGTTGTGCATGTGTGCCATTGTGCCCCTCTCCCCCATCCCCCCAGTCCCTGGTCATTATTCAACCTGTTGATGTTGGGTCAGGACCTGTTGTCCTGTGGACTGCGGGTTTGTGTTTGGTTTGGCTTTTCACATTATGCAAGCGCCTCTTGGCCTCCGCCGTTGGCCTCCTCGACCCTCCGGCTGCATTCACGTTTGTCTAATTGTAGTTCGGTTGATGATAGTGTTCTGTCACCTTCGTGACGCTGATCTGGTTTTCCTGCAGACTGAACCCCGTCTTCCTCTTCCTCTTCTCCTTGGCCTTCCCTGACCCCGTTGTTCCTTGCTGGTCATCTGTGTGGCTTGTGGGGTTCGCGTTGACTTCTGCACTCGGTCAGGGTGCATCCATGGTGCTATGCTGTTTCTATTTGTTTCCCTTTGTTATTGTTCTACTTTTATGGTACCATTTCCTGCTTGATGCTTGGGGGTTGCAGGCCTGTCGCTGGTTTTCGTTGCTTTTTGTATCACGATTGGCCTGTTGCGAGTTTTTTGGCCTTAGTGTTTCACATTTTTGCCGCGTCATGTTGACTTTATAGCGGACATTTGACACAATATTGTGAGCCTATCGCATGGCACCACCGGGTTGAGAATACGACGTTGACACGGCGTTATTATCCTGCAATAGACTGCTATGTAAAGTATAGTGTTAAGCTAATTTTGCGGAATATTATCACACGTTCTTGAGAGTATCCCCCACCTTTTCTTTTTAAATGTAGCCCTGTTTCCTTTAAGGAAATAGAATGTATTTTTTTTTAAAGTTACCCTCAGCAGGCCACCATCCCTGTGATGGCATCCAATCATAGAGATAAGCAATTAACGACCTTCCTCCAGAAAATTGATTCAGTAGGTCTGATTGGAATGCATTATTGAATATTGGTATGTAATTTGGTTAGCAAAAATTAGCTTTCCATTCACGAAAAGACTTTTCACAATTTGTGTCACTTTTTGTCCTGTAATGCGCTGCTCTGAGCACTGCGCTGTTTTAATATCTTATTTTTCACCTTCTTTCGCAATGTGTATTATTTTGCATTATGAAATGTATGAGGGTATGTTGGCAGTGATTGTTATTTTATCACATTGCGGTGACTCACTGCACATCTCAGAATCAATTCCTCTATCAGTTTATGACCAGTCAACTTCAGCCTCTGGGAAAAAGATTTCCACTTTCCTATGACCCTAACAATAAAAAGCAGACAGTCCCTGGCAGTTGCTCATTTTTAGAATTTTCATTGATGTTTGTTCTCTTAGTGTCATAGTGGAAAGTATATATGATCCAGCTATAGCTTACTCCTTGGAGAAACAAAGTGCAGAAATTAACATACCTTTTCTGATATTAACTGATAAAAACATTGCCTATATTTTCATGTGCATATATTACACCTATTCATATTCAGATTTCCCATAGGAATGAAAGGTGATTCGTCACACAACACATCAAAGTAATCTTGGTAGATTTCTAAGTAGAAACATAAGACGTCTCAGTTTCAGTAAGGTGACTAGGAATCGGTGAGTAGTGATCCGATTTCTCATAGGTTTCTTGACATAAAGCCCACTCCAATGTGGCAATCACCAGTGTATAGAGAGACCGGAGTCCTAGGGTTTCTTGCAGATTATGTTCCTTATTTTGGTCTCGACCCTTTGGTACACAGACTTGTAGGGAGTGATTGTATTTTTTGCAGAGAGTATTGTAACGAGGATATGGGACTCAGGTTCCGGAAATAAATGTCTTTCCAGTCAGGATAGTATTCTAGTGGGCTGAAGATCAAGTCTACTCTAATTGCAAATCTACTTCATGTAAGCCTGGTATGCATAATATGCCTTTCCTACCTTGACTATTTGTAGGCACCCCCAGGACAATTTATGCCTCTGATGAACCTTTTCTGTCAGTCTTCCAGAGGCCACTTGCTCAATTGTTTCAACCCAAGAGGCTGTCATGTGTCCCTTTCATGCCCATTGTCGTTTTCCCTATGTTAGCATGGGCACGTTGCAGGCTGCTCTCTGACTAGCGCACCTTACCATACAAATGTATTTTGCTTTGAGCCACGCTGTACTTTCACACAGAACCTGTCATTGCTTTTTTCCTGGGATTTAGTCTGAACACTGTAGACAAGGCCAAACAACAGTCCCCCTAGTTATTCTGTTTTGGTCAGGCTCAAGCACCTAGACAAAACACACAAATGCAGTTGTTGTTTGGGAACACATACTCGTTGTCGTATAGGTATACACACTCTGAGAAAAGATCACGACTACACCTGAGATGTAGAATATTCATCTGTGCATGCTAAGGGTTTTGCTGCAAACACCAGATATCTTTTGATATATGATCACTTTACTTCTGTAGAAGGGGAGGGGTGTTAATCGTCCCTGTCTAATATCATGATAGCTCCTTTTACGATTTATGGATTGCTTATTTTGCTGACCATTTTTGTGTTAGGCATTTCTTACTTTTTGTGGCACGTATAGAGAAAGATAGTTAAAATAAATATTTTAAGCATTTCTTGTTGTGGACAAGTACAAGTGTGAGAGTGAAAGGGTGTGTCCTGCCACCGCAATTCCTGAGAGGGACGGGAGTGTTGTGTTCTGAGGTGTCTAATCACTTGTTCCTCTGGGAGTGAGTAGGAGGGCAAGTGAGACACTATAGCTAGTCGGTCCCGAGTTCATGGGTACTAAGGTGGTAGGCTGACTCAGTCCCTACCTACTAAGGTTCTATGGTTCCAAGCATAGTTCTGTGACTGCAACAAGGCATCTCCCCATTATTACTGAGCCATTTCCCATTTTAGTAATAACAAGGCAACTGTCTTAGGATCTTATATTAAAAGAAAAAGGTACAAAATGATTGCTACCCCAACCAGTGTAATCAACTCAGAATTAAAAACAAACTATTCAAAGAGGGGGCTATCTATAAATTGAATGCAATAATTATCAAAAAATACATATTTTTTTATTTTATTTAGTAATTTTTTGACAAGCAGTACAAAACCTGGCTGCACAAAAATATACAGTATACATACACTATTCATATTCATATTCATATACTAAGTGAAATCTTTAAAAAAAAAGTTGGACCATACACCAAATTTCATAAAGACGAGAATATTGGAGAAAGGTCATATAGGCGTTTCAATTGATAAAGTAGTGAAATCAAGTACAGCTCATAATGCCTTTTCTTTTCCATAAAGCAGACAACTAAATACCCACCATAAATTGAGAAATAACATAATTCAGATACATTAATAATGTGTCAGCCTAGTTTTCAAAAGCATAGTTCGAATTTGATGCATATCAAGGCCAATGAAAGTAATACCAATTGATTATGCTTTGTTTACATTGACAGTTATAACAATCATCTTATTAGTACAAATGATAGATGATAATCAATAAATAAAGATATAATTCTGATCAGAGACAGACAGACTATGGGCCTCATTCATGTAATTTTTTTGTATGTTCCGGTGGTGCAATATGCCCCGGCATATTTACAAGACCAGAGTAAGGCTAACTTGGGTGGCTTATCATGGCCTTGTAAATATGTGCCCCCTTCATGCAGAACACTGCGCAGAAGGGGGTTCCATTGGTGTTGCTGTGGGAATTCCCACACAACACCCATAGAACCTGAAGCATTCCCAGATTTATGAGAAATCATTTATTCATTTCTTTGAGAGGTTTTATATAGCGCTGGCTAGACCCATGGGTATCAGAGCGATTTTATAGGAGCTGAACGAAGTACAGGAAATATAAGACAGGGTAAAGCATAAACAGTCAATTACAACACCATACTTGAGTTAGAAATAAAAGATAGGGACTGGGAGAAAGAGATTTACATGAGACGAGGGCAAAAGTGTAGGACATAGACAATCAATTAAAACAGAAATTCGAAATTATAAATAAAGAGGGATGGGGCAGAGCAATTTACATGAGAGGAGGGAATAAGGTGAGGCAATTTTACAAAGGTAATAAAAATATGCAGGTGGCGCTAACGCAGTTGTGTAAAGTGGGGAGGCTAAAAGTCTGGTCGGAGTAACGTGAAATGAGCAGTTTAGGAGTATAAGCGGAGGAGTACAAGTTTAAGGAGTAGCAAAGAGAAATGGTGGAGAAGAGATCGAAGGAAGTGATGGGAGAATGGAAAGAGGATGTGGGGAGGGAGTAGAAGGGGGAGCAGGTCGACGTTAGGAGACTAGATGTGTGATGTGGGGAGAGAGGGGAGAGTAGGGGGGGACCCGAAGGATCATCAGTTGAGGAGAGGTAGGGAGTAGGTTCAGAGGAGGGTTAAAGGACCAAAGTTTTGGTTGAGGAGGTGGGATTTAAGATCTTTTTAAAGCTGAAGTAGGAGGGGGTTACAGCGCAAGTCCTTAGAGAGTGATTTCCAGATATTCGGGGTGTTCCTGGAGAAGGAGCGAGAGTGGGTGGATTTCTTTTGAAACAGAGGGGGGACAAGGAGGAGAGCACTGGTGCTTCTCATCGGTCAGGAGCACCCAACTTTGTTGAGTTTGTTTGTAAGATATTAAGGGGTTTGCTGGTAAAGTGCTTTGTGCGTAATGCAAGCAGTGTTGTAGAGGGATCTTCCTTTAATGGGAAGCCAGCTGAGGACTTTGAGGGTAGGAGAGATGTGGTCAAATCTTTTACAGTCAGTGATGAGCCTAGCCGCCAAGTGGAGCACAGCTCAAAGGGGGGTTAAGTGTACTTTAGTGGTTCCGGTGAGGATATCGTTGCCATAGTCGAGTTTGGAGAGAACAAGAGATTGGACAACCCATTTAAAGTCATCTGATGGAATAAAGGGCTCCTTTAGCTGAGTTTTTTTATGGTCATTGAGAGTAAGGTTTTTATCAAGAGTGAAACCAAGTGATTTTCCCAGATTGAATAAGGAGAGTGGGTAATTGAGGGCATTAAGGTCCGTGATCCAGCTTTGGATGGGGTGTCGGTTTTTTTGGGGAGAAAAGAGAATAATTTGTTTTTTTTGAGGTTCAGTTTGAGATGGTTACAGAAGAACCAAGCTTGGATCTTACTCATTATGTTGTTGAGATGAAGTATGTCAGAGTGGGATCTAATCTTATAGTAGAGTTGGGTATCATCAGCATAAAGGTGGTAGTTAATTCCAGCTTTTTTCAAAAGGTGGGTATGGGGTTCCATAAAGAGGTTAAAGAGGGAGGAGGGAGAATAGAGCCATTGGGGACACCCAGAGAGACAGGTGTAGGGTTAGAGAGGCAGTCTTTGATTTTGAATTGTGGCGTTCTATGTTGAAGGAAAGAAGCAAACTATTTGAGGACCTGATCATTAAGGCTGAAGCAAGCTTTAAGTGAATTCAGTAAGGAAGAATGGTTAACAGTATCAAAGGCTGCAGAGAGGTCAAGGAGTATAAGAAGGCAGGTCTCACCATTTTCGAGGGAACCTTGAATGTCATCAACAATGTTTAGCATCAGAGGTTTCTGTACTGCAAGCTTTTCTGAAGCAGGATTAAAGGGAGTCAAGTAAATTGAAATTACATGTGTCCAATAGCAGCAATGCACATTTTTCAAGGGCTTTAGATAGGAGTGGGAGGTTAGAAATAGGGCGGAGATTGTTGAGATCATTGGGGTCAGCAGTGAGGTTTTTCAGAATGGGTGTGACTTGACGGAGTTGAAGGGAGTCGTTTACGCAACCAGTGGCAAGGGAGGAGTTGATGATATTAGTCCAAATAGGGGCAATGATGTGGTTTAGTTTGTGAACAAGGTTGGAAGGGAGAGGATCTTTAGTATGCGATGTTCGTTTTAGTTTAGAGATGATATTGAACACTTCGAGCTCAGTCAGAGGGCGAAAATTATGCCAGGAGGCATTGTTTTTCAGAGGTACTTTGGAAGGGTTGTCAACAAGAGAATTTCTGGTAGGTGGGTAAGTGGGGGGATTAAGAGGTTGCGGTGGAGTTAATGAGGGAAGTGTCTTATTGGTAACATTAATGGCATGGGGGCTTTTCGGGACAAGAGGTAGATGGAAGGATTGGTCAATTTTGGTGATTTTATCAGTGAGGAAGTTGGCAATTTCCTCACATCTCTCAGTTGAGGCCAACAACTCAGGAGGGGTAGAAGTCGTTTGTTTTCAAACAAAGTTGAACAGTTCTCTGGGCCTATTTTCCGTACGCTCAAGTTGCGCTTGAAAAAAGGTAGCCATTTCAGTGAAAATTTGTTTCCAATAGGTTGATATAGCTGATCTGAGGAGAGCACGATGAGAGGGCGAGGGGTGTTGCCTCCATGTTCTTTCTGGCAATCTAAGTTGTCATCTTTAATGGTTGATTTCAGGATTGAACCAAGATTTGGATTGAATTTTTCTTTGATGCTTCAGTTTGAGGGGCAATTTGGTTCAGACCTTCGCTAATGGTCTTATTAAAGTGTTTTGTGAGTTCGTTAGGGTTATGGGAGCGAGGGGGGATAAAGTTGTGCTTGGAGTTTGGCTTCAAGTACACCAGGAGGGTTTGTTTGACGCTTCTGGTCCATTTCAAGTGTTTGGTGTGTGTAATAGGGGGAAGTGGGGCATTGGAGGCAATCGTAAATAAGATGAAGTGATGATCAGACCAGTCGGTGGGGATGATGTTAGAAAGGAGGTCAAGTCTGAGTTGGAGCTGATGGCATCAAGTGTGGCCCCTTTGATTTGGGTCTGTTCATGACATAGTTGTTTAATGTCATTATTCTCTAAAAGGTTGGTGAGTCTTCTGACAGTAGGATCCTCAATATTATTCCAGTGAATGTTGAAGTCTCCAAGGAAAAGATTTTTCAAGTCAGAAAGAGAGCAGTGTGACAGAAGGTCAGAAAATTTGTCAGCAAAGAGAAGAGGTTCACCAGGAGGGTGGTAGATGTTGTATTGTCTAATCGATGGGGGAGCTCTGAATGGTGAGTTTGTCGCCAAGGTATTCAAAAGTTGAATGATCAGAGTTTTTTAAGGTGGTGACATGGAGTTCATTTTTATAGATTATAGCTAGTCCACTCCCTTTTCTGTCGAGTCTGGCTTCCCTAATGAAGGAGAATCGAGGGAGGGTGAGTAAGTCAAGGATAGCCGTCGAGTGTTCGTTAAGCCAGGTTTCTGAAAGGAAGGCGATGTCAATAGCCTCACTGAGGATAGTTTATGATATTTCCGTGGCATGTTGGACACTCAAACGTCAATTTATGAGAAATCAAGAAAGGGGATTAGGGTTGTCTCTAACAGGTTTACAAGAGTGGATGGAGGTAAGTTGAGCTGGGGGTCGAGGAGAGATGGGAGAGGAAGGGATTCTGTTGATGTCCATAATCACTGGGTTATTGACAGGTTTGAAAGAGTGGATGGAGGTGAGTTGAGCTGGAGGTCGAGGGGCGATGGGAGAGGAAGGTATTCTATTTATGCCTATGATCACTGGGATGTTGAAGTAGGGGTGAAGGTGAGCAGTTATTAGAGGTTTAGGTAGGTAGGAGTTGATTAGGTTCGTTAGGTCAGAATACGAGAGGTAACTCAGCGCACGGCGTGGTCTGTTAGTTCAATTGTAGAGGGGGATAGTGTGCTACGGGTGTGATGGGAAATGTTGTGGGAGGAAGGGCAAAGTGGGTCAGAAAGATTGGGATAGATCCTGGAGATGAGGGCATGGTAATTCTCCCTGAGATGTGAAAGTTCAGTTGACATGACTGAGAGTTTGCAGTCAATGTTGGTTAGTGTCTGTACTATAAGATGAAGGGGGGAGTCCGATAGGGGAGAAGGGGAGGATGAGGATGGGTCTGAGTAGACAGCGGAAGGTAGTCTGATGAGTGGAGAGGGGGTGAGGTAAGAGGCTGAAGTAGGGACAGTGTTCTGGTTGTTGAACACGGGATTTAGAGTGGAGAAGGGCTGTTCAGTCCTAGTATCAAGGAGAGTGATGGGAGAGAATAGGAGGGAGAGACGGATGCAGGGCTCAGCCTCTTTGGGATGAGAAAGGAGGATGCTATTGCGCAAAGAATTTTGCGTACAGAAGGGCGGTACAGACTTAGAATCAGGAGAAGTAATGGGAGAGGAACGGAAAGAGTGAGGGGTACCGGAAACAGCCACTTTGGGTTTAGTGGGGAGGATGCAATTAGAAAATGGGGAGTTAGGCGTTGGGGAGAGTAAAGAGGGATCGTCCTGGGGCTGGGGCCACAAAGTCAAAAAGGGTTAGAGGAAGATAAATGGTTAGAGGAAGATAAAGGGAGGAAGGTAGGGGTTAGAGGGGGAGGTCGCTAGAGAGAGAAAGAAATGGAGTGAGGGAACTAGAGGTTGCAACTGGGGGGGGTTCTAAGTGGAAGAAAGAGAGTTGGTGGAGTTTTCGTGAAAGTTTAAGGCGGTGAGAAGTAGGAGGGGGGCTGGCGCTGGTGAAGTCCGAAATAGGAGGAGGAGGAGAAGAAGGATTGGACAAAGGGGAGAGGACCGGAGGGGACTCAGGAAGGTGCTCGAGTGTGGGGGAGGAGTTGGGGGAGTTTCAAGATAGAGGGTAGGGGCAGAGTGAACAAAGTCAAAGTTTTGGGAAGGGGCGAGAGCCTGTGTTTAGGGGTGGGGGGGATTCGGGGCAGGGCATTGGGGCCTCTTCAGCCATGGTGGGGGTGGTTGGGATTTGTGTATTAGGGAGGGTCAGTATCGGGGGATGGAGAAGATAGGTGGATGTCAGGCAGTTGGGTTAATTTGAGGATAGGGAATAGAAGTGGTTGTCATGAATTGTGAGGTGGCATTCAGAGGCGTTAATAAGAATGTTTCCAGTTTTGAAAATGAAAATCTCAATAGCACCAAGAAAGGTGGGGGATGGGGTGGTAGGTCATTTGAATCCATAGGGGATTTTTATTGATTTAGAGATGGTAAGGTGGCATAGGAAAGTGTTTTTCCATTGGGAGGGGCGCTTAGTGTAGAAAATAAACTTTCTTTTCATAGGAGAGGAGGCGTCCGCAGGGGGGGGCAAGGAGGGGCGCTTGCCCCCCCCCCTGGAGCACCCCTCCTTGCCCCCCTGCCAGGGCTGGCTCTAGGGTGTGCAGCCAGTGCCATCGCACCGGTGCTGGCTTCCTGGGGGCGCCGTGTTAAAAATTAATTATGATTTTAAAAGCATCTACTGAGCGTTCCTTTCCTCCTACAATTACGGGGCCTCACAAAAATGTCAAGAGGGTTAATAAGCCTACTGCAAAGAACATGTACCAAGTAGATTAGAGTGCATTTAATGTAAATAGATCAGCAGGTTACTGCTTTTAAAAGAGCCATCCTTTTGTTACTTGCAATTTATAACTTAAAGTCCTAATATAGAATAGTGAGGTATTAACTTTCATCATAGAAGTACAGAACATTGATTAATGTTGCAAAAATGTTTAATTTGGGTAGAAATTGATTCTTATTATTAATGAAAACTCCCAACTATGCTGCTTCTTTTTCGACTCTGAGTTTGTGCTTCTCCACACCAAGCACTCCTAAACTATACTGCCAACCAGTATGGATGACATATGACTCCTACACTTTTAGTCCTGTGGCTTATGTAACAATTCCTATACACTGATTTACACATGTATGATTGATTGTCTGTGTAATGTGTGTGTGATGCAAAGTGCTCTGACATACTTTAATGGTATGAGTAGCGCTATATAACAAATTCAATGCATCTGAGAGAGAGAGTGGTTATGTAGGCTTGGTCACTGTTAAAGGGTGCTAGTGAGAGAATCCGTGGTGGAGCTGGTCATTGGGGTCGCGAAATAACATTGTCGCACTGGGTGCCACTAGCGCTAAAGCCGGCCCTGCCCCCTGCGGACGCCCATGCCACCATGCATTACACATGGTGCTCCAGCCACTGTTCCTCTCCAGCTCGCACTCTCTGTTCTAGTCTGAAGCTCCTCTGCGTCTCAGGGCACAGTAGGACAAGACGCGGGCTTCATTTTCCTGCACCATCCCTTTGGCACTCTCTTCTAGGTGAACTCCTGTGCATCTAATCGCACGTCACATCTAGACAACACCTGGAGACTCTGCTCTTTTCTAGATCCTTCTGAGTACCCTCTGCCCCCCCTCCATCTTATAATTTAGTGAGAAGCACTAGGAGACCTCGGACTCTATAGCGCGGTCTGACACAATAACAAGATTGAGGCAAAGTCTTTTCAAATAATTATTGGATTATAGTGATGGACTGCCTAGAACAGTTGCTGTTAAGTAAATTACTAAGCAGAAAGAAAAGTCACATTTGAATAAAAGAGTATATTTTAAGGGAGACACAGCTCTGACATAAAATGGTAGACATCAATGGATGATTTTTATTTTAATAAGTTGCATTTATCAAGAAAGATAACACAAACAGAAAACGAATGTAAATGAAGTGTTAGACATAAGTCAATACAGAGGGGGATGTCCAGATGGGCTAGGAAGCGTAGATGCTAAGAGTAGAGGGGCTGAGTCCATGTGTAGTCACCACTGTAGTCCAGAGCAGGGAGGAGGCACAACGAGCAGGCATATGTAAAATGTATCCATGAGTAGAAATTATCATACAGCCCTTCCGAGTCCTTCTCATTGAGGGTTAGAGCAACTTCAGAGAAGTGAGACCTGTGTCCTAACTCCACCAGTGAAGACAGCGGGTCCAAAGGAGAAAGAACCAGGCCAGACAGAGTAGGTCCAGGTAGTGTGCACAGAAGCAGGCTCAGTGGGTCCGGAAGAGGGACAGGGCAGGCAGAACAGCTTCAGAGAAGGGCGAGCAGAACCGGACCAGGGCGAGCCGATCCGGACCAGCAGATCCTCCCTGAGCAGGGAGGCGGCACGATACACAATCAGAATGTAGTGTTCAGCTTTGGGGTGCCAGGGGGTAACTTTAGGGATCAGGGTGGGTGTGGGTTTTAAGGTGCCAGGGAGTAATTTTAAGGTTCACGGTGGGTTAGGGTTTGGGGTGCCAGGGGGATAATTTTAGGGTTCAGGGTGGGTATGGGTTTTAGGGTACCAGGGGGTAATTTTAGGGTTCAGTGCGGGTACGGGTTTTGGGGTGCAAGGGGGAAATTTTAGGGTTCAGGGCGGGTATTGGATTTGGGGTGCCAGTGGGGTAAATTTAGGTATAAGGGTGGGTATGTGTTTTGGGGTGCCAGGGGGACAATTTTAGGGGTCAGGGTGGGTATGGGTAATGGGTGCCAGGGGGGTAATTTAGGGTTCAGGGTGGGTATGAGTTTTGGGGGGCAGGGTAATTTTAGGGTTCAGGGTGGGTATGGGTTTTGGGTGCTAGGGGGTAATTTAAGGGTTCAGGTTGGCTATGGGTTTTGGAGTGCCAGGGGTGTAATTTTAGGGTTCAGGGAGGGTATGAGTTTTGGGGGGGTGGGGTAATTTTAGGGTTTAGGATGGATATGGGTTTTGGGGTGCTAGTGGGTAATTTTAGGGACCAGGGCAGATATGGATTTTGGGGTGCCACAAAAGAAAGACGGCTGTCGCACAACAACCCTATGGTGTATGAGATCATATGCGGCCTGCTTCCTGCCCCCCATGGCTCCTGCTGCGCCCCAGTGTTTCTTGTGCCCCACCTGGCACAAATCATGTCGGAGGATGGTGATGACGTTAACATTTTGCCCCCCCTGGAAAAATTTCTGCGGACGCCCATGGAGGCTATGGTAGGTATCAACAATATGAGTTTCGGGGTGATGAATCAACAGTTTATGTTTGAAAGAAATTCTGGCACTTTTGGAGAGATTAGGGGGGTATAAGATGGTCCAGGAGTTAGGGCCATGTTTGGAGAGAGCAGGGTCAGGGGGAGAGGGGAGGGGGTTGGGGGGTGTATGTTAGGTCACAAGATAGGTCTGTGGGGGAAAGGAAGAAGGGGTAGGTTTAGAGATTTTAATGTGATTCTACAGCAAAATGAAGAAGATAAACAGTAGAACTTGGAAGGTCAGGGTGAACGGCATTTGTGATCTATGCAGCGAAACTTAGTCAACCAGGGGGCGGTCAACTATGAGGTCTCAGAGGGCAGTAGACAGACTATGTTAGACAAATTAGTGTGTTCAAGAGCACAAAGAAAATAAAGAGTGGTGTCTACAAAGTTCAGGGTGGTCACCATTAGCGGTCATTCGAGAGGATCCAATTTATCCAGGTGGTGAAGCTTCAATTGGGCTTAGAGAGGAGCAGCAAGTCCATGAATCAGAAATGAGGCCAAATCCAATTGTATTAACTCCAATCTGTGTTTGAGCCAGAACTGTCCAGTAGATGAAGCAATTCAACCTCCCAGGAAGTCAGGGGATTAGAGTGATTAGCACAGCCATGAACATAGTCATTGGCAATGATGTCAAGTGTGTTAGTTGGATGTTAAGAACAATGTCTACGATCAGCACGACATCAGCCTCCAAAAGCCAATGCAGTGTTTAAGGGAGGCGCGGTCTCAGTCATCATCGATGAACACCTGGATCACGGGTGAAAGCCGGAGGTAGGATCAGGCAGAGCACGGCCGAAGCAGTAGGAAGGACATGTAGCAGGAAGTGCGACTGGGGGGGGGGGGGGGGGGTAGGAAGGAGACCAGGCCAAAGCTGGTAAACACTGGAACACGGCTGACAGTCGGTGGCTCATTCACGTGGAGCACAGGTAAGAAATACGAAACAGAGGCTGCGGGTAAAACATGCAGGGCCTCATCAGGTTCAAGGCTCACTCAGAGCACTGGAAAGCTGGATTGAAAATAAGCAATAAGTAACAAAGCAACCTCAGCACGCCAATTCTTCAGCGGGGAGTTGGCACAGCCAGGGAGCACAGAGTAGGTTGTGGGCTAGGCGAAGAAACGGTGCTAAACCAGCTAAGGCATCCAGTTGCAGAGAAATTCAAAGTGGGGGCCCAATACTGTCAAATAGGTGGTAGGTAATAGCCTTACCTCCGTGCTGAGCAATTTTGCAGAACCTACAGCGTGAAGGATCAACGGCAGGGAATGCAGAATCATATCCTAAACCTAAACCATATCCCAAATCATAAACCTGGGAATGCATCAGAATCGAACGCCAGCCCTAGGATGGTATTAGAGAGGCACAATGAGGAGAAATGTTTTTATCTCTCCTCCTTTTTTTCCTTTTTCTATGTGTGCTGCATTCTGGAGCACACGTAGCAAGAGGAAACCATCTAAATTGATTGATTTTATGCAGAAAGATGTCCCTCCCTGCACAAAATCAGCCCAGCAACACAGGTACCTTTGCACCATGGGGCAAGGGTGCCATGGTTGGCGCATGGCAGCCCATTGTGCGCCGGCGCTGGGGAAAAGGACAGGAACACACTGTATCACCTTGATATGGGGCATTCCTGCCCTTTTGTTTTGATGTAGGGCAGAACAGTAAGACTCCTTGCGGCGCTGCCCTGCGCCAGAACCTCATAAATGAGCTCCTAAGTATTTATTTTTATGAGTGCGTAATTCATACATGCAACATATCAATCTCTGATTGTGGATTCCCCCAATGATTCTTGAAGAATAAGTTTGATATTTGATAATTACCAGTATTTAGATAAATGTGTACTGTTTGGTCTGTAACTATATCATTACTCACCCAAAGACAGTTAGGCAAATAATGTGCACACATTCAATAGTAGAGAGAGAGCAGACTTTTTACTAAGGAAGCAGGTACTTCAGCACAACTAACAGAATCTCTCACTACAGTTAATTAAAAAAGATAATTCCCCAAAATATGCTCACCTGAGTCCTTAATCATTGAAAACGACTATGCCTGAATGGCGGTTCAAACGAGGTGAATGGTTGAGATAACGAGTCAAAGTGCTGGAGTCAAGGGTCTCTGTTTTCTCTATTATGCCATTCTCCATTCCTCGTTTCGACCATTGACCCTCATATTTTTGTTTAAATAGTCATTGTTGGAGGCAGTGAGAGATGGAAGAGTTCATCGCTCGTGTTGGATGCTGCTCCCATGGGTAATGCTCTTGGACAGATGCCACAAAATTTCAACTAAAAGTTCGAGCATTGGGAAGAGATATGAATACCTCATGGTGGTCAATGCAAAGCATCAAGGAGAATGTCTAGGGCCAGAACAGAGATAGAAGAAGGTTCAGGTCATTATGGATTGTGTAGGACTGTTCTTAGCCTGTTGGTTGGGGACCTGTATTGTTCGTTGGTTTCTCTGAAGCCGCCAAGCTTCACCTATTAAGTTTCACTGCCAAATTCATTTAATTGCTTTGTTTTCATGGTGCAAGAGATAGACTTTAATCCATTGCTATGTGCTAGATAGGGGTGGCAGACTTTACAAAGAAGAGCAAAGTAGATTAGATATTCTGAGAGGTAGCCAAAGCCCGGGAAAGCTGGCAAATGTACTGTGATCTTCTGGCTAGCGGGGTCAAGGAACTGAGATTCTGTAAGCAAGGATGATAATTTCTTCAGCGATAGCATAGAATTTGAGGTGAGGTAGATAACAGGAATGTTCTGCCATGGTATACTTCTCTTTCATGACAGCTTAAGTTCTTTCTATTTACCATCATAAATAACCTTGTTAGCATATTTTTCAACCAATATTTTACTGATGTTTGCATTAGAAGGTAGATTCAAGATTTCTACCAAATTCAGATTTACAAGGGCTTAATCTAGGTGCACTGTGAGTGGGTTTTTGAACACTAGTATTTTTTTCCATAATTTGTTAAAACGATGGTTGGTGCTACTGAACTTTCTTTTGGTAGAACAAAACATAGGTTGTTTGGCAGCACGGGTTTCAATTAACTTATACACAGAGCTTGACTTCTAGTGGAGCTGTCTTTGTTGTCTGGTAAAGGCCCCTCGTTTTTTTTCCTAACCATTTCTCCACATTGCCAGTCTGTAGATGATCAATGAGTAAACACCATAACTTTGCTCTGCAGCAAAATATTCCTTCAACTTTAGCTTCTACTGCTGTGTTGAGGGACTTTGGTAGAAAGTCAGTTGCTGCATGATTTTCAAATTGGACAAGTCCCTTTGCTTCGCTCTATTTGTTTTTTTTAGTGCTTCTCCAAGATGGTTCCTACAGCTTTATACCTTGGGCACTGTGATTCACAAGTGCTAGGTTGAATTCTAGACTAAAATGTTTCTGTTACTGCCTTTTTGAATAGCGGCCGCAGAGCATGATCTTTGATATGTTCCATTGCAACGGCCGAAGGTATTTCGAAGACATCTGCTGCAGTCCGCACGACCCACAGATCATGCAGCTTCTGTCAAAAGTCAGAGCCAGCATTACCTGATAATGATCACACTCAAACAAATGTGATCGGTTGGTCACCTCAGACTGTAAAGTTGGCCTTGACATCCTAGCTTTATCAGGTTATTGAAGAATTAAACTCACCATTGATGTCTTCTTCTAAACATATAGAAAAAAAGTTGCACCATGTGATAGACATTGAAAATTACATGCCGATGTTGAGAAATAAATGCCACTGTCAAACACTGGAAAACACTGGTACAAATTAAGCTTCAAACTTTGTTTATAGTATGCCTGAGATTGTCTCGATGCAATGGCTTTCCGTTGCATTGAGCTGTGTCTGCAATGCATTTTACGTCATAGCTAAGAAAATTACATTTTCTGTGTAAAGGAGGAATGGGGTCTTCATCCCATTGATCTTGGAGATGTGTTTGGAGGCATCTGGCAAAGTGTACATGTCGTTTGTGTATATGTTGAATAATGAGGTTGGCTGGATGCAGCTCTGCTTTACTCCCCTGTTGTTGGTGACGTTTTCTTTTTATGTTATTAATTTCAACTCTTACCTGGGCATTGGAGTCAGAAAACAGCTTCTGTGTAGTTCTTAATAATAGCGGGCACATGCTCACGAAGCTGCAAGTTGACATGGTCAAAAGCTTGGGTGATGGCTCGTAAATGAACACAAGCATTGGCAAAACCAATACGTCTCAACAATCTGAGAGCTAACGGCATTGTCAATGACAATGCTGTTTAGCCATGTGCAATGGAGTGGAGTGGAGTGGATGTATGAGGTGTGGAGTGAAATTATGTAGGTTGTATTCGAATTGTTTGTTGTGGAATTGTGTGGCATGGGATTGTGTTGAGTAGAGTGGAATTTTGTGGTATGGTGCGCAGTGGAAATTTGTGGATAGAAATTATGTGGTAAGAGAATTATGTGGAATGGTACTATGTGTCATGGAGTGTAATTATGTGGAGTGATATTGTGTGTTGTGGAATGGCATGCAGTGGAGTGGAATTATGTGGTGTGGCATGATGTAAAATTCTGTGCTGTGGATTGGATGTAAGTGATATGTGGTGAAACTGTGTTGTGGAGTCGAATTATGTTTTTTTTGTGGAATTATGTGATGTAGAATGGAAATGTGTAGAGTTCAATTGTGTGGAGTGGAGCTGTCTGATGAGTTAAATTATGTGGCATGATGTCAAGTGTATTTATGTGGATTGTTGTGATGTGGCATAGAGTGGATTTATGAGGGGGGTGTATTTATGTGGTATTAAGTAGAGTGCAATTAGGTGGAGTTAATTTTTTTTTTAAAAAGGCTGTAATCTTGTACACTTGTTACTGGAATTCTTTGCTGTCGCTTGTTTTTTAGTTTTTTATTTTACTGCAGCATTTTTGAAACTTCCAATGCACACTTTAATACCGTTCTGCAGAATAGCGAGACCAGTTGTAGAATGGTGTGCTGCTCAAGTACAGCACCTGTTCTCTTCACTCTTGTGTGACACTGCTCTCTAGTGAGGGAGAATGCAGAGCTGTGCCTGTGGAGACTGATGTAAAGTTACTGTTGTAGAAGGCATGGGGGTTTCT
Organism: Lissotriton helveticus; assembly: GCF_964261635.1. Lineage (NCBI taxonomy): Eukaryota > Metazoa > Chordata > Amphibia > Caudata > Salamandridae > Lissotriton > Lissotriton helveticus. The sequence continues at coordinate 1,291,016,693 of NC_136065.1, forward strand.
TTCTGGTCGAGGGAATGCTTAGTGTCACTTGCTGTAGTAGAATCCTCACGGCCAGTGTTGTGATTGTGAGCTTGGATTTACAGGGAATGATGGACAACAATTATGGCCCGCTTTCATTGATTACCTGCCCTTGTCTTTAGCCATAGCAAAAATGGCACAACAGGGAAGAGGCACATGTTTACAATCTAGATCATGCAACACTTCATGTAAAATATGATAGAGTTTATAAAATACTCGAAGAGTGTTGTTAGTTGGGTACGAATTGGAAAAGCAGCAGGATTATTTATTTGGTTACATGCTGACTTCATAGAGCTCCCTCCTTGTAATGGACTAAAATAAGAATTGGTTGTAGTTTGTCTGTTTTCTCGTTGGGCGGAAGCATATCCAACAAGAAGAAATGATAGTTTAACAGTTGCTAAATTGCTTTTGAGAGAGATCATTTCTATATTTTGATTTCCATTCTCTTTAGAAACAGACAGAGGTACACGTTTCAATATTGAAATAATTTTGATAACTTGTGCAGCATTACAAATTGAACAAAAGCTGCATTTTACCTATCGACCAGAAGCCTCAGGATTGGTCGAGTAAATTAATGGTACTATTAAATCCAGACTATCAAAAGTGTGTGTGCATTCACAGCACTGAAATGGCCCGATGCTTTACCTCTGGGATGCGTTTGAGAAGCATTTCTGATAAAAAGACTGGATTATCCCCCCACAAAGTCATAATAGAGAGCCGATTGTTCCAGCAAATCAACTGATGAATATTACTGATGATCTAGTGCTCGGTTATTGCAAAGGATTGTCTGATGTGGTGCGTTCTGTGTCCCATCAGGTTGGAGAAGTTGCAGCCACAATACAGCAAGAGCAAGCACATGATTTAAGCCCAGGAGAGTGGATCCCGCTGAAGAAGCATCCACAAAAGTCATGTCTGGAGCCTTTTTGGCATGGGCTATACCAGGTAATACTGGTGACAATGACAGCGGTGAAGGGTGGTGGTTTTGCCGAACTGGATACATGCAAGCCACACAAGAAGAGTTCCAGGTCTACTTGAAAGACTGGAAGAGGAAGAACAGCAACTGGCATAGAGTCAAATAGAGCCAGAAGCTGTAGAGCCTGAGGCTACAGAGCCCGAAGCTGGAGATCCTGAAGCTGTTGAATATGAGGTTGAACCTGAACAAAGTTGAATAAAGTGGGCACCAGCTACTGGGTCTTGTAATACTACTGTTGAGGTCAATGATGGAGAAGTGTTGAACAAAGATCAAAAGCAAGTGTGACAAAGAAAAGAATCAAATAAGAGTAGTTGCAAACTTGACACTGAAACATAGGAAACTGTGAAAGTTAAGAAAGCCAGAAAAGGTGATGTGTAGCCCAAGGGAGTGAAAAGACTGAAATACACTCTGAAAAAGAAAACACCAGACGCGATATATCAAGCTAGACTGAACAAAGTGAGTCGTAAGAAGATACAGTTCGGAAAACAAAAAGAGCAAGAGTTCCGAACAAGAATGGACATATGTGGTGTTGGAAGACAATGAGCACACAGGTCAAAGCAAAGAAAACGCTGGTGTGCACTGAGTGACGCAAACAGCTATGAGCCACCGTAAAAGAACTGTGTGAATTTGTAGTGTGCAGAAATTCGAAGGTTCATTCGGAGGAGTGCAGAGAACTTAAGCAGAAATGTAAATATATTTAAAAAAAAGAGGGGGAGAAGAAAGAAGGCTATAGTGTTTGGATACACTTCTTTGGATAGTTTAATAGTGTTTGGATACACTACTTTGGATAGTTTAATAGTGTTTGGATACACTACTTTTGATAGTATGATAGTGTTTGGATATATTACTTTAGATAGTTTAAAAGTTTTCTTAATACATTTTTTTTAGTTTTTACTTTCTGGAAATTGCAGATACAATAGAGACTGGATATCACAATTCTAGTTTTAAACGTAGATGTACTAATGCTTGCTTCTTTAGTATTCTATTACTAATGTTAGTGTGTTTAACACTAATTGTTATTGTGCCTGTCTTCATGTTAACAAATAGAAATAATAATACTAACAGTGTGATGCATGAGAAAGTAGATTCTAGGGGCCAGATGTACGATGTTTCTTGCATGCACAAACAGGTTTCCGAACCCGTTTGCTCATGCAAAAACAGCATTGGGTATGTACAAACCCTATTTTGCGAGTTGCAAAATAGGGTTTTGCAACTCGCTATTAGGAAGAGGCGTTCTCTTCCTAATAGGGTGCGCCACCCTATGTACAGATGTTTTTTGCCCTCAATTGCAGGCGCAAAACACTTAATAATTGCCACCCTCTTCCAGAGGGTAGTAATGGGGTGGCAAAAGGGAAGGGGTCCCCATGGGACCTCTTCCCCTTGCAAATGCAGGGTAAAATATTTTTTAAGGGCAGGCAGCGGTCCCTGGGACCACTGCTTGCCCTTAAAAAATAACACAAAAACCTTTAATTTATTATTATTTTTTTAATGCATCCCACTTTTCTTTAAGGAAAATGAGCTGCATTTCTGTTTAGGTCTCGCTACCGATGCAGCACATGCGCTGCCCATGTAGCAAGACGTATTGTCGCCGTGTAGCTCGCAAAGTGAAGACAGGGGAGGTGCACAAGCTTACCAAAGTCATTGCAGTCAATGGTTGTGACCGTGCTTTAGGAGACACGCGCTGTGGACGCGCGCGCTTTAGGAGACATGCGCTGTGAACGCGCACGTCTCTTCTCGCGCTCTCCCACACCTTCACTTTCACAGCGCGTGTCTCCTAAAGCGCGTGGTCACAGCCATTGTCTGCAATGGCTTTCGTAAGCTCGTCAGCAATGCATCCCCGGACTCAGATAACACCCCTGACCCTGCCCCCACTACTCGGCGGCAGAAGTTGCTGACGACGCTGGTGCGGCACGAGCGCATACAGACAACGTGGGCTTGCGCCGATGAACTGCGCTTCTACGGCAAGCGTGTGAGCACGGGACTGGGGCCAACAGATGGAAGCTGCAGGCAAGTCTTTATTTGTTCCCCTGTGAAATGGATCCAAAAAAGGTGGAACACTTTGGTTGGAAATGTCCTCATTCGTTTTCTATTCAAAAGAAAAACGTCAGGACATGTTCTTTTCTCGGGAGCGCTGCCAATGTCCAGGCGGCCTGCTCACCCCTTCCTTAAACTTGTAAACTCCAGGGATGGTTACTATGTGGGGGACATGGGTCATGACGTCACTGCAGCCACGGCCTGGTTCATATACTCGGTGCCCCCCCTCATGTGCTTTCAGGAGTGCTGACCTGCTCAGGGTATTGTTTCCAATGTCCAGGCGGCCTGCCCCCTTCACACACCTTAACCTTGGAAACTCCAGTGGTGATGGGGACACGGGGTGTTGTCTCTTGACTGAGGGATACAAGTTGACTTGTCCACCGTCTCTCCACGCACAGCGCGGCCACCGTAGACCCCTAGCGCCCTGACGCTCTCCTCTAGGCGCTGCCTTGAACTTGGCACTGTCTTCGTGGCGTCGTCATCCTCCGGAGCGACTCCTGGGACCAATCCCTGGAGAGACTCCTGGTGCCAGCCTCCAGAACGACTCCTGGTACCAACCGCTGGAGAGACTCCTGGTACCAGCCTCTAGGACCACTCTCCAGAATCAGTGTCTCTAGAGTAACTCCCCGGTATCAGCCTCTGGAGTAATTCCTTGTGACCCGACTCAGAAGCGACTCGCCCCCTCCCAGTCTCTGAGTGACCTTTCTCTGCCACCGTCTGCAGCGGTACGCTTCTGCATCCAGTGCCCCGCTGGCTCTTTACCTTTCTCCGTTTTGCCGTCTCTGTATTTTCTGGGTTCCTCCCGTCTCTCTGACTGGGATTTTAATTATTTCAAGACGAAAACATGTATTTCTCGCAAAGACTGGGCTCGGCGCAGGCTGAATTATCCAGACTGGCCCCTCCCCCACCACCTCCTCTTTCCATCATCTTTTGTTTATGGAAAATGTCAAATCACGTCACTGCACATGACCCATTTAACAACTGGTGTGAGGGCGTGATCACCGCCCCTCCCAGCCCCTCACAGGCTTCTGCATTCCAGCTCTCGCAGCCTTGAGAAGTCTCGGGGGCACCCGCCCCATCTGGCAGGGGGTACACTCAACGAGTGAGCATTTGGAGTCCCCCATCCCCAGGGCACATTGTCACCAACCCACAATTTATGGGAATGCGCGACCCACTGGCCAAACCCCAAGACATGTGGGCATAACTGAAACTCTGCATAGCGATGAGAAAACTCAGTCAGTTAACGTGCCCGCTGCGGTTAACTGCGCGCATTATGCAGGTTCCAATCGCCTAGTGAGTTAATGCACTCGCTGCACCTATCTGGTTTGTTAGGTTGCTGTCTCGAACAGGTCCAGCTGGCCAACATTCGAAGAACGCCCTGCACGCACACTAAGATCTCAATTAGGATACCTTGGACCCAATTTTCACCCTCCAAAGTGGTGCAGTATATCCTCAGTGGCACCTCCGTGAGCTGACCACCCTGCAACCACCCTACAACTTCGAACGATGCACCGCACCCACACTATACCCTCTGCTATGGCGCTTTGCACCTAAACCCACTAGTATTGTGCTTTTCACCCACACTAAACCCTCTGGTATGGTGCTTTGCACCCACACTATACCCTCTGGTATGGGTCTTTGCACCCAGACTAAACCCTCTGGTATGGTGCTTCACACCCAGACTAAACCCTCTGATATGGTGCTTCACACCCACACTAAACCCTTTGGTATGGTGCTTTGCACCCACACTAAACCCTCTGGTATAGGGCATTGAACCCACACTAAACCCTCTGCTATGGTGCTATCCACCTAAACCCTCTGGTATGGTGTATTGCACCCACACTAAACCATCTACTATGGTGCTTTGCACCTAAACCCTCTGGTATGATGCTTTGCACCCACACTAAACCCTCTGCTATGGCGTTTTGTACCTAAACCCACTGGTGTTGTGCTTTGCACCCACACTAAACTCTCTGGTATGGTGCTTTGCACCTACACTAAGCTATTGCCTTTGTAAATTACAATGTCTTTTATTTATGTTTTAAAACCCAAAATAAAAGACATAGCCATTTACAATGCCAATAGCTCAAACTTGCGTAACTGCGAGACCTATTGCATTGCAAATGCTTGTTTTTTAAACTGCTTTATTTGAAAGTAGTCCCAGACATGGTGGTCTGCTGAGCCCAGCAGGCCACCACACCTGGGAGGGCCTTGCATTTCCAATGGGGTCGCAAATTGCGAGAGGCTCATTAATATTCATGAGCCTCTCTATTTCCGACCCCATTGGGGGTCGCTAACAGTGTGAAATACACTGTTGTACATTGGTAATTGCGCAAAAGACTCGCAATTTGCCAGGTGCTATTTCCAGGGTAGTACATCTGGCCCTAAAGGTCTTAAAGAAGTTTCACATATTAATATAGAGAGGATGGTAGATGACAGCATTTATCATCAAAATTAGTCAATTAATGACTTTTCGTTAAATGCACATGAATATGTGGACACGATGGATGTGAGAGGATGCTATGTGTGCATGCAATTAACATCGTCTGTCTCAGAGGGGGTGACTTACCATCACCTACCTTTAACATATGTACTGTCTTGTAGTGTCCTAACCAGTCTTTTCAATGTGAAGGGTGGTTTACAATATTATTAGTCTAACATGCATTTAGTATTTGCAGAATTTCCATTAGAAAGAACATGAATAGGATAAGTAGTGCTAAAGATGCAGAGTTTATGGGAGAATTCTTTCATTCAACAAAGTCACTAGATACAGTATACGCCCATAGGAATAATCTAACCTGTACTTTGTGGTTTGAAGAAATAGAATTCATTAACATGGTGTAGGATAGAAGGCACAATTTTTTTAAGAGAAAAGTTGCTGAGCAAAAGTGTCATGTACCCCCATGGGTTTATCGAGAAAGAAATTATAAAAAGGGTGAGACATAAACTGCCATGACCCTGGATTGGCATCACAGAGGGAAGCTGTGCTTGCTTAGATTAAAAACTGAATATAAAAACTATTTCATTGGTTCTAGTGAGTGTTGTCATGTTTTCCTAATTATGGGAGGATGGGGAATAGAAGCAGGAACTGATACTGTTTTTCTGGGAATCTATTAAGTCTGTGGTAAGAATGCCTACTATAGGTTGCCTGCACATTGGTATGAAAGTTGTTAAATGGGCATAGTCTTTCCTAAGGAGTATCACCTGAACAAGAATGAATATCTAGTTAGTTAGTAGGGGCACCATAACAGTGGGACATCTTTATAAACATCTATGGGGACCCCATCTGGCCCCTGCGCCTTTCCCCCTTTACTAGCTTTCATACCTTGTTCTACCTCTGCTAAGGTGAAGTTTAGAGGTACAATGGGCCAGGATCCATTGATAGCACCATAGGGGCAGTTAGCCTTAAATATAACAGAAAAATGGGTTACCCATGCCTCACTACTGACGTGAGACGTGAGCTCAGGGATCGAGTCATCTTTTAAGAAAGGGGAGTTAACTGTTACCCAAAACAGGCGGCAATTAGAAGTCTCTGCTGCCTGTGCTAGATTATCCCAGGCCTCTTGTTGCAGCTCTCCTTTCCTTCGCTTAAGGGCTAATTTGTAATCAATTCTCAGCTGAATTGCCAACTTCTGGTCCCTAGGTCTGTTAGTTAGCGCCTGCTTTAGTTGTGAAAGCAATGCGGTGCAGGCATGATGAAACCATCCCTTATTATGGGTTGTTTTCCCTTTACCAAACCTAGTAAAAGTGGTATCTATAAATTTGTTAATTCTTTTAAAATTCCCTAAAATAGATTCTGAGCCATTATCGATGTTCAGGATGTCATTAATTTCCTCAGCACAACCTGTCACAATAATATTTATCACTGTCTCAGATTTTTCCCCATTCCACCTTAATCTAGTCCCATTGGGTCTGTGCGGTTCAATATTCTCCACAATTCTAGTAGTGAAGACAGGCCTGTGTTCCCAAATAACAGTTGTTAGAATAATACAATTGTGGTCACTTAATGCGGTCTCTTCGATCCTGGGAGTTATACAAAAAGGTATAATATTAGATGATACCACGACATGATCTATAGTAGAGTTTGTATTCCTACCAGTATAGGTGGGGGTCATGTTACCTCGTTCATCTTTTGCATATTGCATAAGATCCAAGTCATGCTCCGCCATGATTTTATTTAGTGACTCCCCGTAAATGCTATGTGGGAAATGAAGGTCATCATCTCCTTTGTTACTCTGCACCCCACATACCCTAGAGATAGACTTAGGACAAGTAGGAATATTAAAATCACCCACCCAAATAAAATCAAAAGTTACACTTTCCTCTGCAATCAACTTCTCAATGGCGTTCTCTAGGTCCTTAACGACTCTATGCCGCATGTTGTCAAATATGTTGTTATAGTAATTAATTAAAAGAACGTCATGAGTATGTTTCACGTCCAGCCAAAGAATCTAGGAATGTGCCCCGACTTTCAAATGTCTTTCCACTTTTAGAGATGCATTAAGGGAGACCAGAGTCAAAAGGCCCCCCTTTGCTCTTCCAGACAACGAGCCCTGTGCTTCTAAATTATAGGAGGCAAAGCCATCATAACTGACTAGTTCCGTACACCAGGATTCTTGGAAACAGAGGATATCATAGGATCTAATAAAATCCATCCATCCCAGAGTCCCCCCTTCCGAAGCCAACCCTGCTAAGTTCCAAATGACAATGGATATCCCTTTGTTATAACAGATAATGTCCTGCTCTTGGGAAGAATTTCCAACCAGGGCAGCCCCCTCCCTTGGCATAATTATACCATCTACCCCTACATCTGAAGCATAACTTGGGTTATCCTCCGGCATAGTTCCCTGGTCAACTAGAATTCCCCCCCACAGTATCATCAGGTCTGGGTGAGACCGCCACTTCAGATACAGGGCGGTCCAGATCCTGTCAGTCATTAACATCTAGGCTACTCAATGCTTGAAACCGATTCGATACAGGTACTTCAAATACGGAATGAGTTTTAGGGGGCCTACTGTTAAAATATAAGTCCTTGTTCATCTTATCATTGGTTTATTTCATTAAGAGGCCATAAAAATAGCCAAGTGAACGTAGTGTGATTCCTTGCTGAGTATATGGTAACGATGCCGCTCTTATCAGGGATGTTGTGGCATAGTGAGGGTTTAAAATTAATAATGACTCAGTCACCCCTGACACTCTTTTTAGAATTTCCTATTCAATTGACCCTTCTAGTAGTAAGGATCGGGCCAGAGTGATTCATCGGGAACCCACATTGACGATTAAGCCAGAATACTGTTTTGCTTTTAAGAGATTCGTGAGTTTCCTGTTGATTTAGATTTGGGGATGGGACATCCACTAAAACAGCCATATACGGGGCACAATCAGGGGGTAAGTTAATAGTGTTGCTACGCTTTTCTTCATAGGTAGGCATTACTCCCTTCGATTCTGTAGCCGGGGGGTTCTTTTTACTACTAATGGTTTGTTTGCTTTGATCCACTTGGCCCTCCCAATACAGCCTAAAGGTTCTGGCATCGGTGTTTCTGCAATTATATTACTAACATTGTTACGACTTTCCCCAGTTAATTCATTTGGGGCCTTTAATAAATCCTTTTGAAGAGATATAACTCCTCCTAGCCTAATCACCTCTCTATTCAGAATATCTACTTTTTCAATGAGTGGTTTAATAAAGCTATCAATTTTAGCAACCAATAAATTAAGTATTTGATCAACCTGCGTGCCATTTAAGACCCCAGTGCCGACATTGCCCAGTTGTTCATCCGTGCTAGGTGCAGAAGTAGTTTTAAGGCCCTTACTGCTGTTATTTGGGCCATGTTTAATTTGTGTCTTTCTGCATCCCCTTTTAGCTCGGGGGGCTGGCGATCTTTTGGTAGATTGATTGGGGGCATCAACCTGTGTTTCTAGTATTTGTACTATACCCTTAGGTGAATTGGGACCTAAGCCTAGACATTCCGATGAGGGTATATGAGGCGTAGCTGGTAAACTACCTAACGAAAGTCGCCGTTCAGCTCTGTCTATTTCATCATTGAGCACATTTACTGCTCTAACCAGGTAAGTATCAATGGTTGCACTAGCATGTTCAGCAGGGATATTATTCACCTTCCGCCTAGACATAATTAAAATTACAATTTAACTTTACAACCATAGACACAGGACTTAAATCAGCTCAATAGTTTCGCTTAAACGTTCAAATGTCCTGGTTGATATAGGAATTTAGTGGATTCTTACCCACAAGGTGCCGCTTAATATTCTTTCGGCATTTGCCTGTTTGACAGCTTAAATATACAACCAAAGGCGGTGGCCCAGCCCAGCCTCAACAGTCTCGGACGGGCTCAGGCGGGCCCGCCCTTGGCCCGGGCTTCGCCCGGCACTTGCTCGCACGCGTCACACGTAGCGGGAAAGAATGCCAGCTATATACAGATGGGGGAGGGGCCAATGAGCGTCAGGTGAGCTCCGTTGCGGTGCTGCTGGGACTCGTAGTCCTGTAGCCACACAGAACCTCCCTGCAGGCGGGTGAACGGGGAGCAGGCAGGCAGTCTCTCACTTCGCTAGACCCCCAGCAGTTGTCCCCTGATGTTACTGCGTTCTTCACAAGAGCCCCTCCTGGCAGTATCCACTGCGAAGGTGCGGCGAGCTGTTTTATGCAGGCAGGTAGTTCCAATGAGCTTCAGGTGAGCTCCGTCGCGGTGCTGCTGGGACTCGTAGTCCTGTAGCCACACAGAACCTCCCTGCAGGCGGGTAGACGGGGAGCAGGCAGGCAGTCTCACTTCACTAGACCCCCAGCAGCCGTCCCCTAATGTTACCGCGTTCTTCACAAGAGCCGCTCCTGGCAGTATCCACTGCGAAGCGGCACCCGCAGCAGCGGGTGCGGTGAGCTGTTTTATGCAGGCAAGCAGTTCCAATGAGCTTCAGGTGAGCTCCGTCGCGGTGCTGCTGGGACTCGTAGTCCTGTAGCAGGCAGTCATGTCACCCCATCCTGGATTTCCCTGGGTATCTATTTTTAAAAAATGTATAGGTTTTCTAGGTTTCCCTAGGGCCGGCAGAGCTAGGGTTCAAAAACAACAGCTACACACTTCGCAAAAAAAGGGTAAATTTTCATTGTGAAAATGTGGTATGTTCACGTTGGGTTTTGAGCCCTTTCCGGTCATGGACACTGTGTCTACCCACACAAGTGAGGTACCATTTTTATCGTGAAACTAAGGGTAATTTAGATTTGTAAAGCAACTGTTATTGCCTATTGAGTTTTTATGTATTTCTGCCTGCCAAATGAAAGACATTGTGTAAAAAAGAAGTCATTTAGAAAAATGACCAATAATTCTCATGCTAGTATCAGTATTCCCACTTTTGAAAATGTGCAAATATGTACTGTTTCTAAACTCTATAATTTGTACCCATTTCATAAATACATAGGTGTCTTTCAGACCGATTTTTCCATGTATACATTTTCACACAATAATTGCTATATACCCGGTACATAATAAAAAGCCATTGCAAATTGCTACTCAGTTTTTGACTCTGGGTTCGTCTTGTTCTTGGTGAACCTACAAGCCCTATATATCCCCACAACCAGAAAGGTCCAGCAGATGTAACGGTATATTGCTTTCAAAGAGCTGTCATAATTACAAGAAGTTACAGGTGAAAACGTTGACACAAAAGACTGTTTTTTCCAACAATTTTTCAATTTTTCTAATATTTTCTAATATTTAACAGAACACAGCAAATAAAAATTCACAACTGCCTTTCTAAACCAGTGCCTGTCTTGCTGGGTGTCCCCAGGGCTCTTTTCTCTCTCCTTCTCTTTTCAACCTCTTTATGGAACCCCTCACCCTTATTCCTAAGCATGCGGGAATCAAGTATCACCTCTACGCCGATGACACTCAACTTTATCATAAGATTCAATCCCGCTCTGACGTGCTACACCTCAATGACGCCTTGACTAAGATTCAATCCCGGTTCAACCCCAGCCACCTCAAACGCAACCCAAAAAAACCTGAAATCATAATTTTCTCCACTAAAAACAGCTCGCTCCCCATACAATCCTGGATCTCCGACCTTACAGCTCTCAACTGCTCTCTCACCTTATCCATTTCAGTTAAATCCCTCGGAATTAACATTGACCAGAACCTTTCTCTTGTCTCCCACATAAAGTTCAGCTGTCCAATCCCTGGTCCTGTCTGAAATCGACTGTGGTAACGCCATTCTCTCTGGAACACCTAAAGTAAACTTAGACCCAATCAAATCTGTTCTTATCCTCGCTGCTAGGCTCATTACCGAACTCAAATGGTTCGATCCCATCTCCCTTACCCTTAAAGCCCGCAATTGACTTCCCATTGAAGGCTGATCTACCTACAAGACCGCTTGAATTATGCACAAAACTCTGCATCAATACACCCCGCTGTACCTCGCAGATAAACTCCTCAAAGCAGGCTGCTCTCGAAAATTGAGGAGCTCAAACACTCTCGTTCTTGTCTCTCCCCTGTTAAACAAGAAATCCACTCAATCACGCTCCTTCTCCTTGAAATGCGCCTACCATCTGGAATGCACACCAAAAATAACTTTGTTGCAACCCCTCCTACTTCAGCTTCAAAAAAGACCTCAAACTAAACCTTCTTGTCAAATTCTGGGGTCCTTAACTCCTTCTCTGGGCTCATCGCCCAACCCGGTTTTCTACTGTTTAGGATCTCCCAACACCCTTTCTCCCCCCCCTTTTCCACTTCTTACTTTTCATCTCCTTCTATCTCACTAATCCCTTTCATAGGCCCTGCCTGACATACTTGGTATTTCCTTACCTCCCTCACAGCCTGTCACCATTTTACATCCTGCCCCCCTCTTCTCTATCCCCCCCTTCTCCACGACAACCTCTCTCGACTTGCTGTTGACTATCGCAATTTGTTGTAACCAGATTGTATACATTGAGCTGTTATCTTTTGTTTTAATTGGACTTGAATGCTACCTCATTGTATTTGTTGCTATTTTTTTATATCTACTCATTAGAACCATGTAAAGCGCTGGGATACACTTGGGTCCAGCCAGCGTCAAATAAAACCTTTAAAAAAAATATATATATATATAAATAAATAAAATAAGAGTTGTGTGTTTCCTACCTGCGTGAGGAGAGGCCCATGTTGCTGTCTCCTATTCTTGATCTGGCTGTTCCTGTCTCTTAATTGCTGACTTAGGGGCATATTAACAAGAAGCTCGTTAAAATTATCGCCGTTTTAGAGGCAGGAAACTGCCGTTAAAACGGCGATAATGGGCTTGCTAATATGTGCAGGACATCTAACCTGGGCTTCTATTGGAATTCTATAACGCATATTAGCAAACCCATTATTGCTGTTTTAGCGGCAGTTTCCTGCCGCTAAAACGGCTGTATCTTTATCGAGGGTCTTGCTAATATGCCCCCTAGTCTTTGCCTCTTCGAATCTTCTTGAGGGGCCTTGCTGTTCTCATGGCCAGAGAGTAGTTTTCCTATTTCCTATTGGGTTAGTATAGACAGAAAACTGAATTTGCAGAATCATTTGCAAATGCATTTTGTCTCTGAACCTTTTGCATCTTGGCCCTTACTCTCCTTCATGTACAGTTATTGAGATGTGATCCATTTTTATTTCTCTATTTTGTTTCTCTTTATGGTCTATGATTCGTACTGTGTTTGGTATTGATTTTCACATGATTTAGATAAAGCATTATAAATATACAAATGAGTTTGTCTTTATTAAAAGTTTTTATCTTTGCTTTCTAAGTACAATAGAATCAGGTATTAGTTTGCCAAGCCCTGTCAACTTAAATAAAGATTGCATCACCATAAATTATATGCAGAGATGATGATATATATTGGATTTTGGTGAGTTTGGTATTTCACTCATCCAGCGTGAAGGGACTTGTTGGGTAATGAATTTGGGCCTTGACTGTAGAAATGTATTTGTCCCAGATCGCTGGATCAGTTTCTTCAACATGTTGACACTTTTAAATTAATACCGAACATTATGGCAAAGCACTTAGAGCTACTTGTTCAAAGTGATAGTTTTAAAATGGTTTTTAAAAAGTGTGAAGAGATTTTGCGGTCAGAGGTTCAGGACAGGAGGAGGGATTGTGGCATTAAGTTAGAGCTGCTGACTATGGAGCTGTGAAACTGGGTTTGAGTCTTGGCATCAGCGCAACATCCTGCTATCTTGGGCAAATCACTTAAACTCCCTGTTCATACCTTATTTATTTATTTATTTTGACCGTTTTGTATAGCGCAAACAAGACCCTTGCGGGTATCAGAGCGCTTAACAGTGCAGATATATCGACATTAAAAAAAAAATACAATGAACTAGGTGAATAAAGTAATGGTAAACATTAGAGATATTTACAAGAGAGTATAAATGATTCAGGTGAATTTGGCCAGGAGAATCGATTTAACTTCTTTTTTGAAAAAAGCTGTGGATGGATTAAGTCTCAATTCTGGGGGCAAGGCGTTCCAAATCCTAGGAGCCATTCCTGAGAAGGTACGATTGTATGTCTTGTTTTTGGAGAAACGTGGTTTAAGTAGAAAATTGTTTGAGCTCCTAGTAGATCTGTTACCACCCGAAAGTACCAGTTTCTTCACTAGGTAGCTCGGTGTATTGGGATATAAGGCCTTATGTGTCACACAGGCGATTTTCAAATGGATTCTGGCCTCAAAAGGTAGACAGTTGAGGGCACAAAGGTTGGGGGAAATGTGGCAATTTCTTTTGGAGCCTGTGATGAATCTGGCATTGATTGAGGCTCTTAGAGGAGCGGTCGTTGATCTGGGCAAGCCGCAAAGAGCAACACTCCCATAATTCACTCCGGGTATTACTGGAGATTGAACTGCCTGTTTAAAGTCACTTGCCGGTATGAAAGGTTTCAATTTTCTCAGCATATTCATCTGGAAATTAGCTCCTTTAGTTGTAGTGCTGATGTGCTTCTGCATATTTAGCTTATTGTCCAGGGTTATTCCTAGTGATTTCGCGGAATTAATGATGAGAGGTTGACCATCGAGTGCTGAAATGTGCTTCATCCACTCACGGATGATGGTTGTTTGGTTGGGAGGAGCGATTGAGAGAAATTCTGTTTTTAGGGTGTTTAGTTTTAGATGGTTATTTGCCAGCCAGATCTGAGTTTTATGGAGTGTTGTATTAAGGGACTTGATGTCTTCAAGTGAGTGGACCTTAATGTAGAGTTGTGTGTCGTCAGCATACATGTGATATTGGATATTTTAGGAGTTGAGAAGCTCAGTGAGTGGTTCCATAAATAGATTGAAGAGTTTCGGGGAGTGGGAGGAACCCTGGGGTACTCCCTAAGTGACCGGGGAGGAGTTAGATAATGATTGGTTAATCTTGAATCTTTGTGTTCTGTTTTGGTAGAAGGAAGTGTACCAGTTTAACACTGTACCAGATAGTCCCATCCTGTGTTTCAAGAGGTCTAGTAGGTTGTCATGTTTGACTGTGTCAAAGGCTGAGGATAAGTCAAGCAGGATTAGCAGGCGGGTCTTGTTTTGATCCAATATTTGTAATGCGTCATCGATTATGTGGGTCCTGGCTGATTCTGTGCTGTGCCCTGATCGAAAGCCTGATTGGAATTGATCGAGCAGGTTGAAGTGGTCTATGTGATTACTGAGCTGCACGTGGACACATTTTTCTAGTAGTTTGGCCAGGGTTGAGATGTTGGAAATTGGGCGATAGTTATTCAGGTCAGATGGGTCCGCCGACCGTTTCTTTAGGATGGGGGATACCTGACCAGCTTTGAGGATGTCTGGGATGATTCCTTGTAGAAGAGAGGTGTTTATAATCCTAGTCCATAGGGGCACTTGCAACGGAGTGAAGGTTTTTAAGTGGGTTGCTGGGAGAGGGTCTGTGAAGTGGTTGGAGGGATTCAGGGCGGTGAGCATTTTTAAGATAGTTTCTTCATTGAAAAGGCTGAAGTTGGTCCAGGAGTCATTGTTCTTGAGTTCAAGCTTTGTAGAGCAGATCATCGGGGTGCCTGGTGTGGTCAGTGATGCTCTCATGTGTGAGTCGGTATGGGATAATAGATCGTTAAGCAGGTCTGTCTTTAAGTTTTCAGTCTTTGTTGTGAAAAAGGATGCAAGCTCCTTGCAATTTGGGAGTGTTTCAGGATTAGCTTGGGAGGAGTGGGAGACACCCTAAGATTGAGCTTTGATTATTTTGAATAGTCTTTTGGGACGATTCTTGGCTTGGTGTCCTTATGTAAAGTTGACATTTATTAGTCCCAGATCGCTGGATATGTTTCTTCAACGAGTTGAAACTTTTAAATTAATACCAAACATTATGGCAAAGCACTGAGAGGTACTTGTTCAAAGTAATAGTTTTAAAATGTTTTTTAAAAAGTGTGAAGAGATTTTGCAGTCAGAGGTGCAAGACAGGAGGAGAGATTGTGGTGTTAAGTTAGAGCTACTGACTATGGAGCTGGGAAAATGGGTTTGAGTATTGGCATCAGCACAACATCCTGCTATCTGAGCAAATCACTTAAACTCCCTGTTCATACAAAAACAAAAGTGTCCTTATGTTAAGTAGAAGTTTATTACTCCCAGATCACTGGATATGTTTCTTCAACATGTTGAAATTTTTAAATTGATACCGGACATTATGGCAAAGCACTGAGAGGTATTTGTTCGAAATGATAGTTTTTAAATGTTTTCAGAAAAAGTGTGAAGAGCCTTTGCAGTTGGAGGTTGAGGACAGGAGGAGAGGATGTGGCATTATGGCCAGAGCTGCCAACTATGGAGCTGGGAAACCAGGTTCAGGTTATGGTGTCGGAACAACATCCTGTGATCTTGGGCTAATCACTTAATCTCCCTGTTTCCACAAAAACGAACATGTCCTTGTGCAAAGTCACTGGTGCTCACATAAAGTGCTCTTTTGGGGTCAGCACAACATCCTGTGATCTTGGGTAAGTCACTTAATCTCCCTGTTCCTACAATAACAAACATGTATTTCTGTAAAGTAACTGGCACTAACGTAAAGTGCCCTAATAACACATTCAGTTGGTGCTCGTGGTATATAAAACTGCATTAAAAAAAGAGAGACAGAGGATGAAGCAAGTTAAATGAAAACATGAGCACAGTATTGAGTAATCCCAGGCAAATTAAAATAGTAGTCCCGAAAAGTTCCTAAAATAGCCCCTGAGTATGAATTGTAGTACCTGATCCTAGCTCCTGGGGAGGACTAAAGATGGGAAGTGGCATGACGCATGGATGCCATGGGCAAATGGGGAGAACAAACAATGGAGCAATGAGGTAACCAGCACATGGCAAGCCTACAGGCGGGCTGGAGCCCACAAAGTAGATATAACAGGTCTCTTTTCGGGACAGCCCATGCGTGCCGTCTAGAGCTGAACCTAAAAATGGGGTGGCTGATTTTCGTGAAAAACTTCTAAGCAATTTGAAATAAGTTGAAGACATCGCCAATGGTTCCCTTCGTAGTTAACAGCACTAACACAGACATAAAACAGACACCAAGGCAGATGTGTTTACAATAAAAACAGCTGTACTGAACTTAACTAACAATATAAACAGCATTTTAATGGATATGTACTCTCTGACTCTAAGTTTCTCCATTTTAATATTTTGGGTGAAAATATTAGCTAGTAGTCAATACCAGGAATTACTATTACGCCTATCTGTCCATTTGAAGCTAAGAATACAAATACAATCATCCGTGACTTCGGTATAGTCAATATACACCTTGCATGCAGTTTCCAGGTCACCCCTCTACAAAGACTTTTTTCACTCGTTCTCTTTGGATAAAACATTCCAGTTCAAAGAAATGACATATTTCATTGAACTGTCTTACATAACACCAACATTTCTCTCTAAAAGACCCTTTCCTACTTTCCCAATAACCCTAGTTGCATTCTTGAGCACTGCTGCTACCATCACTTTCTTGAAGTAGAAGGCATACACCGTTGTAGTGTTGGTGTGTGCTAGGCCGTAGGAGGGCCTGATCATTCCCCGGTCGCGTGCGCAGGGGCAGGTCGCGCACCAGCAGCAACTCAGGCACACACTTCGTGTCAGTCAGAAGTGACGTGCACGAGCGCACGCCTCCCTTTTATTCCGCCTTGATGGTTTCAGTCTTGACTGGGGCTTTGTGTAGGGCCTGTTCCATAGCCGATGCTCTGACGTTCGAGAGCTCGTGGGATCTGGCCAGGATAAGGATGTCTTCTAGTGAAATCCCTGGTTTGCGTAGGATTAGTCCTCTCAGTGTCTTGTCCCGGCATCCTTGAATAATCTGTCTTCTTATGGCCCTCGGTTGGTCCTCATCGGTGAAGCTGGCTAGCTCCCTGACGCGGGTGTGGAACTGATCCATTGACTCCCCTTCCCGTTGGCGTGCTTGCCCCAATTTGAATACTTCAAAGTCCACATTCAACTGGGGGTCAAAATGGCCGTTGAGGGCAGCAACAGCGGCGTCATATCTGTCAGCTGCACCCGTATTGGGGAGGTGTTTGAATAGTCTAAAGATCTCATCCCCCAAGTAGTGAAGCAATAATGACCTTTTCACAGCGTTATCCGTCTCCCTCGTGACCACGAAGTAGTTTTCCAGTCTCTCGAGCCAGATCTTCCACCGTGGCGAGGCCGTGGACGGGTCTATCGCCGCACTGAAGGGTGGTAGCACCCCGGTTGCGGCGTGCTGAAAAGGAATGTTGATGACGGGTGCTGGTGGATCGCCGTCCCCCATGACGAAGAATTGTCTGTGGGCGGTGAGGGTGCGCCCGGAGTTTTTTCTGTCCCCTCACGGGTCGCGGCGGCGTGCGTACCTTTCCTGGGTTCCACCCCTCTTTTCCTGCCTTTTTGCGGCACCCACATGGCAGCAGCGCAGCTCACTACCGGTGCAAAAGGTGCCCAGCGGGCAGTCAGCGGTGGGAGGGTCGTGGCCCCTTTGGGGTCTCCTGCCAGCTGTCCGTGCGTCGATAGCTTCCAGTCCAGAAGCAAAATCAGATCCTCCAGACCTCCGCAGGCCGAAGAACGCGTTGCACGCGAGATGCGTGAGGTTTAGCAGGGCCTTTACCGCACCTCACGCGAGAAGCGTGAGACAAGGCAGGGTGCGGCAATAGCCGTGGACCACGCACGATGCGTGACAAGCGGCAACCTGTCGCATTCGGCAGAGCGGCCGAGGCAGTGGCAGCCAGCAGCGACGTCCTCTCCTCCCGCAGAGCAGCAGCGGGTAGGAGATCCAGGCCCCGGCAAGGGGGGGGGGAGGAAGGAGCGCGCCGGCTCTGAGGAAGCAGGTACAGCAGCCAGGGTATACGCGGTAGGCACCGCGGACGGGAGCGGGCAGCTCCGGCAAGCCTCTGGTGTACGGGCGAGGGTTGGGCCCCCTCCGCTCATCTCCAATGTAGTGTTGGTGTGTGCTAGGCCGTAGGAGGGCCTGATCATTCCCCGGTCGCGTGCGCAGGGGCAGGTCGCGCACCAGCAGCAACTCAGGCACACACTTCGTGTCAGTCGGAAGTGACGTGCACGAGCGCAGCCCCCCTTTTATTCCACCTCGCAGGCCACGCCTGGCCTGCGGATGTAGGGATGCCTGTGCGTGCGTAAGCTAGAGCGTAACAGCACTACAACCGTGAAGCGCCATTTGATGATACGCAGCTCGGCTCTGGGACAGCCTGCGATGGTGTGATCGAGTCCATGGGGAGCACTTGGAACTTCGGTGTGAAAAAGAAGGTCATGGCAAACAGTGAGCAGGAAATCCAGAATTGGATACAACTCAGCTGGCTCTGACTGTTTCAAGAAGTAGGAATGGGTAACATTTTCATTACACGGTGCAATTTTCAGCATTTGATGTTATTCTTGTTACATGAAATTGCTTGTACTACATCACTTAATTTCAAGTAGGGATAGGCAGAACTCATAGAGTTTTTCTCTGTGGAATTCGTCGGAGTAACATAAAAACTCCATGAAATTCTGCAGAGTTCCGCCCACTTCTAGACCTTATGCGAGCAGAAATAGTCTATGAGTACAGTTTAGCAAGATGGCTGCTGTCACTCAAATTCCTGTTGCTCTGCTACTCAGGCTGAGGAGGCACTGTAAATGGATTTTCAAAGAATTGCTATTGCTCCTCACTTCCTGTTACACTACACATAGCTATGGGAAGGTCAAGCTGTGCTCAGAACCAAGCAGCGAGATTAATTTTAAATGGTCCAGAATACACTGATCAGTTCTATCCTAGCCCACCACTAACCAATGTTTTGGAGTGTAAGCACTGCTGACCTCTAGGTGATGTGCACCCGCTGGCAGATAAATGAGCTAGACAACGTATGCGCCAATAATGCGTTCATCACCTGTGCACCCTGTGCATATGGCTAAACCAATGCTCGTATAGTGCATAAACACAACCACAAAGGCTTTTGTAGCACAAATGCAGCTTTTTGATCACTTACCTCCAGCACCTCACAGTCTGGCAACCAGCAGCGACCCAATACAGCCGTAGAGCACACTTCACACTCTGCTGGCCATTGCGGGAGTTATGCCTTACCCCTTGATTGGTCTTAATGAAAGAGGGTTACTACTGTGCCTGTCGATTGGCCCACACCCTTTTGCATTCCAATTGGTCTTTTTACTCTTCTTTTTGATTGGTTCCATTCTTGAGCATCATAAAACTTTCAACCTATAAGCACTACTCATCCTCTTTTTCAAAACCACTTTGCACTGTTCAACAGCTACCTAAATAAAAATGCATTTCTGTCAGAAAATAGTTTGGTGAGTTAATGTACCTGCGACTGAGCTTTGTGCTAGCTGTGAAAGTCACCTGTCTGATTACTGAGACCAAAGCGATACAAAAGGGGATGATGGACGGAGCGTTTGAGCAAATCAAACACTCACCCCCAGTCAACTGATCTGGGTTTAATCCATCACCATTCTTTAGCTCACTCGGCCACCCCAGTTCAGACATGGCCATATGCAAATCAGTCTGACCCTGTGCCTCATGGGAACAGTCCAGCCCGAACTGCCAAGCCATGTCTTCCCTGGACCGGAAACAAGCATCCTGGGACCGGTTTCGGATTCATAATCCACATCAGCCAGGCTATCTTGAATCCAGTGGCCAGGTGAGCAAGGGACTCACGTCTGAGCATACCCTGCCACACTTAGGGCGAACAAAGCGATACAAAAGGGGATGCTGGACGGAGCGTTTGAGCAAATAAAACACTCACCCCCAGTCAACTGATCTGGGTTTAATCCATCACCATTCTTTAGCTCACTCTGCCACCCCAGTTCAGACATGGCCATATGCAAATCAGTCTGACTCTGTGCCTCATGGGAACAGTCCAGCCCAAACTGCCAAGCCATGTCTTCCCTGGACCGGAAACAAGCATCCTGGGACCGGTTTCGGATTCATAATCCTCATCAGCCAGGTTATCTTGAATCCAGTGGCCAAGTGAGCAAGGGACTCACGTCTGAGCATACCCTGCCACACTTAGGGCGAACAAAGCGATACAAAAGGGGATGATGTACGGAGCGTTTGAGCAAATCAAACACTCACCCCCAGTCCACTGATCTGGGTTTAATCCATCACCATTCTTTAGCTCACTCGGCCACCCCAGTTCAGACATGGCCATATGCAAATCAGTCTGACCCAGTGCCTCATGGGAACAGTCCAGCCCGAACTCCCAAGCCATGTCTTCCCTGGACCGGAAACAAGCATCCTGGGACCGGTTTCGGATTCATAATCCTCATCAGCCAGGCTATCTTGAATCCAGTGGCCAAGTGAGCAAGGGACTCACGTCTGAGCATACCCTGCTACACTTAGGGCGAACAAAGCGATACAAAAGGGGCTGATGGAAGGAGCGTTTGAGCAAATCAAACACTCTCCCCCAGTCAACTGATCTGGGTTTAATCCATCACCATTCTTTAGCTCACTCGGCCACCCCAGTTCAGACATGGCCATATGCAAATCAGTCTGACCCTGTGCCTCATGGGAACAGTCCAGCCCGAACTGCCAAGCCATGTCTTCCCTGGACTGGAAACAAGCATCCTGGGACCGGTTTCGGATTCATAATCCTCATCAGCCAGGCTATATTGAATCCAGTGGCCAAGTGAGCAAGGGACTCACGTCTGAGCATACCCTGCCACACTTAGGGCGAACAAAGCGATACAAAAGGGGATGATGGACGGAGCGTTTGAGCAAATCAAACACTCTCCACCAGTCAACTGATCTGGCTTTAATCCATCACCATTTTTTAGCTCACTCGGCCACCCCAGTTCAGACATGGCCATATGCAAATCAGTCTGACCCTGTGCCTGATGGGAACAGTCCAGCCCAATCTGCCAAGCCATGTCTTCCCTGGACCGGAAACAAGCATCCTGGGACCGGTTTCGGATTCATAATCCTCATCAGCCAGGCTATCTTGAATCCAGTGGCCAAGTGAGCAAGGGACTCACGTCTGAGCATACCCTGCCACACTTAGGGCAAACAAAGCAATACAAAAGGGGATGATAGACGGAGCGTTTGAGCAAATCAAACACTCACCCCCGGTCAACTGATCTGGGTTTAATCCATCACCATTCTTTAGCCCACTCAGCCACCCCAGTTCAGACATGGCCATATGCAAATCAGTCTGACCCTGTGCCTCATGGGAACAGTCCAGCCCGAACTCCCAAGCCATGCCTTCCCTGGACCGGACTCAGACTTTTGTGGTGGGTGTGTGTGTACATTCAATGGTGTGTGTTTGTTGTTTGTGTACAATGCTATATTTAAAAACAATGGCCGGTACACATTACTTATGTACAAATTGCCATGTACACAACATATATGTGTATTGAGATGTAAATAAATAGCACTTACCTGTCTCCACGCCCCCATGATCCTCACTCCATTTGGACTCTGCCACCAGGACACTGCCAGACCAATGGGAACATCAAAATCATATCAGCACAATACCGCCAGCCTGACGGCAACCAAGGACTGTGAGTCAGCAGAGAAGTTTGCCACCAAGGCAATAGCCGCAACATCTAAATATGTTGGTGGACATCCATTCGCTTGAGTGAGAACTTGGGACCGCCACCACTGCGGACCGGAGGTAAGACTGCCAAGATCTAAATCAGGCTCTTTGAAAAAGTTGGCCTTCATGCTGCAGAGTCGTCACACACCCTGCGTAGATCATACTTGATGTGAGGTGCCACTCTCGTTCATGCCCTGTCTTGGAGACCCTTAACTGGATCCCTAGCAAAAAACCTGATTCATGGCGCTGCATTTCTAAAGCCTTCTGGCCTTACCTAACCATCCAAACACTTAAAGTCAAACGTCTGCTACGTACTTACTATTAGTTCTGCTGACTATAATAGATATTGTTCATGATTTCTAGATGGTGGAAGCTCCTACTGGAATGTACATGCTGCCCATTTCATCCTCTGTTAGACATGTTTTAATAAATCCGACTGCAAATCACTCTGAGGCTGTGGCTAGAACCATGCACTTTACCTCTCCCACAAAAATACAACACATATATAAATATATACCTATTTGTCTCTTAGTCATAGCATTTTGCCTATCTGAATTTCGCCCACTATGAGGCGAGCACCAAGAGGAAAAGTGATGGCAAACGTGGAGTTTACTAATTCCCAGCTAACTTTACCATATCACAAGCTCTTAGGATAATCTGTTTAGAAGCAATTTCCTGAAGGGTATGGTTTCCATCTAAACTGCATAGGAAATAAAGTCCCTTCTTAAGCACTGCAAGTATTATGTATTATTTGCTAGGAGTGTCTTCCTTATACATGAGAAGTTATCCTGTTTAAAATTGTGTAATACATTTCCCTGGCTTAACAATATCGGTATATTTGTTAAACAAGAACACAGCATGAAGTTGCGTTTCCAAACAGCAAAAACAAGGCAACCCCAATTGTGACACTATGGAACTATTTTTGCAGACATCGTGTGTCTACAGTGAATGTAGCTTTTTCGAAGGAAACACATTTAAATGCATTGGGCACAGCACAACAATGTCATAGTCAGCTATTCATGAATGTGTGACGATGGATCTGTGCATGGGCACAGGAGATGAAGAAACGGCAGCTGCGCCCTCTCAAATTATGGCCAAGCCCTTGCCTAGACTGCAGAGTGAATAGCAGCTGCTACAAGCTGTGCTTGATTATTGAATGAAATGCAGGAATATTCCATTGATTTAGCCGCTCTAGGGAAGCTCTAGCCATACTGCAAAGGCCACCGCAAAGGAATGTGTTAGTGTTATGGTTTTTTGCTTAATGTCCTGGATATGGAGTCAGAATTTTACAGAAGAGAGGTCCAGCAATGTTGATAATATTGTTCACCAGGTTATGGTATCGCACCTGGCATCCTATCAAGAGATCCAAGATACTCTGGATTGCACTTCTCCTAAAAACTATCCTTGAGGTCGTTCTCTTTGGGAATCTCTTCTTCACAGCCCTTCCCAGAGCTTGCACTGGCTGCTGAAGGAGTCTTCTCCCACTACCCCTTCTCTGTGCCAGGTTTGTTACAATTCTACTAGCAACAGTGTGTTACCTGAGAGGTTCAACTAAAATGCTATAAGTACATGCAGTATGGTTACGTATACCTGTTTGAGACAAAAACAGCAGGAAATAGAAAGGAGCACTTACCTCAAGCACACCAAACCACCCTCCATGGAGCCTTCTTCTTACAATTCCCTATAACTGGTGGAGCAAACCTACCCATACACCTAATTCAATTTGGCAAACTCAATGCATAGGAGTTAACATAGTGACCCCAAGGGATTCATGTCCTCCTGTCTCGCAACATATAATATCCTTACAAAACAACTTAAACAGCTGCGGATTCAAGAGTGGTTACTTCTGAATGCTTCCAAAGCTTTTTTGTATGAATTTTGTTTTTATTTTTCCATTGTTTCTCATCCTCTTTCTTTCAGTAGACTCATCCACCACTAGGAACAACTTCCAAAACTGCATGATGAGCATCGCCGACTGGATGAAGACCAACTGCCTGAAGCTCAGCATGTTCAAGACAGAAGTGCAGATTCTTGGGAACAACGCCTCCTTGTGGAACAACACCTGGGGCCCTCTGAACTCAGACCCACACCCAAACCGACAAACTACGCCTGCAACCTATGCATCATCCTGCCGAGCAAACTCTCCATGAAGTGCCAGATAAAGGCAGTCTCCTCTGTCTGCTTCCACACACTCTGCATGCTCTGAAAGATCTTCAGATGACTCCCCGCCAACACCAGGAAAACTGTCGCTCAAGCCCGCTGGACTACGGCAATAAACTATATGCAGGGATCACTACCTAACTCCACAAGAGACTCCAGATGATACAGAACTTAGCAGCCAGACTCATCCTTCCTAGATGGACCCACACCACTCGTCACCTCCGAAACCTCCACTGGCTCCCCAGGCAGAAAATATGTCAATTCAAGATGCTGACACTCACCTTCAAGGCCAAACATGAACGAGGACCAGCATAGATCAACCACTGCCTGAACTTTCGCACACCCGCCAGATGCTTGTGCTCCATCTCCCTCACCCTCGTACACACTCCCTGCATCCACCGGCG
Organism: Lissotriton helveticus; assembly: GCF_964261635.1. Lineage (NCBI taxonomy): Eukaryota > Metazoa > Chordata > Amphibia > Caudata > Salamandridae > Lissotriton > Lissotriton helveticus. The sequence goes on from NC_136065.1 coordinate 1,291,041,251, forward strand.
CCACAGTGGAGGACGATCCTTCCCCTACCTCCCCGCCAAGTCCTAGAATGACCTTCCCCTCCACCTCTGAACAAATTCCTCATTCATGGAATTTAGAAAGGGACTGAAGACCTGGCTCTTTGACTGATCCCAGCAAGAACCTACCACCTCATGAGTGATTAGCAGCGCTCAACAAATCTGAGTTGATTGACTGATTGCTTATTTTCTGGACTACGTTAACATGCCCTATTTTCAGTGCAGCTTAGTGCTTGTATTCCTTCAACTTCAGTAACACTCAACAGTTCTCCATTCAAGGAAGTTGGTATTCCTGTTTAGGCTTTGTTCCTTTGATTCTTTATTGAAGATTGCTGCTGTCATGCATGTACATTTGTTCTGTAGATGGCAACGTGGCTAGAGGAAAGAGCCTCCAATTCTTTTTGCCATCTACATGAGAGAAGAAAGTGTGTCTGGAATGTCAAGCCTGTGATGCAAGGCATCTGTTGTAAATATTGAACCCAACATGTGTAGCAAGTTGAAGGTTGTTGGGACTGAAAAGTCCTCTTCATGGTAAGAGATGCGTACCCCTAACTTGAGTGCCCAACTGTACTGTTGTCTGGATCCCTAATGCTGTTTTGTTGTCATAGGCGCACATGGATAATGCGTTTGTGCTGTGACATAGGCTTGTCTAATGGATTGTGACCTTGTTGTACCAGAAGTGGAACCCAAAGCATTACCCTCAAAGAAGTGGAAGGCTATCACCTTAACCAAGAGTTAAGTAGCACAACTGCAGTGGAGTAGTGATCAGTAGTAGTGAACAGGACCTTTTTACCCTGTGTTACTGGAGTGAGGCCCGCAGGTGTATTCACCTTTTGAAAAGTTTGAATGCTGTATGCGTAACTCACCCATAGACTACATCAAGTCGATGTAGAGTGTTGTAGAGCTCAGGAGTAGTGGCTCTGTGTTAGTTGTATGCGTGCTTGGAAAGGGTGCAGTACAAGGATGTTGCAGAATTGTGCAGTACATGTGGGGTTAGTACATGTGATGGGTGTATGTATGCCTGAGAGGAATACATTACATGAAAGATGTAGTGCTGTGCAGTGCGTGCTCAGGGATCACTTGTGCCTGGTATATTTGTGCTTGTGTGAAGTACAATACATGAAGGTTGAAGAGTTGTGCAGCACGCACAAGGTGAGAATGTGTGCTGGCAGTGTGTGTGTGTTTCAGATTAATACACCCTGGTAAAAGATAGGAAAGTTTCACTGCTGAACAGTGAGCGCAAATTGAGTGTGTGTGCTAGATGCATGGGTACATATAAAGGTACAATAGTGCTGAACAGCAAATGTGCTAGGAATGTACACTGAGTGTATGTTCCCGCAATGGTACATTACATGGAGGACCCTGGTTTCCTTTTTTGGGCACCCGTGATCCCTGGTGAAGACAAAAGGAGGAGAGGAATCCCTCCAGGCATATTTGTGGATTGCTGTGTTCCTGAGATCTAGCTGGGGACACACTAGAGGAAACAGATTTCATTGCATTTCAAAGATTGCTCTTTGATTCAGTGATAAAACACAAGGAAGGGGCCTGAACACATCTCAGATCTCACCATGGCTGACATCCAGGTGTAAACCCTGGTCACTCCCATGAATTATACTGTGTACAATCAGCTTTGGAGTTGTGCCTTCTGTGGCAGACACCTCTTTCATAAAAGAAGATGAAAAGGAGAAGTGCCCTTCAAAAGAAGCAGAACACATGTGTCCACCAAGTAGTTTACCTCAGACACTTTCTGAACTACCTTGTATGGCCCACACCACTTGCTCTCCAAAGTGCTGGGACAAATATAATTTAGCACCAACTCCTCTTGACCTTCCTGATACCCAATCAGCATAGCTTTCTTGGTATATTCATCAGCGCTTGATAAAAATGAAGGTTTTGTTTTTCCTGGCCCTTGTATCATAACATAAACATCCTGAGGTCAATAACATAGTCCACAACAGCCTTCTGAAGAGAGTTTGAGGTTCCGTCCAAGCCTTCTCTTACTAAGGCGAGCGGAACCCTTACCTGGTGCCCATACAGAAGTTGAAAGGGACTGAACCACAATCCCTTCTGAAGAATCTTTCTGTGGGTGAAGAGTAGAGCCCCCTCCTTTCTTCCCGGACCACGGCTCTCCTCTCAGCCCCAGCCTTGTGGGTCACGTCCACATATCTTTTGCAGGTCAAGCCAGTGATTTCCAGGCCATTGATATTCCCCTTCCAGCTGGGACCAGGGCATGATCTAGGATTATATTTCCAACTTTACATTTATGTGGCCGTGGGAAGAGCCCCAGTAGGCATACCCCTACTGTATTCTCCAGTGTGCACCACAATTATTAAAAAAACCTCTGAATTCTGCTGGTGGAATTGAAACTGCCACCAAGGTCTAGAGAAAACTCCAGGAGTGCTACCTCCTTTGCTGTCATGCTCCTCAGAGGTATAGTTTCAGGGTATCCAGGGACGTGATCACTGACAACCAAGATGTACTTGTTGCCTGACTGTGAGGCGGGAGTCTAACGGACTAATAATGTCTATGCCAAACCGCTTCAACGGAACATCTACAACTGGTAGAGGCACTAACGGTGTCTTCTCTCCTGTCTTACCACTCATCTGGCAAGCTAGACAGGTTCTCCAGAACCACTCTCTGTGCCTGTGCATCCCTAGCCAATAGAACAGAGGGTGCAAACTATCCTGGGCTTTTCCAATCCCTAAGTGTCCTGCTAAGGGCACTTCATGGGCCAGTGACAACAGGAAGTTCCTGGGCACTAATGGAACCCCTGGCCTGCTGCTAGTACCTGGCTCAGAATTTACTGATTCACTGTATGGTGACCTTTCTTCCAACCAACATAGTGTTCCCCAACCACACCTTTGCTGACCCGATCCTAGGCTTCCTTCCAAAGTCCCACGAGTGTAGGGTACTCTTCCTGTGCCTGCGAAAATCCTCTCGGGTAGGCCCTCCGGCAGCTAATAAACCTGCAGCTGTGGAAGCGACCTAGACACCAGCAAATAGTTCACTTCTGGAGCCTCATCCTCCTCTCCTTCTGGAGCAGAATTGATGACCTACACAGCCACTTCTTTCCCAGAGTCTGCCCTTGCTTTCAAACTACGTTGTCCTGGTCCATGATAATCAAAGATGATCATAGCCTCACTTTGGGACCTTCATGGGCCTTCTGGTCAACACAGCGGATTCTGGCCAAGCCATGAATGCTTTAGGTCCTGCCAAAAATAAAAAACAGGGTCAATCAAATCAGTGCTTAGCCACTTGTTTTCCCTTCCTCTGACATCAATCATGACCACCTTGCCATTGATCTCAATCTCACCCCTGGCAAGTGGTTACTCCTTGCTCTCTCATCTGGCTACAAATCCTGAATTCTTGGCTCCAGGGAGTATCTCCTCTCGGTTATAGTGTGGAAGGCTACAGTATCCCTCAGGTCAGGCTCTTTCCACTTATTTATACTAACTTTGTGCACAAATCCCATTGTATTATGATGGATGTGTTTCTGAGCATATGGGTCCCTCTCCCAAATGTCCATAGCTACTTGGTTGAGTGCAACAGATCTCTTTGAGGTACATATACCCACGTGTAACATGCTTGATTTAACACCTTGGCTGAGGCTCCAACTCCACCGCGGTGCTCAACATTCCAATCGGGGGCGTGGCTCAGACGGCCCCCGGCCGTCGTACGCACACGCCCACCGTGACTCATGACGGCCAGGGGCCATCATGAGCATGAAAGGGGTTAGCAAATGTTGCTGTGTGAAGTTCCTCCACTTGATAGTCTCTCTTGTAATGTTCGACTTTGTGGCCCTTAAAAGAAGACATCACCTTGGACTTAGAAGGGCTTCCTTGCCTTCCCTTCTCATGATGCTACTTCCCTGACATACCATTACCATGTTTCCTGGGCCCTCCTCAGGCCCTATGAGAATTACCCTGGCCCTTACCCTCCAGTTTGGAACCAGCCTGGGGAGAGTTCTACTCCACCTTCGGTTTAGAATGATGCTGTTCCAGCTCTTTGTGAATCCTGTCCACTAACCACTGATCATCTAATGCAGCAGGTTTTGTTGGATCCCTCTCTATCAGATGAGATCAATATTGAGTACGTGGGATAGAGCACTCCTCCTTGAGCTGCTCTGTTACCATAAACTAGTTAAGGGACTGGACATCATAGGCCTCCATCCCTTTTACCCACTCATTCCATCACACAATACACCATGAATCTAAGTCTGAAACGGAACACCATCCGCCCTCCTGCAGTCATGGAGTCCCTGCAGGCTTCTGTCCAAACCTCCAAATGACAGCTTCCTTCATTTATTCATAGACCATCTGGTGTGCCACAGACATCCTCCCAATTACTGCAGTGCCTTCCAATGGCATGCGCCCCATTAAGGCAGCTGTATTAGACATCTCATTTAGGACCTGCACTTTACAAGAAACCTCAAATCTTACAAACCATTCCAAAATATCCTGAACTTCCACATACATATGTACAAGATATTTTGTAACCTTGGCCTTAACTTGAGGTAGAGTCACTTATCCCAGATTGAGTTGCCATTGCTGCCATCCTAAGTTTCTCTCTCTCCGGGACTATCCTTTCTATTTCCATTTCCCTTTCCCTTTCTTTCAGTTTCTCTCCCCACTCTCTCTGTTTCTCCTCTTGCTTGCAGTTTCTCTTTGAATTCTCCGACTTTCTCATCTTCTTCTACCATAGCTTTCTGAAGTACCGAATGCAAGCTCGGTCTCTGGTAGACTGAACCCACTCAAGTGGTTTACTCCTCTATTTGTGGACAGTGATACCCTAGAAATTTGAGGTGGTTACACACCTGACAAGTTCTAGAAACTAAAGGTGGCGAGTGTCTTTTGAAACTCTGGAAATTGTATTAGGGGACACACTACGGTGTGTCTGGGACATACCTGTACAAAGGGGATCCAGGAGCCTGAATCCCCATAGTTCTCTTCTCATGTTGCAGCCATGGTTCCTTCCCCAGAGTCAGCTACAGCCTCCTCCCTTTCAGCTGGTATCCCAAACTGTTCCATAGCAGGGACTTCTCTGTCCCTACTTCTGGGAATCCTCCAACACCTGCGCCTACATAAATTCTTCATCTATGGGCTTGTTCAGGATCACACCATCATTCTCTCCCCCCTCCAGTAGGGGGAAGACCAATTCACTATGTTTGTCCACCGGGCGGGAGAAGCTCTGATCACTGGAAACCAACGGCCAGCGCTGCTCGCAGGAAGAGTCTGCTCTGCCGGGTGCTGCTGCATCTATTGTCAGAGGCCCAACTTCACCTGACAGGATGCAGACTTGGAAGTGCCAGATGAGAAGGCAATCACTGCACCACTGAAGACTGCCATACTTACGGTATGTTGCTAAAAGGTCAGAGGCGGAGAGCTCTTGAGTACAGCCTAATAGTTTGCATTCCCTGATGCAGCCACATGTGAATGGGGAATAACCCTGGACATGCTACAAAAGGAGAGTGAGAAAGGGATTTGCCTAACAGCTGCTAGATCCCCTACTTAACGGGGATTGTGATGTTGCTTCTAGATGTCTTATTCCATTGCATGTCTAGAATTCAATATCAAAAACAGCTTTTTCTTATAAAAGCAAGTATTTGGCTGGACATTGATTTATTGTTCGTATGTTTGCATTTTGAGTAGTGAGTCTTTTTCACTGACCTGTATCTAGATTTCCCGCCTGAAGGAGCCTTCACTGCTCGAACCTAACTTCCACTGAGAGCGAAGTGCAGAAGGTGTACTTGGCCCAGTTGAGCAGGATCCATACTCGGTCCGGGCCATCGGACCTCCACGTTTGGGCCTAGTAGGCCCTGCGCGTCCCATGTCCCTCTCAAAGAGGTTCTGACAAAGGACGCCACATGTAATGTGGAGTTAACAAAGACATGAAATGAGCAGGTATAAGTTACAAAAAGAACAATAGATATCTGTGACTATTTGCAAATTTATAAATGTTTTTAGTTTCTATTGCGTGAACAATCAGAACGCTATACATGAGCTCCATGCGTTACAGAGACATATATATTAATTTTGTTTGGCACGGGGAGATTTGCTCGGAATCACAGGATGATGAATGTCCCTGCCGAGACTTGAACCGGTTCCCCAGCTCTGAGGTCGACCTCTCTAGCCTGCTCATATTTTGTTTACTGAGAAACTTTCATTTACTGACTCATGTCACATATGAGTTGGAGCAATTGACAACCACTGTCTCAAGGAGCAATTCCCATTTTGCACATGCAAATGAGATGTCGCAGGGAACATTAGAATTGGGGAAGCCATTAAAACGTTTTAAGGTTTAGTCTTGTTAGCTTCTTTTGAGATCTTAGGGGCATATTATCAAGAAACGGCGATAAAATTATCGCCGCTTTAGCGGCAGGAAACTGCCGCTAAAATGGCGATAATGGGCTTGATAATACTCCCTAGAGAATTCCAATAGAAGCCCATGTTCTAGTGTGAACATGGGCTTCTATTGGAATTCTCAAGGGTGTATTATCGAGCCCATTATCGCCGCTTTAGCGGCTGTTTCCTGCCACTAAAGCGGCGATAATTCTAACGCTGTTCTTGATAATATGCCCCTTAGTGGTTGCAGTGCTTTTCCATTGAAGGGGTCTCATCTTGAACCGTGAGGCAGAAGAGACTGCGGCCGGAGGCTTGGTTGAAAGGAGGCCTGTTGGACGTGGGGTCTCCAAGTCACATAGGGTAGCTTGGCACTAAGTAAGAAGGCCTAACTCAAAGGTACATGTGTTAAATTTGCGTCACACCCTTCGGTAACATAACGTCCATCCACTCAAAAATAAGGACACTACACCAGTTTGGAAAAATACGGCCTGTTTTATAAAAGTTCTCTTTGTGCTCTCTTCTTTCAGGTTCTTAGCAGTATTCAGTTACAGTTCATAACATTTTACTCTACATCTGATTGTTTCCCTTACATATTTACATTTAGCATGTTTGATACCATTCTTCACCCTAAAGAAAGGAGCTACAGCAAAATTTCCTGTATTGAATCCGTGTGGATTGCTTAGCTTATGTTGGAAGACACAGCCCTATCCACACCCCTGGTACAATAATGCAAAGCAATACCTTTCCCTTATAATCTCAAAAGGACTACTGGCAGGAAGGTACAGGCCCCAACAACAGGTTCATCAATAGCACATTGTTTTCATTATTCCAGCAGCTCTTTTTCTGACTAAAGACAGGTAGGTTATTTCCTTATCCTATACCGCTTTCTTTTGGGTCACAGGGAAACTACCAAGCTCTGGAAAACCCACTTGAGAAACCTTCCCCTCAATTAATCTAATACTACGACCGGGAGATGCCTTGTACAAGGAAGTCTCTTCCTGGGTAGCCGTTTCGGGATGTAGTTCACGAAGACTGAGTCACCTTGCAGCTGCAGCGTTTCCCCTTTGCCTGGGCTGAGTTGGTTTACACGGGGGGAAATAGGGCTTCTGACAGCTCTCCCTCCCCCTCCTGTCAACGTTCCCCACTTACTTCTGGGTATCGGCAGTTCCGCCCAGCCCACTGGCCCGGGGTTGGCTTTCTTCCGCCTGACCTTGTTCTTCAGCTGGTGCGGGCTCCCGGGGCTGACGGCCTCACTCAGGAGTCGGGACCCATCTGCCTACCTGACAGGATCCGATGCGGCCCTTCTTCGGTATTTCCGACGACGACTCCTCACGCAAGCTCCTCTTGACGCCGGCTCCTTCCCCGTCAAGCTCCGCCTTCACCCGGCTTCACTATCGGCACTTCCACGCCTTTTGACGTCACCGCCAATCCGCCCCCAGAGCTTCCGGGGACCTCTGGTGGTGCCTGCTGTCTCTCGCTCCCACCCGGCAGCGCCGGGAATCCACAGCCAGGACGCGGGAAGGGAGAGGCGCCTCAACACCAGCTGGCACAAGGAAATCTGCACACGGTGAGTCCCACTGCTTCTTCACCGGGTCTGTTCTCGGCCTTCCTCATGCAGCATGACAGCAAAGGCTTTGTCTGTCAGCGCTACTGGTTAAGTTTCTTCCGGCACTGCCGAATAGGGGTTAACCGCGGTGATTGGAAATACTGTTCAGTCAGTTTCCTTTCCGCTCCCCTTCCAGCAGCATTTACTCCGTTTACTGGCCAATTAGGGTCAAGAAAAGGGAAGGATTTCAAGCCAATGATGGCATCACGATGGCCGGGCTCGGTCAACTGGAAAGGGGTCACGACAGTAGAGAAGAGCAGCTGACCCGCGGAACAGTCTATCCCCTCTCAGTGCGCCTTCCTCCTTACTAAGTCGCCTCACTCCTCACCAGTTCATGCCACCCACTCTTTTGTCACTCTAAAATGGCTGCCCAACATTCCGCCTTATATAGGTGGACCCAGGAAGGTCCAGAAGGGTCCAGAGGGTTCTGGAACGTTTCTATGCTAACCTATGGGTCCAGTCCCTAAGGTGGCAGTTGAGGCAGTTGCTGGCCTCCATTTTGTGGGTCTTGTAAATCCAGTCAGGAAGGCGCCTAGGCCTCAAGAAAAAGACTATGAGGGCAAAGAACACCTAACCCCTAGGTCAACACCCGAAAACCCAGTGTACATACAAATTAAAGGTTTTGAGGGGCAAAAAGGGGACAAAAAAAAAGAAATAAATAATTTGGAGAGACTACCCAAAGGGCAGACAGGTCTAACACGCGCCCCCCCCCCCGCTGAAAGTGGGGCGAGCTACCCAACCCCTTGGGAGTCCTCATCACTAAGGCGGAAATACCTAGAGAAACCGTCTGCATTGGCGTGGTCCACTCCAGGCCGATGTTCCACCCGGGGGAAGGGAGAGGGAGAGGGAGCCAGAGAGCAGAATCGACAAAACGCCAGAAACGCCATTGCCTCGAGGAGAGTGCGGTGCTGCTGCCACAGAGGGAAGCAGAATAGCCACCGTAACGAGAAAGGAGAAGGAAAGCAGGCTGCCGGTCGGCCGCTGGCTCTCCGCTCATCTCCATCTGCCGATTTAAATACTACGAGGCAACAAGGCAACAAACCGGTACTATTAGCACAGCATTACCGGCATTACCGGCAACTCGGCACCTCGGAGGCGCCTTTAGCCTCACGGAACTTTCGGCTTCATCAAGGTTAGTAACAACGCTGCGCCTGCTATACACGACGCGCTGCCTCGTTGTGCAAACTGCGCTAGTATGCGCTTTTAAAATCGTCGTTTAGTTATCTTTTTAAATAAAAACGAAATTGCTGTACTAAATCTTTTATAGCACACATAGCGCTTACCTGCACATAAACGGTAAAACTCACCGCTGTTTGGCGGATCACTTAGCTCCCTACACCCACGCACCCAGCCATCTTGGTGGTAGGCAGGGACAAAAACGCGGCGCCATTTTGGTGAGCGTCCTAGTCTTTTGCCTGGCTGAACTTGGACCTACTTAAGACGCCGGTTCCGCCTGCTCGGTCCTAGACAAGGTTAGTAACAACGCTGCGCCTGCTATACACGACGCGCTGCCTCACGCTGCCTCGTTGTGCAAACTGCGCTTGTATGCGCTTTTAAAATCGTCGTTTAGCTATTTTTTTAAATAAAAACGAAATTGCTGTACTAAATCTTTTATAGCACACATAGCGCTTACCTGCACATAAACGGTAAAACTCACCGCTGTTTGGCGGATCACTTAGCTCCCTACACCCACGCACCCAGCCATCTTGGTGGTAGGCAGGGACAAAAACGCGGCGCCATTTTGGTGAGCGCCCTAGTCTTTTGCCTGGCTGAACTTGGACCTACTTAGACCTGCCAGATGCCGCGCAGCGGGAACGCGCAGCGGGAAAGCCGGACTCACGCCGGAGTCCGGCCAGAGTCCGGCCCGTCTGCGCTCGTCCGCGTCGAGGCTGTGGCGAGGGTAAGGGAGGTCACCCCCACATTTACACCTGTAGTGAATTCCAGGGATTGGTTGGATTCTTTTAATACTCATTCTCCCTTTTGTCACAATCTTTTGAACCCAGATAAATGGAAGGATACAGTGGTATGTTTGCATTGTAGAACTGAGCTCAATCCAATATCAGGCTCTCATGCTTATTTGCATCCTACTATCCTTCGAGGGGGGCTTATTAACGCCAGATCGCTATGTAAAAACGCTCAGCATGTCCATGATTGGATCATCGAAATGGACCTGGATTGCCTATTTGTCACCGAGACATGGCTTCGGCCGTGGTGCAATCCGGACTTAGCTGTTGCCTTGCCCCATGACTTCTCAATTCAAAGATGGGATAGACCAGTGCAGCGGGGAGGCGGCCTGGCCATTATCCATCGTACCACCTTCAAATGTTCTACATTTGAACTGCCTGACATCAAAGAAGCTGAGGCCATGGCGTTCTGTCTTACTATTAATGACACCCTCTCTTTTTCTGGTGCTCTAATCTATCGTCCACCTGGCCCGCGGACAGCTTTTCTGGACAGTGTGGGAGACACTCTGAGCGAGCTCACTCTTAGGTTCGCACATTGTACAGTATTGGGAGACCTTAACCTTCACCTGGACTCCATTAAAGAGCCAGGAACTAGTGATTTTATGGATATCATAAACACACTCGGCCTTACTCTGCTGACATCGGAACCTACACATGCAGCGGGCCATGTCCTGGACTGCATCTGTACTAACATGGAGAGCTTGTCTGTTAAGGCCCCATACACCTTGACATGGTCAGATCACAAACTCATTCCATTCAACCTTTCTGCAAAACAGAAGGTTCCGATTCCTAAGGCAGACTCAAGTACGGCCGACCACAAGCCAAATTGGATTAATGCCCTGGCGCGTCCATTGCTCATTGAGAAGCTGAGGGCTAGCAAACCCGGTTTAACGGGTTGCACTTTAACAGATAACCAGCAATACTGCGATTGGTTATCAACTTTTGGCTCATCCCTAGATGCAAGGAAAAAGTGTGGTTACACACATGGTTCCATAAATAAAAAGAGCGCCCCTTGGTTTACATTAGCTCTGAGAATGGAATTAAGTGCAGTAAGATCCCTGGAGCGCAGATGGCGAAGGAAATATGAGCCAGCTGCACGTCATATCTATACAGTTGCACGTAACAACTATTACATGGCAATTAAGCTGGCAAAAAAAACTACTATCTGGAGGCTATTTCTTCCTCTGAAGGGGGACAGAAGGAAATCTTCAAAATAGTTAAGAGTTTTACTAATCCCATTGCGCTTTCCCAGGAGATCCCCTCCTCGCAATCATTGTGTAATGATATAGCTGATTATTTCGAAAAGAAGGTCGTGGATATTGTCAGGGATTTTCCAGCGAGCTCCCCCATTCCGCCTAGTCCGGATAAAATGAGGACAGACGCCTTGACATCCAGGACCTCTTGCTTGGAATCATTTGCACAGGTCTCTTTGGAGGACTCATACCAAGCCATTTCGGCCATAAAATCTGGTTCCCCATTTGATCCATGCCCGCCCATAGTTCTTCGAACTCTGGTTGCGGATTTAAATCCAATAATCAACAGTATCATTAACTCCTCGCTGGCTACTGCTGTAATTCCAGAGGATTGGAAATGCGCAGCGGTTATGCCGCTGCAAAAGAAAGCCCTGTCAGACCCAACCACCCTGTCTAACCTGCGACCATTTTCCCTATTACCGGCAGTATTTAAACTGACGAAGAAGTTTGTCAATCATCAACTGTCAAATTTCCTTGAGGAGAATAACATCCTTCACTCCAATCAATCGGGGTTTCGGTCCAAGCACTCGACTGAGTCCGCTCTTTTGTTCTCGGCCGAGACATTACGCATGGCATTGGACCAGGGGAAGAAGGCCGTCTTGATTTTACTCGATCTATCGGCGGCCTTCGATACGGTCGCCCATCCAATCTTGATCGACCGCTTGAAGAATGCAGGTGTGGGTGGAACTGTGCTGGCATGGCTTGCTAACTTCCTGTCTCTGCGTCGTCAGGTAATAGTACTAGGTGACTACAAATCGGAGGAAAAGACTATCATCTCAGGGGTCCCACAGGGCGCTAGTTTGAGTCCTGTCTTATTTAATCTTTATATGGTCCCCTTGTTAGAGCTGATTGTGTCTTATCGGATTGAAGTCATAGCGTACGCTGACGACACTCAGTTGATCCTGGTGCTGGACAGGGAGCTGCCAGGGGCAGAAGAAAACTTGAGGTACTGTCTCCGGGCTACCTTTGAGTGGATGACCAACAATCACCTCAAGTGTAACTCGGGGAAGACAGAAATAATATCTTTTGGTCCTCTAAACATGTTTTCCCCCTCACAATGGTGGCCTGAGGGCGCTGAAGCTCCCCCTAACACTATTGCCTCTGCACGAAATTTGGGAGTCAAATTTGATGCCCAACTTTCTTTTAAACCGCAGGCAGTAGCCGTGGCGGGCTCGTGTTTCCAGATCATCAGATCACTGAAGAAGTTTTTTGATTTGCTGCCTTTAGAGGCCAGGAAGACTGTTGCAGTGGCCCTTATAACATCCAGACTGGACTACTGCAACAGTCTTTATGCAGGCACCAATAAAACGGTGCTGCATAGGCTGCAGATGGTTCAGCATGCTGCAGCTCGCCTGGTTTTACGCTGGCCAAAAAGATCATCGGCCACGGCAGCACTAAAAACTTTACATTGGTTGCCAATTCATAAGCGAGTTCTTTTTAAAATTCTCGTGATTGCTTTCAGAGCCTTTCAGTCCCTAGGCCCTAAATATCTTCGGAGGGGATTTCAACACTACACGCCAACGCGATGTTTGAGGTCTGCCAATCAAAACCTTTTAGTTGTCCCTAGATTTAGATTAGCCACTAAGGGAGGGAAGTCCCTCTTCATGCTGGGTTCAAAAGCCTGGAATAAACTGCCAGCTCAGCTCCGTTGTATAGTCAAGGAGGTTGACTTCAGAAGATCATTGAAAACATGGATCTTTTCGCTCTCTGACGCAGCCTGCAGAGCTTTGGTGTAATAATTGTACAGTGTGTCACTGCCTTCTGTCTACCAATTCATCTCCATCAGGGTTGGGTGTGGAGCGCCAAGATGCTCCTCGGAGCGATAGCCGCGCTATAAAAATGTGTGCTTACATTACATTACATTACATTACAAGTCCATTCCCTGTAGGGAGTGGACCATCTCAACAGCTTGGGATTCTCCCCCTTCATTTGCATCAGCCAACGAAGAGGTCGATGGTCAGTCTGAACCAGGAAGTGCGAGCCAAACAGGTATGGCCGCAACTTCTTCAGCGCCCATACCACCGCAAAAGCTTCCCGCTCAATTGCACTCCACTTCTGTTCCCGGGGAAGCAGTCTCCTGGACAGGAAGACTACAGGCTGATCCAGACCCTCTTCATTGAGTTGCGATAACACTGCCCCAATGCCATGCTCTGATGCGTCTGTCTGGACAATGAACTCCTTGGAGAAGTCGGGGGCCCTCAGGACCGGTGCTGCACACATTGCCTGCTTCAATTTCACAAAGGCTTGCTGACAAGCCTCTGTCCAGACTACCTGTCGAGGTTGTTTCTTGGATGTGAGCTCTGTGAGGGGCGCTACAATAGTGCCATACCCCTTCACAAAGCGACGGTAGTAACCTGTGAGGCCCAGGAAAGCTCGGACCTCAGTCTGGGTCTTGGGGGTTCCCAGGCCATGATTGCCTCAATCTTTGCCTGGAGGGGCTGCACTGTTCCCCTACACACCAAGTGGCCTAGGTACACAACCGACCCCTGCCCAATCTGACATTTACTGGCCTTAATTGTCAAGCCAGCCTGTCTCAGGGCCTGGAGAACAGCTTGCAAGTGACGCAAATGGTCCTCCCAACTGCTGCTGAAGACGGCAATGTCATCCAGGTAAGAAGCGGAGAAAGCCTCCATTCCAGAGAGGACCTGGTTCACCAGCCGCTGAAAAGTGGCAGGGGCGTTCTTGAGCCCGAAGGGCATCACACAGAACTGGTAGTGGCCCTCAGGCGTGGAGAAGGCTGACCTTTCCTTTGCTCCATCTGTAAGGGAGATTTGCCAGTACCCTGAAGTAAGGTCAAAGGTACTCAGGTATTGGGCAGCTCCCAGCCGGTCAATAAGTTCATCCGCCCTAGGGATCGGATGTGCATCAGTCTTGGTCACTGAGTTCAGTCCCCGGTAATCCACACAGAACCTCAGTTCTGGAGTGGTGCCCGGTGGGGCAGCTTTTGGTACTAAAACCACCGGACTGGACCAGGGGCTACTGGAAGGTTCAATGACTCCTAGCTCCAGCATCTTGGTAACCTCACCGTGGATGCTGGCCTTCACCTTGTCTGACAGCCGGTAGGTCTTAGACTTCACTGGTGGGCTGTCTCCTGTGTCCACATCATGGGTACACAGGTGGGTCCTTCCCGGGACAAGGGAGAACAACGAAGAGTACTGCTCCAATATCTGGCGGCAGTCCTCCCGCTGCTCAGGAGTTAGGGATGGGGAGAGAATCACTCCCTCCACCGACCCATCCTTTTCCTGAGACGAAAAAAGGTCAGGGAGAGGCTCGCTTTCCGCTTCCTCTCCTCCATCAGTCACCATCATCAAGATGACCTCGGGCCTCTCATGGTGGGGTTTGAGGCGATTAGCATGTTGCACCCGTAGGGGCTGTCGAGGGGTCTTAAGATCCACCAGGTAGGTGGCCTTACCCTTCTTCTCCAACATCTCAAAGGGGCCTGGCCAGCGATCCTGGAGAGCACTTAGCTCTCCAGGTTCCATCACCCACACTTTCTGGCCAGGCTCCAGCTCCACAGGGGGAGCGTTGTGGTCATGCCACTCTTTCATTACTGCTTGACTGGCTTCCAAGTTGTCAGAAGCTTGCTTCCACAACTTTGCCATTTGGCTCCAGAAGGCCAGCATGTAGCCCACCACATCCTTGGAGGCTTTCTGGGAGACTTTTCCCATCCATCCTTCACCAGGCTGAGAGGTCCACGCACAGGGTGCCCGTACAGTAGCTCAAAGGGGCTGAAGCCCACTCCCTTCTGCGGCACTTCCCTGTTGGAGAATAGCAAACAGGGCAGGAGGACGTCCCATTTCCTCCACAGGCTCTCAGGCAGACTTCTTATCATGCCTTTCAAGGTCTTGTTGAACTTCTCTACCAGTCCATTGGACTGGGGGTGGTATGGAGTGGTGAACCGGTAGGTAACTCCACACTCCTTCCACATTGCCCGCATATATGCTGACATGAAGTTGGTCCCCCTGTCGGACACAACTTCCTTGGGGAAATTCACTCGGGTGAAGATCCCCATCAGGGCCCTAGCCACAACAGGTGCAGTGACAGTCCTCAGAGGAATTGCCTCTGGGTACCTCGTGGTGTGATCCACCAGAACCAGGATAAACCTGTGACCAGCTGTAGTGGGTGGATCCAATGGCCCCACAATGTCGATGCCCACCCTTTCAAAGGGGGTGCTAACGACAGGAAGTGGTTCCAGGGGAGCCTTCAGCTTCACCTCTGTCTTCCCACTAGCTTGACAGGATACACATGTCCGACAGTATGTGTCGGATGCCACTTTCATCTGAGGCCAGTAAAAGTGGGGGACAAGCCGGGCAAAGGTCTTGTCCTGTCCTAAGTGTCCTGCCAACGGAATTTCATGAGCCAATTCTAGAAGAAAGGCTCGGTATCGTTGAGGGACTACCAAGGCCCGGGATGAACCGGGCAAAGGTACCTTTGGTTCACTGTAGAGGAGTCAGTCCTCCCAGTAAATATGATAGTGCCCTGCAACGTTCCCTGCTGCCTGGGCTTCGGCCTGTCGCCTCAGTCCCTCAAGGGTAGGACACTCCTTCTGGCCCTTACAAAACTCCTCCCTGGTAGGCCCTCGTGCCACTCAGCAGGGATAGGTAGGTCCTCCAGGGAGACTACTTCCTCCCCCACAGACTCCTGGCCCACCACCGCAGGTGGCCGATCTGTCTCATGGGGCGTGGAAGCCGAAGCAGGCTTCTCCTGTCCTCGGTTCTTTCCCTTTTTGGCAGCGAGCTGGGCCATTGTTCCAGACTCCAGCCCATGCGAACTCCCCCTCCGGGTAGTCGCGGACCTTGTGCTTGCACAGGCCCAGTCAGGTGTACCCAGCATCTCCGAATGAGTCCGGTATTCCACCTCCTTCCAAGCATTGTGCTCCATGTCATTTCCCAACAGACAATCGACTGGCACTGCAGGGCTTACGGCAACTCGAAGTGAACCTGCCACCCTTTCCCACTCAAAGGGAACCTCGGCCACAGGGTAGTGGCCCAATCTGCCGTCAGCCATCGCGGCGGGGTGAAGTACATGTGGAATCACCTGCTCCGGAGACACCAGTTGACTCCTTACCATAGTCATACTGGCTCCTGTGTCTCTCAGAGCCTCCCCTCTTTGGCCATTGATGGTGACCCATTGCCCATACTTGACAGTATTTGAGGGCACCTGAATCTTAGGAACCATCTCCCGATCCCCCAGGGACACTAAGGTGACACCCGCCCACTCACCCCCCTTATCTAAGAGCAACTCCTCCCCGAGCACTACACTAGCGACTCCCAGGGCTTTTCCTCCGGTGGGAGGGGGTGGTCTCTTTGGGCACTTGATATCTCCCTTATAATGTCCAACACCACCACACTGAAAGCAGTGGACAACCCTTGGCTGCTGGCTTTGGCCAGGATGAGGGTTTCTGGGCGGGTTAGCCTTAGGGGTGAATCCTGTTCCCTTTCCCTGGAAGCTGTTTTGGAGGCCTTTTGAGAACTCCCGCTTTTTATCTCCCCCCTCTTTCTTCTGGCGGGCACCCTGTCCGGCCCTTTGGGAATCCCCTCCAGTCCCCTTTGAGGACACCCGGGTACTTGCCCAGATGTCCGCCTTCTCTGCAAGCTTCCGGGGGTTGGTCAGCTTGCTGTCCACCAGGTGTTGGCGCAGCTCGGGAAAACATTTCTCGAGTAGGTGCTCTTTGAGAATAAGGTCATACAACCCCTCATAGTCCCTCACTTCGCTGCCTTGTATCCAACCCTTTAGTGCCTTCCTTGCGTAGTCCAGGAAATCCACCCAATTCTATGGGTGCCTAATTTGTGACTTCACCTGAACCTTTGCCGGTACTTCTCTGGGGTCAGTCCAAATTTCTGAAGTAGCGCCTCTTTCATGGTGGGGTAGTGGGTCTGCTCTTCCTGTTCCAGGGCCAATAGTGTGTCCCGTCCAGTAGGAGGCATGTATTTGTGCAAGCCACCCCCCCCAGTGTTTTTCCTGGATCCCATGGGCTCTTAAGGAGACCTCATAGGCAGCCAGCCACTTGGCGATGTCATCCCCTGAGCTGTAGCTGGCAACTATATCCTTAGGTAGGTAGGGTCTGGGTTCCCTGGTCAGTTCTTTTGTTTCGCTGCCACCATTTGGAGAATTGGAGGGTCCTATCTGTAGGGCCTTGAGTTCTAGCTCCCTAAGTTTCAACTCGTGAGCCATCCTCTGTTCCTTCCTCTCCTTTTCCAACCTAGCTAACTCCCACTTTAGCTGTCTCTTTTCCCTCCTGTCCACTAGTTCAGCTTCGGTTAAGCTTCTTCCGGAGACACTGCTGCCTTCCCTTGAAAAGGTCCTAGGTCCAGGTAGTAGGTTCCCCATCTCAGGTTGGAACAATCCATCTACCCCTATGACTGTGTCCCGGTCCGTCCCCTCTTCCTCCTCCTTTCCCTGTCCCTGTGCTGCCACCCAAGCCCTCAAACTGGTCTGGAGTTCCCCCTTCTTGGCACCACGCTTAAAAAAAACTCCCATCTTCTGGCAAAATTCTCTAAGCTGGGCTGCAGAATAGGTTTCCAGTTCCTCCAGAGCAAATTCCATTTTGCTTATGAAAGATATAGGGACAACCACTCGGGAAGAATAGGTTTAAAATGGGCAATTCGAAGCTACCTCCACCCACCACCAGGAGTAAATTTGGAAAACCAAAAATATAATTAGGGAGTACGCAAGGAGAAAACTCCAGGTGTAGGCCTGTGGAGTATACTTTGTTACTTCAGAGTGGACGCAAACACAGTTCTGATCCCACCGCTAGACACCAATCTGTTGGACCTGGGGTCTCCAAGTCACATAGGGTAGCTTGGCACTAAGTAAGAAGGCCTAACTCAAAGGTACATGTGTTAAATTTGCGTTACTCCCTTCGGTAACATAACGTCCATCCACTCAAAAATAAGGACACTACACCAGTTTGGAAAAATACGGCCTGTTTTATAAAAGTTCTCTTTGTGCTCTCTTCTTTCAGGTTCTTAGCAGTATTCAGTTACAATTCATAAAATTTTACTCTACATCTGATTGTTTCCCTTACATATTTACATTTAGCATGTTTGATACCATTCTTCACCCTAAAGAAAGGAGCTACAGCAAAATTCCCTGTATTGAATCTGTGTGGATTGCTTAGCTTATGTTGGAAGACACAGCCCTATCCACACCCCTGGTACAATAATGCAAATCAATACCTTTCCCTTATAATCTCAAAAGTACTACTGGCAGGAAGGTACAGGCCCCAACAACAGGTTCATCAATAGCACATTGTTTTCATTATTCCAGCAGCTCTTTTTCTGACTAAAGACAGGTAGGTTATTTCCTTATCCTATACCGCTTTCTTTTGGGTCACAGGGAAACTACCAAGCTCTGGAAAACCCACTTGAGAAACCTTCCGCTCAATTAATCTAATACTACGACCGGGAGACGCCTTGTACAAGGTACAAGGAAGTCTCTTCCTGGGTAGCCGTTTCGGGATGTAGTTCACGAAGATTGAGTCACCTTGCAGCTGCAGCGTTTCCCCTTTGCCTGGGCTGAGTTGGTTTACACGGGAGGAAATAGGGCTTCTGGCAGCTCTCCCTCCCCCTCCTGTCAACGTTCCCCACTTACTTCTGGGTATCGGCAGTTCTGCCCAGCCCACTGGCCGGGGTTTGAATTTCTTCCACCTGACCTCGTTCTTCAGCTGGTGCGGGCTCCCGGGGCTGACGGCCTCACTCAGGAGTCGGGACCCGTCTGTCTACCTGACAGGATCCGATGCGGCCCTTCTTCGGTATTTCCGACGACGACTCCTCACGCCGGCTCTTCTTGACGCCGGCTCCTTCCCCGTTGTAGTATTCCATGTTGAATACCATTCCATGTTAGAATTGTTATTGTACATGCTCACTGTAACATTCTCTGTGTGGTTACCAGATCAGACTCTACTGGTATTATGCTGAAGGTGGTTGTTTAAGCTGTCTCTCTGAATAAACTCCTCTAACTTCATTTGGACTACTTGAAGTAATTACTACATGAATTTGGCGACGATCGGGATTTATGACCCAGTGGTCCAGAGAAGAACCCCGTGTTTTTAAGAACTTATATTGAAGAAGTTTTAAAATACTGACAGCGTTCGCCTTTACAGCTCAAATTTTACCAGGTATTTATAATTTCTTGTTGTGTATAAAGATTGCACCAGCGGCTGGTTATATTACCAAGTGCTTTGATTGCACCAGCGGGAGTTATTTCCTATTCATTCCGCTTTTGGATTTTCTTGACTGAAAAACCGTTCCTGACTGCTCTTTGAGCTGTCGAGCGCTGCTGTTGCGACGCATTTTATTTACCGCTGTGTTTTTTTTTTGTTTGGACATTTTCATCGTCCTGTGCTGATCTGTTGTGACTTTGCATCATTCGATTGTGGAGTTTGCTGAGCGCGCGCTGCTGTTGTTGCACCATTGCCGCATTTTTTAAAGACAAGAGAAACTTACCGAACGCGCGCTGCGCACTGTCTCCCGTGTCTTCTCAACGCCGACTTGTAACGAAGGAGCACAACACGCGTCATTCTGACGTCAACACGCATCACGTCTTTGCGTATCCGTTTCAGCGGCCATTTTCATTGTTGTCATTTGATCGTTTACACAGCAACGAAGCCACGATCGTATTTTAAGGATTCAACTTGTTTTAACTCATTACTCTTCCTCGTTTTCATTGTTAAGTACTCTGTTTTCAACAAAAGATATTTTATCTACATTTATGTAATGTTTACCATTTAAAAAAAAAAAAAAAGGAAATTTGAAAGACTTGGCAGTGGATATTTCCTGCTTCTCTATCCTTCACTACAGACAACGGTGACTACTTTTGTTGTTTTTGGGTATATTCTCACTTTCAATTTTGTCATTTATGATATAACTGAAGTACTTTTGACTCATAATGTCTAATAACATTACTTCTCCTGCACATTTCTTACCTACTGCTGGAGATCCAAAAGTAGAATGGGATCTTTGGTACCCCACATTTTTAGCTTATGTTGATGTCATTGAAGAGGATGGTTGTTCTCCTAAAAGAAAGTTAGCATTATTAAAAAACTGTTTAGGTGGTGCAGGACTCAAAGAGTTAGAAAATTTACCTCCCATTGAGAATGTTGGTTCTGGTGATGCAAACATTTTTGAGTTAGTCATAAAACAACTAAGCACTAGGGGCCAGATGTAGGTAGGCTTTTACCGGGTGGTAACGGCCGAATTCGGCCGTTACCACCCGGTAAAAGCAATTTGACTTGTAGGTCCCTGTAATTTACAGACTCGGTAAATTTACCGATAGGTAAATTTACCGAGTATGTAAAATACCGAGTCGGTATCATTACTGATTCCGGAAAATTGGTATGTAGGTGGGACTCTTCTGAGTCCCACAAGCAGTACAACATCGGTATTTTACCATCAAATACTACTTGATGGTAAAATACAGTTTCTGGTGTGCATGCACATGTGTGCATGCACACCTATGCCATATGACAGGCAGACCTGCCCTTAGGGCAGGTATGCCTGCCACATGGCGCCCGAGCCTCTTTTGGGGGTGCCAGAGGGTGTCAAAGTGACACCCCCTGCACCCTTGTGACAGTCGGTATTTTCTGATGTGGTAAATACCGACCGGTATATGCCCAATCAATCCTATGGGCTTCAAAGCCCGTAGGAATGCATGGGCATTAACTGGTCGGTATTTACCACATCGGAAATTACCGACTGTTTCCGATTCGGTAATTGCACATCTGCAATTACCTACATCTCGGTATTTTTATTTTCCGACCTCTTAAATACCGAGTCGGTATGACTCGGTATTTAAGAGGTCGGTAAATAAAATTTACCTACATCTGGCCCTAGATTTGGAAGAAAGATCAACATTGTAATGGAAAGGTTTACATTTTATTCTAGGATACAAAAAGATGATGAATCCATAGAAAATTACGTAGCTGCTTTACGCACTTTAGCTGGATCCTGCGCTTTTGAAACTATAAATTTTGAACAGGTCCTGAGAGATCAAATTATGATGCGTACCAAAAGTAAAAAAAATTCAAGAACGCCTCTGGATGGGTACTGATTCTTCCCTCAGTGCTGTATTAAACATTGCTAAGGGCATCGAACAGTCTGAACTGTTTGTAAATGAAATCAGAAACCAGGATGTCAAAAGTAAGGTAGTTATCCCTGAAGTTTCATTGGTAAAAAATTTCAATAATTTTAAGAAAACTTCCGTTCCTTTTAGAAAGGATTTCTCTGGAAGAGAGAATAGATTTCCGATTAAAAAGACTCAAATTATTTGTTATAGATGTGGTGCAAATGACCATGTAGGCAACTATAGAGGATGCCCTGCTTGGAACAAAATCTGCATTAAGTGTAAAAAATCTGGTCATGTTAGCAAAATGTGTAAGTCTTCTCAGAAAGTAAACTTTTTGTCTAATGAAGAATGTGAGGATGCTGAACAACCTTCCGAAATCAACACTTTGTTGTGTGTAGGTGATTCAAAATGTGAAGGGTTTCCCTCTTACTATTAATGGTAAGGAAATCCCTATGTTAATAGACTCTTGTGCTTGGTACACCCTAATTGGCAAAAATGTTTTTAACCGTTATTGGCACTCTACCAAGTTATTACCACCTGATGTACACCCTGGTGGATATACTGGTAAGAAGATTGACATTGAAGGTTACATGTGGGCAGACATCAAGTTTAAAGACAGGACTATTAAGGGAAAAGTTTATGTTTCTTCTAAGGGTGCATCCTTATTATGTTGGCCTCATCAACATGATCTAGGCATCAAACTTGATCCTAATGCTTCACCTCCTGTCTATGTTGTCCCTCCAGTCTGTGTTGTCCCTCCTGAAAACGACTTCATTATTCAATTGAAGCAAAAATTTTCATCCATCTTTTCAGATAATTTGGGAATTTTCACAAACTTCAAACACCGCATCATTCTTAAAGATTCGGCTATTCCTATCCGGCACAGAGTAAGAAATGTCCCTTTAGCCTATCGTGAAAAATTGAAGGGGATTTTAGCGGATTTAGTTGACAAGAAAATTATAGAGCCGGTGGAATCCTCCCCATGGGTTTCGCCAGTAGTTTTATCCCTCAAAAGTAATGGCGAACTCCTTCTGTGTGTTGACCTTCGAAGTTTAAACAAGGAAATTTGGATTGATAGACATCCTATGCCCCATATCCATGAACTCATTGCTACCCTGTCAGGTGCTTCAGTATTTTCTACTCTGGATTTAACTAGCGCATACCATCAAGTTTTGCTCCATGAGGAGTCAAAGTTTTTAACGACTTTTATCACACCGGAAGGCATGTTTCAGTATTGCCGAATGCCTTTCGGTTTAGCCAGTGCGGCTTCTGTCTTCCAAAGGCTCATGAAGACTGTTTTAGAGGGTTGTTTGGGTGCCATCGCCTTTCAAGACGATATTCTCATTTATGGGAAAAATTATGAAGAGCATGATGCCAATTTAGAGAAAGTCTTCAAAATGTGTTCAAGACAAAGGTTTAACTCTAAAGTTATCAAAATGTAAATTCAGGCAAAGCAAAGTTGAATACCTTGGTCACGAGATCGCCTCAGAAGGTATCAAGCCTACGTTTAATCACATACAGAGCATTTTAAAAGCACCAGCACCGCTGAACAAGGAACAATTAGTGTCATTTCTAGGTTTAACTGAATTTTATAGAAAATTTGTTCAGAGCTACGCTTCAAAAGTACACCCGTTAAGATCTCTATTAAAAAAAGATGCAAAGTTCGTCTGGTGCAACGAGCAACAACTTGCTTTTGATTCAATGAAGCAAGAAGTAGCGAATGCTCCATTTCTTAAACCATTTGACCTGGGTAAAGAATGCATAGTATGTGTGGATGCAAGCAATGTAGGATTGGGTGCTGTTCTAATCCAGAATGACAAAGGGGATGAACATGTAGTTTCATATGCTTCGAGGACGCTACGTGGTGCTGAATATAACTATTCCACCATAGAAAAAGAGCTATTAGCGTGTACCTGGGCCTGTGAGCATTTTAGGCAGTTTATTTGGGGAACTAGGTTTCGTTTAAGAACTGACCATAAGCCTTTGATAAATATGTTGGCAGCTGGAGGTGGTAGAACTTTAACTGCACGTTTGGCCCGTCTTGCAGCAAAACTACAAGAGTTTCAGTGTATTGTGGAGTACATCCCTGGTCGTCTGAATGTACACGCCGATTGTATGTCCAGGTTACCGTTAGTCAATTCTATTTGCTCTGGACAATCTGATTCTGATGTTGTGTTTAACATTGATGATGTCAATGAATGTAGCACCACAGGCTTATCTGATGGCATATCCGAGACTGCTTGGAGGGAAGCGATGACTAATGACACTTGTTTATCTGGAGTGGTGGATTACTTGCAGCATGGTTGGCCCCAAGAAAGGTATCTTTCTGGTGATGTTCTCTCGTTTTTTAAAATTAAGGATGAACTTATGTTTGACCAAGGTTTCGTAATCAGAGGTGACAAGATTATTCCCCCTTTTACTTTGAGAGAAAAAATTGTTTCCATGGCGCATGAAGGCCATATGGGGATGTCCAGTACCAAAAGACGTATCCGTGAATTTTACTGGTGGCCTGGGATTGATAGAATGGTGGATAAGTGGGTAAGTTCTTGTTCCCCGTGTGCCAAAAGTGACAAGACTGTCAAACCTTTATCCACAAACGTTTCGCCTATCGAATTTGTCACCTGTCCTTGGAAAAAACTAGGTATTGATATTATTGGACCTCTATCTCTGTCTCCCAATAAGGAGGTATTTGCTTTAGTCTTAATCAACTACTTTTCTAAATGGCCTGAACTCAAGGTTGTGGATAAGGTTGGTTCCACACAGGTTATTCAGTTTCTGGATGAAGTCTTTTGTAAGGAGGGAATCCCAGCTGAAATTGTATCGGACAATGGTCCACAATTTATCAGTAGAGAATTTGGATCTTTTCTTGATAGATGTGGCATTGTGCATAAAAGGGTGTCCAATTATAATCCTCAGGCCAATGGTCAAACGGAACGCTTCAATAGGGTTATCAAGGAATCCATTCAACTGGCCATTAAGAGTAATCTGGATTGGAGAAAATCTCTACGTGCTACGCTATTGTCTTATCGAACTTCTCCCAACTCGGTCACAGGTCTGTCCCCTTTTGAGATGCTTAGGGGTAGAAAACCTGGTTCTAAGCTTCTTCCTTGGTGGTTGAAAACCAAACTCCCGTTTGAATCTTCTTTTGACTGTGATGAGGTTAAAAATAGAGTTTTGAAATACCAAGAGAAAATGAAAAACAATTTTTTGTCCCTAAATAGCCAGAGTAGGAAGATCAGGGTTGGTGATTTTGTACGAGTCAAGTTTGGAAGGTCTGTTGGGAATAAATGGAACAAGTGGTCAGATCCTTGCAAGGTGATCGAAATTTTTTCTAAAGCTGTTCGTGTTGCAGGAGGTAAGGTATGGAATTTCAGAAGAGTGTCTTTATGCAAGAATCTGAGTCCGGAAGAAAATCTATGCCCATCAAATTCTTCTTTAGTTAACATACCTAAGAATTCTGCTGTAGAAGACGGTGCTTCTTATTCTGCTATGGTTGACACCTTTTTACAGGAGAGTCAAGGTTTTACCGTTCCTATTCCTGTAATTGATTCCTCTTCTCAAGGTTCCCCTATTGTTGATGAGAATGATGTCAATAATTCCAACGTTCAAGAAACTGTTTCTATTTCTCAAAGTCCTGTTTCCCAGGAAAATGTAGTTCCTAGTTTAGTACAGAGGAAAAGTTCTCGCATCAAGCAGATTCCTGTGAAGTTACATGATTACTTATGCTGAAGTTTTTCTCCATCTGTTCTTTATTTTTGTTGGGTTTTTTTAACTATTTTTTTTGGTATTTTTTTTTTGTTTTTTTAGGGGGGAAGGTGTGTAGTATTCCATGTTGAATAGCATTCCATGTTAGAATTGTTATTGTACATGCTCACTGTAACATTCTCTGTGTGGTTACCAGATCAGACTCTACTGGTATTATGCTGAAGGTGGTTGTTTAAGCTGTCTCTCTGAATAAACTCCTCTAACTTCATTTGGACTACTTGAAGTAATTACTACACCCGTCAAGCTCCGTCTTCACCCGGCTTCACTATCGGCACTTCCACGCCTTCCGACGTCACCGCCGAGCTTCCGGGGACCTCTGGCGGTGCCTGCTGTCTCTCGCTCCCACCCGGCAGCGCCGGGAATCCACAGCCAGGATGCAGGAAGGGAGAGGCGCCTCAACACCAGCTGGCACAAGGAAATCTGCACACGGTGAGTCCCACTGCTTCTTCACCGGGTCTGTTCTCGGCCTTCCTCACGCAGCGTGACAGCAAAGGCTTAGTCTGTCAGCGCTACTGGTTAAGTTTCTTCCGGCACTGCCGAATAGGGGTTCACCGCGGTGATTGGAAATACTGTTCAGTCAGTTTCCTTTCTGCTCCCCTTCCAGCAGCATTTACTCCGTTTACTGGCCAATTAGGGTCAAGAGAAGGGAAGGATTTCAAGCCAATGATGGCATCACGATGGCCGGGCTCGGTCAACTGGAAAGGGGTCACGACAGTAGAGAAGAGCAGCTGACTTGCGGAACAGTCTATCCCCTCTCAGTGAGCCTTCCTCCTTACTAAGTCGCCTCACTCCTCACCAGTTCATGCCACCCACCCTTTTGTTATGTTATGTTATGTTAGTAACTTTTATTCAGCGCACAGCTGCCCCAGCGAAGGGGCGTCCTGGCGCCTGATCCAGTACCACAACACAACAAATCACCGCTGAAAAGAAACACGATCAATCAACAGAGGTGAACAAATAGGTTTTAATCGCGCGTCTGAAAAGAGTCAGGCTATTAAGGGCACGGATGTGGACAGGAAGGGAGTTCCATAATCCAGCCGCCATGACTCGAAATGAACGGCCACCCATCCTACTCAGTCTGAATCTAGGCGCACTCACTAGATGAAGAGATTCCGACCTGAGAGACCGCCTGGGAACATACGGGGAGACAAGACCCACCAAGGCAGGAGGTGTCACTCTAAAATGGCTGCCCAACATTCTGCCTTACATAGGTGGACCCAGGAAGGTCCAGAAGGGTCCAGAGGGTTCTGGAACGTTCCTATGCTAACCTATGGGTCCAGTCCCTAAGGTGGCAGTTGTGGCAGTTGCTGGCCACCATTTTGTGGGTCTTGTAAATCCAGTCAGGAAGGCGCCTAGGCCTCAAGAAAAAGACTATGAGGGCAAAGAGCACCTAACCCCTAGGTCAACACCTCAAAACCCAGTGGACATAAAAACGAAAGGTTTTGAGGGGCAAAAAGGGGACAAAAAAAGAAATAAATAATTTGGAGGGACTACCCAAAGGGCAGACAGGTCTAACAAGGCCCAATTCTTGTAATGCTGAAAACCCTTGGCCTGTTCGACCGAGAATATGGATGTAATCAGGTTGACATTGACTCAGCAATTTGCCCATAACCATGCCTCATTTGAACAGCAAAGCAACGTGGATCTCTTATTTCTCCTTACCACTTGCTCCTGGGCTGTTACAATGTATTTGTTCTTCTTATGTTCCTATACCAATTATCTACCTAGACGACACACAAAAATAATATGAGAACAATTTTTACAAAGTTAACACATCCGTTAGGCAGTGGCGTAACGAAAATAGAGGGGGCCCCCCTGCAAAGTACATGCAGGGGGGCCCCATGCTCCGGACCCAGTTCGGAGGTCTCTGGCCAGGGACTTGCCAGTGCCAGAGGCCACACCCTCCCCCTCTGGAGCTCGGCCCCCTCTCCCCTCCCCCCCGTACCGCAGAGGCTCTGGGGGGCTTCTGTTACGCCATTGTGCACATGAACCCTAATGTTCCGCAAAATGTTTGCCATGGGTATTGAAATCTTTAGAAACATAATCAAAATGTTTCTTTTGGGGGAGGAGCCTAGCGACGAACGAAGATGGCCGCGTAGGCTCTCGGCTCCGCCGACCTCCACATGTTGCTTAAATATCCTGTCAGTAATTCTCTTCTCATGCCCCATCCCCGGGTGGCTTAACTGTTGCTGATATCGGCGGTGTGTTCCCGGAAACTTTCCTACCCGGATTGGCGGAGCTGCGTCATGAGGAAGTTCCTGGCCTGACGCCGTCGGCGAGCCGGGACCGCGATTGCTGGCCCTGTCGGGCTACGGCGTAACAACAGCGGCTGGGGGATCCAGACGCGGTCCGGACTACTGCTGTGGAAAGTAACTTGTCCCAGAATTGGTGGATCGCCCGCGGTTCTCGCCGTACTACGGAGGTGCATTAATCCTGAAAGCGGCTGCGAGGTGGGGGGCCTCCTTCCCGGTGACTGCCCGACCCGCCGGATTGGAGCCCCCGCTCGAGAGGCCCCATGGTTGCTCTACGTGGCACCTCCTGTCCCCGCCCACCCTACTTGAGTTTGGATCCCCGAGTGCATCGGGCTCCGCGGAGGACACGCAGATGATTGGAGCTGCCCGGATGGAGGTGGTGCGGGATGGAGACGGGTTGTCTTTGAGAGCCGTGATGGCCGCCATTAGAGACCTACACTCCTGTATGGCTTCTCTGTTTCACGAGACGATCGCGGATACCATCGTAACGGACCGATTGTGTGCGGACCCTGGTCTGTCTGGTCCCTCTGAGTTGGCTGCTTATCCTGTGCTACGCCCGGACCTAAGTGATCTAGACCCGTCTTGTGTCGTAGCCTTGATGCCATCACCTGGACCACTGGGGGAAGCCGGCCCTATTGTTTTAGAGCATCGCCCGCCATCTTTGAAGTGTCCCTCGATGGTTGAGTTCGCAATCCTGTCCTCAACTGAAACTATTGATTTCGAGACCCGACGGTTTTGTCCAGTACCTTTTGATTGTGTGAGTTGTGACTCATTGGGGACCTTGGTGGATTCGAACCTTTATTTGGTGATGGCGAGTGTCATGGCGGCTGCTGGTTGTGGAGGACCGACGGGTCTGACCGGACTCGCTACGCGGATTCGTGGGCTGGCTGGGACTTTGCACTGTCCGGGAGAGGTGCTGGTACAGGATACGGATCTTTGTGTGCACGTTCGTAGGGGTCAGGGGTGAGGTTGTGGACTGTTTTGGACACCTGGGACGTGTGGAGAGCTGGATATCCGCTATTTCTGTTATCGGGTGGTGTGGCAGAGTCAGGCGTCCTCCCTGGGTACTGTTGTATTTAGAACTCTTTGCATGCCGGCTGGATCAATGTCCGGGGATGTACGCTGCAGTTGGGGGGTAGTGGGGCCGAGGGCATGTGTGTTTCTCCTCCTCCTCCACTTTTAGTTTTTTGCTTTTCTTCTTTCTTCTTCTTTATTCTCTCCTCCTCTTATTATTCTCTTTCTTCTATATTTCAGGTTTTGGAAGCTGGGCGATAGGCACGCTGCTAGGGGGGTTGGCCGTAGCCATCTGCAGGGGTGCGGGGTGGGGGGTGGGGTGTTATTGTTTTTCCGTTTTTCTGTTACTATGGCCCTTTTCTTTCTTTTAGTTTAAAATGGACTATCTTTCCTTTCTCTCTTTCCGGGTCTTGGGTTCAGGGCGACAGGTTGTTGTCTGGAATATCGATGTTGTGCTACGACTCATGATGTCATGCCTATCCTGTCACTGGAAGCATTGGGTGGGAGTTAGCTGGGTATTTCGTGCCAGAATGCCCCCAACACTGACTGCTTGTTAATAGCTGTAATTTCTGAGGATGGTTTTGCTACTTTGCCCGCCCATTGGTCAAACATGCTTTAGTTCCTGTCGTTGGCTCCCTACCATTTTCTGTTTCTATCTCCTTCCTTCTCCTTTTAATATATTAAAAGTCGCTGATTCGTTACGGTACTTATCCTGTATTATTTTTGAAAATTAAATCTCTCTTATCCGGTGTTATTATCCTGTGGATGCCATACCTGTTCTGAGTTTTTAGTCTGCTGCCGTGCCTCCGGGATGTTCGGCTAAATAGCTGTGTGCACTCCTTTTGTCAATAAAGGTTTTCAAAAAAAAAAAATGTTTCTTTTGATTTCTCTCTAAGAAAGATTGGGTAGATTTGGGTAGGGGGTGGTGCTCTTGACACCGTGCTCAAGGGCATCAGTTTACTGAAGAGCAAGGACACAATGAACCACTGGTGCATTACAGGGCAGATGCTATGACCGACAGGCTGCTACCTGGACACTGAGCCAGGAATGGCCGAGACGTCAGAGACCAAGCTCAGGTGCACTGGCATTAATGATTTACCTCACATCTGGAATGACACCGGCCCAAGAAACAACTCTTGGAGGGGCACTTTCAACTTAAATTACAGCTTGAGAGTAAGTGCATTGATAATTCATAGACTTCAAGGCGATGAGGCACAATAAAGGTAACCATGACAGTGACTGGGACATTAAGGCATAGATGACATGTCCGAGCAATAAAAAAAAGGAGTAGAGAGGCGCACTCAATGAGGTTAGTAGCACAAAAAGTCCATTAAATATGTAGATCTTCTGTTGTTTTCTTAAGTATATTCTTTATTTTCATTCACATAAAACGGCACAGCCAACGCGTTTCATCCCCAATTGTGCCTAGGGAATTTCGTCAGGGCATATACGTAACGATCAGGTTGATGCGGTGGTCCTAGAGAAAGTCGCTCTATGGAAGCGGATATGAAAAATGATCACGGTAGATCGCAGTGTTTTCCTGGGAACAGTAAGCCGCTCAAGTTCGGTTCGAATGGAAGTTCGCGTCCCCCGGATTAGCTGAAGATGTGACTTGTGACGGACAAGGTGTCTGTTAATCCTGGACCCCTTGTGGGGACTTCAAGCTCGAAAAGTCGATCGGCGGGCTCCGGGCAAAAGCCGGTTTGTGTGGTCCCTGGTCTTCGCGTTATTGCGAACAGTACCTCTGATAAGGTAACCGTTCGCCGCTGCTCCTCCTCATGGATTAGTGGAAGCGGGGAGAGGTCAGTGCACGCCGTTAAACATTACACTATGACAGACACTAGCATATTAAGGCATAGATGACATGTCAGTGAGGCATTAAAGAACAGATGGTATAGCGCTGCATTGCAACATGACAGCCAACGGAATATTGAGGCGCACATGACACTGAGCCATTAATGCATGTTTATAGTGCTTGAACGAGGTCAATGAAATATTAATGCGCAAATAACACGGCACCGAGTCATAAACATACATCCAGTATTGCGTTGCATTAATCCAAGACAGTCAATGGTATATTAAGGCGCAGATGACGTGACACTGATTTCTTAATCCATATGTATAGCGCTGCATGAAGTCACTGATATATTAAGGCGCAGTTGACATGGCACCCAGTCATTAACACACAGACGGTATAGGGCAGCATTACACCATGACAGTCTAAGGCGCAGATGGCATGACACGGAGCCATTAATTCAAGAGTATAGTGCAGCATGACAGTCACTGAAATATGAAGAATCAGATAACATGAGAGTGAAGCATTACTGTACATCTGGCACAAAACTGCATTACAATTTAAGCGGCGCTAGAATGTTAAGGCATACAATGAGACATAAGGAATAAATGACCCAGCACAGAATCGCCCGTGCACATCTGTGAGGAACAGCACAGTATTACAGTTTGATTAGCACTGGGCAGGCATGGAAGCAGTAAAGTTTTGGTGAGATGGCGCCGGCACTTTAAACCACAGCAAGTTTGAAAGTGGTAGAATAAAGAGTATTCATGCTCTCGCTAGCACTTTAAAGTGCAGCTGGCACGGGCACGTTGGAAGACGGATGGGACAGCAGCTACCACTGCGAAACACAGCTGGACTGGCAGAGTATTTTAGCACGGCACACACGCACAAGCAGGTGGTGACTCACCTGACCTGTGGGCTGAGACTGGCCTGCATCTTCAGAGGTAGGCACGAGCGGACCGGGCAGGTAGCAGAGAAGGCATTGGCAGGCCAGGTAAGGCTAGCCAGGCACTGCAGGCAGGGGGTTAGTAATAATTTAAATTATGGCCTAATGGCCGGTGATGGAAATCGGACGGCCGTTTACATTCTCTGTCGTACCGTGGCTGGGTCCTGGGATCGATGTGCCACCCAACTTTTAATTGCACGCGCTCCACAATGCTCATAACAAATGCAATCAGGGCATTGGCCACCAGCCCTTGCCCCACCCTGAAGACAGCGCAGACGCATCGTGGTGACAACTGCGTGCTGCGCGCACCCACCCACACCATTTAATATAAAGAGCAGAGCGGGAGCCTCAGAGGCCCGACCGGACCCCGCACCATGTAGTTCATGAAGAGGCTCGGCTTGGGCCCGCGCGTGCGCACTGCGCACCATTTAATTAATGAAGAGCGAGCCTCTGAGGCCCAGGGCCCAGGCGTGCGTTGGTTCAGTTTCCCTGAGGATAAGTGAAGTTAAGTGCAGTTAACAGGAATACTGGCTGTATTCACTTTGCGCCGAGATACGCCTACGGGGGTGATTCGTCGCATTATCAAATTATTTCATTCATTCATACTTGCTTTTGGTGCTGCAAACCAGGCCCGGCTCCAGGAATTTTTATTTGGGTGGGCCAAGGGTGCATTTGGGTGGGCCACTGCGGGCTCGATTTGTCGCAGATATGTCTGGGCAGGCCTGCTTCAGAACCCGCCTTTATCACTTCTTAGTCTTACAAGGCCCAGTAAGACGCACTCTTTTCCAAACCTCTTTCTATATATGATCCCTCTCAAAAAATTTTTTTTACATGTAATGTTCCTTTGATGGGAAGAGGAGGTTTCTGGGGTGGGAGTATCAGGCAAGTGACACTTCTCAGGCTCCCTCTGTGCGAGCCTTCACGGAGAATCCCTCTTCATTACTACCTCGACCTGACCCCGGACTCTGCCACGCACTCCCTTACAGGTTTGATTATCCACTACTCCTCTCCAGTGCACCTTATCTCACAGCTAACCTTGGGCCCCAGCCCCATATCAGGCACCATTGGGCTCCACTTTCATTTTTCCGGGTAAAAACACTAGTAAAATCCCCTTCAAACTTAAAATATTGAATGTAGCAGTAAATATAATTAGTACGCACTTTAAAGTATGTTCCACATTAGCCCTTATGACCCGGCTGCTAAATAAATAAACAACAACAGAAAGGCCATGACAGGGCTGGCTTTAGTGCTGATGCAAAAGTCTTTTTTGGTGCCACACCATTTACCTCTTTCTCCGTAAATACCTTTACAACCACCTTCCAACAGTGCCCCTCATCTCTCCGTAGCCCCCTCATTGACCACCTTCTCAAACTCCCTCACTGCCACCCTCCAACAAAGCCCCTCATCTCTCCGTAGGCCCTCCCCCTCATGACCTCCTCCTCAGACTCCTTCACTACCACCATTCTCCAGTGCCCCTCATCTCTCTGTAGGCCCTCCCCCTCATGACCTCCTCCTCTGATTCCCTCACTGCCACCCTCCTCCAGCGCCACTCATCTCTCCGTAGCCCTTCCCTCAAATGCATTTCATTTGTTGTATAGCGCTACTCATATCAGTGTAGGGTGCGCTGCGAGGCCTCCGGGTGGTTATGCGCTATATAAGTGGAATTTTTAATTTCATTTCATTTCATTGTAGGGTGTCACAGTACTTTATATCACACACACATTATACAGAGACAATCAATCATGCAGGTATGTAAATCAGTCTGCAGGGAATGTCACATAAGCCATTGAGGATTACAAGGTGCAGGCGGGCAACTGGAGCCATATTTCGGGGCGGGGCTGAAAATATTTCGGGGGAGGGGCATATTCTTCCAACCACGGACAAAGTAGCTGTGAGAAGGGGTGACCACACAACAAAAGCCTAATTTACAACTAAATGGTCTTTTAAAGACCTGTTAAGTACTCGGGTGCGGCTGCAATTACATGCTGCCAGCCCGCGAAGCTGTGTCAGCCCAGGTTGACAGGCACGACGGGGGGGGGGGGCTGAAGCCCCGTTAGCCCAATGGGTGTTGCGCGCCTGACAAGGTGCAGGAATCACGTCATCCATACTGGTGGGCAGTATATTTTAAGAGGGTTTGGTCTGGGAAAAGACAACCGTAGGCTTTAAAGAGTATTTCATGAGGGTCAGCTTTACTGATAATAAAAATGTATATCTTCCCAAAAATACTCATTTTGGCAACATTAGAATAATGAAAGACTGAGGAAGTTCTAACTATATCACAAAACAAAAAAAGCAAAGTTCTAACTACCGTTCATGTTTATATGCAGCTCTTTGGTGACAGTTCATTGGTCACTGTTTTATGTTACAGTTGTAACTTCTGAACTGCAAGTAACACAAGGATCTCTGTGAAAAAAGGCAGTAACCCACTGAGCTTCCACATAAAATACAGTTCATCTGCATTTAAAAACGACTAACAGACAAATGATTGTTCTCCAGCAGGATCATTAATCACCAGGGTTATCTGGGCATTTTCTATTGTCTTATTGTTGTCCTGCGTCAGCCATGATAATGATAAAAATTGTTCAAATTAAGCAAACACTGACTTTATTTATTAACTGTACAATGAATTAAAATAATTAAAGTAAAAAACATAAAAGCAAACAGCTAAAAAATAACCACTGTAAAAAATATGAAGTCATCTAATAAAGTGTAGTTTCTGTGCCACGAAGTATGTGTCCTGTGGGCCTGTGCAGATTTAAAAAAGAAAAACAAATAGTAACACATTCTCTTACCTACTCCATAAAACAAACTTTGTGTCACAGCCTGATCTGATATGCAGCTGGAGGGGTCACGAAAGGTGAATAGGATTAAAGAAACGTTTCTCCTGCATCGCATAGAAAATGAAATATCTACACTGCCGAACAGTAGGCAAAGGTGACCGTTGTCGCCTTTCGCCAGTGGAGATGAATGGCTGAAAAAAATAAACAGAGCCTTGTTAACATATCAATGGTCTTTTAACGACCTGTAAAGTACACGGGTGCGGCTGCGATAATCTCAAGAACTGTCTGTTGTGCGCGCGCCAAGGAAGCCGTCTCAGCCCGGGCGCACACACACACAGACACCCTTTGAGGCCAATGCCGTTTGCGTGCCTGCCTTCAAGCCCTCACTGTGAGGGTGAGAGAGCACAAGTTTGGAAAAAATGTATAAGTACGCCATATTTACAAG
Source organism: Lissotriton helveticus (assembly GCF_964261635.1). Taxonomy (NCBI): domain Eukaryota; kingdom Metazoa; phylum Chordata; class Amphibia; order Caudata; family Salamandridae; genus Lissotriton; species Lissotriton helveticus. Next base: position 1,291,075,492 of record NC_136065.1, read on the forward strand.
CACGTAGTTAGTTCACATGTACTTTGCACCAGAGTGTTTATATTTAGAAGTGAAATACACAGAGTGTTTATATTTAGAAGTGAAATACACAGAGTGTCTTATATTTAGAGGTGAAATGCATAGAATGTTTAAGTAGAGTAACGATAATCATAACTGTGTGAGACTAATGTAGAAATGTTTGGGATGAATATGAAAACCTCATGTTCTCATGTTAAAGGAATAATGTAAGAGTTGAATGTAACTCTAAAAACCCAGTATTTTGTGTAGGCCTCATGGCTATTTCACAAGCAAATCTAAACGTGCTGCTAAAATAATGTGAGACAAGGTTGACATGGTTCTTTCAAAATGTACTATTGAATTTAGGGTTAAAAGTATATGTTTTATAGATGTGTTATTTTAGAAACGTATGCTAGTTAAGAATGTTTGCTGTTTAAATCAAGTTAACGTTTTAAGAGTGCAGGAACCTGCTGCATGTAAATCAAGTAGGCCAGAGCCGATAATGTCATGAAGTTCAAATCGTCATGTGCTCGTTAGAGGAGAGGTCGTGAGGTGTCCAGTATGAAGCTCTGAGAGTGTTTTATGGCCTAAGATATGGTGAAGTCTGGAATTTGAGGCCCACTGCAGGAAGAGCTGTATGCAGGTGCGAGGGTCCTAATCAGCTCGAATGAAAGGGACTTTGTTCAGTGGCGCCTTGCGCAGGCCTGTAGGAGTTTCCAGGAATTTCAGGGGGTATCAGCGCACTGAAGAAGCTGCCTGGGAACCAAGGTCAACTTTAACGAGGGTCTTCAAGAGTACCATCATGGAGTTTGCCGCGGAAAGATGTACCACGTGAGGGGCGTCCCAAGGGGCGTTTCTATTGGAAATGTGATTTGGTATTAGGGAAAGTGACCCGGGAGGAGAGCAGAGCAGATGATTTTGGGAGCCTAAGGAAGCGGATGGGTAGGCAGATAGGCTGATCAGGAGAGACCCATTATCAGAGAAGAGACAAAGAGAAGTGCGTGATCTTCTTAGGAAGTCACCACGGCTGACACCTAGAGGGTTAAGATCTTGTTAAGTAGGGATGTCATTTAGTATAGTGTAGGGACAGACTAACTTTAATTTTCTTTTCTGTAATGACTTTGAGGTTGCAACTTGTATCCATTTTAGCAACCCTGATGGTATTCGAACTTGTACTTATTATTTTGTTCTTCAGACTCAGACTATTCAAGAAGTTCATGTTCATAGTGATTCCGATATACCTGTTGAATCTCATCTTGAGAAGTTTGTATCTTCAGTTATCTTTGACTTTATATTAAATCTTTAAAACTTCATTTTGGTCAGTGGTCATTTAGAGTGGTGTAAGTTCTTAAATTGATTGTTTACTTCGAGATTACCTTTTACTCAAGACAGGTACCAACGATTCAGTCGACAGGAAATGGGATTTGGTAAGATAATTAGTAACCAGTAATCCCGCGTTAGCAGTTGGTAGCAGAGTGAGGATGGTTATCTTCTTGAGGAAGGTAATCTAGAGAGGTTAGTTTACCCCAAGGCCCGAGACGTCGAGAGACGAGCAGCGGAAGAATCGTGTGCCGAAAGGTGCAGACGGTGCGAGAAAAGCAGCAGTATCGGAGAGTGAGTATAAAAAGGGTCATGCGTGAACAGATTGCGGTGTTTTGTGTTGTATTTGTATTGTAATGTCTTGCGGAGTTGAATGCCTGTAGTGTGAATGAGAGACGGTTGTGAGCGCGCGCAACCTGGTAAACTGGTAACCTGGTAAACGGGTGTACTGGTGAAATCTTAAGTTCAGGCCAGAGCTTAAGTGGTTTTGGGTGTATCGAACATCCAGGGTAGTTGTCGACCATAGTACGGAGGTCACGAGGTACCATTGACCGCCGTGGATCCAAGATAGGGGGAGTGTAAGAGTGAGTGTATGAGTAACGGACGCTGGTCGAAAGTTACTGCGTGTGAGTAACCTATCGGAGAAGGCGATTGTCTGGAAGTAAACGGAAAGACATTTCGCCAAGTTAGGGGGACAACTACAGAAAGACTGTGGGCGTACAGTCAAAGAAAGGTGATCGCTTGGACGGAAGTAATCATTTTTCAGTGTATGAATGGGATGCGTGCATGACCGAGGAGACGAGCTGAGAAAGGAGGGGAACTGCTGCGAAGGGGGACGGGTGACGTCGGCTAGAGCCGCGCTCTGATTGAGCGGTTGGTGTGACGTTAGCTAGAGCCGCGCTCTGGTTGGGCGGCTAGCGTGACGTCGGAGGAAAGTCGCGTACGGATAGGCCAGTTAGTGAGAACGGCGCTGAGATTGGTGGAATATCATCAGGAAGTAAACAAACGCGGAGAAAAGAGAAATCATGAAGTGTTTTAAGTGTTTGAAAGGGATTTTTAAACGTAAACGAAGTGAACATTATTACGGGGAAGAGGCTCCCCCAGAGGGTACGCCAGCTCATTATATGGCAACGAATGTGGGGCTGCATACGATATTATGGATTGGGGCTTGGAATAAGCTTACGGAAGGAAATGAGGAAATGCAGTTCCCAAAGTACGGAACGTTTAAGTTAGAGGTGTTACATCGGCTAAAAGCAACCATGTCCTCATTGAAACCTTCACCTAGACCAACACAGTTTGAGGCTCTTAATGCATGGATTAAGGCTGCACACGACCGAAATTTGAACAGGCGTCAACAAAGGCTGACGCGATCGGTAAGGGCAGTGCGAGATTCCAAATGGGATGAGGAGGAAAAGCGTTGGAGGGTACAGACTATTGAGGTGGAGAAAATGTATCCGATGAGGGAGGTGTCAGGAGGAGGAAACCTCATGGAAGAAGACGAGGAAAGCGAGTCGGAGGACAATCTGATAAACAGATTGTTGATGGATAGACCACCTCCGAGAGTGGGTTTGATAGAAGATAGAGGGCTCGCAAGGGAAGATGGGAATGAGATAGAGGGATATACACCACTCCCTATATCGGAATGGACACCTAGCAAAGGCGGAGAAACACCTCCAAACAACACTGTACAGAGTGTAGTGGGAAGGTTTGTGGTGCAGAAAACGCCAACCACAGAAAGGGTTGAGTCTGTGGGATTGCCAGACGCTCTTCAAGTGCCTGTTACCATAGGACCCATAGTTTCGATCTATAATTCTGAGAGAGATAGAGGGGAACAACAAAGGCAATTGGATAGGGAAAGGATTGAGATGGAAAGGAGGAATAATGTGACGAATGCATGGAAACAATTACCAGGTTCGGTAACGTGGAACACCCCATTAGACACAACTGTCGGTCCCAATTCAGAACAGGGAGGTCCGAGAGGACCAATGGATCTAAGGGGACCGCGGCCAAGATCTTTTTCAGAGTTAAGAGCTGATTTGAGGGAATGGGACGGGTCCATAGTATCTCCGAGTAACAGGACAAGAACGGAACCAGAGTGGGAAAGCAGGGGTAACGGGACTGTATCTCATTGTGGGGCCAGCGAAAGCAGTCAGGGCCGGGAAGGCCAAAGTCAAGAGAATAGAGGGGATGCAGGTCCTACAAATCAGAGAGAACAGTCGGAACAAAATACTAGGATTGTAGAATGTGAGGAAATGTCCCGTCTCTGGGGGAACGGAGGAGATGAGGCGGTACGGAATTTTCAGAATAGGTTTAGGTGCCTTCATCATACGCTTGGGGAAGACGTTCAACATTGGAGAAAGGAGAACAGCGATAGGTCCCGCCACGCCTCGAATACTCAGGAAGCACAGGGAAGTAGGGAAGAAAGAGGGAGTAATAGAACCTCTTATCCTCAATCCCGTGAAACTAGCCAGGATGGAGAGAGGGAGGCTGGGAGGCGTGAAGGAGTGTTTCACCACCCACCCCGAGAAGACGGAAAGGCATGGGACTTAGAGAGATGGGAACAGGGGAGGACTCCCTATAATTCACCAATACCTAAACGTAGATCTCGGAGCTGGGATGGGAGAGATGCGGATGGAGGAGCTAAATTGAGTGTCTTGAAAGCTGAAATAAAGGCAAAAAGGCTTGATGTTACCAGTTTAAAGTCAGATGTAGATGAGATAATAGATGGAACATTGCCTTTGGAGAGGATAGAATTGTATGAACAGGATGAGTTATTGTTCATGGCAAAGGATATTACTAGGAAAGCTAGAGCGGTTCATGAAAAACTGACTGATTTGGCAGACAAGTATGCCGTGGATTTGTCTAGGACAAGGGCATTACAGAGTAACCACAGATTACAGTACGCAGACCAAGATCTAGACGAGAAGAGAACTGCTGGATTAAAAACACACATAAGAGAGCTGGTAACAGGGATAAGAGTGTGGAGAGAACTGGATAAATGGGAAGAAAGGTGGTCGAAAAAGGGCACAGTTAGGCGAAGTACAAATGTGATGACCCCTGAGGGAAGGGTAATGCAGATGGAGGCATTCCCTTTGCGAGAAATATCAAATGGAAATTATGTACATGTGCCCTGGAGTAGAGGAGACTTAGCCGCATTTACCAACTCATTCCCGAAGTTGCGGGACAACCCAGTCGAGTGGTATAAGCAGGTAGAGAGGTTTGTTAAAATTTCGAAAGTACTGTGGATAGATTTGAACACGTTGTTTGACATCGTGGTCCCATCTGATTTGTGGACCCCTTGTAAGACTAGTGTCGACTGGCCAAATGCTGAACCATTGAGAGATGTTCGAACTAATGGACCAGCTGAGATAGTCATGCGAAAGTATGAAAGGGTAATAGCATGGCTGAAAGATAAGGTACCACCACAGGATATAGAATGGGTAAAAATAGACCGAACAAGGCAGGAACCCAAGGAGACAGTTCACGAGTTTTATGAAAGATTATTGAAAACATTCAAGCAATACAGTGGACTAGATGTAATGGATCCCAAAGACATAGGGCAGTTCGTGTCAAAGTTTGTATTGGGGTTGAGACCTGATATTTGTTTGATGATACAGCAACATTTAATCTGTTGGCAGAACAAACCACTAGATGAGATTTTACGATATGCGAGGTACTGCAGTGACGAGATAGATTCTAAAGCCAAGAATCTAAAGGAGAAATTGATGGTGGTGCAAATGCAGTCCGCTGGGAAGGGTGGCCAGCAGAAGCAGGGGATGGGACGAAAACCAAATGGTCAGAACAAAGATAATGAAGAAGGGCAGAGACCTAGGATAGACTTTGCCACTTTAAAGAAAACGACAAAGTGTCATCTGTGTCATCAGGTGGGGCATTGGCGACGCGAGTGTCCCTTTAACCCTGAAAACGGAGAGCAAGAAGTAGAAGAGCAGGTCCAAGAAGACCCAGTGCAAAAAGTGACAGTCCCAAGTAGTAAGGTGGCCAAAGGGGGGACTTCGGCTCCACGGGCCCAATTCCCACAGCCACCGAAGATAGCAGCTGGAGGAAAGGTCTTTAAACAAATGCCTCTGTTTATCGAGGAAGAAAAATGTTATTACATTGATCCTTTGACAGGACAACGGGTGAGCAGTGAAGAGGACTGTACCCTCGGGGCAGTTCTAGAAGTGGATCAGAGAGGGCCATTTGTTGAGGCAGAAGTGGCAGGGTGTCCCACTACGTTCTTAGTGGACACTGGGGCTACTCGTTCGACTCTGAGATCAGCGGTGGTTCCAGACTTGCCAATGTCAGGGGAAACAATTCAGGTGGTAGGAGTCGCAAATAAAAGAATGACTAGTCCCTTGACAGAACCAGTGTCTGTGAAAATTGGAAACCACATGAACGAACATCAGTTTGTGGTTTGTGACTCGAGTCCGGTATGTCTGTTAGGTAGGGATTTGTTATGCAAATTGAATTGCACCATATACTGCACCCCACAAGGAGTGGAGGTACAGACTACCGACGATGATGCTACCTTTAAGGTGGCCAATTCAAAATTCTGTGTAGAACTATATCCTACTCTGACTGTAGAAGATCTTCCACAAGACTTAAGAGATGCAGTGGCGTCAGAGGTGTGGGATTTCACAGGAGAAGATATAGGATTGATTAAAGGGGTAGAACCGGTAAAAATTCTGGTAAAGCCAAATGTTGAGTTTCCAAGAACGCCTCAATACAAATTGTCCCAGGAAACGATTGCAGGAATAAAGCCTGTGATCGAGTCAATGATACAGCAGGGAATACTGAAGGAAATCGTGGGCAGTCCTTGTAACTCCCCGATTATGGGTTTGCAGAAACCTAGCGGGAAGTTTAGGATAGTTCAGGATTTACGAAAGATTAACAACATAGTCGTTTCATGTTGTCCCGTGGTACCGAATCCATCAGTAATATTGTTTCAAATACCATGTCAAGCAGAATGGTTCACAGTGATAGATCTTTGTCAGGCTTTCTTTTCAATCCCATTGGATGAAGAGAGCAGGTACCTTTTTGCGTTTAAAATGGAAGATCGCGTTCTAACATGGTGTCGAATCCCACAAGGATTCACAGACAGTCCATCCATCTTTAATCAGTTGTTGAAGAAGAATCTTGAGAATCTAGTACTGCCACAGAACTCGGTTCTGGTACAGTACATAGATGACCTACTTGTTGCGTCAGAAACAGAGGAAGCTTGTAAAGTAGATTCAATTGCCTTACTGAATCATTTAGCTGAAAATGGACATAAGGTATCTCCGAGCAAGTTACAGTATTGTCTGACAGAAGTACAGTATCTAGGGCACAGGTTAGAAAAAGGGAAACGTAAGGTGTCCCCAGAGAGGATTGAGGCGATAATGAAAATGAATGCGCCTACAACTCAGAGAGAGGTTAGAATGTTCCTAGGAATGGTGGGTTACTGCCGACAGTGGATAGTTAACTTTTCACTGAAAGCAAAGCCCTTACAGAAACTGACGCACAAGGAGGTGAGTGATCCGGTACCATGGGATGAAGAATGTCTGGTGGCGTTTTTACAGCTGAGAGACGATTTATGTCGTGCTCCGGCTCTGGGAATGCCAGATTATGAAAAGTCGTTTTCACTCTATTGCTGTGAGAGAGAGGGATGTGCTTTGTCAGTCTTGGCACAGACCCACGGTAATGCCCGTAGACCAGTTGCATATTTTTCGGCTACATTAGATCCAGTAGCCGCAGCGTTGCCCGGATGTCTCAAATCCGTTGCTGCAACGGGTGTCAGCATTGAAAGGAGCGAAAGTATTGTAATGGGACATCCAGTAGTGGTGTATGTACCGCATTCAGTTGAATTGTTAATGACCAGGACGAAGACGCAGCATCTGACCAATAGCAGGCTCACGCGTTATGAGCAAGTTATACTTGCCGCAGAAAACGTGACTCTCAGGAGATGCTCTGTCTTGAATCCTGCTACTTTGATGCCATTACCTACTGTAATAGAAGGCGAAGGATGTGAAGACCACGATTGCCTTGATGTGACTGAACTATGCACGAAACCCAGACCAGATATAGTGGATGAGCCATTGTCTGACCCCGATGAAATTTACTTTGTTGATGGCTCATGTTTAAGAGACGATACTGGTCGGTTGAGAGCAGCTTATGCTGTTTGTACCCTTACTGGAGTTGTGGAAGCCGCCTGCCTGGAAGGAGTACATTCCGCACAGGTAGCAGAGATTATTGCCCTAACTCGTGCCTGCATAGCAGGAAATGGAAAGAGAGTCACCATCTACACGGACAGCCAATATGGTTTCGGTGTGGTTCATGATTTCGGGCAGTTGTGGTCTCAGAGGGGTTACATGACCTCCTCTGGTTCGCCCATTCGAAATGGAGAATTTGTGAGATTGCTGATAGAAGCATTACAAGGTCCTGTTGATATTGCAGTAGTGAAGTGTGTAGCTCATACTAAGAATACAGATTTTGTGTCACAAGATAATAGATATGCTGATGAAGTCGCACGCTATTGTGCGGAACAAAGTTATTCTTTCTCAAAGGTGGAAATAGAAGGTGCAGAAGAAAAGACTGAATTAAGTATGATGTTAGAAACTGTAGACACTTGGGAGGATTTGAGGATAATGCAGGAGAACGCACCTGAAAAAGAGAAAAAGGCATGGGAAATAGCAGGCTGTGTGCGAAGTGAAATGGATTTTTGGGTTTCAGCAGATGGGAGAGCTGTGTTACCTGAAGAATTAGCTAATCCCATGGCGAGAGAAATACATGGTCCAGTACATCTAGGAAGGGATGCTATGATGAGAGTTTTTAGGCAGACTTGGTATTGCCCGAAATTCAGAATAGCAGCAGAATCAGTATGTAAGCGATGTGTTACCTGCCAACAACTGAACGTAGGCAAACGAACACCAGTCACACTGAGTCACATTGGGAGGTCAGGGGGGCCTTTCAATAGAATGCAACTAGACTTCATCGAAATGCCAAGAGTCAATCGCCTTCGGTATGTGTTGGTGATTGTATGCGTATTTTCCAGATGGGTTGAGGCATACCCTACACGTAGGTGCGATACACTCACAGTGGCAAAATTGTTGCTCAGGGAGTTGATACCGCGCTTCGGGGTGCCTGCCTCTTTGGAATCGGACAGAGGAAAACATTTTAACAGCGAAATAGTGAAGATGTTGTGCTCCACACTGAATATCGATCAAAAGCTGCATTGTAGTTATCGACCAGAAGCTTCAGGAATTGTGGAACAAGTGAATGGCACTTTGAAGAATAGATTGGCTAAAGTAGTGGCATCCACATCCTTGAGTTGGCCAGATGCTCTTCCATTGGTGCTCATGAGCATGCGCAGCACACCTGATAGGAGGACAGGTCTCTCTCCCCACGAGATCCTGATGGGGAGGGCCATGAGACTTCCTACAGTTCCAACTACTGCTCTATTGAATATTACAGATGATCTGATCTTGGATTATTGTAAAGGACTGTCTGACGCCATCCATTCTGTGTCCCTTCAGGTGCATGCGGCTGAAGTTCCAACAGCGAGGAACCTGTGTCATGACCTGAACCCAGGGGACTGGGTCCTGGTTAAAAAACACGTCCGGAAGAACTGCCTAGATGTTCGCTGGCGTGGGCCCTTTCAGGTAATCCTGATCACGAACACCGCGGTGAAGTGCGGGGGGCTGCCAAATTGGATCCATGCATCCCATACTAGAAGAGTTCCAGCACCTCTAGAAGGAACAGCTCCCATCCCAGACGAGAGCCCGGAAGTGGGAGAAGAGTCGCAAGAAGGGATAGAGGCAGCTGAGGGGGTGTCGGAAGAAGTTGGGAACGCATCGGATTCAGAAGAAGAGCGAAGGCAGGACGGCAGTGAGACAGAAGACGCAACTGAAGGAGAGAGCAGAAGTGAATACGACTCAGACTCAGATCCGTATCGGAGCGATCAAGAACCAAGTGGGAGGACAAGGAATAGGAGAATAAGGCTTGGAGCTGCCACTTGGCCAACAAGAAGAAGAAGGCTAAGTTTGAGGTCGGCCCAAGAAGAAACACTTACTCCTATATCCGAAGACTCAGATCCAGAAGAAGATATCCAGGATCAAGCCGAGGAGGGTCTTAGAAGATCAAGTAGGGTGCGAGTGCCTAGCAGAAGATACTCTACTCCCGACTGGACCTACCTTGTTGCAGATGTCTGGGAGACACAGAACAGGGAGGATCAGGGAAGTGGAACTGATCAGAACTGACCCGATCATCACAGTGCAAATAAAGTTTCTACTGCCAGGAGCGGAGACCGAAAGGTTGCTGACACTCAACATCGTTCATCCTGCTCTCCTGAGTGGAATAAGAAAATTGCTTTTAGAGACAGTTGAGTTTCCAGTTTGCTGTTCACGATATCCAATATTGGAGGGAACTCTTCTTCGTTTGGAAATGCTAGAACGAGTAGTAGAATTGCTAGGAGTGCTTATTGTTGTGGACTAAGATCATACTACGAATGTCTTCAAAGGGGTGCAGATCTGGAAAAGTGAAGAAAGTGATCTTGATTAGAACGGACCCCTTTGTAATTGTGGATATAGAACTGATAGTACCAGGATTGGAAATTGAAAAAACGCTAACTCTCAATTTCGTCCGTCCACTTGTCTTGAGCGAAATAAGGAGAATAATCCTAGAAAAGGTTGACTTTCCATGGTGTGGTACGAATTGTCCAGAACCTGAGGGAATGATACTTCGGATGGACATTTATGAAGAAGTAGTGTCACTCCTTGAGTCATACATAACTTCAGACGAAAATAAGACTTTTGAAAAGAAATTGTGAATTGTTGCAAGATAACCTAGCGCCGAGTGGAAGAAGAAAAGTGATAGGGGTTTCATTTTAGTGGATGGAGAAGGGCTAGGGTTGTCTATTTCTACTGGACTTTGAACTGTTTTGCGGAAACAAATTGTCAAGCTTCCAAGTGTTTCAAGAAAGACATTGCAAGAGAGAAAGACTTTGTTTGAAAAGAAGAGGAAGTGAATGCTGGAAGATAGTCGAAAACTACACTGTTTGAGAACATGGAGGCTGGCAACCCGAACCGCAGGGCAAAATGTATAGCTGTTACATTTTTAGGAGTAGTGGTTTCTCTTATAATTTTAGTGGTAACTGTTTCATTCCTAGCGGGACACGAAGGGGATGGAACCACAGTTAAGGAGGATAAGGGAGTGTCAACACCGAGAACTACCACAGTTAAGGAGAAGGGAAACATCAATGAGAAAGACAAGGCGTTGTTAGATGCAGAAGTAAAAAGGTTACACATGGATGAATCACAGGGGAATTACAAGTCAAATGCTTATGCTAAGTTGCTTTATGAATATGTTGATGCCATGGAGGTAAAGGACTGCTATGTATGTATGCAGTTACCAATTTCGGTGGAGGAGGGTATCAAATACCATCATCTCCCGTTGACATATGGAATAACGTGCAGTTTATTGTTAAGTATGTTTTATGGACGAGACGGATTTGAGTATTACTTCTCGAATTTCGACTCGACATTGCCAGAGGTTCCGAATTTCAAGCATTTGAACAAATGGGACTACTACAAAAGCGAAGACAGGTTACACAAATGGTTTATTCCATGGAGAACGTTAGATACTTCACATGCTCGAAACAACAATCTGACTTGTCAAATATCAGAAGTTGAGAAAAAGTTTATAGCTCAGGTAGATACTAGATACAGAAAGCAGAAGGCATTGAAGGCATCAGGACAAGGAGAAACAGATTGGACCAAGGAGGAAAGGGCACAACAACGAAAAGGAAGTATTGGTCCAATTGCTTTGGATAAGGAGAAACGGGGGAAACTGTGCATTCACAGGAGTTACTCCTACTATGAAAACGTTTATGTAGGACAAGTCAATTGCGAACATGCTTTTCAATTGGAGTACTACTCTAAGAACTTCATGAAAGGGATGCAAGCAATACCAAATGTATATTTTGTATGTGGAAGATATGCCTATGTGAAGTTACCAGATAATTGGTACGGATCATGCTATCTGGCTGTTGTCTTCCCTAAAATATATCATGTTGAGAATTTAGAGACGCCTAAGAAAGAAATATCAACTAGATGGAAGCGAGGGCTAGGTGCAGCAGAAGTAATTGGAGATGTAATAGGTGCTGCATTCCCTTTCTTAGGATTGATAATGAATGACATTAAGATCAGGAGGTTAGCTACAGTCGTAGATAGACTGTCTGCCAGTACTGCAAGATCCTTGATGCTGATAGAAGGGGAGATGCAATCGATTAGGGCAATGGTTCTTCAGAACCGACTTGCTTTAGATGTTCTGTTAGCAAAAGAGGGAGGAGTCTGTAGGGCCTTGAAGGTACAGGAATGCTGTACTTACATTCCAGACAATTCAAAGCCTCTAGAGAAGTATATACAAAACATTACTGCCATACACTACGAAATTGAGGACCTGGCAAAGGTAAATGTGTGGGAAAAAGTAGGCCATGGAATGGGTAAAGTTGGAAGTTGGTTTGCCAACTTAGGAAAGGGTATCGTTTGGTACATATTGAAGCCCATCATCATAGTAGTGATTTGTGTAATCACTTTGTGGGGATTGGTGCGTTTGTATCAATGGTATAGAGCAAATAGGTTACAGAGAGCTATGAAGAAACAGGAAGAAGAGTTGACAGCGATGCAGGACACCCAATACAAAAGTCTGAAAGCATTAGAGAGTATGAAAAGAAGTGGTACTGTCCTGACTTCACTTTAAAGGTTCTACATTTTTAGTGTCATGGTGATGATGACCCCTGAAGGTCATCAAAGGGGGGACTGAGAGAGCACAAGTTTGGAAAAAATGTATAAGTACGCCATATTTACAAGCACGTAGTTAGTTCACATGTACTTTGCACCAGAGTGTTTATATTTAGAAGTGAAATACACAGAGTGTTTATATTTAGAAGTGAAATACACAGAGTGTCTTATATTTAGAGGTGAAATGCATAGAATGTTTAAGTAGAGTAACGATAATCATAACTGTGTGAGACTAATGTAGAAATGTTTGGGATGAATATGAAAACCTCATGTTCTCATGTTAAAGGAATAATGTAAGAGTTGAATGTAACTCTAAAAACCCAGTATTTTGTGTAGGCCTCATGGCTATTTCACAAGCAAATCTAAACGTGCTGCTAAAATAATGTGAGACAAGGTTGACATGGTTCTTTCAAAATGTACTATTGAATTTAGGGTTAAAAGTATATGTTTTATAGATGTGTTATTTTAGAAACGTATGCTAGTTAAGAATGTTTGCTGTTTAAATCAAGTTAACGTTTTAAGAGTGCAGGAACCTGCTGCATGTAAATCAAGTAGGCCAGAGCCGATAATGTCATGAAGTTCAAATCGTCATGTGCTCGTTAGAGGAGAGGTCGTGAGGTGTCCAGTATGAAGCTCTGAGAGTGTTTTATGGCCTAAGATATGGTGAAGTCTGGAATTTGAGGCCCACTGCAGGAAGAGCTGTATGCAGGTGCGAGGGTCCTAATCAGCTCGAATGAAAGGGACTTTGTTCAGTGGCGCCTTGCGCAGGCCTGTAGGAGTTTCCAGGAATTTCAGGGGGTATCAGCGCACTGAAGAAGCTGCCTGGGAACCAAGGTCAACTTTAACGAGGGTCTTCAAGAGTACCATCATGGAGTTTGCCGCGGAAAGATGTACCACGTGAGGGGCGTCCCAAGGGGCGTTTCTATTGGAAATGTGATTTGGTATTAGGGAAAGTGACCCGGGAGGAGAGCAGAGCAGATGATTTTGGGAGCCTAAGGAAGCGGATGGGTAGGCAGATAGGCTGATCAGGAGAGACCCATTATCAGAGAAGAGACAAAGAGAAGTGCGTGATCTTCTTAGGAAGTCACCACGGCTGACACCTAGAGGGTTAAGATCTTGTTAAGTAGGGATGTCATTTAGTATAGTGTAGGGACAGACTAACTTTAATTTTCTTTTCTGTAATGACTTTGAGGTTGCAACTTGTATCCATTTTAGCAACCCTGATGGTATTCGAACTTGTACTTATTATTTTGTTCTTCAGACTCAGACTATTCAAGAAGTTCATGTTCATAGTGATTCCGATATACCTGTTGAATCTCATCTTGAGAAGTTTGTATCTTCAGTTATCTTTGACTTTATATTAAATCTTTAAAACTTCATTTTGGTCAGTGGTCATTTAGAGTGGTGTAAGTTCTTAAATTGATTGTTTACTTCGAGATTACCTTTTACTCAAGACAGGTACCAACGATTCAGTCGACAGGAAATGGGATTTGGTAAGATAATTAGTAACCAGTAATCCCGCGTTAGCAAGGGCCAAGGCTCCTGTTTGGGTGGGCCAAGGCTCATGTTTGGGTGGGCCCGGCCCACCCTCTAGAACCGGGCCTGCTGCAAACACAGAGTCAACTTGTGCTAATTTCCGCTTGTGTTTAGAGATGTGCACTTTTACCAAGGTCCCTAGACAGCACCCATTCACAACGACTTTCTTTAGTTCGGTGAACGTTCAACTCAGATAATAGCAATCTGCTAAAGAATCAAAGAACAAAAAAATCTCTTCCCTAACGTAAAGTTCATAACACGGGGAGGGTTTATCATGCGTCCATGTGGTCATTAGGGGGCGTCTCCAACTGTCCCAGGGCCAGGCATGCGGTTTTAGGATTCCAGAGCAAGACAAAACGAGGTGAGAGAACAGCTTCAGTCACCATCTTTGCCATGGGAAACTGGTCGGGCTGTATATTTTTAATCCACTTTAATGCTTCAATCCTCAAGAGTGATGTCAGTTTTTATTTACCAAGTGTCTTCCATGATTACGTGCTTTATAATTCATCAGAAAGAGATGTTTTAAGTGTCTTAAGTGAGCAAATAACCTGCAGATGGGCCCCTGGAACTCCTCATGTGGATGGCAATGAAACTGCACCATATAATTTATTACGAGGCCGGACTTGCTGTGTTCATCATTTTAGTTCATGATGAAGTGAGGGGGCCCCTGGAGCACAGGGCCCCTCCCGCAATGCGTCGGCTGCGGGGGGCCTGTGTTACACCCCTGCCGTTAGGCATTTATTTAAAAAAAATAGCTTTCGTACCGCGAGGAACTTTTTAGAAAAATTCACCCAGCCAATCTGAGACACTGATGACTGGACGTTAACCTACGATTTCACTTTGCAGTAAGTACCTAACTATGTCCTTTTCCTGCTACGTCTCAGAAAAAAAATCCACTCTGATTCTTCTTAAGAGCAAAATGTGTTCAGGACTTTTATTAGCTGCTCGGAAGTTTAATAGATATTTAACAATTTGGCAAATTAAAACTTCATAGTTCCTGTCTAGCGTTATTTAAAAAGCAAAAATATTCAAAGTATGTTTTCTTGTTTTAGCTTTCCACTTCTAATGTTAAATCTGTAGTATATTTTCCTTGAAAATGTTAGTAGTACTACTAAAAAAGGGACCAGTCAGTTTCTTATATCACACGTTTTCTTCGAACTGCCGAAGAATTTTGCAAAAATGAAAAATTCATAAGTTTAGCAAATTTTCTCTGCATTTTTAAATTTTCCCCGAGACCCACTGAAAATGTCACTGCAAACCCTTATTATTCTACATTCTTGACCACTAATTTCCTTTTGCATTGCCAAAAATGGGTACTGGTGCTGCCATTCAGACATATGGAGGGGGCTCTTTTTACAACAAGACAACACAGTGAGAGCACATGCAAAATGCCTGTTGTGTGTTGCTGTCTTTCGAGAGGCCACTACCTCTATGAGCTTTCAATGAGCTACTACTACTCAACTATTTGCCGATAATTAACTTCTCCAGAATAATAGTGGAACATAAAAGTCCTGTTCAATTGCACACTAAACAACTAAATCGAAAATTGTTGTGCATTTTCTTATATGATGTGCACACAAAGTACATGAAATAAATATTGAATAACTTTTATTGTGCATCCTGGTTGCATGTGATTCTGGTTTAAAATAGTCTTGAGGTAAACTCTCCAGGACATTTTTTCTCCATAAACCTGTTTTCCAATTCCACGATGTGGATATCATTGTGGTGGCTACCTCCATGCTTAAATGAATCCCCACAGTTTATTTTTACCAGTATCACAGAGATACCTTGTCTATCTTATATCAAGTTACCCAAAATCCTCCTCCCACGTGTTTACCATATTTTTATCTTGTTCATGTTGTTCCTGCCTTACATCTAGGTCCTTTCTCTTCTCCACTCTTAAAACATAATTTTGTACACAAGTAGTTTCCTTCGCCGTCTCCATGATCTATATTTTTCAAACCCTAGCCCCCATACTGACTGCACCACAGTCTCTGACTAGCAGTATACATGTGCCCAGACCTTTAGTTTTCAAACCCTACATTTACCTTTGCACATTGCTCCTACTTATGACTGCTTATACCCTAGTGGCTCATGTGCTTCATATACCCTTGTACGGTTACCCTGCCATATACCTAGTACCAATGTACGTGTCTAAGCCCTTGTACCTCTAACACTACATGATCCCTAGTACATGTACCCATGCCTACAGTTTACTACAGCTACACATAGATCAAGAAAACAAAAGGGGAGAAAAAGTTTAAAGACCAGCTTGCATCCTATCCCCCAATCTAACTGTCGACAGAAACACAAAGAATGCTAAGGGTCTAAAAAGAACTACTTGCCTTGTACATATAATATCCGGTTTGTATAATTTCCGGTTTATTTAACTTCCGTTCTACGACTGAGTGTCCAATCATTGAACGGTAGGAAGTACTTTGGAATGCGCCCTCTCTGGTCCGCCTTACGGAAACAAAACCCAACAGATCGCAATACCCGTCACCTTCCCCTCGGCTCAGTTTCTAGCCGGAGGTACCGACAGGTGGGTTTCTCGGCGGCACCAGAGCGGGTTTCTCCATTCAGCATTTCCGTGCTGTTTCGTTCGTTTCTTTCCTGCCTCAATTTACTACAATCTTTTGAGCTGTGCTATTGCTCTGACAACCTTAATAGCACCGCTCTATTTAATGCAAAGTAGAGGTTCTTTTTATCTCTCGTTTTTGAGCGCTTTTATGCTCTAATTCATATACAAAATTAAAGAGCCATTGATATACCTCGTTTGAAACAAAGGGTTTTTCGTAACTTCCTAGGTGCTTAGGGGTTTCTCTTTCTGACCACTGATCCAGAGCGACTTTTGGAAACTTATAAGAGGGAACTAAGAAAATAAGATATAATAACATTGTTTGTAGTTAACAACATGCATATTTTCCCCCCTCTTTATTTTAGAGTGGGGCCTCTTTTGACCTGAGCGAGCGCCAGGCGAGGTGAGGCATGTTCCATACAAATTTATGGGTGAGTTCTGCTCTGTGTTCTGTGCCTTGTATTTGATACAAAAAGTTTTACACAGACATATTTACAAATGATGGTTTATGGTTACTACATTTGTCCTTCATAATTGTTTTTGTTATAGGAGAAGTTTCTCAACATTACGATGTGAGACCACCACACAGTAACTCCTTATTGGTAGGTCATTTGTCACGTTATTAATTTATTCTTTGGTACTTCACTTTTCAGTGTTGCAGTAGTGTTTTTACAACAGGTCCTGACGAAAGCCTTGTAGGCTGAAACATGTTGACCATATAGCTTGATAGTGATATTTGTTTAACACACTATCCTCACTCTGCTTTTAATCTTGCCACTATGATGATCCCCTTCTAATAAAGTTGTTCTTTGGCATCATACTAGGCAATTTTAACTTCTCACATTTTCTATACTTTTTGTACACTGCAACTTCTTTTTCCCTTCAAACTCACCAATTCCTTCTGTTGGCTTTCTCTCTTACTGGTGGATCTGATAGTAGCATTCCTCTACTTACAATCAGTGAGGTACCTAGTAGATACCAGTTTTCTACAAAACCCAGATGAGATTCCGCCGACAGGTGGGCTGATGGGTATTATTTCATGCATTTCACACTTCTTCTATTTTTCTCCTTACATTAACGACTACATTACATTATTATTTGAGTGTATACTAGATTGTAGTTCTTTTTAGACCCTTAGCATTCTTTGTGTTTCTGTCTACATCTACACATATCCATGCCTTAGTACCTCCACCTTAATGTATACCCTAGTACTTATGTCCCTAGCTAAGCTATACCCAGGGGCAATGGAATAATACAGAAGGGGAGTACCAAAGTATGTGACAGGATGACCAAATTGTGCAGCAAGAAAAGGCTGAATATTTGATGTAATGCTCCAACTTTTGTGACAGTATTTCTTCATCAGTTTGTCATTTTTGTTGTTGGTAATACTTTATTCGATATAAATATCATAAAGTAACATACATACATTTTAATAAACAAATAGAGAGTTTAGAAGGGCAGTTAATAACCAATTCTTAATAAAATGAGATTAAAGACAGTAAAAAAAAAATATATATTCAGGTTAAAACAGATGTTTTGACAATCTCTCATTCAGTAGCAGCAATATACAAGCAGTGATTCTACTCCCACAGGCTCTAGACAATATTACTATTTAACAACTTGGAGCGAGTAAACCAGGTGCTTGATAAGTATTTAGCAACTCCGCATACAACAACTAGAGATGTTGTGTCAGTTGAAAGGATGCGCAACGCGACCCTGAAATCTCTAACCCCTAAAACCTTGCATACTGGTTTCAACCATCTTGCTCTCACCTTCTTGTAAGCCTAACATCCAAACAAAAAGTGCGATAGGGATTCAGTCATACATGGACAGCTTGGGCAGGTGCCATTTAGAGCCCGCCTTCCTTTCCATCCCTCCACAAATTTGTTCAGTGGAAGTATCCCATACCTTTGTCATTTTTACAAAGTTGTCTGGGCTAATGTTTAATCTCCTGTAGAATTTGCTTATGAAATGGAAGTTGAAAACCTCCATCAGAGCAAGATTGCAGTCCGGGAGAGACAAAGGGATATTTGAAATAATTTCCCGGACTTCTCTCTTTATCATAAATCTTTCATGCTGACTCAATCGTCACGATGGCTCTCTGACCCTTCTGAACCTTGCCCTCTCTGGACTACATTAGAACGATCTTTCATTTCTCCCTTCTCCTTTCAGGAATACCTATCTTTTACACGCAAACCACAATCCTTTTCCACTCCTATACTTAAACTTACTTCAACTTGCCAGAAAGCGAATTGCTGCCTAATTGCTGGTCTGAGGAGAACGAGCACTTGAGAAGCTGAGACTTCGCCCATCCGCCTCCCGCCGCCTGACCCTTGTCCCATCTGTGGGTCTGAGCGTTGAGCGGAGCGCGGTGTTGGGGCCTGCTGAAAACTACATTTCCCAGCATTCCCGGCGACGCTGTC
This sequence comes from Lissotriton helveticus, assembly GCF_964261635.1. NCBI lineage: Eukaryota > Metazoa > Chordata > Amphibia > Caudata > Salamandridae > Lissotriton > Lissotriton helveticus. The sequence continues at coordinate 1,291,094,121 of NC_136065.1, forward strand.
CGCGTCAATCAAGCGCCAGGAGGCGCATAAATTTGTTGTCACCCCCGTCTCGCGGGACGCCGGACGAAGCCCGGACAAAGGGCGGGCCCTCTGTGGCCCTCAGTGGCCGAGGTAGGCTGGGCTGGGCCCGGTTATTTTTCAGTGACATTGTTTTGTATCCAGCTAACACTTATACACCTGACAGCTGGAGAAATAACGATCTACTGATTCTTACTGGTCGCTTCCTCTCACTCTACTATCGGTCGGTCATTTCTGTTCATCCAGGACTTTAATCATTATTTATTATTTTAACAGTGCCATAGTAAATATATTTTTCCTTTTTTTAGTCACCACTCTTCTGGAACAAAGTTCCTTTTATACACTAAACAACTGTTGAATCTCCTTACTGAAGATGTCAAAAAAATTACGTTCTGGAAGGGAAGTGGGAGGCTCCCCTGGTGCTAAAATGGATATAATCCGTACAAGAAATAAATCTGTAAATAATCCCCCGTTGAAGGGTCAATGCCAGCTTTTTGAGCTTTGGGACATGTCTTCTTCTAAGAAACCTAATATTGCTGCTAAAAAATCACCTGGAGCTAAGGGTCAGGAATATCATATTCAAGCCATCACAGATCCCTTGCCTCCCCTTGTGCAGACTATATCCTCACAACCTGCGGCAGTGGTGACCCCTTCCCGTGTCTTTTATCAAGGGAAGGAAGTCAATAATCCTGACCTGTTGGTAGTCGAAAGGGAATGCTTGAATCAACCATCTTTGTCTCAAGCTGTGTTGACGGATAGGTTGGGGGGTGAACAGTCATCTTTATCAATTGATCTTGAACTTTGTGGCCGATATGTTAACACAGTTAAATTAGAGACTCAAGACCCCATTAAGCCTCCTGGGGGCGCTACCCCATCTGGGTTAATGTTGTATAGTAGTACCCCTTCATTAAACGGACAGGATATGTCCGATTTGTTAGATGTTTCTGGGAGTCCGGGTCTTATCCTCTCTGGGATATGCCGCCCTGTGGACCCGTGTGAAAAGCCAATCTCCGAATCCATGATTGCGTTGGAACAACTATTAGCTTCCATCTTAGCCCTTCTAGGGAAATTTGTAGGCAACTCGGATTGTATCTTAGAGTCTGTTACTCAAATATTAAAGGCATTGCTACAAAAGTCGCCTGATACAAGGAGTGTTCCCTCCCCCACGATGGAACCCAGTTTGCCTAAGGGGAAAATAAATGAGCAATCAGCGGATTTCACCATGAAGGCTGTAACAACAGTCCTGAAAACTCATACTGCAACTATCCCCTTAACCGCAGCGCCTAACTGTATTAAGAACTCAGTTCTAGAGATCGAGGAGGACAACAAATCCACTCCCGGTCCAAAAGTGGTACAAGAACTATTCCCCATCTTCATGTCTGAAAATAAACAAGAACCTTTGGACTATAAACATGAGGTAAAGGTAAAAAATGGTAAACATAGAAACAATAAAGGGAATAAAAGGAAAACAATTCGAAAATACAGGAAGAAAAGACAGCGCCGGATAATCTTTCAAAATTCTCTGGCTGCACTGGAGAATGAAGAAAACGACCTAAATTCTACATCTCTAAAGGCGGAAATTGAACTGAATTCGTCTATCTCCACATCTTTAAAGGTCGAAAATGATCTGTGTCCGCTAACGCCCGTGGATGTTGTGTCACAAATGGGGGGTCCTCTTCCAGGTCCTTCACCATCGATCACGGCTGGAGCTTCTATTCAATATCCAATTGGGGCCCTTAACCCTCTGGCCCCCCCGTTTCTTGCAGCCTTACAGACTGGTGACCGCCCCTTCTTGGACCGTCGCTTAACATCTCTAAAAACTCCAGTGGACACTCTTGTGCTAGAATTCTTACCTCTATTTGATGTTGATCTACCCTTAAATAGAGCCTGGCTTCTTAAGTGTTTTAGCGAGATTGAAAGTCTTCGCCATATCCAAACCAGGGACATTGAGCTAGTGTCCCTGATGGGTGAAGTTAGGGTCTCAAGCATAAGGGTGAAATTTTATTCTCAAATTATTGTAAATCTGATACTGCAGCAAGCAGAGAATTTCCAACGTATAGGTATTGATATTCTCCCGATGTATAACCTTGGTAATACAAACCCTTCTTCTGGGGAGGTATGTAGCAGGGATGAGCAAAATGGGATTTCCTTTCCCCTTACAGACCTGAAGATTTGGGTCTCTAAGGGAAAACGTTCAGTTTCGCAAGTGAGGCCTCTTCCGCTGATTCAGAATTCGTCCCTAGAGGATAATAATCAGTGGAATTGGCTCCACAGCGCCTTAGTTACTAAAACTAAGGATAATCCCAGATTGTTTCATCATCTTTAACACCTCATTAAAAATCACCTCTTGGAACGCGGCAGGGATTCACAGTAGTCCGGAGAAATTTGAGCTCCTATTTTCTTTAGGAGCGAATGTGATTTGTTTACAGGAAACTTGGTGTATTAGTATGCTGGATGTTTCTAAGGATTTTTATGTCCTGGAAGTGCCTGCTGCCTCTTCCAGGAAGGGTCATGCTAGGGGGGGAATCGCTTGTTTATTATCTAACAAATTGCAATGGAGATTCTCCCATTATATTGACCCTAGTAAACTTTTCCATGCGATAACCATTGAAAACCTGTTCAACAATGGCATCAAATCTCCTATCGTAATTTTAAATGTGTATATTCCTCCAGAAGAGCGTTTTAATGTGATATTGAAGCAGTTATTTGGTTATATTGATCAAATCAAAAATGTTTCTTCGCCTCCGGAAATTATGCTTGTGGGAGATTTGAACTGTAAAATTTCTAACGCTAGCTTAAAACTCTTTAGGAATAAATCTAAAGAAGAGGCGCATTTTGTCCCTCAAGCACTCTTCCCTGACAAGTTAGTGACAAACAAAAGAGGGAAGATTTTGTTAAAAGAATTAGCGGCCGTAGATGGTCTTATATTAAATGGGAGATTCCCTTCCGACGTGCCCGCTAAATTTACTCACAAATCTCCTTTTGGGTCTTCCATCTTGGACTATGCAATCGCTGACTATGGTCTGTTTCCTTTTATTCAGGATCTTAAGATTATATCTACTTCTATGAGTGACCACAGCATATTGTTTATAACTATTTCTTTAAATCCCATGTCCACTGCACCCTGGTCTCTTAATGGCAGTGATGTTGCCTTCCATACTTCTTCGGGAAGGTGCGTATGGAATCCTTCTGCCATTAATGGGATACATGATTTTTTATCCGATACTTTATCGGTGTTAAATGAGTGGCGCGGGAATGAAATAGAATACTTTGAAGAATTTATGCGAAACATCATCTCTTATGCTAAAAAAACTTCCCGACCTAGTAAAAGGGTAGTGGTCCCTAGTACACTGCGTATCCTGAATAAGGAAATAAATAAACTAGTCCGACAACAATATGTAGATAGAGTCATGGAACGTGAAAATGAAATTTCCAGGCTAAAAAGAAAGAGATGTAGACTCAAGTTAAAAATAAAAAAGGCAAGGGAGGACGAGGTTTGGATTAATTTGAGAGAATCTGTTATTCAGGGTAGGATTAGAGAATTTTGGGCTATAATCGGTAAGGGATGTGGCTCCAGACTAAGTCCCTCCCCTATCCCTATAGCAGAAGAGGTATGGATTTCTTATATTCGGGATCTGTATGCTGGGAACGGGATCCCAGGTGATGACATTGTCTTAGATGCCACTTCCGAAGGACTCATTTATTACCCCACAGAAGTAGAAATTGAGATGGCAATAAAAAAGATGCGTGTCTCTGGGGCAATGGGTCCTGACGAACTCCCCATGACGGTCCTGAAACAGGATCCCTCAAGGTGGAGTAAAATTCTGTATCCCTTGTATAGATCCTGTTTTTTGTCTAAAAAGGTACCCGCCTCTTGGAGGGGAAGTATCCTGGTCCCTATCTTTAAGAAGGGAACTAGGGATAGCCCCAGCAATTATCGGTTGATTGCTCTCCTCGACTCTATCGGAAAGGTCTTTGCGAAATGTCTTTTACATTCCCTTTCCGCTTGGGTAGAGGAGCATAATATTCTGCCTCTTGAACAGACGGGCTTCCGTAGGGATCACGGTACGTTAGACAATCTCACCTCTCTGCATGTAGTGACAGATAAATATGTTCAGGTGAGAGGAGGGGTTGTGTACGCCGCCTTTATTGATTTCTCCACAGAGTTCGACAAAGTTGATCGTAGAACGCTGTGGAGAAAATTGGCCGCGCTGGGTCTCCCATCCTATTTGTTGGAGCTGGTGCGGGCTCTGCATACAGAGACCTGGTGTAGGGTCCTGATGGGGGGCGAGAGGGGAATGTCTTCTGTAATTCCATCTATGAATGGCCTTAAGCAAGGCTGTTTATTGGCTCCCCTTTTGTTCTCCTTGTACACGGCAGACTTACCTGCCGTTGTGTCCGCCAGCGAGGGCATCGCTCCGGTGGTGGGGGGACCTCTATATCTTGTTTGATGTATGCCGATGATGTCCTCATTCTTGATCTGACCCCTAAAGGTCTTGCAAATCGACTACACGCTCTTCATGCTTTTGCTGTAGCCCATTGCATGAAGATCAATATTTCCAAAAGTAAGGTGATGTGTATAGCTGGTAAAAAGAAGTGCCGCTCCGTAGATTATGGTTGGCTCATTGGGGGCCAAAAACTGGAGGTTGTGAAGTCCTATACCTTCCTGGGAAAAATCATCATGGCTAATTTAAGTGAGAGGCTCCATATTGAGCATTGCTCACGCAAAGCTCTAGCCCATGGTAAAGGTTTAAAGTCTCTATACCTGGCAACGGGGAGGCGACACTTCCTGAGTCTATTGGAAGTGTATAGATCAAAAATCCCCGCGACTATACTGTATGGTATTGAACTTATAGAAGTGAAAAACTGGGACTTTTGCCAAAAGATTGAGGGGAAACTTCTTAGAGCTCTTTCTTCCCTGAACACTGCATGCTCTTTGGCCGCTTGCAGGCTTGATTTTGGCATTAGGAGTAGTTGGGCACAGGGATTATGTGCCCTGGTAAGATGGGTGGCCTGCCTTGCTAGAGCAAAAGAAGGGACAATAAGAGCTCTTCTCCGAAGTGAACTATTGGGTGATTTCAATGAGTTTTCCCAACTTGTATGTAATTTTAGAAAAGCTGTAGCCCTTCTAAAATTAGATGAAAACATTTTGTTTTCGTACTCTCCCCTTCAGTTAAAACTTGTTCTAAAAACAGCCTCGTGGGACTTAAGTTTTCAGTCTGATAAAAAGCTAATCTGTGGTAAAAGGAAGGTAGATTTTCTTCTTGATTCATACGTGATGAAGCAACCTCAAATTTACACCACATGGAACCTACCGCATGGTATTCGTAGATTTTGGTTTCTTTTACGTTATGATTTAATACCCTTAAATCTACTGTTATCCAAATGGTATGGTTCCTCTGCCTTGTGCAATTTATGTAAATTGAATATTCAGGACTGCACGCATGTCTTACTGATTTGCCCTGTGCTTCGTAAATTGCGCGCCAGATGGTTAAGAGTTATTTGTCTGCGCCTTGGCATTGTCACTTTAAATGGTTTTTTTCATGCACTTTACTGCCCTCCTAATGAAATGTTCTGCTTCCATATTTTTAACTTTTTTAAAGGTTTTTTAGCTATTTATTAATATGTCCTGGTGATGTTTTGACCTTCCGATCTTTTGTAGTAATGTTTTGTATGTTAGTCTGGAATCTAATTTCTGTTGTGGCAAGAGGTACATTTTTCTGTTTTCTCTATGCAAAAGTATATATCTTGATTTTGTTTTTATCCTGTACATTTTATGTGGCCCTCTTTAGAGAGCCAAAACATAATAAATAAAATTGAAATTGAATTGAAAATTAAACTTACTTCTAAACTCATTCCATCTACACCTTCCTCATCTTTTCTTAATTCTCCCATATGGCATAATTCACACATCTTAATTAACAATAAACCTTTCTATTGGAAAACCTGGAGACAACGTGGACTGATTTGGGTCAATCAATTATATAATCAGGATTTAATTCTACCCTTTGCACAGGCTCGTATTGTTTTTGATTTTCCCTCATCTTTTTGCTCTAAGTATTCCCTCCTAACACAAGCTATCCAATCTGCCTCCCTGACTTTTAGACCACCTCCTTTAAACAGCTCTATTGATTCTACTCATACTGTTAAACTGCATTCTCTGTTGCTTGCTCATTCTAAAGCTTCTACCATTTACAGTTTTTTACATACCTCATCCACACCAAGAGACAAAACTCAGACAGAACTATTGTGGGAAAAGGACTTTGACACCTCCTGGAATGTCGACGTCTGGGATAAAATTTGGCTTAAACTTAGGAAATCTTCCAGGGCTGCAAACACGACGCAAACGCTCTTCTTTATATATAATAGACTTCTATTCTCCCCTCTTACTCTCCACTCGTTCCACGCTGATGTCGCACATGAATGCTGGTCCTGTTCGGCCCAACATGCTGATTTATTCCATTTACTCTTTAATTGTAAATTTGTTCGCCCTTTTTGGGAAAAGGTGTGGAATCAACTAAACTTGATTTTTCAGTCCACTCATCCCTTTTCTACATTACATATTTTTTTAGGTAGCGTATCCTCCATCTGGGAACATTGTAACTTTAATATCAAAATAATTGACCTCCTAATAGCAGTAGCCTTCCAGCAAATAACGAGAAACTGGAAGGATTTCACTAAGCTCTCATATCAAGCATGGTGGTATGCGGTCTGTTACAATCACCGGTTAGACACTACATTTGTATATCCATCACATTTGGCATCCAAGCGCTCTGATTTATGGGCTCCGGTCATTTTATTCATTGACGCTCATGCTAAATGCTCTACTACCCCTAGAGCTCTGCAGCAAGAAGTTACTAAACCTCCATGACTTCCTCTGTGTTAAGTTATATTTCTATTTATACCTTCTTTTGTACAATATTGCCTATGTTATCATTATTTTTGACTGTATTTGCATTTCTTATTTGTTATGTTTATACTCTCTTTATTTTCTAAACCCACTTGTTACATTGTATATGAACCTACTGCCTTCATTGTTTTTATATTCTGCACATTGTTGTAATTCTTTTGTCCTAATAAACCTTTTCTGAACTTTAAAAAAAAAAAAAGAGCAAGATTGCAGGCTGTACAAGAGGAGGACCTCTCAAAGTCGGGTAGCCATTGGACAAGGTCATATCTGAAGCTATTTGTTTTAGCTGGAAAAGCTCATAGTGGGGAAATTCAACTTTTAGATATGCTGAAGGCCTTTCACTGGTTACATACTTTTCGTGTTTTCACCTGGTCAAAACTTACTCCTTCCAACTTGGGGCCTGATTTCAGAGAACGGGTTACTCCGTCACAACAGTGATGGGTATCCTGCTCGCCAAAATATAAATCCAATAGGATATTATGGGAATTATATTTCGGTGGACGGGGTATCCGTCACTGTTGTGATGGTTCAACCCGTCCGCCGAAATCTAAATCAGGCCTTCAGTCTCTTTTTTGGAGCTCAAAATCCTCCAGTGAAGCAATCCTTGAAGCTGAAGCTAAAGAAGTCCTCTTCGAATGAGTTACCTTTGCCATGAGGCCCACTGAAGTTCCAGAAGTATTGGCGTTCCCTCTTTTTCTGGCTTTCTGGAGCAGTCCACTTTGTTCTGTTCTAAGTCTTACAAGAAATCAGGCACAAAACTTTGGGGTCAGGATTCAATCCAGTAGTGCACACCAGCATGGTGTAGTCAGGATGCAGTTGCCACTACTCAGATGGTCAATCAAAGATAAAGGCCTCTTGCTGATTGTTGTGTCACTCTAACCATACAGGAAATCAGCCAAATGAATCTTAAAGTCTACTTTACCGCCTTGATGGGGAGCAGCCTTGAGTGGGAGCAGGTTCATTCCTGCAGGTCCCCAAACAGGTCCTAGACATTAGTTCCTGTCCTCTTCTATTCTTCCACAAGTTAAGATGTGTTCTGATGACCTGGAGGGTGGATGTGATTCCTGGGGACTCTCTAACTAATGAGAGAAAGGCTCCCAAAGGCAACTTCAGAGTATTCTACTGTGCACTATTCTGGATTAAATCCAAAATGACAGAAGCCTTCTGTCCGAGTAGGTGGCTGCTGTCTCAGCCAGGGCTTTGTCTAAGGAAATGAATCATGCTCTAAACCTCAACTATACCAAAATTGATCTAGGTGCAGTTCCCCCTCCCGTTGGGCTGGTGCCAAGCTGGTGACAGTTGGCCCAGGGTACAAAGGGCTCCTCTTCCCTAGGTCTCTCTTTAAACTTAGCTATGAATGGGCAGGCCTCAGTCTGGCCCCTTCAAGTTAATGAATTCCTGAACCACCCAACTGCCCTTTCTGAACTGAGTGGAATCACATGTCTCACACAGTGGTCTTCCCACCAAAGGTCTAAGTCATTGTCTCTGCTCAGGGAATAGTTTTCACAGTTCATTAGAAGGAAAGGACAAACAAGGGACAGTGCCTGGCAGACTAACGAGGATAGGCTTATTGGAACCTCAGGAAATCAATTCTTTTTAAGTTACTTTTGCTGTATATGTTTTAAAAAAAAACTCACAATTGAACAAAATGTTTCATATTTTTATGAAACAATGGTTGACTAATATCTGTAGCTTATTCAAAACCATAAATAACTCAAGTAGTATTTAAATCACACTTTAATTTCCTTAACAGTGTGAGCTATAGACCTTCACAGTAAAAATATATTTTGGGCGCTAGTCCCTGTAGACTTGTGCAACATAAAATTCATATATGCTCCACTTTTAAATACTAGCCTCTCTACCTTGTTAGTGACAAGGCCTCATTAGGACTGTGTATTTAATATTTAAAAGTAAGGCTTCTTCCTGCCTGCAAGTTTAAAAGCTGCAGCAGTCAGGCTAAACAAGTAGGTCTAAACCCACCAGAGCCCATGTTTCCTTGGGCCCGATGTAGGTAGGCCGTTACCGATCGGTAACGGCCGAAAATACCGATTTAGGGCCCTTACCGATCGGTATACTGGCATCGAGATGTAGGGCTAAAAAAAAAGTACAAATCGGACCCAAAACCCAATCGGAATGATTACCGAATGTAAAAGAATCCGATACGTACATACCGAAAATCGGATACTGTACGAATCGGTAACACACCGAATCGGATGCAAACACCGAATCGGTGCATGTACCGAATCGGTAGTGACACCGAATCGAACATAAGCCGATTCGGTGCATGTACCGAATCGGTAGTGACACCGATTCGGACATAAGCCGAATCGGTCCATGTACCGATTCGGTAGAGACACCGATTCGGACATAAGCCGAATCGGTCCATGTACCGATTCGGTAGAGACACCGAATCGGACAGAAGCCAAATCGGAGAACCTACCAATTCGGTAGAATCACCGATCGGGAAAATCCCCGCTTCGGACAGAAGGGGAGATGTAGGGAGGCACAGAAACACTGATTTTGGCTCAAAATCGGTAGAATCCACTCGGTAATTACCATGGATTACGATCAGGTGGTAACCAACTCCAACCCATAAAAACAGCCCCAAAATGCATTGCAACTTGCAGGATGGCAGCTTTTTATGTCATAGCGAGGCGGCTACGGCTACAGCAGCAAGGAGAGAGGGAATGGCAAAGAGAGGAGCAGGTATACAGACAGCGTATCACCCTGGTCATGCTGACAGATGCAGAGATCCTACAGCGGTACAGGCTGGACTCAGAGACCATCACAGACCTCATTAGGGACCTCCAACCCCTGTTGCAGCACCCCACCCCAAGGGCACACGCAATCCCTGTGCAGGTGCAGGTGCTATGCTGCCTACACCTGCTGGCGTCTGGCAGCTATCAAAGTGTAGTCGCTGTGGCAGGAGGGGTGACCCAGAGCAGCCTGTCAAGGTTCTTCCACAAGTTCCTTGATGCCATGATCCAGAGGATGGCCCACTACATTTCCTTCCCTGCAACCCAGGCAGAACTGGTACAGACCAAAGCAGACTTCTACCAGATGGCAAGATTCCCCCACATCATTGGCTGCATAGACGGCACACACATTCCGATTTGCCCACCATCTGACACAGAATACATCTACCGCAATCGGAAGTCCACTCACACCATCAACGTACAGGTGATCTGCAATGCGAAAAGCACCATCACAGACCTGGTAGCAAAATTTCCGGGTAGTACCCACGACTCCTACATTTTCCAACAGAGCGGCATCTATGCACGGCTGATGGCTGGGGAATTTGGAGAAGGATACCTCCTAGGTGAGACACATCATCAGCCCCCCATAACCAAAAACAGCAAAGTGAAATACATGTATGCATGTAAGTAATTTTACCCCTTTTCCTTCTAGGCGACAGTGCATATGCCCTCCGCTCATTCATTCTCACCCCCTACCTCAACCCCTCTACACCCAGCCAAAGGAGGTATAACCGTGCCCACAAAAGCACCAGGAATGTTGTGGAAAGGACATTCGTCATCTGGAAAAGCAGGTTTAGATGCCTGCACAAGAGTGGAGGTGCAAGGCAGTACACCCCCATCACCTGTTGCAAAATCATAGCTGTCTCTGCAATGTTACACAACCTTGCGGTGAAGAAGGGCACTGAGGTGGAGTTGAGTGACTACGAGGACCATGATGACGACGAAGCTGTGCCACTAACACAGCCAGCTGGGGTGTGTACGCCAAATGATGGCAGATATAGACGTGAGGAGATAACAGCAAACTATTTCTGAGTGAGTACAAATGCACAGACAGGTGAATGGTTGTGTTGAATAAGCAATTTTTAATACTGTTGCTACACAGTTACTGCACTGATGTGCAACATAAAAAAGGTGTAATAGCAATGAAAACAAAAGTCTAGGGTCCAGGTTGCCTCACCCGCCCTTGCTAGGCTATTTCTTTGAGCGCTTTACAGCCCCACTGTGGTGTCCCTCACCCCCTTCAGAATGACCAGCGGCATCTGCGGAGCGCCTGGTGCTCCTGCGTGGCTCTGACGCAGCGCTGGCCGGGCTGCTGCGGCTGCTGCTGTCCCCAGCATCCCCCAGGTCCAGGGCAGGATTTGCGGCAGTGGTAGAGATGATCAAGGCCTCCATTGCTGTTGTGATGCGGGCCATTCCCCTTGTCAACTCTGCGGTATTTTGTGCCAGACTAGACTCCATGTTGGCACTGCGCTGACAGAGTCGTGCCGTTGCTGCAGCAAGGCGGCTTATGGAGCGGTTCTGCACCCGGGCATCCCGCCTGCGCATCACCTCTTGCTCCTCCAGTCTGCCACATAACTGTGTGATGGCAGTGGTTAGCCTGCCTAAACCTGCTACTGCCTCCTTGTTGGAATCCACAAAGGCCTGAAATCCTTTCACCATTTCCCCCATCTGCAGGTTGTGCTGCAGGAGCTGGCGTTGGCATGCCATGATGGATTTCGCCTGCTGCCTTTGGATCTTCACCATATTACCTTCGAGGCCCCGGAACACACTGGCCTCCCGTGCTGGTTCTGCAGTGGTGGGAATGGCACGGCGCCGGGTACTGCTGCTGCCCGCCTGCTGAGTGGGCTGGGGTGCCACTGGTGGGGGTGTGGTGCTGGCCGGGGCCTGAGCCGCTGCTCCCAGGACAGGGTGTACTGGAGCCACAGTGGCAGGAGCTGGTGTAGGTGGAAAGAGCTCCCTTGTCGGGGAGTTCCCTGGGGAGAACTGCAAGGGGGGTGTGCTTTGCATTAGTGGGGAGTGAAGTGCATCAAAGTCAATTGCCAGGTCTCCCTCAATACCCAGCCCTATGGTGTTTTCCTCCTCCTCCTCCTCGGCAGCCTGACTCGTGCTTGGCCCTGCGAGTGCAGTGGTAGATGGTGCTGCTGCCTCCTTTGGCAGTGGTTGTCCGCCTGATGGTGCCCCTAGGTACAAAGAAGCATTTGTAAATAGTGTGCCGATGTATTACAGTCAGTACAATTAAAGCATTCCACATGTCCTAGCATCTCCGTAGAATGTGTTCCACTGTTTCATGTCTTGTGATTCTGCACTGCCATATTTTGATACCTTCTGCTGACTGGATGTACCATGATGCTTGTCTCTTGTATGTTGGTTACAGTACTGTGCTGGGGTTTGGCTATGCATTGTGTCTAATGGGGAGGTGTCTGGTAGGGTGTGTCCTGATGCGCATGCCTCTTACCTGTAGCTGTAGCTCTGGCTGAGCTGTCCAGGGTCCCAATTCCGGTCACGCTCTCCCTCTCAATGGTGCTGGAGACCAGTTCCTCCAGCTCGGTGAGGGGTGGCGCCGGGTTCCTGCCACCACCAGTGACTCCAGCCTGCTTCTGGATCTCTGCCATCTTCCGTTTGGTCAGGCTGCGGATGTCGTAGAAGCGCTTCTTCAGCTCATCCAGGGACCTGGGGGTGACACCCACAGCGTTGACCTTTTGGGCGATTACGCTCCAGAGCCTCCTCTTGGTGCTGTCTGGCACATTGAGGGACAGCTTTCCGAATAGCTGCCGGTGCACCCTCACCACCTCCTCAACCAACACCTGCAGCTCGGTGCTGCTGAACTTAGGCTTCCTCTTCTGGCTGGACTTCTGGCTCTCACTCTGGTTTTCCATCTTGCTCTGAACAGTTCACTAACTCCTACTCCCACTGCTGCTAACTGTGACTGCTCAGCTCAGGCTGGCTCTCCAGAAAGTTCTTAATTGGCTGCACCTGCCAGGGTTGCCACTCCCTGTTTGGGTGGGGGAGGGGGAGCCACCTCATTGGCTGAAGCGGCTTTTACCGAATCGGCTGTATCCGAATCGGATATTACCGAATCGGTGTAATCCGAATCGGTATCATCCGATTCGGATTTTACCGATTCGGTTTCTTCAATGCATTCCTATGGGCTTTTTGGCCATGGGTGTGTTTTCATACCTCCGATTCGGTAATTGCCGATTCTGATTTTACCGACTCGGCTATTTCCGATTCGGTGGTAGCCGATTCGGCTAGTTCCGATTCGGTCCATGCCGATTCGGTACGTACCGATTCACATTACCGATGCCGACCGATTCCCTATTATTTCGCTGTTTGTTTGCTACATCTCGTTTTCCGATTTCAGAATACCGATTCGGCCCGCCTCGGTATTTTGAAATCGGAAATTCCCTTTTACCTACATCGGGCCCCTTGTCACTCTAGTGGATTGTGATCCAGCGCTCCTATTGAAAAACTGTCCCAATAACACTATTTATCACCACAATACTCACCATTAATCATGAAATGCAAATATAGGCCCATAACACCTATGAGACAATTTTTGAGCGACTGAATCATGTGACCTAATTAATCAGAACTATTCACAAACTATTTACAAATTATATACAACAGCAGTGTCCTTACGTGCGCCAAAAGTCCGACAGCATGTCACGTCAATCAGGAATCGGAACAGCAGGCAGCACCCTCTTGCCCATGAGGTCAGGTTTTATACCTTTCTGTCTAGCTAATCTATCTACATTCTGCATTCCTTCTTAGAAATCCTTCTTAGAAATCCGAGCTCCCTATTGGCTGTTTTATGTCAGTCCACGATAATATAGTTAACTCATCACCGCTTCTAGTCCAAGTACAGGCTTTTTACATAAGCCCTATTGTCCTTTCCTTTCGCGTCATTCAGCTTCCTCAGAAGAGATACTTTTCTCTCGAGTTACAGTCTATGACTTCCTAGCCTTGGCAGTCACGTTTGGTTTCCTGTCCTTGAGCCTTTTTCTCCAAGAGCACGTTCAACACAACTAATAAGCTGCTTTTCTGTCAAAGATGTCAACGTGGTAAAAGTTTCCACTTCAGCGCATGTGCAAGGCTCCACTTTGGACAAGTTTTCACAACTGCATCTCTGTCAGCCATTTCTTTGCCTCAGTCTTAGGCTTCACTTGGAAACTATTATTCAAACAAACACAAGACATCAATTAATTAAAGAATTGAGACCCATTCTGTCACCCACCCCCTTTGCTAATTAAAAACCCGTTAATTTATGTTACCTAGCTAAGCACACAAAGCAGCGTTCATATCTACCTTCTTCTTTTGAACCGCAAGGATTTTCCACAAGCTTTTGTCACAGAATAAAAAGACATAACATAAGCACACAAATAAGCACATGCCATTAGTTAAACAGCTGCATTAAATACTGACAAAGACAATAGACAAGGTTAGTTTATTATTCTCTTCGCATTTGCAACATAAAGCACATAAGTTAGTCCCACGTTTTTTCTGATAAATGCATTTTTAAACTAAGTTGATTAATAATTCCACCACATTCTTGTTAATTCAGTTACGGTTATTATGGAAGTTTAACTTTGCAAGTTTGAACAAAATGTTGTTCATCACCTTGCTCCTTCAGTGGCACAAACATTTTTCATGCTGTTGATGCATTTTCCTTCCCATACACTATGGCCTTACTAGAAAGTTAACTATGCCAATCAGGAGTAGCCCATTTTACTGAGTTTAGGTGTCAGAACACATTCACTGGGGACTAGACTGCAGTGCCCCAGTGTGAAGACCTACAGAACAGCAATAGCAGTCAGCAACACTGGCAGTGACCACACTATGAGGGCCTTTTTTTTACCACATAATTATAGTGAAAATGACATGGCCACCCAATCACATAATTCAATGACCCTGTCTATACAATAGCACCTGTACTCCTACCTACAACCTTTAACTTTTGATTTTGTCAATACTCTAGTACATCTTTCCCTCCTTACTCCTATTACTTGTCCTTTGCACTGTAAATATCTTACCTATTACCCCACAATATATTATGCTGCGCTTTTCTCTTTCTTCAACGGTGTTCTATCACACTTTTGGCTTGATCTTTGAGCAAAGCCAAATTCCGCTGTTAACTTTCATGTGCTGTTCTTGGTTTTCGATTGCTTGAATGGGCTGTATTTCATGGCCATTGCATGTTGAGAATTATTTCAGTTGTGTTCTCATTAGATTTTAGTGAGAGGATGAAGTAGTATTTTTGTTAAACTGCAGATGAACCCTTCAGTGTAGCTTAATATTGAGACCCAGTTTGTGTCCTTTGATGTATTTATTTTGATAGAACAATGACATTTTAACTTCTGATTTATGGCTTATTGCTGCTGTTTGTATGCCTAAGCCTGTCATAACAAATACACAGTGCTACCCATTAATGACACCTGCACTTTCATTTGTTGTGCTTGCTGTCATCATACCACTTTGTTCACAATGTAAGGATGTCTGGGCACAAATGCTTTCTCAAAGAGCAATGGAAATTGTCAAAGTATCTGCTATGCAATATTTATTTGTGTTTGCCTTTTACATCTCTCGCTTTCAATGCAAATTTAATCTTTGATCTCAATTTCATAAGACTTTTCTTGAGCATACAGCACAACTCTGCTAATGCAATCTGTTCTCAATAATAATAATAACAACAATACTAATTATAGTTATATTAATTTTTATAATAATAATATTATATACTGAATTGTATTGTTTGCATAGCCACACTACCACTTTATTTGAGATTCCTAAAGACACCACCTGAGGGGTATTTGTTTAATTTGCAGAATTTTGTCTCTTTTTATCTTTTAAATGTGTTGTATTGTATTCCTTAGCATGGCTGTGTGAGCCTCCTATCTGAGATTCCTAAAAACCTTGCATGAGGGTTATTTTGACTGTGTTTTTGATTTGTGGAGGGTTTTCATTTTTTTTTTTGCATTTCACGAACTTCTCCATTCCCTAGGCCAAGTACTCATTACTGAGAGAGTTGAACTCAAAAGCAGAAGTTTCCCTATGCCATCTAGAGATACAATTTTTGAAGGCTGAACGTCTATTTAAGCAGAGTCAATGCACGGACGTACAGTGGGCTTGCAACTGGTGCATCGAAGGTGGCCCAAAGGCAATCCCGTCTGTGACAGTCTTTGCCCATGCATGCCCAGCTGATGCAAGGAGACCTGGATAATTTGTATCAACTGCCTGTTCCTACTCTGCTAGGATCTGATGTCCTGTAGAGGAAGATTTTTGAATAACTGCAAACCCAACCTGAATCTGGGCCATGGGGATCTCAACTAGAAATGTTGCAGCTTTTGTTACACCCTAGTCTTCCAATCTGAATTTAGTGCAACCAGCCCCTATTAAGATGAACTTCACTTCTATAATTCCAATTGTCACTTTCAAGGCAAGCCAAGACTAGATATCCTCAATTTTCTAATGGACTATGGGCTGATGCATTTTCCTAATGTAAAAATGCTTCTTGATGCACATAGTTCAGGTGCTTCTGGAAGAATAGTGCATTTATTGGCAAGATCAGATGGACCTTTGCTGCAGAGGCTCAGAATGCCCTGGATCCGGTTATTTGGTCCCTGAACAATCTTGAGTGTCCCTGTCTGTTAACTTCCAAGCTCATTGAACCAAATGTATTCTTAAGTCTAGCAAACTCTTTCATAATATTATCAAGGTTGTACCTGTGATCCAATGTATCTATACTGATCCTCTTAACATATAATTTTCCTTAGCACAAGTGCCACGTTCATGAAAACACGTGGTTCCCCTGCTGAAGAAACCTGCCAACCAAATTAGACTACTACCACTCTAGAGCCCTGTTGGCTTACCCAAGTAAAATGCTGGGAAAACATATGAACAGTCAACTTTTTCTTACCTGGAATCCTACAGCCTTCTTCATCCATGCGAATCAAGCTTTTGTCCCCTCCATAATACAGAGTCAACATTGATAGTGGTTTTGAGAGATTGGAGATGGTCTCTCAACCAAGGAGGCACCGCAGCTGTCATTTTACTCAACCTAAGTGTGGCCTTCAAAGCTGTGTCCAACAGCCCTCTCCTCCAGTGAATATTGGGCTATAGGATGTTCAAGTCAGCCGTAAACTGGTTTGGCTCTTTTTTGAAGGACTTCTGTTTTCAAATTTCTGAAAAACCTTTCATCTCATCCATCCTGCCTATGTCCTGTAGAGTTCAGCAGAGTTGATTCCTTTGCTTCATTCTTTTTTATGTTTATAGGCACCCGCTTGCCGACATTCGGTTTCTTGTCCCAAAACCTACAATCAAAAACTTAGGGTATGCGTCGATGAGAACCTGATGATGGAGTAACAAGTCAGGAAGCTGACAGCATGCTGCTTTAGATTCCTTAGAAGCCTAAAAAAGGTCTATGGCTTGCCTCCCCAGAGCCAAAAAAACATGGACCAGGTCATTATCACTTCTTGTTTGAACCATGGAAATGTGTTACATTTGGGCATGGCACAGAATTTGCACAAGTGACTGCAGGTGGCTCAAATGTGACTGACCTCTTATTATCACGTATTCACGGACATCAACCAGTTCCTTCTCAATTATAGGATCTTCACTGGCTGCTAGTGGAACAAAGTATAAAATTCAAAACTTTCTGTTTTGTGTTCCACGCATACCACAACTCAGCTACTCTTTTTCTCAGTAAGTTCATTCAGCCTTACTCTTGAGCAAGGGTTCTTAGATCAGTGAACCTTTGGCTTTCACTTGTCCCCAGGATCAGAAGAGCTCGAGAGGGGGCCTCCTTCCAGTTCCTAATGGATGAAATGTGGAACTTCTAGCCTCTCCATCTGCGTTAAAGCTCGAATGAGCCAGGTTTCGAGAAAGAGCTCAAAACATGGCTTTTCTGAATTAACGCTGAGTGAGCAATGAGATTCAGCATGTTTATTAAGTGTTGTGAAACCCTAGTTGTGCAGCTATGTGCTCTATAAATCAAAAAGATTATATGAATAATAATAATTATTATTGTTAATATTATTATTATTATTATTATTACTATTATTATCATCATTAGTATTAGCACTGTTGTTGTTATTGTTGTATTACTAGTATTATTACATTTATTAAATATTATTATATTTAGTGTTAGCATTGTTGTTATTGTTGTTGTTATTATTATTATTAATATTAATAATATTATTATAAGGCACCTACATGCAATTATTTTAATACCATTCATTCACTTATCCTACATGACCAGGGGCCAGATGTAGGTAATTTATTTTACCGATTCATAAATACCGAATTTTACTGATTCAGTATTTATGAATCGGTAAAATAGAAGGAGGGAGATTTAGGTAAAATCGGTAATTGAATTACCAATTCTGTAAAAATCCCATAGGAATCAATGGGCAATACCGAATCGGTATTTACCGATTCGGTAAATTTACCGATTCAGTAAATTTACCGAATCGGTAAAATTGGCCCCCTACATGCCAATTCCTAAATATCGGCCGTTACCGACCGGTATTGGGCTCCTACATCTGGCCCTAGATGTTTTACAACATAATATATGACAAGCAAGTCATCTAAAAGAAAAAGTGTACCTTTTTAATAACGGTGCATATTTATAGTTTACATTAACAAAGCTATCAGTTTTAAGCAAGAAGTTTAGAATGTTATTTTATAGATAAAACATTTAAATATCCGATAAGAATGTATGTCGTACCATGCCTAATCTACTATGCCATACTCAAATGAGTACATAAAGGACTGAAAACACAATTATTAAACTGATCTACTACCTTGTTCAAACTATTTTTGATGGTTCTTTGTGCTAAAATGTATAATTTCGGACATCCTACCCTCTCGACTGCACATCTCTTCTTTCTTCCTAATCTGTATTAATAAATACATTGTTTGTTACAATTCCATTTGTCATAATTTGGAATGAGTTAACTATGTGAACAATTTGCTCTACTATGTTTTAGCAAAAGAACTAATTGTTGTTTTGCAAGAAGCTCACTAATACTATTCAGGGCAGCAGTGTAATATAAAACTATACATAGACGTACTAACAACATACATACTATTTAAAACTACAATACCTACACTACCATACCTAACCTATATTACCTCTATATCTACCTACAGCACCTACCTACCCACACTTCTTATATACCTTACCTACTGATATATTTATCGACCATGCCTAACATGCTTAACCTACCAACACTAGCCTAATGAATCCATTGCTATTATATTTAACCTACAGTAGGTAATCTACTTTTCGATACTTAACCTAAGATATATTCCTTCCAAACCTACCTCCTATATCTACTTATCTATCCTACCTACTTATCAAAGCTACCTAAAATAGTGTACATATCCTACATCACTTAGGGCCAGATGTACAAAGGATCTTACTGGTCACAAACAGCCCATGTACAAAATGCCAAATGCGACTCAGTTACTAAATCACATTTTGTTTTTGTTAAGGAAAATGGGCTGCATTACAAAACAAATATTGCTTTATTTAAAAAGCACTCACAGACATGGTGGCCTGCTGACCCCAGACAGCCACTATCCCTGTAATTGTAGCCATTCCTTTTGGGTCACAAATTGAGACCTGCCTCAAGAATATTGATGGGACAGACCCATTTGCAACCCACTGGAAATCACAAGCAGTATCTGAGAAATCGCAAATTGACTTTTTTGTACATCTGGCCCTTACTGTATACAAGATAAGGTGATGGCTGGGGAAATTGGCGCAATCACAGTACTGGCACAAAGTAAAGTTCTCGATGTATCAAATGTCCATTCAATAATGTAGTTGCTTCAGGAGGTGGTAGAGCCACTAGATCTTCCTCATTTTGGAGAAAAAAATTCTCCTAAGTAATGCAAGATAATCTCCAGGAACTCAATAAGTCGAAGAAATATCTTCTTGTTTGAATTGTAATGTCCAATGTCCTTTATTCGAACATCCAGATTTCATATTTACATTGCCATTAATCTGTCCTTTACAGGGATTCAAGCCAACACGTGTTTCATCTGTTTGTATCAAAACAAGACTTCATCAGGGCTGAAACGTAAAATAATGGCATCATTAAAGTGTGAATTAACTAAATATATACAGGAATATGGTTGAAGTGTAAGAATCTCTTCGCCAAGGATTTGTTTCTCACCCATCTGGTGGCATGCATTTCTTTTGCATAGAGGTTGTGAATATATAGAAAGAGAGTCATTTGTGGAAGTGAAAATATCAGGATTGGAAAGGAGTGAGAGATCAAGGAAGTTCAATAGTCCACGTTGCGTATATTAAGTCACCTTTGAAACCAAATTTCCCAAGTGAGTCAAATTTCTATCTAACTAGAATATCCGATATTGTGTGGCCTCCAATACGAGATACTAAAGAAGCGAGAGCTGAATACAAGAGGAAAAGCTAACCATCAGTGTCATATCTATTGTCTTTAGTTGTTGTAAAGAATATAGCTTATTAAATGTCTCCAAATCTCTGTATTAAAGCCCTTAATTTGACACTGTATAAGTAAAAGGTAATCCTCTTTGTACATCTCAAAGTGTTACATCACTTACCTGGATATCCCCGTCTGGGTGTAGTAGAATAAATTAGAGTATTCAGTGCATCTGCATTTGTAATAAAGACAGATGCACAATTTGAGCCAGATCTCGTAAGTGAAAATAATGTGATAAGACAGAGGTAATGAATATCAGATTGAGCCATGTCTCTTGAGCAAAGGCCAGTGCAATTTCTGCCTCTCTCTCTAAACAATATTGTTGAGGAAGCCAGACTTGGCCATCTTGTAAATAAAATTATACCCGTAGGGTACTTCTCTAACGTTACATGAGCATAGCATTGTTAAGACCAAGACATAGCTTATAACGCCAATAAAACCCGTAACGTTATAGCCCCATGTACGGGAGCAAAACGTTATATAACTTAGTCTGTAGTAGCCACGTAAGTGA
Organism: Lissotriton helveticus; assembly: GCF_964261635.1. Taxonomy (NCBI): domain Eukaryota; kingdom Metazoa; phylum Chordata; class Amphibia; order Caudata; family Salamandridae; genus Lissotriton; species Lissotriton helveticus. Next base: position 1,291,114,782 of record NC_136065.1, read on the forward strand.
AGGCAATCTCGCAATTACAGATTTCTAATCCCCGTGAGTTATATTACGGCTTATGGTAGCATACCGCTCTAATGCCAGCTAGTGAATATAACTCACTATCAGTCTATTCAAAATAGAGCATTGATAAATTCATAACGCATATCTCCGCCCTCACATATCTGTCTTCGGCTCTTACCGGTGGGTAGAGTAATTCCAGAGATGTATTAAATCCGTGGCGTTCTGCGTGGGCGCTATTTTACATCTCCCTTGTATACTCACGGCACGTATATTCATATTGATTGTCTGTCAACTGTGGGGGCCATCTTAACGTGTCTGTGTCAAATGGGCAATGAGAGGCAGAGAGGATGTATGGATCAAAACAGGATTGCTCTTTATTTATCAGAGTATAAATGGCAACACAAGAATCCAAATGGCTTCTTTCTTTTCTCCAGAAGACGGCGCGCGGAATTGTCTTAGTTCTTTCACCAGAAGTAGGGGCCTCAGGGATTAGCCCGATGTGGAACACATGAAAATTACGCTCATGTGCTCAGAAGAAGGAGGGGAGTGATGGAGGGTCACCGCCACACTGCACCACCACCGAGTGTTTATACGTTGTGCTCCTAGCAGGCTATTGCTTCAGGTGGAGTACTAGGTGAGGGCATTTGTTAGTCCTCCCCCTCCCGACTTGAGTAACCCCTCCGACAGGCTTCTCTTTCCGAAACCACTTTCGGATATGCCCACGTACCTCAAGTAGCCACGCTCCTCCAGGAGCGTGCCTGGCCAGTTGGTGTTGCCGGATAGGATCCGGCTCCCGACTCTTTGTTCCTTGGTCCTGGCATTCTGCTGCTTCTTCCCATATCTTCCCTCTGCTCTTTAACACCAGCGCATCCAGTCGCTCTGTGGACCCGCTATTCCTTCACTCCAGCTAGCCTCGATATGGACTCACACCAGGTTCAGGCTCCCGAAGGCCTTCATCTATCCGCATACGTTCCATTAAGAAGCCTGCTTCCTCTTCCTGGTCAAGACCCATTGGAGCATGTGACGTAGTCACATGACACGGGGCCAGCTCCAGGAAGTACGAGGATTTAGAGGGGCCATCATCATCTTCGGCTGTGGGTGACTGAAAATAGAAGACAGGGGAAATGTAAGGAGGTAAGGGGTTATCGTCTTCCTCGTCAAGGTCCTTCGGTGACCCCTCGTGACACTAAACTTATATTGGATAGTCATGAATTTGTATCAAGTCGTACTATATGATCAAGTCAAATCAAATAATGCCTCTAATAATTGTGTATTTGTCTGTAAATCGAACTAAATCAAGATGAGTCTAGATCCCCTTCAAGATTATATATTACTCAATTCCAGCACGAAATGTATTTGAATACTGAATTGTAATAGTAGTAACTAATCTTCAAGAAGTCTCACGTGCAAGCATAATTGCCCAGTTGATTTGGCAGAATTCATGTTAGATGGGCTTATCAAACTGTGTTCATTCTATCTATAGCGATTTATGTCCAACAATATGTACATCTAGATAAGGCAGGGTACATCAGATTCTCATAAGAAAGAATTATCACTATCCATATTATCTATCAAAATGGTGTCACTATGGGATACCCCCAACAACAAGGTTATAGGGGTATACTCTTAATCCCATGTTAAAACAAGGGACCAAAAGTGGTTCTTTGTGTCAGAATGTCAAATAGTATAATATTAGCTACTCTTCATAAAGTCTCGCGAGCAGACGTAATTGACCACTTGGATTTTTGTTATGTGTAACAATTAACAGAGTTCATATTAAATGGGTTGTCAGTCTAAAATCTATCTGCTTATATAGTGAGAAAGGACAGAAAACCGAAAACCCACAAAGTAGCTGTGTGATCTAGATTATCAGAACCAGGATAAAACATATCACAGTACATTCAGAGTATGACAGTAATACAACATGACATGTAAATCTCTGCCTAACATGTTTCTTTATTCTTTAATTGTGTTACTTCATTACTCAAATACAATAGAACATTATACAATAGTAATCAATGGCCATTGACAGGTACTGGCACAATTCGTTGTTATGTATACCATATATTTGCCACATTTGTATAATGAAAACCTATAAACCTCTGTAATCCATTTTTAGCAAGTACTACTTAAACACATTATAAGAATTTTAACAAGATTTCTGTACTGGACTATAAAGTTAAGAAAGCCACTCACTGGTGACTTCATTCTGTACACAAGAAATAATGCAGTTCACTGTCTATGTTCAGACCCTCATTCACTGCTCTTAGGTGCATAATCCATATTGCTTCTTGGCGTCATAGCCTAAGTTCTATTACCACCCCTTTCTATAGGTGGGACTGATTCTAGGCCATGAAATTGAAAAGATCCGTGTTGGTCCCGTTTGTCACAGATAAGTGTATGCACTGCAAACGCCCTGTATCAGTACTGTGTGTGCGCCGATTTCCCCAGCCACCACCTTATCTTGTGTTTATATTGGGTGTGCAGCACCACCTGGTTTGGTTTGCGTTACGTGAGTCAATAGATCAATATGATGTCTGAATTAACAGATAGAGGAAAGATAGCAGAAGAACTTTTCAGTGATCTAAGTTCCGGCTTGCTTACACAGCCTAGAGTAGCAAGGAATGAGGGGTTAAAGGAGAAGTTTTTAAGATTATAAAGACTGAAGGTAACTGAACAATCCAAAGGGTGGGACGCATCTACATTGATACAATATATCAAGCTCAATAGAATTGCTAGAGGCTTACAAACACAAATATTTCCCACCTACGAAGATATAGAGCCTGACCTCGTATTGAGATGGGTAAAAGATCTCACTAATAATTCAATACATTTTATGGGGATTTTGATTGTTAATGCTGAAAGAAAGGTAGTTAAGCTACAGAGTGAAATTAAGTATGTGGAAAAAGACATCATGGATTTGAACATGTCAGAATCAACAGATAAAAACGTTGTGATATTAAAGGAAGTACTCAGGTAACACCAAGAAGATATCAAAATGCGCAAAGCTAGAAAACTAAACAGATATGACAGGGATTACCTAGCAGGGAGAGTTTTTACTTTTGCAAGTAAATGTGACCATTTGATCAATAAGAAAGTGATAGGAGGTACTGATGCTCCCACTGAAACAGTAAGCATTACTTAATCTAGCCTAGCGTCCAGAGACAGTGAGAGTAATACAGAGCAGGCTGAGGGCACTTCTGATTCATGAAATAATCGTTTTTTAGAGGAAATGAGGAGAATCCGGATAGGAAATCGGAAAAGCAATATACGTACAGGGAGAATAGGAAAACAAGACGAGGCAAGGGAGCAAAGGGGTCAGTCAGACAATGGGGCAGGTGTACGTACGAGATCCTGGAACAAAACAAATTAATGTGTTCAAGTATAGAAGACACACATATGAATGTTAATGTGATCAATTCGTCATATCAACTGTTAACAAATGACATGAATAAAGTTTTGAAGATGGGCCTTGGGATTTTTCCCTCAAATATTGTAAATGATGAACAGCTAAAAATTGACTTATACAAATGTATTCGTAAGAAATATTTCTCTACAAATGTGACTAGTATTGACCCTGATATCAGAATGACACCATAGGGTAAGTTATAAATCTAGGATGTAGTGGATACTGCTTTATTATTTTCTCCTGATTATGAGGAGGGCGCACCAACTGATGCTAAATGACTTTTGTCCAGATTGAGTATTGATATTGGCCATACCACGGACAGTGGGTTGAAACCTAAATCTACTTGGACCCCTAATCTTCCACCAGACAATTGTTTTGATGTTTCCTACAAAAATGTGTGCAGTGATTTAGACTGCGTATCTAAGAAATGCATTATTGATAGACAAAGAAGTATGGACAATCTCACGAGACATGAGAGGGATGCATTATTCAAATTGAGAAATAATGACACTGATTATCAGAGAGGAAGACAAAGGAGGATGTATAGTGGTTATGAATAGAACAGATTATAACAATGAGACTTATTCACAACTTGCTAATAGTGCAACAATGAGACTTATTCACAACTTGCTAATAATGCTTGCTATATGGCGCTAGACAACAATCCCATACCACAGATTACACATGCAGTGATTAGTGATCTTAAAGACTGTTATGAGTTGACTATGGAAGAATACACTTACCTTAAGATTAATAAACCAAGATTCCTGTGTCTGTATACCCTTCCCAAGATTCACAAACAGGCCCCCTTTCCACCAGGGAGACCTATTGTCTCTGGAATAGGGGGACCCACGAAACACTTATCACACTATGTGGATACATTTTTAAAAGCCTTAGTCCCCAAATTGCCATCATATATAAGAGATACGAAGCATGTGCTGAGCATGATGAATGATATACAGGAACGGAGCACATTGGATACAATTTATCCATTTTTGAGGGAGATATAGTGATGATATTTTGTTGATATGGACTCGGTCGATAGAAGAACTACATGATTTTAAATGCCATTTGGAAGCCAATACATGTGACATGTCCTTCATGATGAACTTCAGCAAGCACAGTATTGAATTCTTGATGTGGAACTTTAGGTTCATAATCAACAACTAAAGAGTAGGATTTATTGAAAAAGGACTGCATGCAATTCAGTTCTGCATGCAACTAGTGCTCACCCTAACTATCAAATAAATGTGATAACTTTTGGCGAGATAGTCATGGCCAGGAGGAACTGTTGTTGTGATGATGAATATTTAAAGAACTTTGAGGATATCAAAAACAGATTTCAGATAAGAGGATATGATAAAAACACAATTAAGAGTTCCTTCAATAGAGCTACTAAATTGGACAGGGCATCCACACTTATAGACAACCCCAAAATGAACACAAAAACAAAAGGATGTGATCAGACCTATTGTGACATTTGGGAGTAACACAGGAGATTTGAGTAGAATACTAAAAAGACACTGGTATGTACTCAAAGGGGCCAGAACATTGCACCACACATCACAAACAATCCAAGTATAACATTTTTCAGAGTTAGGACATTGGGTCAACTTATTTGCCCAAGTTACCTAGCGCAGACTAAGAGAGACAATTGGTTGTTGGTTCAGAGCAAGGGTTCGGATAAATGCAGACACTTTTCAATTTGTAGACTAAGCAGAGATTTGAGGGAATGTTCATATAACCAAAGCCCTACATTTGTGATCACAACTAAGATTAACTGTTACACTCAATTTGTGGTCTAATATGCAAATGTAACAAAATTTACGTAGCAAGCACGATCAGGATGCTTAGAGAAAGAATCCAAGAACAATTCAGGGTAGTAAAACAAGGTGATCCCAGGTATCCTTTTGCAGTACATACACTTATCTGTGACAAACAAGACCAACGCAGATCTTTTCAATTTCATGGCTTAGAAACAGTCCCACCTACAGAAAAGGGTGGTAATAGAGAACTTAGGCTACGACGCCAAGAAGCAATACAGATTATGTGCCTAAGAGCAGTGGATGAGGGTCTGAACATAGACCGTGAACTGCATTATTTCTTGGGTACAGAATGAAGTCACCAGTGAGTGACTTTCGTAACTTTACAGTCCAGTACAGAAATTCTTGTTAAAATTCTTATAATGTGTTTAAGTACTACTTGCTAAAACTGGATAGCAGAGGTTTATAGGTTTTTATTACACAAATGTAGTGAATATATGATATACATAACCACGAATTGTGACAGTACCTGTCATTGACCATTGAGTACTATTGTGATTGGTCTTATATAATGTTCTATTGTATTTGAGTAATGCAGTCATAACATTAAGAACAAAGAATAATGTTCGTAGGAGATTTTACATGTCATGTTGAATTACTGTCATACTCTGAATGTACTGTGATATCTTTTATCTTGGTTCTGATAATCTGGATCACACAACTACTTTGTGGGTTTTTGGTTTTCTGTCCTTTCTCGCTATATAGGTAGAGAGATTATAGACTGACAACCCATTTAATATGAACTCTGTTAATTGTTACACATGACAAAAAACCAAGTGGTCAATTACGTCTGCTTGCGACACTTTATGGAGGGTAGCTAATATTATGCTATTTGACATTCTGACTCAAACAACCACTTTTGATCCCATGTTTTTACTTGGGATTAAGAGTATACCCCTATAACCTTGTTCTTGAGGGTATCCCATACGGGCACCATTTTGATAGATAGTATGTATAGTGATAATTCTGTCTTATAAGAATCTGATGTATCCTGCCTTATCTGGACATACATATTGTTGGATATACATCTCTATAGATAGAATGAACACAGACTAATAAGCCCATCTAACATGAATTCTGCCAATTCGAATGGGCAATTATGCTTGCACATGAGGCTTCTTGAAGATAAGTTACTACTATTACAATTCGGCATTTGAATACATCTCGTGCTGGAATTGGGTAATATATATTTTTCAAGGGGATCTAGACTCATCTTGATTTAGTTTGATTTACAGACAAATACACAAATATTACAGCCATTATGTGATTTTACTTGACTGTATAGTACCAATACAAGCTTAGACACGCTAAGATGGCCGCCACAGTTGACGGACAATCAACGTGAATATACGTGACCCGAGTATATAAGGGAGATGTAAAATGGCACCCACACAGAACGCCATGGATTGAATACATCGCGGGAATTACACTACCCACGGGTAAGAGCCAAAGACAGATATGTGATGGCGGAGATATGCATTATGATTTTATCAAAGCTCTATTTTGAATAGACTAATAATGAAGTATAGTTACTTTCTGGCACTAGAGTGGTAAGCTTCTGTAGGCCGTAATATAACTCACGGGGAATAGAAATCTGTAATTGCGAGATTGCCTTAACTTACGTGGCTACTACAGATTAAGTTATATAACATTGTGCTCCCGTACGTAGGGGTGTAACGTTATGGGTTTTATTGGCATTATAAGCTACGTCTTGGTCTTAACAATGCTATGCTCATGTAACGAGAGAGTAGGACCCTACGGTATAATTTTACAAGATGGCCAATTCTGGCTTACTCAACAATATTGTTTCAAGATAGAGGCAGCAATAGCACTGGCCTTTGCTCACGAGACATGGCTCAATCTGATATTCATTACCTCCTTCTTATCACATTATTTTCACTTACGAGATATGGCTCAGATTGATGTCTAGTGCATCTGTCTTTATTACAGATGCAGACGCACTGAATACTCTAATTTTTTCTACTGCGCCCATACGGGTGATATCCGAGTAAGTGATGTAACACTTTGAGATGTACAAAGAGGATTAACTTTTACTTTTACAGTGTCTAATTAAGGGCTGTATTACAGATATTTGGGGACACTTAGGAGACTATATTCTTTACAACAACTAAAGACAATAGAGATGACACTGATGGTTATCTTCCCGTCTTGTATTCAGCTCTCGCTTCTTTAGTGTCTCGTATTGGAGGCCACACAATATCGGGTATAATAGTTAGATAGAAATTTACTCACTTTGGAAATTTGGTTTCAAAGGTGACTTATTATACACAACGTGGACTATTGAACTTCCTTGATCTCTCACTGCTTCCTACTCCTGATATTTTCAATTTCGCAAATGACTCTCTTTCTAAATATTCACAACTGCTATGCAAAAGAAATGCAAGGCACCAGATGGGTGAGAAACAAATCCTTGTGAAGAAATTCTTACACTTCACCCTAATCCCTGTATATAGTTCTTTAAATCACACTTTTATGGTGCCATTATTTTACGTTTAAGCCCTGATGAAGTCTTGTTTTGATACAAACAGACCAAATAGGTGTTGGTTTGAATTCCAGTAAAGGACAGATTAATGGCAATGTAAACAAGAAAATCTGGATGTTCGAATAAAGGACATTGGACATTACAATTCAAACTAGAAGATATTTCTTAGACTTATTGAGTGCTTGGCGGTTATCTTGACCATTACAGTATAATACCAAACATAGCAAGCTTACCATAATTTTCATATCTACCATACATACCTACAATATCTAACTTGCCTATCAAGATGTAGTTATTTACCTTAGGGTACCCATTTCAAATAGCAGAAGTCAGTGACCAGACAGAGTGGTGGTATCCAGTGTCTTTGTTGTATGAACCCATGACTGTTTCGCAAATTTCAACATTTGTCGCCATACTATATTATGTGTGGTCAGTGCTATATGCCATGAGAGTGGAGAGTGCACTTCTACTGCTGCATCCAGGTCACAATGGTGAATCAATCATAGTACTTGTAGAGCACGCTACTTACCCGTAAGGGTCTCAAGGCGCTGAGGTGAGGGGGGTGCTGCTACTGCTCGAAGAGCCAGGTCTTGAGGAGTCTTCTGAGGCGAGTAGGTCTTGGGTCTGTGTATCTTGTTAGGGAGGGTGTTCCAGGTCTTGGCGGCGAGGTAGGAGAAGGATCTGCCACCGGAGGTCATTCGTTGGATGCGGGGGACAGCGGCAAGGGCGAGGCTGGCAGAGCGGACCAGGCAGTTGGGGGTGTAGAAGCTGAGTCTGCTGTTCAGGTAGGCTGGTCCGGCGTTGTGGAGTGCTTTGTGTGCGTGGGTGAGGAGCTTGAAGGTGATCCTCTTGTCGACGTGGAGCCAGTGTAGGTCTCTCAGGTGGGGGGGTGATGTGGCTGCGGCGGGGAATGTTGACGATCAGTCGGGCGGAGGCATTTTGGATGCGTTGAAGTCGTCGTAGGTGTTTGGCTGGGATTCCTGTTAGAGTACGTTTCCATAGCCAAGTCTGCTGCTGACGAGGGCCTGTGTCACCGTTCTTCTTGTTTCGGTTGGGATCTACTTGTAGATCCTGCGGAGCATGCGGAGGGTGTTGTAGCAGGAGGAGGAGACGGTGTTGACCTGTTTAGACATGGAGAGGGAGGAGTCGAGGATGAATCCTAGGTTGTGTGCTTGGTCGGTGGGTGTTGCTGCAGTTCCCAGTGTGGTCGGCCACCGGGAGTCATCCCAGGCTGAAGGGGTGGGTCCGAAGATGAGTACCTTCATCTTGTCCGAGTTCAGCTTCAGACAGCTGCTCCTCATCCAGTCGGCGACTGCCTTCATTCCCTCGTGGAGGTTGGTTTTGGCGGAGTGTGGGTCTTTGGTGAGGGAGAGAATGAGCTGGGTGTGGTTGGCGTAGGAGATAATGTTGAGGTCGTGATGGTGGGCGACTTGTGCGAGGGGGGCCATGTAGATGTTGAACAGCGTCGGGCTGAGGGATGAGCCATGGGGGATGCTGCAGATGGTTTCGGTGGCTTCGGATCGGAACGGTGGGTGGCGGACACTCTGGGTTCTGCCGGAGAGGAAGGACGTGGTCAAGTCAAGGGCCTTCTCTTGGATTCCGGCTTCTAGGAGGCGTGTCTTTAGAGTGCGATGGCAGACCGTGTCGAAGGCGGCCGACAGGTCCAGGAGGATGAGGGCTGATGTTTTGCTGTTGTGTAGTTGGCGCCTGATGTCGTCTGTGGCGGCGATAAGGGCTGTCTCGGTGTTGTGGTTTTGTCTGAATCCAGACTGGGACGGGTCCAAGATGTTGTTGTCTTCCAGGTGGCGGGCCGACTGTCGGTTGACGATTTTCTCGATGAACTTTGCCGGGAACGGGAGCAGGGAGATGGGCCGGAAGTTCTTGATGTCCTTGGGGTCCGCCTTGGGCTTCTTGAGGAGGGCGTTGATTTCGGCGTGTTTCCAGCTTTCCAGGAATGTCGCTATTTCGATGGACATGTTGATGACCTTCCGTAGTTGGGGTGCGATGGCTGCGTCTGCTTTGTTGAATACGTGGTGCGGGCACGGGTCTGACGGCGATCCTGAGTGGATGGAGTTCATGACCTTGCGTGTCTCGTCCCCGTTGACGTTGGACCAGGAGGTCAGGCGGATGGCGCTGGTCGTGTTCACAGGGGAGGTGGAGTCTGGCTTAGTCGGGCGGCCGTGGTGCTGAAGCTGTCGTGGATGTCAGCGATCTTGCGGTGGAAGAAGATGGCTAGTGAGTCGCACAGTTCTTGTGAGGGCGGGATGTCGTTGGCGTTGGCGTTGGAGAGTTCCTTTACGATGCTGAAGAGCTCTTTGCTGTCATGTGCGTTGGTATCCAAGCGGTCTTTGAAGGAGGATCTCTTGACTAATCTGATGAGGTGGTGATGTCTTCGGGTGGCGTCCTTATGGGCTGCGTGGTTGTTCGGTGTGCGTTCATGGGGCCATATTTTCTCCAGTTTCCGGCATGCGTGTTTGGAGGTCTGGAGTTCATCGGTGAACCAGGTGGCTCTCTTGCTGGCGTGGTTGTTGGAGGGTTTCTTGAGCGGGGCAAGGGTGTTGGCGTAGTCGTTGATCCAATGTCTGAGGTTGCGAGCTGCGGCATCAGGGTTGGTGGGGTCGGTGGGTGGGTTCTGGGAGAGGGGTGTGATCAGCCAGTCCTTGGTGACTTTGCCCCAGCAGCGGCGAGGCAGCTGTTGGGTGCGGTGGTGCGTGGTGGTTTCTTGAAGGTGAAATGGATGCAGCGGTGGTCGGTCCAGTGGAGTTCGGTGGTGTGGTTGAAGGCGACGTGGGTGCCTGTGGAGAAGACGGGGTCCAGCGGGTGGCCGGCAGCATGGGTGGGTGCGGTGATGAGTTTTCTGAGTCCGAGATTGTCCAGGTTGTCGCTCAGGGTGGCGGAGTTGGCGTCGTTGTTATTCTCGAGGTGGAAGTTCATGTCCCCGATGAGGATGTAGTCCATGGAGGCGAGTGCGTGGGTGCTGGCAAGGTCGGTGATGGAGTCGCTGAACTGAGCGAGGGGTCCGGGGGGTCTCTAGATGAGTGTTCCTCTGAGGGTGGTGTTGGGGTCGGTGTGGATCCGGAAGTGCAGGTGTTCGGCGGCGTTGAGGGTGTCATCTGCATGGGTGGCGACCTTGAGGGTGGACTTGTGGACGATGGCTATTCCTCCTCCGGTTCCATTGGCGTGATCCTGCGGGTTATCTTGCAGCCATCCGGGACGGGTATGGCGATGTCGGGCGCCGAGGAGTCGTTCCACCAGGTCTCGGTCAGGGTGGCCACCATTGGGGCGGGGGTGTCGAGCAGATCCCTGAGCTCGACGGCATGTTTGCACGCGGAGCGGGTGTTGAGGAGTATGCAGCGCAGGTGGTTGGGGCCAGTCCTTGGAGGTTTAGTGGTTCTGTCGCAGGTGAAGCTGCAGGTGCGGCAGGAGAAGAGTCCGTGGGTCCGTTTCGGGGCGGCCTGGAAGCAGGTGTGGTTGCGGCCGGCGTTGAGTGCGTGGAGGCTGCTGGCATCGTAGTGGAGTCTGGTGTCGTGGCGTTCACGGGGTCCAGGGATTCTGGCGCTGGGCACGGCCCAGGTGAGTGCTTTATGACATTTGATGTTTGGTTACATAATGTGGTGAATTTATTGGTTTGGTTTGTGAAACAACTTTTGTGTCTGAATGATGATGTAGATTTTACTGTATAACTGAGAGTGTTAGCATATATTATGATGTAGCTGTTAATACTTGTTATACTTTTACTGATTGATTTTTGATTTAGTTATTCTATTTATTAATGGTTGTTTTCCTTGTAGGGCACTGGTTATGTGGTTTAAATTACATGAATGTGGGTTCATGATGTAATAGGTCTGTTGTTTCTTTTTATCGAGTGTTTCACTTTTTCAGATTTGGCTTGGCAGTGCAGTTGTCACCAGAGAATATACAGTGAACCAAAAAAGAGCTTTAAAAATCTTCATTGAAAGAGGGCGTTGGTGTCACCTACATGTGTGTTACCTTGAGAACAGCTTTTGATTGGACAGATGATGTGCACTACCACAATAAAAGAGTTCTTGTTGTAGTCCTGTTGGCTACCAAGAAGTTCCAAGAGGTGTTTCCTTAACTAACATGGTTTTCTAATCAAACGTCATCTTTTACTTATATGTGTCCCTAATTTCAGTACTTCTAGACTGCATGTCAGCCAATCGATGGTTGAGTGAAGAACCGGGTTTTAGAACCCAGCGGCGCCAGGGACACGCCCAAAGTCTTCGGTTTCTCCTGTCTTGGCAAACAGAGACACGGAATACTTCTAGGTGGCGTCAGAGATCAAATTTATTAGCTGCAGCTAGTAACAGTAATCTCAGCAATACAACACGGTGTACAACTCAAGAAACTGTTCAAATTTGTAAGGAGAAACATCCCTTTTTATACCCAATATTCACATTACAAATGGACGCCCACTGCACAAAATTCTGACCAATAGGACACATTTTCTAACTGAGTATCACATTAACAAAAACCCAATTTACAGTAACCCAACCCAAAAGTTAATTATTAGGACTGTCCCAAATCCAATTTCAACTAGCCGGACAAACCCATAATTGAAAGCACTACCCATGTAATGAAAAGTCGTAAGGAAAGAAACAATTCAGATGCTGATTAGGATAAGATATGTGCAAGGAAACTAAAAGTTAACGATATCCTGAACATTGATTGGTAATCTCAGACAACGATCAGCCAGAGAAATTGGCTTCGTGAAAGGGTCAGTTTCAGGTGACGGGGTCAGCATCTTTGCAGCTCACTTGCAAATCGAAAAGGGCCTGTTAATTAAGCATGGGCGGATCTAGCGGATCTCGCGTACGCGAAATTGCGGATTTACGGATTCGCAATCCGCGAAGATCCGCGAACTCTAGCGGATTTGCGGATTTTTCCGTTTTTTGTGTTGGCGCGTGTTCGCGCCGATTTTGGGACAAGTTCGCAATTGCGAACTTACTTTTCGGCTTGCAACGGCCGCGACTATGTTGTTTCTACGTCTGGTTTATCATCACAGGTTCACAGCACCCTCTGTTTCACCACTGCCACCCTCTGGGACACCCATGCCACCCTCTAGTACATCCTCACTGGCACCTATTAGGTTTATTTATCACTGTAGATTATGGTGGTTGAAAAAAGCAAGCACACCTGCCCTTCTTCAACTGCCATCAATTAATTTGTGTTTCATTAATGTGTCAGTAATTTTGAAAGTTTCAGTCTGGCTGGCACCTGCTTCCTTCCTTATCTGTAATTTGCTTTTTGTTGCAGTGAAATTTTTTTTTTACAGGACCTTTATGGTGCTATTCTATGAGCCTGCTGTTTGGGTCATAGCAGGGTCATAGAATTGTTGCAAACTCTGGAGGGGCCCATCAGGAAGCACTACCTTGAATGTTACTAATGTTAAGTTTGAACTTTTGCACCTGCTCATTGCTTTCATTTTAGCTAAAATCGTTTTTTTTGCAATTTCGCGCGTTATTTGGGGCGCGAATCCGTGCGAGATCGATTTCGGAAGCCGCGAATACGTGCGAATACAAAATTGTTTTTGTTGCGACGTGTATGTTCGCGTGATCTTGCGCGTGTTCGCGAGGCGCTTCTAGCTATTCGTTTGCCAAGTTACCCTATCGGTCGTACACGGGCGCGGCCATCTTGTTGGCGTGACGTAATTCCGTTTCCGCCCGCTATGTGTAATCTCGCAAAGTGTGCTGCTCGCTAGTACAATTTCACGCGTACTCGCAAGGAAAATCTCGCGCGAACTTACCCACGCGGTCGTGAACGGGCGCGGCCATCTTGTTTCTCATTCATTGCTATGGTTCTGGGCATGCTTTCTGTATCCTCTCTCAATCTCTGCCATCCTTTGCTTGTTTGAAGTTTTTTTGATCTAATTTTACTTATTATCTAACCCTCTATTTTTCTAGCTCTATATTTTTGTGTTTTCTGCAGCTTTTATTTACTTTTAAACTACTTTTTTAAACTCTTTTCTTTTCTTCTTCACTATTCTATTTCTTCTTTATCATTTAAGTTTATTTCTGCCCAGACCATGGTAAAGGGAGCCGGGAAGCACCCTGAGAAGGGGAAGGGTCCCGCACCCCGTGCCCGGCTCCCGTGCGGGCGTTTAAGGGGGGAGCAAGTGGTCCCGAGGGAGATCTTCAGCGCGGAGGAAGTGGCGGCACTGATCTTCCACGTCCAGCGCCGCCTCCCCAAGACGATCCTGGGAGGCGGCAAGATCGCGACCGGCTATGGCATCCGGGAGCGCCGCCAGCGGTGGGAGAAGGTGTGCCGGGCCATGTACAAGATCTCTGGGGTCCGGCGCACATATAACCAGGCCACCCACCGCTGGACCGATGTCATGGACCGGGAGCGGGACTTGCTGGACGCGCTCGGCGTAGAGGTCCCCGGGCTTGGTGAGTAGTAGTAGTAGTACATTTACTACTCTGTTTTATCCTGCTCTGTTATTTGCAAATCTTTGTTCTTTACCAAGAGCAATAATGCTGCCGATTACATTGAGGTAAATTATATTTCAAAATCTTCTATGCATTTCATTTTCAGGTGCACTGCTCTCCTTCTCAGTAGCCTTGCTTGCTACTATGCTTCTTTGTTTTGTATGTTGTGTTCAGAAGCATTTCATTGGCCTGAGAAATTATGTATGAGTGTACTGTAAAGAAAAGAACTGCGTAATGCTAGACAGTAAGGGTCATATTTTCAATTACCGGCGCATCCCTGCAAAGTAGCAGGGATGCGGCAGTAATTGTGTGCCATGCCACCACCACCCATTGGCCCAAAACGTCACAGAAGCCTTACGCATCTGTGCCGTAAAGGCAGCGCATTGCTGGAGTTGCGTGCCAACGATGGCGCAGCTCCAGCAATGCTCTGGGGTACCCTATCTCCCCAATGCTGCATCAAGCCGTACGTCGGCTTCAAGCGCGCAGGGTTTGAGTCATGCATCATTGTCCTAAAAATGACTGATTGACATCTTGTAGATTTCCCTCAGCCACTTTTAGGATTCGTTCCTGCGCAGGTACGCCCTCCCTTGCGCCGGAACGCCCCCTGATGGCGCAGGGCTTTACAACGTGATGCATCGCCCATATGCCCATATGTGTTTTTTTTTTTAATATATACGCCGCACCAACACCATGGCGAGTCTTTTGTTCTGCCGCTGCGTCAGAAAAGGCACGCAACAATGGAGGAAAATCAGCCGCAACTTCCGCAAGGGACTTATAAATCAGCCCCAACAGACTGAAGTCCAGTCCTTCCTTTAGACAGTCACATGGCTATCAGAAGAAATAGTGGCGGTGGTGGCGGGTGGATTGATAGTTTGAGTATTCACTGATCTGCAAGCAGGATGGACTTTGTCTGTCACGTGTTGCGCACTGCTGCCTGCAGTGCCAGGCCTAGGCAAACCTCTTTAGTAGTCTGTTTATTGAGTTACATAGGAACTTTCTAAGTCAACGTTCCGCAAATCAGGCAATACGAATAACGTAGTATACCACATGAGATAGATCCCGTGGAATAGTTGTCTATCTATTTGCTATTTTTCCAAAATATGTTGTTATTGTTCTTTTGAAATGTTTGATTTGGTTGAAAAATCTCATCCATGTTTTCTGGTTTTTCTTTCTTTCATGTTGTACATCAGCTCCCCCCAAGGGCAAGAGGACACAGGAGGAGGGTGCTGAGGATGCAGGCCAGGATCGGGCAGGCGAGGGCTCCTTTGCTGGCCCCAGTAAGTTTACATTTTAATAAACAGTACCTATTTTTTCCTAGCGTTCCTCATTCGATTTTTTCTAAATCGTCTTTGATCTTCTTGTAGACTGGATATAAATTCTTATCCTGCCTCGAATATGACTCCCTGTGGTATTACTAGACTATTCTTATTAGTCTGTCTGTGTAGCTAACTAAGATTGGACATTTGGCAATTCCATTGGACTCCCATTATATTCAGCAATACCTCTATGCACTGTCTCCTTACTGACTAGATAGTGTGGCAGAGTCATTCAGCTCCCGAAGTCACCGATTATAGATCCCCAATGATCTCTAGATTATCGTACGCAGGACAAGAGAGTAGTACGGAGTCACAGCACAGTCAAGAAGTGTCAGAGGCACTCATGCTTGCAAAAATTCCAAAACCTTTAGCTCATCCACTCTAGTCTAGAGGAACAAAAACCACAGAGTCTATTTAAGTGTAAAAGCTTTATTAAAAGTAAACACATTTATTAAAATCTACTTTGTCATAAAACTATTTAACTGTAAACGGAAAAGTGGTTAGTGCTGACGATTAATTGGACACATTTCTTGTGGTCGAGCCGAACTCTCACCTAGTTTGAACTTGATCCTGGTCGTGTTCTTAGGACTCAGGAGTCAAGCTTCTGTCTGTTAGGAGAAAAAGTGGTGCGTGTTAAAAATCAAAAGCAAGCATTCATCAGTTGTGCATAAAAGTGCAGCAAGACAACAGCCTTCCCTGGAAAATGGGACATTTTTACTATGGAGTAGACAGTCACAAATTATTACATTGTATTCTGTTTTTTTAACATTTCTCCTAGACCAAATATTATATAGTAGTGAGTGGTGTATTCTAACATTCTTAAATGTACTTTGTAGGTGTAACATCTGGTGACGGGGCCAGCGCGGAGGTGGCTGTGTTGGACTTGGACTCGGAGGCCTCTGGGGAGGAGGCGGCGTTAGAAGAGCTGGTGGCCGTTCCTGTGGGGGATCAAACGGTGGTGGCGGAAACAGGTAAGCTATATATTCCTTACTTATTGAGATTGAAGACTGCATAGTGTGCTTTCTGCACGGGTGTATTACAATTACAAATCAACCAGGTAGTAGCCTCCTCGAAATGTACTTCGACTTAGCTGTGAAGTTTTTGGTGAGAAGAATCCCAATAAGTTCTTAGACGAACGTGATGGATGGGATGAACGAAAAGCGAAAGAAGGGTGTAAGTAAGTGGGACGCGAACTTGTATGATGGCTGGCAAAGAAGAACGATATGTGTTTGCTTGGACCCAGAGGTGGCTGGGAAGGAAAGAATATGGTATGGTGCATGGCTGGGTCAATGATGAAGCAAGGATGGGTGGAAGGACAGCAGCCTGGGTGGGTGAAACAGAAACTGTATGTGTGCGTATACTTTGACTGAATGGATGCCTGGAGCATGGTATTCTCTGACTCTTACATAGCACATGTGTATCTAGAGAGAGTAGATGGTCGCCAGGTGAAGTAAGTGTTACCTTGAAGAGCATGTACCACCGCACCCGCACGTCCGTCCCAGTGCAGGGAAGGCAAGGAAAAGAAATTGTAAATGTGTCCAATACTACCATGAATAGTAGCAGTACTTTGTATTGCGTTTGCATTCACAGCATATATCTGGTTATTACGGTGGACACTCCGTACCTCTCTTAATAACTTTAGTTTACTTGTAGTACGTCATTCATGTGTGGGTGTATCACTGTTCACTCAATATTAAGCAAAGCACCTAAAGTCATCTCATCTGTCATTAAATACGTCCCATGTGAAGTGATAGATAATCAAATTAGTTAGCTTCTTCAGTTTCCTTTTCTAGTACTCATTTGCACTGTAGGGTGAAAGGTAAATTAATTAAGCAGTAGCCCTTGTAACAGAGTATTCTCAGTGCCACCCGTAATAGAAAAGTAATAGCTTCACCACCTGCATGTACTGGACCGGTACAGTAACGCAAGTCTGTCTCCATCATCATGGTGTGCAACTTTTTTTCTCGGGTGCAACTTCACTGTGCTGTGTCCATGTCATTCTGCCGGCTTGCATAAGATAACGTACCCATTTCCCTAAACAAGAGAGAAGAAGAAGAATAAGACTGGTGTACTGTCATAGTCGACTGTAATGGAAGTCCATAGTGGTCGTAGAATTAGTTCATTAAACTACCACTACTGTTAGAGCAAGGATGCAGAAGTGGGAGGTTACATAGATACTGTCCTCAATAGTTATGTACTGTGCTTTCAATTTGCTACTTGTACTCTGTGACCCAACTTTCGGCTCAATCACTTTGTGTTATTAATAAGGAGCATTGGTTACAGACTATGTCTTTCTTTCTTCATATAGTTGCTCCTTCCAAATCAACAACAAGGAGGGAGCAGGCTAGATTGGCCCGGCAACGGAGGCTGGAGGCCACAGTCGCCGAGTATCGGCGGCTGGTGGCCCTGGAGGAGGAGGAGGACACGCAGTCGAGCGGGGCAACATCTTCGACTGTGACCACTGCATCCTCCTCCGTGACTAAGCCAGCGGGACCGAGCCGGGCTAAGAAAGCCGACCGCCACCGCCAAGCAACCGAAATACCAGCTGCCCCCCACAGGAGCTGCAAGGAACGCCAACGCCGCCTACGAGTCCGCATGTCCAACCTGGAGCAGGAGGTCCTGAGGTATAAGACCTTGGTTAAGGGCCTCCGCTCCGAGCTTGCCACCCTCCGCAAGGAGTATGATGCCCATGCCGCATCATGCACCAGCACCAGCACCCTCCAGTAGTGGAGTGTCCCTTGCCCTTTTTTTATAGACTTTTGGGGGGTGGGATTTGGGAGTTGGGATCGTTTTGGGACGTTTCAGAGACAATCGTTGGGGTTAGGGTGGGTGAGGGAGATTATTTTGTTAGGGATAAATAAATATATTTTTCAACTTTATCTGACCATACCTGTTTTTTACTGCTTTTCAGTCTGGTGGGTGGGGGGCGGGGGTGTAACAGTAACTTTGTTTTCCTGAACAGTCGTAGGACTTTAGTAGTACAACCGTCAATCTCTTGTCTACTCCGAAATAATACTCCATTATACTACCTCCCACCAAACGCTTATCTTACCTGTAATTTGTGTTAGAAATTAGGGCTAGGCCCAGGGCTGGCTCCAGGTGAAATGGGGATTAACGTTGTCATTCCTGGGCGGGTGACATTTCCTCATTGCGGTGGTACTAGTGGTGTGACACAGTGGCAGTTGCATGCCTATGGAAAAAAAGAAAACGAAACCTTGTTTGTACTCCTTACTGTAGCATTACAACGGTTACGGTACGATCGAGAAAATAGCAGGTGACAGTACACTAGAACAGTGCCATAATGTAGCCTAACACATGGTAAAGTATTGCAAGTATAACTAGTACTTGCGTTGAATTTATTTGACATTGGCTACTACTACTAGAAGATATAGTACTGAAGCTGAGTAAGTCTAGAAGATATCCTCGTATTCCTTCACCAGCCTGTTGCTGCTATCACCTTATCCTCCCCAGCAAGTGTGTGGAATTATTGATGTCATTTTAGTCAGACATCAAGCAAAACAACACAGCCCGGGGGAAGAGGGTTAGGGTTTGTAAAATGGATGGGAATGGGGGTTTCTTTTTGGGTAGGTTTTGTTGAGAGAAGAAAAAAAAAGCAGAGCATGGACAAACAATAATTGAAGATACAGAGTTTACAGACAATCTTTGGTTACAAACTAAAGGTAAGCACATGCAGTCACACTCATAGAATAAAAGACAACAATGGATACTGTATCTGTATTGCGTATGTTGTTGGAGTTGTCCTGTTGAAATTGGTAAGTAAGTTGCATGCAGCAAACAATTCCTCTTATTGGCGGCACTCCTCCATTCCAGCTGACGCTTCGTCCATCAATGTGGTGGTGACCACTGACAGAAGAGACACCCTGTCCACTGCCTGCCTGGCGGATGTTGACTGAAACCCGGCCTGTAATTATTGAACGGAAAACAGGAAGTGCTATTACAATACCACTGATAAATAAATAAAAGGTATGTACGCTGTGTGGTTCAAAAAGTGACACTTTGATTTCCCTAATAGACAGTACAATATTTTTGAAATTGCGTGCTCTGTCTGAGTCACCTTTTTAAGGATCAATAAGTATGGCCAAAATATTATAGCGGATCTTTCCCCTCAAGGTGGGTGTACTACTGTGTTTTAGAACAAAATTTGACCTTCCCAGCAATGCTCCCACCAAGACCCTTACTAAAGCCAGTCGCAAAAATGTAGAAGAACCCAATCATATCTCCAAAAACGATGCCTAGCAGAAAAATGGTTACAAAACGTACTTTGAAAGTAACAGTAGACCCAAATACAGACCGTGGATTGTATTCAAACCACTTGCCTGCAAGCAAAAGTATCCATAGCCAGCATCGCTCCAACAGTGCTCTACAACAACAGAACCGCGTTGCAATAGAACCCCCCTAAACACATGCAATCCTGCTGCTAGGGCTAACCCTAATGAACCCTAACTTACAAAAAGTGCCAAAACTGGTGTTTCCTTATGGATTTTGTCCAACAAACTTCTAGCCGGTATTAGACCTTCCCAGGAATGCCCCAGGCAAGACCCGCCAACCCACCCGCAAAAAAACACGCGACAACACCCCCAAACAGCGAAAAAGCTAAATCTCATACTTACAATATCTCTCGGCCTTCGGTCCAAAGTAACGCGCTGTGCAGCTAGGTCATCATCAATCATCATAACTCCTGTTTTCCACCACGGATTTCCTGAAAAGCAAATGCAATCAAGATTAGACTGTCGCAGCAGTGCTTCGACAGAGACCCCGGCCGCAACCCACCCACGAACAGCAGGAAGCCCCCCAAAACGCTACATTGAGCAAGATGTCTGAAGAAATGGCAAAAAAAAGGCTTTTCCTTAAGGATTTTGTCCAAAACACTTCTATCCGGCATTAGACCTTCCCAGGAATGCCCCAGCCAAGACCCGCCAACCCACCCGCAAAAAAACACGCGACAACACCCCCAAACAGCGAAAAAGCTAAATCTCATACTTACAATATCTCTCGGCCTTCAGTCCAAAGTAACGCGCTGTGCAGCTAGGTCATCATCAATCATCATAACTCCTGTTTTCCACCACGGATTTCCTGAAAAGCAAATGCAATCAAGATTAGACTGTCGCAGCAGTGCTTCGACAGAGACCCTGGCCGCAACCCACCCACGAACAGCAGGAAGCCCCCCAAAACGCTACATTGAGCAAGATGTCTGAAGAAATGGCAAAAAAAAGGCTGTTCCTTATGGATTTTGTCCAAAACACTTGTATCCGGTATTAGACCTTCCCAGGAATGCCCCAGGCAAGACCCGCCAACCCACCCGCAAAAAAACACCCGACACAACACCCCCAAACAGCGGAAAAGCTAAATCTCATACTTACAATGTCTCTCGGCCTTCGGTCCAAACGCGGCGCTGTGCAGCTAGGTCGTCATCATCATCAATCATCATAACTCCTGTTTTCCACCACGGATTTCCTGAAAAGCAAATGCAATCAAGATTAGACTGTCGCAGCAGTGCTTCGACAGACACCAAAAATTACACACAAACCCCCGGAACCCCGCCAAAGAGCACCTCAAAGGCAAGCAAGTCAGCAAAAACGGCAAGAAATTTCCACCTCATATTTGGTCCAAAACACTTTTGTCCATTATTAGAGCTTCACAGCAATGGGCCCAAAACCGTCAACTCACCCGCAAAGAAGTACAACACCCCCACAAGTGCTGAGTCTTTCTTCATTGTGCGTAATCCAGCACTCTGCTTGGAGGGAAATCGCAGTCTGGAGGAGGAGGATAGAGGAGCATGTTCTTCAGAACTTGTGAACCTGAGGAATGTAGACTGCGGCACCTTCAAATCAATAAGCAAACAAGTGAAGACAGTTCTGATGATGGTCTTGTTTTTGGGATTAGGTGATTAAAGTTTGAATTAAATTAACTGTGCAAAACAAAGAAAGAGAGACACAAAGCACACAGGAATAAAAGTGAATAAGGACGAAAAAGAAAGTTCTTGATTGATTGTCTCATTTTGAGGGCTCGGTGTCAGGGAATAAGAACAAGATTTCGTCATCATACTCTGCGAATTCAGGCTGGATGAGGTCAGTGGCACCGAACAGAGAAAAAATCCCCTCATCTACGTTGCTGTCCTCCTCGTCTTCATGCGGCGTGCTTTCTCGTACTTTGTAATCTGGTGGTATGAGGTGCTGATTCATCTTGATCATTGTCAGCCGCTCCACATTTTTGGGCGAGAGGCGGCTCCGTTTGGGAGTTACAATGCCACCAGCAGCACTGAAAACACGTTCAGAAGACACACTTGCGAGTGGGCAAGACAAATAGTTTATAGCCAGGTTGTAGAGCTGTGGCCACAATTGTTTTTTGCCATGCCAATACTGCAATGGCTCCTCATTAAGAAAGACCACTGTTGAGTCATTCAGATAGTCCTGCACCATCGACTCAAGGTCATCAACTGTTCCTCCACTTTGCTTACTTTTTGCTGTGCTGGCTGTGACATTTTTTCGAGAACCATACCCCATCAAACTTAGCCAATCCTCCTCCCCAGCCACTGTTAGTGTTGTCATTGTGTGTGGTGCAGTTGATCCAGTTGCCGGTGTCTTTAACGGCTGAGAGGTCACTTGTGCCCCAGCCACAGGTGCAGAAGTGGATTCTTGTGACTGCGGATGGCCTGCTGATGCTGATGCTGATGTACTGGCTTCTCCTTCAATAACCTGCCGTTCTTTTTCAAACCTCTTGGCTGACCAGGCTAACCAATGTTTGTACTTTTGAACATCTGCATCAGCGAAAGGAAAGAATGCGTTGTCTGCCAGCGCCTTTTTGTAGCGTGGATCCAGAATAGTAGCACAAATGTAATGCTGATCTGAGTTGAGGTTTTTAAGACGTTCATCACCACGTAGGCGATGTAATAATTTCTCAGACAAAATGAAATGGTTTTTTTTTTTTCATCTTTTTGAAACTCAGAAGAAACCGCCATCAGTTGGTGCTCCAGTATGCACAACAATGGGATAGCTTTTCCCAAATTACAGTCCTCCTGGCTGACTGCACGCGTGAAGAACTCAAAAGGACGAAGCATGTCTGTCAGGCTTTTAACTATGGCCCATTGCGCCTTACTCATCCGCAGGTCCTCCTTCTGAGATGTAGCCTCTGTCAAGAAATAGTGATCGAGTACCGTATACTGCTCATACAGACGCTCAAGCATGTAGAAGGTTGAGTTCCAACGTGTTGCCACCTCCTGGATGAGTGCTTTCACTGGCATTCCACGTTCAAGTAGCAGTCTCCGCAGATGCTTCCGGGCCTTAAAAGAATGGCTGAAATGGTTGCACATTTTGCGGCAGGTGGCCATTACCTCGAACGCTGGACTCTCTTTATCACTCAAGAATTTTTGAACTACCAGGTTGATACAGTGCGCCAAACACGGCACTCTAACATGGTCACCCTTCAACATGGCCTTAACTACATTGGCGCCATTATCCGTGGAAACATAACCAATCTTGCGTTTTAGGGGGGATAGCATTGTCAAGACCTTTTTGTCAAACTCTTCCAAAAGGTTTTCTGCTGTGTGACTTTTCTCAAAGCCAAACATGGCTAGTGTTGCATGTTTCCGAGCAGCTTTGAAAACTTGGTCCGGGTCAACACCTGCGTTTAGCTTTGCTATAACACCTGAAAAAGAGACCCAGTGTGCAGTGATGCACATGTAATCATCGCCTGGGCCACTGGTCCACATGTCTGTTGTCAGATGTATTGTGTGAACAGCACTCTTCTGCAAAGCTGCCCCAATCGCCTGCAGCACATCTTCATGTAGTGCTGGAACCGCAACTCTGGCAAAATAGAACCGGCTCGGAACCTTCCATTTAGGGCAGAGCGTTGCCACTAATTCAAGAAAACCTACCGCTTCTACAAAAGAAAAAGGTAGAAGGTCCACAGCTAGCATTTTAGCCAGCTTAGTGTTATACAGACGCATCAGTGGGTGGTTGCGTTCATATGGCACGTCTGAAGTAAGCATTGTTCTAATGTTGCCCTGGACCAAGCATTTACGGGCTGATAATGACTTCGTTGACCCAATTTTGCTCGCTGGTGAACTTTTGTGCGTTGGTGTCTCACTCGCTCCAACACTCTTAGTGTGCCTCACATTGGGTGTGCTGCTGACAGGGGTACTGGGTGTAAGGGAAGTGTTTGACACGTCTTCTTCCTGCTCGTCATCATCAGATGAAACATCAACGTTTCCTTGAATTTGGCCTTTCTTGATCGCATCTAGGTGCGCAAACCATTTGACAGTGTGCTGTCTCCTAAGATGACCTCTCTGGCCTCCGGTACCATAGTTGGTACCTGGCTTACCACGACTAACTGCTTGCTTACAAATGGTACAAATGGCAAACTTTGGATTTTTTGGACAAACAGTAAAGAAGTCCCAAACTGGGGACTTGAAGTGTCTGTGGGACATGGAGGAGGCGGCGATACTGGTGGTGGTGGTCATGAAGCTAATGCCAGATGAAGTGGAGGATGTGGATTGCCCAACTTTTGTACGTTTTGCACTTTCACCGCCACTAATTAAGGTCGAGATTGACGGAGGTCTCTTCTTGCCAGAAAGAAATATGGAAGCGGGACGAGTTGGTGTACTACTTAACTCCAATGATTGTGCTGTTTCCACTGCCTCCTCATCGACAACATCATCATCACGCTCAGCAGCTCTTCGGGCTAGGGTCAAAATGTCTGTTTGCTGCATGCCCGCTGGGGCTGCAGTGACCTTTATGATGACTGGGTCGTCGTTGGCAGAGTCTTCATCAGCAGCAGTATCCGCCACTTCTTGTTGAGACTCATCACACTCCATAACTCTGAGACTTTGGACGAGCTTCCTTTTACGCTTAACTACCTTTGTTTGTTCCCAAGTTTGATCCGTATCATCAGAAGGAGGTGTGCTTGAAGAGGATGTAGACACCACCCTTGATCTCTTCCTTGCTAGGGGTGTGGAAGACAATGAAGGATCATCAGGAGGAGTGGCTTCCTCAAATGATACCTCGCCTTGATTGTCGATTTCCTGATGTGCCCCTACTTCGGGAGGAACAACTATTGTGGGCACTTGTTGTGACCCTCCATGCACCTCTGCTTGCGCATCTCCTTGCGCTGCCTCTCCTTCCACATGTACTTGGGCTTGTACTTGCACATGTGATTGTTGTTGCCGCTGTGGTTGTTCAACACTCGTCAGATGAGCTACAACAACCTGTGTTGATTGAGGGACATTGCTGCTGCTTTCTTGCGATGAGCCAACATCACTGGTCGATGGTGATTGAAGAAGTATACTGGCTGCCTCTGCAGCACTCAAGGGCTTGGACTTAAGTTGGCGTGGTGGTGGTGGTGGCACTGAGCCCAATGGAGCGGGGGTGCTGCTGCCAGCTTGGTCCCCAGCAGATCCCGCTGCAGCTGCTGCAGGCATACTTTTTTTTTTACTCACAAAAAAAGGGGCGGGCGGCACACCAGTGTCCTTGGTAACTTGCTTCTTCTGCTCCTTACTGGCACCTTTCTTGCTAGAGGAGCTACGGGTTACTTTTTTTGGGGCCATCTTCTTCAGAGCAGGTCAGCAGGCAGCAGTTGCACGAGTTGCAGAGGGTTCTGTGTCCAGACGTGACGTCGCGTGACGTTATGCTGCACACACCGCTGCAGGACTTCTTCCTGGCACTGGTGGTTCTATTGAGTCTTCTTGTGCACCTAAAAGCAATGGAAGACAGAGGAACATCAGTTCAGTTATACACCCCAAAAAATCGACAAAACACAGAAAAATGAGCACAATCCCATGCCATCCATGATGTTTACATTGAAGACACCCCACAGAAAGACTAGGGACATGCAAGTATGCAACACTCACTACCCCTGGGCATAAGGGATGAAAAGTAGGCAAAATAAGTGCAGGCCTCAGACACTGCCTCTCCTCAAAATGGCCCCCTTACACCCCAAGCACATGTTGCCTGTACCAGCCAGCACTCAAGATGGCCACCACCACCACCCACATGGCCAGTCCACATCAACAGTACACCCCCAAAAAACAGAAAAACAGCCAGAAATCACCACAATCCAATGCCATCCATGATGTTTACATCAAAGAGAGTGAGACAACACCACAGGCACACTCAGTCCATGCACCACCACCACCCCTGGGCAAGCAAAAGGCCACACCAGCAGCCCCCCAAAAACGACAAAAAACAATAAAATAAGCACAATCCCAGCCCATCCATGGCCTCAATTATGTTTAAATTCAAGAAGACATCCCACAGAAAGACTAGGCCCATGCAACACTCACCACCCCTGGGCAAAGGGCCACACCAGCAGGCCCAAAAAAACGACAAAAACCAATAAAATCTGCACAATCCCAGCCCATCCATGGCCTCAATGGTGTTTAAATTCAAGAAGACACCCCACAGAAAGACTAGGCCCATGCAACACTCACCACCCCTGGGCAAAGGGCCACACCAGCAGGCCCAAAAAAACGACAAAAAACAATAAAATCTGCACAATCCCAGCCCATCCATGGCCTCAATGGTGTTTAAATTCAAGAAGACACCCCTCAGAAACACTAGGCCCATGCAACACTCACTACCCCTGGGCATAAGGGATGAAAAGTAGGCAAAATAAGTGCAGGCCTCAGACACTGCCTCTCCTCAAAATGGCCCCCTTACACCCCAAGCACATGTTGCCTGTACCAGCCAGCACTCAAGATGGCCACCACCACCACCCACATGGCCAGTCCACATCAACAGTACACCCCCAAAAAACAGAAAAACAGCCAGAAATCACCACAATCCAATGCCATCCATGATGTTTACATCAAAGAGAGTGAGACCACACCACAGGCACACTCAGTCCATGCACCCCACCCCTGGGCAAGCAAAAGGCCACACCAGCAGCCCCCCAAAAACGACAAAAAACAATAAAATAAGCTCAATCCCAACCCATCCATGGCCTCAATTATGTTTAAATTCAAGAAGACACCCCACAGAAAGACTAGGCCCATGCAACACTCACCACCCCTGGGCAAAGGGCCACACCAGCAGGCCCAGAAAAACGACTAAAAACAATAAAATCTGCACAATCCCAGCCCATCCATGGCCTCAATGGTGTTTAAATTCAAGAAGACACCCCTCAGAAACACTAGGCCCATGCAACACTCACTACCCCTGGGCATAAGGGATGAAAAGTAGGCAAAATAAGTGCAGGCCTCAGACACTGCCTCTCCTCAAAATGGCCCCCTTACACCCCAAGCACATGTTGCCTGTACCAGCCAGCACTCAAGATGGCCACCACCACCACCCACATGGCCAGTCCACATCAACAGTACACCCCCAAAAAACAGAAAAACAGCCAGAAATCACCACAATCCAATGCCATCCATGATGTTTACATCAAAGAGAGTGAGACCACACCACAGGCACACTCAGTCCATGCACCACCACCACCCCTGGGCAAGCAAAAGGCCACACCAGCAGCCCCCCAAAAACGACAAAAAACAATAAAATAAGCACAATCCCAGCCCATCCATGGCCTCAATTATGTTTAAATTCAAGAAGACTAAACTGAAAAAAGGAGTCCCTTCATTGGCCAGATACTTAAATTATGTGCATACATCAATACATATCAGCAACAAGTGACAGAAAAGAGGATAATACTAAACAAAAGTCATTCAAAACATTGTATTTATTATTTCTCTTTTTTTTATAAATATAAATTCATATAAAAATCGTTATAAATCAGACAATTTTATAGAAGACACATCAATTAATTATACAAATTCATAAACAACACAATAGAATCATAAAAATCACCAACAATTCAATCAATAAACCCCATGGTGTCAGACATACAACCAACTTGCTCTCGTGCTACCAATCATACTACACTCAAACATCATACATGGATGAAAAAGGAACTGGTTAACAATTAGCCAGATCACACAGCTAAATTGTTCAAGGGCTCAGAGGAGAAATGGCAGCCCTTGTAGCAGGTCAAATTCAAGAAGACACCCCACAGAAAGACTAGGCCCATGCAACACTCACCACCCCTGGGCAAAGGGCCACACCAGCAGGCCCAAAAAAACGACAAAAAACAATAAAATCTGCACAATCCCAGCCCATCCATGGCCTCAATGGTGTTTAAATTCAAGAAGACACCCCACAGAAAGACTAGGCCCATGCAACACTCACCACCCCTGGGCAAAGGGCCACACCAGCAGGCCCAAAAAAACGACAAAAAACAATAAAATCTGCACAATCCCAGCCCATCCATGGCCTCAATTGTGTTTAAATTCAAGAAGACACCCCTCAGAAACACTAGGCCCATGCAACACTCACTACCCCTGGGCATAAGGGATGAAAAGTAGGCAAAATAAGTGCAGGCCTCAGACACTGCCTCTCCTCAAAATGGCCCCCTTACACCCCAAGCACATGTTGCCTGTACCAGCCAGCACTCAAGATGGCCACCACCACCACCCACATGGCCAGACCACATCAACAGTACACCCCCAAAAAACAGAAAAACAGCCAGAAATCACCACAATCCAATGCCATCCATGATGTTTACATCAAAGAGAGTGAGACAACACCACAGGCACACTCAGTCCATGCACCACCACCACCCCTGGGCAAGCAAAAGGCCACACCAGCAGCCCCCCAAAAACGACAAAAAACAATAAAATAAGCACAATCCCAGCCCATCCATGGCCTCAATTATGTTTAAATTCAAGAAGACACCCCACAGAAAGACTAGGCCCATGCAACACTCACCACCCCTGGGCAAAGGGCCACACCAGCAGGCCCAAAAAAACGACAAAAAACAATAAAATCTGCACAATCCCAGCCCATCCATGGCCTCAATGGTGTTTAAATTCAACAAAACAGTTGTATCATGCACCCATAACCAACCCTGGTCCTACTGGATACTGTGGCTACCCACAATATAATTTATTTAATTTTCTGAAAAAGTTCCAAAATTGTACTTGCAGCAACTGTAATGCCCCAAACAAACTTACTTGTGAAAGTTGATTTCTAATCCAAAAGTGATCCAAAGACAGTCAAAAAGGCCTCAAATCCAAATATCCAGCAGCACCCACAAAAAGTAATCCTTCCAGCTCCAGATCCAAATGAAAGTGACCAGGAGATGGACAAAGCACTGGGAGGAGCCTGCTGGACAGGAACAGGAAGTTGGAGACTGTGGGGCGCTTCCTTCCTCCCCCCCCCCCAAAATGGACTCCTTGCAAAAAAAAAGGCCATGCAAATGTCAACCTGAGGAGTGATTCTGATAAAAATCATAATTTTCTGAAGGTTTATCCTGTTTGCTGGTGATTTTCTTGTGCGAAATTGCAAAATCTCTATTTCGCAAGTGCGAGATTGTTCCTTTCCGCCGCAACTACGTGTTCGCAATTGCGAACTCTCGCGAGGTGTGCTGTGCAAGGTGGCAAGCCGCGAGTACGTATTCGCGGGCGACAAACTCCCGCGGGAACACGCAGCAAGATCTAAAATGGCGCGTCACTCGCAAAGAAAAACAACTCGGCAAACGCTAAAATGACGGAAAGTGAACGCCGTGCACCACGCCGCGCGCCGCAACCAAGCAAAAAATCCGCCGCGAGCGGATTCACGGATTTTCGACAAATTCGCGAGAGTTCGCGGATTGCGAATTTGCCGAAAATCCGAAAAATCCGCGATCGGAGCGGATTTTACGCCCATGCTTACTGTTAATATGTACATGAACAACGAGGCCCATGCAACTTCGTTCGTTCGTTTACCACCTAAGCCTACGTGAGGGCAACATAAAATGGCATCTTCAGACGACGCAAACAAAATGGAGTCCGGTCCCGAAAACCACGGAACCTCATGAGCATATTCTTGGTGCCCTCGGGATTGGGAAGAATCGTAATATGTAAAGCGACCTAGGATTGGTGTGCTGTTGGTACCTCAGCCAATCCCAGAGTGCTGCACAGAATTCCAGTGTGCTCATTGGCTGTTATGTTATGTTATGGGGAATTTGTAAAGCACACAGCTACTCCAGGAACTGTCCCAGCGCTAAGCAGTCCCGGCGCTGTGCAGTCCCACATGTGTAAACACAGTTTGAATTAAAAGTAGTGCCATAAAGCACAAAGTGCCAACCACTGCTAACTGGTTGCGCTAGACTGGGTTCAAGTCAAAAGTAATGACTAACCCCAACAGAACACAGGTCAGATACTAGAACCAGGTTCTTCCTGATGTAATGTTTGCCTTCTGACATAGAAACTTTTATGAGAAAAAGTGGTCATCAGCGAGTCTTCGGTGGGCAAGAATAAAGCTAGCTCTAAACCAGGGCTTGGCAAAAGTGAGCTGGTAAAGAGAGGGTAATGCTGCGGTCATCGACGAAGGCAGGAAAGCTGTGAGCAGGCATACTACATAGTCCGTGGCCAGGAGTCCCTCAAAACCGATCAAATTCTGCTCAGAGTTGGTTTTGATGAAGCCCTATTTATTCAGACTTAGAAACTTTTCTGGAATTCGAATCCACTTCAACAGGACAAACCACCCAAGCTAAGACAGAGCGTTGATCTAATGTCAACGGCTGTGGCTTTGATGGTGATCCTGGTCTTCGTCTCTTCTACTTTCAGAAAGTTAGAAAAAAGTTTCCAAGTCCCACTTCTTGGAGTTTGGGAACAGGAAAAATACACTCTAACACTTCCAAGGGTCCAGGACCTGAGGAGTACACCACCTTGGGGTTAGGACTCACTCCAACCACTCAGGTCCAGTCAGAACTGGTCAGCTGGGCAGCTGCAGGGAGAGAGACCTCTGGGAACGTTGTGTGTCCCTGTGGCTAAAACAGGTCATCACCTTCATTGAAGTAATGAAAAAGCAGCAAATATCCCTAAAATGTTACCTTACTTTAGTGCCATTGCCAAAGTAATGATGCTATGTTTTAATTGTGCATGTTAAATTTTGACCTGCTCTGCACTGAACACATCTGAGGTTGCTTGCGGTGCCTCCAGTCGACAGGCAAGAAAGTATATATAATGCCTATGGCTGGAATCACCTTGGGGAATATGTATCAAGCCCTTTTCCCATTCGCAAACGGGCCGATTCTCAGAATCGGCCCATTGGCGATCGGGAAAAGGCCTTTTGGGATGTGTCATCCCAAAAAGGCGTCGCAAAATAGGGAAACGCAAAAAACGTGATTCCTATTTTGTGATTGCATTTAAAGAATTACAAATTGCGATTCCTTAAGTGCGATGCAGGAAGCACCCAAGTTGTGTGATTTTGGCATAAGAAATCGCAAATTACCACCAACTTCAAGTTGGTGGTAATTTGTCCATAGGGCCTGTATGTGCGCCCCATGTGCACACATACATATTTCAGAGGTGACAGGGTGTCCTTTTGACACCCTTGCACCCTTGAAATTGAATTCGCAATTTGTGAGTACCAAATGGGTACTCGCAAATTGCGAATGTCCTCCCATTCATTCCTATAGGCCTCTAGGCCCACAGGAATGAATGGGAAACTATTCCTTAATTGCGAATCACAATTTGCGATACGCAATTAAGAAATATTACGAAATCGCAGTCAATATTGCGATTCCTACGTACAATTCATTTTGCGAGCCCTTAATAGTGATTCGCAAAAAAATCGCTATTAAGGACTCGCAAAACGGGTTTTACATACACATGTTACCTTGTGTTGAGTTATTAAGAAAGGTTCAGAGACATTTAACTGTAGCTCCGAAAGGGTTATCCCCTTCGACGCTCATGACGAGCTCAGCTCGTCATGAGTTACGCCTCTCGTACGCTCATGACGAACTGAGCTCGTCATGAACCGCAGGTTTTTTAAAAACGTAGCGCACAGCGGGAAAACGCTTAGCGCGCATGCGGTTAAAAAAGAAACAGATTTCAAGGGGTGACATGAATACTATCTGAGGCACGTCATAACATGTGGCACTGTCGTGGTGAGTGTCCAGACAGAGGGAAGGGGAAGGCATTGATAGCAATATAAGATTGGATATTCAACCCCCCCCCCGACTGTATTGGACAAAGTGCAGCCTGGAAACTTGTGTTCCGATCTCAGCGTCCCTACTTAGCAATTTGGGGGATCCTACGCAGATAAACCTATTTCACTTTGCTTCATTTTGACTCTCAGACCTGAGAACACCTGAAGGAATTCATTTCACGGTCTGCAGGGAATAAAATCTCACTTGTGTACAGTTAAATAAACATTAACATATCTCCACGCGCCACAAATAGCAATGCACCCTGTAAACATAACAAACTGACATCTGTTGGTTCACTCATTGCGGGTTCACCAAGGTATTAACGGGTAGAAAAGGAGTAGATGTTAACAATAACAGATAACTGTAATACTTACGTGTTGCCGCGCTGTCCATTGTGGCTCGTGAGGCTGTCTGGTCTCGTGACGGGCCGTGCGCCTGGTTCAGGAGCCCAGCGTTCCCTGCTGGGCCGTTACAGAGAGACGGTTTCCCCGATGTGCTGGTCGCATTTGCTCCAGCTCTTATCTTAAATAAACTTATCAAGATAACTGCACCGACATCGTACTACATTATTTATTTCAATAACAGTAACACATCAGATGCAATAACAGATGCAGGCCAGTGACGTGCCACAATGTACTCAACTGTTAGAGAAATTAAATAATTCATTGGAAGATAGTCTGCTGCACATGTAAAATTATTTTTGGTGTATTATTTACAAGTCCCACGTTTGATGGTTCTGCCCATGTTTTGCTCGCAGGGCAATACCATATGCAAGTGTTTTGTGCAGTCACGTTAAATGAATCCAGCTAAGGTGGCCGACCGATTTGAGCACATTTTGCATCAAATGTATAAATCAGAAAGCAGTTATGTTTTCAGAAGTGTTAACAGTAAATCACTTAAACTAAGTCACTGCCCTAGGGCTCCAGCATGTGAAGAATGACAGGAAGCCCAGACGTGGTTGTTAGCGCCATTTTCTCTGCGTTCTAGGGGCAGATTTACAAGCCCCTTGCGCCATTTTTGCGTCACTTTTCCCATGTTAAAAGTGACTCAAAAGTGGCGCAAGGGGCTTGTAAATCTGCCCCAATGTGTACTGTGTTTTTGAGGTTGTGGGTACTTGATGATTTTGCGCTGGGTAAAGGGGCCTGTTCATACTAGAAAAGCATTTTCAGGGTATGTGCAATGGGCCCTCAGAGGGAGTGGCGCGAGCCGTCTACCCCTGGTGAGTTCGCGCACATGGAACAGTCCATGCACGAGGTAGGGAAAGAGCGTCAGGCAGGTTAGCACACCCTAGGCTGTGAGGAGAATAGGTCGTTAGGCAGAGGCGCGAGTAGGGAAAAGACGGCGAGGTGTTCACCTCAAGCGGAATTAGCTTCACAGGTGACGTTTTCAAGAAAAATCGGGGCAGAGGCTGCAATAAACAAAGTAAGAGTTTTCCCCGACATGAATATGAGTGAGAAGTTGGTGGAAGCTTTGAGGGTCATTCAACAGGAGGGGAGAGAGGACATGCTGACGCAGGCTGCCCTTCAGGAGATGCTCCCTACCACACGTCCTCCACAGCGGAAAGCGTCGAAAGGAGTGAAGTCAGCGGTGGAAGCTTGCCGAACATCGCCTTTCAAAAAAGGAGGCAGGAGAGCGCGCTCAATGAGCACAGGCGGTGAAGGGGCGTCAGGACTTGGCGCAACAGTGACAGTCTCGGATGTGCGCAGGGGCGTTTCCCTCCCACCTCAGAAAACGGTGAGTCAAGAGGATGACGTACATGACTTTATTGACAAGAGCGCACAGGTTCCTGTGTTTAAAAAGGGGGTTCCTAGTGGTGTAAAGCTGGCAGCCCTCAAGAGAAAAGGGAAGGAAAAGGCTGTGAAGAAACTTTTAGTCAGTCAAAGTGGGCTGGGGGCCACAGGGATGCCTACACTACCCCCAATAATGCGCTTTCAGAAGGGATTTGACATTTCCTGTCAGGACACCAGGTCAAGCGCCATGGGACAGACTTTTATGGGGGGGGGGGGGGGGCAGGACGGTTCATTGGTTGCTTTTTCCAGCGACAGCGAGGAGGGGGAATAGTTTGCGGCGCAGCCTACTAAGGAGGTGGCCTTTTTCAGGACACGGAGAAACCTGCCACAGGACAGGAGCAGGATTGAGGAAAGCATAGAGTCAGGAGTAGAATGCCCACCATTCTCACGGAGGGGGGGACCCCGTGCACACACACAGATGTACTTAAGTCAAGAGACACATTGTACAAGTGACTTGGAGGTTGATTTAGAGTCAGACAGTGAGGAGGAAGGAGGAGATGACGAGGGACTTGAAGAAGAAAGAGACACAGTTCGTTCAGGCTCTGCAGTTAGAAGATGGGATAGAGAATACTTATTCCCACGTGCTCGCCCGCCACCGGGTTCAACGCAGGACATGGGTGACACCCAGCCCACGGGCTTGGAAGGACAGTGGGTCTGGGTTGAGCACTCAAACCCTGCTGGCGACAACATGCCAGATGGGAAATATTACAAAGGAAGTTTCAGCTCTTCGCGAGGTTCTCGTGACCTTTATGATGCGCAGATGGGTGGTTTGTTTACTGTGCCATCTGTTAAAGCGGCTACCTCTAATGTACCAGCGACAATTGAGGAGCTTAAGTATAACGATATTAGCGAATCTAGAGCAGATTTTGTGCGGTTGGGCAGACCTCTGGAGCGGAGTTCTGTCTCTTCTTGGATAACCTTTGATGGCGGCGTTGGGGATGGAGTATGTCCCAGTACAAGTGAGATGCTGCACAATTCTAGGCAGGGTACAAGGGAGCAGGATGGGCTGTCATTAAGGGGCAAGGATACTTTTAATAGCAAAAAGGTTTCTAAACAAACAATTTCAGGTATGGTATATAAAGCGAAAGGGGGGAAAAGAGGGTGGCAACACAAAAATCTGTTTTATCGTTTCAGAGGTCAAGTGCGGACTCCTCTAATACAGAACTAACACCGAGAGATTATCAAGAGCGGATGTCTCGGACGTAGTTGCAACAAAGAGCAGAACAGTAATCCTCATTGGTGGGCAGTGTGGGATGATGTGCAAAGAAAAAAGGGAAATGAGAAAGTCTTACCTACTGCAAAAACTGTTGTGGAAATGGAAGGTGGGAAAAGTGGGTTGGTAGACGGGTCTGTATCATCAAGGGTTCTGACACCGCATAGAGTAATAGGTACAGAAGAGTCACAGAATAAGCCAGCTGGTTTAGACGAAGGGCGGTCAAAAGACGAAGTTTCTGATAAAACAGTATCAATTAATATTAAACAAAGGCTTCCTTACATGGGTCTTGCGATGCCATTGGGGACTCACTTAACAGACACAACCAAACAGAAGATATGGAACCACAAGTTTGTTGACGTTTTCAAGTTACTACACCGTGATGTGCAAGCTAAGGAGGGGTCCAAAGAAGAAGAATGGGAGTTAGCGCGACGTCCCAGGGTTCCTCGTACCATAGAAAACTGGACGGCTGCTTTCCTGATATATGCAAGTATTCATTGCGAGAAATATCCTGAGAGGTCAGTTGCCCTCTATAAATACATGGTTGTAGTCATGGTTGAACTATGACGAGGAATTTAGAGCTCGTATTAGTATATGCGCTGAGAAGCCGTGGGGGGATGTGGACTCGGAACTTTGGCTACAATGGATGTCCACGTCTCACCCACTGGCAACGACACACACGGCAAACGGTTTGCCAGTTCCTTACTGGCCCTTTCTGTGGCGTCCCGCTAAATCAGGGGCGGGTGTATGGGGAAGGGGTATCAGCTCTGGGACAGGGGCCTGTTGGAACTACAATAGAGGAATGTGTAGTAGACAATTATGTCACTTTAAACATGAATGTTCACAGTGTGGAAGGCGACATCCACTCACGTAGTATGGTTCCCCAGCGGGAGGTTTTGGCGGCCACAGGTTTAGTGTCCAGCACAGATTTAATGAACAGAACAATTGGGCATATAGGGGACGAGGCGCCCCTTTCCAAGCTTTTCCAAAAGGCGCATACACCAGTTAGACTGTCAAGTCTGACGCCTTGGTTGGACAGGTATCCAGATACTGACACAGCAGCGAGATTGTTTTGTGGGTTCCATAATGGTTTTTAGCTGGGATATCAGGGCCTCCGTCATCGTAGGTGGGCTGACAATTTGCGTTCTGCTAAAGAGTTGCCAGAGGTGGTCCGTCATAAGTTGGACGCAGAAATCCAGGAAGGCAGGATAGCGGGCCCCTTTCAGCACTGTCCTTTACCAAATCTAATGGTGTCCCCACTAGGTGTTATTCCGAAAAAGACAAAGGGAGAGTATAGGATGATACAACATCTGTCCTGGCCAGAAGGTGGCTCCATTAACGATTTCATCTCAGCAATTGATACTTCAGTGTCATAGACCACGGTAGATGAAGCGATTAAATTAGTGACACAGATGGGAGAAGGGGCGGAGATGGCTAAATGTGACATCCAATCAGCTTTCCGTTTACTACCAATACACCGTTCTGATTTTGAATTGCTGGGTATGTTTTTTCAAGGTCAAAACTATGTGGACAGAGTTTTACTAATGGGCTGTGCGGCTTCATGTGTGCTTTTTGAGATGTTTAGTACGTTTATTCAGTGGGTATTTTCTCAAGTGTGTGCCAAAGGTGTCAGCTGTCATTATTTAGATGATTTCCTTTTTGTGGGGAAAGCTCAGTTGGGCCATTGCAGGGAAGAAAATACTAGATATAACTAAAGACTTCCCACAACCAATTCCACTCCCTCTGGCTGGGACAAATGAATAGGGCACTCGGACAGTTAAGCTTAAAAGCTTTAGCCCCATTAGTCTAGAAGAGTCCCGTCGGGCCATATTAGCTAGTAAATCTGGCTCACCCTTTGACCCTTGCCCCCCGATGTTGCTACATGCCCTAGTAGACACGGTGAACCCGATTATCAATGGCATCATTAACTCTTCACTTTCCACTGCTGAGATCCCGCTGGATTGGAAACTCGCTGCTGCAAAGCCTCTACAGAAAAAACTTCTGGCAGATCCTACTATGCTCTCCAATCTCCGCCCCATCTCACTGCTTCCAGTATTATTCAAACTGACGGAAGCAGTTGTAAATAAACAACTTACAAGGTTCCTGGAGGATAATGATATCCTGCACCCTAACCAGTTCAGGTTTAGGGCTATGCACTCTACGGAGTCCGCCTTGTTGTTTACTGTGGAGACCCTGAGGACCGCCATGGACCAGGGCAAGAAGGCTGTACTGATTTTACTAGATATATCGGCGGCCTTCGATACGGTCTCACACTCCATATTGATTGGCCGCCTAGTAACATCAGGGATAGCAGGAGTTGTACTTGAGTGGCTGAAAAACTTCCTCAGTCATAGGTGGCAAGTCACGGTATTGGGAGAGTTTTGTTCGGAGGAGAAAGCGATGACGACAGGGGTGCCACAGGGCTCCAGCTTGAGCCCCGTACTTTTCAATCTGTACATGGTCCCCCTGATCGAGCTGATCTCATCCTTTCAGATCAGCACTATATCGTACGCTGATGATACTCAGCTCATCCTAGTACTGGATGGCGAGGTGTCGGGAGCAGAAGAAAATCTTAGAAACTGCCTCGCAGCCACCTTTAACTGGATAAGGAATAACCATCTCAAGTGCAATTCCGGCAAAACCAAAATTCTGCCTTTTGGACAGCAAAATCTGTTCGCTCCCAAACTATGGTGGCCGCAAGATGCAGAAGTCCCTCCTAACACCATTGACACGGCCCGTAACTTGGGTATCAAGTTTGATGAGTCATTGTCATTTAAACAACAGGCAGTGGCTGTGGCCGGCACCTGCTTTAACACCATTAGAGGCCTAAGGAAATTGTTTGATTTCCTTCCACTGGCAGCCAGGAAAACGGTGGCAGTTGCACTTATATCATCTCGACTGGACTACTGCAACAGCCTGTATGCAGGATTAAATAAATCAGTCCTGCACAGGCTGCAGATGGTCAGCATGCAGCCGCCCACCTGGTCCTGGGATGGCCGAGGAAGTCGTCCGCCTCGGCGGCGCTTAAGGCCCTCCACTGGCTGCCAATTCATAAGCGCATCCTGTTTAAAATACTAATTTTCACATTCAGGGCATACCATCAGCGAGGGCCAAAATACTTTTTGAATCGCTTCAGACGTACGTGCCATCCCGTAACCTTAGGTCTTCAAATAAGAATCTGTTGTTGATTCCCAAATTTAGGCTTGTCTCGAAGGGAGGGAAATCTCTTGGAGTGACAGGTTCCAGGTCGTGGAACAAGCTCCCGCCGCGGCAAATCCCCGCTGAGAACTTATTTAGGAAAGCTTTGAAAACCTGGACTTTCAATCTTACGGACACCGCGTGCAAAGCCTTGGTATAAGTATGCAGGGCCCGATGCTTGAGTAGTTTTCCGGCCTGCTTCCATCTGGCTACGGGATACAGCGCCAAGATGCTCCCTGGAGTGATAGCTGCGCTACAGAAAATCACAATTACATTACATTACAAGCACCCATTCAATTCCAAGCACTGACAGAGTCTTTAGGGGTCCCAATGGCTCCTGACAAGATGGAGGGGCCGGGCCCAATAATGATTTTTCTAGGCATAGAGATCGATACACTGAAGATGACAGCGCGCCTCCCAGCTGGTAAGATACAATAAATCAGATCATTCTTACTATCGGCCCTAGACGCACGAAAGAGTGAGTTGAGACAAGTGCAGCGCTTGTTAGGCTATTTGAACTTTGCGTGTAGAGTAGTGAGGGCAGGTAGGACATTTTGTAGGCGATTGGACATGGTGTTATCAGGTGCTTCTCTCCCACACTATGGAGTTCAGATGACTAAGGGAATTAAGGAGGATTTGAGACTGTGGTTATGTTTCCTGGAAAGTTTCAACGGAATACCATTGCAATACATGGACGAGGATTTCGTTTGGCGAGTACAAATTTATTCTGACGCTGCTGGATCAAGTGGTTTTGGTGTATTTTGGGAAGGGAGGTGGTGTGCCGAAAGTTGGCCTGAGCATTGGAAGCAACAAGGCCGCAGTATTGCCTTTTTAGAGCTGTTTCCTTTGATTGTTGC
Source organism: Lissotriton helveticus (assembly GCF_964261635.1). Lineage (NCBI taxonomy): Eukaryota > Metazoa > Chordata > Amphibia > Caudata > Salamandridae > Lissotriton > Lissotriton helveticus. The sequence continues at coordinate 1,291,153,315 of NC_136065.1, forward strand.
TCTGTTGGTATGGGGTCATGAATTCCGAAAAAGATCGGTATTGTTTGACATCGATAATACAGCAATGGTAAATCTAGTGAATAACCAGAAAGCCAAAGATGTGAGAGTTTTGCAATTGCTTAGGATGTTCATGCTATTGAGTTTGCAGTTCAATATGATTTTCAAAGCTAAGCATGTCCCTGGAGTTAACAATTCCATTGCTGACGCCCTTTCTCGCTCTCATTGGCAGCAGTTCCGAGAATTGGTGCCGGGGGCGGATGTCAGCAAAACGATGGTGCCACACAACCTTTGGGCCCTAGGGGAATGAGGATCGTACAGCTAGTCGAGCAGTCCTTAGCCCCTTCGACTAAATGAAGTTATGTAAAAGCATGGGAAGAATTTTTGCACTATAAGAAGGGTTTACGTGAGACAGGATCCGCAGATACAGAAGGTGCAAATATTTGTGATTTTGTTGTAATGTTAATAGATAAAGGTTTATCCCACACGACTATTGCAGGGAAATTATCAGGTTTGTCATTTTATGGACAATTGTTGTGGGGTTTTGATCCAGTAGATAACATTTTGGTTGGGAAAATGCTGAGGGGACTCAAGAGGAGGACTGTGAATTTTAAACAGTTACGGGCCCCCATTATGTTTGAGCTACTACAACAGTTGTTAGAGCAGCTGGCGTTATTTTGTTATGATGTTTGGGAATTGGGGCATTTTAAATTGGCAATGATTTGGATGTTTTTTGGCGCATTCAGGGTGTCAGAAGTTTTTGGTTTGGGGAGAGATCGAGGTTTATGCAGCAAGGAGATTTCAGTTTTTGAGCACAGACTAGGTATATGGGTTAGGAGGTCAAAAACTGATCAGTTGGGTACGGGTATATGGGTTTTTCTGAATGACAGCGGGATAGCTCATTGCTGCCCGGTACAGGAATGGGTACAATTGTCTTCTTCAAGTTCTTTTCAGCAAGGCCACATTTCATTCACGAGAATGGGAACAAAATAACGAGTGCACAATTTTTAGTGGTATTGCGAAGAGCCTTAACGTTACTAGGCGAGAACCCGCAGAATTTTGCCACGCATTCGTTCAGAATAGGGGCGGCTACAGAAGCATCTAGGTTGGGCCTGGGACTGGACGTATTGCAATGTATTGGCAGATGGAAATCCAGTTGGTACAAAAGATATGTACGCAAATAAATATGCATTGACAATTGACAAGTTTTACAGTAGGTTAATTTCTGTTTTCTTATTTAGGTACTGTTCGTGGAGTTACATCAAGGTTTAAAAAGCAAACGTGGATGGTAGGTCATTCCTTTGTAAAATGGGCGGCTCTTTTTGCGGAGAAACAGATTTATTGAAGATCTCTTGGTATTCCCAGCGCACGACATGAATTGGTGTGGAAAGGCAAAGGAGGTATGAAATGGGCTGATTTGTTCCCGACGCTCACAAATATGTTTCATGTACGAGGTTGCCCAGATTATCTCATTTTCCATTTTGGAGAAAATGATTTGGTGGACTTATCTGGTCTAACACTCATCAAAAGGATGCAATTAGATTTAGCGGTCTTGAGATCCAATTGGCCGACCACTCGCCTCATCTGGACCGAATTCGTATATAGACAATCTTGGAGAAATGCCAGATGTCATGCTGCAGTCGAGAAAGCTAGGAGAAAGTTGAATAAAGCAATGAGGGTATTTTGTACAGTGATGCAGATCAAATGTATTGCGCACGATAATATAATAAGCACAGAAGGTCACCTTTTGCGGGAGGACAGAGTACATTTGTCCTACTTAGGTATAGCTTAATATTTAATGGAAATCAGGGATATGCTGGCTCATGAGGTACAAGTCAATTTGTGGTGTACTTCTAAATTGTGAATCACTTCATATTAGGTAGAGGGCGGGGCCAGGAAAACTCTTTGGTTTTCCTGGGTGGCAAAAATTCCGGGGAGGAAAAGTCTAGAGTGGGCTTCTCCAGTCATTAGTGGGGGGGTAGGGGGACTTATAGAGAACAATTGAGGGGAAGGATGTAAAGAAAATGTTGGGGAAGTTTATTTCAGTTTGGGATACAAGAAAAGTATATTGATGGTTTCGGTCTGATTTTATATTTATAGTTCAAAATGTAAGATGACAAATGGTTTAGCTTTCAATTGCCAAATTGCATAATATAATAATAATAAACGGTTATCTGATGGGAATTCATATATCTTGAATAAAGTGGCCTTTTATGCTATAAAGAAAAGCGTGTGGTCTTGATTTTGTGGGCGAACATTGTTGCCATTGTTGTTCAACCGGTCTTCGATTAACACCAGAAACACCTCCCAAAGGCATACATGCTTCGATTTCATGATTGCTTGCTGTTTTGTCTATGCATAGGTTAATGTGCCCAATCTTCTCCTATATTTTTGCTGCACCATGTTTAGCGCACACACAACTACAGCTGCTCACACTGGGGCATTCCATAACTGTTACCAGAGGACGGTGACGTTCTGACTGACTTTATTACAAGCAGGGACCTACTGCCGAGGTCAGAAGTGAAGGTGAGATATATATATATATATATATATATATATATATATATATATATATATATATATACTCACACATCCAAGGATTTGGAGGTTGGCTTTTCACCGCCTGCAACAAGAAGCAGGAAGATATACAATCAGAAACGGCAATAATGGAAGACAATCTCACTATCATCAATTTGACAGACAAGTCATTAACGAGTACTGAGGAGTCGGTACTCAAACTGGGATTGACATTCTGCCCCCAAAAAACTATGGAATTTACCCAAACACGTATTGACTTATATAAGTTTACACGTAAATTGAAACTTCATAAGTTTTTCAAAACCAAACTACAGACTGGTAGGCTGACAAAACGAGGCATCACGGAAATAGAAACGGACACATTGACTGAGAGATCTCGGAGCAATAATGACCCTCGAGGAGTTAAGAACAGAGAAACAATTGACACCATTGAGCAGGACGCAACAACTAACTGTATCTGGAATAGAACAAGTAGGTGGGTCAACACCCTTCAAACCAACCTCCAAGTTCCATCCTCAAATGGCTGTGGATGCCATTGATGTATTCGCTGATGCAGTAGTCAAGGATTTAACGAAATTTAGAAGCAAACAAAAATACTGGAATTCTATGTCAAACAATTTCACTCAGACACAAAAACAAGCGCTGAGGAAATTATGTGACGATATAAATGTTGTCTACAAACCGTCAGACAAAGGCGGTAATATCGTTATCCAGACTAAATCCAATTATGAGGGAGAAGCTCTCCGTCAACTCAATGGCAAGGAAACCTATTCTCCGATTACAGCCAAGGAATATCAACAAAGCATGACAGAATATCAGGCACTAACATCAAAATGGCACAATAAAGGGTTACTAGACATGGATGAATATTTATTCTTGAGACGTCTAAACCCTACCATCCCCACATTTTATCACCTACCCAAGGTCCACAAGAGCAGGACTGCGCCCCCGGAGAGACCCATTGTAGCGTCGCAAGGAAGCTTGACAGAGAAATTGTCGATTTATATCGATTTCTTCCTGATCCAACATGTAAAGACTCTTAATTCTTAATTGAAATGGGAGGAGGAATACTGCATGTTGGTTTTGGACATAACCAGCCTGTACACGTCCATAGCACATAGGGATGGTCTCTTGTCTACCAAGTACTTTCTTGAGAAAAGGCCATTGAAATACTCACAACATAGTGCTATGGTGTTGGAATTCGTGGATTTCTGCCTGTCTAATAACATTTTTCTGTTTGAGAAACAGCTGTATAGACAACTGGCTGGGACAGCCATGGGAACCTGCTTCGCCCCCAGCTACGCAAATTTATTTGTTGGCTGGTGGGAGGAGCAGGTGGCCTGGGGTGCACCTAACAAAGAATGGACAGATTGCATTGTAGGGTGTTTTGTCTAATGCGGGCTACGCTATGTGGGGAGCACAATTAACCCCATGAAAATGAGAATACTGGAACACATGAGGGCCATTGCAAAAGGTGATGAGGCATACCCTGTTGCGCGCCATTTTGAAAAAGTTCATGAACGCAACAGGGATCAATTGAGCTATTTTGGCCTGGATCATGTTCCGAGCAACCCTAGAGGGGGAGATAGACTGCTAAGACTTCGCAGGCTTGAGTCGAGGTACATCGTCGACATGCAGACGAAACATCCTCAAGGTTTGAATAGCAGTGAAGAACAGGCTGTACATTTGGGGGATTAAGCCATTGGGGTGCTCTAGTCATGAAAAGTTTGATCGATTCTTATGGTCTTCTGGGTTAAGAACTAGTGATTTGTCATACCATAAGTTAAATGTATATACTGTAATTGATGTCTGAATTGTACAATACTGTATCATATGTAAATAGGATTACTCTTCTCTAACCTCTTGTTCCTTTCTCCTCTTCTGTTCTCTGCCTGTTTTTCTTTCTTTCTCTCTATCTCCTTTGGATATTTGACTCTTTACTGGTCACTATTGAACACAGATGAAGCAATTTGATAATGAGCTTATGCCCATCCAGGGCTTAATGTTTTTGAAATATGTCTATTTCATATAGATTGTAAATAGATGTGCCCATTCAAGGGCTTTATTTCGGTTTAATCATTGATTCATTGATTAATTTGACATTCTAAGATGGCGCTCATATTGGGACCTGTGGATTTTCATGTGTCCTTTTTTGCTTTTCATTAATATTGTGTTCTTAAGCATGACCTATAGGGCGCTTCGGTAAACATGGATTAAGGTTTACTACCGAAACGCGTCTGTTGAGCAGTGTTTGTTTGGTGTTTGAATAAAATAACCCAAACTGTCCCCCGCGAGTGCCTTTTTTTGCCGTTTGGGCATTGGATATTGCCCCTGAGTACGGAAAAGGAGCGGATATTTGAAAAGTGGGTGCACCCCCACTTCAAGGAGCACCCGCCTGTGAGTGCAGCGTCTTGGTGTTTTGTTGGAGCAAAGATATATATATATATATATATATATATATATATATTCACTAAAAACAAAGGTTAAAGTAACGTTATAGTAGGGTGAGAATTTCAGTGACATCGTAATGTTTGTAACGTACAAAGTTTTTGAAATCATCCAGTTATAGTTGGCTCAGGTAAGCATAACTTGTTCCCTATTTCACTGCAAATGTTGCAGTAATATTATCAATGGTGTCATAGCAGATGTCATGAGTGATATTAAATGTGGGGAACAATAGCAGTGCATGCCCAGGGCTTCAGTTATAGCTATATTAGGGCACAGGATTGCACAATATTTTGAAAAAGGTGAGATTTCAGTAAAAACGGCCAGAGCAATAGCAGTGAGGAGAGAGAAGGGCCCAGGCAGCAAGGTAAGGACTCTCTAAATGGAGGAAAGGGCAGGAAACCTAAAGGGCTGTCTCACATGGTTGTATGTCAAAACAACGCGGTGTTTACCCCGCACTACCATTACAACACTGGTTTTACAATGCAAGTCGTTACCACGACTTGCGCTGTAGGGTGCTGGACTTAGGAATAGTAAGATTTACTATTCCAACACCAGCCTACGTACAGTAGGGAAGGTTTTGGAATAGTAAATCTACTATTCCTTAGCCTAGAGTGCCCTCCAGCACAAGTCGTGGTAACGACTTGCGTTGTAAAACCAGCGTTGTAATGGTAGTGTGGTGTAAACACCGCATCGTAATGGATGTTCCCCGTCTCACATCACAGGGGGGCAAGGCAGGCCTAGCAGGAAACCCCGACGCAACCAGGAAGAGACAAGACAGGACCTAAGTAAGTGAGGAGAGAGGTAACTGAGAATGGGACAAAGCAACTGTGCAGCAGATCGTGCAGTCTGCCCTCTTCATAACAGTAGTCTTTTAGTGTGTTGCTTGGCAATCCCGGAGTAGAGGGTGTTCCCATAGTCCAATTTGTTGGTGACCTGGACATTATTGAAAGTTTTTATAGTGTGAGAGCCATTTGAAGAACTTCCTCAGCATCTTCAGGGTGAGGCAGGATTTAGTGATGGCGGTGACTTGTACAGGCATGTCCAGTTTGCTGTTCATGATTATTCCGAGGTACCTGGTGTGTGTTCTGGGTATTGTTGTGGGACTGAGTTTTACTGGCCACCAGTTGGAGTTCCAAAGTGAGGTGTTCTTTCTAAAGATCACTACTTCTGTCTTGTTGGTGTTGAGCTTGAGACAGTTGGTTTTAATCCAGTTAGCGACTTCAGTCATGCAGGCGGTGAACCTGGTACTTGTGTTGCGGGTGGTGTCTGAGAGTGAAAATATGAGCTGCATGTCATCTGGGTAGGAGAGGATGTGTAGATGGCATTGGCGATTGGGATCATGTATGCATTGAAGAGGGTAGGGCTGAGCAATGAGTCACTTCATAGATGAGTTTGCTATTAAGTGCTAAGGTGGCAGGCTGATATCTTGTGTTCTATCTATTAAGAAGGAGCAGAAGCAGCGGAAGGAGAGTCTTTGGGTGCCAATCTCATGCAGGTGCCTGATGAGGGCGGGGTGTGAGACCGTGTCAAATGCTGCAGAGAATGAGGGCTGCCATTTCTCCTCTTTCAAGCATCATGCAGATGTTGTCTTTGGAGGGGATGAGTGCTGTTCTGTAATGCGGTTGGGCCTTAACCTGGACTGTGTAGCATCGAGGAGCAGGTGGTTGCTGAGGTAGTTAGAGAGGCATTTATTAATTGGTATCTCTAAGTCCTATGCTGGGTATGGTAGAAGGCAGATGGGTCTGTTGTTGGAAAGCATGGCTGGGTCAGTAGATGTATTCTTGAGCAGTGTAATGATGGGGGCATGTTTCCAGGTGTCCAGGAATGTTGTTGAGTCTAACCCTGGGGGAGCCTCACGCTACGCTCGCGTAGTTTGCGAAGTTTGCGCAACTTCGCACTATGCGAGCTGCACGTAGCACAGAGCGAACACGCGTAGCGCAGCGTAGTGTAGTGGTCATTTTTTGCTTGTTCGCGGTCCTCAACGTCATGTTCGCGACCGCGAGCAAGCAAAATGACATCCCGGCAAGACTCTCAACGCGGGGAGGTCAGGTTTCTCATTGCGAGTGGTCGTGCATGCTCGCGACCGCTCGCGATGAGAAACTACCAATTCGCATTGAGAAAGCTGCCTCTCAAGTAAAAATCTACTCGAGCGGCAGAAAACTACAGTTTGCACTGTGCAAGATGCAGTTTTCAATGATTGCACAGTGTGAACAAGCATCCGGCACTGTGCAATCATTGAAAATGCATCTTGTACAGTGCGAACCTGCTACTACGCAGCTCGCGTAGTGCTACGTGAAGTTCGCGTAGTGTGAAGTGCACTTCGTGTAGCTTCGCGTAGCGCTACTTCATGAACTACGCCCAGGGTTAGTTGAGTCGATGGAGGCATTGAAGATGGGTATCAGTGATTTGCTGATTGGTAGAAGTCCTTGGTGAGGGCGTGATGGGGACAAAGGTCTGATGGGGCCCGAGTGGATGGTATCCATGGATGCAGTGAATGTGCGCAACAAGTTCAATGGTTCACTCATCGGCCATTTCAACTGTGATGGGTCAGTTGAGGGTTGAAGTTGCTGTAAATTAGGGTGATTTTGTTTCAGAAGAATTCAGAGAGCTTTTTGCAAACGTCTTGTGAGGGGGTGATTTTGTAAGGAGGCACGGTGAAATCTTTGAAGATGGTGAGGATTTCCTTGATGATTGCATGTAGGCAGCAAACGAAGGGCACAGAAGCACTTGTGCACCTTCTATACGTGATACAGTAGTGTTAGTAGCAAAATCAACAAAAGTAGGCATGGCCAGTCACAGCACTAGTAGCCTATTTGCTTCCTTTAGGAGAAATATGATACCCACAGGATCACTGAAAAGAACACTCAAAATTGATTCCTTTCCTGGCGGTCTCACTCGACCTAGGTAATCCATCCAAATGAGCAAGAAACCCCTCAGATATGCGCATACAAACAGCTATGAGTCAGTGTTCAGGGTTCATCAGGGTCTCCTCTCTGAAGCACAGTACCTTCTTTTAATCAGAGTGCTCCACTCATCACTGGGGATCCACTGTCTCTCGACAAGAGGCGTTACGCTGAGATGTACAGGATCACCCCCGACAATTTGAGCGGATGGGAATCACACTGCTCTTTTGCCCTCAGGTAGCGGTGCAAAGGGCCTCCAAATTGCCTTGGCCAGAGACAAAGACAGAAACTCGGTTTGAGTCTGCACCACTTGTGTGGTGCATGTCACCAAAGGGACACGCCAGTGCCGATGCAGCTCTTCCACTTGCGGTGCCGGTCTTACAGTCCAGGGTGCTCAAGGCTTGAACAGAGCAAAGCGCTTGACACACGCTCCTCTTCAAAAAGTGTTCAACAAGTCCTAGTGCCAATATGAGTGCCCCACACATGCTGGCCCTGACAACCTTGGGGGAAACAGGCAGCACTCAACAAGCGCTGTGCTCAGTGTAGAATTGCTGGGCTCAGTGTCCCATGTCAAGGAATTGATGATGTAGAGTCTTTTCCGGCCCTTAGACTCGGAATGAATAGGGGGCAAGCCAACAAGCCCCTTAAGAACACTTGGGGGCCACAAAGGAAGCAGCAAGCAGCAGGCCAGCACATGTAGGTCAGGTTGCAACGTGGCAGTCCCTCCTGCAGCCCAGCAATCAGCAGCCAGCATGCCAACACAATAAAGCAGTTAGGAAAAAGGGTGGTTCCTCCTGGCAGCACAGCAGTCCTCCTGGCAATGTGCAAATGTAGAGCCAGCAGTGTCTGGTTACAAGTCCCACACAGTCTATAAAAACATGGGGTCAGACACCCAGTACTTATACTAAAAATACCTTTGATGTAGGGGGTGACTTCAAAGGAACCCTCAGAAGTGCGCACTGATCCCTTTCATCCCAGCCCTGGCTCTAGACAATCAGTCCAGGGTGCTCAAAGCTTGAACAGAGCAAAGCGCTTGACACACGCTCCTCTTCAAAAAGTGTTCAACAAGTCCTAGTGCCAATACGAGCGCCCCACACATGCTGACCCTGACAACCTTGGGGGAAACAGGCAGCACTCAACAAGCGCTGTGCTCAGTGTAGAATTGCTGGGCTCAGTGTCCCATGTCAAGGAATTGATGATGTAGAGTCTTTTCTGACCCTGAGACTCGGAATGAATAGGGGGCAAGCCAACAAGCCCTTTAAGAACACTTGGGGGCCACAAAGGAAGCAGCAAGTAGCAGGCCAGCACATGTAGGTCAGGTTGCAACGTGGCAGGCCCTCCTGCAGCCCAGCAATCAGCAGCCAGCATGCCAACACAATAAAGCAGTTAGGAAAAATGGTGGTTCCTCCTGGCAGCACAGCAGTCCTCCTGGCAATGTGCAGATGTAGAGCCAGCAGTGTCTGGTTACAAGTCCCACACAGTCTCTAAAAACATGGGGTCAGACACCCAGTACTTATACTAAAAATAACTTTGATGTAGGGGGTGACTTCAAAGGAACCCTCAGAAGTGCGCACTGATCCCTTTCATCCCAGCCCTGGCTCTAGACAATCAGTCCAGGGTGCTCAAATCTTGAACAGAGCAAAGCGCTTGACACACGCTCCTCTTCAAAAAGTGTTCAACAAGTCCTAGTGCCAATACGAGTGCCCCACACATGCTGACCCTGACAACCTTGGGGGAAACAGGCAGCACTCAACAAGCGCTGTGCTCAGTGTAGAATTGCTGGGCTCAGTGTCCCATGTCAAGGAATTGATGATGTAGGGTCTTTTCTGGCCCTGAGACTCGGAATGAATAGGGGGCAAGCCAACAAGCCCTTTAAGAACACTTGGAGGCCACAAAGGAAGCAGCAAGCAGCAGGCCAGCACATGTAGGTCAGGTTGCAACGTGGCAGTCCCTCCTGCAGCCCAGCAATCAGCAGCCAGCATGCCAACACAACAAAGCAGTTAGGCAAAATGGTGGTTCCTCCTGGCAGCACAGCAGTCCTCCTGGCAATGTGCAGATGTAGAGCCAGCAGTGTCTGGTTACAAGTCCCACACAGTCTCTAAAAACATGGGGTCAGACACCAAGTACTTATACTAAAAATGCCTTTGATGTAGTTGGGGACTTCAAAGGAACCCTCAGAAGTGCGCACTGATCCCTTTCATCCCAGCCCTGGCTCCAGACAATCAGTAGGGAGTAAATCAGCCATTTGTATGAGGGAAGGACACAACCGATTGAAATGTAATTGTGAACCGCTTCTTCCTCTCCCTGCCCAGGAGGACCTTCAGTATGTAGATGAATGCAGATGTTATCCATTGTCACACCCAGCCCTTCCTGTGTTTTGGCTGTCTGGAGAGAATGCACAAAGTGTCGCTGTCACTGAGCCCAAAAGTGTATTGGAGACAGGCTGCAAAGCACAAAGAGTTATAAGCAAAGAGAAAGGCCTACTTTCTAAAATTGACATTTCAAAAATAGTAATGAAAAATCCAACTTTACCAGTAAGCAGGATTTATCACAACTATTTTAAACAATCCAAACATTACAACGCCACTCCTTTCTCATCAGGAATTACTACTTAAAAGTATATAAGGGAATTCCCAAAGCTAGCCAATGAGAGCGGTAGATCACAAAGCAGAGAAAAATGGAATAGGCTGTTTGTCACTACCAGGACATGCAAAACATAAAGTTACATGTCCTACCTTTTACTTACACCGACCCCTGCCCATAGGGCTACCAAGGGCCTACCTTAAGGACGACCTATACGCAATGCTTAATTCGTAAAATAATATGTGCCAGGTCCCTGACCAGGAGGCCAAAGAAGCTTGCACCAATCATCACTCCTTTCATTGCTACCCCAAAACTACTAACCAGCTGTCTCGCCTGCAAGGGCAACAGTTCACATTATTCCAGGTCCTCAAAGGTAAAGGAAATGGCTGGGGAGTAGGTATTAGTAATTTTCTATGTTTATTGTATTCATAAACAACCGTTGTTCTGCTCTACTTTAAATTAAATGAGCAGTGCCACCATGTGACAGACTGTCATAAGTGTGGTGTTGACAATTAACCCTTTACTGCTAGGCCTTTTAACCCTGTGCTAAGCCTTTTTTTGGGGCTATTTGGGGTAGTTCGTGATTAGGCCCCTGTAACGTTTTCTCCACATAATGTATCCATGCAAAATGTGCGTACTTTTCTTCCAACATCTTGAGGATTCCAAAGGTACCCAGGGTTTGTGGATGCCCCAGAGGGAACCGAGAAATTTGCCAAAATACAGTACGTTTTTTTTTTTAAGTAAAATGGGAAATAAGTGCTGCAGGAGAAAGCATCTAGTTATTTCCCTGCAAAAGGTATCAAGAAAGGGTTTGTGGTGCTACAATTACTATCTTCCCTGCTTTCAGAAACAGGCAGACTTTTGTCAGTAAATCCAAATGTTCTTCACAGTTTTGGCATTTTACTGGGACAAAGCCTATTTCATCTATTTTTTGTGCTTTCAACCTCCTGCCAGTTAGTGGCCGAAATGAGTGTAAAAGCAATTTTGGATCCTGTAAACCGATATATTTCTGGATGGCAGACAGAATTATGAATTCAGTAAGAGTCATTTGTGTAGATCCTTCAAGGTTTTTTTAATAGAAACTAACAGTTGAAAATAAAAAAATATTACCATTGAGTTGAAAAAAACAGCCATTTGGGCCAACATTTTCACCTGTAACTTCTTCTAAGTATGGCAGATTTTTCAAATCAATATACTGTTATGTCTCCTGGACCCTTCTGGTTGCAGAGATATATAGGACTTGTAGGTTCACCAAGAACTTGTGGAGCCCAGAGCCAATAACTGAGCTGCATTTTACAATGGTTTTTCATTGTGTACCAGTTAAAAATTCATGTGGTAAATGTAAAATGTATAGGCATTTATATAGCGCACTACTTACCCGTAGGGTCCCAAGGCGCTTCGACCGCTGCGAAACCCTTCCTGGCTTCCCTGAGAGATGGTCCCTTAATGGGTATCTCCAGGGTGAGACCAGGCATCCCCGGCGGTCTGGTGGGGCCGTTAGTGAAGATGAGGCAAGCTAATGCCCAGAGTTGCCGAGTGTGATCGCTGATCAGAGTGGGCACCGAGGCGAGAGAATTATCGAGTCCGCTGACCCTGGTCCAGAAACCTGCCGCGCCGGGAATCGAACCCTGGTCCCGGGCCGTCCTCTGCTCTCGGGTCTGCCGCCTCTAACCAGTGAGCCACACTACTTCACTGGTCAAATATAAAGAGTAATAAATAGGTATCAAGGAAACCTATATATTTCCAAAATGAGAACAAAATATAGGGTTTAAAAGCAGTGATTATTTGCACATCTCCAAAATTGTGGGTACCCATACAAGCATGTAAATTAGAGGACATTTTTCATAATGACTTATTGTTTACACATTGTCTTACATTTGGAGCACAGAAATAAAAAGAAAGCCAATTAGCAATAATACTTGTTCTAGTATTCTGTGTTCCCCTAAGCCTCCCTGATAAAAAATGGTACCTCACTTGTGTGGGTAGGCATAGTGATAGGAAATGGCCCATAAGGCAACATGGATACATCACAATTTTCCAGTGAAAACGGACCCTTTTTTTTGCAATGTGCCTAGCTGTGGATTTTGGACCCGCAACCAGCTACCAGGAAAACCTAGCAAACCTATACAATTTTAAAAACTAGACTCCCAGAGAAATCCAGGATGGGGCGACTTGTGTGGCTCACATTAGGTTCTGTTACCCAGAATCCTTTGCAAAGCCCAAACTTAGTAAAAAAAACAACACATTTCTGTACTGGAAAGTTCTGGAATCTGCGTGGGGCTACACACGTCCACCACTCAGCATTCTTCAAGTCTCTTCATAAAACTGGTACCTCACTTGTGTGGGTAGGCTGGTACCAGTGACAGGAAACATCCCAAAACGCAACATGGACACATCACCTGGAGGAGCTTAGGAAGGCGTGACTTGTGTGGATCCCCCAATATTTCTACCCAGAATCCCCAGCAAAACTCAAATTTAGCTGAAAAAAATCACATTCTTCTTACATTTCTGTGTATGAAAGATGTTGGATCACCGTGGCTGATGCACATTTCCTACCACCCAGTATTCCCTCAGGTCTCCGGATAAAAATGGTACCTCACTTGTGTGGGCGGGCCCAGCATCCGCTACAGGCAATAACCCAAAATGTATTATGGAGACATCAAAATTAGCTATCACATAACAGCCTAGTTTTGCCAGGGCTGCACCTGTGTTTTTGGTCCCGGTATTGGTGGCCATCTAGGCAAACCTACGAAACTCAAACATTTCTGAAAACTAGACATTCTGGGGAGTCCAAGGAGGTGTGGCTTGCGTGGATCCCCCAAAGCTTTCTTACCCAGAATCTCCTGCAAACCTCAAAGTTAGCTGAAAAATATCACATTTTTCTCACATATCTGTGTGGGAAAGTTGACACAAATCTCATACCACCCAGCGTCCCCCCTGGTCTCCCGATAAAAATGTTCTTGGAGAGACCCCTTACTGGAGGTGAGGTTAAAACTCTGTCAACATATATTTAAACAAACCAATTGATAGCCCTTTGAATATGGTAGAAGGTTAGGAACAATGACTATATATTAAACAAATGGTCGTTTTTGTTGATTGTGAAACCTCAATATATGTTATAAATTGTCAATCTGGTAATATAGGTTCTAGTTAACTTTGGACATCGAGCACTTTCGTTTTTACAGTACTAGAATACAAATATACTATTTGCACTAACAATATTGGCCTGTGTATTGATTTCTCTGTGATTGGTCTTCTTCTCCGGCATCCGTATCCCAATGGTAACTGCCATTGTACACCAACAATATTAAGTATCCTGTACATTGTTCACAGGCTTACTAGAAACATTTAATTTACGGGCCCTGGGTATATGGTATACCACTTTACGAAGGACTTACAAGTAATTAAATATGCCAAATAGGTGTAAACCAATCATGCCATGTTTAGGGGGAAAGCACATGTGATTTAGCCCTGGCTACCAGTGGCAAAGAGTCCAGAGTCCTAACACCAACAAAAAGAAGGTCAGAAAAAATGGAGGCGAAAATTAAATCCAATAGGTGTCTGGTGGTATGGATAGGTTCAGTAACGTTCTGAGTGAGGCCAATGATTCTGATATTTTCATGAAGTGATGTAGAGTTTGTGTTGGTGCTGTCAAGTTAAGGTCTCCAAGGAGGAGGAAGGCGCTGGCATTGATGAAGAGGTGCAGAGTGAAGGATCCTCCTGTATGAGTACCGGGTGAGAGGTGTTCCTGTATGAGTGTGGGGTACGGCACATCAAAGCCAGACTGTTGTTGTTAAGTTTTACTGTAATACTTTTACTATATCTATGCTATGATGTACTATAGTTCTAAGTTCTTTTAAGAATGTAATTATTAGAACCTGACACAGGACAGTTGGAGTGGATCCTGGTCCGTGAGGGTTGTGTTTCCAACTTGCTGCATTAAAGACCAATTTTAATCCTAATTGACTGCAGCAATTATTCTTAACATTGGCGACGAAATTCAAGGAGATAGACAACAACCCTACACGACATTTAACTAAGGACTTACGTGGAACAAAAAAAGTGAATTGTAATTTTTTTCTTACCAGTCACCATTAATGTCTTCACTCTCAAAACGTTGCGATTGACTTCTGAGTGAACATCGGCTCTACAGGTACTTTTATTACGTGTGTGTGGAGAGTGCCGGAGTTTGATGTGGCCATGGATCCAATACTGTGATTTGATCAGCGCGGCTCCGATTTTCAAATGATGACGTATGGATTCTACAACAGTCGTTCCCATTGGATTCTGGGAAATATAAGGTAGACCGTCAACGTAGTTCCACATCATCTGTTTTGGAATATGAGCGCAGCATTCGCTTCCTGTGCGTCATGACGTATGGCACGGCGGCCATTTTAAGTAAGGAAAGGAGAATTTTCATCAGTTTCACCATTACTGATCTCTGGAACAAAACGTTACGGATTCCAAGGTAACTTTTATTTATCTCATCTTGAGTTTTCACAATTTAAACTATTTATGGTGGAGATGTACACAATTGATGTTGGAAGGTCGACAAGTCCAAAAATCGACAAAGTGCACACAGTGATGCACACACTTGTCTTGAATTGGTTGATGTGCGTTCAGTGATGCGCACACTTGACTTTCTGGGAACATTTGATTTTCTTCACGGTGATCTTACAACTTGATGATAGACATATTTCTGAAAAGTGTCATTTTCATGACTATCAACAAAGTGATTTGACTGGAACAAAACAGGAACAAAACATTGGACTATTGATTATTTTCACTTTTCTATATTTTTTTGTGAAAGTTGTTTTCCTTGAACACCTTCTATACCCATTTTAATTGTTTTTTCGCAGGTTTGAACTATGGCAACTACATCTGAACCTCCCCATTTTCTAACTGAGAAAGGTGAGCCTGTTTTGCCATGGAGGAGATGGAAAGTGATTTTTGCTTCTTACCTCATAGCAGTGAGAGGTGAGAAATTTTCATCCATTCGCAAACAAACAATTTTGTTACATAATTTGGGTATTGAAGGTAGATGTATTTATGAAAGTTTAGATGAGATTGAAATAGGTAATGGTGCAGGAGAACCAGGTAATGTCTATGATATGTCAGTTTTAATGCTTGAACAACACTTTGGATCACACATTAACGTGGTATTAGAAAGACATAAATTCTTTTCCAGGGTTCAAGGAAAAAACGAGAACACTTCTAGTTATGTAGTCTCCCTTAAAACGTTGGCACCCACATGTGAATTGGAGCAGTTGACTGATTCCTTGATAAGGGATCAAATCGTTAGATGCACCAATAACGTTAAAGTGCAAGAGAAGTTGTTAAGTAAAAATCCAAATTTGAAAGATGCTGTTGCTATAATAGGAGGTATGGAAAACACTAATATGTGGGTGCGGAAGATGCGTGATGAGAAAGATAAAGATTCTACATCAAAAGACAAATGGAATACTGAAGAGTCTGTTAACAGAATAAAACAGATAAACAGGGAAACAGGGATGAAACACCTCCACTAAATAAAGAACCAGAGAAAAGATTAGAAAACAGAAAACATTTTCTATTGACAACAAATCTGCCATTCCCAAGTGCTTTAGGTGTGGAAGTGAAGGTCATTGGACGAACAGTCCCGGATGTTTTGCAAGATTTGCGTTTTGTAAGAATTGTGGTAAGAAAGGCCAATATGCTCGAGTATGCCGAGGATTCAAACAGCAAGGTGTAAATCAACTAATAGATGAAACAAAAATAGTATCTAGTATACATGAGGATGGATGTGTTGATGTTGATCCAATTGATATGCCTGAGTGTGAAATATTTGTGGGTGGAAAGAAAATAATGGTTCTGGCAGATTCTGGATCGCCATACACGATGATTGGTGACAAGAATTGGGAAACTACATTTAGAAGTGATAATATTGAGTTGTTACCTTCAGACATTAACCCTGTAGGTAATGGTGGTGTAAAGATTGACGTTTTAGGTTATTGTGTAAAAAAGATTCAATTTTCTGATCGTGAGACTGTTGGAAAAGTTTATATAGCATAAAGGGGTGATAATCTTCTTGGTTGGAGACATCAGAGGGATATGGGCATAACTCTTAACCCCAATAGTGCACAAAAAGTGTTGTTGTTGTCTAAAGAGGAATTTCCTTTAGATATTGTCTCAAAATTTCCAGAAGTTTTCAGTACCAACCAAGGCCTCTTGAAGAATTTTGAACATAAAATCATTTTGAAACAGGGAGACATTCCGTTTGTAGCAAAAGTAAGGAAAGCGCCAAACATGATGATGGAACCATTGAGATGTGAGATTGAGAAACTGAAAAAGAGAGGGGTGATTGAGGAGATTGAGAGTTCAGAGTGGTTGGCCCCGGTGGTTGTAGCACCCAAGGATGGTGGGAAAGAGATAAGTTCATGTGCGGATTTAAGAGGATTAATCAAATTTATTTGGGTTGATAGACAACCTTTACTGAACATAAATGAAACTCTCAAACTCACTCATTAAGGATGCTAAGATTTTTAGTGTTATGGATTTGTCCTCCGCTTACCACTAGGTCAAGTTACATCCAGAGTCCAAGCATTTGACCTCATTTGCAACACCCATTGGAGCGTTTCAGTTTGTGAGGATGCCCTTTGGACTTGCCTCCACTGCGGCATGTTTTCAGAGGATCATGAAACAGGTGTTAAATGGTTTAGACAAAGTTTTAAGTTTTTTCAAGATGATATTTTGGTCTATGGAAAGGATTTTGAGGAGCATGACAACATCTTATGGCAAGTTTTGGAAAGGTTACAAGGTGCAGGTTTAGTCATCAAGAAAGAGAAATCCAAATTTAGGGTCACTTCAGTGACATATCTCGGACACACGATTTCTGGTGAGGGTGTTAGTCCAAAATTTGAATTAGCTAAGAGCATAATTGAAGCACCAAAACCCACCAACAAAGATCAAGTATGATCATTCCTTGGGCTTGCTGAATTTTGTTCTAAATTTATACAAAATGTTGCTTCCTTATCACAACCATTGAGATCTCTTTGAAAGAAAGGTTCTCACTTTGAATGGTCAGAAGAGTGTGATGTTGCATTCAATAATGTGAGGAGTGGAATTGCAAAATTACCAACTTTGGGAAATTTTGATGTGAATAAAATAACGGTTTTGTCTACAGATGCAAGTCTTTGTGGATTAGGTGCGGTACTCTCTCAAATTGTTGGTGGTGAAATGAAAGTAATTGCCTTTGCATCACGTTCATTGAGAGGAGCTGAAGAGAGGTACTCGGTAATAGAGAGGGAGGCGTTGGCAGTGTTTTGGGGAATTCTCCATTTTAAATTCTTTTTGTGGAGGATACCATTCACGGTTAGATCAGACCATAAACTCCTTACAAGGATTTTCATTTCTAGGGACTTGGATAATCTTTCTCCTAGAATTTCTCGCTGGATAGATGGACTAACAGAGTATAATTTTGTAGTAGAATTTGTACAAGGTTCAAAAAATTGCATGGCTGATTGTATGTCTTGGTTGCCCATTCATACTGAGTTTCATGTTGATTCTGATGGTAAAGACTTACCAAGTATAAATTGGATTTCTGAGTCAGCTTTAGAAAATAAAGAATGGAGTGACTCTTATCTGAATGACTCAGATTTAATGATTTTGAAAAGTTTGATTGTAAAAGGTTGGCCAGAGAGAAAACTAGTACCTTCTTCCATGTCAGATTATTTTTGTATAAAAGATGAGTTGAGTATTGTTGATGATAGAGTTTTGAGGGGAAAACGTTTAGTTCCTCCTTCCAGCTTAAGATCCAAAATAATAAATTTAGCACACGAAGGCCATTTGGGTCACAACAAAACAAAATCGAGGCTTCGTCAATGGTATTGGTGTCCTGGTATGGAACATGAGGTGGAGTCAGTTGTTAAAGATTGTTGGCAGTGTGCAAACAATGATAAGTCCAAGAAAACCTTCTCTGCACCAATTTCACCTGTTGAGATACCAATTGAACCATGGACGAAATTGGGATTAGATATTGCTGGTCCATTTGAGTTATTAAATCAGAGTGAGCGTTTTGTAATTCTGCTTGTGGACTATACTTCCAAATGGGTGGTGACTAAGTGTGTTCCATCAGTTAACACTCAAACTGTTATTGAATTTTTAAAGGATGAATTCTCTAGAGAGGGAATTCCCAAACCCTTATTACGGATAATAATCCGCAGTTTGTGTCTTCAGAAGTGGAACAATTTCTTATCAGTCTAGCAATTCTACATTTTAGAACTCCTTTATATTGCATGAATAAAATTGTTAAGAACTGTGTTCAACGTGCTATTCAAAACAAGATATCGTTGAAAGTAGTTTTGAGAGAAACGTGGTGGGCACATAGAGTAACTCCTAATTGTGTCACAAATGCTTCTCCTTTTTCTGTACTCAGAGGTAGGAAACTGCATTGCAAATTAAATCCTGTTTGGTTAGGATTGAATAATACTAACTGTGATCAACCTTCTTTATCAGATATAATTTCACGGAGAACAATTAATCAAGATAAATACAAAGTTAATTTTGATAAGAAACACTGTACTAAAGTAACTTTGTGGAATATTGGTGATACTGTTCTTGTCAGGAAACCAGGTATTGTCAAAAAGGGACATTCTAAATTTATAGGTCCTTTTGTTATATCTGAAGTCAAGAGAAATGTTGTGATTTTAGATTCATGCGATGTTCGGAATGTATCTTGTTTAGTGAAGATTGATGATCAACGTTCACGACTATCTCATCGTGTTGGAGGTAATCATTTGGCAACATGATAACCAAACATTTTGACAGACCAAGGACAAGACCAATTTGGCACGAAGATTATGTAATGTACTTTCTGCAAATAAGGGTGTGATGGCTAAGCTCCAAGTAATCCAGAACAGGGCGGCCAGCTTAGTCCTGAAGGTTCCCCCGAGAACGGCATCTAAACCTCTTCTGGAACAACTGCATTGGCTCTCAATCCGACAGAGAACGAAGTTTAAAATTTGCTGTCTAATACATAAAGGTCTAAATGGACAAGGGCTCGCCTACTTGGAAAATAAATTTACTCCATATGTTCAGACCCGGTCTCTCAGATCCAGTGACCACCTTCTCTTGGTGGTACCCCGTGCTAGAAAGGCCAGGCATGGTGGTAAAGCTCTATCTGTAGCGGGACCTTCACTGTGGAACAAACTCCCTTTGTCCCTCAGACATTGCTCAGAGCATCAACATTTTAGAAAGCAGCTCAAAACCCTGCTGTTCAGAAATCAGATCTAAATCCTTTTGATGTCATTTTGCTCTGTCTTTGTTTTTTTGGCTCCTAAGCGCAGAGATACTCCAATGGGAGTTGATTCAAGCGCTCTATAAACCTGCAAATAAATAAATGTATTCTCACTAGTTTTCACACTTACCTTGCACAGTTATGTAGTAAATAATTATTTTTTGTGATATTAGTCTTATATATTGAATTGTGGTTAAGTCAATGTCAATGTCAAATGATCTTTCAGTACGGCATTAAAAAGTGCAAAGTGTGCATTCTATAAAAACCACAAAAGAAAATAAAATGAAGCAGACTTTGTGTGCCGCCAAAGTTGCAGGGACAGTTTAGGTTTTCCACATGTTTGTTGAAGCCTAACGGGAAGCAGAGTAAATTTATAATGCTTCCGCCCCAAAACCGAAATAGCAAACTCCTATTCCATCTGCCAAGCTTCAAGCGGAGGTAGCCCTGGGGCAGGGCAGGTGATTTCTCACTTGTCTCCATGAAGGAGGTGTATCTAATTGTAGTGGATTTTACCTAATCACGCGTTAGTCTCTCCTTGCGATAACGAGCATAGAGGGCCTTTTTAGTTAAATTCTTATGCGTGTGATCAATAAGTTGTGGAGTAGTAAAAAGATGACCCAACCCCACACTCGATAGACTATTTTCCACAGCTTTGAGCCAAGGTATACAATTAGCCCTCTCACAGTTTAAACAGTCCATGATAATATCGCGTGACAGGGAGGCAGCAGGATTACACCAGATTTTTATCCAGAACAGTGGGGGTCTAGATCTTATGAAGTCTTCTGTGTAAAGGAGGTTTAGTTCCCTGTGGCAGATGTAAGTTGGTGCACTAATGACCCCCCCAAAATCTTCCGGCAAAATCTATTTTCTTCGGTCTGTAATTGGGTACAGTTAGCATAACCCCACACCTCGGCACCATAGGTTCCCACGGGCAGGCATTGTGTTTTATAGATTTGTAAAAGTGACACAATCACATCTGCCTCATTGGGTTGACGAAGGGAGGTTAAAGAATTTATGGCCTTGCTCATTTTGTTCCTTGCTTGGGCAACATGAGGTTGCCAAGAGCCAATGTTGGAAAATAACAACCCAAGATAAGGGAAAGTGCAAGTGCTTGTTAAAATGTCATCCCCTGATTGAATATGGCTTATTTTATAACTTTTGGGGCCACAAGACATTATAAATGATTTTTTAAATTGGTATGAAGGCCCAAATCTACCATAAACTCAACAAAACCAGAAATTAAGATTCGCAAGGCATTAGGTGTGCGGCCTAATTAAGTTTTAATGGCCGACGGAGCCCCGCTCACCCTTTAGAACACCCGCACCGCGGCAGAAAAACCGCCGCGGTTAAGGCGTTAAAGGACCATATTACTCATGTTACCCATTACATCTATTTTGTATCACATGTTGATTTTGAGGGAGTTGGCATGAAAGAACTATTTCCTTTAAAGTACGACTAACAACGGGCACATTTTGGGATTTGAATGTTAAAACTTCCCTTTCTTGAATGAATTGTTAATAAAACAATGAGCAACCATGAGGGACAGTGGTTGAGGGTGTTTTGTTTCTTGTTAACTTTGCCTCGAAGAATCATTTGCTTTCACTCATAATTTGTTTAGGTCCAGCCTGGGCAGCAAATGCGCTGCTCTGCGAGGCATGCTGTATTAGAGTATGCACTTGAAGCTCTGCACACTCTCCACCCAGATTTTTCATTGTCTTGTGTCTTTGTCCTTTGTGAATTCTGGCTTCTAATTCGGTAATCGGCTTGTTAGTCCCTCCATAGTACTGGATTGCCTTCATTTGTAACCTCCCATGAGGACTGGCCCTTTTACTTCTGTTGTTACACTGTCTGTGTTATTTACAATTTAAGCACTATTTTCTTTAGTGAGTTTTGTCTTACTGCAGCACGACGTTCTTTGCAGCAACATTCAGTGCACCATGTGCGCTTTCACTTTTCAAGCAGTCCGGAAATATGGCGCCGCTTCTTTGCAATGCCATAGGTCTCGCATTTATGAGAGTTTGAGTTATTGGCATTGTAACTGACAATAACTTAAACTCTTGCATATGTGTCACGTATTGCTTTACAAATATTTTGTTTGTTGTTGTTTCCAAGGTCTAGCATTTGCGAGAATTTAAGCTTTTGACATTTACACTGCCAATAGCTCCAAGTCTCGTAAATGCGTGACCTATTGCATTGCGAAGGCTTTTTGTATTCTTTCTACTAGATCTTCTTTCCTCTCCCTCTTACCAAAATTCATTTTATGCGCAACCTTATTTATTTCCCAAGACTCTCTTTCAGAGTGCTCTTACTTCACCCGTCATTGCTTTTCAGTTATTTTAGTGATGTTTTTAATAAATCTGCCTTACAATGTTTTGTATATACGTTTTTCCTCCCTGCCACCCTCGCACACCCTTCCTTACTTTCTCACAAATACCTTTTTGATACAGTGTATTAATATTTTGCTTTTTTTATGAGGTTCACGCTTCAGGGGCCTCATTTATGAGGCTGTGCGTCGCTTTTACGCCGCCGGTGCGTCACTTTTTGTGACGCACCAGTGGCGTAAAAAATGCTCCTTGTTGCGCCATATTTACAAAGTGACGCATCTAAGTAGATGCGTCACTTTGTAAACCCCTGCGCTACATTATACCTGCGCCAGGTATAATGTATGCAAGGGGGGCGTATTGACGCAAGGAAGGGTTGTAAAAGTGACGCAGTGAAATCTATGAGATTTCACTGCGTCACTTCTAGGACGCTGTTGCGTCAAAATCTTGCGCCTGTCTCACAGCAGGCGTAAGACTGATGCAGGCCCTTTCACATGGGGCTTGCCCCATGTGAAAGGACACATTGCTGGAGTTGCGTCACTTTTGTGACACACTCCAGCAATGCGTCACTTTTGCGCTTACAGATACGTCAGAAATACTGACGTATCTGTAACTCCTTGCGACATGATGCGTCATACATTAAATATGACGCATCAGGTATGTCGCAAGTAGAAGTGAGAAGTGACGCAATCGCTGCTTTCACGCAGCGATGCGTCAGTTCTCATAAATGAGGCCCCTGGTTGTTGATTGGAGTTACCGGCAATCCTGTGGCATTGTAAGGAAAGTCATTGTGAGAGTGCCAAAGTCTTCTATGCAATGAGATAAGCAGATGTTTTTTGTCACAGTGGTTGTGCCACACTATTTTTGATTGTTCACGTACCATCAGCCTTCAAACTACCATAGATCGCCAGCAATGTGCAGTTGACACTTTGAAGGCTTTTTGATGTCACTTCACTTTTAATGAATTATTACAAATAACAGTAGCAAACTATCCATTCCACATGCGTGATCTGACAGAGGGGTATAAGTGCAATTAGGGAATAACTTAGACATGTACAGGCCTTTCCACAGCCTCATAGAGAGAAATCGTTTTTTATTTTATCTTATTTTATTTCTGGAAATGCTAGAGCAGCCAACCAATGTCTCAGCATGTTACAAAAGCAAGGAGTAACAAAAGAGAAAACAAGAGAAAAATTACTGAAGACATTTCATGCGGACTGTCAGGAAAAACACAGCAGAAATATTCATAGTGCACCAGGATATCAGGACAGTAACATGGACAAAGAATTCAGAGGACAGGGCTGGTCTATGGGTGACAGGAGAACAGCAGCGAGGGCAGGCAAGCATGAGCTGCAGTGGCTGCAGGGTGTTCACTGTCCAGGCCGCAAATACCTCCCGCACGTATGGATCCTCTTGTCAGCGCCAGCAAGTGTGTAGAGGAAGTGATCATGATGAATAAAGAATGGAGTTAGGCCTGCCCTTTTAGAATGTGGACTGCACGCTGCACTTCGAGGCGGAGTACTGACACCTGTGCATCTTGAATATGGGCCCCAGGCCAGTGCTTTAAAAGGAAATGTAAAAGTCCAGGGGGTATTTTAGCAACAACTTGCGATAATTGTCGCAAACCGTGCTCAGCGTGATTTTTTTTATCGCCTCCTATCGCTGGATTTTATTGCGGTGATAACACAGTATTACCAACGTTTATCTCCACAGCGATAAAAAATCCAGCAATAGCGGAAAATCCCATCTATAACGTGAGATTTTCAGCGATATAAATCCTATCGCTAAAGAAAATCTCGCTAACAGGCAGGTGGGGACTTAGTGGTAGAATCCACCTCCCATTGACTATTATGGCTAAGTCAGGTTTTTACCAGGTGTAAAATCCTGGCGCTAATCGCGGTTAGCGTGCGTTTTTTATCGCGTCGTGGGTATTGCTAATAGGCGATAGCTGTGTTAGTGACTGCTTTCCGTCGCTACCAGTTTGGGTACACCCACTTTACATGTCATTAGCGATAACTATCGCTGACATGCAAAGCAGGCCCCAAACAGGTCGCTATCGCCTGGAAGCTGTCGCTAACTACTGTTAGTGACAGCTTGGTAATTGGGCGATAAAAAAATTGCCACTTTATAGGAAAAAAGTGCCGCTAAAGTGGCGATAACGCCCTCGCTAATATGCCCCCAGGTTCTCTCTATCCACAGTACCAGTTTGCTCCTGAGAAGTGCTGGAAATGTTAAGGGATGTGCAAAAGTTGCATTACATAATTATGGACAATTTTAGGAAATATGCTTAACTAGTAACTACACAAGATGCATCAATTTGTTTATGTAAATATGTATTTTACTGTTAAAAAGAAGAAAAAAAACGCTCGTGCTCTGGTCATTTGTATTGTTCCAATGTGTGTGAGAGCTATTTTCTTTCCACAAACAGAATGTAATTACGGGATGTGGCATACTGATTTTATTTTGGGAATTTTGCGTGGCATGCTAAATGTCAGATTATCAAAATGATGTGAGATTACGTCAGCCTAGAAGACATTTTACCTGGGCCTCGCACTGTCCCATTTAATATATTGCAGGAGTGCTGAAAAATGATGGTATTCCCCCTTTCAAATTAGCACTAGCCCATTTAAAGCACAACCCCTGGCCTTAAAGCAGAGCTTCGGTGCTGTGACTCCTCCCTTCAGCCGCCATATCCCAGCATAACCTCTTGATCTGACTTTGCCATGCACACAACAATTCCAGCACTGCTCCAATGATTGGGCCTGCAATTCATTCAGGCACTCTCATGCAGGCTCTGCTGCACTTCGCAGTTGCAGCAAAGACGAGAGGCGTTTTGAGGCATGGGCCCAGACCCCAGCCTTTCAGGGAGGGCCTGATAGAGCCAACTCTATTTTGCAGTGTCTTGTCCTGATGACCTTGAATAATGTTTAAGCAGATTGTTTTAAAACCGTTTTCCTTAAATTTATTTTTAATGTGGGTGATGTGTTAGAGTCTATGGCAGACATTTTGCAGAGAAATGTTGTGTTTATGTTTCATGCAACATCCATATAATTGTTTCTTTTAGATCAAAACAGGACCTGACATATGAGAAATGGGAGGGGGTCACAGAGAATATTTGTAGTAACATTATTGAGCTGCTGCTGTGTTACAATATTGAAAACACATGTCACTATCCCTGAATATTAGAAGAATACACATTTAGAATAGGAGAAGAGGAGTCTGCTTGTGCACTGTCAGTGACTTGGCCAAACGGGGCATGAAAGAGCTGGAATTGAATAATAAATTCAAAACTGTTCTGAACAGGGGCCCCCAAAATACCCATATTATTATTGTGATCTTTCCCCCACTAAATATTTGCTTGGACATTTTGATAAGCATTGTTAAATGCAAGCTAACATATCTTGTTTTTTTAACCAGAAAATCAGGAAATCAACTGTGCTCCACCGTGTTTCTTGGCTGAATTACCCTGTGACTTCATCTGCTTCGGAGAAGCTGCGTGCAATGGTGAAGTCAGAAGATATCCCAGCCTGATACAATTCATAAACGCCAAATTAGTTTCATTTTGCAAGCAAGGAAAATTCGCCCGTTGATTGTTGTTGGGGTACTAAGGTTTTGTGGTTAATAGATTTCAATGTACACTTCAGAGCTCTGGGCCTAGGTACCACTGTATCCACTGCACTTATTGTAGCTGCAGCCTATGGATATGTATTCAACTAATTGAATTCATTAAAAAATGTGAAGCCTGCCACTACGTGACCGGTGGGTCCAAGACGGTCTCGAGTTAGATGATGAGGACTGGCAATCTGCTGTCTCCTCGCCTAAGGAGATTGGGATCCCTGCGAGACTCTGACTGGTCCAACTTAAGATTCTGCATAGGGTATATGTCACTGGTCCCCGTCTAGTACGTATGAGTTTTTCTGAGGAGGGACTCTGCAAGCTGGGCTGTGGCTCGGTGGGGACGTTTCTTCATATTCTTTGGGAATGTCCTGAGGTTGTTGCTTATTCGAATGGAGTATATAAGGTGATGGAGGAAGTCACGGGTGTCTCCCTCCTACCGGAAGCTAGACGCTGTCTTTTGAATGTCTGGGAGCCCACGGATTATAATGTGGCCCAAACTCAGTGGGCGACCCTGGGTGCCATGATAGCAAAACGTGATATTGCACAATTGTTGGGTTCGCAAAGACCACCTCAGGTCGAACTTTGGAAGGAAAACATGGACTGGTGCATGTTTCGTGAAAAAACTGTGTTTGTGGCCCGGGCCGTCCGCGGAAATGGCAGAGTGTGTGGGGACAGTGGAACGCCTACCGTGGAGATCTCTGCACTCCCCCAATGATGGATAACATTGATGCTCCGATGTCTCCCTAGTCCTGTTTTCACTGATTGTAATTTTGATTAATTGTTTGCCCCTATGAATCCCCCCCCCCTACATGTAATGTTGATTTTTCTCTTATTCACTCTCTGGCCTCGCGCCCGTTCCAGCACTCTGTATTTGTTTATGCCTTGCTTGTTTTTACAATTAATAAAAATAAATACAAAAAAATAAATAAATGCGAAGCGATGTAGGGATTTCAACTAATTTTATTGGATCTGCTCTACATTATATTTATGGAATGGAATGTACACAAAAATACAAGGGAATATACATGCCCCTATACATGCACATAGGCCTCTATTTAGTAGATCAAGTGTAGCTGCTGTCTGCCAACAATTGTCATGAGTGCCTGAAATAATGCAGGTTCAACTTGAACTTTACCTTTCCATTGATGCCATGTCCTGGCTGAGGTGGTCACTCCTTCAAGGGTAACATAAGCGTTGCCTTTATATGGAAAAAATGACTATCACTCATTATGAGAACGGTAGATTATAACGAGGAGATAGCAGGAGTAAATTATTGATTCCAACTGAGATCTTCCAGTCAAAATCCAGATGTTAGGAGTGTTTGTCTCCAGATTTAGGAATATCCATGCAGATCTGGAAACATGGACGTCTTTTTTGGCTTTTCAGTTCCGATCTCTTTCTTGCGACCCCCTGGCACTGGCTTTGTGACCTTTGTTTAAGAGACAGCTAAAGCAATACAGAAACAGAAGGTAGACCGAGCTCTATCGGGTTTTTTTAAAACCTTTTTTATCCTGCCGCCAACAGGGACTTTTAACTGTCATAAATAAATCAATGAAACTCACACTGCAATGAAACAATGTTTCCGGCGTTCCTTCCCTGGGGGCTGAGACCTGAGCTTCCTTTGCAGCGTGTTGTATAGTTTTATAAACTGCTTAGCAAGCACAGGGCATGGTGTTTTCAAAATAACAAACTCGCAATATAATTAATAATTTAATGCTCTACCTTGAGAGGACTCAGTAAAAGGAGTCTCAATGTCTCTGCCGGGTGGGGAGATGGAAATAAGGCAGTGAATTGAGAGAAAAATATTGAATAAACAAGCAGAGGCAGCAGAGAGACCAAAAGGGAGGAAGAAGGCACATCAGACAGATAGATGAGACAGTAAGAGACAAAAATGTGAGTGTGAGGGATCACTGACAGAATATTGGTAACAGAAATATTGTGTGGCAGATTATTGTGTCAAAAATATCAAGGACCAAAATGTCCAGAGGGTAACAGCAAAGAGGTAAGCATGGATTCAATATTCTTAACTCCACATCTATGTCCATTGAAGATATATATTGTCATGGTACATATATAAATGGACTTATACACAGTAAAATGTTGCTTACCTAGTGAAACCTACCCGCATGAAATTTTTGTACTCACTATTATTGACGTGATATATAGTGCATTTTCTGATATTTGTTTAAAAATCATGTGTGAAAGAGAGAGAGGTGAGAAAGAGAAATAAATACCTAACTAAGACAGCTCAGGAGAAAGATATTTGAGAGACTGAGAGCGAGGGAGCAATAGTTGAAAGAGATTATGAACACAGAGGTAGGTGACAAAGGAGACTACAGAAGAGGAAGGCAGGTTAGAAGTATGACAGGAAGACAGATAAAAAATACACTGCTAAAAGATACAGAAATAAAAGGAGAGACAAGACTGAGAAATATATGAAAGATAAACTGTCTAGAAAGAAACAACAGAGAAGGAGGACACATAAAAAAGCAAGACGTCCCAGAAAAGGAGGTGATAGACAGGGAGACAGAGACAGTTCAAAGTGATGGAGTTGGGGAGTAGCAAACAGGTGTTAGAGAGGTAATAAAGAGATGCCACTGTGAGAGCTCAGAATGAGAGGCTAAAGGTGAGAGGAGAGGAGATGGGTACTAAATACACAAATAGAAAAGAATAAAGACCTGAGAGGTGGGTAATCAACACATGGACATCGTTTAGGGTCAACAGGAGTTGCTGTGCCCTTTTGGTTTGCCTCTTGTGATACTTGGCTCTGCTTTTGTGACCCCTCTCTTTAGAGGTGGCAGAATCAGTGCCAAGGGCACAGGAGTAGTTAGCTCTAATGGGCTTCTGGTCTCCGCTCTCCTTGTTTGCTGTCCATTTTTATATCACTAAGAATGAACAATTGTTAATTATTCACTATTAGTGTAATACAAATTAAGTAGCAGGACAGGTAAGATAAGTTAAATAACATGTTTTAAATATATGTTGTGTCTGTGCCTGCAGGTGATAGCATGTGTGTGCAAGATAGAACATGTGTATGTGTGAATGTGAATCTGGATGTGTTTGTGTGTGTGAGAAAATGAGGGAAAGAGTGAGAGGGAGTGAGACTGTCAATAGGTGAGTATGATTGAGTGAGAGAAATTATTACTGTAAATGAGTGAGGGACTGTGACTGAGAATTAGTGAGAATGAGTGATGATGACTGTAACTGTGAGTGAGAAAAAGTGGGCCAGATTGAGTACAAATGATAGAGAACTAGCAAAGTGGTACATGTGAAGGCGGTGCCAGTGAAGCAGGCCTTGTCCTGTAGCATGCCCCTGTCCAGTCGTGGCAAGCACACTCTGGCAAAATACTAATGGGAACAAGGAACCAGAGTGGCACCGATGCTCCAGAGAAGGCTGCATAGGCAGACAAGCCTATTTATACCGGCTCAATTGAGCAGCGATCCTGTAAGGCAACGGCGGCAGAGGAAGAGCACATCCTGTTGTGGTGAGAGCACCAAAAAGCCTGGCCCCCTTTACACGAAGAAGAGTGGAGGATGAGTTGAGTTCTGGAGGCATCCTTTCCCCCACTCACGTGGGATCTTGAGGCCCTGGCGTCAAACACTGGCAGGCGGATGGGTCGAGGAGGGCTCATTTGTTGACATCAGAGCCAGGAAGATTGACAGAAGCATGGCCGTGGCCCAGGTTTCCTTTCCCTGTTGCCGGGTCTATCTTTGCTTGCTCTCCACGACTACATTTCCTGCCCCCTCATCCCTCTGCCTCATCTTTGGTGCGAGGGCTGTTCCAAGGTCCAAATTGGGCCACGGCTCAAGGATGGGGTCACATCGGCTGGACATAAATTGACTGAAGGCTGTCATACTGCAGTGCTGCTGAAATGTGTTGCCCTGAAGAGGTGAGACTGGCCGTGTAGTCTCCCCACTACTATACAGTGCTCTGCTGTTGAACATAGCTGTTGCTGCTTGCCTGTGTGGGGATTGGGGAAGCAAATGGAGCAGGCAGGGGGCTGCCTTGTGATGAGACATCTCGACTCTAATAGTCTGTATTTGTTTGCTGAGGGTGCGGCAGCCCTCCCCCCCCTTTGGACATTTGGTGAGTTGACCCCTTGGTCAGTGCAGAGACCTGTGTTTTTCACCAGTGGGGCTGGGGGGAAACACGTTTGAACCAGTGCCATGGGGAAGGACAGCTGCCACAACACAGGGGAAAATCGATAACTATACCAGGGCCTCCAAGACCCGCACAGACACAGTCCCTGCAGCGGCTGCACCCCACAGTAAATCTGTTGGCAAGGCCTCCTCGGTGACCATTCTCCAGGCCATCCGTGATTCCGGGGAGGTGTGGAAGGCATAGATAAGAGGAGAGGGCAGTCATGGTTGCTACAATAAAGAGGTGGTGGGGCAGGAGGAGGGAGCAGGAGATGGGGAGCACACAGGGGATTTGGGGGGTATAACAAAAAATGTATCTAAAGTAAAAAATTACCTGGAGCTGCCTCCCCCTTCGTGCTTTGTCTCAGTCCTTCTTGGTTCCAGCAAGCACTGCTGCCATGTCACAAACTCACTGCAATACCCACGCTGCTCTCACGTGAGAGCAGCGCGGGGATAAGTCTGAGCAGGCAGTAAAAATTCTGTGCTCAGACCAATGAGTCTGTGGGCTTCTGCAATGCAGCTGGGCTGGAGAAAACCTAAGTGCGCATGTGTGTTTTGGTCGGCCTGAAATGACCAACCAAAACACATATACTCACTTAGGGAGAAGAGTGCACATCGCACTCCTCCTCACAATGCCCCACCCCTCCCATGGCAAGCTGGCTCAGAGGTGCCAAATGAAAAATACAATGATTACATTGTTTTATTTTTCATTTAATGGGTTTGAGCTGGGCAGTGAGGCAATGCTCATCTGCCACTGAGGAGGAGCCACCGCTGGGAGGGGGAGTTGAGGTCTCTTTCCTGTGCCAGATCTGAGAAAACTGGAAAATCACAAAATGGATGCCGAAAGTGGTATTTTCATGGTGGTGGGTTAGGTTTACTCGCTCACAGAGGATGTGAAGTGTGAAGTTTCAGTGCTGCTGGAGTAGATGACTGCGGATGATGAGGGCCACTCTAGAGGTAGTAAGCTGTTGCTCATCGATGTCCTGGAAGGAACTAAGGTCCACAAGCCAGAACAGTTCTACCCAACATGGTTCAAATCCTGCAACCCCCCCACTCCAACCTCTCCTTTTGTTTTGTGTTTGAGAGTGCTCAAAGAGCAATGACTCCCATGCCTCCACCAAGGGCTGCTCTCTGCTCCAAAATGCTCATAAATGCGTGACTTGAACTACTAAGATAGGGATGCTATACTTAAAGTGGCTTATCACACCCCAGACCTAAAATGTGACAACACCAAGATCATTTTTTTTCCTGACTTTAATGCCAAAGTACAGCAGCAGCCTAAATCCGTTGAAGGGGTGAAGCAGAAGCTGAGGACTATGGCTCCCAAATACATGTAATTTTACTGGCTGAATTAAAAGTGATGAATGAAGACAAGGCCTTCTACTTTAAGACCCCGAGAGTGCATGGGATTGGGTAGAGTAATGTAGGCTGCCCACTGCAGTGGCATGGTTTGCCAGGACCAAGGTGGGGAATGGGTCTACGGATACACAATCAGAGAAGTCGTAGAGCGCGATCCAGGAAAAAGGATGAAGGTCATGAAGCAGGGATATCCTCTTTTTGCATCAGCGATGTCTTTCATGTTTGAACTCATTGGGGTGCTTTAGTTGTGTTTTTTTTATTTTATGTACATTGACTGCACCATGGTGTGTACCATCACATACGCTGATACTCTCTGTGCAATATGGTTCATGACTCTGGTACACTGAGCACTAAGTTTATATCCTGGAACGTCAACAGTCTTAACAATGAATATAAGAGGAGAACAGTACTGTAAAAGGCCTGTAGATAGTTGTCAGCAGCTCTTCAGCATAAATGCACCCAATTGTCAATCTCCTGGGAGGTTCGGTTACAGCAGATCGTATCATGCCGAATTCACCTGCCATCCTTCTGTATAAGGAAATGTTGAGGCGACCGCTGCACTCCGAGGTAATAGAAAATCTTGTAAGTAACACAAAATTAATAATTTTCTAGGTGCTCTGGGAGATCACCTTCTGGTTCCAAAAGGTGCGAAGATACAAACAAAAACGGAAGTCTTACAGGAGGTAAGAGCTGTCTCAGAGCACTCTTGGTGCACATACAGTGCGTGGTACTGAAGTAATTAGAATAGGCTTAATCATGTCTCCAAATGTTTTTGATGAAATTTGTTTGCCAAAGTATTTCAAATAAGTTCAAAGGTATCCCAGTAACATATTGTCTTCATATGTTCATTTCAACTTTATACATGGAAAAAGACTTATGATCCATATATCATTCTTCTCAAGGTAAGTTAGCAACCCCAATGCATTTCGTGCTAGGATAGCACTTCTTCAGGGGGATTATGTATCTAGAAAGAAAACAAATGTACAAAGCTCGATGTAGATCGCAGAAAAACAGGAAACAGTACAGGATATGTAAAACGTGAATACATAAAACGTGTGGAAGGAATTTAGGTTTGTGACTTAAAAGGTATAAGGTAGTGGTGATATCTCTAATCGAACTGTGAGGAAAAACGAAATTCCCCAGATCGAAAAAAAGAAGAAAAAGAAAAAGAAATAGGGTGCGGTCAGTAGAACGTGCCTGATAGAGAAAATACCAAGAAAACTGAAAATGAGCCAAAGTGCTACGTGCAAATCAAAAAGTTATGGCGTGGAGAATCGTCCAAAAGAAATATATACAACAAGAAGTGAAACGTGCTCATTCAGACAAAATGTCACAGCGTGAATCCATTAACCATAATAGCTTACCAGATACCGAGAAGGTTTACGAGTGAAACAGGTAGACTGCATCCAGTGTGACCGAGCCGTAACCCGGAAAACGCCACTCATGCGCAGAGGCGCTCAGTAAAAGAAAGAAAACGTGAACAGAGAAACAGGACTGGCAGAGTCCATGAAGAAACCGCAAATGGGCGAAGGAAAACGTAATAAGAACCAAGAAGGAGAAAAGAGTATAATAAGTGAATAGTGAAGTGTCAAAAACAAGACAATAAAGCGTACAATGCAGAAAAAAAGAAAATAAGAACGAAATGAACCAAGGGTACAGAATTAGAGATAAGACAATTTTACAGTGCATTGTCATACGAACAAATCCAAAACAAAACCACACGGTCTAGAAACAGAAACAACAAGAATCAAATATAGATCACAGGCATGAGAGAGAAAAAGCACAAATGAATACATGTTATTCAAGTTCGCGCTGTAGTAACAATTTACCATTGTCTTTGTTAGGAAATTTCTTTACAACTTCCAAAACAAGAAAACGAATTTGACTCAGATTGGCACAATCCCACAATCTGAGTCAAATTAGTTTTCTTGTTTTGGAAGTTGTAAAGAAATTTCCTAACAAAGACAATGGTAAATTGCTACTACAGCGCGAACTTCACTGGATCTATTTCTTACAAGCCCTACAACCGAAGGGATAAAATGACAGAATTGAACTCAGTTTTCATCTATGAATAACATGTATTCATTTGTGCTTTTTCTCTCTCATGCCTGTGATTTACATTGGATTCTTGTTGTTTCTGTTTCTAGACCGTGTGGTTTTCTTTTGTATTTGTTCGTATGATAATGCACTGTAAAAATATCTTATCTCTAATTCTGTACCCTTGGTTCATTTCGTTCTTATTTTCTTTTTTTCTGCATTGTACGCTTTATTGTCTTGTTTTTGACACTTCACTATTCACTTATTATACTCTTTTCCCCTTCTTGTTTCTTATTACGTTTTCCTTCGCCCATTTGCGGTTTCTTCATGGATTCTGCCAGTCCTGTTTCTCTGTTCACGTTTTCTTTCTTTTACTGAGCGCCTCTGCGCATGCGTGGCGTTTTCCGGGTTACGGCTCGGTCCCACTGAATGCAGTCTACCTGTTTCACTTGTAAACCTTCTCAGTATCTGGTAAGCTATTATGGTTAATGGATTCACGCGGTGACATTTTGTCTGAATGAGCACGTTTCACTTCTTGTTGTATATATTTCTTTTGGACTATTCACCACGCCATAACTTTTTGATTTGCACGTAGCACTTTGGCTCATTTTCAGTTTTCTTGGTATTTTCTCTATCAGGCACGTTCTACTGACCGGACCCTATTTCTTTTTCATCTTTTTTTCGATCTGGGGAATTTCGTTTTTCCTCACAGTTCGATTAGAGATATCAGCACTACCTTATACCTTTTAAGTCACGAACCTAAATTCCTTCCACACGTCTTATGTATTCACGTTTTACATATCCTGTACTGTTTCCTGTTTTTCGGCGATCTACATCGAGCTTTGTACATTTGTTTTCTTTCTAGATACATAATCCCCCTGAAGAAGTGCTATCCTAGCACGAAATGCATTGGGGTTGCTAACTTACCTTGAGAAGGATGACATATGGATCATAAGTCTTTTTCCATGTATAAAGTTGAAATGAACATATGAAGACAATATGTTACTGGGATACCTTTGAACTTATTTGAAATACTTTGGCAAATAAATGTCATCAAAAACATTTGGAGACATGATTACGCCTATTCTAATTACTTCAGTACCACGCACTGTATGTGCACCAAGAGTGCTCTGAGACAGCTCTTACCTCCTGTAAGACTTCGTTTTTGTTTGTATCTTCGCACCTTTTGGAACCAGAAGGTGATCTCCCAGAGCACCTAGAAAATTATTAATTTTGTGTTACTTACAAGATTTTCTATTACCTCGGAGTGCAGCGGTCGCCTCAACATTTCCCTTTATTTCACTCTGGTTCAATACCGCTTTGCACCCACTCACTATGTCCTATGCTGATATCGCCAGCTTAACCACCAATTAAGCAGATACTTTTGAATTCAATACGGATGACACTGATCGTATTTATTCGCTGATACAGGAACCTGAATACATTGAATCCAGCTCTGGTTCTGCTCAATCTAACATTCGTCAACTGCTGTTCACAGCCAAGAGAGAGGTCAACCAAAGGCTACACGCCTCAACACTAATCAGATACCATCGAGTCCAACGCATTCCCCGTGGCTTGCGAATTCCTTTGAAATCTACCTTATTTAAAAACAATCCACGTTTTACTGAAAAGTGGTATGGATTATTGAATAAATGTTCTTTAGACCTTATACTACTTATTGTGGAAGAATTGTCTAAATTACTAGAAGAATTGAAAAACGAAGTGAAACAACTAAAACACAAACTAAGTACCAAACTTACACCTGAAGAACTGTCTAAATCTTTGGATGAAGTAAATATTCAGTTAGATAAATATGTGAAAGAAAGAAATGAACGCAGGTTAAGAAAATTTAAGCGCGACACTGTCGATTATAAACTTGGCGAAGTTTACAATTGGGCCGAGATATACGCAGCAAGGAGGCAACATCGCACCCAGACTAACAGATCAACTGATGGAGACTCTACATCATCGGAAGAACCACCAAGAACAGGTTCATTTCGAGGCAAACCGAGACAACAAGGTCCTCAACAAGGAACATAAACATCGGACCAGCAATCTACATCCGGAACTAACAATGTTTTGAGAAATGTTAGCCAACCAACTACAGATGCGGATTCTTTTTTAGGGGTAGGCCAAACGCCCTCCGTAGATCCAGGAGGTCCCGAAGGAAACACCACTCTATTACCTCCAGCCAAATCGACCAGGAGTCACAGAATCTGATTATAAATATTTCTCAAACACCTTTAACTATGTCTCAACAAAAAGTCCTTCAAAAAGGCATGAACTTCGTACCGACATACCAAACCAATGAACTGAACACCACCATATCGTTCTCCAAATTCATGAGAACATTACGCCTAAGGCATTTTTTCACCAACGTATGTGCACCCACTGACAGAGAAGTAGACAGCACACTCATGGGCTTACGTCCTAAGAGCACTTTTACTTCGCCTACAAGCCGCAAAGTATTGGACATTTTTGAAACAGTGGTCCAACAAGAATTACATGGAATTTTTTCATCATTTACACCACATAGACCAAATTTGTCTAATAACGAACGTCAAGCTCTAAGACAACTTGCCAACAACACGGATTTGAAAATCACTAAAGCAGATAAAGGTGGAGCCATAGTAGCTTTAGATTCCAGCTACTATACTGAAAATTCGGAAGCTCATCTTAACAACCAGGACCTCAACATGACACTAAACTTGGATCCCACCAACGATTTCAAATCGGTTCTGGTTACCATAGTGACAAATGCAGCGCATGCTAATACCATCACTGAAAGGGACAAAAGATTCCTCATCAAAGAATATCCACAGACGCCCCATATATACCTACTGCCTAAAATCCATAAACACCCCACAAAACCTCCATTCAGGCCGATTGTCAGTACCTGTGATTCCATCCATGAGCCTACCAGACGATACATCGGCAAACATCTTCAAGCCAGTGTCAAAGCAATGTCTACATATATTCAAGATACCACTGACTTTCTGAGAAAACTCCATGAAATACATATCACACCGGATCAATCTGTCATTCTAACTACCATAGACGTCAGTTCACTCTGTACCTCGATTCCACACGACTTGGGCCTTGAAGCCTTAGAATCTGCTTTGGTACAAACCAACAAACCCACGGATTTACAAATCTTTATCCTGGAACTTATGCAGTTCACCCTCCACCACAGCTACTTTCAATCCTCCAATAACCAACATTATCTGCAATTATCTGGAGTAGCTATGGGCAACTGTGCTGCTCCAGCCTACGCCAATTTGTTCATGTACCATTTCGAAAAAGAACACATTTTGAAACACAAAAACTGGGAACCATTCTTGTGCTCGTACCATCGGTACATCAATGACATTTTCCTAGTGTGGAAGGGTAATGAGACACAATTGAACAGTGCTATTGAGAATTTAAACTCCATCAATGACCGGATTCATTTCACCCACACTTACAGCAGAACTGAAATTTCTTTCTTAGATGTCCAAATCAAATTGATCAACAACCAATTTATCACATCCATATACACGAAAGAAACTGATCGCAACAATTACCTACATTATCAAAGCTTCCATCAACCCAGTTTGAAACGTCACTTACCATATTCACAACTGTTACGTGCCAAACGCATTGCTTCTACATCCGAACTATACACCCAGGATAGCCAGAAAATCATCTCTAAATTCCACCAACGGGGTTACCCCACACAAATCACAAAAAACGCAGAACAACGCGCTATGTGCCTTAACAGAGCAGACCTACTCAAACCTAAAAATACCTTCCAAGAAGATGAAAATCGTCCTGTCTTTGTATCCAAATTTTCCACACAATCCAAAAAAATCAAGGAAGTAATTCGCAAACATTGGCCAATGCTTCAATTGGAGAAAGATTTCAACAACATTTTTGACAAACCTCCTATTTTTGCATACCAACGTTCTAACAATTTACAAACTCTTCTAAAACAACCAACATTATCAACTTTGACTGTCTTTAAAGGAACCATACCATGCCGGAACTGTGTACACTGCAACAGTATTATCCCTGGCAATATTTTATGTCACCCTACGAAAGGTACCCCTATTCACCTCCAAGTGAACGCAACTTGTGACTCCACTAACGTCATATACATGCTGAAATGCCCGTGCGGCCTCCCATATGTGGGTAAAACGGAACGCAAGATCAAAACCCGACTCACGGAACACCGGAGTAACATTCGCACGAAGAACTTAAAGTCATGCATAGCAGCTCATATTGTGGCACAATCCCACAATCTGAGTCAAATTCGTTTTCTTGTTTTGGAAGTTGTAAAGAAATTTCCTAACAAAGACAATGGTAAATTGTTACTACAGGGCGAACTTCACTGGATCTATTTCTTACAAGCCCTACAACCGAAGGGATTAAATGACAGAATTGAACTCAGTTGTCATCTATGAATAACATGTATTCATTTGTGCTTTTTCTCTCTCATGCCTGTGATCTACATTTGATTCTTGTTGTTTCTGTTTCTAGACCGTATGGTTTTCTTTTGTATTTGTTCGTATGATAATGCACTGTAAAAATGTCTTATCTCTAATTCTGTACCCTTGGTTTATTTCGTTCTTATTTTCTTTTTTTCTGCATTGTACGCTTTATTGTCTTGTTTTTGACACTTCACTATTCACTTATTATACTCTTTTCTCCTTCTTGGTTCTTATAATGTTTTCCTTCGCCCATTTGTGGTTTCTTTATGAACTCTGCCAGTCCTGTTTCTCTGTTCACGTTTTCTTTCTTTTACTGAGCGCCTCTGCGCATGCGTGGCGTTTTCCGTGTTACGGCTCGGTCACACTGGATGCAGTCTACCTGTTTCACTCGTAAACCTTCTCGGTATCTGGTAAGCTATTATGGTTAATGGATTCACGCGGTGACATTTTGTCTGAATGAGCACGTTTCACTTCTTGTTGTATATATTTCTTTTGGACGATTCACCACGCCATAACTTTTTTGATTTGCACGTAGCACTTTGGCTCGTTTTCAGTTTTCTTGGTATTTTCTCTATCAGGCACGTTCTACTGACCGCACCCTATTTCTTTTCTTTTTCTTCTTTTTTTCGATCTGGGGAATTTCGTTTTTCCTCACAGTTCGATCAGAGATATCAGCACTACCTTATACCTTTTAAGTCACAAACCTAAATTCCTTCCACACGTCTTATGTATTCACGTTTTACATATCCTGTACTGTTTCCTGTTTTTCGGCGATCTACATCGAGCTTTGTACATTTGTTTTCTTTCTAGATACATAATCTCCCTGAAGAAGTGCTATCCTAGCACGAAATGCATTGGGGTTGCTAACTTACCTTGAGAAGGATGACATATGGATCATAAGTCTTTTTCCATGTATAAAGTTGAAATGAACATATGAAGACAATATGTTACTGAGATACCTTTGAACTTATTTGAAATACTTTGGCAAATAAATTTCATCAAAAACATTTGGAGACATGATTACGCCTATTCTAATTACTTCTGTACCACGCACTGTATGTGCACCAAGAGTGCTCTGAGACAGCTCTTACCTCCTGTAAGACTTCCGTTTTTGTTTGTATCCTTCTGTATAAAACATTCCCTTTAGAAATAGAAGAGGTAGTCCATGTTCCTTGGGTCACTGGGTTGACATATCAAGCCAGGTGGAGGGTAGAAGGTGGACTAATGTGAATGAGTATATGTCCCTGCCGGTCATTGCAGGTACCTTGTTGGTCCTTGTCACTCTCTTGCTGAATCTCCCCTTGGACTGACAGTGATGAGAAGAGACTTTAACTCAGTTATGCATCCCGATCTGTTTGATACTGGCCCTCGAGGCAACAGAGCTTAACACTTGGCAGAGTGGGCTGAACCGATGAGCCTGAGAGATATTTGGAGGGTTCCTGACCCCAGTAGACTCGAATACATGCACCACTCCCATGTCCAGAATACTCAATAAAGGATAGACTACTTCTTCACCAAGTTGAGGGCCTTTGTGCTATAAGCAGTGACTCTCAAATCACTGCCTTGTGGGGGTGGCACTACCGAAGGCTCCCCTGGGGTCAGTGGGGGTGAAGGATTAGCGGCTAGTTGGTGCAGGTCATATTTGTTGAAGAATTGAGAGAGGATATTCCTCTTTACTTTTAGCACAACAAGAGTTCTGTTTCTTCTGCTGTTGTCCTCTCACAGTCATTTTGGCATTACTAAGGGGCAAGATAATGGCACATGCAACTAAACAGAAACAACAAATTCTAAAGGAAATTATCAACCTCCAGAGGCACCTAGCCATGCTTGAGACGAGGGAATCACTATAACCTTTGCAGACAATTTGTATTCATTGTCAGTGATCAGAGAGAAGCTTACGACCAAGTTCCTTAATTGGGTCCAGATGGCATAGCTGACATCCCAATGTAAAATATATCAGTCTGGCGACAATGTTAGGAAAGAAAATCCATTGTCTGGCAGACAGGAAAAGGGCATTGCTAATGTTTTCGCTAGGTACTATGCAATCTTTTATGCTAAAAGAGAACCAGTGGGCTTGAATAGCAAAGACCTCTGTTGAAGGACTTCCTGCTGGCTAGACTGTCAGTTGCAGAAAAGAAAGTCCTGGACCTTTCCTTCTCTGAGGAGAAGCTGCATTCTGTACTGGGAGATATGCCAGTCAGCAAAAGTCCTGGGCCTAATGGCTTCTCCATCAAATTGTTTAAGTGCTCTTTCTCTGACTTTATTCCTCACATGCTGTCTATGTTCCAACAGTCCCTACGATGAGCCACAATTGTTGTTCTGCAAAAGCCTGGATGTCCCTCCATGGCCTATGCGTATGATAGATCTATCTCCCTGCCCACTGCAGAGGCAAAGCTCCTTGTGAAAATGATTGCGAATAGCCTGCCTGGGGTGATATGATCCATCATCTACTGAGATTAACTTTGGCCCCTCAATTCAATGCTATGTGAAGCTCTTATACTTTTCTGCCTTAGAGAGATTGCGGATCAGTTGAGTATTATAAGAGCCTTTTGCAATCATGCAAGGTATGCAGCAAGCGTGCCTTCTGTTACCACTTTTGTTCATCCATGCCATTGAATGCTCGCCATGTGGGTCAAGTTGGATGCTCCATTTTGGGGTATTTTATAGGGTGAGGCCATGAGAACGGCAGTGCCATCTATGCGGATGACGTCCAACTATATGTGGGACGGCCCACCCTGTCTATTCTGAGGCTGTCGGATGCTGGATGTCTTCAGGGAGGCTTCAGGACTGTGTCCCAATTGTAACAAATCTGTGGTGGTTCCCTCGCGAGGAGATGTGTGCCCTACTTATTAGGGACTGGGGTGGGTTTAAAGGTACAGTCAGACTTAAGTATGTTGGTATGCATATCACAAGGAGCCTGGGCAGGGTTTGAGACCTGAAAGCACCACCCCCCCCTACTAAACATAGATCTCACATGGACAAATGGGGCAAATTGCCACTTTTCGTCATGAGATGAGGAGTCATCTTTAAGAAGATTGTGCTACCTCAATTGCTTTATATCGTTCAGAACTATCCATTCTCTCTCCCAGATAGCTTTATCAGCACCAGTTACCTCTGGGCAGGTTTTGATCCCAGGGTCTCATTCGCTAAATGCTTTAAATCACAGTGTGTTAAGGACTTAGACATAGCACATGTTAGGTTGTCCCATGGAGCGGCGCAGTAGATCCTTATTAATAATTGGCTCTTGGCAGATATTTCAGACCCCACTGTTAGTCTAGAAATCTTAACCCTTTGTATCCCTCAGCTTTTTTCCAAGTGTATGGTGGAAAGGGAAGGTACTCCAGCATCTCTCACAGGTCATGAGTATTACCTTGGTCTGCTGGCAGAAGCCCCTGAAGGGAATGGGTTAGTACACACTTATCACCAATGATGCACCCTTGTGACATGGGATATGGTTGCCCTCTGTGGCTGTCTCTGGGGAAATTGTTGGGATTCAAGCTTAGAGACACTATTGAGATATCCACAATAGGCGGTGCCTGGCTGTTCGATCAGATGAAAGCAGATTTTAACCTCCAGAACTCTCAATTCTTCTTCTATCTGCAGCTACAGTCTGCTTTGGAGGTCCATAAAACGAACTTGCAAGAGGCCCCTGACATGAATTCACTTGAATCAAAACTTATGGTGGGAGGAATTGAGTCTAAGGGTATCTCCTCTCTATATCGAACATTGGTGGTCAATGTCCCTGATCCCTTAAAACTGCTGTGGGGGAGATGGGAGCAAGACCTGGGTGTCTTGGAGGAAAAGGACTGGGTGGAAGCTAGAATGGTGGCCCATCTGTTGGTTACGTGTTCCATCTCCATTTAATTAGTTTCATCATATTTACTATGAAATGTTCACATCCTCCGCATAACTGCCGGGACACCAAGACAGCGGTGCATCACAGGGGCAGAGGTAACCCTGTTACAATATTCTGATTCACAGCGCGTTGCCGTAGCTACGCAGATGCACTCCACTCTGAAAATATGAAGACCTCTCCAATTGTAGATTTGTAGTCCAAGGAAAATTTATTCAATCATTGCAGCATGGAAATCAGGCAATGGAACAAACCCCCAATGCGTTTCGGCGACGGTCTCGCCTTGGTCACGGGTGATTATTAGTGAAATCCCAAAAGGATAAATAAAGTTTACTTCGAGAGCAATTGTCGCGTGAGCCCATGTGTAAACACAAACAATGGACTAGTAGCACCATTACGTAGCAGCCATCTTGGAATGGTGTGTTAGTGCGATTAGTCTAAAGATCATATTCCTATACAAATTCAGTTGCAAGTGCAAATAAACAAAGTCAATATTGTAAAGGCAAATAAAATCCTGCCATAAATTGTGACAAGACATGGCTACTTATAATTCTATAGGTACAATAACTAATACGTCCAGTGACCAATACACATTAGAAAGTGATCAGTGATCCCAGAGGCCTGAACTCTGAAGAAGAAATGATTTGGCATCTGGGGGAGTAGTTTTGCCTTATTGTCTTTTAGTCTGTATTCTGTGGATACCATTGATCATTTTACATATCATGATCTTTTTTGTAATTGTCATGCATTATGTGTATTTTCATATTCTGTCTCATGCTTTTCTGTTTTTGTTGATTGACTGAAATGAGCAATTTATATCTGATGTTCTTCTTCTTTTTTCGTGCTATTTTTTTATTGTTTTTAACTTAATTCACATTTTGTGGAAATGAGCACTTCTGGAGTGGGTAATATGGTTCACTGTGAACCGCCTGGGACTTTGTACCATGGTAGCTAATTTTGGTGTATGCGAGGATATCTAACACTGAGATTTTGACCGGCTCCTCCTTTTCCTTCTGTTTAGGCAATTTGAAGCATCTGCACATCGGATATGAATACCCTCTTGGGTCGTGGCAAGATTTATTTACACATGGAAGTGATTATGCCCTTATTAATTGCCCACTGGGGATGGTAGTGACTTAATTCAATGTCAACTGTTATGATTGTCTTTTGAACTAGAATAATAATATTTGGAATATTATAACACCACTTGGTGTTGACAGTGCTGATCACTTTCTAATGTGTATTGGTCACTGGACGTATTAGTTATTGTACCTATAGAATTATAAGTAGCCATGTAGTTGCCAAGTTCCAGTATAGTCAAGCGAGCGGGCTAGCAAAAATATCAAAAGGTCCCTTGCTTGTTTGTAGGTTGTACATCAGGACTGGTGCCTTAAACATTCAATGAAAATAGGCATTTTTTTGTCTGTGTTTTTGTATTTATTGTGTAAATGTAAATATGTCTCATTCACAGTGATTGTAAAATTTATGTTTCGAAAAGTGTAATTTTTATGTGAATTTTTGCTACTGAAATGGTATCATTCTCCAGCCATATATGAATGAAGTTTTTTTGAAAAATGAAAAAATGAGTAAAAAAATACTAAATGACAAATGTATCCACTTAGACTAATTGGGTAAGTGGTACTAGACTTTGTTATAAACAATCTACCTGGCCAATGTTTTTTTTGTTGTTTCAATTTGAGTGGTCTAGGCCAATTAGTTTATAGACCCAAGCCTTCCTTGCTTCCCTTGTTAGTAGTGCGAGCAATAGCTCGCAAGGCTGTCCTCTGGTGTCCAACTAAAACCCAGTAGTGCGCAATATTCTTTGCAGTCAGGGGAGGTGCTCCCCTGATACTTGATATGGCTGAGAAAGATACACTGTCCTTTAGTGAGGATCACATACAAAAACTCATAGCTGATTCCACACTCTTTTCCTTTATCAATTTGAGCAGCTCGGCAAAACAACAGAACATTAGTGACAGGCTCATTAGACTACAAAAGAAAAACATTAGGACCGAATTACATGGCCATTTTCTCCTAGCAAATCTCAGAGCGGGGGTCATCCCCTGGGGTTTGCATGTGAAAAACGTCCCAGTGATTTTTACCGATGACCCTGTGTATAGGAAGGGATTTAGTTGCATAAGCACCAAGTGTAGTAGGGACTTGATGGTGCACACTATTGAAACTGGCCAACGCATTTGTAAGAAGGAACAGGAGGAAATTGAGAAACAACTGAAGGTGATTAAGGAAAATCATACAGAGTCAGAAGCCAAAATTCTCTTGGATAAAATTGAGAAAGAACTCGCAACATTTAAAGATCAGACTATTAATTTCAAAACTACCAAGTTCGAGAAAGACAAGAACATTTTTAACTTGGAGATAGTGTATCCCTATCTAAAGGACGAGTTCTACACCCGATCAGACTCTACAAGGTATCTCAATACATACCAAGGGAGATCAAAGAAAAAGTTCCTTACATTTTCGGATACTTCCTCTTCTGACATCACAAGTGACTCTGATCCAGGAGAAGGGTATTCTAACAGGAACCAGCCACAAAAGAGGCCTTTTTTAGGCCGCGGCCAGCAACAACCACGCACGAGGTTCAAACCACAATGGGAGATGACAACGCGCAAACAACATTACAAATCGTGAACAAATCCCCAATCATCAATATATCGGATATGGTGTTGACTAAGGCCGAGATGGAGGTACTTGAACTTGGTCTATCGTTTGTACCTGGCACTATGATGGACTTCACAAAAGTGAAGATGGAAGTCATCGAATTTTTCCGAAAAATCAGGCTGAGGTGTTTTTTTTAAAGACTCTGTAGAGACAGCTTCTGCTGAAGCATCAGGATTGAGATACAAATCGGCGTTCTGTCCTTCTAACCATAAAATGCCCAAAGAAATAACAACCTTCGAACACACTGTACTATCAGCCCTCAATGTATCTGAGAGAAAGCGTGCTTTCATTCCAGTAAATATCACTCAGAAACAGAGAGAGGCCATCGAAAAACTAAGGAATGAGCGGGAAGTGGTGATCCGACCCGCAGACAAAGGGTTGCAGTTGTCCTTTGGTCAAAAGATCTGTATAAATCTGAGGGAGCCAAACATGTAGGAAACCCGGAATGGTATCGTTCAATCTCTACAGATCCCACAATGCAGATCTTACAAGAGATTACATTGATTGTTGATGATGCAAAGGAGAAAGGAATCCTTGGGAAGAAGGAGGCTGAATACCTTGTGAAAAAACACCCAC
Organism: Lissotriton helveticus; assembly: GCF_964261635.1. Lineage (NCBI taxonomy): Eukaryota > Metazoa > Chordata > Amphibia > Caudata > Salamandridae > Lissotriton > Lissotriton helveticus. The sequence goes on from NC_136065.1 coordinate 1,291,198,110, forward strand.
GAACCCCCCATCTATATTTCCTACATAAAGTTCATAAGGATGCCATGACACCACCTGGCCGACCAATAGTTTCTGGTTGTGATTCGGTTCTTGAACCAGTATCCAAATTCGTGGACGTCTTCTTAAAACCATGTATATTGGAGGTCCCAGCACATCTACGGGACACAATGGAATTTATAAATCGGGTGGAAGGGTTCCCATTTGATCCAACAACACAAATCTTAGCAACAATGGATGTGTCGTCCCTATATACACAGATTCCCCAACAGGATGGATTAGATGCTATGGAGGTGTTTCTCAAAAGGAGACCACGCCCACATTGAGTGCCCACTGACTTAATTCTACGTTTGGCTGCCCTGGCATTGAAAAGGAATTTTTTTCAATTTGAGGATGATCTGTTTTTACAGATCAAAGGAACCGCGATGGGTTGTCCGTTTGTGCCAGAGAAGATATGTTCGTATATAACAACAACCCTTACCAGCAACATATAAAACAATGGCTGCGATATATCGATGACGTGTGGTGTATCTGGGAAGGTACACCCACGTCATTGGAAAATTTTCATCAATGGCTGAATAATCGAAGCCCGGACATTAAATTCAGCCTCACGTATGACTGTAAATCTCTCCCAATCCTGGACGTTGAAATCAAGTACACTCCAGAAGGACTGATGTCCTCTCTCTACCTGAAAAAAACGGACAAGAACAATGCCCTGCACTTTCGCAGCTACCACCCGAGAAATTTAAAAAACAACCTCCCCTATGGACAATTCCTCAGGGTGAGACGGAACTGCTCAAGGGTTGAAGAATTTGAACTACATGGTGAAGCTTTATGTCAGAAACTTCAAGAAAGAGGTTATCCGTGGAAATTGGTCAAGCACTCGAAGAAGAGGGCTCAGTGGACACCTAGAGAGCACTTACTTCAAAAGAGAAATAAATCACCTACGGAACGGATGGTCTGTGTGTCTACCTTCGGTCCTTACACACAATCCGTCCAGAAAATCATTCGCAATCATTGGCACTTGGTGGAGGATGTCATCCCCCAAGTGGGAAAACCGCTGTTAGCGCTGAAAAAACCCCGCAGTATTGGACAACAAATAGTGTCAACATGTCCATTGGTCAAAAAGACAGTCCAGAGTACAATTCCAGGAGCAGGTCCAGTCAAAGGACATCATAAGTGTGGAACCTGCTCGGTTTGTGACACCACTGAAGAGGGCACATTGTTCAGTGACGGCAAAATATATTGGAGACACAATGTGTTTACAAATTGTAAAACTATATACGTTGTTTATGCCATCAAGTGCCCGTGCCAGTTGATATACATCGGAAAAACGACGCAGGAGGTGCGACAGAGGATCATACAACATCGATCCAGGATAAAGAACAAAGTAATGTCTGCCCCACTGATACCTCACTTTCTGGAACAAAAGCATGGCCCAAACGAATTTAAATGGACTGTCTTATCATCTATCAAAATTGCCCATGGATCTGGAGTTGACCCGGATCTTCAATTATCACGAAGGGAGGCCTTGCTAATCCTGAAATTTAACACAACCAATGTTGGTCTAAATGAAATGTCTGAGTTGAGCAACTTGAGCTAAGAGCGGTGCCTAAAGCAAGCTAAAGAGAGTCCTAATTGCAAAAACGTCTGGAAAGTCGTAAATGTTTGCACTCACTAACCTAATGAGATGAAAAAACAGTGAGGACTACAAGGACCAGGTGCCCCGGGGTGAAAAAACGCAGCAAGAGTGACTCGCGTTGTGATAGAAAACATCGACAAGCCCGTCCCCACGGGCTGACGTCAGACGCCGAAGTTGAGAGCGGTGAGACAGACGCAGCGTCGGTTTACGAGCAATCGTAAGTGTCTAGTGCATACAAGCAAAATCGGCAATGGAGCGCACTCTGCAGTTACACGGTTGTAATGTGCGTCTCACATTTTACCAACAGACTCGGCAGAATCATGAAGTAAACCCCCTGCATCAACCGCGATTCACTCGCGACTCCCTCGCCCATGAGGTATGTGTAAACGACGCCCCAGACGAGTTGTGTACTAGCCGGACATGTGTACAGACAACTCAAACGTTGTTCTACTCACTTTGCAGCAAATAGCACCGGGCAGATAGACTACAAGTCTGAAAAAATCCCGCCTTGAGGTAGGATTTTCAAACATGCAGAGTGTTGTTGTTTATATCGAGCTGTGTACAAGAAAACAATGTAGCTAATCTAGGTGGTCCTGATACGATCTTTTGTATACCTACAGATATACAGAATTACAGTCCCCCCGAAAAAATGAATACTGTTGCTCCGCAAATGCTACATTTCAGGTATCCGTAGTTGAGATAGAGTGAATGCGTATGTAAATTTCAGAAGGGATCAGTGGTTCTTACACGATGTTATTCTTTATTACACTTCACAGTACAGGACAGTTTCCAGTCCAGGTCCTGAGGAGAACCCCTCAATAACAACTGGGTTCGAAACGCGTTGACACGATACTGGAACAAGATTCAGGTAGGGCACGTCAGGACTTCAATTGTAGATAAATTCTACCTGATTTTTGACCCCGGTAGTTGCCAAGTTCCAGTATAGTCAAGCGAGCGGGCTAGCAAAAATATCAAAAGGTCCCTTGCTTGTTTGTAGGTTGTACATCAGGACTGGTGCCTTAAACATTCAATGAAAATAGGCATTTTTTTGTCTGTGTTTTTGTATTTATTGTGTAAATGTAAATATGTCTCATTCACAGTGATTGTAAAATTTATGTTTCGAAAAGTGTAATTTTTATGTGAATTTTTGCTACTGAAATGGTATCATTCTCCAGCCATATATGAATGAAGTTTTTTTTTAAAATGAAAAAATGAGTAAAAAAATACTAAATGACAAATGTGTCCACTTAGACTAATTGGGTAAGTGGTACTAGACTTTGTTATAAACAATCTACCTGGCCAATGTTTTTTTTGTTGCTTCAATTTGAGTGGTCTAGGCCAGTTAGTTTACAAACCCAAGCCTTCCTTGCTTCCCTTGTCACAATTCATGGCAGGATTTTGTTTCCCTTTACAATATTGACTTTCTTTATTTGCACTTGCAACCGAATTTGTATAGGAATCGGGTCTTTAGACTAATCGCACTAACACACCATTCCAAGATTGCCGCTAAGTAACGGTGCTACTAGTCCATTGTTTGTGTTTACACATGGGCTCACACGAGAATTGCTTTCAAAGTAAACTTTATTTATCCTTTTGGGATTTCACTAAAAATCACCTGTGACCAAGGCGAGACCGTCGCCGAAACGCGTTGGGGGTTTGTTCCATTGCCTGATTTCCATGCTGCAATGATTGAATAAATTTTCCTTGGACTGCAAATCTACAATTGGAGTGGTCTTCATATTTTCAGAGTGGAGTGCATCTGCGTAGCTACGGCTACGCGCTGTGAATCAGAAAATTCATCATATTTACTATACACCTTCCCAGCTATGCAAGATGGGTAGGCGTGTGGATGGCCGGTATCTTAGATGTTGGGCTGCTGACAGCTCCTTCTATTTTGTAGGGTGGGCCTGCCCAGCGATTCAAGTTTGTTGGTGGATGGTTCACACAACTCTCAAAATGTTTATAGGAATTTCCCTGGCGCTCAGTCTGTGGACTGCCCTGCTCAGAATCATGTCAGAAGTTCGGGTAAGTTGAGCAATGCGAAGGCTTGCATTCACAGGTCTGCTTCTGGCAAAAAGGGAATTGCAAAATATTGGAGGGAAGCATCCCTCTTCCATGGAGGAATGGTTAATGGGGACAGGGACAGATATGCTGTGGCTTAGGAGACTATGCATAAGGTGAAGGGATGTCCTCAGAAACACAAGAAGATATAGGGCAGTGTGGGCTTATTTTCTTTCAATAACTGTTATGATGCCATTCAAACATGTTGAATATATACTATCTGTATCGACATCTTGAATCTTTGTGTTTTTTGTTCTTGGTTGTAAAACCGAGAAATGTAGTCAGTTTTTGGTGGTCGACGCAGTAGAATGTTAGGAAATCTATTTGGTCTGGTTGACTGTTGGTTGTATACATTTAAATCAAAATAAAGTGAATGTGAAAGAGAGTGGATGAGAGTGAGTCAGAGTTACTGTGATCAAATGAAACCTCTTTTGACCCAACCTCATCTCCTCTCTTTTTTCCTAACAACTCCCTCCGGACGGCCGGATGTATGACGTTACAACGCATACTTTTACAACGCATTCCTTTACAACGCATTTTTTACTACTCAACATCCATTACAATGCATGCCATTACAATGGATTTTTAAAAACTACCTTTACAACGCATTCCTATACAACGCATACTACCTTTACAACACATACCATTACAACGCATAACACTACATTGCATGTATGGTAAGTATTGGATAGTGTAGGGGTAAAAATTACTATTCTAACTCCAGGTGGGTGCAACAGTAGGGTAAGTGTTGGATAGTGTAGGGGTAAAAATTACTATTCTAACTCCAGGGGGGTGCAACAGTAGGGTAAGTGTTGGATAGTGTAGGGATAAAAATTACTATTCTAACTCCAGGGGGTGCAACAGTAGGGTAAGTGTTGGATAGTGTAAGGATACTATACATTGTAATGTTATGCGTTGTAATGGTATGCATTGTAATGACATGCGTTGTAGTGGTATGCGTTGTAGTGTCATGCGTTGTAATGGTTGCGTTGTAATGGCATGCGATGTAATGGATGTTGCGTTGTAAAAGTTTTGTTGTAATGGTAGTGCGTTGTAAAAGTTGCGTTGTAAAGGTTGTTTCCCCTGATGGCCCATCATGCCACCCCCATCTTCCGTCCCCACTCCCCCAGATCCCGCCCTCTCTAGACATGTTCCAGATTCCTGGAACACTGTATACCCATCCAATCTATCCAAACATGCCAAGAAAAACTTTAAGCATAAATTACTGACTCAACACCCCAAAACGCTCATAGTTGACTCCTACCATAGCCTCACTTTGCCTATAAAAACTAATCTTATTTTCTTCTCCAAGCGCCCCTCCAAATGGAAAAGCATCTTCCTGAACTATCTCACAATCATCAAATCCGGCAATATCCCATATGGTTTCAAACTATTTACCTCCCCATCCCCAGCCTTTAACGGAGTAATTGACATCTCCATTTATAAAACCGGCAACATTCTCATTCAAGCACCCAAACATCACCTCAACTCCTTCGACCACCTCTACAGTTCTCTGACAGATCTTCTATCCAAACCTGCCCCAAAATCCTCTGCCTCCCAAACGTCAGTCACCCACATTTCCCTCCCACCAGCCCTGAGCCCACACCCCCTAGACATCCTAATTAAGCATTCCTCCACCCAAATCCCCTCCTTATCTAATGACCGACATCCCCAAACCCACCTCGCTACCGATGACCTCTCCACATCTCCCAAATCCCTCCCCCCTGAACGTCCCCCCTCCCGATGCCCACAACACCTACTACGAACTACACACCCCACGCACGCGGGGATAATGAAATCCTGGCTCCTTCTCCCACTGCTTCCCACCACTCGCCCCACTACTCCTATACCTCTACCACCGAATATCACTCCTCCTCCTCATCATGACCTCACCTTCCCCTCCCCTCTCTCCAACATATCCCCTCCCCTGGCCTCAGAACCTACCTGCATGAGTGACCCCTGCACCTCAACGTCTCACCTCACTTGCTCCCCTCTGACCCCACTACACTGCATCTCCCCCGCCACCCATCAGGCTCTTGTCTACGGCCAACACCGAACCCCCATGCTCCACCCCCTCCTCGCCACCCGAGCTAATGCTCAACATTATCGCTGTCTAACATCGAACTAAACCTCTCCATTGTTCAGACGGAAGTTATGAGACTCCGAGAAGACATCAGGGTTCTGAATAACAAGGCCTTCCGCAATCTGGATCCCCCCGTCCTTTCCTCACTTCCCCCTCCCAACATAACCTCTGGAAAACTATTCCCCTCTACAACAGATCTTCTAGGCCGCATAGTGCTAGGTACAGTCTCTCCCCCTCTGCCACTACGGACCTATGCAACTCTTACCTTCCCAAACCCCTGATCCCCGAGCGCACGCCCCATTTCTTCAGCATCCCAGTGATCTTGGGAACGAGCAGAACACCCTCCTCTCCAGTCTCGCCCTGACCTCCTACCTAACTTACCACCATACACTTGTGCACTACCGCCAAAGCCAACCCTAAACCCCTATCCTGCATGCTCGTTAACTGCCGCTCGGCTGTACGACACGCAACTGAAATACCTGAAAGCCTCCTTAGTGAATCCATCGACATTGCCTACCTCACAGAAACCTGGCCTAATGACCACTGATTACAAAAATGAAGTGCAACTCTCTTGTGTTAAAAACGCCAAACATTTAACCTTCGAATACCTTGGCGCCAAACTCATTATTCAGGATTCCCCCCCCCCCCCCTAATTATCCTACATAACATCTACCACCCTCTGGGTGATCCACTTCCCTTTGCAGAGGAACGCTCCGACCTTCTTTCACAATCCTCTCTCTCCAACTCGAAAAGCATCTTCCTTGGAGACTTTAACATCCACTGGAACAATACTGCTGAACCCCCAGTCACCCATCTCTTCAATCTTCTAGAAATCAATGGCCTTGTTCAACTTTTTCACTTTCCCACCCACGCCAAAGGTGCTACTCTCGATGCCATCATATCCAATGATGACCTGGCTACCATCTCCAGCATACTTCCCATTGACTGGTCTAACCATCACCTCATCCTGTTCAAGATCGAATCCACTCCCCTCCCCCACCTATTAAAAATCACCCACCCTTGAAATGGACCAGAAACCTCAACCAAATCCCTCCTGGCCTACTTGAGTCTAAACTACAAGCTCAACTTCTTCTAACCCCTCTCTCCCAAGATGCAAATGAGCTGACCGAACTCTTCAACAAGACCACCCTTAGACTGACTGAAAGATCTTGGAGACAACACCCATCTGCCGCCCACCTTGCCTGTCTAAGAGCCGCTAGATCATCCTATAAGAAACACATCTTCAAGGAAAAGGCCCCCTTTTTCCAAATACAACTCGATCTGGCAAAAAACAGACACAGAGAACTATTTAAAATTGTTCGCAACCAAACATCCACAACCCCCCTAAACTTACTACCTCTACAAATAAATGTGATGAAATTTGCAACTTCTTGGATAAAATTGCAAAAATCGAGCACTCCTTCCATCTAACTTAGATCACACCCAATTTCCCTCTCGTCGCTGACAATACACTTATCGATCCTAACATCTGTCTCCTTACCCTTCCACTCCCCCTCTCGCTACTACACCTCCAGATCCCAGCCTTCCCCCGCAGCAACTAAAAAACGATGCATCTTGGTCTAATTTCTACCCCGTGACTGAACTCCGATGGGCATATTATCAAGGAACGGCGTTAAAATTATCGCCGCTTTAGTGTCAGGAAACTGCCTCTAAAGCGGGGATAATGGGCTTTATAATATGTCCTTGTGAATTCCCCTAGAAGCCCATGTTCTGGTGTGAACATGGGCTCCTAGGGGAATTCACAAGGGCATATTATCAAGCCCATTATCGCCACTTTAGCGGCAGTTTCCTGCCGCTAAAGCGGCGATCATTTTAACACCGTTCTTGATAATATGCCCTCAAGTCTCTAACATCATAGCTAATCTTAAACCATCCTCACAAACCAAAGACCCTAACCCCTCCAGTCTTATCCAGAATCTCAAACACATCATTGCCCCTTACTGGACCAACATCATCAACACCTCATTCTCCAAAGGTTGTGTCCCGGACTCTCTTCAACTTGGTCATATCACGCCTATCCTTAAAAATCCCACCTCAAACCCTAATGACCTGAATAACCTTCGCCCTATCTCTAACCTACCTCTCCTTTCCAAAGCCCTGGAAAAATGTGCTCTCCTTCAATTAGATAAACACATTAACAACTTCAACCTTCTTGACCCCTTGCAATCCAGCTTCCGAAAAGGCTGCAGCACGGAAACTGCCATGCTAAATATAATCGATGACATTCACGCTTCCCTTGACAACGGTGAATCCTGCCTACTCATTCTCCTTGACCTCTCGGCTGCCTTTGATACAGTCAACCACAACTCCTTTCTCAACTCACTCAAGTCCCGCTTTGGCCTTAACGGTCAGGTCCTTAAATGGTTCACCTCATTTCTCCAACACAGAACACAACAAGTCAAAATGAACGATTGTCTATCCAACCCCTCTACGGTTTCCCTAAGCTTCTCCATGGTTCTATTCTCTCCTCTTCACTTTTTAACCTCTTTATAGAACCTCTTACCCTCATCCTGAAACAAGCAGGAATCAGCTACCACCTCCATGCCGATGACACACAACTGTACTATAAGATTAGGTCCCACACTGATGTACTACATCTTAACCATACCTTAAACAAGATCCAACACTGGTTCCACTCCAACCAACTCAAACTCAATCCCAAGAAAACGGAAATCATCCTCTTCTCCCCTAAAAACAACAAAATCCCCGTCCAAACCTGGACCTCTGACTCAATGCACTCAAGTGCTCACTCTCTTTGTCCAACTCTGTGAAATCTCTTGGTTTTACCGTTGACAAAAATCTAACCCTCAATGACCACATAAAAAACTCTGCTAAAGGAGCACTCTTCACTCTCCGTAACCTGAAGAAAATCAAACCCTTCATCCCACCGGAAGTCTTCAAATGGGTCATCCAATCCCTGGTACTCTCAAAAATCGACTATGGGAACGCTATCCTCACAGGAACCCCCAAAGTCCACCTAGCCCCACTCAGATCAGTGCTCCACCTAGCAGCCAGGCTCATCAGTGGCTACAATCGCCTTGATCACATCTCCCCTGCCCTGAAGGCTCTCGACTGGCTGCCTGTTGATGGTAGATCCTCCTACAAGACAGCATGCATCACACATAAAGCCCTACACCAGAATGCCCCGCTGTATCTCACAAACAAACTTTAAAAAGCTGGCAGCTCCAAAACAATAAGGAGCACAAACACTTTCTTCCTCATCCCTCTCCTATTAAAAAAGAAAACCACTCAATCTCGCTCCTTCTCTGGAGATGCATCGATCTTCTGCAATGCCCTCCCTAAGGAATTGCGCTGCAACCCCTCCTACAATGCCTCAAAAAAGACCTTAAACTGCACCTCCTCTGCAAATACAGGGGTCCTTAAATCATACCTCTGACCTCTGATGACCCTATCCTCCTCTACTTCACTCCCTCCCTTCACCTCTCCCCTCCCCTTCTATCTCCCCCATCCTATGTAAAAATGTATGTAAATGTATCTGCTCTTGCTATGTCTCTGTTTATTACACCTCAATGGAACGTTTGTTTTTATTTATTATTTCATACTGTGCTTTTTGAGCAACTCCTGTAATCTTGTTTTTCACACATGTAAACCGCTCTGACACCCCCGGGTCTAGCCAGTGCTATATAAAGCCTTTCAAATAAATAAAATAAAATAAATAAACTGAGAATGTGAAAGTAATTGTGACTGCAAGTGTGAGTGAGTGAGAAAGCATAAGTTAGTCAGAGTAAGAGAGTGAGAGTGACGAATGAGAGTAAGAATGAGTGCATGAGTGAATGAATGAGAATGAATGAGAGTGTGAGTGAGTGACTGACTGAATGGAAGTAAGCTTGAGAATGCGGTGTAATACTTGCAAGTTTGCAGTTGGTACTGGAATACTCAAAGGTAATTCTCGATTTACAGCGACACCTAGTACAAAATGCTGTCTCTGGCAATTCTTGGCATAGCGGCACCTGGGAAAAATCCTTTGCTCAAAGAATTCTGGCTTACTCATTTAGCTCTCTCCCTACAATTTAGGGAAAGTATACTGCACCATCTCTTTCTAAGATCACCCGCAAGAACAGAAGGTAAGCAGTGTCTTGATGAATGCTTGTTACTCTGCTGCTTCCACTGTAACCAGGACTTCATGTTTTAGGTTTTCCAAAAGAAATATATTTGGCTGTGCAATACACTCTTTTCTGAATAAATAAAAAACAACAAAACTCTAAAAACCTAATACATGCCATATTTAATTATTGTGTACACATGACCAAATATGTGTTCGAATAAAGCCTTCACCTTTGTGCTTTACACAAGTGATGCGTATTGCAAATGACAATGAATCCACACGTGTTAAAAATAAGGGATAATTTAAGCTATTAGCATACTTCCTAATCACTGTAATGTCTATAACAATGAACACGTAGCCATAACTGCTATTAATTTCTTGTTTTCTTCTCACTGTGATTAGTCAACGCATTTCTCATTATGGTATACACTGTAAACACTCTTCATGGTTATTTGTGGTATAAATAATTTAGAATCCCAGTGGTGTGTTGTAGTTTTATATACCAGAGAGGGATCCTGTTCAGGATGGCAGGGGTTAGGATCCAATAGACATTGCCATGGTGATTGCCCTTGTCAACCATATACTATGTCTCAAAATTCTTTGTATTCACAAAATGTAGATTTTATTCTTCATCTGAATATACAGATATTGCACAAAAGTCTGTAACTTGTTGTTTTTATGTTTCTCATTCAGGAATATGCAAATGCTACACATTTCAAGTTTACAAAATGGCAATAATTATACCCCCCTTGCTACTGGTAATTGAGAAAGGATTACATTTCTGCCTAAATTTTTTAATGTCTACATTGTTTAATGCCAACATGAAGAAAAAGTGTACACATGATGTGAATTTAAACAATTATGAGGCATGATCAATGATTAGGATGGTAATCTCCATGACATATATTTGGGGGTTTGTTGCCCTGTATCCTCTTCTAACAAATATATATTTTTCATATAATCCAAAGAAAAAGGAATAATGTTTCCCTGGCATAATATGTTAGCACCATACTAAAGGTTGTATCTAAAATAGGCATTTTCTGTGTTGTATTGTTAATTAATTATCCAATTGTTATGAACCTTTAGAGATACTAATTTATTGTGCTGTCATAAGGGTTAAGATAATTTGACATTACTTTTTGAGAAGATTCAGGGTCAAGTTAAATTGTTGTCACTTCTTGTGACATCATGAAAGTGAACGGGTTTCTGATGTATCTTCAACTACACCAGGAATTTTGATGAACTTATGTCCATCCCTGAAGATACAAGAAACTTTTCCGATGGCTTTCCCCGAATATGTGGACACATCTGCAGATGTTTACCACTTCATTTGAGAAGGCGTTAAGTGCCAGCAGTCAGGGACCCAGAGGGTTACTGAGCTGGGGAGTAAGGAAAATCTGGCATGCCAGTGCTGGGTATGGCCTTGCTAGGAGGAGCATTGGCTCGCTGATGTTCTGCCCCCTGCCTGAGCCCACTGGTCTCATCAGTTTTATTATATGTGGATTCACACTCCGTGAAACAGATCCAGGTGTTCCCCCAGTTGTTAATCCCAGGTACTGGAACACTGGGCAGCTGTATAGCTGGCAAAACTGTATCCTGCCAGATGGCTGATCTCTGTCAGACTCCTAAGGAAGCCCCTAATGTTATACTGTACTTGAGGTAGTAGTGTGGTTTTGTGTGTGAGGTGCTAACTTTGCTTGAAGTGTAAGTGCAAGGGTTAACAAAAGGTGAATTGGTGGTTCATGATGTGCTGAGAGAACATTAGGGGTCCTCAGGAGGGGTTAGAGCACTGGCTGTGTATAGAGTAAATAAACCTTTGTGTTGCAGCTTGTACCACAAGAGATCTGTTGCATCTGCTACCAGCAGGCAATGGATCTTTTCTGAACTTTACATGGCAGAATGTTTTGGGGCATTGGATAAGGGAAAGGGTTTCTAGCAGTTCTTCAAGTAGAAGCCATGCAACACACATTCTTTAGAGTGGGAATGTTTTCTTAGGATGAACATAGAATATTAACAATGTTAAAAAACCTCTTGTATTGCTTTAAGATCAATATTTCTCTGCTTCCGTATTTTACAAGTACTGGTATAATATTCTGTAGTCAAATATAAATGTTGTTTTCTCATAAATCTGAAGTGCCCTTGAAACTCAATATGTTTGTTAAGTCTCATGACACTTGAAGGCCTAGAAGCCTTTTTAGTCAATGTAGTAAATTTCACATTTCCTACAGTTCATGGTAAAGTGTAGCCTCGCTTTCAATATTGGCTACTGGAAGCGTGGTTTCAGGAAAAGTAATTAATTCAGTGGTGTGTTAATGTATTGTATCTCTGCTTCAAGGACATCTAGCATTTTCCCTGTAAAAAGACTGCCAACTACGATTAACGTTTCTCTGAAAGTGAACATTTTTCCATCACTTGGTTGCTCTCCTTAGACTTCGTTGGAGAGAAAACGCTATATAAACCATTCCATTGTGCATGTGTTTTAGCATGTGTTTCAAATGGGCATTTTGAGTGAGATTTCTGGTTGGACGACATGACAATAGTCTCTTCATTTTCTGCTGTGTTACTTGCTATTTCTGCATTAAAAGCAAGTTAGACTTTCAGCATCCTGACACTTTATGCTGTAATTTAACATCATGCAGCTTTTTATTTTCAAGTCAACTCTCTTTCCTTTACCAGTAATGAGCACAACCGTTAATTATAGGAACTAGCACATTCCAGTGTGCATTGCGAGGTAAAACATGATTGCTGTGTTGGTCTGCAAGGTAAGCTTTTTCGTGACACACCCTCCAACCAGACTGAAACCTTTATGTAGTAAAAAAGACACAGGAAAAGGAAATGAAATCAAACATCACATGACATGAAACATAAAGAGTTGAGAAAAGCAGAAAGGGATCACGGAAGAAACACCCATGATGGAAAAGGAGAAGAAACATGAATGGAAGTCAGTTGTATGACCGACAACACAGGGAAATACTTTGAATGGCTTCACCACGCAGTTTTTAACACATATTTTTTTAGAACTAGAACGCATATGCTTTTACTACGCATTCCTTTACCGCACATTGTTTATATATATATATATATTGTTATGTTATGTTAAGTGTATTTTTTGAGCGCACAGCTGCCCCAGCGAAGGGGCGTCCTGGCGCTATGTCTGAAAAGGAACATAACAAACAAGCGGAAGTCAAAAGGAAGCTAATAAGGCAGGGGGAAAAGATAGGTTTTCATGACTTTCCTAAAAGCAAAGAGATTTTCCAAAGAACGAATGTGGACAGGAAGTGCATTCCACAGTTTGGCGGCCAACACCATGAAAGATCGACCGCCCACTCTGCATTTATGGAATCGGGGAACAAGTGCCAGACTTTGGCCAGCAGAGCGCAGGCTGCGCGAAGGAGTATAAGGAGTCAAGAGATGCTGGAGGATAGCGGGAGTGTCAGATTTCAGAATTTTAAAAGCAAAGCATAAGGCCTTAAATTCGATGCGTCTGATGACTGGCAACCAGTGTAGTTTAACAATTGTGCTGCGGGCTGAGCAGACACGCGGGAGGCCTACCAGGGCTCTAGCTGCCGCATTCTGGACCCGTTGGAATCGCAGGACTTCCGCCTGGTTAGCGCCCAGAAGCAATGCGCTGGCGTAGTCGAGTCTGGATAGTACACTCGCTTGAACCACCATCTGGCGAGTGGAGGCATCGAAAAATTTGAGGATAGGCCTCAAACCACGTAAGATGCCGAAGCACATAGATGCCACCTTCTTGGTGTGGCACGAGAAGGTAAGTTTGGAATCTAGCCAAACGCCAAGGTTCTTTAGTTCCGACACAGGTTTTGGGGGAGATCCCAGCTCTTTAGGCCACCAATTTGCACCCCACAGCTCAGGCTGTTTTCCCAAGACCATCACCTCGGTTTTGAGGGCGTTGAGCTGTAAACAGTTGGCCGTTAGCCAGCTGGCAACTGCCCTCAAACCATCCGCAAAGTTGGATGCCCGTTGGTCGGACTCTCCGTTAAGGACCACCGCCAACTGGGTATCATCGGCGTAAGATACCATTGTGAGACCCCAACTCTTAGCAACCTCCGCTAATGGTTGAACGTAAAGGTTGAAGAGAGTGGGGCTCAACGCCGACCCCTGCGGGACTCCTTGGGTGATGGCACGAGATTTAGATCTAAATGGTGGTACAATCACTTGAAAGGAGCGTTCCGAGAGGAACGACTGAAACCAGTCTAACGCACTGCCTGAGATGCCAGCCTCTCTAAGCCTCTGGACAAGAATGGGATGGGATACAGTGTCAAAGGCGGCACTAAGGTCCAAAAGGACCAGTGCCGCCGTTTGACCAGCATCTAGTACAGAGCGGAGGTGTTCAACCATAAATAAAAGTGCCGTCTCTGTACTATGTCCATGTCTATTATCAAATGAAAAACCGCTCTTCCTAGTGAAACTACATCCTAACTATACCGCTATAACTACCTTCTGGCGATCATCAGTAGGTAATATATAGACACACATACACACACACATACACACACATATATAATGTATTTCTGGGGGGAGACCCCCAAACCACCGAACTGACCTTAAATGTGTGGTAAAGGCATATATGTTGTAAATTCATATGTGGTAAAAAATATGTGGTGAAGTCACACAATGGTAAAAACCTCATTGTAAAGTCTGTTTCCCTATTGAATGCAAACTGAACCTAACTAGCTGCAAAGCACCTTTAAAAGGCAACTGCAAACCTTGAGGCAGCTTTAAACCCTGTTGTCATGTTGAGCTGGAGGAGCAAGGAGCAGGAGATAGAAGCCTAGGACCACCAGGGAATGCCGCTCCAGATGAGTCAAATAAATAAATAAATAAGTAAAACTCACTGCCCACATCTGCGGGCTTCATGCTGCATTTTGTGAGACCCGGGAACCGTGGCACCATGCAATGTGCCATGGTTCTCTGGTGCCCATAGGCCACAGTTGCAAAAGTATACTCACCTCCTAAGGCCCTAGGTTTGTCACGGAACACCAGAAAAGTATGATGAACCAATCTAGAGGCATGGACTGAAGAGGCAAGAACATAAGAACGCTCACTAGCAGAATATTCCTTCCAGAACTGAAAGCGGCCTCTGAAAATCTGGGAATCACAGATCTCACTAAGTTGGTACTCGGGTTCTCTATCTACCATAGTAACACTAAGAGGAGAAGTCAGACAAAAAGCACCAGGCAGAAAATACTGCCTCTGTAAGACATGAAAAGTGGGGTCAATCTTCAAAGAGAACGAAAATGAAGAGAGCTTTTCTCTCACGATTTAAAAAGGATCTTGTCAGGCAGTTAACTTTGTTCAGAAAGCATAAGGACAAGAGTCTCAAAATCCCCAACCAAAATGTGTTTTCTAGAAATGCCATTGGCAATAATGTTCTGTGAGCCATGGATGGGAATAAAGTAGAAATCATACTGAAAAAAGAAATTTAGTGGTGAGGTCATGTAAGTAGTCAATCAACATAGGATACGGGATATAGGAGTACTTTTTAGGTCTAGGAACTCCCCAAACATTTGCTGGGCGCCCAAAAACAACCTTGTATGGGCTGAGTCCCAAGTGAGAGTGTACAGCTGTTCTTGTTGACAGGAGTGTTAAAGGTAAAGCATCGGGCCAAGTAAGATCCGTGCTGGCCTGAATCTTTGCCAATTTAAGTTTAAGAGTGCCATTATAGCACTCTACCAAGCCTGCTGACTGAGGGTGGTTTGCCACATGGAATGTCTGCCTAATACCAAGACCTGCACACACCTTCTGCATAATTTGGCCTACTGATTCACTTCCATTGTCACTCCAGACAATTTGCGGCAAACCAAACCTCGGGAAAAATTCCTTCAAAATAGCTTTGGCAGTGGACAAAGCAGTATTATCCTTTAGGGGGTAGGCCTCTATCCATCTGGAAAAGGCACAGACCACCACCAGGACATACTTCAAGTTATTGCAACACTCCATATGAATGTAATCTATTTATAATACCTCAAAAGGATACGTAGGGGGAGCAAAGCGACCTGCCGGAGTAGGAGTTCCCTTTCCTGGATTATGCATCAAACAAACAATACAATGTTTCACCACATTTTCCGCACATTTAGGGATTCCTTCATTCTACCATACTGGAGCCAGAAGTTTGCATATCCCTTTCGCACTGATGTGAGCTGGACCATGCGCCATAGTAACTACAGGCAATACATAGGCGTCTGGTAACAGCCAACGCTGGTGTTCTGACAATTCCGTCCAACACCCTGTCGCGTCCAACATTCCCGTACTTTCTCTCCCCTTACTCAATTCCTTCTCTGTAGCCTCTTCTTGAATCATCCTCACACTTTCTATTGTGTCCTCACACATTCCTCCTTCTCTGACCCGTCTTGCAGGACCTGCAACATACATGCGACTTGTAGCATCTCTCGCTGTTTCTTTCGTTACCTCGTCTGCAAAAGCATTCCCGCGACCCACATCATCAGTGATCCTTTTATGTGCGCTACACTTCACAATTGCTATCTGGGTAGGCAAAGCAAGTGATTCGAGAAGGTAAGTTACCAACTGACCATGCTTTATCTTAGCCCCATGTGAAGTAAAGAATCCTCTTTCCTTCCACAAACGTCCGAAGCTATGAGCCATGCCAAAGGCGTACTGGCTATCGGTGTAAACATTCACTCTTTTTCCTTTAGCCAACACACCCGCTCTCGTCAGGGCAATCAGCTCAGCTGCTTGGGCTGAATTCTGTCTAATCCGTGCTGTCTCTACTACTGTATGCAAGGTGGTAACAGCATAAGCTGCTGTCGTCTCGCCATTAGGAAGTTTGAAACAAGACCCATCCACCCATAGGATCCCATCCGGATCCACGAGTGGTGTGTCCTTTAAGTCTATTCTGCCTTTCGTTTCCTCGTCTGTACGGAGAAAACAATCATGTTGTTCTTGGGTGTCTTTCTCTTCCGGAATAGGTAACAATGTTGCTGGATTCAAAGTATTACATCGCTTGATGTGTATATGACTAGCCAAGAGCGTCAGCTCATACCCAGACAAGTGGGCACTCGTAAGATGTTGTGGTTTTGTTCTGTTCAAAAGAGTATCCACTGCATGCGGTACCATAACAACAAGAGTGTTATCCAGCACCAATCCTGCAGATTGACGAATGGAAATCGCCGCTGCTGCCGTAGCTTTGAGACAACTAGGAAATGCCTTGGCTACTGGATCCAATGTAGCCGAAAAATAGGCACATGGCCGCTGTTTGTCTCCAAATTGTTGTGTTAAAACTGACAATGCACAACCTTCTCTTTCATGAACATAGAGTGTGAAAGGTTTACTGTAATCCAGAGTACCTAACACAGGGGCAGAACACAAAGCAGTACGTAAGTCAGAAAAACTCTTCTGACATTCGTCAGTCCAAGGAAGAGGTTGGGGTGTGTCTTTCAGAGTAAGTGCCAGCAGAGGTTTAGCCAACAAAGAAAAATTTGGAATCCACTGTCTACAATAAGAGGTAATGCCCAGAAAGGCACGTACCTCCCTCTGTGTGGATGGTACAGACATTTGTGCGATTGTTCGAATACGTCCTG
The DNA here is from genome assembly GCF_964261635.1 of Lissotriton helveticus. NCBI lineage: Eukaryota > Metazoa > Chordata > Amphibia > Caudata > Salamandridae > Lissotriton > Lissotriton helveticus. The sequence continues at coordinate 1,291,215,539 of NC_136065.1, forward strand.
GGGTCAATCGCCTTCCCTCCTTCGACAAGAGATTACCTAAATAGGTAACCTCTTGGCGACAATATTGTAACTTAGAGGGTGACACTTTGTGATGCAAATTGGACAAATAACGCAACAGTGCAACAGTCGCATTCTTACAAACATCCTCTGAATCAGCAGCAATCAACAAATCATCCACATACTGAATAAGAGTGGCACCTGGGGACAAAGTGAAAGCATCAAGCTGAGATTTCAAAGCCTGACTATAAATGGAGGGACTCTCACAATATCCTTGAGGTGCACGTTTGAATCTGAAACTTCGGCCTCCGAGAGAGAAACCAAAAATATCCCTACTCTCCTCAGCAATAGGAATGCTGAAGAAAGCATTCTTGAGATCTATAACCGAAAACCAAGCAGCCGAAGCAGGTATCATTGTGAGTAAAGCAGTGATATCTGGGACGACCGGAAACTGGGGTATAACAATTTTGTTAACCTCCCAAAGATCGATCACAAAACGATATACAGGAGGCTGAGAAGAATCAGTGCGTTTAAGAACAGGTAAAACAGGACTGTTGCAAACATTTCCTCAACCACACCCTTCTGAACTAAATCTGAAATGATAGCCAACAGAGCTTTTTCGCCATCGCTAGAAATGTTATACTGAGGAATGCGTGGTAATTTAACATTAGGCTTGACAGTAACCACGTAAGGTGGAATTTGAAGCAGACCAACATCAATCGGACCTGTAGCCCAAAGCGTAGCAGGAAGGGAATGCAATTCGGATGGAAACTGATCTTTGGACAAATACATAGGAGAAACCAACTTCTCACCCAACGTAAGATGCACCCCAGAAGGGGAACAATACAATGTTGCATGAAGACGTTTCAATAAGTCCACACCCAACAAATTCTCACCGCAACTAGTCGTCAAAATGAGCAGGGCCTCCAAATCATAAGGACTAATTGAAATAGGCAAAGGGCAAGAAACCGGGTTGCGAACTGGGGCGCCAGAGAATCCTACAGAAACATTCGTTAAGCCAGACAAAGGTGCCCCAGGGAGTTTGGAGTGAATGATAAAACTTCTCATTGCACCAGTATCCAAAAGAAATGGCTCTGAAATACCCAATGCAACAACTTCAACATAAGGCCCATCCTGATCCACTGGAACTGATACAACTCCCTTTCTTTGTCCATGGTTGTCCTAGCTAGTGTGAAAATCCAGACTCTCATTCTCAACACAATAATCGTCATTTTAATATTGTGCAGACTGAATAGTCTGTTGATCAAAATAATTCATAGAATTCTGAGGGGGAAAGGAACGTTGTGTCTGAGACAACGCACCTCTCCCTCTACCACTGGGTGCTGACTGAAAACCACCACGGCCTCTCGACCCTGAAAATCCACCATTACGCTGCAATAAAACCGGACAGCTATTCTTAAAGTGACCTTCCTCCTTACAATAGGCACATTGATTAGGACCTAACAAAGGTCGCGGAACAAAGGCGTCAGGTTTCTGTAACAACCTCTGAAACTGAGGAGGTTGTTGTAATTGGCACTGAGCAGAACGAGGGGGATATGCCTGTTGCAATAGAACCTTTGTTTTTAATTCCTTAGTCTTTTTCTCTAGTTTATCCTTTCCCTCCTTATCCCTATTCTTATAATACTGAGCAGTCGCTAATATCTGGGCAGACGAAGAAAGAGCCCACGAACTTTCGGAGTCTTTCAATGTATGCGATAATTCTGGAAGTAAATTAAATAAAAATGTGTCCACAAATAATCGCTGTCCACCCTCAGTACTCATATCTTGACCACTGTGGTCGATAAACGTCTCTTCAAAACGGGTAAAGAAGTCGGAAACACTCTCATCTTTCTATTGTTTACATGCAGCCAACTTATCCCAATTAACACGTAAGGCAGGCATCATCGTTTTCATTAAAGTGATGATCCTACCGGGCATTTCTGTAATCAAAACATCGGGTTTTGCCCCACCTACTTGTGCTGCATCTGCGTTAATTATAGCAGCCCAATTACCGCCTAAAGCTTGGTCATGGTCCTCCCTACGAATCCGAGCCCATAACGCCTGTGGGACTACAATTCCCATCAGCATATCAATGTCGGCTAAATTTATGATACACGCATCAACAGTCTGGGACAGCTCTTTTTAATACCCAGCAGGATTTTTACGAGGGTCTTGCAAAGACTGTTTAAGAGCCAAGACTTCAGATCGTTTCCAGGGGACATGTACCCATATACGCTGAAAATGAGCAGGGACACCCGGAACAGCGCCTGCCTGGTGAACTGCATCTCTCCATATTGGAGGGACTTCTCTCATAGGATAATGTTTCAATTTCTGACTAACTGCGGGATCAGGTTCAAGAAAAGCCTGAGAAGAAAACAAAGACCTAAAAGTGACAAGTGTCTTCACGGCGTCCTCGACCTCTGCACCCACAATAAGTCCTTTATCAAATTGAGCCTGTATGTCTAACAGACCCTGGGGAGCTAAACCCAAATCCATATCCTCCCATCCTTTGACAAGAGTGTCACACATAACATTAAAAACGTATCTCTGTCTAGGCGTATCCCACTGGTGAAAGGTGCTCATAATATCAGGTACACTATACTGTGGACCACTCATGATCCATTTTTGAGCAAGATTGTTCAACACAATTCGCTCGTCGGGACCTGGGAGTTGACTACGGGATTGCCTTCGAGAAAGAGCAGAAGTCATATTAAAAGACCCGAAGAGGGGGGAGAAAAGGCCAGAAACAGTGTCGACCAATCGTTTACGAGGTGTGGGAGAATCAGACAATGGAACGGGAGTCAAGGCATTAGGAGGTGTGAGAGTTATAAGAGGAACCGGTGGCAAAAGAGACTGAGGTACAGGAGTCCGAGGGACAGGAGTCGGTGGCAAAGGAGGTGGGGGTGGTAATACTGGAAGAGGCAATTGTGGAAGAGCCTGAGCAAATGGTGGAACAAAAGGTGGCTGGACAAGTGGTAACAAAGGAGGTGCATTAGCACCTTGTACATAGGGCGGAGGCAATCTCAACAAATGGGACATTAAGGGATCTTCGTCAAGATCCTTACTCTGTGGGGAAGTAGGCAACACAGGGTAACATCTATCTATTGCCATACGATGCTGTCTTTCTGAGACTCCAGTCGCCTGATCAATCTCATTATCTTTAAACTGCTGGGCAGCCTGTATAATTGTCATACCTTTCTCTTTCTTACCTTTCTTCGCCTGCTTAATTTCTCTCTGTTTTGCTTCTTTACGCCAAAGGCGGAAAGAGTCAAACATTGCCGGCCGGGCTTTTCTTTTGAACAAAATTGCTTCTAAATTATCTAATATAGCAGGCTCAAAACTACAGTTTTGTGGCCACTGCAAAACACCATCCTTCTTTGTGTATCGGATCCATGCTTCGTTATAAGTAATAGGGCCAACACCTTGTTTCGAATAGAGCTCATAAGTGGGAGTTCCAACCGGAGGAATCGGACAAGAATCCTCCAGCCGGGAATCCCTAGTACAATCAAGACAACAAAACTTCCTAAATTTACTAAGACCAGGCATCTTCAATTCACTGGTCTACTTACAAACTTCAAGGGGTTAAAGCAAATAACACAGCATAAACGTACTCACCCCTTGGCTTCGACTATTGCAATTGTCGTATAATAAAAACAAAAATAAAACAAAGAAGTGGGCGCTACCCATGAATGCTTAACTAAGTGTTCTCTCACGCCAACAGAGGTCCGTCTAACGTCTCGCAATACCAATCGTCACCAAAGGGGCCAAGGCAGCGCGGCAGTCAGGGCAGCAGTCATCAGCAGCCGTCGGAAAGGAGTAGCCGTGCTGCAAACGACCTTCGGTCCACTTCGACATACAGGGGTCGCTTGACGTGGTTCGCGAATCCTCCGGAATTTTCTTGCGAGGCTCCTCACGACCCTCGGGCTGAACCGCTACCACTGAAACTGGCCCCACATTGGGCGCCAGTTGAAGAACCGGGCCTTATGGGCCTGGCGGCGCAGGGCACGCCTAAATCTCCTGAGTTCACCTGCCTTGTCAGACAGAGACACGAGACACTCTGTTAGGCGTAGAAAACCAGGTTTATTAGCTGCAGCTAAGCACAGTTGTCCCAGAAGTACAGAGTAGGTTCTTAGGAGACTGCCACTTTACTACGTGGAGCACAATCTTTTATAGCACACATATTTACAACGTACACTCCTAATACATACAAAGCTGACTAATAGGAAAAGTTGAAAAACAAGTTATCAAATGTCACGAATACGCCATCCTTTCAAACCCTGTGTGTCACCCCTCCCCACAATTTAATCAATGCTGGTGCCATAATCTAATTTGCAGGAGGCAAGACGCATTTGTGTGCCTCAAAGGATAGTTGTGTAACAAGAGAATACAAGGAGAAAATAGTGAAGGCCAGTCGGATAAGATAAAATGAGGAAAGAATAGGGAGAGCCAAATAGTCAGTCGAGACAGGGATCAATCAGCCCAGACATGGATTAGTAGACTCGGCCAGACCCTGACATCGGTTTCGTAAACAAGGGCAAGAGGTTACTTTTTAACAGAAGAGACACGTAGCAGCTGGAAAAGGCAAAAACACTTTGTTCGCTGCCTGAGTGAAGGCAATACAAAATGGCGAAAAGACACAAAACGGCGGCCGAATACGGGACGAAGTCAAAAACCGAAGAACCTCTGTTGTTGTTCACGTTGCTTTTATTTTATGCATCCTTGCACCAGAAATTGACATAGGAACGCATTTCCTGCAATTTGTGCAAAAAATGCAGAGTGAAATTACATATTTGCTCTCCTTGTACGTGTAATTTCACATAATTTCATGAAACCACATTACGATCATTTTGCAAACTCTTTCTTAAGAGGGTCCATAGATAATCCACTCTCAGAGAGCCAATATCACCAAAAAAACACTTCTGTGCTTTCAGACTCTCACTTCTCTGGTTTCCAGGATACATTTTTTGCTCTTAGACGTAGATGGATGGAGCAATCATAGACTCAACATTCAGGAAGGGAAGTAGAGAAGATCATGATGTCTTCCTGGTACACCACATGAAACTGGTTCAGAACATCAGAGGATATGTTATTAATGAATCTAAGTGAAAAAGCTGGAGCAGTCGTAAGGCATAAGGGCATACCTAAAGGGTGTCTGAACGGCTTTCTTCCACTCATCATTAGTAAGCTCCATGGAGTTCTAACTGTGTGAAATGTTTAACACCTGAACGGACTTAATCTGGGTAAAGGTCCTTAACGGAGACCTTATTCAATTGATGATGATCTATGCAAGGCCTTAGCTCTTTGGAATTCTTTGGGATGTTCCAGCAAGGGGTGTTGATTGGCAATTGGGCCATTCTAAAGGTTTTCATCCAAATATTCCCTCTAAACGTACTTCTTGTGCCGGGAAATAAAGAATATTCTGCCATAGGTAATTATCTCCCAGGGTACAGTTGGGATCACACAATCCAAATTCTTATGAGGAAGGAGTAACAGAAAAGTAGGCTTCTGAAAGATTAATAAAACTAACAATTATATTAACAATTGTATGGAGGGTCCAGGGGAATATTTACCGACCCATCAGCCCAACCTTTATGTCGGAGTTTACGTCATGTGGGGGTTTTTCTGGTCATTCAACACCACATCCGACCATATAGTGCCGGTGTGGGAAAGAATGTTGATACTCTAGCCATGTGTCTCATCGTGGAGTGATATTGATAAAGTGCAGTGCTCAAGTGGTAGTGATAAATAAAATTGACTAATCAGATTCAGCAGAAAGTTTGAATTGAGGTCTGAGTGTCAAAAATAAAAACACGCCGAGTAGTAAGACTACCCTCTGGCGCTGTGCAGTACGGTCGATATGTTTCAGCCTGGTGGGGGGTTTCCCCCGGCTTTCTTCAGGACCTTTGAATATAGACTGGCTACTGCAACTACAACAATTATGTGAAGTGAAAAATATCAAAATGTACTAATAAAGTTACATATCTACCAGGAACTTAAACGGTAGTGTGTCCACTGGAGGGAGAGAAGCAAATCTTCTTCCTATCAAAAAAACAAAAAAATTCTTTCAAACACAAATGATATAGGGTTGCACACATACAGCCGCATGAATACACAGGAACCGCGTAGAAAGACACCTGCATGAACAATTTACAGTCAGTATTACAAGGGAAGCATATTAGCTTGATCACACAGAGGCATTTCCTCACAGTGATACTCACCCAGCTTTTTGTGGGTGATGACCCCACCTCACCCGGCAACCGCTCGGGAAAATGAGGCCCTGCTCTATAGTGTAGAAAAAGGACACAGTTAGCACACAGATCTGCTGTGCCCAAACAAATTGCTCTACACATCTAACCCAACAAACGTGTGAAAGAGACCCCTCAGCCGCAAATTAAGATTACCCACAGCAAAGTTCTCTTAGAACACTCAGAGAACACGCATCATAGAATATTCAAAAAATCTCTTGAGTGCCAATAAGCATGAAACATCAAGTCTGTAGATACATGACAAGGGCACTCTTGACTTTTACTTGTCATACCTTCCCAAAAGTAGGAACTCAAGAAGAGCAGCAGACATACTGGCAAGAGGCTCACCTGTCCGTCGGTGTCCCCGCATGTAAGCCGAGCGGAAGGGGAGGAACTCGTTGTGTAGCCCTGCAGCCTTTAAATACCGATCGCCGGTTGGATAATGTTGATGAAACAAGTATGCGCGGAGGAGGACACTGATCCTACGCGCATGCGCAATGGAACTAGATGGCCGAAGATTGATGGCATATAGAATGTAAACATATAATGATTGCTCGTAAAGACTTGCTAAGGCTCCCATACCGAGTTGTATAAGCCTATACAAAAAAGGGGCCTGTATTTAAGGGAGTCCGGCTAAAAAATGGGGGCGCGCGTATCAGATACTGCGTGCTGCTCTAGATCAAACGTCCACTGTGGAGTGGTGCGCATGACCAGGCGGGAACCACTGTTCCCAGGGCATGCGCACACAAAAATCCATAAACCAGGCTCCATGTCTAAAAATAATAATGCGCCGCTTCAGCCTGCGAATATGGATAAGTACCAACAGGTTAATTGCATTGAGTAACATATTCCATGAAGTGCATGAAAACATCTTGTGGTCCCATTCTTAGAACGAATAATACGTCCTGGCCGTACTTCTTGAATTCTGTGAGTCATATGACGTGACAACCCAGAAACACCGCATCTCCTGCTTGTAAAAAGAGATGCAGGTGTGGCCATGCCACGAGATTGAAACTGGGATTAGGAGGGGGGCCAGCGGGGGTCACTATATGAAGGAGCTAGGCTCAAATACATATAGGATCAAAATGTTATTAGCAAGGGTCTGGGCACTCCTAATGAGTCCGTATGTGGTGAACCGAAACTGGCTGCAAATTTGCCCCAGTCATTACCATGGGATATCTCCTCAGATTAAGAGAAATGGATTATAATGTTGTGTTAATCAAATGTCAGGAAAGGAAAATATTACTATATGGGTGGGTCAAACAAGATAAGCAGAGGGGCAGCATACACAATTAGGTTGGGTGAGCTATAAGGGTACAAACAAAGAATACGATTATATCCAACACAAAAGACCCGCAACCCGAAAGCTGCTCATAATACTAATAAAACTAACAATTATATTAACAATTGTATGGAGGGTCCAGGGGAATATTTACCGACCTGTCTGCTCGCTCCCCCATTATCAAGTTACAAAACACACATCAGAGCAGACCAGGTCTGGGAATGGTGTGTGACTATGCTAGTAACTGCAAGACGGTTGGATGCATGTGTGCATAAAGCCGTTGAGAAACATGCGCTAGAACCAGACCCATCAGCCCAACCTTTATGTCGGAGTTTACGTCATGTGGGGGTTTTTCTGGTCATTCAACACCACATCCGACCATATAGTGCCGGTGTGGGAAAGAATGTTGATACTCTAGCCATGTGTCTCATCGTGGAGTGATATTGATAAAGTGCAGTGCTCAAGTGGTAGTGATAAATAAAATTGACTAATCAGATTCAGCAGAAAGTTTGAATTGAGGTCTGAGTGTCAAAAATAAAAACACGCCGAGTAGTAAGACTACCCTCTGGCGCTGTGCAGTACGGTCGATATGTTTCAGCCTGGTGGGGGGTTTCCCCCGGCTTTCTTCAGGACCTTTGAATATAGACTGGCTACTGCAACTACAACAATTATGTGAAGTGAAAAATATCAAAATGTACTAATAAAGTTACATATCTACCAGGAACTTAAACGGTAGTGTGTCCACTGGAGGGAGAGAAGCAAATCTTCTTCCTATCAAAAAAACAAAAAAATTCTTTCAAACACAAATGATATAGGGTTGCACACATACAGCCGCATGAATACACAGGAACCGCGTAGAAAGACACCTGCATGAACAATTTACAGTCAGTATTACAAGGGAAGCATATTAGCTTGATCACACAGAGGCATTTCCTCACAGTGATACTCACCCAGCTTTTTGTGGGTGATGACCCCACCTCACCCGGCAACCGCTCGGGAAAATGAGGCCCTGCTCTATAGTGTAGAAAAAGGACACAGTTAGCACACAGATCTGCTGTGCCCAAACAAATTGCTCTACACATCTAACCCAACAAACGTGTGAAAGAGACCCCTCAGCCGCAAATTAAGATTACCCACAGCAAAGTTCTCTTAGAACACTCAGAGAACACGCATCATAGAATATTCAAAAAATCTCTTGAGTGCCAATAAGCATGAAACATCAAGTCTGTAGATACATGACAAGGGCACTCTTGACTTTTACTTGTCATACCTTCCCAAAAGTAGGAACTCAAGAAGAGCAGCAGACATACTGGCAAGAGGCTCACCTGTCCGTCGGTGTCCCCGCATGTAAGCCGAGCGGAAGGGGAGGAACTCGTTGTGTAGCCCTGCAGCCTTTAAATACCGATCGCCGGTTGGATAATGTTGATGAAACAAGTATGCGCGGAGGAGGACACTGATCCTACGCGCATGCGCAATGGAACTAGATGGCCGAAGATTGATGGCATATAGAATGTAAACATATAATGATTGCTCGTAAAGACTTGCTAAGGCTCCCATACCGAGTTGTATAAGCCTATACAAAAAAGGGGCCTGTATTTAAGGGAGTCCGGCTAAAAAATGGGGGCGCGCGTATCAGATACTGCGTGCTGCTCTAGATCAAACGTCCACTGTGGAGTGGTGCGCATGACCAGGCGGGAACCACTGTTCCCAGGGCATGCGCACACAAAAATCCATAAACCAGGCTCCATGTCTAAAAATAATAATGCGCCGCTTCAGCCTGCGAATATGGATAAGTACCAACAGGTTAATTGCATTGAGTAACATATTCCATGAAGTGCATGAAAACATCTTGTGGTCCCATTCTTAGAACGAATAATACGTCCTGGCCGTACTTCTTGAATTCTGTGAGTCATATGACGTGACAACCCAGAAACACCGCATCTCCTGCTTGTAAAAAGAGATGCAGGTGTGGCCATGCCACGAGATTGAAACTGGGATTAGGAGGGGGGCCAGCGGGGGTCACTATATGAAGGAGCTAGGCTCAAATACATATAGGATCAAAATGTTATTAGCAAGGGTCTGGGCACTCCTAATGAGTCCGTATGTGGTGAACCGAAACTGGCTGCAAATTTGCCCCAGTCATTACCATGGGATATCTCCTCAGATTAAGAGAAATGGATTATAATGTTGTGTTAATCAAATGTCAGGAAAGGAAAATATTACTATATGGGTGGGTCAAACAAGATAAGCAGAGGGGCAGCATACACAATTAGGTTGGGTGAGCTATAAGGGTACAAACAAAGAATACGATTATATCCAACACAAAAGACCCGCAACCCGAAAGCTGCTCATAATACTAATAAAACTAACAATTATATTAACAATTGTATGGAGGGTCCAGGGGAATATTTACCGACCTGTCTGCTCGCTCCCCCATTATCAAGTTACAAAACACACATCAGAGCAGACCAGGTCTGGGAATGGTGTGTGACTATGCTAGTAACTGCAAGACGGTTGGATGCATGTGTGCATAAAGCCGTTGAGAAACATGCGCTAGAACCAGACCCATCAGCCCAACCTTTATGTCGGAGTTTACGTCATGTGGGGGTTTTTCTGGTCATTCAACACCACATCCGACCATATAGTGCCGGTGTGGGAAAGAATGTTGATACTCTAGCCATGTGTCTCATCGTGGAGTGATATTGATAAAGTGCAGTGCTCAAGTGGTAGTGATAAATAAAATTGACTACTCAGATTCAGCAGAAAGTTTGAATTGAGGTCTGAGTGTCAAAAATAAAAACACGCCGAGTAGTAAGACTACCCTCTGGCGCTGTGCAGTACGGTCGACATGTTTCAGCCTGGTGGGGGGTATCCCCCGGCTTTCTTCAGGACCTTTGAATATAGACTGGCTACTGCAACTACAACAATTATGTGAAGTGAAAAATATCAAAATGTACTAATAAAGTTACATATCTACCAGGAACTTAAACGGTAGTGTGTCCACTGGAGGGAGAGAAGCAAATCTTCTTGTTAAAAATAGCAATGTGTATGTACATAAGCGGCGTTCATTTGTGTTCACAGTACCCCTTGGTGTAAACAGAATGGATATCGCTAAAACTCTGACTGTGTTGTCCCACTAGCATAGACCCATGCACACACGTACACGACAGCCATTTTAGGTACCATGGTCTCCCTGTTCACGATCGCTCATCAGTGCACTTCCCTGACCCTGCAAGCATTCCCCCATGCACCCTGACTGCCCCCGCTCTCTCATGCACAAGTCATGAGCCCTCCCCTCCCGCATGACTCTGTCCCTAAGAATCGCACCCCGCGCCTGACCAACACCTCCTGTCCCTCCATGAATACCCCTCCTTTGATGACCTCCTCCTCTGAGCCCGAATGTCTGCACAGACCGCTGGTCATCCCTCAGCCCGAGGATACAGTTTATTGCCCACCACTGTATGCACTCGTCTCTCTTGAAAGAAGCCACTATTGATCATGACCGCCCCACCCCCTGAGATTCGATCAGGCACACACATTCCAATGGAATCAGCAGAACACTCAGCCGCATGACAGCCCCCTCCTATTGCATGGAGGATAAGGGCCCTACTGTAGCCACGTGTTGGAATACCTCCATACTATACAAAGTGTTGATTGTAATAAAGGATGCCTGTGTGCCACCAACCTGTGTATAAAAGACGAAGCCTCAGAGAAACTTGTTAGAGCACCTCCCGAAGACACTATGCGAGTGTCCCAAGTGACATGCTCTCCTCGCGAGTAATAAACCCTGTTCTTGTTTTCCTACTTCCAGTGCCCGTCTCTTTATTTGGTAATTATTCAAGATGAGAATGAAGAGTCGCCCTGCACCGCCAGCCTGGGCATCGGGTGCGATATGGGCTGACTTTTCTACAATTGGCGTCCCAACGCGGGGCCCATCAGCGACATAGGGTCCGGTAAGAGAGGTCCAGACGATGGGGTGAACATCTAAATGATTGGAGTATACCTGCCTTGAGAGGGCCCTCGTCCGGCTGCCGATTGAATGAACTTCACCGATTCCGAACGGACCTCTCTCAAGTGACCTATTGTCCTGACTGGAATCCCACAGGAATGCTGCGGTAAAAACATGAAGAAAGAGAATGATCGGGCGCTGGAAAAAGGAAGGCGAAGAACTGCCCACATGGTCCGGTCCGGGTAAGGTCGTGACACACGACAAATTGCGAAATTGATTGATTGATTGATTGTTTGAAAATACTAGTATTTCCTATTGATTGCTTCTGGGAGATTCTCTATTTGCAAACAAACACAGAATCGCCATACTCTGTTTAGTCTTTGCAGATAGTGTAGGGTAGGCAACGCAAAACTTTAACACGTCGTGCCTATTTTTTTTCTCCCCATTGATTGATTGATTGAATCGAACATTGAATTGTTCGAAGTTGGTTCTCTTAGGAATCTTCTCTGCCTGCAAACGGGGAAGAATAGGAATATTCTCTCTCCCTTTGCAGAGAGTGAAGGGTAGGTAACGCAAACCTTTAACACGTCGTACCTATTTCGTTCCTCATTGATTGATTGTTTGCCCGAACATTGACTGTTTGGGAATTGGTTCTTTTTGGAGGTATTCTCTATTTTACAAAAGAGCACAGAAGTCGCCATACTCTAGTCTTTGCAAGTAGTGAAGGGTAGGTAATGCGGACCTTTGTCCCCCGTTGTAATCTGTCATGCCTATCTACTCCCCACTGGTTGATACGCCAGTTTCACCCGGACCATTTACTAGAGGAAGGTCATCTGGCCCGACCAGAAAGCACCCCTAGTAAAAAGGACATATACAATAATAGCGAAGTGATCACTGTAACCTGTTAAACAGAAAACTTTAGCATGAAACCACCTGGAAAGAAAAGAATAGGAAAGCGAAAATCAGTAGGCCACTGATGAACATGAACTTTTATTAAAATAACGAACAAAGAAACGATAACAATACGTAATAATAAAACCTATTAATGCCCTAGAAACAGGAAACGTTAGAAACAAGAACGGTAAACTGTAGAAAATGCAAGTCAGCAGAACATCCGCCCCCACTCTAGAAACTTCCAAAGTGGAGCAGGGTTGTGGCTACGCCCAGCCGGAAGCAACCCATATATAAGGCGGGTCCTGCTGCCAACAGTCGGCCAGGAGATCGTAACGTAGGGTGTAGCCGGAGGAGAGGCCAAGGCCAGCGGGACCCGGCCAGGGGATTGCCTTGACAACACTGGAGAGTTGCAGGGGGGGGAATGTCTATGTCCTCGACCCTCCCCTCTCTCTCCCAGTCCGGCCGCGGTGGCACTTGAGAGTTGCAGGTAGTCCCGCCACATTCTCCCGGTCCGGCCACCAATGACCAGGGGCTGGGGCCGACGGGATCCGGCTGCAGCCGATGAGCCAAGGAACCCGTTCATGGGGCCAGAGCAAGGGGCGTCTGGCCGACATCCACCGGAAGCCCGGCCCAAAGACGGACGGGACATTTTTTCCTTTTCTCCTTCGTAATGGCAGCGACAACACGCCAGGCGCCACTTCTTTCTTTTCTCCTCCGTAATGGCAGCAGCAACATGCCAGGCACCACTTCTTTCTTTTATAATGGCTGCGACAACACTGGGGGGATGTCTTGCACATGCCTCCGACCCCCCCTCGTCCTCACCGCCTGGTCTGGCCATAACAAATGTCAAGCGAGGGGCCGTGGGGTGCACTGGGAGGGAGAGACGGTGCGAACAGGCCTCTCCCGCCTCCCCAGGTGGAGGCTTCCCAGCTGCACCCTCAGCGCTCCAGGCGCCCGGAAAAGGGTTCTTCCACTGTGGCGATGCTGCAACGCCTCGCCCGGCAGGTGGGAGCCCGTCCGCTCCTTTGACCCCGCGATCACCGATAGTTGCCGAACTTTCAAAATGGCGATCGACCTGGCGGGAGCGGGCCCAGCACGAAGGAATGGCCCAGTCACCAGTTGACTCCACCACCATAGTTCTCCACAACCTTGAAGATTCTAGAGGAGCCGCGGGAGTCCCCGACTCCCGCAAATACCCCCGATGGGGAATGACTGCCATGAGTGCCCTTGGAACGACGGTAATGTAGCCGCAGGATGTCGGCGCTCCCATGCTGTCGCCAGCCTCAGTTTGAATGACTAGAATCCTGCAGACCACAGTCGGATCAGTTCCGGTGAAAGCACAGTATGACCCGGTAGGAACATTGATACCCCCCCCTTTTTTTTGACTGGTGGTTCAAACCACCGCTCTCTTCTTTTGCCCTTTAACGGAACTTTTTGACTGCCAAGAGAAGCTCTGAGCCAACCACGAGTTAGTAAACATTTAGACTATGCCTGGTTCTGCCTGACTGCACCCAAAATGGCGCCGATGCAAATGAAACCCTCAACTCTTTATTGTACCCCGATTGTTCAGCCTTGATGTCATAGGATATGTATGAAGTTTTTTAAACATATAGATTGATATAGAATGTGTACTGGTTATGAGTTCGGACAATGGATTGATATAGGATGTAAACTGCAAATTCAGGAAATGAATTGATATTGGATGGGTACTGATTATGTGTTCAGACGGTAAATTGACATCAGATGGGTATTAATTGAACATTCGGACAATGAATTGTTGTTTGAGTTTTGCACATCATGATTATTGAAAAATTGGAAGCCCAACGCTTATGACACTCACTCACACTGAAGTCTCGACATGATTTTATTGAACTTTTTCGCACTTTATTTATGAAATAAACGACCACCGACTCCATCAAGTTTTCACTAATAAAAGTATCCCCACATCTGCAGCTCCAGCCTGCTCCGTGGCCGGTCCACGGGGTTGTAGGCCCGTATTTATGCACCGACATTCTTATTAAAGATTTTTTGAGAAAGCAACTATAGTTGTCCGTGTAAATTGATAAAGTCTTGAATGAATAATGCCTATTTTTCGATATAACTGAAATGTAGGTGGAATGACTAAGCTCGATTAGATAAAAGGGTTGAAAAGGTATAGCACATAGAAATATTGCAAATATGAAGGGTCGAATTTTAGTTGTGTATTTTTCCTTTTTATACAGCCAAAAGCAACCGCTGAAGATCCAGGTATTTAGCCCATACTCTATATGCTACCTGTATAAGAAAAATCACACTAACGGTCCACCTGGGCTTAAACGCCCCAGTTGGCAGTGACTGCATCCTGTGGAAATAGGCCGAGTACGCAGTAAGTAAAAACCTTTTTGGGTTTATGCGCGCTAGTGCGTATCAATGTAGCCTGCCCTCCCTTCCCTCCTTTTCCCTCTCTCTGCAGGTCACCTCGGAATGCCGACGAAAATAGTGATCCAACAGACGAAGAGACGGGAAAAGGGGTCTGATTACAGTACCTAACCGCGACAAACCCCGAATAAAGCAAAAGGAATAATGTACTCACATGATTAAGCATTTTTACGTTTAACTAAGTAGGGAAAAGTTTAGAGTATTTCAAGGTAGGGGTACACAAGTATCCTCCGCCGAGAGGACTAGGGATATTGCCAATATTTGAAAACCTACTACCTCCTTTTCCGCATCCTCATAAGCTCATAACTAAAAGCTGCCCCATTGCTCTCCAATTGTCACCAACTGTTGTCTCAACCTGGAAACGCACTTGCTAAAAATGACTCGAATAAACCTCCGTGAGCATTAGCCCGACCAGGTTAGTTCATGACCATTTGCCAAAGACGTAAGTGTGTACAATCAAAACCACCAGTAAGAGGTAGCCAACGAATAAAAGGATAAGAAAAAGGTAAAAAGAGCGTAGGATGATAAAGATGCTCAGCATACAGAAAAGGATAATTGTGGCCAATAACTGTTTTATGTTTTGTCTTGGATTTTTTGTGTATAATACATGTACTGTCTTCCCCGTCTGAGTTTGTGTGTACGTGATGCATGAATCTACGTCATCCCTCTGTCTGTGTTTCCGTGTTACTTAACCCCTGTTGTTCTGTGCTGCGCGCACACTGAACGGTCCATTATTGTACACGCCTCTCTTTCTCTCCCCATGTCATACGTGTACCGAATGGACCATTTAGGGTGCGGTCTCTCTCTCTCTCTCTCTCTCTCTCTCTCTCTCTCTCTCTCTCTCTCTCTCTCTCTCTCTCTCTCTCTCTTTCTCCCTCTCTCTCTCTCTCTCTCTCTCTCTCTTTCCAAAAACCCTGTTTCCTCTTTTCAAGTATAAAGACGTTGTGCCCCTCCGGCACAAAACATTATTGGGTTTTCTCGAACGCAAAGGTGTTCAGCAAAATTGACCAAAACCAAAGCGATTGTGACTTGCCATATTACTACCTCTCCTTTCTGCAAACGATAGAACCCGAGTTGGTAATGAAGGAAAGGACAGGTAAGATGACGGATGTCCCCTAATCTGGCCTTTTATAAGGGAACTATAACGTCAATGGCCTTCTGTTTCTCAGTTCATTAGAAATGCGATCCCCAAATGCCCCGATTGCCCCACCCCCTTGCACCTAAGTGCGGATGTCCAGTGTACCCCACTTCCCCCGATCGACCCCAGCTCCCTGTCCAAAGCGCCCCCTTTCCCCCGATTAACCCTCGCCTCATGTCAAGCTACCCACGACACGTAATTGATGACCTTGATTAACGGTCATTCTCCAGGAAAGCCATGTTTTACATCTGCCCCTTCCCCCTTCTTCATGACGATAACGCCCCTGCTTGCAAGAGTTAGCCGACCCCGAAGGGGGATGTAAGATTGTCGATACTTGGGTTAAAGGGAAGGACGAGTCTCTACATAAGGACTCGATGTTTAATGTAACATAATACATTGTGTACAAAAATCCAATTTCTCTTATCATATGTCGCGAATGAACGCCAAACAAATGTATGAATTCAATATGCAATGCCCTTCTACAGAATCCATCAATAACGACCTTTGACTGTGACCGATGAACCTATCCCCCACCTACTCAGGCATGGGGATGGATTGAGATGTATATCTATTCTCTCGACCAGTTTTTCTAAAACTTGTTTTTCACCCATTCAAAGATACAATCACCAAAGGAGAGGAGCTGGACGTGACGCACAGCCTGGCCACAGATCATGGAGCACGTGTGACGACCAAAGGTGGAGCCGCAGAGCAACGAGACGCAGACGAGGCACAACTTTCAAGTTCAGCTGATGAAGAAATAAGGGGCTGCCTTGAAGCCCTCGACTTGCTGACCCACTCGTGCCTGAAGTCCCCGTCCCTTTTTGAGTCTGACTGATGGGCCTGCCTGCTCATTGTCCTTTGCTCCCTTGGTCCCTTGGTGTGTTCGAAGATCTGGCCCCACTCCGCCCTCTCCTCCCTCGATTATTCAACAAACCTTTCATATAAACTTTGACTATGGACTGGGATTTTGCCACGGAAAAGGAAAGACACGCAGGTGCCCAGCATAAGGCACCCCTAAGAAAATGAGTTAGGAAACAGGACTGTGATCTAACAGCAGAGGACTGATCGCACCCTGCAACGTGTAAGGACGAATCCGAGCTGGACCTATAGCTCCACCGCCGGTGCTCAGCAGCGCCAACGAAAGAAGACGGACTCTGTTAAAAGACATTGCGACAAAGACCCTCCCCCTTTCCAGAACTTTCTATTCGCCCCTTGACTAAATTACTTGTATCGAATTGGATACCTCCCTCCACCATTTTGTATTGCCTTTTAAGAAATGTTTCATCGGTCACTCATGTGGTTAGTTTTCCAAAAATCCCCTATAGTACTGACAAGCCGGAAGGTATCAGGGCGTTCTTTCTGTATATGATGTCACTGGAGAGAAAAATGTGAACTTGATTTTTATGTGTCGAAGCATTTTTTGATTCTACACCGACTGAATATTATGCCGATTTCTAGGCTTGTATAAAAAGCCCAACAGATGTAAATTAACATGTATTGTATTCTGCCTATCACATCGACTGCGTAGAAATTGAACGTGCTTATGTAAAAAGCGGCGACTGTTAAAAATAGCAATGTGTATGTACATAAGCGGCGTTCATTTGTGTTCACAGTACCCCTTGGTGTAAACAGAATGGATATCGCTAAAACTCTGACTGTGTTGTCCCACTAGCATAGACCCATGCACACACGTACACGACAGCCATTTTAGGTACCATGGTCTCCCTGTTCACGATCGCTCATCAGCGCACTTCCCTGACCCTGCAAGCATTCCCCCATGCACCCTGACTGCCCCCGCTCTCTCATGCACAAGTCATGAGCCCTCCCCTCCCGCATGACTCTGTCCCTAAGAATCGCACCCCGCGCCTGACCAACACCTCCTGTCCCTCCATGAATACCCCTCCTTTGATGACCTCCTCCTCTGAGCCCGAATGTCTGCACAGACCGCTGGTCATCCCTCAGCCCGAGGATACAGTTTATTGCCCACCACTGTATGCACTCGTCTCTCTTGAAAGAAGCCACTATTGATCATGACCGCCCCACCCCCTGAGATTCGATCAGGCACACACATTCCAATGGAATCAGCAGAACACTCAGCCGCATGACAGCCCCCTCCTATTGCATGGAGGATAAGGGCCCTACTGTAGCCACGTGTTGGAATACCTCCATACTATACAAAGTGTTGATTGTAATAAAGGATGCCTGTGTGCCACCAACCTGTGTATAAAAGACGAAGCCTCAGAGAAACTTGTTAGAGCACCTCCCGAAGACACTATGCGAGTGTCCCAAATGACATGCTCTCCTCGCGAGTAATAAACCCTGTTCTTGTTTTCCTACTTCCAGTGCCCGTCTCTTTATTTGGTAATTATTCAAGATGAGAATGAAGAGTCGCCCTGCACCGCCAGCCTGGGCATCGGGTGCGATATGGGCTGACTTTTCTACATTCTTCCTATCAAAAAAACAAGAAAATTCTTTCAAACACAAATGATATAGGGTTGCACACATACAGCCGCATGAATACACAGGAACCGCGTAGAAAGACACCTGCATGAACAATGTACAGTCAGTATTACAAGGGAAGCATATTAGCTTGATCACACAGAGGCATTTCCTCACAGTGATACTCACCCAGCTTTTTGTGGGTGATGACCCCACCTCACCCGGCAACCGCTCGGGAGAATGAGGCCCCGCTCTATAGTGTAGAAAAAGGACACAGTTAGCACACAGATCTGCTGTGCCCAAACAAATTGCTCTACACATCTAACCCAACAAACGTGTGAAAGAGACCCCTCAGCCGCAAATTAAGATTACCCACAGCAAAGTTCTCATAGAACACTCAGAGAACACGCATCATAGAATATTCAAAAAATCTCTTGAGTGCCAATAAGCATGAAACATCAAGTCTGTAGATATATGACAAGGGCACTCTTGACTTTTACTTGTCATACCTTCCCAAAAGGAAGAACTCAAGAAGAGCAGCAGACATACTGGCAAGAGGCTCACCTGTCCGTCGGTGTCCCCGCATGTAAGCCGAGCGGAAGGGGAGGAACTCGTTGTGTAGCCCTGCAGCCTTTAAATACCGATCGCCAGTTGGATAATGTTGATGAAACAAGTATGCGCGGAGGAGGACACTGATCCTACGCGCATGCGCAATGCAACTAGATGGCCGAAGATTGATGGCATCTAGAATGTAAACATATAATGATTGCTCGTAAAGACTTGCTAAGGCTCCCATACCGAGTTGTATAAGCCTATACAAAAAAGGGGCCTGTATTTAAGGGAGTCCGGCTAGAAAATGGGGGCGCGCGTATCAGATACTGCGTGCTGCTCTAGATCAAACGTCCACTGTGGAGTGGTGCGCATGACCAGGCGGGAACCACTGTTCCCAGGGCATGCGCACACAAAAACCCATAAACCAGGCTCCATGTCTAAAAATAATAATGCGCCGCTTCAGCCTGCGAATATGGATAAGTACCAACAGGTTAATTGCATTGAGTACCATATTCCATGAAGTGCATGAAAACATCTTGTGGTCCCATTCTTAGAACGAATAATACGTCCTGGCCGTACTTCTAGAATTCTGTGAGTCATATGAAGTGACAACCCAGAAACACCGCATCTCCTGCTTGTAAAAAGAGATGCAGGTGTGGCCATGCCACGAGATTGAAACTGGGATTAGGAGGGGGGCCAGCGGGGGTCACTATATGAAGGAGCTAGGCTCAAATACATATAGGATCAAAATGTTATTAGCAAGGGTCTGGGCACTCCTAATGAGTCCGTATGTGGTGAACCGAAACTGGCTGCAAATTTGCCCCAGTCATTACAATGGGATATCTCCTCAGATTAAGAGAAATGGATTATAATGTTGTGTTAATCAATGTCAGGAAAGGAAAATATTACTATATGGGTGGGTCAAACAAGATAAGCAGAGGGGCAGCATACACAATTAGGTTGGGTGAGCTATAAGGGTACAAACAAAGAATACGATTATATCCAACACAAAAGACCCGCAACCCGAAAGCTGCTCATAATACTAATAAAACTAACAATTATATTAACAATTGTATGGAGGGTCCAGGGGAATATTTACCGACCTGTCTGCTCGCTCCCCCATTATCAAGTTACAAAACACACATCAGAGCAGACCAGGTCTGGGAATGGTGTGTGACTATGCTAGTAACTGCAAGACGGTTGGATGCATGTGTGCATAAAGCCATTGAGAAACATGCGCTAGAACCAGACCCGTCAGCCCAACCTTTATGTCGGAGTTTACGTCATGTGGGGGTTTTTCTGGTCATTCAACACCACATCCGACCATATAGTGCCGGTGTGGGAAAGAATGTTGATACTCTAGCCATGTGTCTCATCGTGGAGTGATATTGATAAAGTGCAGTGCTCAAGTGGTAGTGATAAATAAAATTGACTACTCAGATTCAGCAGAAAGTTTGAATTGAGGTCTGAGTGTCAAAAATAAAAACACGCCGAGTAGTAAGACTACCCTCTGGCGCTGTGCAGTACGGTCGACATGTTTCAGCCTGGTGGGGGGTTTCCCCCGGCTTTCTTCAGGACCTTTGAATATAGACTGGCTACTGCAACTACAACAATTATGTGAAGTGAAAAATATCAAAATGTACTAATAAAGTTACATATCTACCAGGAACTTAAACGGTAGTGTGTCCACTGGAGGGAGAGAAGCAAATCTTCTTCCTATCAAAAAAACAAGAAAATTCTTTCAACCCCAAATGATATAGGGTTGCACACATACAGCCGCATGAATACACAGGAACCGCGTAGAAAGACACCTGCATGAACAATTTACAGTCAGTATTACAAGGGAAGCATATTAGCTTGATCACACAGAGGCATTTCCTCACAGTGATACTCACCCAGCTTTTTGTGGGTGATGACCCCACCTCACCCGGCAACCGCTCGGGAGAATGAGGCCCCGCTCTATAGTGTGGAAAAAGGACACAGTTAGCACACAGATCTGCTGTGCCCAAACAAATTGCTCTACACATCTAACCCAACAAACGTGTGAAAGAGACCCCTCAGCCGCAAATTAAGATTACCCACAGCAAAGTTCTCATAGAACACTCAGAGAACACGCATCATAGAATATTCAAAAAATCTCTTGAGTGCCAATAAGCATGAAACATCAAGTCTGTAGATACATGACAAGGGCACTCTTGACTTTTACTTGTCATACCTTCCCAAAAGGAAGAACTCAAGAAGAGCAGCAGACATACTGGCAAGAGGCTCACCTGTCCGTCGGTGTCCCCGCATGTAAGCCGAGCGGAAGGGGAGGAACTCGTTGTGTAGCCCTGCAGCCTTTAAATACCGATCGCCGGTTGGATAATGTTGATGAAACAAGTATGCGCGGAGGAGGACACTGATCCTACGCGCATGCGCAATGCAACTAGATGGCCGAAGATTGATGGCATCTAGAATGTAAACATATAATGATTGCTCGTAAAGACTTGCTAAGGCTCCCATACCGAGTTGTATAAGCCTATACAAAAAAGGGGCCTGTATTTAAGGGAGTCCGGCTAGAAAATGGGGGCGCGCGTATCAGATACTGCGTGCTGCTCTAGATCAAACGTCCACCGTGGAGTGGTGCGCATGACCAGGCGGGAACCACTGTTCCCAGGGCATGCGCACACAAAAACCCATAAACCAGGCTCCATGTCTAAAAATAATAATGCGCCGCTTCAGCCTGCGAATATGGATAAGTACCAACAGGTTAATTGCATTGAGTAACATATTCCATGAAGTGCATGAAAACATCTTGTGGTCCCATTCTTAGAACGAATAATACGTCCTGGCCGTACTTCTAGAATTCTGTGAGTCATATGACGTGACAACCCAGAAACACCGCATCTCCTGCTTGTAAAAAGAGATGCAGGTGTGGCCATGCCACAAGATTGAAACTGGGATTAGGAGGGGGGCCAGCGGGGGTCACTATATGAAGGAGCTAGGCTCAAATACATATAGGATCAAAATGTTATTAGCAAGGGTCTGGGCACTCCTAATGAGTCCGTATGTGGTGAACCGAAACTGGCTGCAAATTTGCCCCAGTCATTACCATGGGATATCTCCTCAGATTAAGAGAAATGGATTATAATGTTGTGTTAATCAAATGTCAGGAAAGGAAAATATTACTATATGGGTGGGTCAAACAAGATAAGCAGAGGGGCAGCATACACAATTAGGTTGGGTGAGCTATAAGGGTACAAACAAAGAATACGATTATATCCAACACAAAAGACCCGCAACCCGAAAGCTGCTCATAATACTAATAAAACTAACAATTATATTAACAATTGTATGGAGGGTCCAGGGGAATATTTACCGACCTGTCTGCTCGCTCCCCCATTATCAAGTTACAAAACACACATCAGAGCAGACCAGGTCTGGGAATGGTGTGTGACTATGCTAGTAACTGCAAGACGGTTGGATGCATGTGTGCATAAAGCCGTTGAGAAACATGCGCTAGAACCAGACCCATCAGCCCAACCTTTATGTCGGAGTTTACGTCATGTGGGGGTTTTTCTGGTCATTCAACACCACATCCGACCATATAGTGCCGGTGTGGGAAAGAATGTTGATACTCTAGCCATGTGTCTCATCGTGGAGTGATATTGATAAAGTGCAGTGCTCAAGTGGTAGTGATAAATAAAATTGACTACTCAGATTCAGCAGAAAGTTTGAATTGAGGTCTGAGTGTCAAAAATAAAAACACGCCGAGTAGTAAGACTACCCTCTGGCGCTGTGCAGTACGGTCGACATGTTTCAGCCTGGTGGGGGGTTTCCCCCGGCTTTCTTCAGGACCTTTGAATATAGACTGGCTACTGCAACTACAACAATTATGTGAAGTGAAAAATATCAAAATGTACTAATAAAGTTACATATCTACCAGGAACTTAAACGGTAGTGTGTCCACTGGAGGGAGAGAAGCAAATCTTCTTCCTATCAAAAAAACAAGAAAATTCTTTCAACCCCAAATGATATAGGGTTGCACACATACAGCCGCATGAATACACAGGAACCGCGTAGAAAGACACCTGCATGAACAATTTACAGTCAGTATTACAAGGGAAGCATATTAGCTTGATCACACAGAGGCATTTCCTCACAGTGATACTCACCCAGCTTTTTGTGGGTGATGACCCCACCTCACCCGGCAACCGCTCGGGAGAATGAGGCCCCGCTCTATAGTGTAGAAAAAGGACACAGTTAGCACACAGATCTGCTGTGCCCAAACAAATTGCTCTACACATCTAACCCAACAAACGTGTGAAAGAGACTCCTCAGCCGCAAATTAAGATTACCCACAGCAAAGTTCTCATAGAACACTCAGAGAACACGCATCATAGAATATTCAAAAAATCTCTTGAGTGCCAATAAGCATGAAACATCAAGTCTGTAGATACATGACAAGGGCACTCTTGACTTTTACTTGTCATACCTTCCCAAAAGGAAGAACTCAAGAAGAGCAGCAGACATACTGGCAAGAGGCTCACCTGTCCGTCGGTGTCCCCGCATGTAAGCCGAGCGGAAGGGGAGGAACTCGTTGTGTAGCCCTGCAGCCTTTAAATACCGATCGCCGGTTGGATAATGTTGATGAAACAAGTATGCGCGGAGGAGGACACTGATCCTACGCGCATGCGCAATGCAACTAGATGGCCGAAGATTGATGGCATCTAGAATGTAAACATATAATGATTGCTCGTAAAGACTTGCTAAGGCTCCCATACCGAGTTGTATAAGCCTATACAAAAAAGGGGCCTGTATTTAAGGGAGTCCGGCTAGAAAATGGGGGCGCGCGTATCAGATACTGCGTGCTGCTCTAGATCAAACGTCCACTGTGGAGTGGTGCGCATGACCAGGCGGGAACCACTGTTCCCAGGGCATGCGCACACAAAAACCCATAAACCAGGCTCCATGTCTAAAAATAATAATGCGCCGCTTCAGCCTGCGAATATGGATAAGTACCAACAGGTTAATTGCATTGAGTACCATATTCCATGAAGTGCATGAAAACATCTTGTGGTCCCATTCTTAGAACGAATAATACGTCCTGGCCGTACTTCTAGAATTCTGTGAGTCATATGACGTGACAACCCAGAAACACCGCATCTCCTGCTTGTAAAAAGAGATGCAGGTGTGGCCATGCCACGAGATTGAAACTGGGATTAGGAGGGGGGCCAGCGGGGGTCACTATATGAAGGAGCTAGGCTCAAATACATATAGGATCAAAATGTTATTATCAAGGGTCTGGGCACTCCTAATGAGTCCGTATGTGGTGAACCGAAACTGGCTGCAAATTTGCCCCAGTCATTACCATGGGATATCTCCTCAGATTAAGAGAAATGGATTATAATGTTGTGTTAATCAAATGTCAGGAAAGGAAAATATTACTATATGGGTGGGTCAAACAAGATAAGCAGAGGGGCAGCATACACAATTAGGTTGGGTGAGCTATAAGGGTACAAACAAAGAATACGATTATATCCAACACAAAAGACCCGCAACCCGAAAGCTGCTCATAATACTAATAAAACTAACAATTATATTAACAATTGTATGGAGGGTCCAGGGGAATATTTACCGACCTGTCTGCTCGCTCCCCCATTATCAAGTTACAAAACACACATCAGAGCAGACCAGGTCTGGGAATGGTGTGTGACTATGCTAGTAACTGCAAGACGGTTGGATGCATGTGTGCATAAAGCCGTTGAGAAACATGCGCTAGAACCAGACCCATCAGCCCAACCTTTATGTCGGAGTTTACGTCATGTGGGGGTTTTTCTGGTCATTCAACACCACATCCGACCATATAGTGCCGGTGTGGGAAAGAATGTTGATACTCTAGCCATGTGTCTCATCGTGGAGTGATATTGATAAAGTGCAGTGCTCAAGTGGTAGTGATAAATAAAATTGACTACTCAGATTCAGCAGAAAGTTTGAATTGAGGTCTGAGTGTCAAAAATAAAAACACGCCGAGTAGTAAGACTACCCTCTGGCGCTGTGCAGTACGGTCGACATGTTTCAGCCTGGTGGGGGGTTTCCCCCGGCTTTCTTCAGGACCTTTGAATATAGACTGGCTACTGCAACTACAACAATTATGTGAAGTGAAAAATATCAAAATGTACTAATAAAGTTACATATCTACCAGGAACTTAAACGGTAGTGTGTCCACTGGAGGGAGAGAAGCAAATCTTCTTCCTATCAAAAAAACAAGAAAATTCTTTCAACCACAAATGATATAGGGTTGCACACATACAGCCGCATGAATACACAGGAACCGCGTAGAAAGACACCTGCATGAACAATTTACAGTCAGTATTACAAGGGAAGCATATTAGCTTGATCACACAGAGGCATTTCCTCACAGTGATACTCACCCAGCTTTTTGTGGGTGATGACCCCACCTCACCCGGCAACCGCTCGGGAGAATGAGGCCCCGCTCTATAGTGTAGAAAAAGGACACAGTTAGCACACAGATCTGCTGTGCCCAAACAAATTGCTCTACACATCTAACCCAAAAAACGTGTGAAAGAGACCCCTCAGCCGCAAATTAAGATTACCCACAGCAAAGTTCTCATAGAACACTCAGAGAACACGCATCATAGAATATTCAAAAAATCTCTTGAGTGCCAATAAGCATGAAACATCAAGTCTGTAGATACATGACAAGGGCACTCTTGACTTTTACTTGTCATACCTTCCCAAAAGGAAGAACTCAAGAAGAGCAGCAGACATACTGGCAAGAGGCTCACCTGTCCGTCGGTGTCCCCGCATGTAAGCCGAGCGGAAGGGGAGGAACTCGTTGTGTAGCCCTGCAGCCTTTAAATACCGATCGCCGGTTGGATAATGTTGATGAAACAAGTATGCGCGGAGGAGGACACTGATCCTACGCGCATGCGCAATGCAACTAGATGGCCGAAGATTGATGGCATCTAGAATGTAAACATATAATGATTGCT
The DNA here is from genome assembly GCF_964261635.1 of Lissotriton helveticus. Classification (NCBI taxonomy): domain Eukaryota; kingdom Metazoa; phylum Chordata; class Amphibia; order Caudata; family Salamandridae; genus Lissotriton; species Lissotriton helveticus. The sequence continues at coordinate 1,291,241,448 of NC_136065.1, forward strand.
CGTAAAGACTTGCTAAGGCTCCCATACCGAGTTGTATAAGCCTATACAAAAAAGGGGCCTGTATTTAAGGGAGTCCGGCTAGAAAATGGGGGCGCGCGTATCAGATACTGCGTGCTGCTCTAGATCAAACATCCACCGTGGAGTGGTGCGCATGACCAGGCGGGAACCACTGTTCCCAGGGCATGCGCACACAAAAACCCATAAACCAGGCTCCATGTCTAAAAATAATAATGCGCCGCTTCAGCCTGCGAATATGGATAAGTACCAACAGGTTAATTGCATTGAGTAACATATTCCATGAAGTGCATGAAAACATCTTGTGGTCCCATTCTTAGAACGAATAATACGTCCTGGCCTTACTTCTAGAATTCTGTGAATCATATGACGTGACAACCCAGAAACACCGCATCTCCTGCTTGTAAAAAGAGATGCAGGTGTGGCCATGCCACAAGATTGAAACTGGGATTAGGAGGGGGGCCAGCGGGGGTCACTATATGAAGGAGCTAGGCTCAAATACATATAGGATCAAAATGTTATTAGCAAGGGTCTGGGCACTCCTAATGAGTCCGTATGTGGTGAACCGAAACTGGCTGCAAATTTGCCCCAGTCATTACCATGGGATATCTCCTCAGATTAAGAGAAATGGATTATAATGTTGTGTTAATCAAATGTCAGGAAAGGAAAATATTACTATATGGGTGGGTCAAACAAGATAAGCAGAGGGGCAGCATACACAATTAGGTTGGGTGAGCTATAAGGGTACAAACAAAGAATACGATTATATCCAACACAAAAGACCCGCAACCCGAAAGCTGCTCATAATACTAATAAAACTAACAATTATATTAACAATTGTATGGAGGGTCCAGGGGAATATTTACCGACCTGTCTGCTCGCTCCCCCATTATCAAGTTACAAAACACACATCAGAGCAGACCAGGTCTGGGAATGGTGTGTGACTATGCTAGTAACTGCAGTTACTAGCATAGTCACACACCATTCCCAGACCTGGTCTGCTCTGATGTGTGTTTTGTGGCTTCTGAAAGATGTCAAGCAACTTTTACATCCATATAGCCAAACACGTTGACAAGATCTGGATTACAGTGGAATGAGACTGGTCTCCAGAAATGTCTTGTTCCACTGGAGCCCAATAACTTCCTATGAATAACAATTGTCTCTGGAAAACTGGGAGAATAGTGAGATAACCCTGGTCTTCCACTATATGTGGGGATTGAGTTGTTCCAGTCATGGTATCCCAAGACTATTACATAGTTCGACGACATGATTAGATGAAAGGCAACCATCTCTGTATGATTGGGTACAACTCAAGTCCATGTTCATTCACAAGGCACCGGAATCTAAGAACGCAGGAACAGAGGGAGACTAGCCAGGATGGACTTGAAGAATTAAATCCAAAACTAACAAGTATGAACTGGACCCATCAGAAGAGATGAACATTTTATGGAGTGTACAATCTTCCACCTCTTTCTCCCTTCCTTACAAAGGATGGTGTCTGGTATTTACCCTGTGGCCTGGGAGGTTGAAGAATAGTCTTGTAGTGGGTAATGTGGTCTTGCAAAATAGATATAGAGGCCTCTTTTACATCCCTTTCAGCGTTAGAGAGTAGGCCTCTAGCAGACTCACACTGCATTAATCCATCAGGCATATTAGGCAATACATTATTAGGCTCTTAGTTTGCTCAATATACCTAAAACCCAGAGAAGAAGAATAGAAGTGAACCTTTGGTTTTCAATTTGTCCATTCTCCTTTCTTTAAGTCTGTGCTCAATCAGGAGAAATTGATCCAGTAGTTCAGCAAATGAGGAACCTCTGTGAACTCTTGCCCACTCATCCTTCATCTCCTCTTTTAACCCTCTTCTAATAAGGTCATATGAGTGTGATCCAACCAGGTGGTTTCAGCAGCAAGCTCACAAAATTGTGTACATTGACACAGTACATCGACATTACCCTTTGGTAACCATACAAGGCAACCTCTGTAGAAGTTTCACATTTGGGTCTCTCAAACATCTTGAAGTTTGCCAAGAAATTAGCATAATTGTTCAGAAAAGAATATACAGTGACATCTAAGTGAGATGGGGAACATCCTATTCAGCGCAACTTTTACCACGCAGTGCCTTTACGACGCAACTATTACAACGCATGTTATTACAACGTATAGCGCTGGGGGGCGCTCTAGGATAGGAAATAGATTTAATTTACTATCCAACACCTTCCCTACTATCCACGGGGACTGGAGTTGGAATAGTACATTAAACTATTCACTATCCAGCACCCCTTAACGCTATGCGTTGTAACAGCCTGCGTTGTAAAAACTGCGATGTAAAGGCATGCGTGGTAAAACCATGCGTTGTAATGTCATACATCCAAGTGAGATACCTAAGTGAGATCTACATCAGTCAAGGAGCTAATCAGATACTCATCTTTGGATCTGTCAGAGGTAAGTTGTTCTAACTGAAAGGCAAAATATATCACCAGGCCAACCAAAAGCTCCTTTAATCTTGAATGATCTCCCGAATACTTAGTGGTTTAAGGGCTTTTGTCAGGAAGATCGCCGGACCTAGAACAGATTGCTTGGTGAAGGGCAGCATTCTCTGTCCTTGACAGGTCCCTGTCCAGGGTTTATTGCTAAAGGGCAGCAGCCAGGTGTATACCAACTGGTTAGAGTTTAGACGCTTATCCGTAATCTGGGCCCTAGTCTTCCGCTGTCCAATGTATTAGTGACAGGTTCTAGAAGCCACAATTTCACTTCACACTGGAAAATGTGGTAGGCAAGTGTCCATGAGGAGCTGCCACCTTCTTGGGGGAGAAAAGCCATGTAAAGTCTGATTTATGGATCAAAGGATAGAAGAAAACCACAAATCTAGGATATTTCAGGTATTTGGTGAATTTACTTTATCAATAAGCTTTATAAATGCTATCTATGAGAAACTATAGGTAAAACTAAAGCATGCATGATTACGAGAGTTTGATGAAGGGTTGACGCACTAGAAGCTCTGTTCATTTAATTAAATCTTAATTGAATATTATATGACTATATGTCGTACAGGAAGTATGAGTATAAAACCAACAATTAAAATAAGTTCAAAGGTACAACATGAAGCGTAGATAGGAATAGATTTCTACTGTTTCAATAGACCGGACACAATAAACTGATGTGTTGATCTGTAAGGGCTGATTATCAGTCATGCTTCTTATACAATCTCTGATAGAACAACAATTCCTTGATGATCAATGAGATTATGCATAAATCAGAATATGAATGTGGACAATACATATGAATTAACGTTATTGTTCCAACTGTAAATAACATATAAACAAATGTGGCCAGTTGGCAAATAACTTGGATATTCAAGAAAAAAGTTAAAAAGAAATGTGTCAATATTTTGGATGTGAATTTAAAATGTTAAACTTACTGTCGGGGGTGTTATAATTAAGTTGTTAAAATTTGAATTTTTTATATAGATACGGTAATTACTGTTTATTCCATGTTTTAATAGGGGTCATCTGTACTATCCACAATAGTCCTGAAGATGATCTCATGGACGATTGCATAAGAGACCGAAACGTAGACTTTCACACTTTTTTCTGAAAATAATTCACAAGAGGAAAAGTGTATACAATTGTGACATTGTAGGACAAACCAAGTGTTTGCGATATCCTCTTGTTACATTGTGTATTTGAATTTGAAGTACCCTTTATGAACTTTGAAAGATAACATTCTCTTTGATATACATCTGTTTATATATCTTTTTTTTGTATATTTGTTTATGTAATGATTTGGATGTGGTTCTTACCTCATATAGAACTGCATTTCATAGAATTATATGCTGCATGACATTTACATAAGAAAAGAAATTAATTAGCAAGTTGATGGAAAACTCTTGCACTGAATAATAGACTGAAATAATATAACTACGTATTGCAAACAAACCCCTTGAAGGCATCTTTACCCGTTCATTCGGCACCCAGAAGTGACACAAAATAAAGATGCCAGTTGTGTGTTTATGCATTGTATTTTTTTTGCTTAAAGGATATCTCTCATTATCTCTGTGAGAAGATCCTGCCACCTGCTCAATAGATATATTTTGCTGAAAGTCGTACGTTTCTGTCATGTGTTTGTGCCCAAAGACTTCTCTGAAGAAATAAATATATAGAAAATGCTTAAATTTCCATGCATTTTAGGATGTCATGCTCTAACTGGTCGTTTGTGGTTGAGATCTCTGGTTAGCTCAAATGACAATTACCACATGTTTATTTGCAGTGCTATTCAGTATTTAGGCATTAAACACAAATTAGACTTATTGGCTTATAGGCTTGCTGTGTTATATTTTAACAGCTGGTGTATTAGCCTGAAAATCAACTCTGCAAGTAATATAAAGGAGAGTGCTGGACCTGGCTACACACAAGCCTCCTAGGTACCTGAGGTAAGGAAGACGTTTCTACAGGGGGAACTGTGATTCAACACCTCCCAGCACTAGACCTTGAGAATTAGCTCAAAGCATGAGCTCCAATTAACCAAAATTTAGGTAAGGTCTTATTGTGCATACTGCTTATTTGTTTATTGCTTGTTTGCTAGGCCTGTATTGTTTCATGATTGTAAGTGTGTTTTTTAACAGGGTGTGCACAATTCTTTTCCTTGTGTGAGATGACAGGGAAAATAAGTGAATTGGGCAGGGTAGGATTGGGACGAGTCACAGTGAACAGAAAATGCATATAAGTCAAAATCCAAGGTTTAGAGTGAGTGTGCTCTAGAAAAAGTACACTAATCTGGAACATATGAAGGAGTCCCAAGACCAAAAGCACAGACATTTGAAGGATGAATTTGTGTGAGAAAAAGGCCTATGACCCAGCTGCCTGAACCCTTCATGAGCCCTTCTGAGTATTGACTGAAGGTTCATTAAGCGCAAGTGGATCTCTGGGTGTAAGTATGTGATACCTTCCTTCTTCCATCCATGAGATAATTTAGAGAAATTCTAACTAAGGGAACCCTATCCCATTTTTCAGCTCCTTTTCCACCCCTCTCAAGGGATGAACTGTGGGCACAAACCTGGCAGACCCTTTCTTTGTTACCCTGTTGCAAGTGAGCAATAAGGAACAGAGATGGGGGCTGAGAAATCTATACATAGAATCCCCCATTAAGAGGGACTCTTGCTTATAATATGTACCAGTAACATGGTAAAGGCACATGCAAGTACTTACAAGAGTGGGTGGGACTCACTTATGAGAGCAGAAGAAGTTCATTCCAGAGCATGGTGCCTTTGTTTTTTTGTGTGTTTTTTTTATTGGTTATTTTCCTTTTTTTTGCAAGGAATAAATACATCAACAGTCGGATACAGAAAAAAATAGATAAGAGCATGGTGCCTTTGATACAGAAAGATTTTCAAACTCACAGAAGAAACTGAAGGATCCTAAAAATAAAATAGATGCAGAGCAATGGCCTCTCTTCCTACAATGGTATGAGGAGGCACATAAGTATAAACATGAATCCCAAGTCTGAAGTATTAGAAATGCCTGGGAGAAATTAGAGTAGCAAATCAGTCACTTTAGGGACATAGTTAGGGCTTGTACTCCAATTGGGGAGAGGATGTGGCCTAACGGCTACAGCGTTTAACCTCAAATCTGGGAAACCCGGTTAGAGTCTGGGCAAGGATGCGCAACATTCTGAGATTCTGGCAAATCACTTAACCTCCCCGTGCCTAACAAAAATTAATGTTCCCTCATGTAATGCAATTGGTGCTTATGTAAACCGCACTGATACCCGATAATTTTGGGTCAAGTTTGTGCTATCTAAAACTCCGGGGGAAAAATACTCCACATCTATTCTCTCAGATCACTGAACCACAAGAAAAAGACAAAGGCCTCGATTCCGATCCGGTAAAATATTCTGCCGTACGACTCGCATCCGTATCCGAATCCGTATGAATGGGAACTTTACGTCCGACCTGTGAATTCCGATCCGTTCCCGTCTATTTCCGTACGATTATCACCGAACCGTCCGAATCACAGTCGATGATCCGTGCGAACATGCATCGGGAATCCTACCGTACGATTCGTAACCAGCCCGTACAAACACACAAGTACGATCCTGTACGAGAAGCCTGACAGCGAATCGTACGGAACAAAGTTATCGCACTTGAATAATGATTCGTACGGCTATATGCGGCTTACATTTAGCAGCGTCAACACATACCACACGCGTACCCCTCGCCCACGCACAAGTACGACACGCACATCCCCCAACAAGCCCACGCGAACACCCCCACCCGCCAATGGCTCGTACCAGTCAATCGCACGCACAAGTACGACACTCAAACCCCCCTACGCAAACACCCCCACCTGCCAACGGCCCGTACCAGTCAATCGCACGCACAAGTATGACACGCACACACCCCCACGCGAACACCACCACCCGCCAACGGCCCGTACCAGTCAATCGCACGCACAAGTACGACACGCACACACCCCCACCCGCCAACGGCCCGTACCAGACACTCGCACACACAAGTACGACACGCACACCCCCCAACAAGCCCACGCTAACACCCCCACCCACCAACGGCTCGTACCAGTCAATCACACGCACAAGTACGACACGCACACCCCCCTAAGCGAACACCCCCACCCGCCAACGGCCCGTACCGTCAATCGCACGCACAAGTACGACACGCAAACACCCCCACCCGCCAACGGCCCTTACCAGACACTCGCACGCACAAGTACGACACGCACACACCCCGAACAAGCCTACGCGAACACCCCCACCCGCCAACGGCCCGTACCAGTCAATCGCACGCACAAGTACGACACGCACACACCCCCAACAAGCCTACGTGAACACCCCCACCCGCCAACGGCCCGTACCAGTCAATCGCACGCACAAGTACGACACGCACACACCACCACGCGAACACCCCCACCCGCCAACGGCCCGTACCAGTCAATCGCACGCACAAGTACGACACGCACACACCCCCACGCGAACACCCCCACCCGCCAACGGCCCGTACCAGTCAATCGCACACACAAGTACGACACGCACACCCCCCAACAAGCCCACGCGAACACCCCCACCCGCCAACGGCCCGTACCAGTCACTCGCACGCACAAGTATGACATGCACACACCCCCAACAAGCCTATGCGAGCACCCCTACCCGCCAACGGCCCGTACCAGTCAATCGCACGCACAAGTACGACATGCACACCCCCCTACGCGAACACCCCCACCCGCCAACGGCCCGTACCAGTCAATCGCACGCACAAGTACGACTCGCATCCGTATCCGAATCCGTACGAATGGGAACTTTACGTCCGACCTGTGAATTCCGATCCGTTCCCGTCTATTTCCGTACGATTATCACCGAACCGTCCGAATCACAGTCGATGATCCGAACGAACATGCATCGGGAATCCTACCGTACGATTCGTAACCAGCCCGTACAAACACACAAGTACGATCCTGTATGAGAAGCCTGACAGCGAATCGTACCGAACAAAGTTATCGCACTTGAATAATGATTCGTACGGCTATATGCGGCTCACATTTAGCAGCGTCAACACATACCACACGCGTACCCCTCGCTCACGCACAAGTACGACACGCACACCCCCCAACAAGCCCACGCGAACACCCCCACCCGCCAACGGCTCGTACCAGTCAATCGCACGCACAAGTACGACACGCACACCCCCCTACGCGAACACCCCCACCCGCCAACGGCCCGTACCAGTCAATCACACGCACAAGTACGACACGCACACACCCCCACGCGAACACCCCCACCCGCCAACGGCCTGTACCAGTCACTCGCATGCACAAGTACGACACGCACACACCCCCAACAAGCCTACGCGAACACCCCCACCCGCTAACGGCCCGTACCAGTCAATCGCACGCACAAGTATGACACGCACCCCCCCCTAAGCGAACACCCCCACCCGCCAACGGCCCGTACCAGTCAATCGCACGCACAAGTACGACACGCACACACCCCCACCACCCAACGGCCCGTACCAGACACTAGCACGCACAAGTACGACACGCACACACCCCCAACAAGCCTACGCGAACACCCCCACCCGCCAACGGCCCGTACCAGTCAATCGCACGCACAAGTACGACACGCACACACTCCCACGCGAACACCCCCACCCGCCAACGGCCCGTACCAGTCAATCGCACGCACAAGTACGACACGCACACACACCCACGCGAACATCCCCACCCGCCAACGGCCCGTACCAGTCAATCGAACGCACAAGTATGACACGCACACCCCCAACAAGCCCACGCGAACACCCCCACCCGCCAACGGCCCGTACCAGTCAATCGCACGCACAAGTACGACTCGCATCCGTATCCGAATCCGTACGAATGGGAACTTTACGTCCGACCTGTGAATTCCGATCCGTTCCCGTCTATTTCCGTACGATTATCACCGAACCATCCGAATCACAGTCGATGATCCGAACGAACATGCATCGGGAATCCTACCGTACGATTCGTAACCAGCCCGTACAAACACACAAGTACGATCCTGTATGAGAAGCCTGACAGCGAATCGTACCGAACAAAGTTATCGCACTTGAATAATGATTCGTACGGCTATATGCGGCTCACATTTAGCAGCGTCAACACATACCACACGCGTACCCCTCGCTCACGCACAAGTACGACACGCACACCCCCCAACAAGCCCACGCGAACACCCCCACCCGCCAACGGCTCGTACCAGTCAATCGCACACACAAGTACGACACGCACACCCCCCTACGCGAACACCCCCACCCGCCAACGGCCCGTACCAGTCAATCACACGCACAAGTACGACACGCACACACCCCCACGCGAACACCCCCACCCGGCAACGGCCTGTACCAGTCACTCGCACGCACAAGTACGACACGCACACACCCCCAACAAGCCTACGCGAACACCCCCACCCGCTAACGGCCCGTACCAGTCAATCGCACGCACAAGTACGACACGCACACACCCCCACCCGCCAACGGCCCGTACCAGACACTCGCACGCACAAGTACGACACGCACACACCCCCAACAAGCCTACGCGAACACCCCCACCCGCCAACGGCCCGTACCAGTCAATCGCACGCACAAGTACGACACGCACACACTCCCACGGGAACACCCCCACCCGCCAACGGCCCGTACCAGTCAATCGCACGCACAAGTACGACACGCACACACACGCGAACATCCCCACCCGCCAACGGCCCGTACCAGTCAATCGAACGCACAAGTATGACACGCACACCCCCAACAAGCCCACGCGAACACCCCCACCCGCCAACGGCCCGTACCAGTCACTCGCACGCACAAGTACGACACGCACACACCCCCAACAAGCCTACGCGAGCACCCCCACCCGCCAACGGCTCGTACCAGTCAATCGCACGCACAAGTACGACACGCACACCCCCCTACGCGAACACCCCCACCCGCCAACGGCCCGTACCACTCAATCACATGCACAAGTACGACACGCACACACCCCCACGCGAACACCCCCACCCGCCAACGGCCTGTACCAGTCACTCGCACGCACAAGTACGACACGCACACACCCCCAACAAGCCTACGCGAACACCCCCACCCGCTAACGGCCCGTACCAGTCAATCGCACGCACAAGTACGACACGCACACCCCCCTAAGCGAACACCCCCACCCGCCAACGGCCCGTACCAGTCAATCGCACGCACAAGTACGACACGCACACACCCCCACCCGCCAACGGCCCGTACCAGACACTTGCACGCACAAGTATGACACGCACACACCCCCAACAAGCCTACGCGAACACCCCCACCCGCCAATGGCCCGTACCAGTCAATCGCACGCACAAGTACGATACGCACACACTCCCACGCGAACACCCCCACCCGCCAACGGCCCGTACCAGTCAATCGCACGCACAAGTACGACACGCACACCCCCACGCGAACATCCCCACCCGCCAACGGCCCGTACCAGTCAATCGAACGCACAAGTATGACACGCACACCCCCAACAAGTCCACGCGAACACCCCCACCCGCCAACGGCCCGTACCAGTCACTCGCACGCACAAGTACGACATGCACACACCCCCAACAAGCCTACGCGAGCACCCCCACCCGCCAACGGCCTGTACCAGTCAATCGCACGCACAAGTACGACACGCACACCCCCCCAACAAGCCTATGCGAACACCCCCACCCGCCAACGGCCCGCACCAGTCACTCGCACGCACAAGTACGACACGCACACACCCCCAACAAGCCCATGCGAACACCCCCACCCGCCAACAGCCCGCACCAGTCACTCGCACGCACAAGTACGACACGCACACACCCCCAACAAGCCTACACGAACATCCCCACCCGCCAACGGCCCGTACCAGTTAATCGCACGCACAAGTACGACACGCACACCCCCCTACGCGAATACCCCCACCCGCCAACGGCCCGTACCAGTCAATCACACACACAAGTACGACACGCACCCTCCAACAAGCCCACGCGAACACCCCACCCGCCAATGACCCGTACCAGTCACTCGCACGCACAAGTACGACACGCACACACCCCCAACAAGCCTATGCGAACACCCCCACCCGCCAACGGCCCGTACCAGTCACTTGCACGCACAAGTACGACACGCACACACCCCCAACAAGCCTACGCGAACACCCCCACCCGCCAACGGCCCGTACCAGTCAATGGCACGCACAAGTACGACACGCACACCCCCCCAACAAGCCTACGCGAACACCCCCACCCGCCAACGGCCCGCACCAGTCACTCGCACGCACAAGTACGACACGCACACACCCCCAACAAGCCCATGCGAACACCCCCACCCGCCAACGGCCCGCACCAGTCACTCGCACGCACAAGTACGACACGCACACACCCCCAACAAGCCTACACGAACATCCCCATCCGCCAACGGCCCGTACCAGTTAATCGCACGCACAAGTACGACACGCACACACCCCCAACAAGCCTATGCGAACACCCCCACCCGCCAACGGCCCGTACCAGTCAATCGCACGCACAAGTACGACACGCACACCCCCCTACGCGAACACCCCCACCCGCCAACGGCCCGTACCAGTCAATCGCACGCACAAGTACGACACGCACCCCCCCAACAAGCCCACGCGAACACCCCCACCCGCCAACGGCCCGTACCAGTCAATCGCACGCACAAGTACGACACGCACAAGTACGACACGCACACCCTCCAACAAGCCCCCGCGAACACCCCCACCCGCCAACGGCCCGTACCAGTCACTCGCACACACAAGTACGACACGCACACACCCCCAACAAGCCTACGCGAACACCCCCACCCGCCAACGGCCCGTACCAGTCACTCGCACGCACAAGTACGACACGCACACACCCCCAACAAGCCTACGCGAGCACCCCCACCCGCCAACGGCCCGTACCAGTCAATCGCACCCACAAGTACGACACGCACACCCCCCTACGCGAACACCCCCACCCGCCAACGGCCCGTACCAGTCAATCGCACGCACAAGTACGACACGCACACACCCCCAACAAGCCTACGCGAACATCCCCACCCGCCAACGGCCCGTACCAGTCACTCGCATGCACAAGTACGACACGCACACCCCCCCAACAAGCCTATGCGAACACCCCACCCGCCAACGGCCCGTACCAGTCACTCGCACACACAAGTACGACATGCACACACCCCCAACAAGCCCATGCCAACACCCCCACCCGCCACGGCCCGCACCAGTCACTCGCACGCACAAGTATGACACGCACACACCCCCAACAAGCCTACACGAACATCCCCACCCGCCAACGGCCCGTACCAGTTAATCGCACGCACAAGTACGACACGCACACCCCCTACGCGAACACCCCCACCCGCCAACGGCCCGCACCAGTCACTCGCACGCACAAGTACGACACGCAAACACCCCCAACAAGCCCATGCGAACACCCTTACCCGCCAACGGCCCGCACCAGTCACTCGCACGCACAAGTACGACACGCACACACCCCCAACAAGCCTACACGAACATCCCCACCCGCCAACGGCCCGTACCAGTTAATCGCACGCACAAGTACGACACGCACACCCCCCTACGCGAACACCCCCACCCGCCAACGGCCCGTACCAGTCAATCACACGCACAAGTACGACACGCACCCTCCAACAAGCCCACGCGAACACCCCCACCCGCCAATGACCCGTACCAGTCACTCGCACGCACAAGTACGACACGCACACACCCCCAACAAGCCTATGCGAACACCCCCACCCGCCAACGGCCCGTACCAGTCACTTGCACGCACAAGTACGACAAGCACACACCCCCAACAAGCCTACGCGAACACCCCCACCCGCCAACGGCCCGTACCAGTCAATCGCAAGCACAAGTACGACACGCACACCCCCCCAACAAGCCTACGCGAACACCCCCACCCGCCAACGGCCTGTACCAGTCAATCGCATGCACAAGTACGACACGCACACACCCTCAACAAGCCCATGCGAACACCCCCACCCGCCAACGGCCCGCACCAGTCACTCGCACGCACAAGTACGACACGCACACACCCCCAACAAGCCTACACGAACATCCCCACCCGCCAACGGCCCGTACCAGGTAATCGCACGCACAAGTATGACACGCACACACCCCCAACAAGCCTATGCGAACACCCCCACCCGCCAACGGCCCGTACCAGTCAATCGCACGCACAAGTACGACACGCACACCCCCCTACGCGAACACCCCCACCCGCCAATGGCCCGTACCAGTCAATCGCACGCACAAGTACGACACGCACCCCCCCAACAAGCCCACGCGAACACCCCCACCCGCCAACGGCCCGTACCAGTCAATCGCACGCACAAGTACGACACGCACAAGTACGACACGCACACCCCCCAACAAGCCCACGCGAACACCCCCACCCGCCAACGGCCCGTACCAGTCACTCGCACACACAAGTATGACACGCACACACCCCCAACAAGCCTACGCGAACACCCCCACCCGCCAATGGCCCGTACCAGTCACTCGCACGCACAAGTACGACACGCACACACCCCCAACAAGCCTACGCGAGCACCCCCACCCGCCAACGGCCCGTACCAGTCAATCGCACGCACAAGTACGACACGCACACATAACGCCAACACCCAAACCAGCACAACAACACTGAACATGTCTCCTGTGTACAGACCATAGAGAATCAATGTCCTGGTCACAGCCAAACAGAGGTCAACACTAACACCCACCCCATAGAACACACACACAACCAATTCAAATTAAGCCACACCCACTATTTGACCAATAAAAGGCTCCATACATACAACCCATCAGCCTTTGCAACATACCCATTCTTGCAAAGAAACAGAGAGCACACCAACTATTGCAGCCACATACCTTCACACATACACCCTATCACATCTACACCCACACCACCCCCTTCACAATCACAAACCACATACCCTCATCCATACACACCATCACCCCCTCAATCACATACACCCCACACCATGACCACACCCAAGAATCCAAAGTTCACTAACCCGGAGATGGAGATACTTACAGATGAAGTCATCAGAGTCGAGCCACAGCTGTTTGGCGCATTGGTCAGACAGACCAGCATGGCAGAAAAAACACGCCTGTGGGAGAGGATCGTAGACCGGGTCAATGCTGTTGCACCCATCCGGCGCACCAAGGGGGAATGCCAGGCCAGGTGGTATGATCTGCGGAGGATGGTCAAGAAGAAAATGGACCAGGAGTACGCCTCTGCACACCACACTGGAGGTGGTGGTCCCCGCAGACCTCCTGTATACCAGCCCTGGGAGGAGAAAGTCATGGCCCTGCTGCCACCGGCGGGAGTACATGGAATATTAGGAGCCGTTGAGTGTGGTGAGTGTACAAAAAATACATTTTACATGGGTGGACTTACAACAGTGCCCAGCAGCATGGGATGGGTGGCCATGAGTCCTAGCAGGACACAACTAAATGTGGTTTGTTGCAAGTGGGACCCACAAAGGGTGGAAGGTGGAGGGTAGGAGGCTGCTCTCATCCCATATGCCCCAGGGCCTCACCCAGGCACCATGCCCAATGTACAGGGATAGGGAAATATCACACAAGAAAGTAGACCACAGCTTGTAAACAATATCATGTTGTGGACACACCTTACAGAGATACAATATTTTGTGACACAGTAAGGCAGTGTAGCAAGTGAACAAGCACAAACAACCTGCCTCCAACCCTGCCTCCCCCTCCCACTGTCACCCTCTCCCTCTGTCGCCCTCTCCCTCTGTCACCCTCTCCCTCTGTTGCCCTCTCCCACTGTCGCCCTCTCCCTCTGTCGCCCTCTCCCTCTGTCGCCCTCTCCCACTGTCGCCCTCTCCCACTGTCGCCCTCTCCCTCTGTCGCCCTCTCCCACTGTCACCCTCTCCCTCTGTCGCCCTCTCCCTCTGTCGCCCTCTCCCTCTGTTGCCCTCTCCCACTGTCGCCCTCTCCCTCTGTCGCCCTCTCCCACTGTCACCCTCTCCCACTGTCGCCCTCTCCCTCTGTCTCCCTTTCCCTCTGTCGCCCTCTCCCTCTGTCGCCCTCTCCCACTGTCGCCCCTCCCTCTGTTTCCCTCTCCCCCGTCGCCCTCTCCCTCTGTCGCCCTCTCCCTCTGTCGCCCTCTCCCTCTGTCGCCCTCTCCCACTGTCGCCCTCTCCCTCTGTCACACTCTCCCACTGTCCCCCTCCCTCCCACTGTCACACTCTCCCACTGTCGCCCTCCCTCCCACTGTCACACTCTCCCACTGTCGCCCTCCCTCCCACTGTCACACTCTCCCACTGTCGCCCTCTCCCTCTGTTGCCCTCTCCCTCTGTCTCCCTCTCCCTCTGTCGCCCTCCCTCCCACTGTCACACTCTCCCACTGTGGCCCTCTCCCTCTGTCGCCCTCTCCCTCTGTCGCCCTTTCCCTCTGTCGCCCTCCCTCCCACTGTCACACTCTCCCACTGTCGCCCTCTCCCTCTGTCGCCCTCTCCCTCTGTCGCCCTCTCCCTCTGTCGCCCTCTCCCTCTGTCGCCCTCTCCCACTGTTGCCCTCTCCCACTGTCCCCCTCTCCCTCTGTCTCCCTCTCCCTCTGTCGCCCTCCCTCCCACTGTCACACTCTCCCACTGTCGGCCTCTGCCTCTGTCGCCCTCTCCCTCTGTCGCCCTCTCCCTCTGTCGCCCTCTCCCTCTGTCGCCCTCCCTCCCACTGTCACCTCACCGCATCTCCCTGGGCACACACACAGTTGCACCCAAGCACTGCACAGGCCTTACAAACACCATAGAGCAGAATGTGTAGGGATGTCTCCTAATTACCAGCAGTCATCCACTAAGTGCCTGCAACACACACACCATTTCCAGCCAACACTGTACTGTGTCAGGACACACATATCGGAAACCTCTGCATTACACAATGGCCACAGGTGTAGGCAGCACAAATCCCTCCTGTGATCACAGCAAACACAAACACCAGGACAAGGTCACACACCCTGTGCATGAAGACAAAACCACCAATATGCCAGCATGCAACATCAGGGGGCAGCCAAATCATGAACGATGGACGCTTGCAAATCACACACAAACTACTACCATGGCCTATCCTACACCCGCCTTACAGAAACTCATCCCCTGGGGACAGGCTTTGGAGTGCAACACTGTCCCAATTGTCATGTACCACAACAAAACACTCACTCATATGAAAACGCATACTACTCATACATGCACATTGCAGATGCTCAAGTCCATTGTGGCGCTCAAACAATGCACGTGCCCCATCTCATGAACGTTGTGGATGTACTGAAGTACCAACATGGACATGGGTATTGACAAGGTAATGCGTCTTACAGAAGTGCCAAGTTCTAAATCCATGATCTATAAGTGTGTGTACAGGTCCAGGGGTGTTGGCATTGTTTGGCCATCACGGTACAGCAAAAGACATCCAAAGTAGTAGATGTCATGCAAATTAATGATGCTCTGTCTCTAACATCAACATGCTGTATCTAAACTCTGTGCATGCTTGACGCAGACATAAGGATTTACACCGTATCCCGGATGTTGCCTGAACATGACCAATGCCTTACATGTGTTGTGCCGCCAATACAAGACACAGCAATGGCTGTGTCAGTCATTGTCAAGAGAATGGAATAATGAAAATACCCCAGAGTACATGTCAAATTACTACCACTACATACACAACAGAACAATGTCAACAATGTAAAGCTTGTGGAACTGTGATGCTCATAATGGATAACTAAACAAGATGTCACTTGATAGTGCCTTAACAGTGTCTGTCTCTCCCACACACAGGGGAACCTGTGCCCCCCCCAAACCAGGGGGGAGAAGGATCCCAATCCCAGGCTCAGCAGGACCCATACCCCACCGACAGCGACGCCACTCAATGCACTGTGGATGACCCCAACGAACCTGGCTCCTCTGGATCCCAAACGCCTGCAGCAACTGTACCAGCTACATCTCAGCCAACCACCGGACCCATTCCCACCACATCCCAGCAGACAGGTCACAGCCCTGCCCATGATCCACAAGAGAGCCAGTCTGAAAATGAGGGACACCCTTTGTCGGGCGCCCCTGAGGTTGCAGACGACCTCCACCCTGGCAGCACTCGGGGGGCCCGTCGATTGGATGTGCCCACAAGCGCAGGCCGTGTTCGTGTGGGTCAGGGTGTTGGGAGTGGCGGAAGGCGGAGGCGAGAGTCTGGCCAGTCAGCTGCAGCACCCGGTATGCCTGAACTCGCTAACATCCTGGAGGCATACCGGCGGGACACCAGGGAGATAGGCCAGCTTGCGGAGGCCCTCAACCAGGTGAAAGAACAGCAGGCAGAGCAAATAGCCAGGCAAGACCTACATTATGGACGGGTGGAGGCAAGTCTGGCTCAGCTCTTGACGGTGCATCGGGAAATGAGCCAATCGCTACGTCAGATAGCTGCCAACATGCAGCACCCTCCCTGTGTCACAAGGCCAGCAACATCTCGGCAAAGTGTGACACCAGCCGCAGGGAGGGAGGAGGAGGAGGAGGAGGTACTCTCTGACGTAGCATCCCATGCATCGTCCAGGCCTGCACCTGAGGGTCCCCCAAGGAAGGTGGGTCGTCCACGGCTAAGACGTTGAGGGGCAGTGGCCCATGCACATCTCCCAGGACACTGGACCTGGCATATTTCCCCTGGGTGCAACAGCATCCCCTATGAGACTCTCCCACATGGACATGCTAGTCACAGTCTGCCCAATGATGCCAAGCACTGTAGTCTGGACTCTGTTGACTGAAACTGTAAGGCATCTCATCTCCGGCAGTGAACTTTGGATTCCACCCCTTTCTGTACAGCACTTATTCACGTTCCCTGCACAAGATCTCCCAATAAATATACTAATCCTCATACGCATGTGGTGAGTTATCTTTGAACCACAGCATAAATTGATATGTGTGTGCAAATGTATGAAATGCAAGGGTATCCGACAAACAGCAGCCAACCACACACTTGGATCAGAATCTGAGTGTGGACACACATTGGGGGGAAAATCCTAACAACTAGATACATGGATGGAAAGACACACCTGTGTGGGATAGTAAATGCTGGAGGGGGGTTTGGAGCCCAAAACTGCTATCCCAGGCAGGCCCAGGAGAGTCACTTTGAGGTGTACAGATCAGTGTGACAAAAGTAGTTGGCCACCTAGGGAGTACCTACAACTGTGTCCTCAGGTATGTGAACTATCGTCTGCATGATGCAGTACTGTGGATGTGATGAATGGCGCACAGGACAAGGTTGGCAGGACAGACTGTGGGCAATGGGCTGTAGCACTCTACAAAAGCACACCTGA
This sequence comes from Lissotriton helveticus, assembly GCF_964261635.1. Lineage (NCBI taxonomy): Eukaryota > Metazoa > Chordata > Amphibia > Caudata > Salamandridae > Lissotriton > Lissotriton helveticus. The sequence goes on from NC_136065.1 coordinate 1,291,259,357, forward strand.
ATAGCTGACCTACCCCTATGTAGGTACAAGTACTATACTACTGTAATGGGAGCAACGCATACAGAACAACTACCTACATCTGACAACTACCTACACCAGAATGGGGAAATCACACCACACCCAAGAGACGTGGTCATGGTTTGTCTCCCCTGTGGCTACTTGACTGACAGTGACAGCTATGTTTTTGCTGCTGTGGCGTTGACAAGGTAACACTGTACAATATTGTGCCTATGGAAGGTGTTTGTGTGCTGTACACGGCACATGACCTGGTGGTACATAGACCCAATGTAATGTGAATCTGCCATAGTCGTCCCAATATGTGTTGCACACACAGGCATAGCAGCTGCAATGGCTGAGTTAGAAGCATTGTGATAGCAGGAGAGTGAATGTCTGGGGTAGTCTGTGTGTAGGGTGGCAGGAGCATGCTCTATAAATGGATGGAAGGAGGGTCATCCTGTAGGTCTCTGTGTCCCTGGATAATGTGTGTGGCATGGTGACTGTATATACAGCAGCAGCAATGAGTGAAGACATGCTGGCAGGAGGGGTGTGACAACTTGCAAAACAAGCACATACCACAAGGGCATTTGCAAGCCACAAAGTGACATGTGTATGTGAAGGCAGGAGTGTCAGCCTCACTCAGGGTCACAGCAAATAAAATGGCACAGTAATCACCAAAGATCACAGTCACTGGATCAGGGCCCTTACGGACAAGTGGGGCACAAGACACACAGCGTCAGCAGGTGTACACTACAGCTAGTGTGTTCAAAGTCAAACAGCAACTACAAAGCCATCTACCTCACACACAACATAGTATTCTAGCCTCCCCCACACCATGCGTGTGGTCACTTTACAGGTAAACATATAACAAGCATAACCAAATTCATGTTAAATAGTATATATGCACATTAGAAGGACATGTGCGTTGACATCAAGGCGGCACATTTATCTGTAGAAGTCAGACGTCATGCACAACATGATTATTTACATTGGGAGCCCATAGAGCATTATCAAACATACATGAACATTGGCAAGAACTCCAAATAACACTATTAATGATGTCACCTGTAATTCAGCAGTACTATTGGCTACAAGCCTGTCAAGGACTGGCCGTACCTTACTTCATCAGAGTGGTGTGATGCTCAAAGGGTTCCACCTCCAAATAGCCCCTTGGTCTCAGTACAAACGACAGACACAAAAGGGTGATCAGGCGAGGGAAGGAGAGGATGGGAACTGCTGGGGGGGAGACCTGAAACAGAGGTAAATAACCATTAGGAGTACATTCTCATTTCACTGACACTACAAAAACATCATTAGCTACACTGTACCAGTCACACCTGTGAAGTTTACTGACTGTAGACAATTTTAGATGAGTAATCATGGTATCACATGAGATCCGATGCTATGACACAGACACATAAAACCTAGGACAGTCTGTCATCCATTCGAGTCATGTGTTACGCTCTCAAGTGAGCTACCATGCAATGAGATCTATGTTGTTACAAATCATTCACTGGCTCAGATGAGGTTGACCTTACAAACTCATGGAAACATATGACAATGCTACTTACGCTAACTGTAATGTCTGCATGTGATTATGGGTACCCATAAGGGCCATGTACCCCAACTTGACTTGACCCACAACAGCTGTAAGTATCACATATGATGACGAAGCTAATGATCTACATGCAATGAAGGCACTCAGTAGCCAGTCTTTTGATCTGTCAAGTGTGCATTACTATGCTAAACATGATATGCAGGTTTAAAAGATTTAAAGTGCAAGTGATGTTGATCCAAGCCACATAATGAGACCCTAGCATTGCCCAGTAATGCTGCACGGGACTAGAGATTCATGTGAATGACCGCACTCCACTGGTGCTACACAATAAATCACATATGCATCACCCAAACATTCTCATTTCCCATGCTAAACATTAATGGCATAATGTGAATCAAAACAGAACTGCTACTCACTGTGAAGGCTGGTGTAGCTGTATTTTCGAGCTGCACTGCGGTAACGACATGACAGTGACATGATATACTGCAACAAGGGGCAATGCATCCATGTAAACAGAATGACAGGACAGTTATCTGAACATGTGGAACATAGACTGTGCCACACCTACACCAGATGGTTTGATGGTAATCAAACGGAACTGGCCCACAAGCTGGAGGAGAGGATACAGTCACATTCTAATGCACACAGTGAGGCTGCAATCCCCCACAGAGTCCGTGGTTGTGACCTCTGACACAATGGAAAGCCATGGTATATGCAATGTAGCAGTGTCAATGTCTACACACATAGATGATTTCACCAGAGTCTCTAACTACAACAGATGACAGTCATATGGGGTGACTATCCTGTCATGGGAGTGAGCATACATGTAATAAGTAACATTTTGTAGTTGCATGTATCCATGGTCTCACTACATGCACATGAACATGTACCACACGTTTCAAAACATACCAATGCTAAACAGCCTCATATGAGTCCTTACCCAAATTGACTTCTCCACGTGTCCATGCATGCTCCGTTGATTTGGCAGACGTTGCAATCATGATGAGCAATAGCAGGATGACCACGATGACCACAACGGACAACAGGCAGGGCGAGCTGTGGGTGAGAGTGGCACACAAGGGGTCAAGTTCTGTTTCATGTCATATTGACAATGTCCTGTTTATTATCCAGATGTTGTAGTACACCTGTACATTCAAAATGCACACATAGCACGTATGTGTGTTGTATTACATCTGCACCTGTGTGACACTGCACAACAAACATCCAAGTGAGCTTGCATACAGTCTGTTGCATACACAGCATGCTACCCATGCAACTCTATTGTAGATGTTTCAGATTACAGCTGCTATGACTCACCATCATGAAAAGAAGTTGCGGATGAGGTGACTCCGGATATCATCTTCACCCTCCTCGTCGCTGGCATCCTGGGCAAGGCCTTCATCCTCAACGGGCGGATGTTCCAGCTCATCAGGATCAAGGTAGAGTGGCACGGCCTTCTCCACTGCCATGTTGTGCAGCATGCAACACACGGTGAAGATGTCACACACCTTGCGTGGGCTGTATTGGAGGGCTCCGCCTGTCTTGTCCAGGCACCTGAACCGGCTCTTCAGGAGTCCAAAAGTTTGCTCGATCACCCGCCTGGTCTTCCCATGAGCATTGTTGTACCGCTGGTCTGCAGCTGTCCTGGGGTTGCGTAGTGGAGTCATTAACCACGGCATGTTTGGATATCCAGCGTCTCCTGCAAATTGACATCATGGAAATGAGTGTGTAATATGATGCAGATCATGAAGTTGTGACATACTGACATACATAGCTGACAGGGTATACTCACCAACAAGACATGCCCGGTGGTTGTGCAGCTGCAGCATCATCTGTGGTACCCTGCTACGCCTCATGATGAAAGCATCGTGGCACGATCCTGGAAAATGTGCACAAACATGTGAGATAATCATGTTGGCAAGACACACCACCAGAGCATTTATCGAATGGCAGTGTTTCCTGTTGCGATACGCTTGCTCCTGAGCCTGTGGTGGCACTAGAGTAACATGTGTACCATCAATTGCACCAATTACATGTGGCATGCGGCCCAGGGCATAGAATTCCCCCTTGACATCTGTCAACTCTTCTGGAGTCGGGAATGTAATGAATTCATCCAGGCGCAGCAACATAGCTGCCAATACATCACCCAATACCCGGCTCAACATAGTCTGAGACATCCCTCCCACATCAGCTATGGTGAATTGGAACGTACCTGTGGCAAAGAAATGGAGGGCTGCCATCACCTTTACCTTGGGTGTCAGTGCAGTTGGATACCTGTGGCGTGGTTGTAGGTGAACCTCCAGCCTGTCCGTCAGGTCCTTGATCATCTGTCGGTTGAAGCGATAACGACGGATGCAATTGCGCTCCCTCATGGCTTCCAAGTCAGGCAACAGCCTTTCCAGAGGGGGTGCCCTGCAATACACAATTTATAGAAAATGTCTTCAACGGTCTGACTAAGACAATAACAATGTACATGGCACAAGCAACACTGCTTCAAATAATCTAGACAATTTGGAGTGTGGCGTGGGATACACACTAATGTAACATGTGCCAGCTCCCAGCCACTCCTCCATGAAAAGTAAAAGACCTGTGGTGTGTGGAATGGATATGACATGCATACAAATGATCTGATGGAAAGGTCTTAGTGGGCATGACAATGTATCATGTCAGTGACACACGTCATGTGAATGTGAGTAGCAGCTTGTCTGCACATCCAGACAGCTGACAGCAATACACACACACACACCACATGTGCCATCATTTGCACAGTTCTGACTTAGTAATGTTGCTGTGTTTACATTCCCTAACTATTACATGACCATCATCATACATCATAAATCTTAGATTTGTGACAAATGGTATGTGCTGCAATCACACATATGAGTGGGTAATTAACACACGGGTTATGGTGTGTGTACATTACAAACAAGGTCATCACGCCAAGGACACAACATAGATGCTCCTACAGCACATGTACTGAACTGTATGGACGAGTTACTTACGTTTTGTAACAAGATATCAGTAAGGAACAGTAGTTATTCGCATAATCCCGACTTTGAATACATGACAAGATTTTGACAAATATGCCTCCCTGGATGCCATCAATCTGCCCAGTGAGTCGGGGCTATCCAGGCCACATCGGAAAAAAGACAGTGTGGGTGATTGGCATCCTACAAGGGCGTGGCCAAGTATTGCCCGTACCTACAACGCACACTCTGCCAGCAGTTACACAACCATGTCCCACAGAGAGTGTGGGTACCAGACAAAGAGGCATGTGATGTAGGAAGAGCCCACTCCCAGACTCAGGGAGGATGAAGACATGTTTCCGTAGTGCTCATACCTCTTGGATGCCCTCTACAGCGGAGCTAACGGGAATGTGGTCTGTGATTTGGGGGCCTGGATGCCCATGCTCTCTGGGCTGGGGTGGGAGGACAGGGAACATGGTCAGTCCGGGGAGGGGAGTGGGCGTCTGACAACGTGCCTATCTACAGCCAAACATGCAGCGTGCCTGTACATGCTGGCCAATATAGATACAGTACATTCCTGAAGATAGGCCTGCAGAGGCACAGCGGAGCGTGAGTGGAGGTGAAGGACCTAAGTGAGGAGGTTGGTCCTCACGGCGGCAACGGGGAGATGAAGGGGCAAGGCTCCGGCCACCCACGTAAACACTACACTGTACGCTGCCCACTCATCCACAAACACGTTTGGAGTAGAGACATCACCAGTGTCAGGCTAGGTGTCCAGACCGATCGCATCCCCCAGTCCACCTGTCCTGTCGTCTTGGGACTGACACTCACGTGCCACTGGGTCTTCGTGACCCTACAAATACCCATTAACACCCATTGTAATGAGCTGTGGCAGGCTCATTGAATTTTTACTCCCCATGCAGCATTAATAGCGGTGTTCAGCCGCACAGTCTCCACGCTGGAGCCGTACAGTGTGTGGTATTGGGGACAGCACCACCCAAGAACGGCACCAAGGCTGACACCTGTGGGACTGTTGCCAGTGAGGTTGTGAGGTAAACCAGCGAGGAACAGGGTGACCATTCACATCCTGTCTGTCCCAGCGGTTCCGGGACGTATGCGCTGCCTGCGTCAGGGACAAAGCGAGTGATGGCGTCAGGGGCAATTCACCAGACGCGCCCGTGCCCCCAGATGGGTCCGCTGGGCCAGGAGCCGACGCAGAGGCCGTTGTTGGGTTGAGGGACATCATGGACATGAGGAAGTGCACTGACTCCTCCTGCTTCACATGCAGGGCAGGGCCCGGAGGTCGTGGTGCAGGCTACGACGGCAGCTAATCTGACAGAGCCGCATGGCCGGTGTCACCCGGATCACATGCAGCATTGCACGTGCATTGTGGGGATTTGGAAGTGCGATGACATATCTTTGACTCATTTGGGATACGTGACAACTCAGCCCTGGAGGACTGATGTGTAATTCAGGGGTTCTGATGTCTCAACACCCACGCCCAGACACTCGTCCTACGTCCAGACCATGAGCTATAGTGGTGCAGGGCCAACTGCTGGAGTCTGAGCGGCTTGTGGGTCCAATCACACCTGGATTCATAGGTGTGTTCCCAGCAGTTGGAGCAGCTCTTGTTGTTGTGCTTGACGTGAAAACAGTGGAGACACCAACGGTGAGGGTCAGTCACCAACATGAGTCGTTGGCATTCCTAACAGGCTTAGAAACGGACATCCATACTGGCACCGTCCGGAGTCAGACAATCCAAGTGAAATGGTCTGAAGTGAACGTACTATGATTTTGCTTGAAAAATGACTAAGCTTTCACTCATACAGGACCAGCGCTTGTGTTGTGAAATAAAGTTCCTGACGTGTGCACGCAGAGGTGACGTCTGAGTACTCAGACAACGTCATCACGGCACACACAACGCCAACAACACATGCTGGGCCGCAGGCCATGCCTACCGACACACAAGTGTAGTGCTGAGCGGTAATTGCCATATCCAGGATGACTCTTGGGGATATTCAAAGGTGAGTAATATGATACTGACCTGTAAATGTCATATGCTAACATCATGCACAATGTCGCACATGGCACACACATGACGTGGTCACACAGGGTCATGCTGAGCGGCTATTAGACCTTTGTGACAGTGGGCATGTTGCTGTCATCATGTGCCAGTTCCCTGTACTGAATGGTGTGGCATTCCAGTGTTGATGTGCATCACAATATGTTGCAGACTTTACTCCGGTGTGAAGTGTTGAATGCATGTGATGCACATGTGAAATATGATTGATGACATGTCTCGCCAGCTCTTCACACATCAACTGAGTCACAAAGTCACAGTCCCTGTGCTTCTTCTATGTCTGCCACACCTTGGGCATGCTGATGTATGGATGCCATGCTGATGTATGCATCCACATCCTAGACATGAGTGTAGACTACATCCCTGCTATGTGATTTCCTGGACTCACTCTCCCAATGGTGACATGGGGTAGGACAGGGACGCAGCCTACACAATCGTACACTTGAGCATGTCTGACACACTGTATCCCAATGGTACGTGCGTGTGTACGCCTCGTTTCCCTATTGCATTTCAGCCATACGCGAGCCAAGCGTACCCCAATGGTACGTGCGTGTGTACGCCTCGTAACACCATTGGATGGGTTGCATACGCAACGGCAATGTCACCGTACTTGTGTGGGAATTTGAATAAATACATAGCCAACATCTAGGGGAACAGTGTACTGATCAAAATGCAAACAGGTTGTCATGGATACAGAGTTTTTTGAGGCTCCTACAGGTGTTGTAGGAAATTCAGTTGGGCAAAAGTATACAATGTTGCAAATGTTGTTGTTCAGCTCAGGCTCAGTTTTCAAACCATGCATATGTGTGTCATGGCCTTATGTGTGATGTGATTGGATGGAACATAGGATGCTAACTATGGTGGCCTATCACACACTACTCCTTGGACTCACAGACCCTCTGCAGCACAGATATAAGGCAGCATGTGGCTGTGGGAGGGCACTTGCCTGCACAACTTTGGTGTGGTAACCACAGCTGCTGTCTCTGAATCCTCTGGACCCTGATTTGCTGAGCATGGAGAGGGCACCTGCATTCACTGATGCTGAGAACAAGGCCCTGCTGGATGCCCTCTTGCCAAACTACAGCAAGCTGTATGGGAGACCAGGGGATCAGGTGAGTGATGTGTGCAATACCTTGGAGTGTGCACCTGTTGTGTGTGTGACATAATGGCCACTGTGTATGTATGGTGTTTAGATGCAATGTTGTTGGGCGTGAATGCCAGGGTGTACAGTGTTGTGTCAAGAGGGTTATTTCTTGTAGTGGGGTGTGTGACAGCGTGTCACGGGCTGCAGTGCATCCAGATGTAGCATACATTGCTCTGTGAGTGCCATGCTCTAAGAGTGTTTAGCGCACGTCATGTCATCTGTAGCCTTTCAATGGCATGTACTGCAGCAGTGTTTGCTCACAGGCCACATACTCCTGGACAATGATGCAAATGTGTGGAGGCTACGATGCCCTGTAGTCATCAAGTATTTTGTGCACATATGTGTGTCTTTTGGACATGGACCAGGTGTACTGATTCTCTTTTACTTTACATTTGTGACAGGTATCTACCTATGAGAAGGGTGAAATCTGGCTGGACATCGCCAGGGCTGTCAGGAGTGAGGGGGGGCCTCGCAGGAGGCTCAGAAACATCGAGAAGAGGTGGCAGGACATCCGGTGCTGGACCCGCCGCATCGCCAGAGTCCAGCTGCATCTGGAAGCTCCACGCCGGCATGGCGGCACCCGCCACCTCACCCACCATTTGCTCCGGGTCCTGGAAGTGGTGTTCCCAGACCTCCATAGGCAGTTGCAGGAGGGACAGCAGCAAGTAGGGGGTAGGTACATGTCTGTTTGTTGTCATGTGTGTCACATGCTCCCTGCAGTGCTCCAAGGCATGGTAACACTCCCATAGTTTGAGTGGTGTGGTCAGACAGGCACTCCATGCATTGGCATTAGAATGTCCCAGTTTCTGCAGCTGCTTCTTTAGCCGTACTCCACATTTGCCCTGCGCTTTGGCTGATGTTTGTTTTTCACATGTACTCCTATGGTGCAATGTCTCCGTATGCATCTTCCTTTGCACATCATCATGTTGGAGGTGGGTCTGTGACACCTATTGGTACATTACATGTAGTACCACATGTGCACTGTGTCTGCCATTCTTAATACTTTGGCACGTATCCTGAGTGTCAACATGTGTTTTCTGCACAAGTCAGCCTCAGTGACCTTTGTCCATGGCACTCTTTCGATTTGTCATGTGTTAGATACAGGTGCACAATGTACATGTGCAATATTTTTGGCTCATGCATAGTCACACTGGGCAGTGCGTGTGTGCATATTCGCCAAATACTTAGATTGTTGTTTCTAACTAATAATGATGGTCAGCCACACAATGTGGCTTTGGGTGTCACCAGCTGTGATGCCAGTGTGAGGTGATGTAACACTTGATTCATGTCCCAGGATGGCATCAGATTTCAGTTCAGGCAGGACTTTTCCCATGTGGCACAAGGTGTAAGCAATTCAAACATGTCCAGGTCTGGGTTTGGGTGGCAGGGTGGGAAAATGAGCTGGGATGCATAATCAGCTATCCTGTTGTCAGGCAGTGGGTCATCATTGTGTCTCTCATACTAGTGTTTTCCTTGCCTGTTGCTTGTATCCTACTATACATTGAGCGTTGTGTCTCTCACAATTGGCCACAACTAGACTTTGCATTGTGCAGAGTTCTGTGCATGTGACTCATAATGCATGCCATGTTTAGAAATGAGGCAAAATGTATTGTAGCTTATATGTCTGATGTGTACAGGTGACTGATATGTTTTTGTTGTTCTCCTTGCCCACAGCAGCAGCATCTGAATCTGAAGGAGACACAGGCGTGGACCAGGCAGAGGGACCCAGCGACAGTGCCACCTGCTATGAAGAGTCAGAGGGAGGCAGTGGCACGGAGGGTGAGGAGGGTCTGCAGGCCGGACGACATGTGACTGACACATCTTACCATGCCGACAACTTCGAGTCAGACTCTCAGGAGGAGGGGGAATATACAGCAATGGTCACATCTTCTTCTTTGGCTGCCCTCCCCTCCTCCAGTACCATCTCCACCCTCCCAGTCGTTAGTGTCCCTAGGGTCCGTGCTAGACCCCGTGTCTCCTTTGTTCCCGGCACCGCAGCCCCTGCCCCTGTGTCCCCTGCTGCCCTCAGTGCTGAGACTGTGGACCTACTACGGCAGATTGCAGTAGGTCAGACATCCATGCTGACTGTCCTCCATGGACATACACAACTGCTTACACAGGTGGTGTCGTTCATGGAGGGCATGTCATCGGCCATGTCTGATCTACGTCGGAGTGTGGCTGCCATGGAGTCAACACTGACGGCAGCTCTGTACACCCAGCAGCATCTGTCCCCCCCCATCCTTCAGACCCATCCACCTCTGCCTCTCACATACCTACACAGCATACACGCACACGCCACAGGTCAGACACACCCAGCGCACACACACAGCATAAGAAGCTCAAAGCTCCACGCACCCATTCTCAAGGGGAAGTAGGCACACACCCAGGGAGAGGGGAGACACCTCACACACGCATCCACACACCCAGTAGAACTGACTCACAGCCCTGTATCTCCACCCCCAATGTGTCCCTGGGTTCAGGTGGTAGTTTTTCTGTACTGGCTGCGGTGTGCAGCCAGGTTTTTGAATCTTCTTTTGGCGATGCCCCAACCAGTGTGGATGAATCCACTACACCTGCACCCACTCCACCTGTCTTTCCCTCTCTGTCCATGCAGTGCCGGAGGATTCCACAGATGGTGCCCCCATAGTTCCCACAGCGGATTAAACGCCATGTGCAGGCAAGTTTGGGTGTGTGCACACCCATGGAGGCACAGACTGTTGCAGAGACATCTTGGACTGGCCATTGGCCTTTAATGAGCGAGGACTCTTATTTGCTTTTATATTTGGAACCAGCTGAATAAAGCTATTATTTTCCTTTTCTGAACTTTAGCTTGTGTGAAAATGTCTGTGACTGCTGTGTGCCTGGGAGGTGGTATGATGTTAAAATATAGTAATGTTGACATGTGTCAATCTCCTAGTGGTAATGTGGTTAAGAATGGTAGGTTTTTGTTGTAATGGCTGGCCACTATTGGGCAGTGGGGGGTGTTATACACACACTCTGATGCTGGGCACTGGTGGGCACTGGTGGGCACTGGCGGGGGTCTTAGCCACACACACACTCTGATGTTGGGCACTGGTGGGCAGTGGTGGGGGTCTTAGCCACACACACACTCTGATGCTGGGCACTGGTGGGCAGTGGTGGGGTCTTAGCCACACACACACTCTGATGCTGGACACTGGTGGGCACTGGTGGGCACTGGTGGGGGTCTCAGCCACACACACACTCTGATGCTGGGCACTGGTGGGCACTGGTGGGCAGTGGTGGGGGTCTTAGCCACACACACACTCTGATGCTGGGCACTGGTGGGGGTCTTAGCCACATACACACTCTGATGCTGGGCACTGGTGGACAGTGGTGGGGGTCTTAGCCACACACACACTCTGATGCTGGGCACTGGTGGGCACTAGTGGGCACTGGTGGGGGTCTTAGCCACACACACACTCTGATGCTGGGCACTGGTGGGGGTCTTAGCCACACACACACTCTGATGCTGGGCACTGGTGGGCAGTGGTGGGGGTCTTAGCCACACACACACTCTGATGCTGGGCACTGGTGGGCACTGGTGGGCACTGGTGGGGGTCTCAGCCACACATACACTCTGATGCTGGGCACTGGTGGGCACTGGTGGGCAGTGGTGGGGGTCTTAGGCACACACACACACTCTGATGCTGGGCACTGGTGGGCACTGGTGGGGGTCTTAGCCACACACACACTCTGATGCTGGGCACTGGTGGGCACTGGTGGGCAGTGGTGGGGGTCTTAGCCACACACACACTCTGATGCTGGGCACTGGTGGGCACTGGTGGGGGTCTTAGCCACACACACACTCTGATGCTGGGCACTGGTGGGCAGTGGTGGGGGTCTTAGCCACACACACACTCTGATACTGGGCACTGGTGGGCACTGGTGGGGGTCTTAGCCACAGACACACTCTGATGCTGGGCACTGGTGGGCACTGGTGGGCACTGGTGGGGGTCTCAGCCACACACACACTCTGATGCTGGGCACTGGTGGGCACTGGTGGGCACTGGTGGGGGTCTTAGCCACACACACACTCTGATGCTGGGCACTGGTGGGCACTGGTGGGCAGTGGTGGGGGTCTCAGCCACCAACACTCTGATGCTGGGCACTGGTGGGCACTGGTGGGCAGTGGTGGGGGTCTTAGCCACACACACACTCTGATGCTGGGCACTGGTGGGCAGTGGTGGGCAGTGATGGGGGTCTTAGCCACACACACACTCTGATGCTGGGCACTGGTGGGCACTGGTGGGGGTCTCAGCCACACAGACACTCTGATGCTGGGCACTGGTGGGAACTGGTGGGCAGTGGTGGGGGTCTTAGCCACACACACACTCTGATGCTGGGCACTGGTGGGCACTGGTGGGCACTGGTGGGGGTCATAGCCACACACACACTCTGATGCTGGGCACTGGTGGGCACTGGTGGGCAGTGGTGGGGGTCTTAGCCACACACACACTCTGATGCTGGGCACTGGTGGGCAGTGGTGGGGGTCTTAGCCACACACACACTCTGATGCTGGGCACTGGTGGGCACTGGTGGACACTGGTGGGGTCTCAGCCACACACACACTCTGATGCTGGGCACTGGTGGGCAGTGGTGGGGGTCTTAGCCACACACACACTCTGATGCTGGGCACTGGTGGGCACTGGTGGGCACTGGTGGGGGTCTTAGCCACACACACACTCTGATGCTGGGCACTGGTGGGCACTGGTGGGCAGTGGTGGGGGTCTTAGCCACACACACACTCTGATGCTGGGCACTGGTGGGCACTGGTGGGGGTCTTAGCCACACACACACTCTGATGCTGGGCACTGGTGGGCACTGGTGGGCAGTGGTGGGGGTCTTAGCCACACACACACTCTGATGCTGGCCACTGGTGGGCACTGGTGGGGGTCTTAGCCACACACACACTCTGATGCTGGGCACTGGTGGGCACTGGTGGGCACTGGTGTGGGTCTTAGCCACACACACACTCTGATGCTGGGCACTGGTGTTGTCCGGTGCCGTACCGTACCCCGAGGTCGTTGACGTACCGTACCCCAGCTGGATGGCGTACATGCTGCACGTATTACACTGGTGAAGTGCGGTGACGTACTTCGATGACGTAGGTGCGGCACGCCTCCGTATTGCACTGGTGTTGTGCGGTGACGTACCGTACCCCGAGGTCGTTGACGTACCGTACCCCAGCTGGATGGCGTACATGCTGCACGTATTACACTGGTGAGGTGCGGTGACGTACTTCGATGACGTAGGTGCGGCACGCCTCCGTATTGCAGTGGTGTTGTGCGGTGACGTACCGTACCCCGAGGTCGTTGACGTACCGTACTCAAGCTGGATGGTGTACATGCTGCACGTATTACACTGGTGAGGTGCGGTGACGTACTTCGATGACGTAGGTGCGGCATGCCTCCGTATTGCAGTAGTGTTGTGCGGTGACGTACCGTACCCCGAGGTCGTTGACATACCGTACCCCAGCTGGATGGCGTACATGCTGCACGTATTACACTGGTGAAGTGCGGGAGTGTGTGGACCAACGTACCCAGAGATGACAGTCGTGCAATGGAGATGTGCGCGTGTGGCAACACGTACAGGTATGTTGGATTTCGTTGTACTCACCTTCTGCACCGTCGTCGGTTTCTAAGTACGAGGTGGTGGCCTACATGATAGGGATGAGACGGACGATGGCGTTCATGTCCTGCTTGTCGCGTACCGGGGTGCGGTTCGTGCCGGAGTGTGGTTTTACTGTAGTTTAGAGCTCTCGTAGACAAAGAGCCGTACGGAGTGTGTTCTACACGGATCGTACTTCCTGGTTCGGGAGACGCGCTCTTTTTACGTTCGGACGTTGCGTCGAGCGTCAGCCGAATGCAATTCGTATGGACTTTCGATTCGTACGGTGTTTTTTACGAGCCATACGGAGTGACGCTTTAGATTGTGATCGTACTTGCTGATTCGTACGGGGACGCCTACGGGTACGACTCGTACAGGGAAAAACGCTCCGAACCGCTATTCGGAGCGCTTTTTCCCGAATCAGAATCGACCCCAAAGTGTATCACAGTTTGACTTTCTATTGTTGTCCTCTTCTCATATCACCCTGATCTGGTGTCCACCCCTGAACACTGGCACTTTAATGCCCACAAGTGAAGAGGGGAGCCCCATGACAGTATGCTTATCACTTCCCCTGTAACCAAATCTTGTGTGGACTTGTTGTTCACATTGTTGACTGTGACTGAATATATTTTGTTGCTAAATCATGTCTCAGAAATGATGATGGTGTTCTGGTTGCTGGTTATGCTGTGTGTGCTGTGTAGCAAAATGTGGATAGTTGTCACTTATCAAAGGTGAGATCTGCTCAGCGTATAGCTCCCACTAAAGGCTGCATTTTAGTCAAGGAAAAAATGATACCAGTGTATATGGACAGAAGGTGTGGCACATGAATTTTTGCTCCTATGGATCCAAAGAGGATTCTTAACCTCAACCAAGACCCCTATCAGAAATGGTCAGTATGTTCAAAACTTTTTGAATGTCTTACAATTGAATAAGAAGGTGACGGTGGAAAAGTGCCACACACTAGCATCCCCTTAATGATGTCTCTTAGGGTAACATCCTAGCTTATTCATCTGCCAATATACGGCTTTGTCTTAAATCATTGCTGTTGCCATATATGGTATGAGAACTGAGGGGCATATTATCAAGGGGGTTTATCTCTGCTTTTTTGGCTTAAAAGCCAAGAAAGCGGAGATAAAATTATCTCCTTATTACCTAGCTCTCGCTAACACCAGTTAGCGACAGCTAGTAGGAGATAGCGACCATCTTGGGCCCCACTTTGCATGTCAGTGATATTTATCACTAATGACATGCAAAGTGGGCGTGCCAAGATGCTAACATCACTATCTCCTATTACCAACTTTTGGAGATATTCGCGCTAAGCGCGAATATCTCCAAAAGCTAACACCTGCTCTGAGCAGTTCTTAGCCATGTTATCCAATGGGAAGTGGATAACATGGCTAAGAGCATTAGCTCGGTTATGCATGAATATCGCTGACTTTTCAGCGATATTCATGCATTGCGGACGTTTTTTATCGCATTTGCGATAAACCTTGGTAATACCAAGGTTTATCTGCGATAAAAATCGCCGCAGCTCAGCGGTAAATTTTTGTCTCTAACCAAGCAATAGCGATAATTATCACTTGAGTTATTTCCTTTACCAACGCTAAAGGATTTGTCACTATTACAGGTGAAAGCCCTTGAAAGTGAGATACAGTCTTGGATCAAGCAGTAGTGTAAAAGAGACCCTGAGTAATGTGGAGAGATAGCATTGGGTGTGATTGCAACAACATTTCTATTTTCCAACCTCACCAGGTTATATCATTGGATAGCCAATGGGCTGAAACCGCATTATATGTACTGCAGCAAATCACTGGTATGTGCCCTTCTTTTCTTTTCATTTCCCAAAATAATTGTGAGTCTTGTTATATTTTTCTGTCACCTAATGAATCAATGAATATAAATACCGCCCTGCCACTGACTCTTTCCTTGGCCCCTTTGTGCACCTAGAACTTTAACCAGAGGCAAATTTTGATATGTACTCATGTGATTATTGTTATTGTGTATATGTTTTCAGTATAGGTGGAAGTGTACTCCTGTGTCCATGCAAAAGCCTATACAGTAGCTAAGTGGTTCCTTAGATATTTTGTTCGTTCATTAGTTCAAAGTACCGTACCAGATCACAAGTGACTGCAGACACTTTGTGTCAGTAGTAGCACAGGCAATTTGCAAGTCTTTAGTAATAGACCAGTATTCCCACCCAGAGTCAGTGGGCTAGGTGTAGAGATGCTCTTATGAGCAATATAACTAAGATATTTTTAGGGGCTCAACTAAAATGTAACTCTGGGCAAAGCACTACACTACGCTCGCGTAGTTTGCGAAGTTTGCCCAACTTTGCACTAAGCGAACTGCACGTAGCACAGTGCAAACATGCGTAGCGTAGCGTAGTGCAGCGGTCATTTTTTGCTTGCTCGCGTTCCTCAACGTCAAGTTGGCGACCGCAAGCAAGCAAAATTACATCCTCGCGAGACTTTTTCCTTGTTCGCGATCAGCAACATCAAGTTGCCGATCGTGAGCATGGAAAATAAACCTCCCGGTGTGATTCTCAATGCAGGGAGGTCAGGTTTCTCATTGCGAGTGGTCGCGCATGCTCGCAACCGTTCACGATGAGAAACTACCAGTCTGCGTTGAGAAAGCTGCAGCTCGAGTAAAATTCTACTCAAGCGGCAGAAAAGTACAGCTCACACTGTGCAAGATGCCATTTTCAATGATTGCACAGTGCCGGATGCTTGTCCGCACTGTGCAATCATTGAGAACGACATCTTGCACAGTGCGAACATGCTACTACGCAGTTCGCGTAGTGCTACATGTAGCTCGCGTAGTGCACTTTGCGTAGCTACGCGTAGCGCTACTTCGGGAACTACGTCCACCCTTACTAAAATGGTCTAATGCCTGCTGCTAGCACCACAGTCTCTCAGAGCAATTCCCTCCCAGAGGACTCCATTAAAGTAGTCATGGACTGGCCCATGATGCTGCCCTCAACACCCACATTCTAAGCTGCTCAGTTGGATTAGCAGTTGAATGATGACATTGCTTTGCAGTATTGCAGAAAGTTTATACATCTCTACAAATACAGTTCTCAGGTTCAAGTAACCTTACATGAGAGTCCGACCAAAGTCTACCACTCACTCCAGACTTATGACTGGGTGTGGTTATTGGACGAAACCATGCATGCCATTACCACACATGAAATTACAACACATGCCTTTACAGCATGTCCATTACAACGCATTCGTTTTTACCACAAAAACTTTTACGACGCCTATGTCTTTACCATGCATGCCTTTACAATGAACACCCCATAAACCCTAAAAAGATCAGTGCAACCCAAAACCCTTACCCTCCCTAAACCCTAAAGATGCCCTTGCCACCCAAACATCCCTATCTACCCTAAACCCTAACAATACCCTTCCCACCCAAATACCTATACCCGTCCCAAACCCCAAAAAATCATTTGCCCCCAAACCCCTTTCCCCCACTCTAAACCCTAAAAGTACCCTTGCCACCCAGGAACCCCAACCCACCCTAAACCCGAAAAATTCCCTTGCCACGGAAAAATCCTTACCCTCTATATACCTAAAAAATAACCTTGCCACCCAAATCCCTTAACCAACCTAAACCCCCAAAAATTATCTTGCCACCCAAAAGCCCTATGGCAACTCCCTCTACGTGGGAACCACAGCCAAACTCCAGAAAAGACTGTAACGCATACAAAACGCCTCCACACGCCTCATCCTCGACATCCCCCGCCACAGCCACATCGCTGCCCACCTGAAGGACCTGCATTGGCTTCCCGTCAACAAGGGGATCACCTTCAGGCTCCTCACCCACGCTCACAAAGCACTCCACGATGCCGGATCAGCATACCTCAACAAGCGACTCACCTTCTACACCCCCAACCGCCAGCTCTGCCCCGCCGACCATGCCCTCGCCACCGTCCCACACATCCACTGAACAACCACCTGTGGCAGATCCTTCTCCCACTCGCCGCCAAGACATGGAACACCCTCCCCATGCATCTTCGACAGACCCAGGACCTGCTGACCTTCAGTAGACTACTCAAGACCTGGCTGTTTGATCAGTAGCTGCCCCCCCACAGTGCCTTGAGACCCTCACAGGTGAGTAGCGTGGTTTGCAAATGTCTCATTGATTGATTGATTGATTGATTGAACCCTAGAAATACCCTTGCCATCCAAAAACCCCTACCCACGCTAAACCCTAAAAGTACGTTTGCCATCCAAAAACACCTACCCACCCTAAATGCTCAAAATTCTCTTGCCACCTAGAAACTCCTACCCACCCTAAACCCTCAAAATAACCTTGCCATCTAACTACCCTTACCCTCCCTAAACCATAGAAATGTCCTTGGCCAACTAAAAACCCCAACCCACCCTAAACCCATAAAATACCCTTGCCACCAAAACATCCTTACCCATTATAAACCTCAAAAATACCCTAACCACCCAAAAACCCTTACCCAATCTAAACCCTAAAATTGTCTGAACGTATATAGGAGCCGCAGCAAGCACTCCCCAAGAAAGTCTCTTTATCCAGAAAAAAATTGGATAGTTATTAATATGACACAGTTGGTATATATGAGTCCAGTCAATAATCTGTTGTCACAAAGAACACATTCTCGTTTCCATTTAAAGTTGGTTTAGATTGAAGAGACATCGCCTCCAGAGAAAACTCAGCTAACACTTGTTTCGTCAATCTTGACTTTTTCAAGGCAGGTAAGTCAAATCGTAACTAGTTTGGTACAATTTCTTCAAAAAATTGTCACACCAAATCCATATGAAGAACGTCGCAAAGATGACTTGCTAGTTAGGAGTCCACACTACCCAAAAACACGAGTCATTAGCACTTTCATGTATTAAGGTACACAATGCTGTTCTTCCGGTATAACGGAGGACAGGATCGTGTACCTTCTGCACAGCTTTCGGCTTCTTAGACTGGCAGGGGAGCTTACTACGGACTCCCTCTTTAACGCTTATTAAGGCCACTGGTTTCTTAACACATGGAAAATGCTGCTGACTTCGGTTTTTGGATAGTGCTTATTCGCTACTGAAGGCCCCATGTATGAATAATTTTATAAGAAATTGTACCACACCAGTGACGATTTGATTTACCTGCCTTGAAAAAAGGCAAGATTGATGAAAGATGGAAGAACCCAGATGCGTTTCGGTGACGAGTCCGCCTTGCTCACTACATCTGGCATCTCAAAGGTATGCTTCTTATATAAAGTGCACTAGTGGCACAAACGAAAATGGTTGTCACAGCAACTGAGCAGTGGAAAAGAACATAGAAGATTTGAAAAATGCATGTCGTGTAGAACACTTCGTGAAAAACAATTCATGTACACCACCTTAAACCAAATAACCACTTCCGTGCGGCGCCGATTCCGCCCCTGTGCTGGACATTCCAGAACAGGGTGCGTTCGTGACGGAACCGTTCCGTCATCAGCACAGCTCAGCCGTGACTGATGACGGAACGGTTCCGTCACAAGCATCGAGGGGGTTAATAAACATGTGACTCATTTGTTAAATATGCACAAATGTATAAGAAAATGATGATGATAAAAATGACTTGCTGTATACACAAAGGAAGCATGGTTGGATGTGTGCCACGTATGTGTAAGCCATGAACGGAACACATGTTACCGTCTCGGAGATGATGAGACAGTGAAGAGTTACTCCTGTTCTCCTTCTTGGTCTGACCAACGTGAGTACGTGTTTAGTACCTATTAATTCCTGCCTATGTTTTTCCTTGACGATCTGTCACTAATGTCTGTCATCATTCTTAGGCATTTAGGTATATAGAAGGTGGCGTTCATGTTAGCAATGGAGCACTAGTGGGCAGTGCATTTTCCTATGCTTCAAATTGTGTATACTATGTGACTGTTATCTAGAACTCTATGACTCCACTAGCAGTATAGAGATGGGTGTTCAGTTGCTGGCTCATGTATTTGGATTTCCTCAATTGTGAAAAAATTGAGAACCTATGTAAATTAAAGTGCACTGCGTGTGCCATAGAAAAAAGAGTGAAGATTAAAAAGGAGGGAAGGTCAAGAGCCTGATGCGTGGGGATTGGGTTAAGGGTCTGGAGTGAGCCGCTAAAGTTATGTGTATTGGACAGAGGCTAGATTATAAATGTACATTTAGTGCCTCGTCAGCGTTCATTCCATTCAAGATTTTGCAATCTAGCAGAATGATGTATCTAGATTCCAGTCTCCTGAGAGCTAGTTGTCTAATGCCTCCTCTTATGTTTTTCTTAATGTTGTCAATCACAAAAAACTGAGGTCTTCTGCCCTGCCCCCGTGTTGCGTGTTTATGTGACAGGCTTCTGGATGTGCAGGGTCGTCAATACTGATTGCTCTTCGATGCTGCAGCATCCTAACATGTACGGGGCAAATGGTGCTCCCCACGTACATTTTGTTGCAAGTGCAACGCAGAATATAGACTGCGAAATCTGTTTTACATGTATAGCTCTCGAGGATTTCAAAAGGGGTTTTTCTGAGGGGAAGAGAGACTGTTCTAGTGTTGACTCCATGTTTGCAGGACTGACATTTTACGCATTTTCGGAAGCAATTCTGCGATTTGAGCCAGCTCACGCCTTTTTTCTGTATGGGTGCATTACAGACTAGTTCGTGTTTCATCGACTTGGCTCTCCTAAAGGTTAACTGGGGGAGCTTGGTGCAAAAGGGGTCTATAGTGGGGTCGCTGTGCACTATTCGCCAGTGTCTGTACAGGATTTTTCTTAGGTTCGAATGGCAAGTATTGTACCCTGTGATAAGTCTGGGAGTTGTTTCTAGGGACTGTTTTGGGCCTTGCTCTCTTAATTTGTTTTTTAAAATGAGATCTTCCCTTTTGGTAGCAGCACATTTCTGTTCTGCTTTTGAAAGCGTTTTACTGTTGTAACGTCCGTTTCTGAGTCTCGTAAAGAGGACCTCTGTGGAGTTGTTGAGGCTCTCTTGGGTACTGCAATTCCACTACATCCTCAGGCATTCAGCTTAGGGGATGCTCTCTATGAGGTTAGTGGGATGGAAACTCTTAGCGTGGAGAATGGCATTCCCTGATGTAGGCTTCCTAAACATTTTGGATTGTATTTTATTATTACAAATGTACAATTCGAAGTCAAGTAATACAATTGACTCCTCGCTGGGGGTGCATGTAAATTTTAAGTTTAGGGCATTACTATTGATATCAGTTGCAAAATCTATAGCGCTCTGTTCTGTGCCTTGCCACAAGATGAAGATGTCATCTATGTAACGGCTATATAGTATGACATTTTCTGACATTTGTGTGTGTTATGTCCTCATGAGTACTTGCTCCTCCCTCCAGCCCATATGGAAATGAGCATAGCTGGGGGTGAAGCAAGTACCCATGGACGTGCCCTGTATCTGTTTGTACAAAAATGAAAATATTGCTCTATAAACACCATTCAGCCATTTGTGTATGAGTGTATGTTGGTGCAGTCCTATGTCTCTCGTAAACAAGTAGTATTTAAGAGCATTGAAGCCATCCCTGTGTCTAATGCTGGTATACAGACTTTGCACATCCAATGTCATGAAAACATAATCATCATTCCAATTGTCATAAATTTTAGACAAAAATTGTCAGTGTCCTTTATGTAAGCTGGTAATTTTTGGACAAAAGGCTGGAGAAAGAAGTCAATACATTTGCAGGTATTTTCAAACAGGCTTCCAATTGCAGATATGATCGGTCTCCCCGGTGGGCATTCTACATCCTTGTAGACCTTTGGGATCAGATAGAGTTGCGGTGTCACTGGATACTCATTTTTCATAAATTCGAACTCCTGTCTAGAGATGAGGCCTGTCCCTCTCCAGTCATAGAGACATCTGAGGTATTCATTCAATCCAAGATCTCCGATAATGAAATATGGGGCTGTCATGAACGGTCCGAGCTAGGATACCGGAACTCCTTTGTATGCATTCCACCAGCCCCCGTATTACCAGGAAACACTCAGACACCCAGTTTAAATGCACTTAATGTATTCGGCAAGTAAAAAAGGACGTGTTTCACCTTTGCGGCTTGATCAGGCTCGTACAGATACCAATACACCATGTTTAAATACACCTCCTTGTCCATGTTAAAAAATTGACTTCCCCACACAAGTGCACCAACATAATCGCAACTATTGTGGCCATCTTGGAATATCATGTAACTCATTAGACAGCTCATATAACACCCATAATTAGGTGAAAGTAATACTGTGACTGTCAATAGAAACAGTGAACTCAATTTTCCTCAATTGTATAATTAATTTGCAAATGTGAGCCACTTAAAATTGTACAGAACTAATAACCGCATTAAGCACCGAATTTCCGATAATGGGCATGTATATATCACAAAACAAATTCATAAATAACCATGAGTGCGTTTAGACTGATATTATGATAAACATCATACCGCGTCTAATATTTCATTGCGCATTATATTCAGCGCGTTAATTGGCCAGAGCAGGTGACGTCAGTAGGTGCGAGCAGGATCATAGGCTCTGCACCATTCCACTTGAATTTGTGTTTGTCAACATTTGTCGATAAAGATATAATATCCAAAACTTAAATCCTAAAGCCTATACCAATTCTGCCCAAGTGGGCATCACTTCTCTGCTTTCAGCGCCATAAGAGTACATTAATACAACCATTGCCTCAATTCTGCCCAAGTGGGCTAACTGACGCATCGTATCTTACATTCTCAATTTATGATAGTCTATACATGCATACAATAAATATAACCAAAATCCATAATGAAAATAAAGTTACAATAAATGTCCATATGTAATCCTGTGATGCTATTGATTAATCCTATGTGTCTTCTTTAAGCTACAGAAATGCCACCAGTTGCAAAAGAAGTGCCCCCATCCTTAATAAAACAAAATTAAAAAATTTTAAAAAACAAACTAATATGCAGACCTACTTCTCTACTTAATTAGACATACAAATGTATTGCCAATTCTTCACTAAAATGTAACCCCTTAGGTGCCAGACTTTCCATATCAACAATGTATCGGGATTCCAATTTTCTTAGCGACAATTCTCTATTGCCTCCTCTCACACCCAGATTCTCAGTATCAATCACAACCATGTGGACTAATGTATTCTCCTGCATGTGAGTCTCATGGAAATGGCGAACTATAGGGTACTGCCTGTTGTTGTTGCGTATGGCACGGAGGTGCTCCAATACTCGTTTCTTAGCTTCAAGTTTGGTGCTACCAATGTACCATTTGTTGCATGGACAGATCAAGACATATACACAATGCGTGGTGTTGCATGTGAGTTTCTTCTTAATCACAAACTCCCTTTTGGAGTTGGGTACAAGCAGTTTATTACAATCAATGCTATTCCTACATGCTTTACAACTACAGCAACATCTGAAACCAGGTGTGCCCATGAATGTACCTGCGTCTTGCTCTGTGATGTGATTATGACTGAGTTCATCTCATAGTGATCGTCCTTTTCTAAAGGTGATCTGTGGATTACTACCCAAGTTATTTTTTAGATGATCATCAGTGAGTAATAGGTGCCAATGTTTTTTAAAATATTTTGCATATCCCACTTGCCTGTCCTGGGAACATGGTGAGGAACCTGAAACACTAATTACCTTCTCCTTTCCTATTAGAGTGTAACAGTTCATTTCTAGATATCATCTCTACTCTGGAGATTGCTTCCTTGATGGTTTTCTTACTGTACCCTCTATCTTTGAACCTCTCACTCATGATCGTTTCCTCACATTTATAAGCACTGTCAGTGCTGCAGTTCCTCTTAGCGCGCAGAAGTTCTCCTTAAGGGATGCTGTGCACCAAGTTCCGAGGATGACTACTGCTTACACTGAAGTACTGGGTTTATTCATAACCGGTAACCCAGCGGTGCCAGGGACAACACCCTAAGACTTTGAGTCCTTCCTGTTTTAGACTACAGAAACACAGAGTCTTCTTGGTGAAGTCAAAGATCGAATTTATTGGCTGCAGCCAGTAACAGTGTATCCTAGAAGTACAACACAGTGTATATTCTCAGGAGACTGCTCAAACTTACAAAGCCAGCCTTCTCTTTTTATACAAAATATTATGCTTCAGGCAAACATTCCTTATTTTACAGTTGACCATTCACATATTTTCACTACAAAGAAAAAGCAGAGTCATAATGACAATCCCACATTTCAGTTTGTCCAGCCCAAAATAAATCACCCAGCAAGGCCCAACATTTTCATCAGATATCGACGGACCCCCAATAAATTCGGGCACCTCCTCCTCGTAAAGCAGGTCATAAAGTAGGAAACAGGGACAGGTGTGTGTAAGATTAGGCGTGGTTTGTGTGCGATGAAAGGTTTATGGCATGTAGTGCCTTGATACTATCTCGATAATGCCACTGGGAGAGGAACTGACCGAACAGGTTTGGCCTTGGGCAGTGGAGTCAGCTTGCCCAGGTCGTGCAGGAGTCAGCAAAGGTGTACGTGTCCTTCAGATTCGTTTTTGGCCTTAGTCACCGGCCAATGTGAGGGCAATCACAAAATGGCTGCCGTTCACAAAATGGAACCCGAGGGTTCAGGACGGAATCTCTATTTTCAGGGGGATCTCGTGACTCGAATACGACTAAAATACTCGTGCATAGTATACTCGTCATTCTCGGTCTGCTGATATCAAAATCGTCATGATACGATGAGGTTTATAACACAGGTCCAGAATTTTCAGTACCACAGTCCCTCCTTTTGCCCTTACATAGGCAATTAACCTATACTCACGCTAATCTGAGTCCAGGTCTATATTCGTAAAGTCATTGAGATGCTGCTGTAGCATCATCCTATTACTTAGCTCGTCCCTCGATACAGGTTTCCTTACACACGATGTAGCACAGAGGCCACATATAGCAGGAGCACACTGTACGCACAGACAGAACAGGAAA
Source organism: Lissotriton helveticus (assembly GCF_964261635.1). Classification (NCBI taxonomy): domain Eukaryota; kingdom Metazoa; phylum Chordata; class Amphibia; order Caudata; family Salamandridae; genus Lissotriton; species Lissotriton helveticus. The sequence continues at coordinate 1,291,283,648 of NC_136065.1, forward strand.
AGAATGGCTAAGATCATCCCAATGACCATCAGAATCTTCCATCCCCAGGCAGATAACAGTTCCCAGAACCACCCCATCAACGATCAATCTCCTTTATCCACACAAATAGATTCAGAGATCTTACGTAGTTTGGAGATGGCCTGGTACACTGTTGGGACGTTATCTGGAATGAAAACACAGCAACTCGATTGGATCAATTTACATACCCCACCTCGGTCTGCAAGTATGACGTCTAACGCGACCCTGTTCTGAAGGGTCATAAGACGATCCGACTGGAGCTCAGCAGTCAAGTTACTAAGGGCACCGGCAGTTTCAACTACGGTGGATTCAACCACCCTTGTCAATTGCCTTATGTTCCTGCTGTTAACCATGCGTCCCCAAAACGGCAGAAAACCCTTTACAAAGTCTCCAAATTCTTGTCCTGCAGTGTCTTCTTTACTGAGGACACCTCTAACTATCCTTGTCTTATGGTAATCTGCCGCAGCTGTGTAGGTGGGAGGCAACAGGAACGAAACAAAACATGTGCCCGAAAAGTCAGGGGGCAACCATGTATAGGCTCTATCATGACAGATGAAATATGTACCCCTAGCTGCTAGGAATGAAGGGGAAGTTTGAGACGCAAAAACATACGTCTCGTTGCAGATACTCTTCCCTAGCTGAGCTCTGGGATTCTTGCCATTACCTTGCAGACATAGGTGACCCTGATGGGGTACAATCCAAATCGGGGAGGATCTCTTAGTTTGCTGTTTCTCACTCAGAGTAACTCCATATCCGGTCACGTTCCATCCAATGTATGCTAGTGTCTCATCTCTCGGGATAGTCTCATAGGAAGTATCTTCCCTAATCATATCTACTATACCCTTAACTAGAGCACTATTCTTAGGATTATCTTTCACAGAACGTAGGGGGTAGACTTCATGTGCGTAAATGAACATTGTCCTGTATGCCCACACAGAACCATTATGGCTAAAAGGCAGGACCAGATAGGGGATACCTTTGTCCGTTGTATGAGGCATAAGACCACACACCCAACAGTTAGTCGTGTTCATTACTAATTGGTGTTGGTGCAAAAGCTGAACAAAGGAGTTATTAATAAACTCTAATCTCCTAACAGACTCATGTTCAGAAAAAGGGTGGAAAGAATGCGAGGAAACAGTAGGAGGAGGTATGGGTTGTGTAGTGAGTGCAAATGTCACTCGAAAAGAATATAAAACATATCCTATTAAAAACATCATTATACTGAACAACATAAAAATGCATAATATCAAAAAACGTTTCTTAGTCATCATTCTGCAAATTGTAGCCTTAAAGTTCATCTGTTTGGCAGGTCTCTCCATCTCGAAAAACTCCATCCTCTCTAATTGCTGCTCACGGTGGTAGGGTGTTCTATGCTAAGGAATGCTTCTGTCAGTCCAGGGCAACTCCCTTAGACCAACCAGAACCGTCGACCTAACGTCTTCGGCTGCACCCCAAAGACTTGGGCAACCGCGACCCTACAGCTGAACCCGGATGGTGGTTCGAAAAACAACAAAAAAAAGTTTCTCAGATGGGAGAGCTGCACTTTCAAAAGTTTAGCAAAGAAAAGGAATTTTTTTTATTAGTCCATAGTTCTCGGCCTCAGGTTATAGCGTCTTTTTCCAGGTAATGTCTGGTCTTGAAACAGGAGTTGAGGCTCTGTAGTGTCCAATCGGATTGACGGTGGCACAGCTTCCTGCAAAAGATTGTCACTTTCTCGTTCAGAAATTGTTCCTTTCACACGTGCATCGCTGAAAGGCAGAAAACGAGGCACAGTTTCAGTCTCTGAGTCAGCGACACCCTCCTGGACCCACCGGTCGTACGGCAGATGGCAAAGGGACCCTCTTGCAGTATACGCCGTGGATCCAGTTCTTTTTCCCTTCCACTCGAACGGCTGATCTCGTTGAGAGAAGGACTAGGTGGGGGCCGGTCCAGCGGGGCTGATCATTCTTTATCCACTGGAAATTCTTGACCAGCACCCAGGATCCAGGATCGATAGGATGTCCTGGAGCTTCAGAGACCTGAGGCAGAGTATCGTGAACCTGTTGGTGTAAAACACGCAATTTAGCCATCAATTCATACAAGTAGTCAAGCAGTACAGGGTGTTCGATCTCACTGAATTTTGTCGGCCTTGGCACTCCCCATATGTTGGCCGGACGGCCAAACACGATTTCATAGGGACTAAATCCCACTCGCGAATGCACAGTCATTCTTGTTGATAGGAGTGCTAAAGGCAGAGCGTCAGGCCATTTAAGACCAGAGCTCGCTTGAATTTTGGGCAATTTTAGTTTTAACCTGCCATTTTAGCATTCTACTAGTCCAGCTGATTGGGGGTGATTTGCAGCGTGAAATTTTTGCTGGATACCTAGCCCTTCACATACTTTCTTCATCACTCGACCCACAAATTCACTCCCATAATCACTCCAGACCATTCTCGGCAAGCCAAATCTAGGGAAAAATTCTTTGACAAGGGCTTTAGCTGTGGATAAGGCAGTGTTGTCTTTCAGGGGATATGCTTCTACCCATCTCGAAAAGGCACAAACAACGAGTACGTATTTCAAATAGTTGCACCTTTCCATGTGGATGAAATCTAGCTGCAAAACCTCGAACGGATACGTTGGAGGCGCAAAATGACCAGCTGGAGTTGGGGTTCCCCTACCAGGATTGTATTTCAGACACACCATGCAATTCTTGACCACATTCTCTGCACACTTAGGAATTCCAGCATTTTGCCATACTGGAGCCAACAACTTACAAATCCCTTTCACACTGATATGAGCCATTCCATGGGCCATTGTAACCACTGCAAGCACATACACATCGGGTAACAACCATCTTTGATGCTCTGATAATTCAACCCAACAACCATTTGCATCCAATTTACCCTTACCCTCTCTCCACACACTCAACTCTTTCTCTGTAGCTTCAGCTTGAATAGACTTCACACTCTCTATCGTGTCTTCACACATTCCAGCGTCACCAACCCATCTTGCAGGGCCTGCAACATACATTTGACTCATCACATCCCTTGCTTTTTCTTTTGCGACTTCATCAGCAAATGCATTTCCACGACCAACATCCTCAGTAACCTTTTTGTGCGCACTGCATTTCACAATCGCAACTTGCAACAGCAAAGTAAGTGACTCGAGAAGCTTATTCACCAACTGACCATGTTGTATCTTAGCTCCATGCGAAGTCAGAAACCCACGCTCTTTCCACAATCGTCCAAAGCTGTGAGCCACACCATATGCATACTGGCTGTCGGTATATATGGTCACTTTCATTCCTTTCGACAACACACACGCTCTCGTAAGTGCAATCTACTCTGCTGCTTGAGCTGAATTATGTGGGATACGTGCAGCTTCAACAATCGTATGCAGAGTTGTGACAGCATATGCCGCAGTCGTATCTCCATTCGGAAGCTTGAAGCATGAACCATCCACCCATAAGGTACCATCACACTTCACAAGAGGAGTGTCCTGAAGATCTATTCTCCCTTTCGTTTCTTCTTCTGTTCTGAGAAAACAATCATGCTGTTCAGAAGCATCTGTCTCTGCTACAATCGGCAACAACGTAGCTGGATTCAACGTGTTGCATCTTTTTATGTGCACATGACTCGCTAACAGTGTTAATTCGTAACCTGACAATCGAGCACTAGTTAAGTGCTGTGACTTGGTCCTGTTTAACAAAGTGTCCACTGCATGTGGAACCATCACAATCAATGTATTATTCATCACTAAACCAGCAGACTGCCGAATAGAAACAGCTGCTGCTGCTGTGGCTCTCAAGCAACTCGGCAACGCTTTAGCTACCGGGTCCAAAGTCGACGAAAAATACGCGCATGGACGCTGCTTGTTTCCGAACAACTGTGTCAACACTGATAATGCACAACCTTCTTTCTCATGGACATACAATGTAAAGGGCTTACTGTAGTCGGGGGTACCCAACACAGGAGCCAAACATAATGCATTGCGCAATTCTGAAAAACTTTTATAACACTCTTCAGACCATGGAAGGGGATTCGGTGTATCTTTACAAGTTAATGCCACCAAAGGTTTGGCCAATAAAGAAAAATTCGGTATCCATTGTCTGCAATATGATGTAATACCCAAGAAAGCACGCACTTTTCTCTGTGTTCTTGGTACACTCAATTTCGCTATTGCCTGAATTCTTTCTGGGGTCAGTTTCCTTCCCTCCTTCGATAAGAGATGACCTAAGTAGGTCACTTCTTGTCGACAATATTGCAACTTTGAAAGAGACACTTTGTGATGTAAATCAGACAAATGACGTAGCAGTGACAACGTGGCTTCTTTACAGATTTCCTTAGTATCTGCAGCAACAAGCAAATCATCAACGTACTGAATAAGGGTAGCGCCATCTGGTAAAACAATCGCATCAAGCTGTGTTTTTAGAGCCTGACTATATATCGATGGACTTTCTCAGTAGCCTTGGGGAGCGCGTTTGAAGCGGAAGCTTCGACCTCCTAAACTGAAGCCAAAAATATCCCTACTTTCCTTGGCAATCGGGATGCTGAAGAGAGCATTCTTCAAGTCAATCACCGAGAACCAAGTCGCAGAAGCTGGAATCATGGTCAATAGGGCAGTTATATCAGGAACAAGTGGAAATTGTGGCACAACTATTTTATTCACCTCTCTAAGATCAATCACGAACCTGTAAACAGGTGGCTGAGAAGGATCTGTACGTTTCAGAACAGGCAGAACAGGACTATTGCAAATGTTGCCTCTTGTCTCTTCAATCACATCTTTTTCAATCAGATCGTAAATGATCACTAGCAACGCTTTTTCACCTTCGCTAGAAATCTTGTATTGAGGAATGCGTGGCATTTTAACATTGGCTTTCAATGTCACAACATATGGCGGTATTTCTAAAAGACCCACATCATTAGGACCAGTAGCCCAAAGAATATCAGGAAGAAACGACAATTCTGTCGGAAGTTTATCCTTCGACAAATACATTGGAGAGACCACTTTCTTACCCAGTGTAAGTTGTACTCCCGAAGGAGAACAATACAAAGTTGCATACAATCTTTTCGACAGATTCAATCCTAACAAGTTTTCACCACAACCTGTCGTCAGAATAAGGGGTGCTTCGAATTCACAAGGTCCAACAGAAAGGGACATAGGGCTAGAAATCGGGTTTCTAACCGGGGCGCCAGAAAAACCTACTGAAACATTCATTTTGCCAGACAAAGGTGCGCCAGGGAGTTTGGAGTGCATTATAGAACTATTTGTAGCACCAGTAACCAACAGAAAAGGCTCTGACACACCTGATGTAATCACCTCAACGTAAGGTCCATTCTGATCTACTGGAACTGAAACAACTCCCTCTCTTTGGCTATGGCTGTCCTAGCAATCATTACCTTCCATATGCTCATCTTCTTCATAGTAGTCATCAGCATAGTACTGAGCCGTCCTACCAGACGCGTTATGCTGCTGATCAAAGCTATTCATTGAATTTTGAGGCGGAAAGGAACGTGTGTTCTGTGGGAAATTTCCACGTCCTCTACCTATAGGAGCTTGTTAAACACCTCGACCTCTTGCACCGGAGGCACCATTCATACGCTGTAATAAAATAGGGCAATTATACTTGAAATGACCCTCTTCCTTACAATATGAACACTGATTAGGACCTACAGGAAAACGCTGTTGAGAAGACTCGAACCTTTGCGAGTTTCTCTGAAATTGCTGAGGTTGCTGATAGTTACTCTGGCCACCACGAGGCGGATACGCCTGCTGTAAAAGCACTTTCGTCTTTAACTCTTTAGTTTTCTTGTCTGCTCTATCTTTCTCATCTTTATCTCAATTTTCATAATACTGTGCAGTAGCCAATATCTGTGCTGAAGAGGAAACGGCCCAAGAACTTTCTGAATCCTTTAACTTCTTGCATAACTCGGGTAGCAAATTATGCACAAATTTGTCAACGAACAACCGTTGACCACCTTCTGTACTCATATCTTGACCACTGTGGTCGACAAACGTCTCTTCAAACCTGGTGAAGAAATCCGACACTGTTTCATCTTTCTTCTGCTTACACGCAGACAATTTGTCCCAATTCACACGCATAGCAGGCATTAAGGTCTTCATGTAATTAATAATCCTACCAGGGAGGTCTGCTACTAATGGCTCGGGTTTCGCACCACCAACTTGTCGGTCATTTGCAGCACTAATTTTAGCCCATGTGTCACCTAACTCCTGATCATGATCCGTATGACGAATCTTTCCCCATAAAGGCTGTGGAACAACATTTCCAAACAACATGTCTATATCAGCTAAATTCATAATGCAAGAACCTGCGGTCTGTGACAATTCCTTGTAATACCCTGCAGGACTTTTACTGGGATCAGGCAATGTCTGTTTAAGAGCCAAGACTTCAACTCGCTTCCATGGAACATGTAGCCAAACACGTTGAAAATGTGGCGGAATGGCTGGATTAGCATTTGGGTCCCCTTCTCTCCATTGTGGGGGAACTTCTCTCATGGGATATTGTCTCACCTTCTTTCTAACAGACAAATCAGGCTCGAACAACTGCTTCGCTCCTAAACGATAATAATGTTGCAACCGCTTTTTCAACATCAGAACCCACAATCGTGCCCTTCGCAAACTCGAACCGTACACGACACAACTCAGGCGGATTGGATTCCAAATCATTGTCTTCCAATTCCTCACAAAGAAAAGCACACATTTTCTCAAAAACTTATCTCTGCTTCGGTGCTTCCCATTGTCAGAAGACATCCATAACAGATTCTAACTCATACCTTGTCGGATCGGTAACCCATTTACGCGCCATACGGTCAAGCATTTCTCTTTCTCGAGAATCAGGCAGTTGACTACGCAACTGTTTACGCTCTGAATCAGGGGTCACGCCAGATGACCCAAAGAGAGGAAATATAAGACTAGCAACGGTGTCAGTCATTCTCTGTCGAACAGAAGGAGAAGTCGACAGGACGGGCGATAAAGCAGACTTAGAAAAGGTCAATGTAGGAACAGTAGCAGAGGTAGTAAGAACAGGTGGAGAAGTTACAGAAGCTGAAGGCGGAGCAGGTAGCGAAGTCAGTGGCCCTTGAGAAGGCTGGGCCAGAAGAGTAGGAGCCAACTGAAGGGGTGCTGGCGGTTGTGGAGGAGCAGGAGGCACAACAACCGGGGGTTGTACAACTAAAGGTTGCGGAGGTGCGGTAGCACTCTGCGCATAGGGGGGTGGCGAACTCAATAAGTGTGACATTAGGGGGTCTTTTTCAAGATCTTTTGCTGCATCTTGCTGAAGAGGCGGCAAAACTGGATAACATTTATCAACCACCATTTTACGTTGCCTGTGCAACTGCTCACTCATCTGTTCTTCTTCGTTATCTTTAAACTGCATGGCAGCTTGCATTATCGAGATACCCTTTTCTTTCTTATTTCTCTTTGCTAATTTAATTTCCTTCTGTTTGGCTTCCTTACGCCATAGGCGAAAAGAGTCAAACATAGCCGGCCGGGCTTTCCTCTTGAAAAGTTTAACCTCTAGATTATCTAAAATCTCTGTGTCAAAGCTACCATATTGGGGCCATTTTAGAACACCATCCTTTCTGGTGTATCGGATCCATACTTATGTGATGGGGCCTACGCCATGTTTCACATACAGTTCATATGTTAGAGTTCCAATTGGAGGAACCGGACACGAGTCCTCCAATCGGGAATCCCTATTACAACCAAGACAAAACAAGTTTCCAAGTCTGCTAAGACCAGGCATCTTCGCTCACTAGTCTAGCTTCAAACTTCAAAGGATTATCGAATACGATAGTCTCGTAAATACACGAGTCCCTCAGCTTTGGTACTTGCAAGTTCCAAATCAAAGATCCCAAGGGGATACCCAAAACTAAGAACCAAACTAAGGACTGGGAGACGCTCCACTTATACTTAACTGAGGTATCGATGACGTCACCAGAAGACTCGTCTATCATTTCGCTCTACAAACATCAAGGGTCCAAAACAGGGCGATAGTCAGGGCAGCAGTCCTTCGTAGCCGTCAGGAAGCGGGGAACCTCGCAGCAAAGACTTTCGGACCACGTCGACATGCAGGGGTCGATGAAGTGGCGGCCTTCCTCCAGATTTTTCACACGAAGCTCCTCACGAACCTCTGGCTTGGACCGGTACCGCTGATATCGCCCAACGTTGGGCACCAACTGAAGTACTGGGTTTTTCAGAACCGGTAACCCAGCGGTGCCAGGGACAACACCCTAAGACTTCGAGTCCTTCCTGTTTTAGACTACAGAAACACAGAGTCTTCTTGGTGAAGTCAAAGATCGAATTTATTGGCTGCAGCCAGTAACAGTGTATCCTAGAAGTACAACACGGTGTATATTCTCAGGAGACTGCTCAAACTTACAGAGCCTGCCTTCTCTTTTTTTTATACAAAATATTATGCTTCAGGCAAACATTCCTTATTTTACAGTTGACCATTCACATATTTTCACTACAAAGAAAAAGCAGAGTCATAATGACAATCCCACATTTCAGTTTGTCCAGCCCAAAACAAATCACCCGGCAAGGCCCAACATTTTCATCAGATATCAACGGACCCCCAATAAATTCGGGCACCCCCTCCTCGTAAAGCAGGTCATAAAGTAGGAAACAGGGACACAGGTGTGTGTAAGATTAGGCGTGGTTTGTGTGCGATGAAAGGTTTATGGCATGTTGTGCCTTGATACTATCTCGATCGGCCACTGGGAGAGGAACTGACCGAACAGGTTTGGCCTTGGGCAGTGGAGTCAGCTTGCCCAGGTCGTGCAGGAGTCAGCAAAGGTGTACGTGTCCTTCAGATTCGTTTTTGGCCTTAGTCACCGGCCTATGTGAGGGCAATCACAAAATGGCTGCCGTTCACAAAATGGAACCCGTGGGTTCAGGACGGAATCTCTGTTTTCAGGGTGATCTCGTGACTCGAATACGGCGAAAATACTCGTTCATAGTATACTCGTCATTCTCGGTCTGCTGATATAAAAATCGTCATGATACGATGAGGTTTATAACACAGGTCCAGAATTTTCAGTACCACAAAACTGAGAATGCTGTTCCCTGCAGTTTTCTTATGAAACAATTTAGTTGTCAGCTGATTATCCTTGACTTCCAAAAGAACATCAAGACATTCCATTGCGTTCTCACTGATGTATTCTATAAACTGTAGGTTCAGTCTATTTCTGTTCAATTTGTCAATAAAAACTCTAGCTGATTCCTCATCACCACACCATATAAAGAAAATATCATCTATATAGCACAGCCACAGGGCCGCGTTGTTAAATTCTGCCATTTCAGTGACAACCTGCTCCTCCCACTAGCCCATGAATAAATTTGCATAGCTGGGGGCGACACAGGTTCCCATGGCTGTGCCCTGTGACTGCTTATATATGATGTCATCAAAGATAAAAAAAAATTCTTTAGTCAAATCTCAATCATAGTCACAATCATCTGTGAGTGATGGAATAATGAAATGGACCTCTACTGTCTATTGCCTCCCCTTAATCCCCCTGAGATTTATCTCTGAAAACGTTGTTTTGAACTATATGGATCACCTGGTTATACATTGTGGGTATTCCATTTAGTATCTGTCATATCTAATGTTTTTGTTGTCCTTGACAAAAAATTTTCTCTGTTCTCTAATGGACTAGCATTGATATCATTTTCATTTGGAGGGAAGTGGTCCATTTGCTCTCCATCTGTGAATGATATATTGTTGGATCCCTGAATTTCAGGATGTATGAGTATGTGTGGGTATGAAATTGGATGTTTGAATGGCTGAGTGTGTGAGGTATGGGATGTGTTTTGTTTTAATTATGTTTCTATTTAATAATTACATTTTTCAAAATTGAAAAAAAAATGTTGATATGTTTTGATACTTCAATTTTGGTGTGTTATTCTCAGTAGGCCAGCATTTCAGATGACAGTAAAATTGTGACGTGTTGCACACTTTTATTTACAATAGGTAGGGAATGTTCCTTTTCAGCAGTTTGGTGGAAAGCTTCCTCCAAGCCACAGCAAACTGCTATGTTCTGGGGGTGATACAGAAAAGGGGGTGGTGATGAACAGAGTGTCTGAATTAAGCAGACCACTCTTACCCAGTCCAAAGATCAGGGCTTGATCCATCACCGTTATTTATCTCACTGCCCCATCCCAGCTCAGAACCTGGCTATATGCAAATTAGTCTGTCCCTGGCCCAGTGCATCATGGGAACAGGGCAGACCAAACTACCAAGCCAATTCTTCACCAGAAAGGAGACAAGCTACCGGGGACCGGTTTCTGGCATTTCAGCCTCTTCGGCCCGGCTTGCTTGAATCCTGATGGAGCAGTGAGAAAGGGACTCATGTCTGAGTATACCCTGCCACACCTATAGTGGCCAAAAACGATACAGAAAAGGGGGTGGTGATGAACAGAGTGTCTGAATTAAGCAGACCACTCTTACCCAGTCCAAAGATCAGGGCTTGATCCATCACCGTTATTTATCTCACTGCCCCATCCCAGCTCAGAACCTGGCTATATGCAAATTAGTCTGTCCCTGGCCCAGTGCATCATGGGAACAGGGCAGACCAAACTACCAAGCCAATTCTTCACCAGAGAGGAGACAAGCTACCGGGGACCGGTTTCTGGCATTTCAGCCTCTTCGGCCCGGCTTGCTTGAATCCTGATGGAGCAGTGAGAAAGGGACTCATGTCTGAGTATACCCTGCCACACCTATAGTGGCCAAAAACGATACAGAAAAGGGGGTGGTGATGAACAGAGTGTCTGAATTAAGCAGACCACTCTTACCCAGTCCAAAGATCAGGGCTTGATCCATCACCGTTATTTATCTCACTGTCCCATCCCAGCTCAGAACCTGGCTATATGCAAATTAGTCTGTCCCTGGCCCAGTGCATCATGGGAACAGGGCAGACCAAACTACCAAGCCAATTCTTCACCAGAAAGGAGACAAGCTACCGGGGACCGGTTTCTGGCATTTCAGCCTCTTCGGCCCGGCTTGCTTGAATCCTGATGGAGCAGTGAGAAAGGGACTCATGTCTGAGTATACCCTGCCACACCTATAGTGGCCAAAAACGATACAGAAAAGGGGGTGGTGATGAACAGAGTGTCTGAATTAAGCAGACCACTCTTACCCAGTCCAAAGATCAGGGCTTGATCCATCACCGTTATTTATCTCACTGCCCCATCCCAGCTCAGAACCTGGCTATATGCAAATTAGTCTGTCCCTGGCCCAGTGCATCATGGGAACAGGGCAGACCAAACTACCAAGCCAATTCTTCACCAGAAAGGAGACAAGCTACCGGGGACCGGTTTCTGGCATTTCAGCCTCTTCGGCCCGGCTTGCTTGAATCCTGATGGAGCAGTGAGAAAGGGACTCATGTCTGAGTATACCCTGCCACACCTATAGTGGCCAAAAACGATACAGAAAAGGGGGTGGTGATGAACAGAGTGTCTGAATTAAGCAGACCACTCTTACCCAGTCCAAAGATCAGGGCTTGATCCATCACCGTTATTTATCTCACTGCCCCATCCCAGCTCAGAACCTGGCTATATGCAAATTAGTCTGTCCCTGGCCCAGTGCATCATGGGAACAGGGCAGACCAAACTACCAAGCCAATTCTTCACCAGAAAGGAGACAAGCTACCGGGGACCGGTTTCTGGCATTTCAGCCTCTTCGGCCCGGCTTGCTTGAATCCTGATGGAGCAGTGAGAAAGGGACTCATGTCTGAGTATACCCTGCCACACCTATAGTGGCCAAAAACGATACAGAAAAGGGGGTGGTGATGAACAGAGTGTCTGAATTAAGCAGACCACTCTTACCCAGTCCAAAGATCAGGGCTTTATCCATCACCGTTATTTATCTCACTGTCCCATCCCAGCTCAGAACCTGGCTATATGCAAATTAGTCTGTCCCTGGCCCAGTGCATCATGGGAACAGGGCAGACCAAACTACCAAGCCAATTCTTCACCAGAAAGGAGACAAGCTACCGGGGACCGGTTTCTGGCATTTCAGCCTCTTCGGCCCGGCTTGCTTGAATCCTGATGGAGCAGTGAGAAAGGGACTCATGTCTGAGTATACCCTGCCACACCTATAGTGGCCAAAAACGATACAGAAAAGGGGGTGGTGATGAACAGAGTGTCTGAATTAAGCAGACCACTCTTACCCAGTCCAAAGATCAGGGCTTGATCCATCACCGTTATTTATCTCACTGCCCCATCCCAGCTCAGAACCTGGCTATATGCAAATTAGTCTGTCCCTGGCCCAGTGCATCATGGGAACAGGGCAGACCAAACTACCAAGCCAATTCTTCACCAGAAAGGAGACAAGCTACCGGGGACCGGTTTCTGGCATTTCAGCCTCTTCGGCCCGGCTTGCTTGAATCCTGATGGAGCAGTGAGAAAGGGACTCATGTCTGAGTATACCCTGCCACACCTATAGTGGCCAAAAACGATACAGAAAAGGGGGTGGTGATGAACAGAGTGTCTGAATTAAGCAGACCACTCTTACCCAGTCCAAAGATCAGGGCTTGATCCATCACCGTTATTTATCTCACTGCCCCATCCCAGCTCAGAACCTGGCTATATGCAAATTAGTCTGTCCCTGGCCCAGTGCATCATGGGAACAGGGCAGACCAAACTACCAAGCCAATTCTTCACCAGAAAGGAGACACGCTACCGGGGACCGGTTTCTGGCATTTCAGCCTCTTCGGCCCGGCTTGCTTGAATCCTGATGGAGCAGTGAGAAAGGGACTCATGTCTGAGTACACCCTGTCACACCTATAGTGGCCAAAAACGATACAGAAAAGGGGGTGGTGATGAACAGAGTGTCTGAATTAAGCAGACCACTCTTACCCAGTCCAAAGATCAGGGCTTGATCCATCACCGTTATTTATCTCACTGCCCCATCCCAGCTCAGAACCTGGCTATATGCAAATTAGTCTGTCCCTGGCCCAGTGCATCATGGGAACAGGGCAGACCAAACTACCAAGCCAATTCTTCACCAGAAAGGAGACAAGCTACCGGGGACCGGTTTCTGGCATTCCAGCCTCTTCGGCCCGGCTTGCTTGAATCCTGATGGAGCAGTGAGAAAGGGACTCATGTCTGAGTATACCCTGCCACACCTATAGTGGCCAAAAACGATACAGAAAAGGGGGTGGTGATGAACAGAGTGTCTGAATTAAGCAGACCACTCTTACCCAGTCCAAAGATCAGGGCTTGATCCATCACCGTTATTTATCTCACTGCCCCATCCCAGCTCAGAACCTGGCTATATGCAAATTAGTCTGTCCCTGGCCCAGTGCATCATGGGAACAGGGCAGACCAAACTACCAAGCCAATTCTTCACCAGAAAGGAGACAAGCTACTGGGGACCGGTTTCTGGCATTTCAGCCTCTTCGGCCCGGCTTGCTTGAATCCTGATGGAGCAGTGAGAAAGACGGCTGAAATGCCAGAAACCGGTCTTCGGAAGCTTGTTTCCTTCCCAGTGTAAGAATTGGCTTTTGTAGTCTGGTCTGCCCTGTTCCCATGATGCACTGGGCCAGGGACAGACTAATTTGCATACAGCCAGGTTCTGAAACTGGGATGGTGCAATGAGCTAAAAAACGGTGTTGGATCTAGCCCTGATCTCTTGACTGGGTGAGAGTATTCTGCTTAATTCAGAGACTCTATCCATCACCACCCCTTGTTGTAAATATTTTTGTCCACCCTAAGCGTGGAAGGGTATACTCAGATGTGAGTCCCTTGCTCATTGCACCATCAGGATTCAAGCAAGCCGGGCCGAAGACGGCTGAAATGCCAGAAACCGGTCCCCGGAAGCTTGTTTCCTTCCCAGTGTAAGAATTGGCTTTTGTAGTCTGGTCTGCCCTGTTCCCATGATGCACTGGGCCAGGGACAGACTAATTTGCATACAGCCAGGTTCTGAAACTGGGATGGTGCAATGAGCTAAAAAACGGTGTTGGATCTAGCCCTGATCTCTTGACTGGGTGAGAGTATTCTGCTTAATTCAGAGACTCTATCCATCACCACCCCTTGTTGTAAATATTTTTGTCCACCCTAAGCGTGGAAGGGTATACTCAGATGTGAGTCCCTTGCTCATTGCACCATCAGGATTCAAGCAAGCCGGGCCGAAGACGGCTGAAATGCCAGAAACCGGTCCCCGGAAGCTTGTTTCCTTCCCAGTGTAAGAATTGGCTTTTGTAGTCTGGTCTGCCCTGTTCCCATGATGCACTGGGCCAGGGACAGACTAATTTGCATACAGCCAGGTTCTGAAACTGGGATGGTGCAATGAGCTAAAAAACGGTGTTGGATCTAGCCCTGATCTCTTGACTGGGTGAGAGTATTCTGCTTAATTCAGAGACTCTATCCATCACCACCCCTTGTTGTAAATATTTTTGTCCACCCTAAGCGTGGAAGGGTATACTCAGATGTGAGTCCCTTGCTCATTGCACCATCAGGATTCAAGCAAGCCGGGCCGAAGACGGCTGAAATGCCAGAAACCGGTCCCCGGAAGCTTGTTTCCTTCCCAGTGTAAGAATTGGCTTTTGTAGTCTGGTCTGCCCTGTTCCCATGATGCACTGGGCCAGGGACAGACTAATTTGCATACAGCCAGGTTCTGAAACTGGGATGGGGCAATGAGCTAAAAAACGGTGTTGGATCTAGCCCTGATCTCTTGACTGGGTGAGAGTATTCTGCTTAATTCAGAGACTCTATCCATCACCACCCCTTGTTGTAAATATTTTTGTCCACCCTAAGCGTGGAAGGGTATACTCAGATGTGAGTCCCTTGCTCATTGCACCATCAGGATTCAAGCAAGCCGGGCCGAAGACGGCTGAAATGCCAGAAACCGGTCCCCGGAAGCTTGTTTCCTTCCCAGTGTAAGAATTGGCTTTTGTAGTCTGGTCTGCCCTGTTCCCATGATGCACTGGGCCAGGGACAGACTAATTTGCATACAGCCAGGTTCTGAAACTGGGATGGTGCAATGAGCTAAAAAACGGTGTTGGATCTAGCCCTGATCTCTTGACTGGGTGAGAGTATTCTGCTTAATTCAGAGACTCTATCCATCACCACCCCTTGTTGTAAATATTTTTGTCCACCCTAAGCGTGGAAGGGTATACTCAGATGTGAGTCCCTTGCTCATTGCACCATCAGGATTCAAGCAAGCCGGGCCGAAGACGGCTGAAATGCCAGAAACCGGTCCCCGGAAGCTTGTTTCCTTCCCAGTGTAAGAATTGGCTTTTGTAGTCTGGTCTGCCCTGTTCCCATGATGCACTGGGCCAGGGACAGACTAATTTGCATACAGCCAGGTTCTGAAACTGGGATGGTGCAATGAGCTAAAAAACGGTGTTGGATCTAGCCCTGATCTCTTGACTGGGTGAGAGTATTCTGCTTAATTCAGAGACTCTATCCATCACCACCCCTTGTTGTAAATATTTTTGTCCACCCTAAGCGTGGAAGGGTATACTCAGATGTGAGTCCCTTGCTCATTGCACCATCAGGATTCAAGCAAGCCGGGCCGAAGACGGCTGAAATGCCAGAAACCGGTCCCCGGAAGCTTGTTTCCTTCCCAGTGTAAGAATTGGCTTTTGTAGTCTGGTCTGCCCTGTTCCCATGATGCACTGGGCCAGGGACAGACTAATTTGCATACAGCCAGGTTCTGAAACTGGGATGGTGCAATGAGCTAAAAAACGGTGTTGGATCTAGCCCTGATCTCTTGACTGGGTGAGAGTATTCTGCTTAATTCAGAGACTCTATCCATCACCACCCCTTGTTGTAAATATTTTTGTCCACCCTAAGCGTGGAAGGGTATACTCAGGTGTGAGTCCCTTGCTCATTGCACCATCAGGATTCAAGCAAGCCGGGCCGAAGACGGCTGAAATGCCAGAAACCGGTCCCCGGAAGCTTGTTTCCTTTCCAGTGTAAGAATTGGCTTTTGTAGTCTGGTCTGCCCTGTTCCCATGATGCACTGGGCCAGGGACAGACTAATTTGCATACAGCCAGGTTCTGAAACTGGGATGGTGCAATGAGCTAAAAAACGGTGTTGGATCTAGCCCTGATCTCTTGACTGGGTGAGAGTATTCTGCTTAATTCAGAGACTCTATCCATCACCACCCCTTGTTGTAAATATTTTTGTCCACCCTAAGCGTGGAAGGGTATACTCAGATGTGAGTCCCTTGCTCATTGCACCATCAGGATTCAAGCAAGCCGGGCCGAAGACGGCTGAAATGCCAGAAACCGGTCCCCGGAAGCTTGTTTCCTTCCCAGTGTAAGAATTGGCTTTTGTAGTCTGGTCTGCCCTGTTCCCATGATGCACTGGGCCAGGGACAGACTAATTTGCATACAGCCAGGTTCTGAAACTGGGATGGTGCAATGAGCTAAAAAACGGTGTTGGATCTAGCCCTGATCTCTTGACTGGGTGAGAGTATTCTGCTTAATTCAGAGACTCTATCCATCACCACCCCTTGTTGTAAATATTTTTGTCCACCCTAAGCGTGGAAGGGTATACTCAGATGTGAGTCCCTTGCTCATTGCACCATCAGGATTCAAGCAAGCCGGGCCGAAGACGGCTGAAATGCCAGAAACCGGTCCCCGGAAGCTTGTTTCCTTCCCAGTGTAAGAATTGGCTTTTGTAGTCTGGTCTGCCCTGTTCCCATGATGCACTGGGCCAGGGACAGACTAATTTGCATACAGCCAGGTTCTGAAACTGGGATGGTGCAATGAGCTAAAAAACGGTGTTGGATCTAGCCCTGATCTCTTGACTGGGTGAGAGTATTCTGCTTAATTCAGAGACTCTATCCATCACCACCCCTTGTTGTAAATATTTTTGTCCACCCTAAGCGTGGAAGGGTATACTCAGATGTGAGTCCCTTGCTCATTGCACCATCAGGATTCAAGCAAGCCGGGCCGAAGACGGCTGAAATGCCAGAAACCGGTCCCCGGAAGCTTGTTTCCTTCCCAGTGTAAGAATTGGCTTTTGTAGTCTGGTCTGCCCTGTTCCCATGATGCACTGGGCCAGGGACAGACTAATTTGCATACAGCCAGGTTCTGAAACTGGGATGGTGCAATGAGCTAAAAAACGGTGTTGGATCTAGCCCTGATCTCTTGACTGGGTGAGAGTATTCTGCTTAATTCAGAGACTCTATCCATCACCACCCCTTGTTGTAAATATGTTCTGGGGGTGGGCACAGCATGACAATGCAGTTGCCGGTCCTGGGGGGTGGTGGTCCTCATAGCCATCTAGTTCTCCATGATGTTTACTTTAGCCCCGGGGAGTTGGCAGTCCCAAGGGCTGTGGGGGGCGGGGGGCTGTAGGGCATCCCCACATAAAAAAATTAAATAATGTATGTGCCCCAGGCAGGTGACAGTCCCTGTCACCTGGGTGGGCCTCCCTGCATTTCTGTTGTTAAGTGCCCCAGGCAGGTAGTCATCCTAGGGGGGAAAATAGGTGCCAGGTGGGCCCCCCGCATTTGTAGTGCTCATTGCCCAGGGAATGTGGTGCTCCCTGGGGCTGTAGAGTGTAGGGGTGCTGAGGTCCCCCGTATTTCTATTGTTTACTGCCCTGGGGAGGCGGCGATCCCCGGGACTTTGGATAAGCCTAGGAGAAGGCCCTATGAGCCCACTCCTTC
The DNA here is from genome assembly GCF_964261635.1 of Lissotriton helveticus. Lineage (NCBI taxonomy): Eukaryota > Metazoa > Chordata > Amphibia > Caudata > Salamandridae > Lissotriton > Lissotriton helveticus. The sequence goes on from NC_136065.1 coordinate 1,291,301,289, forward strand.
ATGCCCATGGGATTTGACCCACCCGGGGGCTTTAAAAAAAAAGACATGAGGGAATCTGCATATGCACCAGCCATTACGGCAAAATTGTATTACATTTTTTTTCTTTCCTCTGTGGGGTCTGGGTATTTCTACCCTGCCCCATTTGAGATGTCATCAGTGATGTCCCTGACCATGTCATGAATGATGTAATATGTGACATCATCAGCAGTGGATTGCGGGCGCGCGAGATATAGTTAGTACAACTAACTATATCGGAGGAATTTCAATGGTTTTGTATGAGTGAAATGTCCAGCTAACTATAACACCCCTAAAATCTACAGTTTTTTCAGTGAATTGTTAAGGTTTTTTAAATGCTAATTCCTAACTATATCAGGCCTGAAACCTATGGTTTTTTCAGTGAATTTCAAAGGTTTTTTAAATGCTAATTCCTAACTATATCAGGCCTGAAACCTATGGTTTTTCAGTGAATTTGCAAGGTTTTTTAAATGCTGATTCCTAATTATGATGTGTGTGAAACCTATGGTTTTTCTGTGAATTTCTAAGGTTTTTTCAATGCTAATTCCTAACTATAACGTGTGTGAAATCTATGTTTTTTTCTGTGATTTTACAAAGTTTTTTAAGTGCTAATTCCTAAATAAAACGTGTGTGAAACCTATGGTTTTTATAGTGAATTTCCAAGTTTTTTAAAATGCTAATTTCTGTATCAATTGTTATATTTTTTATATATTTATTTTCGAACAAACTGCCTTTGTATATTGTAATACATTGACTGTATCCTGTAATATGCAACGGCACAGCTAGTTTTTATGATTTGGATAAAGTTAAACAGTGTAGTCTACATCTTCAATCAAAATATAAATAGTCAAATTTGTCAATTATTTATAATTTTTTTAAATGTTTTTTTTACCCTTCGGGGTCCTTCAGAGACCCCCTGAGAAGGCCTAGGGGGTCAGGAAGTCTGTACCCTGCCCCCTTTTCACGTTCTCCACTATTGTTTTTGACTCAGTTCTACCTCGAGGGTGCGCGCAACGTGGACGCAACTCGCGATTTAAAAAAAAAAAATGTTTCTTTTGCCCTCCGGGGTCCTTCAGGGACCCCATGAGAAGGACTAGGGGGTCTGGGAGTCTCTTCCCAGCCTCCTTTTCGCGTTTTTAAAAGCTTTTCCGAAAATCGGGTAAAACGTCATTTATATACGACGGTCGCGCATTGTGCACGCATGCGTGCGCACACGTTGCGTGCACGTAAAGTCATGTGACATGAAAACAACACTTTTGATTGGTTTATAGTAGTTTCTTTTCCAGAATCTTGAAAAACCCCACCCACTTCCCTCACTATCTCTTTTGGTTTCCTGAGAGAAGGATCTCTGCTTTGTTCCAGCTTTTTTCATATCAAAATGGCAGAACAGCAGCCACAGGATTCTTCTGAGTTTGTGTGTGAGTAACTATATAGATGAGTGTCCGTGTGTAATAAGATGTATAGGTCTATGAGTACATATGATGAGTGAGTATATGTATGAGTGCCCATATAGAACTGTTAGTGAATGACTGCATGTGTATGTAGATTTTGGAATTACTGAATAGGTTGTTGTAACTGGAATTGGTATCTCCATTTTTTTGAAAATTTTAGTTTCTATTTTTGAATGTGTGTATTAAGGGTTATATTACGCTGAGAGGAGGTCTGCCACTCTTTCACAAGGATGATGTCATCAGTGATGTCATTTGAGATGTCATCAGTGATGTCATCAGTGATGTCACTGACCATGTCATGAATGATGTAATATGTGACATCATCAGCAGTGGATTGCGGGCACGCGAGTTATAGTGAGTACAACTAACTATAGCGGGGGAATTTCAAAGGTTTTTTAAATGGTAATTCCTAACTATAACGTGGCTGAAACCTATGGTTTTTTTCAGTGAATTTCAATGGTTTTGTAAATGATAATCTTTAAATGTATTAATTGTTATATTTTTTATACTGATTTACTACATTATTTTAAATTATTTATTTTTAGATATTTTATTTTTTAAATTACATTATATATTTTTAAATTAAATTGAAAAAAAAAATGTTTTTACACCTCTCTGCAACGCAGCCCTCTGGTGCGTTTGCAGAGGGGGAACTAATTCCCCTTGCATACTAGGGGTCCCTGGGGGCTAACTAGCCCACCTGGAACCTCCAGTATGCACCAGGGGGCTGCATTGCAGAGAGGTGTAATGAGGCTATGCCCCTTTTTACACCTCTCTGCAACACAGCCCCCTGGCGCGTTTGCAGAGGGGGAACTAATTCCCCTTGCATACTGGGGGTCCCTGGGGGCCAACTAGCCCACCTGGAACCTCCAGTATGCACCATGGGGCTCCATTGCAGAGAGGTGTATTGAGGCTATGCCCCGTTTTACACCTCTCTGCAACGCAGCCCCCTGGCGCGTTTGCAGAAGGGAAACTAATTCCCCTTGCATACTGGGGTCCCTCCAGTATGCGCCTGGGGGCTGCATTGCAGAGAGGTGTAATGAGACCACACCTTTTTTTTACACCTCTCTGCAACGCAGCGCCCGGGCGGGTTTGCAGAGGGGGAACTAATTTCCCTTGCATACTGGGGGTCCCTGGGGGCCAACTAGCCCACCTGGATCCTCCAGTATGCGCCAGGGTGCTGCATTGCAGAGAGGTGTAATGAGGCTATGCCCCTTTTTACACCTCTCGGCAACGCAGCACCCTGGCGTGTTTGCATAGGGAGAACTAATTCCCCTTGCATACTGGGGGTCCCTGGGTGCCACCTAGCCCACCAGGAGCCTCCAGTATGCACCAGGGGGCTGCGTTGCTTTGCCCCGGGGGACGGCGGTCCCCGGGGCAGTGTGGGGGAGGATTGGGATCCCCCACACTTCTTTATCACTATGCCCCCGCGATTTGGTCCCACCGGGGGTAATTTGAAATTAAAAACAGACCAGGTTTTTAAAAAACATTGTTTGGGCCTTGGGGGTCCTTGTGGGACCACCTGGGCAGGCCGAGGGGGTCAGGGTATTTCTACCATGCCCCCTTTTTGTGTTCTACACGTTTGTTTTTCTGATTTCTTGTGCCTCGGTCTACCGAGCACAAGATGGCTGCCAACACTTCCTGGTATGAAGTGTTGAAAGCCAAAGAGCATGCAGCTCGTGCTGATTGGCTGCCACTGTCTGTCAACACTCCAAAACAGAAATTGTTGGCAGCCATCCTGTGCCTTGGCAGACTGAGGCACAAGAAAGCAGAAAAACAAACGTGTAGAACGCAAAAAGGGGGCAGGGTAGAAGCACCCTGACCCCCTAGGCCTGCTCAGGGGGTCCCACAAGGACCCCCAAGGCCCCAAAAATGTTGTTGTTTTTTAAATTGTGGGGTACGCGGACTGTACTCGTACGGTATGCATACGGTGCGCGCACGGTATGCGTACGGTGCGCACACAGCGCGCGCTCATAGATATATACATTTTTTCAAATTCGATTTTCTCAACAACTACTGGAGGGATTTACACCATTTAAACAAAAGGGTAATCTGCAAATCAGACTCTACCATTTTGCCAAATTTCTTGTAATTCCATTCAGCCGTTCGGGCTATAGCCATTGCTAATCGTCCTATGGAAAATAACATGGGGAAAACACGTTTTGGGACCCCCATTTTTCTCAGCCCCCACTTCACGAATCCCCCTAAAACTTTCAGGGAAGGAGCAGAGCAGAGCGGGCCAACTTCTTTGAGAAATTCACAAAGATTCATCAACCGGCGCCAAAGTTATTCCCAAAAGAATGTTGCGGATTTCCGATGGAAACTAGGTCCTAACTATATCTACCTACTGGCGACCGCCAGTAGGTAATATATATATATATATATATATATATATATATATATATATATATATATATATATATATATATATATATATATATATATATATATATAGATAGATATAGATATAGATATATAGATATATATATATATATCTAGATCTAGATATACATATATGATACACTTACCTGTGATATAATTTTCGTTGTAAAGGCATGCGTGGTAAAGACATGTGTGGTAAAGGCATGTGTGTTGTAATGGATATGTGTTAAAGGTAATGCGTGGTAATGACTGCGTTGTAAATGATGTTTCCCCCAGGGTGTACGTACATGTACATCAGAGGAACATCGCATTGCAGACTCACTTGTGTGGACCATATCAGAATCTGCTCATCATCAAGCAGCTGTTAAATATCATGGTCTGGTGATGTGGATCCACTCATCTCACTGTAAACAAGCTGCTTCTTCAAGAGACTACAGATTTCCTGCTTATGCTTCTGGACCTGTCACTGGTCACGGATCCAGACCTCTTCCCAGAGTTGTATCTGCTGCTGCATTAGTGACTTTGGTGGGACACATTCTCTGCATCCACTTTGTGTGTCTGCTGCACCACCAACATGTGGTGCTGCGCCGGCAGCTTCTCATTGTTACCACCTCTATCTCAGGTAAGTGGCCACCTCCTAGATACCAGATCCTGTTCTGTGTGTCTGGAATACTATCTTTGTTATGTTATGTGTATTTGTAAAGTGCACTATCACCAGCAACGATTTCCAGGGGCTGAGAAGTTGTGTGTGCCTAGCCCTGCCAATGGTAAGTTGGTAAATTGAAATGCCTGGTCTTCAGCTTCTTGAGGAATTCAAGAAGAGAGAACAAGGCTCTGATGGGGAGTGGGAGGTCATTCCATGCTTTAGGAGGTATGTAAGAGAATCCCTGTCCTCCTGATCTGCTTCTGTGTGTGCATGGGATATGTGCACCTAGGAGTCCTGCTAAGCGGAGGTGTCTGGGAGGTTAGTTGAAGACTAGGCAACAGTTCAGGTAAATGAGGCCTGAGTTGTGTATTGCCTTAAATGTGTGTGTGTGTGAGGAGTTTGAATTGAGCACGTTTGTGTATCTGGAGCCATTGTAGTTCACTGAGGTGTGGTGTGATGTGAGTTCCATATGAGAGGTTGAGGGTGAGCCTGAATGCTGTGTTCTGGATGGTTTGTAGTCTACTAGTTAGCTGCTTAGAGGTTGTTCCTATAGTCCCACTTTCTGGTGACTAGGGTGTGAGTGACCATTTTTCTAGTGTTGCTTGGAAGCCATTTGAAGAAATTCCTCAGCATCTTCACGGCATTGAAGCTGGATGCAATCATGGTATTGACTTGTGCGTTCATGTCCAGTTTGCTGTAGATTATTATTTGGATGTTCCTGGCGCGGATTCTTAGTGTGAGTAGTGTGCAGCATGAGCTTCAGACCAGTACATAAAATATTAAAACACACTTTAAACACATGCATCTTACCTTTTATTTTTCGTGCATACATTACATGTGCATATATTTGCTACCTACGAAAATATGGGTAAGACTTCGAAGGACCTATTGGCATTGTCAATGCTTCTTCAGCAGCGTAAGTTACATTCTTTCCTAGCGGCCTTCCTTTCATTGTCGACACTAGTCTTTACAAATATTTAATTTGATCTTCTGCTGTCATGGGCTGTTCTGAATAATGGAAAAAAGTAGCAGTTCATCTTGTTCCATCGTCCTTCAAGCTATATTTAGCTTTTAATGAAGGTTTGGAATTCTTGATTAAAGCCCCCAGCTGAAAAGACAAGAAAGCCGTACCCTTTCATGTCAATAGGCAGACCACTGTGGCAGCTTCTTTCTGTGGATAATTTTATGAATGGAAAAAAGCAACCCAAAGGGACGACCAAAACGAATTTGCTTGGTGTTACAATGAATTTTGTCAGTCTTCAATAGCAGCAGTGAGGTGTTTTGCTCCTTGTCTGCAGCACATGTAAGATGGTGCAAAAGTATTACATGTATAATGAAAATACCTCCGGCCTGCATTAAGCCATGGCTTGGTGCAGAGGTCTGTAAAATAACACTAATTAAGAGAGCATTTTAACTATAGACCGTTATAAGTTTTAACATGTATGCTTGCATTTAAATTCAAAAGACGAGACTGCTGTCCCTGCACATGCAAGTTCAAAATACGTCTAAGACGCACTCATGTCACACCAGATGCTGGGAGGAACGAATTTTGATTTAAAGAAGACAGTATGAGGGGCAGAAGGAAAGTGACCGTGGAAAACGGAGTCACAGAGACTGATGGACAGAGAAGACTGGTAGTGAGTGATAGAAATACAGAAAGACTGCCAGATATAAATTCATACGTACTAATACACATACATATAGAGAGGGAGAGAGATAAAAAAATAGACATAGAGAAAAAGAGGTATATGTGGATAGATACAAAGCTGGCTATGCAGATGGATGGATGGATGGATGGATGGATGGATGCACACCCATGACGAATCATGTTGCCTGGTGTGGGTGAGAGTTTTGGATCCTTTTTTAAAACATATGTAAAAATATTAATTCAAGCTAGAACAGAATAAGCAACACCACTCCCCCCCACACACTCGTCTAATCTTGAACCACACAGCCCACATTGTACACAAAAGGCATATCCTTCTTACATGGTAAAGGCAAAGGGCCCCAGGTATGGAGAACCGACATACCCTTTACTGGTTGAAATTCCTGGCAGTCTACCCAAAGTGGTACGGATAAAAAGATGCCTCTCAGTGGTGGTGGCTGGGATGTAATCCTTGGCTCGAATTCCAGTGAGCAATATAGAATTCTACTAGTTGGGTTAGGGGATTTGTTTGCACTCAAATTTACTCTGTCACTCACTCTCACTCTTATTCCCTCACTCCCAGTGATTTACTCAGTCTCATTTACTCATGCAGGTTACTATGATCCACTCAGATTTACTCATTCTCACTTACTTTCCCTTAGCTCCATTTCTTCTAGTTCACTCAATCTTACTATGACTCGCTCAGTCTGACTCACTCATTTTCACTGTGACTCACTCATTCTCACCTAGTCTAACTCTGACTAAATCACTCCCACTCAGTCTTACTATGGCTCACTTATTCTCCCTGATTCAGTCAGTCCCACTCATGCTGGTTCACTCAGAGTCACTCTGACTCACTCATGCTCATTCAGTCTCATTCCTTCTGCCCTAGTCCCAATTATTCCGACTCACTCAGTCTTACTCATACTCTCATTCTCACTTAGTCTCACTCTGACTCCCTCATTCTCACTCATTCATTCAGTCCAACTCATTCTGGCTCACACAGTATCACTCTGACTCACTCATACTCACTCAGTCTCAATCATATTCAATCATATTCATGCATTCTAACTCACACTCACTCAATCTTACTCAATCTCACTCACTCACTCTCACTTTGACTCGCATAGTCTCACTCAATCTCATCCATTCTCACTAGTCCACACTCACTCTCACTCAGTCTCACTGAATCATTCTCATTTTGACTCACTATCTCACTCATTTCCTGACTCACTACGGCTCACTCAGACTGTCACTCGTTCAGTCTCACATACAGGAACACTCAGTTGCACTCGCTGTTCTTCTCCCTTATTCTCATTCCTTCTCAATCTTACTCACTCTTCCTATCACTCACTATCTCTCACTCTGACTTTCTCCTTCATTGACACTCTCTCACTTTCACTCAATCAGGCACACACATACACACACATAGACACACGGACCTGGTCATACATACACACTCTCTCTCGGAGACACACACTCCCGAGCATGCACACACAGCATTTGAAAGGTTTTTTCTACTTAACTCACTGCCTGCTCAGGTCCTGTTTGGACTCCTGCTCCTTTTTGCTCGCAGTGCTGGAGCATGATGTAACTGTGACTGCAAACCTGTTCGGTCACAGATTCGAGGTTTCAGTCTCTGATATCTGTTCATTCATCCAACCCCTCCTAGACTTTGTGATGAGCTGGGAACGGGTGGAGTGACTCACTAATTGGTGTGTAGTGCTTAAGCCTGCAGCGCCAGTGCCTTCCTTTATCTCTGAAACTAGATGTCAAAGATGGGGGAGGCAATGAGGTGTGTGAAGGCCTTGATATCAGTGCTGGGGTTTCACCAGCCATGGATAATCTCTTTCATGACTGTTGTAGGCAGCAACAACCATCCAACAGTGTTACACAGCATTATTTTCATTATATCTAGAGAGAATAATATGTTAATATTCACTCTTGGTATAATAAAAAGGGATACAAAAGGGGGTGGTGATGGACAGAGCATCTGAACCAATCAAACACTCACACCCAGTCAAAAGATCTGGGTTTGATCCATCACCGTTCTTCAGCCCACTCTGCCACCCCAGTTCAGACATGGCTATATGCAAAACAGTCTGACCCTGGGCCTCATGGGAACAGTCCAGCCCGAACTGCCAAGCCATGCCTTCCCTGGACCGGAAACAAGCTTCCGAGGACCGGTTTCTGGCATTCAAGCCGTCTTCAGCCCGGATTTCTTGAATCCAGTGGCAAAGTGAGCAAGGGACTCACGTCTGAGCATACCCTGCCACACTTATAGCGGCCAAAAGCGGTACAAAAGGTCCTCAGAAGCTTATTTCCGGTCCAGGGAAGGCATGGCTTGGCAGTTCGGGCTGGACTGTTCCCATGAGGCACAGGGTCAGACTGATTTGCATACAGCCGTGTCTGAACTGGGGTGGCAGAGTGGGCTAAAGAACGGTGATGGATCAAACCCAGATCTTTTGACTGGGTGTGAGTGTTTGATTGGTTCAGATGCTCCGTCCATCACCACCCCCTTTTGTACATAATAAAAAGGGAGACAGGCCAGAAAACAAGCAGGACATAGCATTGGAGCACTTAAGGGAGAGCCACCCTGTGCCCTGTCTACCTCAGGACTAGAATTACGTTGCCAAAACTGTCAATCAGTTAATTAAGTCTTGGAGATCCGTCTCATATATCAATACGCGCTGTCTTTAAAATGGGCTTTACAATGGGTCCTATTAGCAAGAAATAGCCATTTTTATCGCTAAACGTGGTTATCGACTTTTTTTTATCGCTGGATATTTTAGCGGAGAAAACATGCTATTATCAACGTTTTTCTCCATTGTGCTAAAATATCCAGCGATAGTGCGAAATGGGAGAATATCGCTGGAAATTCAGCGATATTCTGGCATTAACGCCAATGGGGGCTTAATCTGATAATCCACCCCCACACTGACGGTAAGTCAACTTTTTAGCAGGTGTTAGTTTATAGCGATAATCACGCTTAGTGCGATTTTTTTATCACTTCGCCTGCCTTGCTAATAGGCAATGCCTGTGTTAGCGACTGTTTTCAGTTGCTAACAGTTTGGGTACGCCCACTTTGCACGTCATTAGTGATAAATATCGGTGACATGCAAACCGGGGCCCAAACCTGTAGCTATCGTCTAAAAGCTGTTGCTAACTGCTGTTAGCGAGAGCTTGCTAATAGGGCGATAAAAATATCGCCGCTTTAGCGGGAAAAAGTCCCGCTAAAGCAGCGATACTGCCCTTGCTAATATGCCCCTATGTTATTTGGTCATCTATGACATTTAACATTTTGGTTGGTTAACAAGTCAATTTTCGCCTTCTTATTTTTAAAGTTAAATCTTTGACTGTAGTGCCATAAAACAATATTGCCTGATGAAGCGAGCGGTTTTGGGGAAATACATGTTGCTACATATGCCATATCTATTATAAAATATATTGTAGACATTTTAAAATCAAATAAACCAGAGTGTTTCATAAAACAGACTCTGACTCTTCATAGGTAGAGGAAGTAAAACTGAAATAATAATTGTTCGAATTTGCCTGCTTATTTGAGCTTTGAAGCATGTGTGACATGTGGGGAAGAGTATTTATTGTACGCCGTTGAAAAGGGCACAGAAGCTCGTTCACGCACTGCTGTGTTCTCATTAGTTGTCATTATCCACTAAATAAGACCAACAGAAATTTCTGCCCTTTCGAAGAGCTGTAAACAACAGTTCTTAATATTACCCATTTTATTAATACTTAGTTTACCAGCCTCAGAAAGATGGAAAATTCATTGCAAGTTTTCCATCGAGTTTTGCAGCGCTTGTTCATAAATTCTCTAAGAAAATCTTTCAGGTAAAAAACAAATACAAAAAATCGTTTTCCACTATTGGCAAGTGATGTCTGCCACCAAATCAAATACGTCACTCTCCTTCAGGGGTGTGACGGCGAGTGGCGACTTGCACATATCTAGATTCCATTTCTCTTTCTCTACGCGTGGTTAACACCAAGTATGTAGCACTTACTAAAGGGAGCGTCATGAGCTGAGTGATTCATGCATTTAGCCTGGGAGGCAATCTGTTCTTAGTCTCACAGCCTCATTTGTCCGGCATTCTGCTGTATCTAGGACGTGTCTCGAGACCTGAGTGCAAGGAAGCAGCAGAGATACAGGAAGTGAGTCAGATCCATCTGGTAACATAAACTGATGTTGTCTAATGGCTAAGCTGTCAGCTTTATAAACAGGAAGTCTGAGTGGTCATCTCTACCTCTCCACATTCTGAATGGTGTGGTTCTCTGAAATATGTTTGTACCTCACTTCCCTTTTTTATAATATTTGAGAGCATCTAGAAATATACTAACCTCTCGCACTCAGAATTAAGCTCTGTATGAAAACAATCATTTAGAAACCAGCGTGTTTGGCTTGTTTAAGGGGTATGTGTTGTTTGTTGTGATTTCCATGGGCTGTTGTACGATATGATTGGATGCACAAACAGAAAACACACACACAAGCACATACATGAACAAAGACAATACTCAGGCACAGACACACATATACACACTTCCCTCACACGCACACAACCTTGAGGTCAGACAACATGTATAGCCAAACACAGGTGGGTGATGATTGCATAAATAGGGTTGTGTGGTTGTAAATAGGGATGAATAGGTGTTGGGTGGCACACTAGGACATTGGTATCTGACTAATGCATTGCTGTACGTGTGAGCACCGGGGACCCGGACGCACACACACATGCATACAACTTCGCTCCAATGTACACAATCTTAAAGCCAGACATTATGAATAGCCAAACACAGGTGGATGTTGGTTTGAATACATAGACAGACTACGGGTTGTGTGGTTGTCTATAGGGAGGAATAGGTGGTTGGGTGGCTCATCAGGACATTGGTCATCTGACTAATGCACAGAACTGCATGTGAGTGCTGGGGGACTCGCAAAAGGCCGCCATCAGGGTATTCCAACCTAAAGAGGATTAGTACTATACATATCCAAAAAGGGGGGTGCAAACACTTGCTTTCAAGGAACTTGTCAACTGCACCAGTGTGTGTCCCATCCACACGGCCTGCCATCACTGAATGATGGCCTTCTCATCGAGGGATACTGATGCTCTGATGAGACTCGGCAACTGTATCCAGGTAGAAACGTTCACACCCCTTCCCTTGATTGCATCACTATTGAGTTCTACAGGAGGTATTGTTGACACACAGATACCATCCCTAACTACATTTGTTCTAAACTGGTCAACTGCCTTGAGTTTTGCACTGCGTCTTTTCTACATTTTGTATGTATTTTCACAGATTGAGAACTGTCCCACCTCTACAAACTTCTACGGCCAAAATCCTCAAAACTGAACAACAAAGCCAGCCTGTACTGGGAATCACAACTCGCCTCCACACTCACCGAGCACGAATTGCATACCCTCTGGACCTCACCATCAAAAATATGATATCCCCGACCCTAGCGCAGACAAAATTCTGGCTTTTACACAAGACATATTGGACTCCAGCGCGCTTCGTAAAAGTGGGGCTGAGAGAATGACCGCTGTTGGAACTGTGGTATGGAGAAAGGGGACTTGGCACTCCACTGTGCTAAAGTTAAAAGAATTTGGGAAAGAGTTCTAGCATTTATTAATAAGGCACTAGGCTGCACACTCAAAGAGGAGTTCGCCACAATCACCACAGCGTTCATAACAGCAAATGTAAACACACAACAAAACAGGTACCTCATAGATTTCCTACTAACAGTAGCAACAAAAATTGTACTCTCCAATTGGAAGGACACAGCCAAAGTCACATTCAAGTGTTGGCTGAACTGGATGACCTTCCTGAGGGGGGCTGATATGCAGGCACTAAGAAACGTGCCCTGGAAGAACCCCAGCAGCGGGATGTGGACAAACCTAGATAGAACCCTAGACCACTACGAGCCCCCATGAACTAAAGAAAAGAGTAGTACACACAGAGTAAAAAACAGCCAACACTGGGGACTCCACTTAGCACGATCAGTAAGAGCGACCAAAACGGAGCAGCGTAGGTGGCATGAAAGAGGGTGGGGCTAATACCATTCCCGTCCAGCTTGGTCAAGATGTATATCGCCACCAGAACTTTTATCAGTACCACGCATGGGGTTATTTGACGCATTTACCTAAACCTAGTATGACCGCCACACTCCATTTGTTAATGTTATATGTTTGCAACTTATATTAGCAAGGAAGCGATGCAAGTATAATGTATAACACAGTACTGATCCTCCAGCTGCCATATACCAGAGGCTGGGGGCCTTGTTTCAACAAAACCTGCAAAATGTATATATTTTGTGTATATGGTGTATATTGTGTATATGTGTAAAATCCTCAATAAAAATATTTTTTTTAAAAAGGACTTTTGAGAAAAGTTCCCTGTACTTATTCAGGCATAGTCCTACAAAATATGAATGAGATGTTGGTATATTACATACATATTTAAATTACAAACCTCAGAATTGAAAATGAGGTATTACGAGAAGTGAGTACTGATCCAGCGGCCTATAGAAAAAATGTCAGAAACTACGCTACCTAACTTCACCACACACTCTAAAAATCACAATTTAAAAACATGGACCCATTAACAAAACCTGACATATTTTGACCAACTGAATCATGTGGCCTAATTAAACTTATATACAACTTATATACATTTATATACATCCGCGGTAAATAAACGACATTACTCAAACAAATCCTAACTATTTAATTGGCCACCATGGCGATGGCATCTAGCTAATGATAACCTGCACTCCCGAAATGACAAGACCAGCTTGTTTCAAAAGTAAGATTTTATTAGCTATTTATTTGAATTGTAAGAATATAGTTTTATTTATGCAATTTTATTAGAATCATTGTAAGCATATTTGAAAGCATCATATAGAATTCAGATTATTTGCAAAGAATTATAAGTTTAGCATTTTCAAAACCTAAGTCCCTAAAATAAGCTAAATAAATGGAAATAAAGTAAAGTCTTTAGGGTCTCTTACGTGCTCAAAGTATAGTCCGACAGCACGACACCCTCATCCAAAGGTTAGAAAGCAGCAGCGTGACCCATCCACGGGGCATGGATCTTTATACCTTTCTGCGCTAAGCTAATCTAAGTAAAAGTAAATTTTTCTGCAAAAGTCGATGTCCCATTGGCTCATAAGTGACAAGTGACATGTCACCCCATAATTTCAAAACATCAGTTCCGTCACTTTCTTAGGCTCCATTGTCTCTACTGTACGTGCTCTGAGGCTTCCTTTGCTTGCAACATTTTGTAAATGTTTTTCACTGGTTTCATTTCACTTCCTCGGATGCCAAGTTAGCAAATGTTCTTTCTGCCAGTTCCTGACCTTGGCCACGTCCGACCAGAATAATGTCAGAGCCTCATCGCAGTTCAACAAATGTTACTTCGATGGAAAACTTTAGAAAGGACATCTCAGGCTTCGTGCAGAAATTAAATTCATCATTTTAGTAAGCTCGAGTGAACTAGGCCCAAAGCAGTCAATTTAATTTCTCTAATGTATAAACAAACACAAGAAAATAATTAATGAAAGAAATATTATCCATTCTGTTTCCACCCTTTGTTTGCTAATTATTTAACCCACCCATTAGTCTAATGTTACCTAGCACAAAGCAAACAAATAAAGCAGCATTTCATATCTACCAGTCTTCATGATTCCACGAAATCCTTTATGCACCTATAGAGAGTAGAATGACATCACATAGACAAGGAAGGCAAAATAAGCACATGCCACTTTTTAAAATCCAGCTGCAGTTAGTTATGACATGACAGAACGACAACATTAATGTATTATTTTTGCACGAACAAAAAGATGCAACAGTAATGCACATTTATGAGCACATATGTTAATGTTCCCGCGTGTAAAAGTTTAATCTAAGTTGATTTAGTACAAACACATCACAAATCATTAATAGGATTATTTTATATTATGGAAGTGTAACTTTGCGAGTTGGAATAAAAAGTTATTCTTTATCTCGCTCCATCAACTCCCTCATCTGGTGATTAACAAATCACCACACCACACCCACAATTTAGATAATTTAAACTAAATGGAAAATGATTCAAATTCACTTGAGTTAGTATTCTAAAAATCTGTTTCTGCAAAATCTCTGCAATTATTAACTATAATTAATTATTAACGAGCCCTATGAAATTCTTGTAATTCTATTTCTTTTTCTTCTTCCTTTTTTATTTGATAAATTCTCTTCTTTTCTTTCATTTGTTTCTTTCTCTTGTGTAATAAACAACCAATCTTTGTTAAAACTATTATAAATATTATCACAATCAAAGGTGTAAAAATCTTGCCAAGAACTGAACCACCTATTTCTTGAAACCAGGTTTTTATAGCTTGAAACCTTTTGGAAAGTCGTTCTGAGAAATCTTCCTCTTCTAATGGAACTATCTCTGAATGCATTTCTGTAATATTCTTAATATACATATCAATATTTTTACTTTTGTCAGGTATGTAGGTACAACAATGTTGCACATGTAAAATGCCACAAACCCCTCCCTCTTTTGCTAGAAGTATATCTAAAGCAAGGCGATCTTGCATCTCCATAGTTCTAATTGCAATGACTTCAACATTCACTAATTGAAAACCATCTGCTGTATCAGTGGACAATCTATCAACAATTGTGGATAATTTTCTAATTTTCCCTACATTCAAGGTTATACCTACTATGGGTATCACTGCTTCAAAAATATCTCCTAAAATTTCTGTGAAACTTTCTCTTTTATATCTATTTACATGATTATTAATTCTGAACAGTCCTTCTGTATTTCTGTCAACATGGAATATCTTTGGAAAAACAATTCCAACAAAACAAGTCCCATACCAATGGTCTGGGAGATTATAGTAAGCTTTGTCACCACAAATAAAATAAATCCCAGGAAAAATTGGATCCTTGCCACCTTTGAATCCCCAACCTCCCATAATTTGATAAGTGTCTTCACAATTACTAGCTCCCACAAAATAATTATCAAAAAGTGTATTATCTCTTCTAATACAAAGCTTACCACTAACTGGTTTATCTATATGAATTGCAACATTATCAAAAGTTTTACCATTAAGCTTCTCATCTTCTTTTTGCCAGAATCTAGATTTAGTCTGCTTAACTAATTCATTCCTTTTATAAATTGCTCTCCTCTCTTCAACTAGGTTCAGGAAATTCTTTTCTTCAGTACTTAGTTTACAAGTTAGATTATTCTTATAAGCATACTCATAAGTGAGTTCGTTAGTTACTAGGAAAAATTCCCTCATCTGTTTGGCTTTTTTATGTTTATTCAAAACACTCTCAATTTTTAAGTTCGCAAAAATCTCATCAAAATTTGAATAATAGTATTCTAAGCGTCCAGTCTGATAGAACAAACTAGCTAACACACTACATGTTATACCATATGTAAGAGGAAGCATATTGTATGTTACTCCCTCAGAAACAGAAGCAGGTAACTTTACACAAACATAGCAGTCTTTAGCATCCATTATTTTAACATATTCTCCTAAAAGCCTTGTGAATGTATTGCTTGAAAAATCACTAATAGATTTGTCCTGATGAATTTCAGGTTTGTGATCAATAACTTTGCTTGTTGCACTATGTTTGTTTTGACTAATTGAAGCTTTGCTTGTCATATTGACTTTGTGTAAATCTTTGTTGATTTCAAAAGGAATAACAACAGCTAAAACTAACCAGAGCAGAATTAACACGAGCACACACACCAGAGTCATCCTACAGCATCTCTTGAATATAGAACATTTTGAAGTACTCCTTTCCATAACGTAAGGCATCTTTTGTTAGCTTTGTTTCAGAAAGTAAAAAGAAACAAAAATTATTTTAAAATATTAGTTTAAAATTATTAATTCTAAAAATATACACCCCCCTTTAAAAGAATTTTTTTTTTCAATCCTAACAGTGTTTCTTCGACCTTATGTCACAAATATTTTTCCAGCTAAACAAGTTTTCTTCGACCTTGTGTCACCTAACACAATTACTTCAGCCTTTTGCCAAATAATAAAAATCAAAAACCCAATCTAATAGATCAGTACTTCAATCATTGTCACTAATTTCTTCAATTTCATCTTCCTGACTGCTACTATTAATCTCAATAACAGGAGGAATTATCAGATAAGTCCATTCAGGAGACCTATATTTCTGATTTGGCCTCACAACTCTCTTAGTTTTTCTAGACACCACCTCTATTTTCCTCCCTTTTTCAGCTTTCTTTTCAGGCTTGTTTTGACTAGTGATTTCATCCACCTGTTCCTTAGAATTTTTAATTAGCCTGACTCTCAATCTTCCACTTCCGTTTGGCCACAAATCACCTTTTCTCAAGATCTTTCTTTTCGGTTCTGAAACATTTGTTTCTGACTTCCAAGATCTTTTCTTTACTTTTCCATCTTCATCATTCACGTCACTTTCTCCAGAGTCACTGTCAGAAATTTCAATTCTTGACACAGGAACTTTTCTAATCGGCAGTCTTACTCCGTTAGGAACTATACTTTGTCTTCCATCACTGGTACTTGGTAATTCGTTCTCCTCCTCCTCTTCAATTACTTTCAACTTCCCAGTTCCTGGATTACCGTTCCTTCTTTCAGAGCTTGTTTTCTGCTTTTCGATACTCTCCTGGTCAGAAATTTCTATTATCTCAGTTTCTCTGTCTTCAGAATTTTCAGTAAATTTTTCTCCATTTACTTTCTTGACTGATTTTTCCGCTACTTTCTTCTCTAGCAGATCATCATTTTCAGAATCTATTTCAATAATTTCCAAATCTTTTCCTGTCAATTCTCCATTCAGAGGTACAGTTCCCAGATGTCGACCTCCTTGTCGATCTTCAACATCTGGAACTCTCTCACTTTCTACTTCAGAATCTGAATCTTCTGTTGAATCACTTTCTTCATCAGAATTATTAGGAGTGGGCACTGGAATAGTATGACTGGGATGAATCCACCTTTTCAATCCTTTACATTTTACTGCATTTGTAGTGACTAAAATTATCTGCCTAGGTTTCTGCCATCTAGGAACCAGACAATTTCTTCTTCGATGCACCTTTGTCCTGACCCAATCTCCAGGTCTCAGATCATGTGTCTGTACTTTTTCATCTGATTGTGCTTCAGTTCCCACCTGATTAGACACAGAAGTCACTATGTCAGACAGTCTCTTGCAATATTCTAAAATAGCACTGTCATTAATGCTCAACAATTTGCCAATTGGAACAAAAGCTTGTCTCATGACCCTACCCATTAAGATTTCATGAGGACTCAGACTGTCTTTTTATCAGGTGTACTCCTTAATGACATTAGAACCAGTGGAAGAGCATCTGTCCACTTCACACCTGTATCAAGACACATTTTTCCAATTCTGTTCTTAATTGTTCCATTAATTTGCTCAACAACTCCAGATGCCTCTGGCCTGTATGCACAGTGTATTTTCTGCTCAATATTTAATGCTTCACAAATCAATTTCATAAGTTTGTTATCAAAATGACTTCCTCCATCACTTTCAATAGTGACAGGAAAACCGTACCTTGGAATGATTTCTCTAAGCAACAGTTTTGCAACTGTAACTGAATCACAATGTCGAGTAGGAAAAGCTTCTACCAATCTTGAAAATAAACAAACAATCACAAGAATATATTTCAAACAATTGTGTAAGGGCATTTCAGTGAAGTCCATTTGCAATCTGGTGAAAGGACCACCCTCTCGACCTATTATTCCTGTACCTACGACTGACTTTCTGTTTGGGTTCATTTGCTGGCAAGTTAAACACCTCTGACAAAGAGACTCAGCAACTGTTCTAAATTTTGTATTAAACCAGGTTTCTTTAAAAAGTCTGATCATGGAATCTCTTCCAATATGGCCAGGACCATGATATAATCTGGCCATGTCAGCAATTAAACAATTTGGTAAAACTACTCTGCCATCTTTGTACGTCCATACTCCATCCTCATCACGTGGTCTACATTCTGCCTTTAACCACGAATCCTTTTCCTCATCATCAGCTTCATTCTGCAAATCCCTAATTTCCTGCCATGTTTCCACTACTGATGTTAGCATCAATGAATTTGAATCAAATTCTTTGCTTTTTTCCCGATTGTAAGCACGACAATTTTTAGCACAGTATTTTGCTGTTTCGTCAGCATATGCATTACCTTTGGAGATAAAATCCACACCTTTTGTATGTGCTGCACACTTAACCACAGCAATTTCTTTAGGTAATTGTATAGCGTCAATTAATCTTTTGATAAACACTGCATTTTTAATTGGTGACCCTGCAGAAGTTAAATAGCCTCTCTGAGACCAGAGCTGTCCATAATCATGCACAACTCCATATCCATACTGGCTGTCAGTAATTATGGTAACTCCCAAATCCTTTGATATTTCACAAGCACGAATTAAAGCAATTAATTCAGCCACCTGTGCTGAACGAATTCCTTCAAGACATGATGCTTCTTCAACATCTGCAACTGTACAAACCGAATATGCTGCTTTTAAAACACCTCCTTCTGATCTCAAACAAGAACCATCCACAAAGTAAACAAAATCTGATTCAGGCAAAGGAACATCTTTAATGTCCTGCCTAGGCTTGGTACAATATTCCATAACATCCAAGCACTCATGTTCCACCTCATTTTCATCAATAATCTCAGAATCAGGTAACAATGTGGAAGGATTCAGATTCACGCATCTTGCAATAGAGACATTATCTGCTCCCAGAATTATTTTTTCATATTTAGTCAACCTACTGCTAGTTAAATGCTGAGTTTTACCTCTTGTCAGTAATATTTCAACTGAATGAGGCACAAAAACTTTCACAGGAAATCCCATTATGATTCCCTCACTCTGCTCAAGACTGACACTTGTTGCAGCAACTGCTTTTAAACAGCCTGGTAAGGCTTTAGCAACTGGATCAAGAACTGCAGAAAAATATGCAATGGGTTTCTTTAGATTCCCATGTCTTTGAATTAACACAGACAAAGCACATCCCTCTCTTTCACTGCAATATAGTTCAAAACCTTTCTCATAATTTGGCATGCCTAAAGCAGGAGCTTCACACAAGCTTCTTTTTAAATTTTCAAAAGACTCAAACTCAGCTTCGTTTTAAAACAATTGGGTCTTTTACATTTGATTTTGTCAATCTCTGTAGTGGTTTCGCAATTACCGAAAATCCACTTATCCATTGTCGGCAGTAACCAACCATTCCCAGAAACATTCTGACTTGTCTTTGTGTTCTTGGAGGCTGCATTGCTTGAATCATTTTAATTCTCTCAACTGTCACTTGTCTCTTTCCCTTTGCAATTCTGTGACCTAATTATTTCACTTCTTGTTTACAAAACTGCAATTTAGGTGGAGACACCTTATGTCCCTCATCTGCTAAATGATTTAACAGTATAATTGTGTCTGTCACACAATTTTCTCTTGTTTTAGCAGCTATCAACAAATCGTCAATATACTGCACCAACGTTGACCTGCCAGGTAAGTCTAGATCTTCCAAAGATCTTTTTAACAGCTCATTAAAGATAGAAGGACTTTCTGTATACCCTTGAGGAATTCTACACCATGCGAGGGTCCTACTCTGGAATCTGAAAGCGAAAATTTCTTGACTCTCTGGATGTAATGGTATAGTAAAGAATGCATTGCAAAGATCAATAACAGTATACCATTCTGCATCATGTGGAATCTGATATAAAATGACTGCAGGATTTGGAACCACAGGACAACATGGTACAACAATCTGATTAATCTTCCTCAAATCCTGAACAATCCTATATGTTCCATTCGATTTTTTAATTCCCATAATTGGTGAATTACAAGGACTGCTCTCAATTTCTTTTAAAACACCTTGTTTAATAAATTTTTCAATCACAGGAATAACTCCCTCAATTGTCTCTGCTTTCATTTTATACTGAGGAATATTTGGAAATTCTATTCCCTGCTTTAAAGTAATTTTGACTGGATCGACATGTTTCATCAGACCCATCTCATTTCCAGTCAAATCCCAAATTTCAGCTTTTACCGTTTCTTTGAGCTCTTCTGGTAAATTATCTTTTTCAAATGCTGGAAACAATTTAGTTTCTTCTGTTTCTACCAACATCATAGTCATCCGATACAAAACATGTTCCTCCATTGTTTGTAGTTCAACTCCCTCAGGAGAACAATATATTCTGCAATTCATTTTACACAATATATCCCTCCCCAATAAATTCACAGGACTGCTGTTACAAACCACAAATCTGTGTTTGTCTTTAAAATTTCCAATTTCAACTGGTACTGGATCAGTTAGATCCGTTCTGATCTGTTGATTACTTACTCCAACTACTTGGATGTATCCCCAGAGAGAGGTAGGTTTTCAATTTCCACTGATCTAACAGTAGAACGGGTAGCACCAGTGTCCACTAAGAAAGTGATGTCTACATCATTAACTTTCCCATTTACAAATGGACCAGACTGGTCAACCTCAAGAGTGGCTCCAATAACACACTCTTCCCCCTCTCTCGGGCACTGTCAGAAGTAATCATCAGAATCACTTTCTTGTTGCTCTGTTAACAAAAACTGTCCTGAAGCATTTTGTACAATTTGCCTTTGATTTCTTATTACCTGATCATCTCCTTGAAATCCCACACTCGAATTATATTTTTGACTTCCCCCACAATTGGGAAAAGGAGGCTGCGGTATTTGATTTTGCTGGTGATTCAATTGGTTTTGCAGCTGTCGCTGAAGACTCAAATCATTTAAATTTTGTTGCAACTGTAGCTGTCGCTGCAGATCAACATCACTCTGCATCTGTGGATTCAACAATGGACTTTTTAAATTTCTAGGTGGTTTCTTACACTCATCTCTCCAATGTCCAATTTCCCCACAATTGAAACAAGGTAATTTCTGTTTTAATTCTTCAACTTTAGGATTACATTTTCTGTTAAAATTAAATTAAAATTTTCCTTGACCCTGATTTGAATTCTGAGTCTGAATAAAATTAGTATTTTTATTTCCAAGACTAGCAATCTGTTGTTCAGCCACCTTTACTTGAGCCCACATTGCTTTCTCCTTGAGCTTTTTCTGTTTCACTTCTAACTCATCACTGCAGTATTTCGCTTTTCTTAAAATGTCATCAACTGAAAGAGATTGCCAACCGACAATATTATACCTGATCATTTCTCCAACCTCTGGTCTGAGACCATAACCAAATCTATAGATAAAATGGCTCATATCCTTTTCATCCAATTTCTCATAGCCACTGTATTGTTTAAAAACTAACAGTAACCTCTCATAAAATGAATGAACTGATTCTTTCGGTTCCTGATTAGTTCTATCTATTTTAACCCAGTCAACCTCTTTTGGCGGAATTTTTGTTTTAACCAGTAAATCACTTTTTCATAAAAATCCATTACTATCGGAGCTGGAGCACCTGTTTCTTTAATTCGTTCAGGTTCCTCTTTTGGTCAACTTATAGAAATTTTACATTCTGTCCAAAGATCTGATGGGACAACAATGTCAAAGAATCCATCCAGATCAATCCACAGAACCTTTGAGACTTTAATAAACCTGTCTACCTGACGGTACCATTCAACAGGCTTTTCTCTTAATCTAGGAAAATCATTTGTAAACAGTAAAATGTCTTGTCTTGACCAAGGGACATGAACATACCCTCCACCTGCAATCTCTCTCATTGGAAACTGTTTTGACAATTTTTCCAATTTCTCATCTTCCTTCTTTCTTGTCCATTTCACTCTCCACTTACTTAACTCACCTAACTTTTTGATGCAAACAATCAAATCCTTAATGTGCATTATTCTTCCCATTGAATTAAAATTTTCAATATCCTTTTCTGAAAAATCTAATCTGTAATGTTTTCCAAAATTCTTTTGCCTGCTCAAATCAATTTCGAGTTCTGCTGCTAGTTCTTCTAGCTGATCGTATTTGTTTTTTGTTTTCCACTGAATACTCTTACAGATGAACAGGAGTTCATCATCACGATAAAAGTTTAAACTGTCAGGACCAATCGTACCAATTATGAACTCTTCCAAATTAGCCTTTAATTTTGCAACATCAAGTTTGGAATTTTGTTTTCTATTATCAGAAGTTTCAGCATCAGATTCTGCACCCATCGGTAATTTGGAAAAAGAACCTTCATTAAAAGTTAAATCAGGCATTCTTGTTTTGACAGAATTAATTTCAGATAAATCTGAGTAAAATTTTTCAGCAACCTTTTGAATTTCAGCATTTAGAGGAATTGTTAAACCAGTTTTGTTATTTTCTTTTCGTTCAAAAACAGGCTGAACAGGACCAATCGTTACTGGAACAGTCACAGCTTCCATGCCTTTCGTTATTTGTTGAATTAATTTTTCTTTTGAGCGTATATATTCAGAAGTATTTTTGATTTCATCATCCTTAATTTCTCTTAATAAATTTTTAGGAGGTTCTCTATCCTTTGGAATTAATGAAAAATGTCTACCTCCAATACAGACATCAGCATTTGTTCTGGCTTCTGAATTTTCCAGAATTTCAATTTAGAAGATTCACTAATCGGAGGTGCACTCGGTGTGGTCTCTGTAGAAACCATCGGAGTAGACCATGATCGAGGAGGTCTCAAGGGCTCATTTCTTTTATTTACTGCATCCTCAGTCTCACTTTCTGCAGGAGCATTATTTTTCTTTTCAGTTCTTTTTTCACCAGGAGATCTTAAAACCATTTCTCTAATTAAATAAAGTCCTTCACTCATGCTTCCTTGTCTCCACATTCGCATTCTGTCTTCATGTGTTTCCCTTCTATAGCTTGGTATTTTAGGAGGTCTTTTAATACCACTCGCTTCTCTTTGTAGTTGAAACATTTCATCCTCCCATTCAACTTAACTTCAAATTGAGTAGGTCTCGGCTTTGGTACAAGAGCATTCATCTTTTCTCTTAAATTTCTTAAAACCTTTACATTAAAAGAACCATCGTCCGGCCAAGTCAAAACACCATCATCTTTTGTGTAGTGTTTCCAAATATCAAACCACAAAACAGTATGATAACCATATTCACCTTCCATATACGCTGCAGGTGTTTTATATTTATGAAGTAATTTACCACCTCGCGTTTCTATTTTCTTGTCAGGTGAAATACATTTTTTAAGTTTCTGAAGCAACGTAGGCTTTTTCTCAACATGTTTAAAATGATAACTCATTTTTTAAAAGTTAAATTCAATTAATAAATTTGTTCTAAAATTATTTCCGGGATGTTCCGCAAAATTCAGCCAATCCGTGCGCGAAACACACCAACAAGCCAATCAGGATTGAGCTACGTCACTATTTTGTCCAACCAATAGAAATAGAGTTTTACTGAAGAGCCAATCAGCTTACAACTCATCAGAGATTCAAGAGCCAATCAGAACACAGCTCGTGACGTATGTCACCCAATCACAGCGAGGCTCTGTGACGTACACAGCAGCTGCGGTTTGTCGCGTCTCACTCCCAGCGCTCACCCCTCCTTCACAAAATCTTTTCACAGCGCCATTTTGAGAACGTTTTTTCAATGTAAATTAATGTTAACAATGACAAGAAAGACTCATCTGTCTGTTTCTCTAATAAGTGATAGAATTTCAATCACACAAGATTTCTATACGTGGAATAGACGACGCTATTCTCACAGAATATACATTCGCTAGTAAAGTAATCTTTTTACTCTACCCTTCAAGCAAGTAATTAATGAACTCGTTTTCCTCCCGAATGCACAACCAAGTGACAATTCAAAAGTTCGACTTGAACACAATTACAAAGCAATCACGCACTCTCAAACGGAAAGACCCTAAAATCATATACACATGAAATCCGTACAGGACTCTCACCTGTTTATAGATATCATGCACTGTTAATAAAATAAGCGACGTTATCCGTACAGGACTTTCACCTGTTTATAGATATAAAACATGTACCCCTACAGGACTCTCACCTGTTTATAGATAATCATGTACCGACGTTATCCTATCCTTCATTCAAGCTCGAATATATACTATTACTTTTATCACAGTGAGTTTTAGAGCGGGCTCATTGTCCCTATACTCATGCTGTTCAAATTTCTTAGATAATCCTCACTATACAACATTCACACCTAGCCCTAACATGTGTTGCACAGCCACAACACTAGTGATACACGGCGATACCACTACACTGAAACAGATCAAATGTACTGTGTGACTACCTTCTCATCACACTATCTGTACCGGTACAACTCACATATAGCACGAAAACAAACTCAACATGTGTTAAACATCGATCCTATATCCGTACCATAACAATTTGATTACCATAGCAACCATCAAAATCTGCTACCAGAAGAATTGATCCAGCGGCCTATAGAAAAAATGTCAGAAACTACGCTACCTAACTTCACCACACACTCTAAAAATCACAATTTAAAAACATGGACCCATTAACAAAACCTGACATATTTTGACCAACTGAATCATGTGGCCTAATTAAACTTATATACAACTTATATACATTTATATACATCCACGGTAAATAAACGACATAACTCAAACAAATCCTAACTATTTAATTGGCCACCATGGCGATGGCATCTAGCTAATGATAACCTGCACTCCCGAAATGACAAGACCAGCTTGTTTCAAAAGTAAGATTTTATTAGCTATTTATTTGAATTGTAAGAATATAGTTTTATTTATGCAATTTTATTAGAATCATTGTAAGCATATTTGAAAGCATCATATAGAATTCAGATTATTTGCAAAGAATTATAAGTTTAGCATTTTCAAAACCTAAGTCCCTAAAATAAGCTAAATAAATGGAAATAAAGTAAAGTCTTTAGGGTCTCTTACGTGCTCAAAGTATAGTCCGACAGCACGACACCCTCATCCAAAGGTTAGAAAGCAGCAGCGTGACCCATCCACGGGGCATGGATCTTTATACCTTTCTGCGCTAAGCTAATCTAAGTAAAAGTAAATTTTTCTGCAAAAGTCGATGTCCCATTGGCTCATAAGTGACAAGTGACATGTCACCCCATAATTTCAAAACATCAGTTCCGTCACTTTCTTAGGCTCCATTGTCTCTACTGTACGTGCCCTGAGGCTTGCAACATTTTGTAAATGTTTTTCACTGGTTTCATTTCACTTCCTCGGATGCCAAGTTATCAAATGTTCTTTCTGCCGGTTCCTGACCTTGGCCACGTCCGACCAGAATAATGTCAGAGCCTCATCGCAGTTCAACAAATGTTACTTCGATGGAAAACTTTAGAAAGGACATCTCAGGCTTCGTGCAGAAATTAAATTCATCATTTTAGTAAGCTCGAGTGAACTAGGCCCAAAGCAGTCAATTTAATTTCTCTAATGTATAAACAAACACAAGAAAATAATTAATGAAAGAAATATTATCCATTCTGTTTCCACCCTTTGTTTGCTAATTATTTAACCCACCCATTAGTCTAATGTTACCTAGCACAAAGCAAACAAATAAAGCAGCATTTCATATCTACCAGTCTTCATGATTCCACGAAATCCTTTATGCACCTATAGAGAGTAGAATGACATCACATAGACAAGGAAGGCAAAATAAGCACATGCCACTTTTTAAAATCCAGCTGCAGTTAGTTATGACATGACAGAACGACAAAATTAATTTATTATTTTTGCACGAACAAAAAGATGCAACAGTAATGCACATTTATGAGAACATATGTTAATGGTCCCGCGTGTAAAAGTTTAATCTAAGTTGATTTAGTACAAACACATCACAAATCATTAATAGGATTATTTTATATTATGGAAGTGTAACTTTGCGAGTTGGAATAAAAAGTTATTCTTTATCTCGCTCCATCAGTACCACAGGCTATTGTTTCAATGGAGTGGGGTTACCCTGGTACTTGTGGGCTTATAGGGTCGAACTTGTGTTTTTTATACATAAGAGCGATTTGATACCGAGTCCCACACACTGATCATAAGTACTTTTCCTGTCCACGCAAAAGTGCTCTGCTCCGTACAGAACCTGGGGTTGAATCATTGCTTTATATGCTATTACCAACGGACAAGTGAGAGACCTCCACAATCTCTGCTAAATTTCTTAAGGATCAATATTGAGTGCATTTTCCTTTTTAGATTTTATCCCGAAATTTTATACCCAAATATTTATCACTAGAAAGTTCATCACTTTTTGTTTTCCTGACATACCAGTTGAAGGGTAAAGATTTCTGGCCAAATATTATACTTTTAAATGTGTACATGTTTATTGTAAATCTATTTGATTCATAATAACTGGGAAATATGTGGACTGTCCTCTATATTCCAATACGGATAAGGTCCACTACCACTAAATCATCAGAATACAGCATGCATGGCATGTGGATACTTGCAATTCTAGGAGACAAATAATGTGTATTTAACAGAATATTTAATAAAACTTCTAGGAAAGTATGAACGAGGTGGGGGCTCATATACTGCTTTTTCTGAAGGTACCTTCAAGGACTACTTCTACTTTAGCCCAGATATGGCTGTGTAATTCCCTCAGGATTGTCATGAGGCCTTTCAGAATATTCATTGACCTCAACCTTCCCAAGTACTCTCCTCACCATATCAAATGCACCTTGAAAATCAGCAAAACAACAGAATAAATTGCTCTGTTGGCTTGAATGACTTCTGGGCAAGTGATCTACTGTAGACTGACCGGCTTTAAACCCACCCTGTTCAACTGGTATTTGATTATGAATCTCATTCCAGTCCATTGGAACAAGTAATTTCTAGGTATGCCTTTAGCACCCACTTCAATTAAAGATTAAAGATTTTTGGTGGCAGTAGGATGCTTTTTATGTTACTGCTCCTTTCAAGCTTACAAGGAAAACTCATTTATAGTGAAACACTGAAAGGCCTGGACAAAAGACATTGCCCAACACTCCAGAGCCACCTTCATAAAAACTGCAGGTATCCGGACCTGCAGCTCTAGCTAAATTAAGAGAAGCTATTACCTTTTTTATTGTCCTTATGGAGATTAGATGTAATACATTTTCATTGCAAGAATATTAATCCCTTCCCTGCTGCCGTCGGCCGTTGGCTATCACGAGCTCTACCTTCGTAGTGCTGTGCACGTCCAACGGCCGACACGGCCCCGCCTGCACAAGAGAACACCCGCACCGCTGCGGAATTACTGTTGCGGTTAACGGGTTAAAAAGTGACATCAATAGGTTGCTCCTTCCCATTAATATCGCCTAAATATTCAGATGAAGCATTTTCTTTTAAAGCTCTCAGATTTGAGGTTCTAGAATATCGGCTGAGCCCTCCCCATTTAGGTATACCATACCAAACAATGACCAAATGGACAGTGATAACTTCAAAATGGGACTTTATGGGACGAGTTCCCCTGGGATGTTATATGCCAGAAACAGTTCATCTCGCCTTATGTTCCCATTCATTAGATTAAGGTGAAGATTAAAATCTCTAATACAAAAATCGTATTGCTAAAATGCAAACTCGATATATTACTTAGGTCCTCTTTGAATTTTTCCAGCTGGTTTCATTAAGTTGTATCCTGAGCTTTGATATATATTTCTTTAAATATTTGTCAGACTAACCGCTTTCCATTTGCTGTATTAGGGTATAGTTCCTCCATCAAAGCCATTAGACAATTACATTTGGGTGAGATCAGTGCAAGTCTTTTGCAAACTTTGTTAAAATTAGGTTTAACAGCCCACCTGACTCCCCTCCCACATTATTAAATTTTGTACAGGTTTTTATTATAACTAAGCCTTCTAAAACAAGGTCGCTTTCACTGAGCCAGATCTCCAAAATGCAGATTATATCTTTTTGAAGTAACCTCCTTAAATAACTCTTGAATTTAGCACTTTATGAAAAGAGTAGACATTCCACAATAGTCAGGTTAAGCTGTGAGAAGGAGTTATAGCCTAATCAACTTCACTTAACCTTGAAATAGTCTTTTGTTGTCCTCATGAAAACATGCAAAACAAATTATGTGCCTGGGAAAGAGCCATAGTCCTCCTATCTCTCAGTTGATATCACTACTCTTAAATAACCTTTGTTTGTAATTAATATTGACTTAATCTTGCATCCTAATTTTGCCTGTGTTGTAAGTAGACATACTGGATCCAAGCTCAACCCAGCACGATGATTTAAAAGTTCATTCATTTGGGCTTTTTTATCCTCTATGTCCTGTACTGGGACAATCCATATTCCTTGAGTCACAAAGTATTTTTTAACTTTTTGAGTTTGTGACTAATTTCATTTTTCCCCTCCCTTGCACAACTGGTGGGGATGTAGGAATTGATGGCTTTTAGAGAGGAACCTTTAATATGCTTCTGGTACAATTATCTTTCTTTTTTCCTTTTCTTTTCTGTTATAACTTTATCTTTTAATGTTTAGGAAACCTTTCTAAAGTTTAATCCTTCCTTTTATTTAATAGTGAGTATCCAAGCTATGCTACATATCTACAAAAAAGAATAAACCTTCTCTCTTTTCATCATCATCATCAATCCACTTTATTCAAAAAAAATTTAAATCATAAAAGTACACAAAACAGATACAAAAGCACATCCCTTAAAAACATTTACACCATCTAAATAAAACAATGGTTCTGTAATAATTTA
Source organism: Lissotriton helveticus (assembly GCF_964261635.1). Lineage (NCBI taxonomy): Eukaryota > Metazoa > Chordata > Amphibia > Caudata > Salamandridae > Lissotriton > Lissotriton helveticus. The sequence continues at coordinate 1,291,330,045 of NC_136065.1, forward strand.
AAAGGAGCGATGTACCAAAATTACAAATTCATAAAACAGTTCCATTGAAATTTATTCAATATTTAGACCAGGACATATTTTTTTCTTAATTCAGACAACAGCAATAAGAAAACAGGCAACATTAAAAATATCCCAGCGGTTACACAGCATTTGGAGATAGAGTCTAACTTGTACAAAACCCTTGCCACTCAATGAAAGGATTATAAACTTCCTCCTAATATCGTTGTACTAATCACAGAACAGCATAAAATGTATCGTGCTCTGTACGGGGAAGTTGTCACAATGGCAGAGGTCCGCATCCTCTGGCTTACACCACTCCGGGAAATCACCCAGCGAGAAGTGGATCAAGTTAAAACGGAACCTAGTCAGGAGCCAACGATGAAGAGGTTTAGTCACAGTTATCAAATAGGGTTCAATTAACAAGGTGGTTTTAGACAAAAGATGGTTTCTGTAGCTCCCGTTCCATCATTAGCATATTCAAAAAATTCATTTCACAAATTCCACTTCACATCCTCCTTACAGATCCGTTCAGGGGTTTCAAATAATTCTTGGACGCCCTATTCTAAAAAACATACGTTTAGCATATGTCAGCCACTTTATGTCATAGGCTTTATCCAATTTGATGATGTCTCACAGAATCAAATGATTCAGGGTCAGTTCGGGATTAAGGCAGGTTTTAAGCCAGCACAGAAGTGGTGCTAAACTCATGATATCCGATACGTAGCCCTGCCCTTGTTCCTGATGGATTGCGTAAATAGATGTCGAATGAGGGACAGACAAAAGGCTACGAAGGAATCTGTTTTTAGCTATTTGAACCCCCGGCTGTTGTTTAAAACCCCATATAGAGGAGCCATATGCGGCAATGGCCAGACACTTTGATCTGTATATTTTGAGGATAGCCTCTACGGGTCTAGCCCCCAGACACTGAGCAAACCCTAATAAAGCTGTCATTTATCTAGTGACAGCCAGTCTTTTAGCTTTATCTTGAGGGACCCAGGAGCCTTTGTCATCGAATAATGCCCCTAAGTATGTAAAGGAGGTGACCCTGGACACTTCCACTCCATTACAAAAGGATAATATTGCTTTCCTATTTTTTTACCAGTTAACATAGTGTGTGACTTCCCATTATTCACGACCAGATCCAAAGACTGCATATAGGTTCCAAAAGCATCCAGAAGTTTCTGGAGGCCCAACGTGCTAAAAGGACGATGTCATCCGCGTATAGGAGGGCAGGCATTAAATACTCTCCTACACGCGGAATGTCCAGGCTCGCCTCCTTTAAGGATTTATCCAGGGCGTTAATATAAAGAGTGAACAATAAGGGCACCACTATACACCCTTGGCGAATGCCCTGATCGGATTTAAAAGACCTGGTACATTTACCATCCTGGGAAATCCTAACTGACGTGTAAAGGTCCCGATGAAGATCAGCCAAGAAAGAAACTAGACATGGCTCAATGCCCATTTCCATCAGGATACTCCACAGCTTTGACCTGTTAACCAGGTCAAAAGCTGAGGACAATTCCATAAACGCCATGTGGAGAGAGCCTTCCTTGGCCACAGTGTACTTGCTAATCAGTAAATGCAAGTTGAGGCACTGATCCATAGTGCTTCTACCTTGCTTGAAGCCATACTGCAAATCTGATAAAATCTTATTTTCAATAACCCAGTCTGTAATCTTAGCTAAGACCACTTTACCCAAAATTTTAACCGCTGAATCAATCAGCGATATAGGTCTATAGCACCACGGGTCCCCTCTCTGACCTTTTTTAAAAACTGGGTTAATGATAGATTGGCTCCAGGTTATCGGGAACCCATGCATACCAGAAGCATTAAAAACATTAGCCAATATTTTTGACCAAAATTTAGGGTCGCATTTATAAAGATCTGCAGGAACCCCATCGGGACCAGGGGTTGTTTTGCTCGAGGTCTCCTTTATTGTTCTCTCAATATCCGCCTCACTAAACACAAAAGGGACTATTACCTGTCGGGGAGGTAGACTAGCAATAGGATAAGATGTTCCAATGGAGTCATAAATTGCCCCAAAGTGAGCTAGCCACTGCGCCTCTGTAATGTTACACTCCCGCACATCATTCTCAACAGGAGAAAAAAAGGGAGCATTTACAATGGACCAAAATCTAGAGCTGTCTTTTAGGATCGCTAAGGATAAAACTGCATTCAAAGCCTCTGTCTTAATTTCTGTTTTCTGGGAGTGCACTGCTAGCTTATACTGCTTACGGAGGCTCACTACCAGCATCCCATCTCGGGGTACACCTTACCGCGCTAAAATCAATAAACGATGAACTCTCGAGCAAGTATCGTCGAACTACCTATAACCACAGTTCCCTTTAATCTTGGTAGCAATCTGACTACATATACCCTCGAATGCTTTAAGGACATAGGGCCATATGTAGGTAGCTAAATACCGGTAGGTAACGGCCGAGATTTGGTAAATTTACTGTTACCGACCGGTATTTAGGCCTTTGAGATGTAGGAGGCCAAAATTAAGGATTCGGTAAATAAGAATCGGTAAATACTGATTAATCTTTACTGAATCCGAAATTACCGAATCGGTAATTACCGTATACTAATTTACCGATTCGGTAAATAAGAAACGGAAAATATGAGATCTGAGATGTAGGTAACTTCTAAAATACCGAATTGCATGAAATTCGGTAGTTAAGAGTCGGTAAATACCATGGATTGAAAGCAGGTGGTAACCAGGTGCAGGCCATAAAATAGGCCCCAAATGCAACAGTGTGACCAGAATGGCGGCATTCTATGTTCTAGCAAGGCGGCTACGCCTACAGGCAGCAGGAGAGAGGATCTGGAGATGAGCAAGCCTACAGACAGCGGATCACACTCTTTCAACTCACTGAGGCAGAGATCCATGAAAGGTACTGGCTACACCCCCACACCGTCCTGGACTTGATAAGGGACCTGCACCCACTCCTGGAGCATCCAACACCAAGGGCGCACGCCATACCACCACATGTTCAGGTGCTCGGTAGCCTACACCTGCCTGCATCCGGCAGTTACCAGGGGGTGATAGCTGCAATAGGTAGGGTGTCCCAGAGCTGCCTGTCCTGTTTCTTCAGGAAGTTCCTGGAAGCCATGATGCAGAGAATGCATCATTACATCAACTTCCCTAACACACATGGCAAACTGCTAAAGACCAAGACTGACTTCTACCAAATGGCAAACTTCCCACATGTCATCGGCTGTATTGATGGCACACACATCCCAATCTGCCCACCTGCAGCCACAGAGTACATTTACAGGAACAGAAAGCCCACCCACTCAATAAATGTGCAGGTAATCTGTGATGCCAACAACATAATCACAGACATTGTGGCCAAATTCCCAGGAAGCACCCTACATCTTTCTGAACAGTGGGATCTACACACGCCTGACAGTGGGAGAATTCGTAGAAGGATACCTGCAAGGTAAAACACTGTGACACACCCTGATAGATACTGCAGATGTAGGTGTTTTTGTGCAAGTGAATAACGGCTCTCTCTTTTCCACATAGGCGAAAGGGCATATGCCGTCCGCTCATTCATCCTGACACCCTACCTGAACCCATCAACCCCGAGTGAGAGATGATACAACGTGGCACACAAATCTACTCACAACGTTGTGGAGCGCACCTTTGGGCTGTTAAAAAGCAGGTTCCGCTGCCTCCATAAAAGCAAAGGCCCACGTTCGTACTCACCCCTCATCTGCTGTAATATCATTGCAACTTGCGCAATGTTGCACAACCTTGCTACAAAGAAAGGTGCAGAAGTGGAATTAAGTGATTATGAGGACCACGATGATGAATGTGCACAGCCTGAGCCCAACACAGCAGGAGTGGCGCCAGCAACAGATGGGAGACAGAGACTGGCAGAGATCACACACAACTATTTCTAAGTAAGTAAGGAGACACAGCCAGGTGTAGTATGTACACAACATAGTTTAATTTTTTGTCACTACGTCAGTACACAAAGGCTCTAATGTGCAAGACCAATTGTAGACATCCTTTCTGGAAGTCCTGGGTTTCTTCACCCATTCCAGGTCAGGGAGTGTGGGTTGCATTAGTTTTTGTGGCCACGCCTACCGGTGCCGGATGGCATTGGCTGGCTCTCATCACTGGGTGTGTGGACAGTGGCAGGCCCATGGAGCCTGCTGATCTTCCGTGTGTCAGTAATAAGGGGGGTTGTCATGCTACTCCTACTGGTGCTCTCCTCGCTCTCACCCACATCCAGAGCAACAGTATGTGCCGACTGTGCAGTCAGCAGCACCTCAACAGCACTTGACACCCTCACAAGGCCCCTGGAGACTTCACTGGTGCTGTGTGCCAGTCCCTCCTGCATGTTTCCGCATCGCCTGCAAAGCAGGGAAGTGGCAGTGGCCAGGCGGTTGACTTCCCCTGTGTGTTGTTCTGCCTCCTGCCTCTCCTTCTGCCTTGTTGCCCTGTCCTGGTCAAGCTTGCTGCACAAGAGCATCACAGACTGGGACATGTCCCGCATGCCCGCAGCCATCTCTCTCATGCCCGCAGCCATCTCCATACTTCCCTCCGCCATTGAGCCAATGCCCTTTTCAATGTTTGTCATTTTTTCATTCAGGTGCCTCATCTGGTGTTGTACCGACTTGATGGCCTTCCCCTGCATGCGCTGTACTTTAACCATGCTAGACTCCAGTCTACAGAAGACACTGGGACCCTCACCATGTTGGAATACACTGCTGTCTCTGGCCCTACGGCGCCGGGCACCTGTGTGGGCCTCCTCGGCGCTGGAGTGCTGATTGGCATTGCTGTCCTCACCAGCCACGGTTGATGTATCACCCCCCACTGTGTCTCCTGCGGATGACTCCATTTCCATTAGTGTGGCAACTACATGCCTCTTGCTTTTTTGGACTGCAGGTGTTGTGGCAGCGGGTGACGCAAGCAGTTCATGTGAGGACAGGAGTAGAGGTGAGCCAAAACACTCTGGGGAGGCCTGCAGCTGTGGTGACGCTGGAAGGTCTTGGGAAGCTGGATGTGCTGTTGGTGCAGCAGTTTCCTGTGTGGTATTCCCTGCACTAGTGCTCGCCTCCTGTGTGTTTTCCCTCCGTGGTGCACTGCCTTCCTTCTCCTTGGTACGCCTGGGAGATGTCTCGCCTGTGGACACAAATTCGTACATTAGCTCTGTGGTCCTGCAGTCCTGCTTATACAATTAAATTCTGATCCCTGACACACTGTCGCTGTTGCCTCAGCTTGCTTATCACTGATGTATGTAACATGCATTGTTGTTTGGTGTGCTGTCTGACATGGTAGGTGTTTCAAGGACTAGATCTCCCATAATGCATTGCTGGTGTATATTCCTACCTGTACTGAAGTGGGGTTAACACTACCACATAGGGGAAAGGGAAGGGGAAGGGGAAAAGGAAGGGGATGGAGTGGGGGTGATTGCTGTGCATGCTTCTTACATCTTCTGGTGGCAGCTCGGGCTGAGCTGTGTACATCTCCAACACCACAGACGCTGTCTGGTTCGATGGTGGACTCCACCAGCTCCTCGAGCTCAGTCAGGGCAGGTGTCCTGTTCTTCCCTCCTCCAGTCAGGTTTTCCTGTTTGTGGAGCTCAGCCATCTTTCGTTTTGTCAAGCTCCGGAGGTCGTACCACCTCTTCTTCAGGTCGTCAATCTCCCGTGTGGTCACTCCGATGGCATTAATCTTTGACTGTATTGACTGTATTGTCAGCCAAATCTTCCTTTGGCAGATTCTGCTTCCCAAACAATTTGTTGTGTTCCTTTACAACCTCCTCCACGAGGACCTGCAGCTCCATGGTGCTGAATTTAATCTTCCTCTTCCTCTCTGCAGCTTCCCTCTCTGTGTCTTTGTTTGCCATTTTTTCACTTTCCCAAGAGTAAAGTTTTCCAGTGGCTCAAGGGCTCTGCTCTGCTCTCACAGCCTCTCCAGCAGCTTCAGATTGCTTGCACCTGCATGGGTGTGGCCACTTCCTGGTTGGGAGGAGGGGTGGTTGCACATGATTGGCTGAATCCTGGGTTTTTTTCAAAATTTGAATAGCCGATTCGGTATTTACCGATTCGGAATTTACCGAACGGTGTTGGGGATTCGGTATTTATTTACCGATTTGTACTGATTCGGTAATTTTTACCGATTTATTACCTACATCCCAAATACCTATTTCTCATTACCGATTCTGTAAAATTTGTTAAAATTAGGTATTTAAGAAATGGTATTTGGGATTTACCTACATATGGCCCCAAATCCTTTGGGTTAGAGGAGTCCATGCACATAGCAAGATTCCCTTCAGCCTTTAAACAAAGATCGGAAATTTCAGGCGTTACTTTGGACCACTTAAGCCTCCTCCCCTGGTCATATGTTACCAAACAGTTTACTCCACAGTTTTTCCCTCCCAAGTCCACGATACCAATCCCGCTATCTAACACTAAAATAACAGGGTTATTGTCGCTGTAAGGTGACAACCTAGCGTTATAAGAAACTACTTTATCTAACCACCTGGGGACAAAAATATATAATCATTAATGGTGTCTTTATTCCTAGATTTAAAGGTAGGACACCGCTCTAAATGGCTAAAAAAGCCGGGTTGAAAAAGATCAGCTTCAGCCAAGAGATCCTTCAGAGCCTCCCCCGGGGTGAATATTCAAAGTGGGGAGTCACCGACTGAATATGTCCTAAGTGGTTGTTAATAAGACAATTTAATTCGCAAAGATGTACATTAAAATCGCCCATTAATAGTATATGATTAGACATGGACTGTTTTAGTCTATATTCTTCTAAAAGCGATTTAAGAGAACACAAGTGTTGGTTCCTAAAATCCGATTACCCAGAATTATAAAAATTTACCAATAATAACTTTGTTGGCTAAAGACATTTACTTTTACTGCCAGGCAATTTGGAGAATCAACCTCTAGCATATTTAAAGAGCCATTTAGTTTAAGAGAAAGGAGGAGCACCAAACTTCCTATTGCTCTACCTTCTACAGCAGAATGAGCAGGTTGAAAGAATGACCTAAACCTATCAACCCAGAAGTTAGCCCCGTATCCCATGTTTCCTGTAGCGCTATTATATTGTGAGATTTAATAAAATCCAGCCATATGGATCATCTCTTTTGGACCTCAGGCCCGCGATGTTCCAACTAATTATACTACAGTTTCGTGGGATTTCACCTCCAGTCTCAATAATGACAGGACCCTTCGGGCAGGGTGCAGCATTACCACCCTCTTTCACCTTCAGTCAATCATTCTTGTCCCGCTGCGCTAGAGGTGAAAATCTATTTAAGATGGGTAAATCGCCATCAGCCATCTACGGCAAACAGGGATCCAAATGTGAACGTGTGCGCGACTCCCTGATTTTATTATCTAAATGTGACACTTCTTCTAATAGAGGGGCACGTAAAGGGCTGGGGACAGCCCCTTAGGTCCACCCCTTACTCCATCCCCTCCCCTTGTGGAGTTTTTACCAGGGGGGTAGAAAATACCCAGTGGAAGTGCCCTAATATCACCCCCATATACAGTGGAAGAATCCGAAAACAGCCTGTCTACAACATCCTGTTTGTTAAAATTAACTGTAATACAGTCACCAGGTACCTGTTTTGGTCCATTTCCAACCCTAGCCATTATAATACGTGCAGAAATCTCGGGTTGGCCTGTACAATAATGATCACACAAGTGTTTCGATTTGCGTTTAAGGGCCATTGTTGATTCACTGTTGGGGTCCCTAACAGGAGGAACCCCAACAAGCACCGCAACCAGGGGGGTGGCTTCTGGTGGAAGATTTGTAACTTACATTATTAAATTGGGGTGCACATTTCTCAGTACCTGTCCACGTCAGGCCAGTAGATTGTGAATTATCTGGGGTAAGAGTATTTTGACGAGACATCGCAAATTTTTGGTTTTCCCCCACATCAAAATTAGATTTTACCCCTCCTCCTGGGGGTTGATGTAGTTGAGTACCTAAATGTTTCTCTCGAGGTTTAGATCTTCTCACTACAGGGGGATTATGTAACAAACCCACTTTTGGGATAACTTCAGTGGTGTGCTTTATGTCCATTAAAAAAGAGTCCAACCTCTCACATTTCTTCATGAGGTCTCCAACACATGTGTTAAGATTATCTATAACATCTTTGGCAATACCAATTAATATGGACTCAAACCGCTCACTAAAGATCTCCTCTGTCAAAGTCCGTAGAGACAATTCAATATTTTCATCCAACTTAAATGACGATTTAGAGGGACCATTTTTTGCATGTTTTTGCAGTTTACCAGATTTCTATTAATGCCCTTTTTCTCCTCGGGCCCCCTTTGTGCCTGATATAGGTTGGTCCTTGTCAAGAGAGCAGGACTCCACAATCGCAATCTCTGTCAGGACAGGCTCAGGGGTTTGAGTTTCCCTCCTTGTATTTGAAGCATTAATCAAAACCACCGGTTCCTACGGTACGGGGGTAGATGATTGATGTTCAGCTGCCACAGGACCCTCACCACAAATCTGACTTGTGCCCAGCCCGAACTCCTTTCAGCATTTGCAATTCTTTGTTCAAGGCTCCCACAGCCGAGGTCAAATAAAAAATTATTGAGCAAGTCTTTCTGGGGACTTTAGCCTTTAAACCCTCCTGTTGCACATTGCCCACATATTTTCGCTTACCCATTTTGGCAGATGTTGGGACGGTGACCCAGCCCAACCTATTTCAGGCTCTGACGGGCACGGATTGGCTCGCCCTTGGCCTGGGCTTCGCCCAGGCAGCGCCCGTGCACGCGCATCCTGCACTGGATTTCAAGTCCTTGGGCGCCCTACGATGACGCCTTCCACCGGCGCGATGCTCTACTTGCTGGGAGATGTAGTTTGGTGCCCAGTAGCAGAGCGGTACAGGCGAAGGTCGGGCTGCCATTCCCCTCACGGCGCTGCAAGAACCAGGGAGCCAGGGAGAGAGACTGTGCCACAGATAAAGAAGCCGTTCCCCTCACGGCATGTATGAGCTGTTTGACGCACGTCCCGCGCTGCGGGAGGGCCACGCTGGATTTCAAGCCCTCAGGCGCCCTACGATGACGCCTTCCACCGGGGCCGCGCTCTGCTTGCTGGTAGATGTAGTTTGGTGCCCAGTAGCAGAGCAGTACAGGTGAAGATCGGGCTGCCATTCCCCTCACGGTGCTCAAGAACCAAGGAGCCAGGGAGAGAGACTGTGCCGCAGGTAAAGAAGCCGTTCCCCTCACGGCGTGTATGAGCTGTTTGACGCAAGTCCCGCTCTGCAGGAGAGCCGTGCTGGATTTCAAGTCCTCGGGCGCCCTACGATGACGCCTTCCACCGGCGCCACGCTCTGCTTGCTGGGAGATGTAGTTTGGTGCTCAGTAGCAGAGCGGTACAGGCGAAGGTCGGGCTGCCGTTCCCCTGACGGCGCTGCAAGAGCCAGGGAGCCAGGGAGAGAGACTGTGCCACAGGTAAAGAAGCCGTTCCCCTCACGGCATATATGAGCTGTTTGAAGCGTCTCTCTTTTTAATTAGCATTGGCCATTTGGAGATGGAAACAGACAGAATCTTACACCACAGTATGTGAGGAGGAAGTCACATTTAGATTCACATTTTTAGTTGATAAGACTTAAAGGCATACAGATCAGATCAGATCAGAAAAACTTTATTCGAATAACTTGGTATCCATAAAAGCACAGCAAAATAACAAATTAAAATGACAAATGGAGAGTAATAATAAAATCCATTGGCAAATAAACAATTTGCAATAATATAAATTACCAGTTCAAACATCAGTTTGTACAAAATATTCATACATACATATTTATAATCGCTCAGGGGCTAGACATCGTATGGCGTGCTCGAATGGCAATTCTCAAAAGCGTGCTTGTGTTGAAGACCAGCTCTGCGTCGGCCAGAGTAAGTAACCATAAATAAGCATTGTCCAGGCTAATAGGCTTGTTCTTCTAAACAAAATGGAATTAAAAGCCACTTAATGTACTTTAAAAAATATTTACAAAGAAATAAAAAATGTAAGGTAGATTGGCTGCTCACACCATCACATAGACAGGGTAAATGGTCGAGATTGGAATGTTAACCAAGAGGAAAACATAATGCAAATTTAACAGGCAAAATAAAAGGCTCCTTTCCCAGTGACTCAAAGGTAAGGTGAGGAAGATAGGTAGGGGATGCCTATGCTGTTCTATAGTCATGTAGCTAAAGGCAAGAGATTTTTTAGATTCCATAACAATCCTTTCTGTACTGTATAGTGAATAAAGTGCACTTCTGAGCTCATTTTTATACAGGGTTTCAGCTGTACTGGGATTTAAAAAGATACATCCTTTATTAACACTACATAGGATTTGGTACACTCCATAAAGCCAAGGAACATCCATCTGTTTCTCACACTTAACACAGTCGCTGATAAACTAGTTAAAGAAGCAGCCTGGTTCTTCCAAACCGATAACAAAAAAAGAGCAGGGCGGGCACTTATGAAGTCTTTGTTATAATTTAAATTAAGTTCCCTGTGTCAAATGTATTGTGGAGTAGAGATTGGGGTGCCTAATAGCTTCCTACAAAATCTGTTCTCTTCCTGCTGAATACATGAGCTATCGGCATTACCCCAAATCTCAGCTCCATACGTAGCTACTGGGACACATTGTGAATTTAAAAAAATTAAAATAGCTAAAATAGCACTTGTATTCTTTAGGAAAGGAAGGCTAAGAATTCAATTATTGGCCTTTGAGACCTTGCTCTTGGAGTGAGCCATATGCTCAGTCCATGAGCCGTTCGCTTCAAAAACCACCCCAAGGTAGGGAAAGGTGCTAGTACTCGTCAATTTTTGACTGCCCCCGGTAATGAAGCTGTCCCAGGGCCACAAGACATTATAAAAGATTTTTTTATATAAATACATAGGTCCAGTCTATCCATATGGTTAACAAAAGTCTGTACCAAGATGCGCAGAGAATTTGGAGTGCGGCCTATGAGGATTGCATCATCTGCGTATAATAGTACAGGAAGAGTTTTCCTGATGATTTGGAGAAGTCTTGGTTCGTGGATTTTAACATTTTATTCAATCCATTAATGTAGATGATAAAAAGGAGGGGGCCAGGACACATCCCTGTCTGACCCCCTCTTCCTACCTTAATGGCTCCAGTGACCTCGCCCCCACAACCAATCCTCACCTGGGCCTGAAGGTCTTTGTGAAGGAAGAGTTTTCCTGATGATTTGGAGAAGTCTCGGTTCGTGGATTTTAACATTTTATTCAATCCAATAATGTAGATGATGAAAAGGAGGGGGGCCAGGACACATCCCTGTCTGACCCCCTCTTCCTACCTTAATGGCTCCAGTGACCTCGCCCCCACAACCAATCCGCACCTGGGCCTGAAGATCTTTGTGAAGGAAGAGTTTTCCTGATGATTTGGAGAAGTCTTGGTTCGTGGATTTTAACATTTTATTCAATCCATTAATGTAGATGATAAAAAGGAGGGGGGCCAGGACACATCCCTGTCTGACCCCCTCTACCTACCTTAATGGCTCCAGTGACCTCACCCCCACAACCAATCCTCACCTGGGCCTGAAGATCGTTGTGAAGGTGCGCTAAAAGATTTACCAAAGGCTTGTCCAGTCCACAACCAGGAGGATAGACCAGAGCTTTGACCTGTTGACAAGGTCAAAAGCAGAGGAAAAATCCATAAAGGCCAAATGGACTGAAGAAGCCAGCGCGATGGTGTATTTTCCAATGACCAGCTTAAAATTTAAACAATGTTCATTGGTGCCAACTTACTGCGGAAACCTAGTTGACAGGGCTCTAAAATGCCACTTCCTCTGACCACTCTAAAATCTTATTATATAAAACTCTGCCCAATATTTTTAAAGTGTTGTTGATCAGGGAGATAGGCCTGCAACAATTAGGTTGAGAACGGTCCCCCTTTTTAAAAATTGGAACGATAATACTTGTGGCCCAAGTGCTAAGTATCGGAGCTTGCATCACATTAAAAACATTCAGGAGAGGTGCCCAAAAATCTGGTTTCCAATTAATTAAGCCTCTGACCCCATCGGGGTCAGGGGTTTTATTGCCCCGGCTTTGATGGATAGCTTCTTCCACCTCAGGCAAAGTTATCTGTATGCTGGACAAAGGGCCAGATTCTTACTGGTCTGACTCTTGTGGGGGGGTAGCATAGATTTTTGAGAAGTGGTTTTCCCACGACTCACTCGTTATGGTACAGCTGATAGGGGTTAATAGCTGACCCATCGATCGCAAATCCTTCACAGCAGACCAAAATATATTGCCCTTTTTTATAGTGGCAGCTTAGATAGAGCTTCCCAACGATCATTTAAAAGTGCTCCTTTTCGGTTAGCAATCGCTATATTATACCTCCCCCTAGCCCTTTGCATGTCTGCGGTACACCTTGGGTTTGTTGATAAAGCCCTACGCAGATTCCTATTACCCTCAGAACACTCATGGTCGAACCATCTCAGGCCATGTTTTTCCAGAGGAATGGGTTTCGACAAAAGGGTTTTGGTTGCCAAACATAGTTTAGTAAAATCCTGGACTGCCTCTGGCTGTGACTCTTGAGTCGATAAACATGAATTAATAAGGTGCATATTAGCCTTCACTAGTGACTGAAACAGTTTGCCATTATCAACACCCCTCCATGTTAATCTTAAATTGTCAGTTGAGGGCATTCAATTTCTGGCCCCACATTCAGAAGAGCACACGGGCAGAGGAGCCAATCTCAATACTATTTTAATTGGATTGTGGACCCAATGGCTCGTAACAATAACTTCTACAGCCATTAGGTAATCCGCAAGGAGGGGGGAAAGAAAGATAAAATCTATGATTGAGGAACAACCCCTTCCTCTAAATGTTGGTGTTTGATGTGTGATAGTGTGTGATGCACCCACAGCATCCATAAAGTTGTTGAGATTATACAAACTCAAGAACGCAGCCAACTCTGCACCCCTGCGAGAGGGCGGACCTGAATTGTGTATTCCTGCACCACGTGGCGTATCTATACATTTCTCATTAAAATCACCACCCAAGAGAATGCCAGTGTTCTCATCTGAACCTTGCTGGCAATCTAAATTAGAAATAAAATCAAAGAGCTCAATAAAATTCCTATTGGGAGTATAATGAAAATCATTATTAAACAAAAAAGTATCAAATAAGAAAAACTCTCCTTTTGTAAATCAAAACTTAGAAGTTGCGGATGTTGGTTGATAAAATCGTAAAACTCCCTCCAGCGGCAACATTAATCCTGATAAATAGGCCCCCGAGGGTCGTCCGAATTTGGGGTTGGGGGCTACCATGCTAAAACAATGAGACCCATAAATATGTAATTAATGACTGGCCCAGGTCTCTTGGAACATAACTACGTCTTGTTCCGTTATTAAACGCAGCCAATTGAGGTCACCAAGCCTCAACTGTAAACCTGCTACATTCCAGCTTAAGCCACTCAAACCAGTATCAGCATTGGCCTTATTTATGGGTTGCTGGTCAATTGACATGTCAGTGTAAGCTGTGGGTACAGTAATGAAGACATTTTCTGCATGATGTGGTTGGTCTACCAATAAAGATGGTTGTCAACCCTCAGCATCCAGATTAGAAAAGGCCTGAAACCTATTGGTTACCATGGGTGGCTAGAACCAAGACATAAGGAAAAGAGACTGGGGGTAGGCTCAAAACATTGGCATTGGGTCTCAGGCAGCTACTCCTAGAGCAGTCCATGGCACTCCTACTTGGGTCACTTAAATTAATGTCAAAATATAGATGCTTATGGTGACTACTGCCTGGATCTGGAGTATTTGCATTGGACATCCAGGGCATGTTCTGTATATTCCTCTGCTCAAGACTAGGATCTAACACAGGAAGTTCATTTCAATTATGGCATGTTAGACAGAAATTACCAGGTGGGATATCTTGATGCAGAGTGGAACTTGACAATTGTAAGTCAAACCCATGGTTATTAACTACTGGCATTAACAAACTCCCCCTCAACATCATCAGAAACACAATTCACCTTACTGCCACATAAATTATCCATTACAGTGTCCATGTGTTTTAACTTTTCCCAAAGGAGATCAAAATTCCTATCAGTCACCTCCTTGATATGAAACAATGTGGTTACCGATACTTTCTCTACAGTGCTTACAAGAGCAGGGCCCCCAACAGTGTCTACATCAATATCATGTCTTGGCAGTTGAAAAACAGCGTCTGTCTGGGTACCCATAGAGTTAGTTAAAACGGCTACATGATCAATTACGGAGTTGACAGATTGAGGGCCCTTTGTACTTTTTGTTTTTGAAGTGCCCACGCACCGCTTTTGTATAATCGGTGATGCTTTCACCTTAGCATTTCTTTGGGACTTACCAACCTGTGTTCTGGTGTTAATGCAAGACACAACTGGGGAAGCCATATTATATACATTAAGATTTGGCAAAGAGGAATACGGGGAAACAGGATGAATCATAATAGGCAGTGACTTTTGTGGAGTTGATTTTGGTGCACTGCCTGAATTAGGGCCACCTAGTGATAAGCGGGTCTGTAGCATTATGGGATCCAAAGAAAGGCATCGCTCAGTCATTTCAATTTCGTGGGTCAACAGAGATTCCACCCTAACGATGAATGCATCTAAAGTCCCAGCTACTCCTCTACATTTATTCATGTTGTAATAACAAACTCAAGTGGCCCAGATACAAAAGCACCATAAAACACAAATGGCAGGCCAGGAATAGCAATGAGCTTCACGAAACCTGGGGGCTTAAAGGAGAGATCTAATACCAGGAAGTAGACATCAGAGGGGTGGCCCAGCCCAGCCTCATCCGGGCTCCGACTGGCATGGACGGGCCCACCCTTGGCCAGGGCTTTGCCTGGGAGCGTCCCACGAGTGTCCAGCGCTGCGGGTGTAGAGGCAGCGATGTAATTGTGATGCCTCCCCCTCACTAGCGGAACCTGCAGGAACTGTGATGCACCCATGGGACTGGTGGTCTCCAGCGAGGGTGTTGCAGGATGGTCGGGTGCTGGCAGGCAGAAGCCCAGGGACTCCGGTTCCACCTGGGCAGCAGCAACAAGACAAGGGACAAGGGCTCAATACAGCCCAAGAAAGCAGAGCAGGCTACATGCATTTGTGTACTTACGTTCGACCGAGATTGTCTTAAGGAAACACTCCTGGGAGTGCACTGCCTTATTATTTAAAACACTGCTTCAAGAATCCCATGTAGGGTTTTTCTTCATTAAAATAAAATACTTAACATGGAAGAAAATGCAGAAGCCAAAAGGTTTAGGTCTCATAGTGCTGTAGAATTTGCCAAAGATGCTTTCACCTGATCAAGTTGCTTACTATCTAAATCATTAATACTAGAACTATGTCCTGGGGGGCGCCCGCGGCCCTCCTGACCTTTACATGTGGCCCTCTGGTCAAGAGCAGCGCTAGACTGCTGTTCACTTGACTCTGCACTAATAATAAAAAGATGTTGAATAAACAGGCAAGCCTATATTTAAAGGTTAATTGAAGTTAATGAAAGGAAGTAACTAGGGAGTCCAGCTCCACTTAACTTTAGGAACACCTTCATTTTCAAACACATCTTGCAGCAAGTGTGTGAAAATATGATAAGGTCTCCTCAAAAATCAAACAATGTGTATTTCATTAACATGTAGAACCATTCCACCGTAGCACATCAGATTATATCAGTACACTGAAAAGTATTTTTTAAATGATAGTTTTCAAATTTGAACTTAAAAGCATTTGTTTTCCCCCCACACTGATAACAATGCCAATAGTGAACTAAGAAGCAAGTCAGTAGTTATGTCCACTCTTCGGGTGGTCTAGGTTCTTATTCTACATGATCAACATTATAGTTTATTAGAACATTGGAATGTGGAGCACAACATTGAAGACAATGGAGTGCTCTGGGCTTCTACAGGCTGGTAAAGGCCCAGAAAGCAACATTTCAATGTCGTTTTCACAAAGGCCTCTCGGAGCCCGAGGGAATTTAAACCCCCTCAGGCTCCGGAAAAGCTTTTATTCATCTGTGAGGATGAAGATAGGTGCGGCTATGTATCCCCAAGTCAAATTCAGGAAAAATTGAGAGCTGATAAGTCCAGTGAAGTTAGGAGGTACCTTCATAAAATCTCTCCCTTGTACTACAGAGACTTGTTAATCCGTGGAGTCCTACCATCTCTAAAATGTTTAACTACATGATCACTTATGGAAGTTCCTAATGAAGGCACACTTGAAGTACTATGGAATTTGTGACTTTCCCTTTAGTTTTCTGAGGTAATACTGGGACACTAGTACACTTGACTGTACTATTAATCTGTCTTCCTTTTTATGGGATTTCTTAGCAATATTTAATGGTGATGTTTTTAAACTTGAATGACCTGATGTATCCTTTGCTAGATGTTTTTTATCAGCTGACATAATAATACTATTAGGATCAATGGCTAATTTAGAAAAGTAATTAATGAATAGCAGTGGTAAGGATTCAGGGTATTGTTAAGATGTTGAAAGTATAGACTTTAAAGTTCTTTAACTACAGAAACAACGCTGCAGTCTGCATTTCTAGATGACAACAATTATATAGTCTGCACTGAGGCAGGTCAGCATGCCAGGGGGCAAACTTGATCTCAGTTCACACTCTGCTATATAGGTTGTGATAGATATAATGAATAGTGAACTTTATAGGCACTGCAGGGTTTAGGAAGCACTAAAATTCAAGCACTGTAGGGCTGTGACTATTGTTATCTTGTCAACATGCACTAAATAATGCGGGCAGCATGATCTGGCCATAGTTTTAACAAAAAGCAAGGCGGATAAAAGGAGCAGAGAGAAACACATTTATATCAGAACAGTCACCATACGTGAAGAAAGGAGATAATGGAACGAACGCAAAGTTAAATCAATAATAAGAATGGCGTGATCAATCAATTCAAGGTTTTCATATATACATCCAGAACTGTTGCTCAAATACATCCAGTCAATTCAGTAGACTATATATATATATATATATATATATATATATATATATATATATATATATATATATATATATATATATATATATATATATGTGTGTATATATATATATATATATATATACATATATATATATATATATATATATATATATATATATATATATATATATATATATATATATATATATATATATATATATATATATATATATTACCTACTGGCGGTCGGTATATATAGTTAGGATTTTTTCTCTATGGGATTTTTGAAAATTCTATGTCTAATAACTTTGGCGTTTGTGGACGGAATTGGCTGAAATTTTCAGGAAAATGGCACATTTTGTTCCTGAGCAGCCCCTGAAAATTGGGGGGGGTTCGTCCAGGGGGGGTCGAGAAAAAAGGGGGGTCCCAAAACGTGTTTTTAACATTGAGTTTTCCATAGGGCGGTTGGCCTCACTTTTAGCCCGAACGGCTGAATGGATTTGCACGAAACTTGGCGAAATTGTAGGGACTGGTAGCCCGATGTGCCTT
This sequence comes from Lissotriton helveticus, assembly GCF_964261635.1. Classification (NCBI taxonomy): domain Eukaryota; kingdom Metazoa; phylum Chordata; class Amphibia; order Caudata; family Salamandridae; genus Lissotriton; species Lissotriton helveticus. The sequence continues at coordinate 1,291,347,518 of NC_136065.1, forward strand.
TTGTAGGTCTCAATATATGTGCTTCAGTGGATTTTGAGAAATTAACGTTTAAAAAAAGATATATATCTGTAACAGCGGACCGGGCAGCGCTCCGGTTCGCGGACTTTTCGCGCAACGGAGCTTTGTGAAGCGAAGCTGATTGGTTCTCCGGCGTCTGTCAACATTCCAAACAGTCCGTAGCGGCCGCCATCTTGTCTCTCGGTAGGATCGAGAGACAAGAGGAGGCGAAAGCGAAGGGGCAAATGACCATAAGGGGGCATAGTAGATCCTCCCTGACCTCTTAGGTTTGATGTACCATTTTGCCAAGTTTGGTGTAATTCCGTTCAGCCATTCAGGCTGTAGACGTATCTAAATGTCAATAATCGAACGGCTGGATGGATTTGCACGAAACTTGGCAAAATATTAGGGACTGGTAGCCCGATGTGCCTTTGCTAGGTCTCAATATATGTGCTCCAGTGGATTTTGAGAAATTAACGTTCAAAAAAAGATATATATCTGTAACAGCGCTCCGCTTCGCGTACTTTTCGCGTTACGGAGCTTTGCGAAGCTGATTGGTTCTCCGGCGTCTGTCAACATTCCAAACAACAGCCGCCATCTTGTCTCTCGGTAGGATCGAGAGACAAGAGGAGGCCAAAGCGAAGGGGCAAATGACCATAAGGGGGCATAGTAGATCCTTCCTGACCTCTTAGGTTTGATGTACCATTTTGCCAAGTTTGGTGTAATTCCGTTCAGCCATTCAGGCTGTAGACGTATGTAAATGTCCTATGGAAAATTGCATGGGGAAAACACATTTGAAAGTGTTGAAATTTAGAACCAATTAAAATGTTACTTTGGTTTTGTATTTGTGTGTGATGAAAGTTAATTGGTTATGTATATATGTCAAATGAGAGGAAACCACAGCCATTTTGTGATACTACTGTCTGAGGTACATTTGTGAGGAATTTTTGGTGGTGAATTTCTGGTGTTTGATTTACACAGTACTAACACTTCTCCTACTTTTAAAAAGGTGAGTTGTTAATTTGTAAGGGGAACTATGTTGTACACTTGAAGATAATTTGAAAAATGTTTTCTGTTATTTATTTGCAGTCCTTCTGTTATACTAAATACTTGATAAAGTTAGTTTTATATTATGTATTACTAAAAACGATAAATGAAAGTGATTATTTTTTTCTGCAATTTACAGCAAGCAATTTCAAAATAAAATGGCTAACAATGAAGAGACCGTGGCAATTTCTTTTGAATTGTCCACTACATTGATTGAAATTGAGAGCACCAATAATGAAATATTGTCACAAGGAGGAGATGACGTGTATGATTTCATTAGATTGATTGAAATTGACAGCACCAATAATGAAATATTGTCACAAGGAGGAGATGACTTGAATGATTCCACTACATTGATTGAAATTGAGAGCACCAATAATGAAATATTGTCACGAGGAGATGACTTGAATGATTCCACTACATTGATTGAAATTGACAGCACCAATAATGAAATATTGTCACAAGGAGGAGATGACTTGAATGATTCCACTACATTGATTGAAATTGACAGCACCAATAATGAAATATTGTCACAAGGAGGAGATGACTTGAATGATTTTTTTGATCAATCTGTTGATGGCGAATTTATCGAATGTTTGGAGACCATAGAGTTACAAGAATCGTCATTGCAGACTTTTCATGAGGAAATTGCTGATGAGGACATGTTACTAGTTCTTTCAAATTTAGAAAATTCTGAAGAATAAATTTATATTTAGAAATCAAAAATTGTTTGAGACATTATTCATTTTTATTTTTAATTTATGAGGTTGTAGCGAAGTGATTGTAGTATAAAATGAGACTTATAGTATAGAGTGCAACATTTTTATGGTACATGGTAAGTTTACTCATATTTACTTCCCTTCTGCCACTATAGTATCTCCAATGTGTATTTGACATCTCTTCTTCATCTCCGGCCTCCTTTCTCTCACTGTGTGTCTCCGATGCATCTTATCGCTGCTATTTTGTGTAATTACAGAAGAGAGTAAAATAAAATAGTTCGGAACGTGAAAAGGGGGCAAAGTAGAGTACCCCTCACCCCCTAGGCCTTTTCAGGCGGTCCCAAAAGGATTAGTTTCTGCTTTCCTGAGAGATTATGGTATGAGTTCCATATACCACAATAATTTGCATTACAACATGCAAGATATCTATCTCCTATTACCAACTTTTGGAGCTAAGCGCGAATATCTCCAAAAAGTAACACCTGCCCTGAGCAGTTCTTAGCCATGTTATCCAATGGGAGGTGGATAACATGGCTAAGAGCATTAGCTCGGTAATGCATGAATATCGCTGACTTTTTAGCGATATTCATGCATTGCGGCCGTTTATTATCGCATTTGCGATAAACCTTGATAATAGCAAGGTTTATCTTCGATAATTTCTGACGATGCTTAGCGGTAAAAAATTCGTTGGTAAGCATCGTTAGCGATAAATATCGCTTAACTTTGGTAATATGCACCAACGTCTGTTAACGTTCGATTCGAAGGAAATGAGGAAGTGTTGAAAAACATTGTTTGCGCCATCTTGCCTTTTTTGAAATGCCACACTTTTGTCGTGCACGGCAGCCATTTTAGATGCCTTGACCAGACCCACTCTCTGCACGCTGTCGATTCGTAGCATGGCTCCCCACCCTCGCAAGCATCTTCCCCAGGCACTGGTCACCCCCGCTCTCTGTCTTATGCATGGGCAATAAACCTCCCCCCATCTGCGCTGCTCTTCCCTGAGAATCACACTCTGTGCCCGCCCGACACCTACCTTTCTCCCTATTCACTACCGCACCCTCTGACACTCCTCTTCCTCTGTGTCCGATTGTCCAGGCTATCAGCTAGCCCTGATGTAGTTTATGGCTCCAGCTGTAAAGAATCACCCCTCTTCAAAGGAGTTATAGTAGATCAAGGCCCACACCCGATGAGATCCGTCACACCACACGTGTTCCTACTATCTGAAAACCGTCCTGTATTGTGATTGGGGAGGGGACCGAGCCTGAAGCGGAAGATTCCAGGAATGACTCTTTGTACATCAAAGTTTTTACAATTATGTGTCACATTAAAAATATATAGCACTCCAACAAAGTAGTAGGAATATAAAACTTTAATAACATATAAATATATACAACAAAACAAAAACAGTAAAAACATTTAAACAACGAAGAGACCGTGGCAATTTCTTTTGAATTCCTGATGAGGACATGTTACTAGTTCTTTCAAATTATGAAAATTCAGAAGATGTTGCCTGGGGGTGGGTCGTCAGTAGCAGTCTGTTGTGCGAATAGTTCCAAGGCAGCAGAACGCGCTGAAATCTAGATGGCACGAAAGTGATGTCTAGTAAGTTGCCGCCCAGCAAATAACGGCGTGGGGCGCCGCGGGGGTGAGTGAGTCCAGTAGGCACCACAGCTATTCTTACCGGCATTGCTGAATTACTGCTGGGGACAATGCCTGTGCTGTAGCAGGGTCACAGCAGAAACAAAAAGGATTCTGTTGAAGATGTTGTTGGTTTTCAATTTGAAAACAGTTCTGGTGTCAACTGCTATGCTAATGTAGTGGTTAATGTTTTGTTTTCTCTAGAAAATGTAAAAGAGGGGGAGGCAGTCCAAAGTTCCGTTAAAAGGGCAAAGGAAAGGATCGGTGGTTTGAACTATCAGTCAAAAAGGGGAGGGGGTGCAACAATTTTTCCTACCGGGTCACACTGTGCTTTCACCGGAACTGAGGTCTGCAGGATTCTAGTAATTCAAAGTGAGGCTGGCGCCAGCATGGGAGCGCCGACGTCCCGCAGATACAGTTTCGTCACTCCACGGGCGATCATGGCAGTCATTCCCCATCGGGGGTCGGAGACTCCCGCGGCTCCTCTAGAATCTTCAAGGTCGTGGAGGACTACGGTGGTGGAGTCAACCAGTGACCGGGCCATTTCTTTATGCTGGGCCCGCTCTTGCCAGGTCGACCGCCATTTTGAGAGTTCGGTAGCTACTGGCGATCGCGGGGTCAAATGAGCGGACGGGCTCCACCCTGCCGGGCGAGACGTTGCAGCATGGCCACAGTGGAAGAACCCTTTTCCGGGCGCCTGGAGCGCTGAGGGTGCAGCTGGGAAGCCTCCACCTGGGGAGGCGGGAGAGGCCTGTTCGCACCGTCTCTCCCTCCCAGTGCACCCCACGGCGTCTCGCTTGAGATTTGTTATGGCCGGACCAGGCGATGAGGACGAGGGGGGGGGGGGTCGGAGGCATGTGCAAGACATCCCCCCCAGTGTTGTCAAAGCCATTTTTGAAGAAAGAAGAAGTGTCCCGTCCGTCTTCGGGCCGGGCTTCCGGTGGATGTCGGCCGGACGCCCCTGGCTCTGGCCCCATGAACGGGTTCCTTGGTTTATCGGCTGCAGCCGGATCCCGTCGGCCTCGGCCCCCCGACCGTTGGTGGCCGGACCGGAAGAGCATGTGGCGGGACTACCTGAAACTCTCAAGGGCCACCGCGGCCGGACTGGGAGAGAGAGGGGAGGGTCGAGGAGATATTCCCCCCCCTGCAACTCTTCAGCGTTGTAAAGGCAATCCCCTGGCCGGGTCCCGCTGGCCTCGGCCTCTCCTCCGGCTACACCCTACGTTAGGATCTCCTGGCCGAGGCGTGGCAGCAGGACCCGCCTTATATGGGCTGCTCCCGGCTGGGCGTAGCCGCAACCCTGCCCCACCTTGGAAGTTTCCAGAGTGGGGGCGGATGTTCTACTGACTTGCATTTTCCCTAGTCTATCGATTTTTTTGGCGTGGCAGGCGGTGGGACAGCGAGGGGTGATTTGGTTTCTCTTACTGTTTTTCTGGTCTCTCACCACTGGCATATTTTAACGTTTTCTTGTTTCTAGGACATTAATAGGTTTTATCATTACGTTATGTTATCGTTTCTTTGTTCGTTGTTTAATAAAAGTTCATGTTCATCAGTGGCCTACTGATTTTCGTTTTCCTATTCTTTTCTTTCCAGGTTGTTTCATGCTAAAGTTTCTGTTAACAGGATACAGTGATCACTTCGTTATTATTGCATATGTCCTTTTCACTAGGGGTGCTCTCTGGTCGGGCCAGATGACGTATCTCTAGTAAATGGTCCGGGTGAAACAGGTGCATCAATCAGTGGGGAGTAGATAGGCATGACAGATTACAACGGGGGAGAAAGGTCCGCATTACGTACCCTTTCACTATTTTCAAAGATTTTCCTACGTATATTTGCAAACAGGGAATACCTCCAAAAAGAACCAATTCCCAAACAGTCAATGTTTGGGGAAACAATCAATCAATGAGGAACGAAATAGGCACGACGTGTTAAAGGTTTGCGTTACCTACCCTTCACTATCTGCAAAGGGAGAGAGAATATTCCTATTCTTCCTCGTTTGCAGGCAGAGAAGATTCTTAAGAGAACCAACTTCGAACAATTCAATGCTCGATTCAAACAATCAACAAGGGGTACTGTGAACACAAATGAACGCCGCTTATGTACATACACATTGGTATTATCAACAGGTTGTTCCTAATGTTTCTATTTTAGGGAGGTCAAAAAGAGATCCCATTAGTGGCCTACTGATTTTGCTCGATTCCTTTTGTTTTTTTACACGATTTTTCGCTATCTGCAAAGACTAAACAGAGTATTGCGACTCTGTGCTTGTTTGTAAATAGAGAATGAACCAAAGAGAACAATCAATCAAATGGAGAGAGAAGCAGGCACGACGGATTACAACGGGGGCAAAGGCCTGCGTTAAGTACCCTTCACTATCTGCAAAGAGAGAGTACTCCTAATAGAAATGAGGGGTGGGGGCAGCATTCAAAGCAGATCAGTGTGCATAAACACAAAAATGTTTTTACTTACCACGTACTTGACATTCGACAGCTTATGATATTTGCTATTAAAAAACCATTGAAATTCACTGAAAAAACCATAGGTTATAGACCATATATAGTTAGGAATTAGCATTTAAAAACCCTTATTTTACTCACACAAAACCATTGAAATTCCATATATAGTTAGTTGCACTAACTATATATCGCGCACCCGCAATCCACTGCTGATCATGTCACATATTACATCATTCATGACATGGTCAGTGACATCACTGATGACATCACTGATGACATCTCAAATGACATCACTGATGACATCACTGATGACATCTCATTTGACATCATTCTTGTGCTAATACGATAAACCTCTTCAGACTCTAATATAACCTTAGATACACTCAGTGTATACAGACACTCACACACTGCCACTCATCCATGGAGTTACTCACACACCCAGTCAGTCATGCAAAGAAACAATCTCACCTCCATTTCTTCAACTATACAGTTAAACACACCTTACTTATTGAAACATATACTAACACATATTTACTCTCTTATACAATCCCTGATACAAGTTCACAATGATCGATACAACCACTCACTCATTCAGTGGCTCTCATGCACAGTTATTTATATATGCCAACTCTCACATGTACTGTGTTTTACATATGTACTTACTATGACATGTAGCATTGAGATATCCATTCACTCATCAATACACTCATGCACACAGTCAACTGCCCATGTAGCTGTTTCCACATGCACTCTTGAACTCATACACCTAGTGAATAAACTGCTCACACATCTATGCATAGAGTCACACACCTTCCAGCCACCCCCACACAAACTCAATCTCCCATAGAAATACTTGGGCAACCAATTAATAACACATATAGCCTCTCGTATAGCTAATGATCAACACATGCAGCAGTTTACATCACAACAGACATAATGATGCACAAATTAAGACAGTTTAGTCACTAACCCATGCATTCAGTGAGACACATTTAATCACTCACTCATACAGTCAGTCACGCACCTACTAAATCCTTCATCCAGACACTTATACATCCACTCATTCTTCAATATGTAAGACATATTTTAACTTTACAGAAACATACAGTCACTGGATGTTGTCATCAGTGATGTCATTTGAGATGTCATCAGTGATGTCATCAGTGATGTCACTGACCATGTCATGTTGTGAGAGAAAGACCCTTTGTGATCACTGAGCAATGGCTTCTTTAGTAGCTTCAGCTGGTGCTTCCCCACCACCTCCACCACATCCAAGGAAGAGTGGACCACCTGCTCAAGTTATAATTCAACAAGGAGAGGAAGAAGAGGAACAGGAGGACGAGCACGAAGAGAGGCAGTTTTTGCCTGAGCAGCCCAGGACGTCTCACCGGAAAGAAAACTTCATTTGGCAATTTTTTAAAATTCCCAAAGGTCAGAAAAAAGTAAATGCAAGATACGTAACTTGCCTTATATGTCAAGATAGACTGTCCAGAGGGACCGACAAAAAATACAGTTTCGGAAACTACACAATGCATCGCCATATGACTAGGTGGCATCCTAACAACTACAGTGCTGCACAGTTTCGGAACGACCTAGATAATCTCCCTATTATGGCCAGAAGATCTGTTGTACCGGAAGTAACGGGACCAGAGGGCAGGGAGATGGTGCCAAATATACAAATGAGATTTGGTGATGTAAAACACATCTGCGTATTTTGCGATGGATTCATTTCCTACGGAGAAAAAAGCATCACTCTGATCAACAGAGCTATTGACTATCATATGCAAGTTTGTACGAAACGCCCAAAATAATAAATACTTCTTTTTTTTGTTTTGTTGCTCCTGCTGAGCCCTTTACAATGAATCGTTTTCATTGCCCCCTCCAAGAAAAACCCAAAAAAATATAAAACTGTTCTGAAAAATAAAAAAAAAAGTTCTTTTCAGAACTACCTCCCCGTTATTAAAAAATTGGTACAATATTTGGAACTGTGGCAACCTCTATTTCTCTTAGTTCGCTTCCCAGTTCGCTCCCCGGTACGCGAACCGGAAGCGAACCAAAAACAGTAAGTATAAGGGAAGGAAACAGACACTTATGTTAAAAGAAAGACAGCTATAGGGGAGTAAACTAGAGATACTATTACCCGTAATCCACTGCTGATGATGTCACATATTACATCATTCATGACATGCTCAGTGACATCATCAGCAGAGGATTGCGGGTTTTTTGGCAACGTGCCTTATCCACGGTTTAATAACGCTGCCTTTTGCTTTATATAAGTTTTCAAATTGTATGAAATATATACCAATAGGTCGTTATGAACCTTTAGGTAGTGCTTTTCTTCATGAGGTCTGGTCGCTTCCATACACATACAGATGTTTCAAAGATGATCAAGAAGTTTATCTGAATGGAGAGGAATGCACTGAGACGCCAGATCATTCACTAATGTGTAGGCACATACAGTTACACGGTTCATGCAACAAACACCGACCAAATATGGCTTGCGTGTTGCAAGGCACGCCAGTTCCTGCTATCATCCCCACGTTCAAGTTGTTGGAAAATGGTAGTTATTTGATGCTCAATAATGAAGATTGTTCTGAGTTAATTAAAAGTATTACTTTTATCGTAACAGTAAGTGAACGGGTTATTTGCTGCAGAAATGTTCTATTTCCTCCCACACATGAACATAGGGAGTTTTCAATCTGGCCACAAATACCAACCTTGGGACAGATTTCAACGGCATGGCAAGAATAAGAGCTCTTTTGTCTCAGAGAGAGGTGGCCTTGAGTTCGGCCCGTGAAACTTTCGTGCTTCACATAGCGAACACCCGTACAGAGGTGCACACACTTTTCAATTCAGATTTGCCTTTCAAATTCAGCAAGATGGTTCCGACTATCTTTAACGCATCCTCCGCAAAGTCCCTGGCGCACTTTTTTAAAGTTGTTACCAGTGGTCTCGTGACTTCATTTGAGAAAATCTTTGGACTCATCCCTGCTTCCTTTCATTCTATTTTCTCCACTCTGGTTCGTGGATTGGCATTTTTACTTGCATTACCAGCGGACGCTCTTGTGCTTTTTTACATTTTTAAATATGGATGTCCCTCCTATGCAACCTCCCTCCCTGCAGCTGCTGACACTGTTCCGCAATCGCATGCTAGAATATTATGGCACAATGCCGTTGGCGATATTAAGCACGGCATATGGATTATCTTTTCGATTCTCCTACTTCACCTGTGTCCAGCCTGTATTTCACTGCCTGACCTGTGATTTCGATTGGGCCATTGATTTGTGTCTCTGCGGACCGGTTTCTCCTGACGTCGACTTTAATCAGCTGATGACTCCTATCATTACTCACGAGTTGGTTTGTCCTGGCGAAAGGATTATGGCTGTGGCATTAATGCATGGGGGCAAATGACCATAAGGGGGCATAGTAGATCCTCCCTGACCCCCTAGGTTTGATGTGGAGGCTTTAAAAGGGCTCCGCGGGACAAAAAAATAAAAAAAAATCGTTTTTTTTTGGTGGGGTGCGCCCGGTTCGCGTAACGGGAAGCGGACTGGGGAGCGTACTACAAGGAAACAAGAATGATTGACTTTTAACTTATTGTATGTTTATAGACCTTTTTTTTCTTTTTTTTCTGCTGAGTGACGTCTCGGCCTATCTCCACGGGATGCAGTCCCTACCATCTCGGCGTTTAAGCCCAGGGGGACCGGTAGTGTGGGAGAGATAACGTCTGTTAACGTTCGATTCGAAGGAAATCAGGAAGTGTTGATAAACATTGTCTGCGCCATCTTGCCTTTTTTGAAATGCCACACTTTTGTCGTGCACGGCCGCCATTTTAGATGCCTTGACCAGACCCACTCTCTGCACGCTGTCGATCCTTAGCATGGCTCCCCACCCTCGCAAGCATCTCCCCCAGGCACTGGTCACCCCCGCTCTCTGTCTTATGCATGGGCAATAAACCTCCCCCCATCTGCGCTGCTCTTCCCTGAGAATCACACCCTGTGCCCGCCCGACACCTCCCTTTCGCCCTATTCACTACCGCACCCTCTGACACTCCTCTTCCTCTGTGTCCGATTGTCCAGGCCGGTCCCAGGCTATTAGCTAGCCCTGCAGATGTAGTTTATGGCCCCAGCTGTAAAGAATCACCCCTCTTCAAAGGAGTTACAGTAGATCAAGGCCCCCACCCGATGAGATCCGTCACACCACACGCGTTCCTACTATCTGAAAACCATCCTGTATTGTGATTGGGGAGGGGACCTAGCCTGAAGCGGAAGATTCCAGGGATGCCTCTTTGTACATCAAGGTTTTTACAATTATGTGTCACATTAAAAATATATAGCACTCCAACAAAGTAGTAGGATTATAAAACTTTAATAACTTATAAATATATGCAACGCAACAAAAACAGTAAAAACATTTAAACATTTTTAGGAAAAAAGAAGCAACAATGGTCAGTAGCTGTGTTTTGTGCGAATAGTCCCAAGGCAGCACAACGTGCGGAGTTCTGGACGGCACCCAGGTGATGTTGCGCCCACTCTTCGGTGCAGCGATAGGCGGCTGCCACAGGACTCTCAAAATGGCGGCAGGCTCTTTCCTTTTTGGGCCTGGTCCACTGAAATGGCCCTGGGACACCTTGGAAATCGGACGCTTGTCTGCTAGGTCTTGGACCCCATTCTCGAAAGCATCCCCTCAGCCTTGAAGATTCTACAAAAGTCTTGGGGGCCCCCGACTCCTGCAGGCTTCCGGTGGGGAGCGGCTGCCATGATTGCTCGCGGAATGACCACGACGGAGCCACGAGATGGTGGTGCTTTCATGCTGACGCCAGCTTCAGTCTGAAACATCCAGAAACAAGGTGGGGCTTTCATCGTTTGGGAAAAAAAAAAAGTTTTCATCCAATGAAAAGTGTTATTTTTAGGTCATATGATCAAGCCTTCCATCATTAGGAAACCAAAAGTAAAATGAACCAATGAAAAGTTTTATAAACAAGTCACATGAACTGTTATGCGGCATAGGGTATAAAAAGCGTAGAAAATCCGTTGGCACGTGAGGCGGCGTCAGTAGCGGACCGATGTGCGAATAGGCCGAAGGCAGCACAACGCGCCAAGATCCGGATGGCACCGAGGTGGTGTCCACCAAGTTGCCGCACTGGTGTGGCCATCCTACAATGCTGCGCCGAACGTCGGCGTGGGGTGCCCCGTTGGCCTGTGAGTTCGCGTCAGTAGCGGACCGATGTGCGAATAGGCCGAAGGCAGCACAACGCGCCAAGATCCGGATGGCACCGAGGTGGGGTCCAGCAAGTTGCCGCACTGGTGTGGCCATCCTACAATGCTGCGCCGAAAGTCGGCGTGGGGTGCCCCGTTGGCCTGTGAGGCGGCGTCAGTAGCGGACCGATGTGCGAATAGGCCGAAGGCAGCACAACGCGCCAAGATCCGGATGGCACCGAGGTGGGGTCCAGCAAGTTGCCGCACTGGTGTGGCCATCCTACAATGCTGCGCCGAAAGTCGGCGTGGGGCGCCCCGTTGGCCTGTGAGGTGGCGTCAGTAGCGGACCGATGTGCGAATAGGGCCAAAGGCAGTGCAACACGCCAAGATCCAGATGGCACCGAGGTGGGGTCCAGCAAGTTGCCGCACTGGTGTGGCCATCCTACAATGCTGCGCCGAAAGTCGGCGTGGGGCGCTCCGTTGGCCTGTGAGTTCGCATCAGTCAGTGGGGGTTGTTTGAGGATCTGACTGCATTGGAAAGCAATGTGATGCTGTGCGTCGCCCCCAAGATGAAGGTTCCTCGGCTGCAGTGGGGCGCCCCTTGGTGTTTCACTCGCTATGCAGCTGAGTTGCGTGCGCACTTGCGGCGAATAGGCCGAAGGCAGCACAACAATATTTTCGGAATGGAAGACACCACAAGGCGCTGAGATTCGGTTGGCACCGAGGTGGTGTCTAGCAAGTTGCCGCACTGGTGTGGCCATCCTGCAATGCTTCTCCGAATAACGGCGTGGGGTGCCCGAAGGGGGGGGGGGAGGCGGTGTGAACGGGCCCCCCCAGGTGGAGGCTCGTCTGCTGTAGTGGGGCGCCCCTTTACCGTTTCAGTTGCCATTCAGCTGAGTTTCGGCCGCTCTTGATGCTACAGCGATAGGCGGCTGCAACAGGACTCTCAAAATGGCGGCCTGTTCTTTGGATTTGGGCCTGGTCCACTAAAATGGCCCTGGGACACCTTAGAACTCGGACGCACACATTTTTTTTCCTTTCCTCTACATGCAAAAAAGGTAAATGCCCGGTACGTTACCTGCCTCATCTGCCACGATGTACTCTCCAGAGGAACCGAAAAAAAATATAGTTATGGTAACTATACCATGCATCGTCATATGGAGAGGTGGCACCGATTAATTATAGTGCTGCACAAAAGAGAGATTTGGAGGAGAACCCCCGACTTGCCTGTACATTCACCAAAGAAGTGGCACTGACAGCATCAGAGGCAAGGGAAACGGTCCCAAATATTTAGAAGAACTTTGGAAAGATTAAAATGACATGTTTAGATTGTGGCAAATTAATTTCATGTGGACAGATGAGTGTTACTCTAATAAATACAGCATATGAACATCATCATAGTCGATGGTTGGTGGAGACATTTTGACTATATCCTGGACCTGCCCGTCCTCGCCCAAAATGGCGCCGGAATAAATGGGACTCGTAACTCCTTGTTGTGTACTGGTTGCACAACCTTGATATCACGAGATACGTATGCAGTTTTGAAGCACATGGCGGGCGGGGACGAGAATTGATTGAATAGTTCGACATCCCTATTGATATTAAGTTCTGATGTGTTATTGATTACTGTACTATTGAAAGTTCGAATTAACGTTACCCATGGTACTTGCCCGCAAATGTATATCTAGATAATTTTATTGTAACTGGCCCTGTCGTATTTTAATTATAAAATGTACGTCCACCGATTCCGCAACTGTTAGACACCTTAGTTCTTGCAACCTAATGGCCCGCCCGTTACGTTCCTCTACAGTGTAAATGTCTACTCATCATATACGATTACAGTTTGCTCCGTGGCCGGCCCACGTGGTTATAGGCCCGTATTTGTATACTGGCATTTTCACAATAAAGGTTTTTAAAAGAAAACATGGTAGTAGTATTTACATTGGTAAAGTTTTTAATAATAGTCACTGTTTTAGAATCAGTAAAAGGCAAGTGAAATAAAGCAGTCCAATTACATGAAGGGTAAAAGGTATAATACGCAGGAACGCAGTAAAGATAAATGGTCAAGGGCTGTTGTGTTTTCTACTCCTGCAACATAAAGTGATCGATAAGAATCTGATATTCAGGCGTATCGGCGAGTAAGACAGCAGGCCGAGCCTCTTTTGCTCAACGGCTCCGTCATGGGACGAAGAAACGCCCTTTTTCTGGAAAAAGGAATATATTTTCCTTGCAGGACAGTTGTAAATTTTCCGGGAAAGTACATTAGCCTGGAACATTATAACATATGTTTAAGAAAAAATAATGTTCGAAAGTAATAAAAAGCGTAATTTTTAGGTCATATGACCAAGCCTTTCATCATTAGAATAAGAAAAGTAAAATGAACCAGTGAAAAGTTTTATTAACAAGTCACATGACCTGTTATGCTTACGTTACGCCCTGCGCGCCGCGCCCCGGATCGCTTCCGGGAAGCTGCGCTTCGCGCACCGGAGCACTTCCGGATGCGCTAACGCGGCGCGTCATATGACGTATTACGCGACAACGCAGGTCCAGAATATAGTCAAAATGTCTCCACCAACCAGCGGTCGGAACACAACCCCTTTCAGCAGGCTAAATAGTTCTGTTAAATGACAACAGAAGGGACAGGCAACAAGAACCATCAGTCAAAGAGGGGAGGGCAAGTTCTTCTCTACCGGGTCACGTTGGGGCGCTACCGGAACTGATCGAATTGGTAGTCTACAGTGTTTCTGGATGTTTCAGACTGAAGCTGGCGTCAGCATGAGAGCACCACCATCTCGTAGCTCCGTCGTGGCCATTCCACGAGCAATCATGGCAGCCGCTCCCCACCAGAAGCCTGCGGGAGTCGGGGGCCCCCAAGACTTTTGTAGAATCTTCAAGGCTGAGGGGACGCTTTCGAGAATGGAGCCCAAGCTCTAGCAGACAAGCGTCTGAGTTCCAAGGTGTCGCAGGGCCATTTTAGTGAACCACGCCCAAATCTGAAGAGCCGGCCGCCATTTTGAGAGTCCTGTGGCAGCCGCCTATCGCTGCACCGCAAGAGCGGGAGCAACTCAACTACATGGTGAGCGAGACGCTGTAGTCGAAAGAGCGGGCGGTAAACAGCTGAATAGCGGAAGAGGCACAGTGTAGCAAAAGCGGGCGGAATGGCAACTGAAACGGTAAAGGGGCGCCCCACTACAGCGTATCTTTAGGTGAAACGGATTGTGGGACAAGGTCAAGAATGGAAGAGTCACCAAAAGGCAAAAAGTTCCGCTTGACCCCGGGAGCCGGCCACCTATGTCGGGGGTGATCTCAGGCCACACCAGGGCAACACGACTTGGGGAGGGAGCCGGAGCCAAGCGCCCCCTCCGAGTCCGCGCCATCACACCATCCCTCGGGGGCCTCCGTCAAGCGGTTCAGGGTGGCACCGCATCACATTGTTTTCAAATGCAGTCACGTCCTCAAACAGCCCCCACTTACATTGAGAATAGTGAAGCTGTAGCAAGTGCAAATAAGCTTCAGACAGTGTTACAAGCACTCCTCAAAACTTTGAACTATCAGAGTGCAGGAGTTTCATGCTCGATCGATTGAGCTAGCCAGATCGGGCAACAAAAAGTATAAAATAGTTATGTAAATAGTTATTTAATAAAATGTTTTACCCTGTTACTTTGCTGGTGTGTTGTATATATTTGTAATATTTGCATAGAGTTTATCGTTATTTTGGGCGGGGTGGGTGGCAGAGCCGAGCTGTCTTGCAGCCATCATGGTGTGGAGCTCAGTTCATCTCACTAGTTTCGTATTTCTCATGAGGGGTTGTTCCTAATGTTTCTATTTTAGCGAGGTCAAAAAGAGATCCCATTAGTCTACTGATTTTGCTCGATTCCTTTTGTTTTTTTACACGATTTTTCACTATCTGCAAAGACTAAACAGAGTATTGCGACTCTGTGCTTGTTTGTAAATAGAGAATGAACCAAAGAGAACCAATTCTAAAACAGTAAATGCTTGGATAACAATCAATCAAATGGAGAGAGAAGCAGGCACGACGGATTACAACGGGGGCAAAGGCCTGCGTTAACTACCCTTCACTATCTGCAAAGAGAGAGTACTCCTAATAGAAATGAGGGGGAGGGGGGGGCAGCATTCAAAGCAGATCAGTGTGCATAAACACGAAAATGTTTTTACTTACCATGTACTTGACATTCGACAGCTTATGATATTTGCTATTAAAAAACCATTGAAATTCACTGAAAAAACCATAGGTTATAGACCATATATAGTTAGGAATTAGCATTTACAAAACCTTGAAAATTCACTGAAAAAACCATAGGTTATAGACCATATATAGTTAGGAATTAGCATTTACAAAACCTTATTTTATTCACACAAAACCATTGAAATTCCATATATAGTTAGTTGCACTAACTATATATCGCGCACCCACAATCCACTGCTGATGATGTCACATATTACATCATTCATGACATGGTCAGTGACATCACTGATGACATCACTGATGACATCTCAAATGACATCACTGATGACATCACTGATGACATCTCATTTGACATCAATGACCACATCACTGATG
This sequence comes from Lissotriton helveticus, assembly GCF_964261635.1. Lineage (NCBI taxonomy): Eukaryota > Metazoa > Chordata > Amphibia > Caudata > Salamandridae > Lissotriton > Lissotriton helveticus. The sequence goes on from NC_136065.1 coordinate 1,291,363,155, forward strand.
ATATCATTCATGTGACAATACAATGCATCTCCTCACATTTTAATATAACCTCTGTTACACCCAGTGTTAAATACAGAGTATAATTTTTGAAACCATTGACACACCAATACTAGTTACTACATACGCACTCACTGATTCCTACGTCTACACACACATTCACTCATTCACCCATACAATCATTCATACATACAATCACTCATCTTTACAACACTATCATATGCACTCATACACCTATACAGACACTCACACTCTGCCACTCATCCATGGAGTTACTCACACACCTAGTCAGTCCTGTAAAGAATCAATCACACTTCCATTTTCTAATCTATACAGTTAAACATAGAGCACCTTACGTTTTCAACCATATACTAACACATACTTACTCTCTTATACAATCATTGATACAAGTACACATTGATCTTCACAGAGTCACACACCTCCCAGCCAGCCACACACACACTCAGTCTCCCATGCAAATACTTGGGCAATCAATCAATAACCCATATAGTTACTCATATAGCTACTGATCAACACATGCAGCAGTTTACAGAACAACAGACATAATGATGCACAAATTAAGACAGTTTAGTCACTAACCCATGCACTCAGTGAGACACATTTAATCACTCACTCATACATTCAGTCATGCACCTACTAAATCCTTCGTCCAGACACTTATACATCCACTCATTCTTCAATATGTAAGACATATTTTAACTTTACAGAAACATACAGTCACTGGATGTTGTCATCAGTGATGTCATCAGTGATGTCATTTGAGATGTCATCAGTGATGTCATCAGTGATGTCACTGACCATGTCATGAATGATGTAATATGTGACATCATCAGCAGTGGATTGCGGGTGCGCGATATATAGTCAGTGCAACTAACTATATATGGAATTTCAATGGTTTTGTGTGAGTAAAATAAGGTTTTGTAAATGCTAATTCCTAACTATATATGGTCTATAACCTATGGTTTTTTCAGTGAATATATATATATATATATATATATATATATATATATATATATATATATATATATATATATATACATATATATATATATATAATAAAGAGAGAGCCCAAACCGTTGAGGCGGGTAAGCTCCGGAACCACAGCGCCAACTGGAACACCGCATACAGATTTGGAATGGCGAGTATAAGTAGATGGATATAGGCTATACACCAGCCCAACATATACATTACAAGGGAAAAAAGGCCGTTAGGGACAAAGTAGTCCGTTGTGGGCGTGGGCTTTGTGCTGTAAAGCGAAAGTAGTCCATTGTGGGCATGGGCGTTGTGCTGTAAAGCGATGGGCGTGTGCTTGAAGTGGGCGTGTCGTGCGGGGAGATAGCGTTCTGGGGCATTTGACGTAGACGCGCTGTGTGGCATCTAAGTGCACCACGCCGTGTTTGTGGAGTGCTATTGTGCATGCCAGAACCGATCAGGGGTTTCGACGGGAGCGGACACACACATTCGCCTCCCGCGGCAAGGACACAAAACCGCAGAGCACACGCTCACCTTCAGTGCAAACGATTGACGGATTCTGAGCGCCCACACAGACATAAGTTCTGCGCATTCATCTGCGGGTTCAGAGGCGCTTGAGCATCGCTGGGGCGCTATTAAAAATGTAACGGACTGTTGGTGACACACGCACAGCATCGCGTGACCGCTGTTGCACACTGTGAGGTCAAGGGGCAAAACTGCATCCACACACGCTAAACGTTGGCGCTGCAGAGGCACCTATCACTGTGGCGCTTCCTCACACTGGCTGGACAAGCGGAGGCACATGTTCGGCTGCAATGGACACCTAGCGTTACCGTGTATGCACTGCTCGACTACACAGGTAATAAAAAACTTTCTAGACTTTCATTTTCATCCCCGGACAACGTCGGGCCGGCCGTTAGTATATATATACACACACACGCATATATATATATATATATATATATATATATATATATATATATATATATTTATAAATATATATATATATACACACACACACACACGTATATCAGCATCAAACGTGCTGACAAAGCTCCACTGTGCAGCTCAACCCTGCTTTATCTCATATTCACTTACACTTCTTGGAGTGAGGGGTCAAGTTTTCAATTGCCACTGTCTTCTCCTTGTTGGTTCCTCCTTCTATGTCCTGAGAGTATGGGAGAAGTAGACTGAAATACCCTAGAAGGTGAATGCGTTAAAGGCAAAAACAACTGCGGCACCGCCAGAAGCTGTGAGTAGCCGGTATATTCTGGCTGCACCTAGCCACCTGCTTCTTTCCTTTCGCAGCTCCCTGAGAATAATCAATGAACTGTAGTTCTGGGCTGGCTGCTAAAGGACCCGGCAGCAACTATGTTCAATAGGGGTTTCACACAAAAGTTAAAGTTGAAGTAACAGGAGTTCAGATAGCATACAGTCAATAGGCAGCAATAGCAACAGATGCTTAGCTCAGTAAGAATGAGCAGTTGAGACTGAAGGGCAAGAACATGGAACAGATAAGAGAGGAGAAGGACTTCATCTCAGTAGATCACTGTAAGAAATGGAGTTTGTGGTTGGCTAGGGTATGCACCTAAGCCAGGCAGAACTCACCACTCTAGTCAGGGTAATGGAGAGACACACCCAAGATAACCCATGCTCATCCCCTTGGTAGCTTGGCAGAGCAGTCAGGCCTATCTCAGACGCAATGTGTAAAGCATTAGCGCAACACACACATACACACCAGTGATAAACTAGGCACACCACAAAAGAGACTGCACACAAGGTTATATAAAGATAGCCTTTGTATTACATACACATAAAATGATATTGGACCATAAATCACTGCATAGCAGGTAATACACATTTAGACCACATAACATAAATCACTGTGCCAATAGGCGCTTGTCAGAAAGGTGCACATAAACCACCTAAGACTGCATTTACATAAAACACTGTTCCACTAGGCACTTGTCATAAGGAAGGATGCACACACTTATAACTCACTTTGCATCAGATTAGGCCATAAGCACATAACTCACTTTGCCATTGGCAATTGTCATGAACCTCATAGTGCACTAAAGTGGATATTTGTAGGGTGCACATGGCATGAACCTCATCACGGAAACATTATTCTTAACATTGCAATTGCAATCGGGTGCCTTACATGTAAGAAAAGGGAAGGTTTGGGACTGGCAAGTGGGTGCACTTGCCAGGACAACATGGCAGTTTACAACTGCATGCACAGAAACTTCAGTGGTAGGTCTGAGATACATTTACAGGGCTACTCATGTGGGTTGCACAACCAGTGCTGCAAGCCCACTAGTAGCATTTGATTTACAGGCCCTGGCACACACTGTGCACTTTATTAGGGACTTACCAGTAAATCAAATATACCAATGATGGATAACCAATCATTGTCACAATTTATATAGAGAGCATATGCACTTTAGCACTGGTCAGCAGTAGTAAAGTGCCCAGATTCCTATAGCCAATGAAAATAGGGTCAGAAAAATAGGAGGCAAAAGGCAAAACGTTTGGAGAGGAACGTGGCAAAAGCGCCAGGTCTAACAATAACTGCTTATTTGTTTTGCTGTCTTTTTGCCCATTACATTTTACCAATGTTTCCAAATTGGATTGGGAGTGCTATTGTGTTGTTTTCTTGACTTTAACATTGGCGGTACTGCTTGAACTAAGCACATATTTATCTGGCTAATTGCCTGCTGCTTGTGACACAGCTACCATGAGTTGAGCAGAGTTTTTCTTTGAACTGTGTAGACACATAGCAAGGCCTCCATGATGAAATAACTCTTGGCTTTTATTTCACAGTGAAATCACACTACCCTCAATAAAGACTGTATGATATTTTAAACATTAGCTCCCTGCCCTGTGAGCTTGCAAGGCAGACTGCAGGGATGGCTTATGAATATTTAGAAATAGGTGTCCCCTGCATGGCAAAGACATTTTCCTTGAAATGTGTCACTACAGTGTATTGAAGCTGCAGCCTCAGCCCAAGGACAGTGGTGCTCCTGGCAGACATATATTGCTAAGCAAACACAAGGAGATGATGGACAGAGCACTGAAGGGCATACCCTGCCCTAAGTTGGCAGGATATGCCCAGGCGAGGGTCCCTTGCTCACTTTGCCACTGGATTTAAGCTAGCCTGGCTGATGCGGGGTTTTCCCCTAAAACTGGTCCCAGGATGCTTTTTTCCAGTCCAGGTTAGACATGCCTTGGCAGTTCGGGCTGGACTGTTCCCATGAAGCACAGGGTTAAGACTGACTTTCATATAGCTATGTCTGAACTGGGTGGTGAAGTGAGCTAAAGAATGATGATGGATTCAAACCAGATCTGTAACTGGGGGTGAGTGTCTGAAAAGTTTCAGCACTCCGTCCATCATCTCCTTGTATTTGCTTTGTTGGATATATATTTCTGTCATATATGTTGGTTGTGTAAATTCACACTGTAGGCCACATATGACACTCACCTTGCCTGCCGCAGGTGCACGTTGGGCACCATTTACAATGGCCTTATACGGAAATTAAAAATACCAAACTAGTGAGTTCCAATGTACAGAAATAGTTTTATGGGGGAAAACAGACACTTTACTATTGTTTATCAGGTAAAGTGCACATAGTCTTAGATCCTGCAAAGAACAGGGTTCAGAATAAGGTTAAACATTTTGGGTGACCAAGCAGAAATGGTCGATTTGCAACATTAACACTTTGGGTATTCCCTGGACCAGCATTACACAAGTTGGGTTACAGAAGTCTGAGTGAGACACTATCAACAGCCCTTTCCCAACAGTCAAATTATTTCATAGTGCAAGCGCCATATACCCATCAACAAGTGATAGAATGAGCGGTGGGTGAAGGGGGTGCTGATTTTTAGGAAGAGAGAATTGATTGCTTGCTTTGGTGAAATCAGTAGTATTTTGTGGGAGGCGGATGTGTTGCACTAAATTAAATTGACAAATGCTTACATGAAATCCATGCCTTGGAGGCATGTTATGGAACTTAGTATCTGCATTTTCCAAACTCCGGGCCTAATGAAGTAGCTAGGAGGTTTAATGTCTGCTGCTGTGATTTCTGAAGCCACAGCTTCTAATACCAGCATGATCGTTCCGTGGTGTCAGGGTGTCATGGGCCTGGTAGCACGGAGGGAAATGACCCCCTGGACTCCGTTTGAACTGTGAAATACAGCAATCACCAGGGTTTATTAGGCCACACAGGGCCATGGACACCAGTGCCACTGCGCCTGCTGCACCAATGGTAACTTTACCCCTGGATCGTTTGGAGTGGTTAATGCATGTGCTGCACACATCTGAGTACATTGAATCTCAATGCCTCTTTTATTTATGTGCGCGCGTATCAAGAGAGAGAGAGAGGACTAGAAAGCTAGTCCGAGTCCCCGTAGTTTATATGTGTTATCAAAAGAGACTAGCTTAAATATGACCAATATTGTTAGGACTCTGATTAGATTTGTCATGGGCACCTCGTTGGTGAGTTCATGAAGCCCTCACCGACCAACCTGGTTGGTGGCATGCTTCATCATCGGGCCCACCCAGTGACACCTAATGTGTCCCGGGTGTGCTGCGACGCCTGATTACAGCGGAGCTGGTATTTTACTGAGAGTGCAGTGTGAGGTGTAAAATAAAGTGTGAGTTAAAACGGCTTGGCGAGGGTCCCAGTATCCGAGGGTAAATTACATTTTAATAACTGGGCCCGTCAGCGGTTAAAATAGGGCTTGGGGATGTTTAAGGGAGGCGAGTTACTACCTCCTACATCCATCAGTTGGTCAACATGTTTCAGCCAGTGCCTTAAACTAAATCTGGCTTTCCTCAGGACCTTTTTAAAATAGAGTGTAGTGCAGGTTAAAAAGGAGTGTAATCCAGGCCATGTGTTGTACTCACTAAGGTGTTTCTCTAAGTGTGAGAGGGGGGATTCCCTTCCGGCGCAATTGGTAAGATGTTCAGATGATGCTAAGGTCAGAAGGAGTGTTTAGATGTTGAAAAGTCTGGTCTTTAAAGCTTTCCTGAAGCTCATGTAGTTGGTTTCAATACGTACTGAGAGAGGCAGGGAATTCCACAGCACTGGCCCTAGGTAAGAAAAAGATTTTCCGCCCATACGAGATAGTTTATTTTGGAGGAGCGAAGAGAGCGGGAAGGGCAGTATGGGCGCACGAGCGCTTGAAGATATTTTGGGGCTTTATCCGCATTGATTTTATGCATAAAGCAGAGTGCTTTAAACTTAATATGACTTTCGATCTTAAGCCATTGAAGGTCACGCATGTAACGGGAGGTGGGAGTGGTGGTCGGGATTTTGCATAGCAATCTTGCTGCCGAATTTTGGACTGTCTGTAGTCTGCGAATAGTAGTTTTCTTTGACCCCAGGTAAAGCACATTGCCATAATCAAGCCTAGAAGTAATTAAGGCATTGATTACAGTTTTCTTTGTTGACTCAGGCAGCATCCAGCAAATCTTTTTTAGCCACTATAGGATGGCAAAACATGTGGCTGAGATTTTTACAGCTTGCTGGTGCATATTAAGGGAGTCAGCAATAATGATGCCCAAATTTCGTGCCTGTAAGACTGGAATGGGAAGCATGCCCATTTCCTGCGGCCAATGGTGCGGGCCCCACAAGCTTTTATTTTTTCCGAGAATCATGACTTCCGTTTTCTCCCCGTTCAATTTGAGGAAGTTATCCTGCATCCTACCCGTGATTTTGATGAGACCGCTTCTGAGTGTGGAGGCCGTGTCAATGTTTTCAGCAGAGAGGGAAAAAATCAGCTGAGAATCGTCTGCATATGAGTACATCAGTAGGCCAGAATCTTCTACCACCTTTGCTAACGGACTCATATACAGATTAAATAATAACGGACTAAGTATGGAGCCCTGTGGTACACCATGTTCAAAGAAATGAGTGTCCGAACAGGCAGAATGAGAAAAAACTTGAAAAGTGCGCTCGTTCAGAAAGGATTTAAGCCAATTTAGTGCCGGACCACGAATACCTAAAGAGTGAAGTGTGTTGATTAATACCGTGTGTGATACCGTATCGAATGCGGCACTTAAGTCCAAAGTACAAACGCCACAGTCTCTCCCTTGTCCATCTGGCGACGAATATTCTCTAGGACTCCCAGTAAGGTGGTTTCTGTTGAAAATCCAGCAAGGGGGCAGCAAGTCTTGGGCAGTGACAAATTCAGTTAGGGTGTGATGCACATGTTTTTCCAAAATTTGGGAAAATACCGGCAGTAGAGAAATAGGCCGGAAATTGGAAGGTTGGTTTGGGTCGATTCCAACCTTCTTTAGTAGGGGATGAATCATGGCATGTTTCCAGTCTTCTGGCACAGTCTCCTCCTGAAGGGAATTGTTAAGAAGGTCTGTAATAATGTCCAGTGATGGAGTGTCAAGTTTTTAGAGTACAGAGCAGGGTAGGGGGTCTTTTGGGGAGCCAGATTTGATGGTGTTAAGTAATTTAATTAAAGTGACGGTGTTAAGTCTGGGCCATTAATCCAAAGTGCTACTGGGGTGCAGAGGGGCAGGTATATCTGTATTGCAGGGATAGTTGTGGGTAAAGGAGTCTAGTGAAGTAGATGCTAATGGGAGGCAGCTGTTCTGTGCCATTGCTATTCCTTGGTAGATTTTGTACACTTTGTTAACAAAAAAAGTAGCCAATAAGTCACATTGCTGTTTATTTAAGTCTGGTGGAGTGGGTGAGGTTTTTGAACCCGCAAGTTCCTTCACCATCTTAAATAGAGTTTTAGATCGATTTAAAGCCTCCGAGATAGTAGAGCACACAAAATCAGCTCGTGCCTTGTTACAGAGCGTATGATATTTATGTAATTTACTTTTGTACAATTTTTTTGTTTCAGGTGAATAGTTTTTTCTCCATTTACGTTCAAAGGTTTTGCATTTAGATTTTTCTATTACAATAATTCCGCGAACCATGGGGCGGGGGGTCGCTGGCCTTTGCACTTTAATTTTGTCAGTGGTAGGCAGGTGTTAATTGCTGCCATAAGCCAGCTCTGTACTGCTGTGGATAGAGAATCAACAGATTGCTTTGAACAGGGAGTGTGCAGATTTAAAAAGGTGTTCAAAGCATCGATATCTAGTTTTTTCCAATTTCTAATTAGCTTGGATTGATCCGGGATGTTCCTACATATCTGCGTGGCTACTTGAAGTGAAAACCTAATCAAGTAGTGATCAGACCCATAGATTGGTAGAGCAGGAAAAACCGTGATTTCCTTGATATTAGTGAAAATAGGGTTAAGTAGGTGACCTGCAATGAGCGTGGGTCCAGAATTTAGCAGGTTTAAGTTAAGGGTGGCTAGGTCGGAGATAAGTTCAGAAGCTGATGTGCAAATTGGATTATCTAAGTGTAAGTTAATATCTCCGATGAGGGAGAAGTTGGCTGCCTTCATAACTAGAGGACCAATGAATTCTGGAAGAGCCGCTGTCCATGCTGTCGCATGGCCAGGTGGACGATAAACAAGTATGCCAGAGAACGTAAAGTTGGGGGTGAGGGCAAGCTTGAATATAGCTGCTTCGCAGTTGGGACACCGCAAGTGAGTAAGGTCACAACTGTATTCTTTTTTAAAGAGGATAGCGATCCCGCCTCCTGTTTTGTTAGTACGGTCAATCCTTAGTATTGCGTAATGGTCAGGTACCGCTACTGCAATTTCCGGGCCCGAGCTCTCTTGGAGCCAAGTTTCCGTAAGGAAAAGGGCATCAGGCTTATCATCCATTAGTAGATTAAAGATCTCGAATTTATGTTTAGGTAAGGATCTACAGTTTAAGCTGATAAGAGAAAAAGTTTTGAATTTGGATTGGCTGAGATCACTCTTATCATTCTCTCTGTTCTCGGTAAGCATGCACTCAGGAGCAGCTGAGAAGCTACAGTTGGGGCAAGGTGCGATATCGCCCCCCAAGTGTAATATGCAACATTGCGCTGATTGCGGGATTTTTAGAGCCTGTAGCTGCTCAAAGTTAAACCTGATTAAGGGCTGGTCGCTATTGTAGGTGTGTGCAACCGGGGTCTCTCTACCTGCCTGGTTAACTACTGGGTTGGCGTTTGAGGGAGACGGAGCAGGGTCTTCAGCCCTGGGCCCGGTCCAGGCGCGGACGGGCACAGACGGGTTTACCTCTGGTGCGCCGAACCCGCTGCGCGCGTCCACTGCGCGTACTTTCAATGGAATCCATTTATCCTAACGCTGCGCCCAGCAACTAGCCCGCTGCCCGCTCCGAAATTCCTCTAAGATGGCGGCAGTTTTCGGCGGCAGTCCCCGGTGTTGCCTAGTGTCCCTGATCTGTTCCAAGTCAACAGATTCAGGTGATTGGAAAGTACTGTGCAAATTAGCAAATGAGCAACTGTGCAAAGTAACGCGTGGGATTTTGGCAAGGGGAACAACAATTACAATTTTAAAACACGAACCTCCCGGCTTCCGCCTCAGGAGTTACTGACTAGTAGCAAATTAGACAGGGCAATGGAAGTGGGCGTCTTTTATCCTGACGCTGCACCCAGCAACTAGCCCGCTGCCCGCTCCGAAATTCCTCTAAGATGGCGGCGGTTTTCGGCGGCAGTCCCGGTGTTGCCTAGCGTCCCTGATCTGTTCCAAGTCAACAGATTCAGGTGAGTGGAAAGTACTGTGCAAATGAGCAAATGAGCAACTTTGCAAAGTAATGCGTGGGATTTTGGCAAGGGGAACAACAATTAAAACTTTAAAACACAAACCTGCCGGCTTCCGCCTCAGGAGTTACTGACTAGTAGCAAATTAGACAGGGCAATGGAAGTGGGCATCTTTTATCCTGACGCTGCGCCCAGCAACTAGCCCACTGCCCGCTCTGAAATTCCTCTAAGATGACGGCGGTTTTCGGCGGCAGTCCCCAGTGTTGCCTAGCGTCCCTGATCTGTTCCAAGTCAACAGATTCAGGTGAGTGGAAAGTACTGTGCAAATGAGCAAATGAGCAACTGTGCAAAGTAATGTGTGGGATTTTGGCAAGGGGAACAACAATTAAAACTTTAAAACACAAACCTCCCGGCTTCCGCCTCAGGAGCTACTGACTAGTAGCAAATTAGGTGCTCTACATGATGACTACTTTACCTGAATGCCCACTAAGTAAATCTTGAAGGGGAATAAAAGTGAAGAAAATGGAGGAAAGATAAAATCACAGGCAAGTTGGGGAAATTCAGACAAAAAGGAAAGAGCAACTCCATGAGCGTTCGTGATATCTTTGGGAAAGGCAGGCAGAAGACCTGTCCACCTTCACCACCCTTAGCATCACTGAATATTATATGCTGAAGTATGGGAAGAAGATCCTCCTACCTTCCACTTGCAAAGCATTTTTCAGAACTACCCCCTTCTTCAGGATGAGGCTGTAGAAGTCTGGGCACTGAAGGACCAAACTAATAATACTGCCACCACTTTCGTCTGGGGAGCCATCTTGTCTAAAGGGAAGTCTGTAAACTTTCTTGATCAGGGACCGCCAAAGTGCCAGGGTGGAAAAGATGCTCAGAAAAAAATGACACCATTGTTTCTGCCACCAAGGCACCAGCCTGATTTCTCAAAATTCTAATGCTGCTTTGGCATCTTTAATTTTTAAAAGATTTTTTAAATTAAAAGATGTACCTAGCAGGGAGGATTAATAATGCAGCCAACTCAAGTAAAGAACTATATAAAATCATGAAAGAATTCACCACATCCGAATCTATTCAATCTTTCGTGGCTCCCTCACAGGATTGGGTCAATAAACTATCCTTTTTCCTCAATGAGAAAATAAAGGTCATATACAGATCTTTCCCGCATGAGAACGGGATCGACCTGCAAGCAACTAACAGTAGTCACCCACCAACTTCCCTGCTGATTAAATTTCAACCAGTAACTAGGGATGAGGTAATGGAGGTTATTGTCAAAATTCAATCTGGATCTCCTACAGAGCCCTTTCCCCCCCGGATGATTAGGAAATTGGCACCCTCTCTGATACCAAGGCTAACAGAGATTTTCAATCTTTCTCTGGACCAAGCTGTCATCCCGGGCAGCTGGAAGAAAGCGCAAATTAGGCCCATTCTGAAGAAGCCCACACTAGATGCCAGTGAACTAGCCAACTACCGCCCCATCTCGCTGCTGCCCTATTTTGGAAAAGCTCTCGAAGCCCTGGTAAACAAATAATTGACTAGCCATCTATAAGAGTATAGTCTCCTTGACCCTTTGTGGAAAAGTAAATTTTGCCATGTTCTGTGTCCCTACGTGTCCTCCATCTTATGTTATGTGTGCATGATTAATATGCATATGTATTCGATTAAAGACGCAATTACAGTTGTGTCCATCTCTAGTATGCCAGTTCCCAGTTCTCGTGAAAACTACGAATATCAGGCCTATGTAAGGTTACGTTGCCACGTTTCTCAGTGTGCACGTTATTTCATTGTAAAGTCCCCGTTTCTAGGCCTCAAAAGGGCCCGGACATCAGATTCAGCTCCTGTCTCCTGAACCCTCGCTGAGGAGCGATACAGCCCCCACCTGTATCCTCGACCCTTCACTTACTTCCTGCCTCACAGTGCCCGGCTCGGCCTGGCTCTGCCTCTGAGCCTGCCAAGAGTATGTTATGATTCTAGTTATCAGTCCAGCCCTCCTTCTCTGCATTCCTAAGCTACTGAATCGCATCAATAGTTTCCGTCATTGTCTAGCCTTTACGTCTCCATGTAAGAGAAATACTGTATTAATGGTCATTTAATATTCTTCATCACGCACTACATGTAGAATAATGCATGCTCCAGTCTTAGAGTCTGTTAGCCTCTCCCCTCCTGACTCTTAGTTTATATCAACATGTCCTCTAAACATTAGATACTAGATAGGGTTTAGGTACATGTCGCCCTGACTCTCCAGACTTCAGTCTCTGCTCCTAGCACAGAGTTCATAGCCCCCAGCTTCTCCTAGTAACACGTCATTGTCAGTTTGCGCGCACCATTAGGTCAGAGGTCCCGGCTCCTTAGGTAGCCCCCTCCATGTTTCCGCCCCATTTATGACATATTCTGTTACGTTTACATCACATGTCTATGTACACGCCTCTTGTTACACCCACTTTCACCCTTATCTTTGCGACTGCTATTGACCACACCCACTGCTCCGCCTATTGTATTCACTGTAATGCAACTGTTTTAGTATATATGCTTGTGTACTGTTATTAAAGTTAGCGCGCTCATCCCATATCCAGCCCCGGCAGCTGCCGGGCCCTGTCATCCTATTCCTGTGCAGGTTGTCCTGTTCCTGTCCTTTATGCTGTATTAAACCTGCAAACTCCTACTACCTCGAATCTTGACTCTTATTTATTGAGCTATCTGTTATTCATTTATCCATTCAAAAATAGAGGTATTATTTATTTATTTACCACATAATGGCGCCCGAATAGGAACTTGCCCTTTCCCCACGCGCCGGCGAAGCCACGCCGGCCCCCTGACCCTCTGCAGCCGTGACGGAACTCTTCTGCGCACCGGCAGATATTTCTGCTTCAAGTATCCCTCAGGCCCACGGAGGAGACGGAGGTGGCGGTCCAGCATCCAGACGAGGCGGTGGAGGAATGCGGCGAGTCCCGACCAGAGCCCAAGCCGAGAGTCCAAGGTCCGAGGTATCCGGAGGCCCACCCGTAACAGAAGTCCGAAGTTCGTCCGTCCGGCGTCGAAGCAGTCCAGTCCAGTCCGAGGCCTTCCGTTCTTGCTGCCCGGTGAGTACCATTGCTGGGGTAGTATCTAGACAGGGTCAATCTAATTGACTCTGGTCCGTGGGTTGGTGGTACACAGACCCAAAACGAAGTGTCCACTTTGGTGGATGCGGGTCCTAACGTGTCTCTTTATGAGACCGGTGAGTTTCGTACTGTTTTAGCAGTACATCTAGTTTCTGTTCTAGTCAGTTCTGTTTCTCGAGAAAATTCATGTATTCTGTTTTCAGTATTCCAGATAGTATTCTGTTCGAACTGTTATTTTAAATGTTTTTCATGTATTGTAATGTCGTGGTATGAATGTGGAGTATTTATCGTGTTCATTGTGGATTGTAATTACGTATTGTGTCTAGGTTACAGTTCAGTCATGCCCTTATTTTCTAAACTACGTCAGTTAAAAACCAGAAAAGGTCTGCTAGAAGCAGCAGTTCCTGTCCCGCCTAGGGACAGTCCAGGTCATTTTATGTATCAAAAGCATGGCATAAGTGCCATATTATATCTAGATTTATGGGTAGAGTATACCAAACAGTTAGAGGAAAAGTATAGATGGCCTGTATCAGGCACATGGAATGCCGAGTGCATCATGCGAGTAGAAGAAGCATTATGGAAAAAGAAAGCCAGACAGTCACAGAAAGATGCCATCGAGTTATGGCGCAAAGAATCTCATAAGAGAACCGAAAAAGAAATCAGAAAGTCAGAATTAAGTAGAGAATCTTTAGAACGAGCCCAAGAAAGGGAATTAATCGAGATAGGTGAACGAGTCAAAACCGAACAGTCAGACAGACAGAGGCATGCCCTTATTAAGGGTATGTATCCTCTTCTTGCGAGGGCTTGCCAAAAGCGACCCCGGAGGCATCCAGTAATTTTCCGCCACCATTAGTTCCGACTAAGCTACGTCACAAACCGACCGCAGCTGATATTTTCATCTCGTCCTATTTGGACGACACAGTCCCGGAATATGCAAATCCTGTTCCGCCAGTCCCTGTAAATCAGGCAATTCCTGCCCCCCCAGACACCGGGGCACCCTTTGCAGTACCCGCTACGGTACCCCCGGTCCAGCCTACATTACAATTTCCCACCGCACCGGTACGACGGGTATCAGTCGACGATTCCAGTTTAGGGGCCGCAGGAGGAGGACCTCCTGGTACCCCGCCACCACACCAACGTAGAACGTTGGCCGAGTTACATGAATGTGCGTTACAACGTACGCCCAAATTTAAGTCCGTTGCAGATATCCGACGAGCTCTTACTGAATGCCGCTATGATCCGGTTGCAGGTGATGATAGTACAGTAATATATTCCATCCGTGTAAGACGAGTGACCGGGTATTTAGACACCCTACCAGATATGAAAGGAGATCTAGACAGAATATATTGTTTCATCCGTACAGGGGATGATCCAGAAAGTATTGGCGAAGCCATGTCTCAAAGGAAAGCTGAGATCCAGCTCATGATATTAAAGTTTCTGATTAATTGTCTAATAAGAGAACAAGACTACCCGACTAAAGATCCGGCCGAAATGAGAATCCTGACAAGGTGGAGTGATAATATAGCTGAGGGTAAGCACAAGACTATCAGTAGTATAGAGAGTATGTACAAGAGAATTCGTAAGGAAATAATAAAGTTACACGAACAACGTAAAGCAGCACAAGTAAGCGAGAAAGAAAATGACTCTACCGAAGAGGTAGACGACGAGAATCCCACTAGAATAGCGTATGTAGGAAAATCTAGATTTCCAGATCGCCATTTATGTCTAGAACACAAGACAGTTTTTCATCATCCAGCACCAGAACAAGGTTCTCTAGAACAAGTATTTCAAGCTACCGATCACATTTTGAAAGCACGAATCGGTTACAGTGAGTTAAGTACTATGCATGAACAAGAACTAGTCCGATCAGCAGTCCGATGGATTACTGATTCTACCACTTTTCCAGACGAAATAGTGGCACAAATGTTTCTGAAATTGCCCCCAGCCGAGCAACGACTGGTGGGTATGTATATGATACAGCACCTCATTACTCTGTAGGGGGGTATACGACTGTTTCTACGTGACTTCAAGGGTCACTATGTATTACGAGATTTTGATCCGAGATTGTCTAATGTCCCGCAGCATCTATGGGCGCAAGGTCCAACTGATGTTGGTTATATGCAAATCACACCCCATCGTGTGACTCTCAAGCCAGGTGTAGTCCTGCCACGAATCAGACAGTACAGATTGCCACCTGAGGCTGTAGCAGCCTTATCCAAAATCATTGACGAGCTCATGGCTCAAGGAGTAGTTGTAGAAACTGACTCCAATGTATGTAATTCTCCGATCATTCCAGTCATGAAACGTACTGATCCAAATGCACCCCCAGTATATCGATTAGTGATTGACCTTCGAGAACTTAATAAATGTATTATTCCCCAGTACCCAGTTGTCCCAGATATCTCTTCCCTATTGACAGCCATTGATTCCGAAGCCTCATTTTTCACAGTCATAGACCTCAAGAACGTGTTTTTCAGTGTCCCCATTCATCCAGACAGCCAGTTTCTTTTCGGATTTTGTTTAAATGGAAGGAGCTATATGTTCACACGAGCTCCTCAAGGTTTCACAGAAAGTCCTAGTATTTACAGTCAAGCACTTAAGAGACAACTAGACAACATTCACATGCCAACTGACACTGCCCTGCTCCAGTATGTCGATGATCTACTGATCACAGCCCGTTCTGAACGTGCTTGCGAGCGAGCATCACTTACAGTCTTGTGTTTCCTTGTCGAGATGGGGCACAAGGTGTCCCCTTCGAAGCTTCAATTCTGTGTACAGCAAGTGATCTACTTAGGCCACTTGCTGTCCAAGAGGGGTAGGCAGTTGACACCTGACCGTATCCAGTTAATAGCGAGTCTTCCTCAGCCCAAGACCCAGAAGGAGGTACGTGCTTTTATCGGCCTTACTTCTTACTGCAGACAATGGATTCCTCAGTATGCATTTCTAGCCAAACCACTGATACAGTTAACGACACAGGAGGCAGCCGTATCGACTGTCCTCCCTTGGACATCTGAACATACACTTAGTTTCAATGAGTTAAAGAAAGCTTTATGCCAAGCTCCTGTTCTAGCTACACCGAACTACAGTAAGCCTTTTACACTTTTCGTCACAGAACGCGAAGGTACAGCATTATCTGTTCTCACACAAGATCAAGCAGGACAATACAAGCCATGTGCTTATTTTTCGAGCACACTAGATCCTGTAGCCCAGGCTCTGCCTGCGTGCCTCAAGTCAGTTGCAGCCACAGCACTAGCTATCAGACAAAGTGATTCCATAGTATTGGGACACTCCTTGACAGTACAAGTTCCACACTCCGTGGAAGTTCTTTTAAACCGAACACAGACTCAGCACTTGACAATTGCACGTTTAACAGGTTATGAATTGACACTGTTCCAGCCACACATAGAAATCAGACGCTGCAACGTTCTAAATCCTGCAACACTGTTACCATCAGTTATTTCAAATCCTGCCACACACGACTGTGT
The DNA here is from genome assembly GCF_964261635.1 of Lissotriton helveticus. NCBI lineage: Eukaryota > Metazoa > Chordata > Amphibia > Caudata > Salamandridae > Lissotriton > Lissotriton helveticus. The sequence continues at coordinate 1,291,379,358 of NC_136065.1, forward strand.
GGAAGTAGTCAACATTATGACTAAGCCAAGACAAGATCTGACAGATATTCCATTACCAGATCCCGACCTGACACTTTATGTGGATGGTTCATGTATGAGAACAAGTACAGGAGAACTAGTAGCCGCGTATGCAGTGACTACAGACACTGAAGTTATAGAAACACACCGTATTGACACCCTGTCTGCTCAAGCAGCAGAGCTAGTTGCTCTGACTCAAGCCTGCATACACGCTAAGAACCTGAAAGTTAATGTTTACACAGATTCACGTTACGCATTTGGAGTCGTACACGACTTTGGAGTGCTCTGGCAGGAGAGAGGTTTCATGACTTCTCATGGAACCAAGATTCAGCATGGTCTCCTTATTCAGGCTCTGTTAGATGCCATACACTTACCGACATCTATTGCTATCATGAAGTGCAAGGCACACACTAAAGTTACTGACATTATTTCCCAAGGTAATGATCTAGCAGATCGCACAGCCAAGCTTACAGCACAGACTCCAGACATTTCAGTTAACCCGACACAGACACATACTCCAGATCAGACTACATGTATGACAGTTAAGGACCCCACTCAAGATGTCATAGATATTCAGTTACATGCTACTCCCGATGAAATCAAGAAATGGTCCGAACAAGGAGGGGTCCAGACAGATCAGGGATGGGTAACGAAGGGTAAAGCCACATGGTTTCTCCCCGACTCTATGGTTCAAGTCATTATCAATACCGCACATAGTCCAGCACATTTAGGAGAAAAAGCTATGTTAGACAGTATCCAGAACATTTGGTTCAACAAGCATTTACGAGCTGCAGCCAAACAGAAAGTCCGTACCTGTATGATATGTTGTCAGTTTAATCCAGGTAAAAGTGTCCCGGTGGAACAAGGTGGATTCCAGCCCCCTGACCACCCTTTTGAAGTCCTCCAGATGGATTATATTCAGATGGAGCGATGTCGAGGTTTCAAGTATGTCCTTGTAGTTGTATGCGCTTTGTCCAGGTGGACAGAAGCATATCCAGTCCCAGATTACACAGCCGCGACCACTGCCAAGCAGTTGGTTCGTGAATTCTTCCCCCGTTATGGACTCCCTAGAGTCGTATATTCTGATAACGGCCAGCCATTCTCATCCGAGCTTATGAAACACATTTCCCTGTTGTTAGGGTACCAGTGGAAGTTCCATTGTGTACGCCATCCTGAAGCAGCTGGTCTAGTAGAGAGACATAATCAGACCCTGAAAATCCGTATTGCCAAGATTTGTAAAGAGAAAGGTGTGGACTGGCTAGTAGCTCTGCCAGTCGCTTTATTTTATATGCGCATGGTCGCACATTCCAGATCAGGTCTGTCCCCGTATGAGGTCGTATTCGGCCGCCCCCCTAACATGTGGGGTACACCTAGACCTCGAAGTATTACAGATGTTTCAAGTAATATGCTGACAGATTACCTAGCTTCCTTGATGTCTGCCCTCAACTCTTGTCGTTCACAGGTTGCTGCCGCATTTCCAGACAATACCGAGGTGGCACCGCATGACATCGTTCCCGGATGCATGGTTCTTGTCCGGAACTTTGATCGTTCAAGTCCGCTGGAGCCCCGCTGGAAGGAACCCCGACAGGTCCTCCTGGCCACCCGTACTGCCATCAAGCTGGAAGGCAGGAAGGGCTGGGTCCACCTGTCACATGTGAAAAGATTTTTTGGACTAAAGCCTGTTTCAAAGAACATTTCCGAGGATCTTAAAGACTGCCAAAGTACTATTCTTAAGGAGTGTCCCGCAAAAGACAATGATATTGAACCCTCCCCGTTAGAGAAAACTCCGCAACAGGAGTATAAGCTCAAATTAAGGTCTAGTAAAATAAGTCAGCCAGTTTGATTGTCTAAGTCCTCCCCTAGGTGAAACGGTTAGACCGGTTTCTGACATGTATAAAATAGACCCCCATAGTGAGAGAGTTAGTCAAAACTCAATCCGATGTATCATTTTTCTAAGTTTCATATTGTTTTTCAGCCTTATGATTACCTGCACATGTTATGCATTTTATTTGTATTTTCCAGTTTCTCATGTAAATAAGTCTGCTAATGCTACAGTAGAACACACGTTTAGTGATCTGCCTCCTCATGAACTCTCATATCGTCTCGCTATGCGAAATAATTCCTTTATCCGCATGTTACATTATTCACACCAGACCAGCAATGCCACTAATTGTTGGGTGTGTGGTCGACTCCCCCCTTTCCAGACACCGAAGGGAGTTCTGCCACTCTTTCCTTATCCATTTTCACATAACGGTTCGTGTGGAGCATGGTCCACGTTAACGTCATCCTCAACAGATATGTCTTTTCTTAACAGTACATGTTTTCCAGACAAGCAAGGTCTTCCCCACAGAACAGGGTTAGATCTAGAAAATGAAGTTTATAATTTAGGTAATTATTCTTCGAATTTTATGGTCCTGAATGTTCAGTCTGATACTACTCCAGACCTACCTACTATATCAGTATTACCAGTTAGAGGCGAATTATGTGTCCGAAATAATGGTTCCGTACATGTAGGCCATAGTGATTGTACTACTATTGTCAAGTATAGTGACAGTAGGAAATCTATTTTCAAAGCTTCACGTCATTCTTATTTTGTTTGTGGTCAGACCGCATATGTTCGTTTGCCCCTCGATTGGGAGGGAACCTGTTACATTTCCTTCCTACTGCCACCAGTTTTTCTAGCCCCACCTGACTACCATAGGAATTCCCACCTAGTACATACTAGACACAAGAGAGACCTCCCGATTGTCGATTATACTGAAACTGCTCTAGAACAATACATAGATATCAATAAAGGTGTTTTCCCCTATTTAGGTACTGTTGTGAATAGTAAACTGATACGTAGATTAACCAGAACCCTTGAAGCAGTAGTGATTGAGACTACTTCTGCTCTAAGTAACTTAACCGAAGAGCAATCCTTTATGAGAATTGTCGTGCTCCAGAATCGTCTCGTCCTTGACGTCATACTGGCCGATAGGGGCGGGGCATGTAGAGTCATCGGATCTAGTTGCTGCATTTTCATTCCTAATAACGCGCCGTCTGTTTATTCAGCCATAACCAGAGTCCATAAAATTGCCCATATGTTACACCAAGATCCAGGCACTTGGACATGGTCCGGTTGGTTCTGGAATATATTTTCCGCCTGGGGATGGAAAGTATTGTCATTTCTGGGTATTGCAGTAGCGATCATATTCAGTTGCTGCCTCTGTATACAATGTGGCCCTGCGATTTGTGGCATTTGTGCTACCTCTTGTATTCCTAGTCCCAAGTCCCGTTCTAAATCCCGTTCCAAGAAAATTCGAGACGAGCAAATGATACTGTATGAAATGATAGATGGTATCATGAATATTGATGTTTCCTGATGGAAACGTAGTGACAAGGAGGGAATGTGGAAAAGTTAATTTTGCCATGTTCTGTGTCCCTACGTGTCCTCCATCTTATGTTATGTGTGCATGATTAATATGCATATGTATTCGATTAAAGACGCAATTACAGTTGTGTCCATCTCTAGTATGCCAGTTCCCAGTTCTCGTGAAAACTACGAATATCAGGCCTATGTAAGGTTACGTTGCCACGTTTCTCAGTGTGCACGTTATTTCATTGTAAAGTCCCCGTTTCTAGGCCTCAAAAGGGCCCGGACATCAGATTCAGCTCCTGTCTCCTGAACCCTCGCTGAGGAGCGATACAGCCCCCACCTGTATCCTCGACCCTTCACTTACTTCCTGCCTCACAGTGCCCGGCTCGGCCTGGCTCTGCCTCTGAGCCTGCCAAGAGTATGTTATGATTCTAGTTATCAGTCCAGCCCTCCTTCTCTGCATTCCTAAGCTACTGAATCGCATCAATAGTTTCCGTCATTGTCTAGCCTTTACGTCTCCATGTAAGAGAAATACTGTATTAATGGTCATTTAATATTCTTCATCACGCACTACATGTAGAATAATGCATGCTCCAGTCTTAGAGTCTGTTAGCCTCTCCCCTCCTGACTCTTAGTTTATATCAACATGTCCTCTAAACATTAGATACTAGATAGGGTTTAGGTACATGTCGCCCTGACTCTCCAGACTTCAGTCTCTGCTCCTAGCACAGAGTTCATAGCCCCCAGCTTCTCCTAGTAACACGTCATTGTCAGTTTGCGCGCACCATTAGGTCAGAGGTCCCGGCTCCTTAGGTAGCCCCCTCCATGTTTCCGCCCCATATATGACATATTCTGTTACGTTTACATCACATGTCTATGTACACGCCTCTTGTTACACCCACTTTCACCCTTATCTTTCGCGACTGCTATTGACCACACCCACTGCTCCGCCTATTGTATTCACTGTAATGCAACTGTTTTAGTATATATGCTTGTGTACTGTTATTAAAGTTAGCGCGCTCATCCCATATCCAGCCCCGGCAGCTGCCGGGCCCTGTCATCCTATTCCTGTGCAGGTTGTCCTGTTCCTGTCCTTTATGCTGTATTAAACCTGCAAACTCCTACTACCTCGAATCTTGACTCTTATTTATTGAGCTATCTGTTATTCATTTATCCATTCAAAAATAGAGGTATTATTTATTTATTTACCACACCTTCCTAATCAAGGTTCCGTGTGGCGCACAGCACCGAAACGGCGGTAGTCGAAATGATCGACAATATCAGGCTCGCCCTAGACAATAAGGAATCAGCTATTCTGGTGCTGTTGGACCTATCGACCACTTTTGACACCATCTCTCATGACATTTTGTTACAACGGCTCTGGGAGATGGGGGCCCAGGGGAAGGCCTTGAATTGGTTCAACAATACTTAAAAGATCGTTCTACCACTGTGCACCTCGGTCCTATGGCAGCATGCAGTAGATCAGTATGTTTTGGAGTACCGCAGGGATCTATCTTGAGCCCTATGCTGTTCAATCTTTATGTCACTCCCTTGGCTAAGATAATTAGATCCTATGGCTTTGAAACGGTATCATACGCCGATGATACCCATTGCTGGTTACCTTTGGCCCTGACCCCTCTGATACCATTATCCGTTTCAAGAAATGTACGACCCACATCGACAACTGGATGGGTCATAAGAAATTGCAACTGAACAATAGCAAAACTGAGATCATTCTGTTTGGCAGGGCTGAAGATCATTGGTCTAGTGAATGGTGGCCCAAGTCACTGGGCCCCTGTCCATCTCCAAAACCAACTATAAGCAATTTGGAGGTCATTATCGACAATAAACTTTCGAGGAAAGCTCATGTTAACTGTGTAGTGGGCACCTGCTATGGCATTCTATGCAAATTGCGGAAGATTTTCAAATGGCTACCAATTGAAACTCATAAGCCACTTGTTCAGGGCCTAATTATGAGTCGAGTAGACTATGGCAATGCCCTACTGGCTTCCATCAACAATGACCTCTATGCTAAACTACAGACCCTTCAAAACACTGCTGCCAGACTTATTCTGGACTTATCTTTAAGAACATCATCCTGTGCCAACCTGAAAACTCTTCATTGGCTCCCAATCAGGCTGAGAGGCCAATATAAGATTCTTTGCCTCACACATAAAAGTATCTATCACACAGGTCCAGGGTACCTAGGTAAAAAATTGTGAAAATATCAGCCTATTAGAACTTTGAGATCCAGCTCTAAATTTCTTTTAAACACGTTACGGTCACGCACCGTGAGATATGGTGGTCGATCTTTTTCCTATCTCGCCCCTCATTTCTGGAATAAGCTTCCCCCACACATTTCCTCCATTCCAGATCATTTGTGTTTTCGTAAGGAACTAAAAACCTGGCTGTTTCTTAATTAATGCGATGTAAAAATCTGGTGAGTCGGTCTCTGTCTGCTAGCGCCTTGAGACCATACGGTGACATGTTGCGCTTTACAAGACCTTCTGACTTTGACTTTAATTTTTAGGTAATTCAAACCTTCCTGCTTGTACCAAAATCACCTCAGTCACTGCACTTCAAACCTAATCCTGCTCCCAGGACTTCCTGAATGCTGGACATCCGCCCCACCATTTCTGTATCTTCATTCCCACACACTCCATCGTGGTCTCCGTCCACTCAATTTCTTACTTAACAAGTTCGGATTTTGCCTAAACAGTCTTTCAAGGATGCATTTTCCACTCTGTGTCCAGCTTTTTTGAGATCATGTCTGCCTGTACCATGTAACTGACTGTTGTCTCTGGGCCATCAGCATCTTCCATCCTCTTTTTCATGCAGGGTGAGGCTGGAAAAAATCTTTATGCTCCATGATATGGCTTTTGTCAGACATTAGGTCATAGTAGATGGTGTATTCCACTGTCAAATTGGCACAAGGCTCCATCTCCAGAACCACAGGCTTTTGTCTCCAGCATCAGGGAAGCAGCTCCTTGTTAAATCTCAGCTCAAGCCTTGGGTTCCACTTTACCGAAAGTGGTCTTCACCGGTCTTGATTCATTCATCATCCATCACTGTTTCAGGAATTATCCTCCTCCTCCTCAGACTGCGAGCAGTGCGCCTGTGCCAATCAGCACACCATCCTTCCTCTCTCACAAGTGCTACCAGGTCCTCTGGAAAAATCCACTTCTCCTGGGTGCCATCTTGAGCCTCATAGACTTTGTTTGAGAGCAATTCTAACACCACACTTGGTAGACTCAAGAGTAGCATTTCATTTTCAACTGTTATTGATGCACAATCAGTTCCTCTCTCCAGTGCGTGTGGCCTGAGAAAACAATAAGTAAGGGTCCTCCAGTTCCAAACAATGGAAAAAAGTCATGGAGCTCAGAAAGCAGTGTCAGTTCTGCATATCTCCAGAATCTGCCCATAAAGACCATTTTTTTAATGTCATTATGAGCTTCTCAATCTCCCCAACCTGGCAAAGATATTTTGATATTGTAATGTTATTTCATTTATATGGTCCTTTATATGCTGACACGACACCAAATGACATTAGCAAAGAGGTGGTGTGCTGCAGCTTTTGGGAGTTATTTCTTGGAAGCATGTTTTAGTGCATTGTGCCCTATGGGAAACAATTTGGTGTCATGCATGATTGTCCAGGTTGGTGCCCTTACCTTGACCTGGGTTTCATAACTTATTTTCTGCGTTTTTTATATAAAAATATTGTTTTCAGCATCTAAATACAAATAAACATAATACTAACAATACTAACATACATAGTTGAATACAATACAATCTAACATATTTAACCCCGAGTGAACAGTTCATACCAGAAATTCATACATGTTACAACACAGACATACACTCTCATACAGATTCATACAACATTCATTAATGCAGTTATCTGGAAAGTGGGTGAGAAAAGATTACACTGTATTCAACTATGTATGTTAGTATTGTGTTTATTTGTATATATATGCTGAAAACAATATTTTTATACTAAAAAAGCAGAACAAAAGTTATGAAAAACATTTTTTTGTAAAAGATAAAGATGAAGTCAAATATACAATGAATTAATGTTAAATTATGACATTCTTCTCTTTTCTTGAAACACATTATTGTTATGCTATAGCTGGTTAGCCCATGTTGAATGCAATATCTGATTTGTGAAGGAAATATAGGTCGTGAAGGAAGTCTCTCTACATTTGTTCTATTGCCTCTCTCCTCTTCTCCCATACCTTCATTTATTCTTTTTAGAGGGGGGTCCCCTTTCTTTGCTCTACAAGCAGCCATAGTGACAGCGCTCTAGAATCATCCCGGAAGTGACAGAGAAGCAACCCACAGGTGTGCACTGGGAACAGGAAGCAGCCTTAATGCTCACTGGACCAACCCTCAGCTATGCACTGAATACAGGCGGCCAAGGAGTGTGCCCTGTGGAGTCAGACAGGGAGTGGTTGGTTGGCAACAGCACTGCGACAGTTTGTTGGTACTTCCGATAATAGAGATGTTAAGCAACAGTTTGGAACCCTGACAAGCAACATTTTAGTGAGAAAGAGGAGGTCAGTATTTTCCGTTACCACAGTCTGATGAGTGATATTTAAATATGGAAATAGTAGCAAACAGTAACAAATGATTGATTTTAGCATCTGATATAGCGCAGACCTGGCTTCAAAAAGCAGCAGAGGGCTTTGCAGATAACAATGTTATTACAGTAGGAGCTTCTCTGGTATGAGATGGGATACATAGAACAGACAACCTTCTAGAGCACAGGCAATCCAGAGCACGAGGTGCCCCGATACATTTGTACTTTTTTTTTAATTACAATTAGATTTCACAAATGAGCTTTAAAATGCAACGTTTCACTTACAAAAAAAATCTTTTAGTGAGAATAGTACCATAATCAAAAAATCTAAGAGAACATGCATTGTTTTAGTTAAAACCAAAACACTCATTGCAGAACTTGTAAACAAACTTTCCTCTTCCCTCTGCCCTCCAGTAACACTAAACCTCAATAGGGCTTTGGGGGGGGCGGCCGACCAGCGGTAGGCCTGCCCCACCCGGGGAGTTTTGGGGCCGGGGAAGGGGGGGGGGGGGGGGTAGTGCCAGCACCGTCCGTGAGCTGGTTTTTGGGCGGGTGGTAGCCTTGGGCTGGGGGCGGGGCATTTTTGGGCTGCTTTTGGGCTGGTGCCCATTAAAACCGGCCATTTCGTGTCTGCAGGCCACCATTTCGTTGGTGTCACAGCTGCCGGACGGGGGGTGGCGGATGAGATTATTTTGGGCCCGGGTACGGTGGTTGTCGCGGGGAGGGGGGTGTCTGTATTGCAGTGATCGGTGGAGCAGAGAGCGGCGCGCATCGAGTCACCGCAGGGCTGGGACGAGGTGGGCCGCGCGGACTGGTGCGGCCTGATGTGTTGGTAGGGCCGCTGCGGCGCGCCGCTGGCAACGCTACGGCGGCCGGGTTGGCGGTAGCGGCGCCGAGTGCGTGACATAGGTAGGTGGTGGGGGCAGCGATGGGCCTGGATGGAGGGTGGCGCGGCCGGGATGCGGGGCAGGGGCGTGGGGGGCGGACACGTGGTGGCGAAGGCGGCTGAACTTCCTTGACATGACGGGGCGGGAGGGGGACGGGGAGGCCCCGCGGTGGGGGGGCACACAGATGGGGGGCGGGGGTTTGTAAGATGCGGATGGTGTGGGGGGGCTCGGCGTGGGGAGGACAGGGGTGGGGGACCTCCCTAGTTCTGGTGGAGCGGAGGGGGGGTGTTGGGGCCCCCGGGGGGAGGTGAGATTGGTGGGGCCCCGCGGGGGGGGGCATCAAGGGAGGGCAGAGACGAGAGGCTGGGGGAGAGGGTTGAATGGAGGGAAGCGGTTCTGCCGCGAGTGTGCGATGGGGGGGTTCGGTTTAGGGAGGGGGCGGCTCGTCGGCGGGGGGGCTTTCAAGTGGGGGGTGGGGGGGAGTTTGCGGCGAGGGCGGGGCATTTTTTGGGGGCGGGTTTGTTTTCCCGGCATGCTGGACCTCATCGCTGGGCTGGGACGCAGAAGTTGGCGCTCGGGAGAGCAGCATTCGGCTCCACGCGGCCGAGAGGATGGGCCGGCTCTGCCTGGTGCGGGCGGTCGTGCTCCCACGAGGGACCAGTCTTGGAAGCGCGACAAGAAGGGGGAGGTGCGCCCCCGCCACACCCACCCAAAGGGTCAGTACGGCCGCCGGGGCTCGGGGACGTGGAGTATTATGGACTTCTTTATGGCATTTTATTATGGACTTATTTATTGCATTGTGATGGCGCAGACTTTGCCCGAGGGTGGTGGAGCTTCTCTTGATGGGAATGGACTGAATATGGGGGTAGTACAGGGGAACGTTGGCAGAAGGTACGTTACAGTACAGGAGGGATAGTGCTGCAAGAGGTGGTGATACGAGGGGTAGTACAGAGGTGCGGATTGTGAGGCACCGTTCTGTTCATGAGGCGGAGTGGAAAGCGTGGGCAAACAACATGCATGAGGTGGTGTGACGGGGGGTAGTACAGAGGTCCAGAGTGTGAGGCACCGTTTCTGTTCATGAGGCGGAGTGAACATAGTGGGAGACCAACAGGCAGGTGGGGGTGATATGGGCGTAGTACAGAGGGGCGGATTAGGAGGCCCTGTTTTTCTGTTCAGGAGGTTGGGTGAAAATTGTGGGCGAACAACATGGATGAGTGGCTGATGCAAAGGCGAATTGTATGGCAGCGTTTCAATCCTGAGGCTAAAATGACACTTGTGGGCAAACATCGGGCAGGAGACGGCAGGCGGTGCATGCAGGGGAGGGGTGGGAGGAGGCGGGGGGGTCAGAACATGGGAATGTATTGTGGGGCAACGTGTCTGAACTGGGGGGGCTAAAGTGACTCTTGTGGGAAGACTGCATGCAGGAGACGGAAGCAGTGCTTTACGGGAGAGGAGTGGCATGATACGGGGGCAGTATGGAGGAGTGAATGGTAAGGCAGCATTTTGAGTCAAGGGGGGCGACAGTGACAATCGTGGGCAAAAGAGGTGTGGGAAGTGGTGAGCGGTGCGTTTCTGGTAAAGTGGCATGAGGGGGGGCAGAATGAAGGGTCGACTTGTGAGGCATCGTTTTAGCGTATGAGGCACAAGGTGATCGTTAGCAGGCCACGGGCAGGAGGTGGCACGCGGGGAGATACTGGGGACAAGTGGCATGTTGGGGGGGTGGTACAAAGGAACGACGTGTGTGGCGCCATTCTGTATATGAGGCGATGGTGACATCCGTGGGCGAACTATTGGCGAGAGGGGCAAGTGGTGCGTGCGGGCACAAAAGGGTCTGGGGTGCAGGTTGCGGGAGCGGGCAGGCAGTGAGGAGAGGTGGGCTATGGCACTGCTGGACGGACACTCGAATGCGGGGGCGGGATTTCCGGGGGCAGACGTGGCATTTGTGCGGGTACGGAGGCCGGCGTATTGTTCGGGTGGCTCACGGTGTGGTCCAAGGGGCCTGTGCTGCGGGCGGGTTCCGGTCAGTTCCGATCCCGGGTGACGGTGTATCATGGCATTCTGGACAGCTCGCAGCTCTTTCGTACTCTGTTGGTGGGGTACCGTTTTGACGGGGCAAATTCAGGGACAAAGCATGGCCCAGGGGCTATAGGTGGGCTTTAGAGGTAGTTGACAGTATGAGCAGTTTTTGACAGTTGGTAGAGAGTGCTAGTTTAGTGTTAGAGGTATACTTGAATAGAGTAGAGGGGATTGAGTGGGAGGCGATAGTAGTTAGTGAGTAGTGTAGATTAGTAGAGAGTAGTATAGAGTGGGTAGTGGATAGGGCGGAGACGAATTGTAGGATGTGCAAGGCCATTGGTGGCGTGTAATTAGGGGGTAGGGAGTGGAATTCTGTGGCGTTGGCAGGTTGGAGCATTCCGTGTTTGGAATGCAACAACATCATTCGTAGAATAAAGAATGTAGAGGGGATTCTGTAGGGACCTCTACATGGTTTTGAAAATGCACTGTCTCTTTTTGCAGTTTTTCCCACCTCTTAGTTTTGACCCCATCACCCACAACAAGTTTGTCCACCCTTGTGACATGCCTTTTATCAAAATTTCTTTTGTACACTTGTTGTGCCTTAATGGTGTTTTCTTTGACATTCTTTGGTGACCATTGAGCGTATTTTGTCCTCTCCATCCACTGCTTCGTTACAGGCGTGTTGGGGATTATTCTGTTTTGTGATGTGGAATTATAGGGTGTGGGTTGGAATTATGTGGCATGGCAATGAGTGGCATGGTGGAACTGTGTGTAAATCATAAGAAAGTGAGTATCATTCCTGGTTGTTGGGCCCCTTGTGCTCTGTTTGATATGCCACATGGTTTTGACCCCAACCCCCTTGTTACTTTAATTTATAATATCCACGCAAGTTTGGGTAACAGGTAGATTTCTTTAATATAAGTACAGGGATGCTGCTTGGGCGAATTTAAAACTCTGGTCCGAGCGATGGAAGTATTTAGCAATGGAGGAGTCCTCAGCCTGAGGGCATGTTGTGTTGGGGGCAAACCTCAGCGCAAGACGGCTGATTTGAGGCGCCCAGGAAATGGGTTGTCTGTTGGCCATAGCTTTAGGGTTTGGCTTCGTATGATAATTACTTAAACAAGGCATGTATATTGTTTCATAATGAGTATTTCAGGTCCTCACGGTTCCTTTTGGCAATTTTAGTGGAATCTGGTGCTAGGTCGCGGTCGACCTATGGACTACAAGAACCCTTCACTAGAAGGCCTTTTGTGTAGTGTGCAGTAGAGGATGCAATAGTTATTGTAGGTGGATTCAACAATCACACGGCGCTTCAGCATTCTTAGGCACCTGGCACGCTAAACACTGGGAAAGGCTCCGTGTCAGGCCTTTAGCCCTGTCAAAAGGAGGCTTCGAGTCATTGTGTCAGACTGAATTCTTGTTTCTGTGTTTTAGGATTCTAGAGTTGCTTCAGAATCTTTTATACCATATACTTGTATTGGGATATTACAGACTCAAATGGAGCGCACTATATTAATTACTAATATTAAAGCTTCCATTTGTCACTGGCCGGACATGTGACTGTCTTTGTCTCAGCGTTACTTGCCTTTCAGACGTACTTGTCATTCTTACAATCTAGCCTTTCTTGCTGGGCAACCCGCTTTCAGGTGCGTCGTGGGGGTGAGCAGTTTTTGGTGGCGGTGGGGCTTTGCATGGCGGACAGACTCTGACACGGTGACACCTGATCTGGATGACTACTTTCTGGTGGGACGGCCAGGTTTTACGGACTGCCAGCGGCAGCTGGTCGGTTTTACGGGCCTCGTGGCTTGCCGGGGGATGCCCCTGGCGCCAGAGAAGACGTGCGGTCCCAGACGGTGCTGTCCTCGCTTGTTGTTGAGCTCGACTCCGGGCCATGGAACCACGCCCGCCGGGGCGTGGGGGGCTGCATGGTTGGCGTGGGGGGCGACGGCGCTGCATATGGGATGTTCGATTTCGGGTGCGAGGTGTGTGACATTCAGTGCTTTTGTAGTGGGTTTTCCTGGTGGACAGGCTCTGGCGGTGGCGCACTAGCTGGTGACTTCTCTCTGGTGGGACGGCCGGGTTTGACAGACTGCCAGCGGCAGCTGGTCGGTTTTACGGGCCTCGTGGCTTACCGGGGGATGCCCTTGGCGCCAGAGAAGGAGTGCGGTCCCAGACGGTGCTGTCCTCGCTTGTGGTTGAGCTCGACTCCGGGCCATGGAACCACGCCCGCCTGAGGCGTGGGGACTACATGGTTGGCGTGGGGGGCGCTGGCCCTGCATATGGGATGTTCGGTTTCGGGTGCACGGTGTGGGACATTCAGTGCTTTGCAGTGGGTTTCCTGGCGGACAGGCTCTGGCGGTGGCGCACTATCTGGTGACTTCTTTCTGGTGGGACGGCCGGGTTTCGGCGGACTGCCAGCGGTGCTGGATGGTTACGGGCCTTGAGGTTTACCTGGGGGTGCCCAGGGCGCCAGAGAGGAAGCACGGACCCAGTTTGGTGCTGTCAGTCATCAATACCGAGCTCGACTCCGTGGCCATGGAAGCACGCCTGCCGGAGCTAGGACCGGACAGGGGGGGACTTGCGGCGGTAGGGGGCAGAGAGGCAGGGGTGTGGTAGCGTCAGCAGGAGCAGGGGGAGTCGACGCAGGTCGGCGGGGGTCTTGTCGACTGTCGGATTTTCGGTCAAGATTAGTTTTGGAGAGTAGGGCGGTTTTGACAGGATGGAGCACCCGGAGATGGGGTATAGGGCAGTGTATTTTCAGGGGGAAGTGGGTACTCCTGTCCGCACGGAGCGGATCTGTAGGTGGTACACTTGCTGGAGGCTCTGGAGCAAGGCATTGGTGGGGCACGGGTGCCCAAAAGTACAGGAGTCCTAGGGGGGGGTCGAGAGCCGTTAGCACGTCCCTCGAGTGGCGGTTTTTCCTAATATATGTGGGAAGTGTAGGAGATCTGTTTGGATTATCGGGGGGTAGGTCAAGCACAAGAAAGTGTGTAGCCAGGTGGAGAGGCAAATTGACGTTTTGCTAATTGTTTACTGTTTTGCGGATTGAGGGAACGAGTTTAGGGGAGGGGGTGGGGGGGTGTGTCAGGAAATTACATATTTAGTGAGGCCTAGTTTTGTGCAGCGCAGGCCAAGGGTTTTCATTGTGTAGGATGCACCTGCTTCCAATAAAGCGGCCTTTATCACACCTAATTTTTAGTCTCTGGTCGGTGTTTTGCCTCCCCCCCTTCCCCGATGGGCCCCAATAGGGTTTTGGGGGGGGGGGGCGGCCGACCACGGGAGGCCTGCCCCACCGGGGAGTTTTGGGGCCGGGGAAGGGGGGGGGTAGTGCCAGCACCGTCCGTGAGCTGGTTTTTGGGCGGGTGGTAGCCTTGGGCTGGGGGCGGGGCATTTTTGGGCTGCTTTTGGGCTGGTTCCCTTTAAAACTGGCCATTTCGTGTCTGCAGGCCACCATTTCGTTGGTGTCACAGCTGCCGGGCGGGGGGTGGCGGACGAGATTATTTTCCCTCCCTCCCTGGTGTTTTTTGGACAGTGAAAGGGGGGGCCCAAGGGCGAGGTGAACCCCCTTTTTTCGGAGTGGTTTGGGTATTTTGTTGGGGGGTTTCGGGGGGGTTGTGGAGGGTTTTGTTGGGGGCCGGTGCAATAGGGTCTGTTTGATGGTTGTGGGGTTCGTCGTGTCGCTGGAGCAGGTGTGGATGTGATTTCTGCCTCTGGGGGGCGGTTTTTCCTAATATATGTGGGAAGTGTAGGAGATCTGTTTGGATTATCGGGGGGGGGTAGGTCAAGCACAAGAAAGTGTGTAGCCAGGTGGAGAGGCAAATTGACGTTTTGCTAATTGTTTACTGTTTTGCGGATTGGGGGAACCAGTTTAGGGGAGGGGGTGGGGGGGTGTCAGGAAATTACATATTTAGTGAGGCCTAGTTTTGTGCGGCGCAGGCCAAGGGTTTTCATTGTGTAGGATGCACCGGCTTCCAATAAAGCGGCCTTTATCACACCTAATTTTGAGTCTCTGGTCGGTGTTTTGCCTCCCCCCCCCTTCCCCGATGGGCCCCAACATTTATCTTGTTGGCATCAAAGGGGCCCAGGTCCGACAAAACATACACTCCTTGGCTACGGACTTGTCTGTCTGTGGCCCTACCAGCCTCACTTAGTCTGGTACAGAAATGATAGTAGTGTGGTGATTGAAAACTTGCAAATATCAAACTTGTCTTCTGATTATAGTAATGCCGCAAGAGGCTAGTATTTCCCAAGCCCACAAATAATGAAATGTAATGTCAACTTATAAAGCGCGGTTGCTGCCCTGGGGCGTCCAAGCGCTGTAAAATTGCATAAAAGGCAGAAAATAAGTTTAGAAAGAAGCATTAAACAGAAAAGTCTTATGACTATGCAGTAAAACGTGCTATACGTGTTATACGGCAAGAGGGTGTCAACATTCAGCACCAGCTTTCCTACAGACTGCCACTTTCTTTAGTGCTTTGGTTTGAAATACCATTCTCTTTAGCATGGTAATTTTTTTTGTATATTTCAGCATTTACTAATCATAATGTTACCTTTGCTTCTAGTTCAGTTTACTTAAGCCTCAGTTATTGTAATCCGGCTGATTCCCTTGGAGTCGTCTATCAGCAGCTGTGAAAGAACACATCGCGACCACTTTGGCAGTTCTGACAACCAGGACAGGGAGCGCACGATATGTTAATTACACCGTATTCTAAACCCATTGGTTTATTTCATCAATCAGACAGCATTAGTACCTCGGCACCTGTCAGGAACACACATCAAAGCCCTTGTGATATGTCAAAACACGCTTTTCCTCAATTAAAATTGATCTACACTGGATGTTGGAAAAGTGTCTGTTTCATGGAGGGCTTCCTTTCAAAACGCAAATGATCAGTCGAGGTGCGGAAGCGTGAACACCCTCTTACAAGTCTTAGAAAGAGTCCCGGCAGCTCCTTCTCACCGACGTGCCTTGCTTTGTAGTTTACAACAGAGCACATGCAAGCACGGGAATACATCCTGCTGATATTTGCATGAACGCACATTCACGTGACTTCGTTTATTACATCTTCTTTCATTTTTCTAATATATTTTTACCCTTTGATTTCTATATCCGGCTATAAGGTATTAAAGCTGCTGCCATTAATTAACACTCGAGTTAATGTTCGCTTCATTTCATGGATGCGTGTTTAATCATATCTACGACTTCCAGTTTATAATTAGCTGCCTGTTTGCATATTTACTTTTTCCGGCAATATTTAATTTACTTTATTGAATTCACAATGCTTAGGGCAGAAGACCGAGAAAAAGATTGAACGCTATGAGTAAATGTTTTTAGAAAGCTGTAGCCTCTCTACTATTGCACGAATATGTGGTTTAAACATTTATTTAAAATTCGCTGAGATGCATTTGATCTTGTATGATTTTTTACTTTTCATGTTGTTTTGTACTTCTCATGTCATGTTCAAAGGTTGGCGGTTTTGTATAATGCGTTCTGTATTTAAGTTGCCAAATGAGAATAATTTGTAGTTCGGAAACTCTTTTATTCTAAGGGTTGTCGTTTACGGTTAACAACATATTTAAGCTTCTAGTATAATTTTTTTTTTAGGAAACAAGCAGTTGTTGAATGCGCACAAGTTCTCTGTGATACAGTGTTGTGAATTACAGGTTTTGGTGCAGAAGTGGGACTCATGTGGAGGGAGGTACTAGGACATAATGGCGACAGTGCTTAAGACGCGGACTCTGCAGCTTTCTGAGGCTCAGAGGCCTGGAGCAGCAGCACCGCAGCTGAGTGAGGTTGTTCAACATGATGAGCATTGCGCACGGCAGTGGTTCCCAAACTTTTTTTGCCCTGTGGCTCCCTTGACCTAATCGGCAGTTGGCCGTGGCTCCCACCATTTTTTTACCACGCCCCTTTAAGAAACTCCCCCCACACCCACAGCCCCCCTCTGGATCCCACTTAAAACACTGGTTAAACCCCTCCATTCGTACGAAGAGGCCTTTGGTGTCCATGGTAACCCCAGCCCCCGTGCTTTATAATGTGCTGCCACTATCACCATGTCGCAGAACAATGTTGAATGTGTACATCAGTTTGCCTGACCAACACAATGCTCTACCATAGCTGCCAAGGTTTCAGATTTCTATGTGTGACATGTTCATAATTTCAGTTTAATTATGAGTGACATTTTAGTGACTATGAGTGACACTTTCTCTCGCACAATATCAAGCAATGAAGACTGGGGAAATAGGCATAGGACTGAGTAAATAATACTTAACACAAACAAGTACAGCGCATTGTGAACAAAACTGTAATATTTAAAAAGTGAACTCAACTCAAACACTAATAAGCTGCGCGCAAACATGGGCGGACCTCTCTGGGTTAATGGTTTATTAATCTTATGTCACAAATAGCAGTCTTATTCATGCAGTCAGCGGCACAGATCACACCATGACCCGCAGACTATCACAGAGGCTCTGCTGACTTTGATGACGCTGCTGGCACAAAAAGTAATTTGATGACAGAGGCACCACACACAGTCAGTCACAGTGTGACCCAGTGACCCCACCGTCCCAAAACGAGCTGGTGGGCTACCACAACAGATACCCACCAGGTGCGCAACACCCATTGTACTCAAAGGGCTTCAGCCCCCCCCCCCCTCCGCCCCTCTCGTCTGTGTGTCAGCCCGGGCTGAGACAGCTTTCCTGGGGACACACACAGCCGCACCCGAGCACTTCACAGGTCTTTAAAAGACAATTTCCATGTTAATGAGGCATTGCTGTTGTTTCACCCCTTCAAAGAGCCCCTGCAGCTCCACTCCGCCTGTTGCTTTATAGATTCAGACCCCCACCCCCCGAAATGTGGCTCTAGTTGAGCCTCTGATACCCACTCCCTCCCTGCCCATTACTGGCTAGCATGCAATTTCCCTCATCGCACGTGCAGCGCCCCTGGCACCTCATTACGGCGCACCGGGGTGCCGCGGTGCACAGTTTGGGAACCACTGGCGCAGGAGCTCAAGATGCACAGATTAAATGGGCAGCTCATAACAGTCATCCTGGAGTAGATTAAGAGTCAGACCCAACTGGAGCCACCTACCACATGACATTGATTACGTTATTGTCTGTGCTTAATTTCTAAACAGATGGGCCATACCAAGGGACAATTGCTGTTTGCATTGGTGTATCACTCCCAATCTTATCTAGGGTGTTCAAGTTCTGGAAGCCGTGTTGCAAGGTATGTCCCAGTCCCACCATCTCAGAAATCCAAAGGACACTGCAGAATTGATCGGTTTCTATATGCATGCTTTATTTCCTCAAGTGGTGGGTGCTCTTTATGTCTGGGTGGTGCTGCTCCGTTCACGGAGTTTGCAGAGTTCTCCGCACTGTGCGCTCTTGTTTCTTTTAATGTTAAAAGCTTACGGCATCCTGTTAAATGCTCTAAAGTTTTAGATTATTTGGCTAGATAAAAGGCTGATATTTGTTTGTTACAGGAGACTCATGTTGATGACGCTATTCTAGCATACATAAACAAAAAATGGGTGGATAATATTATCTCTTCACCTGCTCTAATTAACAACATTTTGAGTTTCTATTTTATTTGCAAAAAAATGAAATCTTCAAATATTACATAAGTATTCCGATTCTAATGGTTGTTTTCTCATAACTAAAATTAAAGTTGATGAAATGGTCCTACACTTGATTAATATATTTGATCCTACGAAGGATGACCCTGAGTTTTGGTCTCTTTTTACATCAGAAGTTTTAAAATTGGGTGATGTTCAACTTATTGTTGGAGGTGATTTTAATCTTATAAGTGACCCTTTATTGGATAGATGTTCTCAAATCAAATATAGACTCCAAAAGCATATTTTGCTCTTAAATCCTTTTTTAGATCAACCAAATTAGTGGATATCTGTTGTTTACATCACCCAACAGTTAAACAATTTACTTTATTTTCTAATCCTCACAATTCATATTCTCGATTAGATTTTTATCCTGTCATTTAATTCCCTCTATTTCTGAGGCCTACTATCCAAAATATAGATATTTCGGATCATGCTCTAGTCTCATGCATTTTAAATCTTACAGTCTCTCATCAGTCTAAAGAAAGATTGCGTATGAACACAAATAATGTTCTTAATAACAATAATAAACCAAAAATGTTATCATCAATTCATGAGTATTTTACTTTTAGTCCAGATGGTTCTGCATAAATTGTAAGTAGATGGGATGCCTATAAGGTGTATATCAGGGGGTCACAGTTTCAATTATTGCTCATAATAATAAGATATTTATTGGACGAATTCAAGAATTAAACAAATACATTTCCAAATATGAACGTATTTTCATTACATCTAACCACATTAAATACAAAATATACCTGCAAAAACTTCAGTATGAATTGAGTTCTATATAAAGCACTAGAGCAGGCATACAAATCTTTAATTCTAAAGCTAAATTTAGTTTTAATGCTAATAGATCTGGAAGATTTTTAGCCAACTATCTTTGTATTAAGAAAGATAAAACTCAAATTAATGTTATCTGCAAATCTGAAGGGCAAACAGCTATATCTCATACAGCAATAATGAATGAATTTATGAATTACTGTTCAAAGTTATATAATAAACCTCCTTCTAAAGATTATCACTTATTGATAATTTTTTAGAAAAGTGTGGTCTAACCCAAATTTCCCAATCAGCTAAAGATAAATTAGATATGCCAATTTCTATTGATGAAGTACATTCAGTTATTAAATCACGTAAGTTGCGTAAATCTCCAGATCTCGATGGTATTCCAGCAGAATTTTATAAAGAATTTCGTACTCTCCTGTCACTACATTTATTTAAATTATTTACTCATTTTAGTCTAACAAGAACAACATCAGGGTCTTTTACGGAAGCTTTGATTATAGTCCTTCCAAAACTAGATAAAGACCCTTTTATGGTTTCAAATTATCATCCTATCACCTTGATTAACAAGGATTGTAAACTTTACATAAAAATCCTAGCAACTAGATTGGCTTCTGTACTTCATTCACTTGTGCATATTGATCAATTTGGTTTAATGAAAAACAGACAGTCATTAGCAATGTGAGATTACTATTTCATGCAATTGAAAGTGGTACATCATTAACTCAACCTGCTGGCCTCCTAGCTTTAGATGCAGAAAAAGCTTTTGATAAAGTACATTGGCAATATTTTTTTCATACAATGACTGCATTTAATCTGGGTCCCTCAGTTACTCGTATGATTTTAACTTTATATTCAGGTCCCTCTGCTCAACTTTTTTTAACGGTCAGATATCTAATACATTTTCACTTTACAGAGGTACTAGGCAAGAGTGCCCATTATAGCCTTAACTTTTTTTACTTGCGATAGAACCGTTGTTACTTGCGATCAGAAATTCTATGGAAATTGTAGGTCTTACTAATAATTACGTTCCTATTAAAACCTCTGCATTTGCTGATAAATGTACTTTTCTATTTTGGTAATCCGGCTTCATCTATTCCCTCATTACTAAATTTATTTTAACACTTCTCAATTCTCAGGATATTCGCTAAATACAAAAAAATATATATTTTTTCAATTAATGTTCACTATTTACCTGTTATGGTTCCAAACAAAGATATCATTTGGGTCAAGGATAACATGAAATACCTAGGTATATTATTTTCACATAACTTAAAACACTCAATTTCATTAAATTGTGAGTTCATTTGATACAACTTTAAAAAATGGTCTGTACTTCATTTAACCTGGTGGGGAATGATAGATGTTATAAAAATGGTTATTGGTGCAAAAATATTCTACTTTCTCTCTATGATGCCTACACAGCTTCATCTTAAATTCTATAAAAAGTGGATAACATCATTACCAGATTTTATTGGAATACCAACCCTCCGCTTATAAGCTATAAGAAATTGAAGTTAGTTAAGAACAATGGTGGTTTAGGTTTACCTGATTTTTAAAGTATCATAAAGCAATTATTTTACAGCAAAATGTGTTATGGTTTCAATCTACGACACCTAACAATACTCATACTAGGCTTAGTTCGAACAAAACGTGGTTGCCCCATTTCCATTACCTGCATTAGTCACTATGTCTAATTCAAAAAGTTTGCTTCAGAAATCAGCAATTGTGAAATCTACTAAATTAATATTACATGCTCTTGATTCAATTTTTCAATGCCCTATGTCACTTACATTACACTCATCATCATGGTACAATCCTAGGTTTAAATGAAATCGAACCCAAAAATGTTGGAATTCCTATATTAACCCATTCTCTGCGGGGGTAATTCCCCCACTGTGCTGGGGGGCGGGTGGGCGCGCACAGTGCCCCGGTGCTGATGAACGAGCTCAGCTCATCATTAGCCACACTGCTCGTGTGCTGATGACGTGCTGAGCTCATCACGGCCACGCCCGTTCCTTAGAACGCTCAGCACAGCAGGGGAATTATACTCGCGTGTGAGCGTTCTAATGGCCATGACAAGCTGAGCTCGTCATCAGCACACGAGCACCGTGGCTGATGACGAGCTGAGCTCGTCATCAGCATGGGAGGGGTTAAAGCAGGTATTTCTTGTTTGAAAGATATATACAGGAACATTACTTTTTTATCTTTTGGTGAATTGCAACAATTGTTCAAGCTAAATTCTGCAGATAGTTATAAATATGAACTTTTCTGTAATTCAATACTAGTCTCTTATAGTAACAGTTGTCCTCAGAACATGACCTCTGACTTGGCAGTGTATATTCAAACGATGGCCTCCTCACCTCATGCTGTATCTCTCTTTTAATACAAAATTGAATGGAAGTGCAGGTAATAATATTAGCTTTCTAACTTCTTTTTGTAATAAAGAGTTAGATATCTAATTTTCCCTAGATAATTGGAAGAAAATCTGGCCGAATAATATCTCAGGATGGTTACCCGTTTCACTATATCAAAGTAATACATCTATCTTGTTCAATTGCTTGTGGACTCCATTTAGGTTATATAAGGCAAAATTGTTGAATTAATGCGTATGTTGGAATTGCTCTCAACAAGAAGTACTGTTGAGACATATGCTTTTTGACTGTCCTACCATTGGTAAATTTTGGAGGGATGTTTGGAATATTGTAACGAAAATATTGACTATCGCTGAAAAATTGTCTTATGCTGTATTAATTTGTAAATCAGTCTCTGATGAAAAAGGGTTCAGGCAGATCAGGTCATTATACCCCTTTTCTAGGTTTGCCCGGCGTTAGCCGCTTCTCACCCAACTCACGATTACCAAATATAGAGGCAGGCGCTGGAGACTGGAAGGCAGGAAACAGGAGTTTATTTCCGACGGAACAGAACACGTCAAATCAGACAACAGGGTATCTTCTCGAGGTGCTCTAACAAGTTTCTCTACGGCTCCGTCTTTTATACACAGGTTTATGATGTACAAACATTCCTTATTGTAATAAAGACACTTTGAAGTACGAAAAGGCATGTTTGGAATCCCAGCTTCAGGCCTATTCCCATACCGGTCGCTCTGATGTTGTTTTCCCCTCCCAAATGTAACATGTGATTGTAATCTGCAGCCGGACGTCCCGACAGGACACGAGGGCAAGAGGGGGTGGTCAGATCTAAGGTTGGGCAGGCGATAAGATCACGTTTCGCTATGCGGGGCCGGAGTGGGTACATCCACGAGACCTAGTTTTATGATATGGGACTGGGTCGAGAGGCCAGGTGTAGCTGGGGGGGGTCATCAGAAGAGAGGAAGGGTGTTCCTGGGAGGAATGCAGGGGTGTTGGTCAGATCTAGGGGTGTGAAGGCCTTGATTAATCACCGCTCCTCTGATGTGAGGCGAGGCCCTACTGTAGGGAGCAATAAACTGCATCTGTTGGACTAGGTGATGGCCTGGGATCAGGCCGGGCAATCGGGCAGGGAGGAAGAGGTTACCAAAAGGGCCCGTTCTATGGGTAGGATGAAAGAGCGAGGGGGCAGGGGTTCAGCACGGAGACAAGGTCGTGTTTAGCGGTGCGCTTATGGCCCGAACAGGAGAGACCGGGGGCTGTCGGGGCGCGGGGGGGGTACTTGCGAGGCTGGGGGGAGAGAGAGAGAGAGAGAGAGAGAGAAGAGAGAGAGATGCAGGCTATTTGCAGTGGGCAGAGAGGTCATGACACACAGATGGCTACTATCTATGTTCGTGATGGGGCCTAAAAGGGAACAAGATGGCGGGCCACTGTTTCGTGACTTTCGCTTTACCTTTAACAGTGGCGAGGGTGAACACAAATGAACGCCGCTTATGTACATATACATTGTCATTTTCCACAGTCGCCGCTTTTTACATAAGATAGGTCATTTCCGTGTTTATCATAACTGACGGGGTGTACATATAGTCGTGTGTAGTCAATGAAATAGCGTTTGTCAATACTGGTAGACTTGCATATAACTGTGTGCAGTTGATGCGACATACGAGGTGGAATACATATAAATTTACATTTGTCGTATTTAAAAAGTGACCGATGAAACATTTTACAGGCAAAAGTGGTTGAGGGAGGAAGTTAGTCCAATACAAGCAATTAGTCAAGGGGTGTAGAAAGTTCCGAAAAAAAGGGGGGGTCTTCGCCACAGTGTCTTTTTAGTAGCGAGTCATCACTGGTAGGCTCTGGTAGTTCATTTTCTTCCGTTGGCGCTGTTGAGCACCGGCGGTGGAGCTATAGGTCCAGCTCGGGTCCTTCTTTACACGTCGCAGGGTGTGATCTGTCCTTTGCCGTTAGGCCACAGTCCTGTTTCCTAGCTAATCTCTCTTAAGGGTGCCTTATGCTGGGCACCTGCATTTCTTTCTCGGAGTCAAAATCCACGTGGAAAGGATAGAAGGGGTTTTGTCGGATAATCGAGGGAGGAGAGGGCGGAGTGGGACCGGATCTTTGAGACGGACCAGGGGAGCAAAAGGGAGATGCGCAGGCAGGTCCATCAATCGGGCTCAAAGGGGCGGGGACTTCTGGCACGCGTGGGTCAACAAGTAGAGGGCTTCAAGGCAGCCCCCCATTCCTTCGTTTTCTGCGTTTGAGAGTGGTGCCTCGTCCCGCGTCCCGTTGCTCTGCGGCTCCATCTTAGGTCGAGGTCACACGCGCCTCACGATCTGTGGCCAGGCTGTGCGTGACGTCCAGCCCCTCTCCTCCGGTGACTGTGTATCCTTGAATGGGTACAAAACAGGTTTTAGCGAACTGGCAAGAGAAGGCATTTATACATTTCAATTCCGTCCCAGATCTAGGTAGTTGGGGGTACGTTTCATCGGTCACGGTCAGGAGTTATCACTGTGGAGCATGTATACAGGCATGTCTACTGAGTTTGTACTAAGTCTATTTGGCGTTCATTCATGTCGCATGTGGCTTTCTGACCCTAGCCCTGGCAGTCTTCTATCAACGTGAGGGAGAGGGATAGTGGCTAAACATTCTTTTCTCGGGGGGGGCAACAGTTAATCGGGGTCATCAGTTATACTTCGTGTTATGGAGCTGGGGCCAATCGGGAGAAAACGGGGACGTTTGGACATCCGTACTTGGATGCAGAGGGATGGGGCACTCTGGACATTGTTTCTAACAAGCTGAGAACAGAAAACCACTGACATATAGTCCTCCTGTAAGAAGGCCAGATTAGGGGACTTCAGTCGTCTAACCTGTCCTTTCCTTCATAGCCAATTCAAGTTCCATCATTTTACAGAAAGGAGAGGTAGTAATATGGCAAATTACAATTGTTTTAGTTTCTGTCAATTTGCCGAACACCTTTGTGTTCGAAAACCAATTAGGCTCGTGCCGGCGGGGCACAACGTTACCACACAAAGGAAGAGGGAACAGGGGGGAGGGGGACCCTCGGAGGGAGAGTCGTCCGCATTTTAAATGAACTATTCGGTACACGTACAACATGAAGAGAGAGAGAGAGAAACGTGTACAGTAATAGGCCATTTAATGCGCACACAACACAAAACAGTAGGGGTCATGTTATATAGAAACACAGACTGAGGGACAACGTAAATCCATATACTACGTACACATGAATTCAGGCGGGGGGGGTACATGTATTATATACAGAACTCAAGACAACACATAGAACAGTACTTGGCCAAAGATATTTCCTCCTGCATGCTGCGCACCCTTAGTATCCTATTTAATTCGCTTGGTTGTCTTTTGCCGTTGGCCTCTGTCGCAAATACTTACACTTTCGTCAATTGTTCGAGAACTAACCTGGTCGGGCTAGTACTTACGGTGGGATCTTTGAATCATTATTAGCGAATGGGTATCCAGGCTGAGGCAACAGAGGGTGTCAGTCGGGGGAACAATGGGCAGCTTCGAGTTTCATGTCCATGAGGGTGCAAGAAGCAGGTGGTAAATCTTAAACATTGACAATATTCTTAGTCTTCCAGGAGGAGGGTACTTGGGTAAACCTCACCCTGGAATAGCCCTGAACCTTCCCCTATTTAGTTATCGCATGAACCTACTCGTAGGTGCACGTCATTCTTGGTTGCATTATTCGGGGGCCGGTTGGAGTCATATTTTTGTCATACTGCAATAACCCGTCAAGTTTCTGTTTCGGCCCCCCCCTCCAGTCGCTGGGTTCAGAGAGAGAGAGATGGTCGTTTCTAAGTAAGGGAGTGTTATATCTATGTTTGCTCGTCGTGTATAGGCACCATGTTCAGACCCCCCTTTTTCCCCATTCCATCGGTCTTTCGATCATCACTCAAGTCGTACAAAAACATCTCTCTTATCAAGCCAACGCGTGCAACGTATATCCAGTCGAGTTATACACATCCGGTCATACGCGCGTGCATTCATATCACCCAAAATCGTCATGTCCTCAGGGGCAGTCCCCATGGATAATGTATCATTTGTCCCCGCGGAACCATGGCGCGTTGCTTAGGTCTTCTCCATACTTTAGTCGATGTTCCGATGTGACCTGCAGAAAGAAGGGGAAAAAGAAGGGGTGGGGGCAGCGTTTTAAGACACATCCGCGCGCATAAACCCAAAAGGCTTTTACTTACCACGTATTCGACCTATCTCCGCGGGGTGCAGTCCCTTCCATCTCGGCGTTTTAAGCCCCGAGGGACTGGTAGTGCAGGAGGCATAATCATTGATGGACTGCATATTGCATAGATCGCCCACGTGTGGTATTGCGGATCTTGTGTGGGGGGGGGGTCAAAACAAAAGGGCAGTCAGTGTAAAGTGGGGTGAACTCGTGTTCTCCTTCGAGGAGGCGGGGTGGTCTACAGTGGTACCGGGTCTGGTTTAGGGGCATCTGAAACAATTTCCCTGAGATATGTGGCATACAAAGTAAAACAGAACACCGGGACCTTTATCGATTGCCTTATGTTGCACAAAAGTAAAAAAACACACACGCAACAAACTTGGACCATTCACATTTTCAATATTCCTGGGCACTTTGCTTTTTAACCTTTTAGTAATTGACTTGCTTTATTTCGCCTGTATTTTACGTAGATCGGAAACAATGGCTATGTAATCGAACTTACCAATCCAAGAGCTACGACTATATTTGTTTGTCACAAAATCTTTATTTAAAAAATGTTGACGTACAAATGCAGGCCTACAACCACGTGGGCCAGCCACGGAGCAGACTGGAACTGTACATGAAGGCATATTTATCTGCGGAAAACATAACTGAGTCGGTGGTTGTTTTATTTCATCAAGGTACGATAAGTGCAATAAAATCATATCGAAAATTCATTGTGGGCAAGTACCATCAGTGTCAAAAAGATTCGAATTTTCAATAATACTGTAATCAATGATGCGCCAGAACTTAATATCAAATTCATTGCTCGAATGTTCAGGCAATACTCATCCCCTCCCGCCATGTGCTTCAGAAACTGCATACATATCTAATGATATCAAGTCTGAGCATCCGGAACACAACGGGGAATTGCGAGTTTCGTTTGTACCGGCGCCATTTTGGGTGGGGTCAGCCGGGTCCAAGTATAGTCAAAATGTCTCCACCAACTCGTGGTCGGACCAGAACCTCTTTCGGCAGTCCAGAAGTTTCGTTAAGGGGCAACAGAAGGGACCGGTGACATGAACCATCAATCAAAGAAAAGGGAGGGGCAACAATCTTTCCTACCGGGTCGTACTGATGTTCCACCGGAACTGATCAAATCGATAGTCTGCAGTATTTTTGGTCATTCAAAAACTGAGGCTGGCGCCAGCATGAGGGCACCAACGTCTCGTGGCTACGTCTTGGTCGTTCTGTGGGCAATCATGGCAGTCGTTCCCCATCGGGGGCCTGGGGCCCCTGCAGTTCTCGTAGAATCTTCAAAGCTGAGGAGAACGCTTCTGGACGGAGGACTCGCTTTTCTAGATGGCCAGCGACCAGGCCATCCTTGCACGCCAGGTTCATTCCTGCAGAGTCGACCGCCATTTTTAGGAGTTCTGCAGCTACCGGCAGTCACTGGGTCAAATGAGCAGACGGACTCCAGCCTGCTGGTCGAGGTGTCGTAGCACCGCCACAGTGGACGAGACCCTGCTGGGTGAGTGGAGCGTCGCTATACCGCAAGAGTGGGCGAACCCTTTGCCGGGTGCGTGGAGCGTTGGGGGTGCAGCTGAGGGCCTCCACCTGGGGAGGCGGGAGAGGCTCGTCCGCGCCGCCTCTCCCCCCCAGTGCACCCCACGGCGTCTCGCTGACATTTGTTATGGCCGGACCAGGCGATGAAGAAGAGGGGGGGGTCGGAGGCATATGCAAGACATCCCCCCCCCGTGGCCTGTAAGGCGCCGGGAGAAGAAGGGAATGGGAGGACCAGTACATCTCGGGTCGGGCCCATGCCTTCTCCGGCCGATGGCGGCCGGCCGCTCTTTGCCACGGCCCCAGGAACGGGTCCCTTGGTTCATCCTGGGGACAGGCCTTGGCGCGTGGTGTCGCCTCCGGACTATTCGCGTAATGGTTCTCCACCCCAGGCCACCGCCGACGGCTTTTGTAGACTTTCTGACGCCCAAAAACCTACTAGAAAGTAGCCCAAAGTAGCCCGACATTGCTACTTTGGGGAAGGAGGGACAGGAACTGCGTCAAGCAGACGGCGAAATGCATTGTGGGTTTGTTGTTGCAGCCGTTTGCCGTGTCAATAGTTGTTTAATACATTTTTGTTCAAATAAAAACGTTTTAACCTGTTACTTTGCTATGGTGTTGTATATTTCTAATATTTGCCTAGGGTTTGTCGTTAATTGGGCGGGGTGGACGGTGGAGCCGAGCTGTCTCGCAGTCATCATGGTGTTGAGTTCGGTTTTCCTCACTAGTTTCATATTTCCTGAGGGGTTGTTCCTAATGCTTCCATTTCAGTGAGGTTGAAAAGAGATCTCATCAGTGGCCTACTGATTTTACTCGATTCCTTTTGTTTTTCCTAACGATTTTTATGTTCTTTTATTTGCTAGCACGATACAGCGGCTAATCCGCATTTTCTTTATTTATGTCCTTTTTATTAGGGGTGTCCTCCGGTGGAGCCAGATGGTCTACCTCTAATAAATGGTCCGGGCTGAACCAACTACTGAGCAATGGGGGGGAGATAGGCATGACGGGTTACAACGGGGACAAAAGTCAGCACTACCTATCCTTCACTACTTTGCGGAGACTAGGTAGAATATTTCTATTCTACAGTATTCGCAAATAGGGAATACCCAAAGAGAGAACCAATTCCAAACAGTCAAGTTCGGACAAACAATCAATCAATCAAATGAGGAATAAAATAGGCGCGACGGGTTACAACGGGGGCAAAAGCCTGCGCTACCTACCCTTCACTATCTGCAAAGAGAGAGATCTTCCTGTTCCTCTCTGTTTGTAGGCAGAGAAGATCCTTTCCGAGAACCAATTCCGAACGATCAATGTTCGGTCAAACAATCAATCAGTGGGGGATAAAAATAGGCACGACGGATTACAACGGGGGCAAAGGCCTGCGTTACCTATCCTTCACTATCTGCAAAGACTAAACAGAGTATGGCGACTCTGTGCTTGTTTGCAAATAGAGAATGATCCAAAGAGAACCAATTCCAAAACAATAAATGCTTGGATAACAATCAATCAAATGGAGAGGGAAGTAGGCGCGACGGGTTACAACGGGGGCTAAAGCCTGCGCTACCCACCCTTCACTATCTGCAAAGGGAGAATACTCCTATCCTTCCCCGTTTGTAGACAGAGAATCTCTCAGGACAAAACAATCAAATGCATAATACTAGTATTTTCCAATGACAATCAAACAATCAATTCGCAATTTGTCGTGTTTACACGACCTTACCCGGACCGTATGGACAGTTTCTCGTCTTCCGTTTCCAGCGCCCGATCGTCCTCTATTCTCCGTAATTGCTGTGGCACTCCTGATGGTTCCCAGTCAGGACCGTAGATCACTCGAGAGAGGTCTGTTCGGAACCAGTGAAGTTTGGATGATCGGCTGCCAGACAAGGGTCTATCGGGCAGGAGCTCTTCCCGATCGTTGCAGTCGTTCACTCTGTCGTTGGGACCTCTCTCACTGGATCCACGTGTCGCTGATGGGCCCCACGTTTGGGACGCCAATTGATGAAAAAGGGTTTAGGCAGATCAGGTCATTATACCCCTTTTCTAGGTTTGCCCGGCGTTAGCCGCTTCTCACCCAACTCACGATTACCAAATAAAGAGGCAGGCGCTGGAGACTGGAAGGCAGGAAACAGGAGTTTATTTCCGACGGAACAGAACACGTCAAATCAGACAACAGGGTATCTTCTCGAGCAGGCTCTAACAAGTTTCTCTACGGCTCCGTCTTTTATACACAGGTTTATGATGTACAAACATTCCTTATTGTAATAAAGACACTTTGAAGTACGAAAAGGCATGTTTGGAATCCCAGCTTCAGGCCTATTCCCATACCGGTCGCTCTGATGTTGTTTTCCCCTCCCAAATGTAACATGTGATTGTAATCTGCAGCCGGACGTCCCGACAGGACACGAGGGCAAGAGGGGGTGGTCAGATCTAAGGTTGGGCAGGCGATAAGATCACGTTTCCCTATGCGGGGCCGGAGGGGGTACATCCACGAGACCTAGTTTTATGATATGGGACTGGGTCGAGAGGCCAGGTGTAGCCGGGGGGGGGGGGGGGGGGTCATCAGAAGAGAGGAAGGGTGTTCCTGGGAGGAATGCAGGGGTGTTGGTCAGATCTAGGGGTGTGAAGGCCTTGATTAATCACCGCTCCTCTGATGTGAGGCGAGACCCTACTGTAGGGAGCAATAAACTGCATCTGTTGGACTAGGTGATGGCCTGGGATCAGGCCGGGCAATCGGGCAGGGAGGAAGAGGTTACCAAAAGGGCCCGTTCTATGGGTAGGATGAAAGAGCGAGGGGGCAGGGGTTCAGCACGGAGACAAGGTCGTGTTTAGCGGTGCGCTTATGGCCCGAACAGGAGAGACCGGGGGCTGTCGGGGTGCGGGGGGGTACTTGCGAGGCTGGGGAGAGAGAGAGAGAGAGAGAGAGAGAGAGAGAGAGAGAGATGCAGGCTATTTGCAGTGGGCAGAGAGGTCATGACACAAAGATGGCTACTATCTATGTTCGTGATGGGGCCTAAAAGGGAACAAGATGGCGGGGCCACTGTTTCGTGACTTTCGCTTTACCTTCAACAGTGGCGAGGGTGAACACAAATGAACGCCGCTTAAGTACATATACATTGTCATTTTCCACATCTCTATTACAACAAAATTGACAGATCTTGAGGACAAAGTTTTAGATTGTTTAATTTTAGCTGCATTGAGATCTATTACGGCTAATTGGAAAAAATAGTTCATTATTGTCAGTACATACATGGTGTGCATAGATAATCTTTTCCAGAAGAGGAGCCAATTTTTCTCTTACAGGTGTTGTCCATAACACATCTAATTATCATTTATTTTGGAAACCAATTGATGATTATATAGCTTTACTGTCATGACTACTCCTAGTCTGTTGAATACATCATACTTATCTTGCTATTTTAATTATAGATACGTCGCTCTACTCAAGTATTTATTATGGTTCCAACAACTTTTACTATTTCTTTCTTTTAAATGGAATTTTTCTACCGTCTCTTTTCTATCTTTTATTTTGCTACACTATATAAATATATTTATTGGTATTTAAGATTGCTTATCAGCAGCCGCAGCCCGTGGAGGGAGTTCGCTGGGGCAGGGAGGCGGTGCGGGGGAGGGGCAGGGTGGTGGGGGGTAAACAACGGAATATGGATAATTTGCAGGTAACTAAACAATTAAATAAATAAAACTAATTTCGTAGCACGCGCTGCATCACTTTTGCGATGCAGGGTACGCTACGAAATTCATTTTATTTATTAAATTGTTTACTTACCTGCAATCATCCATATTCCGTTGTTTACCACCACCCACCCTGCCCCTCCCCCGCACCGCCTCCCTGCCCCACCGAACTCCCTCCACGGGCCGCGGCTGCTTATCAGGTATAAAGCTGTTATATAACTGTTAATAATTCACTGGTTATCAAACTATAATTAATTTGTGCCTTTTTTTGGATGCTCTTTTTTGTATGTTCTTGTCTACTTATTATCAAAAATCTATAAAATATTTGAACACAACAAAACTTTGTTTGGGCAGATAATATATAGGCTTGGTACATCCAGGGACCCCACTATAGATAGGGTGCATTTTTCCTGTTGGCGCTATGGCACACCTTCAAGCAGATGCGCAGGCTGTAAAGAAGAAAGGTAGAGCACCCTCTCATGTAGAATGTGCTGCCCTCAGGCAGCCGCAAACTCACACTACGCCGAGGGCATCGCATTTAAGAGTAAATCTTTAATAGCAAAGATGAGAGGTGGATAGTTCTAACCCAATAGTGTCTGAGGCAAAGCTGTATGAGATAGGATAGGTCTCTATATAAACTAAGTATTTACTCTCTGACCGCTATATTATACCCCCTACAGCAGGGCCGGACTGGCTACCGGGCTTTTGGCATGCTGCCGAGTTGGGGGCTGATTTTGTTGATGGGGACCTGCTTGTGCTGAACGAAATTCGTTTTGCTTTGTTTATTTCGAAGCACAGGCAGGTCTCCATCAACTAAATTAGCCCCCACCGCAGTGACATCAGCCCCCAGCTCGGCAGCATGTCAAAACGCCCGCTAGCCAGTCCGGCCCTGCCCTACAGTGCCTCATATTGGGTTACATATTATTGCTAGGTAGACTTGTGAATAGTCAGAGCAACTGGCACCCTATCAGTTGATGGTATAGACACAAGTGCAAGGCAAGCACCTTAGGTGCATCGTTTTAAAAGCATACACAAAGCCCTGATCTTTCACCTCCTGTCTCCCTTTGAACTTTTATCTACCACATCTCTATCAGGGTCCATTCTATTCTAAAAGGAGAGAGGAAAGAAAGATTCTGCTTTCCAACTGCAAAACTACACAATGCAATAAACTAGTGTCCCAAATAAAATGAAAGAGAAAGCTGGGATGCTGTAGGCACCGCACCATGTCATCTGTGGCTGGATTCATCAATACCAGACATTCCTTCCTTTGTACTGTGTAAGAGGGTGCACTAATTACTTATCTGGGACCTTACACAAAGCATGTGGACTTAAGAAGAGCCATTTCCTACTGTGCGGCCTCACTCCTCCTACTGTTTTCATGGGCAGTGGCAAAAAATGGATTACTTTTAGCGAGAATACCTTCCTCAAGAGAGTTTGGAGGAGGTTCTCATTCAAGAAAAGGTTTGGAGCAACTGAGTCAGAGCATTCTACATACTTGTTTTCACTTAAAATCTATAAAACGCCATGGGCCTTGAAAGAGCACATTGAAACTTCATTGTTTTAATTATTTGTTTTAATTTGCTAATTTTGCAATTTGAAAAACACAATTTAACAAATGTATGTGACGCTGCGAGTTGGCCAGCTTGGCAACTACGCCTATCTCATTCTGCAACATAAGCACGCTTTTCAATGTCACAATGAACATTCTGGAAAATTAAGATTGCTAGCCCTCATGATGAACTCTGCTTCCCTAAAAGAAATGGAGACCCAGCAAAAACCTAGGCTACAGCATCCTCGCACAAAAATCATATTTTAACCATTTTCTTCCTTGAACAATCCAAATCAATAATGCAGCCTAAAGTATTTGAACTCAGATTCAAGATGGACTACAACAGCCAGAGTGAACAGTTAAAATCAACTTTCTCACTTCAACATCCGGTCCTATCTCTCTCAGTGACACCTGGTTGGCTTTGCATCCTCTTAATACTTACTTTTTCGGTCGAGCCTGGGCATCGCATGTGCTGCTTTGTGAGGCATGCTGTATTCAGGTATGGCCGTGAAGCTCCGTCCACTTTCTGCCCATATTTTTAATTGACTTGTGTCATTGTCCTTTATAAATGTTGGCTTCTGATTCGTTAATATGCTTGTTAGGCCCTCCTTTGTACCTCCTTGTCTTCATTTGTAACCTCCATTGAAGACTGGCCCTTTTACTTCCCTTGTTACACGGTACGTCTTACTTACAGCCTGCAAGCAATATTTTCTTTAATGATGTTCTCCTATTGCAGACATGACAGACTTTCCTGCAAGGGCGCCGCTTTGCTTGCACCATTTCATCTATCTTATTTTTTTCATTTTGGCAGTGTGGAACGCTGTAACTATAGCAGCGGCACACCTTTATTTTCCTTGCAACTTGCTCCTTTTAATCTGTATTATTTATTTATTTATGACAAGCACAGCACTCTTTAACTTTAGCGGCCATGGCCCCACTGTTGTTTTTTTAGGCAGCCCAGCTGCTTGCCCTTCATGGCCGCCCCTCCCCCTGGCGCATGCTAATCTTTCTGCATTAACAACACGGACGCCTCCTCTCTTCCTGCACCTTCAATTTATTACTGTCATGGGAGAAGTTCCTTGAAACCCACCAAAACTGTGAAAGCCCTCTAAAGAGAGTGTTTGAAACCGGATCCAGCCACTCCCAGCCCTTCCGGGTGGTATCCCACCCCCAGATGTAGGGGAGAAGGGGCTGGGCTGGAAAACATTACATCGTCTGCTGCCACAGGGGCTGTTTCTTGAACTCTCTGTACCAGACCCCGTAGCATCCTCGGAGTACTCTTACGTGTCAGTGCAATTCTCTCCATCAGCACAAGTTCTCCAGGGTTATGACTTACCACAGATCTGTGCTGCAATGGTTGGGACACCATCCTATATTCTGCCATCCCACAAAATCACCAAATTGGATACGATGTATGTCATGACACGGGGTCCACCCTAAACTATGACTCTTTGTACTGATTCAATTACTCCCTGTGCTAAGTCATTGGCTCTGAACCCTGTAGCAGTATTGGTGCATTCACAAACTGAGCTATAATTATTGGGGCCTGCAATCTTGAGGTGCATATCTCTGCAGTATGTGCACTTACTGACTGAGATGTCTCTCCAACAGCATCCTCTGCTCTCTGATTAACTGAAAAGGTCCCCGGTTATCAATGCACCTGCTGCACACAGTCGATAAATCAATAATTTTTATCCGCAATGTGGCCATTAACCCGTGGCTCCGGCATAGACCCTAGAAGTGGGTAATCATAAAATACATTGTCAATAGTTTTAACTCTCGCCAATGCTAGACCTATTGCATAACAAATGCTTGTTCACAATGCTGGCAAATAATGCCCTTTATCAACCTCTTCCCATCTCTACACCTGACTCATCCTTTGCTTGGTCATTTTATTTTGTCATAGAATGACCATTTTCTCTTAGTTGGAAAAAGCACCTGCCACAATTATTTGGATCAGGTCCTATGAGAGGATCCTTAATATTTTAATAAAGGCAAATGAGCTCCCTTCAAAAGAGACAAAAATCAAGTCTACAGATTTATTCCAAAACTTTTTAATATTCTCATCATTAAAAAATTAAATTCATATAGTAATATTGGTATATACAAAGATTTTATCATCAAATAACCATTTTTAAGACCATAAGAAAAACATTATCAAAGACAAAAACGAAAGCAGTCCCGCACACACTGTTCAAAATTCACACTCATTCCAACTCACATTCTAAATTATATCATACATCAAATCACAATCATACACATCATTAGATAAGTACAAATGTGCCACAAGATGGTAACATGACAAGAATGACATAAGTCATCAGGGGAGTAGGTAACAGCAAGGAAGAAATAGGATTGAGAATGGAAGAACAATCCTGCTGTTCAACTCAAACAACGCCAACGAGCGCTTCGGTGTAACGCCCCAGCCGGGGCTACACCTTCATCAGGGCAGAGATGTACACAGGGTGAGGGACAGGCGTTCTGCAAATACAAAAACACATATACATATATATACATATCCAAACAATTTGCCTGTTTATGAAGGAAGCCACCGAGACAGGTACGTGGTGGCCACAGTTCTTTATTGCAAGGAGCATCAGGGACCTTCTGCTTAGTTTCCACAAATTACATTCCAGCAGGTCGACGCGTTTCGTGTTCTTCCACACTTCTTCATAGACACTGGAACACGGAACAGAATCATGGCGATTTCAGAGCACTACTTGAATATTCATAGCCAACGCCCCAGTGGGTGTGGCCTCAGCAAGGCCCGATGGAACATGTAGTGCGCTCTCTTCCTTCTGTGAGGGCCATGACCACCGCTGCAAATAAAGAGCACCCATGACAAAATTCTGGCCTTGCTACAATGAAGGTAAGTTTTGGAAAAAATGGGGTCAACTCCTGGGAGTGTCTGATATCACTGGATTGGCACAGCATGAACGTATGTGAACATTTATTTGATGCATGCCCTTTCAGAGCTTGAGGCTTTTTAACAAATTTATGTGAAAACTGTGCTTTAAGATGCCCAATTTGGCACTGTTTTTTTAAATATGTTCTTGGTAGACATGCCATCCTTTGTCTAACAATATTAGTTAACCATGTGGGCTAGTTACGAGTTCAAATTCCAACAAGTTTATTCAGCCTCCAATAATTCTGAGGTTTATAAAATGAGTTCCATGTGGGTTAGGTAAAAATATATTCCCATATCTCACACAAGTTCACTATGATGTTTGCTGGCGTGAAAAGTCCTGGCAGTTGATCTCGTACTGGCTATTTTCCACATAACGATGTGAGCCGACGGCCCAACATCGTCTTTCCATATGTATATTGGGCCCTTCTGTTATAATGAGTGAACTGCACAACCAGGGCTACTGTAGTGTCTTGCAAGATTTATAACGGAACCCCCTTTGGCTCCCAAGGGATTTCATGGTGCTGTGACGTAGGAATACAATAAAAGCTTGGTTTAGAATATTGAGTTTGCAGCTACACGCAGCAGAAGAAAGACATGTACTACTAAGCTCCATGTATGGCATAGTCATTAGTGGGTATCCAGGCTGGGGAAGATGCTACAAATGGCAACGAACTAAGGGATAAGTAACCCGAAGAATGACATGCTCGCTCAGAGAGTTTACTGTGGTCCAAGTAAACTGCTTGTGCATGGAACATGTGTCGCTGTCGAAGTACGGAATAGATGCATCTTGCATGTGGAGTCAAAGCACAACTCCAGCCATAGTAAAGCAGGTGAAGAGAACAGAAGCGTTAAAAAGAATGTCATACATAAAGGTACTGCACTGCCACACAAGATAAAGTTGTACACTACATGGAGTACTAACACTAAAGGCAGATTCAACATGGTTTGTGATATGCAGCTGCTGATAATCATAACTAAGGGGCTGTTTATGATAGCGGTTAATCCGCATCCTCCGGACCGGCGGAAGCCACCGCCGGCCCGGAGGATGCGGATTAACCGCTGCGGACACAGAAAAGACCCCCCGCCAGATTAGGATGGCTGGGGGGTCATTTTTCCGTCCGCAGCTTTTCCGCCGCTGTCGCCTTCCGACCCCGGCGGAAAAGCTCTAACATGGCTGGAGGTGTCTATCAGACACCACCAGGCATATTAGGATGGCGGCGGTCCTATGCCTTTCCACGGTGGCATTTCCACCGAGGAAAGGCATACGGTCTTTTCTTTGGGGCCCCGTTGTGGGCCCCCAGGGTGAAGGGGGGTGGGGGTGCACATGGGGGTACCTATGGTACCCACCTGCATTTGCAAGCACGATGTGGCAGGCACCGCGCGGTGCCTGCCACTTTGTGCATGCAAATGCACTGCATGCATTTTTAACATTGCGGCGGGTTCTGCTTCAAGCAGCACCCGCCGCAATGTTAAACATACAGGATGTGACCGCCACCCTGTAGTAGCACATAGGCCAGGAAAGAAGCTCCAGCAGGTCTCCGATATAACAAATGCAACAAGGCGAGGCAGAAAGCCACAAGGAAACCACCATGAATAGGAAAAGTGAAGGTTAATTTTATAATATAATAGGGTGAGTAGCAGGAACATTGCAGTTATTAGGGTCCAAAAGTCCGTGGCGGGTCGTCAACAGGCAGTGAAACAAAACACAGCGAGTTTCAAAAAAAGAACAGCAACATTACAGCAAGGACAATACGTGAGTCCCACATCAGCAAGCAGGTCCAACCACTGCCCAACGCCCACCCGTTACTACAAAAACACGCATCAATACATAGAAAGAAAGTCAGGATTGCAATACGAAGCCATCCGCTACATCGACCCAGGGAAAGAGAGAAGGAAGGGGAAAAAGGGGAAAGAACATCAGGAAAAAGGGTTGAAAAAACAGGGAAAAGAGGACGCGGCCCCACAACATGTGCCCCATGGCAAGTAAAGCATACGAAAAAGGGGCAGCCTATGGAACCAAAGGAAACAGGAGTAATGGATGCGCAATGAACATCGGTGGCAGGGAGGCCGTAGGCCCACGCTGGCAAAAAACACCCCATGAGGCCTACATGCAGACGCAGCGTCCAGAAAAAGAATACACAAGAGCCATAGAACCAAGAACAAAAGAAAAACAAAAATACAGACCCCCCCCCACCCACCCCACCCTGCACCCCTGCAGAAGGCTACGGCCTACCCCCCCAGCAGCGTGCCTGTCGCCCTAACCGGAAACCCGAAATATAGAGGAGTCAAAAAGTAAGGAAGGAACCATATAGGCAAAAAGAGAGGAAGGGGAAAGGAAGGAAAAAACTATCGGGAGAGGAGACACATAATCAAAACTATCAGCTCCCAACTCCCCCGTCCGAGCACATTTAGAGCCCACGAGAAGATGAAGTCATTTAAAAAAAAAAAAAACCCCAGGCACCAGGAATATGAAGAGGAATCAATCATACATGTATAGCCGCAAGGCGGTCATCCGGCCACGCCACAAAGTAATAGTCCGGCGGTACAAGTTCATCTCAACCCTGTCCTCGTCTGTCCAGTGCCATAGGCACAGAGTGCACAAAGAACCAGAACATGAGGGGCCAGAGGTGAAAAGCAGGGATTCCAATCGTCGATCTACTACACAAGTTATAACGGCTTCGGACCGGATGAGCAAAAAAGGACGGCAACAGCAGCAGGCGACTCAAGCGCAGCTCCGCCGACCAAGGGGAAAAAATTGCCCCGGTGAAACAGTTACAGGATCTCCGCTCGGCAGGCCGAGGCAAAAAATCACCGGGAGACCCGGCGAGACAGATCCGGACGGATCTCGGCTGGAGGCCCTCCAGTACATCCACCACAGGGAAGAACTCCTGACGATACAAGGCAGCAGGCATCTGTACGTCCGAACAAGCGGTGGCCTTAGTATTTTCAATGTCCAGGAAAGGCACCGCAGCACACTGAAGCGGCGAAGCCATACACGCAGGGGACGGCCCAACGAGCCCGGTACAAAGGCTACCATCCAGCCCAGCGACAGGCACAGTCATGGAAGCACGCCAGGAACACAAGGCGGCGAAGTGTAGGCTCACCTTTACGGTATTCAGCAAACGTGCCGTGCGGCGAGCCAATGTCGCCGTCCCCAACTAGGCGTAGATGCAGGGTGCAGGCCGCCATCTTTGCAGCCCGGCGCGGCCGCGGCAATCTCCGACCCCAATCCGGCCACCAACGGAGCTCGATGGGATCAAGCCGGCGACAAGCAATGGAACCCCCAGGGCAGAAAGGCGGGCCACCAGAATATTGAGGCAGCCGGCGCCACCGACCCACGGGCGCCGCCCGCCGAGACCGGGCGGAGGGTTTCAAGATGGCCGGACAGGAGAACAAAGGGGAGACGAGTCGCCCATGCGGTCAACCCCCGTCCGCGGGAGGCAGCGCTCCACCACCAGGTCCCCAGACAGCCAGACCAGGCCCAGTCAGTCGCCACCGGTCCAACCGCACAGTGGCCGCTCCGGCCGACCCCACTCCACCACCAAGGGGTCGGCCCCGGCGCTCCGCCCCGCCCGGGCGCCGCAGACGAGTCCCAGGCCTGCCCGCCCCGGAGGCTCCGAAGCGAACAAGGGCGCAGCTCAGGATCCGCGGCACCTAGGATCATCCGGATCAGACGGTGAGTGCCAGCAAAACGTCATAAGTCCATATTCCAGCAAATAAGACTTCTCGGGGCAGGATAAGGCGCAGGATAGATAGTTCAGGCAGGAAGGTTGACGGAGCCGAGCTACAACGCGGCCATCACGGTCGCGAGCTTGGCTCCTCTGTCCAACCATTTGGTTTTTAATTAACAAAAACTCTGCTTTGTGGGTCACTCTCAGAAAAAAAACAAAGGTGCTAACAAATTCTGGGTCTGCCATGCCATGGTGACATGGCAGACCCAGAAATTTTGGCTTTTATTTCTCATTGTTTTTCAAATATGGGAAAGCTATGTACTTAAAAGTTCACAAACTTATTTTTACATGTTTTAACTTTTGTGGGTTTCACAGTGTCTTAAAAATTTTAAAAAGTAGTTTCAACAGCCTTATCCCATAGCAGAAATCCATTCTCACTGCAGCACTGGGCTCTGCATGGCTGTACAGCATCTACCTGCTGCTCCTGTCCTTCTCACCTCCTCCCAAAGTAAAGTCTAGCTGCCTTTTCCTTACCACTACACCACCATGGTAAAGCCCAGCAACCTATTGTCCAGCCACCCATCCTCAAGCACAGCATCATAATGAATGTCATTGCTGTTCCATGATGACCCACCGGACATCCTGCTGTACGAAATTTTCATGTGATAATTTATTGCTCCCGAAAGTTATTTCCATCTGATAGCTTTGAGCAGATATTGTGATTATGATGATATCCTGCTCAGGGTTGGGAAGATTTGCTTCATGTTGATGAAGCAACTAAATTTGGGAAACGTTGTCAAATTTTGCAAAGAACAACATTTCCAGAGCTGACCTGCCTACAATGGTGTAGTAAAAACGTTGCCCACTCCTAAGCTATACTGAGAGCAGCAATTATAGGTGGCGGCCTTTGGTTCCTTTCCTCTGTTCTTTCGGCTTTCACAGTTTCTCATCACATTCTTTATTTTCACCTTCATAACAAAGCATGGTAATACCTTCATTGGTGCCCTTCACGTTGTTATGCTATTTTCATCTGCAATTTTCATCATCCTCTCCTTCATATAACTATTTCTTTCTTTCCTCCCTATCAAATTCTGCTAAAATATTCTGAAGATGATTTTGATAATAATGTATGAATCGTACCAGGTCCACTGAATAGTTATGTGGCAAATCAGATTAAACATCAGGCAGTAGAATGTGAAAGGAGATCAGTGCATAGTGTAGAACAGTGGTTCCCAAACTTTTAACTTATGAGGACCCCCGTTGAGTCTCTACTAGAAGCCAGCGACCCCCAAGCAATATGTACAATTTAAATGTCAAACATTAAAACAGTAAAAATAAACACAAACCTGTACACACCAAATACTTGAATTATTTTAGCATTTTTTATTGAAAACATTTGCAAAAATTGAAAAAAGTTAATGGAAAGGTTGGTGCTGCATCTCGGTGACTAACTTTTTAATGTTTGGTTTTATGTCACAGTCCAAGGCTCCTGCTCCTGCCAGGGTGAGACTGGAAGCACCGGGCAGCCCTATCAAATATTGCCAGACCAGTCCTCATACGGTGCACACCATGTGAAGAGATGGAGCCTGACCACTACAAAGGGGGATTTGGGAAGCTCTCCCCCATGAAAATCTTGGGGAAAATTGGGCATTGAACATATGACATTATATATTGAACTGTATTAGCTTTTAAAGCTTAGTAAATGATGGCCTTACTGTGCACCAGAATACAACAATCTCTGTTGGGGCTTATCAATGATTCCCTCACTACCACCCTTCAACAGTGCCTCTCATCTCTCCATAGCCCCTCTGTCACATTTATTTAATTTATTTTATAACCCCCCTCATAGCAGTGTAAGGTGTTGGAGCACTTTACATCACACACATATAAAGACAATAAATCATATGTTTGTAAATTAGTGTATTGAAAATGTTACATAAGGCAAAGGGGACTACACATTGTAGGATTCAAATGTCATCCATACTGGTAGGCGTTTTTTAGGAGTACTTAGTCTGGAAAAGCACAAACTCAGGATTTAGAACATAACACAGTGGTTATGGTTTACTTTAATAATAAGAATTTATTTCTAGCCAAACAAACCTTTTTAGCAGCATCAGGATAATGAAGGACTGGGAAAAAAATATAACTTACTAACTTGTACCATGCATTTTGCATGCAGCTCTTTGATGGCAGTTCATAGCTCACTGTGCTAAATTACGATTGTAACTTATGAACTGCATAATGACAAAAATTACGTTTTTTTCAAAAGCAGTTAACCCCCTGAGCTATGCACATTAAATACTGTGTTTTTTTAAATGCATGATACACGTTCTGTGCAGCAGGCATATTAATTAGATGATTCAAAGCTGCCACTGGACAACACTCACATCTCTGTCCAGGAGGTACATTAATCACCAGATTAATCTTGACTATTTTATTGTAGCCCGAAAACTGCTGATTACACAAGGAACTTTGCAGTGCTTTTAAAACCTCTGTCTGTGGACCCCCTGGGAATGTGTCATGGGGCCCTGGGGTTCCAGAGACCACAGTCTTAGATCAAACAGTCTTAGATCAAAATTATTCAACTTGATCTGATTACTGGAAGCTGAAAGTTGTCATTTTCAGAATCAGAGATTTTAATGATATTGAAGAAGTAACAGCAGCCCCTGAAGTGTTTTCTTCACCATCTTGATCAGACGAACGATTAATCAAATGCAGAAAGTGAGAAGAGTCTCTGGTAACAGACATTCCAGGGTTCTGGACAGTCACCATGTGTCCCTTAGTGGACACTTGTTGGAAAAGTGCAGCATCGTAAGAAGCATCAGATTTCCTCTTTCCCATTAATCGGGCAATCACCAGATCTCCTCTCTTAAACTCAAAATTCGTTGCATGTCGCCTTTTGCCTGCATAGGCTTACATTTTCTGCTTGTATGAGTTGTGTTCCCATTTCTTTTCTTTTATTGGTGCATTGAGGTAACTTGGTTGTCATTGCTCTCCTGAACGTCAAAGTCACAGGACTTTTGCTTGTGGTCCAGTGAGGTGTTGATCTATAGACTTGTATGGTGGAATTTAATACAGTTTCTAAGCTGAGCCTCTCAAGAGTTGCATGCTGTACTGCTTTCTTTAGCGTACCCATAAAATGATGACTTCCTTCACACCATCACCAGCAAGATTTTTGAAATACTAAATCATCTTTTTGTTATTAGTCTCTCCAAGTGCATTAATGAAATCTACAAATGTCTCTATCCACGCAGTCCATCTATCGCCAATATTTTGCCGTTTGACAGTATCAAAGGTGGTGGTGGTTCCAGAAACACAGCAGCATTTTAGACCAGTTTGGAACTTACTGACACTGCTGGTGGATCCCTTTGACTTGATTTAGACAACTCATCTGTGAGACCTTGTGATGTGCTGGCCTCTGAATCATCTTTAACAATAGCTGTAAACTTTACGTTTTTAGTTGCCATCTGAAAAATATTTCGTTCTCTGTTCTTTATTCTTCAGAGACCTGTGAAGTTGTTCTAAACTCCAATTGGCAACTTTGTAAATAATCCACTTAGGGCATGGACATCGCCGTAACCCCAACCCTGAGCATGTTTCCTTGATCCACCTCCACCAAGTGTTGTGGAACTATGAATCTCTTTAATATACTAAGTACATAATTTATTTCTTTTCTTCTAAGCATCAATTTGCATTTTCTAATACCTGGTTGATATCAGCCTTGCAAATCTTCTGTTGCAGGGTTATTTTGCAAGTTATGATTAAGTGTGGGCGAATTTTGCGAATTCACGGTTCGCGAATTCGCAAATAAATCCGTGAATTTTCAGATTTCCCTGCAAAATCGCGGATTTTCGGGCAATTGCACTATACTCAACTGGAGTACTTTCCACTGGCTAATCAGTAAGTGCTACCTCGTTGGGTAAATGTATCGTGCTTTTCCTACACTACAGCTGCATAAAGGCCCAGAAGAGTTGTCTCCAGTGACCCATTGTGTGTCTGTAACTTTGCCACCGCGCCCATAGGCGCCGAGGTCCCTCGAGTGAGCTGTCCATCACAGTGGGGGAAATGGCGGGAAGAGGTTGCATAGCCTAGTGTGTGTGGGGCCGGGCTTCTGTGCGAGTTCACATGCCTCTTGTTTATAAAGGTCATAGACCGATCAGAGCAGCAGATGAGGAGAAAGCAGTAAGTGCTACCTCGTTGGGTAAATGTATCGTGCTTTTCCTACACTACAGCTGCGTAAAGGCCCAGAAGAGTTGTCTCCAGTGACCCCGTGTGTCTGTAACTTTGCCACCGCGCCCATAGGCGCCGAGGTCCCTCGAGTGAGCTGTCCATCACAGTGGGGGAAAGGGCGGGAAGAGGTTGCATAGCCTAGTGTGTGTGGGGCCGGGCTTCTGTGCGAGTTCACATGCCTCTTGTTTATAAAGGTCAGAGACCGATCAGCGCAGCAGATGAGGAGAAAGCAGCCTCCTAGTCACTGGAAGTACAGGGGTATTGCGCTCGAGAAACTCGTGTATGCCTAGACCTCCATCATGGATTACAGC
The DNA here is from genome assembly GCF_964261635.1 of Lissotriton helveticus. Classification (NCBI taxonomy): domain Eukaryota; kingdom Metazoa; phylum Chordata; class Amphibia; order Caudata; family Salamandridae; genus Lissotriton; species Lissotriton helveticus. Next base: position 1,291,423,089 of record NC_136065.1, read on the forward strand.
TATTTATAGACGGTAGATTTGGGGAGAAAGTACACCTGCCTACATGGACCGTGCTCACTAGATTCTTGCGCTGATTAATAATGCGTTACTGAATTTGAGCTTCAACTCGGGCACCTGCTTTATTTATATCTGTAAGTGCTTCCTGCTGAGGTGTGACAGGAGCCTTGTTGCCTAATTGTAACTATTCTCTGACCCTGCTTCGAGGGTCAGAGCAGGGTCAGAGAATAGTTGCAAGTAGGCAACGAGGCGCCGCTCAGGAAGCACTTACGGACACAGCCGCTAATAATAAATTCGAAAAGGTTGCCCCTGTGAAAGAATCCACAAAAGTCCTGCCCTTCGTTAAAGGGAACAAGAGTTCTTGAAACGCGTCTGGAGTTGTGCTAAAAGACTTTTTGAAGTGGGAATCACGCTGTAATTTACAAGCAGGCGGAGTCCATTAAAAAGGAAGCAAGAAAATTTGCGTTGTGGATTCTTTCACAGGGGCAACCTTTTCGAATTTATTATTAGCGGCTATGTCCGATCGCGAAAGGATCCCGCTGCCTGAAAGGCAGACCAGCACTGCTCCAAGCTGGAAGTAGCGCGAAATGGATGCAAATATTCCTGGTCTTCGTCGGAAAGCAAAGTAAAGTGCTGAGTTGTGTGACCCCTTCCACCCACTTGGGAAATAACTGTGAATTATCGGCTAATGTTCTTTTCACTCACGAAGAGGTTAATATTATCAAGCACTACAAGTCCCAAGATGTCAGGAGCCACGCCCAGAAGGGCAGGACTTTTAAAAGTGCAATTGAAGCAAGAAACGAACACTAGCAGTCAGCACAGAACCATCGATAAAGGGAACAAGAGTTCTTGAAACGCGTCTGGAGTTGAGCTAAAAGACTTTTTGAAGTGGGAATCACGCTGTAATTTACAAGCAGGCGGAGTCCATTAAAAAGGAAGCAAGAAAATTTGCGTTGTGGATTCTTTCACAGGGGCAACCTTTTCGAATTTATATATATATATCTATATATATATCTATATATATATCTATATATATATATATATATATATATATATATATATATATATATATATATATATATATATATATATATATATATATATATATATATATATATATATATATATATATATATCAAACAAAAGGTTGCCCACTGAGGATGGCCTCCCGGGGTGCACACTCCTTTAATGTGAGGGCTGCAGCAGCTTTGTGGTCAGCAATCTCACAAGTTCCTGGCTCAACACGTTTCAAGCTTTACGCTCTTGGTCATGAGCCCACACTGACAAGGAAGACAGCAACTGGTGAATTGGGACACCTGCTCAATTATCACAGTTCTGCCCAAGTGGGCATGTTTGTATTAAAAAAAGTGCCCCAAAGCATTGTGGTACAATCAGTTCCAATTTAATGAATTCAATGCCCCAGTGGGTGGTGCCATCATCCTCACATCTGTAAAAACATAAAAAACACAGTGGGTTGGAGAGAGTTGATCACACAAAGTCTGTTGCCATACTCGCGCTCCCCACATGGAAACACTTTGCTCCCTTTTCAAAGGTATCCAAACCTTTGGACACCAAAGGATCCATTGTATTCCCAGCGGGCCACTATCGCGGCTGGACAAAGCTGCTACATATCCAACAAAAGGTTGCCCCAACGAGGATGGCTTCCCGGGGTGCACACTCCTTTAACGTGAGGGCTGCAGAAGATTTGTGGGCAGCAATCACATAAGGTCCTGGCTCAACGTGTTTCAAGATTTTTACTCTTCGTCATGAGCCCACACAGACAAGGAAGACAGCAACCAGTGATTTTGGATGCCTGCTCAATTACCACAGTTCCGCCCCAGTGGGCGTGCCTTTATTAAAAAAATGCCCCAAAGCATTGTGGTACATGCAGTCCCAAATTAATGAATTCAATGCCCCAGTGGATGGTGCCGTCATCCTTACATCAGTGAAAACATAAAAACCACAGTGGGTTGGAGAGAGTTGATCACGCAAAGTCTGTTGCCATACTCATGCTCCTCACATGGAAACACTCCGCTCCCTTTGCAAAGGTATCCAAACCTTCGGACACCAAAAGATCTTTTGCATTCACAGCGGGCCATCCTCGCAGCTGGACAAAGCCGCTACCTATCCAATGAAAGGTTGCCCCAATTAGGATGGCCTCCCGGGGTGCACACTCCTTTAACGTGAGGGCTGCAGCAGCTTTGTGGTCAGCAATCTCACAAGTTCCGGGCTCAACACGTTTCAAGCTTTTCGCTCTTGGTCACGAGCCCACACTGACAAGGAAGACAGCAATTGGTGAATTTGGACGCCTGCTCAATTATCACAGTTCTGCCCAAGTGGGCATGTTTGTATTAAAAAAGTGCCCCAAAGCATTGTGGTACATGCAGTTGCAAATTAACAAATTCAATGTCCCGGTGGGTGGTGCCGTCATCCTTACATCTGTGAAAACATAAAAAACCACAGTGGGTTGGAGAGAATTGCTCACACAAAGTTTGTTGCCATACTCACGCTCCTCACATGGAAACACTCCGCTCCCTTTGCAAAGGTATCCGAACCTTCGGACACCAAAGGATCCGTTGTATTCACAGCGGGCCACCCTCGTGGCTGGACAAAGCAGCTACATATCTAACAAAAGGTTGCCCCAATATGGATGTCTTCCAGGGGTGCACACTCTTTTAACATGAGGGCTGCAGAAGTTTGTGGTCAGCAATCACACAAGATTCTGGCTCAACGTGTTTCAAGCTTTTCTCTCTTGGTCACAAGCCCACACTGACAAGGAAGACAGCAACCAGTACATTTGGATGCCTGCTCAATTACCACAGTTCCGCCCCAGTGGGCATTTCTTTATTAAAAAAATGCCCCAAAGCATTGTGGAACATGCAGTTCCAAATTAACGAATTTAATGCCCCAGGGGGTGGTGCCGTCATCCTTACATCTGTGAAAACATAAAAACCACAGTGGGTTGGAGAGAGTCGATCACACAAAGTCTGTTGCCATACTTGCGCTCCTCACATGGAAACACTCTGCTCTCTTTGCAAAGGTATCCGAACCTTCGGACACCAAAGGATCCGTTGTATTCACATCGGGCCACTCTCGCGGCTGGACAAAGTCACTACATATCCAACGACAGGTTGCCCCAATGAGGATGGCCTCTAGGGTGCCATCCTCATTGGTGTCTGTTTTAGGCGGCGCTAATAGGAGAAATAGGCTGGTGCAAGCTGCCACCTGATGAAAGACCCGGCACTTATCTTTTTACAAATTAACCACTGGGCCAAGTGTCACACTGTCACAGAAACATATAAATAACAACATTTTACAGTGTTGCAAAAGGTGAAGGGCACACCTTCACTGTATCAAGACAACAGTGTCAGTCCGACACACTGCCATAGAGGAGAAGAAATGTTAAGCCCCATTTAAGGGTGCCAGAGCAGTAGAACACCGTATTTCTTCTTTCTTTGGCTCTATCTCAGACAGGTGAGATATGAGTACAAAGGGCAGGATCTTGACTGTCGCCTACACCGCTCAGGGAGCTTGCTTCTAAAATAAAATTACCTCCATTTACTAAGCCTTTGCATAGGCCTTTCAATCGTGCAAGGCAAAGCAGGGTGATGTAAAGGCTTATTTCGAATTCACCAAGCCATGCAAGGCCTGACTTGTGTGGTCTTGAAGAAATGTAACGCACCTCAGCTTCTTGCACAGCATTACACTATATTCCAACTTAGGAGGCGTTCCAAGGGTGAAGCATGAGCGTTTCCATGCATACACCCGTGGATCTTGGCACATTCTCAGATTTACTAAATCTAGCTACCCTTGTGATGATTCAAAATGCTACTCCTTCCTCAGTGAGGTGTAACTAGGATAAATATCTTTATTTGTCCTCCTTTATCTCCACTTTCCACTTAAAGGCGAAAATGCCTCTAAGGGTTGTTTTTGTTCAGGAAAGCAATCATCCACACAAAAACAATCCTACCTGTAACACAGGCAACCTTGTTCTATCGTGCAAGGGTGCATAATTTGGCACTAGGTATCACATACTGTGCCAGCACAAGAAGAGAGCAAAAACACAACCTAGCTTGCTGCCCTGTGTTGCTTGAAAGATCACTAAATATGCCCCTAACTGTTTCCAGGAGATATTTTAAAAGTGACAGAAAGCTGACCATTTTTAGAGACCATAGTCCAGGAACTGATCCCACCACCAAACTAATATTACACCCCTTTATTTCCACTTTTTTTGGGTGGGGAGAACTCAGTTTTTAATGCTAAATGTGCATTCACATGTCATTCTATTCATAAAAAGTGCAGTTTGTTAAAGGAATTAATGGCATGACTTTGTGTCATACGATTCTTAGGCACGACTGAAATGAGTTGTGCTTGCATGCTCAGCTGTTCGAGTGTTAGTGGAAGTGGTGTCATGTTGAGTCAAGGGCCTGAAACTGCAGCATACACACATAATCCGGCTCTGATGACAGGGCCTCCTGAGCCAAGGATGCTCTGACGAGCACTGTTTACTGTCTCACTGACATACTTTTAATAACCCTGGAAAACAGGGGTTTTCCCATTATTTTCCAGTTGTGTGTGTCACTTTAGTCCCCTGCTTGGCATTCCAGTTCTTATAAGGAGAGAGAAACTTTTTTCATAAAAACATTCCCTGCCACCTTTCGCAAGAACTATCATTTATTTCGTATTTCCTTTCTGTAAAATGATAATGATATTGTGTAATCAAGTATTACTGAAGGGTCAGATGACTCAGTGAATTAAGTGCTTGATGATGAGTTCTGCACATAGGCCTGGTTGGAATTCTTTTACATGGAAATCTACTTGCAGCAAGTGTGGGTGCCACCATTAAAGAGGAAACGTTGCAAGCGTGCCTCTCTCTCAGACAAGGAGAGCACACAAGCCAACCATGGTGGAGGGTTGCAAGTGGAATAAAAGGTGACTGTAGTGTCTTCTAAATTTGAATAGCAGGACCCTTCTGGTCCTTGATGGACTCCATAGAAGAATGACTGCTGGATATGGCCTCCTTGTGGGAAATTACCCCAAAACATTTTTGCTTTTTCCTCCTAGTCTTTGCCGACTCTCTATTCATTACCTTTGGACACAGAGCACCTTCCACCTGTATAGCAGAGGGAAGGTGCGTGCGCCCACCTCACCCTTATTGGGCAGGGGGTGCAGATACGATGGATTTAGGTGCCGTACCTCCATGCGTCCTGTGAACAGATACATCACATACCTGGGGTGGGTATGACACTGGCTAGTAGTGCGACATAGCACTGAGTGTGCCAACCACAAGATAGCCATCAACCCTATCTCAGGTCTGTGGGGCTCCATTGCTCTCCTGTCTAGGTTGGGATCATTTACATCTCAGCCAACCCTGAGTGGGTCATCCCATATCATGAGGTCACCCCCCTAAGGAAGCCCTGACGGGCACCAGAGGTGGTAGCCTGAAGGCCAGGCGGGCACATATGGATGTTTCCTGCCCCGGTAGTGAGGAACCCCGTGATGGGGTTTTCTCTACCTTAACGTTTGGCTGTACCCATGGATACTTGAGGGGTGTTGCTGATTCTCTGAAGTGGCCTCTGGGCCCTGCACACGTGCTCACTGTCAAGGCTGTGTGGAAGTGCATGCGCCTCCCTACACAGATTAGGAAGAGGCGCTGACATGCCGTTTCAGAACATGAGCTGGTCTGCCAATGCAGACTGGGGTGTGCACACCGGCCCTGATGCCGTTTGGGATACATGTACAGTGGCATGCTGGAGGATGTGCCATGGCACCCATGGCATTTTGGATAGGTGCACTGCCTGCCTTTGTGAGATGATGAGCATATATCTGCATCCCCGTTGTACTAATCTCTGAGTCAGGCTTGCCCGGACCTGCCAGCCGGTAGTGAACAACTGCACTAGAAAAGGGGTATATCCATGTCCAAGCAGGGTGTTGTGCTCGCCCTTGCGCCACAGGTGCTAGGGCCTGGGTAAGCCATGTGCCTGGCCTGTCCTTGCCATGTGGAAGTGCGCCCCCTTCCTAACTATATTGGGAAGTGGCGCTGTTTCCATGTTCTGAAACATTGGCCGATCTGCCATTGCAGACCAGTATGTGCGCACTGGAATCTATTGTGTGTAAACTCATGAGCAGCATGCCATTATTGGCCAAGGTGGGTGCACACCCACACCGATTGTGCCTGTGATTGCATGTGCCGCCTGCCAACGCAGGCTTGTGCATGCACAAAGACATATATATTAGTTAAGCCGGTGTCCAGCCTGCTATGCAGACTTGGGCAGGTGCACTTGCACCACTGGTCCTGGGAACTATGTTTCCCTCCTGCCATCGCAGGCCAGTGTACGCAACAGGTAGTGAGGAATACCTATGCGTGTTTTCACTACCTATGAGGCCTGCTTTTGCCATAGATTAACATGGGGGAGTGGTTGACATTACTTCAGACTGCAAAAGTGAATTGCAGTGGAGCAACCTCATGAATTGTCATATCAATGGATTTGTAGTGCTAAACCCGTTCCCTTGGTAAAGGGGGGTTTGGCATAACTCGCTTAGAAATGCCACTTACAGAATATGGCCATTTCTATGCTCCAAGAGTCTCTGGACCATGGTGTCTGGCTCTAGTGGACACCAGGGGTCAGTATGAGCACATCTGTGCATTCCCCAATCAACAGCCATAAACTATGGGCAACCTAAGGGAACAGCACACCTCTGTAATTTGAGGGCTGAATGGGATAGCTTGAAGATAAAGGTTGTGACACTTAGCTTCTAGGGGACGGATCAGGGTCCCACTAACGATTAAGATCTGCATTCCATGGCCTCATGGCAGATAGGCCTAAAATTTAATGGAGACATCTGTGGTTCAAAGGGAAAATCCCTGAACCACCCAAAATTTCAAATACACACAACAGTATAACTACAGGTGCCATCCTTCAGCAAAGGGTGAGATACCCTTGTCCGGGCGTGGGACCGGCGAACCCAGATTTTGTGGTGTACATTGTCAAAGGACACATGTAGGACAACCGTCTGTATAGAGACTGGCCTGGCCTGAAGACCTGCTGAAGTGTGGCACCCTGAAGTGTGCTCTCCAAAAGCCTGTCCACGGGCCTCCTGTTTTCTCTGAGATCTCAGGGACATCAAAGATCTCCTGCAAGGGACCTGCACCATCTACCTGTGACATCTGGAGAGTGGTGCACTCTTAAGTGGGCAACTCTGCTACTGAACTGGTAGCGTAGTGCGAGGGAGGAACTAAGACTTGTGTCTGGAGACTGGATTGCTTACTGCGGCGCCCCAGAAATCATGCCAGCATCTCATATGTGTGGTTTCTGCACTGCTAGTACCCAAGCATTCATAAGCATCTAGTTGGATGTGAGCAGATTTACTAGTTGCGGGACCCCGCCTAGCCCGTATAATCGATCGTGCTGCATCTTTCTCATGCGACACGCCAACTGTATGCTCATTGCGTGCAGTGTCTGATTCACAGGGTGTGACCCTCAGCAGTGGGGGTGTGCCAGTAGTAGTGCCTCATTCTACCTCGTGTGGCTCTGCTGAACCTACTCTGCTGATGCTAAGGAATTGCATCGCTTTGCTGTGTCTGTTCCCGAAATTGCCTGCTACAATCCATCTCAACATGCATTGGGCATTGTGCCTCCTTTCCTGACAAAAAATTTGCAACTCATCGCATTTTAAATCCGAACTGGCTGGCATGGCTTATAACAATATGCACCAGGTACTGTGCCCGGATTGCCTGGCATGACCCAACTTATTGTGTACCAATTGAGGTGCCTCAACCTATCGAGAAGCTCCCCTATATTACTCCCCTTTCATTGGTTGTTGCCTTATTGAACCTCATTGCAGCAGACTAACTGCCCTATGCATACCGGGCCCCTCCTGAAGACGTCTTGGCACCTGATAGTAGCAAGAGACATTGACTAGGTTGGAGACAGTTTGGAAGTGAGTCAGAAGACTGTGTGACTTCTTTGTGTTTTGAGACCTGTGGGTTAACATCCAGAGTGGCTTCTAACCTCTCCCATGTTTATGTCTACCCTATAATTAAAAATGTCACATATTCCCCACTGTTTCCCAAGGACCCAGACCAAGTGTGACTTTGGCTGTGTGTGGCCAGTGTCCAGGAGGCAGGGTTGTTATCATCCATGTTGGGGTATAGGGCAATCGGGGTGAACTAGAGGGTGGAGGGAGGCTTAGGCAAGGAGTCTGCACAAGGTAAACGATTGACCTGCTGGGTACCAGGGGCACCGCATTAGAGTGCTGAGTATGTATGTGTTTGAAAGATCGTGCCATACTGATCATTGTTGCACCACTTAGTGGTACAGAGTGAATGGGTGTGTGTGAGGGATCGTGTGTGGACCACCTGTGATTCACGACACTGGTTGGCGGTGCCACATTATACATTGATTGTTGCAAAAGGACAATATCTTTTGCCATTCGGTTTTCCTTTGTGGCTCTGGCTCTCGCTGCTACTAAAGGGTGTTCTATTTTTGTGTATGTGCTTAAATTTGAAATCATGCACCGCATAAGTATGCTCTCTCTCAATTGAGGGGGTTAGATTAGGAATTGTCCACAGTGTCCATAATATTGATATCATAACAGTACGAGTGGGCCCAGTACTGCTAGTAATATTTCTGAATGTGTTTTATGCCCAAAAGCATATGATGGGCATGTTATAATGATTGAATATGTGTGTTGAATAGAATCGTTTTTACATACATCCTGTGTGAAGTCTCTTTTGTGATGCTCAGTGTATTTATTGTGCGTAGCTGCTGTGCCTTTGCTTTACACATTGCCTGTGTAGTAAACCTGACTTCTCAGTGCAGAGTGACCCAAGGGAGAGCACAGGTTATACAGTGAGTGTAATCACCTGCCCTTGATGAGAGCAGTAGTTCTGCCTTGGTGGGGGCATCCCTTCAGCCAACCGGACACTGCTGGGTCCAACAATGATGTAATCATTTGGATGTGCCTGGGAGTGGTTAATAAAGTTCATGACACAATCCATACATTTTGTTAACGGTTGCACTCTGAAGAAAAGAGACGTGCAATGCATAGCTTCACATGTGTCGTTGTCATTTTCATACTACTGAGCTGGAGAGTTTGCTACAGTGACTTCCATAACTACTGCATGTTGCAGAAGAAGCTTGGACTTGTGAGGGAACAACAGGCATGGGGAGAAGTCTCCAGCAGGGTAGACTGCCTTACTGTCTTGGTGGAGGACCCGACCCATTGCCAATTAAGCTCTGTGTGAAGCATGAGGGACATACCCTGCAACAGAGATGAGGATGATCGCCCATCAATTAATTCCATTTGAAGGGGAGGCATCTGATTGGATGGATTGGGCAGGTGCGTTTGCTGCTGAAGTCAGAGCTGCTGATCTTTGCTTAGATAGCACACTGGGTGAAACCAAGTTTGATATCCCTCTTACTCTACTGTGAGTCAAAGGTTTGTGAGGAGCAAGAGGAAGGTGAAGGAGGTAGGATTAAGGAGCGCCATGAAAGCATAGCTGACAACATGTAGACATGATTGCCATAAGTATTCAGAACCAGTGTTTAAACATGCGTTCCTTTGGATCCAGAAAGTCCCATTTCTAGATAGTGGGCCAGATGATCCAGGTCCCTGAAGAAAGAGCCCTGACCAACCTAAGCTGGTCATAACCTTAAAAACTGAGTTTTTTTTGTTTGCCTATTTTTCACAGGGGCCTGCAACTCCACAGTATTTGTCTAATTGCTTCATTATAATTAATAAAACCATTAACTTGGGCTACTTTCAGGTCTAAGGACAGGATTGAAGACAAGATTGAAGTCAGCAGAGATAGTAACTGCTATCATGGAAGCACGAACAGGTATCCAAAACACTTTCACTATAACAAATGAGGCTGCAGTTTCCAATCCAAGGTACGTAGGATTCAAAATCAAGCCTATGACAGAAATTTTCTGCAAATGACTCGGCCTGTCCTAGAATTTCCTGCTGTGAGGTCATTTCAAGCTTGCAGCACTAGCAGTGACAGAATGCTGCTTTGTAGAGGAACTTGACCCCGCCTAGCCCGTATAATCGATCGTGCTGTATCTTTCTCATGCGACACGCCAACTGTATGCTCATTGCGTGCAGTGTCTGATTCACAGGGTGTGACCCTCAGCAGTGGGGGTGTACCAGTAGTAGTGCCTCATTCTACCTCGTGTGGCTCTGCTGAACCTACTCTGCTGATGCTAATGAATTGCGTCTCTTTGCTGTGTCTGTTCCCGAAATTGCCTGCTACAATCCATCTCAACATGCATTGGGCATTGTGCCTCCTTTCCTGACAAAAAATGTGCAACTCATCGCATTTTAAATCCGAACTGGCTGGCATGGCTTATAACAATGTGCACCAGGTACTGTGCCCGGATTGCCTGGGCATGACCCAACTCATTGTGTACCAATTGGGGTGCCTCATCCGATTGAGTACCTCATCCTATCGAGAGGCTCCCGTATATTACTCATTGCAGCAGACTAACTGCCCTATGCATACCAGGCCCCTCCTGAAGACGTCTTGGCACCAGTTAGTAGCAAGAGACATTGACTAGGTTGGAGACAGTTTGGAAGTGAGTCAGAAGACTGTGTGACTTCTTTGTGTTTTGAGACCTGTGAGTTAACATCCAGAGTGGCTTCTAACCTCTCCCATGTTTATGTCTACCCTTTAATTAAAAATGTCACATATTCCCCACTGTTTCCTAAGGACCCAGTCTAAGTGTGACTTTGGCTGTGTGTGGCCAGTGTCCAGGAGGCAGGGTTGTTATCTTCCATGTTGGGGTATAGGGCAATCGGGGTGAACTAGAGGGTGGAGGGAGGCTTAGGCAAGGAGTTTGCACAAGGTAAACGATTGACCTACTGGGTACCAGGGGCACAGCATTAGAGTGCTGAGTATGTATGTGTTTGAAAGAGCGTGCCATACAGACTGGCTGATCATTGTTGCACCATTTAGTGGTACAGAGTGAATGGGTGTGTGTGAGGGATCGTGTGTGGACCACCTGTGATTCACGACACAGGTTGGCGGTGCCACATTATACGTTGATTGTTGCCAAAAGCACAATATCTTTTGCCATTCGGTTTTCCTTTGTGTCTCTGGCTCTCACTGCTACTAGAGGGTGTTCTATTTTTGTGTATGTGCTTAATTTTGAAATCATGCACCGCATAAGTATGCTCTCTCTCAATTGAGGGGGTTAGATTAGGAATTGTCCACAGTGTCCATATTATTGATATCATAAAAGTACGAGTGGGCCCAGTACTGCTAGTAATATTTCTGAATGTGTTTTATGCCCAAAAGCATATGATGGGCATGTTATAATGATTGAATATGTGTGTTGAATAGAATCGTTTTTACATACATCCTGTGTGAAGTCTCTTTTGTGATGCTCAGTGTATTTATTGTGCGTAGCTGCTGTGCCTTTGCTATACACATTGCCAGTGTAGTAAACCTTACTTCTCAGTGCCGAGTGACCCAAGGGAGAGCACAGGTTATACAGTGAGTGTAATCACCTGCCCTTGATGAGAGCAGTAGTTCTGCCTTGGTGGGGGCATCCCTTCAGCCAACCGGACACTGCTGGGTCCAACAATGATGTCATCATTTGGATGTGCCTGGGAGTGGTTAATAAAGTTCATGACACAATGCATACATTTTGTTAACGGTTGCACTCTGAAGAAAAGAGACGTGCAATACATAGCTTCACGTGTGTCATTGTCATTTTCATACTACTGAGCTGGAGAGTTTGCTACAGTGACTTCCATAACTACTGCATGTTGCAGGAGAAGCTTGGACTTGTGAGGGAACAACAGGCATGGGGAGAAGTCTCCAGCAGGGTAGACTGCCTTACTGTCTTGGTGGAGGACCCAACCCATTGCCAATTAAGCTCTGTGTGAAGCATGAGGGACATACCCTGCAACAGAGATGAGGATGATCGCCCATCAATTAATTCCATTTGAAGGGGAGGCATCTGATTTGATGGATTGGGCAGGTGCGTTTGCTGCTGAAGTCAGAGCTGCTGATCTTTGCTTAGATAGCACACTGGGTGAAACCAAGTTTGATACTGTTGTATGTTATACTGTAATGGGACAGTGTTATGACAGTATGTTTTCTATTTCCGTTGCCAGCATTATGCACGTCACATTGGAATGTTAGGAATGTATTTATGTGACGTCATCTGTGCTGGTAGACAGATGACAGCTGACTTCGTTCACGATCGTTGTTATCCCGCTACTGCGGGCCCTTGTTATATAATAAACATCTTATCTCAACACCTTATCTTTCCTGAGTGTTGTATGCTACAATTGGCGACGAGGGTCTTGTCACTACAAGGGCCGGCGGAGGAGTTTAAAGGATCGACCGATGATTGATGATCGAGACGATCCATGAAGTATATTACGGGGAGTGAGAACGACGAAGCAACATGGAGTGAGTAAAATGCAGTAGAAGTTGAGCGCTGACTGAAAGGACACTTGCGTGGACAAAGAAACAGCAGCGCGTAAAATAAAGTTTAAAATGCTAATGGCGTGTAAAATAAGGAAGTGCAGCGAGTGATCAGCAGAAATTGCCAGGCTGCCACGCTGTGTGTAAACCTATCCTATGAGAAGAAGTGCGGAAGTTGAAATATATAAGAAGTACGTGCATGGCAGCAGCGCTGTGTGAATCCGGCAAGGAAAAACTTTCGCGCGCTTCGGTGACAGCGCTCAGCTGAGGCGTCAGTCTGTTACCTCAGCTGAGACGCGTGAAGCATGCCGGGAGCGCGCTGATTGGTGTACGTCACGACGTAAACAGCGTGCGGCCATTTTAACTGTTGTTCATAACATCGGTTGTACTGATGCAAAGCAGCTGAGGCACTCGGAAAAATCACACGGGCAGGAAAATTAGTAAACGAGGAAACGAATTGTGGAGCTAATAACGAAAGTAAGCCACAGAATAGTAAGTCGGAAGTAAGGAATAATATATTAAGGTGGAAAGCACTGTGGAAGTATCCTGGAAAGGAAGTTAAATATTAAAAAAAAAATGGCTGAATGCAATAATATATGTGCTCCTCCACGTTTCTTGGATGAGCCCGGTAAACCCACTATGAAATGGAAAAAGTGGGTGAGGGCTTTCGAAAACTACATCGTTTCAATAGATGGGAAAACTTTCGATGCAGAAAGGAAATGTTCTTTGTTATTTGGACTACTAGGTAAAGCAGGTCAAGATATCTTTGACAGCCTGCCTGAATATGAAAGTCCACCTGGAACATTCATTCCTCTGAATGAATATCAAGAAGCATTGAAAAGGTTGGAGAGGCAATTTGATGAGGAGAACAATATCATGGTTGCCAGGCATAAGTTTGCTCAAAGGAGACAACAAGAAGGAGAGTCTGTAGAAGACTATGTTGCATGTTTAAGAGTCTTGGCAGTAGAATGCGAGTATGAGGAAATGACAGACATATACATCAGGGATCAGATTGTATTTTACTGTTACACAAAAAAGGTGCAGGAAAGACTGTTGGCATGCAAAAGACCAACTTTGCAGGAGGTCATAGATATTGCTAGAGGTATAGAGAGATCTCTGACTTCCACTAAAGAACTATCTTCGACAGGGAATAATACTAATGTGTTTTATTTGCAGGAAAAGAAGAAGGGTGATGGTAAGACTATTGAAAGAAACATGAATGAAAGAAAAATGGGAGGTAAGCAGCTATGCTGTTTTAGATGTGGATCAAACGACCACTTAGCAGATTTTAAAAATTGCCCTGCGGCAGGGAAGAAGTGTATCAAATGCAAGAGGTATGGTCATTATTCAACCTTGTGTAAGACAAAGAGAAGTAGCGGTAACACAAGTATTAATACAGTAGGGAATTTTGATGAGGAAATGTGTGCGAATATTGTTTTGTACATAGAAATAGAAGATGGTAAGATAAAAGGACCTATTAGCGATGTCAAGATTGGGGAGGTAGAACTGAAATTTACTGCTGATTCAGGCGCCCCAATCACTACTATATCAGATACTCTTTTTGAGGATAAGTGGAAAGGTGTGAAATTGACAGAGACCGACATGAACCCAAAGGCATTCGGAGAAAAGGACATAAATATGTTGGGGTATTTTGTTGACACGGTAACCTTTAAGGGGAGAGTGATTGAAACTAAGGTCTATGTAGCAGAAAAGGGGAGAATACTAGTAGGATGGAGAGATTTAGCCCAGCTGGGGGTGGTTTTAGTCCCAGGGGCAAAAGACCCGGTGATACTGAGGGAAGAGTGGATGAATAGTATTTGTGAGGAGAGAGAAGACAATGATTTAAATACTGTTTTTCAAAAATATGATGATGTGTTCAAAAATGTAATTGGATGTGTAAAGGGATTCAGTCATGACATCAAATTGAAAGAGAATGCAATTCCATGTAAGCACAAGGTAAGAACAGTGCCTTTATCCGTGAGAAATGAGCTGAGGGAGGCGTTAGAAAAATTAAAGGAAGAAGGTGTAATTGAAGAAGCAGAGGAATCTGAATGGGTTTCTGCTATTGTAGTGTCAAAGAAGAAAAAGTCAGGGGACATTAGGTTGTGTGTAGACCTGAGGTCACTCAATAGGAACATTATAATAAACTGTCATCCCCTACCAAAGATACAAGATATCCTTCAGTCAACGGCAGGGTCAAAATATTTTTCGCTCATAGATTTGAGGGCCGCTTATCATCAGGTGTGCCTCTCTGAGAAGTCAAAATCATTAACTACCTTCATCACGCCGTTTGGAGCATTTAGGTATGTGAGACTTCCCTTTGGCCTGGCGTCATCTTCAGGAGTTTTCCAAAGACTCATGGATGTCTTATTTGGAAAGATGAAAGGGGTAGAAGCCTTTCAAAATGACATTTTGTTACATTCAGAAACTGAAATTGAGCACATAAAATTGATAGGAGCAGTTCTGAGGATCTTGAAAGACAAAGGCATGACAGTTGCTAGAGACAAATGCAAATTCATGACTAAAGAGGTGGAATATCTAGGGCACGTCCTGACTGCTGAAGGAATTTTACCCAAGGACGATTTGGTTCGCGCAATAAGGGAGGGCCCTGAACCTAGGAATAAGGATACACTCAAGTCATTCCTTGGCCTGAGTGAGTATTATGCAAAGTTTATCAAAAAGTACGCAGAAATGGTGAGTCCACTCAGGAAACTGCTGAAGAAAAATGTAAAATATGAGTGGAATGACGAACAAGTTGAGGCATTCAGATTGGTCAAGGAGGAAATAGCCAGAGCGCCAGCACTAAAACCATACGATCCACAACTTGACAATATAGTAACTGTAGATGCAAGCAATGAAGGGATAGGGGCTGTGTTTTGCCAAAGGAAAGGAAATGAAGAAAACACAATAGCTTTTATTTCAAGACAGCTAAATGAAACAGAGATGCATTACAGCACTATTGAAAGGGAGACTTTAGCTTGCGTATGGGCTGTACACAAATTCAAAGACTATCTGTGGGGTAAGAGTTTCAAACTGGTAACCGACCATAAACCGCTTGTGTACATGATGGACGGTGAGGGTCGGGGCAATGGCAACGCAAGTTCCAGACTGATCAGACTAATGTCGAAGCTTCAAGAATTCAACTTCAAAATAGAGCACATAAAAGGAGGAAAGAACAGCAGAGCGGATTGCCTGTCCAGACTGCCAGTGAGAGAAGAAAAAGAAGAGGAACTGGACGACAATGAATGCATAGTAGCGCACATTGACGCAACAGTAATTTGTGAAGGATCAATAGGTGAAGAAGAATGGGAAGAATGTACGAAGGAAGATACTGTTTTGAAAAAAGTGAAAGAATATGTACAATCCAAATGGCCACATGTGAGGAACATGCCAAAGGAACTAAAAAATTATCATCAAGTGAATGATGAGTTAACTCTTGAAAATGGATTCTTGAAAAGGGGTGAAGCCTTCGTGCCGCCATTGGGACTCAGGCAGAAAATAATTCTAATGGCTCACAGAGGGCACCCTGGCACCACGGCCACAAGGAATGTCCTAAGAATGCACTATTGGTGGCCGGGGGTGGACAGCGAAGTCAGGAATCTTGTTGACAAATGTGAACAATGCTTAAGATCTGACAAACACTGGAGAATGGAGAAAAATGAATTACAGATGGTGCAAATCCCTAATGGTCCCTGGGCTAAAGTGGCAATTGATTTTGCTGGACCTTTCAATATTTTGCCAGATGAGTGCAAACATCTGATAGTTCTGATGGACTACTATACCAAGTGGGTGTGCTACAAATTCGTGGAAATGGTTACTACAGAGGTAGTGATAAAATTCCTAGATAAGACCTTTGAGAGAGAAGGGCAACCAAAGGTCATAGTATCTGATAATGGATCACAGTTGGTATCACGAGCAATGGTCGAATTTCTAGATAAACGTGGAATAAAACAGGAGAAAACTCCTCTCTACAGTCCCAAGAGCAATGGCCAAGTAGAGAGGATAAACAGATTCTTCAAAGAAGGAATCCAAATGGCTGTGGCGAACGAAGTGGATGTAAAAGAATTTATTAAAACAAAGATCAATGCGTACAACAATACACCCAAGGAAGCAACGGGGTTTACTCCGTTTTTCTTGATGAGAGGAAGAGCATGCAACAATGCCATGACACCGAAAGTAGGTGGATGGGAAAGAACAGCTGTTGAAGCAAGACAAGTATGCGATAAAGAACTAAATGTGAGGGAGAACATAATATGCAAGCAAATGCAGAACAAAATGTATTCTGACAAGGTAAACAGAGCTAAGGATAAGATCATCACACCTGGTGATTGGGTTCTAGTGAAAAAACCTGGTTTGGTGAGCAAAGGTGAGTCGAGACTCAGTAAACCAATGAGAGTTGGAAAAGCGTCAGGAGGAGCGGTGTTTGTTGAAGGAGAAGGATGGCGCAGTAAAGATGATGTAGTAAAACTTAAACCAGGTCAAGAACAAATCATAATGAGAGAAACTGAAGAGGGAGAAGGAAGTCTAGATGAGAGTGTCCTAGAATGGGATGATGTGTCTAGTTGCTCAGAGGTGTTACATTCGAGTGCAAGACGAAGACAGACTATGGATTCTAATGAAAACTCCACCAGACTCTCCTCTAGTCTGGAGGGTACTACTTTAGTTCAGGAAGGTTCCATGATAGACAATGAAACAGAGAGGAGTGAAAATGCTGCAACTGATATGAATGATGTTGGTAACCATCTTGGTGGGGAGCAAACTTCTAGAACGGGCAGAGTAATAAGATTGCCTACCAGACTTAAAGACTATGTTATGGAATAAATCCAGGTTACGTTTTCATGGAGGAAGGGAGATGTTGTATGTTATACTGTAATGGGACAGTGTTATGACAGTATGTTTTCTATTTCCGTTGCCAGCATTATGCACGTCACATTGGAATGTTAGGAATGTATTTATGTGACGTCATCTGTGCTGGTAGACAGATGACAGCTGACTTCGTTCACGATCGTTGTTATCCCGCTACTGCGGGCCCTTGTTATATAATAAACATCTTATCTCAACACCTTATCTTTCCTGAGTGTTGTATGCTACAGATACCCCTCTTACTCTACTGTGAGTCAAAGGTTTGTGAGGAGCAAGAGGAAAAGAGGAAGGTGAAGGAGGTAGGATTAAGGAGCGCCATGAAAGCATAGCTGACCACATGTGGACATGATTGCCATAAGTATTCAGAACCAGTGTTTAAACATGCGTTCCTTTGGATCCAGAAAGTCCCATTTCTAGATAGTGGGCCAGATGATCCAGGTCCCTGAAGAAAGAACCCTGACCAACCTAAGCTGGTCATAACCTTAAAAACTAAGTTTTTTTTGTTTGCCTATTTTTCACAGGGGCCTGCAACTCCACAGTGTTTGCCTATTTGCTTCATTATAATTAATAAAACCATTAACTTGGGCTACTTTCAGGTCTAAGGACAGGATTGAAGACAAGATTGAAGTCAGCAGAGATAGTAACTGCTATCATGGAAGCACGAACAGGTATCCAAAACACTTTCACTATAACAAATGAGGCTGCAGTTTCCAATCCAAGGTACTTAGGATTCAAAATCAAGGCTATGACAGAAATTTTCTGCAAATGACTCGGCCTGTCCTAGAATTTCCTGCTGTGAGGTCATTTCAAACTTGCAGCACTAGCAGTGACAGAATGCTGCTTTGTAGAGGAACTTGACCGTACATCTGCGGACCGTTCTGGATGCCGGAAACACCGCAGCAGTGATATTATTAGATCTTAGCGCCGCATGCGATACGGTCTCCCACCAGATTCTACTACATCGCCAGGAGGAGACCGGTGTCATCGGCTCAGCTCTAGAGTGGTTTAGATCCTTCCTCTCAGAGAGAACATTCAAGGTGAGCGCTCCGCCTTTTCTCTCTGTCGCGTCCAGTATATCGGACAGGGTGTGCCACAGGGCTCTGCTTTGAGTCCTCTACTATTCAATCTGTATGTTCAACCATTGGCTGTGGTGGCCAGGGACTGGGGTCTCTCCATTGTCTCTTACGCCAATGACACGCAGTTGGTGGTGGTCCTCTCCGACGACATTACATGGGATGCGCCCAAATTCAGGAGCGGTCTGGCGGCAGTTGCGGAGTGGATGATCGCCAACAGTCTCCAGCTCAACGCCAATAAGTCTGACTTGTTGCTGGTGGGGTGAGCTACTGAGTTCTGGAGTGAGCATTGGTGGCCAAATATCCTTGTGAGCCCACCCACCCCTAAGTTGGTGGGGAAAAATCGAGGGGTGTGGATTGACTCGACCCTCAGCTTTCAGGATCACACCAATAAAGTGGCAGGCACGTGCTTTGGCTTACTCTGGGGATTGAAACCCCTGCTGGGGTACTTTGATCCGTCCACCCGCAAATGATTGTCCAGGCGCCTATCTTGTCAAGGCTGGACTATGCCAGTTCGCTCTTCCTGGGGGTAAATAAGGCTGAGGTCATGCGTCTGCAAAGGGTACAAAATTCGGCAGCCAGAGCCCTGCTTGGGCTCCCTAGAAGCTGCCTGACACCAATGCCATTCGGCTGTTACAATGGCTACCTATGGCCAAGCGTATCGAATTCAAGGCGCTTTGTCTCTTCTCCGGGTATTATGGCCAACCTGTTAGTGCCTTACACACCTTTGCGCCTTCTGGGCTCCTTGGGGCAATGCCTGGTGACAGTCCCTCGGGTGAAACGTGCACATGCCAGTGGACGGTTGTTTAGCAGCCTAGCGGCTAAACTTTTGAACTCCCTTCCCTCCCAGAAGCGCTGTCTGGACAACTATTTGATGTTTCAGAAGGATATCAAAATCTATCTCTTCCCCCTGGCTTAGGCCTAAGTCTCTATGTCTTGTTGCTGGCAGCGCCGGGATGCCTCTTCGCTGAGGCAGCTGTTGTGCTACACAATTTGGGTTAACATAACATAACTTACTTTTAACCCACACACCTGTTTGATTCTCAGCAGTCATCACAGAATTTTATCATTCTGTGGTAGATAAAATTGATGTCAATTGGTCAACTAATAGGAACACTTGTTTTTTTGCAGTGCTAGAAAATGGCAAATAATGTCACAACATGTTCACCATTAAACAAGCATTGGCAAAGCCAAAATGTCTAGCCTATTCTGTACAGTAGCGTGTCTGTGCAGCATGGCTAAAAGTTATAGAGTCATTGCACTTTTTTTTCTAATTTTTAGCCATGTTGCACAGCCAAGCTGCTTACAACATGGCTAAAAGACATTGTCAAACCCAACAGCTCTTGCATAAGTGAGATCTATTAGCTTTGCAAATGTTTGTTGCTCTTATTGTGATATTAATGGGGTATGTGATGGAAAAAATAAAATGCTTATGTTATAGGAAAACCATCACGGCTGGACTGACAGGGAGCTTGGATGTTCTCTGCCAGGGAGCTTGGATGTTCCCAGAAGTGTTCACCTTATTTGTAGAGTGGAGAATTAATGGCTCAGGGTGGGTAGGTGACTGGCCTTTAGTTTTCAGAAGGGCAGTTATGGCTTGGACAGTGTCAGTCGATGGTCTGCCAGTCTGCCAAGATGGAATTTCCTACTTGGCCCTTCTGCTTTTGGCTTCTCGCCACTACTTGTGTTTCCAGGTGACCAGTCATACATAGTGTCTACAGGATCCATTAACGTGTTTATTTATATTACAGGGATTCTTGTTTTTGTAATCGACCTTGCAAGACTGGTACGTTGATTTGTCCCCACTGAGTACACTTTGACTTCAGATTAATTATATGTAGGCAGTATGCAGATTCACTCACTATTGCACGGTTTGCACAGTTTTCACTTTTGCAGTTATAAGGGCCAGTCTGTGGAGGTGCCTTTGAGGGAGGCGTTTTGTATACCCTGCTCTATGAACTAGAAAAGATTTTTGGCTATGACATACATATTTTTTTGGGTGATCCTGGTGCAGACGTGACCAAGAGCAAGTGGAGGCCTGATCCTCCACTGGCGTATTAAATGGGCTAGTTGGTCAAGTGCCTGCTGCAGTGATCTTTGTATATCCTGCACAATTATTAAATCTGTATTTGGTGTATACTCTAAACGAAAGAAGAGGAAGTGAAATAAGTACTCACTGGCCAATTAGAAGGCAGCAAATAAGAGTGGCAATGAAGACAACAAATGGTAAGCAATGGTCCAGTTCCAGGCCCCTTTTAGTAAAACAAATGTCTTGCAGGTGAGAGCAGATGCACGAGTGCATGTGCTGTCTGAGGCTAGACTAAAAAAAAAGTGATTATATAATTCTTTTAAGATAAAAAAAGAGGTTTCAATAGATGTTGAAGTTACATATGCTGCAGAATACAACTCATATGGAACAACATATAAAAACTACTGAAACAGATTAGAAAATACATTATATCACTATACAAAATACTTTACTCATTCCATTCCCAAGTAATGTTGAAAGGTGAACACTCTAGTGATAACCATTCACCATTAGATAAGCATTTTGTATAGCTCTATTTTTTTCAGAAGCACCTTCATTGATGCATTTCAGTACAATTGCGTTATGTTTTTAAAGCTCATAGTTTGCACCCATTATACCCTTACAAACTGCTGAAATCTTTATTTTAAACGAGTGGCTAAGCAGAGCTGTGCAGTGCACAGTATGGTTTCCAGGAAAGATTAGTATAGGCCACTTCAGTGTAATTTTCCTGAATTAATAAAGTGTATTTTATGCCGTGTTCAGTTGGTAAATGTTAAGTAACATTTACACGATTGCAAATTAAATCGGGATACAAAACAACCATGCATCTAAATACTAGTAGCTTAAGCATACTGTTACTTCTTGCACTCAGGGGCTGATAGGAAAGCTAAAAGTGTTACCTCAAGAGGTAATGTAATTAGAGGCTAGAATGCGCCCCCCCCCCCCAAAAAAAAATTCTGATATTTGCCAACCTTAATGATCCACACACAACAAACTGAATTGCATCAAAGCCAGCTGGGGAAAGCCATAGGCCCAAGAGAAAATGGGTTATGGTAGAAATCATATGCATACACACAGAAAGTCATCAGCAAGATAAGGTTTCTGTTTGCTGCAATTGAAAATGCTTCAGACAGTGTTCTTCACAAGGGTTCAGATGTGGATATTTGGGTGAACTAATATCGAAATGTGCTTATGAGGCTGTGGACTGGAAGTGGAGTTGCTCGGTCATAGAGAATTACTGGGAGTAAGTTGGTAGAAAGCTGGTGGTGACATTGGATTTTCCCTACCAAGCAGAGAAATAACACTATGAAGGGGCAGCCATTGCCACCAGCCACTGAGGAATGGACCATCGATATGCAGTGGTTTGTGGCAGCGGACAAGGTGGAATGTAAAGGGAGGGCCTGTCTGAATATATTTATTACAATCTTGGAAGAACTAAGAGGAACATAATGGACTTGGTTATGTGAGGTGAGGAAGTCGAGGAGAACAGGTAGAAATGTACTATAGCGCCACTAGCAAAGTGATTACTAATTATAAGAACTCAAAATCTACCCTGCAACAAATATTTTTAAAATTAAACTGTTATTAAGTGTGCAAGAGGATTATCATGCCATTCTGCCTGCATTAGTCACATATTTGGTGACAACTTTACATTTGCCACACTCCATGTTTCCTTTTCCAGTGTTACCGATTGTTTAAATGAACATAAAAAATTAAAAACTCAATAATATTTGTATATTTTTTTTCTTCATCCTATAATCTATAACATCCTTGATCAAGATTCACTTAACTTCGTTTGTTTAATCCTATGTAGATTCCAAAACCTTATCTGAATATTGGTGGACTTTATTTAAATACTTTAAAAGGATGGCCAAAAATGGAATTTGAATTCACCCTATATTCACTAAAAAGGCACTAAGCTATATTTCTGGGTTAAATGCCGAAATTCCCTGATATTCACCAGTTATGATTAACAACCTCACGGCACACATAACTCATACTGATAACGATATCTCTTTTTTACAGTGAACATAGCATTGGAAAAAAAATAATTAACATCAAACTCTGATTTATGGTATTAGATAGGGGTGTGCACAATAGTTACAGGGTTTAGAGCATCGCATTTTTAAACTTCAATGCTTTGCAAAATGCTAAGCTGCCAAAGAAAGTGAAAAGCAGGAAATTCCCCCTGTGGCGCAGTAGGAATATTTCTACGGTTGTGTGTGACTATGAACATACTGCACTCCTTCTGCATCTACATGTTCTGGAAAGCAGCATCCTTCCCTTTCACCAAAGCAAGAAGCCCTGCTGGCCGGAGAAATCCTTGGAACAGGGAAGGCCAAGTATGTAGCTCATTGGGTGGTGGTTATTTTGTTAAGAATGTCAACATTGGACAAACGTGAGCACCTAAAATATCAGATCACTAAAACTTTTGTATTATGTTTTAGCTGCTGCCATTTATCTTTATGGGCCACCTAAGCTTCCTTGTTGCCCTCCTAGTTAAAAGATCCTGGAGCCAGGCCTCGACCCAGAGCAGAGGTAGAGTGGTTCAGGCTGGAGGCCCAGGCATAGACTCAGCTCACACATTCTTAAGGCCTGCCCCGGCTGGGATGTCCACTTGAGGACGTTTGAAGTGGGACACAGAGGCCTGAAGGTTCCTTACTGGCTTGCCATGGAGTGGCAAGGTCATACATGCTGTGGATGCATAAACTAAATGAGAAAGAAAGTTAATCAGTTGTAACAGGGGTATGGTACTTGGCCCACTTAATATGAAATAGGACTACAGTTGAAGAGGTGCCACAAGCTCCCTACAACTGCATGGTCTTTGCCCTGGTGACTACTGAAATAATTCCTCCACTTCAGCTGACCCAGAGAACTGAACATTTAAAATATGGCATAGAGAGGATGCTCTTGACACTAGGCTGCTGGGTACAAAATGACCACCTGCTAAATACAGACGGGTATCTGAAGTGCAACAGCCCTTGGGGCTGGCAGTACAATACAAACCTCACCTGCCTACGATCCATGTGAACAGCAGATAAATCATCCATTGTAAGCATAGCAAATTGCTTAACCCTCAAGAAACATCACAAGCGTTTAAATGATGAGCAAAACAAAAGCAGCCCAGGGCTAGGGTCCTCAGCAGCTAATGTTATGTTATGTTATGTTATTATAACTTCTATAGTGCATGATTACCCAGAGGTGTCTTGGCGCTGAGTTCCAGGCAGAAACAACCCCATAATCACTGCATGAGGAATGCCCAAACACAACAGATCACAAACCGGCAAATTAGATAAAATATTGACAGGCAAAGCAGTCACTAGAACAACCCTTGTACGCACAATTGATGCGGCTATGATTGAAATGGGTGTTTTCAAAGAGGATCACAAGAAGCTTGCTGAATGAATCAAGCAGGCTGAGGGAAAGCTAGAGGATCTCTGTCCCATCACTAGAGGACTAGAAAGACTAGTCTGAGATTTAACAGAATGTGTGAGGTTCTTGGAATATCATACTGAAGACTCAGAAGGAACAACGGGGCATATTATCAACAACTAGCGATATTTATCGCTAAATAAGCTTGGCGACATTTTGTTATCACAGAGATAATGTGCTATTACCAACGTTTATCTCCAAAGCGATAAAATATCCGGCGATAGTGGCGAAATGCGTGAATATCGCTGCAAATCCAGCGATATTCAGGCATTATCGCTAACAGGGACTTAGCCTGAATATCCACCTCCTATTGGATATACAGGCTAAGAACTGGTCTGAGCAGGCGTTATTTTTCAGCGATATTCGCGCTTAGCGCAAATTTGTTTGTCGCTACACCTGCGTTGATAATAGGCGATAGCGATGTTACCGACTGCTTTCAGTCGCTAACAGGTTGGGTACGCTCACTTTGCATGTCATTAGCGATAAATATCGCTGACATGCAAAGCGGGCCCCAAACCGCTTGCTATCACCTAAAAGCTGTCGCTAACTGATGTTAGCAACAGCTTGCTAATAGGGCGATGAAATTATCGCCGCTTTGCGGCCGAAAACAGCCGCAAACAGCCATCGGCTGAGGAGGAGCATTCGTCCTGGTGGGAGGCATCTCAAGCACCCTCACCCGCCTCCGACGACCTCTTGCCCTTGGATGCTGATGCATGTAAGACATAATTAAAGAGACAAGAAATAATTGGTGGTAAATAACTAATCACTCCAAAACTATTTTTGGATAGCAGACAGCAATTGCAATAACATTGAACTTTCTAAATTATTTAGACTAGTAGTAGACTAGTATCGCAGACAGTCCGATCGCAACCACATTTCCTAAACCTACCTAGCCTAGCCCGCCTATTCCAAAGACTTTGGAATGAATTGCAACAAATGATATTTGCTGTTAAGTTCCGCTCTCATTCGCAATCATTCTCAACACCCTTTGACAGGCCAACTAAGTAAAGGCCAGATGTACGACCCTTTTATTTAGCGGCTTGCAATTTTCTACACATTGTGCATCGCAAATTGAGAGGCGCTAAATGAAATGTAAGACAGTGTATTTACAATGTTTTGCGATTCCCAATATGGTCCCAATTTGCGAGGCTCATAAATATTAATAAGCCTCTCGCAACATGCGAGCCCATTGTGAATGCCAGCCCAAGTAGGGATGGTGGCCTGCTGGGCTCAGCAGACCATCATGTCTGGGACTGCTTTTTAATAAAGCAACTTTAAAAAAAATAAAAAATGCAGCCAGTTTTCCTTAAAGGAAAACGTGATGCATTTTTTTTAAAAAATGAAACATTTTCGTTTCATTTTTTAAGGGCAGACAGTGGTCCCTGGGACCAATGCCTGTCCTTAAAAAAAGATTTTGCTTGCATTTGCAAAGAGGAATAGGTCCCTGGGGACCCCTTCCCATATGCAAATGCATTACCACCTATTTGAAGTAGGTGGTAATCGCGAATGTTTTGAGACCGCAATTGCAGTCACAAAACATTAGTACATTGTTTTGAGGGAACACCCCTTTCAAATAGCAAGTTGCAAAACCTTTTTAGCGAGTCGCAAAAAAGTCGTGGCTTGCTAAATAGGCTATGTACATGGCCGAATATGTTTTTGCACGCACCAACGGGTTCGCAAACCAGTTTGGGCATGCAAAAAAGGGTTGTACATCTGGCCCCATGTCTGCATTTTTGCCTTCAAATAAATGCATACATGAACGCATACATTGCATACACCAAATTGGTTGTTTAGTTTACTTGTCACTGTACAAGCTACAAAAAGGTTCTAAGAACTGAAGTGTGAGGACGTGTACAGCTAAATTACTACTACTTAATATGTTAGAAGGGACAAGATGAAGGAAAGGAGTCTCTCTCTAGTCTGCATTACTTAAGTTAAGTTCTTTCATAAACACCCGATGCGAGAGCAAAGGCAAAGTTGCAAACAAGTACAATTAGGTAGCGCAGAGGACCTGCCTAGAATAACAATCACATAATATAAGATTTGTAAATGTTACGAAACTTACCTGCATGTGAGCAGCATGCTTGCTATTTGGGAAACAAATATTAGAAATAACATAGAACACAATAAAAATAATAATTAGATACTCACCAAGCCCTGCAACCTAAACCCCTAGCAGGTCCAGCAGGTCTTGCTCTTGGTCCAAGATGCCGGACCACAGGTGCGTCAGCTGGTTGTGGGTGTGCAGGACCCCAGAGCAGCGATACACTGCCCGGTGCACCCTCACCCACCTCTGCTGGTGCTCCTGGAGCCCGTACCTGAATCCAGGCCTTCTGCCTGCTGCCTGAGAGGAGGGGAGGTGTCGCTGCACAAAAAAAAACCAGAGCTGCCACCTCCACCTCGGAAAACAAGGACTGGGGCTGCAGCCCTTCCGGGCGCCGCCTTTGGCAAGAAAGGCAGCTCTTCTTTGCTGCCTTTTCCGCACTGCTCTCTGCCATGATGCTGGGGGTGGGAGTGGGGGTCGGAAAATAAAATGTAAAAAGTATACAAAATTAAGGAAGAATAAGGAAGGAGTTAAAAATATTTAGAAAGCAAGTAATAGAGATAAATAGTACAAAACTCACTGAAAAACACACACAAAAATAGAAAAAAACTCCAAATATACACTTAGAAAGACAAAGGGTAAGATAATAAATAAAAAATCTTGGAAAAAAAGTTTTAGAAAGCAAGGGTTGCAAAGATTGAATAAGGATCAAAAGTTGACCCCAGCACCATAAACAGAGTAAGAAACAAGATGGCTGCGCCTGGGCGCAACCACCTGGGTCAGTTGACGCAATATTTCTACCCGATCAAGCAATCCTCATTAATGTACTGCTGAAACGTCACGCGAACGGGCATAGCGTGGCGGAGTTTTTTACTGCTTTGCGGAATTCCGCGTAGCACGGCTATGCAAACTCTGCCCAGGATTAGTCGTGCTGGAGCTTTGTGTAAGCGGTCATCAGGAGGAGTCAATTCTCAGTACGAAGAGGTCATTTTACGGTCATGAGGAGTTCAAACTTCAGGATGAGCTCAAACTGATATCAGTCAAGGGTCTAAGCACCTTTTGGGAATCAGAATTCACTCCAGCAGAGGCCAGCAGCAGGGCTCTGGAAGGTCCGGGTAGGTACCATTGGTGCAGGGCAGCAGTGCAGTTACAGGGAATCCTCTGGAAGCTTGTTGCATCCCTGTAGCTCACACAGCATATCAGCCAAATAAACCTTGGAGTCACTCTGGGTAGCTTGGGATCAAGGCAATCAGGTTCAATCTTCCTTCCTCAGACAGCCAGGCAGTTCCTCTAGTAGCAGGGCAGTCCTTTTGACAGCAGGAAAATCCTTTTCTGAACCTTCTACGGGTTAAGAAGTGTTCTGATGAGTGGTTCAGAGGGTCCTACTTTTATACCAGGTGCCAGCCTCAGAGTAGGGGAATCCCCTGACCTGCCCCCAAAACTGGTTCTGGTCAGTTTTACTTTCCCTGGGTGTAGCGCCAAAGTGTCTAGGGTGACAAAAGGCAAGGAAGACCTGGTGGCAGGTTCCTGTGTGTGTTTTGCAGGCAGAGTCCTTTGAAATGTAAGTAGAGCAAGGGCAGCTCCTCCCCAGCTATCCTATCAGGAAGACCCTCTCTCTTCATACCTAGGCTTCCTTTGTCTTACTGTCTAGAAGCAATACACATACCATAACAGCAAAGCCATTCACAGTCATGTTACCCAGGACACTAGCAGAAAGTAATATATTTTGGACAAGTAAATGCCAATTTTCTAAAAGTGCCACTTTCAAAATCGTAACTAAAAATCTGACTTCACCATTAGAGGATTTTAAATTACAGTTCATTTGAGTGTGACCACCCTATCTCTATCTGCTCCCAAAACTGACGTTCACCATTAAAGATAATGGGGTTACCCTTTCTCCCTCAGAATCTGGGTATTGGCACTATAATCAACAATTAGTTCTGTTGGGGAATGCAATTGCTGTGTTCTGTGTAATTAAATACAAAATCAACCATATATCGTAAATCAACTTTTCAATAAATGCACTTTTAAGGCAATATATTTACGATGAGAACACACCAAAAAAGACATGAGTTGTGTCAACAGAGTATTTTTACTCTTTTTGATTTGAAAGAGAATTAAATATGGCTGTCACAGGGACAATTAAATCTCGGCAAAACGGGGGGGCGGAGCCAGACCGGCGGCCAAGATGGTCGCCCGGGCTCCCGGCTCTGTGGACCTTCATCCCCCACCGCCTGCTCCTGTCGACTATCCTCCGCTGCGACGGTGTTCCCGGATATCGGACGGCAGGCTGAGCTGCTGCGTCCGACTCCAGGGGTTTTTCGAGCCCTGAGTCCGAAGATGCGACCCCTCATATTTTGCGGCCTTCCCGGGGCTGGAAGCCGGGACCCCGCGTGATTCTGCTGCCGCCCGCGAGTGCAATAACAACGGCCTCGATGACCCAGGAAGTGCCGGTCTACCGCTACGGAGGTCGGCCCGTCTTTGTGAGTGTGCCTCCAGCGCTGGCCTCATGGAACCAGGTGAACACACTCCCCGCTGCCCCCCTCTGCCGATTATGCTTCCCCCCACCCTCCTCAGGCGGCTGATTGACGCTATGGCGGCCTGGACGTTGTTCTTTGTTCCCGGATGGGACCCAGATTTGCCTAAGTGAATCGTCTTTATCCTGTATTTCCAGCCTTCGTAGCCGCTTGATGCACAAAGCTGCTGTGGTGTTTTCTGGTTTTGGGGAGGAGCTCAACTGTGGCCGTCTGCGGGGAAGTGGACGTGGCGGCCATACTTTGTGAAACGCGGGGGGCGCGATGTTATTGTGCACCTCACTGTGTCATGGACTGGCGGTACTGGTATTGGTTTGGACGGCGTCCATGCTGTGTGTCCCTCTTGGAGGTGGTGCATCGATGGGGCACGCCTGACAATGGCGGTGGCAGTTTACATTGATGATCGAGGGGTTGGGACTGTCTGCCCCCTGTGTGTTCGAAGGACGACATCTGACCTGGACCGTTCCGGAACGCCCCGGATAGTGTGGACTGGAACCGAATGCCCGATGCTGACACTATCCTGGTGCTACTTTGTGTGTATGGGCCCTTCTACAATTTCCCGCATTGACTTTGCTGTGCGGTACGGAATCGACTTTCTCGATGGTGGATAAGCTGGACTGGTACCCGGAGGATTCCCAGTTAATTCCAAGTGGTGCGACGCTGCAGTGCCTACTCCCGTGGATGCTTGGTTACTTTGGTGATACCATCGGACATGTGTTCCTTGCTTTTCCTTTCCAGCTCCTCTTCTGATGGCTGGCTTCATCTTGAGACCTTGACCCGAGCCTTGACTTTTCTGCTTGAACTCACCTTTGCTCTTAGAAACGTGACCGATGGAGTGGCGTGGATGATCTTCGAGTGTGACGTACACTGGTATACTGTGTGATTTTCGGCTACCTTTGAATTGACATGTTGGTTTGCTCCGGTGCTTTGATTGCGGGGCCCTGCACCGCATGGACTGGATGGGCTGATGGTACGGGCTGTATGGGTTTCGTGAATGATGATACTCTGTTCTTTCTGGGTGTTACACAGGGGGATTTTCATTATGTCTGTGTCTGTTGAGCGGCCGAGCAGTGACTTTTATCCTGTTTTTGTGAACATCCTGAGACTCTGTCAATGTTTCTGGCGTATTTGAATTGCCACGCGGCGGTGGGGGGGGGGGGGGCCGGGAGCCTGTTCTGGGGACCCTCCAATGTTTTTTCTTCTTTCCCCCTTTTCTTTCGTATCTATGTGGATTATTGTCCTTCCTTTCATCTTTCTTCTTTCTATATTTCGGGTTTTTGACATTGGGCGACAGGCATGCTGCTAGGGGGGTGGGCCGTAGCCGTCAGCAGAGGTGCAGGGTGGGGTGGGTAGTGTTATTGTTTGTGTCTCTTTTTTGTTCCTATGGCCTTTTGTTTATGTTGTTTTTCGTTTCTCTGTATCTTTTTCTTTTCCTCTCTTTTCTGGGATCCGAATTGCTGTACTCTCGTTGTGCTCTGCTCATTTAGATACCAAGGATCGATGTTTTTCTAGTATTTCTTGGTGCAGTGGGCATCTACTGATTCTGGCGGGCTGGCTGTGTTGTTTATTGTTTATCCTGATCAGATGTTCTCGTGCTAAACTCCGATTTACCATAGTCCTGCCTGTGCATGTTCGGTAATATGATTATCTTTTGTTTTGTTTGGGCATAATTGTGCGGCGTTGGATCCTGCTTATTCTTTATTTTCAAAAAAAAAAAAAAACCTTCTCTAATTCTGTAATTCTTGTGCACCAACTGCATCCTTGAGCTGTGGGGTATCTTTGGGGAGGCGGGTTTACGTATTTTTTGGGCTTAATTGACTTGATTGACCGCCTCTACTTTGATGGCCGACCGTGATGGTCTGTAGGCCAATGCCTGTAACTGTATTGTGGAACAATAAAGGTTTTCAAAAAAAAAAAGAAAAAAAAAAAAAAAAAAAATCTCGGCAAAACAAAGAAGGTGACTTGTGAAATTAGGTGACATAAAGTGACAAGTGAAGTAAGTGATGGACTATATACATGACATACACATCTGACATAAATGAATGAATTCATTTACATGTTTCTGTCCTATATCCAATTTTGTAACATGAATTCATAAGACCAAATAATGATTTTTGAAGTCGGGTCATGGAGACTGTATGGACATGAAAGGCAATAGCGTCAACATTTCGACCCAGAAAGTGTACAGATTATCAAGCGTCAAGGCGGGTTTTCCTCAGGACTGAAAAATGATGCGAACAGCCACATGAACAAGGAATCGCATAATTGGATTCTAGAGATGCGTAATGACCAATGGATATCCTGTGCGAATGTCCTCCAGGAGATAGGAATGAGGGTAGTCAGACAAAATATCGAAATTAAAATATCGATATATAATAATATCGATGTTTTAATATCGATGGTATAGAATATCGATGTGCCATAATATCGACAGACAGAATATCGAGATTAAGGTATGTATGTTAGTAATATCGAAATTTTGTTGTTTAGTGTTATGTATTTTATTTTGTTGTTTATATGTTTGCTAAATATGTTTAGAAATGTATGTTTGAAAATTAGTAATTTTGTTAACATTTTGCGTTTTAGTATTAGAGCGGGTTGTGGGTTTATAGGGGAATAGGGTGGGAAGTAATTTAATAATAATTAATTATTTAATATATGTTTGTAAATATGTTTAATTATTAATTAATTGGTAATTAATTAATATTAATTAGTTAATTAATTAATATGTTTGTAAATATTTTTAAATAATAATTAATTGGTAATTAATTGATATTAATTAGTTAATTAATTAATATAAATTTGTACATACTTTTATTTAATAATTAATTGGTAATTAATTAATATTAATTAGTTAATTAATTAATATAATTTTGTACATATTTTTAATTAATAATTAATTGGTAATTAATTATTATTAATTAGTTAATTACATTAATTAAATTAATTTTTTAATATATATAATTTCTTTATTGTTAATTAATTATTTGGGAACAATTAATATTAATTAGTAAATTAAATTAATTATAGCTAATGTGCTAATATATTTACTTTATTGTTATTGTTAATTAATAATTAATTGGTAATTAAATAATGTTAATTAATTTTGGGTAAAGGAGTATTTTTAGGGTTCAGGGTCAGTTTTCAGTTCTTGGGTAAAGGGGTATTTTTGGGGTTCAGGGTCAGTTTTCAGTTCTTGGGTAAAGGGGTATTTTTAGGGTTCAGGGTCAGTTTTCAGTTTTTGGGTAAAGGGGTATTTTTAGGGTTCAGGGTCAGTTTTCAGTTCTTGGGTAAAGGGGTATTTTTGGGGTTCAGGGTCAGTTTTCAGTTTTTGGGTAAAGGGGTATTTTTAGGGTTCAGGGTCAGTTTTCAGTTTTTGGGTAAAGGGGTATTTTTAGGGTTCAGGGTCAGTTTTCAGTTTTTGGGTAAAGGGGTATTTTTAGGGTTCAGGGTCAGTTTTCAGTTCTTGGGTAAAGGGGTATTTTTAGGGTTCAGGGTCAGTTTTCAGTTTTTGGGTAAAGGGGTATTTTTAGGGTTCAGGGTCAGTTTTGGGTTTTTGGGGTACAGGTGTATTTTTAGGGTTCAGGGTCAGTTTTGGGTTTTTGGGGTACAGGCGTAAAGGGTAAAAATAAAATAAATGTAAATTTAATTTAAATCAATTAAATGAAATTAAAAAAAATAAAATTACATTAAATTATTAAATTTTTAATTTATTTTAAATGTATATGTATTACTTTTAATTTTTTAATTATGTTTTAATGTTTTTATTAATATTTGTTAAATTATATGTATTTTAACATTATTTTTACATTATTATTAATACATTTAAAAAAACGATATTTTTAATTTCGATATTTTTGTACTACGATATTATTTTTTCGATATTTTTGTACTTACCTTTATGAAGATAGGATCCCGATATTATTGTCCTCGATATTTTTGTTGCGATATTTTTGTATTGCGATATTTTTGTGGTCGATATTATGTCATACATTCAGGAATGAGGTAGTCCTATTAAATAAAATGGTAGGGATCCTAAAACGGTATCAAAGACGTCCACTATCAGGTTAGAGTCATGTGTTGAGTAAGAGTGTCTAGAATAATTGAAGATTTGGAGACATCCATCATCCGGTTGGAGTCTTGCAGTATTCTATTTCGTATGGTAATTAAGGCCGCCAGAACGGTCAAAAACTTAAATGTTCGGAAAATAATGTCTTAAGCACTATTAGAGGGTAGTCCAGTGTTAGTCAATGGGAGACTTAGGCCTTGTAATAGTGAGAAATGATTTTCGGGATTGTAAACATGTAAAACCTAATTCTACATGTTCTAATTTTTAAATACCATGCAGCCTGCCCTATGATCCTGTGTTCTAACCCCACTAGTCAGAGAGGCACTCAGTTGGTTTTTCAAGTTGCAGTGCTTTATCATTATTGCTTGAAACAGCTATTTGCAAAGGTATGGTCTCCTTTTCCTCATCTGGAAATGTTCCTCTTCTCTTCGACATGCGTTCCCTGCTCTCATCAGGACGTCCCATCCATATCTCGCTCATCTTCTTTGCTCTCTTCCTCTATAAGTTCAGGAGTATTGCAGCCCTCCAATAAATAACAATATGGGGTCAGAGGAATGCTGAAAGACCACTAGTGTTATCCTTTCACTGCTCTCTTCCTCTCATCTACAAGCTCCCGAATCCACACACACCTTCTTCCACCCCATTTCCTCATTTACCAACGCCACCGACGTTGCCCACATGACGTCACTGCGAAGGACTGATTTGCTGCAGTGCTCTTCCTCTGTAAAAGCTACGGTGGCCATCTTGGATTCCTTGGTTGCGGCTGACACCCAATTATAGAGCCTTTTGACCCTACTTAGGGGTGAATTATTTACTATTGAATTGGAAGGTTAATGCCTGCAAAAAGTTGACTTTGATAGATCTAAATGACTATAGGCTGCAGTGGCAGGCCCAAGACATATTTTGAAAAGATACTTTAGTGGATGGCACAGTGAGTGCTCAAGTATACTGGTAGCACTTAAAGTAGAGGCCGTGGTTATAGACAGCACTGAATAACCGGGAAAAAGTGCACAGTCCTACAGGCCAACAAAAATGTGCTCAGCAAAGGAAGGTAGTGGAAGGCAAAAATCTGGGGTGACCATGAGGAATTGCCAGGTCCAACAGATCACATATCATCCGGAGGATATCCTGGTGCCTGGGAAGGAAGGTACCTTGGCTGCTGGGTGGTAAATATCTCAGTTTAATCTGGTCTACTTGTAATCAGAGCATTATAATGATACATGATGAAAATCATACTGACTTTCCTCACTGCCACAACTTACCAAGCAGATGTTGAAGTAGATATATATTTTACTTCTCAAGAGGGGTATGGGTTAACAGAACAAATTAAAGCACACATTTCCAGCCAGGTATGTCAGCATGAATGCCCTCCACCCCCAAATCAAATCAAATCAGGTGTTTGTTAAGCTCGACTATTTACCCATAAGGGTCTCAAGGTGCTGGGGGTGTGAGGTTGGGGGGTTCACAGGTTCCAGTCCATCAAGAAGGGAGTCTGTTGAAGAGCCAGGTTTTGAGGTTTCTTGTGAAGATGGGGAGCGATGTTATCTGTCTGAGGTGGAGAGGAAGGTTGTTCCAGGCACTGGCCGCGTGGAAGGAGGAGTGGCCTCCCGATCTGGTCTGTCTGGTGCGGGGGACCACAGCGTAGGAGAGCTGGGCTGATGGTAGGGTCCTTTGGGGGGCGGGAAATTTGAGTCGGCTATTCAGGTATGCTGGTCCGGTGTTGTGGAGGGCCTTGTGAGCGTTGGTTAGCGTCTTGAAGGTGACTCTAGCTTCGATGGGGAGCCAGTGGAGTGTGCGCAGGTACTGGGAGATGTGGCAGTCGCTTGGTAGGTTGAGGACCAGTCTTGCGGCGACGTTTTGGATGTTCAGTAGTTTGCGGGTGAGGTTTTCGTTTATTCCGGCATAGAGTGCGTTGCTGTGGTCGAGCCTGCTGGTGACCAGGGCGTGAGTGACAGTCTTTCTGCATCTGAGGGGGATCCATTTGAAAGTCTTACGTAGGATGCAGAGGGTGTGGAAGCAGGGGGACGCAACGGGATTGATCTGGCTGTCCTTTTTGAACTCTGAGTCCAGGATGATTCCCAGGTTGCGTGCGTGGTCCGTGGGGGTGGGCGGGCTTCCACGGGCGGGGGGCCACCAGGTGTCATTCCAGGCATCTCGGTTTGGATCCATGATGAATACTTCCGTTTTGTTTGTGTTTAGTTGTAGGCAGCAGTTTTTCATCCATTTGGTGAGGGCTTCCATGCCTTCTCAAAAGTTGTGTCTGGCGTTGTTTGGTTCGTCAGATAGGGAGAGGATGAGTTGGGTGTCGTCTGCATATGACACATTGTTGAGTCCGTAGGTTCTGACAATGGGGGCGATCGGAGCCATGTAGATGTTGAAGATCGTAGGGCTGACGGAGGACCGCTGGGGGACTCGTGAGGGAGGAATGTCAGTGGACTCGCTGGTGGGTTGGCCAACTCCTTGATGATGTTGAAGAGTTCTTTGCTGTTGTGTGCATGAGTGGAGATTTTGTCTTCAATCGCTTTTTTCCTCGTTTTTATGATGAGTTGGTGGTGGGAGTTGGAGGTGCCTCTGAAGTTGTTGTGGGCCTCTGTGGATTTGGTGGCGGTGACAAGTACGTCTGGACTCTCGAAGATCCCCCCAAAAAGCCCACCAAAAAGTAAGATCAGACAATAGAAGAACTACATTGTTTTATATTTTAGAGTGACTAGTATTGCTTTGCTAGGAAAGAAAGTGAAGGAGGTAGGTAGAGAGAATCTGTGAGGGAGGGCCTATGGGCACATTGAGAATGAGAATAACACTTATGTCACAGTAAAACAGAATTATTGTTGGTAGTTAAATTCAATAATGAGTCAAAAATTTCAATCGTTTTTATTTGCACTCCACCCATGGGTCTTTGAGGATGGTAAAATAGAAAATAAAGAACACTCATGCACAGAAATTCAATAAAAAAAGAAGCAGCATTTTATTGACAGAGAGGAATGGGTTTTGTGGATGAAAATATGAGGAGAATAAAGGGAGCACACTTGATCCAAAATTTCTATTGAAGAATGTTCTTTCAGGTTCTAGCCATTCCAAGGTCCATCATACACTTTGACCTTCTTGTGTTATGTTTCATATTGGCACCCTAATATAGGCCCGGGTAACATCATTTTTTTTTTTTGCAAGCAACATTTTCATTGGCAGTTGTAAACAGAAGGAATAACATGCGGTACATTGCATCTGTACTTGTTAATTCCATAATGCTTTACATTCAATGGTGAACATGCCTTTTAATGAAAGATCCCCCACCCCTCCCTCTTTCCTGTCCCTCCGGCCCTTGTCAGCGTGCCTGTAACCGTCTCACATATACATATTATTCGTGGGTACCCTCCATCCTTCCGTGTCCCTCATCTAGTCAATTATCGTTTAGAGGACCTCTTCCCTAGCGTGCACTCCCCTCGCATACCCCCTTCGTGTCTACTTTGGTGGTAGTCCGCCCGCCAAAGCCTCCTCCTCATCACTTGAGCCATCTGATGGTCGCTGAAGCGCTGTCACCAATGTCTCCCACGCCCTGGCCACCTCCAAGGCTCTGTCATTATCTAAACGCCTGGCCTGCTGCAGTCGGAGTGTACGCTCAGCCCGTGCCCAGCGCAGAAGATTCGCTTTCCATCTCAAATAACTAGGGCCCTGACTTGATTTACAATGCATGGTGAGTTCCCTCTTGGCCAGAATCAAGCCTAGGTCGTAGAACTTGCTAGTGACCTCTGTTCCGGGGGTGTGAGGAAACCAGAGTAACAAGCATGTCCACCTCTATCTGCCGGTCCGTGACATCATTCAGACACGCCACCACCGCATCCCAGTAACCAGCCAGTCCCGTGCAAGACCAAAACATATGAGTAAAATGAGCCCCATCAGTCCAACATCTCGGACAGGGTGACGTGTTGCCCCCGAAGTATTGTGAAATCTTAACGGGTGTCAAATATGCTCGATGAAGCGTGAAAAACTGGACTAACTGGAACCTGGCATTTCGTGTGCCCTTCCAGGCGCGCCGGACCAGCTGAGGCCACGTCGTTTCAGGGATGAGTCTCCCAATATCCATCTCCCATTTGACTCGCAGTCTGTCTAGGGGCAACATAGCTTCCGTCGAGAGCCTCCGGTAGAGGCAAGTAATGGCCTTAAAAGTACCAGCCGCCATAACCACATATTGGCAGCCCAGGGAAGTCGGCGGCTCGGAGAGCCCCCCTCTCCAGTGTTTCTGAATACTGGCCACCAGGGCGGCATGTAGCAAGTAATCCCCTCTCGGGAGGCCATAGGTGTCCTGC
Source organism: Lissotriton helveticus (assembly GCF_964261635.1). Classification (NCBI taxonomy): domain Eukaryota; kingdom Metazoa; phylum Chordata; class Amphibia; order Caudata; family Salamandridae; genus Lissotriton; species Lissotriton helveticus. The sequence continues at coordinate 1,291,459,873 of NC_136065.1, forward strand.
AACTCCTGGAAAGTTAGCGGCGCCCCATCGCCATACAGGTCCCCAATCACATGCAGCCCAAGCTCCTCCCAGGTTGCCAACGCCGACCAATCACCCCCATACGGAAGAGCCGTACACATCCCCAAAGGAATATCCGGGGCATATGGGCGAACGGCACCTGAGCGCATGTGAGTTCTCAGCCAACAGAGACGCAGAGTGCGTTCTTCAAGAGTGAGTTGATCCAGCTCAAGCTTCTGACCCAGTATTATAAAAGAGATGACGTGTCTAGGAAACAAACGATCCTGCATTCCCTCTGGCCCGCGGAACTCCCATGCCACTGCTTGAGTGAGCCACTGTAGCTGCGCTGCCAGGTAGTACCATTCAAAGTCTGTGACTGCCAGCCCTCCATCCGCCCTAGGGCGCATCAAGGTGGCCATAGCGACGCGACGCCGGCCCGATCCCCAGATAAATCCCGTGGTTAAGGATCGGAGTTTGCGGAAGACCGAAACCGGTATCCATATTGGTAAGGTGCGGTACAGATATAATAAACGAGGAAGGGCAACCATCTTCAACAACGCCACCCGTCCCACTACAGACAGAGGCAGAGCACGCCAGAATCCCATGGAACTCTGTAAGTTCCTGATCGCCCTATTCACGTTGCCCTCCAACAAATCCAACTGAGAATGATAGACATGAACGCCCAGATAGGGGAGGCAGCGAAGTTCCGAGTGAATATTCCCCTGCACCTGGGGTTCGTGCTCCCTCGGGATCACCGGGAATAGGCAGGACTTCCCCAATTGACCCGCAGTCCCGAGAGATCGCCAAAGGCGCGAAGGAGGCGTTTGATACCATGAAGCGCGCCGCCGGTATTTGCCAGAAACATTAGCAAATCATCCGCGTACAGGGAGATGTAATGGGATTCGCCCCTCAGCACCATGCCCTCATAAACCCGTCCCATCCGAGCATGAGCCGCTAGCGGTTCAATGGCCAGCGCAAACAACAAGGGGAATAACGAACATCCCTGCCGCGTCCCACGACCAACCTGGTATGCAGCCGAGATCGTGGCTCCTGTTTTCACTCTTGCCGTGGCTGCGGTATAGAGCAATGCAGTCCATCTCACAAACCGTTCCCCCAGCCCAAACGCCTCTAAAACCCTGAACATGTACGGCCACTCCACACTGTCGAATGCCTTTTCTATGTCTATTGAGAGCACAGCGGCCTCCGGAAGCCCTCCGAGATCACCGCCCTTGACCCGCAGCAGTCGGCGTATACTAGTGGCAGTGGTGCGTTGCGGAATGAAGCCCGCCTGATCCAGGTGAACCAAAGCTCGCATATGAGTAAGAAGTCACGTCGCGAGTATCTTACTCAGGATTTTTTAGTTGACAGTGAGCATCGAGAGTGGGCGATAGGCAATGCAAGAACTGGTGTCCCCCCCTCGCTTTAGTAAGGGTATTATGATGGCCTCTCGGGCAGTCACAGGGAGAACCCCAGTTTCCCAGGCCTCCCTAAAGACAGCATGCAACTGCGGGGACAGTACATCCACATAAGCCGCGTAAAATTCAATCGGCAGACCATCTATGCCAGGGGTTTTGCGGCGAGCCATGTGTTTAATGGCCGTGCGTATCTCCCCTATGGATATCTCCCCTCCCAATCTGTCCGCCTGGTCCGGGTCGAGACGCGGCAGTCGCGCTGCAGCTAGGAAGTAATCAAGTTCTGTGGAGTAGTGTGGATCACTGGTTAGAGGTGGCAGACCCGGGAGCAGAAGTCGGCCCGGGACCAGGGTTCAATTCCCGACGCGGCCGGGTCGTGGACTTGGGTCAGCGGACTCGATAATTCTCGCTTCGGTGCTTACTCTAATCAGGGGTTCCACTCGGCAACTCTGGGCATTAGCTTGCCTAATCTCCACAACGGCCCCATCAACTCCGGGGATGCCTAGCTCCACCTTGGGGACTCCCAGCAGGGACCATCCCACAGGGAAAGCCAGGACGGGTTCCCCAGAGTTATACAGCGCCAGGAAACCTACGGACGGGTAGCAGTGTGCTTTACAAGCTCAAATACATTCACATTTACATTTCTTCAGGTGCACCTTGCATCATGCTCCTGTACAGGTGCTCATAATACTCGAAGAACTGGGTGTTGATTTCTGTCTGAGTGTAGACCAAACGGCCCTCCGCCGTAGATAACGTCAAAATCGGGGTGCCACGAGCCGCAGGATTGGCCAGCCAAGCCAGTAGAGAGCCCAACTTGTCGCACTCAGCATGAGCCCGAACCAGGAATTCTTTGTGGTCGAAACAGCGGAGCTTTTCCATCTGTGTCGCTACCTCCTCCCGAGCAGCCGAAACGTCCCTTGGGTTGCGGGATCCGCATGGCCCGCCCGCTCCGCGGATAGCAACCGATCCTCGCTCTGTGCAAGATCTTGCAGGAGGGTCTTGCGGGCCCCAGCCATAGCAGATATGCATACCCCTCTAATCACCGCCTTAAAGGCATCCCACTCAAGGGCCCTACTCGACGCTGTGCCCTCGTTTGCCACGAAATAGCCCTCCATGCTTTTCTGTACCGAGGCCTTAAAAGCCGAGTCCTCCAACGCCAGCGGATTTAACCGCCATGTGGGAACAGCCTGGCATTGCCGGGTCCACCGGACCACCACCAAACAGGGATTGTGGTCAGAGATCGTTTTTGCCAAGTATTCACTGTGGTGAACCAAACTCTGAACGTCTGGGGAGCACAGAATGCTGTCAAGCCGGACATGAAGATCATGCGGGAGGGGAGTAAAAGGAATAATCCTGCTCTGCAGGGTGCTGCGTTCGCCATGTGTCAACCAGTCCCCACATACATTGCCAGTCCCCTCTCCCCTTCGCTATCCTATGTACTACAGACTGTGCCAGCGGTGGATGTGACCTCTCCACATCCAATACAGAGTTAAAATCTCCACCAAGTAGGACCGTGCCTGCTAAAACTGGTGCCAGCTTCACCGACAGGCGTGCAAAGAAGGCGGGCTGTTCAACATTTGGAGCGTAAACAATACACAGCGTCAAATCCCTCCCCTCTAGCCGGCCCCGCACAGCCACAAACCTCCCATCAGGATCCACCAGTGTCACCAAGGGCTGAAACGGAACCCCCGCTCTCACCCAGATCAAAACTCCCCAGGCAAAGGCCGAGTAGGTAGTATAAAACAGTTGGCCCCGCCACCTGCGCTGCAAAGCCTGTCCCTCAGCTCGGTCAATATGCGTCTCTTGCATGAAAGCTACTTGGATCCCTCTACGAACAAGATAGGCATGTACTTTGTGTAGTTTCAGCATGGAATTCAGTCCCCTCACATTCCAAGTTATACACTTTAGATCAGGTAGGGTCCCCATTCAGAGTTACACACACAGTTCGAATCAGTAGTATAGTCCCAGGCGCACTGACATTTCCCCAGAACCCCAAAACAGCCCCAACTACCCGCAACCCACCCGCCCCCAGTACAGGTACCAAACCGCAGAAACCCATCCAAATTCGAAATCCCAATTAAAGAAAGTCTCTGGTAGCCACCAGAGTCTCACAACCAGTGTGAGATCGAGGGGGTGCTAAGCTGCCACAAATCGGACAACAGAGTAAGATCAAGCATGTCATGTGCCCCACCTCCCGCATGACTCCCCCTGATGTCCCACAGCCCCCGGCAGCCTATACAAATGCACATCAATGGTCGCCCCACCCCCCTCAGCCACCGGCGACACAACAAGCATCCATCTCCTCTCGCTCTGCAGGTGAGATCCCCCCCATACAATACTGCTAGAATAACAGCACAAGGGTTATGCGTCCAGTAGGTCATCAGCAGTCCCGGGCGTGACATGAGGTAGCGCTGGGCCTCCGCCGTCCGAGCCCTCAGAAGTCACATCCCCAGAGCCCCCACGGGATCCTGAGTCCGCCACAGAAGCAGTTGCTGTCGCCCCCGAAATAGTGGAAACCGCCCTGAGGGCCTCTTGGCACTCCAGGTCCGTCTGCGACACAGAGGGGACCCCCGATGCGGTAGTGCGTCATCTGAGTCGTCGACCCCGTCGTCTTTTCGGTGCGTCCTCTCGCACTGTCTCTGCCGCCGCTCAGCCATCAGTCCCAGCCTTGTAAGATTCCAACCAGTGCCACACCTCTTCAGGACTATTAAAGAAGGAGGAGGCACCGTCCATCAACACTCGCAAGCGGGCTGGGTCCAGGAGCGAGTATCGGATGCCCTCATCTCGCAGGGCCTTCTTGACCACCAAGAAGGTGGACCGCTGGCGCTGGACTTCGGACGAGTAATCGGGGTAGATGGAAACCTTAGCATTGTCCACTTGGTAGGGCCCCATTGTCCACGTCCTCTGTAAAATTAGGTCCTGATCCCTGAAGTGGAGCAGACGCGCGACAACAGGTCGAGGGGGTCGGCCAGGAGCCAGAGGACGGGCTGGAACCCGATGGGCTCTCTCTAGCGTGTAAAATTGCATCAGTCCCTCAGGGCCAGCCACCTCTCGTAACCAGGTCTCCAGGTAGGAAACCATGTCCGTCCCCTCAATCTTTTCCGGCAATCCTACCACACGGATGTTGTTACGCCGGTTGCGGCCTTCTGCATCTTTGGCCCTCTTCACCAGCGCCAGCACTCTCCTCTGCAAGTCCCCCAGTGCGGCGTCCATTGCTTTTTGGGCCGGTTCCAGTACAGCCAGAGTAGTCTCGGTCTGCTTGACTCGGTCTACTAGTTTTCCATGATCCGCCCGTAGCAGCCCCAGGCCCGTGGACACCTGAGTGATGTCTTGGTGCAGCGCCTCTCTCATGTCCGCGATGGCTTTCAAAATCTGATCCATCTGGCGCTGCTGCAGTCCCGCCGCAGGGTCCTCGGTCGACCTAAGGTCAAGGTCCCCGGGCTGATCCTCCGCCAGATCAGAGGGCGCTGGGCCAGGCTTCTGACGAGGCTTCCCCATAGTGTTGGCCCCCAGGCAGCGAGCAAGCCCCACCCCAGCAAGGATCTCCTCCAACTCAGGTTCGTCAGTGGTCCTCGCCAGCGCCGGGAGCATCCACCACAGGCCACCGATGAAGCAGCTACAATCACCACAGCAGGCCCCCCCTGCGGCCCACAAGTCTCCTCGGAGAATGTCAGGGTCTCCACAGCCAGGCCCATTCGCCAGCACCCCGGTCACCTCAGGCGTGTCACCCAGGCTGGTCCATCAATCGCCACCGCCAGATCACTCCATGTGCGTCCCGAATCCCGGAGCAGAGTCATGCACCCCGGCCCCTGGTATGTGCTGCCAGGGCCTCCCAGCGGCTCTTCGCACTCTCCAGCCAGAGCCACCAGGAGCCGGCTTCGAGCAAGGGGGCGAATCGTGTGGCACCGTGCGCAGCGCCCTCCAGCACTCTGAGTCAATGGGCACGTCCGGGGCCAACGGGGGTCAGCCGACCATCAGCCCCAGATGATCCTCCCGTGTGCTTCCGGCGAGGGCCCAAGGTAGTCACTCCATTCCTCGTGCGCCCACAGCGAGGTCCTGCCTAGCTATGTGGGGGGGTGCACCCCTGCACAGCCAGGAGCCGCCACCTCACCGTCCGCTCGACCCTGTGGATCTTCAGCCCCAGGGGCCCACGCAGCCACCCCAGCCCAGCAGGCCGCACACCAATCCCACCTCGAGGTCCAGCTGCGGCGGAGAATGTGGCGCCCCGCCTGCTCTCTCAGATCACGGTTGGGCGCCGCTGTAAGGATCCGGTGCTCCGCTCCCCTCTGGCGCTCCCGATCCAGACTTCCGGTCCGTGCCCCGACGCTTGCCGCAGGTCGCGCCGGCTTGCCTCTACTTCCGGCCGGCTGGCCGCTCACGTGAGGTCGGGGATGCGCCCAGCTCCGCAGTCCGCAAAAGATGGCCGGCGCCGGGTCCGATGGCTCACTAGAATTGCGGCACCCCACCGCTGCAGTCCGTTTCTCTAAGCGCCAGGTAGTCTCGCCGGGGCCACACCAACGAGGGCATCCGCACTCAGCCCTTCAGGGACATCAGGGGCCGGAGAAACCAGGATAATAGCGGAGGTGGGCACGGAGCTCCGCGCTCACCCGTCCATGTCTGTCGGCGGCCAAGCCACGCCCCTCGCCCGGGTAACATCATACCCTTTCATCTACATCACCTCCCCTACACTACACAGGAACGAGCCTTTTAGGCTTGAACCTTTACCTAGTTCCAGTCCTATGCGCAGAAGGAGGGTTTCCCTTAACAAGAGTGTTCTATGACCTAATCTTTAGACTGACACAGAATGAATGAATATTCATAAGGGTTCTTGGAAACCAGACTGGGGCTACATCCACCTGCATAATATCTATTTGCACGGTTCATCACATATGTCATCCTCATACACAACAATGTCTAATACAAGAAACAAGGGAGAACGGAACCCTAGATACTTTTCTGTATAAATACAGCACCTCTTGCTAGCATTAGTTAGAGTGAACTGAGACTTCCAGGCCGACACACTAACCACAAACGCTGAGGCTCCTGCATGCAGACACTCCAGCTGACAGTGGTCTAAACATCCCTTGGGGGATGTCCAACTCGAGACCAGGATGGGGTCACACACTCTCTTACTCTTCAGAAAATGGGGTTAGACTAAACCTAGAGGGATTATTGGCTTCACACGCACTCACATGCTGGGTACACTTAGGTACATCCAGATAGGCATTGTAGGAGCATGTGTGCTTTCTTTATCATGCATTTTATATCCATGTATCTGTTCATGACTATTGCAAAATCGTAGAACTGTGCTATCCTTTTATATTCACTGTGCTGCTGATCACATATCTGTGCTACTGTCTGACAGTTGTCGAAGCACATATATTACACACTAGAAGAAAAAGTGTGCAATAAATACTTATTGTAATACATTCGACTAGTTCTTCTGTGTACCTCTCTGAGACCGAATACGTGAGCACGAATGACTGAGCAAAAAGTATTACATTGTTTCCACGATCCTAGGGAATCAGGGTTGTCATGGTCTAAGGTTGCCAGAAACTAATCCTTCCCAATAAGAGGAGATTATAGTGGCACTGTGAGCTAGCAAATAGGCTAACATATATGGTGGAGGTGCTCAGAGGTAGTCTGCCATCAATTCTACAGTTTATGTTATCCAAACGGACAGGTCCTGCATGGGTACTATAGGAACTACATGACATGGTGCCCAACGGTGGTTGGGTACCCTTTTGAACAGTAAAATCTGAGTAGTTGAGTCGTGCTATTCTCAGAGACCCCTACTCACAAAATGCCAGAGAAGTCTGGAGTGGGTGGGCACAAACTCTGCCACAGCTGAGTAGGCGAAATATCCTATTTATTGGCTGCTGGTTAATTAAGCTTGAAGGACACAGTGTTCCTATACTTGTGCAAATAAAACCTTATCTTAGTTCCCTTGAACAAACTTCTTCTCTGTTAAAAAATGACTGTGGGCGAAAATAACGCAGTAGTAGATCTGCACCTCTCAGGGGAAGAAGATGTAGGCTCAATTCAAATTGCAACTAAATACAGACATACTATCACCCTGAAACTATTAGATAATGGTTTACAAGCTAGAAGTGGCTTAGTAGCTTCCGTGATTGAGGCACACAAATCAAACAAAACAAAGGTATTCTATTCGTGGGTTACATTTCCAGCAGCAGATGCACGAACACAGACATTTCACTACTATACAGATGGAGATGCACCAGCGGAATATTGTCCGTTCGAAGACATAGAGATTCCACTCACTTACCAGGAACACCAATATTGGTTTAAAGCTGCTCTACCCCACTTAAGAGGAGGAGTAAGGCTTGGTCCGTTAGGAAGACCAGGAGCAACATGGCCGATAATATCAGCCTACACACTTCATCCTGACATTGAAACAATGCCATAGCCAGACTTACTCACTCAACACAAAGAATTAATTAAAATCTACAGAAACATTACACAATTCGTTATGAGGACTTTCACAGTTTAACCAGCAGCAGTTGCAACAAATGGAAGCCAATTGCAGGCTATAGCAACTAAAATTACTCCACAAACATTACATGCAGTAATGGGCAAAATGCCCACAAAGCGCAAACAAATGGCATTCTGGGTGGCTAAGAAAATAACACAGTTAGAGGCAGTATTCCCGGATACTACCCCATTTGAAAAACACAGAATGCTAACAATCTGCTTGCCCATGGGGATAACACCACAATTAGAGGATTGTACCACTTGGGGTACAGTCTTTGCTGCCATTTATACCAGAACTCATGGTATTCATTCATTAGCGGTGATACCAGATGTATTAGGACAAATACAGAACGAGTACGGAGCAGAGCCTGCTCTGAACTTAGGGATGAAGTTACTATATAACTATGACCATGCATCAGCCATAGTACTAGCTAATATTAAGGAGGGAGGCAGCATCAGTGGTAATCCGCCAACACCTAAGGGAGTTCAGTCCGTTAGGCCAACCACACGAACTACCCAAAATAATTGAAACTGCTTATGCAGAATTAGCCTGAAACAGTTTGGGTGGGAAAGCTTTAAAACCACAATTGTTGGGCAGTCCTGAAAAGGACACTTCTAAGCAGACCCCTGATTCTTCAAAAAAAGTGGGATAATAAAAAACAAAACTTTACAGAAAACAGATCTCAATCCCGAGGTAGATCTCCACAGGAGCACTATGAAAAGAGGTACAACCTTAGGAATAGGGATAATATTAGGAAACCTGACAGGTATCAGGATACTAATACACATTTCTCTCGTTCCTTTCAGGGCTCGATGAGAAACTCAGAGAGAGTAGGACGGTCAGAACACAAAGAAGAGCGTACTAAGTCCAGACACAAGCAGCACACTCAAGACTATACTTCCAAAAAATGAAGAAAAGCCAAAGTCAAAAGCTCAGTTTAAAAAGAAGAAAGTTGCAGGCCTGAAGATCAGATATTCCCAGAATTCTAAGGATACAACTTCTGAATGTGGAATGGGCTCGGACGATGGTAGACAGTGCGGCAGTGGTAGCAATAGCTCGCCAGAACCTGATGGAATTTCTGGTGACAGCGGACTTGAATGATTACATCACGGTGGAACCACCAGATAAAAAGGTGAGCGTCCCACATAAGTTACATGAACTAACACTCTGGATGGAGGGGAACAAGCCCAGAAAAAAAGGTAACTTTTGGAAGAACCTGTCATCTGGTTATAACATCCTGTTAGCTCAACAAGATTGGGTGCCAGCGTTCGTTATGGAATGCCCAAGGGGGGAAAATATAATTTTTTCAGCCTTCTCCGACCTCGTTCCCATTCATTTTAAACACAAATATGCACTGGAGTGGGCAGTAGTCCATGCTCCAGCAGTATACAAAAATCACGCTGGATGGGATGAGAATTCAGCCCACCACGTGATCCTGCTAAAAGTTTCACCAAATGCACAAAGGCAATATCCAATAAAGAAAGAAGCTAAAAAAATGGTCAGGGAGATCTTAGATCAACTTGAATATCAAGAGGTCATTGAAACATGCACCTCACCAATGAACAATCCTTTGTTTCCCGTATCAAAACCGGACAATGCATATTACCTAGTTTTAGATTACAGACATTTAAACACTTGCACTAAGACATTTGCAGTTCAGAATGCACACAGTGCCGCATTAAGGAACAACATTGTGCGGAAAAAATACAAAACTACACTTGATATCTCAAATGGATTTTTCTGCCAAAATATAGCACCTGAAAGCAGGTATTTGACTGCATTCTCAGCATTAGGGTCACAGTGACAATTTTGTCGTCTCACCCAGGGGTATAAGAACAGCCCAGGGATATTTTCAGCAAGGGTAACTGAGTTACACCAAAAATTTGATGAAGAAGCATTGTCCTATGTTGATGACATTTATCTGACGGACAATGTTTTAGAGAGGCACTTGACCAGGGTGAACACCATAATTATGGAGTTCGCCTCTGAGGGCTACAAATGTAACTTTAAAAATCAAAAATCATCCACCTCAATGTCCTTTTTTTAGGATATGAGCTGTCAAGTGAAGGGAAAAGTCTGGAAGCTAACTATTTAGAAAAGTGTGCACTGCTCCAACCTCCAAAATCATGCAAAAATCGACAATCGATACTGGGATTCCTAAATTTCAACAGAACATACATTTTGGATTACGCAGAAAGAGTAAAACCTTTGTACGACTTAATAAAACCTGACTTTTCAGTTAGACATTAGATACAGGAATATACAAACATCCTTTGTTCACTACAAGTAGACATTATAGCTTCAAAACACTTACAAATATGCGTAAACGTATGCCACTTGGTGATCCGTGTAATAGCGGTCAATGCGGGTACACATACTTAACCTTTAATGAAGGTAAGACAGTACCAATACTATACAAATCACAACTGTACATAAACGCAGAAATGCATTTCGCTTCAACAGAGAAAATCCGGACAGCAGTTCAGACCGCTGTAGCAAGAGAAAAACGACAATTATGCGTTTCCCCTGAGTCACTGACTCAGGGGAAATGCATATTTGTCATAACCCTGATTCCAGCTTTAGAAGCTGTTACAAAAGCTAGCATTCCAAATGCAAAAGCCTTACATCCGAGATGGATACAATGGGCTAATTCTCTTACTGCAACGGATGTTGAATGCAGATTTGATCCAAGTCTAAAAACACAAGCTTTCCTGCAATAGGAACTAGAATATCCTCTACAGAATGAGATATTGCCTCCCGAACAGTATGAATATATCATTTACACTGATGGATCTGCTCAACTGGCCATAGGGAGTAAGCAACAATAGAGCACAGCATGTTCTATTGTTAAAGGATGCATGCGGGATGGAAAGTTCCATCCAAGTTGCACCAAAACGCAATGTCTAGGAGACTGCACGGCTCAGTTGGCAGAGGTAAAAGCACTAATACTGGCACTGATAAATATGGATCACAAATTCCCCACACTAATTGTGTGTGATTCCTTTTACTGTGTACAGCCATACAATGAATATTTACATCATTGGGAACAAAACGAGTTCAAAGATGCAAAAGGTGGCACAATTAAGCATCTAATGCTATGGGAACAGGTAGTTGAGGTGAAAAACGATCAATCAATCAATCAATCAATCAATAAATCAAGAATTTGTAGAGCGCACTACTTACCCGTGAGGGTCTCAAGGCACTGGGGGAAAAAGGGAGGGGGGGCGCTACTGGTCGAACAGCCAGGTCTTGAGTAGCCTCCTGAAGATCAGCAGGTCTTGGGTATGTCGTAGGTTCAGTGGGAGGGTGTTCCAGGACTTGGTGGCGAGGTGGGAGTAAGATCTGCCGCCGGTGGTTGTTCTTCAGATGCGAGGGACGGTGGCGAGAGCAATGTTGGCAGAACGGAGCTGGAGGTTGGGGATGTAGAAGAAGAGTCGCCTGTTGAGGTAGGCTGGGCTGGTCTTGTGGAGTGCCTTGTGTGCGTGGATGAGGAGCTTGAAGAAAATCCTCTTGTTGACGGGGAGCCAGTGCAGGTTTATCAGATGGGGGGTGATGTGGCTGTGGTGTGGTACATCGAGGATCAGGCATGCAGAGGCGTTTTGAATGCGTTGCAGTCGTTTGATGAGCTTGGTCGGGGCTCCCGCGTGGAGGGTGTTTCCATAGTCTAGTCTGCTACTGACGAGGGCCTGAGTGACTGTTCTTCTTGTATCTGTCCGGATCCACCTGTAGATCTTGCAGAGCATGCGGAGAGTGTTGAAGCAGGAGGAGGAGACTGCGTTGACTTGCTTGGTCATGGAGAGTTTTGAGTTGAGGATGACTTCCAGGTTGCGTGCGTGGTCGGTGGGTGTCGGGGCTGCTCCCAGTGCCGTTGGCCACCAGGAGTCGTCACAGGCTGAAGGGTTGGAACCAAGGATGAGGACCTCCATCTTGTCCCTGTTCAGCTTCAGTTGGCTGATCTTCATCCAGTCTCCGACAGTCTTCATTCCTTCGTGGAGGTTGGATTTGGCAGTGAGGGGGTCCTTAGTGAGGGAGAGGATCAGTTGAGTGTCGTCGGCGTAGGAGATTATGTTGAGGTCGTGCTTTTGGGTGACTTGTGTGAGCGGGGCCATGTAGATGTTGAACACTGTCGGGCTGAGGGATGATCCCTGGGGTACGCCGCAGATGATCTTGGAGGCTTCGGATCGGAATGCGGGGAGGCAAATGCTCTGGGTTCTGCCGGAGAGGAAGGAGGTGGTCCATTCCAGGGCCTTGTCTGGGATCTCTGCATCGTGGAGATGTGTGCGTAGTGTGCAGTGGCAGACGGTGTCGAAGGCAGTGGAGAGGTCCAGGAGGATGAGGGCTGCGGTCTCACCGTTGTCCAGCAGGGTCCTAATGTGGTCGGTGGCGGCGATGAGGGCAGCCTCAGTTCTGTGCTTGCTGCAGAACCCTGACTGGGATGGGTCCAGGATGCTGTTTTCTTCGAGGTATCGGGTTAGCTGTCTGTTGACGATCTTCTTGATGACCTTGGCTGGGAACGGAAGCAGGGAGATGGGCCGGACGTTCTTGAGGTCTCTCGGGTCCGCCATGGGTTTTTGAGTAGGGCGTTGATCTTGTTGTGTTTACAGTTCTCTGGGAAGGTCACGGTCTCGAAGGAGAGATTGATGACGTTGTGCAGGTGGGGTGCGATGGAGTTGCGGGCTTTGTTGAAGATGTGGTGCGGGAGTGGGTATGACGGGGAGCCGGAGTGGATTGTGCTCATGGTCTTGATGGTGTCATCTATGTTCACGTTGGCCCAGGCTGGCAGGGGGTCGTGGTCGATGGTGTGCGGGCAGTCTAGAGTGTCGATGTTTGTTGGGGTTGTCTGGGTGTTGAAGCTGTCGTGGATGTCAGCGATCTTGCAGTGGAGGAAGGTGGGGAAGGAGTCGCACAGAGCTTGCGAAGGCGGGATGTCGTTGGTGTTGGTACTGGGGTTGGAGAGTTTCTTTACGATGTAGAAGAGCTCCTTGCTGTTGTGTGCGTTGTTGTTGAGGTGGTCTTTGAAGGAGGTCCCCTTGGCAGACCTGATGAAGAGATGGTGTTTGTGGATGGCATCTTTGTGGGCTGCGAGGCTGTCCGGTGTGTTTTGATTGTGCCGTTTCTTCTCTAGTTTCCAGCATGTTTGCTTGGAGGCTAGGAGTCTGGGGTGAACCAGCTAACTCTCTCGCTGGTGTCTCTGTGGGTGGGTGGGTTTCTTCAGCAGTGCGAGGGTGTTGGTGCAGTGGTTGACCCAGCGTCTGAGGTTGCAGGCGGCATTGTCGATGTTGGAGGTGTCGGTGGGTGGGCTGAGAGCGCGGTTTGCGTGTAGTTGGTCTTCTGTGATTTTGCTCCAGCAGCGGTGGGGGATCTGTTGGGTACGGTGGTATGTGGTAGGTTTCTGGAAGGTGAAGTGGATGCAGCGGTGGTCGGTCCAGAGGAGTTCGGTGGTGTGGCTGAAGGAGACAAGGGCTCATGTGATTCATACACTGAGTCAACAGCGATAAGGCATTCACGTTGAATGGAATTCATTGGCTGATGAAGCCACAAAGGGGGTATGAGGATAGATGGTGAGATTATGGTTGCTGTCATTGCTTCGCGCAAAGGCAGCTCAGCAGTACCGAAGAAATATCCACCCAAGTACTCCTACAAGTTAGATGCAAACAACATTCCATATACTCAGATTCCTGGAGTGGGGGATAGACTAACAAAACAAACTAAGGACTGTGTCTTGAAATGTTATATCTGCTAGCAGATGGAAGGCTCCACCATAAAATGGTCGGCGCAGACACCATTATTAAAATCAGACGAACCTCTTGCTTGTGTGTATCTGGAGCACTGTGGCCCCCTACAATCTGATGAGGCTTACAAGTACATCTCGGTGGCAGTGGATTCATGCTCAAGATTCCAATGGGTTTGGCCTCAGCACTCGGCTGACGCTCAAACTTCTATCAAAGATTTGCGAGTCTTTATGGGGAAATATGCAGTTGGCACGTTACATTCTGACCACGGCCTGGCATTTAGCCCTTGGGTTTACAGAGAGGCCATGGAAAGTATTGGCGTAGCATTGTGGTACTCCTCTCAGTACCATCCTGAGGGAAATTCGGTTGTGGAGAGGAAAACGCGGGACTTAAAGCAATCTTTAACAGCTAGGATATTAGGCGAGGGTGGTAGTTGGGTCAACCACTTATATGGGGTACAGAGAGCCCTCAACAACCAGCCAAGAAGTTCTCTAGGGTGTGTCACTCCTTACGAGGGCCTATTTGGGATGAGATTGTGGGTACCTGATCTTGATTGTGAAGGCACAGTGGCGGATGAAAAACCATTTGATATCCATAAACTAAATGAATCCAGGACACAACAAAGTAACGTCCACATGAAACAGACCACCACTGGGGAAGTCAAGGCAGCCACAGCAAGACCTGTCTGGATCCCAAAAGTCAGGGATCTGGTCAGAGAGAATATAGTGGACAAAAAAGAATTTGGACCATCATACAGAAAACCTGTACCTGTCCTAGCAATTCAAGGAACTAGAACAGGACTTTTGCCGCCTCTTGCGGGAAAAAGGAGAAAAGATTTGTCTCAATCGACTTAATCAAACTGCACTATGTGGCTGATACTAAACAGTAGGCCTCCTGGATGCCACAGTAGCAGATGCCCTCCTCTCACTACAATCCAAGAAGTTCAAACAGAAAGACTCATTACGTTCGAAGAGCCTCCTGTACGGAATGAAGGACTATGCGACAATGCTATGGAACTCCTTCCTCTTGAACGCGAAGTTCAACTTCAAAATCAAACTCTAAATAATACTCAAGTTACAATCAGACCTAATACAGACGTCTACGTCAACGTGCCTCGACGAGAGCAAAATGCGATTTCAACAAACCCCGATGCATTTCCAACTATTGATGGAACTGCTTCTGGCTACTTCATGAACTTTGATACGTTTTCATTGGATCCAAGTGAACAAGAAATGACGCCAGTCCAACAAACACGCAAGCAACAAATCAAGAACTTTCTTCACTTTCTTAAAAAGACATACCTGTTATCGCCTTGGGTAGAACTCTGGCTAATTACTGGGATACTGTTTTTTCTTTTCTGGCTAGGCTTAGTTATAACTTTTAGCATGCTTATTAATGGAAGTTAGCTTTAGCAAAGCTCTACAGCCCAAACGGTCAACTTGATTCTGAAGCCACATCAGTCATCACATGGTGAACATAGAGACTTGTCATCCGTGAATATTATAGCAGTTCCTATACCAGAAGGTATAGTTTGGGACAAGGTTGATTTCTATATATTCGGCCCGACCAAAAATTTCTCATGTATTGAAAATTTCATTAGGTGATATCATTACCTCCAGTACATTTTCCGAAGATTGGGACACTGAAACTTTTAATAACATGTTGTCTGATTTAGAAAAAACTGCAGCATTTCCGAATACTGAAATGTTAGAATGTACTTCAGACTATGACACATTGTACTGTCACCAACATTATGGTCATCATTTCCTGCCCAAATCTATTTCACCTAGAAATGTTTTTGAGTATCACCAGGGGAAACATTGCCCTTTATAACCAAAAAGTAGTTTGCAAACATTTGCACAGAAATTTTCATATTTTTCAGGGTTTAACACCACTGACTCAACCTCATATTATTATAAGGTTACACCAACATCTGCACTGAAAATTATGTTGACAAACACCAAACAGATTTACTCTGCTTCCTTTATCGCCCAACTGTCTGAACAGGGTCTTCACCTATGGGAGGACACAATAGACCTAAAATCAGTCTGGGGATCTAGGGACTGGCAAGTTCAGGGAACAGAAGCACTATTTAGAGCATGCCTCATTCCACAGCAAATGATAATTCTAAATGAAACTGTGCAACAGACATCCTGTCTTGGACTAGTCAAGAACAAGGACCTCAACACACCTCGGTTTCCAACACCATCAGATGGGTGGCAAAAGTCAACTACACACGAATGGGCTAAAGTAGATTACATTTTACAGTACAATAGAACAGACCCTACTTGGAAAGAATAGTTGGGTTGGCCCTTAGACACCAACATATGTCATAAAAGATTCTTGGGTATCAGTGAAGGGCTCAGTATCCATAGTCCAGACCCATGCTTTGTACAGGTAGAAAACCCTGGGGTAGCGATATCCTACAGTGTTGGGAAGTTGTGCCCTGATTGGCTAGAAACCTCAACAATCACAGAAGTGAAACAACCCATATCCTTACTCACACAAGACATGGATCTTAGGGATTTTTCCCAAGGTCCCAGGAAACCCTGTCAGAAAAGTTTCATATATGCAGGCTTTTATGCAGCCTATAATGAAATTTGAAAAATATCCCAACAAGAGGCCGCAGAGAGAATATGGGAAAGAGACCGTATTAACTTAGAAAAATCATTCGCTCTGGTAGACAATGGGTTAACAACTTTGACCTCCAGGATATATTCTTTAGGCAACATTGTGTCTTGTGCGACAAGATTTGGCCATATTAAAACACGGGCAATCTCAGTTACGTTCTACTATGTTATTAAGCTGGACGCTGCAATCTTTGCATGCAGGCTATGTGCCTTGGCATTTTATCAACAGTACGTCTCTGTTTTCTGAATATAATCTAACAGATAAACAGGTTCAAATGGGACAAAGGGGAGCTAAATATACAATGAAAAACTGCATAGTCTACCATTTACAGTGGCGGAATCAGCATCAACGGAAAGGCTAATCCATGGCCACATAACTTTACCGGTCACTACTTTTCAGTTTCAGTATTGCCATGAGCAAAGGCAGGCAGGCAAATATGAAAAAATGGGAAGGAATACATTAAGGAATACTGGGAATTACCATATAGACTTCGATGCAGGAGTGGGGATCGAGAAGTGTTTCCAAGTGGTACAAACTGCAAGAATGCTTTAAGCGGTTCTTCCATGTGCCAGGACATTTCCCTGCAGGGAGCATGTAATGGTTCAGTAGCGAACTTGTATTGCCACATGAAAGAAAGTCCAGCTGCAGTGATTACACTTGTATTCGAGCTGCTCTTGAATGGGAGTTACTTGATGCTGAATGATCAAGTTTTCTGTGGGCTGCTTCCGGGCATTGCCTACCTGGTCACTGTAAACTCCAGGTTACTTGCTGTATGCAAGTATTATTTCCCCCGACAAGTACAGTCAGGGAGGCACCATTATGGCCTTCTTTGAATGTTTCTTTTATACAATTTGATACTTTGAGAAGACTGAAAGCCATGCTTTTGCAGTAAACTGTAACTTTTACCTTGAGGGACCTTTGATCCTCAAATCGCAAGGACTTCAACGCAGAAATGGAGGGTTGTATCTTTAACATGTCTGATACAAGTGATATTGTACAGCTATTTAAGACCATTGGGTCAGGATTTCTAAGCACCTTTCAGACAATCCTTGGAGTTATTCCAAAGTTTATACACTCCTTATTTGGAAGCATTTTTGGAGTTCTACCTCTAATCCTGCTCTCAGTTGCAGGATTCCTGTTTGTCATTTACCTGATACGCAATGGACGGCCCCATAACCAACGAGATGGTGAAAGCTCTCCTGGAACGAAAATATTGTGAATGCATGTTACAACATCTGGGCACACCTCGCCTAAGGGAACTGAGCGCCTCTTGGTTTCTATAGTTTAGACCAGTCTGGATGGACTTTATCTTACCTGTTCTTGGATGCCTGTTTTGCGGTGAAGAAGGCGTGTTGGATCTCCGTCTGACACTTGCATCGGGCACGCTTGCGGACTTGAATACCAGGCTGGAACCCTTGAGGTCTTATCCTCTGCAATGACCCCAGTGTGTTCCTATTCTGATGACTGCATTCCTCGAGAACCCGCAGGTGCCTTTTGCTACAACTGGGTTGAGCATCAGCTCCACCACTGGCACCATTAGCACTGAGGTATCCACTACAGCACCAGCTGCCTCTACACTAGCTATTGGTAGTGCTGAACATCATCTGTGGTCCATTGAAGTACTCTGCGAGGTGTTACAAGGTCCGGCCCCTGCGACAGCAGGCAACGACGATGTTGCGTCTCCCAGCTAGGACACTTAATTTATAATTGGCTCATCATGTGCTGGGAAAGGATTTGGATTTTCCTTTTCATTTCCAACTCAACTAAAATTGAAACTTTTGCTAGAAAAGCATGGTCTTCTAAAAGCTTGTATGGTTTGGATTATGTGAACGAACTCGGCCAGTACTTTGGCTTAATGAACAATTCAAATACTAATTTTCGTAAAACTTTTCCCCTCTTAGACTGTTTTTTAAAATGGATTTTAATGTTTTAATAATGTTTTTACGTGGCTCACAGATCATTTTATGCGCTGCTACCTAGTAAAAATTAGTGGTTCGCTTGCATTCAATTATTGTTGACTATTTGGAAGAGGAGTGGGTGTTATGTTTCATATAGATACCCAAATATAGGCCCAAGTAACATCATACCTTTTCACCTACATCACCTCCTCAACACTACACAGTAAGAGCCTTTTAGGATTGAACCTTTACCTAGTTCTAGTCCTGGGTGCAGAAGGAGGGTTTCCCTGAACAATAGCGTTCTATGACTTCATCTTTAGACTGACACAGTATGAATTAATATTCATACGGGTTCTTGGAAACTAGACTGGGGCTACATCCACCTACATAATATTACTTGCAAGATTCATCCCATACGTTATCCTCATACCCAACAATGGCTAATACAAGAAACATGGGACAAAGGAACCCTAGACACTTATCTGTATAAATACTGCACCTCTTGCTAGTATTAATTTGAGGGAACCGAGACTTCCAGGCCGTCACACTGACCAGAGAGGCTGAGGCTCCTGCATGCAGACGCTTAAGCTGACAGTGGTCTAAACATCCCTTGGGGGGTGTCCAACTCAAGACCGGAATGGGGTCCTACACTCTCCCACTCTTCAGGTAATGGAGTTAGACTAAACCTAGAGGGATTCTTGGCTTAACACCTACTCACATGCTAGGTACGCTTAGGTACATCTAGATAGGCATCGCAGGAGTACACACACTTTCTTTAACATACATTTTATAACCATGTATGTGTTTATGACTATTGCAAAATGGTAGAACTGTAATATCCTTTTATATTCACTCTACTGCTGATCATATATCTCTGCTACGGTCTAACGGTTGTCGCAGCACATATATTATACACTAGAAGAACAACTGTGCAATACATACTTATTGCAACACAATTGACTGTTTCTTCTGTGTACCTCTCTGAGACCGAATACATGAGCACGAGTGACTGAGCAAAAAGTAGTACATTGTTTCCACGATCCTTGGGGATCAGGGTTGTCATGATCGAAGGTTGCCAGAGACAATTTTTTCCCCGATAAGAGGAAATTATAGTGGCACTGTGAGCTAGCTAATGCAAACTGGCTAACATACGCGGTGGGGGTGCTCAGAGTTAGTCTGCCACCAATCCTGCAGTTTATGTTATTCAAATGCTCAGGTCCTGCATGGGTACTATAGGAACTACACAACACTTACTTTGATTAACTCTTACTGTGATGCTTGGGCCCGAAGCATGTGATAGTTGGTTCCTATCTTATTGTTGTGTTCACAGTGCCATTTGAACGAAATGAGCCACTCCCTCCTTTGATCACTGAGTAGGAAAATCATGATTTTTGTTTTCCTAGTGTCTGAGAGATACATGGACCCCATAAGATGCCAAATTTCTCGAGTACTAAGGGCAAAGCAAAGGGATGTGCTATTAGGCATTCGTTGAGCAACCATTCCCCTATGCTTTTGCTGTTTGTGCTCTGGCCTCATTTGTGTGCCTCATCTGTTGACAAAAGCATGTCTGATCTTGTCAGGGCAAAATTCCCTGCATCTTAAGTTCATCAGATATGGTTGAATATTTGACGTCTCTCTGACCATGGAATGAACCTGAGAAAAAGTACATTGTTTCTCCAATCAGAGTCTGCCTTCCTAGTTTAACAATTTAAGGTCAACAAGCGCTCCCCTACATATAATTTAATAAAATGTTTTTAGAATCAATTGTATATTGTCACCAAATCCAATCAAGTAAACACATGAATGCAAACAACTTGAGACCTAACTTGTGTAATAATCCTATGTATCTTAATTTCATATAAGAATCTAGAATAAACAAGCATTAGTGCTCTGTGAAAAAAGTGATCACACAGTACCAGTGAGTGCAGTGATAGAAACAATAAAGTGATTGTAGATTAGGCAACAGACAATAGGCAGGTTGGTTACAGGGCTAATTCATAAACTCTGATTTTAGTAACGATTGCCTCCATTATTGTGTATCCACTGCTCCTAATTGACCAACTTGTAAATTAAACTATCTATATACCAATTACTATCGACAATGTATCATCCTATAGAATGATTAAGCGGTCATCATCAGTACAAAAACCATGCTTATGCAGAGCTAACAGATAGAGAGCAGTCAAATCACGGAGTACAGTCTGGATTGAGGCACATTACTGGTCCTGAGTTTGGGACAACGTGAAATATATCTACACTGGAAAAATGGACAACTGGATTGTATCAAGATGACCCGTCAAATGCTAGAGTATTGCAGTGGTGAGTACTACGACTTTTTAGCGTAGCGAGTTGTGCTTCTGAGCTGTAGCAAACAGCTGGGTTCCACTGACAGCGCATCAGTGTTAGAATTCTAACCATTGCCATATGCTAGCATTTGGCGGGGTCCAGAGCAAATTTTACATTTGTTTGCCCATTTTGCTATTTTCTTTATTTCTCTGTCCACTGAACCTTAGATACTTGTGCTTGTGATACAACTCACAAGGTAGAAAGTCTTTTTGTGTGTTGTTTATCTGTGTGTTTGAAGCTACTAAACAGAATGTGTGATGTGTGTTGATATGTTATATAGTAAATATCATATTGTCCATGTTTTTCAAATGATGATAAAACATATAGAATTCCTACCTAAGTGTTATTTGCATATATATATTTCAACTCTAAATTTCATTATCAACCTTGATAATATAACAATAAAAATGTCATTCTTTGTGAATACTTAGCAGTAGGAAAAACTAATTATAATAGTAATGCTATGTAAGTGCAGTAAATTCACTCATGTGACTTTCCTTGGTGAAGTCATTGTATCCCTAACTATCTGTCTCTGTCATGCAATAGAGGCAATGGTAGCAGATCTGCATTTGTGGTTTCCTAATATGTTCTACTTTATGACTAGAACATTCTGTGCCAGAAATTCTCATTTGATGGATTTAATTAAGCAATGTGCTATGTTCCTATTATCTCTGATGCAAATCTCATTTCATAAATGTACCAACTCCTAATTGTTATCCGTCCTTGAAATTATGCTCCATTAAATTTGTATCCAATTTTATTTAATTAACTATGACATAACATGCTTTAATATAAAATGTTCATTTATAAACAAGAAAATTAAAATATGCAACTCGTAAACAACTGCAATGCAATTGTTATATTTTGATCTGCTTGGCAGTCAGCCATCATTGATTGGAACGGGTTATATATTGCTGCATAATCTAAGGTGCTTCAGAATGCAAAGGATGAAAACTGGAAATGAAATGTACAAGATAGGGCATCTACTTCCATGTGCGGTCACTCGTCCACTGACCCATAATATTAACCAAACCATTCTACAGTCATAGTAAGTTGGAACTCACAAAAAGACTTCTGTTATAGTGTTTTATTTGGGGGTCATGGAGCAAGCAGGGCTACTCGGCCTCAAACTTGTAGGTTGAGATTGTTTGCTTCTGAAGTTCCAAGGTCTGTCCTAAAATGCCTCTGCAAATTGGGGTTAAATACAACTTTGGGACTTGACTCTCAGTGGTAGTGATGTACGTAGTCTAGGGTTCTCAGGGAAGATGTCAGGTGTTACTTAAGCTGAGCCCTCAACAAACACACATTTGATTAACAAATGATTGTCGTCCAAGTAATTGCTTGACTTTCAAGAAGAAAAGTACTTTTATTCACACTAGAACTAAATACTGCACATGTGAAAATGTACATGATGCAGTTTAGTGTTGGAGTATTGTAGTAGCCTCATCCATCTTCCTAGTGACATTTGTGATGTAATTGCCAGGGTTATAGAATGTATCTGTTTGAATGTTAGGAGCTTGCCAGTTCCTGGGAGCTGAGGCAGCAAACGGTCATTAAACATGAAGTCTCTTCTCTTATCTGCCCCAGTGTGATTACTTCAATGTGGCGACGACTTGGCTGATTGTTTAATGCCTCCATTCACATGTGCAGCTCAATCCGCTTTCTCCGTATTTATCTAGCTCTGCATTCTGCATTCCTGGTTTCATCTCGACGTTGCCATCTTATCTGATGTGTGTCATCTTTTCGCTCAAACAGTCTCACCCCTGTGCGTTTTACACTGATGGGATGTCGGGTCTCGGTGTAACTTGACTATCATTGAGGAGTGCTGGTGTTTCTGCAGCGACCATCACAAACAGCTCACGGACACTGCTGTGGAGGACTCTAAACTATTGTGAGTCACATACTTTCTTCAGCACATTTGGGTGAATTGTGACAGTTTTTCTGGTCAGTAATCGCCAGTGCGGGTGTTCCCTGGGTCTCTGTGTGCTCCTTTTGTTCTGCTGGTGTGGACGGGTGCTTGGAAGGACGAAGATCTGCACACTCTCACTGCTACCACTTCGCACAATAACTCACGATCCACAACTTCTTTACTTAGCAAAAAAGGCCACTTTATTAAGACAGGTGCAAAGTATATTTTCAAAAACACATTTTGCAGTTATATCATAAAGCAATTCCCCAAGCTTATCTTAACCTATCTACAAAAACATAGCCCCCAATGTTGACCCAAGCAAAGCCAGAAGAACTGACTGCTGTTGAGAGATCCCCCTCATTCTCATTTCCTTTCCACGTGACTGTGTATCCCACCTCCCCCCTTGGAAGATGGGCGATTCCGCTCAAGGCTGCCCACCCCCCCAGAAAATTCTGCCTACCAGTTCTAAATTGCTAAAAGAAACCTGTCTTATCGTGGCAGAAAACCTATGATACCTCTGGTAGTAACCAAGGGTAATAAAAATTAACCCCCGGATAAAAATTGTAACAGATGAAGAAAGAGGGAAGGGTGGGTGGGACGAACTAAATTCCTCTCCTCCCGCCTCCCTCGGGCACAGTCACTTTCCCGCCCTGCCAGCCTTCTATAAATAACCTCCCCCGCGCGCCTACTGCCGCCCTAATTATCCCTGTATTCACACCTGTGTGGCCGCTCCATTGTGCAAAACATCCCAGGGGGTGACTGGCTCGTGCCCAGCTCCCCTTGGGACCCGCCTTGTGATGATGTGATAGAACCCACAAGCAGAGTTAGCAAAGACGACAATCCTACGTCAATGTGTCAGTGAGAGCGAGTTGCACATTTGTGCCCTTCATCAGTTTCTTGCAGCGTTGCGTTACAAGCGTTACAATGTTGCATTCCAAAGACACGCATGTGATTCAGCAGTGAAGCCACATTTTTCTAAGTGGTGTTCGTGAACGAAAGGGAAGCGGAAGTAGTGTCTGTTGCAGCAGTAAAGCCATATTTGTACCTGGCAGCAGTAAAGCATTATTTCTGAAAGTAAACGGAATGGAAACAGAAGTAGGGTATCAAGAAGCAGTGAAGCCACATTTTTGTGTCCGGAAGCAGTGAAGCCACATTTCTGGAAGTGGCATTTCCTGGAGTTCGTTTTCATGTATGGAAGGAAATTGGAAGCGGTGTGGTTCAGGAAGCATTTCATCTCAACCTGCTATTCATGTATTACGTGTAGCCTGAGTGTTTTGTTCATTCAGGATACTGCCTTAAAGCAGATGCTCTGCACTTTGTTCCTATTTTATGTCTACTTAATCTTGCTGCAAATTTGTTCTTATTTTATGTGTACTTAGTTTTGCTTTGCAGGTGGACTTTCTGTCTATAAGTGGACGCTCTGCAGTTTATTTTAAAGGTGAAAAACTAGTTTGGGATGATTGAATTTTTGTTTTGCAAGTGGATTTTAGGCTGTTTGCAAAAGAAAAGCTTTATAGATTACGTCTGTGACAACTAACATTTGCTTTGCAGGTAAACCATCAGCATTGTGTCTCATAGTCTATTAGTTTTCAACAATTTTTTTCAACATGCAAAATGTACAACCTCATCTCCCTTTTGTACATCTTCCAGGCGATCTATCAGTAAGGTGGAAGGTTTGGTACAGAGCGTTTGAGAAATATTTAGGCGCCATGGGGGGTAGTTGATTCAGTGCACAGAAAACTTTTCATTTTGGAGCATTATCAGGGGTTTGAGGGACAAGCTGTGTTAGAACATCTTCCTCCTTTGGACATAGTCGCACGAGAAGAAGAATAAAATGAATATGACCAAGCAGTTAGCATGCTGCAGGAGCAGTTTGATGTAGAGAGTAGTCTTGTCATAGCCAGACATACATTTTTTACAAGGGTACAAGACAATGACGATAGCATTGTGGCTTATGTAGCAGCTTTACGCATACCAGCGTCTGAGTGTGAGTTTGATCATTTCACCACACAATTCATTCGTGATCAAATCGTTGTTCACTGTAGTGATAAAAAAGTATTAAAAGTTATTCACACTAAAGAATCCTTCCTTACAAGAAACAATTTCCATAGTTAAAAGTATTTCTCTCAAAAAGCATCGAGAGAACTCAAGCCAGAAAAAAATGCTGTAGGTGTTGTGAAAGACAGTAAAGAAAAAATTGACAAAGCGCAGTCTGAAAAAGACAAACCTCAAATTGAACAAAAAGGAGGTACATTCCTTCCAAAACCGATAAGAACAGTGTGTACTCAAAAAATGTCTGTACAAAATGTGGGTATCCTTCTCATTTTCCAAATTTTAAGAGATGTCCTGCTAGGAATGGATTGTGCCGCAAATGTGGGAAACAAGGGCATTTTGCAAATATGTGTGGTTTTCGGGGTAGTGTTAATGTGGTGTATGCTGAATAAGATAAATCCGGTACGGTGTGTGAGGTAGTGAGTTCGTTAACAGATTTAGTTGTTGTCGTCAAGGATGATACTAAAGATTGTGTTGATCCTGTGGTTGTGGTCGATAGTAAACCCCTTCATCTGCTGGTGGACTCAGGTGCACATATGACTATGATCACTGAGGAGTTATTTGAGAAGACCTGGGGGATATATTTCTCAATCCACTAGACAGAAGGCCTTTTTCTTAAGAAGGGAGGAAAATTGATTTATCTGTCTTTTTTTTAAACCGCTCTTGTTTTTAAGGACCAGCATTCAGGGGAAGGTCTATTTAGCAAAGAAAGGCCTCAATATTCTTGGATGGCACCACCAGGGCTTGTTCGACATGACACTTAGTCCTGGTGCTTCAGAGCAAGTTTCAGTGGTTGATGAACATTCTCAAAGTGAGACTTTTGTCTCTTGGTCTAACAAATTTGCGAAGTTTTTTCGAGACAGATTGGGATGCATTAAAGGTGTTAAGCATTTTATTAAAGTTAAAGATGGTACTATCCCTAATAAGAACATGTTGTGCAATGTACCGTTCAGTGTCAGGGAAGATCTGTCAGCAGAGCTTAAGAGAATGTGTGAGGCGGATGTTATTGAACCTATTGAATCCTCCCTTTGGTTGTCCCCTTTGGAAAAAAATGGGAATCTCAGTTTCTGCATAGACTTGTGCAGTTTGAAGAAGGAGATTTGGGTAGACTCACATCCCCTTCCTCCACTTGATGATCTTCTGTCCAAGTTTGCTAGCGCAAACTGCTTTTCCAAAATCAACCTCGCATCGGCATATCATCAAGTTGAACTAGATCCCACCATTAAACACTTAACCGCTTTTGTATCACCCATAGGGACATTTCAGTTTAGGAGGATGCCTTTCGGATTAGCTTCAGCACCGTCTTTTTTTCATTGAATCATGGAAAAGGTGTTGGAAGGTGTCACTGACACAGTAGTGTTCCAAGATGACATTTTGGTTGCTGATAAGTGCAAAGAATCTCACAGCAAAAAATGTTCTTTGGTTTTGGAGAAGTTGGAAGCTAAATGCATTGTGGCTAATAAACTCAAGTGTGTTTTCGGTGTGGAATCGATTGGGTATTTAGGACATCGCATTTCTGGAGTAGGTATTGTTCCTAGAGAAAGTCTTATTCAGGCCCCTTGTCCCAATTCAAAGGAACTTGTGTCTTCATTTATGGGGATGTGTGAATTCTATACTAAATATAATCCCAATTTTGCAGCAAAAACCATACACTTGAGAGAATTACTAAAGAAGAAGGTAAGGTTTGTTTGGAAAGATGTCTGTCAGAATGAGTTTTCACAGATCAAGAAAGAATTGGGGTCTTTGAAAAATCCGGATGCCTTTTGATCCTTGCTATCAGTGTACCGAATCTGTTGACGCCAGTTTGCATGGTCTAGGAGGGATGATTTCTCAAGTCAAGCAGGGCAAAGAGTACACTGTAGGTTTTGCCTCACGCGCTTTATGCCCTACTGAAAATAACTATTCTGTCATCGGGCGTGAGCTGTTGGCGTGTTGTTGGGCGGTGGAGAGATTTAAATGTTTCTTGTGGGGTAAGACTTTTAGCTTACTGACTGACCACAAACCTCTCATTCCCATTTTTGAGGGTAAAATTGTAAAAGATCATACTCTAAGGATTGCCAGATTAAGTTCCAAGTTGCAACAATATAATTTTGAGGTTGCGCACATATCTGGGGATAAAAACACAAGGGCTGATTTTCTCTCAAGGTTTCCTTTGCCAGTGTCAAAAAACGAACTTGATGATCATGCTGAGGAGGAGTGTCTTATGGCTGCAGTGGATGCTTGCTGCTTAGGTTCTTTTTCAGAACAGGAGTGTTTTGGGGGTATGGAGTCAGATAATGTGCTCAAGAGTGTTAAAGAGTTCATGGTGTCTGGATGGCCCAAGGAAAAACACCTAGATTGTCATCTTCATCCTTTTGCCAAAATTGCTGACAAGCTTATTTTGGAGGGTGGAGAAATGATCATGGCTGGAGATGTTTGTTCCTCCTGAGTCTTTGAGAAATCGCATTATTGAGGTTAGCCATGAGGGCCATCTCGGTCAAACTAACACAAAAAACAGGATCCGTGCTGTCTATTGGTGGCCCTCCATGGACCGAGAAATGAATGATGTTGTGGAAGGTTGCATGACATGTTGTACTAGTGACAAAGTTTTAAAAACTGTACCTCCTCCTCTGCAAGAGGTCACTGTTCCAAATGGTCCGTGGTTGAAACTTGCTATTGATTTTGTGGAACCCTTAAACATTCTGCCTTGAAAGTATACATTTGCTTTGGTTGTGGCTGACTATTTCAGCAAATGGTGGGAGGAGCAATTTATGACCAATCCCAATTCTCAAGAGGTCATCGAGTTTCTTCAAAGTCTATTTACAAGAGAGGGCTTTCCCAAAGAAATTGTCTCAGACAATGGAGGATAATTTACATCCAAAGAAATGTCTGATTTTTTTAGCCAGTCTGGTATTGCTCACAAGCATGTGGCTCTCCATCACACACTCTATGCAAAAATTGGCCTCATGGGTTTACATGTTTCCCATATCCAGGGCTACTCCTGTTTGAGCGACACTGGAATGTCATATACTTCAGATATCAGGCGACCTTGCAGATTATTACAACTGCCCTTTACCTCCCTCTTCAATAGCGTTATCCACGCTTCAACAATAGGCTTGGCATAGAGCCCATAGCATGGTACAAGTACCAAACATGTACATTCTATTTCTACGGCACTGATATGGCGTATTGCAGCTATCACAATAGGTGGAGAGGAATTCTAATGGTCCTCAGGGACTACGCACGGCATTAGGTACATCAATGACCTTATCTACGATAGCTCCATAAAATAATTTCGAAAGCGACACAGCAATACATTTAAAAGTTGAACTAACAAACGTTGAAAAGCAAGAAATTAAAAACTACAGGTACTATGCGGGTTATGGTTTTTGTCGCAGGTTCAAACAAACAGGGAAGATTCATGTGCAAGCTAAGCAAAGACCCGTTTCTAAAATGGAAATGTGTTGATTATTAGCAATTACATTCACCAGTAATAGGGGTCATGATTTTCGTTACAGGTTCCAACCAACAAGGAAGATTGAAGTGCAAATTTAGCACAGTCCCGTTACTAAAGGGCAAACAACTAGTGCTATGAGGGTCATAATTTTCATCACAGGTTCTAGCCACCTTTAGAAAAAGAAAAAAGTTGATGTGCATACTTGGCAAAGTCCTGTTTCTAAAATACAGATGCCTTGGATACTAATGATTATATTCATCAGTCAAACGGGTCATTGATTCCATCACCGGTTCTTACCACACGGACCATGGATGTGCAAATTTAGCAAAAAAACTTTACTAAAGAGCAAATTCTAGTGGTTACAGTCACCAATCACTACACTAAAAAACAATAAAAACATTTTAAATTTGCTTGTGAATAGGACTGAAAAGTATTACTTGCATTTTAGGATTGCTAACCTTTATGGCAAATGTGCTTTATGGGCAACTAATCATATCAACAGCTCTCAGGATTAGGCTGGGGGCAGTAAACGCTCTCCTTCTAATCACCCATGCATTGCCCATATATTTCGCAGTTGCACACACAAATAGTGGTCTTGCATCCGATTTCAGTATGCGCATTGCCACTCTAAACGCTCAAGTACCGAGTTCTCTACTGACAAGAGAAAGCCATTTGCTCCTTGGTTTGGAGAATGCTGTGCATGCAAAGAGAAAATGGCCATGGATTCTTGTGGGCAAGGACAACAAGGGCAGCCCTTTGGCTGTGCTTTGTTGTGCAGCCATGATTTTTTAAATGCATTGATCTGCAGGCTTCCAAACATGAACTGGATGTATAACTTCCGGCACTTTGATAATGTCAAGGTACCTTTCAAGGGCACAGCTAAGCTTAATGTCACTGAATTCTTCATGTAATCTCCCCTGGCTGCCAGCTGTGTGGGTGATTTGCTTGACCCTGTCCCAATAGAGTGTTTTGATCTGTCTTCTAGTTAGGGGTACTGGACAGCCAATGTTGTGGCCTGCGAGGCCTATGTGCGACATAAGACTTTTAACATGTTTGATCCTACCTTTTGTGTGCATGGTGTCTAGAGCACAAACCTCCTGGAAGGCAGCGGCATAGAGCGACAGTTCCGAGGTGGAGATCATTCGCTGCCAGAGCAGCAGAGGACGGAGTTTCCCTTGATCGCTTATGGGTTTGATGCCCATGTTGAGCATTAATGGGCGAGTAGGGGTGCTCTGGGCCAAAGAAACCAAATTTTTAAGAAACGTATTCTCCAGGGATGTCAGGTCACTTGCTCTTGCCTTACCCAACAGCTCAGCTCCATAAACTGCACTACTCTCGGCCTTGCAACTGTACAATTTCAGTACTGGTGCAATGGACTTGGTTTGAGAGAGGCAGTGTACTTTGCCCAGAGCCCCGGTTACCCGGGAACATTTGAAGGCCTTACTAATATGGTAGTTCCAGGCCATATCCTCAGATAGTTTAATTCCCAGCTAATCGATGGAACTGACTCTCTCTAAAGGGATGTTTTCTAGGAGCAGATTTACCTGAATGACTGGTGGGCATTTAATAGCATAAGCTTGGTTTTATATGTATTTATTTCAAGCCCCCTCCTTTCACGAAAGAGCTTAAAATGATCTAATAGTTTTTGCAAGCCCTTTGGGGTCTTTGAAACAAGAAGGGTGTCCTCTTCGAATAGGAGGGTAGGTATTCTTTGCTTAGCTAAGGACAGGCCATCCGCTGGGATATCAGATAGAAGCTCGGCAATGTGATTGATGTACAATGAAAATAAAGTTGGAGCCAAGACACATCCATGAAGGACTCCCCCTGTACCTTAATAGGATTGGTGATCAGTCCATGGCTACCCCACCTGACACTGGTAAAATTATTTTCCTGGAACCTGATTAAGAGTGCGAGGATGCCCGAAGGCATGTCCATCTCATTGAGCACCCACCATAGGTTGTCCCTGGGAACAAGTTCAAATGCGGTTTTTAAAGCAATAAATCAAATATACAGCCTCCCTTTACCCAGCAGGACCACCTTCCAGTACAGCATACAGGCAAAAAACCTGATCAATTATTCAGGTTTCCCGACGGAAGCCCGCTTGGAGGGAAGAGAGAATGTCGTTCTCTTCCATCCAATCAGTTATTTTGACTAAAAGCAAGCGACAGACGACTTTCTGGGCAAAGTCGATCAGGCTAATTGGGCGATAGTTAGCAGGAATTGACCTGTCGCCCTATTTGAAAATGGGGATCACTTCATCCCCTTTCCATGATTCTGGGATACTCCCTGCTTCAGCGATGTCATTAGCGAGGGTCAATGTATAATAAGTAGCCCAGTTTTCCCTGTCAGATCGGAAGAGATCCCCTGGAATGCCACCTGCGCCGGAGGCCTTGGTGGGTATGATTTCATCCAGTGAGGCCACTATTTCCTCTCTAGTAAATGAGAGGTTGTATGGTAGTTGCATTAGATCAGGAACTCCAGGTTCCATAGCATAACTTGTAAGGGTTGAATACAGAGAACCAAAATGATCTTGCCACGCATGGCCCGGGATGTTGTTGGCTAAAGGTGGAGACCTTTCATGAATACCCTTGCCCACGAGTGACCATAACAGTCTGGCGTCTGGACTTGACATGGACTCCCTGAGTTCTACCCACCTCCTTTCTCCTTTCATATTAGTCTCTCTTGGCCTTCAATTGGGCCAATTTTCATTGCCTCCTGAGTTCCCGAATTTACGGGATGTCCCCTTGCCATAAGGCAAGGGGCCGCTGTCTTTTTAGGGATCTGCACTCTTTTGAAAACCATGGTATTGTTTTTATAATTTTCGCTTTACTCGACCTAAGCTTATGTTGTAGGAAAAAATTTAGAGTATAAATCACTGCAGCTTACTCGTATAGGTGGGTCACTTGGCCGGGATGACAGCAATCCCAGTTGGTTCTCAAGATCGCATTTTAGGAAGTTAAGCTTGGATTTGTCCACCAATATTGTCGACCATTTCAGCAGGCGATTATCTTTAGAGGGGGTCAGCTTCCCTTGTGCAGAGGATATCGTGGGCTGCCCTGGCCTTTTTGCCCCACGGATGCTCGATTATAAGGCTAAGAGGGTTGTGATGATTATAAGGCTAAGAGGGTTGTGATTTCTATCGCAAGTCTGGATAATAAACATGCCTACTACAAGTGGCCACAGGCAAAGGTCCACAAGAATATAGTCAATCCCACTTTTTTGTCTGAAGAGGTCCTTCCGTTTGCAGCCTGTAGCCTATGTGTTAAGGTTGGAGAATTTAACTGGATGGCTGCTTGTGACCACTTCTTTATTGGTGGCAAATCCAGTGAGGGAACTGACCACATGTTGTCCTCCTCGTTAATGTCTTCCCGATCAAGGGGCTCAAATGTTCCATTGAAATCTCCTGTCACTATTAAGGGATGGTCATTCTATCTAGCATCCAGTATCTCATCTAGTGACTGCAGGGTTGGTGACCTACCTACTCTGGAACTCCCTGCATAGACATAAAAAATGTCTATGCACTTTCCTGGCGGGCATTTGAGTCTAGCCCACAGGATGTCATTGTTCTTAGTGGGAAGCTCCTCTGTTACATAATGTAGTGTAATGTGGATAAGAGTGAGTAGTACTCCAGAAAGGCGTCCGTGTTTAGAGAGAATTGCAGATTTGTTGAACAAACCCTGGGATCTAAACAGGGGTCAAACTCCGGGTTTCCTGCCAAATACAGATCTTGTGCTGATTAATGACCTCAAGCCAGTGGGAGAGACCTAATTTCCGCCTTATCCCTGCCACATTCCACATAGCTATTTTGAGTTTCCTTGTGTCTAGGTGGTGCATGAGGATAGGGGATGGAGTGCTGGAACTAATTTGGGTGTATCAGAGGTGTGTGGTTTCGTCCCGATCTTGATCATTATCTCCTGTTTCAATGGAAGTTTCAACATGTAAGGGAGAATGGGGCCTTGATGACTCTACCTCATGCTCAAGGAGACCACCCTCCGAACCCAAGTGCGTCAGTGTGTAGATTGGATCTAGATCAGTCCTAAAATTGCACACAAGTTTCTGGGGGGGTCTGGGGATATTCAATCATTCTGCGATAGGGAGGAAGAAGGTAAATCCCTTTGAGACATCGCTACATTCTTGTGTTGAGCATCGGATGAAGGAATGTTTGTCTTCAATTGAATATTGGTGATAATTGGGTGGCAGGATCTAGATTGCAGGATAACTAGTTCATACACTAAGTTTTAACTTGTCAAAGTTATTCCTACTGCGTCAACTGGGCTATTTTTCAAAACACATCTCCTTGCCCTCAGGATGTCATCCCTTATCACTGATCGACAACCCCATCTGTGCCTAATCCAATGGATGGCTTTATTCTTTAGGGCCTTGCCATATTCGTGCTTGTTGTTACAATCAAGCTTTAGTACATTGGGCATATAGATAATGGACTTGGGAACAGCTTTGAAGATTGGGCTTGGCCTTGGAAGTAGAGGCACCTCACTACGGCCTACAGTGTGGTGGGAGGGATCATTCGCCGTGGCTGTCAAGGTCCCGGTCTGGCCCCAAGAATATTCCTTGGGGCCTCCTCAGAGTTTGTCTTTGATGGATGATTTGTGGTGATGGTCCCCTTTACAGCCACCTCGATTTTCAGCTAGGGGTGCGGTATTAAGGTATTGGGTGGTGTTTGTGTACCATGGGTAATGGGAGGATTTGATTTTGAGATGTCCTTGGGGGCGCTTGGGTAGTAATGTCTTGGGTGTGTTTTGTGTTCTGCCATGATAAGAAATAGTTTTGCGATTAGTATGGTTAAAGTCCCTATTGTTTCTTAAGGGCCAACATTTCCCTCTGGAGTTCAACATTAATTGGTGTTAGTTCAGTACCTAGCACCCTGCAGCTCCCTTGATCAGAGTTTGTGTGCCTCCCACAAAGTTCTATACCACTGGTGCCCATGACCTCCTTGTGTGTGTGGGTATCAAGCGGAGCTGTGTGTTCGCAAGGGGTGCAAATCTATATAAGAGTAAGTCAGTTAGAGTCCAGCCTTGGGTTTCTCTATGGTTGCCCGGGGAGCTTGGTGAGAAGCACTTCTCTATCTTTGGGGACTCTCACAAGCCGTTTCTTTCTAGCTGCCTTTTTAAAAAGGCTAGGTACACTGCCTGAGCCACTATTTGTGGCTACAGTACTGGTAGAAGTGGGTGGTTGGGGAGCCTTAATTGAGGGGGCAAGTGTGGCATTGGATGTTACAGGTGACATGAGCAAGCCCTCACAATCAGATAGTATAGTCTCTATTTGATCTATCACACTTTCCCCGCATTCCCCTTCCATCTCAGACCCCGGGCTAGAATTCTGGGGCCGTTTCTTTGTCTTTTTTCTCAGGGCACCGCCCAATCCTCCCTCTATTACTTTCCATTTCCCCTTTAATTAGGCAGAAATGCATATGGGGGGAACAAGACTGGAAGTAGCTATTTACTGCTGGTAGATCTATTTATAGCTTTGGGAGAGAGTGGGATAGTCACAGTACCTCTAGAGTGAACAGTCTGTAGTCCATATGCCTTTAGTTGAAGATTTCAGGGGGGTGGCCCAGCCCAGCCTCCTCAGGGCTCTGAAGGACAAGAATGGGCCCGCCCTTGGCCCGGGCTATTGCCGGGCACATCTTGCGAGTGTCCAGCACTGCGGGGGGTGAGGCAGCACTTTTGAGCGCGATGGAAGAGCCTCCCCTCAGGTGTGGCGGCGAAGAAATCAAGCGTTTCACCCTGGGACATGCTGTCCCACCAGTGTGAGTGATGGCTCAGCGGAGAAACAGATGATGGCAGGTGTTGCACCCTGGGATTAAGATCCCCACAAGGTGTATTTGGCAAAAGTTAATGCCCCCAACAATGACCCAGCCGAGCCCTGCACAGACAGCGACCCACACCGTGGGGGGTGAGGCAGCGCTTTTGAGTGTGATGGAAGCACCTCCACGTCAGTTGCAGCTTCAGAGAAACCAGGTGTTACACCCTTGGACTTGCAGTTCCACCAGGGTAAGTGATGGCCCAGCGGAGTAACAGATGATGGCAGGTGTTTCACCCTGGGATTAAGATCCCACCAGGGTGTATTTGGCAGAGTTAATGTCCCCAATAATGGCCCAGCCGAGCGCTGCACACAGACAGCAACATTTTATGGGATACTTATTGAGAATAAATTAAAAATTTAAATATATTGATACACATACAGATATATACATACATTTATGAAGGTATCCATATTAATTCATCTTTATTATTTTCAAACTTAAAGTAAATGTATAATACTTTTTGACAGTCAGTTGCTTGTTTATGACTTGTGCTCTATTACAGTATATTTGGGCACTGGTTATAGGCCAGTTTTTATATTCAGCTTTAGGCTACACATGGGATATTTGAGTAGACCAAATGTAAAACTAGTTTAAAACTGCGTAACAGTTTTTTAAAAAATATATTTTGCTGGTACTGCAGTACCTTTTAGATACCACTGCAGTACTTTTTGATTTGTAAAAATGATTCAGATTAGCTAAAAAAGACTGACAGATTAACTGTTATGTATATGTATTTTTGGGAATGTAATGTCTTTTGCAGGAGGGTTTTTTTGCATTTACTTTACACGCTTTAGTGTACCAATACGTTCTATAGTCATTTGAATTTTTTTTTTTTTAAATGGAATCAATTTTCGTTTATAATAAACCAATGGTCTTTACTCCCAGGAGTGGTCCGATTTTTAAAACACTTTTTTAGTTTTTTTATGCAAAATACATACTTTGGTTTGCTTTAAGGGATTTCTATTGGATTTGTTATATTTCTGGATTTTTTCAGGGGGGATTTTTTGATTCAGTTATCTCATTTTTGTTGGGTTACTCATTTTTAATACGTGGAGACAGAGAACGATCTGCAGCTACAGAACAGTATGTTTTATTTATTTCATTTATGAATTGTTTACGTCAAATGTATATGATTGTTTTGTGGAATTATTTGGACCATGTTTTGTAATTGTTTTAGGTGATGGATTGACTTTTATTTTCTCTATTTTGGTCGGTGCAAGTTACATTTCTTTTTTAAAAAATGCTTATGTATTTCTGTTATATCAGTGTTTACTAACATTGTGATTTTAAATAATTGTTTGACTGATCTAAGAAAATATATTTTTATTTTAAAATACTCAATTTGGTGTCATGGTTTAGAGTTTGTTATACTTTTTGAGAACTTTGGTAGGTAAACATTTATTTTATAGTTTGCTTTTGGCTATCATTTTTAAGTACTCTAATTCTTTGTTATTTTTTAGGCGTTTAACTTTAAATTGTAGCATGTCATACAGTCTTTTGGTTTGTTTGCTACGTTTACAGCTAATTTAAGTAACAGATTGCTACATTAATAGTTGTTAGTAGCCTTGGTCTTTTTATAATGCCTCTATAAATTTGTATAAGGTAGGTTGAGTTCTGCCTAGTGTGCATTGGAAGGCATTGTGCCATCCTTCCACTCTGTTGTTTGTTTTGTCTCCATGTGCCATGCTTCTGTCCTAGACATTCCACCTAGTTATTTGGAATTTGAGTTGGCGTCTGTGTCCAGAGTGATGCAGTCTACCAACCCAAATGCCTTCTAAATATTCCATTAGGCGACTAGTTTGGCTTCATTTTGTTGGCAGAAAGGGGTTTCAATTAGTCAACTATAGTAGTTGGCTAACTGTGATAGGGACATAGGCTAGTGCTGTCATTTATTTTATTTCAAAGGCTAATTGGCTGTTTGTGGAGTATTCTACACTTAGTGAAGATTTTTGGTATTTAGATTGTCATGTTAAAGGTATGTGTAATGTTTAAATTAAATTATATGTTTTAAGTTTTGCGCATTTTTTATTAATATGTTCAAAAATGCAATTTGTATACTTAGTGATCCAGAGCATTATAGCAGCACGTAACCCAGAAAACACAGCCCTAAACATCAAATTTATGAAATGTAACCATCTAACATGTAAAAGGTTTAGACCCATATGTGGCCTCCCAGGTGGCTCATTCAAATGAACAATTAGCTGCTACATTCAAGCTCCTGTACCTTCTTACAGCTGTTAGATGTAATTAGACTGCTGCTAGTACTTGAAGGCAATTGAAAATTAGTTTTCTATTATAAGCATTTATTCGCCTCTGACTATTTTTTATACCATCTAATATTTATCTTCTTTTATAAAATGGATTGTTTTTTATGGCATTGTATATTGTAAAGGTTTTAAGTACCATATATAATAAAGATACATTGGGTGTACTTACATGTATGTTCTGCTAAAAATGTTTGCATGGTTTTGCAGCTTTACCATTGGTATTTTAATAGGTGCAGGTGTTTTCTTTTCAGTTGAATGAAAAAAACTGTCAGTTACATTTTAAATGGTACTTAGTTGATACATTGCGGAGCTTGAGGTTGTTCGATTTACTTTTTTGGTGAGTTTATACTTTTTATTTATTTATGTATACCTACTTTCTTACATGTTTTTTCTCATCCATGATAGTTGGTATTTTCTGGCAGTTTATCTCTTTTCAAGTTGTAGATTTTTTCCTTTAGGAAGTCTATGTAAAAATATAAATGTTGGAGAGTGTGTTAATATTTATCTGCTATTTTACATTTTTAAGTTTCATAACAGTTACTCTTTAGTTTAAGTATAAGTATTACTTACTTGGTAATGTAGTTGGTCAGATGTATATTTTTCTTCTTTGCTAGTTTGTTGAGAGAATGTGGCAGATTTTCCTCATCTTGCAGAGTTTGTCATTTTTGAAGTATTTAATTGTTTAAATTAGTGTGCTTTTTATATTGTTGATTTCATTATTTGTTTGATTTTATTGGTTAAAGTTGTGTATAGTTTTATTTTATTTGTTGGTTTAGTATTTGTTTGAACAAATTTTTATTGACTGAGTTCTTCCTTGGTAAACGCTAATTTAGGTTTACATTGTCATGCATAAATACATAGTTTGGTATTTTTGGCTATAAATGTGTATATATATGTGTATATATATATGTGATCAAGGTCGCGTAATGGCGTGCTGGAGCATTTAACATTTGGAATAAACAGAATTTGTTGTACGAAATTGGGTCCGTACCCTTTGTCCATGTGATTGTGGATTATTTAGGGACACATTTTTATATATATAAATATATATCCAAACGTACAACTCGGCAAATTCCGAGCCGCTTTCACGGCGGGCAGCGCGGCAGGGATGCCACTCCCAAATACACCAACACATCCAGTAACCAGTGAGTTATTTTGATTCACGTTACTGGATGTGTTGGTATATATATATATATGAATAGCGACACGGACTCTAACCCTTTGCAGGCGGAACCCCGGCTGGCGTTTACCCGGTTTTCACTGGCCCAAGAGGTGGAGTGTCTACGCAAGGACAGACGCGAGACACTTCGCCCCAGGATACCAGCGCAACAAAAATCAAAAACCGCAACGCCAAACGCTACGAGCGCCGAAAAGCCAACTCAAGGAAAAAATCAACAAAAAAAGAAAAACTTCAACAGGTGGTGGAACAAGAAGTGAGTAACTCAGGTAGTGCTCTTTCTGTTTTAAATCTTACCAATACTAAATTTTCAGCATCTGAACTGCGCATTTTGTCGATGGGACTGTCTTATTGCCCTCCTAGTGACTTCAACTATGTTAATATCAGGATAGATTTATTTAAATTTATCCGCAAATTGAAGCTACAAAAATATTTTGCTGGGAGTAAAACACGGACAATTGGGGCGAGAGCGGAGATAAGGAACCAAGGGCTCTTGGCGCGCGATGCCCCTTTGCTTCATGACATGGAGTCCCTTAGATATGAACAATCAATCTCGCAGAGCACTCTGGAACAGCCACATACCAACGTAGGGAGTCTTACTAACTTCAAACCACATTCCACCTATACGCCTGTTATGCTATATGACAACATAGATATATTCCATGAGGCAAATATTAAAGAAATCAAGGTGCTATATACTAAAATGCTTGAAATTAAGCAACACAAATACCAACAGAATGACCAATACATGAAACTGGTTAAAACGATTCAACAAGATGACAATATCATTGTTAGACAGTCAGATAAAGGAGGTAATATTGTGCTTTGGCCAAGGCAACTCTATTTGGAAGAAGCCCTCCTTCAATTGAACAATCCTGACTGCTATAGACATTGTGATGTGGGAGTGGTAAGAAAAACCTAGACAGACTTCTACTCCCTATTAATGGGGTGGCGGTCCTATGGTCTGATTAGTATGGATGAACTAAAGTTCCTAACAAATTACCACCCCATCACACCTGTCTTGTATCTGATCCCAAAAATTCATAAGGATTCAGTTAAACCTCCTGGGAGACCCATCATTGCAGCTTGCGGGGGTTTATTGGAGAATACAACAATTTATGTGGACTCTTTTTTGCAAGAACACGTGCAAAACTTACCATCATTTTTCCAAGACTCCAATGACTTCCTCCGCAAAGTTAAGGACATTCAATGGGATCCAAACTGGTGGTTAATAACTGTAGATGTAACATCATTGTACACCAGCATTGTGCATCGGGATGGAATCAGAGCAATTGAATTTTATTTGGGACTCAGACCAATAATTATGTCTGAACACAATAGGATGATTTTGTCCATGATAACCTTTTGTTTGTATCATCATTTCTTTATGTTTAACAACCAGTACTATCAGCAGATCAGGGGGGTAGCCATGGGGGCCTGTTTCTCTCCCAGTTATGCCTGTTTGCATATGGGCTACTGGGAGAGGCAGGTCCTCCATGGTGTGCACACTGATATTGCTGCGAGGTCTATTGTTCAGTGGTATCGTTATATAGACGATGTGTTCTTAATCTGGCGTGGTACACTAACAGAAGCTTAGCAATTTGTTGCTACTCTCAACTACAATGATTACAACTTGGCTTTCACTTCAGACATCAGTCAATCTCATGTACACTTTCTTGATATGACTATTGAGATCAATAAAGGTAAACTACAGACCAAGCTGTATAGAAAGCCAACGGCAGGTAACACCGTGCTTCATGCCAGTAGCCATCACCCCGCCCATCTGATTCGGAGCATCCCTATGGAGAGATGCTCTGAATCAGACGGTTGTGCAGTACTAACGCACAATGTAGGCAGGCTCAGGAAGCTAGTAAAACTAGATTTTTGGCTAGGTGTTACAAGGTAGGGGAGATTGATAAGGCTATGCGTAAGGCAAATGCACTGTCCCGTGATTTGGCACTTGAGCGCAAACAAAAGCCGAAATCCATAGAGATTCATGATAAACAACCTGTTAGACTAATTTGGGCTTACAACAAGCAACATGGCGCATTAAGAAAAACTGTTGCCAAACATTGGGATCTGATTAGATGTGACCCCATTATAGGAGGAAAAATGCCGGGCAAGCCTTCAATCACCTTTAGGAAAGCATACTCTATGCAGGATGCCCTAGTTAAATCCAGTCCTGAGGTGGCTACACGTAAAAACTGGATGGATAAAAGCAGGGGCTTCAGGAAATGCTCTAGCTGAAAGGCCTGCCTCCATGGGGTCAACAAATCAGAATACACCATTCCCTTTTCTGCTACCCCGCGCAAGATTAACAAACAACTAACTTGCAAGAGCGAATACGTGGTGTATGTGCTGGAGTGTCCTTGTGGCCTGCGATATGTTGGTAGTACCAAGTTGCAGGTCCACAAGTGAATACTCCAGCATATACGAGCCATAAACACCAATGACTCCGCGAATCCGGTAGCTCGGCGTTTCAAAGAGTGCCATAACAACAACAGTGCACTATTAAAATATTATGCCATTGATTCGGTAGGCCCACTTAGGAGAGGAGGGGATAGAGAGGGAACTTTGAGAATGTTAGAGACCAGGTACATCCTAGAGATGGACAGTAAGACACCAGGAGGTCTCAACTCTACAGAGGATTTTTACACTTTCCTCTGAACCTCACCTCCCGCCAACATCAATATGTAGTACAGATCATGAACCAGTAAGAATGGATTTTCTATACAGCAGATCTCAGTACAGCGTACATAGGGCTATCAAACTGTTATAACATCATAGGCCCTATGTCTGACTAGCAATGTGGACACAGCAGCATACTATCATAGCCTAGGATTAGGCTATGTAATAAATGTGAGATAAAATCAGCATCAAAGAAAACAAATTAATTTTTTTGTTAATCACAATGCACTATCACTTCGGTTGTATTATTTCGAATGCTCTGTGAGTAGGCTAGCAAAGTTACGACATTACCATTTTTTGTAATAATATTGGAGGGTGCGATAATGTATTGAGACAGGTATTATCTCCTCCATGGCATAGTCACAGTATTGTGCGCCAATTATTACAATATGTGCAATACAGCAATATTAATATAATTGAATTTTGCCGCATTAGAAGTCAAAATTTATTCTAACCTATGTACAGTTTTTTATCGGTTTTATATTGATGAAATTTATTTTTGATATATAAATATAGAATACATTATAATGTGTGTGAGTTTTTAAATGTATTTTGTACTTTATGAATATACCCAAAAAATGTAATCTCAATTTAGGATATAAACTGTTTACATTATTGCTGAAGTTTGCACATGTCGAGTTGGTCAACGTGGATTAGCCCGCAATTCAAGTAGCCTGACAGTATGTTTTTCATGTTATGAACTTACTGCATGAGCATGTGATTAGTGCAACCAATCACGGTTAAAATTAGTCTTGCACTTGCACTTTAAATTCTGCCTTCCCTCCCCTATGCGTCATGTGACCAAGGCCTCTGTGTAGGCCGAAACGTTATGCTGAGGTGGGCCTTCCATGTAATTGAATAAAATCACTGCTCACCTGCACCCTGGGTCTTCCTCTCTTCTTCTGCGCCGATGGTATCCGTTACAAGGGCTCCTGGCGAGAGAATGCTGAGATCGTATATATATATATATTCACTGAAAAAACCATAGGTTATAGACCATATATAGTTAGGAATTAGCATTTAGAAAACCTTATTTTACTCACACAAAACCATTGAAATTCCATATATAGTTAGTTGCACTAACTATATATCGCGCACCCGCAATCCACTGCTGATGATGTCACATATTACATCATTCATGACATGGTCAGTGACATCACTGATGACATCACTGATGACATCTCAAATGACATCACTGATGACATCACTGATGACAACATCCAGTGACTGTATGTTTCTGTAAAGTTAAAATGTGTCTTACATATTGAAGAATGAGTGGAAGTATAAGTGTCTGGACAAAGGATTTAGTAGGTGCATGACTGAATGTATGAGTGAGTGATTAAATGTGTCTCACTGAGTGCATGGGTTAGTGACTAAAGTGTCTTAATTTGTGCATCATTATGTCTGTTGTTCTGTAAACTGCTGCATGTGTTGATCAGTAGCTATATGATTAACTATATGGGTTACTGATTGATTGTCCAAGTATTTGTATGGGAGACTGAGTGTGTGTGTGGCTGGCTGGGAGGTGTGTGACTCTGTGCAGATCAATGTGTACTTGTATCAATGATTGTATAACAAGGTAAGTATGTGTTAGTATATGTTTGAAAATGTAAGGTGCTCTATGTTTAACTGTATAGACAAGAAAATGGAAGTGTCATTGATTCTTTACAGGACTGACTAGGTGTGTGAGTAACTCCATGGATGAGTGGCAGACTGTGAGTGTCTGTATAGGTGTATGAGTGCATATGATAGTGTTGTAAAGATGAGTGATTGTATGTATGAATGATTGTATGGGTGAATGAGTGAAGGTGTGTGTAGACATAGGAATCAGTGAGTGCGTATGTAGTAACTAGTATTGGTGTGTCAATGGTTTCAAAAATTATACTCTGTATTTAACACTGGGTGAAACAGAGGTTATATTAAAATGTGAGGAGATGCATTGTATTGTCACATGAATGATATCATCAGTGATGTGGTCATTGATGTCAAATGAGATGTCATCAGTGATGTCATCAGTGATGTCATTTGAGATGTCATCAGTCACTGACCATGTCATGAATGATGTAATATGTGACATCATCAGCAGTGGATTGCGGGTGCGCGATATATAGTTAGTGCAACTAACTATATATGGAATTTCAATGGTTTTGTGTGAGTAAAATAAGGTTTTCTAAATGCTAATTCCTAACTATATATGGTCTATAACCTATGGTTTTTTCAGTGAATTTTCAAGGTTTTGTAAATGCTAATTCCTAACTATATATGGTGTATAACCTATGGTTTTTTCAGTGAATTTCATTGGTTTTTTAACAGCTAATATCTGTAGCTGTAAAATGTATTCTTCTTTAAATCCAAAAATATATTTTATATGTTTATTAATAATTTTTTTTTTTTATATTTTTTTTTCTTCGCTCCCGCTTCGCGAATCGGGAAGCTTCCCGTTAGCTGACCTTGATGCCGCGAAATAGACCGCGAGCCGGTAAACGTTCCTTTACCGCAACTGCCGCGTTAGAAAACAACATCGTGACGCCTCGCGTCCGCATGACGTTTCGCGTTGTCGCGTGATACGTCATATGACGTGCTACGTTAGCGAACTGGTACGCGAACCGAGGCGCGAAGCGCAGGTTCCTGGAAGCAAACCGGGAGGCGGCGCAAAGCGCGTAACGTAAACACAGCAGGTCATGTGACTTGGTAATAACACTTTTCATTGGTTCATTTCACTTTTGGTTTCCTAATGATGTAAGACTAGGTCATATAATCTAAAATGAACACTTTTCATTGGTTGAGAACTATTGTTTTTCCCAAATGATGAAAATCCCTCCTTCTTTCCTCACTCTGACTTTCATCATTGTGAGAGAAAGACCCTTTGTTACCAGTGAGCAATGGCTTCTTTAGTAGCTTCAGCTGGTGCTTCCCCACCACCTCCACCACATCCAAGGAAGAGAGGACCACCTGCTGAAGTTATAATTCAGCAAGAAGAGGAAGAAGAGGAAGAGGAAGAAGAGCAAGAAGAGAGGCAGTTTTTGCCTGAGGAGCCCAGGACGTCTCACCGGAAAGAAAACTTAATTTGGCAATTTTTTAAATTTCCCAAAGGTCAGAAAAAAGTAAATGCAAGATACGTAACTTGCCTTATATGTCAAGATAGACTGTCCAGAGGGACCGAGAAAAAATACAGTTACGGAAACTACACAATGCATCGCCATATGATTAGGTGGCATCCTAACAACTACAGTGCTGCACAGTTTCGTAACGACCTAGATAATCTCAATATTATGGCCAGAAGATCTGTTGTACCGGAAGTGACGGGACCAGAGGGCAGGGAGATGGTGCCAAATATACAAATGAGATTTGGTGAAGTAAAACAAGTCTGCGTACATTGCAGTGGATTCATTTGCTACAGAGAAAGTAGCATCACTCTGATCAACAGAGCTATTGACAATCATATGCAAGTTTGTATGAAACGCCCCAAACAATAAATTATTTTTTTTTTTTTAAAAAGAACAGTAAGTATAAGGGAAGGAAACAGACAGTTATGTTAAAAGAAAGACAGCTATAGGGGAGTAAACTAGAGATACTATTACCCGTAATCCACTGCTGATGATGTCACATATTACATCATTCATGACATGGTCATTGACATCATCAGCAGAGGATTGCGGGTAACAGTATCCCTAGTTTACTCCCTATAGCGGTCTTTCTTTTAACATAACTGTCTGTTTCCTTCCCTTATACTTACTGTTCTTTTTATAAAAAATTTTTTTAGATCAGTCAGAAACAGTGAAAGTAATGAAATATAAAAGACTACGTAGAATATGAGCACTGTATGCAACAACTTTGACACTTACAGAAGCCTCACCTTCTCCATGCCTCCTACACAGTTCTACATGTACATCATAAATGCAAACAGAACAGAATTAATTATACATGTTAAATGGTTTATTTTTGCTGTTCTCAGAATGTATCAAATTTCACTAAAACAGTGACTTGAAGGTATTCATCATATAACAGCGGGGAAAAAAAAACACAATCAAAATGATTGTGTTTAAAAAACCCATACAACATAACAAATCAGAATTCAGAACTCCTTAGAGTTAACTTACTTTCCATGACGGCGAAGGATGTCCTATGAACAGCTTACACTCTGTTGTGCTGTTATTACTTTCAACCCGCCACTTTCTGAAAGAAAACCTCCATCGTTTTCAAAAACATGTTACATACAATAAATGACTTCTCGCTCTCTACCACACGTTTCCACAAGGCCAAATCGTGTCTGAGCCATTTATAACTCTTAGAATTCTTGTAAGCCAATCCCGTCATGTTGTATTTCC
The DNA here is from genome assembly GCF_964261635.1 of Lissotriton helveticus. NCBI lineage: Eukaryota > Metazoa > Chordata > Amphibia > Caudata > Salamandridae > Lissotriton > Lissotriton helveticus. Next base: position 1,291,504,063 of record NC_136065.1, read on the forward strand.
GCAACTTTCACAATTAAAATGTTGAAGATCATTTTCACAATCCTGGACTAGTAATATCTTCCCCTTCTTGCTCAATCATGTTCTACATTTCCTATCACACTGATACTGCTTACTATGAAGCAGACTTACACTACCTTAATAACTAGTACAATCATTTAATTCTCTACATCACTTTTAATCACAAAGCAATGTAAAACAGTAGACAGCATTGCAGACTTACATTCCCTCTACTCCATGTTTTGATTGGCTGCTTCAATTAGCTTATAAAAAGAAACAGTTTTTCTGAACTCATTCAAAGTGCACGTATTTCTCCATGACGTCCAGTGTTATGGTAAGAAGTTATGTCTCTGTACTACACTTATCCTCAAGGCCAAATCGTGTAGGAGCCATTAGAACTTCTTGAAATTCCTCAGAGCACATCCCGAGATTCTTTCCCTAAAATTTTGGTTTTAAAAACACCAGGTAAGAGTTTTTAAGGTCATACGGCAATTTTTTTTTGAAAATTAAAACAGAATCATTGCAGAATGACCAGCCATTTCTACACTTTAAATAAGCTGTGTAATGTCCTGATGTTATTGAAGGACCATCATGATATATAATTGCTACAGTTACAAAAGTCCTTCCTGATATTGACAACTGTGAAGCCACAACATTTTTAATTAAAGTTGTCAATTTTGTTCCATCAGGCCTACATCGTTGGAACATTAAAATGACATACTGGCCATATGTTCGTATAAATAATGTGGACATCATTTCAGATTTACATTGGCTACACTCCATGTTGTGATCAGCTGCTTTTACTAGCTTAATAAAAGAGACTGATTTACTGTCTGGCAAAGTTAAATATATAAATCTTTCTGAGTCTACACTAGTAGTACTTGATACCCTACAGTTCTCGCAGTCATGATGCCATTGATAAGAAAGCCCAAACAGGTGATCTACATCTACACCTTCATCATGCAATACATCAAGCATATACATTAAAAACTCCTGACAATCTTGCTGACTATTTTGAGAGAATTGTGTTTGGCCTGAACATCTGTCTAACAGATTTCGAATTTCAGACACACTTTCTATGTTTGTTCTATCAGTGCTACATTTCTCTAACACAGAATTTAACAAACTGCAAAATCTTTGATCAGAATTGACCACAATCTCTTCTTTTACATTTTCTAGAGAAAACAAAACATTAACCACTACATTAGCATAGCAGTTGACACCAGAACTGTTTTCAAATTGAAAACCAACAACATCTTCAACAGAATCCTTTTTGTTTCTGCTTATAATTTCAGGTTCATCGACTTTTCGTCTTTTTGCTACAACCTCCCCAGTATTGGTCACATTTCTTCGTTTCCGGCCTACCACACGTTTCTCAAACAAAGGATACTGAGGCAAATGTGGCGTATACTCTCTTCTTAACCTATTGTATTCCTTAACACAATCTAGATCCGCACAAATGTTTGTGACATCACACTCAATCAAGTACAATCCCGATAAAGTTCTAACTCGTGACAATGCCACATATGCCATACCCTCCTTGAACACAGAACTGCCAATATTCACCAATGCACAGTCTACACTTAAACCTTGCGATTTATGGATTGTCACCGCATATGCCAAGCAAACAGGAAACTGCTTAATACGAACATATAAGTCTTTTACAAGCAAAAATCTAGCAGAACAACGACCAATTAGCTGTACTTCCTCAATGCCATCAAATTTAATTTTTAAAAATTCAATTCCATCTCTATTTCTGTATTTCACAAAATCAACAACATTACCCATTGATCCATTTACCAGACCTCTTTCAACATGTAAATTCCTTCTTAAAATTATACGGCAGTTCAAGCACACATTCAGAGTCTTTTCAAAACCTGCAGTTTTAGATATACTCTTCTCTAATGAATCCAATTTTGTTTTCAGATTCTCAGACAAAATAATTGTTGATCCCATATGCTCTACTCTGTCAATAGCTTCCAGTTTCACAATCTCTTGCTTTTCTAAATGCAACATTTTGTTGTTGAATTTGGCACATTCTGCAAGAGTTGGCATCAAACATATTCCAGATTTTTTCTCAGTAATTTTCTGAAAAATATTCTCAGGCACAACATCTTGGTCTGGATATAAATTTGTCAGTAATCGTGCATGTAAAGCTTCTTTCCCATGCTCGGTCACTTTTCCAATTCTAACATCTTGTAGAATAGTCTTGTAAACTTCATCCTTTGCCTGACGCATATTTTCATGCAGTTCAACATAATTGAAGTTTAACCATATATTGACGTTGCCAATGCTCCCTAAGCACTTCCTGGTATCTTCATGCGTGAGCATTTTGAACACAGGTTGCCCTTTCACTGGTGTCAGCTGCAGAAGATCTCCGAAAACAATGATGTGTTTGCCACCAAATAACACATCATACTCTGTTTTGAGAACTTCTTGCATTCTCAAATGCACAAAGGCAAGCATGACATTGGAAACCATGCTTACTTCGTCAATGATAAGAAGTTTCATTTTCCTCAAGACTCTTGAAACTTCAAAACAAGCATCTCCAGATAGCTTGTGATATTCTAATTTGTTGTCATGCTCCACTGGCAGCATCAGTAAACGATGTAAAGTAATCCCTTTAATGTTATGTGCTGCCAGTCCAGTTGGAGCGGTGACAACACAAGACAGCGATGACTCTGTCCTTTCCTGCAAATAACATGAAATTGCTTTAATAAGGAAACTTTTTCCAGTTCCCGCTTCTCCACTCACGTACAGTCGGACAGGCTTCAACGACGTACATGAGCACTCTTTCTTGTCATGACTTAATCCATGATCAATTTGCATGGTAACTTCGTCATATATTTTCCTCTGCTCAACGTTGAGTTGTCTTTCCAACTCTTCTAAGTTAACCGCATCCTCCTGAGCATGTGCCATGGCTCTTTCCACTTAATTCATAGCAGTGGCAGCTTCATTTTCGATAACAGGTCCTCCTAGTGGATCCTGACTCAATGAAGCAGAACTCTGACTGTCCTGAGAACTATCTCTGGCAATCTCGGCTGCAATCGTTGCTTCCTGCTCAATTTCCACATTCAACATTTCTACATATTTGGGAAAAGCAGGACATTCTATGGTCTCCTTGGCAGCATTGAAAGAGTCTTCGTAACAAAGGAAATCTCCAAGCAGTTCCTCTTCTGCACGCCAAGGCTTAAAAAGTTGCAAAAGTGCTAAATAGAAAAACTCCTTTTTTTCAGGAGATTCGCCACTCAATTTTCGATGGTTTATCAAGTGGCATTTTCTTTGCTTGACCAGACATCCCTCACTTCCTATTACAGCATACACTCCTTTCTCAGTATCTTCTTTGATGTTCCTCTTGAATATGTAATTTTGCAGAACCTCATAGAGACAAACATTCTCGAGGTGACTGCTTCGATTTGGATAATATGTATCCAACATGTTGGTCTTCAAAATGTCGGTACTGTTTGGCTCCTTTTCCGCCAAATACTCAATTTCCCGCACAGGTTTGAGAACTCGATTACGCGTTGCAGCAAGACCAACACTCGCCCAAACGATACTCCTGGACTTGGCACAGAGACTTGCTGAAGACAACCGGTCAGAACATTCATAATCTCCGATTTCTCGATGCGACAACATCTTCAGACTGAAACTGTACAACTTCTTGCTGAGGCTCTTTTCATGGGAAATGTCCTCCCACATATCCTTCAATTCTGTCTTCTCTTTTTTGGTGATGTAAGATGTCACATACCGAGCCACAGCCATACAGTTATCAGCCACAAACTGTATATCCATGTTAGCATTCCACATGGACAAAATCACCGGGTTGTAGTCGTTGATGTACTTAGACTCTTCGTTCCTCTTCAAATTGTATGTGTTTGTAGGTGATTTCTTCATCACATTATGTCGCAGCGAAGACATCAAACTGTTCACTCTTCCTTTAGAAATCACCGGTCGTGGAAAGCCGAAACGACATTTGGTGTACAACTTGTCTTTGTTCCGGAATTTACGACGACAGTACTTTCCACATCGATGGCTTTGGAAACGTAGAACTTTTTCTCTTAGGCTTTTTTTCTCCTTTGCGTTTGGAACAGCACACGTAGAATACTGTTCTATGAAACTCATCACTGAGTCTTCTGCATCCGTTCCAAATTTAGGTGCATCCTTGATCCACAGCAACATATGTATATGAGGAGCACCTCTTGCTTGGTACTCCTTCCTCCAGAAGAAATCCAACACCTCTCCAAGAGGTGGATTCTTCTTATTCATGATGAAAGACATCAGACCTTCAAATCTATGATTGAAGTACCTACATACATTGACTGGATCCAAAGAGCACAGTTCTCCGGGTGTCTTGAATTCGATGTTTTCTACGTTAGCATTTGCCTCTCGTAGAAATTCAAGTAAGTCTTCCCAGCCATACTCAGCACAGCTCAGAGTGAGGAACCATGTGGGAGTTCCTAAGTTCCTCAGCATACATTTTAAATCACCATGACGACGGTACCAGTACTCATTAGTACCACGCTGACACGCCATGAGATTAATCAGGTGAGAATCCAAAATACTGTCTTGGACATTGACTTTATCCATAAAGTCACTTGCCGAGATGTTTTGCATGTGTATACCACTTTTCAAGATGTGGTTCACTGCATATGACAGTCCAGACAGATCGCTTTCAAACAGGAGATGAAACAAATAAGGAATGCATTGTCGAAACCTAGGATCTCCTGCATACAATCGCAAAGTCCGGTATTCAGAAGCAGGAATTTGATGAGGTCGCTCATCATATCTTCCTCCCTGACCTGTTGGAAAAAGCTGTGGGAAACACCGAGCTTCCAAACTTTCCTCCCAAACACTAATGGGACTCCCTTTCGCTTGTTTCATTTGAAACAACTCAATAGCATTCCCCATGACTTCCTTGGAATGCAAAGGATGAACACTATAATGTTCATATATTTCTTCACTAGTACAGGGTTCTACTTTCTCAATTTGACCAGCACACAAATCGCTATCCTCTTCCTCACTTACTTCCTCTTCTGCAACATATACATTTTTATAGTATTTATTATTTTTTTTCAAATACAATGTTGCCCTTTTGACTTTCCTAACATCTACTAAATCTTGCCATATTTTCTTATTCTTTGTCGGAACCCCATTAACTAAGATAACAAGAGGTTCCTCTTCCACTTTTTCTACTCCAATTGTGTTAATGTTTTTCTTCAAATCTAGAGGCAAATAAACAACTCTTCCCCTTAATCCCCTCTGTAAATCTGATGGAGGCAATTTCACTGTCTTTGGCTCCATTCTTACAATAGCCTGAAAGGGATGGATACTTTGAATCAAAATAGATTCATAAGTATTTAAATCCTTCAATTCAGAAGGAATCTCAACCAATTCCAGATTATTATGAACTGCTCTAGCAGGCATCTGGTTTTGATTTAATTTGTTACAACAATAAGTACACACACGTTGATCCAATCCCAAATCAAAACAATTTTCTACCATCAAGTATGTTGTAAAATCCTTCCATTCACTATTATTTTCCCTTTCACTTTTTCCATATAAATCCACTAACTTAGTCTGATTCTTATAATAAGTGCGTCGACAACACACACAAGTGAAATTTGGCCTCTCACTTGATTTCACCTCAAACGTCGCAATTTCCCTCTGGAAATTATCTGTACTGGAAACCTGTACACTATCTTCCACATTACTCTCTTCTTCTTGGTCAATTTCAACATTCTCCTCTTTACTTCCAAAGTAACAAAACTCAATTTCTTCACATATATTCTTCACATCTATTTCAGAACCATGCAAAAGAGCAGCGCATAATTGTTTAAGCATAATTGCTGGACTCTTAGCATAATACAACATTCTAACTAATTTCCTCACTTTATTATGATGCACTGCCAGCATCCTGAAATGATGAAAAACACTCTGGCATACTCTCCTGGAAAGACAAGCCAGTGAATGACCATGCAAACCTATCACTTCTCTCACTCTGCAAGGATCTAATTCTTGCAACAACTTCATTTTCTGCTTCAAACTTTTCTTATTAAATGACCGTATAAAATCACAAAGCAAATTGATGGAATCCTGTCGTACACTGCAAATACTACTACACTTCCAGGTGTACACAGGACCCTTAGGACGTCTCCCTAAAACCTCATTACTTAACACCTCTTCTATCTCTGTTATCACAAGTTTTTCTTTTTCAACTGGACAACCATCTTTCACTTCATAAGCTCGACCACTGGTGTCAACTGCATGCACCAAATCATTATCCTGGATATAACTCTCCTCATTAAAAAATGCCTCAGAGCTTGAACTATGCATCCATTCTCCAGAAAAAACTTCACAAAAATTACTACGATTAACTATTCTCTTCCATCTACTATTTCTTTTGAAATCATAAATTGCCTTGTTTAGCTTCCTAATTCTATTGATTGTCAAAATAAATAACTTACGTTTAATTTCAAATGCCTGATCAATAACTTTCTCAACTATTTTTTTTCTCTTATAAAAAACCACTTTCTGTTGACCTTTCTTAATATTTTTTAACAAATTGCCAATTATCCTGTTGCGGAACATTCGTTTACGAATGTCCCTAAACTGTTGTTTCCTTCTACTTTCATGCATAGAGTTATCTCTTACTCTAGCAGTAACATTTTTCATTGGCCTTTCCTTACCGTTTGAATTGCTTCTCCTTTTCTGGACTGAAACATTTTCTGTAGTAATATTTTTTTTACTACAGATATTTCTTATGAATGTTTTTGTACTCTTACCCGGTGCTTGACAAATCTTTTTGTTAGAGGACTGCTGCTTTTTTTCATTCACCTGCTGCCTTTGACGTTTTGCAGCCTTTCTCACTCTTTCTTTGGTTGGCATGCTGAAATCTTGAAATGATCTGCAGTTGAATCTGTGGTAAAATATAATAAAAAATGTTATTAAGCACTATTACCCAACAGTAAATTAATAACAGTCATCAAAAACTTAACACACTACTTAACATTTTTACATAGAAGATTTTTTTGTACATGGCAAATTTAGAATACAGAAATAGCAGAAAAGAAATGGAATTTATATTCATTTTACCTGTGCTGTTTTATATATGAATCTGATCTAATTTTATGACCATATTTTAATATTTTATTGAAGACACTACACATAACCTGTTTTTGAAGATGTCTTTATTTTTAAATTAAATGGTTTACATTTTTACTATTTATTTATTATAAATTTATAAAATAAATGTTTATAGTTCCATAGGCTCAAGCACGTCAGCTTCCCATCCTATGTCATACAATTCTGACAAATCTGCATCCTCATCACGTTCTTCTTCATCCTCAGGATTTAAATCATCCAAGGGATCAACATCCACTGATGTTTCAATTACGAGTTCAATGATGAGGTCGAAATCAACTGATTGCTGATTGTCGCTCATGTTGATGTTGTCTTTATCTTTAAAGAAAGATAACAACAATGAGATGTTGCAGAGTAAGAGACAAATCTCAGAGATTATAATAGTAAAATTGTTTAACAAGAGTAACATTTTGCAGCTATTATTTAACCATGTCCAGCGATGCTGAGGAGCGGAGGTGAAGCCTATGTCCAATTTTTCACTGAACAGGACTCATCTCTTCTTAACCTTGGATAAACCTCACCGACTCTGTGTCCCCTGCACATAATTAAATGTAAAGGGGCAGATTTATATTAACTAGCACATCCCCAGGGATGCACCAGTTAACGTGCACCGCTGCTCTGCCACCCGCGGTGTGCCGCATTTACAATCAGATAGGACAAAGCTGCATCAAAACCCTGCGCCTGCTTGAAGCAGGCATAGATCTTGACGCAGGTAGGCTGAAAGCTAAAGCAACAACTAAGTGTCGTGTGCAGAAGTTGCAAAAAAGGTAAAATGGCGTTTAAACCAGTAATGAGCCCATGCTAACTTAACACAGTGTAAAGATATCCAGGATCTACATCAGTTTGTGGTTCACGAACCTGGCAGGTACAAGGCACTGAGGCTTTGCACCGTGCATGTCTCATCCCAAATCATATGTTGTTTGTGAATGAAACAATTTCCCAGACCAAATGCTTTGGATTGGCTACTTCTAAAAAATTAAACACCCCTACTATCCCGGAGTTAGAGGAATATGATGGTTGGAGTAATTTTACTCGGTTGTCCATTAGTGATTTACAGGCCCTACTCCGTAATTCTTCCTTTAACATTTCCAGTATAAATCCAAAAGGTTGGCTGCTTTGGCAACGTGCCTTATCCACGGTTTAATAACGCTGCCTTTTGCTTTATATAAGTTTTCAAATTGTATGAAATATATACCAATAGGTCGTTATGAACCTTTAGGTAGTGGTTTTCTTCATGAGGTCTGGTCGCTTCCATACACATACAGATGTTTCAAAGATGATCAAGAAGTTTATCTGAATGGAGAGGAATGCACTGAGACGCCAGATCATTCACTAATGTGTAGGCACATACAGTTACACGGTTCATGCAACAAAGACCGACCAAATATGGCTTGCGTGTTGCAAGGCACGCCAGTTCCTGCTATCATCCCCACGTTCAGTTGTTGGAAAATGGTAGTTATTTGATGCTCAATAATGAAGATTGTTCTGGGTTAATTAAAAGTATTCCTTTTATCGTAACAGTAAGTGAACGGGTTATTTGCTGCAGAAATGTTCTATTTCCTCCCACACATGAACATAGGGAGTTTTCAATCTGGCCACAAATACCAACCTTGGGAGCAGATTTCAACGGCATGGCAAGAATAAGGGCTCTTTTGTCTCAGAGAGAGGTGGCCTTGAGTTCGGCCCGTGAAACTTTCGTGCTTCTCATAGCGAACACCCGTACAGAGGTGCAGACCCTTTTAAATACTGATTCGCCTTTCCATTTCAGCAAGATGGTTCGGACTATCTTTAACGCGTCCTCCACAAAGGGCCTGGCGCATTTTTTTAAAGTTGTTACCAGTGGTCTCGTGACTTCATTTGAGAAAATCTTTGGAGTCATCCCTGCTTTCTTTCATTCTATTTTTTCCACTGTGCTTGGTGGATTCCCATTTTTACTTGCATTAGCAGCGGACGCTCTTGTGCTTTTTTACATTTTTAAATATGGATGTCCCTCCTGTGCAAGGTCCCGCCCTGCAGCTGCTGACGCTGTTCCGCAATCGCATGCTTGAATATTATGGCACAATGCCGTTGGCGATATTAAGCACGGCATATGGATTATCTTTTCGATTCTCCTACTTCACCTGTGTCCAGCCTGTATTTCACTGCCTGACCTGTGATTTCGATTGGGCCATTGATTTGTGTCTCTGCGGACCGGTTTCTCCTGACGTCGACTTTAATCAGCTGATGAGTCCTATCATTACTCACGAGTTGGTTTGTCCTGGCGAAAGGATTATGGCTGTGGCATTGATGCATGGACTAATTGGTCCCTGGAATTTACTGGCGGCAACACAGTCTTTCTTGGAACAGAGCTTTCTTGAAAACCCACCGAGCTGTCCTCTGATGGTGATAGAGGATCCGGTGCTGGGAGAGCACGTATGTTCTTTTCCGCTTTTAAATTGGATGGCTGAACTCTTTTCGGATGAAGACGGTGACTTCCTATTGGAGGCTGTTGCAGCTTATTTTACATACACAGTTATGTCATAGACCTTTTTCATGTTTGATATGCTGAGTACTAGCATTTCATTGACAATTCATTGACTTATTTGTCAAGTTTTTATTATTTAGCTTGCCTATTGGCTTAAGCCTCGATAAAGTAGTTGGCTGTTTTATTTTTCTTTAGCATTACATTTTCCTAGTTTTTAATGTTTTACCTTGCGGACCGTCCACATATAAAGTTGCAATCTGCTCTCATGAGATGGCACTTCTATTATCTTATTCAGTTCGTTTCCGGATCATGGGTAGGTGTCATCTAGATCCTGGATATCTTTACACCGTGTTAAGTTAGCATGGGCTCATTACCGGTTTTTGGTTTCCAACTCTTCTAAGTTAACCGCATCCTCCTGAGCATGTGCCATGGCTCTTTCCACTTCATTCATAGCAGTGGCAGCTTCATTTTCGATAACAGGTCCTCCTAGTGGATCCTGACTCAATGAAGCAGAACTCTGACTGTCCTGAGAACTATCTCTGGCAATCTCGGCTGCAATCGTTGCTTCCTGCTCAATTTCCACATTCAACATTTCTACATATTTGGGAAAAGCAGGACATTCTATGGTCTCCTTGGCAGCATTGAAAGAGTCTTCGTAACAAAGGAAATCTCCAAGCAGTTCCTCTTCTGCACGCCAAGGCTTAAAAAGTTGCAAAAGTGCTAAATAGAAAAACTCATTTTTTTCAGGAGATTCGCCACTCAATTTTCGATGGTTTATCAAGTGGCATTTTCTTTGCTTGACCAGACATCCCTCACTTCCTATTACAGCATACACTCCTTTCTCAGTATCTTCTTTGATGTTCCTCTTGAATATGTAATTTTGCAGAACCTCATAGAGACAAACATTCTCGAGGTGACTGCTTCGATTTGGATAATATGTATCCAACATGTTGGTCTTCAAAATGTCGGTACTGTTTGGCTCCTTTTCCGCCAAATACTCAATTTCCCGCACAGGTTTGAGAACTCGATTACGCGTTGCAGCAAGACCAACACTCGCCCAAACGATACTCCTGGACTTGGCATAGAGACTTGCTGAAGACAACCGGTCAGAACATTCATAAGCTCCGATTTCTCGATGCGACAACATCTTCAGACTGAAACTGTACAACTTCTTGCTGAGGCTCTTTTCATGGGAAATGTCCTCCCACATATCCTTCAATTCTGTCTTCTCTTTTTTGGTGATGTAAGATGTCACATACCGAGCCACAGCCATACAGTTATCAGCCACAAACTGTATATCCATGTTAGCATTCCACATGGACAAAATCACCGGGTTGTAGTCGTTGATGTACTTAGACTCTTCGTTCCTCTTCAAATTGTATGTGTTTTTAGGTGATTTCTTCATCACATTATGTCGCAGCGAAGACATCAAACTGTTCACTCTTCCTTTAGAAATCACCGGTCGTGGAAAGCCGAAACGACATTTGGTGTAGAACTTGTCTTTGTTCCGGAATTTACGACGACAGTACTTTCCACATCGATGGCTTTGGAAACGTAGAACTTTTTCTCTTAGGCTTTTTTTCTCCTTTGCGTTTGGAATAGCACACGTAGAATACTGTTCTATGAAACTCATCACTGAGTCTTCTGCATCCGTTCCAAATTTAGGTGCATCCTTGATCCACAGCAACATATGTATATGAGGAGCACCTCTTGCTTGGTACTCCTTCCTCCAGAAGAAATCCAACACCTCTCCAAGAGGTGGATTCTTCTTATTCATGATGAAAGACATCAGACCTTCAAATCTATGATTGAAGTACCTACATACATTGACTGGATCCAAAGAGCACAGTTCTCCGGGTGTCTTGAATTCGATGTTTTCTACGTTAGCATTTGCCTCTCGTAGAAATTCAAGTAAGTCTTCCCAGCCATACTCAGCACAGCTCAGAGTGAGGAACCATGTGGGAGTTCCTAAGTTCCTCAGCATACATTTTAAATCACCATGACGACGGTACCAGTACTCATTAGTACCACGCTGACACGCCATGAGATTAATCAGGTGAGAATCCAAAATACTGTCTTGGACATTGACTTTATCCATAAAGTCACTTGCCGAGATGTTTTGCATGTGTATACCACTTTTCAAGATGTGGTTCACTGCATATGACAGTCCAGACAGATCGCTTTCAAACAGGAGATGAAACAAATAAGGAATGCATTGTCGAAACCTAGGATCTCCTGCATACAATCGCAAAGTCCGGTATTCAGAAGCAGGAATTTGATGAGGTCGCTCATCATATCTTCCTCCCTGACCTGTTGGAAAAAGCTGTGGGAAACACCGAGCTTCCAAACTTTCCTCCCAAACACTAATGGGACTCCCTTTCGCTTGTTTCATTTGAAACAACTCAATAGCATTCCCCATGACTTCCTTGGAATGCAAAGGATGAACACTATAATGTTCATATATTTCTTCACTAGTACAGGGTTCTACTTTCTCAATTTGACCAGCACACAAATTGCTATCCTCTTCCTCACTTACTTCCTCTTCTGCAACATATACATTTTTATAGTATTTATTATTTTTTTTCAAATACAATGTTGCCCTTTTGACTTTCCTAACATCTACTAAATCTTGCCATATTTCTTATTCTTTGTCGGAACCCCATTAACTAAGATAACAAGAGGTTCCTCTTCCACTTTTTCAACTCCAATTGTGTTAATGTTTTTCTTCAAATCTAGAGGCAAATAAACAACTCTTCCCTTTAATCCTCTCTGTAAATCTGATGGAGGCAATTTCCCTGTCTTTGGCTCCATTCTTACAATAGCCTGAAAGGGATGGATACTTTGAATCAAAATAGATTCATAAGTATTTAAATCCTTCAATTCAGAAGGAATCTCAACCAATTCCAGATTATTATGAACTGCTCTAGCAGGCATCTGGTTTTGATTTAATTTGTTACAACAATAAGTACACACACGTTGATCCAATCCCAAATCAAAACAATTTTCTACCATCAAGTATGTTGTAAAATCCTTCCATTCACTATTATTTTCCCTTTCACTTTTTCCATATAAATCCACTAACTTAGTCTGATTCTTATAATAAGTGCGTCGACAACACACACAAGTGAAATTTGGCCTCTCACTTGATTTCACCTCAAACGTCGCAATTTCCCTCTGGAAATTATCTGTACTGGAAACCTGTACACTATCTTCCACATTACTCTCTTCTTCTTGGTCAATTTCAACATTCTCCTCTTTACTTCCAAAGTAACAAAACTCAATTTCTTCACATATATTCTTCACATCTATTTCAGAACCATGCAAAAGAGCAGCGCATAATTGTTTAAGCATAATTGCTGGACTCTTAGCATAATACAACATTCTAACTAATTTCCTCACTTTATTATGATGCACTGCTAGCATCCTGAAATGATGAAAAACACTCTGGCATACTCTCCTGGAAAGACAAGCCAGTGAATGACCATGCAAACCTATCACTTCTCTCACTCTGCAAGGATCTAATTCTTGCAACAACTTCATTTTCTGCTTCAAACTTTTCTTATTAAATGACCGTATAAAATCACAAAGCAAATTGATGGAATCCTGTCGTACACTGCAAATACTACTACACTTCCAGGTGTACACAGGACCCTTAGGACGTCTCCCTAAAACCTCATTACCTAACACCTCTTCTATCTCTGTTGTCACAAGTTTTTCTTTTTCAACTGGACAACCATCTTTCACTTCATAAGCTCGACCACTGGTGTCAACTGCATGCACCAAATCATTATCCTGGATATAACTCTCCTCATTAAAAAATGCCTCAGAGCTTGAACTATGCATCCATTCTCCAGAAAAAACTTCACAAAAATTACTACGATTAACTATTCTCTTCCATCTACTATTTCTTTTGAAATCATAAATTGCCTTGTTTAGCTTCCTAATTCTATTGATTGTCAAAATAAATAACTTACGTTTAATTTCAAATGCCTGATCAATAACTTTCTCAACTATTTTTTTCTCTTATAAAAAACCACTTTCTGTTGACCTTTCTTAATATTTTTTAACAAATTGCCAATTATCCTGTTGCGGAACATTCGTTTACGAATGTCCCTAAACTGTTGTTTCCTTCTACTTTCATGCATAGAGTTATCTCTTACTCTAGCAGTAACATTTTTCATTGGCCTTTCCTTACCGTTTGAATTGCTTCTCCTTTTCTGGACTGAAACATTTTCTGTAGTAATATTTTTTTTACTACAGATATTTCTTATGAATGTTTTTGTACTCTTACCCGGTGCTTTCTTGGTGACTTGACAAATCTTTTTGTTAGAGGACTGCTGCTTTTTTTCATTCACCTGCTGCCTTTGACGTTTTGCAGCCTTTCTCACTCTTTCTTTGGTTGGCATGCTGAAATCTTGAAATGATCTGCAGTTGAATCTGTGGTAAAATATAATAAAAAATGTTATTAAGCACTATTACCCAACAGTAAATTAATAACAGTCATCAAAAACTTAACACACTACTTAACATTTTTACATAGAAGATTTTTTTGTACATGGCAAATTTAGAATACAGAAATAGCAGAAAAGAAATGGAATTTATATTCATTTTACCTGTGCTGTTTTATATATGAATCTGATCTAATTTTATGACCATATTTTAATATTTTATTGAAGACACTACACATAACCTGTTTTTGAAGATGTCTTTATTTTTAAATTAAATGGTTTACATTTTTACTATTTATTTATTATAAATTTATAAAATAAATGTTTATAGTTCCATAGGCTCAAGCACGTCAGCTTCCCATCCTATGTCATACAATTATGACAAATCTGCATCCTCATCACGTTCTTCTTCATCCTCAGGATTTAAATCATCCAAGGGATCAACATCCACTGATGTTTCAATTACGAGTTCAATGATGAGGTCGAAATCAACTGATTGCTGATTGTCGCTCATGTTGATGTTGTCTTTATCTTTAAAGAAAGATAACAACAATGAGATGTTGCAGAGTAAGAGACAAATCTCAGAGATTATAATAGTAAAATTGTTTAACAAGAGTAACATTTTGCAGCTATTATTTAACCATGTCCAGCGATGCTGAGGAGCGGAGGTGAAGCCTATGTCCAATTTTTCACTGAACAGGACTCATCTCTTCTTAACCTTGGATAAACCTCACCGACTCTGTGTCCCCTGCACATAATTAAATGTAAAGGGGCAGATTTATATTAACTAGCACATCCCCAGGGATGCACCAGTTAACGTGCACCGCTGCTCTGCCACCCACGGTGTGCCGCATTTACAATCAGATAGGACAAAGCTGCATCAAAACCCTGCGCCTGCTTGAAGCAGGCATAGATCTTGACGCAGGTAGGCTGAAAGCTAAAGCAACAACTAAGTGTCGTGTGCAGAAGTTGCAAAAAAGGTAAAATGGCGTTTAAACCAGTAATGAGCCCATGCTAACTTAACACAGTGTAAAGATATCCAGGATCTACATCAGTTTGTGGTTCACGAACCTGGCAGGTACAAGGCACTGAGGCTTTGCACCGTGCATGTCTCATCCCAAATCATATGTTGTTTGTGAATGAAACAATTTCCCAGACCAAATGCTTTGGATTGGCTACTTCTAAAAAATTAAACACCCCTACTATCCCGGAGTTAGAGGAATATGATGGTTGGAGTAATTTTACTCGGTTGTCCATTAGTGATTTACAGGCCCTACTCCGTAATTCTTCCTTTAACATTTCCAGTGTAAATCCAAAAGGTTGGCTGCTTTGACAACGTGCCTTATCCACGGTTTAATAACGCTGCCTTTTGCTTTATATAAGTTTTCAAATTGTATGAAATATATACCAATAGGTCGTTATGAACCTTTAGGTAGTGGTTTTCTTCATGAGGTCTGGTCGCTTCCATACACATACAGATGTTTCAAAGATGATCAAGAAGTTTATCTGAATGGAGAGGAATGCACTGAGACGCCAGATCATTCACTAATGTGTAGGCACATACAGTTACACGGTTCATGCAACAAAGACCGACCAAATATGGCTTGCGTGTTGCAAGGCACGCCAGTTCCTGCTATCATCCCCACGTTCAGTTGTTGGAAAATGGTAGTTATTTGATGCTCAATAATGAAGATTGTTCTGGGTTAATTAAAAGTATTCCTTTTATCGTAACAGTAAGTGAACGGGTTATTTGCTGCAGAAATGTTCTATTTCCTCCCACACATGAACATAGGGAGTTTTCAATCTGGCCACAAATACCAACCTTGGGAGCAGATTTCAACGGCATGGCAAGAATAAGGGCTCTTTTGTCTCAGAGAGAGGTGGCCTTGAGTTCGGCCCGTGAAACTTTCGTGCTTCTCATAGCGAACACCCGTACAGAGGTGCAGACCCTTTTAAATACTGATTCGCCTTTCCATTTCAGCAAGATGGTTCGGACTATCTTTAACGCGTCCTCCACAAAGGGCCTGGCGCATTTTTTTAAAGTTGTTACCAGTGGTCTCGTGACTTCATTTGAGAAAATCTTTGGAGTCATCCCTGCTTTCTTTCATTCTATTTTTTCCACTGTGCTTGGTGGATTCCCATTTTTACTTGCATTAGCAGCGGACGCTCTTGTGCTTTTTTACATTTTTAAATATGGATGTCCCTCCTGTGCAAGGTCCTGCCCTGCAGCTGCTGACGCTGTTCCGCAATCGCATGCTTGAATATTATGGCACAATGCCGTTGGCGATATTAAGCACGGCATATGGATTATCTTTTCGATTCTCCTACTTCACCTGTGTCCAGCCTGTATTTCACTGCCTGACCTGTGATTTCGATTGGGCCATTGATTTGTGTCTCTGCGGACCGGTTTCTCCTGACGTCGACTTTAATCAGCTGATGAGTCCTATCATTACTCACGAGTTGGTTTGTCCTGGCGAAAGGATTATGGCTGTGGCATTGATGCATGGACTAATTGGTCCTTGGAATTTACTGGCGGCAACACAGTCTTTCTTGGAACAGAGCTTTCTTGAAAACCCACCGAGCTGTCCTCTGATGGTGATAGAGGATCCGGTGCTGGGAGAGCACGTATGTTCTTTTCCGCTTTTAAATTGGATGGCTGAACTCTTTTCGGATGAAGACGGTGACTTCCTATTGGAGGCTGTTGCAGCTTATTTTACATACACAGTTATGTCATAGACCTTTTTCATGTTTGATATGCTGAGTACTAGCATTTCATTGACAATTCATTGACTTATTTGTCAAGTTTTTATTATTTAGCTTGCCTATTGGCTTAAGCCTCGATAAAGTAGTTGGCTGTTTTATTTTTCTTTAGCATTAAATCTTCCTAGTTTTTAATGTTTTACCTTGCGGACCGTCCACATATAAAGTTGCAATCTGCTCTCATGAGATGGCACTTCTATTATCTTATTCAGTTCGTTTCCGGATCATGGGTAGGTGTCATCTAGATCCTGGATATCTTTACACCGTGTTAAGTTAGCATGGGCTCATTACCGGTTTAAACGCCATTTTTCCTTTTTTGCAACTTCTGCACACGACACTTAGTTGTTGCTTTAGCTTTCAACCTAGTAGTTCATCGTGGTTTACATGAGAATAATATGTTATTGCTCTACTATCTGCTTTGCTTGTTAAACTATATCTGTACAGCGAGTGCTGAAGTTTCAAGAACAACACGATACAGAATTGTTATGAGGTCTGATCTCCACGACTTCATACTCATAACATAAGTGCAGCTTCTGCCAATTCTGGGCATGAGGCGGGTTTTATATTGCTTTGCCGAACACACATACACAACACTTGATGCGGTTCACATGAAGAGAGAGCTGGTGTATGCTGATGTGATTCCTTCAAATCTAAGACACTAAAGTATGGGCACGCCCTAAACCAACACAAAGAGACCTTCTTAGCAAATAATATAATATGGGTATTAGGGAGGGTGAGATATAAGCAGCCGCGGGCCGTGGAGGGAGTTACGGTGGGGCAGGGAGGCGGGGAGGGGGAGAAGCAGGGTGGAGAGGGCTAAAAAACGGCACCTGGATAATTACAGCTAAGTAAACAATTTAAATAATAAAACGAATTTCGTAGCGCGCACTGCATCGCAAAAGGACATTGACAAACTTACCGGAAGAGACGCCATCATACTCCACAGCTTGCCAGGAGATTCAGCCCACGCCGCCACCGCCGAGAGTCACCTTACCTGCAGTTTGTTGGCGCCGCCGCTCCGGGACTACGAATCCCGGCAGCCTACGCGGCGGCGCGCGTCAGTGACACCGCGAGGGCGCCAGGGGAGGCGCACATAAGCGCCGCAGGGCCGGCGGAGCTCTGGGACATTGACAAACTTACTGGAAGAGACGCCATCATACTCCACAGCTTGCCAGGAGATTCAGCCCACGCCGCCACCGCCGAGAGTCACCTTACCTGCAGTTTGTTGGCGCCGCCGCTCCGGGACTACGAATCCCGGCAGCCTACGCGGCGGCGCGCGTCAGTGACACCGCGAGGGCGCCAGGGGAGGCGCACATAAGCGCCGCAGGGCCAGCTTCGCGGGACGCGAGCGGGACGCCCGGGGCTAAGCCCGGGCAAAGGGCGGGCCCTCTACGGCCCTCATCGGCAGGAAGAGGCAGGGGCAGGGCCTGACCCCCTGTCTCACCAGAGACGCGTCCACAAGTAAGACATAGTTGCTCTGTTGTTTACCGTGTTACATATATGGCGACTAAAAAGAAACCTGCTGTCGTGCCCGCTAATACCATGGATAACTATGTTGTGCAAACTGTAAAGAAAATAAACGAACAAAGGAGGGAATCACTTGGGCTAAGCCAGTCACCAGATTTGCGCAGGTTAAGCCCTACTTTACCTATGTCAGCAGAGGATAGCCCTTTTGTGATGGTGGAAACAAGGGTCTCAACTAACGATTCACCTATGATTGAGTCTGACAGTCAGCCACTGATCACGTTAGTATCCCCTGTTATCTTGGATGTAGACTTTGATAATGTTATTGATTCAGATCCAGACACTGTTACTGGTCCTGTGGAGGACGATTTACCTCTGATAGAGCACACACCCCGACCTGTGCGTGCCTGTGTGAAGAATCAGCGGAAACAGGGTGGTCAAAGACCAAGAGTGAAAAGGAAAAGAACATTATCTCCAGGTTCCTCAAGAGCTCCCCTAAAGGCAGCAGGGGAAGGGACTGTAAGAAATAAAGGAGAGGATGAAATGTTTGCTAAACTGCTTGAGGTCGTAGAGGGTAAACTTATCGAAATTGTAAAACCTCTGATCTCTAAAATAGATAAACTCCAGGCGGAAGTAAAAAGACTTGGAGGTATGCAAACTAAGCTGACGGAGGAAATAGGTAGTCTCAATACTTCGCTATTAACAAGAAATATTATAGAAGAGGTTAATCATGTCGGAGAAGGGATACCTGGTGTGTTGACTGATCCAGCCCATACGTCGGCCCCCAAAGTTAATCATAATATAACATCAGTAGAAGGGTGCCCGTTAATAGTTAATATTCCACAAGCACAAGTCCACGGTACAGACCCTCTGCAATTCATTGAGGAAGCTTCACCTGTTGTACTAGTGTTAGCTAATGTACCCCAGTTGGATGACGGTATTATCGAGTCAGCCAGCTCTCTGAGTAGCAAGGCCCTTCACTGGCTCTCTGGTAATATGAGGTTAGCGCCTGGTGGGTTACAGCAACTGGCGCATGATATCAAAGCAGTTAAACGTGTTCCCTGGATAGGGAATCGCCCCAAAAGATTTAAAGGGGATTGCGTGGCGATAACATTTGCACATCCCAATATACTTCCTAATGTTCTAACACATATTTTTCCACCTCAGCGTAGAAGAGGTACGGTGGTTCCCCTAACACTAAAATTTTTTCATGGGGAACAGCAAAATGTAACCCTACCAAAAACGCCAGCATTAGGATGGGATAACAACTTGATTAACAACCTGAATATGCATAACCGCTGGGCATCCCCCCTAGTACCAAGTCTGCTATTGCACAATAGATTTGATGCCCTGTCTGGTCTTAACAACTGCGATTGACAAGAGGTCAGACACGAGTCTGTCGCAGTGGTTGCAGGAGTAGATTCATATCAGCCCCCAATTACAACTGGTAGTACACTGCCTAAGTCTGTGGGTAAATCTTGCAATACCTTAGTGGGGGCGTCAACAACTTGCCTTATTGCCAGCTGGAATATAGCAGGACTAGTTTCTAAATTAAATGTACTAGGGTGGCTAGAACTAATTAGAACATTTGATATCCTATGTTTGCAAGAGACCTGGTGTTTAAATTTTAAGGGCCTTGATGGTTTTGTAGCCTATGAGTTACCAGCAGTGGCAACTACCTCAGGGAGGGCCAAAGGTGGTTTGCTAACTCTGATTTCTGTGAAAATGCAAATTAGGGTGAAGGAACATATCACTGTGGGCAACAATTCCCAATTGCTATGGTTAGCGGATGTGGCAGACAAAAACATACTGTTAATTAATATGTACAATAATGTTTTTGATGCCAGTAGATATACGGTTATTTTAGAATTAGACGTCGCAATCAAACAATTGATGAAAGCTTCCAATACAGTTTTTGAATTCATATATGTTGGAGATTTTAACATTTCTGTTTGCCCCCTCTCTAACCAAAGGTTGTGTGGTACTTTGAATCGTGTTGGAGAGCCAGCTACGCACTTCCAACACAATACATATGGAGAAACTTTGAACTCCTTCCTACTCGCCTATGACTTGGAGATCTTAGAGATTGAGCAGGACGGGAAGGGTGATAGTTTGCCAATCTTTGTGGGGCGAGGGGCGAACACTGTGATTGATTTTATTTGCATGTCTTCCGATTTAGCTGATTTTAGTTCTGATGTCAAGGTTGTAGATCACATGGTCAGTGACCACAACTGTCTTGTTATTGAAACTAGGTTTTGGGAAGCTTGTATAATTCCAGATAGTAGACCTATTTTAAACATTGAGGTACATAGGCCGAATGGATTCAGAATAAGGTGGGCAGGGGATAAGGCTGAAGTAACTTCTAATTGTATTATCTCCTGCTGTCTAAATGATATTACATCTATTATTGACGAGAAACCAAATATGAAGGCCTGTATTTCCCATTTTACAAAAATCAATGTTTTTATTAGTAGTAAGTTTACTAGGTCTGCTGGAAATTTCAACAATAAAGCCAGGGGATGGTTTAACAATGCATGCACTGTGGCATTGAAGACATTAAAAAAGGCATTATCCATCAAACCTAGAGATAAAACAGTTGTAGTCAAGCTTAGATCTGACTATAATTCAGCTCTTAGGCAAAGGAAAGTTGAATTGCGTGAGGAAGCTTGGGAGCGATTTGATCTAGCGGCTGTATCGAATAATTGTACGCTTTTTTGGGCAGTAGTAAATAGCCCTTTTTTAAGAGATGATAAACTTCCCATGTTAACCTCAAACGTGGGTAAGGAATCATGGGTACAGCATTTTTCTGCCATTTTTAACCCTGATACGGTAACGTTGCCGTTAAGTTGCTCTTGGCCAGTACTTAACTTAGATATTACCATACAGGAGGTCCTAAGTAGTATCAGGGCTAGTAAGGGCGGTAAGGCCCAGGGACCCGATGGTGTCCCAGTTGATGTATACAAATTTGCGCCTGAGACTTGGGGGCCAGTACTAGCCAAAGTTTTTAACGCTGCTGTTCGCTATACTATTCCGTGCACCTGGTCCGAATCTATAATAGTTCCAATCCATAAGAAAGGGGACCGAGGAAACGTCAAAAACTACCGGCCAATTTCGTTGTTGGATTCGTCGGTCAAGATCATGAGCCGTGTACTCCTCGTCCGATTGGAAGAATGGGCAGAGTCTAACCAAATAATGACAGACTGCCAATATGGGTTCAGGAAAGGGAGAGGTTGCATTGAACAATGCTTAAATCTGGAGCTACTGATTGGGAAATACACCCGTGCAAAAAATGGTTCACTTTACCTCTGTTTCGCTGATTTGAGCAGCACTTTTGACCTGGTGGATCACGCCATATTATGGACTACTTTGCTAGAAATGGGAGCACCCAGGGAAATTATATATTTTCTGGCCCGTTTATACGAGAGGCTTAGCTCGAGTGTCCGGTACGGGCCTTCGGGCGAATGCACAGATAAATTCAGGGTCAGGAGAGGTATTAGACAAGGGTGTGTACTGGCACCCTTGCTTTTCACTCTGTTTATTAATGAAATACACTCGATCTTGCAGAGGGCACCAGCTGACGCACCTAGAGTAAACACAAGTACCATCCCCGTGTTACTCTATGCGGACGACGCTGTGTTGCTCTCTAGGACTCCCCGGGGTCTACAGCTTCTGATAGATAAATTTGTGGCCTTTATCGAGAAAAGAAAGCTGGTTATTAATAAAAGCAAGACATTTGTGATGGAGTGCGGAGCTAGTAAGGTAAAAATGAAAAAGCCCTATAGGTATCTCATTGACGGCCAAGTGGTGCAGTCCGTGGAAAACTTTTGCTACCTGGGAGTTAACTTTTCCAAAAATGGTCACTGGGATGTCGAGCACAAGGTGGTGCGCGACAAAATGATCAGGAGTGCCAATGGAATATTTGCATTTGCAAGTAAATTAGGTAGTAGAAGGCCTAAAGAAATGCTTAAGATCTTTGAAGCTAGGTGTCTCTCGGCTGCCCTCTACGGAGCAGGGGTATGGGAGGTATCTAGGGTAGAATCCCTACAGGTAGAAGAGAATATGTTTCTGAAAAAATTATTGTGTCTCCCGACCTCTACTGCTAAGAGTTTGGTCCATAAAGAACTAGGACTACACCATATAAACGATTTATTATTGTTGAGACCTTTGATGTTGTGGCGTTCAGTCTGGATGAAAGACGAAACCTCATTTAATAGGGCCATCATTGAGGATTGTTTACGCCTAGACTATTTTCTTAAAATCCCATGGATTAAATACACAATCGATTCTTTCTCTAGTGTATTTGGGCTTAACGTTACATTAGATCACTGTTCTGCCTCGGATCTCTCTAAGGAGAGTCTGAAATCAATTTTCTTAAATCATTGTGCAGAAAGACGAGCTACGGATGATCTTAAACTTTCCACCTGTATACGTTATAACCATTTGAACGAATTTGTGGGCCTACACCCTTACCTCATCCAGGTGACTAAAGGGCAACACCGGTTTGTTCTCACCAGGATGAGGTCCACCTACTGGTTGCATTCCCTGAGATTAAGATGCGCCCTACAGGTCCATGTCGGTGCGACAATATTTCGGAACAAAGCACAGAGCACTTTCTACTTATATGTAACCTGTATAGCGAATGTCGTAAATTCTTTTTAAAACCTTTATTTATTAAATTTGGAGCAAGAACTGTTAAAGCGGCAATGAAATTACTTTTTAACTTGCATCACCCTGACATCTGTTTTTATACGGCTAGTTATTTACTTAGGGCCATCAGCTATAGGAAAAGCATGATTTTTTAAATAATATTTATCAAATTTCTTATTACATTTTAATTATTGGAAAATTTTTAAGTGTGTCATTTGATTGTTATATGTATCTTACTGTATTTGTAGCTGATTGCGATCGTAAAGTGTATTTTCTTTTAATATGTATTGTATGTATGTACTTTTATGGACATGATTTACATGTTTCCGAATAAAGTTTTTGAATTGAATTGATTGCCTTTGCAGCATGTTTCGGTCACCTTTAACATGCCTATGTAACGCAAACATTCAAAATCTAAATTTGCCATGCACAGGTGGGAGCATATTTACAAGCAATTTGCTCCACAGAGAAACTTCTTACATTGAAATGGGAAAAATAACATCAGAGACACTCAATTGCCTTATAAAGAAGCATACACCATTATGTCCTTGTCATAAATATTAAAACCATTGCTTTTCCTCAAAAACGATTTACAAGTCATAATTTGAAAACACTCCACAGCTCCTATGCACATAAAAACCCTGTCAGTACTAATACTTCACATTTTCTCCAATTACAATTTCTCAAAGAAACAAAATCTATTTGTAAAACACTTGACACAAACCAACATTTGAAAAACACAACTTTCTTCATAATTTTCTCCTTAAAGCACACTATTTTCTATCTAAATTAAAGAAATCTTTTCTCACCTTAGCAAATACTTTGAGTTTCAAAACAGTCTCTGAAACACACCAATTTGTCTTCAGCAGAGCAAAAGGTATGCACTCCAGAGTCTGCAGCTATCAAAAGCACAGAAATGCTGTAATTCTTCACACATATCTCTCATGTCACCCAATCAAAACTCTTCCCTCACTTTTTTTCAAATCAAAACCCTTCCCCCCTCTGCCCTCTCTGCTTTTTCTGCATAGCAACCACCTCTTGCAAGACCTCTGGTGTTTCCAAGTTCACACAACAATGTTGCAATTGAACTCTGAACTCTCAGTGCACCTGCATATCCAGTGCATACTTTCATTTAATGATTTTTTCTTCGCCACTCAAAATACATCTTTCAACGAACTCATCCATGCACCCTAACTTTCTGTTTTCAGCAATCAAAATCCACCAATCACTCTTACTGCTTCATTAACACAGAAACTCCTCAGTTTTTTTCATTTTACACTCTCATTTTTTCAACTGCCATTTCATTGCCACACTTCATCTGACTGCAGGAGAACCTTCTCTCGCCATGTTTTCTGTCTGGATTGTTGGACATAGTTACATCTATTGGGCTCAGAGGTACGCTGAAAACAGGAATTTACCTAACCTCAATTTACAAGATGTGGAAATTAAGTGGTTTGGCCACAGAGGATTACAATGTCACCAATTGATACCATTGGTGAAAACCTTTATGCATTTGCCTAAACCTGACCTGTTAATTGTGCACTGTGGAGGTAATGATTTGGGCACTTTGACTGGGGTAGGTCTGGAAATGCTTTTAAAGGACACATTTGAGCAATTGATGGCACTTTTTCCTCAGACTGCCTTGGTATATTCAAATATATGCCAAAGACAGAAATGGAGGTGGTCGAACCAATTTTGTCCACAAATTGAGAAATCGAGGAAGCATGTAAACAAATCTGTTTCAGCATACATGAGAGACCATGGAATGGGCTCCCTGTACAACAATAACTTGCGTTACTACATGCAAGATATCTACAGAGGAGATGGAGTTCACTTCTCAGATGAGGGCAACAGAATTTTCATTCTGAATTTAAGACTGTGCATTGGTACCTACTTATAAGTACCTAAATGTACCATAAACCCAAAAGCTCTTCTCAGAGCTACCCTACATCTGATCACTCACAATTATTATTTTACTCTAACTTTTTTCACTAATTTTCAAGAAAGTACGCTCCCCAGAACGCTTCCCGGTTCGCGAACCGGGCGCACTCCACGCCAAAAAACTAAAAAAACGATATTTTTTTTTTTGCCCTGCGAGACCCTTTTAAAGCCTCCACATCAAACCTAGGGGGTCAGGGAGGATCTACTATGCCCCCTTATGGTCATTTGACCCTTCGCTTAGGCCTCCTCTTGTCTCTCGATCCTACCGAGAGACAAGATGGCGGCCGCTACGGACTGTTTGGAATGTTTACAGACGCCGAAGAACCAATCAGCTTCGCAAAGCTCCGTAACGCGAAAAGTACGCGAAGAGGAGCGCTGTTACAGATATATATCTTTTTTTGAACATTAATTTCTCAAAATCCACTGGAGCACATATATTGAGACCTAGCAAAGGCACATCGGGCTACCAGTCCCTACAATTTTGCCAACTTTCGTGCAAATCCATTCAGCCGTTCGATTATTATTATTTTATTTTGTTTTGCCCCGCGGGGCCCTTTTAAAACCTCCACATCAAACCTAGAGGGTCAGGGAGGATCTACTATGCCCCCTTATGGTCATTTGCCCCTTCGCTTTGGCCTCCTCTTGTCTCTCGATCCTACCGAGAGACAAGATGGCGGCCGCTACGGACTGTTTGGAATGTTTACAGACGCCGGAGAACCAATCAGCTTCGCTTCACAAAGCTCCGTAACGCGTAAAGTCCGCGAACCGGAGCGCTGCCCGGTCCACTGTTACAGATATATATCTTTTTTTTTAACGTTAATTTCTCAAAATCCACTGAAGCACATATATTGAGACCTAGCAAAGGCACATCGGGCTACCTGTCCCTACAATTTTGCCATGTTTCGTGCAAATCCATTCAGCCGTTCCGGCTAAAAGTGAGGCCAACCGCCCTATGGAAAACTCAATGTTAAAAACACGTTTTGGGACCCCCCTTTTTTCTCGGCCCCCCCTTGACGAACCCCCCCAAATTTTCAAGGGCTGCTCAGAAACAAAATGTGCTATTTTCCTGAAAATTTCAGCCAATTCCGTCCACAAACGCCAAAGTTATTAGACATAGAATTTTCAAAAATCCCATAGAGAAAAAATCCTAACTATATATACCTACTGGCGACCGCCAGTAGGTAATATATATATATATATATATATATATATATATATATATATATATATATATATATATATATATATATATATATATATATATATATATATACATATCCAACAATCCTGTCAGATCAGCCGCCACGTTTTCAATCATGCGCTGTCGCCAGCAAACAGGACACGGACCCAGTATCTCTGCTTGAATTATTTATTCCCCAAAAGTCAGAGACGCGTTTCGCAGCTTGACGCCGCTTGTTCACTCGACAAATGTTGTGGATTTGGGAAACATTTTTAAAGTGGCAGTGCATAATTAAAGTGAATCACGTGATTAACAATCTCAATCGCAATGGAAAAAATACTGTTGCGTACTTCCTTTACAATGTTGTGTGCAAAACCTTGCATTATTCATGTGCAAAATCGCAATAAATAAATACATGTATATAGGCAAAATACTATATAACATTTGACCCAATATTACAAAAAATGCCTTTTGCCTGGAATGAGTCCGTTTTGGAATTACTCTACTTCCAAATTGAAGTCAATATTCCAGTTGGTGAAGCACTAAATCCTGGCCCATCTCAAATGCCAAAAATTTACAAATCACAATATTTTGTGCATTTCCCAAAATATAGTGTAACATGCCCATTAAACTTTACGTGCATGATCGTACTGATTTGGCCCAGCCTGTTTTTTATACTTAAATAGTAAAACGCGGGTTTGAGTAATGGCATATTTGGTTGGGTCACTGCCATTTTGCTAATTACACTTGTTGATATCTTAGTAAAATACATAAACAACTTTCTTGTTATAAATTTAAATCTCATTGCTTTGAGGTAGTCTATTAAAGTGCCTTATGTGCTGGTGAAAAATTAAAACCAATAAGTTACATTTCTAAATTCTTAAGAACCTATTGTGCAGTCTGGCCTTTCTATACATTGTTGCCTTCTTTGATTTGTACATTTCTTTTCATAAATCACATTCTCATCATATGTTTTGATATATATTCTGGTTTGATTCATGTAACAAGTTCTTCAAAGTTACTTCCCAAATGACCACTCTAAGTCTAGTCTATTCCACAATTCCTTTGATGAGAGACTCCATTATAATCTATTGTCTTCGCCTTAAAAAATTTTGTTTGCTATGTACATTGTTGACATTAATGCTTTATATCCCATTCAAATATATCAATGTCTCAAATAAATACTATACAAAGATAAAAATATTTAAAAAAAATCCTTAATATCTTGATATTAAAATTCATTCTATTTACAAGATATCTATTTTTTAAGAAATGCTGATGTTTTCGACAATAATTATTATTCTTCTCAAATCTTCTCTTTAGGACATACAAGTATGATTATAATTATGAATTTTTGCTCGCTGCTACTCTAAGCATGTGTACATGTCCTCAGTTAAGTTCAAGCCCTGTGGGTGTTTAGAATCAAGTAATAAAATATATCTAGTCTCCAACTTGCGTAATTTACTTTCTCTATCTCCTCTGCGTCTATTTGGAGAAATTGCGTCAATTAAATAATAGGGCAACCCTTTGTTATTGGATCTATGGCGTTCCTTAAAATGTCTCATCGCCATATTAGTTATTGCGCGGAGGTGTTGGAGTATTCTAACGTGTGCTTGTAACTTTGTACTGCCCACGTATGTGAGTCTACATGGGCAAGTTATGACGTACACTGTATACTCAGTCTTGCATGTTAACATTTTCATTATTTTGTATGGTTTAGAGCTAAATGGGCTAAAATAGGTCTTGGTGTTAGTCTAATGGGTACAGGCCTTACAAGTTTTGCATTTTCTGAACCCTTTTAAATTCTGGTACCAAACAGGATTAGATATGATTTCTGGGTCGGATACCACCAGGCAATCCCTCATGAGGGGGCTCTACTATAGGTAATGGATGCCCTCTGCGGTAGCAGGGGTCCTAATACCGGGTCGTTAAGGAGTATAGGCCAGCTTCCTTGAATGATCTTTTGAAGTGCCTTGTGTTGTTTACTGTAACCTATTATAAGGCGAAAACTCTGATCATCCTCAATCTTTGCTCCTTCATTAGGATTACTGGCCTGATCCTTTTTGTTGCTTTTGGCCAATAAGTCATTACTGACTAAAATCTGTTTTGGCAATGGCCTGATCTACTATTTGTTGGGAGTAGCCTCTTTCTATAAATCTCTCTTTGCTTTGTTGTTGTGCCATTTTTTAGCTCCTCTGGTGTACTGCATACCCTCTTGATTCTTAGCATTTCGCCATATGGTATACTATTTACCAGGTGGCAAGGGTGAGCACTTGATGCATGTAGCACCAAATTTCCTGCTGTTTTCTTACAGTACAAAGTGGTTTCCAGTTTGTTATTGCATATATACACTTTGGTATCCAGGAAATTCACACTTGTTTCACTTATTTCTGCAGTGAACTTTAAGTTTAAATCATTTAAATTGATTTGTGCCACAAACATTCCAGCTTCTTCCCTGGTTCCCTGCCGTATAACAAAGAGGTCGTCGATAAACCTAAGCCAAAGCTTCACCTTGGCTGACATTGTATCTCCGTGTTTCTCCATGAGGACTAGCTTATCCCATTTGCCCATATGGAGGCAAGCGTAACTTGGGGAGAAGCTAGCTCCCATGGCCACACCCTGAATCTGGCAGTACAGCAAATGATTAAACATAAAGATATTGTTGTAGAGGCAAAATTCTATCATGGCCATAAGCATTTCTTTGTGTTGTTTATAAATTGTTTCTCTTGTCATTAAATAGTACTTAACCGCCTGGATACCATCGACATGAGATATACTCGTGTATAATGATGACACATCCAATGCCATCAGTAAATAGTCAGATTTCCATGCAAAGTCTTTGACTTTATTTAAAAAGTCACTTGTGTCCCTTACGTATGAGGGCAAAGATTTAACATAGTCTTGCAGGAAATAATCAACATATACAGATGTCTTTTCCAAAATGCTATTTCTGGCACTAATTATAGGACGTCCTGGACGTCTTTTGTTGTCCTTATGGATTTTTGGGATGAAATATATCGTGGGTACAACCGGATTGTCATTTTTCAAGTAGTTATGTTCATCCTCACTAATCAATTTCTTATTGCGCCAACTTGATAAATTTTTATAGTATGTTAGATACATTTCTTTCAATGTTTTTACATCCGTACGTGTGTAGCATTGTCTGTCATTTAATTGTCTCATGGCCTCCTTTGTGTAATATTCATGTGCCCATAGGACTATATTTCCGCCCTTGTCACTGTTTCTTATTACGACATCTTTGTTGTTTTTTAATTTTTTCATTAATTGAAAATACTTGTGATCCTGATTGCAGTGCCTTTGAGTGCTCATGCCAATTTTTTAATTTAATTTTTAAATTTTATTAGTGATTATTTCGTGAAAAGTGTCAATGGAATCGTGCAAAGTGATGGGACAAAATTTTGATTTCTGCTTGAACTTGGTCAATCCCGCTCCCCTAGTTTCCTTATTTCTATTCTGTGGATTAGCGTTTCCAACGGAATCATTCTCCTGATTCCACATCTCTTCAAGTTCTGCAAATGTATTAGATCCCGGGGGTGTAGACTCTATTGGAGGATCCTCATGATCGCCTGCCTCAGTTTGTTTCTTTTTGATTGCATATAATTTCTTTAATTTCAGTTTCCTTATTCCCTTGTACACATCCATCCGGACGTTAGGATAATCAAAGTTGTTGGGAGGACAATAAGACAAGCCAAGACTTATAGTGGTTTCTTCGTCATTTGTTAGAAAAAAGGGCAAGAAATGTAGGAAAGGAGGGTAGGACCACTGTAAGCTCTTTGGGGGAGTGTGAAGTGCAGTAGTCACTCCAACTGGTCTGAAAGTGCGGTGTTGCTCAGAGTGACATGGTAGTGATATGATATGCTGCTACACTCGGTATGAAACCGAGAGGCTAAACCGTGCGCTAAATGTTGTAAAGTGATGTGCTCTGGTCTTTGTAGCATACGTGTGCAAGTAGGGTTAGTAGGTGTTTATACCTTACAGGGAGTGGAAAGAGAACTACTGACCACTATCGTGAGTTTATACTATACTGGAAGCGGGAAGTGAATTACTCAGGCCTACAGGTGTGAAGTCTTGGGGATCAAACCAAGGTGATTGCTGTAAATGGATGGGCTCTGGGCGCTGTAGTATATGTGTGCAAGTAGTGTTAGTAGGAGTTTATACTATACAGGGAGTGGGAAGCGAACTACTGACCGCTACCGTGCGTTTATACTGTAGGATACTAGCTGCTGTAGTATAACTGTGTAAGTAGTGTTAGTATGCGTTTATAGTATATAGGGAGTGGGTAGCGAACTACTTTCTTCTACTGGTCAGAAGACTCAGGGATTAAAGCGTGCGGCTAAATCGGGTGCTCATTGCTGTAAATTGATGTGCTCTGGATGCTGTACTACACCTGTGGAGGTAGTGTTAGTTTGCGTTTATTTAATACAGGGAGTGGAAAGTGAACTCCTCACCCCTACCGGTCTGAAGACTCCTGGATGAACAAAAAATTGAAGAAGGACCTGCACGGCGTGGTGTGTCCAAAAATTAATGCAAGTTGATGGTCTGTGGCGAGCTACCAGGAATGACGCTGTCTGTGCCAATCAGCGTGAGCGATAAAGACTAATACAAAGCTCCCTCCATTAGGAGAGAGACTCTCCGGTGCTCAGCATTCAAATGACGATGAAGTCTAAAGGTTCAAACCAGTTCATAAAAAAGTTAAATCCACGAGTAGGAAAGGTTGCTCTGATTTATTAATCCATACTCATTGATTTCATGAGCAGTGAAAGGTAGCTTGAAACGCAGATTCAAAGTACATAATCCATGTATGGTATCATCCAACGTTAACACTCCCAATCCCAATGCATTTCGGGCTAATGCGTAGCCCTTCCTCAGGGGAATGCTCTACAAACATAAAGAAATCATGCTGTCACTGATCAATTCATACACATAAATAAACTGAAAAACAGTCTCTGACAATGTATCATGCGGTGCACTCATCTAAACGAAAAGCGTTATGTTACTCAATGACCTAGCCCCATGCAAAAAAACAAAAAGTGATGACTAATTACTGCCAAGTGAAGGAAAAACAGTGCCGTGCCAAACTACGCTCGAGCCTAATGCGATATAACGTGGGCACGAAACTCGCTAAGACCGGTGTGTGCAAAGAAAATTAAACTGACAAAAATAAAGTGCCCGAACACAAAATTACAAAACGAGCGGTACATCGCAATGTTAATGGCAATGTGAATATCAAAGTGCCAGAGTCATAGACTAAACGGCCCAGTAGGTGAAATTACGCCAGTGCGTTAGCAAAGGTCCTCAGTGGAGGTACTTACTTAAAAGAAGTGTACGGACACCCTCGTTCTGCGACCTGTTCAAAGCCTGTAACAGCGGGGACTGAAACTAATGATGGAACGCGCGGCTAGGGAAGTGGAGATAGAAGAAGGACTACAAACAAAGAGGAAAGTGAGCGCCATGTTGAAATGGTGAAATGAAAACAAAGAGAGAAGTGCTCCCTACAACGTCACCACTTCTGAACGATCTATATGCGAAAATCTGGCAACACAACAGAATAAACAAAGTATGCATGAGCAAGATATTACAATTCATATAAAAAATGTCAGAAAATAATGCATGATTGAAGAAGGACAACAAATAACGAGTGATACAAAGTCTATAACTAACATAGGAATTCCATCCTGTCATTTAATCTGTGTGGCTGCATCGTCGCCAAGTAGCGGATCCAAAAGTTCTCTCACTTCAATAACGTGTTTTTGTTGTCATGTGTGGGTGTCACTTGCTCCAATATGAGATATTTTAATTGGGCGACTGTGTGTTTTTGTTCAAGAAAATGTGCCGCAACTGTGGATTTAATATTCCCAGTTCTTATGTTGCTTTTATGTTCCAACAGTCTCACTCTTATTTTTCTTTCTGTGTGACCAACGTAACACTTCCCGCAGGGACATTTAAGCATGTAAATTACATTAGCGGAATTGCACGTGGCGTTGACTCTCAATTTGATGTGTTGTCCCTTCATGGGATGGTTGGTGACATTACCTAGTATGCAATTATTGCAATTGCTGCAATTGTAGCAGGGTCGGAGTCCTTTAAATGTTTCTGGTTTGTGCTGTTCCTTGGGTTTAGACAAAATTTCTTTCAAATTGCGTCCCCTCGTATATGCAAACAATGGTGGTTCAGCAAAGGCTCCCCGAAAGTCAGGTTCCAAGCTAAGTAAAGACCAATGTTTCAAAATGATGGTTCTGAAAAGATTGCTCGTCACAGAGTATTTAGACACCACCACCATCCTAGAATTTTCAGTTTTCGGTCTGACTTGCAAGAGTTCATCACGTTTCATGTTTCCACATAGGTTAACAGCCTTATCCAAAGTTTTTTGGGGATATCCTCGTTTTTTAAATCTTTCCACCATGTGAGAAATTTCTTCTTGGCACACGTTGTCAGATGAAACAATGCATTTCACACGCATCAACTGTGAAAGGGGTAAATTCTGTTTCAACCCAGGTCGATGAAAATTTTGGTAATGCAAAATTGAATTACGATCGGTGGGTTTACGGAATATGGTGGTTGTTATTTTTCCAGCTTGTCGTTGGATCTTCACATCTAAAAAGTGAATACACTCCCTATCCAGGGTCCAGGTGAACTGTACTCGCTCATTAACTCCATTCCATGATCCCAAAAAATCCAAAAGAGCATTCTCAGTTCCAGCCCATAAGATGAAAATATGATCAATATATCTTAGATATAGTCTACCAAGACTAAGCCATGAGGGTTGATTCAAGATATGAGATTCCTCGAAAGATTTCATAAAGATATTAGCGTACGACGGCGCCGCACAATTGCCCATGGCCGTTCCGCATAACTGATGAAACCATTTGTCAAACACAGTAAAGTAACTGTGGTATAAGGTAAATACCATCAGTTCCATGAGTAGTACCTGCATGTCGGCATCTAAATCCGAATTGGATAGTTCAATCTGAAGCTTGTTTCAATTTGATCAAAAAGTCGGTGGTGTCCCGGACATGTGACCTGGTATTCAAAACAAATGGTTGGAAATACCTGTCCAAAAACTTGCCAATCGTTTCATGGATGCTGCCTTTAGTTGAGACAATGGGTCTTAATGGTGGTCTCGTAGGGTGCTTGTGCACTTTGGCAACATATACAACACGGGTGGTTTAGGATTGGTAGGTGTTAGATAGCGTCTTACTCGATCAGTAATTGTTCCATTCTCAAAAGCCTGTGTGATGATTTTGAGCAAGATGGCGGCGCAATCATTAGTGGGATCGGAAGATAATGAAGCATAGATATTAGAATTTATTTGTAAAGCGCCTGGTGATGCCACTGGCGTGTCCCCGCGCTGTAGTAAGTGAGAAGTGGCCGCCCTCCCTCCCATTAAAGGCTACCTGCTGAAAAGGTGAGTCTTAAGCTTTTTCCTGAACAGGGTTTCAGATGGTTCAAGACGTAGTTCTGGAGGCAGAACATTCCAGCATCTGGGAGCGAGATATCTAAAAGATCTCCCTCCCATACGGGCCTTCCTTACCCTGGGTACCATCAGCAGTCCGGTCTGAGAAGACCGTAACTTACGAGTAGGCTCGTAGTGGGTCACCAGATTCTGAAGCGGTTCGGGGGCTTTACCGCTCAAAATACGATGGCATGTGGAGAGGGCTTTAAACTCAACCCTCTTCTCCATAGGAAGCCAGTGAAGGGCTTGAAGAGCAGGGATGGAGGGTGATCTCCTGGGAAGCCTGAGGACAAGCCGTGCCGCGGCGTTCTGAAGCACTTGAAGGCGGCCCATGACCTTTTTCGTGGCCCCCAGATAGAGCAGATTTCCATAGTCAAGTCGCGAGGTGACCAGGGCGTGCACCAGCGTCCTTCGAGCAGAGATGGGAAGCAGATCTAAGACTTTCCTTAAGGCTCTAGGACACCGAAGCACATCCCCGTCACCCGGCTAACCTGGGGACCAAAGGCCAGGTCTCTGTCCAGCCACACGCCGAGGTTCCTGGCCTCCTGACAAGGAGCAGGGACCTCGCCCAGGCAGGGCGGCCACCACGCCGACAACCAAGCAGAAGGCCCTCCTCCCACCACGAGCACCTCGGTCTTGCTGCCGTTCAGTTTTAAACAGTTTGCGGACATCCACGTTGCAAGATCTTGCATGCAATTCTTGAAGATGTCCGCTGCAAGACCGGGTGCACGCGATAGGGAGACGACCAACTGCGTGTCGTCGGCGTAGGACACCAGGCGGAGACCGTGTCTCTCCACGATGGCCGCTAGGGGGGAGAGGTAGATATTAAATAGGGTTGGGCTCAGGGACGAACCCTGAGGCACGCCCTGGCCCAACTCAATCTTCCTCGAATAGCATTCACCCAGCCTGACCTGGAAACACCTGTCAGACAGGAAGGACCTGATCCAGCCCAGCGCAGCGCCTGTAACCCCTCCTCCATTCAGACACTGTAGCAAGGTGGAATGTGCTACAGTGTCGAATGCTGCGCTTAGGTCAAGCAAGATCAGAGCCATGGTTTGGCCCTCATCCACGCCCTGTCGCAGTGCCTCAACTGCCACAAGAAGTGCCGATTCCGTCGAGTGACGGGGGCGGAAGCCAAATTGCGAGTCGTGGAGCAGCGAAGCCTCCTCCACGTACTGCATGAGTTGAATGTTGGCTATTTTTTCCACCACTTTAGCCATATAGGGCAGGAGGGAGATAGGGCGAAGGTTGTCAAGTTTATCAAAATTAACATTGGCTTTTTTCTGTAGGGGTAGTACAATTGCTTGCTTCCAGGCTTTGGGGACACTCTGGGATTTAAAGGAGGTGTCTAGTAAGTGGCGGACATGGGGTTCAAGTATTTGCAGGCTACCCTTGAGTCGACTGGGAGTCGTCAGGTCTCTTGGGGAACCCGATTTTATCGACCCGCAAATACGGATTAATTCTTCAGTCGAGGGGGTGGCGAAGGAGGTAAGCTGTCGTTCTCCTTTGGTTTTAGTAACCTCCCAGTGTGGGGGGCTGTTGTTGTTTGCCCGCTGAGGAAAGGAGTTATAGATGTTGGTAACTTTGTTAGCAAAGAATTCTGCAATACGGTCGCAGAGTTTCGTGGGCATCACAGCGGGCTTCCCTATTGCAATGGATTTATAAATAGAGAAGAGTTCCTTGGTGGACTGTTCAGCTTCTGCAATCTTGGTGCAGAAGTACATTGATTTACCCTTTCTAAGCAGCTTATGGTAGTTACGCCTGCAGTCTATGTATTCTGCTTTGGAGGGAGTTGAATAGGCAATCCTCCATTGCCTCTCCGCCCGTTTGCAAGCTGCTTTAGCCACCCGCATGTCCTCATTGAACCAAGGAGCTGATCTCATAACTCTACCCCCCATTTTGGCCGCACCAAGTGGAGCCACCAGGTCCAGGGCCTCCGTGATGCGTTGGTCTAGGCTGGAATTAATTTCTTCCACCACCGGGATGATCCTTCGCAGTTAGCGCCTGATTAAAAAGAGCTTGGGAGAACGCCTCCCATCTTCGCCTAGGATGTTTGTCAGCGGGAGGGTCAGCCCGACCAGGTCCCTGTGTCCCAATGGTAAAAGGAATAAGATGGTGGTCAGACCATGGGATAGGGATGGGAGTCTGAGCGTGCACCTGGTTCCAATTTGCAAAAAGTGGATCAAGAAGGTGGCCCATCTTGTGGGTAGGGTGTTGTACCATCTGTTCGAACTGCAGGCTTGCCATAGTCAGACAAAGATCACTTGCTGCCTTGTCCGTGGGGGTGTCTAGGTGTAAATTTAGATCGCCCAGGACTAGGTATTTATCCGTACTTAGTGCAGCTTCTGTAACGTCCTCCACTAGCTTTTCAATAAAGGCTGTAGAAGGGCCCGGGGGGTGGTAGATCAAAAGGCCTTTCAAGGTGAGGTTGCCATTTATCGAGATAGAGAAGGCACCAGCTTCACTACCCTCAATGTTCGTACGTTCCAGCTGACATTGGTAGTCCTGTTTAGCGACTATGGCTATGCCCCCCCCTCTCCCTTTTATTCTGTCCAGTCTTTGAAGACAGTAGCCCTCTGGGATTGCTTCGATAATTTCTGGCATGGAATCTTGATCTAACCATGTTTCCGTAAGGAAAAGTAGATCCCATTGCGACCCGCTGAGTAGATCGTGGATATCGAGGCAGTGCTTACGTAGGGAGCGTACGTTTAGCAGGCCACATATCAGAGAATGTTGGGCACTAACTATAGCTTCCCCTGTGTAAAAGGCGAAGCTACAGTAGTTGCAGGCCACGTTGTTTCCTACCTCCATGCTATGTAAGCAGGGTCCCAAATACTCATGACGGAGGAGAAGTAGATCCTCTCGACTCCAACTGATATGGGCTGAGGGAGGGCCACGGGTTCTGGCCCTGGGCCGCAATCGGCCGCGGACGGGCGCAGACGGGCTTAACTCAGGCACAACTCCGGCGCTGCGCTCGTCCGCTGCGCTGCCGAGTAAACATCCGCCTTATATCCCCCCCAGCGTCCCAACAACTAGAGCGCTGCAGGTGGACTCCAGGAAGCAGCTGGCTCGGACCCTCCACGCCCTCTGCACAAACGGCGCTAACCACCGGCGTCAGAACGAGGCGGGAGGGAAGGGCGAGTCCAGTGCCTTCTGATAGGTTAATGTGGCTGCCTGTCTGCTTCCCGAGTGCCTCAGCTGAACAGACTATGGTACAAATCCTGCAATAGCGCGATATAAGCAGCGCGGGTACAGCGACCCGCTCTCCTCCACACCAGTGCACAGTAAGTTTTAAAAGTGAAGTAAAAGTGATCACAAGCGCTGTATCAGCGTATCAGTCTTGCTCACAAATACGCCGGTAGCGCAATTAAAAAAGCGGTAGGGACACTGCCACTGCCCACTTACCACGAGGAACTGCAGATTCTGGTGCCTTATATCCCCCCCAGCGTCCCAACAACTAGAGCGCTGCAGGTGGACTCCAGGAAGCAGCTGGCTCGGACCCTCCACGCCCTCTGCACAAACGGCGCTAACCACCGGCGTCAGAACGAGGCGGGAGGGAAGGGCGAGTCCAGTGCCTTCTGATAGGTTAATGTGGCTGCCTGTCTGCTTCCCGAGTGCCTCAGCTGAACAGACTATGGTACAAATCCTGCAATAGCGTGATATAAGCAGCGCGGGTACAGCGACCCGCTCTCCTCCACACCAGTGCACAGTAAGTTTTAAAAGTGAAGTAAAAGTGATCACAAGCGCTGTATCAGCGTATCAGTCTTGCTCACAAATACGCCGGTAGAGCAATTAAAAAAGCGGTAGGGACACTGCCACTGCCCACTTACCACCCGATGTGTGTGCTAGGACTTGTTCTTCATAATAGGTGGAATCCATAATGACAAGGGCACCCCCCTTGTCAGCAGTTTGACACACTATGGATGGATTATTCGCAATTTTTTGCAGAATGTTCTTCTCCTTCTTGGTCAGATTATCTTGTTTACTCCTAGATTGAAAAGGCAGAGTGGCGATGTCACGTTTAACCAAGTTTTCAAACGTATCTACAATCTTGTGGCTCATGGGAGCCATGAAGGTACTGTGGGGCCGTAGGCCTCGTAGCATGTCATCTTCTTCCAGAGGTGTGGTTACAACATTTTGAAAATAGTGTCTTAATCGGATATTGCGAACAAGTTTGAAAGAACTGACTTGCAATTCAAGAGTGTTGGTTCTAGTGGTTGGTACAAAAGACTGACCTTTTTGCAAAATGCAGATTTCTTCATTATCCAATTTCGTCTTAGAGATGTTGATCACCAAGTTATCCTGACCAGCTATCTCCGTCGATTGCCCTTCTTGGCTTTTGGTTGTTCTTTTTCTACTTCTGCGGGTTTTTCCCCGCCTGGATCTGAAGGTTGTTCTTGGCCCTGCTCTAAAAAATGAACCGCAGTGTTGGAGGTGCTGGGTTGTTGTTGCTCTGTACGAGAGGCCGATCTGGTCGAGGTTTGCGCTCTGGTGTCACCATCCGATGATGAGGTTTCGTTTTCAGAATAGGGATTGTAGGGGCGATTTGGGCGTCGGCGGGCGTACATTTCTGCCCAAGTGTACACCTCGCCGAGCTTGTAATCGATTGTGTCCCTTTTGTATTTCCGAAACTTGCGTTCCATCTGTCTCACGAGTGTGTTTTTCTAATTGAGCATTTACGTCTTCCAACATCTTAGCTAGATCCGCCGCCTCCATGGAAATGTCAAGCTCAGAGCGTACGCTTTTAATTTCCTGGGCTAAATCTTCAAGTGTTTTGGCAAGTTCTTCTACAATGAGGAGAATCAGATCAAGCGAACATTTGTTGAGGATGGCGAACCATCGCTCAACAAACTTCATGTTATTTTTACATAGTAAAGGTTTGAGGGGTACCCGTAGGCCCCGGGGGATCCGCTGGGCTCGGTGATACCGCACAAGTGTGTATGCATGAAGTTTTTGATTGGACTCCTTCTTAAGTAAGTAGAGCATTTGTTTGATGTTACTCTCTGCACTGCGGGTGTTGGCGGCAGCAACAACTTCCTCCTGGATCATTCCATAAATTTTATCAGCATCATCCGCCGTGAAGGCGAACGTGTCAGCCTTGAACTGGTTTGAACCTTTAGACTTCATCGTCATTTGACTGCTGAGCACCGGAGAGTCTCTCTCCTAGTGGAGGGAGCTTTGTATAAGACTCCTGGATGAAACCATGAGCTCATTGTTGTAAAGTCATGTGCTCTGTGTAGTATTACAATGTAAGACATAGTAGAATGTTAGTATGTAATTCTACTAGAATTTAAGTATGTAATGTTAGAATGGAGGGCTGTCATGAAGGGAACCTTGGGGAGTTTGTACACGGTGCTGGAGAAAACGGTTGCCTTGCTGTCTGCTCCTGTTGGTGGGTGCTTAAGGTGTCTTGTTTTCCTTCAATAAATCTACTTATCGGATCCACTGCTGTCTACCTCTTCACTACATAAATTTGGTGACGAGCGGGAGAAGGTAAATAGAAGGCAGCACTCAGCAATACTTCAAAGTAGCATGCGCTGTGCTGAAGACCCGTTTTCTTTGTGTAGCTGTTTCTACTCATCCCAGGGTCGTTGGCTCATTGAACTATGTCATCCGACCTCTGGTAGGATTTATATTTTTAGATTTTGCGCTTCCTCTGCCTCTTCACTACACTCTGGTCACTGTAGTACACCTGTTTAAGTAGTGTTAGTATGCATTTATGCTAACCAATGCTCATTCAATGTCCTGGGGTGTGCATCCGCGGGACATTTATGTTTGCTATTAGAGGGTGGGTGGATGGCTTTCACCCTGTGATAGCAAATCCTTGTTTGACTAGTTGAAGCGAGAGGAGAAAAACCTTGCATCGCTTTAATAGAGAGGATACGGATGGTAAAAATGGAGAGAAAAAAAGTGGGGTCTCACTCGTTGATTTAAATTAGGCTCCTGGTGAGTAATGTTCCGTGGCTAATCCTTATATTATATTGTGGGGTCTCTGTAGGGCTGGGGATCTGAATGTCACATGTAAATTAGGCGCAGAAGGGCACAGAGACGTTTTGTAGCGTAGGGAATCGCCACCTTCCCGGGTATTGTTTACTAATTGTTCTGGGGGCTTCGAGGCCAACTGAAGTCCGGGGATTGCCACCCTCCGGGGCTTTACTTAAATATGCAGGGTGGACCTCGGCAGTCCCTGAAGTAGCGGTGGTGCTAGGCAGTGCCTTATTGGTTCAGTAATCAAACTGGAAGTACTAATGGGGTTATAAAGTGATACACACATAGAACCCTTGCAGATGTACAATTACGCAGGCTTCATTTATGTAATAGTCTATTGGTTTATATTCGATAGGTGCACTGCTAAATTACAAATGTTTTCTCTCTACACCTCCTATAAACAGACGATTTCACAATAAACTAAAGTGTTGTCAGAAAAAGAAGACCTATACAGTCACTTATTTATTGGAAAAAACATAATCTTTATTAAAACAACATAAATAAATGGATACGCAAGTTTATTAGAACAAACAACAGTTTAACATGAAATACGTGGATGGGACTCCTCCAGAAGCAGTGTACAAAGCCTGAAAGACAAAAATGAAACATAAGTATGTGTGCCTTGTGGAAGATGAAAAAAAAGGTAGTCTGCATGAAAGGAAGATAGTGAGAATGGGAGGAAGCGGTAGTGGGTGGAAGGGAGAAGGGGAGGGAGAGTCAAAAGAACAGAGGGAGGAGGAGACAGAGCATCAGCATATTTCACCCAGCCCTTAGTGTTTACGTCCCGTCACCCGTTTGTCTAGGACGCTGGGGTCCGCAAGAAAGAGTGTGGTCGAGCAAGTCCTTAAAATGAAACAAATGAATGAGGCCAGAGATTACAATATTAACTACGGGAACATCACTTGCCTGCACCTGTGCACCCAGGGTGCTGCACCCCAGGGCCTTTCCCCGCACTGTGCTCAATTGTAGGTCATGCGCACCGAGGCTTCACTGCTCACCTGTCACCATTGGTGTGCCCAGCAACGTGTTGGTGCAAGTTCCGAGTCCGGGGTACCTTTGTAGGGTGGGAGAGCAGGTCTCCGGTCGGGGACAGTGTCTTGATCCTACGATGGAAGGCGTCAGAATGCCGACGGCATCATGACGGGGTGAGCACCCACTCCGCCCATTTTCAGTCAATTTAGTGTCTGAAAAGGGAGAAATTATTTAATGGTGAAATGTATGGAGGTAAATGAAGGTTTATTTCAAGCTTAATAGAAAACACTAGTTGAGTGCATCCTTCGTTTTTGAAATACAATCTACCAACTGTTAGTGGTAATCGTGGTTCAAAGAGGAGTTGGAGTACACGACAATACACAAGGTTAAATATTAATATGTTATAACAAGGATTCACATACAAAGGAACAGAGTGCATGCTAGAAGCATAATGCACGTGTGTAATGCAGTGTGGAAGCCTGTGTACATATACACTGAGTAATGAGCTCACTACAGTACCCTGAAAGACAACGCCATATGTCTGTAGGGCACCGCTGCCAGCTGGCTCAGGCTTACAGTATGGTCCAGCAGGTCCTTAAAATGAGACAGAGATGAGACAGAATCAGGTCAGAGATCACATCATTACGCACGGCAACATCGCTTGTTCGGACCTGCGCACCCAGGCTGAAGCACCCTAACCCTCCCGCAGCACGTTGCTCTACATGTGTTTGTAGGTTAGCGCTGCCCGCTGGTTCAGGCCTACAGTACGGTCCAGGAGGTCATTAAAATGAGACACTGTATGAGGTCAGATCATATTTTTACGGACGGCCATATCGCTTGTTCGTACTTGCGCACCCAGGCTGATGCATCTCAGCCCCTTCCCCCGCACTGTGCTCAATTGTAGGTCCTGCGCACTGAGGCTTCACTGCTCACCTGCCACCATTGGTGTGTCCAACGACATGCCGGTGCAAGCTCCGAA
Source organism: Lissotriton helveticus (assembly GCF_964261635.1). Taxonomy (NCBI): domain Eukaryota; kingdom Metazoa; phylum Chordata; class Amphibia; order Caudata; family Salamandridae; genus Lissotriton; species Lissotriton helveticus. Next base: position 1,291,545,517 of record NC_136065.1, read on the forward strand.
TCCGGGGTACTTTTGTAGTGTGGGAGAGCAGGTCTCCAGTCGGGGTCGGTGTCTTGATACCACGATGGAAGGCGTCAGAATGCCGTGGACATCATCATGGGATGAGCCCCCACTCCTCACACTTTCGGTCAATTCAGTGTCGGAAAAGGGAGAAATAATTTAGTGGTGGAAACATCTGGAGGTAAATGAAGGTTTATTTCAAGCTTAAGAGAAAACACCAGTTGAGTGCATCCTTCGTTTTTGAAGTACGATCTACCAACTTTTAGTGGTAATCGTGGTTCAAAGAGGAGTTGGAGTGCACGACAGTACACAAGGTTAAATAATAATATGTTATAACAAGGATTCACATTCAAAGGTACAGCGCGCATGCTAGAAGCATAATGTGCGTGTGTAATGCAGTGGCGGAAGCCTGTGTGCATGTACACTGAGTACTGAGTTCACTACAATGCCCTAAAAGCCAATGCCACGTGTCTCTAGGGCAGTGCTGTCTGCTGGCTCAGGCCTACAGTAGGGGTGCTAAATGAAAACAATGGTTCTGTCACGACTCACCTTCCTAAATGTACATTGTGTTGATGTATTGTTTGTCTTGGACAGTTTCTTGAAAACTTTGAGAATCAAACCAATAAAAAGGCCAAATACAAAAGATGTGCCTACAAATGTCAATTGTGGTCAGTTGTTTGCTTCTGTTCTCCTTTTTATTAAGTTTTTTGATATATCACTCATTGGTTATATCCTTAACATTATATATTCACATATATATTTTCAACGCAAATGTGATTCCCAACAGAAACATTGTTTTCATTTAGTTAAATTACCCAGGTTCTGAGGGTTACTGTGTTACCCCATTACTCTTGATGGCTACAGTAGGGGTGGGCATCAAATTCCGTTACGCTCGCTGAAATTGCGATAATTTGAAATGTTTGCATTCCGCGGAGAGCGCAAAAATTGCAACATTTCCGCAATCCGCAGCGTACTGGAATTTTTTTCATGTTCACGCTTTAAAAATACATTCTCTCGCGCGCCCGATCGCCTTACCTGGATCCCTGGATTCGCGGACGAGTTTTCCTGATCCGGTTGCATGCTCCACGAGATGTTGGTAGCCGTTTGTGCTATCTCGCGCGAGTTCGCGCCCGTGAATACGTCATTTGTCTCGTGATCATGCACCCCGAGAGTATGAGATCTCGAACACGTCATTCTCCACCGCGAGCGAGAGCGTGAGGACGGGAACACGTCATATCGAACGCAACTAGGAGCGAGGGAACCCGAACACGTCATTCTCCACCGCGAGCGAGAGCGTGAGTACGCGAACACATCATATCCAACGCGGCAGGGAGCGAGAGAACGCGAACACGTCATTTTGGACGCGCCATCGACATCCGGCGGAAGTAAGGTAAAGGTCTAGAACTCGTACATGTAAAATTTTCAATCTGGAGATGAATATCACCTCTAGCAGCATAAAACCTTCTGCAAATGATGATTTGGATGAAAAAAACTCCTCAGATTGACATTTAGCTGTCCTTTTTTGTGCAAGGAGTCCTTTTTTTAAATGGGGGGAGACGGAGGACGTGCCACAGAATCTCCAACTTCCTGTTCCTGTCCAGCAGGCTCCTCCCAGTGCTTTGTCCATCTCCTGCTCATTCTGCCTTTGGATTTTGAGCTGGAAAGATCACTCTTTTTGTCTGCTGCATCATTGCCATTGGATTTGAGGATTTTTGAATTGGAGATTTTACAAGTAAGTGGCTGTTGTGTCTGTTTGATTGGTGGCATTACAGTTGTTGCAACTGCAATTTAATTTTGGTAACTATCATTCCTTTTTTTAAAATGTTGTGGGTAGTAGTAGTCAGTAAGCCCAGAGCTAGTCATGGGTGGGTGCATGATGAAGCAACTGTTCCGTTGGTGTTTCTTTTAATGTATTTCATTTTCAAGCATCATTTAGGGCATAGATGGCAATGGATTGAGTTGGGAAATGTGTTTTTTTGGGGTGGACTTTCTGTTGTTGGGCCTGGCCATGTGGCTGGTGGCCATTTAGAAGCCTAGGCCTGGAAGCTTGCCTGGCCTTGTCTGCGAACAGGCCTGCTTTCATCCGGTAGGCTCAGAGCAGGTAGCCACAGCTGCATTAGACCAGTGTTTCTGTGTGGTCTGTTGAATTTAGACATCATTTAGGGCATGGATTTCATTGGATGGAGTTGGTAAATGTGTTTTTTTTGGGGTAGGCTTTCTGTTGTTGGGCCTGGCCATGTGGTTAGTGTCCTTTTTGAAGCCTAGGCCTGCAAGCTTGTCTGGCCTTGTCTGCCAACAGGGCTGCTTTCATCCGGTAGGCTCAGAGCAGGTAGCCACAGCTGCATTAAAAAAGTGTTTCTGTGTGGTCTGTTGAATTTAGACATCATTTAGGGCATGGATGGCATTGGATTGAGTTGGGAAATGTGTTTTTTGGGGGTGGGCTTTCTGTTGTTGGGCCTGGCCATGTGGCTGGCGGCCATTTTGAAGCCTAGGCCTGCAAGCTTGTCTGGCCTTGTCTTCCAACAGGCCTGCTTTCATCCGGTAAGCTCATATCAGGTAGCCACAGCTGGATTACAAGTGTTTCTGTGTGGTCTGTTTAATTTATACATCATTTAGGGCATGGATGGCATTGGATTGAGTTGGGAAATGTGTTTTTTTGGGGTGGGCTTTCTGATGTTGGGTGTTGTAAAGACATGCCTTTGTTGTGTCTGTCTGGTGTGTGTTGGTGTGCAATGCATGCACCCTGCAGACCTTTTTTGAGCCTGTGTATTTTCGTTTTTGCATTTTATTGCATTAAAAAGGCAGAGCAGTGTGCTTTAGCATGCTTCCTTTGCCTGGCTTTTATAGGCCTTTTGTCAGTTTATGGTGTTTCCCAGGCCTCCTGCTTGCTGCTTGTGATTGTGAGTGTCCATGTGGCTGGTGGCCTTTTTTTCGTGGTGGGAATTATTAGTGTCCTGCTTTTGCCATATGGGCCTGCATGGTTTTTCTATTGGCTTACTGCTTCCATCCATCCATCCCCTTTGCCAGCAGCAGCTCCATGAATGATGTGATGCTCAAATAACTTAATTCCAAATAGGGTCCACCCCACTTCCATTACATTTATATTTTGGTGGTTCTTATTCTCTTTCCTATCCTTCCTGAGACTGTAGTGTGTACACAGTAGTATAACATATATAACTTGTTGACAAAGTCTCAGAAATGGCTAGACTATATCTTATTTTGTTTGTTTGTTTGTACTAGTACAGTAGTAACAGAACCACAACAACAAATGCAACATTTCACTGATGTTCTTCTCCTGGCTTATTTGCTTTTAGGTGCACAAAAAGCCAGAGGAGGAGGTTTCATCATCATCACTCGTTGTACTGCCAGCCAGACAGAAGTCCCGCTGCGCATCACGTTCACGTGTGACCACAACTTGTGCACCTGCATCCTGCCTGGCATCTGAAGATGGCCCCAAAGAAAGGTACCAGGTCCAGTACCAAGAAAGTTGCCAGTAAGAAGAAGGAACAGAAAAAGGAAGTGCCACTAACCACGACTGGTGTGCCGGCCAATGTTTTTTTTGGTACCATAATATTTACGCCTGCAGCAGCGTTGTCCGGAAACCAAGCTGGGAGCAGCACCTCCGCACCTCCACACCAGCGTTCCAACCCCACCAACCTAGGCCCAAGCCCTTGAGTGTCGCAGAGGTAGCCAGTCTACTAACGAGCAGTGATGTTGAAATGTCATTATCGCAAAGTAGTACACAATCCACGCAGGCGGAAACTCAGCAGATAAGTGTGCAGCAGCAGCCGCAAGAACAGCAGCAGCAGCCACAACAACAACAGCAGCAGCCGTAAGAACAGCAGCAGCCACAAGAACTGCAGCAGCCACAAGAACAGCAGCAGTCAAAAGAACAGCAGCAGCCACAAGAACAGCAGCAGCCGCAAGAACAGCCGCAAGAACAGCCCACAATAGTAGTTGTTGCTCCTGAAGTACGGGGATTTCAGGAAATCAAGCTTTCTGCAGACAAAGTGGAGCAAACCACTGTTTCGCAATAATTATTGTCTTCCAGACCACCAGCAACGAAAAGGAGGCTTAGTCCATCATGTTCTTCTTCAAGCCCTGCTTCTGATGATCGTGATGCCACTTGGCAGACACCAGCTCAGTCTGAGAGTGATGCATGCCACAAGACAATGCTTCTGAAAAGGAAGGTTCCAGAAAAACTTAGAGTTATTAAGGTAGATGTACAAGAGGGGGATGATGTTGATGAAGACGAGTCAGTCATCACGCACATCACCCCGTCCCAAAGGGGATGGAGACCAACATTCTCACCCTATCCAGAAAGGCTGCTACTGAGCGGGATGTAGCATGGATACCACCAACACAGGTTACACCACCACGACCTCCAGCGGCCATATTTTCAAAGGCCCAGCAGGGACCTACATCCAGCTCAACCATCTCAGTAGGTAGTGGTAGTAAAAGTCACAGTGTAGCTGCACAGAGTCATATTCCAAGCACACCCTCTAGTTCATCTGGTATTGAAAGTGGCACATCCAGCAGTGCCAGAAAGTTCCCCTCCCCAGTTTGGGACTTCTTTTCTGTTAGCACCAAGGAGGAGAAATGTTGCTATATGCTCAATTTGTCGACAAGATGTTCGGCGGGGTAAACTTGGTACAAACTATGGTACTGGAGGCCAAGCAAGTCATCTCAGAATACACCACACTATCGTATGGGAGAATCACCTACCTCACTTAAAACAAAGTAAAAAAACTCAACCCATTGAAGTTGGGCATGAAGAATCAGGGGACGATATTATTGCGGTGGATGGTGAAGAAGAGGGAGGCATTTCTAGCCCTGTCCCCGGTAGTGTAGTGGTACCACCCACATCCTCCTCAGCAACATCTGAGAGGCACAGCAGTAAGAGCCATACTCAGAGTACTGCAATGAGACAAACTGCGTCGTTGAGCCAAGGTGGGTTAATGAAAACAACAGCACCACAAAGGAAAAAAATCCAGCCTACCATTGAGAGCATGCTTAGGTTGGAGGGGCAGTTCCAACGCAACCACCCAACGGCACGGTTTTACAATGCGAAGCTGGCTAAAATGTTAGCACTGGACCTTCTCTCTTTTTCATTTGTGGATGGGGTGCCTTTCCTTGAATTTGTGTCAGCCATCTGCCCTAAATGGAAGGTTCCCAGCCGGTCCTGTTTCGCAAGAATTGCTGTTCCGGCACTACATCATGATGTGCTGGAATTGGTTGGAAAAGCTTTGCAGCAGAGTGCTGTTCACAAAATCCACCTGACAACAGACATGTGGACCAGTTGCTAAGCCACAGATTACATGTGCATCACTTCACACTGGGTCTCTTTTGTGGGGGTTAGAGATAAGCTATCTGAAGGAGGTGCTGTTGACACAGCTGAGATTTTTAAAGCTACTCGGAAACATGCAACTGTAGCCATGTTCGCCATGGAGAAATCTCATAATGCTATAAACATTTTGGAAGAGTTTCGCAGCAAGGTTTTCGAATGGCTGCACCCAAGAGGGCTTAGTATTGGTTTTGTTGTCACAGATAATGGCAATAATATACTTAAGGCCATGGAGCTTGGTTCCTATTTTAGGGTTCCGTGTTTGGCGCACTGCATAAACATTATAGTTCAAGACTTTCTGAAAAAAGAACCCATAGTCAGCAACTTACTAACCACCTGCCGAAGAATATGCACTCATTTTAACCATTCTTTTAATGCTCGGAAGCAGCTGAGGATCATTCAACGTGACTATAACATGCCAGCCAGAGCACTCATCCAGGAGGTGTCAACACGTTGGAACTCAATGTATTACATGCTTTATCGTCTGTTTGAGCAGTACAAGCCACTCAATGAATATGTCATGAAAAGACTGGATGCTACTGTGAAAGACATGACCCTTCAGATGGCCCAATTGCGCCTAGTTAAATGCCTGACTGACATGCTTCGTCCTTTTGAGGTCTTCAAACGTGAAGTCAGCAAGGAGGACTGTACAATGGACCAAGCTATCCCATTATTGCAAATGCTAGAGCATCAGCTGGCTGAAGAAGGTTTCTTAATCATACAAAGGTGTAGAGGAAAAAAAAGAAGCCTATGACTTGGTGGAGAGCATAGCCCGTGGCTTAGCTGAAAATACAAGGGTGCAAAATAAGATTTTGTCACAAGAACATTACATTTCTGCCACAATTCTGGATCCACGGGCAAAATTGGCACTGAAGACATTAATTCTTTTTCAGAGATGGATGTTGCCCGCTACAAAACTTGGATCGCTGAGGCAGCGAGTAAGTTGGATTATGAACGGCTGCTAATTAAAAGCCCGCTAGATCAACCCACAAGAAGTACTGCAGGGCATCAAGTGCAACTTCGTAGGCTGATGGCAGTGTGTTTGGCTCAGAGCAGTCACCATCACTATCAACAACAGCAACAATAACTGGATCATTAGGCCCAGTAGAATCGTTACACAATTGGTATTTACAGTTAGGTATTGGTATTATGCACAGTGCTGATGCACAGAGAAAAGAGCCTGAAAAAGGTTAGCAGCATCACCACTGAACATTGAGCGGATGGTCCAGGCCTATCTGGATGACCCAACAAAGGTGTACATTTATCAAAACCCATTTGCAGTATTGCTATAGGAAAAGGGCTGAAGGGCCACTGCTCAGCAGGCTGGCGATAAGCTATTTGGCTTGCCCTGTCGCAAGTGTTTTCAGTGCTGCTGGTTCCATTGTAACAGTGAGAAGGACCAGTGTCTCGCCCAAAAACGTGGAGAGGTTGACAATGATCAAAATTAATCAGCACTTCATAACACCGAATTATACAATGCATGAATCAAGGGAGGAAGATGAGGACAGCGGCTCAGTTGACGGAAGTAGTGTGCTACATGATTACCTGCTACTAGTTGAACCCCCAGAGTTTGAGGACGAGCTATACTTCCCTGACAATTAGGCTTGCACTTACTGTCTTCCTCCCTTATTTTCCTTTATTTGCCTGCCTGTCTTTCCGGTTACATACTTTGAATCACAACAAATCCATCACCACCGTCTTCTACTCTTCTTATTTCAATATACGAGTTTCAGCTGTCTGCATTTCACAGTACAGTCCTCCGAATCCAGCTCCTCCGCTCCGTCCTCAGATGATAATTGGATAATGCTAAATAAAAGAAAAAATAAAATATTTCCCAGTCCCGCCAAAAGAAGTGGGAGATGATGACTACTATAGCTATCCTCCTTTTTTAGCCGAGAGAGACTGCCCATTAACTGAAAAGTGAAAATGAGACTAAACAGGTAATGAATGATGCCATGCATTGGACGCAGACTGAGTGATTTTGTTGTTGTTTGTTGTGCATGAAGTTATTTCATTGTGCACTAATCATCATTCCACACACTAAACGTAACTCAAGGCAATTTTCCCTTTCTTGCAACTATATTAATAAGAAATTTATACTTCTACTGCAGCTTGATACATTGCTTTTGATTGAATACAGGAAAGGGACTCAATCTGTACGCTGCACACTGAGTATGACAACAGCACCGTCCATGATGATGATGGCAAAAAAGACGGCCCGTTAACTTAAGATGAGAAGGATTGGACACCTGACTCTGAGTGTTTGGTTTTTGTGTTTTTGTTGTTTGTTGTGCATGAAGTGAAGTCAAAAGGTACTAGTAGTCTTACTGTGCACACTAAAGAGTGACTCAAGTCAATAATATTTAGACTCTTGTTGTGTAATAACAAAATTGTGCTTCTACTGCAGGCCGATCTTCTCAGTCAGTACAAGTATCGGAGATGATTGAAGGAATAATAACAAGTCAGGAGGACGTTTCATGAGTGGCATAAAAGGTAAACAAGTCAACAACAACTACAGCAGACCTAAATGTCTGTGTAGAAGTGGAGTTGAGTGTTACGGTGGGATGACTTTGGTGCATTGATTTAGTCACTTAAATTGTAAAATGCTATGTTGCTGTTTATGTGCTTTGTCCAACTCTTTTAAAAAATGTATTCTAAATGGAGGATGTGCTAAGCGACATGCCGTCATTGTGGGCCTGCTCTGTCCTGTTGTTATTGGAGGTCAATGCTGGAAACAGACTAGAGTCGAGATGATGCATACATGCCGCCTCAGAAAGTGTTCTTGTTGCACTACACCATAACTTGTGTATTTTTTTCAGCTTTGTTTCTCAATATCCCTTTTGTTTTTCCAACTACAATTACAGGCCGGGCCTTGCGCTATACTTGGGAAAGCATTACAATGCACACTAACCTTACCAATAAATCTACATTTGCCAGGCAGGCAGTGGCGACTGGCGACACCCAAGATTGATGGACGAGAGGAACAAGAGGAATGCCGAGATGCAAATCCACATTTTTGACCAGGATAACACAGTAACAGTATCAACTTTCATCATCTTTAACATAATTTGATTCATTTTTTTGTCTACAATCTTTACCACAGTGTGTTCTTTTTGTTGTTATTATTATCATTAGGTTTGCTCTCTGTTTATGATTCATCCCTACCAATATTTAAAAATTGTATTTGCTATCTGTAAAAGTAAGCCCGGAACAACTGAACAAGAACTGTATGTAATCCGGGTCTCCTTATCAATCATCATCCTGCATGCATTTCCTTTTTCTCCCTTAACATATTGATATGGATATGGTAGTCTACAGAGATTGTGTTTTGTTGTTTGTCCATGCGTACTGTTTTTCATTTTCAAACCTTTCCCCAAACCCCCCTTCCCGTCCATTCAACAAACCCTAACCCACTTCCCCCGGGCTGTGTGACTTATTGAGGTGTGACTAAATTAAATGTACACCAATAATTTATCACACGCTTGCTGGGGCGGATATGGAGAAACAACAGTACTTCAATTTCAGAGCAAGGATCTTCTTCTGCTTGGCCACTCATGAGCAGTATATTTTAGAGGTGATTTTTATTTACCAAAGGATTATATACATCCACATTAAATCCCGGCATTGATAGGATTTGTTGTCATCCTCATACACAGCACTAACTGTTACGCTTGTGCTGAGTGTACTGTAGGCCTAGTCAAGTGACTCAACACAACTATAGTTTGTAACTCTGTTTAGTAGGCTATCCCCACCACCGTTATGTTTTGTTGTAAAATATTTTTGGATATTATTGTTTCGCGGTAAGTGCTGTACTGTACTTCATTCTACTACTCCTCGAACAGTCCCTCTCAGGTGACTGACTGTCTCATTTTATTTTTTTGCAAATAATGCTGCCCTGCCAGTGTCTACTACTACTACCACCACCACAACTATGGCATGTTAGGAAAGGAAACCATCATCACCATGCAGCCATGGCTGTGCCTAAGTTAAACATCAAGCAAAGGTAAGAGAAGTTTGGGGGAGGCATAATTAATAATGTACATGTTTTCAATCAATTCACACACCCCTTTGAGTCCAGTTAAAGAATGCATAGACTAGAAGAATGAGACTGACAGTACTAGTAGGACAACTCAGTCAGTGAGGGGTGCCGTATCTATCTTTTTGTGTCTTACAAAGTCAGGCAATTATTCAAATCAAACACTGGCTATGGGCGGCCCTGCACCAGCAAGGAAACAATGTAATGTAAAACAGTAACCCCACCCACAAAACATTAGCAGCATTTTATGTAAATTAGAAATATTGATTCAATAATAACCATAACAAAAATAAACTATTTAAAAACCCCACAAAACCAGACCCACCCCTCTCCCTAACCCCAACCAATGTCCATAAAGAAGTCCAACCAAATGTCCAAAAGCCCAACACCCATTCCCACCCACGAAAACAATAAATAAAAAGGGGGCAATAAACAGGGTCCCCTAGGTTCGGCGGGATTGTCTTTGGAGGACATGCACTGCCTCCTCAAGTAGGGCGGTGCGGCACTTTTAAGTGCAGCAGTTGCAGCCACAGTGGGAAGGGCACCAGTGATGGAAAGGCGGTGGCGAAGGGCGGCTGCCAGACGGTGGCGCCGTACTGCTGAAGGGTCGGTGGCTGGGGCCCGGGGCATTGGAGGAGTGTTCAGCTGCTGCCACCTCCTCCTCTTCCAGGACCACCAGCCGTCGATATTCCACTTGTATCGCCTCCCGCTTCCCACGCCGTGCCTTGGCGGCCAAGTCCTTCCGATCTGGTTTGGAAGGAGTAGCTGTATATCAAAAAGAAAAAACAAGACTATTGTAAAATATACTCTTAGAAAAACAGTAAGACAAGTTAATTATACACATAGTGGCATGGTAGCACTATAAAGCACAGTACATAACATTTGTGGTATGTATCTATCTCCCACTTGCTTTGTCTTTAACATTTGCGGGATTTTTCCAGGCATTCAACCAACCATGCATCAGATTCCTATCAGCCACCTTTGCAATTTGCATGCTTGCATCACACGTATCCTTCTCTCTGTCAGTCATAAATATTAAAGCTTGCCCGTCCTTCTTCCTCCCACCCGTCTTTCCCTTTTAGTTCAACACCAGGTGATCTGATCTGACTTTTAGTCTTCTCCATGAAACTTTCAAAGCGAGTTGAAATCAGATAGCAGAGGCCATTGGTTACTCAATACTCCCTCCCCTAATGCCTTTAATAATGCCAATGATAGGGTGTCTTGACTCTTTAAACGTTCACAACAACTCTTACTTACTTAGGGCATCATTAGGATGGCGGGTGGACTTTGTCCGCCCGCCATCCTCACGCTAAAAGGGACTGCCCACCATAAGGGCGGGGGTCCTGTGGGGGCCTGGCGCATCCCGTATTTTTAACATTGTGGCGGGCGGTGCTTTCAGCACCGGCCGCCGCAATGCTAAAACTACATGTTGTGCTTTTTGAAGCACAACATGACAGGCACCGCGTGGTGCCTGCCACGTTGTGCTTTGAAAGGCAGGGAGGTACCATAGGCACCCCCCAGCTCCCGGAGTCCATTAGGGCCCGCAACGGGCCCCCCAAGCATATTCCGCATACCAAATGCACATTCTAATATGGCTGGCGGTGGCTTTCAGACACCGCCACCATATTGAACCCTTTTCAGCCCGGTCGACATGTCGACCGTGCGTAAAAGCGGCGGACGGTCTTTCCATCCGCCGTGGACCCCCCCAGCCATTGTAAAATAGCGGGGGTCTTTTCTACAGGGATGGCGCGGTTTGCCGCTGCCGGGCTGATGATGACTACCGCCGGCCTGGAGGGGGCAATCCGCCCGCCATCCTATAGCGCCATAAGTCTCAACTGTACAGTATACATACAGTACACCCTTGCAGTGAGTGTAATGTCAATAGTTAAGGATTATGAATCTAACTTACCACCGCCCGCCACTGGTGCTGGCTCGCCCCCTGCAGCTCCATCTGCAACTGCCGCATCGTCGCCACCCACGTCCCCTTCGCCGCTGGCCCCGGCACTGGTGGTCGGTAGTGCGCCTAGAAAAAACATTACACATTTTTTAGGTGTCATATACACCTCCCCCTGTTGGTCAGTAGCAAGATTGAAAAATGAGTTAATAGTATACAATACATCACTAGTACAAATCAGGTAGGACTAGAGTAGACACTAGTAGTTATATGGTCCATATGGTAATTCTCGTCTTTGCTTAGTTAGCCCGAGCCATGCAACCATTTTACCTTTGTGTCTTTTATTTTTGCACACATGACGTTACCTCACAGCTTGTTGTATAAGACACCTTTGAGCCCACATGACCTCATACTGCTACTGGCTAAGCTGTGTACAAGGTCAACCAAAACATTAACAAGCCACTTTTTTATGAAGTTGTGGTGTTAGTCCATATTGCTTATCCATAAAAATGCTACACTTTTTGGCAAGGCTGAGAAATGCTTGCAATATACGCGCACTATTTTTCTCATTACAGACGGAAGATCCCCTTCTACAAACCAGAGCTTTGCAGAGCTTATGATGTAACAACTACCAGTACTAGATTCTTCGGAGGTGAGGGGTCCCCAGTATTTGCTCAGAGATCTTCATTTAAAATTGTATATAAACTATTTTCCTAACAAGGGGATGGTGGTGCTTCCACCACTGTTCAGTTATAATGATTTCCATGTTTTTCCCTATGGACTTCTAGTTGTTGTAACTGTAAGTGTAACAATGTTTATTGTTTTAATGTTATGCATTTTCGTGTTGGAGTAGCATTATAGAACAACATGGATAGCTTGTCAATTCAAAATAAAACTTTTGAATGTACATAGACTCATGGTATTTGGTGTGGATTTACACGAGTGAGCGAGCGAAAGGAAGGGTGTGCATATGCATTGCTTCCACGACTGAGAGGTCGGGTGTGTATTGTTCTGGGTTGTCTACTTGTTGGGTATCTTGGAGGGAGGGTTCGGAGAGCTAATAGTTATGACGAGACACTACTATAACTAGTCGGGCAGGGGATTGTGGTGGTCTCTGAACTTCTGATTGAGGTGTGAGGAAGGTCCAACCTCCCATCACCAACATCCTATTTTCTTGTGTAAAGTTCTGTATGTGCAAAATCCCTACAACAGTAGTAGTATGTCCTATCCTATCAAAATAGTAATAAATCTGATTGGGCATTTGTTGGTGGGAATTGTCGAAAAGCATCAAGATTAACAAAGACTCAAGATCAATAAGACTAGAAGTAGTACAAGGGGACAACCCAAAGGACTGAACTCAATGGCTAGAGCTACTGGTGAATCTGAGTTTTATTTAAAACCTTTTAAATAAAGAGTGGCCAACTGACATGCTTAGCTATTACAGACAGAATAATAGTAGTAGTACAGAGAGTCATCATAGCAGAGGCAGGGATAACAAGAATTTTGAAACAGATAGCACAGATCGAAGGATAATTGTTGGTAAAAAATAGCATTATGAAACGGAAACAATAAATCGGAAAAAATATGGTGCAGTAAAAGTTATGGAATAAGAATTATTAATTATAAAAACAAGAAGACTTACTAGGGCCAGCAGAAGAGTCCACATTGGTGTCCTCCTGTTGCTGGTGTTGTGCTCCTCCTGCCAACTGCGACCCTGTCTGCCTGCCCCTGGGTGCTGAACAGGAAAGATATAAGAAAGAGACAAACATTGATGATTGGTGTGAAAAAAATAAAATATTTTTAAACAACGGTCAAAAAAACACTATGTAACAATTGCAATAACTAAATTGACCGATCTCATCTGGTCAACAAGTAGTATCCGGGGATTCGTGGATCGACTACTTACTATTTATCAACATTAATCCAATCTTCCATTCTGATTCCAGAATACTAACTAAGCCTAAGTACGATGTACCACCTGACCTAGTCCACCTATTCCAGGCGTGCCAATTGTACATTAGGTATGCATTCCCACTTTTTTTACTCCTCAACAATGCATATGGTCAAATGGAGAACACAAGACTATATTTTTGTATACACCAAATTTTTGGTTGATTGATTGATGCTGAATGATGTTCTGCTAGTTCTAAGCCTATTACCACTCATTGCACAAACTAGAAAAGGTTCTGCTAAAGACTGGGGTACTAGCAGCACGTGACGTAACAGAGGGGGCATCACGCATACCACTAAAAAATTACAAACTCATACAAAGTAACTAAAATAAGTATCAATCCGCCCCTATCTCTTAGTGACAGGACAAAGTAAAGACAAGAGTCACTATAGCATTACGTAACTTAATTTCTCTAAAATAAACTCTTACATATTCACGCTAAGCGAGCGCAAACGCAAAGTTGCAAACAAGTAAGATTAGTAGCGAAGAAGAGCACCTGTGTCATCATAACAATCACAGAAGACTTTTAAACGTAATTTACCTGTAATGTAAGCAGCAGCATTCTAGCTGGTTGGGAAAAAAAGATATTTGCAATATATAACACAGAGCAGAAGAACAGACACAAAGTAGTAATAATTAGTTACTCACCAAGACCCGGGACCTCCACTCCTAGCAGGTCCAGCAGGTCCTGCTCTCGGTCTAGGATATCAGACCACCAGTGCGTCAGTTGGTTCGGGTATGCCGGACCACAGAGCAGCAAAACACTGCACGGCACACCTTCCCCCACCGCTGCCGACACTCCCGGAGCCTGTACCTGGACCCAAGCCTGCCACCTGCTGCCAGGGTTAAGGGGAGGTGGCTCTGCACAATGAAAATGAGTGCAGCCAACTCCACCTCCCCAAATAAGGCCCGTGCCTGCACCCCTTTGGGGCACCATCTTCCGCAAGGAAGGCGGTCACGGCTCTGGCTGCGATGAGCCCTGTCGCCCTTTGCCATGGTTCTCGGGTAGGCGGGGGGTGGAAAAGAAAAGGTAACAATTAAAAAAGTAAGTAAAAGAAATGGAAAAAGCAGGTAATAGAAAAAGAATGAAAAAGTAGTTAAAAAACCCACAAAAAGTAGACAAAAACCAAAAATAGAGAAGGAGGAAAATAGTCAGAGAGATAATAAATAAAATAGATTTTAAAAAGTGTCTAGAAACAAAGAATTGAAAAGATAGAGGGAGGATTCAAAAGCAGGCCCCAGAACCATGCAATAGAGTGAAAAACAAGATGGCCGCGCCCATTGCAACAACGTGGGCAAGTTTGCATGATATTTTCTCCCCGAGCACGCAAAAAGCGTTGCGAACACGTAAAAGCGTTCCCGAACGGGAAATATGTATCGCGAGCGGGCGCGAGCATGCATTGCACGACCCGGAACAGGAAATAAGCATTCCGAGCGGGCAGGAGAAGTGAAAACAAGATGGCCGCACCTGTAGGCGACCGCATGGACAAGTTGGGTGAGACATTTTCAATGCGATCACGCAGAAAATATCGCGAACAGACAGGGAAAAAACTTCTGCGTCTTTGCGATATTTCCGCGTGTTTGCGGAGTTTTTTGACATTTTCAAGATAGTTAACGAAAGTGAATTTCGCAAATTCGGCCCACCCCTAGCCTACAGTATGGTCCAGCAGGTCCTTAAAATGAGACAGACATGTGACTGAATGAGGTCAGAGATCACATCATTACGTACGGCAACATCGCTTGTTTGTACATACGCACTCAGGCTGATGCACCCCACCCCTACCTCAGCACTGCGCTCAACACTTGTCTGTAGGGCAGCCCTGCCCGCTGGCTCAGGCCTACTGTACGGTCCAGCAGGTCTTTAAAATGAGACAGAGATGTGACTGAATGGGGTCAGAGATCACATCTTTACGCACGGCAACATCGCTTGTTCGCACCAGTGCACCCAGGCTGATGCACCCCACCCCTCCCGCAGATCTACGCCAATTGCAGCTCCTGTGCACTCAGGCCCCACTGCTCACCTGCTGTCATTGTTGTGTGTGCAAACACTACGGGCAGCAGTGTTCACAATTCAGTTGTATTGTTGATTGCAAGATGGTGTACACCTCATGAATCCCTCTGAAAACACGACGGCTGTAGGGTTCACAATTTAGAACCAGTGTTGATTGTCAGGATGGTGTACACCTCTTGGATCCTTGTTTTTATTATGCATTGTGATATGTGAGGTGGATGCGGCCATATCATCTGAGGCAGTGTGGAAGAACTGGGACATGTGGCTTTGTCGTTATTCTATTTATACGTACGCAAAGTGGGCTGGGCTTGCATATGCCAGGCCAGCGTAAGGGTGTGAATAATTGTTCGAGGGATCTGGGTGTTGTTCAGTTCCTGCCTAGCCAGGAAGTGTAGTTATTGGTAAAGCCTGACAATAGAGCGCACAGCAATACAAATCTACACATTACTGTTTGTCACATGTGATCTAGATTGCACTCTGCTCACAGCTGATGATACTCCTTAGAGCCACCAATACCCAGGCCGAAAGGCAGCACAATAATGTGCACACACTCACACCAGGGGCATCGTGTAACACACATTTGTTTTTTGATGTAACGTTTGAGATGCATGGCCATCACATATGGAAGGCTTAATGTACAGACCATGAATATTGATCAAGATGATGGTTGCATGGTGTGTGTAGTGTAAGATATGTGTACACAGAAAAAAAACTTTTCAAACAAGTTGTTAAAGGTGGAGTGGTGTCTCTCATCAAACGCTATAGAGAGAATGACTAAAATGGGTGGGGTCGTCCAACTGTTACAATGGGAAATGTTATGACACAATCAAATGCTTTTTTTTAAGGTCACATGGGAATCGCGCACTAAGCGTGCAAGGAGGGCGCACCCGACGTGATTTTGAGAAAACATATTTATCATAATATAAGTTTATTACAGTATGAAATATATAAATGTTTAAAATATTTTAGATTCTCGCTTACTGTTATATACTGTTTAAAGTTATTTACATATACTTATGAGACAAAAAAAGAGGGAATGGCGCAACCGGTGTGACACCATACGTCTGTGACATAACAGAGGGCCTGGCGGCGTGCACTCATCGCATACGCAATGCACAGCGGGCACGAGCCCACACGTACATGACGTAATGCGTGGCTTGGTACTGCGTACCCGTCGGATACCAAAGTAGCAGCTGGGGCGACTTCATGCGTATATGATGTTCCGCGGGAGGCGGTCTCACGAACCCTTCGGATACGAAATGTGCATCATTTACAAGTTTAGCAATATGGTGGATCGGATTCGCGTGGTGATGGAGCGTTGTACGCTACCAGTATGGGAGTGCAGTTTCCTCATAAAAAAAAAGAGACTTTTTTTGGGGGGGAAGATATAAAACAGTACATAATTTGTAAAGTTACAAAAAAGAAGTATAATAGAGTTAGTTAGTTGATCATGTGACTCATATAAAAACTGAGTAATTCGCATGTTATAGGGTTATCAGGCTATTTACTGCCCCTGCCTCGCCTCCCCTTTGACCTCCATTTTGTATTCCGTGTTGTTGTTTCCAGGCTCGCCCCTCCTCCCCGCTACCGCCTCCCAGCTGCTGACCCTCCCACCCACGTTCACAGAGCTCGCCACCCCCTCACTACCCTTGTGACCGCCCGGACTCGTTCCTGACCGGTTGCTCCCTCCTCGCTCCTCTCCCATTACTCCTGCTGCCTGCCTGCCCTGGTGATCATCGCAGCCCTCACAGAACTATACGGTATCGCCTGCGATCAGCTGCATTAGCGTAGTGTCATTTCAGAAGCTGCTTATAATTACGTAGGCTCCGCAATTTATCAGACCGACTCTCATAGCGCTTGAAATTGTAGCGCCGCCCGCCCTGCGTTATATTTGAGTGTGTTTGCTCTCTTCTACCAGCAACTGCATTACACCGATTTCTCTCTCTGTGACTCAGGCTATTTACTGCCCCTGCCTCGCCTCCCCTTTGACCTCCATTTTGTATTCCGTGTTGTTGTTTCCAGGCTCGCCCCTCCTCCCCGCTACCGCCTCCCAGCTGCTGACCCTCCCACGCTCCGCCCCCTCCACCATCCTTTAAATGTCAGATGTCCCAACGCGCAGCGTCCACGCGCTTCGGCCGCGCCAAAGGTGCGTCAAAGGTAAGCCTGTCTACGCCCGTCCGCGCCTGGACCGCGCCCAGCGCCAGACCCCCTAGCCCCCGCATTGCCCAGCCCTCCCGCATTAACTACGATGCCACCACCCTCCTAGCCCTTAACCCCGGCCGCTCCCCCAACTGCGTCCAAGCCGCTCCTGGACACACCCATGGACCTTTCTCATGCTACTCCTGCAAATTCATCGGCACCGTCAACAACTCCGCTAAGATCACACCACAGATTCCCGACCCCAACCACCTACAATGCATCTTGCTCAACACCCGATCGGTCCACAGGCACGCCATTGACCTATGGAATCTACTAGACACCATCTCTCCGGACATCGCCTTCCTAACAGAAACATGGATGAACGCCTCCTCTGCCCCAGACGTCACCATTGCCATCCCTGAAGATTATAAGATCACACGCAAGGACCGTACCGGCCACACTGGAGGAGGAATCGCTATCGTCCATAAAAAATCAATCCGCATCACAACCAGCTCTGACGCCAACCTCGCCAACTCCGAACACCTTCACTTCCAGATCCACACCGACCCCAAGACCACACTCAGAGGCACCCTCCTTTACAGACCACCAGGACCCCGCGCAAAATTCAGTGAAGACATCACAGACTTCATCACTCCACATGCGCTCCCCTCCAAAGATTACATCCTTCTGGGAGACCTCAACTTTCACCTTGAAAAGATCAACGACCGCAACACCACCACCCTCTTGGACAACCTCGCCAACCTCGGACTTAAACAACTGGTCACTTCCCCCACCCACATCGCAGGTCACACACTCGACCCCATCTTCACCTCCAGCAATCATGTCTCCTTCAGCCACACTATGGATCTCCTCTGGACTGACCACAGCTGCGTTCACTTCACCTACAACAAGCCGAAACCCATCAACCACCTCCAACCAACTCTGCAAAGAAACTGGAACAAAACCACCATCGACCAGATCTCCTCATCGCTCCTTCTAAACACCCCAGCCCACTCTTCTAACCCAAACCAAGCCGCCGCCAACTTCACCCTATGGTTATCCAACACCGCCGACACCTTAGCACCATTGAAAAAACGTCAAAGCAAACCTGGCAGCAAGAAGGCCTCATGGTTCAACGATGATCTTAAGAAGTCCAAGAAACTCTGCCGCTCCCTTGAAAAGGCCTGGAAAAAAGACCCATCCACCAGCACCAAGGACGCCTTCAAAAACGCCACCCGCACACACCACCAACTAATCCGAAAGGCCAAGAAAACAGCATTCAAGGATCGACTCGACAACAACGCCAACAACAGCAAGGAACTTTTCAACATCGTCAAGGAATTTACCAATCCCTCGGCCAACTCCAACGACATCACCCCCTCTCAAGCCCTTTGCGACTCCCTAGCCTCATTCTTCCACAACAAAATTGCAGACATCCACAACAGCTTCGACAACCAACCCGGAGACCAACCCACCCAACCATATGCTGAACATTCTCCCCCCTTGAACACCCTTATCGACTGGAACCCAATCTCCACTGAGGACACCATCCGCCTGATGAACTCCATCCACTCAGGATCCCCCACAGACCCATGTCCTCACCACATCTTCAACAAAGCAGACTCCGTCATAGCACCGCACCTCCGAGACGTCATCAACTGCTCCTTCAACTCCGCCACCTTCCCGGAAAGCTGGAAACACGCTGAACTCACCGCCCTTCTGAAAAAACCCACAGCGGACCCCACCGAACTCAAAAATTACCGCCCCATTTCGCTCCTTCCATTCCCGGCCAACGTTATCGAGAAAGCTGTCAACAACCAGCTCGCCGCTTTCCTCGAAGCCAACAAATCCCTCGACTCCTCACAATCTGGCTTCCGAGCAAAACACAGCACTGAGACCGCCCTTATCGCAGCAACAGACGACATTCGAACTCTACTGGACAATGGAGACACAGTCGCCCTCATCCTCCTCGACCTCTCTGCAGCCTTCGACACAGTCTGCCACAACACCCTTTTACAACGCCTCAGAAACATCGGAATACAAGGAAAAGCACTTGATCACCTCGTTCCTCACCGGAAGAACCCAGAGAGTCCGCCTTCCACCATTCAAGTCCGAGGCCACTGAAGTCATCTGTGGCGTACCACAAGGATCCTCACTCAGTCCCACCCTCTTCAACGTATACATGAGCCCCCTCGCGGCCATCGCCCGCCAACACAACCTCAACATCATCTCTTATGCGGATGACACTCAACTGATCCTGTCTCTCACCAATGACCCCAGCACCGCCAAAACTAACCTACACGAAGGAATGAAAGAAGTTGCCGAATGGATGAAACACAGCCGTCTGAAGCTGAACTCAGATAAAACAGAAGTCCTCATCTTAGGTACATCCCCCTCTGCATGGGACGACTCTTGGTGGCCGGAAGCCCTTGGAAAAGCCCCCATCCCGACAGACCACGCACGGAACCTAGGCGTTATCCTGGATTCTTCACTTTCAATGAACAGACAAGTCAGCGCCGTATCCTCATCCTGCTTCAACATTCTCCGCATGCTCAAAAAAACATTTCGCTGGATCCCCACCGAAACCAGAAAAACAGTCACCCATGCTCTGGTCACGAGCCGACTGGACTACGGAAACACCCTCTACGCAGGTACTACCGCTAAACTCCAGAAGAAACTCCAACGAATCCAAAACGCCTCAGCCAGGATCATATTAGACATCCCGCGCAACGAACACATCTCTGGTCACCTGAAAGACCTCCACTGGCTACCCGTCAATAAGAGGATCACTTTCCGACTGCTAACCCACGCACACAAATCACTCTACGACATCGGACCAGAATGCCTCAACTCACGACTGTCCTTCTACACCCCCTCCCGCCAACTACGTTCTTCCAGCCAAGCCCTCGCCACTGTACCTCGCATCAACAAGACCACCATGGGAGGCAGATCCTTCTCTTACCTGGCTGCTAAAACATGGAACTCACTCCCCACTGACCTTCGCCTTACCCAGAACCACCTAGCATTCAGAAAACAACTGAAAACTTGGATATTTGACAAGTAATCCTCCTCCCCTCCCTAAGCGCCTTGAGACCCTCTGGGTATGTAGTGCGCTATATAAATTCTCTGACTTGACTTGACTTGTTATAGTTAGTTGAGCTAACTATAACTCACGCGCCCGCAATGCACTGGTGATGACTTCACATATTACATTACTCATGACATGGTCAGTGGCATCACTGATGACATCACTGATGACATCTCAAATGACATCATTCACGTGAAAGTCTGATGTATATTCTGATGCCCTAATATAAAGTTTGATACATGCACTCTAGTATACAGACTACTATTTTTGAAACCAATCACACAACAATGCCAGATACTACATACCACTCACTATTTTCTAGGTCTGCACTCACATCCAGTCACTTATACATGCAGTTACCCATCAATAAAGTACTATAGTTTGCAATCATACACCTATACATACAGTAACACTCCGCTGCTCATCCACAGAGTTACTCACACACCTAGTCAGTTATGCAAAGAATCAATCACATACCAATTTACTCATGTATACAGTTATACACACCAACTCTGTTATTTATACACACACACCACGGGCCAGATGTAGGTAATTTTTATTTACCGACCTCTTAAATACCGAGTCACACCGACTCGGTATTTAAGAGGTCGGAAAATAAAAATACCGAGATGTAGGTAATTGCAGATGTGCAATTACCGAATCGGAAACAGTCGGTAATTTCCGATGTGGTAAATACCGACCAGTTAATGCCCATGCATTCCTATGGGCTTTGAAGCCCATAGGATTGATTGGGCATATACCGGTCGGTATTTACCACATCGGAAAATACCGACTGTCACAAGGGTGCAGGGGGTGTCACTTTGACACCCTCTGGCACCCCCAAAAGAGGCTCGGGTGCCATGTGGCAGGCATACCTGCCCTAAGGGCAGGTCTGCCTGTCATATGGCATAGGTGTGCATGCACACATGTGCATGCACACCAGAAACGGTATTTTACCATCAAGTAGTATTTGATGGTAAAATACCGATGTGGTACTGCTTGTGGGACTCAGAAGAGTCCCACCTACATACCAATTGTCCGGAATCAGTAATGATACCGACTCGGTATTTTACATACTCGGTAAATTTACCTACCGGTAAATTTACCGAGTCTGTAAATTACAGGGACCTACATGTCAAATTGCTTTTACCGGGTGGTAACGGCCGAATTCGGCCGTTACCACCCGGTAAAAGCCTACCTACATCTGGCCCCACATCACTTATTTATGCAGATACTAACACATACTTACTGTCTTATAGAATCACTGATACAAGCAGACACTCATTTATACACACACTATTTTATTTATTTTGACAGTTTTATAGAGCGTGAACAAGATCCTTACAGATATCAGAGTGCTTTACACACATATGGGATAAAAAGACAAAAGAATAATTAACAAGGCGTTTTGTGCAAAGAGGAGCAGAAGGTTATCAATAGAGAGCAATGCAAGGTAACATAGGTAAATAGGTGGTCAGGCCAGACAATGTAGTAAAAGGAAAAATAACGAGTCTCGAGATTTCCTCAGCCTATATTCATGTGAATTTAGCCAAGAGGATCGATTTTACTTCTTTTTTGAAGGATGCCATGGAAGAGATAAGTCTGGTTTCTGGAGGGAGGGCATTCCAGATCCTGGGTGCCATCCCTGAGAAGGAGCGTTTATATGTTTTTTTCTTGTGGAATCTATGTCGTTTCAAAAGAAAATTTTCTGCGCTTCTTGTGGCTCTTGAGCCACCTGAAATTGTCAATTTCTGAGCGAGGTAACTGGGCGAGTTGTGGTGTATAGCCTTGTGTGTCATGCACACGATTTTCAGGTGTATTCTAGCTTCGTATGGCAGCCAATTCAAGGATTTTAAGTCAGGAGAGATGTGTGAGCGTTTTTTGATCCAGTGATAAGTCTCGCTGCAGCATTAATAGAGGCTCTTGGTGGTGCGGTTGTCGATATGGGGAGGCCACAGAGGGCGACACTTCTATAATCTACCCGAGGGATAACTAGGGCTTGGACTGCAGTCTTGAAGTCATTGGCTGGGAGGAAGGGTTTCAGCTTCCTCAAAGTATTGATTTGGAAATTAGCTCCCTTTGTTGCATTGCTGATATGATGTTGCATATTGAGATTGGAGTTGAGGGTTATGCCTAAAGATTTCACTGAATCCACGATGGTAGGTTGGACGTTGAGTGCAGTTAGGTGTTTAGGCCAAGCCTGAATGATGGGGACTTTGGCGGGAGGTGCTATTAGGAGGAATTCCATTTTTAGAGCGTTAAGTTTGAGATGATTCTCGGCCAACCAAGTCTGTGTGTTCCTAAGCGTTGTGTTGAGTAGTTAGATGTCTTCAGGGGATTGTATTTTAAAGTAGAGTTGGGTGTCGTCTGCGTACATGTGAAATTGCACAGTAGATGCTTGCAGCAGTGCGGTGAGTGGTTCCATGACTAGATTGAACAATGGTGGGGATAGGGAGGATACTTGTGGGACACCTAGTGTTACTAGAACGGGTGAGGACATAGTGTTGTTAATCTTGAATTTCTGAGTCCGGTTATGAAGAAAGGAGGTAAACCACTTGAGTACTGTCCCTGATAGACCCATTCTGATATTCAGCAGATCGAGTAAGTTCTCGTGTTTGACCGTGTCAAAGGCTGATGAGAGGTTGAGTAGGATGAGGAGGCAGGTACCGTTCTGATCTGGAATTTGAAGCGCGTCATCAATTATGTGTATCATGGCTGATTCCCTGCTGTGGCCTGCTCGGAAGCCTGATTGGTGTGAGTTGAGGAGGTCAAAGTGCTCGATGTGTTTTGTCAGTTGGAGGTGTACACATTTTTCTTATAATTTGGCCATGGCAGGGATATTGGAGATAGGGCAATAGTTGTTTAGGTCGGTAGGGTCTGCTGTGGGTTTCTTTAGTATGGGCGATACTTGTCCCACTTTGAGGGAGTCCGGGATGAATCCTTGTTGAAGTGAGCTGTTAATAATTTTGGTCCAAAGCGGGAGAAGCAATGGGATGAAGTCCTTTACAGCGTTTGCAGGTAGAGGGTCAGTAAGGTGATTGGAGGGTTTCAGGATACTGAGAATCTTTCCTATAGTTTCTTCCGTGTAAGTATCAAAGTACGACCATGTAGCCTTGTTTTTTAGTTCAATGGGTGTTTTGCTGAGGGGGCTGGAGTATAGGTTTAGATCAGTGAGGAGAGCATTCCTGATGTTATCTGTCTCTAGGTTAAAGAAAGTAGAGAATTCTTCACAGGACGGTAGAGTGCTAGTTGCGTTATGTATTCGTTGAGGTTCTTCCTTGGATTGAGTTTTGATTAACTCGAACAGTTTTTTTGGCAGATTTTTTGCTTGGTCAAGCTGGTGGCTAAAGAAATCTGCTTTCGAGCGTTTGAATTTTCTAAAGTAAGTTTTTCTCTTTTTCTTAAGTGTTTTAAGGTGCATAGCCGAGGGGGCTGATCTCCAATTGCGTTCTGCCAGTCTCATAGCTCGTCTATCTTCGTTAAGCAGACCATCGTACCTTTGTTTTGAGTTTTTAGAGAAGACTCTCTTTAACTGAAGGGGGGCAACCTCTTTGATTATCGAGGTCATCATCGAGTTGAGGTAGTGGTCGGTGAGAACCGGTAGGGGGTAGAAGATGATTGTAGCTGGGAGAAGGTAATGAAGTGGGATTGAGTTTCTTCAGGTCTCTTTTCCAGACCTTAAGTTTGGTGGATTGAACCGGGTTGAGTTTAACATTTTCATTGATGAAGAATGTGGTAATGTGGTGGTCAGACCAGTCACAGGGTTGGATTGACTCGAGTTGGGTGGAGTCACCTTTGGAGATGATTAGATCCAGGATAGAGCCTTTGTCGTGAGTAGGGCTGTTGCAGATTTGGGTGAGGTCTAGAGCGCTGAGGACGTTTTTGAGACTATTGACCACCGAGTCATTGTGATCGTTCCAATGAAGGTTGAAATCACCAAGGAATATTTGTGTGTTTTGTCAACCAGAGTTCGTTGTGATCATGTCCATGAGTTGTTCAGTGAAGGTGAGGTTGTCCCCTGGTGGGTGGTAAATAATATGTAGAGAGTATACTGGATTGCCCTCGCTGTTGGCGTTGAGGCAAATGTGTTCACAAGAGGAGAATATAGGGGAAATGGCTCTAATTACTGAGAGGTTGCTCCAGTGAATTCATGCGATTCCACCCCCTGTCTTGCCAGTCCTATCCAATCTGATGATGTGATAGTTAGGGGGTACTAGAATGTCAATGAGTGGTGATGAAGATTCTGTTAACCAGGTTTCGGTGAGTATGGTCAGGTCAAGGTCCAGTGCGATGAGGTCGGCTATGCCAGATGCATGTCTAGGGGCAGATCTACAGTTGAGTAGTGTGCATTTGAGCCAGGGAGTGACGAGGGAGGAGGAGGGTTCCAGAGTGAGGGAGATTTTCTAAAGATTATTTGGAACGGTACCTCTATTGTTTTGTTTGAGGGACCTATGTGGGTTGGGGTGGATAGTAGTGATGGGAAGGTGTGTGGTGGCTATGTGGGGCGTGAGAGTGGGATCATAAGAGTGTAGGAGGGAGCATATGTCGTACCCCGAGAGTGGATTGTAGTTCGCAGAGGGCGGGTGGCAGAATTACGGGCAGTATTTGAGGTCCAGTAAGGAGGGTTTTGTTTGTGTGAGTGTGTAGGATGGGTGGGGGACTTTTTAGGTAAAAGGGTACTGGGGGGTAAGGGGTGCCTGGGTTGATTGGAAAACAACTCTTTGAAGGTATGAAGATCCCCTTTAATTTGGAGAAGGGTGGACATAATCTTCTCCAAAGTGGTGTTAGGAACAGTAGTGGTGGGGGTGGAAGATCGTGATATGGGTTGGGGAGATTTGGTTCGGTTCGGTGTGAGATATGGTGGAGGCGTGGGAAGAGTAAGGGGAGGTGATGAGTAGAGTGTTGGGTATGTATTTGGCATGGATGTATGGGTAATTGGAGTGGTTGGTGGTGGATGAAGAGGTGTGATAGGTGAGTCCATGGGTGTAGTATGCTCTGGTATAAGATTGGGTGGAAACGTAGAAGAGAGTGTAGTGTGTGTGAGAAGGGGAGTTGCAGCTGGAGTTAACTGGGTAGTGGGAGCGTATGGTGGTAGAAGGGGCATGGGAGGAGTAATAGGAGGTATAGAAGAGAGTTTAGTGTGTGTGAGTAGGGGAGTTGCAGCTAGAGCTAACAGGGTAGTAGGAGTAAAGGGTGTGTGGGAGGAGTAATAGGAGGTGAGATATGTTCTGAGGGTGGGTTGGGGGTGTGGGATGTTCGTAGAGTGTCTGTGGTGAGGAGACCTTGTATACGCCACCTGGTGAGCACAGGGGGGTTGGCTGGAATGGGGGAGTTCAGAGTTTGAGGTGAGCAAGTGGAATAGGGAAGGTGCAGGGGAAGGGAGAGTAAGGGTGGGAGAGTTGTTAGAAGGGGAGTGACCTCTGACTGGAAACGGTGAGGGAGGGGTTTCTATACAGTGTGTGTGTGAGTGACTACAATACTGGAATGAGGGAGGAAGGAGGTGTTGTTATAAGGCAGTACCAAGGTAGGGGGAAGGATGGTGATGGAGGAGAGGGGACTACTCCCACGTATAGTCATTTATATATTCTAACACTCACATATACTGCATTAAAACATATGTAGTTACTTACACATATACCACTGAGACATTAATTCACTCACCAAGACACAGATGGACTTTTGAATCCATACAACCAGTGAATTAGCCACTCAGACATCTATGCACAGTAACACACCCTGCCACCCACCCACACAGACACTCAGGCACCCATAGAGATGTCAGACAACAAATCAATAACCCATGTAGACACTCATGTAGCTACTCACCAACCCACCTCCTCATCTAATGAAGCATGCCCTACGTGACAAAACCTACTCAAGGTATCTAAATGAATATACATAATTTATGCATAAACATTCAAACTTACTTAAAGCATTTAGTTTTTAACGCACTGAGGACTCCAAGTCCAAGATAAACTCTGGAGTGGCGATGCACTCAGCATATGGCCACAGGGGGGCTTGTGAAATAAAAGAGCCAGAAATTCAAACAGTGCACTTTTCGTGTGTCAATCATGCAGCCCAGGAAGAAGGGGCGTGGAACTTTTTCAATGCTTAGGGCACTTTGTTGGACCATTACTGCACACGGCGGCCCGGCCGTAGGAAAGGCAACATCGCCTGCTGGGAAGAGAAAAGCATCCACCACTGGGGCAAGGCCATAGTTTCAAATGGATTGAAACTTGTGTGGCACCGCGCTCCTCATCTAATGAAGCATGCCCTACGTGACACAACCTACTCAAGGTATCTAAATGAATATGCATAATTTATGAATGAACATTCAAACTTACTTGAAGCATTTACTTTTTAACGCACAGAGGACTCCAAGTCCCAGACAAACTCTGGAGAGATGATGCAGTCAGCATATGCCCACAGGGCGCATGCTAAGTGCATAAAAGAGCTGGAAATTCAAACAGTGCGCTTCTCACGTGATATTCATGCAGCCCAGGAAGAAGGGCCGTGGAACCCTGAAACGCGTCGGCACAGCAATGTTTGGTGAAACGGAAGGCATTGTGTGAAAATGAGACCGGAGGGTTGAGCGATGTCGAGTGCTTTTCCAATGCTTAGGGCACTTTGTTGGACCATATATATTATATATATATATATATATATATATATATATATATATATATATATATATATATATATATATATATATATATATATATATATATATATATATATATATATATATCAAGAAAGCAAGGGTGTCCCCATGGAAACATCACACGTAGAAAGGTTGCCGCACAACAATTCCGGCAGCAGCAGTCACAGCGTAATTCTGCATTCTCCGGTTTCCATATGCCAGACGCGTTTCAAGCTGTAAGCCCTTTATCAATGGCAGGCAAAAAGACACAGTGAGGCATCCAAGTAGCTTTGGAACATTTTATTCGTAAGTATGTAGTCCCGCCCATGTGGGCGTGCGCAGGTATGGCATTGTGGTCTTAGAAGTCCATCTGCGTTCTGTTCAAGTTCCTAATACCCAAGTGGATTTGGGGCCTCTCTGAGTAAACAATGTTAACCCCGTTGGGTGGAGATAGGCAAGAGGAACGCTGCGTAGCTCCCAATGTGACCTCGGAATGAGGCCCTTTCTACTCCCAAACGTGCAGGTAATAACAAGCAGCGGGAACCGCCAAGGATCGGCGGCAGGACGTCTCCGCGACCGGACCAGCCGCAATAAACCAAGAAAGCAAGGGTGTCCCCATGGAAACATCACACGTAGAAAGGTTGCCGCACAACAATTCCGGCAGCAGCAGTCACAGCGTAATTCTGCATTCTCCGGTTTGCATATGCCAGACGCGTTTCAAGCTGTAAGCCCTTTATCAATGGCAGGCAAAAAGACACAGTGAGGCATCCAAGTAGCTTTGGAACATTTTATTCGTAAGTATGTAGTCCCGCCCATGTGGGCGTGCGCAGGTATGGCATTGTGGTCTTAGAAGTCCATCTGCGTTCCGTTCAAGTTCCTAATACCCAAGTGGATTGGGGGCCTCTCTGAGTAAACAATGTTAACCCGGTTGGGTGGAGATAGGCAAGAGGAACGCTGCGTAGCTCCCAATGTGACCTCGGAATGAGGCCCTTTCTACTCCCAAACGTGCAGGTAATAACAAGCAGCGGGAACCGCCAAGGATCGGCGGCAGGACGTCTCCGCGACCGGACCAGCCGCAATAAACCAAGAAAGCAAGGGTGTCCCCATGGAAACATCACACGTAGAAAGGTTGCCGCACAACAATTCCGGCAGCAGCAGTCACAGCGTAATTCTGCATTCTCCGGTTTGCATATGCCAGACGCGTTTCAAGCTGTAAGCCCTTTATCAATGGCAGGCAAAAAGACACAGTGAGGCATCCAAGTAGCTTTGGAACATTTTATTCGTTTCAGGCCTTATATAGTTAGGAATTAGCATTTAAAAAAACCTTTGAAATTCACTGCAAAAACCATAGGTTTCAAGAGTTATATAGTTAGGAATTAGCTTTTAAAAAACCTTTGAAATTCACTCAAAAAACTATAAGTTTTAGTGGTGTTATAGTTAGCTGGACATTTTACTCATACAAAAACATTGAAATTGCTCCTATATAGTTAGTTGTACTAACGATATTTCGCGCACCCGCAATCCACTGCTGATGATGTCACATATTAGATCATTTATGACATGGTCAGTGACATCACTGATGACATCTCAAATGACATCACTGATGACATCACTGATGACATCATCCACGTGACAATCACATACACCTTTTCATACACTATTACAATTTTTCATCACTCTTTGTAAAATACAGAGTATTATATTTAAATCCATTGTCACAGCAATACAAGTATCTAAAAATCCACTCAGTGATTCATAGATGTATACACACATTTAATCACTTACCTATGGATTCACTCATACATGCTGTCAATGAACAATAGAACACTATCAAAAATACTTATACATCTATATCGACATTAAACAACAGCACGCATCCTATTCACATATGAAGTCATCCTAATCACTTATGCAAACAATGGATCATACTTACATATTTACTTAGCAAAACACTTATACAAACACCACTTCTTCTATTCATTTAGATAGTAAGTCATACTTAGTGAATTATAAAATCATTATTACAAGTATACAGTTATCCATACAGTCACTCACACAATCATTGTGTCTTATGTATACTTATTTATATACAACAACTGACACATACACTGCCTTTTATTTTTCTAGTTTGTTGGACATGTACCATTGAGAAATATATTTGCTCATCACCACACCCATAAAGAGATTCACTCACCCAAACAACTATTAGAACATGTAGTTTTAACTTCATATATCTACTGAATCAACTATTCACACATCTTTGGACAGTCACACACCCCCCACCGAACCACACACACTTTCACACTCCCATACAAATACTCAGTTAACTAATCAATAACTAATATAGACTTTCACATAGCTAGTAACCAACTGTAGAATCAGTTTACACAACAACTGACAAAGTGATACAGATATTCCCACAGTTTAGTCACTATCCACTATATTTAGTGAGACATTATAAATTGGCCAAGTAAACAGTCAATTACACTGCTACTAAATCCTCCATCCAAATATTTATTTATATATCCACTCATTCTTCAATGCAAATTGCTATATATATAATGCATATTTAAATAACGAAGAAAACCACATTCACTGGATGATGTTATCAGTGATGTCATCAGTGATGTCATTTGAGATGTCATCAGTGATGTCAGTGACCATGTCATGAATGATCTAATATGTGACATCATCAGCAGTGGATTGCGGGTGCGCGAAATATAGTTAGTACAACTAACTATATAGGAGCAATTTCAATGGTTTTGTATGAGTAAAATGTCCAGCTAACTATAACACCACTAAAACTTATAGTTTTTTGAGTGAATTTCAAAGGTTTTTTAAAAGCTAATTCCTAACTATATAACTTCTGAAACCTATGGTTTTTGCAGTGAATTTCAAAGGTTTTTTTAAATGCTAATTCCTAACTATATAAGGCCTGAAACCTATGGTTTTTTCAGTGAATTTCAAAGGTTTTTTAAATGCTAATTCCTGGAGAAGTGTGGCTCACTGGTTAGAGGAGGCAGACCTGGAAGCAGAGGTCAGCCCGGGACCAGGGTTCAATTCCCGGCTCGGCGGGGTCTTGAGTCCTAAAATGTCCATGGACTCGACAATTCTCGCTCCGGTGCCTACTCGATTCACGGGTTCACACTCTGCGACTCTGGGCAATAGCTTGCTTAATCTCCACAACGGCCCCTCGCGGCGGGATGCCTGGCTTTCACCTTGCGGAGACCCGGCTGGGGTTATCTCACAGGGGAATACCAGGACGGGTTCCCTAAGCAAGCGCTTAGAAACTGCTCGGTGATTTGCGCTATATAAATTCCTGTACATTCACATTCACATTCACTATATAAGGCCTGAAACCTATGGTTTTTTCAGTGAATTCGCAAGGTTTTTTAAATGCTAATTCCTAACTATATAAGGCCTGAAACCTATGGTTTTTTCAGTGAATTGCAAAGGTTTTTTAAATGCTAAGTCCTAACTATATAAGGCCTGAAACCTATGGTTTTTTCAGTGAATATATATATATATATATATATATATATATATATATATATATATATATATATATATATATATATATATATATATATATATATATATATATATGTATTGGAGGATCTGAAATATTATGTTATTGACTCTGTTCCAAAATCCATTCGTGGTGGTGATAGAGAGAAAAAAGTACGCCAACTGGAGAGTCAATACATAATTCGTCTCAATACTAAAATACCGAATGGGCTCAATACAGGGGAAGATTTGGTTCATTTCTTGTAAATAGTTGTTTTTTTCTGTACAAAAATCTGTCCCTTGATATATATGCGAATGACATCAATATTTTTACTAACCTTTGTCTACTTTGTTCTCTTATGCTGTTACGATTACTCATTATGATTGGTGAATTAATTAATGAATCCCACTGTGGATATCTGTGTATATATATGAAATTGGATTTTTTTGTATCTATTTATTGTAGTTAATGGGTTTTAGAGAAACCTTTATATTGTGGAATTATTTATTGGTCTTACTAGTTTTTCTGGTTTTACTATTGAATTTTTCATCAGGAGGGGTAATCAGTTTGATAAACTTAATGAATTAATAGATATTTAATAACACACTAAACTGGGATCAATCTATTTCTTGATACATATATGTTCTTCATCTAACAAATGTAATGTGTTTGATTCTTTAGCTTATATCTTGACTATAGATATTTCTGTGGGCAGGCTATGTCATGTTTCTATATCTCTGTTCCAATTACTATAGTATAGTCGCATCCGTTTCTTTTAAATTGTTTTAATAGAAGTTAGGCTAATTATTTAGCAATGCTTCATTATCACTACACTGGGTGAACTCATTATGAGGACTGCTCTTTCCCATTTCATTTTGGTGCAGTATGAAAATGCTTAAATTTCTCCTTTTCAAATAGAAATTGGGCACTTGCCCTGGATTTTTTCTAAATTGAAGATATGAGTTTACAATTATAAAATTGTCTAAAGTGTTAATTACAATAATGATGATAATTTTTTATATTCGAAAATGTGAGCACTTGCACTTTTAGATTGTGTCTTTTCTCACTGTTTATTACTAATGGGAGGACTGTGAGCAGACGAAATGAGATTTAAGGGCGTGGTTTTTTCTGACATGTCATGTGATCAAGGCTGGGGTGACCTGGCCGAAACGCCTCACGTTGTGACTTATGGAATAAATTGCACTTTATAAACTACCTTTGCTGTGGTCCGTTCCTGAAGGTGTGGCAGCGTGGAGAATTGCGTGTGCTTCGCAGAAAGGATTTGGTTTTCATATATATATGTATATATATCTCCATCTACAAAGAATCGCTATATATATATATACCAGCAGCCCGTCCCGACGTTGTCCGGGTATGAAGTGCTGCCAGCCAGTAGTATATTGTTTAGTAGGATTTCGTTTTGATAGCATTTCTTATCTGTGACAGGCCTGTGAAACGCTCCGATTCACAGTGCACTGCTGATACACTTAAGAGTGCGCGTTCAGTAGTGTGTGAACTCGAGTTTCCCTGCTTTATTTTTCCTTGCAATATTATATAGCGCGAACTCGACGACATGGCATGAGCACAATATACATTACAGAAGAACACATTCATTTGTGGTAGGCACGGGGAGACAAAGCGATTTGCCTGGAATCACAGGATGTTGAGCTGATGCCGAGATTCGAACGTAGCTCCCCAGCTCTAAAGTTCGCAATTCTAGAACTTGTGGCGGGAGATGTGTCTAAAAGTGTATGTCGGTGCTGGCCATCAATGAGAGAGACCTGTGCATTTTTCAAATGGGTGGTGAAAAAATATGAGTATGTTGCTGGAGATGTGGGCTGCCGTGCCACCAATGTACTTACCGGGGGAGGGTAAACACCCATTATTCTGCAACTTTCTTTCCGCATACCATGACTCCGCATACTTTCATTACGAAAGTACCATGACTCCGCAATGCCATTATAACGCATGGCATTACATTTTATATGCTTTTACAACGCATACATTTCGTTGTAAATGCATGAATGGTAAAATAATGTTTTTTTTAATGTTTGGATAAGGTAAGTATGGGTATAGGGGTATATGTTTTGGGGTACTGAGGTATGTGTTTTGGGGTGTTTGGGTATTTTAAGGGTTCATATATAGCTTTGGGTTATGGGGTACAGCGGTAGTTTTAGGGTTTAGGGATAGGTTTGGGTTTTGGGGTACAGGGGTATTTTTAGGGTTCAGGGCTAGGTTTGGGTTTTGGGGTACAGGGGTATTTTAAGGGTTCAGGGCTAGGTTGGGTTTTGGGGTACAGGGGTATTTTAGAGTTCAGGGGTAGGTTTGGGTTTTGGGGTACAGTGGTATTTTTAGGGTTCAGGGCTAGGTTTGGGTTTTAGGGTACAGTAGTATTTTTAGGGTTCAGGGGTAGGTTTGGGTTTTGAGGTACAGGGGTATTTATAGGGTTCAGGGCTAGGTCTGGGTTTTGGGGTACAGGGGTATTTTTTAGGGTTTAGGGATAGGTTTAGGTTTTGGGGTACAGGGTATAATTATAGGGTTAAGATGGGTTAGTGTTTAAGGGTGTTGGGGTATTTTAAGGAGTAAGGGTGGGTTATGATTATGGGGTGCAGGGGTATTTAAAGAGAGCAGGGTGGGATTAGCACACGATATGAGACATGGCATGAAGGGCAGAACGTACCACACGCCCCCAGCACACGCCCACAGCACAACGCAGACACGCCCACAAGGGATTACTTTGCTGGCACGGTTCTTTTACCTTTTAAATGTATATGGTCGGCGTCTGCATAGCCTATGTCCTTCTGCTGCAACTGCCCTTTCCAACGCTGTATTGGGTGTTGTGATTGGTGCTGTTGATCCTGAGATTACCTGCCTCAAAGGTTTGGGCTCTCTCTTTATTATATTAGTATGGATATAGAGAGAGAGAGAGAGAAAGAGTAATATTTAGGTTGGTGATGGTATGTTTGTAATTAATGCTACATTTTCGGGGGTTTATTGTATATATTATAAATATATAATTTATGAGGTGAATGGTAAATTTTTTCTTGATGTAATATATTTAATTGAATTTCTATATATGTGTAGAACAAGTTTAGGTTAATTTAAATGTTTTATATGAAAAGTGTTTTTTAAATCTCTTAATTAATGATTCTTTTATTATTTTGTCGATAATATTGTAGTCGATATTGTGTGAATCAATATTTTTGACATATGCTTATTTAAAGGTAACGATGTTTTTGTGTCTGATATTTTCGTTTTTTATATATATGTAAATATCAATATTTCTACCAGCGACATTTGTGTACTCAATATTTCTGATGTTTTATTTAAGTATACAAAGGCAATATTTTTGGAAGCAATATTTCATTTCCAATATTTTTGTGGTTTGATATTTCTTGGATCGCTAATATGTCACTGATCAGGTGCTTGTAAGTTGTTTGTCTGACTTCTGCTTTTTGCCCCCTTACCAACAGTCCCAATGTACTCTGACTATAAGCCCACAAGGGTTCTCTATCTTTACAACCCTAACTGTCTATCTGTCATTCCTTCTTTCTGTCTGTCATTCCTTCATTATATCAGTTTTTTTGCTTTCCCACTTTTTCCTTTCTTTTCTTTTTTCTCTTTCCTCATTGTTTCCTTCTTTCATCCTTATTATTTCTTTATTTCTTGCCTTCCTCTTTCTTTCATTCCTTCTTGCCTTCATTATCTTTCTCTCTTTCTTTCTTTCTTTCTTTCTTTCTTTCTTTCTTTCTTTCTTTCTTTCTTTCTTTCTTTCTTTCTTTCTTTCTTTCTTTCTTTCTTTCTTTCTTTCCTGCCTTTCTCAAAGGCAGCCAATGCTGGACTGATTGGCTTTTTTATGTCTGTGTTAGACAAGACCTTTTGATTTTACTAAAAGTATGTGTATAACATAGTTACTTATAAGGGCTACAGACAAACTTCATCAATTAGTTTGTGATTTGTGTCTGTCACTTTTTTCCAACCACTCCAGCAAGTATTATGTTTTAATCTTGTAATTTATGTCTGTCTCTTGTGTTCTTTATCTCTTTCTTTCTTTCTTTCTTTCTTTCTTTCTTTTGTTTTTCCCTCCCTTCCTTCCTTTCTTCTTGAATTCCTTTCTTCCTTCCTCATCTCTTCTCTTCTCTTCTCTTCTCTTCTCTTCTCTTCTCTTCTCTTCTCTTCTCTTCTCTTCTCTTCTCTTCACTTCTCTTCTCTTCTTCCCCACCAAATGTCAGACTGATTGACTTTATTAGGTCTATCTCATCCAAGAACTCTTGATATTACTAAAATTATGTCCATAACATAGTTATCTACAGGGGTTTTCCGTCAGACTTCATCCATTAGTCTGTGGTTCTGTCATTCACATTTTAATTCCACCTACATGCAACAAGAAGCAATGTGTCAGCCCATTTCTGACATTAGCTGACTTTACTATGAGTTACATATCAACACACATGTAGTTTCCTCAATGCCAGGGAGCACTTTAGCAATGTGTGGTTGTTGAGACCAGTACAACATTTTTGTATTTAGCTAATGTTTTTGTTTAGATTGATGGAGGCCTGGCACCGTCCTGAATAATAGTGTTTTGCAAAAACAATGACAAAACAAGAAATACTTAAAGGCTGGCAGCCAACACCAGACCTATTGGTGTTGCCAATGCTTTTTAACACTGGACGGAGAACCCTGCTCTATTCACGGAGTTTGCGGAATTTTCCGCACTCTGTCAAACACGTGGAGTTCCCTCGTGGAGTGGAGTTTTTTTCCTCGCTTGCGCTCGTCAACGTGAAGTTGGCGAGTGTGAGCAAGGAAAATCAACATACTGGCGAGATTTTTTCTTGCTTGCTCTTGCCAAGGAAAATCAACTTCCTGATGAGATTTCTCAACGCGAGTGGTTGATTTTCTCAATGCGAGTGGTTGCAACAGGTCATAGAGAAACCTTCTGTTTGAATTGAGAAAGCTGCAGCTCGAGTTGAAAATCTACTCGATCAGCAGAAAGGAAGCTGAGCCCTCTTGTACTGCGCATGTTGTCATTCGCGATGATTTTACAGCGCAAGACAAACACCCGGCGCTCAAATTCACCCCAAATTGCATGACCCTAATGCGCTCTGCAGCTCGCCGAACTTCGCATAGCGCAGAATAGTTTTTTTGTCCCTTCACAGAGTTCTGCTTTGTGCCATTGGCACACCATTGTGCCATCTTTTTACAACCCCCTTGTACTCGGCTACTCATATTTGAGTAGATGATAGCAGAAAATCCAAACACCTAAACATTTTTTTTAACTAATCTGCTATGAACCTTATTAAAACATTCTCAGGTCCCACTGATCTTCAGGGGCAACCATTGACTTGATATTCATTAATAAGCCAGCCATTGCAATCACAAAATCAGTGTCAATCCTGTGGTTGCATCGCCTTGCAGTTCCCCTTTTCTGTAAGCTTCAAAATATGTCCCACCCATTGTTCATCTCTTGCCTTCTACCATGGCAGAACAACATGAACCATCATTGAAGTAGCCATCTCTACCATAGATGCAGTTGGTAAAGTTAGCTTGACTAAATTGGAAAACAGGCTCATGAATGCTGCAAATGTCATTTTCAAGTTTAAGAAATCATGCTTTGCAGAATATTCTATTCACTGGTTCTCCCAAGAATGGATAGAAGCAAAAAGAAAATGGAAAATGCTTTGAATGCCTCAGGTGCTCATCATTTGGAAACTCATATAAGGAAATGTAATTTGGGCACTCCTCTACTGCTGACCTGGAGCCTTGTTACCAAAAAGTGTATTAGTCACACCTTCAATGACGGAGTGTTCAAGAGAGTGGATGGTCTTACAACCCCTCTTTTCAACTCCACTGCTATTTTCCAAGGAACCATCGCCAGCGACGACACCCTCATGGAATACCTCAACTTCCGATTACATACCGATGTTATGACTATGTAAAAGGCACCCTCACTTACAGAGCACCGGGACCCCAATCAACGCTCTGCAATGCCATCTCCACCCTCATTGCACCCCTGGCCATTGACTCCCGCCACTACGTCCTGCTCAGCAATCTCAATATCTATATCGATGCCCCCAACAACACCAAAACGATCTCCCTCCTAGAGAACCTCAACAACATCACCCAACTTGTCATCGAACCCATGCTAAATAGCCAGAAGTACACTCAATGCCATCTTCACCTCCTGCAACAGACTCCAACTTACCCATGCCTCAGAGCTCACTAGGACTGACCATGCCAGCATCCACTTTACCATCTCTGCAGAGCTCAATATACAACCACCAAGCACCAAAGTGCCACCCACCGCAGTTGGGGAAAGTCCCCAAAATGCAATGAACACAACCCCTCAGCACCACTCAACCCAAAACCTTTGCAGATCCCAACCAGGCCATCTGAAACTTCATCATCTTGATCATTGATTGCGCTGATGAAGTTGCTCTGCTGAATCCAGCCAAAACTAACAAAACCTTTAAAAAAGCCAGCTGGTACACCCCAGAACTCAAGTGCAACTACTACTGACTCATGAAGCTTTGGCGAGCTTCCATGGTCCCTCCCGACAGAGCTGCCCATAAATCTGCCCTGAGCAACTACCATCGGTGCATCAAGGAACCTCAGAGAGCAGCCATCACCAACGTATCAACACTGCGGCCAACCATACAAAGGAACTACTCAAGACTGTCAAGGAATTCTCCAACCCCCCAGACACAGAGAACACCATCCATCACAAGAACTCTGTGACTCCTATGTCCACAGCAAGATGACCACAATCTACAACAACTTCGACTACCCAACCCACCACCCCCAGCCTTGACAACTGCAAGCAACAAGCAATTACAAGCCGAACACTAACCACCTGGTCTCCACTCAAGACACAGACCACATCTACCATCCTGTCATCTATCTACTCTGGGGCGCCCACCGATACCTGCCCCCGCCATCTCTTTAACCTTGGAGCCAACCCCATCAGCACGGAGCTCACAAGCAGCCTCAACACCTCCATCACCACTGCAACCTTTCCAGATGGAGGGAAACACGCAGAGGTCAGACCCCTCCTGATAAAGCTCTTGGCTGACCCCAGCAACCTCAAAAACCACCAACCAATCTCTCTGCTTTTCTTACCGGGTCAAAGTACTTGAGAAAGCCATCAACCAACAGCTCACCAAATTCTGGGAACTCACCCACTACACCTACTACACTCCTCATAATCAGGATTCCGGGCCCACCACAGCACTGAGACCATGCAGATCACTGTCACAGATGACATTAGATCTCTCCTCAACTGCTCAGATCCCATGGCCTCAACATTATCTCCTAGGCCGACGACACTCAGCTCATCATCTCATTCACCAAAGACTAGTCTTGGGCATAGTGTACGTAGTGGGACTACGCGGAGTGCCACAGAGTGCAAAGAACTCTGCAAACTCTGCACACTCCGCGTAGCCCCACTACGTACCACCCTCCACCCACGCACCCTATTAACATGTATTTACATTTTTTTTAAAAACATTTTAAATGAATAAAAAAGCATTACCTTCCATGCGGCGTCCCTGGGCGGCCCTCTTCCTCGATCACGACTTCACTTGTGACAACTGTGCATGCGCGGGCGCCCGGAGTGTGCAGAGTTTTGCCTACACTCCGCGGGCAGAGCGGAGTTCTCCGCCCACGGTTACCAAAGACCCTACCAATGCCAAAATCAAGTTCCGCAGCACCAAGACAAACCTAACCAAATGGATGAGAGATAGCTGCCTTAAGTCTGACTCTGACAAAAGAGAAGTACTCATCTTCAGGAACATCACCTCGATATGGGACGACAGCTGGTGACAAAAAGAACTTAGACAAACACCCACTCCAACAGACCATGCTCGCAACCTCAGCTTCATCCTCGACAGCCAACTAACAATGAAACAATAAGTCAATGCAGTTACTGCCTCATGCTTCCACACCCTCTGCATGCTCTGCAGAATCTTGAGGTGGATCCCAAACAACAACAGAAAGACCGTCTTGCAGGCTTTCGTCACCAGCCTCCTAGACTATGGCAACGCTCTCTACACCTGAATCTCCACCCAACTCCTCAAAAGACTCAAGACCATACAGAACACTGCAGCCAGACTCATCCTAGACCTCCACAAATGGTCCCACATCACCCCCCACTTCAGAGACCTCCACTTACTCCCCATCCAGAAGGGATGCCAGTTCAAGATCTGTATGCCTACAAAGCTTTAAACAACCAATGACAAGTCTACATCAACCATCGAATGAACTTCCACCAGCCTGCAAGACACCTGCGCTCAGCCGCCCCCCCCCCTCTGCATTCATCGCAGCCACATCAGGGCCGCTTCTTCTCCCACATCGCCACCAAGACCTGGAAAGCCCTACCCCTCCACCTCCGTACAGCCTCCTCCCTGGTGAAGTTCAGAAAGAAGCTCAAGACCTGGCTTTTCGATAGAGACACAGAACATTAGCGCCCAGATGGCCCTAGGGCTGACATTGTGTGCTGTACAAATACTGATTTTCACACTTACTGCTACAGCAAAAAGTGCTATCCCTCTCTCTAAGAGAATGAGAAAATATTTAGTGCTTCTGTAAACTTGGGAAACCCTTCCCCTAACTTGACTAACATCTTGAGTAAACATTTTAAGCTTATTGGGCTAGTGCACTGGTTCTTAACTTGTGGTCTGGGGACATCTAGGTGACCATGACACCTACTCAGGGTCTGCCATTGCTTAGAAATTTCATAATATTAAGAGATGAATAAAGTGTGTATAAATAAAGAAGCAAAATAAATTGAAACATGTAAAACGTTCTGTAAATAGGCAGGACTTTGAAATTGTAGGCTAAAAATTAGGTTGGTATTGTCAGATTGATTCATGGAAGCAGTGCAAGTGCATCAAGCAGACTATAATATGAATGGGTGGCCCTGGTAGAATTTATAGAAGCTCCAATGTTCCCACTTAAATTAAAAAGTTAGATTTTTTTATATTTGTGAATTCAAAAAAATGTTTCATATTTTGTGTATCTGTTTAATGAATGCTTGGTTCTGTATTTTAGTATATTGTTTTGTGGTTCAAATCATCAAAACTGCTTAGCCCAGGACCCCCAGCTTACTGTAATGACTGAGTGGGGCTTCCCGGATTCCATTAATAATTTAGTGGAGGTCCCCTGGTTCTAGTCATGATTAATTGGGGGCCCAAAGAAGTCAGACCCGCTGGGCTAGGGCACTGTCGCTTGGAAACAACACTCTCTAAAACAGTAACTCCTACTGATTCATAATTTCTAACTTCAGGGATGATAAGTGATGGCTCATAGTAATTATCATGATGGGCTGTGCGCCTGTGTTTTTGCCTCTGATGAGCCTAAATTCATATAACTCGGTTTTCCGACTTAAAGCATGAACGTTAGACAGAACAAGTCGAAAGAGAGGCAATCTCTGCTCACTGTATCCTACCTGTTCTGTTTAAAGTTCAGGCATTCATCTGGAGAAATTCCAAATTATATTTTTTTATTTTTAGGCACCTCCCACGCATACAAATTGGTTTACGGCCCATCATTATGTCACTTTTAATGTGCTTTATCTATCCAGTAGGTGCATCCATCCATAAGGTTCAACTATTAGCTTTGTGTTTTTACCCTTTTGTGTTTGTAAATCTGAATCTCGAAGAGTAGCTGATACTTATTGTTGAGGAAAGTTAATAACCGCCAGTCTCTATGGCAGCAAAACTTTCATGAGTTCCCTTCTGAACTGTTGCAGATGGCTGAACTTACCAAGTTATTTGGGTTTAGGTTAGTGAATTGAAAAGTCACATTTGTTTCATGTAACTACTAAATATTTCTCACCAAAATTAAACATTGTGTGAAGGTTTCCAACATTTATGTGATTTGGGTTCTGGCATGAGAATCATAACTTTCATGATTCTATGCTCTTGCCACAGGCATGGGAGTGCCGCCCCCTTGCCATCACCCTTAAATAAAATAATAATAAAATGGGTTTTAAACCCGTTTTGGTATTGTTTTAACTTAATCCCCTGGACCTGCCCCCAGGACTCTGGCGAGTCTTGGGGGGAGGGATCCAGGGGGATGACACTGCTGGTGGAGGATTGGTAGTGCACTCCCTTCACTGAGCATGAGGGTTTGGATGGCCGTCTCAGGCCGGCCAAAACCTCATATGCAGTGAAGCTCTCTCAAGCCCCAGATGATTTGCTGGGGCTAGAGAGAGCAGGCACAGAATCCCAGTCTTCCTGGGAGCGCAAGTTGCAAGCACTCAAGTCAATCCTGATGCTGCTTTCATGCAGCCAAGGATCAATACAGGGCCTTGACTCTACTCAGTAAGGCTGAGTCAATATCAAATAGAACAAAACAGATGCCAGTACTGAATATCACTCAAGTATTATTCCATCATAGGAACCAAAGCACTTTATCCAAGTTTCCAAGAAACATTTGGGGCCAGATGTAGGTAATCCGATTTTACCGATTCTAAAATACCGAATTTTACCGATTCGGTATTTTAGAATCGGTAAATGGTATGTAGATAAAAAATCGGTAAAAAATACTGATTCGGTAAAATTCGGTATCAGACAATCGGAAAATACCGAATCGGTATTTACCGATTCGGTATTTACCGATTCGGTATTCCCCATGCATTCCTA
The DNA here is from genome assembly GCF_964261635.1 of Lissotriton helveticus. Taxonomy (NCBI): domain Eukaryota; kingdom Metazoa; phylum Chordata; class Amphibia; order Caudata; family Salamandridae; genus Lissotriton; species Lissotriton helveticus. The sequence goes on from NC_136065.1 coordinate 1,291,586,768, forward strand.
TGGGCCAAAAGGCCCATAGGAATGAATGGGAAATACAGAATCGGTAAATACAGAATCAGTAAATACCGATTCGGTAAATACCGAATCGGAAAGCAAACAAAAGTGAACTTAAGTAGGCAGTCAATCAGGTGCTACCACCCTCCCCCTCCCTACCAGAAAGTGGCTACATAGGCAGCTGCAACTAATTAGAAGCTTTTGGAGAGGCGGTTGGAGCTGACCTGAGTCCCTGAGCAGCAGAAAGGGTGTTGTGCACTTTTAAAACTGCAAAATGTCAAGCAGCAAAGAAAAAGAGCAGCCTGAGAGGAGGAGGAAACTCAAATTCAGCAGCATGGATTTGCAGGTCCTTGTTGAGGAGGTGGTGAAGGTGCACCACAAACTGTTTGGCAGGCAGTCACTCACTGTGGCAGAATCTGCCAAAAGAAAAATCTGGCTGGACATTTTGGATAAAGTAAATGCAGTTGGGGTGACCACCAGAGACACAGAGGACCTGAAAAAACTGATTATATGACCTCAGGAGCCAAACGAAAAAGAAATTGGCTGAACATCACAAGCAGGCATCAAAAACTGGCGGAGGCAAGAACCCAGCACCCCCCCTTACTGACCTGAAGGACATGGTGGCCTCAACGATTGAATCCGACAGCGTCTGCGGACTGGGAGAAGTAGACAGCTCAGCCAGAGCTGCAAGCAAAAAAGGTAAGACAAATGCACAGCATTCCTCCCCATACCATCATCCTTACCTGTACCCTTTGTGGGCAAGTGAACCCCAGTCCAGTACTGCTAGCACTATACAGGGCCAATGCATGATGCGATATGTAGTCAGGAAATGTAAGAACATGTCATACAGCACACCAACCAACTAGTTAAGGAAATGACTGCATAGAGAATATAGCCAATGTGATAAATATTTAATTGTAGTGACTGTGAGACAGTAGCGCTTAGCTAATGTACGCTCATATGTCCACAGGTGAAACGTCTCGCAGGCGTTCGCAGGAGACTGAAGGCACACCACCTGAGAGGGAGGAGAGTCAGGAGGCAGGTCCAACTACCCACAACGTACCACAGGACACAGGTGCATCAAGTAGCCATCCTCCTGCACAAGACTCAGAAATGTCTCAAGAGTTGCTGGCGTCCCCTCGTAGATCTCAATCCCCTCTGTTGCTGTCATCCCCAGAAATGCCAGCATCACAGCATAATACAACACCTGCATCACAACCAAGCAGGAGGCATGTTGTGGCCCCACTCCTAGAAATGGAGTCAGCAGCAGCTGATATGGAGGGGGACGAAACACACAACTTGCCTGTAGATGTTAGCTCTGGTACAACGCACTACAGTGCAGGGTTGGCCCATAGTGGTGCAAGACGCCGCAGAGTCCAAGAAAGGCTAGCAGATGCACCAGTTGAGGGTCCAAGTGTGTTCCGTGGTCTGGAGGGGAGCATGGTGAGAATACAGAGGATGCAGGGAAGAGCCATCCAGTCATGCCAACATCAAATGAGGTCCCTGAACAATAACATAGAAGAAATAGGAAAGGACATCAGTGAGTTTGTACAAGTCAACAAAGAGATGGCAGCAGGGATGCGCGGAATTAGCCACTCGGTGCAGCTGCTATGCACCAAACTAGACACTGATTTTGATGCAAGGCACAAGGAAAGGCAGCGTGCTCATGGCCAAAGTAAAGCCATCAACCGCCTGGCCACTGCCACATCCCTGTTATGCAGGAGAAGCAGTAACATGCAGGAGGCCATGACCCAAAACACCAATGAGGTCACTAGGGGCATGGGCAGGATGACCAGTGCTCTCGAGGCGCTGTTAAATGCCCAAACTGCACAAACAGCTGCTCTAGATGTGCCTGTAAGTGAGGAGAGCACAAGCAGGAGCAGCATTGGAAGCACCCTTGTCCCAGAAACAAGGAGGAGCAGGCGCCACGCTGAGGCCACAGGCCAGCAAGACAGTGAGCAGGGTGAGCAACCTACAAGTGGTACTGGGAAGTGAGGAAGGAAATAACTTTTACAGTTCATGGTGAAGTGAACCAGGACTGACAGCATTGCAGTTAAATACTTTTTGTTGCACATTTGTGCTTTAAAAACCTACGTCATTACAAAATTAAACTACATTTGATGCATACTCCACCTGTCTGTGTCTCTTTACTTACTTAAAAGTAGTTGCGTGTGATCTCATCCTGTCTGTGTCTGCCATCAGTTGGTGTTGCAACTCCAGATGCGTGTGGTTCAGGCACTGCTTCCTCTTCATCATGGTCCTCATAATCTGAGAGATCCACTTCTGTGCCCTTCTGGATCGCAAGGTTGTGCAGCATTGCACAGGCAATCATCTTGCAGCAGGTGATTGGTGTGTACTGGCGGGCCCCTCCACTCTTATGGAGGCAGCGAAACCTGCTCTTCCACATGCCAAAGGTGCGCTCCACAATGTTTCAGGTTGTTTTGTGTGCCCTGTTGTATCTCCTCTGACTTGGTGTTGTAGGGTTGAGGTAGGGAGTGAGGATGAAGGACCGGAGGGCATATGCACTGTCCCCTAATAGTAAGAAGAAAAAACATTACTCACATGCACACACACACATCCACCTGCAATACGTGTCAAGGGAGTTTCACACAGTGTGTTACCAGGCAAGTATCCTTCTCCGAATTCCCCGGCTGTCAGGCGTGCGTAGATCCCACTGTTTTGGAAGATGTAGGAGTCTTGGGTACTCCCGGGGAATTTGGCTACTAGGTCAGTGATCATGTACTTGGAATCACAGATCACCTGTACATTTATGGTGTGGGTGGACTTCCTGTTCCGATGAATGTACTCTGTGGCAGCAGCAGTTCTGCATGCGTTTCAGGGAAGCTGATGTAGTGGTGCATTCTCTGCAGCATGGCATCAAAGAATTTTTTAAAGAAACGTGACAGACAGCTCTGGGACACCCCGCCTACTGCAGCAACCAAACTCTGGTAACTCCCAGATGCAAGCAGGTGTAGGCTGCACAGCACCTGCACATGGGGTGGGATGGCGTGTGCCCTTGTGGTTGGATGTTCCAATAGTGGGTGGAGGTCCCTGATTAGGTCCAGGATAGTTTGGGGAGCCAGCCTGCACCTTTGTAGGATCTCTGGCTCAGTTGGCTGGAATAGAGTGATCCTCTGCCTGTACACCTGCTCCTCCCTCCTCCAGACCCTCTCTCCTTCTGCCTGTAGCTGTAGCCACCTCGCAATGACATAGAATGCCGCCATTCCGGTGAAAATGTTGCATTTTGGGGCCTTTTTTATACCCTGCACCTGTTTACCACCTGATTTCAATCCATGGTAAATACCGACTCTTAAATACCGAATTTCATGCAAATTCGGTATTTAAGAGGTTACCTACATCTCAAATGCTCATTTTTACCATTTCTTATTTTCCGAATCGGTAAATATACCGAATCGGTAAAGTTTCCGAATCGGTAAATTTTACCGATTCGGTATATTTTCCGATTCGGTAAATTTTCTGATTCAGAATCTTTACCGATTCGGTATTTTTACCGATTCGGTATTATTTCCGATTCGGTAAGGTTTCCGATTCGGTAACTTTGCCGATTCGGTAAATTTACCGATTCCGATGTTTTTGGGCCCCGTACATACCAAATGCCCAATACCGGTCGGTAATGGCCGAAAATCGGTAAATTCGGCCGTTACCGACCGGTATTGGCCTGCCTACATCTGGCCCTTATTTCTCCAAATTTTATTATTCAAATTTTTTGCTTAATTTTGAATAAATTTAAGACAATACAAACAAATCAAACATGACATAAATTACATACAGACAAAACGATCCAACAGGGGGCCACTATTCAGCAATTGCTCTTTGGTGGGTCGAACAATTGCTAAATAGTGGCCCGCTGTTGGATCGTTTGAGTGTGTGAAGCTGGGTTTGTTTTAGGAATGAATGATTGGATGAAAGAGAAGTGATGTTTGAGGTGTCTTTTATAAGAAGTTGTGCTAGGGACGAAGAATTCAACCCAATTTTGTCTGTATGTAATTTATGTCATGTTTGATTTGTTTGTATTGTCTTAAATTTTCAGTACTGGCATCTGTTTTGTGCGCTTTCATGCAGCGTCAGGATTGGTGGCGGTGCAGTCTGGGAGTCGGTGCCTAGATGCAGTAAGAGTGTGATGCACGGGAGGCAGTGGCGTTGTTAAAGTAAATGTATTTATTTTTTTCTCTGTAACACCCCCTCCAATCCCCACCTTCCTCCTCCAGCCCGCCCTGCCCCTTTGTCAGGGGACGGGCTGCTGGTAATTTGATGGAGCCTTACCTCACAAGTGGCTCAGAATTTGCTAGGAAAGCTATGCCAGGTACTCAATTGTGTACAAAATGCCCCATTTTACTGGCACATCGCATGATACCAATGTGCACTTAGGACACCGTGTATACATAGTCCCAGTCAATATAAGGTCTGGACTATCAGCAGCACACACTGGTGGTGAAAAGACCTATTGTTAACTTACAAGGGGCTTGGAACTTTCCCCATTGTTTTCAATTCGTTAGCTTGCATGAGCTTTCCTTCTTTTTTGATGTTTTTTTTCTTCCCATTGAGCATGTACACAGTACTTGTGTCCTTCCACTGTTTGCTTTTCAAGCACCACTTTTTTTCTTTCAGTTAAGCACTCTATTGGAGAGCACGTTTTTCCAGCTGTTTTCTTGGCGTTATTCTCTCCCCCGACCACACTTGATTTTGCTCTTTGTCGCCCATGTGCTTCTCCTCTAGCTCTACTTTCTCACCTGTATTCTTTTACCCCTCGTGCTCCACCTTGCTTCTGTTCCCCTACCCCCATTCTTTTGTTTGTAATGTTCAGTGATGCTGTACAGCATTGCTAAAACCAATAAGTCCCAAAGGAGAGCTCTACTGCCTTTACCAATTATTGTTTTATGTGAAGGACTGGAATACAAATTGCGCAAGTTGTGGTGATCCTACAAAAGCTGTGTCTTAATTGAACATTGGTCTTTGCCAACAGCCCTGAAAAACTCACCAGTACCATCTAGGTGGGACTTCTGTTACCACTGGAGCATCAGCATCATTAGGTAGAATTTCATGTGTTAAACTGTTTCCCAGCTCCGGACAGTGAGTAGGAAGCACCAAGCAGTTGCAAAAGTATACAGCACAGTTGCCAGTCAGGGTGATTGCTTGACAATAACATCACCTCACACAGTTATGTTAACAGTCACGCAATTGCTCTAAAATTCCGTGTAAACAGCAACTATGCAGAGCAACCCATCCCTGTATTGCTCTGTGGCACTGTTTTGGTTGGGCCGGACATGTTACTACTGTATGGACAGACCCTAATTTGAGGTAGTGGTTGCAGGAGGGGCACACCAGCTCCCATTTTTGGGGACCAACAGTCATTTTTACTCTTTAGACTGTGACCCAAAGCAAGAGAGGAAGTTATTCAAAAGGGTGAAACAAGATTATGCTACCTTGGTATTCACCATGCTGATGCTTAAAACTGAGCTAAACCTTGGGCCCCAGCACTCATTATTTTACAAATTAAGCACCGAGCAGGGACACGTGTGAGGTACACTATTTCACTGTGCCTTGTTGAGGACTGATGGGTGCTGACATGCAGTTCATCTCAAAGAATGCCATATCAGACTTTTGCCCAGGGTATTTGGTAGCCGAACATATATAGATTGACGACCTGGATCACCATGGCACTGTGCATGGAGAGCACCGGGCACTTTGCCCACCAAAAATGTATTTCGTAAAGCATGGTGTGCTTCAGACTACTTGGCTTTTGTGTGATTTAACTCATGGTCCTCCTTACCGTTACTGCATGTGGCAGCTGGTTGATGGAAAACATAGAGAAAAACGGTGCACAGCTCCAAATCAAAAATAGGCCTGGGCAAAGCACTACGCTACGCTTGCGTAGTTTGCGAAATTTGCGCATCTTTGCACTACGCAAACTGCACGTAGCACAGTGCGAACACGCGTAGCGTAGTGCAGCGGTCATTCTTTGCTTCCTCGCGGTCCTCAACGTCAAGTTGGCGACCGCGAGCAAGCAAAATGACATCCTGGCGAGACTTTTTCCTCGTTCGCGATCTTCAACATCAAGTTGCCGACCGTGATCCAGCGGGCTATAGAAAATATATCATAAACTACGCTACCCAACTTCATAACCTATAAACAAAATTCTATACTAAATATGGACCCATTTATGAACCTGATATATTTTTGGGCCTACTGAATCAGGTGGTCAGAATAAATCTATATACACATTATCTACACAATATATACACATTTATACATTTGCAGAAAGAATATTGTCATTAGAATAAAACCCAACCATTTAAACGACCACCATAGGCGACGTGATCTAGCTAATGGTAACCTACACTTCTGAATAACCAAGACCAGCTTGTTTGTCAAAAGTAAGATTTTATTTTCTAAATTATGGTATATATGTTGTAAGTTTTATAAATGAAATTTATTAGCAATAAAGCAAACATGATGGTAAGAAATATGAGAAAAATACAATTTAAGTAATTGAATCAATTTAAAGAAATTATATAAAGTTTAGCATTTCTAAAACCTATTTCCCTAACTGAGTTAAATAGATAGAAATTAAAGTAAAGATCTTTGAGGATTCTTACGTGCTCCACGCAAAGTCCAGCAGCACATCACCCTCATCGGAAAGTCAGAAAGTAGCAGCCAGCCCAACCCTAAGGGCATGACTTTTTATACCTTTCTACGCTAACTAAACTAGCAAAGGAAAGTTTTCAGAAATACTCGACGTCCCATTGGTTGAGAGTGACAAGTGACATGTCACCCGATTCTTAAAAAGTTCCACAAAATCATGTCTTACAAAGACCATTGTCTCTTCCACGTGAAGTCAGAGGCTTCCTGCGATTGCAACTTTGTATAAAGCCATCTTCGCAGCTTCCATAGTCTTACAGCACAACTTCCGCGGATGCCAAGTTAAAGACTGACAAAAAGTTCACTTTCGACCTTGGCCATGTCCGACAGAATGATGTCAGCTCATCAGTTTTTGCTTTTTGAATGTAGCTTCAATAAACGTTTTAATTCAGAATGGGCGTCTCGTGACTTTCTGCAGAATTATGGATCAGCTTTTATTTTGCGGCTCAAATAGCTAGGCCTCAAAAGCAGGCAACTTATGATTTCTAGTATAAAACAAACACAAGAAAAGTATTAATGTAAGAAATAAAGTATTTTCTGTATCCACCCCATGTTTTACTAATTAATTAACCCACCCGATTAATCAAAATGTTACCTAGCCATTGCAAACAAATAAGCAGCGTTTATATTTACCAGTCTCCGTTTATCTATGAGACCCATATGCACCTAGAATAGTAGAAATGACATTACACAGACAAGGAAAAGCAAAACAAGCACATGCTTATTTAAAGTTTGCAGCAGTTAGTAATGACAAAAACGAAAACAATAAATTATTTTATTATTTTGCACGAACAAAAAGATGCAACAATTATGCACGTTTATGAGCACACATGTTAGTCCCCCCACGTGTAAAGTTTAATCTAAGTTGTATTAGCATGACATATCACAAATCATTAATAATTTTATTCATGTTATGGAAATATGACTTTGCGAGTTTAAACAAAATTTTGTTTTCTATCTCGCTCCATCAACTCCCTCATCTGGTGATTAACAAATCACCACACCAGCACTCAAAATTTTGATAAACTAAATTTATTAGAAATCGATTCAAATTCAATTGTATTAGTAAACCTAAAAGTCTGTTTCAGCATAATCTTTGCAATTAACATGACGCTCTCTATGTAACTCCTGTAACTCGATTTCCCTTTCCTCTTCTTTTCTGAGTTTATAGATTCTTTTCTTTTCTCTTAAATGTTTCTTTCTTTTATGCAACAAACAACCTACTTTAGTCAAAATAAAAATGAATATTATTACAATCAAAGGTGCCAGAATCTTGCCAAGAATTGAACTTCCGATATTATGAAACCAGTTTTTAATTGCTTGAAACCTTTTTGAAAGTTTCCCAGTAAAATCATCTTCTTCTAAAGGAATTATTTCTGAATGCATTTGTGTAATATTTTTAATATACATTTCAATATTCTTACTTTCATCTGGTATATATGTACAGCAATGTTGGACATGTAAAATGCCACAGACTCCTCCTTCTTTTGCTAGGAGTATGTCTAAAGCAAGACGATCTTGAATTACCATGGATCTAATAGCAATAACTTCAACATTCACTAATTGAAATCCATCAGCAGTGTCAGTTGATAATCTATCAACTATAGTGGACAATTTTCTGATTCTCCCTGCATTTAGGGTTATACCAACAAAAGGTATTACAGCTTGAAAAATATCTCCTAGAACTTCAGTAAAAGTTTCTCTTTTAGCTCTATTTACATAATTATGAATTTTAAACAATCCTTCTGAATCTCTGTCAACATGAAACACTTTAGGAAAAACAATTCCCACATAACAAGTTCCATACCAATGGTCTGGAAGGTTGTAGTAGGCTTTGTCACCACAAACAAAATAAATTCCAGGAAAGATAGGATCTTTTCCACCTTTAAATCCCCAACCTCCCATTATCAGATAAGTATCTTCACAGTTACTTGCACCTACAAAATAATTATCAAAAAGTGTGTTATCTCTTCTAATGCAAAGCTTTCCACTAACAGGTTTGTCTATGTGAATTGCAATATTTTCAAGCATTTTGCCATTTAATTTCTCATCCTCTTTTTGCCAGAAGGATGACTTAGTCTGCTTGACTAATTCATTTCTCTTATAAATTGCTCTTCTCTCCTCAACCATATTCAGAAATTTCTTTCCTTCAGCACTTAATTTACATGTTAGATTATTCTTATAAGCATACTCATAAGTAAGTTCGTTAGTAACAAGGAAATATTCTCTCATTTGTTTTGCTTTCTTATGCTTATTTAAAGCATTATCAATCTTGACATTAGCAAAAATCTCATCATAATTTGAATAGTAATATTCTAAACGACCAGTTTGATAAAATAAACTAGTTAATACACTACATGTAACAGCATAAGTGAGAGGAAGCATATTATATGTTACTCCCTCAGAAACAGAAGCGGGTAATTTAACGCATACATAACAGTCCTTTGCATCCATTACCTTTACATATTCACTCAAAAGCTTTGTGAAAGTATTGCTTGAAAAATCACCTATTGATTTATCTTGATGAATGTTAGGCTGATGATCAATTACTTTTGCAGATGTACTATGTTTAGTTTGGCTAACCAGAGCTTTGCTTGTTATGTTAACTTTGTGTAATTCTCTATTCATTTCTAAAGGTATAATCACAGCTAGTACTAACCAGAGCAGAACTAAAATGAGCAGACATACCAGAGTCATCTTACAGCATCTTTTAAAAACAGAACATTTTGAAGTGCTCTCCTTAACGTAAGGCATTTTTAGGTTAGTTTTAGCCTCAAAAATAAAAATAAATTTTAAAATTTATATACACCCCCCTTTTAAAATATATTTTTCTTTTATAACCCTAAACAAGATTTCTTCGACCTTATGTCATACATAAGTTTTCTTCAACTAAACAGTTTTTCTTCGACCTTGTGTCAACTAACAAGATTTCTTCAGCCTTTTGCCAAATCAATAATTCTGTACTTTAATCATTGTCACTAATTTCTTGGATTTCGTTTTCTTCCTCACTACTATCATATATGTCAATAACAGGTGGAATTACTAAGTAAGTCCACTCAGGAGACTTGTATTTCTGGTTTGGTTTAATTATTCTCTTCCCTTTTCTCGATATCACTTCTATTTTTCTTCCAACTCCAATTTCTTTTCCTGGACTCTTTTGACTACTGATTTCTTCAACTTGTTCTATCGGCTTTTTAATCAATCTGACTCTCAATCTTCCACCATGCCAGTAGTCTGCTTTTCTCACGTACTTTTTCTTTGGTTCAGAATTATTCAATTCTGACTTCCAAGTCCTTTTCTTTCCGTTTTCACTTCCACCTTCCACGTCACTTTCTTCAGTTTCGTAGTCTGAAATTTCAATTGACTCAGGAACTTCTCTATTCGGCAATTTCACTCCTTCAGGAACTTCACTTTGTCTTCCATCACTGGTACTCGGTAATTCGTTCTCTTCTTCTTCTTCAATTACCTCTAGCTTCCCAGATTTTGGATTTTTGTTCCTTACTTCAGAGCCTGTTCTCTGCCTTTCGATACTCTCCTGGTCTGAAACTTCCTTCGGTTCAGCTTCTTTGTCTTCAATATAGACAACCGAATCCTCAGTTATCTTTCCTTTTAACAGATTCTCTTCACCTTCAGAATCTATTTCAATTATTTCTAAGTCTTTTCTTGTCAGATTTCCATTCACTGGCACAGTTTCCAGATGTCGACTTTCTTGTCGATCTTCAGAATCTGGAATTACTTCACCTTCTGTTCTGTCTTCTGCTTCAGAATCAGAGTCATCTGTGGTATCACTTTCAATATCAGAACTCTCAGGAGTTGGTATTGGAATAGTATGACTTGGATGAATCCAACGTTTCAATCCTCTGCACTTTACAGCATTAGTAGTGATCAAGATTACCTGCCTAGGTTTCTGCCATCTAGGAGATAGACAATTCCTCCTCCGATGTACTTTCGTTCTGACCCAGTCTCCAGGTCTCAGATCATGTGTCAAAACTTTGTCATTTGATTGAGCTTCAGTTCCCACCTGATTAGACACAGAAGTTACCATATCAGATAACCTTTTACAGTAATCCAAAATTGCACTGTCATTTATGCTCAACAGTTTACCTACAGGTACAAAAACTTGCCTCATAACTCTTCCCATTAAAATTTCATGAGGACTCAAACCTGTCTTTTTATCTGGTGTACTTCTTAATGACATCAAAACAAGTGGAAGAGCATCAGTCCACTTAACACCTGTCTCAAGACACATTTTTCCAATTCTGTTTTTGATAGTTCCATTTATTTGTTCAACTACACCTGATGCCTCTGGTCTGTATGCACAGTGTATTTTCTGCTCAATGCTCAAAGCTTCACAAATTAACTTCAACAGTTTGTTATCAAAATGGCTTCCTCCATCACTCTCAATAGTGACTGGAAAACCGTACCTTGGGATGATTTCTCTGAGCATTAGTTTTGCTACTGTAATTGAATCACAATGTCGTGTAGGAAAAGCCTCTACCCATCTTGAGAATAAGCATACAATTACAAGTACATATTTCAAACAGTTGTGTAAAGGCATTTCAATGAAATCTATTTGTAACCTGGTAAAGGGACCACCCTCTCGACCAATTATTCCTGTCCCCACCACTGATTTTCTGTTTGGATTCATTTGTTGGCATGACAAACACCTTTGACAAAAAGATTCTGCAATGGTTCTAAATTTTGTATTGAACCATGTTTCTCTAAAAAGTCTGACCATAGAATCTCTTCCTAAATGTGCAGGACCATGATATAATCTGGCCATGTCAGAAATCAAACAATTTGGTAAAACTACTCTGCCATCTTTGTAAACCCACACTCCATCTTCATCACGTGGTCTACAATCTGATCTTAACCATAAGTCTTTTTCTTCATCATCTGCTTCGTTTTGTAAATCTCTAATCTCATTCCATGTTTCTACAACAGTTGTTAGCATTAATGAATTTGAATCAGTTTCTGTACTTCTATTCCGATTGTAAGAATAATTTTTCCTTGCGCAGTACTTTGCTGTCTCGTCTGCGAAGGCATTTCCCTTGGAAATATAATCAGTTCCTCTAGTGTGCGCTGCACACTTGACTATGGCAATTTCTTTTGGCAATTGTATTGCTTCAATTAATCTTCTAATGAAAACTGCATTTTTAATTGGTGATCCTGTTGATGTCATGTATCCTCTCTGTGACCAGAGTTGTCCATAATCATGCACAACTCCGTATCCATACTGACTATCAGTAATGATGGTAACTCTTATATCTTTTGATATTTCACATGCACGAATTAAAGCAATCAATTCAGCCACTTGTGCTGAACGAACTCCTTCAAGACATGATGCTTCTTTAATATCTTCGACTGTACAAACTGAGTATGAAGCTTTCAAGACACCACCTTCGGATCTTAAGCATGAGCCATCTACAAAGTAGACAAAATCCGATTCAGGCAAAGGTCTGTCTTTGATGTCTTTTCTTGGTTTTGTGCAGAATTCCATGACATCTAAACATTCATGTTCAGTTTCAATGTCATCAACAATTTCAGAATCAGGCAGTAATGTAGAAGGATTCAGATTCAAACATCTTGAAATCGAAACATTATCTGCTCCCAGTATGATTTTCTCATACTTTGTCAATCTGCTACTTGTTAAATGTTGAGTCTTACCTCTTGTCAGTAATATTTCAACTGAATGAGGCACAAAAACTTTTACAGGAAATCCCATAATGATTCCTTCACTTTGTTCAAGGCTGATACTTGTAGCTGCAACTGCTTTCAAACAACCTGGTAATGCTTTTGCAATTGGATCAAGAACTGCAGAGAAGTATGCAATAGGTTTCTTTAAATTTCCATGTCTCTGAATTAACACAGACAATGCACATCCCTCTCTCTCACTGCAATACAGTTCAAAATCTTTCTCATAATTTGGCATACCCAAAGCAGGAGCTTGACATAAGCTCTTTTTGAGGTTCTCAAAAGATTCCATCTCAACATCATTGAGAATAATTGGATCTTTTACATCTGATTTGGTCAGTCTTTGTAGTGGTTTCGCAATTACTGAAAATCCACTTATCCATTGTCGACAGTAACCTACCATTCCCAGGAACATTCTGACCTGTCTTTGTGTTCTTGGCGGTAACATTGCTTGAATCATTTTTATTCTCTCTATAGTTACTTGTCTTTTTCCTTTTGCAATTCTGTGACCAAGATATTTCACTTCTTGTTTGCAAAACTGTAGTTTTGCTGGGGACACTTTATGTCCTTCTTCTGCAAGGCGATTTAACAGAATTATTGTGTCTGTTACACAATTTTCTCTTGTCTTTGCAGCTATTAACAAATCATCAATATACTGCACCAGTGTAGACCTACCTGGTAAGTCTAAATCTTCTAGTGATCTTTTTAACAGTTCGTTAAAGATTGAAGGACTTTCTGTATAGCCCTGAGGGATTCTTGTCCATCCCAGGGTCTTACCTTGGAATCTGAAAGCAAAGATTTCATAACTGTCTGGATGTAAGGGAACAGTAAAGAATGCATTGCAAAGGTCAATGACTGTGTACCATTCAGCATCATATGGAATCTGAAATAGAATTACTGCTGGATTTGGAACCACAGGACAACATGGAATGACAATTTGATTAACCTTTCTCAAATCTTGTACGATCCTAAATGTTCCGTTAGCCTTTTTAACTCCCATAATTGGTGAATTACAAGAGCTACTCTTCATTTCTTTTAATACACCTTGCTTGATTAACTTTTCAATTACAGGTGTAATACCCTCAATTGTCTCTGTCTTCATTTTATACTGTGGAGTGTTTGGAAATTCTATTCCTTGTTTCAATGTGATTTTTACAGGATCTACGTTTTTCATTAGACCCATTTCATTCCCAGTAAAATCCCATATTTCAGATTTCACTGTTTCCTTTAGCTCTTCAGGTAAATCCTTTTCTTCAAATGCAGGAAACAATTTTGTTTCTTCTGCTTCTATCATCATCATTGTCATCCTGTACAAACCATCTTCCTCCATTGTTTGTAACTCAACTCCTTCAGGAGAACAATATATTCTGCAATTCATTTTACATAGGATATCTCTGCCTAATAGATTTACTGGACTACTGTTACAAACCACAAATCTGTGTTTGTCTCTGTAATTTCCAATTTCAACTGGTACTGGATCAGTTAAATCTGTTTTAATTTGCTGATTACTTACTCCCACAACTTGGATGGTATCCCCAGAGAGAGGTAGGTTTTCAATTTCCACTGATCTAACAGTAGAACGGGTAGCACCAGTGTCCACTAGAAAAGTGATGTCTACATCATTAACTTTCCCGTTTACATAAGGACCTGACTGGTCAACCTCAAGAGTGGCTCCAACAACACACTCTTCCTCCTCTCTCGGGCACCGTCAGCAATAATCATCAGAATCACTGTCTTGGCTTTCTGTTAATAAAAATTGTTGTGAAGCATTTTGCATTTGAACCTTTTGCTGCTTTTGCTGTTTTTGTGGTTTTACCTGTTCACATCCCTGAAATCCCACGTTTGGATTATATTTTTGAACTCCCCCACAATTCGGAAAAGGTGGTTGTGGCAATTGGTCTTGACGATTATTCACCTGTTGTTGTTGCTGTTGCTGTAACTGTCGTTGAATATTAAATTCATTTAACCCCTGTTGCATCTGTAGCTGTTGCTGCACGTTAACACCATTCTGCATCTGTGGATTCAATAAGGGATTCTTTGAGTTTCTAGGAGGATGAGGACACTCGTCCCTCCAATGTCCAATTTCGCCACAATTAAAACAAGGTAATCTTTGTTTCAGCTCTTCTATCTTTGGGCTAAATTTCTTTTGGAAATTATTACCTTTAAACTTTCCTTGTATCTGGTTTGTATTTCCAGTTTGAACAAAATTAGTGTTCTTGTTTCCCATGCTGGCAATCTGTTGCTCAGCCACTTTTACCTGAGCCCACATGGCTTTCTCCTTCAGCTTCTTCTGTTTTACTTCTAATTCATCGCTACAATATTTTGCTTTTCTCAGAATATCATCTATAGATAGTGCTTGCCATCCGACAATACTAGTTCTGATCATTTCTCCAATTTCAGGTTTTAATCCATAAACAAATCTATAGATAAAATGACTCATGTCTTTTTCAACTAATTTTTCATAACCACTGTATTGTTTAAAAATTAACAGTAATCTCTCATAAAAAGAATGAACTGATTCTTTTGTTTCCTGCTCTGTTCTTTCTATTTTAACCCAATCAACTTCTTTGGGTGGAATTTTGTTTTTCATCCAAACAATTACTTTCTCATAAAAATCCATTACAAGTGGATTTGGGGCACCTGTTTCTTTAATTCGCTCAGGTTCTGCTTTTGGCCAACTAATAGATATTTTACATTCTGTCCAAAGATCAGATGGAACTACAATGTCAAAAAATCCATCCAAATCAATCCACAGAACTTTTGACACTTTGATAAATCTATCAACTTGCCTGTACCACTCAACAGGTTTCTCTCTTAATTTTGGAAAGTCATTTGTGAATAACAGAATGTCTTGTCTCGACCATGGGACATGAACATATCCTCCACCTGCAACTTCCCTCATTGGAAATTGTTTTGACAATTTTTCTAATCTTTCATCTTCCTTCCTTTTGGTCCATTTCACTCTCCATTTGTTCAGTTCTCCTAGCTTTTTGATATAGACAATCAAATCTTTAATGTGAACTATTCTTCCCATTGAGTTCAAACTCTCAATGTCACTTTCTGAGAAATCTAATCTGTAATGTTTTGCAAAATTCTTTTGTTTACTTACATCGATTTCAAGTTCTGCAGCTAGATCCTCTAATTGATCATATTTATTTTTCGTTTTCCACTGAATACTTTTGCAAATGAATAGTAGTTCATCATCTCGATAATAATTTAAACTATCTGGGCCAATTGTTCCAATTATTAATTCTTCTATATTCGCTTTTAATTTGGCCACATCAAGTTTTGGTGTGGTTACCCTAACTTCAGGACTCCCTACATCTGACATAGCACCCATTGGTGTTTTTGGAGATAAATCCTCATTAAAGGTTAAATCAGGCATTCTCGATCTAGAAGTGTTTAATTCATTCAAGTCTGAATAAAATTTTTCAGCAGGCTTTTGAATTTCTGTATTTAAAGGAATAGTTAATCCATTTTTGTTTGTATCTCTTTGATCAAATACAGGCTGAACAGGACCTATTGTTACTGGAACAGTGACAGCTTCCATGCCTTTTGTCATTCTTTTAATTAATTCCTCTTTAGACCTTAAATATTCATTATAATCGACATCATCAACATTTCTTGTCTCTCTTGCATAATCTTTTGGAGGTTCCCTTGCTCTTGGAGTCATTGAAAAATGTCTACCCTCATTTCGAGCATTCTCGAATTCTGGTCTTCTAGGAGTTTCAGTGATTTCACAATTATTTGGATAAAGTTTAGGAGCTTCACTAATTGGAGGTGCACTCGGTGAAGTTTCAGTAGAAACCACCGGAGTAGACCATGATCTAGGAGGTCTCAAAGGCTGATTAGGCTGTTTATTTCTAGCAGTTGTATATATTTCTTCCATAATTGCATCCTCAGATTCACTTTCCATAGATTTCCCTGTAGGAGAACCCATTACCATTTCATGAATTAAATACAATCCTTCACTCATGTTTCCCTGTCTCCACATTCGTAATCTATCTTCATGAGTTTCTCTTTTCCATGATGGATTTTTAGAAGGTCTTTTAATTCCACTAGCTTCTCTTTGTAACTGATACATCTCATCTTCCCACTCAACTAAAGCTTCAAATTGAGTTGGTCTCGGTTTTGGAACAAGAGCATTCATTTTCTCTCGTAAATTTCTTAAAACCCTTACATTAAATGAACCATCATCAGGCCAAGCCAAAACACCATCGTTTTTAGTATAACGTTTCCAACTGTCAAACCATAAGACAGTATGATATCCGTATTCACCTTCCATGTACGCTGCAGGTGTTTTATACTTATGAAGTAGTTTACCACCTCGCGTTTCGATTTTCTTGTCAGGTGAAAATAAATTTTTAAATTTCTGAAATAATGTTGTCTTTTTCTCAACATGTTTAAAATGATAACTCATTTTCAAAAGTAAAATTTAATTCACAAAATCGTTCGTAAAATATTTCCGGGATGTTCCGCAAAACAACCAATTCGTGCGCGAAACACACCAACAAGCCAATGGCAGTTGAGCTACGTCACTTTTCTGCTCAACCAATAAATTTAGAGTTTTTCCGAACGACCAATCAGCTCACAGGCCGTCAGAGACTCAGGAGCCAATCAGAATACAGTTTGTGACGTAGGTCACCCAATCCCAGCGCGGCTCTGTGACGTACACAGCAGCTGCGGTTTCTCGCTTCTCACTCCTGGCGCTTACCCCTCCTTCACAAAATCTTTTCACAGCGCCATTTTAAGGACACTTTTCAGTGTAAATTAATTCTTAACAATGACTATAAGGACAACATCTGTTCGTTTCACTAATTAGGATAGTTTACATACATTCAAGTATCCACACTTCGGAATAGACGGCGCTATTCACACTAAGGATAATATTCAATTGTCAGTAGAGTAACCTTACCCCACCCTTCTAGCACGTATAATTATGAACTCGCTTTGCTCTGAACCCACCGCGAAGTGAAAGTTCTAAGAGTTCCACTTGAACATAAAATACAATTCAAACTCGCACTTTTACACGGAAAATTCCCTAAATTCAAACACACATGAAATCCGTACAGGACTCTCACCTGTTTATAGAATTCATGCACCGTTAGCAAAATAACGACGTTATCCGTACAGGGCTCTCACCTGTTTATAGATATGAAACATGTACCCGTACAGGACTCTAACCTGTTTATAGATAATCATGCACCGACGCTAATTTACCCTTCACTCAAGCTCAGATATAACTAATACTCTCATCACAGTGAGTTTTATGGAAGGCGCTTTGTCCCTATTCTCATGCTGCTTTGATTTTTTAGAAAATCCTCACTATACAAGATTCAGACCTAGCCCTAAAACTGTGCTGCTCGGCGACAACACTATGGTACACGGCGATACCTCTTGTGATACTCGGCGATATCACTACAAACTGAACAGATGGCTTGCGTGACTAATTACTCGCCACACAATCTATACCGGTATAGCTTACAGATAGGCACGAAAAACGAACTTAACAATTGTTAAAACATCGATCCTATTTCCATACCATGACGTAACCCTTAGCAACCAACATATTACCTTGGTTACCTCTTAGCAACCATCAATTTCTGCTACCAGAGAATTGATCCAGCGGGCTATAGAAAATATATCATAAACTACGCTACCCAACTTCATAACCTATAAACAAAATTCTATACTAAATATGGACCCATTTATGAACCTGATATATTTTTGGGCCTACTGAATCAGGTGGTCAGAATAAATCTATATACACATTATCTACACAATATATACACATTTATACATTTGCAGAAAGAATATTGTCATTAGAATAAAACCCAACCATTTAAACGACCACCATAGGCGACGTGATCTAGCTAATGGTAACCTACACTTCTGAATAACCAAGACCAGCTTGTTTGTCAAAAGTAAGATTTTATTTTCTAAATTATGGTATATATGTTGTAAGTTTTATAAATGAAATTTATTAGCAATAAAGCAAACATGATGGTAAGAAATATGAGAAAAATACAATTTAAGTAATTGAATCAATTTAAAGAAATTATATAAAGTTTAGCATTTCTAAAACCTATTTCCCTAACTGAGTTAAATAGATAGAAATTAAAGTAAAGATCTTTGAGGATTCTTACGTGCTCCACGCAAAGTCCAGCAGCACATCACCCTCATCGGAAAGTCAGAAAGTAGCAGCCAGCCCAACCCTAAGGGCATGACTTTTTATATCTTTCTACGCTAACTAAACTAGCAAAGGAAAGTTTTCAGAAATACTCGACGTCCCATTGGTTGAGAGTGACAAGTGACATGTCACCCGATTCTTAAAAAGTTCCACAAAATCATGTCTTACAAAGACCATTGTCTCTTCCACGTGAAGTCAGAGGCTTCCTGCGATTGCAACTTTGTATAAAGCCATCTTCGCAGCTTCCATAGTCTTACAGCACAACTTCCGCGGATGCCAAGTTAAAGACTGACAAAAAGTTCACTTTCGACCTTGGCCATGTCCGACAGAATGATGTCAGCTCATCAGTTTTTGCTTTTTGAATGTAGCTTCAATAAACGTTTTAATTCAGAATGGGCGTCTCGTGACTTTCTGCAGAATTATGGATCAGCTTTTATTTTGCGGCTCAAATAGCTAGGCCTCAAAAGCAGGCAACTTATGATTTCTAGTATAAAACAAACACAAGAAAAGTATTAATGTAAGAAATAAAGTATTTTCTGTATCCACCCCATGTTTTACTAATTAATTAACCCACCCGATTAATCAAAATGTTACCTAGCCATTGCAAACAAATAAGCAGCGTTTATATTTACCAGTCTCCGTTTATCTATGAGACCCATATGCACCTAGAATAGTAGAAATGACATTACACAGACAAGGAAAAGCAAAACAAGCACATGCTTATTTAAAGTTTGCAGCAGTTAGTAATGACAAAAACGAAAACAATAAATTATTTTATTATTTTGCACGAACAAAAAGATGCAACAATTATGCACGTTTATGAGCACACATGTTAGTCCCCCCACGTGTAAAGTTTAATCTAAGTTGTATTAGCATGACATATCACAAATCATTAATAATTTTATTCATGTTATGGAAATATGACTTTGCGAGTTTAAACAAAATTTTGTTTTCTATCTCGCTCCATCAACCGCGAGCGTGGGAAATAAACCTCCCTGCGAGATTCTCAACGCGGGGAGGTCTGGTTTCTCATTGCGAGTGGTCGCGTATGCTCGCGACCACTGGCGATGAGAAACTACCAGTCCGCGTTGAGAAAGCTGCTGCTCGAGTAAAAATCTCCTTGAGCGACAGAAAACTACAGCTCGCACAGTGCAAGATGCCATTTTCAATGATTGCACAGTGCCGGATGCTTGTCCGCACGGTGCAATCATTGAAAACTGCATCTTGCACAGGGCGAACATGCTACTACGCAGTTCGCTTAGTGCTATACGTAGATAGCGTAGTGCGAAGTGTACTTCGCGTAGCTTCGCAAAGCGCTACTTCGCAAACTACGCCCAGCCCTAAATCAAAAACACATACACATTTCAAAGGCTCAGTTGAAATGCATCCTTGCTGCACAACTTCTTGGCCTTGCTGTCCTTCGAGCTGATCCACTTTTGCAGTCAGCCGGTGCCTGCACTATGCTGACTTCACACTGGCAAGTTTAGTCCTGTGGGTTAACACATCTGCTGCTGAAACACAGTCCAGATGCCTTCCGCCTTGTTAATATCCACCTGATGAGTGGATTTTAAATCCCCAACTTGGTGCCAGAGACAAGAGTTTACTTTTACAAAGGTGAGGGACCCACTGAGGTTGAACATGGCTGACATCTGGATTGATACCCTAAACAAACCAAATGCCCCACCATAGCTTCAAAGCAATGGCGTAGTCTGAGACCATACAACAATGAAAAAACATGCCAAAGCCACATCATGACATTGTCAGCATCCATTACGCAATGATTAAGTACTGATCATGTGACGACAGAAGGAGAAGCAGTCCAAGGTGTTGTCAAACAGATTAGGTACAAAAAGAAAAATGATTGTGAAACTATTCCTGCAGAACAGGTAGATGTCATGCAGCAGTAGAATGTGTGCCTCTCACAGAACAGGTACAGATGATGAAGGAGCAGCGAAAGCTTCAATTCCTTAGAGACCAGGTGCTACTGAAGTGACAACAGTGCAAGCTTTCCTCTGTTAAAGAATATGTATTTCCTGGCTGGATCAAGGTAAGCTTCACAGCATATTGTGACCCTACAATCAAAGCATTCGTTCCTCACAAAACTGGTACTCCTTGATAGCAATAAACATGCTTTGCTTGATAGCAGTCGGTGGCAGCAGTGCAAGCTCACCCTCTATTTAGAACAGACAGACCCTTACATCTGATAGTAGATGTGTATTCACACTAGTTTACTTAAGATGACTCTGTCATATTCTGAAACTTCTGAAGCTGTCATGCTTAGTCCTGCTGTTACCACAACTCCTACTTTTCCCATATCTTGGATCCTTCCTGCTGTCATAGAGTCTTGCTTTCAGTGTCTGTAGGTCTTACCTCTGTCATTCCAGACAACTCATGCTCCTGTCATCTCAAGTGACTTTTGCTGCTATTATATAGCAGCAGTTCCTGCTGCTTCCACTCTTGCGTATTGGTGTCAATGGATAGAACTCATACCAATTGTCACTACCTCAGCTCATCATGCACAACATGCCTGTTAGCTATTCCTCCTTTCTTACTGTGAGAGATCATGAGGCATCTTTTCAGGTGTAGGGACATGAGCCCCACACGGGCTGGGGGTGCATGTGTTATCCACTATCTGGAGCTACAGGATAGTAGTGTGAGGGATGCAGAAGGTTCTTCGACATTCTCACACCTTCCCACATACAACGGTCTTTGCCCAGATCTTTATCTGGCTAGCCTCAAGTCTAATTCTGAAGTGTTTTGTGCTGTTGATCGTCACCATAACAAGATCTAATCTAACTTTTACACAACGTCAGCTCTTTCATAAACATGGATGGCAACATTATTTACCATTATGCATTTTTAGTGCAGCATGTGCACATTCAAATCTTGTCATCTTTAGCCAATGCTTTTTGTTTAGAAGAAAAAGAAAGCGTCACAGTGCACGTTTGGTCTTGGCATATCTGTGTATGTTTTAACAAACAATTAACCTACAGCTCACAAAACAGACACTGGCATTACAGTTGTAATTTGGTGCTTTCCCATCACAGCAAAGCAAAGCCATTTCAAGAAAAGATTTCCGGTTAAAAGACAAATAAAAGTATTTAATAATCTTTTGCACAGTACCTTAAATGATAGAAAATACAAGAGTAAAATGAAAAGGTACATATCATCTGTCCTGTGATCCGTGTTCAACTGATAAGTACAATGGGGATACATTACTAATAATAAATCATTCAATCTTTGAGAAATATTTTTACATTTATGTTACATATCTTGTTGTACTATAAACTATAGTGCATATGCACATAAACAAACCAGAACCACAAACAAGAAAAAACATAGTCAAGGTGCTACCCCTATGAAATACCTGCATACCACAGTAATTCACATTTGGTTTACTCGCTGGATATCATGGGGAACACAACATAATGCCTGGTAGAAAACATCAAAAGAAAAATATTGTTCTCAAGGATTAGTGAAGGTGAAATTTTGGAGGATCTTCAACTACATCTTAATGTTCTTTGTTACATCAACTAAGGAAGTAGATGTGCTGTAGTGACCTGGGAAAGCGGTTTTGTATCCAACATGACACTGTAATGCCAGTGTAGGGAGAGGGTGTGGAGTAACAGTCAGAGCTGCTGACTTTCGAGCTGGGGAACCAGGTTCGAGTCTCAGCATCTGCTTAACATCTTGTTATTCCTGCCAAATCACCTTATCTTCCCTGCCTCAAAATAGAAAATGAAGGTGTACTTATGTAATGTAGCCTGTGCTCATGGGAAGCTCTGTAATGCAGGGTCAAGTTCACGCTATATAAAACTGCAAAAGCAAACTGTGATGCCTGTGTAAGTTTGTGTGTAGGATAAAGATTTACGCTCCCACTTCATGTGTACAATCTTGCATCTTTTTCCATCACTCCATATAAGGTACAACGCTCTGTCGCTCTCTGGTTAGGTCCATGCTATATAAGTATTAACACATACATGTTTTTACATTGTGAATAGGTATCCCAACCTATTCCACTCTGTGAATGCCCCTACCTCTTAAGCTTTTGGTGAATCCTGATGATTTCGAAATCCAGGTAGAAGCCCTGCATAATTTTCTGTATCCCAGTACATGCTCTACACCTTTAAATGACTTCCTATACATCTACTTCTCGATGTCTGTCATAGCAGTTTCTTGGGCTCATTTTGAGGTCCTCTTGCAAACATCGTGTTCCCTGAAAACATTTATTTATATTTAGGCTGTGGGGTTTTAGGTTTAAACCTATAATAACTGATGAAACCCCACTGAAAGAAAAATAGCCCTCACTGGTGAAAACATATAAACACTGAAAAAACACCTGCTCAACCACAAACTAAATGCCATTCAAAGAAAGGAAAAAGAAAGTGAACGAGTCATTTTGTTCTTACTGAAGTGGTCAATAAAATGTAACTTTGTTATACAAGCTAGAAGTAAGAAAGACTGGCTAACATTATTCTGCTTGAGTTTTGTTCTTTAGGGACGCCACTAAAATATTGTTTCTTCTTCCTTTTACTTTTTTCAATTTTATGGCCTTTGGTCTAAAGATGCAGGGTCCAGTTTCACGTTTTAGGTTTAGTTAAATTATTTTATAAACTGTAGAGAATCAGGACATATCAAACACACATTTGATATTTTGGCTGCATTCGATTCTTTCACTGATAGATAAAATGGCTAGTTTCATAAAAATCTTTCCTAATATGTGTCGTCACATTTACCCACAGGGAATGGGTAAAAACCCTTAATACTTCAGACTATAGTTTCTAGTGGGTCAGTATTGATAGTAGGTGAATTGCCAACACCTCAGGCTTTAAACATTAAATGCAAGGTATAGTGACAAGTATATATATCACCAATCATCTGGGATAGTGGTGAAAACGTGACACCAGACTTTTGGAAAACATGGAACGCAGTATCACTTATTATGCGCTGCAAAAAAGGTTCTTTCCAAGTTCAACAAAGATTGGAGTGATATTGTTTGTATTTGTAGTGATTCAGCTACGTATATAAAAAATTTGTGTGATGACCTGTTAAAATTGATACCCGAGCTGAAGTGATTCCCTGTAAGAGATCCTTGCTACTTGTTAGATGGTATTCTGAAAGCATCTTTACAATCTTCAGAGTTAATGAGGGATGCTATTGACTTTTTAGTCCATTCTGGTGCACTGTTTTCTCATGCCCAGGAACTAAGACGCAAATATTTATCATTTTGTGCTTTATGTGGCATCAAAGAAAGAGTCATCCCAACTGTGCCCCTTAGCTGACGGTTCTCAGTCCAAGGGGCTATGAATGCTGAGAGGGCCTTTTCACAGAAGTTTACATGGAAAGGAAAGCGTGAGCGCACATGACCAAAGACTCACTGAAGAAGTATTGTATGGTGTACTACAATAAGATTAATTTGCAAAAATCTCTTTGGACCTCATATACACTGTACGTACACTGTTTATATACCATGTTCTTTCAGTGCAGAAAACAAGCAATGATAAAAGCAAAACGTTCCATAAACACCGGAAAAACACTTTTTCTGTTGTTTTTAGTGGCGTTAAAATGTATAACCACTGATAACAACTGTTTTTTAAGATATTGAAAACACTGAAAAAACCCCACCAGAATTTACCAAAAATAGAAACTGAAAACAGGACAACCTATTTATATTGCAGCTTATGTTGATTTAATGAGAAAGGACACCTTTCCAATAAGGCTTCGGTGTTTTTTTTCTGTGTGTCAGACATGCACACCTGGCACTAGGGATATTCAGTAACAGCAATCTAGCAGCCATCAGATGCTCGCAAGTCTGGTGGTCACTCTTGAAGTTCCAGCAGTGCTTCCTTTGGAAGGTAGATCCCTGACTATGGTTGCCCCCAACTTTTTGCCTGGTGTTTTGCTGGTTTTCTGACTTAGTTGACCTGGGGCCCTGCTATTCAGGACCCCAGGCCCCCTGCTCTCTCTGTAAAATGGATTCCATGTACCTTTGGTACATATCTAATTGGATACTGAGTCACCTTATCAGCCCCTGTACAGTGTACCTTAGGTACCCAGGGCATAGGTGCACACAGGGCCTACCAGGGGCTGCAGCATGTATTATGCCACCCCTGGCTGGCCATCCAAAACTGACACAACTGGCTGCTTGACAGCTGGGGCAAGGTGGTGTAATCACCCTTTGCTTTAGATATAGTATTCCTATATCTAACCCTAAAATGGACATATATATTCCTATCAGTCACTCCTATGGCAGGCCTTAACAATCCTGAAGGCAGAGTGCTTGGAATAATGTGAAATGGTGCTCTGGCATGAGCTGAGCCCGTTTGCAGCTTGCGGAACCAAGTCCTAATAACTGTTCCATGATAACGCTATACCATATACTCTTAAGTGCATTATGTACCTCGCGGTCAAGTGCTAACTTTGGTATAACATTATCAAAACATGTCGAGTAAGGTGTCATACGAATTGGAATACTAACCCCTCGCCAATTCTGGCGACGGGGTTAGCATTCCACCCTCCTAGAGGGACACGACATGTTGGTAACCTGTAACCCCGGTTAAAGTCAGACATAGCCTCAGCTTCACAAGATGGATGCTGCCACCGAGACACAAGTCTGCCCTCCTGCTGCTGGGAGTAATCCCAGCGCAGGAGGCAAGGACAAAGGGTTTCCTGCCAGGGGCGGTGCCAGCACCGTCCCAGACAGGATTTTGTGTATTCTAGGTAGGCAGGGCTTCAGAGGAAGGTGACTGCAAGTGGCACCCCGGTGCTCACTGTGCATATGCCGGCTAGAACCAGTTCCAGGGGCACACCAGCCCCTGAGCTGGGGAAAGCCCGGCATGGGAGAGGGGTGTAACCACCCCCCTTCCTAGTCCCACCCATAGGGCAGGACTTAGTCGCGTGCCAGCCCCCTTTTGCAGGATAAAGGTAGGAGCAGGCCCCCTTCCAAATTAGATCAATCTTTGAATCCTGAACCGACTTTCTACAAGAGGAACTCAAGACTCTTCCTAAGATTTCTCCCTTGTGACTAAGGAGTAGTCACCCTGCAGCAGCAGGCACCAACCAAGCATCGCGGTCTGCTGTAAGTCTCTCCTCCGGATCAAGACTGCCCAGCTCGACGAGAACCAGCTTCCCTGGCACCTCTGACCTCAACCTACATCTTCAGCCCAGGTGAGAACCGTGGGTGCGACGAGACCTCGAGGGACCGGCCATCATCAAGACTGCACGACGCTTGTCCAGCACGACCACCGAGTGACCCTCGACTGAGTGCTTTGGGGTAAGAGAAGCCCCGACCCTGAGCAGCTCCAGCACCGAAGTTCAGCCCCCCTGCATCCACGAGATTTGCGTGGGGCCCTTCTGCTCTTTGCTGCTCACCGCGTTGTGCAGGTCACTTGCCCGTTGGCTAGTGACCCTCTTACGACGCTTCACGACGACAAACACCGCTGGTCTGGTTGCTCCAGACTAGCCCTTGCTCCCCTCCAACAGAGGAGCACCCTGGACCCTCCTGGTCCACTCCAGACTCCATTTTAAGTCCACCGCGTGGGCTTGCGTTTGCCAAGACTTGTTGCCCCAATCCTGGGTCCAGCAACGTCGACAGCAGACACCTTCGTGGGACAGCTCGCACCTCCGACCTGGTCACCGACAACGCCTCCTGGTCCGAGGAGAGACTGCAGAGCCCAGCAGCGCCCACTCACCTGGTCGAGGTGACTTCGTCCGGTGCCAACCTGGTGCCCCCCTAAATCACTGGCTAGTGATTCAGAACTTGGTCCCCTCTGCTTACAGGTCTTCTTCTTCCCTGATACAGGCTTGGATCACCACGAACTTCTTTACTGGCCGCCTGCCAGCAACTTCTTTCTTCAGGCTCCTGGTTCGTCAACGAGGGTTTCCGACGTCACTTGAACCCTATGCAGCCGCAGCTCCTGGGCTAGGTAAACCGAGTACTCCGGTGCTCCAGCGTAGTCCAACACTCTAAGTGTCCGGATCCACTTTCGTTTTTGACCTACCTATTCGGGTTCGCCCGAGAACAGTAACTTTGTCTTTGCTAGCCTCCATAGACTTTTTCCCGCCTTACGCGTGAGAGTTCCCACTCTGCACACGACGTCCCTAGGCCTCCTGCTTGTAATCTAAAGGTTCAGTAGTCCAGTCCTAGCGATTCTAAAGCCTATGAGAATAGTACTTACCTGCTAGTAATTTCGCATTCCACTTCTTGTATATATGGTTTTTCGTGCCCCTCGGGCATTTGTGTAAATTGTGCGACTTTAAGTATTTTCGTAAGAGTTTTGTTGTGTGCTTAGCTCCCTGTCTCATAAAGAGCCAGGGTAGTCTTGTTAGAAATAAATATACGTTTATTTTCATAACAACTTGTGTGGTGTCCTTTCACTTTGTGTTCAAGGGGTATATGTGATGGTAAAACAGCTGGCTTAACACGCCCTCTAGAGTCTTAGCCTTAGACTGCTCGTAGCCATGCTACTAGGATAGCTGGTCTATAAGGTTGACTTACAACCAATCATCAATAGGGTTGTCTGGACTGATACATAGTGATCACTAGAATAGTGAGCACTGCATATCAGGCCAACTTCTCACACTTCCTGTCTCAGTGGAAAGGATTGGCAAAACCAACAGATTTGGCTTTAATGTGCTAAAGCAAGAATACAGGCATACACAAATGGTGTTTACATTTGTTAGAACATTAAAAGCAGACATATTGGCATGTGTGGTCTCAGACTTGCTTTGTGAAAGTGTCTACCCCCATTGCATAAAGTAACAGCACCACCACTGTGGCTGAAGTATTATCCCCCTGAAGTTCGGGTCTAGTTGTGCACCTGTGCTATGATGGTGTTTACAGTTAGTTGAAAGTTATATTTTAAGAAACAGGTAGAGCT
This sequence comes from Lissotriton helveticus, assembly GCF_964261635.1. Lineage (NCBI taxonomy): Eukaryota > Metazoa > Chordata > Amphibia > Caudata > Salamandridae > Lissotriton > Lissotriton helveticus. The sequence goes on from NC_136065.1 coordinate 1,291,614,185, forward strand.
GCTCTAGATTTGCACACATTTGGTTGAGATTTTCATGCCTCAAATGCTCTTTTTGATAGAAAAAGTGCTTATAAATCAAGCTTCTTGCTTCCAAGATGACTCAATGAGATAAAGCTCACCTCACACAGCGTTATGTCACAATGATGCCCAAAACAGGCATGCCAATGCCCACACCCTAAAATAAAATTTGCCCAAAAAACACTGGTGTCTAGTGGGCTTTTTGCCCCCCCCCCAGGGGGCTGATTAGGTGCTACTGCCCCTGTATTTTTTGTGGGGGAGGGGGTGGGGGCATGGCCATGCCCGTTTTGGGAGCCCCCACTCTCATTCAAATTTGCCCCAAAAAACCCTGGCATCAAGTGGGCTTTTTGTCCCCCCCCCCGGCAGGGCAGATTGGGGGCTAATGCCCCGAAAGTCCACTAGACGCCAGGGAGTTTTTGGGGCAAATTTTAATTAGGGTGGGGCTGCCCAAAACGGGCATGCCAATGCCTCACCCTAATTAAAAATTGGCCAAAAAAACCCTTGCATCTACTGGGCTTTTTGCCCACCCCAGGGGGCAGATTTGGGGCTAATGGGGCAGAGAGGCTGTCATTTTTGTGGGGGCTTGGAGCATGAACATGTCCAGATTGGGCAGCCCCCACCACAAATGAAATGAAAGGAAAAGACCATTTGTAAAGCGCAGTAGCTACTCTGAGGTGTCCTAGCGCTGCAGACAACGCGGGCAAGGAGGCTGCTAAGGTCTATATTAGTTTGTTGAAAAGCAGAGTTTTTAGGAGTTTCCCGAAAGGTAATATGTTGGGCTCTGCCCGCATGTGGAGGGGGAGAGAGTTCCATAGTTTAGCTGAGTTGTAGGCAAATGAACGGCCACCGCATCTTGTTCTCTTTATTTTGGGGACTAGGGCGAGAAAGGAGGATGCAGATCGGAGCTGTCTATTTGGTTGGTAGGGAGTAATCAGCGAATGGCTGATGGCTGGGCCAGTCTTCCAGAAAGCCCTGTGAGCAATGCAGAGGGCCTTAAATTGAACTCTTTCCCTAACCGGGATCCAGTGCAGGCTCTTTAATCCTAGATTGGTAGGGTGCTGACTGGGGATCCGAAGGATTGTGCGGGCTGCACAGTTCTGGATAATCTGAAGTTTCCAAGTAGTGGATAGGGGGTCCCCTAAATAGAGGGCATTCCCATAGTTCAGGCGTGTTAGGATGAGGCCCTGGACCATAATTTGTCTTGCCTGGAATGGGAGCAGGGGAAGGATTTTCCATAATAGATTGAGTAGGCCATAGCAGGAGGCTGAAAGTGTTACTGCTTGATGGTTAAAATTAAGGGAGTGGTCCAGCCAGATACCTAGGCTTTTGATTGAGTTTTTTGGGGCTGGAGCGGGCCGAGGCAAGTGGGCACAGTAGGTTCGCATTAAATGAGGGAGTGTTTCCTAGGAGCATGAGCTCAGTTTTGTCCCCGTTTAATTTTAAACAGGAAAGTGTCATCCAATTGGCCACCTCCTCAAGATAGCTACTAAAGTTGGTTGGGGAGATGTTAGGCTGGTTGAGGGCCACCACTAGCTGAGTGTCGTCAGGATAAGTGATGATTTTTATGCTGAAAGGACGGACAATCTCAGATACGCGTCTCATATATACATTGAACAAGGTGGGGCTCAGGGAGGAGCCCTGAGGTACACCACAACTGAGCAGCAAGCTGGTGGAGGCAATGTCACCCTCAAAAACCTGGAAGGAGTGGTCAGCTAAGAACGATCTGAACCAGGTGATGGCATTTCCTGACACTCCTAGGTTCATAAGTTGGTGTATCAGTGTGTCCTGGTATACAGTGTCGAATGCAGCACTTAAGTCGAGGAGGATAATTGCCGCGGACCCTCCTTGGTCGAGGATTTTCCTGGCCTCCTCAGTTACTGTGAGGAAGGCTGTTTCGGTTCCATGCTGGGGCCGAAAACCAGTCTGGGAGAGATTAAGTAGGTAATTACTTTCCAGGAACTCTACCAGTACCCAGTTGACATGTTTCTCCAGAATCTTACTCAGCCATGGTAGCAGGGAGATCAGCGTATAATTACTAGGATTGTCTTGGTCAAGATTGGGCTTCTTTAAGAGAGCCTTGTCCATGGCACGTTTTTCTGGGGGTGGGGGTCAATGCCAGATGAGATGGAGGCATTGAGCAGGTCGAGGGTAGTGGGAAGAATATTTCCTATGACCGGCAGCAAGGCGCGTGTGGGTGCCGGGTCAAACGGGGAGCCAGATTTAATCCGGTGCATGATGGAGTCTAGTGTATTGGAATCAAGGAGGGGAGGGTATCCTAGGTAGCTGCAGGTCCAGGTCCTGGATTTATGATGGTAGCCAAGGCTGGATCAAGCTGAGTGAGGGAAAAATAGGTATATATTTTTTGCATTTTCTGGAGAAAGAAATCTGCCAGATTGTTGCAGCGGGTTTGAGCGTCGACCGGGTTAGGGGGGTTCCGGGGAAGTTTGAGGAAAGTTTTGGCAATTCAATAGATTTCCTTGGGGGACGAAAAAGCTGCCTTGATTTTTTCTTCATAGAAAGCTGATTGAGAGGCTTTTTATTTCATCTATATAGGTTTTTATAGCCTTCCTATACGCGGATTTGCCGATGGGGGAGTAGTCAAGTTGCCATTTCCTCTCTAGCTTTTTACAATATCGTTTAATTTCCCATAATTTGGGGGAATACAAGGAAGAGGTACTGCTCCTGGCTTTTTGCCCCACCGAGGGAGGAAGATTGGGAGCTACTGCCCCATCAATAATTTTGTGGGGGTGGGGGCATGGGTAGTGGGCTTTTTGGACCCCAGGGGGCAGATTCGGGGCAACTGCCCCCCAGGGGGGGCAAAAAGAGTAAATCGCAACAAATATATTTGGGGGGACCAAAAGTCCCTGCTTGGGGATCACCCTCCTGGAGAGATACCCAAGTAGGGATCCACTGGGGGTACCATTAGAAAGGGGTGATTCTCCCCTTTCCAATGATACCTTTCCCATCTTTCTACATGCCCGAGGGGCTGAGACAGCCCCCAGAGCACATAGAAAGTGAAACTGAAATGAGCCTAAAGGCTCATTTCAGTTTTGGTTTCTGTGCATTGACTACAACGCGACATGCGCGCTGATCCTCGTTGCACAGACACCAGGGAGGGTGCCTCGGGATCTGGGGAAGCTCTTCCCCAGCTCCCAAGGCTTTAGGGGAGAGAAGGAAATCCCTCTGCTGTCTGCAGCAGAGGGATTTCCTGCCCCTGTCCTCATGACGGAATATTTCATCATGAGCATCGAAGGGGTTAACAAAACAATTCACAGTCATAAACTGTACCTATGTCTATTATTGTCCCAGATAGCAGGTACTTCGCAAACCATATATCTAAAATGAAGGAGGACACAGACATTTTTTTGACTTAGGTAAGCTTCAAAGTGATAGATCGTATCTATCCTGCGGTATCATGAGGAAAAACAGCGGTGTCCTACCTGTTCAATGGAGGGTGCACCAAAAATAGTAAACGGCTTTCAGCAATCAGTAAGCCGAAATGCACTCATATGAGTAGCACCGCTATGTTTCAACTCAAATCAGGCACACTACTAGAAATCGATGCTGGCGTTTGCAATAGCCGCCATCTTGTAATGGTATTTCTGATTTAATCAAAAAAAGTTGAAAATATTGACAAGAAGGAGCGAATAATACCACCTTATTAAAAGGACATAAAGGGGGCAAAACACAGGTCAGGCCTAGTTGATATCATAAGCCAATTGATCGGTGCTGTAAACTCAAGTACTATGATTCGTACAGTAAGCAGTAAAGGGACACGATAAACCGAAAATGTGGCCGCCATCTTAAGCTGGCCAGTCAATGACCAGGTAGTATATGTCACTGTATATATAATAGTGGCTTGGATAAAATAAGTCCTAACACAAAGCTAAAGCAATATCCTTATCTATCAGGGAATCTCCCGTAAGATGCTCATAACAGTAACGCAACTGTCGCTCACTTTAAACTCCAAACCGAGACAGGCAGGGGCTGAAGTCACGGTAGCATACTCTACAGCCGCCATTGAATAATGGTGAATATCCCCAGAAAAAGTGTTATTCATATAATATACGTATTGGTAAAAAAGTAACATCAGAATTTGAAATATAAGAGAAGTGAATCCAGACCCAAAAATAATCTTAGGCAATAGATACAGTAATAAGTTGATATCATTAATCACATTCACGGTAAATATCTGTAATGCCAATTGGAAGTGCGGCAAGGTTGAGTATCAATGGAGTTTCTATCTTTCCCCACATCACTAAAGCTATTTCATTTATTTATTTATTTTAAAGGTTTTATATAGCGCTGGCTAGACCCGGAGGTATCAGAGCGCTTTACATGAGCATCAGATCATAGTTACAGGTTACATTGTTACAAAGGTTACACAGTTATTAGAGCATGGCAAAATAGTTACTTGTATAGTCGAGATAAACTATAATGCACAAATGCGTAAGGGGGAAAGCAGGCAGGGGGAAGATTCAGGGGAGGGGGAAGGAGCTGGGGAAGTAGACAGGTAATGAAGGCAGGAAAGAGGAGGGGAGGGTGAAGGACACCCCATGGGAAGAGGAGGGGAAGGGCGATGGGGACCACAAACTGGTAGACAAGTCAAAGCAACATCCAAAGTCCAGTAAGCTGTGATTTTATTTTATTTATTTATTTATTTAAAGAGTTTTATATAGCGCTGGCTAGACCCGGAGGTATCCAAGCGCTTTACATGAGAATCAACAATGTAACAGAAAAAGTTAAACAATTACACAATGAATTCCAAAAAAATAATAGGCAATACAATTAGAAGAGGGGAGAAAAGAGAGAGAGAGGTAGTGGAGGGGGCAGGGGAGGTGAGAAAGGGAGGATAAGGGAAGAGAAAATACGGAGAGATGAAAAGAAGTCTATCTAAGGACCGTCAGGGTAGGCGAAGACCAAGGAGGGAATCCACGGCCCATCGCACCTATAGCTAAACCAGGTAGCTCCATCAGGCATCAGACAAAAAAGTTCAGTCTCAATACATTGAGAGAGGGGGGAAGGAGAGACATAAAAAGAGGTAGGATGCGGGAGGAGACAGCAGGAGGGACGAAAGGAAGTGCAACAATATGGTTTAGCAGTAAAACAGAAAAAGATCAACAATTACACCTTACAACGAACAGTCAGCACTACATTAGGAGAGGAGAGAAAGGAGAGAGAAAAGAAGTGGGGGGTAGGTGAGGTGAGAAAGTGAGGATAAGGGAAGAGACAACCATAGAGACGAGAGGAAGTCTGTCTAAAGACCGACTGGGTAGGTGACGACCAAGGAGGGAATCCACGGTCCATCTCCCCTATAGCTAAACCAGGTAGCTCCATCGGGCATCAGACAAAGTAGTTCGGTCTCAAGTGTCGAGGGAAGAGGTTTGCAGAAAAACAGGATGGGAGGGAGATATGGCAGAAAGACGAAGGAAAGTCTGCCTAAAGACCGGCTGGGTAGGTGACGTCAAGGGGGAGTCCGAAAACCCATCTCCTCTATAGCTATCAGGTAGCTCCATCGGTCTCTGGCCAAATAGCTAGGTCTCAATAGGAAACATTTAAGGAATATGGATGGCAAAATAAATGGAGCGTAGAGTGGAGGGGACAGGGAAGGTGAGAAAGGGAGGATAGGGGAAGAGACAACAAGGAGAGACGAAATGCAATCTGTCTAAATAAAGGCCGACTGGGTAGGTGACGACCAAGGAGGGAGTCCACGGCCCATCTCCCCTATAGCTAAACCAGGTAGCTCTATTGGGCATAAGACAGAATAGTTCAGTCTCAATACATTGAGAGAGGAGAGAAGTAGAGATAATAAATACAGGGAGGAAGCGGGAAGAGACGACAGGAGAGACGAAAGGAAGTCTGGCTAAAGACCGACTGTGTAGGTGACGTCCAAGGAGAGAATCCCCAACCTGTCTCCCCTATAGCTAAACCAGGTAGCTCCATCGGGCATCAGACAAAATAGTTAGCTCTCAAATGACACTGGAAATTCGCAGGTAAACAGGGTGGGGTACTAAGGCCAGGACAGGTAAGGGCAGAAATCAGTAGCAGGAAAGTGGAGAGGAGTAGAGCGGGGAGGGGTAGGGGGTAGGTAGTTCAGTATAAGTTACATGGTTAGAAACAGTTACTGGAGCATGGTGATGCATACTCAAAAAAGACAAACAAATAGAAATGTTACAAAGGTACATGATACAAGACAAATGTGTAATTGCACATTGTGCACATCATATGGTTGAAGTCTGTCCCCAAGGCGCCTTAGAGCGCTGATGCTCCCGCAGCCGGCCCCTGGGTCGGGCTGATCCTACTCTGGCTGCGGGAGGGAAAGGCATAGCGGCGGGGTCGCACACCGTCCAAGGTCGCAGCCCGACCTCGAGTTCCCAACCAGCACCTCATCTTGTTTGCCCCACCAGGGCATGTGCTCGCCGGCAGCGGATGGGGGAGCCATGCTCTACTGGCTCCAGGGGCAGCAACACCTCCATGTCCCACACAGCAGGGACCCGGGCGGCGCCACAGGACAGGCACCGCTGCACCTCCGGCGTAGCTCCAGAGAGATGGCGGCCGTTGAGCGATGGGGAGGGTCCAGGCGGCGGACCTCTCACGCCGGTACAGTACTCTGCTGCTAGGAGAATCGCCGGGGGTAGAAGACGCCAATCCCCTCGAAGTCCCTTCTCAGGACGCCGAGCAGCGCCGGCAAGGACCAGGACAGCACCACAGGACAGGCGCCTCTGAATCCCGGGGACTGCACTAGTCTTCAATGTGTAGATCACACCCATGTTTTGGTTAACATGCAAACCACCTCCCAACACCTCTTATACTGCCAAAGCCATAAGACCAATGCAAAAATAAGACTTGAACATCAAATTACAATTTAATAAATAAATAAAAAAGATAGTCAACTGTTTGACCAGAACATAATTTTTTCCACCCTAAGAAAAGGATACAGAATACATATATAAGTTAATCTATGTGACAACACTAATGTGCTGTCCAATCCATTAAGCCAAATTTGGCTAATGTTAACCACCCTTTCACCAGTTCCAAGTATAGTTTGTGGCCAATTCAGGGGCCCAATACACACACCTTTTCTCCATCTCCAGCTTCATATCAATGCCTTGCTTTTCCAACAACTCCTTCTGTGCAAAGTTCCAGTCCACTGACTCCACCTGCGTTTCCAGAATGGTACTCTTCTCCCTCTCCTGTCTTGCCTGCTCAGGGTGATTGAACCGGAACACATTGTTCTTTCCGAGTACTATCCTGTTGCCAGACAGGATAGTGTTGAAGTGGTATCACTTCCATATCTCAGTTGTGGGAGGCTCCCTTTAAGCAGTGGACTCTCTCAGAGGGGTCTCTGATACTCCAAGGCCTACATTCTGGATCCTTCCCAAAAAGGGGAGAGGGAGTGCTTAGGCAAGGGGTGCCATACCATACCTCAGCTGTGAGTGGCTCCCTTGGTGCAGTGGATTCTCTCAGCGGGTTCGCTGAGACTCCAGAGTATAAATATTGGATCTTTCACCAACAAGGGAAGAAGGAGTGCTTAGTCAAAGGGCACAAAAGACAGGGGACTAGGCAGACTAGCAAGCTAAAAAATGCAATATCATTATCGGCAGCCACCTTCTTGAGATGATATCGATAACCAAAATAAGGTTGAGAATGGAGTATTATGGCTACGGGGAAAGGGTCAATTCCAATTGTTTGTCTCAGCAATATAATTAAGATTAACGTAATATGCAGGTTAATAAAGCATATCAAGACAAAATTTCTAAAATAAGTATCAATACTGCCAGTTCTAAATCGTCAGGAAGTCACATTATAAGGGGTTTAGTAATCGCCAAACTAGCCTGATTATAAATTACCAGCAAGGGAATTGGTCGCAGAATATCATATAACAAAGACCAGTATAAGTTGGACATGTCCAAAACAATATCCATATAGATGGTCCAAAAGCGGGGAGACACTCTGCTTTTCTATACATGGCCATGCATGTGGGTGTTTTTGTGATGATCTATTTATTCATGGTTGTCTGTGGGTGTGTTGTTCAGTGTATGAATTGATATTTTTAACGGCTTTTTTCTGTCTTCATGTTTGTATACTTGATTGGAGTCAATGTGATATTTGCCTCTCTGAGTTCATGCACCATCAAAGCTAAACCTATTGTCTTTGTGCTTGATTTATGGGTATCATGCCATGACACATTTGTAATGTGAAGAGATGGTGTTCAACTATCACATTGTCTGTGTTCTATAAAAACTGCTGCTAGTGACAGATAGATAAAAACACTACAATTTCAAACAAGCGCTTTTTTCAGGAGTGTATGTGTTTTGAAGACCCCCAGTTCACTCAGGGTCTTGCCTGCGCGTCCACCAGTACGCCAATCTCTTTCCTTAGCCTGCCAGTCGAGGTGGCATTCTGCAGACGTGCTGTAGGCCAAGAGCACAAGTGAAGCGAGATATGGCATATGTGTCCCTGAGAAATGAGAGTCCCCAACGCCTGTACATCCTGAGGAGCCCGGAGGCATTCAGCGCCAATTGAGGGCATTACTAGCTCGGCGCTATAAAAAGAGTTCATCATTACGTCGCATGGAAGCACTTGTGTATTGAGCCTGCAGAAATGCATGTTTCCTGACATTCGGCCTAACATTCACGAACCAGTGCAGATAGTAGCCAAACTGTTTATGCACATGTGTTACGGGGGGCGGGGGTCATCAGCAAAGTTCAGCCTTCTCATATGACATCATTCGATATGATGTTTTCAGATCCATTGCCAAGTCCTGACCCCGCACACAGAGCGTGGCGGGAGCATGTGTGGCCGCACAAAGCGGGGTCTGTAGAGCTCCTGTTGTGCGCAATCCATGTTGGCTGAGACACAACATTCCACCTCACATCAAACAAGGCGGCGCCAGGACCGGCAAAGAGGGCATCCGCGGGCTGAAATTACTGTACACATCGGTATAATCGCGCATTTCTCTATAGGGACTTCGGATCATAATTCTGTTTTCACTTTCAAGCTGTTAAGGAGACTTTAACTCCTTCAGTTGTATGCCATCGGCCGTGTCGCGCGGCGACAGCTGTGGCACATCAGCTGCAGCGCAGACTCCGAGCCTGGATATAGATGCTTAGCAGGGCGAGGCGGCTGCACATTGCTTACACAGATTACATTCCACCTTTGGTAACAGATGAATGCTTGAACATGTGTTTTGATTTCTGTCCAAGGAATCTCTGATGGAGAATTCACAGCAGAAAGCACTTACTACAAAGCAGTATTACATGTGTTTATTTTTTCGTTGCTGGTGTCATGGCCTTTTTTATGGACATGACATCCGCCAGTCTTGAATTTACAATATTAAGGACCTGGCCCTCTCAGCGGCTCACATCAAACATGTTATGTTGCCTTAACCTCTCCTGTTTTGCAGAATTAGTTTTTGTTGGCTTTAAGACTCTGTGCACTTTACTACTGCTAACCAGTGCTAAAGTGCTTGTGCTCTCTTCTTCAAACATACTAAAATTGGCTTACACCCAACTGGAAAATTTTCTTCACTTGTAAGTCCCTAGTAAAGTGGTACTACATATACCCAGGGTCAGTAAATTAAATGCTACTGGTGGGCCTGCAGCACTTATTTTGCCACCCAATTAAGTAGCCCTTAAAACACGCTTCAGACCTTCAATTGCAGCGTGTGTGGGCAGTTTAAAATAGCCAATTTAACTTGGCAAAACAAACCTAAAAGTCGCTTTTTAATACAGATAAGTCACTCCTATGGTGGTCCCTAAACATCCTATTGTGCGAGTGCAGTGTATTTAAAATGTTTGACATGTACTTTTAAGTTTTCCATGTCATGGTTTTGAAAACCTCACAAATTAATTTTTCCCTACCTCTCCTATAGGATAATATTGGGGTACTTTATTAGTAAGTAAGTAAGCAGTTTTATTTGTACATGATTAATTAAAATCTTTACAAAACAATAAAAACATGGATAAAAATAGTTAAAAGTTCATTGTACGCGGTTCCTCAGTATTACAAATTTGATTAATATCAGTGTCTTAGTTGCCCATAAATGCCAAACAACCTTCAGGAACTCTTTTGTCTTTTTTCAACTAATTAGAAAAACTTTACGACTCGACAATTTAATTTTATGTTAACGGGGTTAAAACACAATTTGACAGCCTGCCTGCATGTCTGGACGCCGTGTGATTTAAAGGAGGGTCGTAATAGGTTATGTCTCAAGTCTTTCAGTTTTGGACAAATACACATCACATGGACGATGTCTTCTTTGTCAGGTTTACACAAACGGCACTGCTGTGAAAAGTTTTGTCTTACCCACGGTGGCAAATGTGGGATTATCGGAATTGCGCCCAGGCGTAATTTCAAAAACTTTTCTTTCATTTTTAAGTTCATTCCAATGTTAAAATATGCTTGCAGTTGCATTCTTCCATAATCACCGAGCGTGATCCAGCCGTGCCCTCTTTTTGCTAGTGAGTCCTTATCCTCGATAGAGGAGATGATGCGTGCTGATTTTTTCGCAACATTTTTAAAAGACAAGAGGTCTGTTGGGATGTCCCAAAGGTCGGAGACACCCAGGACTTGAAGTGACTCAGATAGATAGTCTCTAGCTGAGGATTTACGATGTCAGAGTAGCTCTTCCCAAACGTTGGAGTTTAGAGAACCAGACTCAGCGCTGCAAATTTTGTGCCAGCTGATAACATACGCACTACGCCTTCCTAGTGTTTGTTTCAGAATACCAAATTCTAACAGAATTTGTGCAGGTGAGACGTGTCTTGGCAGGTTGAAAACAGCCCTGTATGAGTTAGCTATTACTTTGTCCAATACTACAGCGTCCTTCCCTTGAAGCGATTCACTCCCTTATGTGAGAGTTGGTTGTAGCTTTGCACGCAAAACCTGGAGAAGAGGGTTGAGCTTTAGGTCAGGGAGCTTGGCCTTGAGAGATTTTATTGCCAGATAAGTCATGGTTCCCTTCCCTCGTAACAAATCCAATTGAGGTTTGAACGAGGTTTTGGAATCCAGGATTACTCCCAAATATTTGTAGGTGGTCACTAGGTCCAACCCTTCTCAGTTTAGGTGCCACTTGATTTTCCTTCTCTTTTTGTAATTCACTGCCATAACCTTGGATTTGGTGAAGTTTATTTGCAGGGCATTTCTTTCTGAAAAGGAGTAGGCTACATTTAGAAGGTGCTGGAGGTCTATTGGTGTTCGGCTTATCAGTACCAAGTTATCCGCATACAGCAGGTTTGACAATGGGATTTTCCCTAGTTTCGGAGCGTGACAGAGGTATTTATCGAGTTGCCCTGGCAAGTTGGCAAGAAAGAGGTTGAATAAAATTGGTGCTAGGACGCAACCTTCTTTTAACCCTTTTGTTGTTGGAATGGGTTTAGAGAGGTGTGTGCCCGCTCCTAGTTTAACTTTAATCCAGATGTTTGAGTGGAGTAAGATCAGCGCGTCTAAGAGATGTTTGGGTATTCCCCAGTTGTCCAATTTCTGCCAGAGTTTATAGCAATCCACGTGGTCAAATGCAGCAGTATAATCAATAAAGGAGAGAAAAAGGTTTTTTTTAATCTCTTTTGCTGCTTCCTTCAGCAGGGTCAGTGCCATGATGTTGGTTGTGGTCCCTTGACCTCTATAGAACCCTGTTTGATTGAGCGGAATTATTGAGTTTTCAGATGCCCATTGCGTCAGATCTTCCAGTATGGTTCATGAAAAATACTTAGCCTCCACATCTATGAGGGCAATAAGCCGATAATTATTTGGGTCTTTCTTGTTGTCTTGTTTGAAAATTGGACTGATTATTGAGCCGCGCCAGGAATCAGGTAGAGTCAGAGTGTCCTTTATGTTATTAAATATCGGTGTTAATGCTGTTCTCCAGAATTCCGCGTCCGATTTGTACAGGATAGGTGGAATGCCGTTTGGCCCGGGGGCTCCTGTCGGTCTTCCCCTGGCTATTTGCCTTTTGACGTCGGCTGGCGTGGTGGCCAAATGTCCAGGCCTGATTTGGCAAAAGGAGCTAGGGTCAGGCATAGGTTTGTCCGTTCGAAGAGATAGCGTGACTCCATTCATGTGTATATCTTGGGTCATAGCAATTATGCATTGATTGTCTGTTGTTTCCCTCTGAGCTTCTTCGCAGGGTTTTCTTGTCATTGCTTCTTCGCGGCTGTCCTCAGTGTTGAAGTGCTTAAGTAGGTATTTTGTCCATACTTCCTCCGTTATGTTCGAGTTTAGGCCGAGTTGTCCTGGATTCTTTATTCTTTTAATCATTTGCCAGAACCTTAATCTGTTTTTCCGTTTTACTTCAAAAAGAAGTTTCGCCCATAGCTAGTCATTTTTTTATTTTTGGTTTTCCCATTTCAACCGTTTTAAACGTTTTTTTGCTCTCCGCTTGGTTGTTTGCAAGTCATGGTTCGCTGTGTCCTTTCCTATCTGTCTCAGTGTTTGGTTTATTATTCGTTTTGGGATTTTCATTTCTGGGGTGAGTTGTAATTTGTAATTTTTCGCACTGGCGTTTAGAATAAAGTTTTGCCATACTTCTGTCAACTTTGTGGAACTTGCCGTCTGAGTAAAAAGAGTTTTTGCTGCGACGCCTATGGAGTCGATGGTAGAGGGATTGCACCTTAGCCGCCTTAGATTTGTGGTCACTTCAATATAGATGCCTGTGTGTGGTTCAGTCCCCCAAAGTGAATCGACTTTTTTTGTGACTTCTTGGGGCAGGTTGTCACTAAGGTTGCTCATCCCTATTTTGAACGCCGTTACCCTGCCAAGCATATTTAGAGATGTGAATGTGTAATCCAGATGTGAGGATTGCTTATCAGTATGAAAGAGTATGAAAGGTCGCTACAGGTGGATCGTCTTCAGCGTAGCGCCCATTCAAGGCTCTTAGGTTGAGATATTCTAGTTGGCGAAGCAGGTTTTTTTGAGCAATTTGTGGATTTATTGATTTTTGCGGAGCCCTGTCTTGGGATTCCCCATGCAGCACTGAGTTCTTGGTAAAGGCCATCCTCTGAATCTGAACTAATGAGGAACACGTTAAAGTCCCCTGCCAGGATAAATAAATCGGAGTCCTCTTCGTCCATTATTTTTTTCAAGGCTTTTATCAGTTAATTGCCAGCTTGTCGTTTCTGTTTGGGGTGGATGTAAGTATTAATTATTATCACGTCTTGAGGCTGGTTATTTAACTGAAGTGAGATCTTTGCCACCTGTATTGCACTTGGCAGGGGTATTTGAGATTCTATAGTCCTTCTCTCGCCTATTGTAGCAATTGAGGCAGAAATCATTAGACCCCCTGATCTGCGGCCGAAGATGGAACTTTTGCTTGCTGGAAGGCAACAAGATATGAACCCTTGAAGATCAATTGCCTGTTCCTCCCAAGTTTCTTGAAGTAGTAGCAGGTCGAATGAGTTCAAGTATTGTGAGAACTCAGGGTCGTTGCTTTTGCTAGCTAGGCCGTTGATGTTCCAAGCTCATTTGCCTGGACTTTCTTAGGGGATAAGCAAGATTATTACCCCTTTGTCAATTTGTATGGTTGACTGTGTTGATGGTGCGTTGGATCGACTTCCAGTACGAAGGGATGGTCGACAAGGCACAGCCACTGTGCCTTGGTTCTTGTAGAGAAAAATATTTTTGTGTCTTGGGGGTGCACTCTTGGAGAGGAGCTCCTTGCTCCTTTTAATACTGAGTTGGTGTTTTTCCGTGTTGGTGACCTGGTAGGGGGCAAAAAAGGTGTCAGATAGGGAGGTTGCTTTTCAAGTCTCAGGTTAATCCCCCATTCTTTGAACGTTGCTTCTTCCTTCAGAATTTTCCTGGCTATCTCAGCGGATTTCCAAATTGCTTCAGTTGTTTCTGAGCATTGAGGATCATTACTTGCTATACACTCTATTTGAAGGCGATCCGGGGAGCTTATGTTTCCCAGGCTTGTAATCGAATGTAAAAGTCGTAATATATTTCCCCTGTTCAATGTATTCTAGAGTGAAGAGGATGATAGTCGGACTGTGCTGGATATGCTCTATTGCTGGTTTTGTTGGTGAGCCATCGTGGTCAAGATCGCAGGGCTGAGGGGAACAACTTGGGCTGCCAGTGACTGGGCATGTTAGTAGCACGCTTTGATCGCTATCTCTCCCGAGATCTCTTGTATTGTTAGTCGGACCTCGTGTTGGTTGCTGGGATAGCTCCAGGTTACTGGTCTTGAGATTGTCCTTGGTTTCTATTGGTACGATGTGTACGGATATTATTGGGTCAGTGCTATGTGCAGGTTGGGTGGAATTTGCTTCAGGAAGTCTCCGCTTGCTTTTGCTTGATCGAGATTTCTCGGTAACGTCCCGGGTAGTTTTTTCAAAGCTGCTAGTGGGGCAACTTTGGGCGATGTTGGAGGACTCTCTAGACCCTCTTGGGATGCTAGTAGCCCTGGTTGTTCCATGTCCGTGGCTTTTTGGTAATGGGTAGAAGGTAATGGATATGGATTTAATTGCGGTTCTATACGAAGTCTTATATCAGTTAGAAGTCTGTTTCTTCCTTTTCTTTTTTTCTTTCTGCGGGCCTTGCAGGAGACCTGGGTACTGACTAATGCAGAGTTGACTGCATTTGCATTGTGGTTCGTGAGTTCAGCTTCCTTGTTCTCTGACGATGATGGTGGAGCTTCTCTACCCTCTGTAAGTGAATTGCTGGTTGCCGTCTTTTCGACCGCAGAATAATTCTCTAGTTTTGCAATGGTTGCAGGCAGTTCTGTCTTGAGGTCCGAGGTTTGTGAAGTTACTGATTTTAAGTCACTTGTGAGGTCACCTAACATAGATGGTAAGGTTTATAATTTGTCTAGGATCGTTTCACAGGAGCATGATGGTGGTATTGTTTGGACCACGAATGCCGCTTCTTGGCCCCTCTTAATGAGTTCCTTTAGTTCTGATATCTTCCAGTCAATTCCTGAAATTGAGTCAGCCATTGTCTGTAAGACTGAAAGCTGCAAGTCCATTATGTGCGATTGTAATTCTAGGGCTGTGGCTGAGTCTTGCAGGGTATTTAGGATTGTTGTCCATACAGATTCCGGGAGTGAATTCCCAGTATTATTACTTTTCTCCAATCTTGGGGCGTTATTTGCTTCGCTAGGTGAATTTGCATGGGCTGGTTTAAGGCTGTAGGAAGCAATTAGCTCTTCCCATTCCTGCGCGGCTATAAAGGTCATGTCGTTGTTCGTAGAGTGGGAATCATTGTATGGAAGTAAAGTGCGACGCACAGAGGACGTGTGTCCTGCCAATCTTCCACATGATGATATTTGATCCCAAGTATCTCCTTGAGTTGATTGGGGTGTCTTAGTTTGAGTGGGGAAACTGGTGCTTGGCTGGGGAAATTCATTTTGCGTTTTTTCTTTCAAGTAGTGTTTATTTTCCATTGTTGGTTTTTTCTGTATGACTCGGATTGTCTTAGTTGAAATTGGGGAACTGTTGTAAAGTTGGGGGAGAAGTGATTTTTGTCCATTTCTGGTATTGTTGATCTGAACCTTGATTTTGGCCCATAAATCTAGATTTTCCAGGCTTTCCAGGTGCGGTATGCGGTATGCTGAGATTGCTTGGACGTGTTTTAACACGACCGGCTGTGATCGTGTGGATCGCTGTCTCAGCGGATTCATCCGCCTTTGGTGGGGTCAGTAAGATTTCGTTGGTGAGCCCTTTTCTGGGTTCTGGCAGGTCCAGATTGTCCCTGCTTTGGCTGTTCTGGCTGCTGGCTCCTTTACCTGTGGTGTTGATGAGTTCTGCCACTTCTCTGGCTCCAGTTGGTTTGAGTGCTACAGATGCTGCCTCGGCAACGGGGTAGTTGGGAACCCCGGCAGGCTATGAAGGGTCAGATGGATTGCTGCTGGTGTAGCCGTGGTTGGTTTTGCTTGTTAGAAGTGGTGTTTGCAGTCCTTTTATATTCCCAGTCTTGGAGTAGATGGCTGTTCCAGGGTCTTTTGAAAAGGAAAACTTTGTGTATATCTTTGGTTGGTAGGTGCATATCTTTTTCCTCACTGGCATTCCTTCAATGGTTATAAGGTAGTTTAAATCCCTTGACAGTGATTTTGGTATAGACAGCAGTAAATACTGTGATGTCGTAGGTGAAGTCAGTGGCCTTGGGGACTGCCGATGAGCCATAATAGGACTTAAGGTAGAGGCGTTTGCCGTTGGTGGTTCACTGTCCATTTTGTTTTTGTTTTTGTTTTCAGCTGATGTTACAGTTGAAATGGAAATTAAAGTTAGAGTTCCACTTGAAGTTGAAATTGAGGTTGCCTTAAAAGGTCCTTCTTTAGAAGTGTTTTAATCAATTGGATTTGAATAATTTGGATGTGTTTCCTGAGGACTGGCTGAATGTGATAACATTATTGGCATTGTTGGCTCAAGTTTCCTTTTTCTCGAGTTAGATTTTAAATTGGATTTTGGTTTAGGTAGGGGTTGCCTAACTCTGCCGTATCGCATAGCTCCTAAGAATTGTTTTTATGGGCAAGGTTTTTTTTTGTGCTTAATTTGAGTGTTCTTGATTTGGTATTTAAGGCTTAAAGAGTCCATCTGTAGTTTGTTCGCCTCCCTCTCCAGGGAAAGTGCAAATTATGTGTAGTGTAGAGTCCCCCTCTCAGCTCCTGTCCCTGCACCAAACTCAAGTGGGGAAATGCCTGGGGAGTGCCTGTGGGACCACACTCCACACTCCCCACTCCTCTCTCAATTCTGCCCCAAAGGAGGGGAAGGACGATTGCGTGACCACCCGCTGGTCTCCCGGTTCCTTTTCCGGGTTTATTCCATTTAGTTGGTTCCATTTACAGGGAATTCCAGTGTACCTCTATGGAGAAATACAAAACTACAAGTCCCAGAATGCACCAGAACAATAAGCAGGAGAGTGCTAGGAGTGTTAGGAGAGGATCCGCGATATCCGTGGTATCCGCGGGGGCCACGGGTTACAGCCCGCTCCAGTGCCCCAATGCCTCGGCTGTCATGCAGCACCCTGCTCCGTCTCCCGTCTGAGCCCACAGCTCCTATACTCTAATCAGCTACTCTTCCGTGCTTCTGTATTTCCGCTTGCCGCTTGCTGCTCTCTGGAGTTGTCAGTACAGGGATAGGTGAGGCCGCCAGAAGCTCTTTAGGGGGCCGAGACTCGACACTCCCACTTGGATGCCTGGCTGCCCGCTGCTCGCGGTCCATGGCTGGATAACAACCCACCGTAGAAAGAATGGTAGAAGGAGAGTCAGCCGGTGTCAGGGGGGACAGCTGGGGAGCCGCGTCTCGGTGTCTCTTCCCGCTTGCTCTGCCTCACTCAGCCCCCACTGGCTGCCCGCCACCGCTACTGCCACCGCCACCACAGAGAGAAGGTAGCTGGTGTCCCGATATCAGTGGATCAGCGAGGGAGCCGCGGTTCGACGGAGCCGCAGTTCGGTGTCTTTCCGGTGTCTTCCTGGCTTTCCCGCTTACTCCGATTACAGCTGCAGACAGGTTCTGGTGCAGGTTCTGGTACTTTATTACATTTAAGAATTGACAACTCTTGTTTGGGAGCAAGTAAGAATGTCATGTTTGGTGTCAGCATTCAGTCCATCAATTGTTCCTTTTGCTTTTGTCACCTTAAGTGGGAAGGGTACGCCCAAACATGGGTTTCTGTGCTCACTGCACCACTGAAATCAAGCCAGCCCTGCTGATTATGGGTGATGCCCGGAGACCAGTCCCAGGATGCTTTTTTCTGGTCCAGGGAGAACCTGGTTTGGCAGTTTGGCTGGTCTGTTCCCATGAGGAATGGGGTCAAGACTGATTTGCATATGGCCGGGTCCAAAGTGAGGTGGCGTGGTGAGCAAAAGGATGATGGATTAAGCTCAGATCGTTGTGACTGGGAGTGAATGTTTGCATTGTTCAGCATTCTGTCAATTGTTCCTTTTGCTTATGTTTAGAAAGTTGGCATTTCCTTTACCTTTCATTTGGAGCCTGCAGCCTGCTTCAGGGGGCACTCCTCCTGACCTAACTGAAAGGTCCACCAAATCCAGATCACAGTGACACAAAGCTCAGCAAAGCCTCGCTGCACAGCTGCAAGCTTTGCTCAAACTGACACCAAGCATTGCGAGGCCTTGCAAATCCTCGCAGCATTGCTGCCAACCTCCTTGGAATCAACGCTGAGCAATACAGAGTGCTGCAAAGCCTTACCGCACGGCTGTCAACTTCATCGGAACCAACTCTGAGCAACGTAAAGTTTCGCAAAGCCTTACTATGTAGCTTATAGGAACAGACACAGAGCAATGCAAAACACTACAAAGCCTATCTGTATGGCTTCATTGGAACCAACGCGGTCAATGCAATACCTCGCAAAGCAAAGGCATGCAGACTGTGCACCAATGACATGAGGAACATTCATCAGCTGGCCAAACCAGATCCTGTGCCCAACCTGTGCTCCATCAGGGTCTGCCTGAATCTGTCAATTTATCCCGGTCCAGCAGAACCAGATACCCTCAGTTGGTGCTACTTTTATGTAATTCTTTAAAATTACATATCTCCAGGTTTACTGATTGTATGTGTCTTGTTTTGGTCTCAAACAATTTATTAAATATCACTCTATGTGAGTCAATTTGTGTGGGATCTTTCCTGCATTGTGTTTTCACTTGATTACTGTTTATGAGCTACATAAATACTTTACACATTGGCTCTAGGTAAAACCTAACTGCTTTTGTGGCAAGTTTCCAGAGGGTGAAGCACAGGTTAATTTAGTGACTTTTTGGGGTTTACCCTGGCAAGGATTGTAGCTAATGCTTGAGTAGGATTCCCCTCATCCCCCAAGGAACCCGATTTCTCACACTTGTGCCTGTATTGGGATCCAGTACTTGTGTTTGTGCAGTACCATAAAGTGATTAGTGTAACACTAATATCTCATTACAAATAATATAGCAATTTGATTTCTTTTGATTACCCTTAATTGGCCAATTTTGATTTTTGCAAATTCACTCTCATGCTATTTGTGCATGTAAGTATGACGTTTGAGCTCAGCACCTTGGAGAGCTATACTGCAGCTAAGCTCAGAGGATTCTGCAAGGAGATGAGCTTCCAGCAAATAGAAGCTCCAGGGAAGAGGAGCTCCAGAAAGTCCTCTTGGCCTGGGAGGAGATCCACCAGTCACAGGCCACAGAGGAGGAGGTGGATGTTGAGGAGGAGCAGGAGGCGGAGATGTAAGAGGAGGATGACAACCCTCTGTTTATTGCCCAAGAGGAGAGAGGGGCCCTGCCAGATCAAGGGTCAGCAGCAGCATCTCAACTAACACTCTGACCCCAGTGCAACTGGTGGACAGGAAAGCTGAAAGGGAGCTCAGGCAGCTGCAGGCTAAATTAAACGTGGAGGCAGCTACTGAGAAGGCTTTGGCCAAGAGAGCACTTGAGGAAAGAGAACTGGCCCTGGAGGAGAAGCAGACAGAGGAAAAGAAGGGTGAGACAGCTTTCGAATAAAAAAAGATCTTGTTGACTCATATGACGTGAGTCTTGGAGAGCTGGACCTAAAGGCCAGACAAAGCTTAGGGTCCAGCAACAATAGTGGCAGTGAAACCCTTGTGTCCCACGAGGAAAGAAGTGTCCACATATCTAAAGATATGGTGCCTAATGCTATAGTGGGGATGGACATAGATAAGTGGTTTGAGGCCTACGAGGTATCCCTAGAAACGCATAGGTCCATGAGTGAGATTGGGGCGCCAGTCTGTGAAGGCACATACCTTCAGAGAGGAGGCTTTTTTTATTTTCCCTAGTGAAGGGGGACAGAATGAAATATCCCCCGCAGGGACAGCCAGAAACTACTCCACCACTCTTGAGTAGATTTTGTGAAGTATTTCAATAAGGCACTGGATGTTTGGTGGAAGGCAAGGAAGTTAACACATCTGGGATGCTGTGTAATCAGTTTCTCAGAGATCACATGTTCAGTCATTGTTTTCCAGAGCTACGTCAATTCCTGATAGACAGGAAGCTCACTAGCCCTACGGAGTTTGCAAAGGAGGCGGACTGTTGGCTCAGTAACCGGGTCTGAAAGGAGGTTCCTGTGAGTAACCCAAGTAGGGTTGGTTAAGTTTCCCCCCAGCAGAGTGAGGGAGAGGTCCAAGGTGACACAGGCAGGCCCTAGCATAAAGTGGGGTGGAAAGGATTTCTATGCTTCTTCTGAGAAACAGAGAGGAGGTTCTGGTGGACAGTGGCCCAGGGCACCCCATTTCCAACCCCAGTGCTATTATTGTTCTCAGCTAGGACAGAAGCAGGGGGACTCTGTATGTCCTAAGAAACCACTCATTGGTGAGAGCTCTACATGGTTATCCAATGTGGGCCTTAGGAGTATATAGTGCCCCAGCGCTAGTGATAGAACATGCCTTTGTCCCCCTTAGTTGGGAGGTAGAATCAGAGGGTGAACTGCTGATCTCCGAGGGTGGGAGTTGTCACTTCCACCTGTCCAAAGTGATTCTGATGCCTGACATTGCTCTTAGGGACACCAGTGCCAGCCTGACAATGGTACTGGAAAGACTGATTTCCCCAGAGCAAGACACAGGAATAGTGGCTCAACATCCACCTTTGTGGCTTTATGTCAGTGTCTTTCAAAATACCAATTTTACATGTTTTTGTTATTTAATTGCAGGCACTTATTGCAAGTGGAAACATTTCGTTTCCACTTTATAGATGAAGAAATAGATTTTGTGTGGAATGAAAGTATTAGAAAATATTTAATACCATATTTTTAGTATTTCGACATCGCCCATGTATGTGGCATTTTATGATTGCCTAGAAAAAGTCATGCTGGCCATAAGATGTTAAAATTGATCTATCTGTCTCTCTGCCTCTATCTGTCTCTGTCCAAACAGAAAGCTTCTCAAAACGCCCTTAAAAGTCAGCTGGGAAAGCTGTTAAACCTGACTTTTAAAGGCCTTTTGAGAAGCTTTCTGAAGGTGCCATGACGTCACGGAGGCCAGCAGTAAACACAGAAAATGTCTGCAGGAGCATATGCAGTGAATACCTATTTAATATATATTCACAACGTATTTTCCTGTGGTCATGTTCTGTGTTTACTGCTGGCCGTGGAAACTGCAAGGCAAGGTCCGCGGGCCGCCAGTGAAGGTGTGTCTGGCCGCTGGCGGCCCGCGGGCCGTACTATGAGTACCAGTGTGTTAAATATTTCAGTTTTACCACATGATTTAAAGCCATTGGTTGTGTCAGGCAGTAACAGCTGTGGCACATCAGCTGCACTGAAGATTCCAAGAGTGGATATAGATGCTTAGCAGGGCAAGGTGACCACACATTGCTTGCTCAGATTAAATTTCACCTTTGGTAACAAATGAATGTTTGAACATGTGTTTTGATTTCTGTCCAAGGAATCTCTGATGGAGAATTCACATCAGAAAGCACTGACTTCAAAACAGTATTATGTTCCCGATTATTTTGAAGAGCATCCTCCTCTGGGGGCTTGCAGCAATGTTCATGGTGGCACCTCTGGACAGATTCCTAGGTAGCCAAAGTTGCAAGCAATGTACCGCTGGTTGATGGTGCTGAACATGTAATTTCTGCAGGGTGGTGTATGTGAGAGCCTCTAATGACCCTGACTGACCGCTTGGGAGGAGGATAATCATCATTTTGTAGACCTGAACTGGCTTGATTCCAAGGCTGTCCTGAGATCTGGAGTGGTGAAGGTCTTTGCTATGAGTTGGATGGTCAATGATTCAGCCGGGTGCTGTGATGACTGGCCAGTGAGGATGTCATGGGCTGTTGCAGTCCACACACAGATTTCTAGACACACTAATTACCAGGTAACACAGGGGAAGATAGTCATACCTGAAGATCGAGTCTGGCAGGAAATGTGGAGACCCAGGTGTAAGTATTGCTGCATAGGTGAAAGGAGGGGCTCTTGTACAACAGGGGTGAAACTGATGGAGGAGATCCCGCCTAACCTTTATATGCAATCTGTTTATAACTCAGAGCAAAGAAACCAAAACATGATCAGAATGAGCAGTGCAGGCTGATGTCAATGGTCATAGAAGGAAAAGGTACTGCAACAGCCATCTTGGAGCAGACCCAATGCAGGTTTTGTGTTCATCCAGCTTGTGATCAATGGGAAGGAGGCATTGAGTCCCCACAGGAGGATGCCCCCCCCCCCAAGAGGACTGCATGTATTGGATATCAAATTTGGGCCATGTTCCTTACCTGTTAAGAATATATATACAGATTGTTGGAACTGGCCCTTCTTGCAAGGTCATCCTCAAACTTTTTGCTTCTTCCTCCCTTATTTTTCCTGACCCGTGGCTGTTGGCAATAGGGCTCTGAGCACTTTACCACTGCTGATCAGTGCTAAAGTGCATATGCTCTCTGTTTAAATTGGATTGTAATTCGTTATCCATGATTGGCATATTTGTATTACCAAGAAGTCCCTAGTAAAGTGCACCGAGTGTGCCAGGGCTGGTGATAACAAATGCTACTAGTGGGCCTGCAGCCACACGCTTGATCCCGTCTTCTCTTCCAGCAAGTACATCACCTTCAGCCACGCCACCGGACTCCACTGGACCGACCACAGCTGCGTCCACTTCAACTTCAAAAGATCCACGACCCACCACCACCCGCAACAGGTACCTCACAGGAATTGGAGCAAGATCACCGCAGACCAGCTCACCACCTCCCTCAGCCAGAGCCCACCCGCCAACACAACGGACCCCAACGAAGCAGCCCGCAACTTCACACAGTGGCTGAACGCCTGCGCCGACGACTTCGTGCCACTAAAGAACCCTCCCAGCAGACCCAGAAGCAAGAAGGCATCCTGGTTCACCGACGACCTCAAGGACTCCAAGAAGACCTGCCGCACCCTCGAGAAAGCCTGGCTCCTCGACCGGACCACCGACAACATGACCGCCCTCAAACACGCTACCCGCAAGCACCACCAGCTCATCCGCACCACCAAGAAGAAATCCCTGAAGGAACGACTGGACAACAACGCCCACGACAGCAAAGAGCTCTTCACTATCGTCAAGGAGTTCTCCAACCCCAGCACCGGCACCAACGACATCACTCCATCACAAGACCTCTGCGACTCCCTCGCCTCGTTCTTCCACCGCAAGATCACCGACATCCACAACAGCTTCGGCGCCCCACCCACGCACCCAACCGTCGAACCAATGCCCCCCACTGCCACCCTTCGCACCTGGACCACGGTGACCACCGAAGACACAGCCCGCACGATGAACACCATCCACTCCGGATCACCGACCGACCCCTGCCGACACCACGTCTTCAACAAGGCCGACTCCACCATCTCACCCCAACTCCGGAACATCATCAACGCCTCCTTCAACACCGCCACCTTCCCGGAGAGCTGGAAGCACGCCGAGATCAGCACCCTCCTGAAGAAACCTACAGCGGACCCCACCGATCTCAAAAACTTCTGCCCCATCTCGCTCCTCCCTTTTCCTGCTAAAGTCATCGAGAAGATCGTCAACAGACAGCTGACCGCCTTCCTCGAGACGAACGGATCCCTCGACCCCTCGCAGTCCGGCTTCAGAGCCAACCACAGCACCGAGACCGCCCTCATCGCAGCCACCGACGACATCCGGACCCTGCTCGACAAGGGGGAAACAGTGGCCCTCATCCTCCTGGACCTCTCCGCTGCGTTCGACACGGTCTGCCACCGCACCCTAGTCCAGCGCCTCTGCAACATTGGTATCCAACAGAAGGCACTGGAGTGGATCATCTCGTTCCTCGCCGGAAGAACACAAAGAGTCCGCCTCCCCCCGTTTTGCTCCGAGGCCACCGAAGTCATCTGCGGCGTCCCGCAAGGATCTTCACTCAGCCCCACCCTCTTCAACATCTACATGAAACCTCTCGCAGCCATCGCACGCCAGCACAACCTCAACATCATCTCTTACGCCGACGACACCCAGCTGATCCTCTCCCTCACCAGAGACCCCGACACCGCCAGAACCTGCCTACACGAAGGGATGAAAGATGTCGCCGAGTGGAGGAAGGACAGCCGCCTGAAACTGAAGTCGGACAAGACGGAAGTCCTCATCCTGGGATCTTCGCCCTCCACCTGGGACGACTCCTGGTGGCCCCCAGCCCTGGGCACCGCACCCAAGCCAACCGACCACGCACGCAACCTGGGCTTCATCCTGGACCCCTCCCTCTCGATGACCAGACAAGTCAACGCCATCTCCTCATCGTGCTTCAAAGCCCTGCGTATGCTTCGCAAGATCTTCCGCTGGATCCCGACCGAGACCAGGAAGACAGTCACCCAGGCACTCGTCACCAGCCGACTGGACTACGGAAACGCCCTCTACGCCGGAACCACAGCCAAGCTACAGAAAAGACTCCAGCGCATCCAGAACGCCTCCGCCCGACTCATCCTGGATGTCCCCTGAGGCAGCCACATCTCCAGCCACCTGAGGAACCTGCACTGGCTCCACGTCGACAAGAGGATCACGTTCCGGCTCCTCACCCACGCACACAAGTCTCTCCACGACCTGGGCCCCAAGTACCTCAATGACCGCCTGACCTTCCACACGCCCACCCGCCAGCTACGGTCCACCAGCCTCGCCCTCGCAGCCGTACCACGCATCCGAAGAGCCACCGCCGGAAGAAGATCCTTCTCTTACCTGGCTGCCAAGACTTGGAACTCCCTCCCCATCCACCTTCGGCTGACCCAGGACCATCTTGCCTTCAGGAAACAACTCAAGACCTGGCTGTTCGAGCAGTAGCATACCCCTCCCCCCAAGCGCCTTGAGACCCTCCCGGGTGAGTAGTGCGCTATACAAATGGCATGATTGATTGATTGATTGAGCACTGAGTGTGCCACCCATATGAGTAGCCCTAAAATGGTGTCGCAGGCCTGCCACCGCAGTGCCTGTGTGCAGTCTGTGAACTGCCATGTCCTTCTGGTCAGTGACCCACTGACCAGGCCTAACCCTTATTTTTTTATTTTTTTTTATTTTTATTTTTTGGGTTTTATAGAGCGCACGGCTACCCCCGAGGGGGTGTCCCGGCGCTAACAACTAACAAGCCCAAGAAAGAAAGTGTGAAAACAGAGATTTAAGAGGAAAACAACGAAGTCTTAAGTTTGCGGCGAAAGATGGGTTCAGTGGGGACAAATCTTAGATCCAAGGGGAGGTTGTTCCAAAGCCTGGCGGCTGATACTCCAAATGCTCTACCGCCCACTCTGGAAAGACGGAAGCGTGGGACAACCAGGAGACGTAGACTATTGGATCGTAAGGATCTGACGGATTGTGATAAAACAAGCCGTTTTTTCAAATAGCCTGGGCCGAGGTTGTTCAAGGCTCGAAAAGCAAGTATCAGAATCTTAAAATGGATACGTCGTGCGATAGGAAGCCAGTGCAATTTTTTGCGATAGGATGCTACAGATTGACGATATGGAATATTTCCAATCAGTCTTGCCGCGGCATTCTGCACGATCTGCAGACGTTCAATCTGGTACAAAGGAGCACCCGCGTAGAGACTGTTGGCATAGTCCAAGTGAGACGTGATTAATGCCTGGACCACAGTTCTACGAGCATTTAGAGGGAGGTATGGAAGAATCTTTTTAATCATACACAATTTCGCAAAGCATGCAGAGGTTGTTTTGTTAATGTGGGGAGTGCAGGAGAGGGTGTTATCAAACTGAAAACCCAGATTGCGAACTGTGAGAGCTGGAATAGGGGGGGTCAAGAACCGTTGGCCACCACAGGCTAGAGGGAATAGTCGTTTTCTGATTAAAAAACATTACCTCCGTCTTGTCAGTATTAAGCCTGAGATGGTTGGTGGTCATCCAGTTACATATGTTATTCAGACACTGGCCGAAGTTGGCAAAGGAGGTGTCAGAGTGATCCCTAAAAGAAAACACCAGCTGAGTATCATCAGCATAGGAGATCACTCTGACTCCCCAGGATTCTACCACTTTGGCCAGTGGAGCAAGGTACACATTAAATAACAGAGGGCTCAAGGCCGAGCCCTGGGGGACACCACAGAGAAGGGGTTTCCCAGCAGATTTAAAAGGCCTTAGAAAAACCCTCTGAGAACGATCTTTCAAAAAAGAGCTGATCCAGGTCAACACTGTACCTCCTATACCCACCTGGCTCAAGCGATCCAATAAAATCGCATGGGAAACCGTATCAAAGGCGGCGGATAGGTCGAGGAGGACCAACATAGCCTCCTCGCCCCTATCCACACACTCTCTGATTGTCTCGGAGGCCTCCAGGAGAGCCGTCTCCGTACTGAAGCCAGTTCTAAATCCCGACTGAGAATCGTGTAGGAGCATGTTAGTCTCCAAAAATTCTGCCAATTGTAGTTGAACTGCTTTCTCCAAGATCTTAGCTGAATGAGGGAGAAGGGAAATGGGGCGATAGTTAGTAAATTGGCCAGGGTCTGAATTCGCCTTTTTCAGGATAGGGACTAGCATAGCCTCCTTCCAGATAGAGGGGAACTGGCCTAAGCCAAGAGAACAGTTCCAAATGGAAAGGAGAGGTTCAATCAGTATAGGGGCTAAATTACCCATAATTTTAGCCGGGATAAGGTCGAGAGGGGAGCCGGATTTACATTGGGTAATTAATCTCTGAGAGGACTCAATAGTCATCTCTTTAAAGGACTTAAGAGAGGGAATATCCCCGTCTATCTCACTAGGGGTCGGTAAAGTTCCCTCCACGGGGAAGGAAGATCTAATGGTCACGATCTTCTCCTGAAAGTAGTCAGACAGACCATTACATAATGCCTGGCTAGCCGGGATCTGGGGAGATAAAGCGTCTGGATGCGAAAAGTCCTTCACAATTTTAAAAAGGGATTTGGAAGAATTCTTAGATTTCTCAATTTGAAGAGAGAAAAAATCTCTCATTGTCGACCGTTTTAAGGACAGAAATTTTCTTAAAGCGACTTTATAAATAGATTTGGCCTCTGAGTCATAGTCTTTCCGCCATTGACGTTCAAGTTTTTTACAGCGGCTCTTCTCCTCCCGGAGAATCGATGAAAACCAGGGAGCCGAAGGACGAGATCTAGCGGAAGTGATAGGTTGGAGGGGCGCAATAGAATTTATGGCACGCAGCAAAGTTGAATTAAGCTTAGACACCCTTTCATCAATATTACAGGACAAGGGTTCAGCACGATAGAGGAATAAGGGACTCAAAGTGGCGCAAGTAACTTTGTGCCATTTTCTCCCTTCCCTTTTTGTGCACATTGGCTCCCCCTATGGAAGGCCCAAGGTACCCCCCTGGGCAGGGTGCAGTGTATGTGAAAGGTAGAGCATGTACTGGTGCAGGTGACATGCTCTGGTAGTGAATTACAGCCATTTTCATTTTTCACTAAGGCTATCTTGCTCCATAGATTAACATGGGGTATGCTGGCTACAGTGGCTACCAGCATTTCTTCCCATAGGAACAAGATAGGACATAAGAGTCTAGTATCCCTGAACTCAGAATGTAATAACACATCTTTTAGGAAAGGTTGTTTTTGAATCCTGTGTTTGAGAACAGCACTTTTAG
Organism: Lissotriton helveticus; assembly: GCF_964261635.1. NCBI lineage: Eukaryota > Metazoa > Chordata > Amphibia > Caudata > Salamandridae > Lissotriton > Lissotriton helveticus. The sequence continues at coordinate 1,291,641,647 of NC_136065.1, forward strand.
AAAATTGATGTTCTCTTGTCTGACCTTCCTGTGTGCCTTGGCCTGTTTGTGTATTGACTGTCTGGTTTGAGAGTGACAGGGGCTGGGGATTCCCCAGGAGGCTGGCTGAGTCAGCCCTAGGTTGAATGACTGCAATTGCAACTTGAGTGGTGGGAGGAGTTAGCACCTGGGCCTGAATAGGGCTGTGCCTGCCTTCCACAATGCTGGCTCCACCTCCTGCTGGGCGGCTGACGACCCTGCCCCTCACTCTGAAAGGAAAGGAGAAGCCAGGAAAACAAAGTGCTCAAGAAACACCCAGAACTGGTTCGGACCGGGCTCAGGGCCCACTTGCACAAAGAGAACAAAGACTTTTAGGGGTATATGTACAGGACCCCTGACAACAGAAAGTTAGATCATCCTGGAATCAAGAAGGAACCTCTGACAAGGAGAAAGCTGAAACTGAAGAAGGAAGATTGTTCAGCTGTTGCTCTGCTGGATTGCCCTGCTATTGTTTTGCTGCCAAGGAGAGAGGAAGGACTTTGCTTTGTGCTGTGTCCCCTTGCTTGAAGGAATCTCCAAGGGCCTGAGAAGAGCTGGCTCCCTGTTCTGAAGTCCCAGGAACAAAAGGACTTCACCCCCCAGCTTCCCCTGGGCTCTACTGAGAGAGTTCTGTCCTACCTGGAGTGCTTGGCCCATGTGTGGTGCCTCTGGAAGTTGTACCCGTGTTGGGAAGCTGGAAACTAAGCTTGAGAGACTTTGCTAAAGAAAAATTATCGCATCGCTCGCTGCGGAGCGCATCCTCGACAGTGCGAGAAGATTCCCGCCGCTACGATGGTCGAGATCGTCGCAGCGCCTGTTGCCGCTGTCAGAGCCGTCGCATCCTTCGTTTGCGGGACGCACCCGATCGGTGCGGGAAATCTAACATCGCTGCGAGTGTCGTCGCAGAGCCTGTCGTCGCAGGGTGAGATCGCCGCACCGCCTGCTTGCGGACTGCATCACGTCGCTGCGAGAGTCATCGCCGAAGCCAACGCATCGAGGAGCTGCAAGAGAGAAGATCACCGCTGCTCCGCGCATCGTTGCCCCGGAGATCATAGCACCTCCAAAGATCATCGCATTGTGCCTTTGCAAGAACAAACTTGCTACGGAACCTACGCACTGGAATCCATACAAATGGCCTTCCTCCCCATACAGACCGTATTCATGGCAACACGCCCGCTGCTGCAGCGGGGCTGTCGCAAACGCCTCCCCAGCGTCTCAGGAGCAACGCATCGCTTGTATTCCACTGCTCCAGCTTCTGCTTTTGGAACTTTGTCGCAACTAAAGGTACTGTGAGCCAAACATGACGCAACTCTGAACTTTTCACGTAACTGTGGATTATTTTATCGCAACCTGAAGAATTTTTATCGCAACCTTAAGAACTCTTATGAAATCATATTCTTGAACTGTGTATGTTGGATTTTTGTCATTTTGGTCTTGTGTAGTTTAGATTAAATACCTTTATTTTTCTAAACTGTTGTGGAGTCAGTTTGTGGTGTTTTCACTGTGTTACTGTGAGTGTTGGTACAAATAGTTTACACCTTGCCTCTGGTTAGCCTAGACTGCTCGTGCCAAGCTACCTAGAGGGTGAGCAGGGGTTATCTCAGAGGGTTTCCTCCTTACCCTGACTAGAAGCAAGGGTCCCTATCTGGACAGTGGTACCTACCTCTGCCAACTAGAGACCCCCAATTCTAACATTGTTGGTCAGCGGTGGGGATTTGAACTTGTATTTGTACTAGAACCACAGTGATTGGTGTACATCACTAGTGAGTGCAGACCACTACGCCACTGCATACTACATTTTTTATTTTTGGTTCTATTTTTGTTCGTAACCCTGAAAGAATCCAAGCCTCATGTCTCAGAATGGTAAACCAGCAAGTGATGTTGCAGAACTGGAGTTTGATATTGAAATGTTAAGTGATTACAAAGTAGGTCAACTCAGGCAGTTCTGCAGGAACTTTAGATGCCCCATGAATCGCTGCTCCAAGAAGGAGGAGCTACAGGAGGCCTTAAGGGCCTGGTGGGAGACCAAAGAGGCTGGGGAGACAGATGATGCAGAAGTGGACGAGTATGCACAAAGGAATGGTTTCAGGCCAGAGGATCTGCCTGTGTCCAGTGCAGCCTCAAGGGCTGGCAGCAACCATTCAGCTGAAAGGTTTTCCCCAGAGGAGTTGGAGGAAAACAAAAGGGCTAGAGATCATAAGTTAGAAATGTTGAGGCTTGAATTAAAGATAAAGCAAATGGAGGAAGAGAGAGAAAGGGCGGCGGAGGAGAGCAAAAATGCCCGCGCCCTGGAGGAATTGAAATTGACCTTGGCCCATGAAGTAAGAATGAGGAAGCTTGAGTTGGAGCTCAATAGGCGTGAGGCCATGAGGGTCTCAACTGAAGAAGAAACATGGGTAGCTCAAGAGGTGAGCTTTGCTGAGTTGGAGGTGGAGTCCAGCTCAGATGGTGGCAGCAAGATTATAGTTTCCAGTGCTGAGAGAAAGGTACAAACACCCAGAGATGTGGCGCCTGACTTGAGGGAGGGGGTCGACATACACCAGGGGGTTCAGGTTTATGATGTAGTTCCAGTGGAGTGCAGTGTCCCTGAAGTAGATTGGGGGACTGGCACAGGGGACCATATTCCTAGTGGTGGGAGGGACACTCTACTGACTCTAGATGAGAGGTACAGGGAGAGGGATTCCCCCATGGTAGAAACCTTGGTGTGTGTGTGTGAAGACCAGCCAGAAGAGTGTGGGTTGTGTGACAGCGACAGTCAGATACTGTCTTGCCAGTCTCAGGAGAGTGGTGTGGGGTACTTGTGTGAGGCACTGGAGGGTGAGGCAAAGGGTAGCTTGGTTAACAACTGGGGGGGGGCTGTGTGATTCATTTATTAGAGAGCATATTTTAAGTCCCTGTTTCCCAGAGCTATGCCAACACCCGGTGGAGTGTGAGTTATCTGACCCCAGAGAGCTTGCATTGGAGACAGACCTCTTGGTGGATTCCAAAGGGTCTGAAGAGGCATTGGGGAGTGATCCCAAGAGGAGTGGCTTCGATGTCTTCCAGGCCTGTGAGGTGGAAGAGGTTCAGTGTAGCCCACTTAGGTCCCAGTGCAGTGGGAGAGGTGTAGGTGTCAGGATCACATAGCTGCGCCTACCTGATCATTAAAACTACATCCCCCATAATGCACTGTGTGGTTCCTTGTCCTATAAATAGGGGCGGGATCGGGAGTCCTTGTGCGTGATTTTGTTTTGTACCTGTTTCCGGAGTTTCCCGAGTGTGGAGGAAGGACTCTTTGCTGTGCTCTGCCCCTTTCCTGTCCCGGAGATTCCCCTTGCTTCGTGCCTTGTTTCTGCTCGGGGCTCCGAGCGCAGTGCTTGCCTAGCACCTTTCCTCTAGACCCCTGCGTCCGGGTCTATGTTATCGTCGTCCTGCTGAGCCAGCTGGTGAGCAGGCAGTTCACCGGCCGCGACCTGGGTTTCTGTGCCGAAGATTCTTGAAGCGTCCAAAGCGTGAGTAATAACGCTGAGTTACTGTGAGCTTTTGGCTACTCTGAATTACAATCGTTGTTTTGCTTAGAGAGCGGAGCGCCGTGGCTTTGCTGTGCGTTACCGCTACGAAATCCCACATTAGCTGGGGGGAGTTTGGAGTTTTTCATTTATAAGTGCCAAAGCGGAAAGTGGTAGAAGGCTCTAAACTTTACCGTGTTTGGAGACTGGTTTCTGGTTGTTTGTTTTTCCTCTGCTAGAAGACTCTTTATCTGAACCTTGCAGCGGAAGATAGTAGTAGGAGGCTACATCTTACCGTTTGATAAATAATTACTTTGATGTTTACCGGATCGGGTGAAGGAACCCTTTTCTACTGATTTTGGATTTACTTGTTTTCGGATAGAAAAAGGAGAAGGTTCTCTTTCTTTCAAGGGAATATTGCATTGGAGCATCTTCACTGTATGAACACAATACTAGGGGGTGCGTTAATGTTCCCATTACTATGTTCCTATTAGCATTGCACACACATGAATGAGTCTGAGGAATAACTTATCTTTTCTATCATCAGGGATCAGGATCATATATCGTTATGAGTGTGTAGATGTCTACCGCAGCAGGAGGGAATCTTTGGATAAACTGAACCAGGTGAATAGAGAGACGTTAGCGAGAATGAAATGAGAGTAGCATTTCATATGTGAAGTTTAACAGTGGTGTGTTTTCTTTTTCAGCTATCCCTTCCGTCCCTCCCTGTTTTCTTTATTTCCCTCGCCCGATCACTCGAACACCCTGTGTAATTATTATCAGGGTGTTGGGGAGGTCAGGAGGTGGAGCCATTATTGCTGCGATTGGACCCTGCGGAGTGCATCCTGGCAGAATCACGCACCCAAGAATCACATTCTGCCTGGTCCAGTTGTAGCAATTATGGCATCCATGGAGGATGTGTTACATGCACTGGTTTTAGTCCAGCAAGAATTGGCATCCTCCAAGGCATAGACAGCAGCCTTAAAAGATAGGGTAGAACAGCTCTCTAAAAACCCCTTCAATGCTTCGGCTGGCTCTTCACAAATTCAAGTCACAGTCCCACCCCCCATACCCTTGGCCAACCCTGAACGTTATGCTGGAGACCCCCGTAAAATTCAGGTTTTTCTTACGCAGGTGTTACTTCACTTCTCTTGCAAACCTGCCTCATTCCCGACTAATCATTCCCGTGTTGCCTTTGCCATATCCTATTTAGTGGGGAATGCGGCAAATTGGGCAGTGCCCTTGGTAAAAAAATAATGACGCCATATTGTCGGATTGGTCAGCGTTCAGGACTGAGTTTGAACGTGTTTTTGATCGTAGAGCTACTACTCTTAGCGCTGATAAGGAATTACTGGAGCTGAAGCAATGAAAAGGGGAGTTGATCACGCATCTCACTGCTTTTAATCGCTTGATAGCTGAGACTGAGTGGCCAGAAGAGAAGCGCATGTCTCACTTTTATCAAGGGTTACGGGACGAATTGAAGGATGTGGTAGCTCAGATTGATCCTCAACCCTCCATGTGTGTGGACATGGTCAATTTAGCGCTAAGACTTGATAGTCGAATGGCTGAGAGAGGAGGGGACAGGAGGAAGTGGGAGAGAAGCTCTTTCAGATTTGATCGTTTCCCCCATAAGGTGGCGAACACCGCTGAAACAGGGTCTGAGCCAATGGAAATAGGCGCTCTTAGAGCACCATTGTCTAGAGAAGAGAGAGAAAGCAGGAGAGTACAAGGGTTATGTATGTACTGTGGCAAGAAGGGCCACTATGTTAGAGAATGCCCTGCGAAGCCTAAGGGTCCAATCAATTGGAATAGAAATAAGAGAGTGGCAGTCTCCTCAACAGTACCAGAGTCAGGGAATACCGCTGCTGTACAGCAGAGAGAAGAGGGGTCTGAGGACTGGAAGCTTACTTCTTTGTCCACAAGAGGGATAGGGGAGACGGAGTCTCATTTGGTGCTCACTATGGTTTTGGAATGCGAGCAGAAGTCCCATCAAGTGCTAGTGATGCTCGATTCAGGGGCTACTGGTAATTTTATCGATGATGGATTGGTATCCCGTTTGGCTTTACCCAGAGTGCCCAGGGACAACCCAGAAGAGGTTTTAGCCGTAGATGGTCAGCCTATCAAATCAGGGCTCATAACAGAAAAGACGGGTGAGGTGGTGGTGTCTATTGAGGTACAGGAGGAGAGACACGCGGAGGTGTTGGAACTGAATATCATAGATGCACCTCAATATGAGCTGATACTGGGGATGCCATGGTTGAGTTACCACAATCCCTCCATTGACTGGAAAGCTAAGACAGTACGGTTTTTGCCAGAATATTGTCAGGAACATCTCATTCCTTGTGTGGTTTCGCAAGTGACTGTGTTAGCCAGTCCTTTTTTAGTGGCCACGGCCGCTGAGAAGGAGGTCGTACTCCCGGTGGAGTATGTGTCTTATCATGATGTATTCAGCAAAAGCAAAGCAGAAACATTGCCTCCTCACAGGGAGTATGACTGCCGAATAGACCTGGTGGATGGTGCCATTATTCCCTCGTGCAGAGTGTATGCCCTATCTGTTCCCGAGACCTCCCATTTGAAAGAGTACTTGGACCATCATGTGAACATAGGGTTCATTAGGCCGTCCCGCTCTCCTGCAGCCTCTCCTTTATTTTTTATAGCGAGGGCCAATGGGGATTTGAGGGCGTGTGTAGACTACCGCGTCTTGAATAAAAACATCATCCGCAACAGATACCCTCTCCCCCTTATACCAGTTTTCTTGAGCAAGTGAGGGAGGCAAAGATCTATACCTGCTTAGACTTGCGGGGTGCTTATCACTTGGTCAGGGTCCGTGAGGGGGACGAGTGGAAAACTGCTTTCAAGACGCGGTATGGCCTGTATGAATATCTGGTCATGCCCTTTGGACTATGTAATGCCTAACCCTGGGCGGGCGGCTACGTTCCGTGCACGGAGTGTGCGTAGTGCCGGCTTCTACGCATTTTGCGTAGCAGGCGTAGAATCCGGCACTATGCACGCTCCGCAGACGGAGCGTAGCTGGCCGCCACCCGCCTCCCTCCCGCCCTCCCTAAATACTTTAAATTAATAGTGTAAAAGAATTAAAAGGCACTTACCTTGCCCGCCGCTGCCTGCCGCGTCCCCGGGGCTCGCTATCTTCATTGCTTCCGTCTTGTGTATCTAATGCGCATGCGCGAGCGGCCGCGCATGCGCATTTCTCACGAGAAATGCGCATGCGCGGTCGCCCGCGCATGCGCATTAGTACACAAGACGGCAGCCATGAAGATAGCGAGCCCCGGGGACGCGGCGGGCAGCGGCGGGCAGCGGCGGGCAAGGTAAGTGCGTTTTAATTCTTTTCCACTTTTAATTTAAAGTATTTAGGGAGGGCGGGAGGGAGGCCTGCGGTGCGTAGTGGGGCTACGCGGAGTGCGGAGGTGGGCGTAGTTTCTCGCCCACTTCACGTAGCTCCACGAAGCCCCACTACGCCCACTACGCCCAGGGTTAGTAATGCCCCTGCGGCCTTCCAGTTTTTTATAAATGATGTATTGAAGGAGTACATAGACCTTTTTGATGTTGTCTATATCGACGACAATCTGATTTACTCTATGGAGGTGTCTGGTCACACGGAGCAGGTGTGTAGAGTTTTGGATAAATTGAGAGAGCACCAACTATATGTGAAACTGAGCAAATGTGAATTTGGAGTGACCGAAGTTGAATTCCTGGGGGTTATGCTTAGCCCAAAAGGTTTACAGATGTCAGAGCGCAAGGTGGTAGCAGTTCAGGAATGGCCTACCCTTAAACATATTAGAGAGGTCCAGAGTTTTCTGGGCTTCGCTAACTACTATCGCCGCTTCATTCTACATTTCTCGCAGGTGGCAGTTCCCATCACTAAGCTACTGAGGAAAGGGGTTCCTTTTGTATGGACTAGGGAGGCAGGAGAGGCATTTGAGAGTCTGAAAACCTCGTTCCTCACGGCTCCTGTGCTTTCCCATCCAAATTTCAATCAATCAATCAATCATGTCACTTGTATAGCGCGCTACTCACCCGGAAGGGTCTCAAGGCGCTTGGGGGGGGGGGTCCGCTACTGCTCGAACAGCCAGGTCTTGAGTTGTCTCCTGAAGGCGAGGTGGTCCTGGGTCAGCCGAAGGTGGATGGGGAGAGAGTTCCATGTCTTGGCCGCTAGGTAGGAGAAGGATCTGCCTCCGGCGGTGGCTCTTCGGATGCGTGGTACGGCGGCGAGGGTGAGGCTGGCAGACCGTAGCTGGCGGGTGGGCGTGTGGAAGGTCAGGCGGTCATTGAGGTACTTGGGGCCCAGGTCGTGGAGAGACTTGTATGCGTGGGTGAGGAGCCTGAACGTAATCCTCTTGTTGACGGGGAGCCAGTGCAGGTCCCTCAGGTGGCCAGAGATGTGGTTGCGTCGGGGGATGTCCAGGATAAGTCGGGCGGAGGCGTTCTGGATGCGTTGGAGTCTTTTCTGTAGCTTGGCTCTGGTTCCGGCGTAGAGGGTGTTTCCGTAGTCCAGTCGGCTGGTTACGAGGGCTTGGGTGACCGTCTTCCTGTTTTCGGTCGGGATCCATCGGAAGATCTTGCGGAGCATGCGGAAGGTGTGAAAGCATGAGGAGGAGACGGCGTTGACTTGTCTGGTCATCGAGAGGGAGGAGTCCAGGATGAAGCCCAGGTTGCGTGCGTGGTCTGTAGGTTTGGGGGCGGTGCCCAGGGCTGGGGGCCACCAGGAGTCATCCCAGGCGGAGGGTGATGGTCCCAGGATGAGGACTTCCGTCTTGTCTGAGTTCAGTTTCAGGCGGCTGTTCTTCATCCATTCAGCGACGTCTTTCATTCCTTCGTGGAGGCTGGTTCTGGCGGTGTCGGGGTCTCTGGTGAGGGAGAGGATCAGCTGGGTGTCGTCGGCGTAGGAGATGATATTGAGGTTGTGTTGGCGTGCGATGGTGGCGAGAGGTCTCATGTACACGTTGAAGAGGGTGGGGCTGAGTGATGATCCTTGCGGGACGCCGCAGATGACTTCGGTGGCCTCGGATCGAAACAGGGGGAGGCGGACTCTCTGTGTTCTTCCAGCGACGAACGAGATGATCCACTTCAGTGCCTTCTCTTGGACGCCGGTGTTGCTGAGGCGTTGGACTAGGGTGCGGTGGCAGACAGTGTCGAACGCTGCGGAGAGGTCCAGGAGGATGAGTGCCGCTGTTTCCCCGTTGTCGAGGAGGGCTCGGATGTCGTCGGTGGCTGCAATGAGGGCGGTCTCGGTGCTGTGGTTGGCTCTGAAACCGGACTGCGAGGGGTCGAGGGATCCATTCGTCTCGAGGAAGGCGGCAAGTTGTCTGTTGGCGATCTTCTTGATGACTTTGGCAGGAAAAGGGAGGAGCGAGATGGGGCGGAAGGTTTTGAGGTCGGTGGGGTCCGCTGTTGGTTTCTTCAGTAGGGCGCTGAGCTCGGCGTGCTTCCAGCTCTCCGGGAAGGTGGCGGTGTCGAAGGAGGTGTTGATGACGTCTCGGAGTTGGGGTGCAATGTTGGAGTTGGCCTTGTTGAAGATGTGGTGGGGGCAGGGGTCAGTCGGAGATCCAGAGTGGATGGTGTTCATCACACGGGCTGTGTCTTCGGTGGTCACCGTGGTCCAGGTGCGGAGGGTGGCGGTGGGGTGCGTTGGTTCGATGGTTGCGTGCGTGGATGGTGCGCCAAAGCTGTTGTGGATGTCGGCAATCTTGCGGTGGAAGAAGGAGGTGAGGGAGTCGCAGAGATCTTGTGGTAGAAGCGGATGCCTCTGATGAGGCCATATGGGCGGTGCTATCACAAAGAGACAGGCCAGCTCCACCCAGTAGCCTATCTATCCAGAAAGTTGAGTCCAGCCGAACTCAACTACACAATTGCGGAGAAAGAACTCCCCTCCATCAAGAGAGCATTTCAGGAGTGGAGACAGTATTTGTGGGGGGACCCGTCATGTCATCACGGTGTACACTGACCATCGGAATGCCCAATATATGACATCTGCAAGGCATCTTACGCAAAGACAAATGCGCTGTATGTTGTTCTTGGCGGAATATGACTTTGTGGTCACTTTCAGGCCTGGTAGCGAAAACCGCAAGGCAGATGCGTTGTCCAGACAAATCCTGCCAGCTATGCCCAAGATTGGGGACACTCAGGCCATAATTCCAGCAACTAAGGTGGTTTGTGTGGTGAGAGCCGATCGATTCTTAGAAGAGGTAAAGTCACATCCAGTCCCTGGGGGTTGGAGTAACTGGGCAGCTGGAAAACAAGAGAGAACAGTGAGACAAGGGTTGCCTTTCCAGCATGATAGGTTGTTCTTGCCCACCGTCCAATTACAGAAAAAGGCATTTCGTTGGTGCCACGAAGTGCCTTTGGCAGGGCATCCTGGCATACGTAAAACTATCACTACGATACAAAGACATTTCTGGTGGGAAACATTGCCCAAGGATGTAAAACTGTGGGTGTCAAGATGTGATGTATGTGCTAGAGCAAAAGGAGTGAACACCAGGAACGCCGGGATGCTCATTCCTATGTCTAACCCTAATCGACCTTGGCAGAGCATTAGTTTGGATTTTGTGTCAGGTTTGCCTTCCGATCAGGGATACTCTGCCATCCTAGTAGTCGTAGATAGCCTCACGAAGATGGGGCACTTTATTCCTTGTAGGAACCTTCCCACAGCAGGACAGACAGCCCAGTTGGTAGCCAGCAACATCATAAGATTACATGGGATTCCAAGAGTTTTGGTTTCCGACCGTGGATCCCAGTTCATAGCCCGTTTTTGGCGCATGTGGTGCCGTGCTTTAAACATTGAGTCGTCTCTCTCCACAAGTTTCCATCCCCAGACTGATGGCCAAACCGAGAGGCTTAATCAGACGCTGAAGAAGTATCTGAGATGTTATTCGAAGGAGGCTCATGAATCCTGGGTTGATCTGTTGTGGATGACGGAATTGGCCTACAATAACGCATGGCACAGTTCCACTGGTATGTCTCCTTTCAAGGCCAATTACGGGTATGATGCTAACACCTTGCCCGTAAACATACCAGAGGATGTGAGGAATCAGCCTGCAGTGAAGGAAAAGGTGCAGATCCTGAGGAAGGTACACAAGGGAGTGCAGGCGCACCTGATAAAGGCAAAAGAGGTGTACAAGAGGTGGGAAGACCGGCACCGCATGAAGGGTCGCCAGTATGAAGTGGGGGACAAGGTCTGGTTGTCAACTAAAAACATACAGTTTAAACTACGAAGTGTCTTTCACCCCCGTTATATTGGCCCTTACCCAATTGTGAAAAGAATCAATGCTGTGGCCTATAAATTGAAGCTGCCGGGGTCTCTGAGAATACACCCGGTGTTTCATGTGCCGCTCCTGAAACTGGCTTTGTCCTCTAGGAGGGTTGCTCCACCGCCTGTGGTGAGCGATGGAGGACTTGAATATGAGATGAGGAGCATCAGGGACTTCAAGTGGAGTAGGGGTGTACTATGGTATCTGGTGTCTTGGAAGGGCTATTCCGCAGAGGATGACTCTTGTGAGCCGGTAACGAATGTCCATGCCCCAAGGGCGGTCAGATCCTTTCGTGGAAGAGGTGTGGCGCCGTGGCCAGGGCGACTGACTCCAGAATCTGGGGATCGCGGTTCGATCCCCGGCTCCGGCAGCAGATTAGCCCAGCACCATGTGACTCTGGGCAATAGCTTGCTTAATCTTCCCGACGGCCCCCAGCGCCTAGAGACCCTTACGGGTGATTGTGCGCTTTACAAATGTGGATTGTTATTATTATTATTATTCATGCAAGGTAACCTGCTAAGCCTGGTCCTAGGAGGCACTAGGGACGGGGACATACTGTCAGAATCACGTAGCTGTGCCTACCTGATCATTAAAACTACATCCCCATAGTGCACTGTGTGGTTCCTTGTCCTATAATTAGGGGCGGGATCGGGAGTCCTTGTGCGTGATTTTGTTTTGTACCTGTTTCCGGAGTTTCCCGAGTGTGGAGGAAGGACTCTTTGCTGTGCTCTGCCCCTTTCCTGTCCCGGAGATTTCCCTTGCTTCGTGCCTTGTTTCTGCTCGGGGCTCTGAGCGCAGTGCTTGCCTAGCATCTTTCCTCTAGACCCTTGCTTCCGGGTCTATGTTCTCGTCGTCCTGCCGAGCCGGCTGGTGAGCAGGCAGTTCACCGGCTGCGACCTGGGTTTCTGTCCCGAAGATTCTTGAAGCGTCCAAAGCGTGAGTAATAACGCCGAGTTACTGTGAGCTTTTGGCTACTTTGAATTACAATCGTTGTTTTGCTTAGAGAGCGGAGCGCCGTGGCTTTGCTGCGCGTTACCGCTACGAAGTCCCACATTAGCTGGGGGGAGTTTGGAGTTTTTCATTTATAAGTGCCAAAGCGGAAAGTGGTAGAAGGCTCTACACTTTATCGTGTTTGGAGACTGGTTTCTGGTTGGTTTTTTTTCCTCTGCTAGAAGACTCTTTATCTGAACCTTGCAGCGGAAGATAGTAGTAGGAGGCTACATCTTAACGTTTGATAAATAATTACTTTGATGTTTACCGGATCGGGTGAAGGAACCCTTTTCTACTGATTTTGGATTGACTTGTTTTCGGATAGAAAAAGGAGAAGGTTCTCTTTCTTTCAAGGGTATATTGCATTGGAGCATCTTCACTGTATGAACACAATACTAGGGGGTGCGTTAATGTTCCCTTTACTATGTTCCTATTAGCATTGCACACACATGTATGAGTCTGAGGAATAACTTATCTTTTCTATCATCAGGGATCAGGATCATATATCGTTATGAGTGTGTAGATGTCTACCGCAGCAGGAGGGCCTCTTTGGATAAACTGAACCAGGTGAATAGAGAGACATTAGCGAGAATGAAATGAGAGTAGCATTTCATATGTGAAGTTTAACAGTGGTGTGTTTTCTTTTTCAGCTATCCCTTCCCTGCTGTTCCCTTCCGTCCCTCCCTGTTTTCTTTATTTCCCTCGCCCGATCACTCGAACACCCTGTGTAATTATTATCAGGGTGTTGGGGAGGTCAGGAGGTGGAGCCATTATTGCTGCGATTGGACCCTGCGGAGTGCATCCTGACAGAAGGGGCTCATGTCCGGTCTCAGTGGAGAAGGAGTGAGTGTGGGACGGTGTGTCTCACGGTGCCGAAACCCAGTCTCAGGGCCTGGAGGGTTCCTTAAGGGAACACCTGGTTGGGGACCTAGACTGTACTAGTAGGCCATTTGAGGAGGATCTCCTTGTGTCTGGTGACCGGGGAGAGCCTGTAACTAGGCCTCCATCGGTTCTGGTGTCTGGCAGTGCCACTCCAGTTGGGAGGGTGCAGAAGTCCAGACTGAGGGATGAGAGGGGGAAGGAGTCCCCAGTGGGAGAACCACTGGGTCAGGGACCAGTCAGAAGGGCTGAGTCCCCAGTGAGTGACCATGGTGACCTCATTTCTGTCCTGGGGGATCTTCCCGCGCTGTCAGGTGGACAGGGGTCGGGAGACCTGCGCCAGGCAAACTGTCACAAGACACATGAGTTGTGTGTCACCCTCAAGGGGGTACAGTGTGAGTCCCCAGAAGTCCTGTCGTGCCAGGCAAGTGCACAACCGCAGGTAATGGTCCCTGGGTTGGGAGACCAGGTTCAGGATCTGCCTGACCTGGAAGGAAGGACATCTGTAACCAGTGTCCTGACCAATTTGGCTTCCAGAGGTACCCCTCCAGTAGGGAGGGTACAGTGCTCTGGAAGGGGGTGCAGAGGAAGGGAGTCCTCGCCTCTGACCCCGGTGCAACCTGAGGGGTTAAACCCTAGGTTGGGAGACCAGTTGCTGGAGGGAGATCCTGAACTGGTGGGTGAATGGTGCGGGACACCTGCCACAGGTACCCTGGCTATTCTAGAAGGGGGTACCGCTCCAGGTGGGAGGGTACAGAGCCCCAAGGAAGAGGAGGACCTGGTGTGGGGAATCTCACCCCAGCCTCCTGTCCAGCCACTGGATACAGATCCGGGACTGGTGGGTCAGTGCCAGGATGTTAGACCTAACCTGACAAGAGAGGGAGTGGACAAAGGGTGACAAGCACCTGGGGCTACTGCCCCCACCCTCTGACGCCACAGAGGTTTGAGGGCCCTGAGAGGCATAAGGCCTGGGTCTCATACCTCATCACTGGTGGTGGTCACTGTGGCTTGCTGTCTGTTTGTTGGGACATGCCGGTGAGCAAGTTAAGTTTAGGTGCTGCACAGGTGGTGGGGATCACTGACATAATATCGAGGGACAGAATATCGAGTAGCAAAAATATCAATGACAAAATATCGACAGACAGAATATCGAGTTTGTATCTAACAGGTAAGTACAAAAATATCGAGTAAAAAATATCGTTTACAAAAAAATAGTTTATAAAAATATCAACTTTATTAAAAACAGTGTTAAATTAAATTAATATTAAAAATTAATTACTAAAATATACTTAAAAATACTTAAATTAACTTATAATAATTAAATAATTAATGAAAGTTATGAAAAAAATGTTTTACAATCATATTTGTTAAAACATATATATATAGTAACATAATATAATTAAATAATATCCAATATTATTACTGTACGATAGCAGAAGTGTAAAAAATACTATTCCCACTCCAGAGAGTGCAACAGTAGGGAAAGCATTGGATAGCGTAGGGGTAAAAATTACTATTCCCACTCCAGTGAGTGCAACAGTAGGGAAAGCGTTGGATAGCGTAGAGGTAAAAATTACTATTCCCACTCCAGTGGGTGCAACAGTGGGGAAAGCGTTGGATAGCGTAGGGGTAAAAATTACTATTCTCATTCCAGTGAGTGCAACAGTAGGGAAAGCGTTGGATAGCGTAGAGGTAAAAATTACTATTCCAACTCCAAAGAGTGCAACAGTAGTGAAAGCGTTGGATAGCGTAGGGGTTAAAATTACTATTCCCACTCCAGTGGGTGCAACAGTAGGGAAAGCATTGGATAGCGTAGGGGTAAAAATTACTATTCCCACTCCAGTGGGTGCAACAGTAGGGAAAGCGTTGGATAGCGTAGGGGTAAAAATTACTATTCCAACTCCAAAGAGTTCAACAGTAGGGAAAGCGTTGGATAGCGTAGAGGTAAAAATTACTATTCCCACTCCAAATAGTGCAACAGTAGGGAAAGCGTTGGATAGCGTAGGGGTTAAAATTACTATTCCCGGGGCGTGGCTACGAGCGCGGCAATGGCGGTCGCAGCTTCCTAGAGCTCCCGCTTGCCCGAGCCTTATCCGTCCATCTATCCTGTCCCCGAGCCTCTGCCACACTCCCTAAGCGAGGCGATTACTGCGGGGAGCTCTAGTCATCCTCCGGTGCGGTCACTGGGGACGTCGGCGCCTTGACTGCTGCGGGGCGCTTGAAGACGGAGAGCGGCCTGGTGCGGCGCTGAAGCCGGGTCCTCAATTTTGGCGCCCCCCGCCCGGGAGACACCTGAGTGGCGCGGCGGCCTTGCCGCAGTCCTGGACTGCTGACGACCCTGCCAGACGAGCGGGGGCAGGTTCGTTCCCCCCCCGTGATCCGCCTGCGGCGCCACTGCCTTGAAGAGGCGAGGGTCGCCCACAGCCTACAAGGGGCCTAGCAGACCCGGCGGAGCCGGGGCCTCAATTTTCGTGAATCCAGCCCGGGGTTGGCTGGGTGCAGCTCCTGACCGGGGAGGACACCTGGCTGCTGCCTCTCTGCGTTGGAGGCTCACTTCACGGCGGGGTGTCGGTCGACGGACCCTGTGGCGGGCGGAGAGTTGTGGACGCCCCCCCCTGGACCCCCAGACACCGCTGGCAGTGACAACTTGCCCGGGTGGGCAGCAAGTGGACGGGCCCCATCGATCGCCCTGGGGCCACCAGTGGTGAGGGGGTGTTTCCCGGTGCCTGCTATACCTTGCCTGGACTAGGACGTGAAGGGGGACGCCGACTGCCCGCTCCTGGTGAAGGGTCGTGCCTGGTGGACGGAGTCCCTGCTGGAGTGGAAGAAGAGCGTGGGGATCCCCATTGCCACGGCTGTGTCGATTGTTGGTGGCCCGTGGACAGGCGGCGATCATGACCCGAGGTGGGGGCGGCAGCCAATCTAAACAACCGACCATCGACAAATACACGGGGCCAACTGGGGGACCGGGCCCGTCGGGGGGGGGTCAGCATCCGCCGCCCCCCCCGGATAATACCGCGCTCATGGCCGCCATCACCCAATCCCGGGACACGCTGGACGCTAAAATTGGCGCGGTGGGCGCAGATGTTACCCTGATCCGCCAAGACCTGCGGAATGCGGTGGCGCGGATTACTGAGGCGGAGTCCAGAATATCTGTCGTGGAGGACGATGTTGGGTCCCTAAAGAAACGGCTGGCGGTGGTGGAATCGGTGCAGAAGAATCTGGCGCTGCGAGCTGAGGATGCTGAAGGTCGCGCCCGCCGCAACAACCTCCGATTTGTTGGTTTTCCGGAACGGTGCGAGAAGGGGGACATGGCGCAATTCCTTACCCAGTGGCTGCTGAGCTGGATGCCTCCGGAGGGCCTGTCCTCGTGCTTCATCATTGAGCGCGCCCATCGCGCCTTGACCCAACGGCCGCCGGAGGGTGAGCGGCCCAGGGCAGTGATCGCTCGGATACTGAACTACCACGATCGCGACGCTATCCTGAGGGAGGCGAGGTCCAAAGATGCCATCCTCTATGAAAATCACAAGATCATGGTGTTCCCCGACTATACCAGAATCGTACAGCAGAAACGACAATCCTTCATGAATGCCAAGGCGAAGCTCCGCGGTCTGGGTCTCCAATACTCCCTGCTGTACCCGGCCCGTCTGAGAGTGATTTTCCAGTCCAAGACATTGTTTTTTGATACTCCGGAGGAGCTGTTTCGTTGGACGGATGAAACTGTGGCGCTGCGGCCGCATGACCAGCCGGGATTGAATCCTGGGTCCTCGAGGGGTTCCTCACCGGAACGCAGAGATCACCCTTCCAGGGGCAAGAGAAACCGGAGATCTAGATCGCGGAAGCGTTCGGCCTCTGCCGCTGGTGCGCAGGGAGGCCACGGACCCGAGGACTCTGACGTATCCGGGAAGTGACACTGCTGCCTTCAGGTACTCTGTGCTCCTGGCTGGGTAGCGTGGCTACTGAGACTAAGTGGAATGGGGGCAGTGGACCGGCGCCTTGGACGCTTTCCTGATGCCTCGATGTCTTCTTGTTCCTAAGTTCGTGAGATTGAGTGGGGTGGTGGGTACTGGCTCGGGTACAGCCGATTGGGGGCTGTCCCACTCCTACCTTGTAGGAGTTTGTTTTTGGGGGGGGGGGGGGTAGTGTAGATGGGCCTGAGGGAGTTGGGATCCATTGGCATGGTGGGTCCTGTGCCCTCTGTTTTGGGCTCGGGATCGCCCATGCCGCGACAGATGCTTCATGGTTCTGTGAGGTGTAGGGGAGGGGGGTTGGGGGTGTGGGGAGTTGGGAGGGGACTGGCTTTAGCAGCCCCTACAGTTTTTGGGTGTTTGGGTGGCAAGGGGGGGATGCACATGCTTTTTATGAATATGCAACTGCTGTTGAGTGGTGGGTGGTGTGGCCACGAGGGGCCCTCCTGGCGGACTCCATCAGACTATGGTTGATACAATGCACAGACTCCCTGTGGAGTCCCTAAGAGTTGTCACGTGGAATGTCAGGGGATTGTTAGACAAGGTGAAACGGGGGGCGGTCTTGCGCTGGGGGAAGAGGGCCTCTGCCGATGTGCTTCTGCTTCAAGAGACTCAAATGATGGGGTCGAAGGCACTCAGTTTGCAGCGATTGGGCTATCACCAGGTGTACCATGCCGGCTTTACCCGGGGGTCCAGAGGGGTGGCTGTGCTGATCCACCGCAGGGTGCACTTCGTACATGTGAAGACGTGGGCGGACCCGCAGGGTCGCTATTTGTTTGTCAGGGGCACGGTGGGTACAGAGCCCGTAATTCTTGGGAGTGTATATGCCCCCCCCCCCCTGCAATGGGCCCTGGCTGAGAGGATTTTCCAAGTATGGGGGGATATCCAAGAGTCCCTGGCGGTGGTTGGGGGTGACTGGAACGAGGTGATGGATGCTTGCATGGACCGCAGGGGTCGCCGAGGACCGGGGGGGCTAGACCCCCCTCTTCCCGTCTCCCCTCCCTCTACGAAGCTGCGAGCGATGTGTGATGCCCTGGGCTGGATGGATGCTTGGCGACATATGCACCCTACTGCACGTGAATATACGTTTGTGTCAGCAGTGCATGGTTCCTTTTCTCGCCTAGATTACTTGTTTGTTCCCCGAGTGTGCATGAGCAGAGTGCGGACGGTGGAGATTTTGCCTAGGGGGCTGTCTGATCATTCCCCGGTTTCGCTCGACGTAGAACTTTTCAAGCCACGACAGCCCTTTCGATGGAGGATGTCCTCTTGGCATCTCCAGCAACCTAGCTATGTTAAGCACCTCCGGGAAGCTATTGATCACTACTGGCGGGAGAACCTGGTTGATGATATCGACGCGGTCGTAGTGTGGGAGGCCTTGAAGCCCACGATGAGGGGGGTTGATATCGCTTGGGCCTCGGCGGCTCGTCGGGATCGCCGCGAGGCGATCGTGGCAGCTGCGGCACAAGTGGAGTCCTTGGAACGGCGGAGTCGTGGGGGGGGTGACGATACCGGGGTGCGACTGCTACTCCAAGCGCAACAATCATACGCGTCAGTCCTGCTGGACGAGGCCAGACAGGCGTGGCTGGCCACACGGAGCAGGATTTGCCAGTGGGGTGACAAGTCGAGTTCTATGCTTTATAGACTCTGCCAATATAACGTCAACCCTGTCACCCTGCCCGGTCTTCTGGCGGAAGATGGCACAGCCATTACTGACCCTGTCCGCCTAGCGGCGAGCTTTGCCGCCTACTTCGGAGCACAGTATGCCCCATGTGATAAGTTGACGGGTGAGGATGTTGCCAAGTTCATCGATGACCTACCTCCTAAAATGGTGTCGGATGATGTCAGGGAATCTCTGGATGCTCCTCTCACGGCGGAGGAACTTGGGGAGGCCCTGGGACAGCTCAATGCGGGTAAAGCCCCCGGGCCGAGCGGTTATCCCTGTGAATTTTATAAGAAATTCTACACGCAATTGGGACCCCATTTTCGGTGTGCCCTGGAAGCGGCGCGTACTCGAGGCAGGCTACCGCCTGATTGGCGCCATGCTGAAATCGTGGTTTTTCCGAAGCCAGGTAAGCCCCCTGATAGTCACGACTCGTATCGCCCCATCTCGCTGCTCAATATAGAAGCCAAGATACTGGCTAAAGCCCTAGCGAATCGGCTGCTTCCTTACATAGTGGACCTGGTACACCCCGACCAATCGGGCTTCATGCCCGGCAGGGCTACACGCCATAATATTCGGCGAGCGTGGGCTGCGATCGGGGCCATGGGAGCCATGGGTGAGCAGGCTGCTCTGTTGCTTGCAGACATTAATAAGGCGTTCGACTCGGTGAGCTGGACTTACCTGTTTGCGCTCCTACCCCGTCTCAACCTCGGCCCTGTTTTTCTATCCTATATTAAACTACTGTACACAGACATCACGGCCACTGTGCGTGTTGCAGGGGCCGTCTCGGAGACATTCCGTATTGGCCGGGGTACCCGCCAGGGATGCCCTCTCTCCCCCTATCTTTTCGCCCTGGCTATGGAGCCGTTGGCCGCCTGGGTGCGTATAGATGCGCAACTCCGAGGATTTGTGTGGCCCCGGGGCCTCTCCGATAGGATCGCGTTGTACGCGGATGACGTCCTTTTCTTCCTGACCGACCTACGTCGCTCTGGGCCGCGGGTATTGGATATAATGCGGGTTTTTGGTGACGTGTCCGGCTTATACCTCAACCTCAGCAAATCCACCTTGTGGGTCCTGGGTGGTGGTGCAGTATCGGACCCCTGGACGCTGGACCTGCAAGTGGCCACTGGAGGCCTGCAGTACCTAGGGGTGTTCCTGTCTGAATCCGCGACCCTCGCGTGGGAACGCTCGGTGCTGCCGGTATGGGAGCGGGTGCAGACCGACGTTAAAACATGGTCCCGGATGCCTCTTAACATCTTTGGCCGGTCCGCCATCTTTAAGATGGTGGCGCTTCCACGCCTTTTATACCAACTGCAAAATTATCCCCACTCGGTGCCGGCTTCCTGGTTTCGGCGAGTGAACTCGGTCCTGGGGCAATTCCTGTGGGCCGGGGGTTCGGCCAGGGTGGCGTTACGCACGTGCTTCCTTTCTACATACTGTGGGGGACTCGCCACCTCGGACCTTCTGTCCTACTACCAGGCAGCTCATCTCCTCGTCCTTAATGACTGGTGGTATGGTGATAGAGGCGACCCGGCATATGCATTAGAGCGTGCGCTTATGGGCGATAATACCCTCCATATGCTTCTCTACTCCGCCCGGCTGCGTCGGGGCTTGCCTAGTGTTACGAAGACAGTCTTCCTTGTTTGGCGTCAGGCATTGCGACGCATGGGCTGGTGGGGTAGGCTGACAGCGGAAACGCCGCTGTGGCGTAATGGCAGGTTGCCTGCCCTGGCCTCCTTGCCGGGTTTTGGTGGCTGGGATGCAATCGGGATATCGTCGCTGGGTGATGTGCTGTCTGGTGCTGCCCTTAAGTCGTTCCAGGTCCTAAGTGAGGAGTTCCACTTGCCGCGGACTCAGTTCTTCCGTTACCTACAGCTGCGGCATGCACTCACACCGTACATTGCCGACCTGGAGTCGCTCCCCGACTTTAGCCCCATTGAGGCGAAGCTGTTCATGGGGGAGCTTGGGGAAAAAAAGGTGTCCCGCATTTACCAGACTATGGTCACCCACTGCGCCTCCGACCTTCTTCCCCTGCGGACGGCATGGGAAGCTGATGTCGGGTCACTAGACGAAGATGACTGGCGAGAGGCCCTGGAATCCCCGCGTGGGACGGCGATCGCGATGAGGCTCAGGTTCATCCAATTTAAGGTCCTCCACAGGGCCTATTTTACGCGTGAACGCCTCTGGAAGGCTGGACTGATTGCATCGCCGGAATGCTTGCGATGTGGTGCGGAGGTTGGCTCGCTGCTTCATACCCTGTGGCTGTGTCCTAGGCTTGCTGGCTTTTGGAGAGGTGTGTGGAGCTGTTTGTCTGAAGTGTTAGGATGGGACTTGCCCCGAACGCATCGCTTAGGTTTGCTTCATATTCTCGAGGGGGTGGGAGGGAATCGCTATAAGCGCCACCTACTGCTGTTGGGGTTGGTACTGGCCAAGAGAGACCTAGCGCGGGCGTGGAAGGATGAACGGGCTCCCCCCCTGTGTGTTTGGAGGGCGGGTCTGGACTTTTGCATGGGCCTGGAGCGCCCTATCTTTGAAGCGCGTGGGTGACCCCGCAAACACTTTCGGATTTGGAAAAGATGGGCTGAGTATAGAGACTTGCCGCTTGACCCCCCCCGTTGACCCTGAGGAAGAACTCTGAGCTTCCCCCTTAATGTAGGCCTGTGTCTGGTGCCAGACCGACCACTCCGTACGTCTTTATAGCTGTTTCTTCTTCGCATGTGCATGGGGTTAGGGAGGGATTGTGGGGTGGGATTGGTTGAGGGCGGTTGGGTGTTGGGGATGGGAATGGGTGGGAGTGGGTTGCTTCAAAGCGATGGAAATATGTTTGACTCAGATTCCAATCCTGTGTTATGTGATGTCTTCATCTGCGTGGTGGTTTCTCCTGACTGTGGGGTACCACATTCATTGCCTTGCCTGATTATTCAATAAAATCTGTTGTGAAAAAAAAAATTACTATTCCCACTCCAAAGAGTGCAACAGTAGGGAAAGCGTTGGATAGCGTAGGGGTAAACATTACTATTCCCACTCCAGTGAGTGCAACACTAGGGAAAGCGTTGGATAGCGTAGGGGTAAAATTTAGTATTCCCACTCCAGTGGGTGCAACAGTAGGGAAAGCGTTGGATAGCGTAGGGGTAAAAATTACTATTCCAACTCCAAAGAGTGCAACAGTAGGGAAAGCGTTGGATAGCGTAGGGGTAAAAATTACTATTCCCACTCCAAAGAGTGGAACAGTAGGGAAAGCGTTGGATAGTTTAGGGGTTAAAATTACTATTCCCACTCCAAAGAGTGCAACAGTAGGGAAAGCGTTGGATAGCGTAGAGGTAAAAACTTACTATTCCCACTCCAGTGGGTGCAACAGTGAGGAAAGCGTTGGATAGCGTAGGGGTAAAAATTTACTATTCCCACTCCATTGAGTTCAACAGTAGGGAAAGCGTTGGATAGCGTAGAGGTAAACATTACTATTCCCACTCCAGTGGGTGCAACAGTGGGGAAAGCGTTGGATAGCGTAGGGGTAAAAATTACTATTCCCACTCCAAAGAGTGCAACAGTAGAGAAAGCATTGGATAGCGTAGGGGTTAAAATTACTATTCCCACTCCAAAGAGTGCAACAGTAGGGAAAGCGTTGGATAGCATAGTGGTAAAAATTACTATTCCCACTCCAGAGAGTGCAACAGTAGGGAAATTAAATACTTGATATATTATTTCAATACATATAAATTAATATCTATAAAAAATTAATTAAAAGTAATTACCAATTTAATATAATATAAAAATTAATCAATTTAAATTACAAATTAAAATTAATTATTACAAATATTTACCTATTAATACAAATTAATTACAAATTAACAATTCATAATTTAACATTTAAAAATTGATTAACAATTAATTCAAATTAAATACAATAAAATAAATTGATTTATTTAATTAATTATAAATACATTACTTCCCACCCTATTCCCCTATAAACCCACTACAGAAAATAAATTAGTAAAATTAACATAATTAGCAATTAATCAATTACATAAAATGTATTGGCAATTAAAATTTAATTAAATACCAAATATAAATTAATTAACAATTAATTAAAAATGAATGCCAATAAATAAATGTACATATTTAATTATTTATAATTAAATTACTTCCCACCCTATTCCCCTATACACCCACAACCCGCTACAGAAAATAAATTAGTAAAATTAACATAATGAACAATTAATCAATTAATTAAAATTATTTGCCAATTAAAATTTTATTAATTACCAAATATAAATTAATTAACAATTAATTAAAAATGAATACCAATAAACAAATTTACATATTTAATTAATTATAATTAAATTACTTCTCACCCTATTCCCCTATAAACCCACAACCCGCTACAGAATTAAATTACGCAAAAATTAAAAAAACAAAATTCATTAATTAAAATAAATTATAACATAAATACACACTTTTCACACATATAACATAAAAAACACTATAAAAAATTGGATATTATTAAAAATTTGATAATTTTAATAACCTATATTATATACTTCGATATTTTAACTGTCTATATTTTTAACATTCGATATTACATTACTTACCTTAAAAACGATATTTTTGATGTCTATTTTCTGTCCATTCGATATTTTGTCCATTCTATATTTTAAACTCGATGTTATGTCCATTCGATATTTTGTAGTCGATATTTTGACTGTTTACCGTGGTGTCCACAGGAGAGGAGAAGGGTTCCACATGGATTGGCATGGTGGACCCTGAGAGTATGGATCGAGTGATTGAACTGGGTTTAGGAGGGCGTAGAACAGGACTGCCCTTCTGTGTGGGCCAGTTTCTGTGTTCTATCCCCTTAAGCAGGGAATACCATTGAGGTATCGTTTGGTCTACCCTGGCTTTAGGCTGCAAGGGTGTTGAGTTGGAACTGGCCCTTCTTGCAGGGTAATCCTCAAACTTTTTGCTTCTTCCTCCCTTATTTTTCCTGACCTGTGGCTGTTGGCAATAGGACTCTGCGCACTTTACCACTGCTGATCAGTGCTTAAGTGCATATGATCTCCGTGTAAATTGTATTGTAATTGGTTATCCATGATTGGCATATTTTTATTACTAAGAAGTCCCTAGTAAAGTGGACCGAGTGTGCCAGGGCTGGTGATAACAAATGCTAGTAGTGGGCCTGCACCCACATGAGTAGCCCTAAAATGGTGTCTCAGGCCTGCCACCGCAGTGCCTATGTGCAGTCTGTGAACTGCCATGTCCTTCTGGTCAGTGTTTCCACCGACCAGGCCTAACCCTTTCCTTTTTGTGCACATTGGTCACCCCTATAAAAAGCCCAAGGTACCCCCCTGGGCAGGGTGCAGTGTATG
The DNA here is from genome assembly GCF_964261635.1 of Lissotriton helveticus. Lineage (NCBI taxonomy): Eukaryota > Metazoa > Chordata > Amphibia > Caudata > Salamandridae > Lissotriton > Lissotriton helveticus. The sequence continues at coordinate 1,291,665,278 of NC_136065.1, forward strand.
TGAAAGGTAGAGCATGTACTGGTGCAGGTGACATGCTCTGGTAGTGAATTACAGCCGTATTCGTTTTTCACTATTGTAAGGCTATCTTGCTTCATAGATTAACATGGGGTATGCTGGCTACAGTGGCTACCAGCATTTCTTCCCATAGGAACAAGATAAGACATAAGAGTCTAGTATCCCTGAACTCAGAATTGAATAACACATCTTTTAGGAAAGGTTGTTTTTGAATCCTGTGTTTGAGAACAGCACTTTTAGAAAATTGATGTTCTCTTGTCTGACCTTCCTGTGTGCCTTGGCCTGTTTGTGTATTGACTGTCTGGTTTGAGAGTGACAGGGACTGGGGATTCCCCAGGAGGCTGGCTGAGTCAGCCCTAGGTTGAATGACTGCAATTACAACTTGAGTGCGGGGAGGAGTTAGCACCTGGGCCTGGATAGGGCTGTGCCTGCTTTCCACAATGCTGGCTCCACCTCTTGCTGGGCAGCTGACGACCCTGCCCCTCACTCTGAAAGGAAAGGAGAAGCCAGGAAAACAAAGTGCTCAAGAAACACCCGGAACTTGTTCAGACCGGGATCAGGGCCCACTTGCACAAAGAGAACAAAGACTTTTAGGGGTATAAGTACAGGACCCCTGACAACAGAAAATTAGACCATCCTGGAATCAAGAAGGAACCTCTGCCAAGGAGAAAGCTGAAACTGAAGAAGGAAGATTGTCCAGCTGTTGCTCTGCTGGATTGCCCTGCTGTTGTTTTGATGCCAAGGAGAGGGGAAGGACTTTGCTTTGTGCTGTGTCCCCTTGCTTGAAGGAATCTTCAAGGGCCTGAGAAGAGCTGGCTCCCTGTTCTGAAGTCTCAGGAACAAAAAGACTTCACCCCAGCTTCCCCTGAGCTCTACTGAGAGAGTTCTGTCCTTCCTGGAGTGCTTGGTCCATGTGTGGTGCCTCTGGAAGTTGTACCTGTGTTGGGTAGCTGGAAACTAAGCTTGAGAGACTTTGCTAAAGAAACATGATCGCATCGCTCGCTGCGGAGCGCATCCTCGACAGTGCGAGAAGATTCCCGCCGCTACGAAGGTCGAGATCGTCGCAGCGCCTGTTGCCTCTGTCAGAGCCGTCGCATCCTTCGTTTGCGGGACGCACCCGATCGGTGCGGGAAATCTAACATCGCTGCGAGTGCTGTCGCAGAGCCTGTCGTCGCTGGGTGAGATCGCCACACCGCCTGCTTGCGGACTGCATCACGTCGCTGCGAGAGTCATCGCCGAAGCCAACGCATCGAGGAGCTGCAAGAGAGAAGATCACCGCTGGTCCGCGCATCGTCGCCCCGGAGATCACCGCACCTCCAAAGATCGTCGCATCGTGCCTTTGCGAGAACAAACTTCCTACGGAACCTACGCACCGGAATCCATACAAGTGGCCTTCCACCCCATACAGACTGGATTCATCGCAACACGCCCGCAACACGCAACTCTGAACTTTTCACGTAACTGTGGATTATTTTATCGCAACCTGAAGAATTTTTATCGCAACCTTAAGAACTCTTTTGAAACCATATTCTTGAACTGTGTATGTTGGATGTTTGTCGTTTTGGTCTTGTGTAGTTTAGATTAAATACCTTTATTTTTCTAAACTGTTGTGGAGTCAGTTTGTGGTGTTTTCACTGTGTTACTGTGAGTGTTGGTACAAATATTTTACACATTGCCTCTGATTAGCCTAGACTGCTCGTGCCAAGCTACATAGAGGGTGAGCAGGGGTTATCTCAGAGGGTTTCCTCCTTACCCTGACTAGAAGCAAGGGTCCCTATCTGGACAGTGGTACCTACCTCTGCCAACTAGAGACGCCCAATTCTAACACAGATGCATTTAATCTGCAATGCTCAGATACATGATGCAAGGCAAACATCCTGGACAGTTGCTTTTCTCGGCAGCAGTACCTGAACCTCTGCAGTTAATGGCGCAGATCCAGGACACATCGAAGGTGCCCGACATACCTGACTCAACACTCACCATGTTGTTGAAGAAGCTAACATGAAATCAAGCTATCTATAAACTCAATTAATACGGCGGTAGAGTCTAACACCTCAGAAGTTCAATCTTTGCAGGTGAAATACCTTTTTTCAGGTCACAACTTGCGTCCATAGATAGGAGAGACACAGACGTGGAAACTTGCCTTGATCACCAACCTGAATGAGACAGAGAGATATGGCAATTCCATTAACCTGGAGGAAAGAAGATGCAGATGCAATGTGCACATCACAGGCATGCCGGAACAGGACGTTAAGATGACCTAAGAGCCTTCCTGATGGAATTCATCTGTGCAATACTGAATCTTGAATGTAACCCCCTCTGGGATGCCAAAGAGTGCATAAAATAAGATCACATTGTGGCCTCTCTCTTAATCACCTGCACCATATATTGGTTTGCTGTGTTGCATCAACAAGCCTGTCAAATATTTGTAACTGCCAAAAATCATGGTCCGTAGCAATATGACACTGTGCAGGTCTTCTTTGCAGCGGGCTTCTCATCTGACACAAATGCTAAAATGCGGCGATTGCTCGCTCTGCACCTAAGATTGCGGAAAAGGAAGAATACCTATGGCCTGTTAGAACCAGCAGTGATAATCATCACAACACAATGGTGCAGATGAGAAATTGAGGAACCAGAAGATCTTTAATCATTTTGGACAAGCTAGGTATACGAAAATGGCATTGGATCATCTGGCTCAATCTGGAGAAGAGATCTCAGATGGGTCTCAAGATAAGAAGAAGGAGAAGGATTGAGCTGAACATCAGAGACTGGAACAAGTACCACAAAAATGGTCCAAATGTAGGTCCCATGTCCTCTTGGAAGCCCAAGCCACCCAAAGACAAGTCAAGATCTCCATTGAAGGTCTACAGTGCCTGGGACTTGTCGCTGATCTGATCCAAGAACTCAAAGTAACACTTGCCTGTGGAGTTGATAAACAGGTTCAACTGGAGGGGTATGGTGTTATGGGCTAGGTTAATCAACGTGATTTGCTTCAGTTAATTACAGGGGTGGAGGGCAGTCAGAGTTTTTGCAGTCTTCAAACGCTCCTGTAACTCACTGTGCTTCTTATCCCTCATTATTTTTGCTAGTCGTTGGGGATCTTTGGACACATCCCCTCACACATTGAATGTATTAGGAGGCCAGAAGGGCAGCAAATCAGGACACATATGAGTTTAGGTGATAGGCTCTGGGGACACGTGACCCTCAGTTTAGTTGCCACCTTATTCTTCCCTTCAAAAAGTGATTGTTGATAGTATGACAGTGTTTTCTCTATTCCTTCCCTGAAGATTATATTTAGCTTCCCTATCCAACTAAACTACCAGGCTTCTGACTCCCTTCTTCCTACCACAAGGATTTCTGAGAGACCACCTATTACAGATTATTTAAATGGAAATTTGGGCTGGTCTTTAACACTTTGCGCTTATCATTTGTAGCAGGTCTCACTGCCATAGAGTGTGTTCCATATCCACTATAGTCATTTCTCACAGAGTGTAAGTGACCAGGATGCCCTGAACTGTGGCTTCCCCTGTACATGGTCCATTGAAGATAACATCCGATTCCTCACATGTGAATCAGACCCTCCAGGATTACGCGACTTCGCGGCAAACCGTGAAATCGGCCCTCTTGTAAAAATGCCACGATTTTTACAAAAGTGCCCGCGAAATCTGCACTTTTGTAAAAAGTCTGTGATATTTACAAAAGTGCCCAGGAATGCAGGGACAATGTTTATGAGGGGTCATTAGGGCTTATGCAAATAGGCATTTTGGAATCTTTATTTTGTTAGAGCTTCAACAGAATGGGTCAAACTGTGCGATATGCCACTGCACGGGAAATATGGGGCTCTTTAGCTGCAGGTTACCGCCACAAGTACACCTTGGGCCCTTTCGAAACATAAAAGTATACAGAAGCTGATGTCATCATTCATTTTTGCTGGATTTGTTCATATTAAGTGGAAACACATGAAATGACATGCTGTGGGTCTATTTCTGAACAAAACATCTAGCCAAATCTCGACAAGACAGGTCTTCCGACACAGTGTTTTCAGGCGGACCTGTGGTGGATGGACCACAGGTCTACAGTTTCTGGTGGCAGAACTATTGGTACTCTACCATTGTGCCGCGCGCTCACAGTCTTTGAAAGAGATAGGATCAGTGGGTGCAGACCCGAGCCCAGTGTGTTTAATTAGCAGCATCCTTTCCAGGTCCGAGACATGCCATAGAAACAGAGAGGCAGGGGGCTGCCCTCAGCATCCAGAAAGGAATGGAGAATGTGAGGCCCAAATATTAATATATGTTTGGTGATTTTAAATCCGTGGCTATGCCACACAGGGCCATTAGTCACTCGTTTTGCCTCCTTGAAGTCCGTGTGAAGATCCTTTCTCTGATCTAGGTCTAAAAAGAAAGGCCAGCGGCCGCAACTTGCAGTCTGAATTTTTCAGCATGCTGTAATCAGCGAAGGGCAGATGAAACAGAGAGAAAGGAAATGCTCACTGGTGCCCAGGCCCTCTGCCTGAGTCCGCACTTCCAAAGCCCTGCAAGTCTGTTTTAATAGTCGGATGTGCAGGATGCTGTGAGTCTCCTATCCCACTGCGAGGAGAAGAGACAAGCTCCTGCAGCCAACCCCGACAGGCCATAATGTGCACATCATGTGTGGGTCGGGAAACTGCGTTTACAATGCAGTACCTTTACGATGCAACCATTACAACGCAAGTCATCACAACGACTTGCGCTGGGGGTCGCTCTAGGATAGGCAATAGTTTTAATTTACTATCCAACACCTTCCCTACTATCCACGGGGACTGGAGTTGGAATAGTAAATTAAACTATTCACTATCCAGCGCCCCCCAACGCAAGTCGTTGTAACGACTTGCGTTGTAAAAGTTGCGTCGTAAAGGCATGCGTTGTAAAAGCATGCGTTGTAACGACGTACATCCGTGTGGGTCATCTTTAGCCGGCGTGGGGCCAAGATGCCCTGCACGATGACAAGAGGGATTGACGAATAAGAAGGAGAAACACGGGCCGGGGATGATCTTCAATCATAAAGGAAATAGTGCAGTAAGTGAGGATGAAGAAAGAGAGAGACACATTAGGCATTAAAGGCAGACGTTGAAAGAGAGTTGGGATGGAGGTACAAGGAGGAATTGGGGCAGGTGTGCTGGAAGCACTTGTGTCAGAGGAGGTATTAGACCTCCCTGTGTGGCAGACAGGACAGAGAGCATATCTTGCAGGATGTTAACCAGTTTAGACAGTTGCTAAGTTAGATTTGATTTAATACACTTGACAATTGTGGCTTGGGTCAAGTTGGAGCTATACTTTAAAAAAACTACAGAAGAATGCACTAGGGGGTTAAAACTAAAAACAAAGTCTTAACATAAGGAAAGACAAATTGATACCCACTCACTTGCTGATTTCTACAGAGTAAAACCAGAACATTTGGACAAAATCGTGGCTTCCATGCTGACATTGTGTGATCTGAGGCAAATATTTAATTTCACTAAGGAAGGTTCTGGAATGCCATTTCCTATGGGATGCTACCAGGCCATCTTTGATGGGCTTCTCAGAACCTATACTAAAGCAAATGGAGGATTGCATTTTCAAGGAATAACAGCCTTCACCTAGGGGCTGCTTCCTCTGTTCCATATCCCAGGTTGCCTATTTCAAAGCGGAGTACTCTACTAAAACAGTTGCCATTGAAATAAGGCTGAAAATGAATGATTATGAGTAAAATAGGGTGCCGCAAAAATGCCACTAAATTGCCATATTTGTGCCGCTAAATTTCCATATTTGTGCCCCTAAATTTGCTAATCCATGCCGCTATATCTTGGGGGGGCTGAGTGAATGGTTTAATACATTACATCAAGTAGACAAAGATCCTCACTTTTTAGGCCAACAACGATCAGATTAAGCACTTATATAGGAAACTCAATTTACTCCTCCATAAATCACTTTAGAATAAACTCCTTCGAACATGGACAGACCTAGGCAGTAATTATGTTATTAAACTTAAAATTCACATTGCTTAACTCATTCTTGGTTCATTATATGCCGTGGTAGGAGACAAGGCGATTTTCCTTGCTGATCTCAACTAACTTCCACTTTCCTTTGGATGCACCAAAGTCCTATTGCGTGGGGATTGGAATATCATGATTGAGCCAGTACAATACAGTTCAAGGGTTCAGGATATTAGACACAAGAAGGGCAGAGATATCCTGTATGATCTCATACATTACAACACCCTTAGTCCAGAGATTTTGTACCATCCTCAAGAGTGTGACTATACATTTACCTCTTGTACATACAGCATGGACATCCATATAGACTATTGCTTAATGAGAACATCCCCCACATGTTACATAGATCAGGAGTCAGGTGTAAATAGTGCACAGAGAGATTTCAGATCATGAACTTATTGATCTTGAAATCAATGTTGACCTCATAGTACTCCCCAGATGTTCCTGGATCATGAATGTCTCAAAATATAGGGCATCTCAGGATAAGAAATGCCTAAACTTGTACCTGAAGAAATTCCTAGCCAAAAACATGGAATCTGTGTACTCTAAACAGGTCCTTTGGGGGGTATAAAAGGCCAGTTTAAGTGGGCTTCTCATGCTATTACTAAAAAATAAAATGCTAACACTTGAGCATGGATTGAAAGAGAGGTTAAATACCTTATAAACAAATTTCACTAGAATGTAGTTTCATGCTGATCTCAGGCCATTACTTTAGGGTAAATCTAATTTAAATGACCTGTGTACAACGGAAGCTGAGAAGTCACTTGTTCTGTCCTAACTGAGACATTATGAGTGGGGGAGAAGGGTTGAAAGGACACAGATTAGTACTTATGCAGCTCTGCCAGGAGGAAGTGGGTAGGTCAGTTCCGGCCCTGCTTAATCGTAATGGGAATTTGCTTACCCATCCATATCACTACCAAAATTTTGAATGTTTATGAGTCTCTATACCAGTCCAACTTGTTGAATGGGGCAGTCTTCGTAGAGGAATTAGTGGCAACTATTGATGACATAGGCATCAATAAAGCTGCCAGGGAAGATTGATTCCTTATAGAATTATATAAAATCACATAACCTATTATTGTACTGCTGCTGGCTTCAGTGTTTAGGAAGCCCTAGACAAAGGTTACCTGAATGCAGAGTTTGCGAGCACTGGTTAGCTGTAATCCCTAAATCAGGCAAGGAGCTGTGGAATGTTCTGTTTATCAATACAGACAATAAAACACTGGTCAAAGTACTGGTGAACCACTTGTGACACATTATCCCAGTTTTGATACACCTGATGCAGGTGGGTTTTGTTCTTGGAAGATCATCAGACAATCCCTTCTGGATGCTTTCTCACACACTTTGGCAGGTTCAGAGAACCCTGGATAAGAAAATACTCTTCTCCCTGGATGCAGAGAAGGTATTTGACATGATAAAATAGGGCTATGTCCATATAATGGAGAGGATGAATATTGGCCAGAAATTTATAATTTTGACTAAAGGGCTGTATTATAACCAGCCATAGCCAACTGTGGCAGATATAATTCTACCACATTTCAAATTCACAGTGGTATGAGACAGGGATGTCCCTCATCCCCTTTGTTATTTCTCCTGGCTCTGGAACCACTGGAAATAGCACTATAGAAAGACACCTGGCTTAGCGGAGTACTGTCACCAACAGGTGAAGTCAAAGCGTTTTACAACATGGATATCCTGTTAACGTTATTCGTACCTGCTGTCGTGTAGTTGCTATAAAGCTATATAGGATCTGCACGTTTAGACAACATACACTATGGGATTGGTGTCAGACTGAATCTAGACACCCCTACCGGGTATGTTAGCCTATATACCAGCTAGCTCACACTGCCACTAAAAACCCCTCTTACCAAGGAGAGAATAGTTCTTGGCAACTATCGAACATGACAACCCTGATCCCTCAGAATCTTGTAAACAGTGCTACTTGTCGCTCAATCACTCGTGCTCACTTCGTCTCAGAGAGATACACAGAATAAATGGTGGGGATGTTTTTCAATAAGCATTTATTAAACCAGCGTAATTCTTTTGTAAGATAGGTGTGCTGAAACAACCATTAGACAGTAACGGATATAATTGATTATAAGGACTAACAGAGTCAAAGGATGTTAGATATCTACCATCATGCTAAAACAATTAATACAAGCAAGAATATAAAATACATGACAGTAAAAATGCGTACTCCTACGACGCATCCCTAACTAGATGTACCTAAATGAACCTAGCATATATGTGGGTGTAAAAGCAAAGAATCCCTCTATGATAAAGTCGACCCCATTACCTGATGTGAGAGACAGTGGGATTACGTCTTAGTCTCGAGATGGACACTGGACAATGGATGTCAGATCACTGAGAGCTGGAGTGTCTGTGTGCAGAAACCTCAGCGTCTTGCGTCAGTGTGTCGGCATAGAAGTCCTTTTCTCCTCTGACAATCTCAGCTAGAGATGATGTATATATACCCAAAGTGATACCCCCAGTCATGTCGGACTGGGATGACCCTCATACATAGTTATTATGCAGGAGATGGTAGGCTTGCTGTCCTGCTGTGATTCCAAGAATCCTCATTTATTTTATTTTATTTTCACATATTTATAGAGCGCACAGCTACTCAGATGAGTGTCCAGGCGCTAGCGAACAGAGCGAATAGGAAGAGGCACGAGTATGGAGTAGAGCCCGAACTACTGCTGAAACAACCATGTCTTCAGTAGTTTCCTGAAGTGCAGAATATTAGGCGATTGTCTGACTGTTATAGGAAGTTCATTCCATAGGTGAGCGACCTGGACTTGGAAGGAGCACCCACACAGGCGGGCACGGTTGAATTTAGGCACACTCAACCGATGTTGGTGAGATGATCTAAGGGCTCTACCAGGTGTGTAGTAGCTCACTCTTTTCCTAATATAGGTGCCCCCAAAACCATGAAGGGCCTTAAGGGCGATGGATAGGGCTTTAAACTTGATTCTGTGTCGGATGGGAAGCCAGGGCAGCTTCTTTAGGTGGGGCGAGATATGGGCTCTGGGTCCCAGCATAAGGATGGCTCTTGCGGCCGTATTCTGCACGACCTGGAGTTTCCTGAGGAGGCATTCTGGTAGCCCTAAATAGAGGGCATTAGCGTAGTCAAGCCTGGAGGTGATACGGGCTTGGACCACGGTCCTTCTATGGGAGAGAGATAGAAGGGGAAGAAATCTCCGGAGCATTTTCAGGGTTCCGTAGCAGGTGCCGACCACAGATTGAACTTGGGTCTTCATGTTCAATGCATTGTCCAGTTTGACCCTTAAGTTTTTGGCTACTCCCACCGAAGTCTGTGGGGGAGACATATCAGGTGGCCACCACTGTCTCCAGACATCCTGATCTGAAGCTCCAAAAAGAATAACTTCGGATTTAGCGGAGTTGCACTGAAGCTGGTTGTGACTAAACCAGGAAAAGACCTGCCTTAAACAGTTCCCTATTTTGTCGCCATCCAGAGCCTCTCCCTTCTTACAGGTAAACAGAAGTTGGGTGTCGTCAGCGTAAGATATAATTATGGCTCCAGCTGCTTCGGCCAGCAAGGCGAGAGGAGCCATGTAAAGATTAAATATTAGTGGGCTCAGGATGGAGCCCTGAGGGACACCCACCTCCGTAGGAGGCATGGGGGCGGAGAAAGGTGGGTTCCAGACTTCCTGCCTTCGGTCTTCTAAGAATGAGGAGAACCACTTCAACACCGTGCCCCCCCAACCCACACTCTCTCAGTCTCTGTAGGAGTCTCACATGGGGCACGGTGTTGAAAGCTGCAGATATGTCAAGCAGAATCAGAGCCGCTCTCCTGTCTGAGTCAAGGGTCATTTTAATGGATTCTGATATTTCGAGGAGAGCTGATTCGGTGCTAAAGCCAGCACGGAATCCTGATTGGCTCGCATGGAGACAGTTGTTCGACTCCATAAATTCGGTGGTAACGGAGTTCACATGGTTTTCAATGACCTTAGCAATGGCAGGCAGGAGTGAGATGGGTCTATAGTTAGACACTATTAGAGGATCTGCTGTAGGCTTTTTTTAACAGTGGCAGGATTTTGGCATGTTTCCAAATGGCTGGGACCTGGCCACTGCTCAGAGATAGGTTGAGCACAGTATTGACCTCGGCATTGATCACCTCAGCCACTGATGACAATAGTTTAGCTGGGCAGGGGTCTAAAGGTGAGCCAGATTTTAAATTCTTCATGATTTTTAGGGATTGAGATAATGTAATAGATGGGAATTGGGGGAAGGTGGCAGTAGGTAGTGATTTGACGTGTGGAGGTAATGGATTAGTCGGGGTCTTAGTGGAAGGGTTAAGAGAAGTCTGTATATTGACTATCTTCCTGTGGAAGAAGTCTGCTATTTGGTGTGTCCAGACTTCAGAAACTTCAAAATTGGATACAGCTGCTGGCGGCGAGGTGAAGTGTTTGACGATTTTAAATATTTCCTTACTTTTATTGGCTGATATTTCAATTTTAGTTTCAAAGAACCGTTTCTTTTCCTCCAGAATTTTCTGGTGGTAAATTTTTTGTTCTTTATTGTAAAAGGGATTTACTATTGTCACAATTTTTTTTTCTCCATGTCCGTTCCTTTCCATTTTCGCAAGGTTTCATTAAACCAGGGTGCAGAGCGGTGTATGGTCCGTTGGGACCAAAGGGTCTCGGGTGCTACGGTCTCCACTCCCTGTTTTATGCAGTTTTCCAGGTTGGGGGCATCCAGTTCTAATTTATTACTGCTGGTAAAGGAGTGCACTTGAAGTGCGGAGCTGAGGGCCTCTGGAGTTATCTTATGGAGAGCTCTACCTTTGAGAAGGGGGGGTTTAGTGTTGATGTAAGATGATTTCCTGATTTTTTCCATTGTAATTTTTAGCAGGAAGTGATCGGTCCAGACCAAAGGGGTGGGTATTTCGGTTTGGCACAGGGTGTTAGAGAAAATTTGGTCTAATATATGTCCCTTCTCATGAGTGGGTCTATTTATGAGGGGAAGCAGGTTCAGAGAGTTGAGAGTCTCACCTAGTGAGATGTTCTCAAAACTCTCGAATTTGTCCATATGGATATTAAAGTCTCCTAGGACCATAAATTGGTTAAATTTTAGGGCAAGTGGTGCTATAATATTGGTAATTGCTGTTAAGAAAGGTCCTGGGTGACCTGGGGGTCTGTATAAGAGAACACCCACCAGGGATTGATGGGCGGATAATGTGCAGTGAAAACAAAGGCTCTCTGCACCCACGATTTCATCCATGGGGAGAATCTTGGCCGAGATGTCATTTTTAAAGATCATGGCAATACCCCCACCCTTCCCGGAGGTGTGGTTCTTCCTAAGAATGGAGTAGCCCATGGGTACTGCTATAGCCAAGGTGGGGTTGGAGGTGTCGGAGAGCCAGGTTTCCGTTAAGAAAAATAAATCAGGGCTTGACTCTGAGATCAATTCGGAGATATGCTGGGCGTTTTTGTTTTAAGATCTCACATTGAGCAGGTAGACATTAAGTTTCCCCTGGCTCCTCTTGTCACGTTCCAACGTGTTAGGCGTGGGCCCAAGTGCATTAGCTGGGTGATGGGAACCAGTCCAATTACACATGTGGCAGGACATGGTTCGGTTGTCCCCGCCTAGCTCAACATAGTAATAGCATTTATGAGGGGGAGTATACTTCCTTAGCGCAGCGCTGTCATACCTTATAGGATTGTCATGTCCTAGACTAGCACCGGTAGCGTTTCCCGTCCAGTCCGCCTCCGGGAAGCGGACGGGCGCAGACGGGCTTGCCTTTGGTGTCGTAAGCACATCCGGTTGTATGGGGGTCAGGCCGCTCAAACGCTAACCTCCGCAAACCGGATGTGGGCGTATTCTCCCTCCACAACAATTGACGCTGTCGCGGTGGACTGAGGAGAATAGGCAGCAGGTAAGCTGGAACTACATTTGCAAAATACAATTGGGCATGCAAAGATCTCCTGATTAAAAATATTAGTGCAGTACAATCACCAAGCAAAGTGACAGGTACACGAACAATTTTAAAAATGCACTTTCAGTGCGAAGTTCTAAAAATGTATTTTCAGTTTGCACTGCAGTGCACTCTCTCCCCGTGTGTCAAGTGCTGTCTCTCCCTGATCGCGCGTCATGCAAAATGAATGAGGCTTAAGCATTTTAGAAAAAAAAACATGTCATCTCTGGACATTTCTGTAACTAGGTGAAAGGTCAGTACTAAGAATCATTATGAATAGTAATGGTACGGAGAATGTGGCAGAAAGGTTAGGTCACTACCTGAGCCTACATTGGGGGTACTTATATGGAACATAACACCCACGCTTCATCAGACTGGACGACATAATCAAAATTCTATGTACGGCTAAACGTGGTACGCAACTATTAATAAGCCCATTAAAAATAGTACTTAAAAATGTAACATTTTCTAGAAATTGTCAAAAAAATATATATAGTGCATGCGATAGAAGTCTGTACTAAATATGTTTGTATATATAGTCAATGAGAGACTGAAAGCCATGCAGCTTGGAAAAAGTGTATTGTTTGAAATTCTAAATGGAGTTGTTTTTGAAAAAGGCCGAATTATCCCAACAAAGGGTGAGCCAAATGTTTATGTGTCCAGGCTGGGAGAAGCAAAATCACTGTTGCCTGCAATCACAGACAACGGTCCCTGCAACACCTCGCAGACCAGTTCAATTGAGCACAGATGTTCCTCCGTATTCACCATATCTACTGCTGGGGATGTACTCGTGTCATCCAAGGCCTGAGTATTTGTTGAGGAGCCGGTGTCCTTCCCAACAGGATCTGAAGCATCCCGTGGTGGCTCTAAGAATGCAGACATCAACATTGGTATATGCTGAGGACACTGCTGAGGGCACTGCAGAACATGGGCAATTATCGGGTCCAGTAAAGCATCAACGTCCGGTGGCACAATTGTTGGAAGTGTCAGACAGAGATCCAACTTGCATTCTCGTCTGCAGAACAGGCATCGGAGGACAGGCAGAATACATTTGATCCTGACAGGTCTCAATGACAAGAACCAAGACTCGCTCAGTTCTCGAAGGCGAGGTGTGCCCAGATGGATTACCATGTGATCGCAGTATCGGCGCTCCAAGAGTGTGTGTTCCATCTCCTTGGTGACTGGGACGTCAATTGCGTAGCAGAAAACGGTCAATTAGGATAACTGCTATTAGAAACAGGATTATTGGAAACCCTCCAAAAAAGCTTTAGAATATGGAGTGTATAAAGTTGGGAACAACTCCGAGGATTGTCTGAAAGGTGCTTAACAGTCCAGAACCTATGGTCTGGAATAAATGGCCAATACCCGTCATATCAGACATATTAAAGATAAGTTGGAATATTTCTGTGAAATGGAAAGGGCATTTTGTTCGTATAAGTGCCTGTATCTCAGCCGAAGGCCTTGCAACCTGGCGATCATAAGTTTCTCGGGCTGAGGTGAAGGGCACGCTTTGCTGTAAAAGCATTGTTTTCATTCGGTTCAGAGTATCAAACCGTATAAAGGAAACATTCAACAAAGGCCATAACAGCACCTACCTGTTTGTGTGGGTTGTGGAAACAATACTTGCATACAGCAAGTAACCCTGGAGCTTACAGTGAACCTTGATCATTCAGCATCAAGTAACTCCCATTTGAAAGTAACTCAACTACCGGATTAATCATGGCAGCTGGGGAACCTTTCAAGTGGCAGAATAAGTTAGCAACTGAACTAGTACAGGCCCCATGAAGCATGATATCCTGGCATATGAGAGATCCACTTAAGGAATTCTCGCAGTTGGTACTGCTAAGAAACACTTCTGTGTTCCCATTCCTACATCGAAATCTGTACTGCAGTTCCCAAGATTCCTTGATGAATTCCCTACCCATCGCTTCATATCTGCCTGCTTGTTGTTGTTCTAGGCAATCCTAGGCAATCCTAAAACTGGAAAGCTGTGGCTGGTAGTGTTATATGGCCATGAATTAACCATTCTGTGGATGGTGTCATAGTAAAAGGTAATTTATCAAGTTTTTCAATACGCAGCATTGTATATTTTGTTCCCCTTTGTGCCATTGTAATCTGTTTTTCAGTTAGATTGTATGCTGAAAATAGAGACGTACTGTTGATAAATCGCCACAGCACATAACCAGCATGCATTGATTGCAGCGCCCAGCTTAATAACATAATATAACGTAGTTGAGATTGTCTGTGTTGTAGAATGGACAAGTCCTGTTCTAGTATCAATAGCAGAAGATACAATGTTGCCCAGTGAATAAATCCTGGATGTTAATGTACTCATACCATTGTCAACTACAGCTAATTTCTTTTGTAGGTTAATTCTATCTATTTCACAAAGTCTCTCTGCAGCTTCTTGTTGAGAGACTTTCCAGATTTCATTATAAACAGCGTAATAGAAATGTTTCTGACGTGGCTTCTGGGGATCTAGTAAAAAATCCCTTGGACCCACCTCATCTGAGAGTAAGGATAAGTGCTGTTTCACCTGGGAGAGTGTCGAGGTTTTTAGCCACTCGTGGGACAACTTCCCAAAACTGTAAGATGTAACTTCCCCCGGATGTTCTCTTTGTACATATTGTGTCTGGCCTATGGATAATAAACCCTTAGGTTGTACCCCTGAATCTTGATTGGCATCCGTTTGTGTCTGCGGGTCAAACTAACCATTCCTTCCAATTGGGGTCTGATGTATTGTACTGCATGATGACATCTATTGTATCCCCTCCACTTGATGTAAAATTGATGTGTAAATATGTGGGAAACTGTGGTGAGTTCAAATCCTTGTTCTTGGCTAGTCCAAGACAGGAAGTCTGTTGCACAGTTTCATTCAGAAATATTATTTGTTGCGGAATGAGACACACTCTAAATAATGCTTCTGTTCCCTGAAGTTTCCATTCCTTAGAGCCCCAGACTGATTATGTGTCTATTGTGTCCTTCCATATGTCAAAACCTTGTTCAGACAGTTGGGCAATAGAGGATGCAGAATAAATCTATTTGGTGTTAGTCAGCATATTTTTCTGTGCAGGTGTAGGTGCAACCTTATAGTAAAAGTTCAGAAGTGTTAAACCCTGAAAAATATGTCAATTTCTGTAAAAAAAAATTGGAACTAACTTTCTGCAGTGTTGGGCAATGTTCCCACTGGTGGTATGTAAAACAATTTCTCTGTATACTGGATTTGTGTAAAAAGTGATGACCATAATGATGGTACAATACATACTAGTCAGACGTGTCCTCTAACATTTCATTGATTGAAAATGCAGCGGATTTCTTCAAATCAGACAAAATATTATTTATAGTTTCAAAGTCCCAATCATCAGAAAATGTACTGGAGGTAATGATATCATTGAGAGACATTTTTTTAAAATTTGGTATTTTCAAAAGTTTAGTTGGGCCAAATACATTATAATCAACCTTGTCCCAAACTATACCATCAGGAAATGGAACAGTTGTAATGTTCACAGAAAACAAGTCTCTTTGTTCACGATGTGATGATGTATGAGGTTTCAAGACCTAGTTTACATTGGATACTGCAGAGCGTTCTGGGAGATAATTTCCATTCACCAGAAAGCAGTAAACAGTTACTAGGCCAATCCAGAACAGAAAAAACAATATTTCAGATGTGATCCCTAGCTGGAGCCAAGGTGACAAAAGTGTAAACTTCATGAATTGGGTGCTTACGGGAAACTGGAGCTGGCAGTGTCTCTGGTTCACTGGGATCAAGAAAGAAGGTATCAAAATTGATGAAGTAGCCAGATGCAGTTTGATCAATCTTTGGAAGCTCGGCAGGTTGTGTTGAACTGGTAGGTGCCTCTTGTTGAGACATATTGATGTACACTTCGGTGGTAGGCCGAATTGATATTTGTCTTTTATTCGTAGTTTGAAGTTCTGTTTTCAGAGGACCGAGTTCCATTTCATTGTTGGATATTCCACTAATTGGTATTGGTGACTCTTCGAATGTTATGAGTCTTTCTGTCTGAACTTCCTCTATGGTAGCGAGAGGAGTGCGTTGGCTACCCAGGAGCGCACGAGGCCTACTATTCAGTATCGGCCACATAGTATGGTTTAATCAGATCAATGGAGACAAATCTCTTTTCTTTATGTCCAGCAAAAGGCGGAAGAAGTACTCTTCTTGTTCCTTCAACAGCCAGGACATGTACAGGGTTTTGGTAGGATGGCCCGAATTCTTTCTTTTCCTTGATCTTTTCTCTGACCAGATCCAAGATTATAAGGACCCAGACAGGTGACTGCAGTGACTGATTTGACTTCCTCAGTGGCGGTCCGTTTTACTTGCACTTTTCTTAGTAGTGCTCTTGATTCATTCAGATCCTGTAAAACGGCCAAACGTTTATTGATGTCAAATGGTTTTTGATCCGCAACTGTACCTTCAAAATCGAGATCAGGTACCCACATTTTCGTCCCAAAAAGGACTTCATAAGCAGTGACACCCCCTAGAGAACTTCTTGGCATGTTATACAGGGCCTGCTGTACTGCATATAAATTATTGACCCAACTACCACCTGAACCTAATACTCTTGATGTTAAAGACTGCTTTAAGTCCCGGTTTTTCCTCCCCACAACCAAATTTCCCTCTGGATAGTACAGAGTGCTACACCCAAACCTTCCATGGCTTCCTTGTAAGCCCTAGAGCTAAATGCGGGGCCACGGTCAGAATGTAATGTGCCAACTGCGTATGTCCCTATAAAGATGTGCAAATCTTTTATAACAGTTTGAGCGTCAGACGAGCACTAGGGCCATACCCATAGAAATCTTGAGCATGAATCCACTGCCTCCAAGATATACTTGTAAGCCCCATCTGAACGTAGTGGGCCGCATTGGTCCAGATAGACACACGCTAGTGGTCTGTCTGATATTATTAAAGGTGTCTGCGCTGGACGTGCTATGGTGGAACCCTTCATCTCCTGGCAGATGTCGCATTTTGAGACAAAATTCTTCGTTTATTTTGTTAAACCAGGGCACCAATAGCGCTGTTTCAATAATGAAACTGTCGCTGTTATACCTACATATGCAGAGCTAGACCCTCGTGCGCAGCTAGTATTAAACCTAATCTGCGATCCATATTTGATATTACTCTGTCCCCCACTCCAGGAAATTTGAGCATACAGAATGTTGTTTGCATCTAACTTATAGGAGTATTTGAGTGGAAAGCCTTTAGGTAAGGAGGCTGTGCTGTTCCTGTGTGAAGCAATGACAGCTACCTTTATCTGTACGTCTATTCTCATTTTTGAACGAGTGATTGCAGGTACAGCAGCAATTTGTACTGCCCCTTTTGCAGCTTCATCGGCCAATGAATTCCCTTCAACATGAAAGCTATCACATTGATGACTTAACGTGTGTATCACGTGAGCTTTTGGTAGTTAGATTTTCAACTCAGCTACCTGTTCTCATAGCATTTTATGCTTAATTGTGCCACCTTTTGAGTTTGTAAACCCATTTTCACCCCAGTAGTGAAGATATTCATTGTATGACTGAACAAAATAAAAGGAATCACACATGATCAGTGTGGGGAATTCAAGATCCGTATTTATTAGTGCCAGTAATAAGGCTTTTAGCTCTGTCAGCTGAGTCATGCAGTCTCCTAGAGACTGTGTCTTTGTGTTGCTGGGATGGAACTTGCCATCCTACATACAACCTTTTACAATTGCAGAAGCGGCGGTGTATTGCTGTTTGCTTCCTATGGCCGGCTGAGCAGATCCGTCAGTGTAAATGATATATTCATACTCATCTAGAGGTATTATTTTATTAGGGAGAGGATATTCTTGTTCATATTGCAAGAATGCTTGTGTTTTTAGCCTTGGGTCATATCTGTATTCTACATCTGTTGCAGTGAGAGAAAATTAGCTCATTGTATCCGTCTTGGCTGTAAGGCTTTAGCATTAGGAACGCTTGCCTTTGTAGAAGCCTCTAAGGCTGGTACAGGAGTAACAACAATTATTTGTTTCCCCCGAGCCAGTGCTCTTTCTCTTACTAAAGTGAGCTGAACTGCTGTCAGTATTTTTTCTGTAGAAGCAAAGCGTATTTCAGCGTTTGTGTACAAATGTGATTTGTATGCTATGGGCACCGTATCTCTGTCATTGAAGGTTTGATAAGTGTACCCAGATTGACCTGCTATAATGCAGATCACCAGATTGCACACGTTTAAGCGTCTGTAAGTGTTTTGAAGGTATCATGTCAGCTTGTAGGGAATGAATGGTATCTGTGTATTCCTGTGTCCAATGCCTAACTGACAAATCAGGTCTGATGAAGTCGTAGACAAGTTTCACTCCTTCTGCGTAATCCAAAATGTATGTTCTGCCAAAATTTAAAAATCTCAATATGGATTGTACATTTTTCAAATATGTAGGAGGTTGGAACAGTGCGCACTTTTCTAAAAAGTTAGCTGCCATGCTTTTACTGTCACTCGATAACTCGTATTCCAAAAATAGGACATTGAGGTGGGCTATTTTCGATTTTTTAAAGTTGAGTTTGTAGCCCTCAGAGGCAAACCCAAAATTATGGTGTTCACCCTGGTCAAGAGATCCTGTAAATCATTATCTGTCAGATAAATATAATCTACATGGGACAATGCCTCTTCATCCAAATTTTGAAGTAATTCTTTTACCCTAGCGCTGAAAAACCCGGTGCCATTCTTATACCCTTGGGGGAGTTGACAAATTGACGCTGAGAACCTAGCGCTGAGAATGCTGTTAAATACTTGCTTTCAGGCACTATATTTTGGCAAAAGAATCCATTTGAGATATCCAGTATTGTTTTGAATTTTTTCCGCACAATGTTATTTATTAATGCGCACTGTGTGCATTCTGTACTTCAAATGAATTTGTGCATGTGTTCAGACGTCAGTAGTTTAAAACTACACAAAATGAATTATCGGGTTTCATTATGGAAAACAAAGGATTATTCATTGCAGAGGTGCAAGGTTCTATTACACCCTAGTATTCAAGTTGATCTAAGATCTCCCAGACCTGTTTTTTTCACTTCTTGTTTTATTGGATACTGTCGCTGTGGAGTTGGAAGCGATTTTACTGGGATTACATGGTGTGGTGACTCCCAACCAACATGGTTGCGATAAAGTGTTGGAGCAAGGTCTATCACATATCCCCATCACATATCCCCATGCCTATTTATATTTTAAGTAAATTGGAATGTTGTCGGAAAAAGCTGGTAAAAATACTGTTTCTCCAATTGGGAAATCCATAACAATTGTAGGCGGCCAATCTTTTCTGCTAATAGGATGTCGTAGCCATAAGTCAAGTTCTCCGAAAAGAGACCTTTTACCTTTCTGGGTTTGTATCCCTGCATTTGGAGTGTCATTTCATATAACCTATGTGGGACAATTACCTTTGTATCAGGTGTTTTCACCGAGATGTGCTCATTCAACTTCACTGTCACCAGAAATTCCATCAGGTTCTGGCAAGCTATTGTTACTTCTGCTGTGCTGTCTAGCATCATCAGAGCCCATTCCCCATTCATAAGTTTAATCCTCAGAATTCTGGGCATGTCTAACTTTTGGACCTGCGACCTTCTTCTTTTTAAGTTGAGGTTTTGATTTTGGCTGTTCTTCTTTTTTGGATGGATAGCTTGAAGCATGTGGCGTGTCTCTGGACTTTGTACACTCTTCTTCTCTGTGTTATGACCGTCCTTCAGTCTCGGAGTTTCTTTGTGA
The DNA here is from genome assembly GCF_964261635.1 of Lissotriton helveticus. Classification (NCBI taxonomy): domain Eukaryota; kingdom Metazoa; phylum Chordata; class Amphibia; order Caudata; family Salamandridae; genus Lissotriton; species Lissotriton helveticus. Next base: position 1,291,684,970 of record NC_136065.1, read on the forward strand.
ACCCTGAAAGGAACGAAAGGAATGTGTATCAGTATCCTGGTACCTGTCAGGTTTTTTAATGTTGTCCCTATTCCTAATGGGTATATTTTCTTTCAGAGGACACCTGTTGAGGAGACCCACTCCTGGATTGAGATCTATTCTCTCTATTATTTTGTTTTGTATTGTTATCATCCCATTTCTTCTTGAAAGAATCAGGTGCTTGCTTGGTGTTATCTTTTTCAGTATCACCCATGAGTAGGGGGTTTGTTGCTCTAGCTCCCAAACTTTATCTACCTAATTCAGCATAGGTGTTTGTGATAATTTTAGTTAATTCACGCTCCTGTTGTACAGGAGTGAAATCCCTCAGGCGTTGGCATATTGCCACCGCTGCTGCCTCCCCTTTTATATGTGCTAATATTATAGCTGATACCTGGGCAAAATTACTTAACAATTTCATCCCTAAGTTCAGAGCAGGTTCTGCCCCATACTCAGTCTGTATTTGTTTTAATATGTTTTGTATTGCTGCTAATGACAGGATACCATGAGTTCTGGTATATATGGCAGCGAAGACTGTACCCCAAGTGGTACAATCCTCTATTTGGGGAGCTATCCCCATTGGCAAGCAGATTGTTAACATTCTGTGTTTTCCTTGAGGGCTTGTGTGTGTAAATACTGCCCATAGCTGTGTTCTTTTTTGAGTTATCCAGAATGGAATTTGCTCACGTTTAGTGGGCATTCTACCCATAACTGCATCTAGTGTTTTGGTATAATTTTAGTTGTAGAAGCCTGAATATGTACTGCTTCTGTAGCTCGTGTTGGCTGAAGTGTGAGTGTTCTCATCACGAATTGTGTCAGGTTTTTGTAAAGTTTTATTAGTTCTCTGTGAAGTAGACGTAGGTTTGCTACTGGAATTGTGGCAATCTCTGGATGCGGTCTGAAAGTCGCAAGGACTGGCCAAGTGGCTCCATCTCTTCCAAGTGGACCTAGTCGTGCTTTGAATTTTGTATGGGAAAGGGTGCGTTTAAACCAGTTTATGTGGTCCTGGTAGGTGAGCGGAATGTCAATATCCTCATACGGACTGTATTCATCTGGTGTTTCATCTTTAGTGTAAGAATGAAATGTAATTGATTGTGCATCTGCTTGCGGGAATTTAAGCGATGAATAGAATACTTCTGTTCCATATGATTTGTGAGCCTCAATCACGAAGGTGACTGTCCCACCTCTAGCTGTGACTCTGTAGTCTGTTAGATTTTGAGTAAGGGCATACCTAACATTTTCTGAAATATTTCCCCTTCTTCTTCCCTCACTGCAGCAGGTTGTGCTTCTCCGAGCGGCGTCTTCATCAGCCATTTTTGACAAAGGTTTTGGAAGGTTTTCAAGGAACAGTTTCAAGGAAACTGAGATAAGGTTTTATGTACAATAGGAACTGTTTGTCATTCAAGATTGATAAACCTAAAGCCAATAAATAGGAATTTTGCCTACTCAGCTGTGGCGGATAATTCCCTTTCCGCTCCAGATGTCTCTGGGGAAAAGTGAGTGCGGTCTCTGAGAAAAGCACGACTGAACTACTCAGATTTGACTATTAAATAAGTACCAAACCAATTTTGCGATGCCATGTCATGTAGTTCCTATAAACCTATACAGGGTCTGCACGTTTAGACAACATACACTATAGGATTAGTGTCAGACTGATTCTAGACACCCCTACCGGGTATGTTAGCCTGTATACCAGCTAGCTCACAGTGCCACTAGAAACCCCTCTTACCATGAGAGAATAGTTCGTGGCAACTATTGAACATGACATCCCTGATCCCTCAGAATTGTGGAAGCAGTGCTACTTGTCGCTCAGTCACTCGTGCTCACTTTGTCTCAGAGAGATACACAGAATAAACGGTGGGACGTTTTCAATAAGCATTTATTGAACCAGCGTCATGCTAGTGTAAAATAGGTGCACTGAAACAACCATTAGACAATAACAGATATAAATGATTATAAGCACTAACAGAGTAAAAGGATGATAGATTTCTACCATCCTGCTAAAACAATGAATACAGGCAAGTACATAAAATACATGACAGTACGAATGCGTACTCCTACAATGCGTCCCAAACTAGATGTACCTGAATGTACCTAGCATGTATGTGGTTGTAAAAGTCAAGAATCCCTCTAGGATAAAGTCGACCCCATTACCTGAAGTGAGAGACTGTGGGACCCCGACTTGGTCTTGAGATGGACACCCCACAAGGATTGTCAGACCGCTGCGAGCTGGAGTGTCTGCGTGTAGGAACCTCAGCGTCCTGCATCGGTGTGTCGGCATGAAAATCCTTTTCTCCTCTGACTATCTCAGCAAGAGATGATGTATATATACCCAAAGTGGTACCCCTTGGGGATATAACTTGCTCTGTCATTTCAGACTGGATGACGGAAGGAATGACCCTTATACATAGTTATTATGTAGGAGATGGTAGGCCTGCTGTCCTGCTGTGGTTCCAAGATTACTCATGCATAATGAATGAGGCTTAAGCTTTTCGGCGAAAGCCCGATGTCATCTCAGGACATTACCGTAACTAGGTAAAGGGTGAGTACTAAGAATCATTATGTAGTGTAATGGTACGGAGAATATAGGTGAAAGGTTAGGTGACTACCTTAGCCTATATTGGGGTACCTATATGGAACATAACACTGCCACATCAGCTAAGGCAAAAGTGGAATGCGTAGATTCTTTTTAAGGCTTCTCTGGGTATAAGAATATTTGGGTGATGGGAGAAGCCCTGTTCCTGGCTTTTAGTACCACAAAGTCACCTTTGAGTGGAAGTCGTTTGAAATTTCAGACAGGAATTTGATCTGACAATTGGTCAGAAATGGCTGTATAAACTACTGGCACACCTACTCTCAGATAGTATAGGCAGAACCCGTAAGCCATGGGGCATCTTACCTTTAGTCAATTACCTGCGTACATAGAAGGATTTCAAAGGGACAACCTCAGAGTTATACCCCACAGTATAAATGAATGAATGAATTAATAAATGAATGATTGACAAACTTGTAAAGCACGAACAAATGCCCAAGGGTGTCATGACGATGAGACAGAAACCACGGTCAGAGGGTAGGAGATGATAACACTCTAAAAAAATTACTAAAGGGAGAAGAGCCAAGTCATTAAAGATTTATGGAAGAGAAGATGTGACTCTAGGCAGGAGATCAATATAGGGAGGGTGTTCTAGAGTTTAGATGAGGACACAGTAAAGGCTCTTCCTCCTCACCTTTCCCTCTTAAATCTGGGCACTACCAGCTAACTTTTGATGGCAGATGGCAGCTGTCTAGTAGGGACGTAGCATTGGAACAGATGTTTGATTCCTTCTGGACCTGAGTTATGAAGTGCCCTGTGAACAATACATAGGGCTTTAAACAGAATTTGTTTCTCAGATGGAAGCCAATACAATTTCCGATTGGCTGAGGAACCCGAGTGAAATTTGGGAAGATCCAAAATGAGTCTCTCTGCGGCATTCTGGACAAGTTGCAGCTTATGGATGGATCCCCTGTTAATGTTCAGGTAAAAAATTACTAGATGTCCACCTTTTGATTGGTATCTCAACTGTTCTTCACCAGTTGTGGGTGTATACATTGCAAATTCAATTCCCAGACAATGAATGGAACTCCATTTGAAGGGAATATAATTCTAGGATCAGAGACTCACGTATGAAACACGGTTAGTTTAAAGTCCTTCACTAATGGCATTGGTCACCAGAGAAATGACACATTTCAAAACTTAGTTTGCATTCAGAGTGCTGGCACTGAGGAGTGTTAGGTAGAAATATACTACACATTCTCTGGGAATGCCCACAGATACAGACATCCTGGAGTAGGGAATCGTATGTCTCCTGCCCTGGAATGGCTCCAGGCTCACTCCATGGGGGTATTCAGCCCTTTGTGTGATTACAGGACACAGCATAACAGAGTTAGAACTCTACAATCTCCGTTCCCCCATACACATTTAGGGATCTCATTCAAGTCAAGTGCTCTTTATGATAGGGACCTTTCAGAGGTTCGTAAACCACAGCATGCACCTCCTTTACTTCAGCCTGTGGAAAGAAATGACATTCATACCTGAAGGATTTTCACCTATGTAGGCCTCGGTGAAATTTGCATAATTTCCTTTGCCGAAATTACACAAAATGTCCCAAAGATTTATTCAAAATTATGTAAGACTATGCAAAATCCAGTTCTGGTAGTTTGTCAAATTTTGTTTTGGGAAATGTGTACTCAAGTGCTTTTTGGCATGAGGGTGCATTTTGCACCAATACATAGTGCAAAACAGTGTGACACATGAACAACAGCCATTAATGGTTGAGTGGTCACGTTCTTCCATGCTTAAGCAATAGGATTTTTACCCAAAGAAGTCTCAATTACCTGGTGTGGCATAAGGGTGTAATTTGCCATAACAATAATAATGTGAAATGCAGGAAACTCCACAAGACTACATTGCATAAGCAAAATTTCACATTGGCCTACAACCAGGTTGGCTGTAAATACTCCAGATAGGATACAAAGCCCTGACTGCAAAGGTTTGTCAAGAGGCATGAAGCATGAATATCTCCACTTGGATAGGAGGGCCTGTGTAATGTTGCACATTAAGAAGGGTCTTTGATACATGAGGTCCTCTGAAACCCTGTGACACCATGACTGATCTAGAAGAGATCCACCATTATCCCTGTGCAAACTGCTAAAATTAAGACTATCAAAATGCTAGTCAGTTTTTAGTCTTGTGTGAGCTGTGTCTACTGAATCGTATTACCAAATGGTCATTTCTAATGTTCCCATGCTAATTTGGTGTCACCTACCCAGTGGTGTAATCCTCTATTAGTAAAAGGTATTCTTAGTGCCTGCTTGCCATTGCATAACAGGTAACCCTGATGCTTGGTGGCCAAAAGATTTAGGGGCATATTATCAAGAAATGGTGTTAAAATTATCGCCGCTTTAGCGGCAAGAAACTGCAGCTAAAGCAGCGATAATGGGCTTGATAATATGCCCTTGTGAATTCCCATAGAAGCCCATGTTCTAGTGTGAACATGGGCTTCTATTGGAATTCTAAAGGGCATATTATCAAGCCCATTATGGCCGCTTTAGCGGCAGTTTCCTGCCCAGAGTAATAGAAGACACTGTGAGTGTGCAAAACTCCTTTCTATAGTAACTTACAGAGGATATTTTCCAAATGTACCCGTGTAAATGCGTTGTTGAAAGGTCTCTGTCAATGGCTGAGAAAGTCACATTCACAGAGACTTCGCCTTTGTTTAAATCATGGTTATATGCTGAGTGTTTGCCTGAAATTACTGAATCTAAAAAGGGAGTGTTGTTTGGTGTAAAGCTGCACATTGTCAGCTCCTGGCTAAACCTATGTTGTAAACTGTGAATGGCCAGAGCGGTGCTTGGTTCCTTTATGATCCCAGGGAATTATGATTTAATATCGCCAGTAGATGTGTTTTTAACCTTTCTTTTGTAGTTATCATCACACTGCAATTGTTTTGGTGTTAGCAGTCTTGAAGAAACCTCTCATCACCCCCTTGCTTTCAAATCCTTTCTAGACTTAACTATATTCTGGAATTTTCATCAAATTGTAAAACAAAGCAGCATTTTCAAAACATTAAAAACCTACGGTATTGCAGTCATAACACCATATGTAACAAAATATTCCCATAGGTGCTTGTGATCCATATGTGCATGTATCATGGCATGGAGTAAACGTTGTGTACTCCCTATACAAGCAGTAATATGTCTGATTTATTGTATACAAAGGGACCGGGACCCTGTCATAACACCGTTTTCTGGGATCGGTGCATTTCTTTTTGGCGTCTTTTGTGTGTATGTTAACTTAAAATGACTCCGAGGTAGTGTGTAAAACAACTTTGAGACAACGGGTAGCAATTATTGCTTTGTGTTTCTAAGTTCTGCTGTCAGCAAAAACCTGCACAAACTCAGGGATATTTCGAGTTAATGTATGTGTGCTGAAGATCACTTGTGCGCAGGCGCATCACATAAAAAGGCATCGTGATATGGCCACTAAAGTCCTATGGGAACACAACATAGACCACCACGCTTGAACGAAGGTCATTTTATGAATGACCATCACTATTATCACTCTCCTTTATTATTTTTGGTGGCGGTCACAGGAATGGACTCAAACAGAGAAATACGTTCTAATTTTCAGACTATCCGCAACAAATATGCATGATGTCAATTTGAATAATGTAATTCACAGAAGATTATTTACATAGCAATAGAATATGATGTTGGCTTTGAGATGCCCTCTGAGGGCAATAAAAACGTTCTGTTTAAAATTGTAAAATTGAGTGTTAATGCAAGATGTGTGTTCAAGTGTTATGCATAATCGGTTGAAATTTATTTTGTGCACCAAACTAATCTAGCGGTTGGAATTATATTTCCGAGACTTTGCACTATCAAATCAATGTACACGCTTTGTGCTATCTGTGTAATATGAAAAATAGCAAACAGTATTGGCTCAAAACGGTCTAAACTGCAAAACAACACCGCCATAGCACCATAATGGCGACGTTTTAGATTCAGAGATGGGAAACATACAGTTTACCCCGTTTTTGGGTCTCGCTGGCAATGCATCCGCAAGGATGCATTTGTCCAGCTGGAGACCAATAGCGATTAGTTTGGAGGGAAGGACGGACCAGAGGGTGCACGAGCTTTTCTTGCTGGATTCGTGTGCGCGAACGCGCACGTCGCCTCCGTCCACGCGTGCGCACACAGCCAGCCACCACACGCGCGCTGCTTACTTTCACTTTACATCCCCCCACCAGTCATCGGATCTTTTTACACATGCATGCATGCATGCATACATACATACACACAGACACACGCGCACACACACAGACACACTCGCACACACAGACACACACGCGCGCGCGCACATGTCCCCCCCCCTCCCTCACACCCCACTCACCGAGTTCTTTTCGTGTGTCCCTCTCTCCTTGGGCAGGCAGCGGCAGGCAGCGGGTCATCCTCAGCAGCAGGCGGGGCTCTCCACGAGCACGGGAGCCCCGCTAGCTGACACGCAAATCTTCCGGCAATCTTCCGGCTGACGGGCACAGGAGCGCTTCAGCACAGGAGCGCAGGGTAGGCTCCCGTCTGCTTCCTGTCTTTTTTGCGGCCCCGCCCCCGTCCCAACACAGGTTGCCTGGCTTCCTGTACAAGCCGGGCTGCGGCGGTGAGTTTTTATTGTACTTGTTTTTCTTGCTTTTAGTTGATAGAGGTGTAATCCTAACGGGTTCTGAGATGCCCATTAAAAAAAAAAAGGTTTTGTTCATTTTGCCTTGTGATTTGCAATGATAGACTGGCCGTAATCAGGAGGCGTCTTCAAAACTCAACCAGTAACTTGTGGACTCTTAGACCATACGTTCAAGCTATGATCGTGTTTATTTACTTTTTAACATTTTGTGATCCTTCTAGGCCCCTCTGATAACTTTTTGCTGATTGGCCTATTTGTTTGTGAATATATTTTTAGTTGCTTTATAAAGTATTAATTACCTTCAACTTTCCTACGTAATGCTCATACCTGACTTTGGAACAGCAAAGTGTTTGACTAGCCTCTGTGCGTGGATTTGGGAGATTCAATTCCAGATTGTCTATATTAGAAGAAGGGCAGTTCTCTTCAGGGGTTCAACGTGCAAGCGAAGACATTGGAGATTAAGCCTAATTTGTGGTGGGACCCTATGGCGCTTTGTGCTAGTTGGACTCCTCAGATGTTTTCCAGCTTGATTGGATGGCTGAGAGTTTTTTTCAATAGTGAATGGGGGAAGTTGTCTTCATACGAGGGGGCTTTGAGGCGAATGAGTTCTACATGGTCTGAAATTAGAGCTTTGAAGGAGGTCTGTTTTTGTCACTCACGGGTACTGTAGGTTAGAGATGCCATTCTTCATGGAGTGGTCTTAGTGTCTAGTCAGTGTACACCACATAAAGGGACTGTAGTGTTGTGGTGTATTTAGGGATAAAATAAGGCAGGAGAGCCTCATGGGCTCATAGTATTTGCTGTTTTGTGGTTTATAGATGGGTATGTGCAGATTCAGCAGGTTGACTCGTTTGTTGAAGTTTTCATGGCACTGGTGTATGAACGGTTCTGTTTTCTTGGGTGCTTGGGTTGAATGTAGTAGTAAACCTATGTTGTGTAACTAAAAGTTTACGGTGATGAGCCGTTCCTTTCTGAGAATCGCTTCTTAGTTGTTAGGACTCCAAACGTGGGGCATAGAGGGGAAAGACTATTAAGTCATGAAACAAGGTGGATACCTGTTCCATTTGTAGTTTTATTGAACATTCTTCCCTACTAGTTTGGCACCACGGACGTGATCTAGTGCCGGTTCCTTACTGTTATGTTAATAGTAAGCCAAGAAGGCAGCTTGCTAGCTAATAAAGGACAGTATACTGATGTGTCTTACTGATGTTGGACTGTAACAGCATTTAGTTTTTTCTTTGTCCAGGCCCATATTCAGTGTCATGCTAGTACTGAACAGCTATACCCACTTCTAGGGGTATAGACTAGTGCCTGACAGTTGATGAGTAACCCTTCGTTCGAGATGACAGTCTTACCTAAGGGGAAATGCCTCCTTCATGTCCGGAACAAATGCCACCCACACTGTTCCCACTTCATTGTTTGGCCTAAATTTTGTTACATTCAAAAGATTCCTGTCCAGCCGGACAGCATAATATAGATCTAATCTTATTTCTATATTTATTCTTGGTTCTTGTTATGGTCCACTGTGTTAATAGCATATTGATACCCAAGGTCCCTGACCAATCCTATTGGGTTCCCTTGTCTTTAAATAATACACCCACTCTGAACTGAGCAGTCCACAAGACAGCCCTACTCTGTCATGGGGTCGATAAGAGACCTAATCTACTTTACGCTTCTCTCTTGGCTAAGTGCAATGGGCAATTTGTTTGGTTGAAATGAAACACAAGTTTTCATGGTGGGTAAACTTTAGAAAGTTAGAACCTGTCAGCTTTTCGGGTGCTAAGCGAACAGTACAGCCGACTGGGTCTAGTTATGCCTGCTAAGTTTGAAGCTTTGCACAACTTCTCTCGATAAAAAAGCCAAAGTATGTGTGTATCTATTCCGACCGTTCAACGACTCTAACAACAAATGCTCCAAACACTTATTCTGGTGATTTCAAGATCCAGATACGAGCTTAATCATAATGGCAGCCGGTCATTCATTTGCATTGTACATTTCTCAGGGATCCTTTGTGCTGTCCCGGACAGAATAAAATGAAGTCTTGGTCGTATACCATCAGGTGGGTAGGTAAGTCAATCAATTGGGGTTTATAGAGCGCGCTAAGGTCTGAAGGCGGGGGGGGGGGAAGGGGTGGGAAGCTACGGCTCAGTCGTTTTTGGGTCTCATTGGTAATGCATCCAAAGGATGCATGTGTCCAGCTGGAGACGTATAGTTATCGGTCTGGGGGGAAGGAGGACAAGAGGGTGTGATAGAGCGCGCGAGGCCACCCGACCAATAATTTTCGCCGTTTCCGGCTTCAGGGCCCATATACTTTCAAATCACCATATACATCGACCAGGTGACTTCACGAGCTCTACCAATTTGTGTGTGTGTTCCCTACTATTATTTCTCAATCCACCCGACTTACCATCCACCGATGCGGGTACCTAATGACCACAATGAATCAGGGAGCTAGCTGTAAAAGGAAAGGCAGCAAAATACAAACCTAACCAATAACATTCAAAATACTGTTGAAATGACCACGGACAACGGGAAGTTTTAAAATGTTCATCTAAAGTTCATTTGCTTCATGTATAAGGTACATCAAAATAAGGCAATCAATAACCAAGATAATATAAATGATATAACTGTAAAGAAATAATGACAGAGTAATCATTGAAATACTGATATAAAATGTAACGAGAAGATATTGTGCTATTCAGTAATATTTAAGCATGGGCAGACTATGTATATATAACTACAGGAGGGCCTATAAAGAATAACACGCTTCACTTAAGGTGAACGGGCCTTTAAACAATCTAGGCAATGAAGTTCTAGACCATATCAGAAAATGACAAACTGCAATGCAAAATATAATTTCTAACAAGTGAGAAGACATAGGAACAAACTTATGGAAAAATGCAAATGACTTTCAATAGTTGCGGAAAGACATGGAAAAATAACATATGCAATGGTAAACTTTATTGAAGCAAAAGTTAGAAATTCAGAAGGTGCAAGATTTAAGAGTTTCAGGACAGTATTTACCTAGAATGGTGTGGAAACCAAACCCTGGCCACGGGTCAGTTAAGGACAGGAAACCCTCAAGGAAGGATACCCCTCAAAGGACAGCAGGTGCAGAATGGACACCCCGGATAGGACAGGATACCCTCGGATTAGGAATCAGGACAGGACCTCAGGACAGGACAGCAAACCCTCAGACAGGACCGCTCAGGACAGGACCGGAACCCACAGTTCGGAAGCAACGCCTGCGCTCCACCTGCTCTGCAGCTATCGATCAAGACCCCGATTGGGTCAGCGAACTCCCAGCAAAGTGCTTCGCCAGCACTTTAAGGTTCAGTAGAACCTTAGTCTATGGTCAATTCGGACAGAGTGCTCCGCAGCGCTCTGTATCTTCAGTCACCTATTGAGTACGATGGGTCAGTGACAGGTCAGCTAAACCAGACAAGTCGGACGACTTCCCTAGGTGAACCCAGGGTAGATATACAGTTTGGGGACAGTGTACCACCCCCCAATGTTGCAAAGTGTCAGAATCCCTTAATTTCGATTGGTCCTAAGGTAGGATTTGGGTAACACACCAATCACAATACAACATTTTAAGCCTTCATTAGCATACTTGGGTACCGCCTAGCAAGTTTGGGGTTCCCAGGAGAAACTGTGCAGAAACACAATGACAATTTAACAATGTAGCATAGCAGGGTCATGTGACTCTGTTCAGCCGAGCTTGCAGGTCAGTTCTCAGGAGCATCTTGCCCACTACTGCCAGCTGGCTAAGTTCCATCAGCCAAGGTTGTCAGGTCCCGGAAAAGTCGCATCTGCGCAGAAGGGACCTCCAAGATGGCTCTCAGTACAGACAGACCCCCATTCCCCGCGGTACATGAAAAGTAAGCGAAAACAAATTAATACATAATAATGTCATTATGAAAACACATCACAAGGTTTGTACTTTTAACTCATCATCAAGAAATATACTTATGCATTCTAAATGTTAGCTACATAAAAACGAGGACAAGAGCAAACTGCACGAGCAGTATAAGCTATGTTTTACGCATGCGCAGGAATTTCCCTCCAATTCTGTAGACGCGTCAGGACACGTGAGTGTGGCTGACGCATGCGCAGTAACTAAAATACAAGCGGCGGCCATTTTTAAAGTACACGGGTTAAATGTATTAGAAATACTCGTAGGCAAGCTTCGCAAACTTTGCCTAAACAAAAATAAACGTTAGTAAAACATACATTTTGTTACCTTGTTACACATAAACGAGGTTCTTGACTTCGGCAAGCCGCAAAATATGCGAAGCTTTGCTTCATCAATCCCCTCTTTGATGATATTTACTATCATCACAAAAAATGGAACCAGATGCCAACTTTCTTTCACACTTTATATAGCTCTATCTCTTCCAGCAATCGTTCTAACTTTTCTCTCTCAGTTCTAGTAGGGTGAGAAGTCTTCACCTTTTTGTATATCTGATCATTCACTTCCTCCAATTCAATCTCATCCACACTCCGTTTCAACCCTCTTGCATTTACCTCGTGCTTCTTGGTGCGCTTACGGCATTTACAACAGATAAAAATGAGAAATATAATAAGACCTATAATACCAATTGGCATCAGTATCTTGAACAATAAGCTTTTACCTACGCTAGCAAGCCAATGACCTACATTTGAGAGACCATCTACCAGTCTCTTCCATGCACTATCAACCTCCAGTGGTTTGAGTTCCTTTGTCAAATTAGTAATATTTTTCACATATCTTTTGATCTGTACACTTTTATCCGGAATATAAGTGCAACAATGTTGCGCCTTCAACATCCGGCAGACTCCGCCCTCTTTTGCTAATAAGGTGTCAAGAGCAAGTCTATTCTGCAAAACCATTGATCTGATCGCAACCATTTCGGTATTGACCAGCAGAAATCCATGAGCTGTTTCAGTAGACAGCACATCCACTATAGTAGACAATTTGCAAATTCTGTGAGTGTTCAGAACCACTCCCACTCCAGGTATCAGTGCACTGAAAATACTACCCATAATTTCACCTATACTTTCTCTTTTACTACGCACTAAGCCATTAGTATCTTCATTGCTTCCAGCTTTTCCATTCACATGGTATATTTTCGGGAAGACAATGCCAAAATAGCAGCTTCCATACCAGTGATCCGGCAATTTGAAATAAGCCTTGTCCCCACAAATATAATAAATTCCAGGAAACACAGGCTCTGACCCATTTTTGAAACCCCAACCTCCAATTACCTTGTAATTGTGTTCGCATTCACTGGAACCAATGAAAACATTATTATAATAGCTAGTCTTCTCGCGGTGAAGACATAGCTTGCCTTTCTTTTCAAAATCCAGCAACAGAGCAGGTCCCGCCCCACCATTTGAGGTGCCTTCCATGTTCTCTGCCCACTTTGGCTTTTTCTGACTTTCGTCATTAGCCTTCTTTTGTATTTTAATTCTTCTTTTCTCTGCCATGTTCAGGAACATCTTTTCCTGTTCACGCAAAGAACAAGTCAAGTTATCTCTGTGTGCATCAGCTATGTCAATGTTACCTATAGTCAAGAAGTAGTCTCCCATATATCTTATGGTGTCGCTTTTGGTATGTACAGGATTCAAGTTCCCACGTATAGGAAGTTCAGAAAATATTACGTCATTATTAGAGTAATAGTACTGTAACGGTCCTCTTTTGTAAAATAAACTAGCTAAAATGCTACAGGACATTCCATATGTCAATGGCAAGTGATGGTATGTCACGCCTTCAGCTACAGAGGTAGGTAGCTTCATGCAGACATAGCAATCTTCAATTTCCATAGTCTCTACATAGTGTATTAACAAGTTTGCAAAAACATTTAAGTGTGTCCTGTTCTTTATTCCATGATAATGTAGTCCTCCCTCATCTGATGCTTCTAAGTTTTGTTTTGTTTGTCTCAGTGCTCTCTCATGTCTTGCTACACTCTGTGTTGTCAGCTCCTCACTGTCAGTATTTACAATTTCAGTAGGGACAATGTTAGTATCTTTACTTACAGCAAAGGGAATGAAAATTGTTAGTCCTATCCAGATGACTATCAGTACTACTATACTACATATACACACCTTGCAGCACGTCTTGAAACGACTGCAACCAGGTCTACCATTCACAGTTGAATCAGACATTTTGGCTCAGAAGAAGTTTCTCGACCCCTCTTTGTGGCTTTACACAGCTAGCTTACTTTGTGCAAATTCACGGTTGTTCGTCTTCTTCTTCAGCAGAGTACTCAGGGACGGGCTCTCCGTCACTCACGTCAGTAATATCAAGATCTTCAAGTTCTTCCAAAACTAGTGTCCATTCAGGAGACTTGTACTTTTTGTTTTGTCTTTTTATTCGTTCACTCCTTCTTTTGGAAGAGTTTTCTTCTTGCTCTGCTATCCGCGCACTTCTCCTTGCTTCTGCACGTTTTTCTTCCACCGTCTTTATCCTTAGCCTTAATCTCTTTACGAACCTAGGCTCAAGGTTGTTTCTTTTCTTAAGTCTCTTAGTAGGTACTTAAACTTCACCTTCTTCTCTTATCCTCTTGTTCTCTTTCGCTTGTGGAAATTCTGCTTCACTTTCTTCTTCTTCTTCCCTTATCTGGCTAGTTCCAGGGCTAGCATCTAGTTCTTCTGCCTGGTTATTAATCTGGCCTTGTTCAGGAATATTTTGTTTTTTGCTTTCGAATGTCTCTGTTTCTGTTTCTTCTAACTCTATCTGATCCTGTTCAAGCACTTCGATCTCTTTATTTTCTTCTGCTCGAACTATCACTCTATGTCTAAGCTGTCCCTTATCCACATCAGGAGTTAGTGGAGGTGTATCGAACACCTGTTCTGTCCCTGTCTGACCTTCTCCTTCCTCAGTTTTGATGTGAATCTCAAGAGGCTGATGTTCTTCGCCTGTGCCTTGCTCTTCCTCACTAGTCCACTCTCTACCTTCACAAAGTCGCTCTCTTGTTCGGATGGGATCTTCGGTCAGATCAATCATCGGTATCCATTCTTCTGGCCATATGCTTGGCAGCTCGTCATCAGCTCCTCCTGGCTCAGCTTCCTGGACCTCTTCAGCAGGCTGGATTCTTGGCAGTTCGTAGTCAACTACTCCTGGGCCAACGTCTGCTGTTCCTGCAGCCTGACTGGTGCTGGGCTGCTCGTTATCAGCTGCTTATGGTCTGGCTCCTGCAGAGTCCTCTGCTGGATGCCCTTCTTCTTCAAATCCTTTGTCTGGTAATACCTTCTGGGTGTGGCCAGCGTGGATCCACTGGGGAACACCTGCGACCTTCACTGCAGTGGTTGTTACCATGATTACTTGGCGTTTCTTTCCCCACCTTGGTGCCAGACAGCTTGATCGAGTGTGCTTCTTTATTTTGACCCAGTCTCCTGGAACCAAGCTGTGGAGAGGAGTCGTTGGATTGATGATGCCGTCGTCTCCAATCTGGCGAGAGATAGAACGCACTTGGTCACCCAATCTTCTGCAGTATTCAAGCACCAAATCATCAGTAATACTCAACAGTTTGCTTCCTGGCACCCATGCTTGTCTCATCACTCTTCCCATAATGATTTCATGGGGACTTAGGCCTGTCTTGCGGTCAGGAACACTTCTCAGTCCCATCAGGACCAGGGGCAGGGCCTTCACCCAGGTCATGCCAGTTGCATCAGTCAGCTTTGCTAGTCTGTTTTTGATAGTTCCATTTACTTGTTCCACTATTCCAGAAGCCTCTGGGTGGTATGCACAATGAAGTTTCTGCCTTATTCCAAAGGCCTTACAGAGTTCAGCCAGTATTTCATTTTGGAAATGTCCACCCTTATCTTATTCAATAATGAAGGGCACCCCGAATCTAGGTATCAGCTCTTTAAGTAAACACTTCGCTACTGTCAGTGCGTCACTTTGAGGAGTAGGGTAAGCTTCTACCCATTTTGAAAATACGCAAACAATGACAAGGACATATCGTTTCCCTTCACAACGGGGCATGGTGATGAAATCAATCTGTATCTTTACAAAGGGACCCCCTGATCTCCCAATTTTGCTCAGTTCAACCATTGTCCTCTTGCCTGGGTTCATCTGTTGACATGACAGGCACCTCTGGCAGAGGGACTCTGCTACCTTCCTGAACTTTTTACTGTACCAAGTCTGTTGAAATACCAGAATCATGGCATCCCTACCAATGTGTGACCCTTCGTGTATTAATCTTGCCATTGTGCCAAGCAAGTGTCGGGGTAATACAGGCATACCAGTTGGGCCCAAGATGACACCATCCACACGTCTCGGTCTACACCCATCCTCCTTCCATTTCTCTCTTTCTTGCCAAGGGGCCGACTCCTGCCACTCTCTCACTTCATCCCATGTAGGCACTTCTTCAAACACCTGAAGTTGGCAGCTGGTTCCTGGGCCCCCTCGTTTTGGATTTACGATATACCGATCTCTGGCGCACCATTGGGCCACGCGATCAGCATAATCGTTTCCCAGTGATACTTTGTCCATGCTCTTCTTATGAGCACCGCATTTTACCACTGCCAGTTCCTTGGGTAACTGGATGGCCTCTAAAAGGTCATGAACAACCTTTGCATTTCGAATGGGAGTACCTGAGGAAGTCAGGAATTCCCTCTGTAGCCACAATTGGCCAAAGTCATGCACAACACCATAACAGTACTGGCTGTCAGTGTACACTGTTATGCGTATGTTTTTCCCAATTTTGCAAGCTTTTATCATAGCAATCAATTCGGCTACTTGTGCAGACTTGATGTTATATAGGTAACCTGCTTCTTCAATTTTTGTTAAGGAGACTACTGCATAGGCAGCACTCAGGCCTCCTAGTTCATGTCTTAGACAGGAACCATCTACAAACAGTTCCATGTCATGCTCAGGCAATGGCGTTTCTTTTATGTCTGGGCGTGGTTTGGTGCTGAACTCTGTCAGATCAATGCAATCATGTTCATCATCATCCCCACCTTCCATTTCCAGGGAGTCGGGGAGTAAAGTGGCAGGGTTCAGAATACCGCACCTAACAATGCTTACATTTGCTGCACCCACAAGAATCCTCTCGTATTTAGTCAGCCGACTAGGGGTGAGATACTGCGTTTTAGTTCTGGTCAATAGAATTACCACTCCATGTGAAACATACACAGTCACAGGATGTCCCATGACTATGGACTCACTCTGTTCCAAACTTGCACAGGTAGCAGCTACTGCTTTCAGACAGCCTGGTAACCCAGCAGCTACTGGGTCCAAGGTGGCAGAGAAATAGGCCACAGGCCTTCTGGTCGTGCCATGTTCTTGAGTCAGGACTGACAATGCGCAATTATCGCGAGTGTCACAGAATAGGGCAAACTCTTTAGAATAATCTGGCATTCCCAACGCAGGGGCTGTACACAGACAGTTTTTCAGTCTTGTGAAGGCCATTAGGCTTTCATCGTCCCATTCTACAATATCTGGCATTCCTCTCGTGGTCATTTTTATCAAAGGCCTGGCTAAGACTGCAAATCCCAGAATCCACTGCCTGCAGTATCCTAGTACACCCAGGAACATTCTGACGTCTTTTTGAGTACGGGGCAACTGCATCTTTTGAATTATCCTCACTCTTTCTGATGTGACTTTTCTGACACCCTTTTCTATCTGGTGCCCTAGATATTTCACTGATTTTGCACAGAACTGTAGTTTGTCAGGGGCCACTTTATGCCCTTTCTCACACAGATGATTTAGGAGGGCAATGGTGTCAACTACACAGTCCCTATGACTTTTAGACGCCAGTAGAAGGTCGTCTATGTACTGAACTAAGACAGAGTTCCCAGGTAAGATCAAAGTCTCTAGACATTTTTTCAAGATCTGATTAAAGATAGAGGGACTCTCTGTATACCCTTGAGGGACCCGGTTCCAGCAATACACGTGACCTTCGAAGGCAAATGAGAAAAGAAATTTGCTGTCGGGGTGCAAGGGTATCGAAAAGAATGCATGACACAAATCAATCACAGTGAACCACTCAGCATCCCAAGGAATCTGGTACAATATCACTGCTGGGTTCGGGACAATAGGGCAGCAAGCAACTACAATCTTGTTTACCTTTCTCAGGTCTTGCACTACCCTATACTTGCCACTAGGCTTCTTGATACCCATAATCGGTGAGTTGCATGGGCTACTCATCACTTCCTGTATGATGTTTCCTTCTAGTAATTTTTGAATTTCCAGAGTGACACCGGCTTTCACTTCAGCATTCATTCGGTAGGGCTTAGTGTTAGGATATACTGCATTGTCCTTGATGGCTATCTGTATGGGGTCCACATCTTTCATTAACCCCACATCTTTTCCAGTAAAATCCCACACCTCTGGCTTCACTGCTTCCTGGAGTTCTTGGGGCAAGTCCTGCAGGGTCAATCTTTTAATTTCTGAGTCAGGTCTAAGTAACAATAGTTTATAAATGCCATCTTCATCTGGGGTCTGAATTTCAACACCTTTTGGTGTGCAAAAGATGGTACAGTTCATTTTGCACAGCAAATCACGACCCAGTAGATTCACTGGACTGGTGTCACAGACGACAAACCTATGCATTTGTTTAAAATTCCCAATTGAAATTTCCATTGGTTCGGTAACAGGAGTACTAATCAATTGATTAGATACACCCACTACTTGGATATTTTCTCCCGAGAGGGGTAGGTTTGGAACGTCCACTGTTCTTACAGTAGAACGGGTAGCGCCAGTGTCCAACAGAAAGGTGACATCATTTCCGTCAACCTTTCCTTCAATGTATGGTCCAGACTGGTCTACCGGCAAGGAAGCGCCAAGTACGCACTCCTCGTCCTCCCCTCTCAGGCCCCGTCAGTACTGATCATTACAAAGGAAGGTATCATTTAGCAGATACTGCGAAGTTGCTGTATTTCTGTTCTCACCGCTTTCCCAAACTTCTATCTCCTCTCCCTCTCCCTGTTTTCCCCTGTATACCTGCTTGGGTGCTCGAGGCACCTGAACTGTTTTTACCTGGGGTTGAGTCTTTCTTGGTCTTTCTTTCTGTGTCTGTGGAGTTAAATCAGATGTTTTTGCATTATCATCTGTCAATTGGGGACACTCGTTTCGCCAGTGTCCAATTTCGCCGCACTGATGGCAGGGAAATTTCTTCATAGCCTCCTCCCTGCTAAATTTGGGCCGGGGCTTTCCTCCACCCCCTCCCCCAGGACTTTTGTTCTCAGCATTTTTAACCATGTTACTCAACTGCTTTTCTTGTTGTTCTGCGAGCTTCACCTGAGCCCACATCACTTTTTCCTTAAGGGCCTTTTTCTTTTCTGCCATCTCGTCCTCGCAGTACTTTGCGTACCGCAGGACCTCATCCATTTTTTTTGTATGCCAACAGATTTTATTATCTTTTATCCACTGACAAATTTCAGGTCTTAAACCATTTACAAACCTGTAAATAAAGTGCGTCATGTCCTTCAAATCGATGTTATCAATACCACTGTATGTTTTAAATACCTGCAATAACCTCTCATAGAAGGAGTGCACTGTCTCGTCCCTTTCCTGTGTTGTTCTATCTATTTTTGTCCAATCAGTTTCTTTTGCGGGCACCTTTTCTTTCAAATGCTGAATTACCTGCTCATATTTTCGCATGACATCCTTTGATGGTTCCCCTGTTTCTTTATTTCTTGGGTACTCTTCACTAGGCCAGTCTATGTTTATTTTACACTGGGTCCATAAATCTACCGGAACCACAATGTCGAAAAACCCATCCAGGTCTTTCCACAGACACTTCTGTACTTTCACGAACCTTTCCACCTGCCTGTACCAGTCTACTGGTTTCTCTCGTAATTTTGGAAAATCGTTCGTAAAGGACACAATATCCTGTCTGGACCAGGGGACATGCACATATTTCCCTCCTGGTACTTCGCGCATGGGGCATAACTGCTCGGGTTTTTCCACTTCCCTCAAAGCTAACTCAGGAGTCACTTGTCGGGAGTGAGCCTCTTCCCTCTTTTTCGCCCACCTACTTCTCCATCTTTCCACGTCTCCCCATTTTTGCAGTACCCCCAATAATTCTTTAATCTGCAACTTTTTCCCTGCCACACTCAGGTGCTCTATATCTTTGTCTGAGAAGTCTGCTCTGTACGGTTTCTGCAAGGGCTTGGATTTCGAGATATCTACCCCCATACTAGCTGCCGTTTCGGTCAGTTTTTCGTGGAGCACTCTGGTGTTCCTTGTAAAGCTTTTACATATAAACGACAATTCTTCTTCAGAGTAGGTATTCAATCGATCCAACCCCACATTTCCTGCCATTAATTCTTCTATTTCTACCCTCAGCTTGTAGAGGTCTAAAGGTTTCGTTTGCGGAGTCTGTTTCTCTAATTCGCGACTCCAACTCTCAATTTCATCCGGAGTTACCAGAGAGACATTCCTAGTGCCTGTTGCTGTCTCTAATTTAATTTCTTTCGCATTAAAAGGGTTATGCCTCTGCTGCATTCCCTTTCCGGTCGGTTTGTTTGGCAAGTCCAAGAACGCAACTTCAGACTCGCACTCACTGGACTGATCATCTATGATTATCGGTTCCTGTCTCGGGGGTGCCATGACTGGGGTCATGACTGGAGTAATTGGATTTCCCTGACCCTTTCCATATAACGGAACCACTGGTCCAATAGTTACTGGAATAGTCAATGCCTCAGGACTGGTATTTAACTGGGAGATTTTCTGAATTATTTCTGTCCTTTGTCTAGCTAGAGCCTCTTGCTCCTTTTCCACTAGTATCCTTCTTAAAGTTGTATCATGTAATATCTGTGGGGTCAAGGGAGGAGTAAAGCTCGGGGCAGTAGGATGCGTTTCACTTGGTCCCCCACCATAATTTGGTTTCGGGAATAAAGTTCCAGTGTTAAAGGACCTGCGCTCTTCCTCATATGGAGGTTGAACAAAAGGCAGTCCTGAATTCGATGGTTTCTCTTCCTTTTCATACAGGGGTCTGGGAACGAAAACTTTCGTACGTGAATATTTTTCTTCCTGGCTTGCGGGCACCTTGGGATATATATCCCTTGTTTCCGCCGGTTCGGGTTTCTCAAAATAGGGCAATACTTGACCACCCCCTCCCAGTACTAGGGATCTGTCTTCTTCCTTGAGGAAGTGGCGTCGGGGAGCATCTCCTACACTGGAAGGCCGGGTTCCCTCATTATAAGGTGGCGGACTTCTGGTACAGATGTCATCTAGCAATTCATCATCTGACTCCCCAGGGGCCCCCCAATGCTTACACTTTTCGGTACTTTTCTCACCCGCTGCAGGGTTATGGCATGCTGGCATCATGGGAAACAGACCCTCAACAATCATGCTCTGCCTCCACTGTTTCATCCTTTTATCCCTGGACTCCTGTTTCAGCCTGGGGTACCACTTGGTCAAACCCTTGTCCATTCGGGGTCTTTCTCTTTCAAAAGCCTCAATTTCCCATTCCTCTAATGCCTCATACTGCGTTAGTCTCGGTCTGGGATGCAGCTCATTCATCCGAGTTCTCAAATTAAATAAGATCCTACCATTAAACGTACCATCTAACGGAAAAGCCAATACTCCGTCATCTTTTGTGTACTTCACCCAATTCTCCAACCACACACAGGTATTGTACCCTCGGTCAAACATCATGAATGAGGCAGGAGTATTGGGTGGTGGGACAAGAACCCCTTCTCTAGATTTAATCGGTTTGTCCGTTTTAAAATAATTTTTCACCTTACTTACAAGGGACAATTTTCTCTTGGTTCCGTACATAATATCGTATCTATTAGTCTTCCACTGATCCCTTTCAAAACCTAGGTGCCTTGGATCAGGTCTAGTTCCTGTAGTCTGCGAGTGCCACATACGACTTCTACGCTAAACTTTGTTTACAAACTACCTCCAATCAGAACGCGCTTCAGAAATCCGTGCAACCAATGGGTGCGCGACTCTGAATAATCTCCGCCAATGGGTGCGCGACCTCTTCGTGAGACAGTTCCCACGCTCTAGCGCTCACCCCTCCTTTACAATCTCAGCTCCGCTACCCGCCCGCTGCTTCTACCAATCCCAGCGCGGCACAGAGTGACGTCAGAGGCGCTTCGCAACTGACTCCCTCCCTTCACAAGGTAACGGAAACTTTCTTTCTTTTAAAGTGCTCAGTGCTTGGTTATTTTACAACAAATACACATTCGCCACAGTGCTCAAGTGTCTAGACAGAGAAAGAATTATTTTACTGCAAGTAAACTACTTCCATTTACTTTTCACGCGCTGCGGGCAGATCCCTTCCGCCTACCCTTCACTCTAGCATCGGTGACCCTGTTATTCCCCTAAACTCATCCACTTCTTTCCGGGATATGTTCCGAGTTTAAGGTTTCTCAGCGGACCCCTCTGCTTTCACGCTAGCTCCGAGGAACCTGCTACTCTTCCGATGTGACCCTTACTAGGTTACGCCACTATGGGAATTTTGCCAATGAACCTCGTTACTGACATTTATTCACACATGTATTCAGAAATCCCTAGTTAGTGCTTCCCGGTTACCTTAACCTGCACCTACCTTTCCTCGAGCCTGTGACCTCAGGACAATGGATTCTATTCACCACTTGCCCTTTCAATTCCCCGGGGAGTTCGGACAACAAGAAACAATACGGTTTACTAACGCATGGATTAATACATATAACAATATAAGAACAAGAATAATAACAATACAGCAATTCATGAATTCCAAAACAGCGTATTCACAAGAGAATGATCAGGTCTCTTAGAACAGCCGCTCTTTTAGCAGCATCAATATACTAGCAGCTTCCGACTTAACTAGCCTAACTAGTCCCTGCCTTACTCTCAACTAGTCCCTAACCATCCTCTGGCTACCAGAAAAACTGATAGAGCGCGCGAGGCCACCCGACCAATAATTTTCGCCGTTTCCGGCTTCAGGGCCCATATACTTTCAAATCACCATATACATCGACCAGGTGACTTCACGAGCTCTACCAATTTGTGTGTGTGTTCCCTACTATTATTTCTCAATCCACCCGACTTACCATCCACCGATGCGGGTACCTAATGACCACAATGAATCAGGGAGCTAGCTGTAAAAGGAAAGGCAGCAAAATACAAACCTAACCAATAACATTCAAAATACTGTTGAAATGACCACGGACAACGGGAAGTTTTAAAATGTTTATCTAAAGTTCATTTGCTTCATGTATAAGGTACATCAAAATAAGGCAATCAATAACCAAGATAATATAAATGATATAACTGTAAAGAAATAATGACAGAGTAATCATTGAAATACTGATATAAAATGTAACGAGAAGATATTGTGCTATTCAGTAATATTTAAGCATGGGCAGACTATGTATATATAACTACAGGAGGGCCTATAAAGAATAACACGCTTCACTTAAGGTGAACGGGCCTTTAAACAATCTAGGCAATGAAGTTCTAGACCATATCAGAAAATGACAAACTGCAATGCAAAATATAATTTCTAACAAGTGAGAAGACATAGGAACAAACTTATGGAAAAATGCAAATGACTTTCAATAGTTGCGGAAAGACATGGAAAAATAACATATGCAATGGTAAACTTTATTGAAGCAAAAGTTAGAAATTCAGAAGGTGCAAGATTTAAGAGTTTCAGGACAGTATTTACCTAGAATGGTGTGGAAACCAAACCCTGGCCACGGGTCAGTTAAGGACAGGAAACCCTCAAGGAAGGATACCCCTCAAAGGACAGCAGGTGCAGAATGGACACCCCGGATAGGACAGGATACCCTCGGATTAGGAATCAGGACAGGACCTCAGGACAGGACAGCAAACCCTCAGACAGGACCGCTCAGGACAGGACCGGAACCCACAGTTCGGAAGCAACGCCTGCGCTCCACCTGCTCTGCAGCTATCGATCAAGACCCCGATTGGGTCAGCGAACTCCCAGCAAAGTGCTTCGCCAGCACTTTAAGGTTCAGTAGAACCTTAGTCTATGGTCAATTCGGACAGAGTGCTCCGCAGCGCTCTGTATCTTCAGTCACCTATTGAGTACGATGGGTCAGTGACAGGTCAGCTAAACCAGACAAGTCGGACGACTTCCCTAGGTGAACCCAGGGTAGATATACAGTTTGGGGACAGTGTACCACCCCCCAATGTTGCAAAGTGTCAGAATCCCTTAATTTCGATTGGTCCTAAGGTAGGATTTGGGTAACACACCAATCACAATACAACATTTTAAGCCTTCATTAGCATACTTGGGTACCGCCTAGCAAGTTTGGGGTTCCCAGGAGAAACTGTGCAGAAACACAATGACAATTTAACAATGTAGCATAGCAGGGTCATGTGACTCTGTTCAGCCGAGCTTGCAGGTCAGTTCTCAGGAGCATCTTGCCCACTACTGCCAGCTGGCTAAGTTCCATCAGCCAAGGTTGTCAGGTCCCGGAAAAGTCGCATCTGCGCAGAAGGGACCTCCAAGATGGCTCTCAGTACAGACAGACCCCCATTCCCCGCGGTACATGAAAAGTAAGCGAAAACAAATTAATACATAATAATGTCATTATGAAAACACATCACAAGGTTTGTACTTTTAACTCATCATCAAGAAATATACTTATGCATTCTAAATGTTAGCTACATAAAAACGAGGACAAGAGCAAACTGCACGAGCAGTATAAGCTATGTTTTACGCATGCGCAGAAATTTCCCTCCAATTCTGTAGACGCGTCAGGACACGTGAGTGTGGCTGACGCATGCGCAGTAACTAAAATACAAGCGGCGGCCATTTTTAAAGTACACGGGTTAAATGTATTAGAAATACTCGTAGGCAAGCTTCGCAAACTTTGCCTAAACAAAAATAAACGTTAGTAAAACATACATTTTGTTACCTTGTTACACATAAACGAGGTTCTTGACTTCGGCAAGCCGCAAAATATGCGAAGCTTTGCTTCATCAGGTGTACAAGCTTTTTTCCTGGATTCGCGTGCGCGAACGCGCACGTTCCGTCCTGCGCCGCGCCGTGCACTTCCCTACCATACTCCCAGCCTAACGCGCATGCATGCACACAGACACACACACGCGCGCACACGCACTTACACAGACACGCAGGCACCCAGACAGGCAACCCCCCCACCCCCACAGTCACACACACACACGCATACACACAGACTCCAAGACACATACACACACGCACGCACGCTCACACACATACACAGCCCGCCGCCGCACACGCTCGCGCACACACACATGTCCCCCTCCCTCGCAGCCCAGCAAGAAGGCGAAGCCCCACTCACCGGCAGCAGGACTCTTCCTCCCTTCTTCGGCACCGGGGCGCAGGGTAGGCTCCTGCCTGCTCCGGTGCTCCAAACAATCGCGGCTCTTCCGTGGGAGGCGGGGTAGGCTCCCGCCCTCCTACTTCCTGTTTCCGGTTTCCCGCCCGGCCTGCCTGACTTCCTGGTCGCAGGCCGGCGGCGTTGCGTGGACTTGGTGGAGTCGAGTTTACTGAAAATTCAACATGCACCTTTGTTGTTGCTTCGTTCCTTCTATTCATTGTTTTTGTGTTTTGGTGTCCTTCACAGCAGAGAAGAGAGCTTACTATTGCATTGCATTTTCAAGACCTGGATTTGATTAGTATGGCCTGTAGCATGTGCCTTACTGGAGTTTGGCCTCTATCTTCGTGTATCTTCTTGAATCTCCTAGATTTATTTGGGCTGGGATTCAGTAAGGATTTTCAACGTTTTATAAGATAAAATCGCTCAAATAATTGGGAACATCCCTGCAGAAAGCCGAAATTCTAAACTTGGAGGTTTTCGTAAGGGTACGTTAGCAGATGCTTTAAAGGATTTGGTTTCAGGAACCCCTTACTCAAACTGTAGGGCTTTTTGAATTGAGCCTGTTGCTCCTCTTCAAAACATCATAGCTACTTTGATTCCTACTAACTTTTTCTCCCTCACTCTAGTACAAGATTGGTCTTTTTCCAGGATATTTGCAATAATAGAAGCATCTGCCTCCATCTTCTCAACAGGCAAACTGTCCTCAATCTCCATTGTACGCCTGACGAGTAAAGCATGGGTTTTTTGTTGTTTCTCTCCAAATGAGAAGCAATGTAATCTGTAACTCCATGTGGGGCCTTCACTTGGGGAATTCTCACCAATCTTCACTTTTTCGATTCCACTACATCCACTGATGCTACTTATAAAGCTTACTCTCTGTGCTTTACCAAGAAGCTTGTTCCTTTATTTTTCAAATGTTTCCTTTTTTAGATGCTTCCGTTGCGCTTCTGGGATGCCATCTAAGTCATGTAAATACAAAACATATTGCATTACAAATGCTATAGGTATCACATTTGCGAAAGTTATAACTATTGGCATTGTAAATGGCAAAGCTATTAATTTAGCTATTTAAAAAAAAAAAAAAACATAAATAAAAACTTTGCCATTTACAATACCAATAGCTCAAACTTTCCTAATGCGAGACCCATTGCATTGCAAATGCTTGTTTTTAATGTGAACAGTTGGATTGGGTTTGAGCTTCTGCGAGCAAACAGAGACTAACGTAGCGGCTAGCTTTATTTTTTACAATTCGATTCATGAACCTGGTATTCACTGGTAAATCCATATTCCATGCCTAAATTGAGTTTAGATTATATATATGTGAAGCTATAATGCCACAGTTCTTGGCTACATTGTAGTGCTGGTGCAGAAATCTCTGCTTAGAAGGGCGATAGCAAATTGTATGTATTTCATTACATCTTACAATAGCTCAAAGTTTCTTAGAAATGTTTCACAAATAGAATGGGCCTGATTTAGGGTTTGGTGGACAGGTTACTCATTTCAGACTTGGCGGAAGTCCCAAACATGACGGACGACCCATACACTGTATTGCAAGCAGCAGCAGCTCCAGCGCTATAGCGGAGGAGCATCGCCTCACCAGAGTGCTGGCTCAAAATGGGAGGAAAGTAAAAGGATAATTTACACATTTTATTATTTTATTATTGTTTTTTTTCCCTGTCGAGTCTTAGGGGGCGAGGCTATGGGGGAATGACAAGCTGCAAGATGACTGGTGGGCACTGTTATCAGTGTCATGACGGTTTGGCTGGCCGTCCCATGTTGGCCAAACCGTCATGCGCACTGAAACTGTCTCCAACCCAAGCTGGGTTGCTGGGTTGGAGAGAGCAGGCACAGGCTTCCATTTTACCTGGGAGTGCAAATTCAGAGCAGCGTCAGGATTGGCTGCAGAGGATTCTGGCAGCCTCTGCCTGTGAGAAGAGGAGCAGAAGAGCGCTATGCGGCCGCCTGCAGGTACGTTTTCTAAAAAAAATCCCCCCAACCCCTTCTCTCCCGTCATGATGCCACTCTTCCAAAACACAATCCACTACTGATTGCAAGTGGGAACTCGAAATCAGGACCATAGTGTCTTTAATATTGCTCCTATTGTTTTCAGGCGCTGCCTGTTAAAAGAAGTCTTGTCTTCACAGAAACCATTTTGGTACCAGGCCATTTATTGAAAACATCTGTGGATATACTACTGCACTGCTTTAGTGAAACAAATCACCAAATTCAAAAGGGATCGGGTCTGATCTTCCCTGTGTTCCAATGATTCAATGAGTCTTCACTGAAGTATGAGCATAAGCTAATGAATACGTTTGAGAGCCTACCAAAGAACAATTATTTATAATAAAAGTTTGTTTTTCCATCTACCGGGTGCTAAAGTGCTGTAAAGAGGCACAGGGAAGCATTCATTTTTCTAAAAGCTTACGGTGCAAGTAAGTGAAATTGTAAACACCATAAACAACACATGCGTCTTGAGTACAAACTGAAACCTGGCCCAGTTGGTGCACACAGACTGCATGGTATTCATGCAGGGCTTTCATTTGAAAAGTCATTGAATTCTGGAAGTTGTGCTCTGTGTTTGCTTCAATTGAACATTCAGAAAAATGATTTGTAAAAAGCTCACAAATGGTTACCCAGTGGATAAAATATGAGAAGATCTGGCAGACTAAGGGGCAGATTATGATGGAGGATTTTCCGCATCCTCCGGGCCGGCGGATGCCACCCCCGGCCCGGAGGATGCGCAAAATCCTCTGCGTAGCCTCACAAGACCCACGGCCAAATTAGGATGGCGGTGGGTCTAGAAATCTGTCCGCAGCTTTTCCGCCGCGGTCGCCTTCCGACTGCAGCGGAAAAGCTTTAACATGGCTGGCACCGCCAGCCATATTAGCATGGTGTAAGATGTATGCTTTTCCGCGGCGGCTTTTCCGCCGTGGAAAAGCATACGGACCTTCACTTCGGGGGCCCGTTGCGGGCCCCCTGAGTGAAGGGGGGTGGGGGATGCACATGGGGGGTACCTATGGTACCCCCCTGCATTTGCGTGAACAAAGCAGCAGGCACCGCGCGGTGCCTGCCGCTTTGTGCATGCAAATGCACAACGTACATTTTTAACATTGCGGTGGGTGCCAATGTTAAAAATACAGGATGTGACCGCCAGGGTGGCGGTCACATCCTAATTTGCACGGAGGGACCGCCACTGCCCCTGCGGACGGTTCCTCCTACTCTATGGTGGTGGACGGACTCATGTCCGTCCGCCATCATAATCGGCCCCTATGTGTATCATATGTTAATATTAGAGATATACAGATACTGAATTTCAGAGGTTGTTATGGAGGAGCATATCAAAGAACCTGAGGAAGAAGTGAATGGAGATTATAGTGAATTATTATCTGTAGATGATAATTAAATAGCGGCAAGGACAAAGTGGGTATGAAGACTGAAGTTTTCAATCATCTATTAGAGGTTATTCCTCCACAGGGAAATGGATTGTAATGGGGAATTTGACACTTCGCTCATTTCTCCAACTCAATCTTGTTTTCCAACATAGAGATGCCAACCTAGCAAAACATTCAGGGCCCAATGCACAACGTTCAAATTTGACCTGAAGTCTAACTTTAGACCTGAAGTCTAACTTTAGACCTAATTCTAAGTTTAGACCTGAATTTCAAGTTTAGACCTCAAGTCTAAGTTTAGACTTCAGGTTTAAACGTAGACCTCAGGTCCAAACTTAGTCTACAGGTTTACCTTTGTGAATCGGCCCATTAGTTCCTCTACTTTGAATGGAGGTGAAGTAACTTGAGGGTTTTAACCGCATGCGCGCTAGCGGGTTTTCCCGCTGTGCGCTGATTTTTGAAAAACGCGTGGTTTGTGACAAAGCCAGCTCGTCATGCGCGTAGCGCAGGTAACGCCCATGACGAGCTGGCTTTGTCATCCGCGTCGAAGGGGTTAAACAGCAGTGACTCATTACATGCAAGTATGTGTGTTGGCTGTGACTCTATACAGGTGCCTGTAGCTTTGTTGTATGTGTGCATGTGCTTTTGAATCGATTCACATGAATGCTTTCATGTCTATATGTTAACATACCAATGTGCCTCAGTGTTTGCCTTGTAAATAGATGCTTACTTGGTTGTTAATGTATGTGTATGAAAGCCTATCTGTCTGTTAAGCAGTATGCATGGGAGCTTGTATATTTACTGATCTGTGTGTATACATAATGGGAGGTGTGTTGGCCTGTATAAATACGGCCCTGCATGTGTGTGCATTAATGTGCCATTTATGTGAGAATGCGAGCTGTGTGTGTGCATGGCTCTTTTTCAAGAATCACACACAGTGATATTTTCATTGCTTGTTAAATGAAAACAGTTCTTGAATTTGTGCGATGGCTTCCGATTTTGACTTATATATTTCAAAACTCTTTGAAATGCTTACTAAGCTCCAGTGGAAAACCCCATATAATTTTAATACCCTGAATTAATAAATACCATATCACAAGCTTTCCTCAGCTGAGGTGGGACCGCGTAATATCCATATTTCTAGAAACACGTCATGAGTCAAGGTGTTCTTTCCTGTTTCTCTCACCTTTGAAACCAATTGTCTTATTCCACCTGCTTCATACTTGTTAACATCCGTAGTATTTACAGTTTTTTGTTTTTGAATACTGTTGGGATAGAACTCTCCCCTGCATGGTAAAACATACCCGTACCCATGCCTTGAAATCATGAAGTTTTGTTAGCCCAACTGACACGTTAAAATAACATGCACTGAGGTTTAGGTCTGTCCTTAATAAAGCCAAGGTCCAGAACCTGCCACGTGACCTGGAGGAAAGCACTAACCATGCCTTCTTTACTGACCTGGGACTACTGTCCATGTCTTGGGTTGTTTACATGAAGTGACAGTGGCACCATACCAATGTTTGTGGATTATTGGTCCTCAGTAGTCTTTGTTTCTGTTTCCCTGCTCAGAGATCAAAGGAAAATGCCTTGCCCTGCAGGGGACTGTGGAGGAGGAGAAGCCCAGCTGTGTTCTGGGAATGTGGAGAATCCTAAAGAGCAAATTTTCTTTGGGAGCAAAGCCAGCACCAACTCCAATCATGAAGAGTAGCACGGTCACCCTGCATTGTTCATGTGGCTAAGTAGAAGAAGAAACTACAAGCCAGAATAGTGGGGAGGAACTTGTGCTGTTGTTGCTTCACGTATAGCTGAAGTGGATTCTGAGGGTAAGTTGGCTAACTTCCTGTGTGGATATAGGGGGTGTAGATATAGGGGCAGAACAAGTTGAAAATATTTTTTCCTTAAGCGACCAGTTGACCACTAACAATTGGACCTGGACTAGATCATGCTGGTGGCCTCTGCTGGAATGTGTTGTAGTCTCTAACTGTTTTCTATGATGTCCTGTGAGCCTTAGAAGAAACCAAGAGGAATAGCCCTGGAAAGTCTAAAAAGTTGGGACTTCAAAAATGTTGGGACTTCCAAGCCCTCTCGAGCTTTTCGTCAAAGGTGCACAATTTCAAGAAATCTTAATCAAATACAGCTTCCTTGCTTGACCTGTTTGAGGATTTTGATCTCTCAAAAATAAACAAGGGGCCTGACTTGGAGTTTGAGGGATGGGTACGCCATCTCAGACTTGAAGGATATACCATTCACTTATTAGAAGTAAATTATTTCCTGAGTAGAAATACACGTAACTCTAAATCAGGCTTGTTAGACCGGTCAATCTTAGGGTGGTCTTCGCTCAACGGTTAAGCCTTCTCCTCTCCTGTTTAACTGGATTTGTTCTTTTTGACCTCAGGGCTTTGTACACTTTACCACTTCTCACCAGTGCTAAAACTCTTGTCTTTACTCCTAAAAGCTTGGTAAAATTAGTGAACACACGATTGGCATATTTAATTTACTTGTAAGTCCCTAGTAAAGTGGTACTATGTGTACCCAGGGCCAGTAACTTAAATGCTTTTAGTGAGCCTGCAACACGTATTGCGCCACACACTTAAGTAACCCTTAAAACATGTTGTGGGCCAGTCAATGCAGCCTATGTGTGCAGTTTTAAACTGCCTATTCAACTTGGCAAAATAAACCTTTTGCCAAGCTGAAAACTTCCTTTTTATAATAAATATGTCACCCCTAGGGTAGACCCTAAACAGCCCAAGATGTCCATGTCCTGGTAGTGAACAACTCACAAACTTGTCTTTCACTACTGTGAGGCTTATCTTTCCTATTGGATAGCAGTGGGTTATATTATTACATTTAATAAGTGATAACGTTTGTTTGGGAACAGGTAGAAATGGATTGTTGAGTATCTAAGGAATTGTAATTTAAAATCCTCTTTATTGGTAAAGTTGGATTTTAAGTCACAATTCTGAAAATGCTACTTTTAGAAAACTCAAGAAACAACCACGGGCCTTGACTCCACTCAGAAAGGCTGAGACAATAATACATAGATCAAAACAAATGCCAGTACTGAGTTCTATATAACACTTAACTTAGAACAAGAGGCCACTGTAAATTTATCAATGGTCTCAATGAAAAGTGAATTTCTCAGAATTGTTTTTTTATTTTTCAACCTTGTTTATCATTTACAGAAAATGCAATTACACAAAAATAACTCACCAATAGACGAACAACGACCATATAACATAAATTCAATCCATTACTCGATACAACACACCTCACACATCCAATGTTCTCACCCATCTGTTTCACACTCACTACCGATTCATAACCCACTCAACACATTCATCCATCCAACCGCGGGAGAAGCCCAAGTGAATTCACAATTGTAGGCCAGGACTACCCCCGAGGAAAACAACAGCGCACTCCGTCAACCAACACAAAAATATTGGAACCAATTCTAATAGACCACTATATACATTTATACAGTTGAATCCCAAACTATAAGTGCAATAAACATGACCACTTGAATTGAAATGTGTTTGCTTTTCTTAAGAGGGCGCAAGGTCAATGCGTTTCGAGCCCTGTGATTATCAGGGTTCTCCTCAGGACCAACAAGATCTATAAAACACAAAGAGAAAACACACAATCTCTTACTACTTAGAACCATGAACTGTATAGCCAAAGTGAGACCACACCCCACTGGTGCTGCAGCTTCTTACCTTAATTGAAATATGCAGTATCTCTTGCAGTGTATCTGAAAATGGATAGTCAAGAAAAAAATCAAATGAAATAAACAAAAAAACCATCTCACAGTCCTACAAACTGTCCAAAAAGTCCATTATAAATCCACATGAACTGAAGTCCATGAACTTACATGATATTATTGGCCACTGTATGTACCAGGCAATGATGAACTTTGAAATGGCTGTCCCAGAACGTCTGGTTCTTAAATCTGTGGGATACGAAAATATCCATATTACTGAAGCACACCACGTGTGTTAAGATGTCCTGAACACAAGTACTAAAACCTTGCTGAACCTTCCGGGTATGACCCACTCAAAAGGGCTGATGGCGAAGGGCGATTCACTTAGAGACCCCACTGTGGGTTGCTCCATCGGGTAGCAACCTGAAAGAGTTACAGCCGAAAACAAGGGTCAGGTATTATTTAGTTATCTACCGCTCAGGGCACACAGACGCTTATTGCAACGGGAGAACTGGGTGCCACAACTCCCAAACGAAACACATAACTGCAGAGAATGGTAGTACCTGTAAAGTGCAAGGGACAACGCTGTCCTGGCAGGAGTACGGAGTGTGTAATTCGTCGTAGGACTTCCGCGGTGTCAAATCCCGCGACCACATTGTCCAATCGTGGTGAACGGTGTTGCCGCGTATAGGATTCCTACTTCCTATTCCCTTCCGGCAACATTATTCAATAGAATGGAATAATGGAGTGCGCAGTGAAGCGCGAACTTTATCAATGGAAAGCTGGAATTGTGGGACACGTAGTGTTCTCCCGTGTTGGCACTCGACCGAGACTTCATCACCGTATTGAGGAAATACCCACACTCATTAATGCCATTTGCTGTGTGCCCCAAGGGATGTCAGACCGCTTATGGGGGTTCATACGCTAAAGGTGTGGAGAACTAATAGTCACCCGAGAAACAGGAAAGTTAATTGAATTTAATTATTTAAATAAAATTGCTCGGGATGATTATAAATACCCACTATTCCAAGTTGTAAGCATGGGCTACAACTATGAACTGTACGTATGAATCTCATGACCCTCCTTTAGTGGCGGTCTATATGTATGTTTTTAACCCTGCTTGGTCTGCTTATATTGTGAATTTAACCCTGGGCGTAGTGTGCGGAGTGGGGCTCCGCGGAGCTACGCGAAGTGGGCGCAAAACTACGCCCACCCGCGCACTCCGCGTAGCCCCACTACGCGCCGCCCGCCTCCCTCCCGCCCTCCCTAAATATTTAAATAAAAGGATTGAAAGGTTTTAAAAACACTTACCTTGTCCGCCGCGTCCCCGGGGCTCCCTCTCCCGTCCCTGGATTCGCGCCGCCGCCATTTCGGATACTAATGCGCATGCGCGGGTGCCCGCGCATGCGCATTTCTCATGAGAAATGCGCATGCGCGGCCGCCCGCGCATGCGCATTAGTATCCGAAATGGCGGCGGCGTGAATCCAGGGACGGGAGAGGGAGCCCCGGGGACGCGGCGGACAGGTAAGTGTTTTTAAAACCTTTCAATCCTTTTATTTAAATATTTAGGGAGGGCGGGAGGGAGGCGGGTGGCAGCCGGCTACGCACCGTCTGCAGAGCGCGCGTAGTGCCGCCTGGCTACGCCCGCTACGCAAAATGCGTAGGAGACGGCACTACGCGCACTCCGTGCACGGAGCGTAGCTGGCCGCCCACCGTTAATTGTGATCCGATTAACGTGGAGATGTGAGCCGCTGGCATTCTGATGATTTCGTTTTTGAAAATCTCTAAGATTTCATTGAGTCCATTGACAGCAGTGTCAAACTTCATAATCAGCATAGCTTCACGCTGAGACAACCGTGACTCACTGTCCCCTCCTCTTGGATCAACTTCAGTTTTGGAAATGACAGTCCACTTTAGGTCACCATTTGTATGGCAACATCATCCTCTCTCATGCAATCAACATCCTCTTCTATGCCTGGGAAATGCCACTGACAAGACTCCCAGTACCTGGATCAAATTGAATGCCTGCATAACTGAAATTGCCCACTGAATCAAGACCAACTGTCTAAGGCTGAACACTGACAGGACCGAAATCGAGATCTTCAGGAAGAGAACTTCACCGTGGGACTCCATCTGGTGGTGAGCAGAGCTCAGACTGACACCCGCCCCCACCCACGCCATGCTAGGAAAGATTTTCAATTGGCTCACAATAGGCACACAGAAAACCATCATGCAAGCCCTGGTCAAATGTAAACTGGACTATGGGAGCACCCTGAATGCTGGGATCAACAAAAAAACTCACCTAGAGGCTGCAGACGATTTAGAACTCTGCTGCTTTGGATTAGCACTGGGAAACCTCCAGATAACCATGCCCTCTACAAATCAACTAGATTAGATTAGATTAAATTTGATTAGATTAGATTGGATTAGATTAGGTCAGATTAGAACTCAGGAGCCAGAAATACTCTCAACCTCCACATCACACTCACATCACACCATACTTGAAGGAGTGCCACTGACTCCCTATACACAAACAAGCACGATTCAAACTCCTCACTCACAATTTCACGGCACTACATAACACTTGCCCTGCATAACTGAACAATTGTATTTGCTTTCACAAACCTTCCAGACACTTCCGCTTGTCCAGACTCTTACTTGCACGTATGTGCCCAGATCTGGCAGTCATGTCTTCTCGTATATCAATGCTAAAGAATTAAATGACCTGCCACTACACAAAAGAGTCTCCTCCTCATTTCTTGAAATCCGCAAGAAGCTAGAGACCTGGCTTTTCAATTAGCCCGACTATACCCTATGATTTGCTAGGCTCCTACCTGCTCATCGCCAGGACATCCTCCCAGAAGATAAAGTGCTCTACATTCTTCATAACATAACATACCAAAACATAACATAACATACCATAAGGTAACATAATTACAATTTAAATAGATCTCCCTGCACAAAAAGATCCTGAATCTGAAGCCGAAGCTCATGAAGATTCAGAAAAGGTCATTTATGAATGCAGTGAAAAAGACTGCCGGAATTCACCACACCAACTACAATGTTCCACTCAAAAGAGTTAGCACTTGTACACATTCTGTTGCGTAAGCTGTGGAGCCTGGTATGCAAACCTAAATAGAATAACCTGCTTTGAGGCCCAAACAACTGCACAGAAGTAGTGTATGACACCGCAGTGTTTTGAAGCCACAGTCAACAAGAGCTGTCCCCACTGAAAAGAGCGCAGACAATTCACAGTTGCTTGGAGATTTTCAGGCCTCACTGCTGAGAATCCAGCGCCTGCAACACAAACAAATCAAAAATATAAATAACACATTGGGGGTATTCTAAGAAGCATCAACAATGGTTTAGAGACTACACTGTGCCTGCTTAATGTATCAGAACCTACTGACCTCAATTGAGCTGGACAGCTCTGGACCACTGTGGGACTGATAATCGCGAAACACAATATCATGTGGGGATGGGGGGTGGTGGAGACATCGACTCTGGCTGAATGGAAGCGTGATATGGATTAGTGTATGATCACTGAAGCGGAAGTCTATAAGAATAGAGGGTGACCTCGTGGATGACCCAACTGCAGATATATGAGGTGGATATACGTTTGATCGTGCCCATGTGGGCTGAGTAATGTCATGCTGCTATGCTGTTCCTATTTAAACAGTTCAATAAAAATATATTTTTTTAAAGTATGGAGAAAACCTAAAGGTCCATGGGTGAGAAAGTGGAAAGTATGACAGAGGGAATGAATAATGTTTGTAACCCGTGAAATCAGGAAAATGAAACCCAAAGGTGTAGGCAACATAATTATTTTGTCAATATAGTTGGAGTCATTCTACAAGTTGCCTTGCACAGGAAACATCATCCTTATCTTGCCACACTACTAACTTGCAGATAAAAATGACACCCTATAGTGAAGATATGGCACAAGGTCTTGTACAAGTGACAAATGCAATAGAAAGTTGGCAAAATCTGCATACTGTAATTGGGGGAGGATTGGGGGATGGAGAAAGTGTAGAGATGTCCAGTGTGAGCAGTGTTTCTGAGGCTATAAGCCTGTCTCACAATCATAGTTGTAGTGGAGTTTAGGGAAGTGCAGGGTCAACAACTAGTTGTGATATGGGCAAACATTAAAATATTTTACATTACATTCATGTACTAATGTCAACATTTTCGTTTAACATAGGTGAGTACAGTTGTAAAACATAAATAGTTTAAAGATTGTTAAAGCTTGTTGCATTTGTCACCCCGAGTGGGACGGGTATGCTCAGACGTGAGTCCCGTGCTCTCCACACCACTGGAGTCAAATTATCCTGGCTGAAGACGGCTGATAGCCAGAAACCGGTCCTAGGATGCTTGATTCCGGTCCAAGGAAGACATGGCTTGGCAGTTCGGGCTGGACTGTTTCCCGTGAGGCACAGGGTCAAGGCTGATTTGCATATGGCCATGTCTGAATTGGGGTGGTGTGGTGAGCAAATAAACGATGGATTTATGCCCAGATCTCTATACTGGGGTGAATGTATGACAGTGTTCTGCATTCTGTCCATCAACTGTTGTTTTTAGGTCGAGGGACCTATAAGCTGCGAAGCAGCTTCCGGTCCGGAGATTTAATGTTAGTTAGTAGAGCGTCAGACCCCGCCTCCCTGCCCTGTCTCTCCACCATTGGCTGGCTTCCTAAACGGAGGCCAGCCATTGGAGGAGAGAGCCATCCCTCCAAAGAAGCCCCATCTTTTTCGGATTTGGGGGCGTACGTTTTGCTGTTCTTTAGCTCGTGACGTCATACGTCACTCAGGACAGCAAAACACGCCCCCAAATCCAAAAAATTTCGGAAGCTTTGAGGCAGCCATTTCTGCCCGACCACCGCCGCCGCTGGAAGAAGTCCCGGCGTGGGGATCCCCCCATCGGGTGCTCACCCCGCTGTATATTTAAATTAAAGAGGGAGCCTACCCCTCATCAGCCCCGCATTACCGCCGCAGCCCAGGACACCCGAAAATCGTAGCCGCGACCTGGAAGTACCCCCCCCTCCCTCCGCCCGCAGCTCTCCTCCGTCCCGCTCCCCCCCTCCCTCCCTCCGCCTGCAGCTCTCCTCTGTCACTGCCTCCTTAGCCAGCACCTCACACTGCCTCCTTGAGTGCTGCGGTGTGGGGCGCTTGTTGATTATTTGATTCCTGCCGCGTGTAAGAATGGACCATGGGTGGAAGGCCGACAGCACAAAAGTTCGCCCATTTAAGGCTTGTTCCCCTCGTCGCTCTGGTCTGTGCCCACCATCCCTAATATGTGTCCGGCATCTCTGTTCTGTGCCCCTCCCCCCCCCCATGATCGCTTGTCGGCCCCGTGCCTGCGCTTCGCATCTTCACCCAGCGACCACCTCCTTCATGGTAGCTGTTCACCCTGCTGGCTGCTGCCTCTATCTGGAGTCCCCCATTTTAGTTTGTGCCCTGCCAGTATGTGACAACCCTTTCTGGTACCGGTACCACTCTCCCCACCACCCTCCCCATGGTCCTGCCCTGGCCCAGTGTCCTTTCTCTCCTCCGTCACTCCACGCCCCCCACCCCCTCCTTTCCCCGCACGTCTTTGTCTTAGACAGGAGACCTGCTCAGATTTCTCTGCAGATTGCGCCGTGTCTTCTTTCTGCTTCTATTGTGTTGGTGTTGTTGATTTGCTGGGGGAATTCAGACCACTTAGTTATGTCATTATTAAGGGGAATTAACGGGGTTGGTACGTATTTGGGGAGATCCCTGGAGTAGGCGTGATACGGAGTGGGATTTCGGTGGGTGACACACAGGGGGCGACAGGCGGGGGTGGGTGGCGTGTTATCATGGGGGGGGGAGCATGCGCGAAGCTCCCGCATGACTTGGTGTGTAGTCGGAGATCCTGTATATGTATGTACAGCGCAGGCGTATTGTGGAAGTTAGGTACAGAAAATCAAGACTGACCTGACGACTTTTTTTTTTTATTTGTCCTCAATAGTCTGCTTCTCCAATATTGTTAATTCGATATACAGGGTGCACGCCGTTTGTCTGGTGGTCTGTCTGCGGCGTTCTGTTGATGCTTTGGTACTGTGCAGGGGAAGGGGTCGCTGCGGCCACTTAACAAATAGGGCTACTTACGAGACACTGGGCTAGATCAGTGAGTGTGTTTTTATGCTGCTGATATTTTTGTTTATTCTGTTCTGAGTTTTACAGTGTATGGCTTGGTCAGTCTTTTATCTTTGAGTACTAGCTTGCTGGTTCGGAATATACAGATTAAAGCCACTTGCCCACTAAACATTTCAAGGATTATAGTGCATGGAAGTCTGTTGGTAGCTGTATTAGAAACTGCATTTAATTTCATTACCGCTTTCTGGTTGTGGCACCCCTGTCACGAGAAAACACAATCTCTGCACTATTGTGTTACATTACTGCAGTTGAGTTGTGATGTCGCCACGCCTGCATCAGGAGGTATACGTGTGAAGAGCAGCTCCACGAATAGAAACCAAGCTGAGCCTTTAATGATTAAAGGGATACGTAGCTTTCTCTGTCTTCTGGGATTCCTTCGCTGAACATTCAGTCATTTTCTGTGAATTTAAGGGTACAGTTATTCTGGTGTCTCATTAGCGCATTGCAGGAGTTCGGTAGAGAGGGCAGGAAGGAATCTATCTGCATACACCCACACATTGTAAATCACAAAGCTAGTTCTGAAGTAGAATTTGGCCTTATGGCCAGAGCTGCTGACTTTGGATTTGGACAACGAGGTTCCATTCCTGGCTTTAGCTCAACAACCTGTGATTCTGGGCAAATTACTTAATCTCCCTGCGCTTT
Source organism: Lissotriton helveticus (assembly GCF_964261635.1). Lineage (NCBI taxonomy): Eukaryota > Metazoa > Chordata > Amphibia > Caudata > Salamandridae > Lissotriton > Lissotriton helveticus. The sequence goes on from NC_136065.1 coordinate 1,291,723,358, forward strand.
AAAACAGAGAGTAATATAATCTGGTTCTCATACAAAGCGCTGTAAGGACCCTGGGCTAAATTTGCGCTATAAAAAATCAATAAATCCGATGTTTGGGCTTTGGTACCCCTGACATTGCTCGTCTACCCGTAGTCTAAAGCCAGTAGAAGTAACAGGAAGTATACTGGGCTGTTGCAACACTGTTTCCAAACTGTTCCTGTTGCTGGCTTAATGCCCCTATGTAAAGGCCGTCAGGATAGCTGAGTTTAATATTTACTGATGAAACATGCAGTCATCTCCAAGTCATTGAATTCGAATCTTGGCAAGGCTGGCTCTGACTTTCACCCTTCTGAGGTCGGTAAATTAGGTATCATTAAAGTGGGCGATAGTCACATCTATTGTTTACAGTATTTAAAAACGGAAGGAGTGTGGTATGAAGCATTATATTAAGATTAATGTATTCTGCCATGCAATTCAATTCAATATTTTTTATTAATAATGATAATGGCCCAAAAATTATATATTTGAAGATTCAGTTTTTCAGCTGATGTGTACACAGCATCCTGCTCAGACGGTGCTGTTGTGTGCTACATGGTATTGACACTCTTCACACGGTCACATCGGGTGATGAGACATTTTTGCACGATGAACAGCCATGTGATTTGGAACACCTTACAGGTAGCTTTCCAGGTCATGGGTGGTAGCTCTGTACTGTTGTAACTCAGTGCAGGGTTTTCAGCTTTGATGGGAGGCAGCATCGGGTACTTTTGTGGTTCTGTTGGGGTTGTTAACTGTAGTTCCTGAGCTGCTTTGACAAAGTCAATTCTCAAAAGCCACGCCCAACCTTAATGGCTCATGCCCAAACCCTATAGGATCACACTTTCAAAACATTACAAGTTTGCCAGGCCTTTGTAGGCCAGTGCACCTTCCTGTCTCTCTCCCACTCTCTCTCACACTCTCTCATACTCTCTCGCTCTCTCACTCTCTCACACTCTCTCTCACACTCTCTCTCACACACACTCTCTCTCACACACACACACACACTCTCTCACACACACACACTCTCTCACACACACACACTCTCTCACACACACACACTCTCTCTCTCACACACACACACAAACACACACTCTCTCTCACAAACACACACTCTCTCTCACAAACACACTCTCTCTCACAAACACACACTCTCTCTCACACACTCTCTCTCACACACACTCTCTCTCACACACACTCTCTCTCTCTCACACTCTCTCTCACACTCTCTCTCACACTCTCTCTCACACTCTCTCTCTCACACACTCTCTCTCTCACACACACACTTTCTCTCTCACACACACACACACTCTACTACTTAACATTACTCACTCATAATTAGTCACTCTATACTACTCACTCTTTACTACTGAAACTAAAAATACACTTTGTATATATAAGGTTGTGGCTGTGCATGTAAATGTGTGTGGCTCTAGGACTATTTACTACTAACTCTCTCACTATTTAATACTCACTCTCTCACTATTTAATACTCACTCTTTCACTTTGTACTACTCGCTCTCTAATACTCGCTTTCCTAATAACTCTCTCCTACTCACTATCAACTACTCACTCTACTACTTACTCTGTGTGTGGGTACTAATGCAATAGGTCTCACATATGCAAGCTATTGGCAATATAAATGATAATGCCATTTATTTATGATTTAAAAAAAAAAAGAAATGTCATGAGCAATGCCAATTGCTCTACCTTTAATAATGCCGAGACCATTGCATTGTAAATGCTTGTTGCATTTGTCACCCCGAGTGGGACGGGTATGCTCAGACGTGAGTCCCGTGCTCTCCACACCACTGGAGTCAAATTATCCTGGCTGAAGACGGCTGATAGCCAGAAACCGGTCCTAGGATGCTTGATTCCGGTCCAAGGAAGACATGGCTTGGCAGATCGGGCTGGACTGTTCCCATGAGGCACAGGGTCAAGGCTGATTTGCATATGGCCATGTCTGAATTGGGGTGGTGTGGTGAGCAAAAAAAGATGGATTTAGGCCCAGATCTCTGTACTGGTGTGAATGTATGACATTGTTCTGCATTCTGTCCATCAACTGTTGTTTTTGCATTTGTCACCCCGAGTGGGACGGGTATGCTCAGACGTGAGTCCCGCGCTCACCACACCACTGGAGTCAAGCTATCCTGGCTGAAGACGGCTGATAGCCAGAAACCGGTCCTAGGATGCTTGATTCCGGTCCAAGTAAGACATGGCTTGGCAGTTCGGGCTGGACTGTTCCCATGAGGCACAGGGTCAAGGCTGATTTCCATATGGCAATGTCCGACCCTTTTGTCAAAAATTACTTTAGTATGTGGGGGCAACCATTTTGTCATAGTTGCCACCCTCCTATAAGCCAGGTTGGTCACCTTTATGCCAAAAATTATCTCCATTCTCCTAGTAGAAAATAAGTAATGCAGAGCTGCCCTCTGCTCTTGGGACTGATTTTGCTACCTTTGAGGCCAGGGTCGCAGCCATGACCCCTGGCAACCCCCTAAATGACATCATGAAAATGAGGTCAACAGTGAAGGGGAAGATGTGCAAGGTTGCTAAGAGGCATCATTCTTCAAGCAGTCCATGCTTTTTATTGAACAACTTTCATTCTGTGATTTTTACACCACACGAATATTATGGCAAAACAAAAACTTCAAGTCCCAAAATGCAAAGTGCTATTGGATAAAAAACAAGACTGGTTCATGGTTTCACATAGGATCCAACATGATCTCGATAACTGATACATCCACTAGCACATTAAGCACAGTCACCTTGACTTGAAGTGCATTTGAAGTTATCCTTAAAATTAATGGGCCTCATTTTTGCTCTTCCGATGCGTCACGTTTTGTGACGCATCGGCGGCGTAAAACATGCCTCCTGATGCGCACTATTTACAAAGTGACGCATCTAAGCAGATGCGTCACTTTGTAAACCCCTGCGCTACATTATACCTGCGTCAGGTATAATGTATGCAGAGGGGGCGTTCACCAGCAAAAAGCCTCGTAATAGTGACGCAGTGAAATCTATGAGATTTCACTGCGTCACTTTTAGGACGCTGTTACGTCAAAATCTTGCGCCTGCCTCACAGCAGGCGTAAGACTGACGTAAGCCCTTTCACATGGGGCTTTCCCCATGTGAACGGAAGCATTGCTGGAGTTGCGTCACTTTTGTGACACACTCCAGCAATGCGTCACTTTTGCGCCTACAGATACGTCAGAAATACTGACGTATCTGTAACTCCTTGCGACATGATGCGTCATATTATAAATATGACGCATCAATCATGTCGCAGGGAGAGCGCAGGTAAAAGTGACGCATCGCTGTTTTCACGCATCGATGCGTCACTTTTCATAAATGAGGCCCAATGTTTTTAACGCAGCAGAAGACTTGAAAGCTTTCCATGCAAGGTGCTCATCAATCTGCCCTGCATAACTAAACCCTTGTATTTCAGTCATCATCATTATCATCATTTTGCTGATTATTCTTCATTGAAATGTGCCGGCACTAAGAAAAGTTGTTTCTATGGCCTGCTTCCTGCTCGGCTAGTTAATTGAAAAACTACAGTTCACATAAGCCTTTGTGGTGTTAAGAGAGTTAAGTTGGCCTCTAAAACTGCCTTCTCTGTTTCACTAGTCCCAGAATGAACAACAATGCACATCCCTGAAAACGAACTCTTGCTGCAAAAGAGGCATTGTGCCTCACCCTTTCCCCGGTTCACCCAGCACTGCCTACAGCAGGGCTTTGTGATCAGCAGCATTGGTTAAAAAAATAACTTTTTCCTTAACTGCCTTAACTGGAGTGAATTTTTGAAAACAAAAAGCCTGGGTGTTTGGTGACTTTGCGAGTTGCAGAACCTAGACGTGGTCCATTAGGACTCTGTTGCTTTTCTGTTCTTGGATCTGCTTTTCCTCCTGTCAGAATGGGGGTCCCAAGAACAGCGCCTGGGGACAAGCCAAGGGTTGCAGATACCACGATCTTGCAAGCTCTAAATGATATCCATGGCTCTTCCTACTGCTGCCCTTGAGCCATCCTGGGTTTGATTTGCTGATTGCTGTTGATACTCATCATCTGATCAGATGTGATCACTGCTAAGTCTTTACGAGTTGCTATATTGTGTAACACAGCAGATGTTGCTATTATTTTATAGTTTGTCTCCGGTGTATACTGTAGGGCATCAACACTCTTACGGAGAGGGCAAAAATGACTTTTGAGCAGCCCAAATGTCCTTCATATCACGGCATTGTGTAGGGCAGTATTGTAACAACGCTCACTTTGTGTTGAAGGGCAAATGTAAAGTGTCAAAATCCATGAACACATAACCCTCGCACTTTGCCCCATTTCTCCCCACCCGCACATTTCCCCATACTGTATTCCTCATTCTGCAAAAGAACCAACGTACACGTTTGTCTTGTGGTGGTCATTTGTTGGCCGCAGTTTTATTTAGGAATACAATGACAACATGCATAAACGTAACTTTTGCTGTCTAGTCTCTCTTGGCCCTTCCGGTTTGTTTTTCTTTGGTAGGTTGGGTTTGGGCTCTCTTTGCGCGGGCGAGGGAGTAGCTTCTGTCCTCAGAGTTAGGCCATGACTCGCTACCTTGTCCGATTCTTGTTGTGCCCTGCCATCCGGCGGGGGCTGGGCTGTGAGGCGCCGTCTCCGTTTGCAACCCCCCTCTTTGGTCAGCCACCTCACCCAGCAGTGAGGCATCTGAAGGTGAGTGGTCTTACACGCTGCCCTTAGGCCAGCTCTCCCAGCCGTGAGGCTTCCCAAGGTTAGTGGTCCAATTCTGGCACACTGCCCTCCGGTGTGCCTCCTTACCAGCCATTATCCGTGTAGTTCTCTGCCACGCCATCTGGGAGGCTTCCGTCTCCCAGCAGCTCCCACCCAACTACTTCCTGTGTCCTGTCACTTGCAACCCAGCAATGCCATGGCGCCCCAGAGGCTGCTCCAGAAAACTCCCATGCCTTCTTTTGTCAGGTGCACGCCGTCTTTGGCATAGAATTCTGGGCGGCCCATGTGGATGAGCCCCTGCCTGACCGTCGCCAGACCATTCGCCCTGCAGAATTTGCTTACTGTGAGATTCAGCTTTTTGCAGGACTTTTCAACTGCCTTTTGGGAATCTGCCCTCCGCCATTCGTATCTGTTAATTAGCTCTGACCACACAATTGCAGAATTCCTGAATGCCCTGGCCATTATAACATAACATAACATAACATTTCCGTGAGTTCCCGCTGTATGTCATTCTCCTCCCTAATTTGGCCAAATCGTTGCCCCCTAGGTGGATGATCAGCACATCCGGGTGCCATGCCGCTTCCGCCCGCAGATCTCTGAGGGTCACCGGCAGCTGTTCCCATTTCATTTCCGGTTGGCCAAACCACCGTATGCATGTGTCAGTGGGTCCCTCTTCATCATGTGGCCACCTTGCCGCCACCAGGTCTGCATCCGGGATATGAACGAGTGCCCCACCACCCAAACCAGGCGTGGTCCCCTTCCTGTCAAAGCAAAGGTGACCACGGTTCAGAGCAGCTGGGGTCTTACATATGTTTTGTAGGCCCATGACTTCCATCTCCCTACTGCCTGAATCCCTGCCTCGGTCATTCTGTGCAGTGAAGCTGTTGTGGCCGCTTCTATCCTGAAGGATTGGAACCCGAAGGCTGCCGGATGCAATCCTGCTTTGCCAAGTGTGAGGCGCATGGCCGCTGTAAATTGGAATTTGCTCAATTGTGTTCCGTCCCTGTGTTTGAACAGCGGACCCCCCCCGACAGGCTGTACCGCCATGAAGGCGAGCAGGCAGCATACGGCGCTATACCTCTGGTCTTCAATGCATTGCCGCCTTACCATGGATCCTTTCCCTACTTGGTCGGTCTTTGACCGAATTAGTAGGATCTCTACCCCTGTCGCTGTGGGGGTCACATCGCCTGCCTGTATACATTGCCCTGCCGGTCCCACCTTTGAGGGTGCTACTAGTTTGCTGAGGCGGAATGCCCCAAAGAACACGGTGGCAAATGCGGCCTTAAACAGCAGGAGCTCAAATTCATCTGTTATCACGTCCCCTAGTGTGCTGAGCACTACACGAAGCCTTGGGAAATCAATGGGGCATCTGGCGTCCTTCCTTGGGCCCTCTTTCCATCGCCACCCCTTCATAGCTGCCTTGATGTAGTGTGACGCCCCTGTCTCGAGTTTTGCAAAATGTGCCACGGCTGATAAGTGAGCCTGCGCCCATGACCTGGATTTTTTAGGTTCAAATGCCCACTGAATGAACTGCTCTGTGGCCCTGCGTGTTGAGCCCATGTTGCCCAGCGTCTGTATCCCGCCTACCCTCATTGTATTTTTTATATCTCCTGGCTGCCTTGGGCGTGAGTGCATGGCGTACCAGCTCCAATAGGTCTATTTCGACAGATGCCATAGCTGACCCAGGAACGGAGTCATGCTCTGTTCTGCCCTGGGCGCCAACTTCTTGAACCTGTCTGTCTGTTCCCTTGACAGGGCATCTGACACCTCGTTCTCCACCCCCTGGTCGTGGCGTGCTCGCAGGTCAATTTTGCCTTCCAGCTGTAATGTAAACAGTCAGCTCATTAGTCGCAGCTTGTCAGGGCATCTGGCTGATCCCCTATTAATGGCCTGCACTACACCCTTGTTGTCTGACCATAGTGTTGGTTTCATGTTCTGCAATTGGTCTCCCCATATCGTCAGTGCCACTATGATGGGAAACAACTCTAGGAAGGTGATATTGCTGGTTATGCCACTGTCCTGCGCACCATTTGTCCCCCAGCATTGCCCCGCACCCTGTGTATAGCTCAATCTGCTTGTTGGTCACCCAACCTTCCCTCCAGATTAATGAGCCATTGAAATCTGTCAAAAAAGAGTCCCACATTGCTAAGTCCCTCTTGACCTCGGCCCCCATCCTGACGTGATGGTGCTTCTGTGTGAGCCCGCGAGTCAGTTGTGTCAACCGCCTGGCGAATACCCTGACTGCTGGGATCACCCTGGTTGCAAATTGTAGTTTGCCTATCAGCCTCTGAAGGTCCCTCAACGTTGCCTTTTATCTCCCGCACAGGCTCTTAATGTCCCGTCGGAAATCCTCTACCTTCTCTGGAGGGAGCATGGATGTGCCGGCGATGGAGTCCAGCTCTATTCCTAGGAATGTGATTCTGGTTGCAGGACCCTCCGTCTTTTCCCTTGACAGGGGGATCCCTAGCTCATCTGCCAGTTCCTTGAATGCTGTCAGAGTGCTCCTGCACTTGGCAGATGATGCCGGGCCTGTAAAAAGGAAGTCGTCCAAATAATGGAGCTCCCTGCCCGCCGAATGTGTCAGGATTTTCCGGGTTGCGCCTGCATTGTCAATTGCTTGTGGGTGCAAGCACGAGGAGGAAGGACATGAAAACCGGAACGGGAGTAAATGACTACAACTCCCAGACTCCCCGGTGATGGGAAGTATTAGAGCTTCTCCAACACGCTTCCTGTTGCGTGTAATTCGTTGGTTTCCGGCCTTCCCCCGGAGGTTGTTTGGAGACGCTGCACGCCGCGTTGATCGGCGGTCTTGATCAGAGCGAAGCCGGATTTCTTCCGTGTCCCGAGACCCAGGTAGGATCGGGATTGCGAGGAGTGACTCGCTAACGGGCGGGCTGCCTTCGGCTACACCGTGCTTGGATTACAGTCAATAAAGAGCAGAGCGCGGTGGTTAACAGCCACGCGTTACCGTTCTCTCGTTCAAGGAGTGAGAAAACGTCTGTGAGAGTATTGAGGAATTCTGCCCTTTGTTTCCTTTTGGTGTAAAGACTTCTTTTGGTACACAGATCTACGCGCTACCGTGTACTGACTATCTCACATATTTACTTTCCTGGCAGAATATCGAGCGGAGAGGTTTCACGCTTTTGGAACTAACAGTGACTACTTTTATGTTACATATACATTCTTGGAAGGGTTACAGTCTACGTTCATAACCTTATGCCATACAGAGCGGAGTGTGGTCGTTCTTGCTTCCTACGCGCTGCCGTTTCTGATAATAAGGAAGTCGTGGTTATTTCTTCAATCCTAGAGAATCTTTATTTCATTTGCTAAACCAGCAGGGTGCTGTGTATACTAGAATCCAGTTATCACCCTCTCTTGCCTGTTGTCATGGTATGCAGAATACAGGGGTTTGCATTTTGTGGTCTATGTGTTCAGGAGAGTGTGCATTTTCCTGACCTGTATTTGTGTCCCAATAGGCTTCATGAGGTGACAGGAGGTGATTGAGGAGACGTATTTACAGAGCCGCTTGCTTTCATACCACAAGATACAAGGGTGTTCTTTAGCGAGATCATATGAGAGTAGCCTGTTTTCACTGGCGTATTTCTAAGTATATGTTTTGTCGTTTCAGGTATATCCCTTCCCTGCTGGCCCTTCCCTTTCCCTTCCCTGTTCTTTTTATCCCTCACCTAATGGCTCAAATCCTCTGTGTATTTGTACAAGAGGGTTTGTGACGTTTGGAGGTGGACCCTTATAAGCATCAATCGGATTCCGTGGAGCAGGACTGGACAGAATTACACGCCCACGAATACAGCTTTACCCTTTCTGGTTGTGCTTATAATGGCTACTCTGGAGGATGTACTCCAGGCCTTAGTGATGGTCCAGCAAGAGTTAGCTGCTTCCAAAACAGAGGCAGCATCTTTGAGGGATAAGGTAGACAGACTAAGTAGAAACCCCCTTTGATGCATCACCTTTGCAGGTGCAGGTCACTGTCCCACCACCCATTCCTTTGGCTAGTCCAGAGCGTTACTCTGGCGATCCAACCAAGACACAAGTATTTTTGACTCAGATCATGCTTCATTTCTCATGCAAGCCGGCCTCTTTTCCAAACCATCACTCAAGGGTGGCTTTTGCCATTTCTTTTTTGATCGGGGATGCCGCCAATTGGGCAGTGCCTCTGGTGCGAAACGATGACGCCATTTTATCAGATTGGACAGCCTTCCGTGCTGAGTTTGAAAGGGTTTTTGATCGACGCGCTACTACTTTTAGCGCAGACAGAGAATTGCTCACACTTAGACAGGGTAGGAGGGATTTAGTGTCATACTTGACTGATTTCAATAGGCTAGTGGCAGAGACATCATGGCCGGAGGAAAAGAGGATGTCACTTTTCTATCAAGGGTTGAGGGACGGACTAAAAGACATCATTGCCCAGATTGACCCTCAACATGTTACTTGCACAGATATGATCAATCTAACTTTGCGATTAGATGGTAGACTAAGTGAAAGAGGAGGAGAAAGAAGAAGGTGGGACAGGTTTTCCTTTGGGTCTGAAGCTAGTCCTCGGAGAACTTTGCCTTCCTCCGAATCAAGCTCATAACCCATGGAGATTGGAGCAGTAAGAGCACCCTTGTCTAGGGAAGAAAAAGAGAACCGTATAGCTCAGGGGTTATGTCTATACTGTGGAAAAAAGGGGCATTACGTTAAAGAGTGCCCCACCAAACCAAAAACATCTGGGGTATGGAACAGAAGCAAAAGATTAGCAGTCTCTGTTGTGGGTGCATCCGAGGCAGTGACAGAGAGGTCTCAGGAACAACAAAGGGCGTCACAGCCTTCAAAGATTCCTTCGTTAACAGTCCTGGCCTTGCAGGATACAGAGACACATATCGTTCTCCCAATGAGCTTAGAGAGTCAGCTACAGATACATCAGGTCAAGGTCATGATCGACTCAGGGGCCACGGGAAACTTTATAGATAGCAGTTTAGTATCCTCTTTGTCCTTAGACAGAGTAACTAGAGAGACACCCGAGGAAGTTTTGGCTGTAGACGGGAAACCTCTGATATCTGGCCTCATTACCGAACAGACTGACGTGGTGGTGTGGTCATATAAGGGACTAGAGGGACTACATAGAGAAGAACTAACACTAAACATTATAGAGGCCCCACAATACGAGGTCATTCTGGGGATGCCTTGGTTAAGCTATCATAACCCGTTGATCGATTGGAAAACTAAAGAGGTCCGGTTCTTGCCAGAGGAATGCAAGGAGCATCTGAACGCTTTCAGTACACAGCAAGCCGCTGCCTTATTTCTCCCTGTAGTGGTGGCTACTGCAGCTGAGAAAAAGGTTATCCTACCCTCTGAATACAAGCGTTTCGAGGATGTCTTTAGCGAAAGCCAGGCAGAACAGTTGCCCCCACACTGGATATAAGATTGCCGCATAGATCTAGTGGAGGGAGCTACACTACCATCCTGTTGTGTTTATGCACTGTCGGTACCTGAGACTGCACACTTAAAAGAATACCTTGATCACTATGTTGAAATCGGGTTCATCAGACCCTCCAGATCCCCGCAGCCTCTCCTTTGTTTTTTATCAAAAAGGCAAATGGAGAATTGAGAGCCTGTGTGGACTACCGGGTACTAAATAAGAACACGGTAAGAAACAGATACCCTTTACCCCTTATTTCAGTCCTACTGGATCAAGTGAGGGATGCCCAGATATACACCTGCTTGGACTTGAGAGGCGCGTACCATTTGGTGCGTGTTAGAGAAGGGGACGAGTGGAAAACTGCCTTCAAGACTCGTTACGGATTATACGAATATACTGTCATGCCGTTTGGGCTTTGTAACGCCCCGGCGGCATTTCAGTATTTTCTTAACGATGTCTTGAAGGAGTTTGTGGATATATGTGCGGTCATCTACATAGTCGATATTCTCATTTACTCAGACAGAACCGAGACTCACAGGCTCAGGTTCTACAGAAATTGGGGAAAACAAACTCTATTGCAAGCTGAGTAAATGCGAATTCGGTGTGACTGAGGTGGAATTCCTGGGGGTGGTTCTGAGTCCTACTGGGTTGCAAATGTCTGAGAGAAAGGTTCAGGCGGTCCAAGAGTGGCCGGTTCCCTCCAGTGTAAAAGACATCCAGAGCCTCCTGGGTTTCGCGAACTATTATCGTAGGTTTATTTCGCAGTTTTCTCAGGTAGCGTCACCTCTGTCTAAACTACTCAGAAAAGGAGTTGCTTTTCTTTGGTCTAATGAAGCGGCAAAAGCTTTTGTGACTCTGAAAGAAGCTTTTACCACTGCCCCAATTTTGACCCATCCTAAACCGGAATATCCTTTCATAGTGGAAGCGGGTGCTTCGGATGCAGCGATAGGGGCTATCTTGTCACAGCGGAACCAGACCTCAGGGCAACTACAGCCAATAGCCTACATGTCCAAGAAATTAGGCACGGCAGAGTAGAACTATACTATAGCCGAAAAAGAGCTGTTAGCAATAAAGAAAGCCTTCCAGGAATGGCGTCAATATCTGTGGGGGGCGGCGTTCCCGGTCACCGTGTTCTCTGATCATAGAAACCTCCAGTACATGAAAACAGCACGGAACCTCACTCAGAGACAGATGAGGTGGATGTTATTCTTCTCAGAATACGATTTCATAATCACTTACAGACCTGGGGTAGAGAACAGGAAAGCAGATACTCTGTCCAGGCAGGATCATGCTGACAACGCACTTGGTGAAAAATCCCTAGAGGCGATAGTAGATCCAGGAAAGGTGGTTTGCGTTGTTCAGGCAAACACCTTCTTGGATATGGTTCGCCAATCAAAGGCTCAAGATGCATGGGTGACGTGGGCCACTAGGGGAAGTGGTCGCACTTTGAAACAAGGGCTGCCTTTTCAGGATGGTAAACTATACCTACCCAGTTTAGCTTTAAGAAAGAAGGCTTTTGAATTGTGCCATGATACATTGTTGGCAGGTCACTCAGGTGTGAGCAAAATGATTCAATTGGTGCAACGCCACTTCTGGTGGTAGACACTCAAGGGAGATGTAACCACATGGGTAGGATCATGCGAGGAGTGTGCCCGAGCCAAGAACGAGACAGGAAAAAGGAAGGGGCTGCTGATGCCTCTACCCACACCAAAAAGGCCTTGGCAGACCATCAGTATTGACTTTGTTACAGGACTACCCCCCGATCAAGGTAAAACAGCTATCCTGGTGGTAATAGATAGCCTCACCAAAATGGGACACTTCATTCCCTGTGTGAATCTCCCCACCGCAGAACAAACAGCACAGTTTTTGCTGAGTAACGTCATTCGTTTGCATGGAGTGCCTGAAGTTATAGTCTCGGATAGGGGCCCACAATTCATCGCCAGGTTCTGGAAGGCCTGGTGCCAGGCCATGCAGATCCAGTCTTCTCTCTCCACTAGCTTCCACCCTCAGACTGATGGGCAAACAGAGAGACTAAATCAAACATTGAAAAAATACCTTAGGTGCTATGCTGCTGAAGCCCAGGATTCATGGGTCTCTTTGTTGTGGATGGCCGAGGTGGCGTACAATAACGCCTGGCACAGTTCACTGGGGGTGTCACCTTTTTGCGCCACCTACGGTTTTGATGCCCGAATACTTCCTATCAGCATTCCGGAGGGGGTAGCTGATCAACCTACAGTGTTGGGGCAGATGCGTAACTTACAATCGGTGCACAAAAAGATCAGGGCTCACCTGCAGAAAGCAAAGATTGAGTACAAAAGAGGAGAGGACAAACATCGGAGAGCAGGACCATCCTATGATGTAGGGGATAAAGTATGGCTTTCCACCAGGAACATCTGTTTCAAATTGCGCTGTATCTTTCACCCCAGATACATTGGTCCTTATGTCATCGTAAAACAGATCAATCCGGTGGCTTACAAGTTAAAACTGCCAGGTGCGCTTAGGATACATCCAGTGTTCCATTGCAACTTATTGAAACCTGCTTTTGGTGCCAGGAGGCGTGCGCCTCCTCCCGTGCTTTGTGATGATGGTTTTGAGTATGTGGTACGGAGTATCAAGGACTCCAAATACAGGAGGGGTGTGTTGTGGTATCTGGTTTCCTGGAAGGGGTACTCGACTGAGGACGATTCTTGGGAGCCTGTGCAGAAACTCCATGCCCCTGAGGCTGTCCGTTCCTATCATCGTAGGTTCCCTCTGCGGCCTGGTCCTAGAAGGCGCTAGGGGGGAGGACATACTGTCAAGATTTTCCGGAATGCGCCTGCATTATCAATTGCTTGTGGGTGCAAGTACGAGGAGGAAGGACATGAAAATCGGAGCAGGAGTAAATGACTACAACTCCCAGACTCCCCGGTGATGGGAAGTATTAGAGCATCTCCAACACGCTTCCTGTTGCGTGTAATTCGTTGGTTTACGGCCTTCCTCCGGAGGTTGTTTCGAGACGCTGCACGCCGCGTTGATCGGCTGTCTTGATCAGAGCGAAGCCGGATTTCTTCGGTGTCCCGAGACCCAGGTAGGATCGGGATTGCGAGGGAGTGACTCGCTAACGGGCGGGCTGCCTTCGGCTACGCCGTGCTTGGATTACAGTCAATAAAGAGCGGAGCGCGGTGGTTAACAGCCACGCGTTACCGTTCTCTCGTTCAAGGAGTGAGAAAACTTCTGTGAGAGTATTGAGGAATTCTGCCCTTTGTTTCCTTTTGGTTTAAAGACTTCTTTTGGTACACAGTTCGCGGGGCACAGTGGTGGTCGAATCTACGCGCTACCGTGTACTGATTTTCCTAGCAGAATATCGAGCGGAGAGGTTTCACGCTTTTGGAACTAACAGTGACTACTTTTATGTTACATATACATTCTTGGAAGGGTTACAGTCTACGTTCATAACCTTATGCCATACAGAGCGGAGTGTGGTGGTTCTTGCTTCCCACGCACTGCCGTTTCTGATAATAAGGAAGTCGTGGTTATTTCTTCAATCTTAGAGAAATTTTTATTTCATTTGCTAAACCAGAAGGGTGCTGTGTATACTAGAATCCAGTTATCACCCTCTCTTGCCTGTGTGGTATGCAGAATACAGGGGTTTGCATTTTGTGATCTATGTGTTCAGGAGAGTGTGTACTTTCCTGACCTGTATTTGTGTCCTACTAGGCTTCATGAGGTGACAGGAGGTGATTGAGGAGACATATTGCCAGAGCCGTTTGCTTTCATACCACAAGGTACAAGGGTGTTCTTTAGCGAGATCATATGAGAGTAGCCTGTTTTCACTGGCGTATTTCTAAGTATATGTTTTGTCGTTTCAGGTATATCCCTTCCCTGCTGGCCCTTCCCTTTCCCTTCCCTGTTCTTTTTATCCCTCACCTAATGGCTCAAATCCTCTGTGTATTTGTACAATAGGGTTTGTGACGTTTGGAGGTGGACCCTTATAAGCATCGATCGGATTCCGTGGAGCAGGACTGGACAGAATGCCTGTTATGAAAAGCCCATTCTATGAAGGTGCTGAACACTTCAAAGTATGCACATGATACTGAGCACCCCATTGGCATTGCCTTATCTATGTAGAGTCTCCCTTCCCACTGGAAGCTTAACAGGTGAAAGCTAGCTGGGTGCACTGGAAGTAGGCGAAAAGCAGACTCAATGTCCGCTTTTGCCATGAGGGTCCCCCGCCCTGATGCCCTGATCAGATCTATGGCATCGTCAATTGTGGCGTAACTTACTGAACATATCTCTGAGCTAATCCCATCATTTACTGACGTCCCCTCGGGAATGATAAGTGGTGGATTAGACGGTATTGCCCCTGTTCTTTCTTGGGGACCACCTCTAGCGGAGAGATCACCAACCCTTTGCTCATCCGAGCGGGGAGGGGGCCCTCGATTCTCTCTAGCTTCTTCTCCTTCTTGATTTTCTTTGTTACCACCCCCGGGTGTTGCAGTGTGGATTTTAGGTTTGTTTTGCTGCCTGGGGGGAGAGGGCCCGTGAAAGGGATGGGGAAGCCTTCCTTGGATCTGTGTACTAAGGTGTCTGCGTCTGTCTTGTTGTGATACCTGTTGGTTAGCCTGCGTAATGCCTGTGCATTAATGGGGGACCATGCTAATCTCAAATTGTGGTGCCCCGTTGGACCCCTCGGTGCCCCCCCTGACTGCATCCCTACTTCTTCTTCTCTTTCTTGTCTCCCTTGTGTTCCTTCCTGCGCTGGCATCCCGTAGCTGGGTGCCCTCCCCCGCATGAGGCACATATGTGCTGGAATTTACATAATGCCCCATATGTGCATTCGTTTGTCACGAATTTCCAGCATATTGCCGGTGGGCCGCTGTTGTGCGCTGTCTTGCCTGCGCCAAATTGCCTGGGGTTTTGAAACTGCCTTCCCTTTCCCCTGTGCCTGTGCCTGCGAAACAACTGCTCGTTCCTGCCAACCCATGTCCTCGCCTCCCTCCCTACCATCATTTTGTGGATGAAACCGGATACATCCTCTTCATTCCACTACATCTCTGGGTGGGTCTGCATCTTTAGCCTGAACCCCTTGTCATACTCTAGCCATGCGTAGCCAGGAAATTGCCTTTGTGCATTGTGGATGTTAGCTTCATAAAGCCAAAGGTCAGCAGCGCAGCGTGGGAATTTCTCGACTATTATGCATGTCATGATTCGAAATGCGTCTAGCCAATTGTCAAAGTTTCGCTCTTTGCGTTTCTTTCTCCTCTCCCTATTTTCCTAGTCTGTTTTATCACAAGTTGTCAGGTCCAGCACCTCTAGCTGTATTTCCAGCAGCGAGAAGATATCAATGAATTATTTTCTCCAGACCCTTTCCTTGACTGCCAGTGGTATAAGGCTTGCGAGCCCCTTTGCCCTGGTGACCATTGACGCTGTGCATATGGTTCTGGTGTAATTCCTCCAGGGGTAGGGTTGTTAGCACTGTTTCCTTCCCATGCTACTACCGGTGACCCCTCTTCTACACTGACATTTGTCGTGCCTCGGCCCCCCCAAGGCAGCCCGGCGCACCTGCCCCGGGTCTATTAAATGCCATGCCAGCCCGGACGATTCCTCCTCCTCTACATCCTCGATTGCCCCTACTCCTCCTATGTCGTCCCGCTTCTCGCCTATTGGAACCCCTGTTCTCTGTAACCTCACGTTTCTCAATAACAATGGCGCCATTGTTCTAATGCAGTCTGCTACGATTGCCCTTATATGCTCACCGGCTGCCGGTGTGTACTTGTTCCCCTTGCTTGGTCCGGCCGCCGCTGTGGTAGCTCTAGGTGGCACAGCCGTCCTCGGGGTTGATTTCCTGTGGGTCACTGCCTCTGTGAGCTTGGCTGGAACCTTCCTTTTTCTTTTGGCTGGTGGTGCGCTGTCGTCTTGTTGCCGTCGGTTGCTTGGCCCTTCTCCTCTGTTGTCCCACAGGTGGGGCTGCAGCCAGCTGGTCCCATGTATTTCAGATGTTGCCCTTATCCTTTGCAGCAGTTCATTTAATTCCTCCTGCTGCCTCCTGCCTCCTCCTTTCACCATGTCTGGGAACTCGACAAGCTTGTACTCTAAAGATGCTGCTTGACCTTCAGTGTAGTCCCCCCGTGTGAGGGAGGGTGCGTGGAGGAGATGTCCCTGGAGGGTGCTGCCGCCAACGATGCACCAACTTGCTCTGTCTCGTTTTCTTTCTTTCTTTTTAGAAAAACAATGTTATGAGCGGGCAGGGTGCTGCCGCCGAGTGTTGCACCAAACAAAAACAGTCCTGCCCTTAGTTTCTTTCTTGTTGGGCTTTAATGCCTTTTCGCCGCCCTGGTGCGTGTCTTAGCGCTCGTATGCAGACCGCTGTCTTCGGGTCCCTGCCTTCCTGCGCAGGCCTCGCTTTTTAAACTTTTCCCACCTCCGGCCACCAGATGGGGGTGGGCTGCCGCGGGTCTGCGGGCGAGGCAGTCCTGCTCAGTGCTGTCCCGCTCCCACGGCCTCAGCTTCCGCTCTATCCAGTGTGTCTCCGAATGCTCCGAGGAGCTGCCACGGGTCTGTGATGCAAGGCGGCGGTAGCAGCATCTCTGATCCTTCCCGCAGCACCGCCCCCGGGCTTCCTCTATCATCCTCATTACTGGGCGGGCTCTGGTTTGTCTGGCGAGGCGGCGGCAGTGGCTTCTCCTATACTCACCGCTGCACTGCCCCTCAGGCTTCCACCGTCGTCCTCGCTTGCTGGGTGGGCTCCGGGTCTGTGTGGAGCGGCGGCGACAGTGGCGGTTCCGTTTTTTTTTTTTTGCTGCACGACCCCCCAGGCTTCCTTCTTTGTCCTTCTTCGCCGGGTGTGCTCCGGTTGTCCTCCAATACCATCCTCCGCCGCCTGTTCCCGCCTCAGTAGCAGGAGTCCAGCCCGGGGTAGCAGGAGTCCAGCACCTGCTTCACGCCTCGCTAGCTGAAGCCCATCGTCTCCTTGAAATCCTGGGTCCTAGGAAGCTTGTTTCCGGTCCAGGGAAGGCATGGCTTGGCAGTTCGGGCTGGACTGTTCCCATGAGGCACAGGGTCAGACTGATTTGCATATGGCCATGTCTGAACTGGAGTGGCAGAGTGGGCTAACGAACGGTTATGGATTAAACCCAGATCTGTTGACTGGATGTGAGTGTTTGATTGGTTCTGATGCTGCGTCCATCACCACCCCCTTTTGTACCGCTTTGTTCGCCATAAGTTGGCAGGGTATGCTCAGACGAGAGTCCCTTGCTCACTTTGCCACTGGATTGAAGCAAGCCTGGCTGAAGACGGCTGAAATGCCAGAAACCGGTCCTAGGCAGCTTGTTTACGGTCCAGGGAAGGCATGGCTTGGCAGTTCGGGCTGGACTGTTCCCATGATGCACAGGGTCAGACTGATTTGCATATGGCCATGTCTGAACTGGGGTGGCAGAGTGGGCTAAAGAACGGTGATGGATTAAACCCAGATCTGTTGACTGGGTGTGAGTGTTTGATTGGTTCAGATGCTCCGTCCATCACCACCCCCTTTTGTACCGATTTGTTCGCCATAAGTTGGCAGGGTATGCTCAGACGTGAGTCCCTTGCTCACTGCCACTGGATTGAAGCAAGTCTGGCTGAAGACGGCTGAAATGCCAGAAACCGGTCGTAGGAAGCTTGTTTCCGGTCTAGGGAAGGCATGGCTTGGCAGTTCGGGCTGGACTGTTCTCATGAGGCACAGGGTCAGACTGATTTGCATATGGCCATGTCTGAACTGGGGTGGCAGAGTGGGCTAAAGAACGGTGATGGATTAAACCCAGATCTGTTGACTGGGTGTGAGTGTTTGATTGGTTCAGATGCTCCGTCCATCACCACCCCATTTTGTACCGCTTTGTTTGCCATATGTTGGCAGGGTATGCACAGACGCGAGCTCACTTTGCCACTGGATTCAAGCAAGCCTGGATGAAGATGGCTGAAATGCCAGAAACCGGTCCTAGGAAGCTTGTTCTCTGTCCAGGGAAGGCATGGCTTGGCAGTTCGGGCTGGACTGTTCCGATGACGCACATGGTCAGACTGATTTGCATATGGCTATGTCTGAACTGGGGTGGCAGAGTGGGCTAAAGAACGTTGATGTATTAAACCCCGATCTGTTGACTGGGTGTGAGTGTTTGATTGGTTCAGATGCTCCATCTATCACCACCCCCTTTTGTACCGCTCTGAAATCCTGGGAACAGCACCCTGGTTGACCTTGAGCCCGGACAGTGCTTCGCCTTTTGCCGATGTCGATCTTCCCCAGGTACACAAAAGATTCTTGTATAGGTGCTGCTCCCCCTCTCTGTCCGTGAACTAGGAGCTTACCTGGGGGAGCAGGCCTTATATCCCCCCCCTTTGTCACCCTGCCTAGCTAGGTGTTATCGCCCATTGGGGGGGTTTGTATGTCGCCCGGGCCCCCATTGGCCAGTGGGGGCAGCGTCTGTTCGGCGGTCACCGCGGGGGGGGGGAAAGGCGAGGCAAGCTTGGTTTACACTCCTAGCCCCTCTGCGTGGCAAAAAACGGCCTCAAGCTGAATTGTCAGGGGAGGGGCGCGGCGATCGTTATGGCGCCGGCTCTCTAGCCCACTTCGTGTGCAGCCTCTGCAAAAGCATAGGCATCATCCCTTACAATATAAAAAGACATAATAAGAAACGAAGGAGCTGGATTACCATGTGGATCATATACTTTAGAAAATCTGATAGAAATTACCAAGTAATGAGCCGTCACTAAAATCTCCTCTAAGAGGGCATGTAAACTCCACTGTGTTTAAATATAAAAGGAATTATGATGCTACCTAATAATCGTGCACCATAATCAGTTATTAAATTAGAGGCATCACAGACCACTTGAATGTTTAGTGAACAAGTATTTTTATATTACTAAAAATATACTCATTGCCAGATGATGGGCATATAGAATACAACTAATGAAGCGGGAATTGTGCAATCCTTTCAAATCTCAATTTGTTTTTAATTGTATCCTGAGACTGCTAGAAGAACTAATATTCAAAATGTATTCTTTTGAACACAGCATTCAGAAAAGCTCTATAAAACCTGTATAGTGTACTTTTAGAAAACTCACCTTCTGCAGCAAGCATATCCTGGTAACTCCCAGAGGGTAAGTGGCGCAGCAAGCATAATACCGACACATTGGTGGGATAGAAATGCTCCTGAGACTTTTTCTCTCCAGCTGGGGCTTAATTTCAGCTTTGAGATGTAAAATAAGTGCCCTATTTAAAAATGCATGGCTCTGTCTATGGAAAAAATGAATCTCTGACTCCAAAAACCTTTCCTCTCTCCTCCTCCTCTACAAATGAGCCAGAGTCCCCATCTGCTCCACCACTTCCTACACGGCAGCCATTGTGGAAAACACTGATGCATTCAGGGAAAGTTTATGTTCGTTGCACCTGGTTACCAGCTGTTTCAACTTGATGGTAACTTGAGCATGCAAAACGACCATTCTGCAACCGGTCGCAATTTGCAAATGCTTCGTACACTGAAACAGTGATTTCTATATTTGGAGTTGCAAAAATTTGATTCAGTATTATTTATTCGGTTCACAAAAACAGCAAAGCAAATGCATTTCGTACATAGGAAAATGTTGTCTTTGCATTCCGTAGCCAGTTTGCATCTGGTTACGAAATCACAAACGCTTTCTACATCTGGCCTAATTAACCATTCATTTTGTACCTACCTTTTTGTGTGTGCATTGGTCCGTGCACAAAGAGACTTATTGAAAAATATGTAAACACCTATGGGAGGCTCGGGCACCTACAGGTTAGAGTAGTGCTGATTAAAAGCCCTGCGGGTAATACGTAATGATGGGCAAAATTCGTGTAGTTGCCGTCATCCCAATTGCATTAAATTCTCACAAAACGTACGTTTTGTGATATCTTGTAATTTTACTATGTCAATGATTACGATGTCATTACGATGTTTGGCTAACCTTAACAGATCTCTAATACAAAGATTCTCCTAGCCGATCCAACATCCTACAAAACATTTGACTTGAAATTGTACATCCTAACGTTAAGGGCCAACGGCAAGGTCGTAACCGGTGTCAGATCCCTAAACCATAAATACAACCCTCACTTGTGAGAGGACCAACCGCACAGAGGCGTACCTCAAGTGCATCTACCAATTTCCCTTGGACTTGACGGGGGCCCCAATGAACTCGACGCCATTTAACGGTCGTCCGAGGACTCGTGTGAGGTGTCTAAGAGGTAGCGTAAACCCCCTCCCGAACCCCACACAACTTACCCATCTGCCGTCGCAGATGTCCTGGCCCCGGGAAATTCCCCAGGAGGGCCCGTAGCCCCTCCTATCCAGGAAGGGGCCTTGACCACCTTTCCTTTCCTTCCGGCGGCCTATCCTTAGACGGGACCGCCTCCCCGTTGAGGGGCCAATGGCCACCTCCCCCGAGCGCTCCCATCCGTAATGGGTGACGCCCCCCCATAGGGATCTTCCAATTACTGCTCACCGATCATGACCTTACCGCCTGACAATAAATACGACAAATCTACCTAAATTACTACATCACGAAAGAATTATAGCCTATTAAAAGCATGATTACTGATCAACACCACTGCAAAATCCTTTATTTGCACAACATACTGAAAGTGACCATCTTTATTGCATACTCAAAAAATTATCACGACAATCCGCACAACCTGTAAGAAAATAGGGTTACCACATCAAAACTGTATTTCAAAACGACTAGCTGTCCTCAGGGGCTGGTGGGTGGGTCAAAATTGGCTCTTCGTTCCGTCCTGAGCTCACGTGCAGTGGGGAGGTGCAGCTTCAGAGCACAGGAACAAGAGGATGTTTCTTGGCTTGTTGCTTCTTTTATCCGTCTTCGGGGCGGGCGTCAACCCGCCCCCGCCCGCCACCGAGGGCGTGGCCGAGTGCGTCAGTGTCTAGGACAACCCACTCAGGACAACCATGCGAGACAGAATGCAGAGAACTTGAACGAAACAATCTACTCACTTTGTTATTTATTTTCCTTACTGAATGATTCAGAGCAGAAACAGAAATAGCCCCCCGCCACACTTTTCGTGGGATCATGTGGGACCATGCAATTGTGCACCCTGGAACTCTCCTTGCCAACCAACTTACTGTGGAAAGCATTGCCTCAAGAAGAAGTCGTCTACCAGTGGCCACCAAATCGTTGCCCCCAAGATGGACTATGATTATAGACGGCGGTGACCTTGTCCGCCCTAACAAACCCTCGAAAAAGGATTGAAACTGGTCAATACAGAGTCCGCCCTTTCCGTAGAAGGACACACTGTACCCGTATTCCCCAGCCACGTGAATCATGTCACCTGCTTTGAATACGTCCGCGGCACGCCTCACGTATGAGTGGCCCACGACCCACACCTCCTTTTTCCCAGCCGGTGATGTCTGACCGCTGGTCCCCATGTGTCGGGTCGACTGCACAGTCCGCCCCGCCTCGTAGGCTTGCGCAACTGAAAACCAAACAAAACAAGAAGCGTGAGTACATCATTACAGCTTCATAACATGTGCAAGCGCACATACCTTTTATAACAGTTCGAGGACCAACGCCCTACACGTTTTACTTCTTCAACACTCAGACCCCTGGCTGTAGCCTCTGTAGCAGCCCCTATCCGAAAAGAATGGGTCCCAAACTCGCCGGGGTTCAAGCCCGCGGCCGAAATCGACATCGCAAGCACCCGCTGGAACTGAAACCTTGTCAGTGGGGTGGTGTCAGCGTGTCTCAAAAAGGTCCCCCCCCATGATGCCACTCTCTGCGCTAAATATTCCTCTACGCAAACCACAGGGCACATGGGGGACCCGGGAATCCTCTGTATGATTATGCAGTCCCCAAACGCACCCTGATCGGTTTTGGACCTGACAAACGAGACAGTCATTGTCTCCCCCTTGACCTGAACGTGCTCTTGGCACAATCCCCCCATCGTATCCCGCTTGTTCCTCGCCACTAGTTCGCTTACCCGCATAGCCCCATGGAATGCTAGCGCAAAAGCGGCTCGGAATAACACTGTCTCATACTGTGATGAACACGTTGCCGGGAGTACGGAAAATAACAGGGCCAACCTATCCAGACCTATCGGGCGCCTCTCATCTGCTTTGCGACCCTCCAGGCGTTGCCACCCCCGTAGCGCTTTCTGGACTACGAAAGACGCTGTCGGGTCCTGGATCCCATGAGCCCTTGCCATAAAGGAAATGGCGGCCCGATGCCTCTGGGCCGTAGCTACTGATTTGCCTGCCTGATGTAAAGACAGCAAAAATTTAACGACAAGCTCCTCCTGGCCCCAAAGCTCCCCCCTAGCAGAACCCAAAAAGGACCAGTAGGAACGGAACGCCCCTTCGTATGCCTTCCTTGTCCTGGGCGCTAAACTCTCTCCCACGAGGTTTTGTAGTTCGGGGTACCGAGAGACCAGAGAGCTTCGGGAAAGCGTGCTGCCACCGGGTCCGCTGCGGGCAGAAAACCCCAGAAGGCCTGCATACGGAAACGAGAAAGCGCATCAGCCGCTTGGTTCAATACCCCCGGGACATGTCTTGCCCTAAAGAGCACATTCAACTGCATGCACAATAACACAATTTCTTTAAGCAGTCTCAGCATCCATTTGCAACGTGCTGCCTGATTATTGATACACTCTACCGCGGTCATGTTGTCAGACCAAAACACCACAGACTGATCCCGGAACCCCTCAGGCCAAGTTTTCAGGGCCACCAAAATAGGAAAAAGTTCGAGAAAAGCAATGTTCCTCGTCAATCTGCACTCATGCCACCATGACGGCCATTTTTGAGCCGTCCATTGTGTGCCGAATATGGCGCCAAAACCTATACTTCCCGCCGAATCTGTCCACAGCCCCAGCTCCTCAGAGGACACCGCCGGTTTTATCCAGACTATTCGACCATTGAAATCCGCAAGAAATGCCAACCACATGCGCATGTCCTGGCGAACCTCTGCCGAGAGCCTTGTGTGGTGATGACCCTCCTTCAGGCCGACCATGGCTTGTGCAATCGAGCGGGAAAAGGGGCGGGCCATCGGCATTACTCTCAGGGCAAAATTCAACTGGCCCACCACTTGTTGTAATTGATGCAGTTTTACTTTAGTCTCACTGATACATGTTTCAAGGGATGCCCTGAATTTCAAAACCTTTTCTCTTGGTAGTCGAAAACAACCCTCTACCGAGTCGAGCTCGATCCCCAGAAACTCGAGGGAAGTCGAGGGACCCACGGTCTTACCTGGCGCCAATGGCACACCAAATTGGTTCATCAAGACACAAAATTCATTTAAAGCCTGTCCACATTCTGGGTCCCCGGCTGCCCCCAAGAACAAAAAATCATCGAGATAATGCATAACATGTTGGAAACCCGTCTTCTTTGTGAAGACCCATTGCAAAAAACAACTGAACATTTCAAAATAGGCACAAGATATAGAACATCCCATTGGCATACATCTGTCCATGTAATAGCGACCCTGAAACCTAAAACCGAGGAGACGCTGATCGTCTGGGTGTACCGGGAGCAACCGGAACGCTGACTCGATATCTGATTTTGCCATCAGCGCCCCGGGCCCCAGGCGATGCAACATGGCGACGGCCTCATCGAAAGATGCGTACCGCACCGAACACACCTCCGGGTCTATCGCATCATTCACGGAAAGACCATGTGGGGCTGACAAGTTATGTATCAGCCGAAACTCACCCGGGTCCTTCTTGGGGACCACCCCTAGAGGGGAACAAGCAAAAATATCCACCGGTGGCAAGTTAAATGGACCGGCGACACGACCTCGAGTCACCTCCTTCCCAATCTTTGCCTGTATCACAGCCGAATGCTGTAAGACCGATAGTTGATTCGTACAGTTAGCTACACCCTGAAAATCCCCCACTGGGATGCGGAAACCATATGAAAACCCGTTCCGCAACACCCCAGCGGAAGCATGATCCGGGTATTCACTGAGCCAAGGAATCATTGCCATGGTATCAATCGGAGTAGGTAAAGTCGCCCCTCGGACTATTTCAGACCTGTTTGGCGCTTCCCTTACCACCGTTATCACCCGTTTTGGCTCTGCACATGGACTCAGGATGGGATGGATGCCCACACCCCCCACATTCATGTCTGAACTTGCATGACCCCTGGGGCCTCGTACATTTACCTCTGTTAAAATTCCAACAGATCCCCCTTTTACCTGCGTTGCCACTCGTCTTCGAGTGGTACTCGCTACCTGCACCCGTCCGAAAGGATGTCCCAGCGTATTGGCGGGAAGATTCACCCCCGCTACTCCCTGACAATGGTACTTTTAACATTCCAGTACTTTCCATTTTTTGCCATGACACGGAGTCGTAACAATCCCAAGTCAAAACTGGGTCATGTTCCTTAGCTTTTCTAAAAATATTGTCATAGCAGAACCACTGATTGCCCCCATACGCTACGGAGTACTCCATGATACGTGATTGATAAATAGGCAACTCGGTCAGCAACTCGGGCCTGCGCTCACCCATGATGGAGGTAAAAATGCCCCACGCTCTGCCCCAAGTACCAATGTTTTCGTCAACCTTAAAGGCGGCCATTTTTGCGCGCCAAACACTCGGATGCATGAGCTCCTTTTGGCTCTTAACATGCTCCATCTCGTAATGGTCGGTAAGCAAAGAAAAAATATTAACATACTTATTCGCCCAAATCTTTTCCTTAATTTCCAGTGGAACATGCTGAGCCACCTTCTCCCTTCGTGAAGGTACGGACCCTTCCCCCGCGATCGGCAATGGCCGCTTACCTGAACCAGAAGCTGCATTTGCCGCCGAAACTGGGCCCGTTGCATTTTCCGCCGCCGTAACTGGCGGGGTAACAGAAGCTGGTGTTTTCGCAGCCTCCCTAGATTCCCGCAGTTGTCTCATTACTGCCCGGGCGTCGTCAGCCGTGGTGCCCTCGTTATCTTTTCCCAACCACGCTGCCAATTGTGCCGCTAACTCGGGAGGCATATCTTCTCTGGTCACGGGGGTGACCACCACGGGGATCGGATTCCCCCCCTTCGGCACCGGGGTTGGCTCCTCAAGTGGGGTATCAGGGACCGGAGTTTCATCCCCAAGCGCCCCCTTTCTGGACCTCTTGCCTCTCCCACCGGGGACTACTCCCGGCAAAGGCCGTTTCGGTCCTCCCTCCCCGTTCTTAGCCGCCATCTGCTTCTTCAAATCGGCTACCTCCTTCATGAGCATGCGGAGCATCTGATCGGTACTGACCCGCTTTTCGACTTTCTTAGGCATTCCCAGACGGGATATCTGTAAAACAAAGAGAAAGATTACAACGCTCAAAATTGGCTCTTCGTTCCGTCCTGAGCTCACGTGCAGTGGGGAGGTGCAGCTTCAGAGCACAGGAACAAGAGGATGTTTCTTGGCTTGTTGCTTCTTTTATCCGTCTTCGGGGCGGGCGTCAACCCGCCCCCGCCCGCCACCGAGGGCGTGGCCGAGTGCGTCAGTGTCTAGGACAACCCACTCCAGGGCGGGAAAAGGCATGCCCCGGCTACGCCGCTTCGGGCATACCAGCCGAGACTCGCCTCCCGCCCAAGATGGCTTCCCGGGGGGATCGAGGTACTCCACCATAAGTTCGGGGGGACCGAATGGTCGCCCCTTTCCAGTAGTTGCCGTCATCCCAATTGCATTAAATTCTCACAAAACGTACGTTTTGTGATATCTTGTAATTTTACTATGTCAATGATATAGTTATTTTTCCATAGCAGGTATCATGGCTTCCTGGTTACGTTTTTCACCTAACATTTCACCAGACGCGAAACTTTTAAACTCCATTATATCGTGTTAATTTAGCTATTTTCAACACTGGATGCTGTTGCACCCATTGCAGTATTTTCAATGGGTAGGAGTTCACATTGGTGGTAATTGCGGTTAACTTGTCAGTGACCCTGTTTCTGTTCTCCTAAGCGGTGACATATTGATTCCCTGATTCACAACATGCTGGCATAGATTCAGCCTGATTATGTCTGAGCACATCCTCCCGGTTTTACTTCACCTTCCCTAATTTACGAAGAATGCATGATTTTTACAGCCAACCAGGTTTGTTTTTCGGATGTTCATGATTGCCAGCCATGACAGTCACGTTCTCAATATGGAGAAAATATAGACATTTTAGACCTTGTTGTTTCACCATTGCATACACCACTGTGATGAGATGACCTTGGGTTCTGTCTCATCTCAGATAAAATGCGATTTTATAAAGTAATGTTAGTAAAATTGTGCTATGCATTAAATAATGCGATGTAGTATGTTTGCTCTAGATGTACTATTGTTTATTGAAATATCACTCATGATGAAGGATAACAGTTCAAAATGCATTGTGCAACAGATTAACATTTTCCACAAACAATACCATTTTTTGAGAAGGGAACTTGTTTAGAACATGTGAGTGGGTGTATGATCGTGGAATTAAACAATTTTCTAATTATAATTTTTGGGGACTGTTTACAAGGGGATTCTCTGTGCGGTCTGTGATTACACTAATTCTTGATTTGTAGCTTGAACATGGCCACTGAAATTCATCAGTTATAGCTTAGTTAACTACACTATAACTTGCACCCCCGTCGTGCACTGCTTATGACCTCAAATGATACACCACTCATGACATTTTAAATTACATGATTGATGATGATGATGATGATGATGGAGCGTAAATGTTAAATGACACGTGCCTCTATTAATTCTCGCTATCAAACCCCCCCCCCCCCCCCCGGTGCGTTTTTTCTTCTTTCTCTTTCCCCATGTGTTCTCCACCCAGTACCATGTAAATATGCTCTTTATTTTCAATAAAAATTACAGAAATAAAAAAAAAAAAAAAAAAAGAAATTTATGATTCTTATTTCCTAATGAAAACGTAAACTGTCTATGTTGAAAAACGTGAGATGTCATACTGCATCGTGCAAGTATGAAGAAGTGTTTAGAAACATGAGCATTTAAAAACGTATGCAAAGAGAGAGAAACAATGATATTTACTTATGTATGTGAACACGTGTTTTGAGAAAGAAAATGTAGTTAACATGGAAATTGTGGTAACAATAACTTCTAATGTATTAAAATGAATAATGATGTTGGACAATAAAGCTATTGAAATTATTAAAATGCTTAATTCAGTAATAATTGATAGTATGCAAAACTGCAGCTTCCCTAGCGTTATGGTATTAAACCGTGTATTTCAGAGTGACACATAAATATTTGTTCTGGGAAATTATAAACGTGCAAATGATTTTTTTAGTAGTGCCTAATATTGACATGAAACTGCTTAAGAAGAAGAATGATTGAAATTAATCAAGAAAAGATGAAATGCAATTATTAATATGTGATTTATAATAATCACAGGCCAAAGATGCCTCAGATGCCTTTTCTTTCTAGCTCAAAATGTAGAATCAAGCTGAAGTAGTCACTTTAGACCTGTGAGAACTTCTCGTGAAGTTTCTTTTCTGTACTTGATGACAATAGACTTACTTTTGGTTTAGCAACATTTTTGACAAAAATATATCATACTCAGAGAAAGCGCCTGGGAACGGACAGTCTGTGAGTAAAGGGAAGATTCTTACTTCTATGGAAAGGATGGAACTAAATTGCATTTGGAACTAATTAATTTTGCAAAAGGATTACTTAATGCTTCCGGATTTCTTAATGAGGTATTGATCACATCATGAACAGCCCACACTGAGGAACCAATGGAAACCATATGGGCTGATGGAAAATATACTTTGTGGGTGTAAACCGTGAACTTTTGGAAGTATAGTGGCCCCTTTAGAGGATGAGTCGGGCTGGCTGTCATTTTTCCATTTCCCTGCCTAGCATGCTGTCGTACTGAACTTTGATTCCCCTCAAAGCCAAACGTTTGCACTGAACTTTCATGACTGTCACAAACCAGCACTTTGCCGGCTGGTAAAGTTGTGCAGAAATGAACCTTTCCGCTGAAGGGTTAACTGACTCCTTCTGTGGCACTCTGTGCTGCAGTTCTGATTTGGGCAGATCCTTATAGAAGACGGACAAGAACTCAACGATATTTTGGTTTGTATGAAATGATAACTGAAACCTGAACTACTATTGTTCTCTCTTTCTCTCTTAGGCAACCAGCAAATATGTAATATTGAATCTGCTTTTGGCTATTTGCACTAATTATCTAACATTAAATCTGGTATAAAATGCAATTTCATGTTCTATCAATTCACATTGAGGCTATAGATAAATGTATTCCATGAATAATTATTCTTCTATGTGTTTCATTTCTTTGGGACATAACTTTCTTGTGTCAAGATAGGAGGTTTTGATGTCTCTGAGAAAAGGTGATGAAATAGACAAGCATTTGGCATTTCTTTATACCAAATCCTCATAAGGAAATTGCCTCACGTTCTCTAAATATCAGAGTCCTTATTAGCTCAACAAAAAGATCAATTGGAGACCAAAGTCGGATAAATAGAATGATGGATACATTGTAAGTTTATTTGGGCCCAGTTGGTGATGATGAATGTAAGTGTTTTGTTGTAATGAAATTTGGTAAGACTTCCGCTGCATCAATGACATCACTGATGAAATTAAAGCTGACATCAATGATGACATCATTCAATGAATGTAATAGGGTCCTATAGGAGTTTTGGGTGGGAAGTAATTCAACAAGCTGTTCCAGTGCTCAAGTTGTATCACCAATCATGTGACAATGGATATAACCTTTAGCAGCCTACTGGACACATAGCATATCTCTGAACTTCTAGCAGATCCTTGCTCTTTAGGATTTTCAAACGCCCAGGGTCAGGATGTTCAAGGAGTGCGGGTATCCAGTGATGAGCTAGTTGACACAGTAGTAGAGGCTTCGACTAATAAGAACACACTCAACCTCCTTTCCTGGAATGTAGCGGGGCTAGAGAAGAAATTACTGCTCCCCGAATGGAATAGATTTGTCGAGAAGTTTGAGCTATGTCTATTCCAGGAGACATGGAGTCTAACGCCTATTCACAAATCAGGCTAAATTACCTACTTCATTCCGGCAACTAGCTCAGGCAAGGGCCGCCCCTCTGGGGGCTACAAATCAGCATCACCTTGAACTGGTCAATTGTTGTCCATAATTGTATTTCACGGGACATCCTGCATCTAACTGTCAGAAGTTCACCCAACAGCACAGCATTAGAACTTTTTAACATCTATGCAAGAGCTTCCGCAGGTGCCCAGCTATCCCCGACTGTAACAACTTTGGAAAGTATGCTATCCTGCACCCCGCCACATTCTAACATCATTATAGCGGGGGACCTTAATTGTACGTTCGAACCGCTGAGTGCTGAGGATTTCCTGGGTATTGCAGAAGAGGATGTGCAATGGGATATTCCTTCTCTTAACATAAACCCTATTAAGAAGTGGCCTCAGAGGGCTATTCAAATCAATGCCCTCACTCTGGAATTTAATTTAAGAGCTGCAAGTTGGAGGACTAGATCTGATCCTTGTGGAGCGAACACCTTCAATAGGATAAGTTTGCCGTCCAGAATAGATTACATTCTTATTGATGTCCGGTTATGGAGCAACCTCCAGGACATGGTAGTCAAATCCTCCATAGATAGTGGCCACAATCCCCTCTGTTTACAAATTAATAACGTCTGGCGACCTCCTGGTGCTGAGATGCACAGTCCCCCTTTTTTGTCCACTAGAGAGGTAATTCCTTCTAATTGCAATAGACGCCTTAAATGGCTTAAAGTTTCCCAGCAGGAACATAAACTGGATAGCATCAAGGACGTTCTAGAGGCTAAGACCAAGGAGCTTGCGGTGCTCTCTAGTGAAATGGGGGTGCAGCCCAATCTGCACTCGATTTATTAAGAATCAATTGACAAACTGAGCTACTTTTTCATTGTTGAGGGGAAACCAGGCCCAAGGCGGGATCAGGCAAGGCCCTCTAACCCTTGGTACTCCCCGGGCTGCAGGGAAAAGAGGGTGGCCTTATCTCTTGCAGTCAGGAAAAAAGATCTTCCAGCAATTAGAATAGCAAGAAAGGAGTACTCTAGGGCATAGGTGGAAGCCAAACGAAATTGGGAAGAGAACCATTGGCAGGAACTAAAGCATGCCTCCATGCTGAGGGACTCAAAATATTTTTGGGATTTAAGTATTAGCAAGACTAGAAGAAGTTCTGTCCCAATCCCTAATCACATTACGTGCCAGCATTGGCAGGAACATTTCTCCAACCTTTATTCGGGAGATGAATGCTCTTTGCCCCTAGTATCTGATGTTCCCTCAATTCACCATCGGACCCCACCCTAACCAAAACTGTTTTGAGCTCCATGAGGTGGAGTTAGCAATAAATAGCATTGCTCCCGGTAAGGCGGCGGGACCTGATGGGCTGCCCGGGGACCTGCTTTTGTACGATTCTAAGCCTTGGGCCCTCCTCATCCTATTGATAATTAACCTAATAGTGAGGGGATCACCTGTTCCAGAATCTTGGAAAGGAGCAGAGGTTGTTCCAATTTTCAAAAAGGGGAATAGGGAGGATTAGTTTAATCGATGTGATACAGAAGGTGATTGGCAGGGTCCTCCTCATGAGGATTGGAACATGGATGGAGGACGTCAATATCCTGTCCCATTACCAAGCGGGGTTTAGGCAAAAGGTGGGAACAATGGACCAGGTGTTCAGATTCTTCATGATCTGCTGGAAAATAGTGATCTTAGGGAAAGTTCATAGGTATCTGGCCATTATAGATCTGAAGACTGCGTTTGACCTGGTGCCCTGGGAAAAAGTCTGGCAGGTCCTTCAACAACTGGGCATCTCCCTCCAGGTCCTTGATAATATACAACGCCTGCATAATGACAACTATGCGAAAATTAGGTGGGGATCACAGGGGCAATTGACAGAGAGGATCGTGGTGAACAGGGGAGTCCACCAGGGATGCGTGCTGGCACCCACCCTCTTTTCTTTATACATCAATGGGGTGGTTGATCATCTAAGGCAAGAAACACCTGACGCTCCCATATTGGCGGGGGATAAGACACCTACCCTCCTGTTCGCCGACGATACCCTTCTGATCTCTAAATCACCGGGCGGTCTTCAGAAACTTTTGAACGGGTTTTACCACTTTTCTAATTCTCGGAGGTTGATAATTAATACGACCAAAAGAAAACTTATGACTATCAACCTGTGCAAACGCTTTAGAAATGGCATTACCCTGAATGATTCCACCTTGGACACTGTTGAGTCTTTTGACAATTGGGAATCCACGTCTCCAAGAATATGAGGTGGGGTTCCCATCTAGCCAAGATGCTCTTAAGCCATAAGCGGGTGTCTGGGGCTATCGTCAGAGAGCAACATCTATCTGGGAGTAGGCCAGTAGCACCTGCGCTTGCAGTCTATGACAGTAAAGCATAGCCTTCGGCCCTATACAGGTCTGAACCTTGGGGCTTTGAGAACGTTAGTGAGCTTGCCAAGTCTAAGAATACGTTTATGAGAGATCTCATCTCCCTCCCTGTCTCGACCCCTTTGAAACCCCTATTTTATGATATGGGAAGGCGCTCCATTCAGGATATTGTACGATTGTGTCCCCATCTCTTCTGGGCACGCATAAGAAGGACTGCTGAACTCTCACACTATGCGGCTGCCCTTGACAAATTGATATTAGCTGACACGGGGAGCAGGATCAAATGGATAACTGACCTCTGATAGCTTTTAACAGAGATAGGTTTTAAGGAGGCCTGGGCTAGCCAGGTTCCTCCTATAAAGCAGGATCTGAAGCATGCCTATTGGGATTGGGTCCAGTCACACACGTTTTTGAATCCTAAAATAGGGAAACTTACCGAGGGGTTCTTTGAACACAATTCCATCTGGAGATTGGAACCTTACCTGGATTTCATACAGGTCCCTAGGGATTGGACCCTGTATGTGAAGCTGAGATTAGGGACTCTTCCCATCAACAGTGTGACAGCTTCCTGGAAAGGGCCAAACTCAGTACATATGCCCTGCCCAGGCTGCGTCTACCATAATGAGTCCATTGCACACCTTTTATTTGCCGGTCCAGCCTACAGATCGGCTAGAGTAAAGTGGCTCAAGCCAGTCTGCCAGATGATTGGCCCAATGAACCACCGTGACACGCTCCGTATCCTATGCACTGATACATCATCATTGACATTGGTATGTGGAGTAGCTAAGTTTTTAGGTTGTGCATGGTTGCTACGAAATAAGATCTTGGCAAAAAAGGTGACACATCCCAGTTGCTTCGACACGCTTTGCGAATAGTGAGAATTGGACTTAGAGGCTTAGAGTGACCAATTTGTAGCCTAATAGCTGTCACGATTTAGTTATAATACTTTTAGCCTGTGAAATGGATTACCATTTTTATTTTTTGTATTCCCTAAATGAATGGATTTTAACTTGTAAATTGTACTGCAAAGTTTAGTATGAAGCACAATGCACTTTACTTGTATAAACTCTGTAAACTTTTCAATATTTTACCTTTTTAAACTGAATATGCTTTTATGATATTTTTATGTATCGAATAAAGTTCATACTACTACTACTACTACATATCTCTGAACTCACTCACATTTGGAGAATATTACCCTCTTTTACTGATATTTCCCCCAGTGGCGGCTGCAACCTACGGGCAACGGTGAGGCGGGCAAATGGAAGGTGGGTGCCGGTGCATGGCAACATTACTTCAACAAACCATTTGGAAAGCAATTTACATGCTCCTGCGCCTCCCTCTAAAGACCAACTACTGTCTTTTTTGGGGGTTAACAGGATTTTATGGGAAATTTGTGCAGGATTATGCAGTCGAACTGTATTTTCTCAGGCAATTACTAAAGAGAAATGTTAAATTTGAGAGGGGCATAAGCCAACAGGAGGCGTTTGAACTATAAAAAAAAGAAATTGTTGGTGCGCCATTTTTGAAATCATATGTGCTTAATAAAAAATGTATTATATCAGTGGATGTGTGTAGTGTAGGCTTGGGAGCAAGCAGTGCTCATGCAGAAAGGCAAACATGAAAAATGGGTGGTTTCATATGCCTCCAGGACGTTACGGAATTCTGAGTGCAATTATTCTACTATAGAGAAAGATTTGTTAGCCTGCACTTGGACAGTGCAAGATTGTTGCCAATTCCTATGGGGGACTAAATTTGGTCTGAGCACCGACCACAAACCGTTGGTCAATATGTTGGCTGTGGGTGGTGGAAGAATGTTAACAGCTCATTTAGCAAGATTGCCAGCTAAGCTGCAAGAACATCAATGTGTTGTGGAATATGTTCCTGATTGGGCTAATCTACAGACTAATTGTATGTCTCAGTTTCCGACTATGGATGAGGTAAAGTGAAATGAGAATGTGGAATGTGTTGTGTCATACACCCTGGATGATGTCAATAGTTGGTGTGCAAATAAGAATGTAACAAAAACCATATCTGTGGAAAGATGGAATGAAGCAATGCAAGATGACTATTTTTTGTGAGATGTTCAGACTTATTTGAGTAAAGTTTGGCCAGAAGAAAGGAAACTGAGTGGTTAGGAGGCATCATTTTCAAAGTCAGGGAGGAATTCATTATTTCTGAGGGTATAATCACTAAAGGTGATACAATTGTTCTGCTACTTTAATTAAGGAAATCTATTTTCAGCTTGCTCACAAAGGTCACATGGGAATGTCTGTTACAAAAAGGAGAATATGTGAATTTTACTGGTGGCCAGGAGTAGACAGCATGGTTGGTAATTGGGTTATAGAATGCAATCTATGCGCATATAGTGACAAGTCAGCGAAAGCATTGGCAGTTGATGTGAGGCCTATTGAATATGCTCAGGGATGTTGATGGAAGCTGGGAGTCGATATCCCATTTGAGATATTACCTAGCGAAGATGTGTATGGCATTGTGGTAGTGGACTATTTCACCAAATGGCCAAGGTTGAAATTTGTGGAGAAGGTTACTTCCATTCAGGCCATGACATTTCTGGATTACATTTTCTGTCATGAGGGAATACCTGAGAAGCTCGTATCAGATAATGGGCCTCAATTTGTAAGCAAAGGAAATTGTTTTATGAAGAGGGGAGGAGTTTTACACAAAAGCATATCAAATCATCATCCTCAGGCCAATGGTCAAGTGGAACACTTTATTTTAACAGGGTAGTTAAGGAATCAGTTCATTTGCCCATAAAATGTGGTTTACCTTGGAGTGAAGCTTTAAGGGCTATCTTTGTCATGCAGGACGTCACCCAATTAACTTACTGGGTTGTCCCCTTTTGAATGTTACGTGGTAGGAAGCTAGGGTCGGAGTTGATGCTGTGGTGGATGAAAGGAAAAATTGTATATGTTGTTGAGATTGACTTTGCTAAGATTGAGGTGTATCGGGAGAGATATTAGATGAAGATGCTTGAAATGGGTCCTAAGGCATCTTCTGTGGGGTCTAAGTTGAAGGTTGGTGATTAAATAAGGATTCAAATGGGTGGTGTGCATAATAGGAGCGTGGTCAAATTGTCAGATCCAGTGGAAATTGTGGCCATTTTTAGTAAAGCAATGAGAATAGAGGGTGGTAAAATATGGAACTTCAGAAGAATTTCTGTGCACAAAGGGGTATCAACAAAAAGATGTTGATTTACAGATGGTGCAGACTGAGACTCTTATTTTGGTGTGAATGAGAATTCTGACAATATTGACGGTGACAGGCAAATATTAGGAAGGTATAATAGGTTGGGTGAGTTTGGTGATGTAGGTGAGGAAGTTGCAGGTTCCAGTGGTATGGGTTTTAGTACAAGAGTCATAAGTGATGGTGAACTTGGTGAGTCTGCAAATTCAAGCGTAACAAAGGATGAGGATGTTTTTCAGCATCTCAATGACAGTGTAATGAATGAAGGGCAAAACGTTGGAGTCCAGAGGAGTACATGAGTAAAGAACAATCCCATGAAATTGAAAGATTTTGTTAAGTACTAATGTTATTCAATTCATATTTATTTTTGTGTTCTGCATATTCCTTTGTCTATTATATTCTTTGTACTATGTATTAATCTGACTACCTTTATAATGTTTTCATAATTAGTTTTATATCAGGATTATTTTATTTTGTTTCTTGTGATTTTTTTTATTATTAAAGGGTAAGGTGTATAGTGTTTACTGTTAGCAGAATTTTGGCACATTAGGAGGGCCGAAATGTGACGGAGAAGGAATCTAGGAATACGGGGGTGTAAAAATTATGTTGGGGATGGTTGGTTGATAGAAGAGTTGGTGCCAGTCTGGTGGATGTCAAGCTGTCTTTCTAATACATGAATACACCTTCTGGAACCACCCTGTGTTGTGTATGTACTTCCTAAAGATATTAGGGGGCATTTTTGCACTAAGAAAATAGCGCTAAATGCTGAATTACTCTTCTTGCATAATTAGGCAGAATCTTGCATAGTTTTGTGGTAATTCTTAATAATTACGGTACAGGAAATTATGAGAGTTACACCCACTCCTACTCTTAAACACCTCACATGACCCGCATATTTGAGTCAAGAATTTGACAGGTATACATTAGACACTGTTAAGCAACTTCAGCCAGGTTGTATGGACAGCTCTCTGTAATTTGGTAAAATACACTATACACATTCCTGAGAGCAGGAATGTGTACAGCCTTAGAGCCATGGTTACGATCATACTGTGAGTTACACCATCTCTAAGTTCTAAGTGAGTCAACTCTACATTGCACATTATTTAACAATGTCTAGTGCCTCATAATATTCAGGGAAAATCTTCAAATAAATAAGCAAATCATACAGACCTCTGCCATACACAGAATCTGCCAGTATCGATGTATCACGTATTTTACACATGAGCATGTGCCAAGGCATCCACAGTTCAATATTCAATTGTGAATACAAGCGTTCACTTTTCTAACAGAGGTTTGGCAACCTACTTTGAAACGTGCCTTTGTTACCTCCAACAGTTGAGTTTACCCTTTGCCCTATTTAACATGGATTAATCATGACTGCTATAACTTAAGTGATAGGTAAACCGTGCACCATATAACGTTCGCCATGCCAAAACATAATTGGTTCCCGGGCATAATCTATTTCCATCGTATGCACCCACACATATATGCAGAGTAATTATATGCAGTGTATGACTATATACCCTTTACTACCAACAATTTTTTTTTTATTTTGTAATCGTTTGTTGAGTAACGTGAGCAGAAGTGCTATTGATGAGGTCATCGGTGATATAATCAGTGATGTCATTGATGATCTCATTTAACATGTCATGAGTGATGCACAATGTGAAGTCATAACCAGTGCATGATGGTGGCTCAGGTTATAGTTAGTTACTTAAGCTATAAAATGTTATTTCTTATCTCATTTTAACACCTAACTGTAATGTCACTTCGAACTTATTTTCTACTGTGTATTTCTGGAGGTGTTTGATCATATTCAAAATTTAGCATGTGCTCAAGCTTCTTCAGGCGGACAACTCCACTGCACTTAGCAGCCTGCCCCCAACTGTCTGCAAGCATCCAATCTGACCACCTCTGCACACAGTAGCTAGATGCGTTCAGAGGAGAAGGACTTTGCTTCTGGCCAATTTGCTATTTTTATTTTTGTATTGTTATTTAAAAGTCCTCTAAACCTTTATTGTAGTATTTTTTTATGTTGGTGTTTTATATTATTAACAATGGTTAACTATTATTTTATTATTTTTATTGTTGATTTTTTTTGTAATAACTTGTTCTCTCATTTCCTATGTTTTTTATTCAAGTCTTTGTGTTGATGTTTCAAATATTTCATAATTGCTTTTGCAAATATCATTTCATTTGTCTCTCCAGAAGTTACGACTTACACACATTGTTTGCAGTATATTGTAAATTACTGCATGTTTTCACTGTCTTTGTTGTTGCAGATGTATTTCATGTGGTGCAGTTCAAACTCCTTCTGCTCCCTGATAACTTTTTTCTATCTCTGCCCAAGCTATTTGGGTCCATATTTACAAGCCCCTAGCATCAATTTTTTGGATGCTCTGGTGGTGTTGTGTGTTGGCCCATATTTAAAGGGCCACGCAAAACCCATGAGCTTGGCTTTACACGACCTTCTAAATATGGCCCTCTTTCACGCAGTTCTTTGTGTTAAATGGGCATGCCATGGATGTTGCTGTGGGTGTTTCCTCACAACACCCATGGCTTTTTGACACTACCCAGATTTACAAGGATTGGTAAATCTGAAGCTGCGCCAAAAACTATTGCCTTTCAAAGAGGGGCATTTAACCCCTTCGACGCTCATGACGAGCTGGGCTCGTCATGAGGTAGCCTCCTCGCACGCTCATGACGAGCCCAGCTCGTCATGAATAATGGGTTTTTGCATATTCCAGCACAGCAGGGGAAAATGCGCCGCAACGATGCGGTTAAGTGGCACAACGAGCAGAACTACTTTCATTTCGCCTCATTTTTGCACTTTCTATGTGTGCTGCAGTCTTCAGCACACACAGAATAAGCAAACATCCATTAATAATTATTTTTTGTACAGGAAGGTGAGAGGTGTGGCACAGTGGCCAGAGCAGCTGACTCCAGAGTGCTGTGGCTCACGGTTCAATCCCTGAAGCCGGCGGCTGCTCAGCTCAGCATCATGTGACTCTGGGCAATAGCTCACTTATTGTCCCCAACGGCCCCCTGTGACATGAAACCTTAAGGGGTGATATGTTAGCGCTTCACAAATATGGATTCTCTACAACTCAGGCAACCTTGCACCATGGTGTTTTAGTGTGATGGGAGAACACAGGAGTGCACCGTATTCCTGTAAATATAGCACATCCTTGTGAAAGGGCGGGATTTTTCTTCTAAAGTCTGCTTACCATTTTTCTGGAAATCCCGTCTCAGGTCGACTGGACCTTTTTACCTGTCATGGAATGAATTAGGCAATCTATCCACCAATAATCAATGAATTGCAACTGTTCCCACTGTTTCCCCAAAGAACCACCAACTAAGGACTAAGTTTGAAGATTTATTACAAAGCCAAAAACAACTGAAGGTATAAACACCTCAGCAAAAGGTTCAGGAGATAAACAGGCACTAATACAAACATAATCCTACGGAAAAGTCTCAGACGGTTTAGGAACAATACAAGAATCAATTCAAGAGTCATCAGGCTAACAAGAATTGCTATAACCTGAGTTTTAGTATGCATTGGTAAAATGATATAAATTCAGGTTAATCTGTCCCTACACTATACTAAGTGACATCCCTACTCAACAATAGCCCAACCTAATAAAGGTGTCAGCAGTGGTGACTTCCAAAGAAGTTCACTCACTTTCTCTCTGTTAGTCTAGAGTCTCCTCAGTCATAGCTAAGCTCTCTGGTAACCAACAGCTCCCTCTGGTCCCTCAACTCATCTGCTCTGCCTTCTCCCTCGGGGTGCTGTCCTTAATACAAAACCCCACAATGCGGACGACACGCCTTCAGGTACGCCCCTCTCGAAGATGTTGGTTTTCAGAATTTTCCATCATGGCACATCTCCATCTTTGTCCTTTAGAACGTCCTTGGGTCCCAGGCTTTCCTTCGCTTCAAGTTGCTTCCATGAATTCCTCGGCTACTCCTCCATGTCAGAGTCTAGCATCCTAACACTCATACACAATGGGCCCTTCTACTTTACTGTCTACTTGAGCCGGCACCTGCAAAGGAATACATGTGAATCGGCTCACAAAGTCTTTAATGTTGCAATTGACTTTAGCTAAAAGCAACTTTCTTCATAAAACATTTCTACGATTTAATGCTAAGCAAAAAATTTCGATCAGGCCTACACAATTTCCATAAACTGAGCCTCTGCACGTTTATAGGCCAAACATCCTAACATGAGCATCTCGTTCGTTTCTTAAGCCTCCATCTTTAACGCAAATACATTTTTCTACTTCAAGCACCTATATAACGTATTAAAGGTACACTATGAACTTTAATAAAGCAGAACTAAATACACAATGGTGATCTTACTAAAACACCTCTTATTAGTGAAAGGCTTCACGTCAAACGACATTTCTATGTTAGAGCGGCATTATTGATTTTCAAAACTCTTAACATTAGCTCTACATGTATTTCTAATACCGAATTCATTAGTCCTCAACCCTACATTACAGTTTGAACCCGATTAGTAAGTCCTCTATATATGCGGGTGTTAACTACTTGTACATATGATACACCCCTACAATTTTTACTTCTGTTTGGCGCTCTCTCAGTTCACCCCTTTGATGACCTGTGTCATCACCATCATCACACCATCCCTATGGGTAAGAACTGAGTTAAACAGAGCTTGTCGCCATTTTCCCTCGCTTGAGCATCTCCAATGCTCTCAAGCTCCGATATTGACTGTCCTGTAAGTTCTCCATTCTTCGCTCTTGTACTCTCATCGATCTCTCCAATCTCCTTGACCTATACCACTTGTAAACTCTTACCAAACCCCACAATCCGATCACACATGCCACAACTATGATGAGGGGTTTCAGTACAAACCCAAGGAAACTTTTTCCCAGATTTGCAAACCAGTCTCCAACATTTCCAAATCCCTTGCCAACCTTCTCCCACACGTTCTCTTGCGTCAAATCTTCAATTTCATAATGAATGGCAGTAATGTTACTTATATATTTCTTCAGATCCTTGGAATGGTCTGGGATATGCGTGCAACATTCCTGAACCTTCAAAAGTTTACAGACTCCTCCTTCTTTTGCTAGAAGGACGTCTAAGGCAAGGCGGTTTTGTAAAACCATTGCCCTTATCGACAACATCTCACCCTCTACCAACACTAATGACTTAGCTGTACTCATTGACAGTTCATCCACCACAGTTGCCAACCGCCGTATCTTCACGTCATTCAAAATCACTCCCAACATAGGTATCACTGCTCCAAACACATCTCCAACTATTGCACCAGCACTTTTACCTCGCTTTACCCTTGTCTGATGTCCTCCCTCCAAGAGAGCAA
The DNA here is from genome assembly GCF_964261635.1 of Lissotriton helveticus. Lineage (NCBI taxonomy): Eukaryota > Metazoa > Chordata > Amphibia > Caudata > Salamandridae > Lissotriton > Lissotriton helveticus. Next base: position 1,291,763,407 of record NC_136065.1, read on the forward strand.
AATCCTCAGTATGGTAAATCTTGGGAAAAATGATCGCTAGATAACACGTTCCATACCATTTTTCCAGCAACCTTACATACGCATTCCTTCCGCAGACAAAGTAAACCGTAGGAATCACCTGCACCATGCTCTGCAAGAAATCCTTTGTGTAATACTCCAATGTGAAGGTGTGTTCACATGTAGTATGACCCACATACACATTCTCATAATACGTCTGTGGTCTGTGAATACACAACTTCCCTTTCTGCACTTCATCCAGAGCTATCGGACCACAACTCCCTCTTGACTTGTGCTGCTTCTCTTCATCCGTCCAATCAACTTTACCTTGCCCTGAATCTTGCAACTGTTTTTGCCTTTTGTACCTGTCCTCCACTTGTTCTATGAACTTTTTCTCTGTCTCTGATAACAAACATGTCAAATTGTGTCGGTGTGCATATGAGGTGTCTAATTCTTGTGTCGGAATGAAAAAATACCCAAGTCTATCCTCTGACTTATGATAATCGAACTTATGTTTATAAGCAGGGACTTCTGGTAGCACAGCATCATAATTCGAAAAGAAATATTCAAAATGGTTTCTCCCATAAAATATGCTAAGCAGCAAACTACATGAAATTCCATATGTCAATGGAAGGTGATGGTATCTGATACCCTCATCTACTGAAGCCGGCAATTGCAAACACACATAGCAATCTTTCGCATACATCGCATCAATGTACTCATACAACAACTTTGCATACGCATTCTGTCCAAAGTTTCCTTTAGACAGATCTGCATGTAACCTACGACTCTCCTCTTCCAGCAAAGCCTTCTCTGCTCCTAATTGGACCTCTTTCTTGCTAGGAGTGGTAGGTGTCCGTGTTCCCTGAACCTCCACTGCCTGCTCGTGTGGTACTGCATAGGAAACTATAACTACTAAGAAAATAAAGAATATCACTCCTCCTAAAAGGGTGCCTACAATGCACTTAGCCCTACGAGTCGGGTTTCCAGCCTCCATGGTCTCGGAACAATGTAGCTCGTTCTCAGCAACAACCCAAAGTCTCTTTCTTGGTTATTTGAGTCTCTCGAACCACACCTCGGAAAGCGGAAATCCCTTATTTAGCTGTTCACTGGCATCTGCAACAGACAACCCTAACCCTTCTCCGTCCTCTGTGGAAAGTCCCTAAATTTCTTCTTCTTCCACTCGGCTCTAGGTTAGTTCAACAGCTATTTACAAAAAGTCTAATATTTGCTCCAACTGCCATTAGCACATAATCCAGAAGTTCCATGCGAAGCACAACCGATTCGTAAGATGGTATCTCTGGACCAAATGTGGGAAAAATCATTCTATCCAGGATTAAATCACGTATCTTGCTTAGGTAAGGGGGATTAGGAATGGTGAGTGTCAGTACGCCTTTGATCTCAAGTCCCGGTACCAACAGCACCACTTCCAACTTAACATTTGGAGTCGTACTGGTCACTGTCACAGCCCTCACCCTCCCTGATTTCAGTGCACCGGGCATTTGTCAAAGGGTAGGTCCACTCAGGAGTGGCGTATCTCCGGCAAGGTACTCTCACCCTCCTCAACCTTCTCGGACCTCCTTGTTCTGGTTCTGGTCTTCCCTCTTCCTGGTCTGATTCTTCAGATACCGGGGCAAGATCTCTTTCGGAAACCAGTCTTACGTTCGGTCGCCTCCGCCTCTCAGGCCAATGAGCCTCTGCGCTTCTCAATCTTCTGTTTCTCGTTAGCACACCCTGCTCATCACTACTTTCGGCTTGCTCTGCGCTCAAATCGCCATCACAGCCACTTCCCCATTCAGAGGCAGACTCAGTGTCACTGTTGTCGTGATTTCCTTCAGCTTGATCAGATGAGTTACCGGCTTCTTCAGACCCCCCCACAGCTTGACTTGTCCCCTCTTGTGGATCTTCTTCCTCGTCCGAATTTTCATCTACGAGGGGAGCTGTTTCTTCCAGGGGTGCCGGAACTCGTCGGGAGTGAGAAGCATGGACCCAGTTTGGAAATCCTCCACACTTCACGGCAGAGTTCGTCACCAAGATAACTTGAAACGGTCCTCTCCAGCGCACATCCAGGCAGCTTTTCCTTATGTGCTTCCGCACCAAGACCCAGTCACCCGGTCACAGGTCGTGACAAAGGTCCCTAGATGCCGGAATTTCAGCAGCCTGCATCTGAAGGGACACAGAATGGATGACATCAGAAAGTCCTTTGCAACAATCAAGAATCAGATCATCTGTGATATTTAGCAAGGCTGTTGTAGGAATAGATGGCAGTGAGGTGAGAGTCCTGTCCTCCTGTCTGGCGTACTACGCATGCTCATTAGCACCAACGGCAATGCATCTGGCCATTTCAGGGATGTAGATGAGCACACTTCCGCCATTCAAGCCTTGAGGGTTCCATTTATCTGCTCCACTATGCCAGAAGCCTCTGGTCGGTAACTACAATGCAATGCAATCTCTGGTCAATGTTCAGTGCAGAACAGAGCATCTTCACAGCTTCGCTATTAAAATGCGTCCCTCTATCCGATTCCAAAGAGGTCGGAACCCCGAACCGTGGCACTAGCTCCCTCAACAATAACTTTGCTACTGTGAGTGTATCGCACCTACGAGTTGGGTATGCCTCAACCAACCTAGAAAACACACACACGATCACCAAGACATACCTGAGGCGATTACACCTCGGCATCTCAATGAAATCCAGTTGCATCCTATAGAAAGGTCCACCGGAACTCCCAATGTGACCCATTGTAACTGGTGTTCTTTTCCCAACATTCATTTGTTGACATGTAACGCACCTCTGACATACTGCTTCCGCAGCCGTTCGGAATTTCGGGTTGTACCAAGTTTGTCTGAACACACGCATCATCGCATCTCTCCCCAAATGTACAGGACCATGTATCTGTCGTGCCATCGGACTCACCAACTTATTCGGCAACACCGCTCTCCCATCGGCCGAAACCCACAAGTCCAACTCTCCTTTGACACAACCAGCCATCTCCCACACCCTTTTCTCATAGTCTGACGCCTGCTCCTGCATGCTCTTCAATTCTTCCCAGGTATCTGCCACCTCAAGCATCATGCTTAACTCAGTCCTTCCCTGTGCCCCTTCGACAGTTTGTTCAGTAAATGAGTATCCCTGCTCGGCACAGTAACGTGCAACTTCATCAGCATAACGATTTCCCTGGGACACAAAGTCAGTACCCTTTGTATGTGCAGTGCATTTCACAACGGCTATCTCTGCTGGACCCTGCAAAGCTTCCAACAGTAATCTGATAAATTCTCCATTCGTGATAGGGGAACCTGATGATGTCATGTAACCCCTTTGAGACCACAACTGACCGAAGTCGAACCACACCGAACCCATATTGGCTGTCAGTATATATGGTGATCCGAATTTTGTTGGCTGCCAGATAGGCACGCGTCAACACAATTATCTCAGCCACCTGAGCGGAATGTACTCCTTCCAGGCAGGCCGCTTCGACTATTCCAGTAATGGTACATACAGCAAAAGCTGCTCTCAACTGACCAGTATTGTCCCTTACACATGAGCCATCAACAAAGAAAATTTCATCAGGGTCTACCAGTGGCTCATCAACAATATCCGGTCTGGGCTTGGTGCACAGTTCAGTCACATCAAGGCAATCATGGTCTTCACAATCATTGTCTAAATCACTTGGCAATGGCATCAAGGTAGCAGGATTCAAGACCGAGCACCTCTTAAGGGTCACATTCTCCGCAGCAAGTATAACCTGCTCGTAGCGTGTGAGCCTATTATTTGTCAAGTGCTGCGTCTTGGTCCTGGTCATCAATAGTTCCACTGAGTGGGGAACTGGTACAGTCAGTGAATGACCCATCACAATGCTTTCACATCTTTCAATGCTGACACCTGTTGCAGCAACGGATTTGAGACATCCGGGCAACGCTGCGGCTACTGGATCTAAGGTAGCCGAGAAGTAAGCAACTGGTCTACGGACTCCTCCATGATCTTGTGCTAAGACTGCCAAAGCACACCCCTCCCGCTCACAACAGAACAGTGAAAATGGTTCGGCGTAATCAGGCATTCCCAACGCCGGAGCGCGACACAAGTCCTCTCGCAGCTCAAGGAAAGCCATCATACAGTCTTTGTCCCATGGTACCGGATCACTTACGTCCTTGTGCGTCAGTTTCTGCAAAGGTTTCGCCTTCAGGGAAAAATTGGCAATCCACTGGCGAAAGTAGCCAACCATACCCAGGAACATCCTAACCTCTCTCTGGGTCGAAGGCACCATCATTCTCATGATCGCCTCAATCCTGTCGGGCGACACTTTCCTCTTTCCCTTCTCTATTCTGTGACCCAGATACTGTACATCAGATAAATAGTACTGTAACTTGCTGGGGGATACCTTGTGTCCATTCTCTGCCAAATGGTTCAACAAGGCAATGGTGTCAATTCTACAAGCATCTTCTGTCTCTGATGCAACAAGGAGATCGTCTATGTACTGTACGAGAACTGAGTTCTGCGGCAGTACCAGACTCTCAAGATTCTTCTTCAGCAACTGATTAAAGATCGATGGGCTCTCCGTATACCCTTGGGGAATACAACACCACGTTAGAACACAATTCTCCAGCTTGAACGCAAAAAGAAATTGGCTCTCCTCATGCAATGGAATCGAAAAGAAAGCCTGACACAAATCTATCACAGAAAACCATTCAGCTTGGAACGGTATCTGAAACAGTATCACTGACGGATTCGGTACCACTGGACAGCATGGAACAACTATGTTGTTCACCTTTCGCAAATCCTGCACAATCCTAAACTTCCCGCTAGGCTTCTGCAAACCCATGATCGGAGAGTTGCATGGACTGCCCATGACTTCCTTCAGAATTCCCTGTCTAATCATGGATTCGATCACAGGTCTTATCCCTGCAATCGTTTCCGGAGGCAACTTGTATTGGGGTGTTCTTGGGAACTCAGCATTCGGCCTCACTTGAATCTTAACTGGCTCCACTCCTCTAATCAAACCGATCTCCTCTCCTGTAAAGTCCCACACTTCCGGTGAGACTGAGTCCCTCAAATCCCAAGGGAGTACCTCCACAGTTAAAGCAGGATACAATTCTATGCACACATGCGTATTTGCGACCTTAAAGGCAGCATCATCGTCATTCGTCTGCAACTCCACTCCCCTCGGGGTACAGTAGATGGTACAATTGAGTTTACACAGGAGATCTCTTCCCAAGAGACACACAGGACTGGAATCACACACTACGAATTGGTGGTTGTCCCTGAAACTTCCGATCTTCACCGGGACGGGTTCAGTCAGTGGGTTTGTCATTCTTCTGTTTGCAACGCCTACCACTTGGATAGTCTGTCCTGAAAGGGGTAAGTTGGGAACTACTGCAGACCGTACCGTGGAACAGGAAGCACCAGTATCAACCAAAAAGGTGGTTGGGTGTCCATCCACATCCGCCTCTACGAATGGTCCCCTCTGATCTACCTCTAAAACTGCCGCGAGGGTACAGTCTTCCTCCCCACTCAGGCACCGTCCCGTCACTGGGTCAAATTAATAGTACTCGTCCCCTTCAATTAAGAAAGGCATCAGCTTGTAAACCTTGTTCCCCGCTGAAATCCTCGGTGGCTGGGGAACCGTAGCCCTAGGGGCTGGAGTCTCCCCTTTAGCCATCTTGTACTTGGTTACTGTTACTTTCTGTACCGGAGGGGCTTGTACCTCCTCCTCCTCTTCTTCCTGCCCTTGATTCTCTGGGTTATGGGGACACTTGCGTCTCCAATGTCCGACCTCGTGACACTAATGACACTTGGTCGTCTTTTTCAGGGTCGCCAGGTCTATCCTTGGTCTTGGGCCTTCCTCATTGTCCCTCTTCTGTCCCCCTTGTTTTCTCCCTAAGGTTCCGTTTCCTGACTGACCCTGACCTCCCGATTGCATCTGGACTAACATCAGTTTATCCTTAAGCTTCTTTGTCCTAGAGTCTATCTCGTCACTGCAATACCTCGCGTACCTCAAGACCTCGTCCAGAGGCTTATTCTGCCAACAAATTAAATGTTGTTGTATCATGAGACAAATATCAGGTCTCAGTCCCAGAACAAACATAGACACGAACTGTCCCATGTCCTTTGGGTCCATCACATCCAATCCACTGTACTGCTTAAAAATCTGCAATAATCTCTCATAAAACTCGTGAACTGTCTCCTTCGGTTCCTGCTTAGTCCGATCTATCTTCACCCAGTCAATGTCCTGTGGTGGTACCTTAGTCTTCAACCACGTGATCGCCTGCTCATACTTTACCATCACCCTGGGTGAGGGTCAATTCGTGGTAGCATCTCGGTCTGGCTCCACTGTGGGCCATTCAACACTGACCTTACACGCTATCCACAGGTCTCTTGGGACCACAATGTCAAACAGTGTGTTTAGATCAATCCACAGTACCTTTGAGATCTTAACAAACCTCTCTACCTGTTTGTACCATTCCACTGGACTCTCGCGCAACTTCGGAAACGAGTTCGTAAAGGCAGCCAAATCCCCCCTACTCTAGGGTACATGTACATATCCCCCGTGAGCCACCTCCCGCAAGGGGTACGCCTCTGCATGCATCAACCCTCCTCCCGGAGATGTCTCAATAGCGCTTCTCCTCAAGCTCTTTTTCTTTGACCACCTTTCCTCCCATTTGTCTAATTGGGTCCAGGTTCGGAGTCCCACGACCAGTTCCCTGATGTGGGTTTTTAATCCGATCACCCTCTTCTCTTCTAGATCTTGGTCCGAGTACTGCAACCTATGGCCACCCTGTAATGCTTTCGTCCTTGTCAAATCCACAGCATACTTTTTTGCTAGTTCAGACTATTTCTCATGTGCTGTCCTGGCCCTCCGAGTAACATCTTTCACCACGAACAATAGTTCATCCGGTTCATAGAGTTCGATTCTCTCTAGTGGCAATGTGCCTTCCACTATTTCCTCCACTTCTGATTTAAGTCTCAGTACATCAATCCTTCTTGCCTTTATTGCCGCCCTCAATGTACCTTGGCTAGAGGTTCCATTAGAGTCCCTCCCTCCACAGTCCTGACTCACTCGTCTGTCTTCTTCAGGTGTGTTATGGGGAACCCTTTGGTTTTCCCAACTTTTGCGGTCCCACTCCTGTCTATGATCACTAGGCGCATGATGGGATGCCCCCTACTTTCCACACTCCTGCGATCCCATTCCTTGTTGCTTCCGCTAGATGCACAGTGAGACCGCCCCCTATTTTCCTGGTTTCTATGGTCAAAATCATCCCTCGACCTGTTGCTCTGGGAATCCGCAATCGTATCCCAAGTTCTCAAATCAGGCCTTAATTCCCTAAGTGACCTTGGCCATGGTCCTCTCAAGTCCATCGGTCCTCTCGAACCCCCCTGCTCTCCAGATGAGTCTGCCGATGCTGCCAAAGGGGTGCTCCTTTCTACAGGTCTTGGTAATTGGCTCCACCTGTCCACCCCATTACTCCTTTCCTCACTGACACTTCTCTCTCTCTCTATTTGTAGCGGACCCTTGCCTTGTGTCTGTTCTGGATTGTACACTGATACTATGGGACCTATGGTAACAGGTACCATAAGAGCGTCTGGCAGTCTCCGAAAGTCAACCCCCTCTTCGATCTGTACTTTTTGTACCGTAAATCTTCCCACTACTCTCGTCGTTGGAGAAGGTGGAGGTGCCCTTTCTCCCTCCACCAAGCTGAACCTGTACCCTAAAGGGCTCAAGCCGCTCTCCGTTGGGACGCCACCGTCCCCGACGGAAGCTTCCCTGCTCATTGCTGATGTTGGCGTTCCCCCCACCTCAGGATTATATGGAGGTGGTCTCTCCGACAACAGTCTCTCTATCAGGCTGTCGTCTGTCTCACTGTCCTCATCCTCAGTACCTCTCCTCTGCGCATCCCCTGCATTGACCAACAACGGGTACAACCTGTCCCCTTCGATGGTCTGTACTCTCCACCTCTTGGCCAGTGCATCCCATCTCGCATCCTGAACCGCCCTAACTGATCATTTCACTCTTTCTTGTCTCCTATCCCTGTTCTTTTCATGGGCTGCCCTGATCCACGCATTCAGCGCTTCAAACTGTGTTGGTCTAGGCAAAGGTCGCAACGCAGCCATAATCGCTTTTACCTGATACAGCACCTCTAATCTAAATGTTCCATATTTAGGAAAGGTCAATTCCTCGTTTCCGTCAGTCATCTTACACCAATTCTCAAGCCACAATATGGTATGCAACCCAACATTCGTAGCCATATAATGGGCTGGGGTATCCTCGGGTGGAGCCTCTTCCCCGCCCGAGGTTCTAACTTCTTTTCACCTTTGAAACAATTTCGCAACACTTTTAAGCATTTCATGATGAAAACCACAACGTTTCTTTGTTTACAGCGCTCTTTTACTTCCCGGTGACAATCCACCAATCCCAGCGCGGCTCCACACTAACCGCCCTATCCCAGCGCGGCTCCTTCTGACGTCACTCGCCTCCGTTTCGCAGCAGTTCCCCTCCTCTCTCCGCTCGTTTCCCGGTCACGCATGCGTCCCAATCATACACTGGAAATGATCACTTCCGACCAAGCAACCACCTCCTTGACTGTACGTCCACAGTCTGACTGTAATTGTCACCGAACTGGCAAATGTCTGTCCACGAACGACCGGACAATTGCTTCACTGATAGGTTACAAACACACGGCAACTTCCGACCAGCGTCTGTTACCCACGCACTCACACATTCGTTCCCCCTATCTCGGTCCTGCGGGCGATCAATGGTACCTCATGACCCCCTTAACAATGGTCGACAATTACTATGGGTGTTCGATACACCCGAACCACTTAAACTCCACTTGAGCCTAAGATTTTCACTGGTTGCGCGCGCTCACAACCTGGTTTCCTTACACCCCACAGGCACTCAACTCCGCAAGACAATACAACACACCAATACAACGTAACACCGCAATCTAACAACGCATGACCCTTTTCATACTCACTCTCTTCCGACCTGCTGCTTTCTGCCGCACCGTCACTCTCCGTCAATTTCCATGGAACGCCATCCTCTGTCCGCGACTCTCTGGGCACTCGCCATTGGTTCTCTATGGGCCTCGGGGGAAATCTCAACCTTCTCTAGATTGCCATCACTCCAGAAGATAAACCATCCTACTCTGCTACCAACTGAAAGGGCGGGATTTTTCTTCTAAAGTCTGCTTACCATTTTTCTGGAAATCCCGTCTCAGGTCGACTGGACCTTTTTACCTGTCATGGAATGAATTATGCAATCTATCCACCAATAATCAATGAATTGCAACTGTTCCCACTGTTTCCCCAAAGAACCACCAACTAAGGACTAAGTTTGAAGATTTATTACAAAGCCAAAAACAACTGAAGGTATAAACACCTCAGCAAAAGGTTCAGGAGATAAACAGGCACTAATACAAACATAATCCTACGGAAAAGTCTCAGACGGCTTAGGAACAATACAAGAATCAATTCAAGAATCATCAGGCTAACAAGAATTGCTATAACCTGAATTTTAGTATGCATTGGTAAAATTATATAAATTCAGGTTAATCTGTCCCTACACTATACTAAGTGACATCCCTACTCAACAATAGCCCAACCTAATAAAGGTGTCAGCAGTGGTGACTTCCAAAGAAGTTCACTCACTTTCTCTCTGTTAGTCTAGAGTCTCCTCAGTCATAGCTAAGCTCTCTGGTAACCAACCGCTCCCTCTGGTCCCTCAACTCATCTGCTCTGCCTTCTACCTCGGGGTGCTGTCCCTAATACAAAACCCCACAATGCGGACGACACGCCTTCAGGTACGCCCCTCTCGAAGATGTTGGTTTTCAGAATTTTTCATCATGGCACATCTCCATCTTTGTCCTTTAAGACGTCCTTGGGTCCCAGGCTTTCCTTCGCTTCAAGTTGCTTCCATGAATTCCTCGGCTACTCATCCATGTATGAGTCTAGCATCCTAACACTCATACACAATGGGCCCTTCTACTTTACTGTCTACTTGATCCGGCATCTGCAAAGGAATACATGTGAATCGGCTCACAAATTCTTTAATGTTGCAATTGACTTTAGCTAAAAGCAACTTTCTTCATAAAACATTTCTACGATTTAATGCTAAGCAAAACAATTTCGATCAGGCCTACACAATTTCCATAAACTGGGCCTCTGCACGTTTATAGGCCCAACATCCTAACATGAGCATCTCGTTCGTTTCTTAAGCCTCCATCTTTAACGCAAATACATTTTTCTACTTCAAGGACCTATATAACGTATAAAAGGTACACTATGAACTTTAATAAAGCAGAACTAAATACACAATGGTGATCTTACTAAAACACCTCTTATTAGTGAAAGGCTTCACGTCAAACGACATTTCTATGTTAGAGCGGCATTATTGATTTTCAAAACTCTTAACATTAGCTCTACATGTATTTCTAATACCGAATTCATTAGTCCTCAACCCTACATTACAGTTTGAACCCGATTAGTAAGTCCTCTAGTTATGCGGGTGTTAACTACTTGTACATATGATACACCCCTACAATTTTTACTTCTGTTTGGCGCTCTCTCACTTTCATTTTTTAAATGATGCAGCTTGGCACTGCAAAATTACTTGTTGCGCAATTTAATTGTAAATATGCCCCTTGGTTGGTTTGCAGGTACTTCCACATGCCGCTTGTACTTATAAGATACTGCCCAAGATGACCACTGTTTATCACATGATTGCACAAGGTGCATGTTATGTTTTCGGCATGGTTCTTTTTTTCCCTCCGGTTGTAACATAAAAAAAATTCCAGAGCGCTGATTCCCCTTTCAAACCTAAGAATAGGTGCTGCTGTCGATGTTGTTGGTGGCAGTATTACATCATCATCCAGCATAGGCAGGTATTGTGGATGGTGCTGTGAAGTTTTTCCTGAATCCATGATGGGGTTGCATTTTCTGGACAGCAATCTCACGCTCCCTCTCTAAAGTCAGCTAATGGTGTTCAGGAATTCGCTTTGGGCTTTTTTTCTGAAGCCTATTGGCCTACTTTTTTAATAGTGTACCTTGAGTGACCAATCAGATGGTTGCCTTCATGTTTTCTGTTTTTTAATATCCTATTGGTACCACGCTACTCTTGCAACACCAATAGAGACCATAATAGAGTGCTGTGCAACTCTTGTGAGGCACTTTAGGGCAGATTTAAAAGCCCCTTGCGGCCCTTTATGCCGCCGTTATGCGGGCGTAAGGATTGACGCAGCATTACAAAGATATAGCCCCCCAGAGCATTGCTGGAGCTGCGTTGCGCTTGCGCCGAAACTCCAGCAATGCGCCGCACAATGGGGCAAAAACGGCACAACTGCGTGACGCATCTGTGCCGTTTTTGCCCCATGGTGCGGCGCATCCACGGTGGCGGAGGCATGGCGCACAATAACTGGCGCATCCCTGCTGATATGCAGGGATGCGCCAGTTATTGTAAATCTGCTCCTTTGCTTTTCCATATACCTCAGTACGCCCAAACAGTACTGAGAGACCTGGAATTTTTAACTAAAGTCAGTGGCGTAGTAAGGAAGGTGGACCGCCCGGGGAGGCATGAGTTTTTTTGGTGCAGCAGCCTCCCTGCCACTCTTACCTGTGGTTGTTGCGGAGCGGCAAACGCAGCAGGAATCGCCAGCATCCCCGCTCCTACATGCGGCAAACGCAGGGGCTACGCCACTTACTAAAGTTATGTTTATTACAAAAGGGTCATTTGTTGTCGAGTTGAGCCTATGGGTTTTCTGACTGGAGCAAATAAGCAAGAGATTTTTTAGTTTTTATTAACATTTCTGTGTTTTCAGATGTTGAAATACTGTGGTACTCAAACAAGTACTGGAGTACTAATCACACAGAGAAACCACATCAGATTGGTTGCTGTAACTGTAGTCATGCAATTTAAATTAATTCCTCCTCCACTTTCTGCTCTGAGGATAAGGATATCACATGTTTCTTACTTTGTGTATTCTGTTCTCAATATTTTTTTTGATTTGTGTTTTATTGTGCCAAAAGGATGGCATCTGTGCATTTCACGAACTGAAGAGGGGGACGAGGAAAGCAGAGTTCTTCTCACTTCAACCGGTCGAGAACAAGGTCTTTGTGAAGTAAGTCACATGCAAAATCTGTGACAAGGAGTTTAGCCAAGGAACACGAAAAAGTGCTCATTTAGTAGTTCCAAGATGCATAAGCATCTCAACACATGGCATTCCAGCCAATTCATTGCTGCAAAAAGGAGAAAGCAAGATCAGAAGGGCGCATCTATGTCTGGCACTCAGGGCCGTTTCTAGGTGTTTTGCCGCCCTAGGCAAGAACTGAAAAATGCCGCTATTTCCTTACTACCATCACTCTCTCCTCCCTGTCATCCAGGCTAACTGCCTGCAGTTTCTCACTCTCTATACACTTTCATTCTTTCTCTTCCAACATCTCTCTGAAATTGCCCAAAAGCAGGCTGTGTGGGTGCGTTGTTAAAATCTACAGAAACATCAGTCTTCAGGAATGCAATATAGAGTAAAACGTGTGAAATGTAAACAAGCGCTGCGTCGGTGTCATGGTCTAGTAGAGGTCACGCATGCCTCACATTAGCAGTTCGCTGCGACGTCTTGCACACTAATACGGGTACACATTACATGACTACATCGTACCGTGTGCAGCATCCGTGTAGTTCTATCATACGAATTAGAAGCTAATGGGACCTCTGGAATGTGGTCGGGCACACTGCGAGACTGGAGGAATGTGGGTGTGCACTCACTACAGAGACCAGGATTTGTGTTAGCTTGGAGTCAAAGGCTGCAACATCAATGAGGGGCACCAGAGGACACCTGGAGGGAAGTACCGTCTGGTAGAAGGGCGAGGGGGTGGGAGGGGGGCAGGGGTGTTCCATGAGACAAACTACACTGCATGATGTATCTGCATAGCCTGCACTGGACCCACAGTTCCACCCACTTGCAGCCCAAACCGGGTGTGACTACATTGTACAAGAGGTGGGGCCTCTGATGAGACAATGTACTCACTGTTTTCAGGTCTCTGAAGCCTCAGGCCCCAGGGAGTATTGGTCATATACCCAATCAATCGTTACTTTGGGCCGCTCTATCTGTACAACCTCCAGCCTTCCGCCAGGGCTCACGTCTTGTCATCGCGGAGAACCTGCGCCATTAATTCGTTAATTTAACAAGCATTTGCTCTGTTCGGATGTCCTGGGTAGTCCCACGAAACCCGTGTCTTGGTTTCATTTTGTTTGCAGCACCTCTGCCTAGGGAATGCAAAAGAAGGGCTTCATGACATGGCCCCCACCCCCTCAAAGCCCATGGGGATGTGCCGGCTCCAGCAGTTTACACAAAACAACGGCCACGTCAAGGACAAATCGTTAAGAAATATATTTTGGCATAAACCCCCCGAGATTGAGGAAGAGAGCAGCGGATTAGGAGATAGAGAGGTAGGGACCCAATGTGGACTAACCAGACAGCCCACACGGGGCAGTGCTTAATTTGTACAAATATAAGTTCCCGGACCCTCGTCAGGAGCCCACTGCAGCATGCATCACCCATTGCCCCTGCAAGCACTCCAAATGGTAATACCAACACAACCACTAAGTAATACTCTGCTATATGTGTGACAATCTGGACTATTGCAGGCCCCCAAAGCTATAAGAATAGCGCAGGGGAAAGATATTAGTAATTTTCAATGTATATTTAATTAGTAAACAACTGTTGTTGTGCTTATCTCTAAAGCAAACTAATAGCGCCACTATATGACTGCCTGCAATAAATGCCGGTGTTGACAATTAAATGTCGGTACCCCGCACCGGAAACAACCTGTTCAAATTAAGCACTGAAACGGGGACAGAATAAGAAAGGAGTCGGTCGGGCAGGCTCAGGAGCCCTTGTATCACATGTAGATCACAAATTAGAATGTGGACAGGACAGTCTATCACTTCTCTTATTAGCATACCCCAAAAGGAGCACAATTGGCTTGAATAACAGGAGGAACATACCGGTTATTGAAGCGCCGAGAGGCAACTCATTTTCTTAACCGCGCTACGTAAATGCCCAGGTTGATAAAGACTGATGGCAGGGTAGAATATCATTTCAAACAAATAGCAAACAGGTGCGTCAATTGTATTCCGATATCCATTTCCATCTGTATGCATTTTACAGTTGCACGAGGTGTTCAGACAGCGCCTGAAAGCAGAAACTCGGTGCTACATAAACACCTACATAAAGTGCTTACTGCCCAGCTCAGCTTAGCCAAAATCAATACAGGAACTTTAAGCAATGCCTCCAATTCAAGAATTGCAGCCTTTTATGGAATGCCCATGGAGCTGCAAGGCTGGCACTACCTCCCAGAAGCAGCCACGTCCTCCCATCACTCTTCACTGGGCGATACCCGCTGGCTCTGCAGTGCAGCTATTCCAGAAATGCCATCTACCAATAGTGACACCAAAGTTGGCACTGGGGGCACTGCTGTATGGGTTACAGCCAGCACCACCAACCACTCTGTAGCACTTGGAGTGAAATCTGAAGGAAATCAAGTGGGCCGTGCCAGAATGTCGGTGGTATTCTACCACACCTCTAACTGAACTGCAGTCTCTCTTCACCTGTGAGTGTTACGTCCAGTAATGTATTCTTACTTCGTGTCCCCATAACTATGCCTACCTATGAGGCTGCTCTGAGGTGTGACCTCTACCACCTGTATTACAATGCTAATGCATCACTAGTGCTCCGCGTAGGGCAAAGCCTACCTGACCATGCTGCCACCTGCAGCCAGCGCCTGAGCAGCAACAACAATCAGCAAAGTTTTCCTGCCAGACAAAATGTTCTCTGTGGAGTGCACGTGGTCGAGCCCGGCGCAGAGACGCCTCTGCCACCTGCAGTGAATACAATCACAGAGGTACCTGGCAGGTAGCGCTGCTGTGCCACATCACGATGCTGGGAGTGTCCGCCCCCTTCCCCCCCCATCGTCCGGCTAGCATATACTGACAAGCTTGCATGGGCCCCTCTCCGTGACCTGGGGCTCACAGGACTCACTTGATGGGCAGAGACACGTCAGGATGTGGCATTCACCGGCAGTGGACAGTATACCTACGCCAGACACCTTCCTGGTGGGGAGTTATAAATATTCAAAACAGACTGTGTCCCCCACGCGTAGCAGAAAACAGCCAAGTTGGGGCCAGCTTCTGCGTGTTCACAACAGTACCTCGAACGGGTGACGTCAAGCGGGACTGTAGTCGTCAGCAAGTGACTCAGCCAGGTCGGGAATTTTGCAACTTGCAGCAGGCTATTTGTGGCACACACAGACCCTGGCACCGAACGTCATGTCGAATGAATTGTAGCACGCGCTAACTAATGGGCTTTTGAGGGTGAAGGCCCCTTGATTCAATGAATCAAGGGGATTCCCAAACTCCTGTTTTTTGCTGCCCTCCCCGTTTTGCCGCCCTAGGCGGTGGCCTAGTCTTGCCTAATGGCAGAAACGGCCCACTGCTATCCAGGAAAGGTGGCTCCCAGGGCCGTTTCTGCCATTAGGCAAGACTAGGCCACCGCCTAGGGCGGCAAAACGGGGAGGGCGGCAAAAAACAGGAGTTTGGGAATCCCCTTGATTCATTGAATCAAGGGGCCTTCGACCTCAAAAGCGCATTAGTTAGCGCATGCTACAATTCATTCGGCGTGACGGTCGGACCAGGGTCTGTGTGCGCCACAAATAGCCTGCTGCAAGTTGTAAAATTCCCGACCCCAGCTGAGTCACTTGCTGACGACTACAGTCCTGCTTGACGTCACCCGTTCGAGGTACTGTTGTGAACACGCAGAAGCTGGCTCCAACTTGGCTGTTTTCTGCTCCGCGTGGGGGACAGAGTCTGTTTTGAATATTTATAACTCCCCACCAGGGAGGTGTCTGGCGTAGGTATACTGTCCACTGCCCGTGAATGCCACATCCTGACGGGTCTCTGCCCATCAAGTGAGTCCTGTGAGCCCCAAGTCACGGAGAGGGGCCCATGCAAGCCTGTCAGCACATGCTAGCCAGACGATGGGGGGGGGGGAAGAGGGCGGACACTCCCAGCTTCGTGATGTGGCACAGGGGCGCTACCTGCCAGGTACCTCTGTAATTGTATTAACTGCAGGTGGCAGAGGCGTCTCTGCGCCGGGCTCGACCACGTGCACTCCACAGAGAACATTTTGTCTGGCAGGAAAACTTCGCTGATTGTTGTTGCTGCTCAGGAGCTGGCTGCAGGTGGCAGCATGGTCAGGTAGGCTTTGCCCTACGTGGAGCACTAGTGATGCATTAGCATTGTAATGCAGGTGGTAGAGGTCGCACCTCAGAGCAGCCTCATAGGTAGGCATAGTTATGGGGACACGAAGTAAGAATACATTACTGGACGTAACACTCACAGGTGAGGAGAGACTGCAGTTAGCGGTGTGGTAGAATACCACCGACATTCTGGCACGGCTCACTTGATATCCTTCAGGTTTCACTCCAAGTGCTACAGAGGGGTTGGTGGTGCTGGCTGTAGCCCATACAGCAGTGCCCCCAGTGCCAACCTTGGTGTCACTATTGGTAGATGGGCATTTCTCGAATAGCGGCACAGCAGAGCCAGCGGGTATCGCCCAGTGAAGAGTGATGGGAGGACGTGGCTGGTTCTGGGAGGTAGTGCCAGCCTTGCAGCTCCATGGGCATTCCATAAAAGGCTGCAATTCCTGAATTGGAGGCATTGCTTAAAGTTCCTGTATTGATTTGGCTAAGCTGAGCTGGGCAGTAAGCACTTTATTTAGGTGTTTATGTAGCACCGAATTTCTGCTTTCAGGCGCTGTCGGAACACCTCGTGCAACTGTAAAATGCATACAGATGGAAATGGATATCGGAATACAATTGACGCACCTGTTTCCTATTTGTTTTGAAATGATATTCTACCCTGCCATCAGTATTTATCAACCTGGGCATTTATGTAGCGCGGTTAAGAAAATGAATTGCCCCTCGGCGCTTCAATAACCGGTATGTTCCTCCTGTTATTCAAGCCAATTGTGCTCCTTTTGGGGTACGCTAATAAGAGAAGTGATGGACTGTCCTGTCCACATTCTAATTTGTGATCTATATGTGATACAAGGGCTCCTGAGCCTGCCCGACCGACTCCTTTCTTATTCTGTCCCCGTTTCAGTGCTTAATTTGAACAGGTGGTTTCCGGTGCGGGGTACCGACATTTAATTGTCAACACCGGCATTTATTGCAGGCAGTCATATAGTGGCGCTATTAGTTTGCTTTAGAGATAAGCACAACAACAGTTGTTTACTAATTAAATATACATTGAAAATTACTAATATCTTTCCCCTGCACTATTCTTTAGCTTTGGGGGCCCGGAATAGTCCGGATTGTCACACATATAGCAGAGTATTACTTAGTGGTTGTGTTGGTATTACCATTTGGAGTACTTGCAGGGGCAATGGGTGATGCATGCTGCAGTGGGCTCCTGACGAGGGTCCGGGAACTTATATTTTTACAAATTAAGCACTGCCCTGTGTGGGCTGTCTGGTTCGTCCACATTGGGTCCCTACCTCTCTATCTCCTAATCCGCTGCTCTCTTCCTCAATCTTGGGGGGTTTATGCCAAAATATATTTCTTAACGATTTGTCCCTGCAGTGGCCGTTGTTTTGTGTAAACTGCTTGAGCGGGCACATCCCCATGGGCTTTGAGGGGGTGGGGGCAATGTCATGAAGCCCTTCTTTTGCATTCCCTAGGCACAGGTGCTGCAAACAAAATGAAACCAAGACACGGGTCTCGTGGGACTCCCCAGGACATCCAAACAGAGCAAATGCTTGTTAAATTAACGAATTAATGGCGCAGGTTCTCCGCGACGACAAGACGTGAGCCCTGGCGGAATGCTGGAGGTTGTACAGATAGAGCGGCCCTAAGTAACGATTGATTGGGTATATGACCAATACTCCCTGGGGCTTGAGGCTTCAGAGACCTGAAAACAGTGAGTACATTGTCTCATCAGAGGCCCCACCTCTTGTACAATGTAGTCACACCCGGTTTGGGCTGCGAGTGGGTGGAACTGTGGGTCCAGTGCGGGCTATGCAGATACATCATGCAGTGTAGTTTGTCTCATGGAACACCCCTGCCCCCCTCCCACCCCCGCGCCCTTCTACCAGACGGTACTTCCCTCCAGGTGTCCTCTGGTGCCCCTCATTGATGTTGCAGCCTTTGACTCCAAGCTAACACAAATCCTGGTCTCTGTAGTGAGTGCACACCCACATTCCTCCAGTCTCGCAGTGTGCCCGACCACATTCCAGAGGTCCCATTAGCTTCCAATTCGTATGATAGAACTACACGGATGCTGCACACGGTACGATGTAGTCATGTAATGTGGTCCCGTATTAGTGTGCACGTCGCAGCGAACTGCTAATGTGAGGCATGCGTGACCTCTACTAGACCATGACACCGATGCAGCGCTTGTTTACATTTCACACGTTTTACTCTATATTGCATTCCTGAAGACTGATGTTTCTGTAGATTTTACCAACGCACCCACTCAGCCTGCTTATGGGCCATTTCAGAGAGATGTTGGAAGAGAAAGAATGAAAGTGTATAGAGAGTGAGAAGCTGCAGGCAGTTAGCCTGGATGACAGGGAGGAGAGAGTGATGGTAGTAAGGAAAGGGCGGGATTTTTCAGTTCTTGCCTAGGGCGGCAAAACACCTAGAAACGGCCCGAGTGCCAGACATAGATGCACCCTTCTGATCTTGCTTTCTCCTTTTTGCAGCAATGAATTGGCAGGAATGCCATGTGTTGAGATGCTTATGCATCTTGGAACTACTAAATGAGCCCTTTTTCGTGTTCCTTAGCTAAACTCCTTGTCACAGATTTTGCATGTGACTTACCCTGGTGGCTACTGGAGATACACTTTCGCTGGATGTTTATGTAGCACAACAGCAGTACTTTGATGCATGCTTTGCCAGAAAGGGACTCTATTGTCTTCACTGTAGTAAAGTAATATCTCTCAGAGAACAGAAGAATCGGGTAGTGGTTGATCCTTTTCAAGCCTTTACCTTAGTAATAAAACTTTAAAAATGTTGACTATTTGATGTTTAAAATGTAAACATACACCTTTCAAAGGCTATCAATCAATTGAGATTTGATAGATATTTTATTTTTACTTGCACAAATGCTGCGGTTGTTTATGGCATTTCCAAATAAACACTTTGGGGCATATTCACAAGAACGTGTGATAACTACCGCAAGAGTACCGTAATGTAACTTTCAACATCACAGCCTATCACTGGAAAATAACCCCGGGACAACCTCGAATTTACAACAAGGTGGTAGCATGTGATAGTCTGCCGAAACCGCAGACAATGTCCACGATACAACCACCTCGATGGAGACAAAAAAACAAACCACAACACCAAAAAACCTGCAATGGGCCAAAGAGCGATGAGGAAATCAGCGATAAGCAGCACCAGGCCTGCAAAACACACCAGGCAGGCAAGAAAATTCCCCAGAAAAGTAGTAAAAACACCCAAACACTAACTGACCAACACTCAAACACCATGGAGGCAGCCAGAGCAGGCTCAGAGGATGAGCGCAACCCCACTAGCCCCCCGGAAGACCAGCCCGGGACCTCGGGGACAGGGAAGGGCAAGGACAAGAAGAAGAGGAAGACAAAGTTCAGTCTGCAGCCGAACAGGATCATAGTAATGGAGGTGATGGAACACCATCAACAACATGTCATTGAGCACCAAAAATGAAATATGGCGAGACATCGTAGGCAAGGTGAATGACATCGGAGAGCACAAGAGGACAATGGACAAGGTCAAGAGGCGATGGAATGACATGAAGCAGAAGACCAGGGAGAAACTCTCCTTCAACCAGAAGGCAGCAACGCAGACTGGGGGTGGGGGTCCACAGCCACAGCTTGTGCTGGATGACATGGAGGAGCTGGTGTCGACAGTCATCAGTGTGGAGACTGTGGCCGGAGTCGGGTGATCGGACACTGCTCAACAGGACACAACACAACCGCAACAGGGTGAGTGACCACCAGGTACTAGGGGGAACGGGTGGAGAAGGGCACAATGACACACATGCACAATCAAGCAGAGCACGGTGCACACCCACAATGACTCAGGGTCCTCGCCAAGATCTACAGACTGTCATAATGTACAATGACATGCTGTCTAAATGCCAACTTGTACCATGCGGCTACATACATGTGGACACATTGTAATACACCATCTCCCTTTCACATCGCACGGGCACCGTCAGCACCTTCTCCAGAGCAGTCCCAGCCAATCTTCACTGATGACGAGGAGGACAACACCAGCATCTACACCCAAACCATCCAAGACATCATTGACATCATCCGCCACTCCCCTCCGGGATCAGGGCAGCCCAGCTGCATCAAGGAGACCACACCCACTTCCCAAACCACCCAGCAGGCGGCACCCATAGCCACAGCACTCTCCCAAGACCTCTAGGAACAACACATGGCCTTCCAACGCCGTGTGCTGGAGTGCCAGAGGGAGATGGATGAGCAGGTGCGGGTGGGGTTTGGCCTCATGGCTACCAAACTTGACGCCATCCTTGGGTGTGTGGGCTCGCTCCATGGTCTCCAACAAGCCCTGACTGACATTGCTGGAGTCATGACATGGAGAGAAGAACACCTGCCTGTCCAGAGTGGCTCCAGCGATACCAGTCGTGAGCTGGCACACATGCAGAGGCTTATGGAGGACATGGTGCAGATGGAGGTGGAAAGGATGGCAGCCACCGCTGCACATCAGCGGAATGTAGCAGGGATCTACCATGCCTTGCAGATCCTCTACATGGCATTGCTGCCACAAGGCGTGGCGATGATGAATGCTGCTGCCCCCACACCATCAACATCTCCGCCCCCTGGTGGGTCAGTGCCCCCCAGTGTGGCAGGCCTATCCACTCCGGCACATGATGTGTCAGTGGGACACAGTGCGGCCGAGAATCCTCCTCCGGCCCCTGATGTGTCAGTGGCACACAGTGAGGCAGGCCTATCCACTCTGGGACCTGATATGTCAGTGGGACACAGTGTGCCCGACAATCCTCCTCCGGTCCTTGATGTGTCAGTGGCACACAGTACCTCAGTCGGTACAGCAACACCCGCAGGTGGGGCAGAGCCCTCATCCGGGGACGAGGACGTGAATGGGCCTGTAATCAGAAGGACTCAGTACAATTCATTTCTGCCACCTGGCCTGTTTCTGCTTGGTTCCGCACATGGCCTTATGACCTTCCACTGACCCCCGATTTACTCAGATGCACTTATCTTGGACAGCGACATGGACTGCCACATCCTGTTTGATGACCAATGACACCGCGACTAGACTGCGGACTGTACCCTTCCTCTTCCGCAGTACTTGTCATCCCGAGGTGGACTCTGGCTGGCCCTCCACGGGCCCATATTGTGTAATGTGCTCGGTATTGCCCTGTACCGCTCCAACTGCAGAACTGCACTGGATGTGCAATAAACATCCAGTGACACACTGCTGTGTCATGTCTTTCATCATTCATGTATGTATGTGAGGATGAATGTAGGGACAGTGATTTCCCTTGCGTCAATGATGCTCATCCTGTAGGATGCCAGTCAGAGGGTGCTACATAGCATTTTGTGTAACGGGACCCGTGGACACCACAACAGGGACACACGCATCAGCCACTTCCTTGTCCAGACATGGACTGCACCACGCCCAGAGCCCACGAGTCATTGTTGCAAGTCCTGCACTGGTCTGGCGTACGGCATGCCAGACCACTCCTCCAAGGCTCCGAGGGGGGCCTCATTGCTACCCGTCACAGGCGTACTCGCTGGTGGTGTGCAGGTCACTGGCCTAGTTATCAGGATGTCACAGCCTCTCCCTGAGGGTAGGATTGCACGCACACCACACCCATTCGGCACAGGCATCACAGACCATGTGACTCAGCTAACATAAGGGGCCGACAACGTCACATTCCCCTCTGCCGGTGGTGACTGGATGACGGACCCGAGACCTTGAGGCTGGCACGGGCCTACCACCACATGGTGCTGACTGGGGTTGAACAGGGTTTGTGGCACCCGAGGCCTTGAGGCCGGCACGGGCCTACCACCATGTGGCGCTGACTGGGGTTTAACAGGGTTTGTGGCACCCGGAGCATTGCGACCAGCACAGGCACCCCGCCATGGGATGGTGACTGGGGTTCAACAGGCTTCGTGGCACCCGGAGCATTGCGGCCGGCACAGGCACCCCGCCACGGGACGGTGACTTTGGGTGCACTGAGTCAGTGGCACCTCTAGCTGCTGAGTGGGTGTGCAGCCTGTGATGATGCCCCATCCCAGCGGTCCGGACAGCTCAGGTTTTGTGTGCCCTGCTGGACTGCAGTGTAGGCCAGAGCCAGCGGACAGTGTGGGCCTACCACCACGTGACCTCGCTTCTGGGATCACAGAGTTAGTGACAGCCATTGCGCTGAGTGGGTATACAGCCTGCGATGGTGCCGGGTGCACTGGTATGTCCAATGCCATGGAGTGATCAAGACCCAGCACCAGATGTGAGACCTGGTGGCCTGTGCAGAGTGGCTGCATGGTGTGGAGGGTGCCATGTTCGTGGGCCCTGGGCATGTGTCTTGCAGCGGCTCGTGGTAGGACCTCCTGTCTACAAGCCGTGGCGGAAGGTGAGTAGTGAGGCCCGGGTGTGCATGAGCGGGCATGCTCCAATGGGTGGCAGGAGGGGCTGGGGTGCCTCTGCTTGGCTGTGCATGGGCGGGCGGGCAATGTTGTCTTGTGCAAGTGTGTGTACTGTGATAGTCATGTATCCAGACTCTGTTTCAGATGACGGCTCTGACTCTGATGTGTGACCTGGTGTACTGCTATACATATAGCAAGTGGTTGGAGACACACCGGTGGCAGCAATTGAGCAGTGTGGCCTGGGTGCGCAAGGGCGGCACTCTCTCTCCCCCTCTCTTCTTCTTCTCTCTCTCTCTCTCTCTCCCCTCTCTTCTTCTATCTCTCTCTCTCCCCATCTCTTGTTCTCTCTCTCTCTCTCTCCCACTCTTCTACTCTCTCTCTCCCTCTTTTCTTCTCTCTCTCTCTCCTTCATTCTCTCTTTGTCCTTTGATGTGTGCAGGACACACCTTCTAATCATGTATTTTGTTTTGCAGACTATGACCTACGGATTGTCCCGAGGGGAGCCGCCATTTGTCTTCATTTCATTTCAGTATTCATTTCAATAAAGTTTCATTGGTTGCTTCGAAAGTGAATTTGTGTTGCTCATTTTTTGTGACGCCACATGCATGTCACCAGTTGTGATTGTGCGGCATAAGGTGGATTATTTTGTACTTGCAGTAGCGGTCGGTGGTGGGAGTGCTGCCAGGCGATGATGTGGGGCGGGGCAGGGTGGGGGGTAGTAAACTATGGAATACGGCCAAATACAGGTAAGTAAACATATAAATGAATAAAACTCATTTTGCTGCGCTCACTGCATCGCATTTGGCCATGCAGTGCGCACAACAAAATGTATTATATTTATTTATATGTTTAGGTGTAGCTGATTTGGCATGTCTTTGGTCGGGGGGTGCCAGGGAGGGGTGGTCCTGGGTGTGATGTTGGTGGGTGTTGTGGTCCTCTTGGGTGTCCGTGCTGCATGTTCAGTTGCTCCATGGCATTTGTTTCTCTTCAGATGTAGCTCTGGGCTGTGCTCCCTTTTGTGTGCAGGCTGTGGTCCGACTTTACACCAGGTCAGAACAAGTGTTAATTTCCTGCTGCTTAAGCACCTTATCGCGTGTTTTGTGTTCTTATCACTGATCTGTTTGGTCGTTCAGAATGTTGCGGAGTGATGTTGTCGCTGCTTTTTGCTCAGTAACGCCTACTCTGCATCTCATTAGCGATAGTTGCCGGAGTCATCCATGGTGATGTTTGTTGCGGATGCTAATGCAGAAAATGTGGTGCTGTGGGCTGTTTGCACTGGCTAGTGAATGGGGAGGTACATTTATCATAACTTTGGCTGTGATAAAGTGCTGTTAATTTGGCAACAGCTCCTTGTTAATTTGTTTTCTAGAGCCTACTGAGGCAGATACAGAGGAGGGGATCCAGATGTAGGAACATCAGGAAAGGAGGATGAGCAAATGGTTGCTGAGAGGAGTTGTAAGGCAAGGACCTTTCATAATGACAGCTGTACATTTGTTTTTTATGGTATTCCTTTCATTCCTTTTTTTTTGTGAAGCCCTTGGCCCAAACCCATTTTAAGTTATCCATCTTCCTATATCTCTGTGTCTGACTCTCAGACGTTTTAAATTAAGGGAAGAAAAACAGGAGGTGTGCTGCCCTGTGAGTGCTCTCTGCCCACTTATATCTGCCACTTTCCAACCTGTCCCATCCTGTTCCCGCCACACGTTATAATTCCTCCTTTGACTTCTTCCTAAATGTCTTCCTTGTATGCCATCTCTTATACTTGTCAGTGTTCTACTTACATAAACCACCCAGCCAATCCATAGTCCAAGACTAGACCAAGCCTTGGCCTGAAATGTCAACCTTACCCAACACTCACTTGCATCCTGACAAAATAATCCAATTCATTATATTGGTAATGAATTAAGGGTGAGGGTGTGGTATGGGGAAGAGGGTTGAGGTCCAAACTTAGGAGTTGGAAAAAAGTAGGATCTCTGAAATTAATCTTATGTCCCGAAACGTATCCGAAACTCATGCTACCCCACCTCGTCAGCTTTTTAATGGTGCATGATATAGTAAAATAAGTTGTGCAGCATAAATAAACTGCATTACATTTTTTGATGGCAAAGTATTTAGCCTTGCAGTGTAGTCATTTTATCAAACACATGTTAAGTAAGTGTCTGATAAAAGAAATTGTCACCCCATTAATCATTTATGTAAACTTTTCTAATTTTCTTTTTCTTCCTTTTGAGCAAAATTTTCTTTTAATAACGCAGATACTTTTGGTGGATTAATTAATGCAACTTACTACAAATAGTAATTATATGAAGAATCTGTAAGTCATAGGGACATAGAAAAACATAAACAAAATCCAGCAGCGTCATGTGCCTGACTGACTATACCAGCGTGCTTGCAATGGATACTATCATTTATGTTCCTTTCTTCATTCCTCACAAGATCCGGCAGTTTCAGTCAGAAGTCCAGTCCCGAGCTCCAGTACCTTAGTGATGGGCACTGGGGGAGGTAGTCACTCAGATGTGACCTCATTGAGCAGTTGAGACCACTCTCACCTCAACCATATAGATCCTACTGTTCAAGGTCCTCAAAAGCATAGAAGAGCTAAAGGAGGACCAAACGGACTTTTTAAAAAAATGTGTTGCTGTTTTAGATGTGCATTTTAAGTAAGGAGATGGGTGGCTTTTTGAGGGTGCTGTGGTGGGAACATGTGCTGAAGGGGTAGATTAGTTTAGGATAGTTTAGTTTTATATTTTTGTAGAGATTTCATAACAGTAGTGGGCATGGTGAGGGGCTTGGCGGAGGGTAAAACCTGGAAATGCATAAGTTAGTTTAAGATAGTTTTGTGTTGTGTGGTTTTGAGAGTTTAGGTTGAGGGTTGAGGTTTTTGTGGGTGGCGTGGTGGGGAACAGATTGGGACAGGGTAGTTTATTGTAGGATAGTTCATGTGCTTTTGAAAATTTAAGACAAGAGGTAAAAAGAAGGATCCTCAATTCTGCAACATGAATCAAAAAGAAGAAATAAGTGAGTGGAAAGTCCAAAGTCCCTACTGAAAATCTTTCTTTGTATCTGATTGGGGGCTACAATGGACATCATTTTGTTTGACTGCTGTGAGCCTGTATTAAGCTTGCTTTGTGATTCTTTTTTTTAATTGGTGTTTGTTGTTGTAGAGAACTCACAGTGGGTGAGGGGTGTTTTAAGTTTATTTTTCAGGAGACCAATTGTATAGTAAGAGTCGTCATTTTGGATTGACACTAATATTTTTGGTGCACATAATATGCAGACAGAAAGAGTACTGTTGAGAGGGTGTGGTAATAGTTGGGAGTTCACACTTTCAGAGTTTCCTTTTGCTAAGGTTCTAGTTTTATCTCCTGCCTCTGCTCTATTGAGTGATAGGTCTGCTGCCACCCATCTGGTCAGACATACTCCTTTTGTCCCTCGCTCACACCAACTTTATTTTGGAAGGCAGCTTCAGTACATGGATAGTCTCTTCACCTCCTCTTTATTTGACATCCAATTTAATTGAAGGTATAACCCCAGTAGAGGTCTTCAAAAGTGTCACACAAGGGGCCTTTGGACCACTTGATGGTATGTGTTGAAATCTTACCTCAGGCGTGGTCGTATCAATATCTAGTTACATTTAGTCTTAAACTAGAATCTAATAGGGACCAGGAACAACAGTAAGTTATCTCTGCTGAAACTGCCATGGAGCAAATTATCTACCCCTGAGTTGATTATTAAACTGACTGTGGTGGACCTCACAATATGGAATCTTCAAGTGTTGGGTATAATTACCAATCACTGTGGGTAGAGTCAGCGCTATATGCTGTACCTGTAATGCAGATCCGGACAAAGAGGACAAGACCCTCTGCACCTTGGTTACTCTTACCTTGAATGAAGAGAAAGAGAGTTGCATGAAATTTGAACGGGTTGGGAGTAGTGACTACTCCACCCAAGCCGGACTAGAACTAAAGCAGGCATTGTTAAATCATAAAAGGTTAGTAGTCTCAGCAAAAGCCAAAATTATTTTTATTAAAAGCATAGGTGCAGAACATTCTTCAAAGCAAATGTTCACTATAATTGGGTCTTATCCTCTCCTAAATGAGCTGCTTTAGACATTGCACAATCTCAAGCTCTTGCTGATAAACTCTTTAAGTACATAAAAAAATGTACACCATCTACAATTCAGTGGGACACTCAAGACGGAGTACTGAGCTTGCTTGGGAAAGTCTCCTGGGACTCCAACCCCAAACCTTAATTAGGGACTAATGAAAATCATGGATTTGATCTCCACTGTTCCATGTCACCATCATTTTGATGGTCTTACACATCTTACATCTATTATCATCTCAATAAAATCTGGCTCACCATAAGATCCTTTTCTATGTATATTTTGGAATGTGGACAAAATAGTGCTCTCACAACCTCTCTTGGAGGTTTGCAGTGGCTCTCTTACTAATGCCTGGATACATGTGTTCTGGGAAAGGGTACTCCTTGTTCCTTTGTTGAAAAAACCTACTGCAGATCAAGAGGTTCTTTCAAACTTTCAGCTGAAATAACTCCAACTCTTTGCAGTAAAAGTCTTGGAGAAGCTTGTTAAATAACTGCTCTCTAGTTTTCTGGAACAACATATTATCCCAGAGTCCGTAAAATCTGTTTTTCATTCAGCAACTGCACTGTTGTTAGTCCTTAATGACCTGAGAATGGCAGCAGATAAGGCAGATTGAAGTGCCTTAGCAGTCCTCAGTATATGTCATGCTAGCGCTATGAGACCTACGGGTGATATACGCGCTCAATAAATATCTAATACATACATACATACTTGCCGCCTACGCATAGTTGGCCAAGCGTATTGGGTACGGAGCCTCTCGGGGATATCTGTGGCGCCGATGGGCAGGAAGCTGTTTGTTGTTCTAGTTGTTAGTGTACCACAGACTCCTGCCATCATGTCACCTACCTTTCTGCTTCCAGAATCTACCTCGTTGATCATGGCATCGTCCATGAGTTCTCATCTTGCTCGTTGGTGGCTGCTTCAGGGGAACTCCTACTTCTGGACCATAGATGTAACTTTGATGTGCCTGTAAAAACAAAGCTAAAGAAGGAAAGCATAATTTAACGCAATCGTGACCATTAACGGGCTAGTATGCTGGTATAGTTAAAAAACCTGGGGGCATATTAGCAACAAATAGCGATAATTATCGCTAAATGAGCTTAGCGATTATTTTTTTATCGCCGCCGCCTCGTAAACTTTTTTTAAAACCCTCACATATTTTACACAAAGTTTGATTCTAGCTGTTTAGTAACATACTGTGTAGTGTAGTTCCTATATTCCCAATAGGCTCTGCACATTGGAATAATATATCCTATAAATTAGAGGTAGAACTGAGGTCAACTAGGTCTCTATCGAATATACTAGACTTAATTGTGTGTGCCAGCTAGCTCAGAGGTCACTAGAAAGTTTCTCAAATTAACAAGAAGGGATTAGTCTCTGACAACCGCATAAACATGACAACTTTGTTTCCCCAAGATAAAATGTATCTTCAGAGTCATGGAAACAATAGATAGATATTTCACTCAGTCAATCGTGCATGCTTCGTTTCACGAGAGGTGGAGAGAAAGTAGAAACACGGGCGTTTTCAATAAAAGGATTTATTGAAGAGCCTTCTTTCTCAAGCATAAGAAATGAACTGCTACAATAGTAAAACTGTTTGTAAAATATATGGCATACAGTATAAATAGTAGAATAAAATAATACTGTAAGAGCATTGTATGGTTCCTAAACCATATATAAATACATGCAAAAAAACAGAGGTTAAAAGTACTCAACTGGTGCTTCTAAAATACGCCTAGCCCGGTGTACCTAACCTAAGCTTAGTACGAGGGAGGAAGTAAGTGAGGTGTAGCATAAATGTAGTATTCTTGGCCAAGAATCTGCACAAGATTTCTCTAACGGTCTAATCAGCTCCGTACCTTAGTTTAGAATGGAGAAGGTCAGTCTCGAGACTCGATTTCCCAACAACCCGCAACGGTAGCTTGGAAACACTGGAGCTGGATTTCTCAGCAGGAGAAAAGACAGCGTCTCTCTCAGTGCGTCAGCTGGAGGGACTTGCTGTAGCAGGGCCGCGTCGGGCAAGTAAATAGTCGTGTTTGCTTGGGCGAGTGTGGGCATATTTATACCTTGAAGGTGCCGCGTTTGACGTAAAGGTGGACATAATAACGTCACCAAAAAGTCTCAGTTCTTTGAAAACTCCATGAGTTCTTGGATAAATCAATATTCAAGCAAGGGGAAGTCCCTGACTGCTGAAGGCGGGTTTTTCCAAGAAATCGGTGTGGATTTTCGGAACTAGTGGAAGTAGCCCTGCCGTATTTGGACTGCATGAGCTATGCCTAAATATGGTTCTGATTTCTATGCCTATTTAAGGATATGGTGATTTATACATATATAAGGGCATGAATCGGGAAACTTACAATAGGGTCCTAAAATGATACATAACACCCACTCTACGCTATTATGTTCATCTAAGAGTAAATACTAAAACATATAATCTAAAGCATGTGTTTACAACCCCCCAAAAAACATATAAAATGCATTTTGAAATGGTTGCACACGAAAAAAATGAGCTTTTTGTATAGTACACATTTAAAGGAAATGACTTCATTGTAAGCATGTGATATGATAATAGCAATGCTAACTAAATAAATGATGAACATTTCATTTATGAAATGGCTTAGTTACAGAGAAAAAAAAAGGTCGAGACCATCCCAAAGCAGAATATACAAACTTTTTTTGTTTTTTTTGTTTATGGATTAGGCTAATATTGTTTCTTAGGAAGTGTTTCAAGGAATTCTAGTTCTCTAAGAATAGTTCTACTTTAAGCAGCTTACTGCGTGCCAAAGTTCATTTTGTTTTTTGAAAAAAGTCAAATAAATCTGTCAAAAAAATAGAGTCTCAAACTTGGTAGTTTTTTGTTTTGAAAAAAAGTGAAGGTCGAATTTCAGAGTTTGAAAGAACGCTGTGTGTTCATTTCAAAAGTTATTCTCGGTGTCAGGAGAAAACATGAAGTCAACAAGGCTGGCAAAGAAATCGTCTACCACAGTAGGTGAAAGTTCGACTACTTCATTAAAAAGGTAAATTGTGCACAGATGCGAAGCATCGCCGTCAGCGGTGTTAGCAATGTTCATACCAGATGGTACCTGTGTGCCTGTTGATCCGCGTATATCACCTCCAGTTGGATTTGCCGGTGAGATCTCAATGAATGCCGTCATCAGGATTAGTAGCCATTGGGGGCAACACAACACATGAGCCGTTACCGGTCCCAGTAATGCGTCAGCATCTGTAGGCATAACCGATGGTAGTGTTAGACAGACATCTAACACGCATTCCTCTCCACAAAGCAGGCATCGTAGAACAGGTAAAATGCAATCTTGCCAGATTGGTCTGAATGTCAGGAACCATGTGATATTCAGATCTCTCAAACGAGCCAAGACAAGGATCTGAGGGGCATATTACCAAGGGCAAGTATCGCCGCTTTCTCTGCGAATTGTGCCGAGAAAGCGGCGATACTGCCATTTTAAAGCGTGCCCCAAGCCCACTTTGCATGCCGGCGATAAACATCGCTAATGACATGCAAAGTGGGCGTTCCCACGTCCAACCACATGATGAATGTGGTTGGAGGTGTGAACACCCTATTACCAAGGAAGGCGATGGGAGGAAAAGACCTGCGATAAACTCATTTATCGCAGGTCTCCCAACGCCTGCTCTGACCAGGCCTTAGGCATTGATAACATGGGGTGTGGATCATAAAGCTGAATCCACCCCCTCATATTATCAAGACCCACATTAGCGCATGAAAACAACGTTTGTTTTCATGCGCTAATGTGCCATATCGCCGACTATCGCCGGATTTCTATTCGCCTGCCTGATGCGCATTGATAATTGCGCGCTAAAAAGGCGATGCCGGCGATACGGGAATGTGCGTTGTGCGTTTTCCAACGCACTCCTCGTCAATATGCCCCTCAGTTATTCTCTCACGGTACCTCATAGCCTGCAGCGCATTTTCCATGCTGGCTTGGGTATCGCTGTTGGCCCGATTTGCCATAACGTAGCAGGAGGAATAAAAATAAGATCCCTGCTACGAGTCCCAAAATGAGAGGCAGGCCGCCGAACACAGAGTGGACGAAGTTAGGAAAAATGCCCAGAACTGCTTCAAAGGGTGCTAACAGTCCTGAAAAAATCATCTTAAATACATGTGCAATATCGCTGGTATCAGACATGTTAAAGATACGACCTAACATTTCTACAAAATGTACTGGGCAGTTTATTGATAATAATGCATGTATCTCTGCAGAGGACCTTGCAACTTGCAGGTCATATGTCTCTCTGGACGAGTTCAGTGGCCAGTTTTCTGCTTAAAGTATCAAGTTGTATAGAAGAGATGTTCAGTGAAGGCCATAGTGGCGACTCCCCATCTGTCTTGGTTTTAGGAAACAATACTTGCATATAACAAGTGACCCTGGCTGACACAGTAACGAGATAGCTTATTACTGGCATCATTCCACAACAGCTGTCATCATTTACCATAACGTAGCTACCATTGGAAAGCTGCCTGAAAATTGGATCTATCACCGCTGTGGGTGAACCCTGCAGGTGGCAGGAAAGGTTATTGGAAGAACCTTTGCAGGCTCGGTGTAAATTAATACCTTGACACAATAGTGTACCGCTTAGTGAGTTTTGACAATTTTTACCACTAAGAAATACTTTCGTTCCCCCACTCCAACATTTGTGTGTGTATGGTAAATCCCAGGACAACTTAATGTATTCTTTCATACAGGCCTGCTGGTATGTGTTTTAAGCAATACTGAAACTGGAAAGTCGTCACTGGTATTGTGATAGTGCCATGTATTATCCATTCAACTGATGGTTTCTCAGAAACTGTCAATGGTAATCTCCCCAGTTTTTCAGTGCGCAGCACCGTATAGTCTGCTCCCCTCTGTGCCACCGAGATTTGTTTATCTGTAAGGTTAAATACAGTCAACAATGACGTAGTGTTGATTAAACGCATGGGCATATAGCCAGAACAAAGGTTTTGCAACGTTCAGCCTAGTAGCATTATAGAACGTAATTGAGACTGGCCATGTTGTAGCATTAGCAAGTCCTGTTCCATTATGTCTATGGCAGATGATACAATGCTGTCCAAAAAATATCTTCTGGACGACAGAGTTGTTAACCCATTGTCAACTACAGAGAGTGATTTCTCGAAATTAATACGATCAACTTCTCATATTCTTTTAGCTGTTTCCATTTGCGTGACTTTCCAAGCTTCATTGTAAGCAGCGTATATACCGGAGAATATGAAACATTTATTACGTGGATTTCGAGGTCCTATTAAGAATTCTCATAAATCGACGCCATCTTTAAGCAAAGACAAGTGTTGTTTTATTTCCTGGAGTGTGGATTCCTGTAGCCATTCAAGGCATAATTTTCCTACACTGTAAGTTGTTATTATCCCTGGATGTTGCCTTTGGATATATCTTGGATCTGGCCGAGTTACTGTGAACCCTTGTGTCTTGTTCTGGAATCTATCTTGACAGTTATTTGTGACTGTGGGCCGGATTAACCATTTTTTCCATTCAGGATTTGTTCTGTTCTGTTGTAAAATATAATTTACGTCTACCTCCTCATCTGAAGTTAAATTACTATCAGCTGTGGGCTTAGGTATGGACGGTTTGTTTAAATCTTTTATCTTAGCAATGCCAATACAAGATGTCTGTTGAACAGTTTCATTTAGGAACATCATTTGTTCTGGGATGATGCAGGCTCTAAACAATACTTATAAACCTTGTACCTGCCAGTCTTTTGAGCCCCACATAGTTTTTGTCTCAATGTTGTCTTTCCAAAAGTCAAAGCCTAAGGTGGACAATTGAGCATAAAAGGCAGCAGAATAAATTTGTTTAGTATTTGTCAACATACTTTTCATGCCTGTCTTATTCACATTTTAAAAGTAAAAACTTTCTCGGTTTGTAACATTCACACCTGTGAAATATGGAAATTTTCTAAGAAACGTTCTAGAACTACCTTTTGGAGGTGTTGGACACTGTTCCCATTGATTATAAGTTGAAACATTTCTAGGGTTTCTAGGGTTTGCAGATTTATGCAAGTAATGATGGACAAAATGATTAAAACAATACATTTCTTCATAATTTGATGAACCTTCTAAGTATTCATGTTTTGTCAATTATGCGGACATTTCCAAGTCTACCATCATGTTATTAACAGTCTCACAGTCCCAATCAATCAAAATGTGCTGGGTGAAACAAAATCACTCAAGGAAACTTTAAATTGGTATGGAATCTTCAGCAGCTCAACAGGGCCATAAATATCATAGTCAGTTGTATCCTATGCTATTCCACCAAGTAGTGGGACCGCTGTGATGTTCACTGATGACAGGTCTCGTTGTTAACGATGAGATGATTTGTGTGGCTACAGGCTCAAGTTGATGTTCTTACTTGCTGTGTCCATTTTAATGTGCTTTCCATCTATCAGCTTTCCCAAACTTAACACAAG
This sequence comes from Lissotriton helveticus, assembly GCF_964261635.1. Taxonomy (NCBI): domain Eukaryota; kingdom Metazoa; phylum Chordata; class Amphibia; order Caudata; family Salamandridae; genus Lissotriton; species Lissotriton helveticus. The sequence goes on from NC_136065.1 coordinate 1,291,796,621, forward strand.
AATGAGCCATAGCAGGAGATAAAGTACACCTAACACAATCCAAAGTTCAACCCATGGTGAAACCAGATATGTATTTGTAAGCTCTTGAACAAGTTCCTTTACTTTTTCCTTGCAAGATTTGTTTGCTGGCGTAGTTTCAGGTTCACGTGGATCCTCAGAAAAGTTATCGAAGTTGATAAAATAGCCTGAGGCAGTTCTGTCAATTGTTGGTATTGCATCTGGATTCTTTGAAATCACTGGAGTTGCTTGTTCCCTTGACATGTTTGTATAGTCAGGTGCTACATCATTGTAGACAGGAGTTTCTTGACGAACTGTTATTTGGGTATCAAGAGGCACAAGTTCCATGGCTTTGTTGCATGGTCCTTCTTTTCGCACTGCAGGTTTATCAAAGGTGAGAAGTCTTTCAGTTTGAACCTCTTGGATAGTAGCAAGATTTGGTTGTCTGCTACATCTTGGGAGTCCACTGGGCCTACTACTTATTATTGGCCACATGGTGTGGTTTTACCAGGTCAATTGACACAGATCGATTCTCCTTTTTTCCATCCAGCAAGGGGCGGCAGTAGTACTGTTCGTGATCCGTGGATTGCTAGCACAGGTACTGATTTTCTGTAAGAAGGCCCAAATTCCTTCTTGTCCGCTATTTTCTCCCTGACCAGATCCCCAATCTTTGGAATCCAGACAGGTCTTGCTGGGACAGGTGGTTTTTCTTCAGTGGTCGTTGGCTTTTCGCTCGTATTGCTTAGACTTCTTCTTGTTTCATTTAAGTCCTGTAAAACAGCCAAACGATCTTTGATATCAAAGGGTTTTTGTTCCACCAATGAAGTGTAATGATTGATGTCTTCAACCAACATTCTAGTACCAAAAAGGATTTCATATGGAGTGATTCCACCCAGAGAATTTCTTGGCAGCGTATTAAGACTGCGTTGGACATTTATTAGATGTTTGACCCACCCATCACCCGAACCTAATACCCTAGCTGTTATAGATTGCTTTATGTCACGGTTTTTTCTCTCCACAATCAAATTTCCCGCAGGATAAAATGGACTCAAAAATCGCAATGCAACGCACAAGCTGGCCATGGCCTCCTTGTAAGCCCTAGAGCTAAACGCAGGACCCTGGTCAGAATGTAGTGTGCCGATTGCGTATGTGCCAATAAAGACTCGCAAATCTTTTATAACAGTTTGAGCGTCAGCTGAGCGCTGAGGCCACATCCAAATGAATCTCGTCTTAATTTTGTGGGACCGCATTCGTCCATGGTGACGTCTGCGTGTAGAAAGCCTAATGCTGTCTAACAGCGGTGTCTGTACTGGGCTGGCTACAGTTGTAGTCAGGAATCTGGTGGTGTTCAAAGCTGTGGTCTCTGTAGCAGACATTACAATTAATTCCAAATTCGTAAATGTGGAGACTCATCCTTGGCCACCAGTACATCTTTTCTAGTTCTACTAGCGATTTTGAGATCCCTTGATGTATCAGACCCTATCCCATATATGCTTCGAAAATGAGAGCACCTCTCCGGTTCCTGTTTGGAATTACCCTATCCCCCACTCCAGGGATTCGAGCAAAAAGAACAGAGTTTGCATCAATTATGTATGTTTACTCCGCTGCCTTTGCTCGTGGCATTGACAGCGAGCATGGTTTCACTGTCTATCGTTGTTTTCGAACGATTGACTGTAGCTACGGAAGCCGTTTGCACAGATGCCTTTTCGGCTTCATCAGCCAATGAATTCCCTTCAACATGAATGCCATCACGCTGATGACTCAGTGTATGAATCACGTGAGTCTTTTGTAGTTCTTTCTGTAAAAGAACTACTTGTTCCCAAAGCTTTTTATGCTTGATTGTGCCACCTTTTGTATTTTTAAAACCATTTTGAACCCAGGTCTGCAGATATTCATTGTAATTCCGGAGGCAGTTATACGAATCGCACACTGTGAGTGTGGGGAATTCGCGATCGGTATTTTCAAGTGCCATCTCGAATGCCTGTAGTTCAGCTCGCTGAGCTGTACAGTCTCCTAGTGATTGAGTTTTTGATACCATAGGTCTGAATTTACCATTGTGCCAGCAACCTTTAACAATCGCGCAGGTAGCACTGTAAGCTTGTTTACCCCCAATCGAGGGTTGTGCTGATCCGTCTGTATAAATTATACAGCCGTAATGTTCTAGAGGTAGAATTTCAGTAGGCAGAGGACATTCTTGTTCGTATTGGAGAAATGTTTGTGTCTTCAAGTAAGGGTCAAAAACTTATTCAACGTCTGTTGCAGCAAGAGAATTAACCCATTGGATCCATCTTGGATGTAGAGCTTTTGCATTTGAATGCTTGCCTTTGAGACTGCCTCTGAGGCAGGTACAGGTGTAATGACTTTAATGCGTTTACCCTGTGCTAGGGCTCTCTCCTTTGCTACAGCAGTCTGAACCGCTGTCAGAATTTTTTCTGTTGAAGGGAATTTCATTTCAGCTTGTGTGTACAAGTGTGATTTGTAAGTTATTGGTACCTTTTCACCTTCATGAAGGGTTAGGTATGTGAATCCACATCTCCCTGGGAAGATTCGAATAACAAGGTTGCGTACACTGTCGCGTGTTTGTACGTGTGTTGTTGCCAACATGTCTGTCTGTACTGAACGCAAAATTTCTGTGTGTTTTTTTAGTCCAATTAGTTTGTTTGAAATTTATTTATTTATTTATTTATTTTTTGACATTTCTAAAGCGCAACAAATACCCGTGGGCGTCTCGGCGCTAATCAGGTTTGATTAGTTCGTAGAGAGGTTTAACCCTTTCTGCGTAATTCAGAATGTAAGTTCTTCCGAAGTTTAGGAATCCTAGGATTGACTGTAGGTTTTTCAGTGTTTTTGGAGTTTGGAGCAGTGAATATTTTTCTAAAAAGCTTGCTGCCAGGCTTTTGCCTTCACTCGAAAGTTCATATCCCAAGAATAGGACATTGAGGTGGGCAATTCTGGACTTTTTAAAGTTGAATTTATACCCTTTTGAGGCGAACCCAAGTATTATGGTGTTCCCCCTGTTCAAGTGCCTGTCCAAATCATCATCTGTAAGATAGATGTCATCGACATAAGATAATGCCTCATCATCAAACATTTGTAGTAACTCTGTTACTCTGGCTGAAAATAATCCTGGACTATTCTTGAATCCCTAGGGGAGACGGCAAAATTGTCTCTGTGTCCCCATGATTGAGAAAACGGTCAAGTACCTGCTTTCTGGTGCAATGTTTTGACAGAAGAAACTGTTTGAAATATCTAAAGTAGTTTTTTATTTCTTCCGAACGATATTATTCATCAGTGCTGCACTGTGTGAATTTTGTACTGCAAAAGTTTTGCAACAAGAGTTTAAGTGTCTGTAGCCCAAAACTAGACGATATGTATTGTCAGATTTGGAGACAGGAAACAAAGGATTATTCATTGACGAGGTGCATGTTTCAATCACCCCTTGGTATTCAAGTTGATCTAAGATCTTCCTGACTTGTTTTGTAGCTTCCTGCTTTACTGGATACTGCCTCTGAGCAGTAGGTTGATTTTTAACTGGATTTTATGGTGTGGAGAGTTCTCATCCCATCCCACATGATTTTTATATAATGCTAGAGCCTGGGCCACAGCCCATTTTCTGGCATAGGTGTATTTTTTATGAATAGGAATATGATTAGAGAAGGCTGGCATAATGTTCTCTTTGCCATGTGGGCACTCCCTGACAAATTCAGGCGGCCAGTCTTTTTCAGCTAAAAGGATGTCATAACCCTTAGATAATTTTTCCAAAAATAGTGCTTTTTCCTAGTTATATCCCCCTCTATTCGGAGTGTTACTTCATATAACTTATGGGCTACACTAACCCTGGTGTCGGCAGTTTAAACCTGAATGTATTCATTCAGAACCACTGTCTCCAGATGATCTTTCAGGATCCTGCAAGCTATGGTGACCTCTGCTGCACTGTCCAACATTGTCTGGGCCCACTCCCCGTTCTTGAGTTGTGTCCTCAAGATCCCCAGCATGTCTGATTTTTGGACTTGCTACCTTCTTTTTGGAGAATTGGCTTTTCTTATTTTTTGGAACGTGTTGTTCGTCTTTGGACTTCACGCGTTCTTCTTTGTGTTCTGACTGTCCTCTTCTTTTGGATTTCTTCAAGGAAATCTGAAAGGTACGAGAGGATCGTGTATCAGTATCTTGATATTTATCAGGTTTTCTCAAATTATCCCTATTTCTAAGATGATATCTCTTTCAGAGTGCTCCTTTTGAGGTGATCTACCCCTGGACTGAGAACGCTTCTCTTTAGGAAGTGATTGTCTACTATTTTCCCATTTCTTTTTAGAAGTAGTTAGATTATTTTTGATAAAAAACTTTTTCAGGATTTTCTGTTAGTTCAGGCTTTACAGGTTTCCCTCCCAAAAAATCTCTTCCTAGTTCTTCATAGGATGTTTCAATAATTCAGGCAAGTTCATACGGTTGCTCAGTAATATCAAGTTCTTTTAATTTTTGGCGGATTGTCACTGATGCTGCTTCACCTTTAATGTTAGCTAATAGGATAGCTGAGACCTGTTTGAAATCTTTCAGTAATTTCATACCTAGATTCAAGACTGGTTCTGGACCATATTCATTTTGAATCTGTCTCAGAACGTCTGGTATTACCGCCATAGACGGGACACCATGTGTTTTTGTGAAGCAAAGACTGTACCCCAAGTGTCACAGTCCTCTACGTGTGGTGCAATCCCCATTGGTAAACAGATTGCTAGAATCCTGTGTTTCTCATGAGGTGTACTATCGGGAAATACTGCCTCTATTTGAGTAATTTTTTGGGCTAACCAGAATGGAATTTGTTCCCTTTTTGCAGGCAACTTACCGATTACTGACTGTATAGTCTGTGGTGTAATTTTGCTTGTGTTCCCCTGATGAGGGGTGTGCTGTGGAATTCTAATAGCAGGTCGGACTGTTAAGGTCCGCATGCCATAATACACCAATTGTCTATGCATTTTAATTCATTGTTTTAGCTGAGCTAACAGTTCTGGTCTGTCATTTTTTCAATGTCAGGATGTGGTGTATAGCTGGCTAATACCGGCGATGTAGCTCCTGGTCTACCTAGTGGAATGAGCCTGGTAATGTGATTTTGATGTTGTAGGGCGCCATTAAACCAGAGCTGATGCTCTTGGTAAGTTAGTGGAATTTCAACGTCCTCGAAAGGAACGTATTCCGCTGGATATTCCTCCATCTTGTAGAAGTGGAACACATGTGTTGTTGGATTTGCCTGTGGAAAGACAATCCATGAATAGAATACCTCTGTCTGCCGATATTCATGTGCCTCTATGACAAATATAACCGTACCACCTCTCGTGATAGGACATTTTCTATAAGCCTTACAGCTATGGTTTTTCTCACGTTTTCCGGGATGATTATAGCATCCGCGTCGTCTTCATTAAACCCTGTAACGTCTAAACCCGGTTAGGCTGCTGTAGTTCCACCGGTTGCGTTGTTGTCGTTATTCAACATTGTTTAATGAAAGTTTTTGCAGAGCAAGTTTCAAGGAAATAAAGATAAGGTGAACAATATTTTGGAACACTGTATCTTTCAACGTTGAACAAAACCAAAAACTAATACATAGGATTTTTCATCCTACTCAGTTTAAGGCAGATATTTTATCCTTTAACCCACTCCAGACGTCTATTGGAGTTTTTACGGGAAAAAGGGGTCTCTGTGAAAAGCACGACTGAGTTACTCTAGTATCTAGCGTTAAATTAGTGCCTTACCAAACGTTGGGCGCCATGTAGTGTAGTTCCTATATTCCCAATAGTCTCTGCGCATTGGAATAATATATCCTATAGATTAGACGTAGAACTGAGGTCGACTAGGTCTCTATCGAATATACTAGACTTTTTTTTTCTTCAAGTCAACAGCTTTATTCGATTTGATGATAACAATCATAAAAGCACAATAAAATTATAAATATACATCTACGTCGATGGACATTCTATGAGTGAAATTGATTAATTAAAAAAAAAATTACAATAAAGGATGGAATAAAAAGAACATGTAATTTGGGAAGAGTCACAGTAACAATCACATATTTATATTGTAGTTAATTCATTGTTTTCCTGGATTTAATTATGGCTTTTAAAAAGGATGAGACAAGGTATATAATTTGTTCATCTTCCAGCATTTGTAACTTTATAAAGCCATCCTACATTGCCTTAAACCCCAGAGTTTTAAAAGCGGTATCAACATTTTTTTCCTAGGCAGGGTGTAAAAATTGCAAAAAAGGGTACGGTGTAAAGTGGACTGTTTTGACACATTGTCGCAGGGGCATAGGGTCAGATCTTTAGACCAACAATTTAGATCCGGAAATGTTATCATTCTAAAAAAGGTGCCCCCTCTGAATCTTGTCAAAAGCATACGTGAATAGCAGCTTAGCACCTTAATCAAATATTGCTGGATGCCCTGCCCTTGGAGAATCAAATGGTTTTCCATGACCGATGTTTTGCTTTTCTCGGCCATCCAGAGTTTACATTCCAGAAAGTGTAAACATAGGTGCTTAAACTTCTTCCTTGGGACTGACACTAAACATTCTGATTGGTCAAAATATTCTATATGCCCAATGTCAGTCAGGAAACCCTTAACATAGCTAATCCAGGGTATCCTTGTAGTCCCCTCTAAGTTTAGACAATCCAATCATACATCCCTATTCAGGCCTGTCTCCTCGGTTGATCGCACTTTATGCCACAATAAAATGGGGTCAACTTTGATTAAATCTGAGATGTGATGTATGCCTAGTTCTTGGTGGCACACAAACGTTGAGGTGTTACGGGGAACAGCCAGTAAGTAACGGAGACATTTATTTTCTTTGAGCTGTATGGTTTTGGGGTTGGTTATTCCCCAAAAGCCTGCGCCATATGTTGCAGTGAACACACATTTAGTTTGAAATATGTCCGTTAATACTGGGATCGGACGACCCCCCAGTTTATTTGCAAAACATCGGACAGCCCCGATTGCTCTACCAAACGCCATTCTTCTTGCCTCCACCGCCGAGGACCAGGTCCCCTTTTTGTTAAAATTAATTACCAGATATGAGAAAGTGTCTGCTGTGGCTATTTTTGAGCCTGAAAGAAAAGTCTTACATCTTGGGGTCTTCTTAGTGGTACAGCACATGGTGAAGGTCTTACTAATATTTATCTTAAGACCTCTATCACTCATGTAGTTGGAGAATTTAGTCATTGATCTTTGAAGGACAATTTGTGTTCTGGACATGATTACTGCATCGTCTCCATATAAAAGGATGGGTACTGGGGAATTCTTAATTCTGGGATGGTCGTACTGATCTTCCATGAGGTGGAATGAGGCGCTATTAATGTACAAATTAAATAAAAAAGGTGCTAATATGCATCCCTGCCTTACACCCTTTTTGATGTCAAATTTAGTGGTACATTCGCCCTTATTTCCGTACCTCCCCCTTGCCCCAGCTCCCCTGTATAATTCCTTTAGAAAGACTAGCAGCTCACGTTCAACTCCCAATTTTACTAATGTGGACCATAGTTTATTGTGGCTCAAACAATCAAAAGCCAAACTTAAATCAACAAAACATGAAAATAAATTTTCCTTTTTGGCCATAGTATACTTAGCAATTATCAAAGCTAAATTCAAACCTTGTTCAATAGTGCCAAGTCCGGCCCAGAAGCCATATTGAAATTTCGAAAGGACGCCTTGATCTTCCGCCCAGGTCACCAATCTGTTTAATATGACTCTCCCAGCGACCTTCATTAGCGAATACAATAGAGATATTGGTCGATAGCATTTTGGATCGCCACGGTCGCCTTTTTTAAAAATCGGTATTACTATGGCCTCCTGCCAAGTATTAAAAAACCCATTATTATTACAGCTGTTTAAGACATTAGTTAAAAGTGGGGCCCATAGTTCTATATTAGATTTGTATACATCTATTGGGACCCCATCTGGTCCCGGAGCTTTACCAGAGGCACTATTGCTGATTGCCAATTTGACCTCTGTCAAAGAGAATTTAACATTTAGGGGGAAGGTTTTTTGGGCAGTGTCCGAAACACCAAATATTTGTTCAGTGCTCTCAGTCTCATTATCGTTCAAGTGGTCAGCTTTATAGAGCTCACTGAAATGTGTTACCCATGTATTTTCTGTGATTGCCATTTCTATTGTATTTGCGGCTTTATCTATAAAAAAGGGGGCGTTAACGGCCTTCCAAAAACCGATATTATCTTTTATGAAACAGGCTTTATGTAGCGCCACCCAGGCCTCTTGTTTCAGTTCTCTTTTACGGTTTTTGATTGCCAGATGATAAGCAGTTCTAGCAGATCTTATAGCTATTTGATTGCGAGGCAAGCTTTTTAGAGATAACAAAAGATGTGCATGTGTTTTACTGCACTCTGAATTGAACCATCTTTTTTCAATACTCCTATCAAATCTCTGCGGCCTAGTGGGAAGATTATGAATTTCTTCAGTAATTTTGAGAAAAGCCTCACATACTTGAGGATCTATTTGTTCCCAGAAAGACATATCTCAAACTCATTTTGTTTATTATTAATAAGGTTTGAGAGAAATGTCGCTGGTTCTATTTTGTTCCATTTCAAGGAGTAACCGTTTTTCTTTGCCAGGGTTAATTTATAGTTATACAAATTTTCAGTTAAATTATTTGTTTTACCCCGTGTCACTGCAAAGAAAAGAGATGAGACACATGGATAATGGTCACTCATAGCTGCTTCGCATAGGCTATAATTAAGAATACGACAAGAATGCCGGTTAGATATTAAAGGAAAGTCTATGGTAGATTGGCAACCCCTCCCGATGAAAGTTGGCATAAAAGGGACCGGTGGGGAACATAATTCGTTTATGAATCCCAAATCTAATTGATGAAATATATCATTAAAATGATGTCCCAAAGTTGTATGGGAAAAGTGTGCCCTGTCATCCTCTCTGTCGAAACCCAGGCCACAAATATTCAGGTGACTGTGTGGGCATAAGGGGGAATTAAAGTCCCCTACCAATATGACACAGTTATCACCCAACTGTTTCTCTTCTATATTGGTCAGGGTTTGGAGTAAATCATCTAGAGTATTTGTAATCTCTGGTTTAGGGATGTTGTTATAAAAATTTACCAGTGCTACTTTCTGGTTTCTCCCATCAGTCATTGATAATAGCTGATAGTATTCAGACATTGGTTCAAATTTTACAGTAACTCCATCTTAGAGATTTGCTATGTAGGTACGGAGACCCCCCTTATTCCTTCCCCTTGTCGTGTGGGTGGCTGGTGTATGAAAAGTACGGTAACCACTTATATGGATGGCATCCAAGGCCCAGGTTTCCTGTAAACATATAATAGAATATTTTTGGAGGAGGGTTAGACAACCCGTGTCATCAGTCCTACCTGCAAGCCCTGCTATATTCCATGATATCAGGCTAATGGTGATAATTGATTCCACGTTTTTATTAAATGGTCTGTCCTTTTGTGTGGGAGTGTCAACAATGTATCCTGCATTTTCTATTTCCGTGTTTTTTAGCTCTACCGATGGCATTTCCAGTTCTAGCTGAATGCTATTATCAAGAGAAAAACTACTAGAGATCTTATCAGTAGTCTCTATGGACTTATTACCCAAATTATTTTGGCTGATAATATTAGAGGGCATGTTTTCAAACAATAGGGAGAAAGATAATTAAGGGTAGGGCAGTTACTACTCGGAAGGAGTAGTAGATCCAGCTACAGCATATGCCCTGAAATGTATGTGATACAAAAAAGGCTGAGCTGTTCCTGAGAGCAAAAAGGAATGTACTAGTCGTGCCGGTATGTGAGGATGTTGTAGAATCTCAATGGGAACTACAGTTGGGCATCCATAGTGTTGGATGTAATGCCCTCACACACCCTTGCGGTTGTGATGCTTCATCATCTGGGCTTGCTCCTCGTTGGGTCGGCGGTGCAATGCCCAACGGGCGACACCTCAAAGAGGGGCACTTTGGCAGAGATCTTTTATCCAACTGCCGTATGATGAAGTGTGGGTGTGGGGCCGGAATAACGTAAACTTGGTCTGTGAGTTTAAAATAGGGCTAGGAGTACCAGGATCAGGTTTATTCTAGGGGTCCCCTGCTCTAATTAAAAAAGAAAAACTAACCGGTACTCATTGGAATATTATGTTTCCTGTCTCGAGTCTAGGTTTAGTATGTGCTCTGATTGGTCGACATGTTTCTCGCCTATGTTTAGTGACCGGCGATTCTTCAGGACCCAGAATATAAAGCAAAATATCAAGAAGAATATTTCCTTTGAATTACTGTCTACGTTGGTGAGATCTGCTCTAGGATCTATTGTTCCGTGACTATTAAAACAAATAAAGTGAGTGTTGTACAATGTCTATACCTGTGTTGCGGGTCATCTACCTGGATAGGGAGAAAAGAAAGCAATGCAACAGGTATGAAACTCTTGAACAGGGTGATCTCGTACATTCCAAGTGTAGCACTAATCGCATGTGAACTAAAACCAATGTGAAACAGCGTAGTGAGCATGCTTGTGTGGTGGTTCAGTCAAGCTCACACTCTATAAAAACACAATAAAAAGTAGTAGCAGCAGTTATTCGAAGGTGGTTGTAACTAGAACACTCACCTAATGGTTAGAGAATCTAGGCAACAACAGTACCTGGCGATCTTTACATCGGATATAGAATTCCAGTCTCGTGGCTCAGTGTGGGAAGGAACATGGGAAAACAAGCTACCTGTGGTCTCACTTTAATTAGTTTGTCTAAGGACCTTTGCTAGTATAAAATGCATGTATCAATGTGCAGAACCAGTTAGAACTACTCGGTTATTCAATAGAAGAGTATAGTGTTGAAGGTTCCCCACAATGTAATACTCTAAAGGTGTGGCCTAGGTTAATGCACAATGGATTGAGGTTGTGCTCAGTTTACTTAGTTGGAGGATTGAGCGTAAACAATTTAAAGGCTAAGGTTAAAATAGGTAAGGGTCAGCCCAGGGGTTGTTCTCGCGCTTAGTACTCACAGTTAGTCGTCCGTGTAACAAGCCACCAGCACCTACCCCACGCCGCCAGGTCCGGTAGGTGAATGCTGACCTGGCAGCCATGTTTTTAAGGTGTGGTATATTGGTCATGTGATCACGGGACCAATGCTAAATAAGTCATGTGACAGTAATGGAAAACACAGCGGCCATTACAGAGTGGTGTTTTCAGCCTGTAACGGTACTCATTATGCTGCAAGTAAGTGTTCAAGTTATCTCCTTCATGTTAATGATCAAAGCCCTACTCGAGCTAATAAAACAAGGGTTGCCAACAGAGGTAAAAGCTATTGGAAAACAAAGCGACCCCCTCCTAAAATTTAGGGGTCCGTAGAAATGTTCTGTATTATACGACGGCCATGACAGTATGTGGCGCTTAATCAAATTAACACCCAAAAAGGGACATGATTCAAATAGGTGAGCTTGCTACGGGTATATTATGTGTGAAACACTAGAAGCCCACTAATTAGTGATCTATGTATAGTTCAGTATCATGCGCTCTAACCCTCAATGAAGGGTAGCGTACAGTAGCTGGGCTACATGGCAGGGTACAGGCGTATTGTAAACTACATAACTGTCTGTAGCAAAAATTTTTGTTTTTTGCATATAGTATTTAGCTAGCGGAGTCCTAGTAGAGTTTAGAGGTTACTCCACGGTATGTCCTCGTTGAGGCCCATACTGTCTGTTGATAAGCGATGTATCCACCTTTCCTCTTTGTAGAACAGACTCTGTTTGGACGCCTTAGGGTTAGCTTCGAAGACTAACCACTTAAGGGAATCAGCAGTGTGGTTTTTCTCAAAGTAATGTTTACACATCTTGGTATTGGTCTTTTTACACCGGAAATTACTGTGGTGCTCAGAAATGCGTGTCTTTATGGTGCATGTCGTCATTCCCACACAGTATAGTGCACAGGGGCAGATTAGCAGGTAGATGCAGTTAGTACTGTTGCAATTCGTGTGGCTCCTGAGCTCCCAGCTGAAGGAGTCGGTTAGTGCAATGGTTTTATATACACTTGTGTAAGGACACGCAATACATGAGCCGCAAGGGTAGTGTCCCACAACTGCAGGTAGTTGCCAAAGAGTGCTTTGACAAAAGGCAGGCTTTATTTTAGGTCTAGTTTTGACAAGGATGTCTTTGACGTTCTTAGACCTTTTGAACGCGAACCGGGGCGGTTCTAATTCAAGCATTCCTGCGTTTAGAATTTGCCAATGTCGTTTCAAGATTTTTTTCACTCCATTTGAAGCGGGTGTGAATGTAGAAACGCAAGTCATAGGTTGGTTTTCAACTGGATCTTTGACTCTGCGTTTCAGGATGATCTCTCTGTGGTTGTTCATAGCACGTTTCCTAGCCTGGGCAATTACCCTGGTGGGGTAGCCCCTGTCTGCTAAGTTCCTAGAAAGTATCTTGGATTCTGACTCATAGCTCTCGGTCTCGCTACAATTTCTCCTGACCCTTAGAAATTGCCCGAATGGCAAGTTGACTCTGAGTGCTTTGGGATGGTGGCTGGTGAAATGTAGGAGACTGTTGCAGTCTGTGTTCTTTCTGAACATGGTAGTGCTCAGTTTGCCTCCTACAGCCAAGATTGTCAGGTCTAGAAACGCAATTTGGGAGGCTGATGCCGTCATGGTGAATTTAAGGTAAGGGTTAAGGGTGTTGATCCAACCAAAGAGTTCATTATAGGACTCCCTGTTGCCAACCCAAAAGATCAGAATGTCATCTATGAAACGTTTCCATAATTTTATGTTGGAATAGCATGGGTTGGCCTGTCCGGTAATGTGTCTAGCCTCAAAGTCAGCCATATACAGACAGGCTACACTAGGAGCAAAAGTACTGCCCATCGATGTCCCCTGTGTTTGGTGTTAGTATTGCCCTTTGAATTCAAAGTAGTTCTCAGTTAGGGCTTGTGTTGCACATTCCATGATGAATGCGGTAGGCGTTGGTGATTCCCAGGGACCTGTGTTCAGAACCTCCTCAATGACCTCTAGTGTGGCCCTCTGTGGGATGTTTGTGTAGAGGGCCTCCACATCTAGGGTAATGAGGAAGTCGATTTGGGCACTGTCTTCAAAATCATGTAACAGGCGTAACATGTCGGTCGTGTCCTGAATGTACGAGGGGATTTTCCTCACCAAGGGTTGGAGAAAATGATCGCAAAATTGCGAAAGGGGTTCAAGGACAGAGTCAATGCCTGATACTATCGGGCGTCCAGGGAGAGGTGTAACTCCCTAATGGATTTTGGGTAAAATATAAAATGATGGTACCCTTGAGTCTTTTTTCACCAGAAAGTCAGCTTCTTTCTTTCTGATCCATCCGTGGCATTCAGCGGATTCAACCAATCCGCTGATTGTACATTTGAGACGTGTGGTCGGGTTGGTGGGGAGGGGTTTGTAATATCGTCTATCACCCAGTTGTCTTAGACACTCAGTGTCATAGTCCGTTGTATTCATGAGGACTGTTGCTCCTCCTTTGTCAGCCTGTTTTATAGTGATAGAGGTGTCACCGGCCAGGGATTCTAGGATCCCCATCTCCGCTTTGGAGATGTTAGTGTGGTTGTGGAGCCCACTAAGTGCTCTGATGTCTTTTAGTACTGCTTGTTCGTAGGTCAGAACCTCGTTAGGCACCATACCACTATGTGGTGTAAATGTTGATGCATTGTGGAGGCCAGAGTCTTCTGAAGTTTCTCTGGGTTTGCCATCAAAGAATGCCTTGAGTCTGATTTTCCTGAAGAACTGTTGTATTTCACTGATCTGTTGGAAATTGTCAATTTTCGGTGTCGGAACGAATCCGAGGCCCTTATGCAGAACCCTTTCCTCCTCAGTTGTAAGTTGCCGTGTGGACAGATTAACTACCAAACTTACTTCCTGCTCGTTTTGCTCCTGGTGTCCATCCCTTGTGCTGGAGGGTCCTCCCATTGCACTCTCTTGTCTGGCCCGTAGCCTCTTTTTCGTCCGTGCCCTCTGCCCCAACCTCTGTCTGAAAAAGGCTGGTTGTTACCTTGTGGGACAAACTGCGACGGGTATTGGAGGCCAAATTGTGGCATTGGTTGTGGGAAAGGAGGGTACTGCCAAAAAGGTGGTCCCTGGTAGGGAGCTTGTGGAAAATTGTATTGTCCACACCTTTTTGCTCTTCTCCCTCTGTTCTGGTTAGGCTGCCAATCATCTCCACTCGAATTTCTGTCACTGTTGGAGCCTCTTCTTGAGGAAGTAGTGCTAGAGTCTGAGAGATAGCCCGTACCTGGTGGGACATAATCTGATTTAAGGTAAGGATATACCTTCTCCTTCGAGAAACGTTGGATATCCTTCTGCAACTTGGTTATTTTTTGTTTCATAAGATAATCCTTATGTTCACCTAACTCCTTGTTCAGATCGGCTAGCTTATTTTTAAAACCAGGATCAGGGAACGAGCTTTTCAGTGCACTCTCTGTAGCTTGGATGCGTACCAGTAGTTCGTCAGCTAACCTTTTAGCTGTGTTCACGATCAAGATGATAAGATCATGTGTGCACTTCCAGGATATTAATGACCATTCAATTTTAAACTGGCCATCTTCCCCAAAAATTCTGGGGAAGTTTTTTACAATGAGTCCATTGGGGGCGATCTTAGCCTTAAAATATTCTGCCATCATAGCGCCGTGTAATGTTATCCTTATCCATTCTCTTTTCAAATCTGAAAGTGTCTGCCAGTCAGTTGAGTTGCTCGCTGTGGCAGTATACATGTCTAGACCTAGGATAGAGGGTATCCTCAGGATAGCTGCTGCATCGTCTTCCCAGAAGCTCAAACCTTGTCCATCCATATTCGGTGGTAAGGGAACTTATTGGGCGAACACCAACAAATACAATAAAAAACTGTCCAATGTGGACGAAGTAACCTTGCTGGGGAGTCAAGGGGTGAAAAAACAAAGGGGGACAGAACAGGTCTTTACCCTCCAGGAGAAATTCCCACGGTGGTTAGCCGTGCATGAGCTTGTTTTCAAACAATAGGGAAAAAGATAATTAAGGGTAAGGCGGTTACTACTCGGAAGGCGTAGAAGGTCCAGCTACAGCATATGCCCTGAAATGTATGTGATACAAAAAAGGCTGAGCTGTTCCTGAGAACAAAAAGGAATGTACTAGTCGTGCCGGTATGTGAGGATGTTGTTGAATCTCAATGAGAACTACAGTTGGGCATCCATAGTGTTGGATGTAATGCCCTCACACACCCTTGCGGATGTCATGCTTCATCATCTGGGCTTGCTCCTCGTTGGGTCGGTGGTGCAATACCCAAAGGGCGACACCTCAAAGAGGGGCACTTTGGCGGAGATCTTTTATCCAACTGCCGTAGGATGAAGTGGGGGTGTGGGGCCGGAATAACGTAGACTTGGTCTGTGAGTTTAAAATAGGGCTAGGAGTACCAGGATCAGGTTTATTCTGGGGGTCCCCTGCTCTAATTAAAAAAGAAAAACTAACCGGTACTCGTTGGAATATTATGTTTCCTGTCTCGCGTCTAGGTTTAGTATGTGCTCTGGTTGGTCGACATGTTTCTCGCCTATGTCTAGTGACTGGCGATTCTTCAGGACCCAGAATATCAAGCAAAATAACAAGAAGAATATTTCCTTTGAATTACTGTCCACGTTGGTGAGATCTGTTCTAGGATCTGTTAACGAGGAACGGGGTTGTTTTACGGGGGCATGCACTTTTTCTTTCTTAAATGAGTTATTAAATTTGAATGACTGAGAGACACGATGACATTCATTAGCATTAAAGCTGGATGCATGAGATGCACACTACCTGGGGCTTAAAAAGTAGCTCTCAACTGACTACATACCCTGAAATGAATTAGGGGTCAGAATCTCTTCCTAAGAATGGGACTTTTTCGACACTACTTTGGTCCTGTTTATTTGGTGAATATTTCTGGGTGATGTAAGGTCCGAAAAAGTTTTGCACATGAAATGGACAATTGCGAGAGGTAGCATTGGATATTCACTCTTGTTTCATGATGTAACAAATTGTTATGTACTTGTTGTTTGTCTCTACGTTAACTTTATGTGTTACAGATTACGGCCCTGGTGAAGTCTGGGTGAGCCTATACGGGTAAAACCGTACACTTTTCATTTTTAACACTATATATCCCCACGGATTGGGTGCGCCTTAGCGTGCATACACCACCGGAGGATAGGATTTTGGTCCTGAGGAATGCTGAGCTGAATTAGCACTCAACAGCTGAAACATGTCGACCTACCTTTAAGTGCACTAGGTTTCAAATTTACGAACCTTTATTTGCCCGCTACACTACTTTTATTGATACCGCCAAACCCTTTATTAAAGACAGTACAGGGATTTGTCGGTTATCTTTTAACTAAATTTTTTAATCACTGACACTGCACTTTAAGCACTTTTGCACTACATTAACACGAAAACACAAAAAAAAACAGCTCCGCTGTAAATCAGGCGTTGTAGCACACTGGGGGACATTCGGTCTCCCCAGTGGGAACTCAATGATGAAGCATGTCACCAACTAGTGGTGAGTGAGGGTTCTTTTAAAGAAAAAGGTATTTTTTCTTTTTCTTTTTCTGCCTTGTTCTCACCCATTGTTTTCATCTTTCTTTATTTGGTAATTTAGGTACTTATCCAATTAGTCACTCTTAGGTTGTTGTTGCTTAGCATTTTTATAAAATATTATGTCACACTATATACTGCATGTTTGTTTTATAAATACATGATATCTTGATATGTGCTGCATGTTTGTTCTGTAAATGCTGGTTTAGATTGTGCCCTGGTTGATTCAGCAAAGTCACGTGGTGACAGAATGACTAAGCATGAGTAAACATGAGCCTTTCTTACATGTGCAAAGTTTTGACAGTTAGTCATGTGTTGCACTATCTTGCCGATTGCCAGTTTGCTGGGCGTAGCTGCACGTGTTACCCCGCCCACCTTTGAGCTAGAAAATAGGAGATTCTGAATGAGGGAAATGCTTGGCCTCATTGCTCTGTTTCTGCTTACCTGAAATACAGCCGCAGAGAACGCCTCTTCCTGGCGTCTCTCCTTCGATCTTCGGTCGCACTCCTTCACTTCCCTGAAGCTTGTGTTGCACTGGAAATGCTCAAGAAATTAGCGTCGCATCCAGAGTTCCCGCTTCAATTCCAGACACCGTTAGAAGAAATCCCTGAAAGAAAAGAAGAGACAGATTAAGGTAGTTTCCGGCCCTCGCGTCTTTCGGAGGTCGGTTCTTCAATTAAACAGGTACTATACTTTCTTGCACCTATTGAGTGTGCGATATACAGAAACTTTTTTTTAACGTTATAAACAATTTAGAACTTATAGAACCAACTGAAACCTTGACCTTGGGTTTATAACTGTGCGAGTTTTGACAACTAATATTTCTGGAATCACAATTCAAGTTCAAGAAAGAAACTATTATATTCAGTGAGTTACTCATTATACAAAAAGAGAACATTGGACTAAAATGTGATGTATATTGTAAATGGTGATGTTTTATCTTTTTTCCCCAAATACAGATGAAAGTCAAATATGTATAGCATTTCCTCAGTCATTGTTCGTAGAGTGAAGATAACTCCTTATATGAAGAATACGCATACATGAGAGAAGGTACTAATTAAGGGCAAAAGAGTATGTGCATTACTACGAAAGCTGAAGATCAAACAAAGAATCTTGTGTGTAATTATTTTTATTTATTTATTTTATTGTAGAAACAAGAAGGCAGGGCATTAGTTTCCAGTATTAGACATCGCTAAAGGTGGAACGTACCAGAACAGCAACAGTACATCAACCTGAAGAAAGCAGTGTGTTTTCTCTTTCTCTCATTTCTCCCCCCATTCCCCCTGCCCCTAGGAGTCTTCTCATGCTTGGTGTGCTTTTCTTACCGCTAAGCCTCCACAAAATTAAAGTTTCTTTTGAGTGATATGGACTCAGATCAGGATCATACCGATATTCACGACATGGCACAGGCTCTGATGAGCGATACTAGTAAGGAACAAAATATAGGGAGCATGTTACAAAGTTTACGTTTAGAAATGCAGAATTTAAAAGAAGTAAATGCAGAACCATGTAGTAAATTAATACGCTATTAGCCCAGAGAAAATCTTTGGGCTAACCCCTTGCCTTTTGCAACTAGTACCATGGTTAAAAATCCATCCGCACACATGATTTCAGACCCCTCTTCAACACCTGTATATATTATGGTCGCAGTCCCGAGTCCCGTGCCTCTGGCCGCTTTGGAAAGATTTTTTGGAGATAGTTCTAAGTTTAATAATTTTATTAGTTAATGTCAACTACATTTTATTTGCACACCTCAATCATTTTCTACAGATGCATCTAGAGCGGGTTTTGTTCTCTCCTATTTGGGAGGAGTTGCGGCTAATTAGCCCATTCCATTAATAGATTAAAAGATCCTATTTTATATAACTGGCCAGTATTCAAAACAACCATGACTAAATTATTTGCTAAACATACATACATAAAAGCAAGCGATAATGAGCTTTCAAACCATCAACAAGGAAATATGGATTTACGGAGTTAAGTAACAACTTTCAATCGTTTGTTGACAGACACACTATGGCCTGAGGAAAAGTGAACCTCTTTATTCTGTAGAGGTCTGAGTGATGATTTAAAAGACACTCTTGCTCATATTGTAGGCTTGCCAGATGATTATTCAGATTGTATGGATCTTGTAGTAAAGTTAGATCGTGCCTTGGTGAACGCAAGGGAGAAAAGTCACGTTTTGACACTAAAATGATTACTACTAAGACAGAAAGGAAATAAACAGAAATTAAAATCCCAGTACCTGAACCTAAGCAAATAGGGGGTGTAAAAGGTCTGTTATCTACAGAAGAGAAGGAACACAGACACAAATAAAATTTGTGTTCATATTGTGGCAGGCCAGACACTTTGCTTGAGACTGTTCAATAAAACCCAGCGGTCCCAAAAAGATAAACCCTGATAAATATCTCATCAGGAAAGGAGGTCGCCTTGATGAGAAGAATGAACTTACAGATCTCTCAGCACTTAGCAAATACAGTTGCAAGTATACCACAACACGTTACTGTTCATGTCACGCTTATCTTAACAACACATTTAAGACATGTAGTTTCAGTATTATTGGATTCTGGAGCCACTGGAAATATTTTGGACATCCAGTTAGCACAAAAATTGAGTATTTCCACAGTCCTAAAAGCACAGCTGGAACCAGGCCCTGCTGTATATGGATCTTAATTGTCTTCAGATTTGATTACTAATCAAGCATGTCCTGTTACAATGGTTTGTCAGAACTGTCATACAGAAAAGATAAGTTTTGATCTAATTGATACACCTACATTTGGAATCATTCTAGGGGTTCCTTGGTTAATGACCCATAATCCTAAATAGATTGGGACTTGAGAACTGTAACACTAGACTCCCTACATTGTCGTACACATTGTTATCAAGAAGCACAGACAGATTCTATGACGTTACTGCATTGTGCAAATACCACAAAACCTTCTGATATAATAACTATTGAATATCTGGACTTCAAGGATGTGTTTGATCCAGTAAAGGCAATTACACTAACTCCACATAGATCATATGATTGCCGCATAGATGTATTCCCAGGTGCTACTCTGCCTAACAGTCGAGTGTTTGCACTTACTGAAGCTGAAACACAATACTTACAGCAATATTTAGACAAATGATTAGATCTAGGTTTTATTCATCTTCCAATGTCTCCTGTTTTTTTTGTAAACACAATTTTATTGAGTTTTTAATCAACATATTATATATGATTCATATTCTATTCAAATGACAATGCAATTTTAAGCCGTAACAATCATGAATTCAAATATTATCTCCGAAGTATAAGTGACAGAATGGATATTCATATTATACAAGAACTGTCATTAATACAGTGTCATTTTATCTAAGGAGCAAAAGAAAAGGAATTGTCAGGTCACTGATAAGACGAAATATTCAAGTTATTAGAAAACTCGTGGTTATCTAATGAGCTAACATTACTATACTAAAACAAAAACATATAACTCCCCCCTCCCCACCTGTTCACGGGTCCACTAATTTATAGCGTAACATAGCAAAAGATTGCATTCATTCAGTGAAAAACAAACAGTTTCAAAGCATATGCGTATATATATCCCTTGGCCATTAGAGACATAAAGTAATACGGCATACTGGGTAGCAGTCAGTCCAGATCCTAGGGATGCGGGAGGTGGGGGTGGGATGGGCCCAATCTGTGATGTTGGAGGAGTTAGTATATCTATGGCTTTAAATGTTTCAAACATGTGATCCCATTCCAGAGAAATAGGAATCTTAAGCAGTCCTCGAAACTCTTCTTGCCTAATAATTGTACTCTCTGCAGTACCCCAGCGGATCATTTCAGTCTGCCAAGAAATGGGTGTAGCGGGAAAAGCAGATTTCCACCGCATTGTGATAGCACGTTTTGCTATGAGTATGGCCAATTTGGCAAATCTGTACTGGACCTTCTGTCTCTTGGGGCATTTATGCAGTCCTACAGACAACTTTCTGCCAATGACCATACAGCCGCACCGGAGAATTCCTGCACTCTGTAACTAATTGTTTGCCAGTATATGCACAAACGCGGGCACCCCCACAGCATATGAAGCAGATCCACATCTGCTTCCTGACACCTAGGACAGGTGAGTTGTGCTTCAGGAAATTTACGATTAAGGCAATGTGGTGTGAGGTATGCCCTATGTTATATCACGTACTGTATGCATTTATATTTAGCGTTGCGGGACACTTTCTTAGAAAATTCTAAAACAGAGGACCATTCCTTGTCTGTCATGTCCCTTCTCTGCTCTAGTGACCACTTAACTCAAAGTGCCACTAACATTATCCCTGAGTGTGACTGAATACCTCTGTATAACCAATGAGTAAGGTGGCACCCCCCTTCCTTTAGATATATTGCATATACTAGTTCATGCTTAGGGGGTTCAATCCTGTCAGGGGACCAATGGAGTTTGATGTAATGAGAGATGGCTGCATGTAGAAGGAAGAGTGTCGGAGGGGACCCTTGAGTATGAATACAATTATCATGACCTGCTAGTGTGCCCTCAATGAACAATGCTCCAATTGTTAGCACACCTTCCTGAGCCCATGGGGATGAAGCTCTTTTCGAGGTTAATCCAGTAGTAGTTGGTATCCCAAGCAAGGGGATGTTGGGATAACCCTGGGCGGAGGAATCGGCTACGCCCACGGAGTAGGCGTAGTGTTGCCTCCTACGCATTTTGCGTAGACAGCGTAGCCGGCAACACTACGCCCACTCCGTGAGCGTAGCCGAGTCGGCCGCCACCCGCCTCCCTCCCGCCCTCCCCTACATACAGTATTTTAGCAAATACCCTTAATGAAACTATTTTAAGGCACTTACCGTGTCCGGGGGCTCGTCCGGGGCTCCCTCTGGGAATAGCGTCCTTTCCTGGATATCAATGCGCATGCGCGGGCGGCCGCGCATGCGCATTTCTCGGGAGAAATGCGCATGCGCGGCCGCCCGCGCATGCGCATTGGTATCCAGGACAACGCTATTCACAGAGGGAGCCCCGGACGAGCCCCCGGACACGGTAAGTGGTTTAAAATAGATTTATTAAGGCTAGTTGCTTAAATAATGGATGTAGGGGAGAGCGGGAGGTAGGTGCGTAGTGGGGCTACGCGGAGTGCGGGAGTGGGCGTAGCTTCTCGCCCTCTCCGCGTAGCTCCGCGGAGCCCCACTACGCCCACTACGCCCAGGGTTATGTTGGGAGAGTACGGAGGGGCCCTTTTGGTGTATTGAAGTTTCTTCTTCAAGTATATTAATGCAGTCCTGAGCTTAGGGGAACTCTGGGTGGAATCCTAGTTTGGGGCAGGAGCAAAGTGTGAAGGATACCTCGGTCAAGAAGCTGAGATGTATAACCAATCTCCTGAATGTGTTGTCCTGCTAGCCAATAAGATAACCACTGCAATTGACTGGCCATGCAATAAGCTCAGAAATCCGGTGTTCCGAGTCCTCCCTCCTCTGGTCACAGTTGTAAATTAGCAAGACTGACTCTCATACGTCTCTTGCCCCGAATAAGTTCTAACAAGAGTGTACGGAAATTTTGGGCTGGGATGATGATCGGCAGGATGGTAAAAAAATATAGGAGATGGGGAGCATCTCCATTTTAGAAATGGCTACTCTGCCCATCACCGACAAGGGAAGCGAGATCCAAAAAGAAACCTGGTTCTGGAGTGATCTAATAACCTTCAGAAAATTGCCATCTATACAGTCTTGGGAGGTTTTATATATTTGTATACCTAGATACTTAAAGGTGTCTGGGGTAGATGTTAATAATATTTCACCAAAAGGCACAAAATCTGGGGCATCTTTATAGCGCATATAGAAAGCATACGATTTTGTTTTTAATGGCCAGGCCAGATATCCGTTTGAAGTGTTTAAATATGGATGCAACATGTTCTAGGCTTGTAGTGAGATCTTTGAGACATAAAATAATGTCATCTGCGTATGCGGACACTAAATGTGGTGTTATTGAGTATAATCCCCCGATCCTTGGCTTCTCTGAGAAGTTTAATGAGTAGGGGTTCTCATGCTAAAACAAACAGCAACGGCGACAAGAGGCATACTTGCTGTGTGCTCCTGGCTATAGAGTAAACAGAAGAGATATGAGAGCCAGTCCGAGTCCGAGCTGTAGGAGCGGAATATAATAGTTCAACCCACTGCAAGTAACCTCAGGGGATACCAAACTTTTCCATAGAAGTCAACATATAATTCCAATTGAGTGTGTTGAACACCTGTTGCACATCAATAGAAATGCACCCAGTCATGCAAGAAAGGTCCACTGCAGATTCCATCATACAATGGAGCCATCTGATATTTAGGGAGGTACTGCGTCCTGGTATAAAGCCACATTTGTCAATGTGGATACATTTTGGGAGGTAGGGAAGGAGTCCCTTGGCCAAGATTTTACTGAGTATGTTAAACTTGGTGGATAACAATGAAAGGGGGCGGTAGCCTGATATGTTGTGTGGATCTCTAGCGCTTGCATAGTTGTCATGGGAAGAGTATTCTTTTCCAGTGCCGGCTTGTAGAGGTTTTCTAAACGTGGGGTGAGTTGCGCCGCATATGTCAAATAAAATTCTGCAGGTAAACCGTCCAGACCAGGAATTTTGTTTCTGGGAAGGTCCTTGATGGCTTCTTTAATGTCAAGTTGAGTGATAGGGGCTTCCAATTCTGATTGAGCAACTGTTGATAATTTAGGGAATGTGATGTCATCCAAGAAGGCAAGAACATCTCCTGTTTCATCACCACTTTTCTTCATCCCAAAATGGGATGGTGGTTTAAGGTGTGTATAGACTACCGCAGACTCAATAAAGAAACAATAAAAAATCAAATACCCATTGCCATTGATTCCAGTTCTTTTGGATCAGTTACACCATTCTACCATCTATACAAAATTGGATCTTCGTGGGGCATATCATCTAATACAGGTCTAAGAGGGTGACAAGTGGAAATCTACATTTAGAATTAAGTTTGGCTTATTCAAGTACACCATCATGCCATTTACCCTGTGTAACGCCCCTGCGGCTTTTCAATACTTCATAAATGAGGTATTAAGTGAATTCCTTGACATCTGCGTAGTTGTCTATATCGATGATATCCTTATTTATTCAAAAAGTAAGGAAGAACATGTGCCATAAGTCAGGGGAGTATTACAAAGATTACAGGATAACCATTTATTTGCTAAATTAGAAAAATGCATTTTTAACACAGATACGGTAGACTTCTTAGTATATTGTGTCTCCCCAACAGGAATAATGATGGATCCAAAAAAGGTAACTGCCATATTGGATTGGCCAGAACCTACTACAGTCAAGGATGTGCAAAAGGTTTTGGGTTTTTCAAACTTTTCTAGGCTTTCATACACCAATTTTCTGAAATAGTCTCACCTATCACTAAATTGTTACAAAAAAGTCAACCTTTCCTATGGACAGAAGAAGCTACACAAGCTTTTCAAAAATTAAAACGGAAATTCACTTCTGCACTTCTATTGAGACATCCTGATCCAGAGTTCCTTTTTTTGTTGAAGCAGATGCTTCTCAAGTCGCAGTAGGAGGGGTTCTCTCGATGAGAGAGCCAAATAATGGACAACTACATCCCTTAGCATTTTATTTAAAAAAGTTGCTCCTGCAGAGCAGAATTGCGCTGTTGCAGAGAGGTAATTGTTCGCAATTAAATTACTCTTCACCAAATGCCGTCACCATTTAATGGGAACAAAGCACTCTGTAACCTATATGTACTGATCACAAAAATCTGCAATTCTTTAGTTCAGTAAAAGCTTTGACACCCTGACAAATGAGGTGGTTGCATTTTTTTAGTGGCTTTGATTTCGTGATTACTTATCAGCCAGGTTAAAAAGAAATTCAGTCAGATGTACTCTCGCATTATTGGCATACAGCAGACTCAAAACAAGAGACCTTAATCCCTCCAATATTATTATTATTATTTAGCTATTTGTATAGCGCCTGGTGACCCAAGGGCATCCCCGCGCTGTAAAAAGGTTGATATCCATTGAGGGAAGGGAGGGGAGGAGGGACATTTATTTCGGGAATAGGTGCGTTTTCAGTTTTTTGCGAAAAACCAGGTAACTGGATTCCAGTCTGAGGGTGCGTGGGAGGGAGTTCCATCCCATGGCCGCTTGAACCGAGAATCGTCGTCCTCCTGTGCGTGTCCTTTTGAATTTGGGGATGTTGGCTAAGTGCTCATTCTCCGAACGGAGGGATCTGGATGCTTTGTAGGGGGTGACCAAGCTGCTGAGGATCGCAGGGCCAGATCCGTTGATTAGTTTGTGTGTCGTGCACATGGCTTTGAATTCCACCCTTTGGCGCACAGGGAGCCAGTGCAGGGCCTTGAGGGCTGGTTTTGCTGACACTCTCGAGGGAAGGTTCATGAGCAGACGTGCCGCAGCGTTCTGTGTCCGCTGCAGTCTCGTCAGTGTGGCCTCTGGGGCTCCCAGGTAGACCATATTGCTATAATCCAGACGGGACAATACTAGTCCCTGGATAAGGAGTATCCTGGAAGCAGGTGGTAATAAGGGGAGAATCTTACGGGTAGTACGCATGAGCCCAAAACAGGTACCCGCAGTTTTGGCCGCTTGCGTCTTCATGGTGAGCTCAGGTTCGAGCCACACTCCAAGGGTTTTGATTTCACGCTTCGGCGAAGGGATTTCTCCGTACACGTCAGGCTAGACTGTTGGGGGGATGGTCGCCCATTGTTTTCCCAGGAGCATCACTTCTGTCTTAGACCCATTTAATTTTAATGATGAATCACTCATCCAGCTGTGGATTTGTGTGAGACAGTTGGCCAGGTTCTCTGGGTGGTCGACTAGTTGGGATAAGGAGACGACCAGTTGAGTGTCATCAGCGTAGCTTACCATTTTTATGTCAAATGGTGTCACCACGTCTTCAAGAGGGGCCATATATGCATTAAAAAGCGTCGGGCTCAGGGAAGATCCCTGAGGGACCCCGCTTGTGAGGGGGAGGGTGGATGAGTGGTAATTGCCGTCCCATACCTGGAACGTGCGTCCGGTGAGGAAGGATTCTATCCAGCTGAGTGCCGTCCCGGTGATCCCTGCTGCCGCGAGTCGGTGGAGAAGGACACGATGGTTAACTGTGTCGAAGGCTGCACTGAGATCCAGGAGGATCACTGCCACTGACCCTCCTGAATCCAGTATGCGCCTTGCCTCCTCGATGACGGCGAGGAGGGCAGTATCTGTGCCATGACCCGGGCGAAATCCAGTTTGGGATTCCCGTAGGACGTTGTTTGTTTCAAAGAACTGGGACAATTGTCCGTTGACCAGTTTCTCAGCTACCTTGCTGATTGCCGGAAGGAGTGATATTGGTCGGTAGTTTGCCATATCTGCTGGATCGAGCTGGGGTTTTTTAAGGAGTGCTTTTACCACGGCGCTCTTCCAGCTGGCAGGAACAGATCCCTGGGCAAGTGAGCTATTAATGAGCTCCATGACCGTGGGGACGATGACAGGGGCCACGGTTTTGAGGAATCTAATGGGAGCCGGATCCAGAGGTGATCCGCTTCTCATTTTGGTATTACCCCCATAACAAAGCCATAGCACTTACTGTACAGCAAGATTTGTTATTGTTACTAAAGCACGAACACCTAAAACAAAACATGCAAGAATGGTTGTTAAATTCAAGAAACACTATAAAAGATGGTTTGTATTTCATGAAACATGTATATTCATTAGGCCTGGGCGTAGTACGCGTAGTCAAGCTACGTGAAGCTACGCGAAGACATTCTTGCACTACGCGAGCTTTGCATAGCTTTGCAAGCGTGCGTAGTTGCTTGTCGGACCCATTCGCGATGCGTTTTTCTTGTGTGGGAGCTCGTTGTGCGTGTTCCAGGCGCTGTCTGTGTGCTCGAGGGATCGTAGCTCTCGAACTTACCCATGCAGTTGCCTATGGGCACGGCCATCTTGTTTTTTCAATTGTCCCACCCGCCCGCGTTGCCTTATTTCCTGTTCCGGGTCACGTATAACGTGTTCGCGTTGTGCATGTCATGTTCGGGAACGCTATCTACTTGTTCACAACAACAAGTGCGTGTTAGCGAGAAATATCGCGCAAACGTACCCACATGGTCACGACTGGCGCGGCCATCTTGTTTTTCACTCTATGCTATGGTTTTCTATCCACCTTTAATCTTTGTAATCTTTACTTATTTTCACAGTTTTTCTCACTTTTTTTATTTATCATCTCCGTCTCTCTGTCCCAAAGTTTACATTTTGTGATTTATTTCTACTTTCACTTTGTGTTTGTTACTTTTCTACTGTTTTATTTTACTTCTTTATTCAAACTCCTACTTCTTCCCCCCTAACTTTATTTTTTCGTTCTTTTCTTTTCTGCCTCCACCCCAGAACCATGTCCGAGGGCAGCAGTATCGGCTCCAAGGCCAAGGCGCCTGCGCCTAAGAGCCGGCTGCCTTGCGGCAGAATGCGCCATGCAGGGGTGCAGGCTGACAAAGTTTTGGAGAGGCGGAGGTGGCCGCCATGGTTTTCTTCATCCAGCGCCACCTCCCCTTGACCGTGGCAGCAGGCGGCAGGCCAGGCTCCGGGTACCTTACCCAGGAGCGTCACCGCCAGTGGGCGAAGGTGCGCCGGGCAATGTTTCGCTACTCGGGGATCCGTCGCACCCACAACCAGCTGGCCCACAGGTGGTCAGACATCCTGGACCGGGAGCTGGACCTGTTGGACCTTCTAGGTATCGAGGTCGTGGGGCTTGGTGAGTAGCTAGTAATATATAGTAGTATAAGTATTGTGTATAATTATTGGACGAATAACACGATTACTGGTGCACTTAGTTACATTGTAGGTCAATTCCGTTTCAAAATCTTCTGTAATTGTATTACACATGTGCTGCTCGGCACTTCTCTTACTTGTTTGTAACTTTGCGCTAGCTTGGACTGATTAATGATGTTAGAGTTTACTTTAGAGAACTGAAGTTAGTTAATGCTTTTGCTAGAGTCTTGTCCTTCCATTGTCTTTCAGTGAAATAGTGGTGGATGGATAATAGGTTTACTTAGTATTAGTTCATATTTTTTTTACGGTCTGCGTGACGCCTCCTCTGTCACTGAATGCTTCTTACCCCAGTCCTCCATAGAACCTTTTTGTAGTTTGTTTAGTGAGTGGTAGGCTTAGCAATAGCATTGTCAGTCAGTCGCAGAACAACATACGACGCAACCAACCAACAATTTGGTGTATGCACAAATTTATGCATGTGTCCTCCATCTCATCTATGCATTTTTGCTGGTAAAAATAAAATGGGAATGCAGACTTACTGAACAATTGGCCCATCTGGAATAGGTGGTGTAGGTCAGGTGGTACAGGCCTCATTAGTATTCTGCAATCAGAATGATTATGAAACATTTGATTAGTGTTCATATAAGTAGACGGTCCGTAAATCCTGCAAGCCAGTAGTTGTTTTTAGATAGGTCAATTTTATTGCAATTGTTGTTTCTTAAAATGTTTGAGCGTTTTTTTTAATGATTTATTTGTTTCACAGCACTCAACATTTCTCTCTTTCTTTATTATGTCTTACATGATCAGCACCCAGGGGCAAGAAGACAGGGTCCGAGTCGGCGGGACAACCACCAGAGCAGCGCTCCTCTACCGAGGATCCTGCTGCTAGCCCCAGTAAGTCCTACAGTGCTTATATTATTAACAATTATATTTCCCTAACTTTTAATGAATCTTATTTTTTCCAAACTATTAATTACGCTTCCTAATTTAATTTTTAACAAAAGCTTCTTTGATCTTCATTATCTGTTTTACAAATTTTGGTTATCCCTGCCTTTCAGTTCCTTCAAACTGCCTCTGCTATGACTCTCTGTGCTACTACTATTAGACTGTAGCTAAGCTTGCCCTGTTGGCCGCTCTTTAGTTAAGGTTTTCTTTTGAATAAAGCTGTGATAGAACAATAGCTGTAGCCACTGGGTCCACTCCTGTCCTTTGTGTTATCCTCTTTAATCTCTAGGCTTTGACAATTCCCATCAACAAAATGCACAACCAGATGTTTGTCTAGTATTTTTTGTTAGCATAGTAGTACCTACTACTACTGTTGTTGGTATTCTGCACAGCCGTATACAGAACTATGCACAAGAAAATAGGATGTTGGTGACGGGAGGTTGGACCTTACTTACACCTCAGTTAGAACTCAGAACCCACAAATCACTGGCCAACTAGCTATAGTGTCTCATTAGTCATTATGTCCTAAACCCCCACACAAAGATACCCAATGATTTTATTACACCACCCAGAACATAACACCCTTCCGCTCACTCACGCATGTAAGTCCACAACTACACACCAAATATACCACAGAGTCTATGTGCAAGTTCCAAAGGTTTATTTATTGCAAATAATAACAAGCTTTGTAAGTTGTTCCATGAAATTACATCGAGCTCCAACATGCAAAATAAAGAAGATTAAAACTAAACATTTGTACAACTAGTGCATGATAGAGATCTGTGTGAATTCTGGGAGACCCCTCACCGTTGAACGTATACTGGTTACATGCATCTTTCGTAAGCTCTGCAAATCTCTGGTTCGTAGAAGGGAATCTTCTGCCTATTATGAGAAAAATGGGGCACGTTAGACAGTAAAATACAATTATGCAAGCTTTTTGCAGTCATGCTAAAAAGTGTCATATTATGGCTAAGTAATAGGGACTAATCGAACTCCATAAAAAAAAGTGGCTTGTTTTTTAATCTCTTAACTTGTATGCTACACCCATGTGGCCCCAAAGGCGTCTTACTGCGCAACAAGCTGCGAGGTAGCATGCGCAAAAGAGTAGACATGAATCTAAAATGGTTACATGGCTCAGGCTAACTTTCCAAGGACTAGAGTAGGAGTAGAGATGAGATGACCCTAGGGACCATATAATAATACTACTAATATCTGTCTACTGACTCTACTGTAGTACGCAATTTGGACTAGTGATGATTTATGTTTATAGGTGCACTACCAGTACCAACCACCAGTGCTGGCAGGGCCAGCGGCGATGCCAATGCTGCCATTCAGGAGGGGGCAGGAGATGCGGCACCTGCAGAAGTACCAGTGGTGGAGGAAACAGCAGCGATGGGCGGTGGTAAGTTATATTCATTACTTATTGGCATTACTAGCTGGAAGGGGAACACTTTACTCACTGTACTGTGAGACTTATTAAGTAAGTATGAACTTGAAGTTGTACTGGACAATATACAACAGTTGAAGAAGACACCCTTTACTTAGCATTACCAATGCATTAGCAATAGCATTACCAGCGTGAGTTGAGTAAACAAAGGCCTCTTCTATCAGACTCCAACTCAGATGTGAATATTATGGAGAAGACTAAAAGTCAGATCAGATGACCTTGATGGATGTGACTCCAAGGACCACTTCCTACCTATGTTAATTTTTTTTCGATTGTGTCAGCTCAGCCAGCCTGCAGAGGGTGGCCTATCTGTTAGTTACACAATCAATGAACAAAGGGGCATATTACCAACAACTAGCGATAATTATCGCTATGTTGGCTTAGCGTCAATATTTTTATCGCCGAGCTGCGGCAATTTTTATCGCTTAGGAACCTTGCTATTATCAAGGTTTATCTCCTAAGCGATAAAAATCGGCCGAAATGCATGAATATCGCTTAAAAGTCAGCGATATTCATGCATTACCGAGCTAATGCTCTTAGCCATGTTATCCACCTACCATTGGATAACATGGCTGCATGGTTTCCCAAGGGAATGGAGAAGATGCCATGGTTGTGGTGGTAGTAGTAGACACTGGCACTAGCATTTGCAAACAAAAAGAAAGAGACAGTCCTTTGCATGAGAGAAACTGTGGGAGTAGTAGAAAAGTACAGTACACAAGAAGACTGCCAAACAAACAATATTGCAACTGCTAAACTAAAAGAAAACAATGGTGGCGGGGACAGCCTAGTACAAGAAGCTAAGAAGTTAAACTGTAGTTGTGTTGAAGGAGTGACTTAACACAATCCTAATTCGTAAACTTTAATGTTGTAAATCCAATCAATGCCGGCAATTATTTATGATATATTCAGTGGGTCCCTTTGGAAAATTAATTGGCTTGTACATACACTGAGCAACGGTGGGCAAGCAGAAGAAGATCCTCGCCCTGCCTCGTTGACATTTAATTAGTGTTGCTTTCACCACATCTGCCCCAGCAAGCATGTGATCATTTGTTGATGTAGATTTAATGTAGTCACATCATACCTCAATATAAAATCACAAAGCCCGGGGGAAGAGGGTTAGGGTTAGATGAATGGATGTGAAGGGGGGGTTGGGGAAAGGTTTGACAGAGAAAAACAGTACGCATGGAGAAACAAAAGCAAACCAATATTTGAAGACGACGATGATCCACTATCCAATAAATCTATAAAGGGAGAAAAGGGAAATGCATGCATGATGAAGATAACTTGATGGTTAATGAGTAGTACTTAACTACTACCACACAATTAGACAGTACAGGGAAGTAGTATTATATGAAATTTACCTTGGCTGTATGCCCTCAGAAAACCCTAATTACCTGCTGTACCGGGCTGAAAGCTAGCAAAGAAAATTAAAACATAGTTGTAGGGAGCAATTAGCAAACAAAGTCACACAGTGGTAAAATGAATGAAGAGAAAAAGGAATCAAATTATTAAAAAGACGAATATGATACTAAAGTTAATGTATTATCCATGTCCAAATGTGTAGTTGTATCTCGTCATTCATCTTGGTCCTCACTTCCATGGACACTCTGCACATCATTCTTGGGTGCCACTGGCTGGCTGATCAGGATTGGTAAGGTATGTATGAGTTGTTGCTCAAAGTATAATAACACTGGGTAAAAGGCCGGCCTGTAAGTGTTGATGGATAAACAAAAGGGGTATTGAAAAATAAATGAAGAAAAAAAAGCATCAATTACGGTGTAGTGCAAAAAGACAAGACTCTTGAGCGAGAAGACTTTCAGACTGAGGTGGCTTGGATACATTGTGTCTACTCTACTATTACACAGCATTAATCTACAAGAACAACAGGACAGGAGCCAGCACAGAACATGCCCACGACACCTGGCCATGACCCACACTTCATTTACCTCAATTTTTGACAGAGCCAGACAAAAGGCATATACAGTGTGACTAAATCAATGCACCACTGTCAATCTTCATACCACTATAATTCGACTCCACCACTGTTATGTTATGTTATGTTAAGGGATGCTTATAAAGCGCTCTGTCACCGTGGGTTTCCTGGCGCTAGTCTGATACTGACAGAAGGAAAAAGAAAATTAACCAGATTGTGGGAAAAGCCAAGTTTTTAAAGATTTACGGAATTGAATGAGCGAATCAGAGAATTTAAGTGAGGAAGGGAGAGAATTCTAGAATTTGGGGGCTAGGAGTGCAAATCTCCGGCCACCGATTCTGCAGAGTTTAAAAGAAGGAACAACCAACAGACGGAGGTGAGAAGATCTGAGGTTGCGTGAGGGGCAGTAAGGGCTGATAAGGGCTGATAAGGGATTTCAAGAAGGCAGGACAGGGGCCGGTAAGAGATTTAAAAGTGAGACAGCCGATCTTGAAGGCTGCCCTCGAAGATACAGAGAGCCAGTGTAGTTTGGTGAGAAGGGGTTTGGCGGATTGCCATTTCGGAATCCCGAAGGCCAGTCTCGCCACTTGGTTCTGGACGATCTGAAGTCTGGAGAGGAGGGCCTTAGGTAGACCATGATAGAGAGAATTCGAGAAATCCAAGCGGGAGAGGACAAGAGCCATAATAACTTGAATCAAGGCTTCGGGGGTCAGGAGGTAGGCCACATTTCTGATCCTGCGCAGCTGGTACATGCAGGAAGAGACCACCATCCCTTTTTGGGGTTTAAGGGATAGCTCGGAGTCAATGATGACCCCGAGACTCTTTACTGAGGCCACAGGGGTGGGGGAAGGGCTGAGGTCGGCCGGCCAAAAATGCGGGCCCCAATGGGTGGAGCTCTTGCCGGGGAGGAGGAGCTCCGTCTTCCCGGGATTTAATTTAAGCTGGTTATGGCTCATCCACTGAAGAATGTGGACCATGACCGCCTGGAAATTAGAGATAGCAGAAAGAGAATCAAGAGGAAAGATGAGTTGCAGGTCGTCAGCGTAAAGACGGTGACGTCCCACTGCCTCAGAGAAAGAAGAAGAGGTTGAAGATACAGGTTGAAAAGGAGAGGAGATAAAGAGGAGCCCTGAGGGACCCCGCAGAGTGAACGCTCCCTAGGTGCCCTGTAAGTACCCAGGCTGACTGTCTGAGACCTCCCAGTCAGGAAGGATTTGACCCAGGCCAGCGCCAGGCCCTGGATGCCGGCCTGCTCGACACGGTGGAGAAGGATGTTGTGGTCCACCGTGTCGAAGGCGGCCGACAGATCTAAAAGAACCAGGGCCTGAGGGGTACCCCTGTCCACGCCGGCTCTAAGAGCATCCAACACGGCCAGGATTACTACCTCCGTAGAGTGGCCGGGTCTGAAACAGGCCTGGTTGGATTCTAGGAAGTTGGAGCTCTCGATGAACTGAGAGAGACAGGCGGTGACGTGGGCTTCCAGAATTTTGGCGAAGTAGGGCAGAAGGGAGATAGGCCGGTAATTCGCCAAGGCTGCGAGGTCAGCTCCAGGTTTCTTCAGCAGAGTCACCAAAACGGCTGCCTTGAAGGAGCTAGGCACAGAGCCAGAGGAGAGAGAGGAGTTCAAGAGAGAAAGAATATTATCAGGAAGAGAGAGACATATGTCCCGTAATATGGAGGGAGGACAACATTTGTCTGGAGAGCCGGATTTAACCCGAGCGGCCAATGTGGCTAAGGATTTTGAATCTAGAGGGGGAAAATGTGTGAAGGAGAGGGCATTAGGAGGGGGACAGACAGAGTCACTGCTGGGAAAGGTGGCCGGAATAGTGTCCTTAATCATAACAATTTTCTCCAAGAAAAACGTGCTGAGAGCATTGCATGACTCCTGTGTGGGTGCCTGGGTCGGGAGCGTCCTAGGGTCGGAGGTGAATTCGTCAAGGACTCTGAAAATCTCCTTTGATTTACAAGGGGTAGATAACATTTTTGTAGAGACATAGGCTGTTTTGGCCGCGGCGATGGCTTTTTTGTATTTATTGCGAGCGGCCACATAGGTGTCTCTGCTCATGGGGCAGTAGGTTCTTCTCCACTTGCGCTCCAGTTGGCGTAGCTCCAGATGTTGGGTTTTTAGTTGGAGGTCAAACCATTTATGGGAGTTACTGTGCCGCGAACGGGGAAACTTAGTAAGCGGGGCAAAGATATCACTAGCTGACGTGAGCCAGTGAGAGATGTTACCATCTAGCTCATCGGTACGGGTATCGCTAGAAAGGGAAGGGCAGGAATGAGACAGATGAGAGAGAAATTCAGAGGAATCGACAGCCCTCCACTTGCGGGCAACACCGCCCTCCAAAGGGGGGGCCCTGATGTTATCGTTGACTGAGATTGTAGTCTCAATCAGAGAGTGGTCAGACCACACACAAGGAGAGATCTGCGGGCAAGAGGACTTCACCCCATGAATCCAGATGTGATCAAGGATATGGCCCCCGCTGTGTGTGGGGAGCTTAAGAAGTTGAGTAAAGTTTAGGCTCGAGAGAGTCTCAAATAGCTCAATGGCGTGCGGCCCGGCATCCTTGTGTTGGAACCAGTAATTAAAGTCGCCAAAAATGGCGACACGGGAAGTGGAGGTGATGAGGTTGGCAAGCTGCTCAGTGAAGGAAGAAGGGAAGGAGGGCATAGGAAGGGGGGGCGATAGAGAATTATGACAGTAACTGCACCCACCTCAGTTCCTAGGCTGAGGACCAGGTTATCCACTTCGGGGAGGATCAGAGAGGCGGTAGCGATGATTTTTAAGTTCTTGCGTATAATTGCTGCCACCCCACCACCGGACCAGCCCCCGGGGCGATTGGCATTCAGCAGATAGTAATCAGGGGGTAATGCCGCCACTACACAGACATGTAGCCTAGGTCTGCTGTGGTTCTTGTTGATTGGTTGTGTTTACCTTTTATGCCACTTCCTGAAACACATTCCATCAATCATCTAAGATCCAACTGACTGACTGCGTGCAAAGATAGTATGGTCACCATCATGGTGTGGTACGTGTACGTGTTGTCCAACAGACCAACACCAACTCAGTCTGTAGTGAGTGACTCCGATTAAGTAAGTCCAGACTGCACCTGCAGTAGTAAGAGTACAATTGTTAATAAACAACATGGAAACATTGACTATCACTTGAGTCACTTTTACTTTGTTATTATTTTAACTACTAGTGTAGTTTGACTTCATGCACATTTGCTCAGAGTCAGCAAGCATCCAATGCAATGCATGGCATCATTCATTAATCATATACCTGTCTTGCTCTTCTCTTTGGCTGTCAGATCAGAGATGCAGAGCCTTCTGAAAGTGATGACGAGTTTACTTTAGTTTTGGATGCCTGATCAAGTTCTGACAGTGAAGAGATGTGTATGCCTGCAGACAGAGGTGGTAGCCTTAAGACAGTGACAGAGTTTCAGATTGGAAAAAAAAAACAGAAGATGGCTATAGTCACGTACGTTTAACTTGTTATGGAGGGACTGTTAGAGGCTACACTATTGTACTATTCTCCATCTTCACCCAATGTCTGGCAAGATGGAAATGTATTTAGGGCGAGTCAGGATGATGGAGCAGGCCTCTGAGGAATGGAGTGGACACAAACGTGCAACTCCAATAGGTAAATAAAAAAAGAGACGGTGGTGATGGATTTGTTGTGATTTGATTTGAACCAGAAAGACAGATATACACATAAATAAATTTGAAAGCCTAGTTGTCAGGGAAGAGGAGCTTGTCCTCAAACTCTGGTGGTTCAGACAGAAGTAGGTCATGTAACCCACTACTTATGTCTTCGGAGTCGCTCTCCTCTTCCTGCTGTGATTCACGTATTTTGTAGTCCAGTGGTATGAAGTGCTAATTCATTTTGATCATGGTTAACCTCTCCACGCTTTTGGGCGAAAGACTGGTCCTTTTCACAGTTACAATGGCACCAGCAGCACTGAAAACAAGCTCAGAAGCGACACTTGCGACAGGGCAAGCCAGATACTTTATCGCCAGCCTGATGAGCACTGGCCATTGGCTTCTTTTCCCATACCAATACACCAATGGGTTTTGCTCCATGAAGACCTCTGTTGTGTCATCCAGATAGGCCTGTACCATCGCTCAATGTTCAGTGGTGCTTCGATTTGCTTGGCCTCTTTTGACTTTGCACCAGCAACAGACTTACCCATCCCTTTCTGTAGAAACCAAGCAGCAATTTTTTTTGCTGTGTCTGATGAATCAAATCCTGTTGGTGCTGTTGTTGATGTTATTGGTAGCGTTGGTGACTGCTGGGAAGCAAACGCACTGCTCTCATGTTCTGAAGAAGAACTTGACTCTGGATGCCCTGTAGTACTTGTACTGTCCTGGGCTGGCACCGGCAGGCCTCTAATTGAGAGCTGTTTGTTTTCTAAATCAGTGGCTTCCTCACCTATTAAAGTTTTGTACTTGGCAACATCCCCTTCTGAAAAAGGAATTACTGCATTACTGTTCATAAATAATTTGTACCGTGGATCCAAAATTGTGGCAGTAATGTAATGGCGATGTGACACAATCTTATTTTGAATCCTTGTATTGTCAGATAAGGGGATGGCTAAGGTGTTTGCCAAATAACATGCATCTACTTTGTCTTCCACACCTTCGTATGTTTCAGACACCTCCTTCAGCTGTTGCTCTAGCATGTACAACAATGGGATAGCTTGGCCCATAGTACAGTCCTCCCTGCTGACTGAACGTGTGAAGACCTCAAAAGGAAGTAGCATCTCTGTCAGGCATTTAATATGGTCCCATTGCCACATCTCAATGGTCATGGCTTTCACAGTAGGATCCCCTAATCTTCTTGTCATGTCACAAGCATTAAGTGGTATGTACTGCTCAAACAGACGATCAAGCGTGTAATACGTTGAGTTCCAACGTGTTGGCACCTCCTGGATGAGTGCTTTGACTGGCATTTTATGCTCACATTGGATGACCCTTAGCTGCTTCCGGGTTTTAAAAGAATGGTTGAAATGTGTGCATATTCTTCTGCAGGTGGTCAGTAAGTTGTTGACTTTGCTTTCATTTTTCAGGAAGTCTTGAACAACAATGTTAATGCAGTGTGCCAAACACGGGACCCTGAAATAGCCACCATCTTTCATGGCCTTAACTACATTACTGCCATTGTCCGTGGCAACAAAACCAATGTTAAGCCATTCAAAGACCTTGCTGTTAAACTCAGCCAAAATGTTTGCAGCAGTATGAGATTTCTCCATACCAAACATGGCTACAGTTGCATGTCTGCGAGTCTCATTAAAAATCTCAACAGTGTCAACGCCTGCAGGTAACTTTTCTCTAACACCTGAAAAAGAGATCCAGTGGGCAGTGATGCACATGTAATCAGTGGCTTGGCAACTGGGCCACATGTCTCTTGTCAGGTGGATACTATGAACAGCACTCTGATGTAAGGCTTTTCCAAGCAATTCCAGCAAGTCGTGATGTAGTGCTGGAACAGCAACTCTGGCAAAATAGTAGCGGCTGGGAACCTTCCATTTTGGGCAGATGTTTGTCACAAATTCCAGAAAACCCACCCCTTCAACAAACGAAAAAGGGAGAAGGTCCAGTGCTAACATTTTAGCCAGCTTAGCATTGTACAAATGTGCTATTGGGTGGTTGCGTTCGTACTTTCCCTCCTGCCTAGTAAACATGCTAAGATTGGTACGCTGCGTGGTATTTCTTTCTGTTCGTCTCGACGCAGCACTTTGCATCGCAGAACTCCTTGGTGTCTCCGGCTGACTCTTACTCTTGTGCCACTGAGATGTTGTTGATACGGAGGATGTGGCTGTACCACTGCAGTGCTGGGGACAGGGCTACTTTGTGTACCACTACGAGATAAAATGTCTCCCTCTTCTTCTTCTTCCTGTTCGACCATGAGTGGACCTTGTACTATTTTATCCCCACCAACATCAATGGTTCCAGTTTTTATGCTACAAAGGTGGTCCTCCCACTTGATTGCGTGGTGTTTTTTCAAATGGGTCATTTGGCCCCCGGTACCATAGTTTGTACAAAGCTTACCACGACTAACAGAGGAATGACAAATGGAGCATATAGCACTGTTCTCCTCCTTTACGCTAACCATAAAGAAGTCCCACATTGGGGAGCTTAACTTTTGTCTCCTGTTAGAGGTGCCACTTCCAATGCCGGATGAACTGGAGGGTGTGTGTTGAATTTGACTATGTGGCTGCGCAGTAGAACCACTACCTACTTCTGCTGAGGTGGTGCTTGTGCTGGATGTAGGACGCTGCCGGCCCTTTGCTAATGTAAATATGGAAGCTGGAGGTCGTGTTGGTGTTTCCGGTGTTGGAGGTATGTGTGCTACATCCCTACTAGTCACAGCAATTCTGGATAGGGTACACATGTTGGTCTCCGTGTCCTCGGGGCCGGGAGTGATGCTTGTGATGACTGGGTCAGACTCATCATCATCATTATCTTGCTGTTCTACATCGACCTCCATGAGTGTAAGGCTTTCTGGAACCTTCCTTTTCCCTAGCCTGGTCTTGGGATGTGTCTCCCTCTCATGCTCATGTTGTTGTGGCTTCCAAGTGAGATCTAGATCATCAGAAGGGATGCTTGGCGAAGAACTCGATGGACCAAACATCCTTTTCCTTGGTGGAGATTTGGAAGACAATAGATCTCCTGCATGAGTGGCTTCCTCTTTTTCTTGCTCTGCATGAGGTTCAATTTCCTGAACTGCCGCTACTTCGGGAGGAACAACAACTACTATTGTGGGCGGTGGTTGTGGTTGTTGTTGTTCACCACTTATCTGCTGTGTTCCCTCATGCGTTGATTGTTTACTACTTTGAGATAGTGCTAAGTTTAGGTCAGGCTCAGCATCACTGCTTTTCACCATTAGGTTGGCTACCTCTTCCACACTCATCTGCTTGGGCCTGGGTTGGTGGGTTGGGCCCACTGATGCGGAGGTGCCAACTTGCACCCCGGACACTGCCACTGAAGTCGTACTTTTTGGTTTCCCAAAAAAGGTTTTGGGGTCAGCACCAGACTTAAGTGTCACTTCCTTCTACTGTTCTTCCTTCTTCTTCTCAGCAACTTTCTTGGTCTTGGAGGGCCTAGTACCTGCTTTCTTTGGGCCCATCTTCTTCAGATGTCCGCAGCACTCAGTTGCACAAGTTGCAGAGATGTCTGGTCAGGTCACACCAATTGTCACGTACAACAGAAGGACGTCCGTCTGGCAGTACAACGGGCGATGAATGATGACAGACACCTCCTCCTTAGTCTTTTGTGCACCTACAAGCAAAGAAGGCAGAAGAACATCAGTCAAATGTGGAATTTGATGTGCTTTAATTTTAATTAGATGTGTTAGTACACTCAGTAAGAGTAAGGATAGCAAAGAACTAAAATACAAACGTAGTGATAGTGGAACTTGTTTATCCTTAATTTGTGCATCATGTCGGATGGATGCAGCATCAGTGACCTGCAGCAGATAGCAATGGGGATGGAAACAGTAAGCCAACAGGAACAATGGAAAGACACAGAGGCCTACATGGCAAAAACAAAACAGCACACTACTACTACCACCACCACGGCCCCCGGCCACATGGTCACTCATCACAGGCACATGGATAAAACCCAGAAAACAATAAACTCAAGCAGGCCTATATCCCTATATGGCCATACAAAGGAGGATGCCTGTTATACATCACAGCTTAATGCAAAAAAGAAAATCTGCATGACTAAAAAGGTTGGAAAGTTACACAACAACAACACATACAACAAAGGCATTTATTAACACACATTCAAAAAGTTAACTACACCCCAAACACCACATTTGGGAATTCAATCCAATGCCATCCATGCCCTAAATGATGTTTAAATTCAACAGACAACATAGAAACAGATACATCAAGCACCCCTGATGACTACCTCTGGGACTGTAGGCCTACTGGCAGAATAGGCCACAAGTTTGGAGGCCTATGGCAAAAGCACAGTGGAAGGTCACACAAAATGGCTGCCACCACATGGCCTGGCCACCCACGACAACATGAAAAGACAGAGAAGACAGACAATGGATGCCTATGGCAAAAGCAAAATGCTTGGCTTCACAAAATGGCCGCGACCCACATGGTCAGCCAGCCCTCAAACAACAAAGTACATACAAAGGACAGGAACAGGAAGTTGAGGTCTCTGGGAAACTTCCTTCCTCTTTTAAAAAAAAAAATGAAAACAGAAAAATGACTCCATGCTCCAAATGACAACCTGAGGAGTTTTTTTTTGCAAAATGAACAAAATCATCATCTTCGAGAAGGTTTTATGCAACTCGACAAATATTGCTTGCGAGAGTGCAAATTTGGCGTGTTCCGCAGCGCATACTGTACAAAAAGTCGTTATCGCGGGCCCGAGCATGCAGATTGAGCGCGCGAAGAAGACAAAAACTGTAAGGTCGCGTTGTCGCACTGTGCAAAGTTACCAAAGTATGCGAGCTGAATTCCTAGGGTTACTTACTGGGAGAAAAAGCCATATTATTTAACACACACCCAAAACCTGAAATTCCACCCCAAAAACCACATTTTGCAAATCAATCCAAAGCCATCCACGCCATACATGATGTTACAAATTAAACAAACATCACAAAAACAGTTGTTTAACTTTCATGCACCCATGATGACTCGAGAAGTACCTCTGGGCCTACTGGCAGAGTAGGCCAAAAGCTTGGAGGCCTATGGCAAAAGCACAGTGCCTGGTCCCTCAGAATGGCTGCCACCACATGGCCAGGCCACCCACAGAAAGTACATACAATGAACTCAATCAGGCCTACACTAACTATATGAACTCCGAGGGTTACCTATTGGCTGAAAAGCCAATATTTAATTAACAAACACCCAAAAACTGAGATTCTACTCCAAAAAACACAATTTGCAATTGAATCCAATGCCATCCATGATGTTTAAAAACTTGAAATTCAACAGACACCACAGAATCATGGTTGGACCCATGGGTACCTCTGGGCCTACTGGATGAAATTTCAAGGAAATACAACTTGGCCCCCCATGAAAGTACAGACCTCCCTCAACAATAGTTTTAACAAGGATTGAAAAGCCCAGAAAATTGTAGGTAAAAAAAAACCAAATCAAACAAACATGTACACCAATTCTCCAACTTACTTGTAAAATAACATTTCAAATCCAAAAGTCGTCAATAAATCCAATCCAATGATATGATGCAGCAGACATACACAAAAGGTGATCCTTCCAGCTCCAAATCCAAATGAAAGTGAACAGCACATGGACAAAGCATTGGGAGGAGCCTGCTTGACAGGAACAGGAAGTTGGAAACTCAGGGGCACTTCCTTCCTCTTGAAGAAAAAAGAGGACTCCTTGCACAAAAGACTACAGACAAATCACAATCCAAGGGGTTTTTCTGAGCAAAATGACTATTTTCGAGAAGGTTTTATCATGCTCGAGAGATATTCTGTGCCAGATTGTAGTTTCTGCGTGTTTTGGAAACGTGATCTTACCAACACTGCTCCGGAAGGAAGATTGCGCGTCCTAATGAAGTGATCGCGCATCCAAATGACGTGATCGCGTTTGCACAGTCTTGCGGGATTGTGCGGCTGGATTCCAAACCTCGTGGTGCACGCGACCGGGAGAGAAATTCGAGAAGGCGAACGCAGAACCACAGTAAGTTGTTACTGCGCACGCGAGAAAGCTATTGAGCGCGCGAGGAAGAAAACAACTACGCTACGCTGTAGATTGCGAACTATTCGTCAACTTTGCGTTGACTGCGAAGCGCAAAGTTGCCGCAACTTTGAAAACTCCGCGAGCGGAGTGTAGTTCACCGCCTAGGGTTAATATTCATACCCACTCCAGATTTACAATAACAAATATTGATCTGGAATCATGATTCAGCTTTAGCAGGACATCCTGGATATCAAAAGACCTTGGAAAATTAACAAACAATTTTGGTGGCCCTCACTAAATAAAGACTTTTAAATATATGTGGAAACCTACCCCATTTGTGCTAGAAATAAAACCTCACATAAAGCCCCAGCAGGATTATTACAACCACTGTCAACACCTCCGAGTCCCTGGCATACCATTAGTTTAGATTTTATCAATAAATTACCATCAGTTAATGGTTAC
Source organism: Lissotriton helveticus (assembly GCF_964261635.1). Classification (NCBI taxonomy): domain Eukaryota; kingdom Metazoa; phylum Chordata; class Amphibia; order Caudata; family Salamandridae; genus Lissotriton; species Lissotriton helveticus. Next base: position 1,291,838,359 of record NC_136065.1, read on the forward strand.
ACTACTATTCTTGTAGTCGTGGATTATCTATATAAAATGGCACATTTTATTCCACTGCATAAATTAGCTACAGCACTTGAATTTCGATATATGTTCATGACCCACATTTTGCATTTACACAGTTTGCCATCTAAAATTATATCAGACCGCAGAGGTCAATTCACGTCAAAATTTTGGAAAGAACTATGTAAAAAATTCAATATGGAAGTAGCTTTATCTACCGCTTTCCACCCTGAAACAGGCTGACACACACGGAAAGAACAAATCAAAAACTCATTCACACCCTATGTTGTCTTTTGTCCACTATCACAAGTGAATGGGATAAGGCTTTACCTTTAGCTGAGTTAATTTACAATAATAGTAATCATTCAGCCATACATTGTACTCCCTTCTATTTTTCACCAGGATATCATCCTAAGGCCTTACCTGTTTCTATTGATACTTCTCTTATCCCTGCTTTCACAGACAACAATTATTGGAAATTCAAGAACAGGCAAAAATTCATTTAAACAAGTACAAAGAAAATATGAAGAAACAAGCAGATAAAAATAGAGATCCCTCACCAACTTATAAAGTAGGGGATACAGTTTGGCTTTCTTCAAAAAACATAAACATTGTAGTTTCAAGAAAATTACAACCTCGTTATATTGGTCCCTTTCCAATAATAAAACGTATCAATCCTGTCACTGTTCAATTGGATCTACCTCCTGAATATCCTGTGCACCCCACCTTTTATGTATCATTATTAAAAGATTATAACCCTGAAACAAGAAAAGTACCCCCCACCACCCATTCCAGATGACCATCATTTAAAATATGAAGCGCCACTTATTCTCGATTAAAAAAGAGAACAGGGTTGATTGCATTATTTGATAGCCTGGAAAGGTTATGCTGCCAGTGAAAATTCATGGAAACTAGCTTCCTTTGTCCATGCCCCTAAATTAATATGCCAATTCCACCTTCGATTATCCACGTAAACCTTGTCCCGTATTGCGGCCTTTGGGGGCAACTGTTAAGAATTGTGTAAGGAGTTGTACACTGAGCATGGCCAGTACTCAAATTGTGCACTGAGCATGGCCAGTATTTTGAATTCAATGAGTAGCATTTTTATAAAACATGATATTACACTACATGCTGCATGTTTGTTTTATAAAACATGATATCACAATATATGCTGCAGGTTTGTTTTATAAATACATGATATCTTAATCTGTGCTGCATGTTTGTTCTGTAAATACTAGTTTAGAATGTGCTCAGGTTGATTAAGCAAAGTCACGTGGTGACAGAATGACTAAGCATGAGTAAACATCAGTCTTTCTTACACGTGCAACGTTTTGACAGTTAGCCATGTGTTGCACTATCTTGCCGATTGGCAGTTTGCTGGGCCCAGCTCCACGTGTTACCCCACCTACCTTTGAGCTATAAATAAGAGCTTCTGAATGAGGGAAATGGGTGTGTTCCCGCTTACCTGAAATCCAGCCTCAAAGAACGCCGCTTTCTGGATTCTCTCCTTTGATCTTCTGTCTCTCCCCTTCACATCCCTGAAGCATGTGTTGTCCTGGCAATGGTCGAGAATTCCCCGTCGCATCCGGAGTTCCCGCTTCGATTCCGGACACCGTTAGAAGAAATCTCTGAAAGAAAAGAAGACACAAATGAAGGTATTTTTCGGCCCTCGCATCTTGCAGAGGTCGGTTTTACAATTAAGCAGGTACTTTTACTTTCAATAACCGCATCTTGTGGATCCTGATTATGCGATATACAGAAACTTCTTTTTTACGTTACAAACAATTTAGAACTTAAAAACCAACTGAATCATTGATCTTGGCTCTATAACTCTGCGAGTTTTGACAACTAATATTTCTGGAATCATACTTCAAGTTCAAGAAAGGAACTAATTTATTCAGTGAGTTACTTAATATACAAAAAGAGAACATTGGACTAAAATGTGATGTACATTGTAAATGGTGATGTTTTATCTTTTTTCCCCAAATACAGTTGAAAGTCGAATGTGTATAGCATTTCCTCAGTCATTGTTCTTAGAGTGAAGATAACTCCCTATATGAAGAATACGCATAAATGAGAGAAGGTGCTAAATAAGGGTAAAACAGTATGTGCATTACTACGAAAGCTGAAGATCAAACAAAGAATCTTGTGTGTATATATTTGTATTTATTTATTTTATTGTGGAAACAAGAAAGCAGGGCATTAGTTTTCCATATTAGACATCGCTAAAGGCTGAACATACCAGAGCAGCAACAGTACATCAACCTGAAGAAAACAGTGTGTTTCCTCTTTCTCTCATTTCTCCCTCCATTCCCCCTTCCCCTAGGAGTCTTCTCATGCTTGGTATGTTTTCCTTACTGCTATAGCAGGGGTAGACTCTTAGGGGTATCGGGGTCTAGCGTCTAATCTCTCAAAAGGAACAACCTGGGTTTCAGTTGAGTGGTGTCTTAACAGAAAAACACACACATGTGAGCAAGCCTACTGTGTCAGGCGAAAGGTGTTATAACTGAGAAATAAACAACTGGTGGTGGACAATGCCTCTTTGTAATCGTTTAATATATACTCGTCGATGAATATTGATGTCCAACGGCCTCCGCCGGCACACAACGATCTGCCTGCCTGGGGCGGGGGGAGACGGAAGGAACAACACGTTTTGCAAAATATATATATATATATATACACACACACACACATTAAAGTATTTTACACACTATGGGTTTATTACTGTGCACTTCAAAGTCATGTTTTTGTAGTCTATTTCTAGAACAACCATCTCTAAAACCTATTTTCCATTTTCAGCACATCTCTATTGTAGAAGACAGTGAAAACAGCTTCTATAGCCTCAAGAATGTAAGAGTGATAACATGTCTGGTAAGGAAAAATAACCTACATTAATGTTTCATGACTGTGAGGCCTACCCATCCCATGAGACAACACTGGGGATTCCTTATTATCTTTAATGAGCTGTAATTTCCAATTGCGAGCAGATAGCTATGTTATGTTTGTTGTTTTTGGAATTGTAACTGAATATCCTATTTAATGGTAAAGTTAAGTATTGATTACAATATTGAATATGCCACTTTTAGAGAGTTAAAAGAACAGATGATGGTTGGATGATGGATGGAATGCTGTGTCTGGCATATGGCTGGGTATAAACTGGAATAGCAGATCTGTGACTTGGGGTTAATGTTTGATTGATTCAGCATTCCATCCATCATCTCTTTTTTTTGTATTTGTCACCTTAAGTGGGACATGGGTCCCTTGATCGCTATGCCACCAGATCCAAGCTAGCCTGACTGATGAGGTGTGTTACTCCGAAACCGGCCCAGGATGCTTGTTTCCGGTCCAGGGGAAACCTGGCTTGGCAGTTCGGGCTGGACTGTTTTCTTGAGGAACAGGGTCAAGACTGATTTGCATATGGGTCTGAACTGGGGCAGCAAAGTAAGTTAAATAATGACAACAGATTTAACCCAGATCTAATAGTGACTGGGGGTGAGTGTCTGAAACGTTTTGAAACTCCATCCATAATCTTATTGTCTTGAATCACAGGACTGGGTGTAGCTATCAGATAGACTTTGTGAATTCCTCCCTGATAGTCACAAAATAGAAGGATTAGGTGTGCCTGAATTGGCCATCTGCTGGCAGGATGGGAGACTGAGCATAGCACAACCCTACTTGCAACTGAATAGAGAGTGCTGTGCCTTCACACAATGGACCTAACACCCTCACCACCACATTGTCACTGCTGACAGGTTGGAGGCAAAGCAGGGGGGTCAGGAACTTTTGTGCACTTCAAAGCCACTGTCTAAAAGCTTCTCCCACCTTCCAGAAGGCTGGTTCCAGGGCGTACAAATAGGACCTCAGACATCAACTCTTCATTACACTGCTGGACATGCGGATACAGTGCCAGGAAGATGGACTGCCACTCTGCCTGATTGCTGATCTGAAGGGCTGCTGCCTGCTATGCCGCCCTTTTGTCTGGTGAGAAGGACTGGATCTGCATTCGTTGATCCCAGGACCCTAAAGTGACTCCAAGGGCTAGTTGGCTGACCTCCTGACTAGAACCTCGGGGACAGAAGGTTCCAACGACCTTGAACCCAACACCTGGACTCTGCCAACTGTGAGACCACCCTGCCAAGTGATGTCCTCAAAGTCCTGGACACTTGGAAGTGGGCTTGAAGGTGATCTACCAGCCTAACTGTGGCCCTATCAGAACTAGGGGTGGGCGTAGTTCACGAAGTAGCGCTACATGTAGCTACGCAAAGTACACTTCGCACTACGGGTGCTACGTGTAGCACTTCGCGAACTACGTAGTAGCATGTTCGCACTGTGCAAGATGTCATTTTCAATGATTGCACAGTGCGGACAAGCATCAGGCACTGTGCAATCATTGAAAACGGCATCTTGCACAGTGCGAGCTGTATTTTTCTGTGGATCAAGTAGATTTTTACTTGAGCTGCAGCTTTCTCAACGTGGACTGGTAGTTTCTCATCGCGAGCGGTCCTGAGCATGCGCAACCACTCGCAATGAGAAACCTGACCTCCCCGCGTTGAGAATCTCGCCGGGAGGTTTATTTTCCATGCTTGCGATCGCGAACAAGGAAAAAGTCTCGCGAGGATGTCATGTTGCTTGCTTGCGGTCGCCAACTTGACGTTGAGGACCGCGAACAAGCAAAAAATTACCGCTGCACTACGCTATGCATGTTTGCACTGCGCTACATGCAGTTCACGTAGTGCGAAGTTGCGCAAACTTCACAAACTACGCGAGCGTAGCATAGTGCTTTGCCCAGGGTTAATCAGAACCAACACATTGACTCTGCTGCAAGAATTCACCAGACTCAAAGGACTTCACAGCGACCCCGCAACCATATCATAACCACTACCTGTGCAAAGCTTTCCTGATGCAGGCACTAACATCTCTTGTCAACAGCAGCCTCAACTATGACTCCGGTTCTCACATCGCAGTCTCACAGCTCTTTGAAACCAACGCATTGCCTCAATTACACGATGCATCTTTGACGTTGAACTTCGCATCACAATCCCTCATCAACAGGATCCTTGATGATGATGCAAGACCTCATATGAAAGCTCTGCAGCACCTCGGAATCGATGGATAACCTCGGCTGTGTGACACATCCTTGACGCGGAACCTCACAGCCCTCAGCAACCAAGACCTAAGGTACTTTGTGCAACCTGCAGCCCTGGGTCCTTGTAGATGGTCTGCATTCTATCACAGTCAGCCTGAACTTGTGACTTTGTCCCAGACTAGCGTGACAAGATATCCACAGCTAGGACTTTTGACTTTTTGGTGCTATTTTCACTCAACATTTTTACAATCTGTAACTCCTGTTTTACTGATTAGATGATTGTCATTTTGGTGTCAAATATTTTATTAAGATTTGCTCTATTTTTCTAAAGTGTGATTTTTCTTGTGCTTTTTTTCACTTTATTACCATTTGTGTGCTGCAAAAGTACTTTACACATTGCCCCAAAGTTAAGCCTGATTGCTTATTGTGCCAAGCTACCCAGGGATAATTATAGGTTTATTTAGTGGCTTTTTGTGGTTTACCCAGCAAATGATTGTGCCTGTTGCTTGACCAGGGCTCACAACCCAGTTAATTAACAACTCAATTTCTTACACAATGGATTCATCATCGGTGCAAAAATCTACTCTTCGAATGCCATAATTATTTTTCTCAGCCTTTGATTTGTGTTCACATGAAGGATTAATCTGTTGATCAAAGCAGCTGCTTCTTCATTGACACCTTTAGCAAATGGTGATGCAGAATATGCCACAGTGGAATTTCAGGGCTCTTTGTACAATCCAGGTTGCAGACATGACGCTTGAAAATGTCAAAAGGTAGTAGCGTTTGGTCAGGTACTAAACTACCCCTCATTTATCAACCTCCATTTTCAAAGTTTTAGCAGTGCCATCTCCGCTCCTTTATAATATGCGATCTTTCATAGACCTGTACTGCTCAAACAGGAGTTGCAGCATGTAGAATGTGGAGTTGCAACTGGTGCCCATAAAGGGACTTATGGGCACTCCATTGGCATGGTGGATAATTCTCCGCTACTTGCAGGTTTGAAGGAATGACTCAAATGTATAGAATTCATGTAAAAGGTAACCAGTGTGTTTTTGGCTACGTCTTCTTTTTTGAAGAAGTCCTGCACAATTAGGTGGATGCAAAGAGCTAAACATAGGACTTTGAAGTATCCTCCATCAGCCACAGCTTTGATAATATCAATGGCAGCAAGTTAAATGTTGAGACCAATGTGTTGAAACCATTCACAGACTGCGGTGAAGCTTTGGCCTCTAATCCAGGCAGCACTCTCCCCAGCAGCGCCGCGCTGCCCCGTTGCAGAACCCTTCCTTGAGCAGTGTTCACGCCGGCAGCCATCCCAGCGCCACAGGTGTTCTCCCTACAGCTTGCTGTTCCGTTTTTCTTCCTGATTCCTCCTCACTTTGTTGTTTTGTAATATTGTACCACTGGCATTCTGTGTGCTTTGTTGATTACTCTGTTGTATTTTGTTTACCACTGTGTGTTGGTCTACTGTACTTTTTCCGCCGCTGCTGCCCCTGCGGACCATCCCCTCGACACAGCCCGCTCCCCCCTCCCTACCTCTGGTCCCGCCCCTCCCCTACTTAATGGCGAACGCTTTGTGACGCGCGCAGCATTTGCGCCGGAGGTGCGCCTAAGGCAAGCCTGTCGGCGCCCATCCGTGACACAACCGCAGCCAGCGCCAGAAACCCTGGATCTACGGAATCGCACAGATACAATGCCTCCACCCTCCACGGACTCAACCCCGGAAGACACGTTGACTGCCAAAGAACCGTACCAGACACCACCCAAGGACAGTTCTCCTGCAGACATTGCCGACGATCCTTCACCATCAACATCACACCCATTACTGCCGGAGACTCCCCGGACACCAGCACCACAGAAGCCCTGACATGCATCCTCCTCAATGTACGTTCCCTATACAGGCACACCATAGAGATCTGGGACCTGCTCGACAACCTCTCGCCCGACGTCGCCTTCTTCACTGAAACCTGGACAAATGCCACCTCCAGCCCGACATCACCACTGCCATCCCTGACGGATACAAGATCCAGCGAAGGGACCACCCCCACCGCCCCGGTGGAGGACTCACCATCGCACACAAGACCTCCCTTCGACTCTCCACCTCCAACACGAACGACCCCCACTCCAACAGAGAACACCTTCACTTCCAGATGCAGACCATCCCCAGGACGACACTATGCAGCACCCTCGCCTGCAGACCCCCAGGACCTTGCACCCAGTCTGCAACCAGCATTGCCGACATCGTCGCACCCCATGCCATCACCGCTACAGACTTCATCCTTCTCGAAGACGTCAACTTCCAGCTCAACAACTGCAGTGACCCAGACTCCATCACCCTCCATGACAACCTCCCTAACCTCGGACTGAAGCAACTCGTCACCACCCTCACCCACAGTGCAGGACACACCCTTGACCCCACCTTCGCAGGAGGGTCAAACATCCACTTCAGCCACACCTCGCAGCCCCTCTGGACGGACCACCACTGCGTGCACTTCACCTTCAACACCATCACCGGACCCAAACCCACCCCGTGACTGCCACAAAGAAACTGGAGTAAGATCACAGAGGAACACCTAAACACCAACCTCCGCATAGACCCACCCTGGGCCAGAACTGACGCCAACTCGGCAGCCAAGAAATTTCACCACTGCTTCTCCAGATTCACCGACAAACTCGCACCCCTCCACCACCTCGGCAAACAACGCCCCCTGAAAACCGCCTGGTTTACCAACGAACTCCAAGAAGCCAGGCGATCCTGCATACGCCTCCAGAAAGCCTGGCGAAACTAGAAAGCCATGGAAGACCTCAACATCTACTGCAGCGCCCAAGCAGAAGCACTTAGCATAGATGTCTCTAGACTCTGGTGTCAGCTAATTCACTGAAGTCTTACATCTCAGTCAGTGCACCAACATTATCATAACAATAGTATTAAAAATTAACACATTAAACAGTACTACCTGGTGCCAACCTAGGGCCAATAGAGCCTTTATGGGAGGTGGATGGTAGACACAACATTTACTAAATTAATAAGTGAGTATCTGCTGTCATCCAGAGCACATGGGGCCCGTGTGGGAGGCAGGGATATCAGGTAAAAATGAATAAACTGAATTAAAAACAACTATGTGCTACACACTTCTACAATCAGTGACAAGCACAAATAAATATATGTGTAAAACTATAGCAGGATAAAACAAAAAGAAATTATATGGAATTCTATTATTAATGCTTCTAGAAAACGGCTTTTAAAAATTGAATAAAATCACTGATAATCAGAAACACAATGGCTCCAGAAAATGATGTCGCTCACCACGTTTCCAACAAAAGGGAAAAAGGAGGAGGCATGGAGAACAAAGACAAAATAGCAACCTATGACACAAACACACTTATAGGGATACACGCACACACACACACACACACAAAAATGATGGAATGGTGAGTGCACATGGTCAGTTAAGAAGTAGGCATGACAACAAATAGAGCATGGCTGTCCTACCCTGGTTGACTGGGGCCATTCGGAGTCCTCCAATGCACCAATAGTAAAGCAAAAATGAAAACAAAAATTCAACCAAGATACAAATATATTATATATTATAACAGCAGAACAAAATGGAAACAGTGAGAAAAGTTTAAAATAAACTTTAAAAAATGCTCTAAGGGAAGAGGCTCCTTCGGTGGAGCGGAGGACTTGCTCACTTTTGCTGCGTTGCTGCGGGGGAAACCAGCACACCACCTACCTGCACTGGAGATCGCTGCCTGCACCTGGGACCCCACGCTGTCGGTCTCCCCTGCCGCCGCTGCCTGTTACATTGCGCGACCGCCGAGGGGGGAGACTACAGCTCCCAGGTAGCATCGCGGTAACACCGCCCACTTCCGCCCACTCTCGCGCCCGGAGGCGCTCAAAGGGAAGAGGCTCCTTCGGTGGAGCGGGGGACTTGCTCACTTTTGCTGCGTTGCTGCAGGGGAAACCAGCACACCACCTACCTGCACTGGAGATCGCTGCCTGCACCTGGGACCCCGCGCTGTCGGTCTCCCCTACCGCCTCTGCCTGTTACATCGCGCGGCCGCCGAGGGGGGAGACTACAGCTCCCAGGTAGCATCGCGGTAACACCGCCCACTTCCGCCCACTCTTGCGCCCGGAGGCGCTCAAAGGGAAGAGGCTCCTTCGGTGGAGCGGGGGACTTGCTCACTTTTGCTGCGTTGCTGCAGGGGAAACCAGCACACCACCTACCTGCACTGGAGATCGCTGCCTGCACCTGGGACCCCGCGCTGTCGGTCTCCCCTACCGCCTCTGCCTGTTACATCGCGCGGCCGCCGAGGGGGGAGACTACAGCTCCCAGGTAGCATCGCGGTAACACCGCCCACTTCCGCCCACTCTTGCGCCCGGAGGCGCTCAAAGGGAAGAGGCTCCTTCGGTGGAGCGGGGGACTTGCTCACTTTTGCTGCGTTGCTGCGGGGGAAACCAGCACACCACCTACCTGCACTGGAGATCGCTGCCTGCACCTGGAACCCCACGCTGTCGGTCTCCCCTGCCGCCGCTGCCTGTTACATCGCGCGGCCGCCGAGGGGGGAGACTACAGCTCCCAGGTAGCATCACGGTAACACCGCCCACTTCCGCCCACTCTCGCGCCCGGAGGCGCTCAAAGGGAAGAGGCTCCTTCGGTGGAGCGGGGGACTTGCTCACTTTTGCTGCGTTGCTGCGGGGGAAACCAGCACACCACCTACCTGCACTGGAGATCGCTGCCTGCACCTGGAACCCCACGCTGTCGGTCTCCCCTGCCGCCGCTGCCTGTTACATCGCGCGGCCGCCGAGGGGGGAGACTACAGCTCCCAGGTAGCATCACGGTAACACCGCCCACTTCCGCCCACTCTCGCGCCCGGAGGCGCTCAAAGGGAAGAGGCTCCTTCGGTGGAGCGGGGGACTTGCTCACTTTTGCTGCGTTGCTGCGGGGGAAACCAGCACACCACCTACCTGCACTGGAGATCGCTGCCTGCACCTGGGACCCCACGCTGTCGGTCTCCCCTGCCGCCGCTGCCTGTTACATCATGCGACCGCCGAGGGGGGAGACTACAGCTCCCAGGTAGCATCGCGGTAACACCGCCCACTTCCGCCCACTCTCGCGCCCGGAGGCGCTCAAAGGGAAGATGCTCCTCCTGCGTCGCGGGACGCGCGCGGGCGGTGCCGGGCTAAGCCCGGGCAAAGGGCGGGCCGTCTGTGGTCGTCCGGGGCAGGAGGAGGCAGGGCTGGGCCACCTCTCTAACATCTACAATGGGCAAGAGGAAACATGTATGTGCCAGGTATGATGGGGGGTCCAAAGCGAAACACCCCAGAAAGTCGGAATCCATCATTTCATATCTAACCTCTGCAGTGGGGGTATTGACAAAAGAAATCGCTAATGCGGAGAAAGAGCGGGGCTTGAACTCTGGGGAGATTGATACAGTCCCACTTCTAGAGCATAGTAGGGTGATACCATTGGTGCCTGATATTGTGATCACCAATCGGGTAGCGACTCCATTTCATACTGTTTTAACTATTCCCCAGGAGGTCTCCCCTCACCCTTTGTTTACAACGCCCATTGTCACTCATCAAAAACCACATAAGAAGCAGAAGTTATTAAGCACATCTAGCAGGTTGAGAAAAGCCCCAACACAGTCTAACCGATTAGATCAGCGACTCAAGGGCCAAATTGGAAATTTAATACAGGACTTATTTGTTTCACGTCTGGAACCAGCACTTGTATCTGTCGCTAAGGACATTGTAGACACTTTGATTACCTGTGTGGCGGGGCTCCTGTCTAAATGTGAGAAAATTGATAAACTTATGAAACAACATAGGGTGTCAAACGAGGGACTGAGCCACCCAGCGCCTATATCTGATAACTGCCCAAGAGCTGAAAGTGGGAACATCAATTCTAGATCTTGTCGCCCTCGCGGCCGGATGGGGCCTGCAGTTACTGTAGGACAGTCTACCGGGAGGGCTGAAGCCAAGAGTGACACGTTTGAAGCCAATGCCATAAGGGGTCATGACATTAATATACGTACTGGTCACCATGGCGTCACACTGGAGCTACCCCCAGAAGCAGCTCCTATGGTGGCAGTTTTGATTGGGGTGCCCCCTGTTAGAGGAGGCCGCAGTGAAACAACCGCCGATCTGATGAACCTAGCTGGACAGTGGTGCGAGCAGTTTAGCTCGGGGGGAGGCAATGTTGCAAGTACTGTCATTATGGCAAGGAGGGTCCGCTGGGTTGGGTGCTGTCCCAAGAATATTCCGGGGGATTGCGTTGTGGTGAACTTTAATAATAGGCACATGGGGAGGAGGAGCCAAGATGGCGACCGAGATGGCTGCGTAACCGCTCGGCTCTGTGAGCCTTCTCAACCCGCGCATACATCCTTGGACTTATCCTGGGCCGTAACGGAGTATTTATGTAGGCGAAGGATAACTTTCACTTACCGTTCGCTCCTGAGGCTCCTGCTTGCTGCTGACCCGTTGAAATGTCCCCGAATGCTTTGCGGCCTTCACGGCGCTGGGACCGGGGTCTTGAGTGCGAAGAGCGGCCGGCTGCGACTGCAACAACAGCGGCTTCTGGTGATGGGGAGGAGTCGGCCGGAGGGAACTGAAGACCTGATGGCCGATGGCGACAGTGCCGACCCAGCCCACCGAGAGGAGCACCACCTGTGGAGTGCGATACAGCTGCGTTGAGGGGCGTGCATGGTCCTTGGCCCCCATTCCGGTGTTGTGTCCGGGCCCACTAACAACTTTTTTTCCTGGAGTCAATGTGCGGCCCCTGGGCAGGGGCGGAGTTTTTAGCCTTTTGGTGACTCTCCGCTGAGAACCCTGCCTTGACTTTTGAGATTCCCGCTGTGAATCCTGTCCCTCCCTGGTGTGGGGCCCGATCCCGAGGTGAGGTGGAGAAGGACGAGGCCGGATCAGCTAAGATGGCGGAGAGCACCCTCTTACGTACACCTCATCCGGGCAGAGAAGCCGTTGTGCGGGAGAGTCCTGGGGTCTGGCGCCACGAGAAAGAGCCCACGTCCAGAGATGTATTGGCTGCGTTAACAACTCTGCATATGACCCTGATCCGGGACGCTCGGGATCTGGGAAGAAGGATGGCCGCCATTGTTGTCTTGCTGCTCCACATGGGCATGGTTCAATCTCAAGGAAGTGCCGATGTGCCCGCTTCTGCGTCAGTGTTGAATGTTCCAGCTGCGCCTACGTTCGTGGAGACGGCGATAGACCCGGTCCCTGATACCGCTTTGGATTGCCCTGTTGTCTGTGTGAGTGACTCGTCGGGGCCCTTATCTGTGCGGCGGCTGAAGAAACAACATCGATCCGTAGTTTGGGCTGCCCCGGCGGCGTTTCAACGATTACCAGATTGTGTGACCCTCTCTTTCTGGCTGGTGAGACTGTATTCGGACTGGGGGATGTTTCCGGTATCGATACTGACACTGATGGATTTCCGCCAAGCGTATTCGGCTGGGTTTTGAGGGCTACAGTCCCATGGCGTAATGGCGCTGCCCGGTCCGCTCGGATCGGTTGGACCCACCACACTGCTCTGTATGCCGACTGCTGAATGGCTGCATGTGGGTACTATTGATAGGAAAGGCCAGGGGTGAGACCGTATAGGACATAGTGGAACGCATTGTTGGCTGACGGTGACTAGAGGGACATTCAACGGGGATGTCATTGATTGAATTGATAATTATTGCTGGCTGTGGCTATACTGACCGTGCTTTTATGATGGTAATTGTGCGCGATAGGTGAGGGGGGGGGGCCGGGTGGTTTGATCGAGGGCCCTTCTCCTCATTTTTTCCTTCTTTTTCCTTTTTCTATTATTCTATATTTCGGGTTCTCATTTAGGGCGATAGGCACGCTGCTGGGGGGTGGCCGTAGCCTTCTGCAGGGGTACAGGGTGGGGGGTAGGGGGAAGGGGGTTGTTTATTTGTTCTTTCTTTGTCTCTATGGCCCTTTGTCTTTTTTTCTTTTCGGTGTCGTCGTTTTTCATGTTTCCTACAGTCTGTTTTGTTTTAAGGGCTGGGGTGCTGTTCGACAAGGCCTGTATGTGCTGTTTACATTTATCCTGACTCGTATGCCTTGCCCCCATGTCTTTAAGTGTTTTCGCACTCTTTGCAGATTTCTGTTTCATGTTGCTACTGTAGGACCATGTATGACCGTATGGCAATTATTCTGATATTTTTCTTTTTTGATTTTTTCTTCACTGTAAAATGAACCCTCTTGAATCCTGATTGTCACGCTGTACGCTTGAATACGAGTTATATCCTGGATGCTTATCTGACCCCGACTTATGGGCTGCTGTATCTTTTTAATATTGCTTTGCTGATCTTTCGGATTGCCTAGCGGCCGGCCGGGATGGTTGTAGGCCCATGCTTGTATTTATGTGAAGTGCTAATAAAGGTTCTAAAAAAAAAAAATAATAATAGGCACATGGCTGACAGACTATTTTGGGATGGCTCAGATCTAAACCACAAAGGCATAAGACCACTCCCCCTGTTTTTTTTTACCCACCTGTGAGGGCCTTTAGAAACTTGCCATCTCCTAGGTATCATACCCGTCCCAATAACAAATGTACCCCATCATACCAGGCCATGATGAGTGCACAAACAAGAATTGCACAGGGTTGTACACAGGGAGGGGATCCTGTACCTATAATTACTCCATCAGCATCTCCGGTACATCCCCGACCCAGGGGGGAGGTAGAGCTTGGTAACCGATTTTCACCCCTGTCCCAAATGGAGTGTAATGATTGATTGGGACCTGAAATTTCTAGCCAGGAACCTGGGTTAGGTGGGGTTAATCACATAGGAAAAAACCGCCCAGACCCATGTAAAATTCTAAGCTGGAATGTGGCAGGAATTAAACCAAAAATACTGATCCCATCTGGCTGCAATTCATAAAACAATTCAATATCCTGGCTTTCCAGGAAACCTGGGATCCAGAGTCTAGCTTTGTTTTGGACGGCTATCATAGTTTCACCACCCCCACGGTTCGTGGGACTGCCGGGAGGCCAAAGGGGGGATTACTCTTCCTTATTTCTTTAAACCTGGCTGGAACATTTAGAAAACTTAATGGGATGTCAGATAATTTTCTCATATTAGAATGGTGTGTCTCGGATAAGTATTATTTGTTGATTAACATATATAATGCCATGGAAGGCTCCATACAGAAGGAGCATTTTAATGTATTAGAACAATTCCTGTCAGTCTACAAGTGTAATAACTCTTTTGTACCAGACATATTTTTAAAGGGAGATTTTAATATACACCCCTGTTCGTGGGATTGTTATGGGGATAGTCTTGATGGACACATGTTCGGGAGGGTACCCCACTTTGAACACGGTAAACAGGGTGAGGATCTGGAGGAATTACTCTCCAATCTAAATTTACTGGAACCAGGCAAAGAAAGTGGTAGTGAGAGTTTCCCTACCTTTATAGGACGAGGAGCTAAATCTATTATTGATTACATCTTTCTATCTCCCTTAGTCCTGACCAAGACCCTGATCTATAAAGTGGTCACGTCAATATTCAGTGATCATAACCCCCTTGTATTTGAAGTAGATCTGGGGTTTAAGATTGTCAGTACTGACCAAAGAATAGAGATAGCAAGGGACCTAACTACAAAAGACCAAGGAAGACGGCTAAAGTGGGAGGCGGTAGTACCGGAGGCCTGTCTTGAGGATTTGGTTGCTAAGGCAGAATCGAATATTGGTATCTGCTTGGACGAGCAGGCTGTGGGACAAGGAACAATAACCTCTTTCATCGCAATTTGCAAGCAAGTTGCTGTAAACCTACATAAGGGGAGTAAGCCTCACCCTAGGAAAGCTCAGAGATGGTTTGACTCTTTATGCTCAAAGGCCCATGAGGCGCTCCTTAATGCTCTGAAGAGGACCCCGAGGGACAGGGCTTTAGTATCCTCCCTCCGTAAAGAATATAAAGAAGCAATCAATAGGCGGAAACGTGAAATAAAAGAAGAAGCTTGGGATAATCTGCGGTCTATTGATGTACTAAGGGATAGCCGAAAGTTCTGGGCCACAATAAATCAGCCATTCTTTTCAGAGTGTGTTAATTTGGATACGGAATGTGTAATACCAGACGATAGTTGGCTCAAGCATTTTAAGAGCATTTATGGAGATAAGGAGCATCAGGAGACAACTCCGGGTATAGCCATCCATGGTTGTCCCACAACCCCTATTAAATTTGACCCTGATGAAGTGGAACGGGCTATTGGAGACACATCAAAAAATAAGGCCCCAGGACCCGATGGGGTTCCTGCTGACCTTTACATTATGTACCCTAACTTCTGGTCAAAGATTTTAGCTAATGTGTTCAATGCTGCATCTTTAGTGGGTTTCCCTGTTTCTTGGGCCTCGTCTATTATTGTGCCAATTTTCAAAAAGGGGAGCAGAGGGGACCCCGCCTGCTATAGGCCAATCTCCCTGCTGGACTCTGCCGTTAAGATCATGGGCAGAGTCATTTTGCAGAAACTGGGAGACTGGATGAATGGTAGGGGGGTCCTCTCGAACCTCCAGTACGGTTTTAGACAACAAAGAAGCACGAGAGATCAATGCGTAAATTTACATCTCTTGATTAATAAGTACACCATAGCAAAAGAGGGCTTTCTATACCTTGGGTTCATGGATCTATCATCAGCCTTCGATCTGGTGAACCGCTCCAAACTATGGCGTATTTTATTGGATTTGGGAGTAGACGCACCTTTGGTGTATTTCCTTAGCGACCTCCATCAAGATCTAGTGGCAGCTGTCAGGGTTACCCAGGATGGCAGATGTACGGAAAAATTTAGTTCCAGGCGGGGGGTCAGACAAGGTTGTATCCTGGCCCCCCTACTGTTTACGATTTACATTAATGGCCTGGAAAAATCCCTATTAGGGGCAAGTGCGGACATCCCACGTGCAGGGGGATCGGGTATCCCGGTCCTCCTGTACGCGGATGATGCTGTACTTATTGCACGCACAGGCCTGGATCTACAGAGGCTGCTGGACAACTTTGGTGCTTTCATGGAGTCCCTAGACCTAAAAGTAAATAGTAATAAATCCCATGTGATGATTGTCGGGGCCCGTAGGAAGACCCCTAAGGTTAAAACATTCAGATGCCTGGGAGAGGAGGTCTCTAGGGTTCCGGTGTTCACTTACTTGGGAGTACTCTTCGATGAGAAGGGTAACTGGGGACCTCAGCATAAGCACAAAAGCAACGCTGTAGCAAGATCAACAGCAGCCCTCCTTAGCTTCGCCAAAAGGCTGGGATCTAGGCCCATGGAGGCTATGCTTAAAATATACAAATCCAAGTGCTGTGCGATTGCCTCCTATGGGGCGTCGATTTGGGGCTATGCGCCTGTGGACAAAATACAAATAGTTGAAAACAGGTTCCTTAGATCATTGCTGGCGGTACCGCAGTCGTCACCGACTTTATCTGTACACTCAGAATTAGGTTTGGGTTATATAGCAGATCACCTAAAAGCAGCCCCACTGATCTGTTGGGTCAAGACGTGGCTCAACGAGGAAATTACTCTCAACCACCTTATCCTTAAAGACTGCTTGGCCCTCGATAGTGCATATAACATCCCATGGCTGGCATACGTTAGAGCGGCGTGTGTTAGACTGGAACGTCCTGAACTATACACAGCCACGGAGGGAATAAGGAAAGAGGACTTGGCGTGGATAAAACATAATTTCCAGATCTTGTTGGAGGCAGATAGGGAAGACACGGAGCTTAAAAAATCAGGAGTGAGAAGTATTTATGTCTTACAGACCTCCCCAACCATTGAACCCTACCTTAAGATTGTCACCAAGCCGTTCCATCGCTTTCTGTTGACAAGATTTAGGTTCAATTTAATTCACCTCACCTTAGGAACTTTCCCACAATGGGGTAAACCAGAGGACTCCCCACCTTGCTCCTGCGATACTTTTTCAATACAGGACACTCTTCGCCTGATTATGTTCTGCGAAAAGTTTTCTGTAGCACGTAAAAGATTCCTATGTCCAATACTACATGAAGCAGGGTTTCTGCAGGTCAGACCCGCACTTTTCCATCTGCAACTGCTGAGTAGCGTGTGTATTATTTTTAGTGTAGCCAGTTTTTTAGTCGCCGCAGCTAGAGTAAATAATAAAAAAGGTATGGATATGCATTAAGCACAGCAGTTTGAGAGGAGGGGAGGGTTCCTTTTGTACTTTTTATTCAGTAAAACGAAATTATGTTTTTAGTTTTTGTAGTGTTTTGCATAAATCTGATTTGTAAATAGTGTATATATATGACTGTTTGCAAATGTATATATATGATTGTGCGCAAATGTATATATATTTATTTATCTGTACCCATTTCATTGATTTTATGTATAAATGAATGTATGTATTGCTGCTTCTTTTATGATTTTAAATAATCGAAATAAAGAGTTTTGACTGACTGCTCTGTATACAGAGGTAAACAGTCTAAGTATAGATTTTTTTAATTTCAAAGTACAAGAATATCGAGTTGGAAATATCGTAGGTACAGAATATCGAAATCAAGAATATCGATGACCATAATATCGACCTGAAGGTAAGAACTATCGTTTTTGTTAATATCGAAGTTAGTAATATCGATAGCAAAAATATCGGTGTTACTAATATAGATATTAATATTAGTCTTATGTATTTTATTATGTATTTTATGTTTGTGTTTATATTTTTTGCTAATTATTGTACTGTTTCAGAATTTATGTATAAAATTTTTAGAAGTTAGTAATATTTTTTTAAGTAAATTATGAGTTTTAGTACCGTAGCGGGTTGTGGGTTTATAGGGGAATAGGGTGGGAAGTAATTTAATTATGGTAAATTAATTAATGTGTTAATGTTAACGTTATGGGTGTCTTATATAGCGCTCGGCCACTCCATGGAGTGTCCCGGCGCTTTTTCCAACCCACAACAGACTACAGAAAAATGGCAAAAAGAAAGAAGGAAAAAAACAGGTTACTGTCCATACAACCATGTCTTCAAGCCCTTTCTGAAGACCAGCAGATTTGAAGTACATCGGAGTGACAGAGGAAGGCTGTTCCATAGCTGGGGAGCCGGACGTTTGAAGGAACGTCCCCCAATCCTAGCCTTCCTGACAGTGGGGACAGTGGCAAGGCCAAGGGATTCTGACCTAAGAGATCTAATAGGTTTGTAAAAAGCTAGACGTTTCTGGATGTACTCTGCTCCCATAGCATTCAGTGCCTTGTGTGCCAGCGTCAGTGCTTTAAAAACAATCCGCTTGCGGATAGGCAACCAATGTAAGGAGTTTAGCAGGGCTGATGCTCTTGCTCGGCGGGGAAGGCAAAAAATCGCCCGTGCCTCCGAGTTTTGGACCACCTGAAGTTTTTGAAGTAAATAGTCCGGAAGGCCCAAATAAAGAACATTGGAATAGTCCAGCCTAGAACAGATCAGAGACTGGACAGTTGTTTTCCTATGCTCTATTGAGAGCAAGGGAAGAAACTTGCGGAGCATTTTGAGCATACCATAACAAGTGCCAGTCAGACCCAGAATCTGGGACTTAAACGAAAGGCCATTATCAATTTTGACCCCCAGATTCTTAGCAACTAAGGAGGAAGATGCAGGAGGAAACATGTTTATAGGCCACCAGTCCTGCCAGTTCGGGTCAGCCTGACATCCAAAGAAAAGCACTTCTGACTTGTCAGGATTGCATTTAAGGCTATTTCGTTGAAACCACTCGAAGACAGCCCCAAGACAGCTCCGAATGTTCTCTCCATCAAACTCTGCCCCTTATGACAAGTGAAAAGGAGCTGGGTATCATCGGCCTAGGATATGATCTGAGCCCCAAAAGACTCAGCCAGTACCGCCAGAGGGGTCATAAAGATATTAAAAAGAGTCGGGCTCAACATTTTAGGAGTTAGTAATTATTTTTAAATACACTTTGGGCCCCATTAGGATGACGGGCGGACATTGGCCATACTAATATGGCGGGGGGGAATCCGGGTAAGGGTGTTAGGTGGATTGCCTCCGCCAGGCCGGCGGTGGCCACCGCCAGCCTGGCGGAGGCAACCGCCCGACATCATAATGGGTCCCCTAGTGTTTTAGTTCTGTAGCGGGTTGTGAGTTTATAGGGGAATAGGGTTGGAAGTAATTTAATTGTAATTAAGTAATTCTTTATTTTTATTTATTGGTATTGATAATTATTTTTATGTTAAATAATTATTAATCGGTAATTAATTGTTATTAATTGGTAATTCATTTTTATTAATTTATTAATTGGTAATTATATTAAGTGTATTCATTTTTTATTGTGTTGTGAGGTCATAGGGCAATAGGGTGTGAAGCAATTTAATTGTAATTAAGTAATTATTTTAATGTTGAGTATTGATAAGTAATTTATTGTCAATTAATTATTAATTGGTAATAACTTTTTAATAATTAGTTAATAAATGGTAATTACATTTGTTTAATTGAATTTATTGTTATTTATCAATAACGCATTGTTCATTATTTATTAATTGCTAAATATTGTTATATAATTATTGTTTTTGAAAACTAATTAGTTTTTATTTCATTATTTGGTAATTAATTGTTATTAATAATTATTTAATTGTTTTTATCATTAATTTAATTGTTAATGAATTATTAATTGGTAATTATGTATTGGTATTGTTAATTCATTTATTGTTATTTAATAATTAAATTATTATTTATTTTAAAAAAAAATATTAGTAAGTTATTTTTACCCCTACGCTATCCAACACTTTCCCTACTGTTGAACCCTCTGGAGTTGGAATAGTAAATTTTACTCCTAATCTATCCAACACTTTCCCTACTGTTGCACCCTCTGGAGTTGGAATAGTAAATTTTACTCCTAATCTATCCAACACTTTCCCTACTGTTGCACCCTCAGGAGTTAGAATAGTAATTTTAACCCCTACGCTATCCAACACTTTCCCTACTGTTGCACTCTGTGGAGTTGGAATAGTAATTTTTACCCCTACGCTAGCCAACACTTTCCCAACTGTTGCACTCTCTGGAGTTGGAATAGTAATTTTTACCCCTACGCTATCCAACACTTTCCCTACTTTTGCACTCTCTGGAGTGCTAATAGTAATTTTTACCCCTACGCTATCCAATAGTTACTGTTTTAGTTAATGTAGTATAGAATTTACTTTAAAACATTATTATTTGTTATATATAGTTTTGCTATTTTAATTTATATTATTGTTGTATGTGTTTGTATATATTTATAATTTATAAAATGTTTTTAACAATTTCTAACTTATTATAATAATTAATTGTAAATATTATTAAGTAAGTGTATATATTATATTTTATATGTATGTGCTTATTTTTTTTTACTTATTTGCATTCAATCTTTATTTCGGCCGATTTGATCATCAAAGATATACAATAAGAACACATTTCAAACAATTTAAATCATCAAGAATAAACAACAAATAGATATTGTACAATATAAAATCGTTCCATTCTAAAAATTGAATACTACTAGAGTGAGAACAGATAAAAGACCGTACATTTAAAATTTCTTAGACTTAAAATTAGGTGGGAACCTGCGACTTTAGGATACGAGTGCGAGTATGCCAGACATTGGTAAGAAATTTAGCTAGTGCAAACACAATTGGACTTGAAACATCAGTTTTTAAAATTCTGTACATCGGGAGACACTCCCTACAACCAAGGTTTCTAATAAGTGGGAGGAGCCAGTATTTCCTAGCTGCCTTGTAAGTTGGACAAAACAAGACCACATGTAAATCGCTTTCCTCATCACAAGTACATGCCGGGCATTGCTTGGTAGAGGGTGGTGTTGACCAGGAGCTAGTATAGGATCGCAGAGGCAGTGTGCCATATCTCCATTGGAGAAATAGCTTCCTGGCCAGCACGGGGGACATGGCGTCCAGAACCCTCTCCAGCCTGTATGAATCCTTGCTTTGTACAAATACAGATGTTAATGACCCCTCACCCTGACAGTCCAAAGCCATAGCTAATTTCTGCTGATGGTAAACATTGACCAGTGCTCTCCGTGAGATCTTTAGTGAGGCATTAGCTGGATCGGACCAGAGGTCAGGGAGCCCCAGTCTCACACAAGACTTTTGTATATATTTTATCCAGGGGATCTGTAAAACTTTGGGGTGGGTTAGAAGCTCCCTCAGTTCCGCCCTGTAAGTAGAAAGTTCTTCGCTACTCCATAGCCTTCGCCAGAAGACTATGGGTCTGAGGCCTAATTCATCTGCTATTGGTCTCAGTCCCAGGTCCATCCTCAGGGGAAGGAGCGGGCTGCTGGGCGGAAGTGCAACTATCTGTCTAATAAAGTTGTTCTCGGTTATAGACAGACTGCGGGAAGTTGTGTGACCCCACAGTTCCGCCCCATACATACTAGCACCCCTGGCCTGTGCCTTGTAGATCTGGATGAGCGGCCCCAGCGGACGATATGTGGAACTATTCATCATCCGGGTAATGCCCCCAGTGGTCTGAACAAATTTAAGATTAGCCCTAGTCTGGTGTGATCCCCAGGACATGGTTTCATTCAACGTTACACCAAGATATTCAAAGGTGGAGACTCTCTCTAACCGTGAAGATCCCAATAGGGGATTCGGGCGTAATTTTTGGGTTGGGTTCAGGACCATAAACTTAGTTTTTGCAGCATTGATTTCTAAGCCCCTATCTGTACAAAAAGCCACAAATGAGTCAAGTATCCTCTGTATCCCCATTGGGGTTTTGGACAGCAGCAGGGTGTCATCTGCAAACATGATTGCAGGCACCCTGCTGCCGTTCAACCTTGGGGCGTCAGTGTATTCAGTGCCATTTAGGTGGGCGATTACCCCGTTGACAAAGAGGCAGAACAGGGTCGGTGCCAATACGCAACCCTGTCTAACCCCCCCTGTCAACGGGGAATCTGTCCGTCAGTTCCCCAAATTTCCCGCACCTGACCCGGGCATAGTTGTTATGATGCAGTCTCTGTAAAATTATCAGGATATCCGGGGGACCCCCATTTCGGCCAAAACACTCCAAAGTTTCCCTCTGGGCACCAGGTCGAAGGCGGCCCTCAGATCCACAAATATTGTGTATAAGCTGCCGCCTTCGAATATCGCCGCCCTCCAGTAAATAATGTTCAAACGAAAGACCTGGTCCACTGTAGAGACTCCCTTTCTGAAGCCCGCCTGATACGGACTAAGGGCACCTGTCTCTTCTGCCCAGTCCTGGAGCCGGTTCAACAGTATCCTACCAAACAGCTTCTGTGGCACATCAATTAAACTGATTGGTCTGTAGTTGGCTGGGAGCAGGGGCGAGCCCTTTTTAAATATGGGAACCACCTCTGCCCCCAGCCATGTACTCGGAATTTCCATGCCGCGGAGGACTCCATTAAACAGAACAGCAAGGTAGGGGGCCCAAACATTGGGCTTCTGCTTGAACAGGTCCCCTGGTAGGCCATCCAATCCTGGCGCCTTTCCAGATGTCAGTCCCGCTATTGCTGCCTTGACCTCCCCCACTGTTATCAGATCCCCGTCGTACTCAGCCAATCCATTACCAATGTCAATCAAGGTTTCTCCCAGCTCAGAACTATAGAGAGACTGGAAGTGTGCCTGCCACACCCCTGCTGCAATATTGGGCTCTATTGCCCCCCGTTAACTACTCTCCAAAACATTCGATGGTCTCTTGTTGCGAGGGAATTAGTTAGCTCCTCCCATTGGTTCTCCTCCCATTCAGTTTAGCATGGGCGACTAGTTTTTTGTATGCCCGTCTACTTTCTCGTAGCTTCTCTCCTCCTAGTCCCTCCCTGATGCTTCTGAGAAGTTCTCCCTTTGCCTTCCTGCAGGCTAAGTTATACCATGAGGATTTATATTGCTGCCCCCTCCTCGAATTCTGTACCTTACTAAAGAGGTTTTACATTATGGGGTCGATTATGATTCGGGAAACCAATCCATACGACGATTCGTATTTGTAGCCATTTCCGTACAAATCATACAAATCCGTCCGAATCTCGTAGTACGATCCATAGGAAAAGAATACGTACAAATGTGTGCGAACCGTACGAAAAGCAAGCGAGAATCCGTACGAAACAGACCCTTACGGTGAACCGTACGAATCGTAAACTTGCTGTACGACCCAACAAGTACGATCCGGACCAGGGAACGAGAACGCGATTTGTACGGAAAACGTCTTATGAGCAATGTGTACGGCGAGCCACACACCCACGTATGCACCGTACCCCTGCAATCATGGGGGTACGCACCGTACCCTTATGCTCTGTACCTCTACCCACCGTACCCTGATGCACTGTACACCTACGCACCGTATACCCATGCACTGGCGATTCGTAGGAGATGTTACCGAATCGGAATCGACCCCATATGTATTACTTATAATTTTAAACATATTTTCAACTACGTTTATTTTAAATATATGTTTTATTTATTTTATTTTATATTATTTGTAAACATAAAAAAACGATATTTTTAACAACGATATTTTTGACAACAATATTTTTTTTCTTGATATTTTTGTACTTACCATGGTGTAGATAGGATTTCGATATTCTTGACATCAATATTCTGCCTCCGATATGGACGGTTAGGATAAGTCACTGCGGTTTGTGGGGATGTAAGCACGGAGTGTAG
Organism: Lissotriton helveticus; assembly: GCF_964261635.1. NCBI lineage: Eukaryota > Metazoa > Chordata > Amphibia > Caudata > Salamandridae > Lissotriton > Lissotriton helveticus. The sequence goes on from NC_136065.1 coordinate 1,291,862,067, forward strand.
GAAGGCAATCAGGGAGGGCTGTAATGAAGTTTGGAGTTAATATCGCTCTAAAGAGAGCGAAACAGCAAATTCAAGAGAGTGAGGCTGCAAGGCACATGCCAGCCAAGTAGATGCTGAAAAAGTACCTGAAAAGTTAAAGCTAGTCGTAAGGTCTAGGAAAGTCACTGCAGTCATCAAAGGTCAGTTTGGTGTGAGCTGGAAAGCATTGAACAGTTGTTAATATGCAGCGAGCATGAGTGCCATCTTGAAGAGGGAGAATATGTGTCAAAGCCTATCTGGGTGAGAGTGCCACAGGAAACTTGGTTTTATGTTGGTATAAAGATAATATAAATGATGGTAAATTGAAAGAAAATTGAAAAAATTTAAACATTTTTGGAAAAAGAAAAATAGACAAAGGGGGGGAGTGAAAAGTGTGGATTGCGACTCTGTCATAAGAGTACCCAAGCGGGTGCAGAGTTGAAATAACAATTGCTCACATTAATATAAATGTGTGCAATTATATAAAGGAGCAAATATTTATAATATTTTAACCATAATGAGAAACGTGTGATGTCTTATCCTTGATAGGTTTAATCTAGATCAGGGGGGTTGAAGAGACACCCTCTAATCATCTTGTAATAGAAGTCGCATAGCTTATGAGGGGTTTATTTGAAAAAAGCCGACAGTAATTTTGGCGAATGGTGCAAAATATTGTCAGGGGAGATATGGCGATGAGACAAAGAAATCTGTACATAGCCTGAATTTACCATTGGGATATCGCACCACCACTAAAGATGCAACCCAATCAAAATCTTCAATGGGTTCTGCAATGCCTGCAGCTTGTAATGTCTCCAACTCAGAGTGTACATCCTCTCTAATACTAATCAGAACATTCCTGACTTCATGAATACAAGTTATGGCATTATCTTTTTTTATTATTTTATGCTGGAACCCCTTTAATTTGCCAAAGGCACTAGAAAACACCTCTGTGCATGATTTAAAAATTTCTGCTTTCTATCGTTATCCTGGACTAAGAGCAGTTCAGAACTAATGGGATTAAGAATAATGCCTAGATCCCCTTGGTCCCACTAACCCAATACAGACGGGTCTGATTTTGAGACATTCAATTTGCACAATCCTTCGCTGTTCTTAAACACGATGGGCAATTCTCTGTAGCCTAACAAATTAATGAGTTATTTGGTGAAGCTTTTAGGAGAAACGTCTGGAGGTTCTTTCCCCAAATTTTGTATATAAACTTCTTCAACCGCACAATTGTATGGGGCAATACAGGTTCTGCAGTTATTATAATATTAATAGCCCCAACAAATGGAAGTTTCTTCCTTCTAGTGCTATATGCATCTCTGAAAAAGGAGCCTACACTCAGAACATACCTGTTCTGTCTTCGCCATTATCCCTGTCTTGTGATTCTTGACTTGAATCACCATCTAACCCCTTTATGACACTGCCTTTCATCTTTCTGCAAACCTTTTGGAAATGGCCCATGATGCCTAGAGAAGCTACTCCTGTAGCACTTCACAATAGTCTTAGTTACCTATTCAATTTACGATATTTCAATACCATTAGTCTTTTTCTCAGTCTCCTGGAAATTTTTCTCAGTTTCCTGGAAGTATTCTATCTGTCTTTTGTCCAGATTGAATTTTGTTAACTACCTCACCAACCTTAAAACCATTGTCCTCAATTAGCTCTTTGTTATTCTCAGAAAGTACTGTCTTGGCACATCTGCCAGTTGACTCCGCACATTTCACAATATCAATTACATCCTGTATATTGATACATTTGGTAGCTACTCTGTGAACCTGTCACTCCAGTATAGAGTTATTCTTAAAATGGCTGATGCAGGGGGTTCATGTGCCAGCCTCCACTCTGGTGTAGGCGAATAAAAGGTTTATTGTAGAAATTTACCCATGCACATATGGAGGGAGAGCAGTTTGATCAGTATCCTTCAGCCACATCCCTGCTCCCTGCTAACATTCCATGAAACCTCACTACAGTCAAACTAACCATTACAGGGGACCACAAGGGACAGTTAACATTGAATGTATAAAATACATACCATTACATCATAACATAAAGCTGGAGAGAACAAATCACGACTAGTACAACTCTTAAACATTTTCTTCTGCTTTATCATTAAAGTGATGTGTTTCCTTTACTGGAATCAAAGTGATATATTTCCTTTACTGGATATATGCTTTATAAATTCTGCAAATATATAATGGATCAAAAAAATTCAAAAGCAATGCAGAATTTTACTCTGCTTCCTTATTTCTTCCCCAATCTCCCAGTTCAGCACTGTCATTGTCAAAGAAAATAACATTCCCTGAGTCAACACTTGGTCCAGGGCTCGGCCAGTGCCTGGATCCAAAGTGTCCTTTAGGCCACTCTGCTGATTAATACAAGTTTATAAACAGTCTATACCCGTACCGAGCATTGGACCTTTCCTTGGGAGGCTGGAAGGATGGGGGCCGGCGTTGAAGCTGCGGGGGTCAGTTTTGTTACTTGGTGGACGGTTCTGCCCCCCAGCAACAAAAGCAACAGTGTAGGAAGTGGTCCTTAGGGCCCACCGGGTTACTTACAACTACCTGCTATGCCTTCCCAAGATTGAAGAGTCGATCAGACAGTAGAGAATACAAACATGTTTTATTCGCAATACTCTGCAGAGGAGTCCAATCTGACCTGCACCCTAAGATGTCTGCCGAGGGACTGGCCCCCCAACAGTCCGCAACACATCCTGATTCTTCCCAAGAGCCTCCAACCATGCCCACAGTGGAAATATACCGGCCTGGGCCGCATATAAACAAAGAAGGCACAGAAGGATGAGCTACCACCTGCCAGATGGGTACATGCTATCTGTAACTCAAGGTTACCGTGCTGAGCCTCAGCATCTCCTAGTGTGGGAGCAGAACTACACTCAGATAGATATGCGAGTGCAGAATGGCCTATTCATTAGTAAGTCGGGAAGCAGCCTTGAACAGAAGAGAAAATATCAAACGAAGTACAGTGTTCTGCTGAGGCAAGCAATACTAAATAATGAGTCCTAGTTCGGGCACAGCCTAATAGGTATTACGAAATACAAAATGAAGACAAACTCGCTAACTGAAGCCTGCACATTACCAGGATAACTCAGTGGGTTGCATAACGTGAATACAAATGGTGTCTATTTAGCCACACAATGTTAACCTAATATAGCATGAAACAAGTGCATTGCAGGAATGGGATTTTCAAACCTAACAGCAGTGCTGAACACGTGACCTCTCACCCCGAGGGCTCGACCGACAAAATTTCCAGGACTGCTTTGAGTTCCGAAGCCGGGTCCAGAAGTGGCTGTCATCTCTCTTTCATCCTGGGTGTTGAATAACCACTCCTTTAGAATGGTGTAAAGTGTATTTCAAGGCACAAAAGTGTATGCCTTTGGGTATCACTTGACTTCACTTCAGATCAAACAGATACATGTCATATCTCATGCTTGTTATAAGGGTATAGGCCAGCACTTATCATTTCATCCCAGGCAATCTATTAATCTATATATAGCGATTTTGACTATCAAATCACTTTCACTTCAAATGTTACATAGTTTGGGCCTCATTTACAAGGAACTATCAGCACAGATGCGTCAATTTCCCTGTACCTGCACCAAATGTCCTAGCACCACCATGGATGCACTGGCAAGAATTAACAGATGCGTCAGAAATTCCGGACCATCTGGTGGCACAAAAGTGGTTAATTGCTGGAGTTGCTCATGAAAATGACGCAACTCCAACACTGTGCCACAACAGATAGGCGAGTCCTATTCAAAAATCCCTGCGTCATTCCTTACACCTGGTCTGCACCAAATTGTCGCAAGGGGCTTCTAAATCTGCTCCTCAAGGTTTTAATCACTTCATCAACAATAGGGAGACATCTCTCAGTAAAGGCATCCAGGAGAAGCATAAGTTATAATCACATGGCATTTTTTCGAAGCAGTTGTAGTAAAAATACCATTTGTTTCTGCTTCTCCATTCTTCACTCCCTGCAACTGTGTAGAGACCTACGCACACATACACCTTACTACAGTGATAATTAACGCAATTTGGAACTAAAAATGTGTATTGTTTTAATATGAGCTTGTGGGGGGAGCTACAGCAACCCAATGGATTTCCTTCGGGCGAAGATCAGCTGGCCTCTCAAATTCACCACTCCTGGAGAAGGAGATAAAGTGTTTCACTTTCATGCTCTGAATTTTTAGAAATGAGGAGGAATGGATGAAGTCTCTCGAGCCCCGTTTCTGGAGATGGAGGTGAATGGCTGCACTCTTTAGCTGTTCACATTTGAAATGGAGTTGGGAATGGAGTTATAGAGTGCATGCCTTTATAGATAAAAGTGGGTGGCTGACTTTTCCATAACCTTGCAGGTGGAAATGGGAATGAATGGCTGCCTCTTACAGATTGCAACTTGAAACAGACCTGCTGCAGTGTCCCTGTCCTGACATCTACAAAGCTGCATCGGACGGTGGCATAGCACAATTTAATAGTATTCAGTTTTTCAGCCGCAGAAGCACAAAGGAGCGTATTTATCAATATGTTAATAAGCCTCCTTGCTGCACTGCACATCGTCACAGGGAAAGGCCAAGAATACACCATGTTTAACATAATGCGGCACAGTCCTGCCTTTTCCCAGTGATGGTGCACAATTCACTACTTAGTGCCAACGCAGGCCCTCTTGGACCATGGTGCAAGGATGCCTGCGTTTTTAGCAAGATTGTTTCTGTGCAGGAAGTGGCACCTTCCTGCACAAAAACAATATTAAAAGGCCATTCCTCTTTCTATGTATGCATTCTGCAGCAGACATAGAAAGAGGAAAAAACGAGGAGAAATAAACACATTTCTCGTCGTTACGCCTCACCTGGGGAGGCGTGGCAATTTTGGCGCATTCCCAGGTTTACTACGCATAGTAATTAAAGGAATGTGTCAAAATCCAAGGGTTTTGGATGGTAACACCCACACACCACTCATGGAATACCTCCCTGTGGCAGAGTAACACAATGGCTTGAGCTTCGTTTCATTACTCTGGATTTTTCAAGCCACGCACGGTGGCCTTACGTGGCTTGATAAATCGCACTCAGTGGCGGCTCCTCCGCTAAGGCAGAGGAGTGTCGCCTCACTGCTCACTGAGTGAGCAATTAAAAATGGAAAAATAAAATTATAATATCTTAACATTATTATCATTTTATTTAAAAGTATTGGCTCCGTTGCTTGGAGGCGAGGAGGGCTGGGCTGTTTGGAGGCTGGGGAGGAGTGGTGGCCCCCCTCCTAAATGCGCATGAATGTCCGGCCGAACATTCGCGCACTTTACATGTTCTACACCCAGGCTGCATTACAGCCTGGGTGGAGAACATGCTCAGGGTTCCATTGCCTGTCTCAGCGCCAAACCACGGCGCTCAAACCAAGCACAACGATGCATTGCAGCATTGTGATTGGCTCAGGGGTGCCTGGTTGCACCCTGCTACTACAGAAGCCAGGAAGAGAATGAGAGGACGGAGGAAAGGCAGAGTCGTCCAAATCCAGGTAATTGGATTTTTAAAGATGTATTTTTAATTCCATCTCCCTCCCTTGCCCCCCCTGTAGAGAGCTGTTTGGGCTCTCCTCTACAATGTTGCACTGGCATGCACTCCTCAGAGCCGGCTCGTCTCAAGGAGATAAATAAACGCCGGAAGACCGCTCCTGGTCTTCCTGCCACCCACAGTAACCAGAATGGCGTGTAAATATTTCTGCGCTCTGCGAGGCTGAACTGCCCTAGGACGCGCTGGCGGCGAGGCTGGTCGAACTCTGGTGCCTGCTCTGCTTCACCTGCGTGGCCAGCAACGGCGTCTCATGCCGTCCGACGAGGCTCTGCTGGCCAGTGAGCTGTGGTGCCTGCTCGCGTGCCCTCCACGACGGCCCTGTGGTTGCCCTTCATCGGCCCTGACACCTGCTCTTCCAAGCTGCACTCCGCTACTACTGCGGTCAGCACGCTGCCGCTCATGTGCTGGAATGGGCGCGTCTGAGGAGAGTTGCTGCCCGACCATGCCCATTTCGGCTGCGACCCCTGGTGAGCTCCCCGCGCCATGAACTGTATGGAGACTCGCTCCCTGAAGCCACGTGGGAGTGCGCCGAGACTGCCAGTCTCCAGCTGAGCCTGCGATCGGCGGCTGAGAGTGAGTCATAGGGGAATACATAGGCCCGAGAAGACCCAGCTGTCCCTGCCCCTCCCATGTGCTGGCTGAGCCCTGTAGCTGGGGGCAAGGGTTGCTGCAAGGACCACACCAAAAGAAAAAGAAATAAAAAGAAGGACAAGGTGAACTGCCTCACCACACTTCCAAGAGCTGTGGACTGGTATAGCTCACCATCTCCTCATGCAGCTAGTATACTCTGAGGGACCCATTGAGAGACACATTCCAGGACTGAGAGGAAGTGAACCATAGTCAACCCCAGAAGGACAGCACCCCGCCGCTCACGGAGTCAGGAGCGATGCCATCCCAGGCAGACGTAGCGGGCTAGCAGGCGGATGCGGGTGGACCACAGGTAGGGGTCAATGCTCCACCTCAGGTGCATAGTCACGCTGCCATCTCCCCACTGCCTCTTTTCAATGAAACCGATGACCCCACCACAGCCGCCCCACTCTGCAAGGCATGGATAGGGCGCCTGAACCACTATTTCAAAGGGACAAGAAAAACTGATGGAACTGTGAAAAGGTCGCTGCTCATGTACTATGGCGGCGCAGAGATTTATTTCCTCTTTGAAATGTTGCCTTCTGTGGGGGATGACGGCGACTATGAGGCAGTGGTAGAGGTGCTCAACAGGCATTTTGACCCCCAACTCAACCCTGATTTTAAGCGGTTCAAATTCAGGCAGGTGAAGCAGGTGGACTCTGAATCATTTGATATGTTCTACGCACGGCTACACAAACTGGCAAGCACATGCGCCTTCACCAATAAGAGGGAGGAGATACGCGGTCAAGTGATCCAGGGATGCCGCTCAAACTGATCCTCCGACAACCAGGTATCTCCTTAGACGAGATTATCATCCTGGCCCGGTCCCATGAGCTCTCAGATGCCCAGGCTGAAGAAATGGAGGCTGCTCTACATTGAAGCTCTGCCACATCTCATGCTCCCAGATTCACACGCATCAAAGAGAAGAGGTTTTAGGCCATTCAGCGAGCCCAACACCTTCCGCCCCATGCCACATTCCCCACCGAGAGGTCCATGTGGCAACAGCGGGATGGACCACCCACCGACAGGAGTGTGCGGAGCAAAAGGGAAGACCTGCTCCTGATGTGGGAAGCCCAACCACTTTGCCAAAGTGTGCAGGAGGAACAGATCCAGGCAAGCCTATGCCAGACCCTGGGTGCAACACAGCAGCTACGCCAGCTATCACTTGATGGCCCACAGACCCAGGAAGACTGCTTGCAGCGGGGACGCAGTTTTGCCCTGGAAGAGGACGAAGATGACGTGTTTGTCATATCTTTCGTCACCCGCCCGGACAAGCACAGGTGGCCTCCACCGATGTGCTAAGTGGAAATAGAAGGATCCACTGTGAGGGCGCTGATCGCCACAGGGGCGTCCGTGAATGTTATGGACTCGAACCAGTACAAGAGTTTGTCTCCGCGGCCCCCACTCGCCCGCACGAGAGCGAGGATATACACGTACAAAGGGACGCATCCCCTTCCCCTCAGAGGAGTTATTGAAGCTACCATCAAGAGCGGGAAACACTCGGGGACAGAACATTTTCACATCACAGAAGGAAAAAAGGGTACCCTCATCAGCTGTCACACAGCGGAAGATTTGGGCATCGTCTTCTTCACCAATCAGATACACAACTCTAATGCCGAGGCCATCATGCAAGACTTTCCCAGACTATTCACAACTCTTGGTAAGCTGAAGGGGAAGCGAGTCAAGCTCCACATTGCCACCACGGGCAGACCAACCGCTCTGAGACATCGCAGATTGCCATTCCATCTCCGTCCTCACGTGGAGGCAGAAACTCGAGGTTCTCGACGTCATAGAGAAAGTGTCCGGCCCCACCCCGTGGGTATCTCCGATGGTCGTGGCCCCAAAACAAAAACAGCCGAGAACCTTCGACTATGCGTGTGCATGAGACTACCAAGCCAAGCGGTTAAGAGGGAGCGTCACCTCATGCCCACCATGGATGACATAGTGGCAGACCTGAATGGTGCCATGTGGTTTTAAAACTGGACTTCAACACTGGATAGCACAAGCTGGAGCTAGAGCCGGAGATTAGGTACATCAGCAAGTTCTCTACACACGTGGGCCGCCGGAGGTACAAGAGACTGAGTTTTGGGGTGTCATTGGGGGCGGACATCTTACAAATGCCATCAGGGAAGCCCTATCTGGCGTGCAAGTCGTAATTAATCTAAGTGATGACATCCTTGTGTTCTCACACACCCTGGAAGATCACCATGCTCATCGCCAAGCCACCCTTCAGCGACTGGAAGACTGCGGTTTAACCCTTCACAAGGAAAAATGTTCCTTTTATCAGGAGTCCATAGACTTTTCCAGATATATCTTTACCCGCAACGGGCTGAGTGTGGAGCCCAAGAAGGCAATGGCCATCCGTGCTGCCAGCACACCGAAGACAACCCCACAGAGGTCTGCAGTTTCCTGGGTACGGCCACATACTGTGGATGGTTTATACCGAACCTAGCCTTCCTCTCTGAGCCCCTTCAGGCCCTCACACGGAGTGATCAATTATGTGAGTGGACTACAGGAGCCAACAAGGTCTTCAACACTATCAAGGCAACCCTGATGGGCAAAGCAGTAATGGCAAACTTTCACCCAGGATGAGACACTTGACTGGTCGTGGATGCCAGTCCGGTCGGTTTGGGGGCCGTCCTTCTCCAGGTACACAAGGGTGAAACGTGAGTGCCGGTTGCCTATGCCAGCCGGGCTTTATCAGACACCAAAACAAGGTATGCCCAGATAGAACGGAAGGCCCTTGCAATAAAGTGGGTGTGCCAACATTTCCACTTATACCTGGATGGACAAGAGTTCCAGATTGTAAAGAATCACAAGCCACTGCTCCCATTGTTTGAGGGGTCGTCAATACTGGCACCCCTGTGGATAGAGAGGTGGGTAGTGCAGCTGTAGGCACACAACTTCAAGGTCGTCTACTGCCCTGATGCACACAATCCCACAAACTATCTGTCCAGGCACCCAGAGCCGTCGGCCATCCACCACACGCCCGCCGATGTTGCATACTCTGAAGCATTTGTCAAGATGGTCACCTATGAGGCATGCCCCAAAGCAATGACACTGAAGGAGATGGGGCCGGCCACGGAAACCGGTGAAGCACTGATCAGGGTCAACAGCGCCCTAATGTGTAAACATTGGACACATTTTCTGGATGGAGCCCAGTCGCTCAATACTGAAGAGAGCCACACCTGACAACAACTCTGGAGGGTACGCAGTGAGCTGAGTGAAGGCGAACATGGGGGAGTGTTAGGAGGACTCGTCATTGTCATCCCAAGAACACTGCTAGAGAGGATAGTGATGTTGGCACATGTTGGACATCAAGGGATGGTGAAAACCAAAGCACATCTTTGGAATAAAGTATGGTTCCCGACAAAGGATACCATGGTTGAAGACAAGGTACGACAGTGCCACTCTTGCACAATCACCGGCAGTGATCCGGTGCGTCACCCGTTATCACCGAAGAGCTGAGTGAGATTCCATGGTCCAAAATTAGCATTGATTTAGGGAGCTTCCCGGATCGACGCAACACCGTGGTGCTGATGGAATAATTCTCAACATTTCCAATTGTAGAAGTAGTCGCATCAACGGCGTTCACACATGTGAGAAGAGCCCTGGATAAGGTATTCGCACTCATGGGCCTACCAGATGAGATCCTATCAGACAACGGGCCCCCATTTCAAGGCCGGGAGTTTCAGGAGTACCTGGAGAAGAGGGTGATGTGGCATTGGATGATCACCCCATAATGGCCACAGGCAAACGGTGAAGTAGAACGTTTTATGCGGACCCTCAACCGAGCTTTCCAGATTGCTGTGGATCAAGGAGAAGATGCAGATTCTGCACTGAATCGGTTTCTATATGCTTACAGACAAACTCCACACAGTACAACCCGCAGTGTTCCGTCGCATCTGATGTTCAAAAGAGGCCCACAAGACACCATCCCGACGGATCCAAATTGGAAGCCTCCAGAGAGAGACGATGTGGCCATACAAGCAAGAAGGGCTGAGACAAACCAAAAGGCCAGTGTGTCCAGTGGAGCCAAGCACCGCAAGTGGTCATAGGAAACCACGTAGTGGTCAAGGACAGATACCCAGGTGGAAGTTCTGGACACCATACAAGCTGGAGGTGTGGACCGTGGTCCGAGTTCAAGGTACAATGGTGTCCACACAGAGGGGCGACCAGGTGGTCACTCAGAACGTTGTTTGCTTCAAGAAGGTTTTAGGGTGTACCGCAGACGCTGTAGAGTGTGCTGAGCCTGGTTGGGACCAGGGCCTAGAAGTGGTGGGTTCACCAAATTCCTCAGTCACTCCACAGGAAGTGCAGAGAGAGGGCAGCGGGCGGTGGTCCCTGTCCCTGAGAAACCCAGCCAAGGTGTCACCAACGCATTATCTGGCATTCTGTCTCAAACAGAGACTTGTTTCAACTCTTGGAGCCAGGAGTATGGTCTCCGGCCGAACCCTGTGCCGAGTAAGAGGTTTAAGGACTTTGTGTGTATGTCCCCATGAGCATGCCGGCTGTGATGGACAGACACTAAAGAAAAGGAGGAATGTAGAGAGCCGTCCTGGCATGCACTCCTCGGGATGGGCTCATCCCGAGGAGATAAATAAACGCTGGAAAACCGCTCGGGGTCTTCCTGCGACCCGCAGGAACCAGACTGGTGTGTAATAATTTGTGCGCTGCGTGAGGCCGAACTGCCCTAGGCTGCGCTACACCCCCCTCCACTCCCCACGCCCATTTGGTAGCAGCCTCTACTGATCGCATTTAAGAGTTGCGTCTTGTATTCACCCTATTGTGTGGTGCAAAATCGACACAACCCTTTCATAAATATGGCCTATAATGTTGAGTAAGTCATTCTGGCATTTGACCTGGTATCTTCGTGGTATCACCGAGAATTTTGCAGCAGGAGCTTATATTAGGTATATTTCTACATGGCTTTATCACTGACTTCCCCTCTACTTCAGGCCATCTAGGACTTCGACAAAAAAGGTTTTAACTATCTATTTTATATTCCACACTTGTACTCCTCTGACAAAACCAATAAAGCTTCTGAATATTTATTAGCGCAGTGTCAGAGGAAACTGTGCCTGATTAGAAAGAAAGGTACTCAAGTGAAGCTAGATTTTCTTACAAACCTTAATGATGACGTGCATATTTACACTTAAGAAAATGAGTATAACTGCTATATAATTCGGGACCATTTAATGTAGGTAACAGAGCATAATAGCAGGAAGCAGCGTATTTCAGATTTACAGATCAAAAGAAACGTTTGGCAAGATATCAGAGAAGCAGGTGCGGCAAATGTAAAATCAACACTGCTTGAAGTAGCTAGCTTTGGGAACTAAACTTGCCAATTGTAATGGATTCAAAAAATCCATCAACTTTTTGGCATAGTTAATTACATTTGCCGCATTTTTAATCCTTGGAGGTGAATAGTGGGGGCAGCCGCATAATTTCAACTAGCAAGGACATCATGTTCTCTGCAATGAATGATCAGTGCCTGCCCTAGCAGTAGTAGTTATTCATATATCAGAAGCAATCCATGATTGACTTCATTCACTGTGCATTCAATTGTTGCTGCAATCAGGTCAACAACAGGCAGCATTAGCAGACCCTGAAACCACTGCATGGTCTCCAGGTGCTTTATTCACTTTGAGCCTTTCAATGTTGCATTGAGGATTGCTATGTTAAGGTGATGGAACAATGAGCAAGTGAAGGATGGGATGAAGATGTAATGCCATATTTAGGGGCAGATTGACAAGCACCTTGCAACACATTTGCGCTGCCGTTGCACCACTTCTGTGACGCAGCGGATGCGTAAATGATGCGCCACGTTGCGACTTATTTACAATGTGACGCATCTAGGCAGATGCGTCACGTTGTAAAGCACTGCGGCACATGAAAGCTGCGTCAGGTTTCATGTGGGTGTTCCGTCGCAGGGTGTGTGTTCCGCTGCAGGAAAACCTCGTAAAACTGACTCAGTGAAATGTACAAGATTTCACTGAGTCAGATTTACGGTGCTGCTGCGTCAAAGCCTTACGCCTGCTTGAAGCAGGCGTAAGGAGTGATGCACCATGTTAAGTATGGGCGGCCCCTGTGCAGTGCTGAAGTTGCGTCGCGCTTGCGACACGACTCCAGCAATGCGCCGCCCTTACGCCAAAAGATGCGTCGCGCATATGCCTATCCTTGCGCCACGATGCACTGCATTGTAAATGTGACACATCCGTAGTGGCGCAAGGGGAAAATTGCGTGTTGCATCTATTCCGGCGCATCCCTGCTGATTTGCAGAGATGCACCAGACATTGTAAATATGACCCTTTCCAAATGAGCGCTGTACGGCCAAACTCTATCTAATGGTTGTAAGCCACAATTTGACTTCAAAAATACCATAATATTTACATTCTTAAGTACCTAGCTAAAATACAAAAATATTGCTTTCGACTATATTATGCAAACACCAGTATTGACTGCAATCAAATTCAATGCAGTTTTAAAATAATATAAATTAACGACAATATCGGTTACAATATTTTTGAGTAACTATCTGTCATATTTAATTAGAAATATAAAAAACATAAGCAATGACACACACAAGCAAAAAATATATGTTTTGGCAGAAAGTCAAAAAAATAAACTTCTAAACAAATAAACCATTAAAATTAGAAATAACATAAGAAATAACAGCAGCGTGGAAGGATTTCATTATTCCTCTTCAGGAGAATCGCTGCCACTGCAAGAAATTAGAACGCACTTGGCGTTTACACCATAAGGACATTGACAGAGACAGATATAAAAGCACTCTAGCAGGATATCATAATAACATCAATAAAGCGCGAAAAATCTACATTACCCAACAATTGGAGCAAGCTGGCTCCAATTCCAGGACCTTATTTAACATAGTTAAATCCTACGCTAATCCCAAAGCATGGGAGACGGTGGAATCCCCCTCTCAGGCGCTGTGTGATAATGTTGCGACCTATCTCACCCAGAAAATAGATTCTATCTACCAAAAAATAATTTCGGCCAATTCTATCTCCCCCCCCACGATGACCAACTCAGCCAATACACTGGACACCCCTCATCTTCTACTCTCCTTCCCCCATCTCTGCCCTTTGGAAGTCATATCCCTTTCAGACAAAATCAAATCAGGCTCTCCCATGGACATAATACCGGCTAAGATCGCCACCAAGTTCGCGTTACAGCTCGCCCCCCCTATTTGCTCCATACTTAATAACTCTCTTAATAGTGGTTACCTCCCACCTACCTGGAAAGATGCGCAAATCATACCCTTACGTAAGAACCTCAAGGCTCCTATCACAGACCTCAGCAACTAACGTCCAATATCTCTTCTTCCCTTACAGACCAAGCTAATTGAAAAGCACATTAATAAACACCTCTCGGAGTACCTGGAAACTTCACAACAGCTAGATTCCTCCCAATCGGGGTTCAGAGTCAAACACAGCACCGAACCCGCCCTTATTGAAGTCATGGACAACATTCGGATGGCCATGGATAAAGGTCAAGCAGCACTTCTTGTGCTGCTTGACCTATCAGCGGCATTTGATACTATCTCCCATCAGATCGTACTGGAGAGACTCCAGGAGATAGGTGTTAAAGGGCTTGCCCTGCAATGGCTCACCAGCTTCCTGACGGATAGGACACAGACGGTCACTATGGGCACTTTTAAATCTGCCACGACAAAAGTCAGCAAGGGGGTCCCGCAGGGCTCCTGCCTCAGTCCAACTTTTTTTAATATTTATGTTTCCCCTTTGGCCAGACTGATGAGATCATTAGGACTCACCCTGATGTCGTACGCAGACGACACTCAGCTCCTCCTGACATTTGACAAAAACAATCCCGACACCAAACTCAGATTCTCTGAAGGCATGAAATCTATTGCCACCTGGATGCCGGTCAACTTCCTACAACTTAACGCGGGCAAATCAGAAATCATGCTGTTTGGAGGAGCTGAAATCTGCTGGACACCTATATTGTGGCCAGACGAACTAGGCACTGATCTCAGGAGTGGGCCGAACTGGTTGCATCCTACACTCTGGACTTCCCACAAAGCTCAGCCCACGTTCACATAGTAAACACGCAGAAAAAGGCCAGGTCGGGAATGCTGCAAATAGCAAAGCGCCATTGAACCACAGGACCACAACCCACACTACGGTCTCTCCGAGCTGGCCAACCAACACTTTGGACACTTTACTAAATACCATGCAAAGAACAGCTGACACCCTCCAACAATACCAGTCCAACAAAATGGATCTGAAACTGACAATATCAACACCTTGGCAATCTTTGTAGAAGGGATCGACCATATACTGGGGAACTTAAATTCACTTATGAGCCGGGCCCAACAAGAGGCCAAATTGATTTGTAGTTGCAGACCCATTGTCGACAAACTATTCTCACTGCCTTCTCAAGGGTTCACATAAAGAACCAATAGACAATAAAACAACCTCCAGACTAGAAAAAATAGCATCCAAGAAGTCAACTGCAATGCAAGCTGCTTCCAAAAGCCTAATCCCTTCAACAACTGGGAGTCACTCAGGGGGAACCACAACACTGTGCCAATATCATCACAAGGCAAAACAAGCAAAGTTGAAAATGCCAAACACAGATGCCAACTTCGGAGGAAAGGACGCATCAACACAGCCAATCCAAACCGTTCAGCAGTATACCCCCTCTTCGACATTAAACAACAGCCCCACAACAACACAACTCAAAACAACCCACCAGTTAACTGATGCCACTGGCGCTACAAGCCGGGTGGCCGACCAATCAGAAATAGCTCCCAGCAGGCCTGCTGTGGCGGTACGGGCAGGTTCAACATACATATCAGTTATCAAAAACACAGACTTCAAGCAGCCCCAGTGGCATAGCAGCTACTGCCCAGACCCATCTACATCAGATGCAAGGGAGCCATCTTCAATCAAGGCATCCAACCAGTAGACAGTCCAAAAAACACCCGATGGGTCAAGGGGATCATCCACGTGACAATGCAAGGGCACAGTGACACAGCCCCACCACAAGTACAGACAGACTCCCTTAACCCAACCACAACGACAGCAGTGACCTCAGAACCTGGCACCGGACACTCATCAACTCCAAGGGAAGTGATAAGAGAAAACGCCGGGCCAGCCAAGTCTCAACAATAGCACAGGGAACCCCCCTGGCACAATCACAAAGATAGCAGCAAACTCAGACCTCTGCCTCATGCAACATTAAAAAGATCTAATGATAACAGAACCCGGCACACAAGGCTCCACCGGCTACTGCCGCCTAGCAAGTACGGGGCCCCAACATCACCACTGGACAATCCTGCCACATCTCTGGCCCCCCGGTCAGTTAGATGCAGGGGAGTACCCTCCCAGAGCAACCCCTGCCTGGCACCCAACAGAGTCCAGTACTCTTCTCTTTATCCCGGAGTTCAAATCGAAAGGGAACTGTGACACTCTGAAAAGAGAAAATAATCTTCAACTGTTGCCCACCATACCAAACTTAAGAGAAATCAACACAACTCATCTCCTCTCAATAGCGTTTATAAGGGCCAACTCTGCTTCGGGCAGGGAAACCACCAAGGCCACCTGGAGATTACCTCAACTAACCAACAAAGTATTGAATGAATGGGAAATCTTTAAAGCATGTGGTATGTATATTTCACCCTACCATAGTACCGGATACCCTCTCCCATTACTCACTACTAAGAAGTTGAAAACCAATAACTGCAGAGATACTACATCCTCTGTGCTCAGGGGAACTCTAGGCCGGTCAGTACGAAGGGAGTGGGTACATAGCATCCAAACCGGCTAAAAACAGCACCCTCCCATGTACCCAGAGACACAGCAGATTCTTAGAACTATCAACATAAACATGGCCACACAATGACAGACCATCAAATACAAAAAGCAGCCACAAGAGGACAAAACAACCCTGAGCTTATGCTAATGGAGCATCAATGGGCAATTAATTTGACATTGTCCTATTGCAGGAAACATGGACGACAGACACATTCCAACTACAAGGGTTCATCTGCTTCCACACCAGCTCTCAGGAAATCGCATTACAGGCACCTCTCAGTTGGCCTAGCAACCTGCGTCTCAATAACAGAAATTGACACCATAAGGGAAATTCCCTCCCTCTTACCATCAGCAAACTCTATTCAGCTAATCTTAAACTTTAAAGGCTCCAAGGAGGAGGTGCCAATCGTCAATATCTTTATAAATCCAAAACAAAAAATCAGGAATCTAGGCACCTAGTAGACCTCCTGCTGTCAATCATAAGCTTGTGGAACACTCCCAACCTTATTCTTTCTGGGGATGTAATCCAACAAATCCTAATATCATCAGAATACAAGGACGTACTAGATCAGTCCTTGTACTAGAACATACCAGTCCAAAGAAGAAGCGAACATGGCAGACCAACCAAGATGGGCAGGAACTTACTGGCAGACTTGGAGCACACCAATTTAAGGGCACTGAATGGAAGATTTCAAGAAGACTCCCCACTAGCAGGCTCATTCTACTCGGAAACCGTAAACTCTACTTTAGACTATATTCTAGTCTCCCTCTCACTCTTCCACCACGTAAAAGGATTCCGCTTAAGGGACAAAGGGGACAGCGACCATCGACCCCAGGAAGTCTTACTCCAAACAATCCTACACAAACCAACACTCAACCCAGTTGTATGCCTTACAGTAATTTAAAATGACTCAAGGCCTCACTGGCAAACCCCGAGTAGGTTCTCCTGGCAGCAAAAACACTGTTACAGAAGCAAATCAATCTCACAGACAACCCAATTAGCAAATGGAAAATGTTCACAGTCAAACTCTCAAGCTCCTTCTCATCCACTGCCAGATGGAAGCCATCCCAGGAGCCTATGGACGAAGGGATTGCCCCTAGCGCACAACGGAACAAACTGAAACTATAAAAAAATCGATAAACAAACTACTCAGATCACTTAGGCACCACCCTGGAGATCAGAAACTAAACTTACAATTACGTCAGCAGGAAGGCAAAATCAAAAAACTTAAGTGGGACATCAACAGGTCCAATGAAAAAGCGTTGCGGGAAAAACTTTACTATGACTCCAAAGCAAATAACAGCACACGCTTTCGGGCCACCATCAACAAAGCTCTGCACCTGGCCCAAGGAGGGGTGTCATCACCCATCACAGAGGAGTCCTTGATAACCTTCTTGGAATCCCACTTCAGCAAACAAATGACTGGAACAAGTATTAACTCGGATCCTCAACTCACACACTTTACTCAAATCGAAGGGAACCTGGAGGAAGTGAACAACCAAATCTGCACAACAAATATTAAGAAACAAATCCCAAAAGGAAGGAGAGAAGGGGCACCAGGGCAAAACTGGATTCCACCAGATCTTTTTAAACAAGACCCTGAGGTTTAGTCAGGCACCCTGGTTCTCCTCTTTCAAAGTGTCAGACAGATCAGGCATCTACCAGCCTCCTTAAAGGGTTTTATATTCTCCCCAATCCATAAATCCGGCAATAAATCCTCCCCCAAAAAATACGTTTGATTGCAGTGCTAGACATGGAGGCAAAAACCTTTGCCGGTACTTTACTGACCGATCTCCTGGACTGGGCCAAGGAGAAGGAAATAATCCCCCCAAACCACACTGCTTTTTGCAAAGACACTGGTACCTCAACTAACATACTAATCATGTCACTACTAATTGACGGGGCAAAATCAACAAAACAGGTGCTCCATTTCTATTTAATCGACTAAAAGGCAGCTTTTGACAATGTTGATCGAGCAAGATTGTGGAGGAAAGTGGAGCATTGGAGCATCCCACAGTACTTCGGAAAGTTTTAATACATCTCCACAATGACACATGGGTGCAGGTCAAACTAGGCAATGGCACACATCTTTTAAGGCACATGCCAACCAACAAGGGCTCAAACAGGGTTGTGTGCTTGCCTCAACCCTTTTTAAACTCTATATGGCAGTTATGACATCAACCCTAGGTACCTGCAATGCGCATGCCTCCCAACTGGGTGGCAAAGCCATTTCCAGTATTTTATACGCTGACGATGAGGTCCCGGCAAGCCACACCCAAAAGAGCATGCAACGCCTAGTTAATAAAATGCAAGAATATGCAGCGGAAAACCTTCTAGTAGTGAATCTTGAAAAAACAAAATCCCTGACAATTAAATATGACAAACAACGGACCTACACCTGGTACCTGCAAAACATGTCAATCGCAAACACCACCTTTTACAAATACTTTGGGGTAATCATCGATGAAGGCGGACAATTTGCCAGTCAACTCGAGACAATTGGAAGAAAGGGGATGGCAATAGCAACAACATTAAGGCAGTTAAAAACAAAACTGACAGGCCCTATCTTTTCCCCCTCCTCCGGGTAGCACAAGACAAAATCCTACCCACTATCGCCTACGGCAGTGAAGCCCCGAGGAGTAGGGACTCAAAAATTTGGGATACCACCTTGGCCAGGGCCTATAGAGTTTTGTTTAACATTCCAACTTATGCTTCACCAGCCCAGATCCGGTTAGAGTTCTGTCTAACCAAACAACTTCTGGCAAGGCAAGGGTCCCATATAATTTGCTGGCACAAAATTAGGAATGCACCCCGGAACAATTGAATCACCAGCTTTGTAAGGAACTTTGGCACAGATCAACATCGCCGGCCAGACAATTCTTAAAAGACATCCTGGCTACCACTGGTCTTTTCGACCTATGGGAAACTCAAATCACCCACACGGTCTTCAAGCAAGCAGTTAAAAAAGCAATAAAGAAACTTTCCCTTATGGAAGACAAAGCTGCCTTTGCTCGAAGAAGCCAGGCCTGGATGATAATTAATGGATACAAATCATCTGGTACACATGCATATTTCAGCCTGGGATGCTTGCGGAAGATTAAAGAAAAATTCTTGAAAAACATGCTAGGAATACTTCCAGCAATCCCACACCTCCCACTAAGGTTGAGGGGGCAATTTGTGAACACCTGTCGGTTATTCAGCAATGGTAACGAGGACATGGCACACTAAGGGCCCGATTACGATGGCGGTTTTCCCGCATCATCCGGGCCGGCGGAAGCCACCGCCGGCCCGGAGGATGTGGGAAAACCACAGCGGACTGAAAAAGACCCCCGCCAGATTAGGATGGCTGGGGGATAGTTTTTCAGTCCGCAGCTTTTCCGCCGCGGTCGCCTCCCGTCCGCGGCGGAAAAGCACTAACATGGCTGGCGGTGTCTATCAGACACCGCCAGTCATATTAGGATGTCTGGAGGAACATGCCTCTACACGGCGGAATTTCCGCCGTGCAAAGGCAAACGGATTTTTGTTTGGGGGCCCGTTGCGGGCCCCCAGGGTTGAAGGGGGGTGGGGGGTGCACATGGGGGGTACCTATGGTACCCCCCTGCATTTGCCTGCGCAAAGCGGCAGGCACCGCGCGGTGCCTGCCGCTTTGTGCATGCAAATGCACAACTTACAATTTTATCATTGC
This sequence comes from Lissotriton helveticus, assembly GCF_964261635.1. Classification (NCBI taxonomy): domain Eukaryota; kingdom Metazoa; phylum Chordata; class Amphibia; order Caudata; family Salamandridae; genus Lissotriton; species Lissotriton helveticus. Next base: position 1,291,881,779 of record NC_136065.1, read on the forward strand.
AGCGGGTGCTGCTTCAAGCAGCACCCGCCGCAATGATAAAAATACAGGATGTGACCGCCAGGGTGGCGGTCACATCCTAATTTGCACGGAGGGACCGCCGCTGCCCCTGCGGACGGTCCCTCCTACTCTATGAATGCGGACGGACTCAGGTCCGTCCGCCATCATAATCGGCCCCTTAATCTGCTCTTGCTCAAACCAATAGGATGAAAGTGTACTCCTACTCAAACCACAATTTGATCTTCAAGGGATCCGTACCCGGAGACAGGCTGTGATCGCATGCTTTAATTGCAAGGACCCGCAGCTAAACTGGAAACTCGCAAATTCCTGACACAAGGAGAAGTTAAGCTGGGAAGGCTTTCACACCTTTCAATTGCTTAAATTGCCGCTATTGCCAACACAAGGAGCTGCAACTCCATTAATCAAAAATTCCATGCCTAGCCCAGGGAAGTTTCTTGGAACAGGATTCAGTGTTGTAGACAAGCAAACAAAATGAAACAGAACGAGCCAGTCATTGCAAAACTTTTACAGGTTTTAGTAATCATACTTTTTAATGCACGCTCCAACAATCGATCCGACCAAGGCAGAGGCAACAATTTGAACCATGGTCGTCCTCACTGCACCAGACGATGCTCCCAAGGTTTACCTAAATTGGTAACATCGGCAAACAACCCAATTTGGACACTACTGAAGCCTATGGTCTTTATTTAATATCTTTTTTTCTCTTCTTCTTTTAAAAAAAAAAAAATGAATTTTACAGTGCATTTTTGTAATGGTTTAAATTAATCATATACAATAATGTTTTTTTTTAAATTAAATTAGTGTCTACCTTTAGGTAAGGCCAGAATAAAAGAAAGTACAAACCACAAACATTCAAATTCAAAAGCAGAGCAGAAAGCAAAGCGGAAATGGCAACCAATTAATAATGGGTATAATTAGAGGAGACACCCAATAATCAATCTGCGGCACAGTTTCCCAATTAAAAGGAGAACAGAGTGTCCCTTTGCCTGGGTGCTGCACCTCTACAATCCTGGAGTGGGAATTTGCGCAGATAAGTGGCGTCCCCTAACTACAATGTAAGTGGCAGTACTTTTAATCTACAGATATTAAAAATATTGTTAGACATTAGCAAAAGTATAATAAATCTAAGGTTTCTGATTATATTTACAATTATATTTCAAAATCCTAAAAGCCATTCACAAAATGCAGAATTTAATAGAAAATTGCTGAAGATAAATCACAAGAGAAAATGTCAAAGAAAATGTACTAACAAGCAGATATCTGTGCATAAATATAAATTAAGAACAACATATTCTTTCACACTATTTTTAACATATTAAATGAAAGTTACATTTTTATCATTCACAGATTCCTTAGCATCAAATATAGCACCCTACATGGCTTCCCAAAAAGGCAATCCTTTACTGTCATACAGGGTGTTGTAAATAATTCTTCAGGTACAAACTGCACATCCAAGTGGTATGTTTCTTGACCTTCTCGATTGAGGTCAGATGGAAAATGACGTGAAATCTTGACAAGAGAACTATACTCTCATGTCTCCTAATAGGAATGAACCAAACAATGGGGAAAAGGGAGTGGGGGTGAGAGGGAAAGGACTGGTACAAATTAGAAAGTACATTGTAACACATCTCCTTATCAAAGGAAAGATTAATTTACAATAAGGAGAATATAAAAAACAAATCAAGAAAATTCATAAAAAAATCCTTAAGCCACTTAGGGATGAAGAGTTCTCTTTTGTGATCATTGTTCATTCTATTAAAATTGTTGGAGATATCTAGCAACATCATAGATTTCATAGTGTGATTCCATGGACTACACTTAAAAACTATTTCCATCCTCCAAGTTTGACCAGACTTTAGTGTTTCAAAATGTTTACTTAAATCTTTAATTCTCATTGGATAGGAGAATATGCTAGCTTTCATGTATTATTTTCCAGGAATTGTACTCTCACCTAATTCCCCTCCATGAGTTGGGTTGGTTGACAATCGTGCTTATCATATCTTTCCTTGTCTTTATTCTGATTACTTTTTATCTTTTCATGATGCACTTCCTTTTTAAGCCAATACCTTATTATTTTGGCTCTTGGCTTCCTACCTTTGAGGGAAACAAAAGGAAACAGAAGGCGACTCTCCAGTAACACTTTTTGTAGTTTCCCATAGAGCCCCTGATATAGTTACATGCATCTGATCTTTGTATACAGTCCTTTGCCATTCGATGTATGCATTCAACCATCTCATTTGCCCATGGGCAGTTCAAGGCTGTCTTAAGACATTCTATAGACATTTCCTTGAGCAAATCTTACATTTGGATACATTGTACCCCATTGTCTGAGTAATGTAACACAGAGCAAATAACTGCATTGCACTTCTCTGCGCCCGGAGGCATTTCCATGGGCATTGCTTGGGTGTTCCCACCCAACATCCAAGGATTTTGATGCATTCCCATATATAGCAGAAGTGAAAAACCAGGGGATGCCCCAAACACCTACACCTCTCCAGGTGAGGCAGACGCCGATGCATCACTGGGAAGCTTGTTGCATCAAGGAGACAGTGTCGTCTTATTTCTTTGCACCAGAACTTTGACGCATTTCCATCGCTGTGACATTGCTTGTCGTGGAAGTGCAACGCATCGTAAGGTACATTGGCGCAAAGTGTCACATCTTAAGAACTGAACTTAACTAAGTTAAAACTACAATCGCATCAAGGAGAGAGCGTCGTCTTTATTTCTTTGCACCAGAACGTTGCCGCATTTCCATCGCTGCGACATTGCTTGTCGTGGAAGTGCAACGCATCGTAAAGTACATTGACGCAAAGTGTCGCATCTTAAGAACTGAACTTAACTAAGCTAAAACTACCATCTAGAAGTACAGTATTGTGGATTTTTGTCATTTATTGGTCTTGTGGTAACTCTATATAAAGAATACTTATTTTTGATATAAACCTTGTGTGGTGTCCATTTGTAGTGTTGTCACCTAGTTACTGTATGTAGTCACAAATGCTTTACACACTGTTTCTGAGATAAGCCTGTTTGCACGTGCCAAGCTACCAAAGGGGTGAGCAGAGGTTATTTTAGGAGTGTAATCCCCTTATCCTGACTAGAGGCAAGGGTCCCTATTTGTCACAAGTACCTACCTGTGCCAACTGGAGACCCCCAAATCTAACATCTGCCTACATCCTGGGAAAATTTAATACCAAAGACTGCATATGGGTTCAACCCAGAGTTGTCAACATTACATTCATTGCCACTCACAATGGCAGTAATATTGTCAAAGTTATAGATGGGGGAGGATACTTCTGAGTCCTTTATGTAGGTCAGTGCATCCATCTAATTGCGCACAAAAAGAAGACATAGTCAACAGCATACTGGTCAACTGTCATAGGATGTGCACTAATTTAAGTTATTCCTTCAAAGCTCAGAAGCATTGTGGATCATTCAGTGTGGTAATAGAGTTCCTGCGAAAGCCCTCATAAAGGTGGTCCCAACCCTTTGGAACTCCACATTCTACATACTGCAGCACCTTTTTGAGCAATATAATTCTATCAATAATTAAGTACTACAAAGGACAGAGGATGCAAATGTGATAGCCTGGACAATGGAGGTTGATAGATCAGGGCTTTTTTGCATGCCTGATCAAAATGCTAGTGGCTTTTGAGATCTCGACATGGGAAGTCAGCAAGGAGCATCGTAAAATGTGCAAAGCCATTCCTTTATTCTACATGTAGCAGAACCATTTGAAAAAGATGGAACATGCACTCATGAATGTCTATATATACGGCAATGCACTACAATTAACTGAAAAAAATAAAGATTCTCAGCGGCTGCTGAATTGGAAAAGAGTCTGTCTCTCTCGTCTTTTGTGAACGCCATTGGGAAGCCGGCGTTGAGAGTGGAATCAGGATATATATATATATATATATATATATATAATATATATATATATATATATATATATATATATATATATATATATATATATATATATATATATATATATATATATATATATATATATATATATATATATATATATATATTCAGGCTCCACAGTCAAAGAAATGACAAAATCAGCACTCTCAATTGTTGTATAGCTCCTATATATCCTTATATCGTGTTAAGTTAGCATAGGTACATTTGAGATTTAAACGCCATTTTTCCTTTCTTGCAACTTCTGCACACGACCCTTAATTGTTGACTTAGCTTTCAACCTAGTGGTTTGCCGTGGTGTATGTGAGAATAATATGTTATTGCTCTGATATCAGTTTTGTTTAATAAACCATGTCTGCACGGAGAGTGCTGAAGTTTCAGGAGCAACACGATATGGAATTGTTATGAGGTCTGATCTCCACGCCTTCATAGTCATAACACAAGTGCAGCCTTTGCCAACTTGGGCTTGAGGCGGGATTGATATTGCTTTGCACGAGAATTGTTAACACACTTGATGCGGTGCACATGCAGAGAGAGCTGATGTATGCTGATGTGATTCCTTCATGCTAGGACACTAAGGTATGGGCCCGCCCTAAAACAACCCAAAGAGACCTTCTTAGCTAATAATATAATATATGTGTTAGGGAGGGTGAGATATAAGTGTTTTTAACTCTTATTCATTACAGCATGTTAACATGCTGTCACCATTCGCTTTTTATGTCTTAGTAACTATGCTGATAATTTTGATACTGATAATAAGTATACTTGTATTATCTAAGATACTGCGCCTGAGAAGACGGCATTAGTAAATAAACATTTCAAATGCACATGTGTCTTCTTTACTCCATGTTCTGGTTTGTAATGATAATATAACGAAAGAGTGTTCATGAGTCCCACGTACCCTGAGGTACTGTAAGTTCATGTTCTGGTTTGTCTAAACATTGGGAGTTTGATATGTCCAATGAGACACTGTAGCTAGCTCGGTAAGGGGTGAGTTGGTTGCTAAGGTAAGTTTTGGGACACCCTAATTTGCCGAGGTTCCACTCCTCTGTGCACAGTTCTGTGTGAGTACAGAAACCCTGCAACATGGCGCCCAACGGTTTCGGTGGTCTTATATCATGACACTCGAGTAGTTTATCGTTCATGCCTTAACCCCTTCACGTCCGTTTCCGGAAAACGGGGTGTTGGTGAAACCTACCTATTTTTTGAAATAGGTCTTTATTCAAGCTTGATTCTTACCTAAACGGTTTCTTTGAATTCCTACCCAGTTGTGCTACAAAGTATTCTTTGTTTTTTCTTGTTTCCAATTCTGTAATGGCGGCAGCGGTGGCTATTGCACAGCATAGTCGCGTAGCGGTACGCAACCATCTTCAGACGTACCAGGTCCCAGTAGATGGGATGGCTGTGATTTTCGTGGTATGTGCAGATCCGGCGTTTCCTTACGAGTTGTTTTACTCTTGGGTTACGTTTCCGGCTGTGGACGCTAATTCTGGTTTGTTCCACTCCTACACCGCCTCGGATGTCCCGGCTGAATATACGCCGTACAGGGCATTGGAAATACCTATTGATCATTGGCAGCATCGAGTTTGGTTTGATGGCGCCCTCCCCCACTCTTTGTCCCCTGCGAGGTTAGGTCCACTCTCAATTCCAGGTACTAATTGGCCTGCGTTGGGTGGCTTTACCCCGCACCCGTATTTTGGGAGAATCTATCTTCTACATATGATATTTTACTTTCGGAGGCTGACTGGCCCCCACCTTTTGTGCTCGCGGCGCCGCGAGGGGAGGAGGTGATCCTACCCAGTTTCGCGAACACTGTCTCGAAAGAGCATGCGCAGCATTTTGCAGAAGAGTGGGCTCGGGCTCTCGCGCCGGCTCTGTACCGTAACCAATGTGGTTGGGATAGATTGTCGCCTTGCCACGAAATTCCGTTGCGGTCTCAGCCGCAGCCTCAACCTCAATATCCCATTCGGCGTGAAGCAAAATCTTCCGTCGCGGAAATCCTTGAACAATTGGAATATCAGGGAGTTATTGAAACGTGTGTGTCACCGATGAATAATCCCCTTTTTACTGTGAACAAACCTGACGGATCATATCGTTTGGTTTTGGATTACCGGCATTTAAACTCGCATTGCCGTAACTGTGCTGTACAGAATACCCACGGCTCTGCCCTAGTGGATAGTCTCGTGCGTAAGCGTTTCAAGACAACGCTTGACATATCCAATGGTTTTTATGCCCACAGATTGGACAGCTTTAGCTCCCAATGGACCAGTTTTACGAGCGCTGGAGTCCAAAAGAAATTCCGGCGTCTTCCAATGGGCTACAAGAATAGTCCTGGTATATTTACCGCTCGAATTGTCTCTATTCTGGAGGCACTCGACCCTGATGCTTTTTCGTATGTGGATGACATATATCTCACAGACGACGATATTTGGGAGCATCTGTGTCGTGTAAATTCTGTTGTTTGCAACTTCGCAGACATGGGTTACAAATTTAACTTTGCAAAATCGCACATTGCTGAACACACAGTGTTGTTTTTGGGCTATGAGCTCAACAATGAAGGTAGAGGTTTGGCTCCTCACTTCTTAGAGAAGTGCGCACAATTGCGCGCTCCAACAACACTGAAAAAATTACAGTCTTTACTGGGCTTTTTGAATTTCGGCAGGACTTACATTCCGGAATATGCCCAGCGTATCAAGCCTTTGTATGCTTTGATACAACCAACTTTCTCGAAATCATGCTGGCTGCCTGAGCATTCAGCCATTTTGCAATCCTTGCAGGCTGATCTGCTCGCTTCTAAATATTTACTGACTCGTGATAACCACACCAACCTGGTAATAAGAATAATTCCTGGGACGGTGGGTTTCACGTACCTCACTTTTAATGAAGGTGACACGGTACCTATTGCTTACAAGTCACACTTGTACACTTCGGCTGAGATGCGGTTTCCCACAGTGGAAAAGGTTTTAACTGCTGTACAGATGGCAATTCTAAAAGAACGAGCACTGTCTCAGGGGAAACGCATGCTAGTGGTAACACCCTGTCCTCACTTGGAGGCAGTCACGAAAGCCAGTGTACCGAATTCAAAGGCTTTGCACCCTCGGTGGATTCAGTGGGCAGCGTCATTGTCATCCACGGATGTCATGTTTATTTTTGACGCTTCCTTACGGTCGCAAGAGTACTTGCAGTATGAATTCGTTCATCCGGCTCCTCTGGCGATGCGACCTTTGGAGGACTTCCATTGCATCATTTACACTGATGGGTCGGCGCAGGTTGCGCATGGCTCTAAACATGCCTACGTTTCCGCATGCGCCATTGTAGTCGGTGCTATGTTGAATGATGAGTTCATTTCCAGGGAGGTACACACGTTGCCCCTGGGCGATTGCACCGCACAATTGGCAGAGCTTCGTGCTCTCTTACTAGCTTTGGAGTACGCAGATCCAAGTGTTACTACTCTAATTGTAAGTGATTCTTACTACTGTGTCTAGTCTTACAATGAAAACTTGTTCTTTTGGATTCAAAATGATTTTCATGATTCCAAGGGTAGCACAATAAAACATAAAATGATCTGGGTTCGAGTGGCAGAGCTTAAGGCTATGTTGCCACTCGTTTATGTGATTCATACTCTCGGTCATCAGCGCGTAGGAGTTCACCCTGTTGGCAACTCGCTTGCTGATGAAGCAGCGAAATCAGCAGTATCTACATACTTAGTTGCAGCAGTTACTAGGTCTAAAACCAAGATTGATAGCGACATCTTGGCAGCGATTGCTGCCTCTGAGAAGGGAAGTAAACATCCTGCTGGATTCCCTTCGAAGTATAAATACCACTTAAGTCCCGAAAAGGTTCCTTTTGTGACAATTCCTGATGTTGGGGAACGGCTGATTCCCAACTCGGATCGCAGAACAGACTTGATTACAGCGGCTCATGAAGGTGTGGCGTCTGCGCATGCGGGCGTCTCAGCCACTGTAACGCAACTACAACAACGTTTCTGGTGGCGGGGACTGTACAAACAGACGCGTGATTATGTCCTTCTTTGTGACATATGCCAGCAGATTAAACCTTCAACTGCTACGCGTCCGCCACAGACTCAGTTGTACATTTCTAATAAACCACTAGGCTGTGTTTATTTAGATCACTGCGGTCCTTTTTCATCTGATACTGCGTATAAGTACATCTTAGTAGCAGTTGACTCATGCACACGCTTTGTGTGGGTATGGCCACATCGCAGCGCTGATTCACGGACTGTCATTAGAGATTTGCGTATCTTTATAGGGATTTTTGCCTGTGGTACCTTCCATTCGGATCAGGGTCCGGCTTTCGCCTCTAAGGCGTATAAGGATGCCATGACTTCGATGGGGGTCCAAGTCAAGTTTTCGTCACCCTACAGACCTGAGGGTAATAGTGTAGTTGAACGAATGAACCGTGATTTAAAGCAATCTTTGACAGCCCGAGTTATAGGCACTGGCAGAAACTGGCTGGCTCACCTCTATGGCGTGCAGCGTGCTCTTAATAATCTCCCTAGAAGGTCTCTGGGTGGGCGGACCCCATACGAAATGCTCTTTGGCATCAAGATGTACGTCCCTGACCTTGACGGTCTAGACTCTGTGGTTCGCGCCACTTCCTTTGACGCAGATGAACATTGCAATGTTTTACAGGATCTACAAAAGACCAGAGACACTCTTGCAAAGGAACATTTGCCCTCCACACCGGATGATGCGTTGCAGATCCCGGTAGTTGGCTGGCTACCCCAAGTTGGAGAACTGGTTCGAGAGAAGATCGACAACAAGAAAGAGTTTGGTCCCTCCTATCGAGCTCCAGTCCCAGTGCTTGGAGTGAAGGGCACAAGGACAGTCATTTTACCACCACTTCCAGGTCGTAAGGAAAACAGGTTTATTTCTATTGACAATGTCAAGATACACAGAGTGGCCGATTCTTCTTAGCATGACACCGGCTGTTTCCTGTCCTTCCATTGTGAGAAATTCAATTATGCCCACTGCCTCTGATATTGAACCTGAAGTGGCCATCGAATTACCTGCTGTTTCCAGTCCATTATTAAATAATTTGCCCGGAACTAACATTGATGAGACAGACTATACATACCCCACTGATTTGTCCATGCCTGACCTGCAAGCTCGTTTAGCCACGGAATCCAGATTTTCATTTGACTCTGCTTCCCTTGCCTCGAAAAAACCCTCTCAAATTGCGGTATATGCTAGCCTGTTTAAAAAACATTTTTTGATTCCTCCTTGGATATACATTTGGCTGGTCCTTTTTTCGGTTTACCTTTTTATGTCAATTGGTTTTGTGCTTTATTTTTTTCGGATTATGAATGGACACTATGTCGAGGAGAGAACTTGCATTACTCATTTAAATGGAACATTGGCCCCACTTTCCTCTTCACATTCTACACACAGATTAAAAAGAGACTTGACTTTGGTTAACATCACAGCATGGCCTGTTCTGGATGGAATCGCGTGGGATGCAGTTCGTTTTCAGATTCATGGCCCAACGGAAGTCGTTAATGTTCCTAATGTACTAAGAGTTAATATGGGGGATGTGGTCAAACAAAACATTCGTTCTGATGATTGGGATGTTAATGCTGTGGAAAGTTTGTTTTCTGATTTGAAATACTATGCTGCTTTTGATGCTGAGGATTTATATTTAGAATCTGCTAATTATGGTGAATTGTTCTGTTACCAACATTATGGCAATCACTTCTTACACAAAACATCTTCCCGAAGGGAGGCTGTTAATTTTACTCAGTGGGAACATTGCCCAGCTCCTACACAAGGGAGTTCAGAAACGTTTCTTAAAAAGTATACTTATTTCACTGACTTTAACCAGTCCAATCCCGAGTCCTTTTATTTTAAATTTCACAAACAGCCACTGTCCAAGGTTAGACTTACCGATACAAAATTGTTGTACTCGAAGGCCTTCCTAGATCAATTAGTTACTGGGGGCTATGAGTTATGGAAGGAAACAATAGACCTTAAATCAGTTTGGGGTTCAAGGGCCTGGCAGGTACGAGGCACTGAGGCTTTGCACCGTGCATGTCTCATCCCAAATCATATGTTGTTTTTAAATGAAACCATTTCCCAGACCACATGCTTTGGATTGGCTACGTCTAAAAGGTTAAACACCCCGTCTTTCCCGGAGTTGGAGGAATATGAGAATTGGAGTAATTTTACTCAATTGTCCATTAAAGATATACAGGCTCTGCTTCTTAATTCCTCCTTTAACATTTCCAGTATGAATCCCAGGGGTTGGCTGCTTTGGCACCGTAGTGCTGATTCTTGCCAAAAAAGATTTTTGAATATATCTGACGGTTTTAAGACTGTTAGATCTGATCCCCGGTTTGATTTGAGTCATACTGTCACCTCTTACTCTGTGGGCAAGTTGTGTCAAGCTTGGCTGAAACATTCAACTTTACCTGCGGTTAAGTATCACCTTTCCAAACTGAATGCAGACGTGGATTTGAATGATTTCATTAAAGGCCCAGCTAGTGGCAGGTCGAAAAGGTGGTTATATGGGGTTTACAATGAAATTTGGAAACTCTCACAGATTGAGGCCGCTTCACGCCTTAGGGCTATTGATCAGGCGAATCTTGAGAAAGTGCTTGCAGTTGTTGACAATAGCATTAACGTGCTTTCCTCTAGAATTTACACATTAGATAATATTGTGTCGTCTGTTGTTGATATTGTGCATGATGAAGTGTCAGTATTATACCATGGTCAAAATCAATTACTGTCAATCATGCAGTTTGCATGGACACTTCAGACTCTGAAAATGGGTAAAGTTCCCTGGGGATACATGAACGTTTCCTCTTTATTTTCCCCGTTTAATTTGACAGACAAACAACGCTTGCTTTCAATGCGTGATGCTTCCTTTTCTATGCTCCATATTGAAAGATTGGAGTCTTTACCTTTTTCTGTGGCAGAAGCCACTACTGCTACGTGGCTTATCCACGGTTTAATAACACTGCTTTTGCTTTATATAAGTTTTCAAATTGTATGAAATATGTGCCAATAGGTCGTTTTGAACCCTTAGGTAGCGGTTTTCTTCATGAGGTCTGGTCACTCCCATACACATACAGATGTTTCAAGGATGAACAAGAAGTTTATCTAACAGGGGATGAGTGTACTGAGACGCCAGATCATTCTTTAATGTGCAGACACATACAGTTACACGGTTCATGTAACAAGGACCGACCGAATATGGCTTGCGTTTTACAGGGCACGCCAGTTCCTGCTATCATCCCCACGTTTAAATTGTTAGAGAATGGTAGTTATTTAATGCTCAATAATGAAAACTGTTGTGGTTTAATTAAAGGTATAGCTTTCATAGTCACAGTTAGTGAGCGAGTTATTTGCTGCAGAAATGTTCTTTATCCTCCCACACGTGAACATAGGGAGTCTTCCATTTGGCCACAGATACCGACCTTGGGAGCAGAATTCAGCGGCATGGCTAGAATAAGAGCTCTATTGTCCCAGAAAGAGGTGGCCTTGAGCTCGGCCCGTGAAACTTTCGTGCTTCACATTGCTAACACCCGTACGGAGGTTCAGGCTCTTTTAAATACTGATTTGCCTTTGCATTTCGGAGCCATGGTCCGTTCTATCTTTAACGCATCCTCCACAACGGGCCTAGCACATTTTTTTAAAGTTGTTAGCGGTGGTCTCGTGACTTCCTTTGAGAAGATTTTTGGAGTCATCCCTGCCTTCTTCCATTCTATTTTTTCATCCTTATTTGGAGGGTTCCCGTTTTTACTTGCATTAGCGGCTGGCGCATTGGTGGTTTTCTGCCTTTTTAAATATGGATGCCCTTCCTGTGCAAGACCACGCTCAGCTGCTACTGACGCGGTTTCGCAACCGCATGCTTGATTATTATGGCACACTGCCGTTGGCGACTCTAAGCACGGCGTTTGGATTATCTTTTCGGTTCTCCTATTTCACCTGTGTCCAGCCTGTATTTCGCTGCCTGACCTGTGATTTCCTTTGGGCCATTGATTTGTGTCTCTGCGGACCAATATCTTCTGACGTCGATTTTGATCAACTGATGAGTCCTATCATTGCTCACGAGTTGGTTTGTTCTGACGAAAGGATTATGGCCTTGGCGGTGGCACATGGACTAATGGGTCCCTGGGATGTGTTGTCGGCAGCGCGAAATTTCTTGGAACGAAGTTTTCTTGAAAACTCACCGAGCTGTCCTCTGATGGTTATAGAGGATCCGGTGCTGGAAGATCACGTATGTTCCTTTCATCTTTTAAATTGGATGGCTGAACTGTTTTCGGATGAGGACAGTGACTTCCTCCTGGAGGCTGTTGCGGCTTACTTTTCATATACAGTCTTATCATAGACACTGCCTCAAATTGACATGCTGATTGATAGCATTTCCTTGATTTTATTGACTTTTGGTCACGACATTTTATTTTTGCTTGCCTATTGGCTTGAGCCACATTATACTTGTGGGCTATTTTTTAGCATTAGTTTTTATAAATTGAATTTTTATTCATGCTCGTTTATAATTGGATTCTGCTCTCATGTGATGGCACTTCTGTTATCTTATTTAGTCCGTTCTCGGATCATGGGGGGGTGTTGTATAGCTCCTATATATCCTTATATCGTGTTAAGTTAGCATAGGTACATTTGAGATTTAAACGCCATTTTTCCTTTCTTGCAACTTCTGCACACGACCCTTAATTGTTGACTTAGCTTTCAACCTAGTGGTTTGCCGTGGTGTATGTGAGAATAATATGTTATTGCTCTGATATCAGTTTTGTTTAATAAACCATGTCTGCACGGAGAGTGCTGAAGTTTCAGGAGCAACACGATATGGAATTGTTATGAGGTCTGATCTCCACGCCTTCATAGTCATAACACAAGTGCAGCCTTTGCCAACTTGGGCTTGAGGCGGGATTGATATTGCTTTGCACGAGAATTGTTAACACACTTGATGCGGTGCACATGCAGAGAGAGCTGATGTATGCTGATGTGATTCCTTCATGCTAGGACACTAAGGTATGGGCCCGCCCTAAAACAACCCAAAGAGACCTTCTTAGCTAATAATATAATATATGTGTTAGGGAGGGTGAGATATAAGTGTTGTTAACTCTTATTCATTACAGCATGTTAACATGCTGTCACCATTCGCTTTTTATGTCTTAGTAACTATGCTGATAATTTTGATACTGATAATAAGTATACTTGTATTATCTAAGATACTGCGCCTGAGAAGACGGCATTAGTAAATAAACATTTCAAATGCACATGTGTCTTCTTTACTCCATGTTCTGGTTTGTAATGATAATATAACGAAAGAGTGTTCATGAGTCCCACGTACCCTGAGGTACTGTAAGTTCATGTTCTGGTTTGTCTAAACATTGGGAGTTTGATATGTCCAATGAGACACTGTAGCTAGCTCGGTAAGGGGTGAGTTGGTTGCTAAGGTAAGTTTTGGGACACCCTAATTTGCCGAGGTTCCACTCCTCTGTGCACAGTTCTGTGTGAGTACAGAAACCCTGCAACACAATAGGTAAAACCCGCTAACAAATGCGTTTCAGCACTTGCCTTCGTCAGTGTTAGCTGGCGTCGGCAAGGCGGAAGTTCATAAAGGCAATTGTAAACAAAATAGAAAACGGACCAAGGTCCAAATCATGAGCGCCATCTTACAATGGTGAAAATAGCTCAAACAAAATTGCAACGAACTATTTAAGGCAATATCTATCACTGTTGGAAATGAAAATTCTGATGTTATGATATCACAATATCCTTTTAGATAATCTTGTGTTTTCTATTACGCCCTGAATGGGCAAATAATCAAGATTATTAAATTAATATCCAAAAAACAATGTTCATTGAACCAACAGTCTTTGTATTGCACATGAATTCATTATATCCTATGGTAGAGGTTTTCTTTGAGAAAGTTCTAATTCATCAAACCCGTGACAATAATAAAGCCCATAATGGGCTAAACGGTGAAACTGAAATCAGTGCTAATTCTTTCCCCATCCATCATGATTCCTAAATAAATTGTGAAAAATAAATTTGTCTTAAAGGGTCAACAAACCAACTACCAACTGAATTTCTTCAAAGCATTTTTAGAAAAGAATATATACTCAGGTGTAGACACAGCTCCCCACATACATTCTTTGTTTCTTATCCTATAGGTGTGACAGTAGCTCTTCCCCTGCATTAAGACCTCCTGGAGATCTAGTTTGGAGGTCTATAATATATCTTGACTCCAATCGTCTTAACTTCCGCTTGAAATCCCCACCTCTCACATCTTGTGGGATACAGTCTAAGCTGAAGAAGGTAAGTAAAGTTCTATCGCTATTATGATGAGAGGCGAATTGTCGGGCCATCGGATAGTTCTCATCCTTGTTCGCGATGGCCCGTTGGTGCTCTAGGATTCTCAACTTGACTGCCTTCGTAGTGCTTCCTACGTACCGAAGTCCGCAGGGACACTTCAGGCAGTATACTACGAATGTAGTTGAGCAAGTCATGAATTTGCTGATTCTGATCTTCGAATCCTTATGGGTCACCTGGTACGTAAGCACCCTCTGACTGTTACTGCAGGCCTTGCATTTCCCACATGGGTATGAGCCATGCATGGCGTGCAGTTCTCCTTTTGATCTTTCTTTAGACAGATGGCTCTTGACCAACCTGGCTTTCAATGATCTTGTCCTCCTGAATGTGATCATGGGATGATCCTGTAAGTCTTTGCCAATTACAGCATCAGATTTGAGGATACCCCAATTTTTGGACATGATGGCTCTCACCCTATTCGCTGCCACCGAATAGTTGGTTATTAGTCTGATTATGCCATTACCACCTTTCGTGGTTTCGCTCCATCTCTCCATCAGGAGTGCCTGCCTGTTAGTAGCTTTTGCCTTTCCTTTAGCTTGAGGGAGTACTGTTTCGGAATAGCCGCGTGATTTAAAGCGTTTCACGCTTTTGTCTGCAGCCTCCTCAAAATCTTTTTCTAGGGAACTGTTACGTTTTATTCTCTACAGTTCCCCATAGGGGATGCTTTTCACAAGGAATGCTGGGTGACTACTTCCTCCATGCAGGACGGAGTTCCCTACCGTCTCCTTTCTATAGAACGCTGTCTGAATTACACCTGAATCCACAAAAACCCTTAAATCCAGAAAGCTAACTTCTTTCCTGCTCATACTGTGGGTGAATTTCAGATTCAAATCATTTGAATTTAGGGCTGCTATATAGTCTTCTGCCGAGGATTCCGATCCCCTCCATATAAGGAAGAGGTCGTCGATGTATCTCCTCCAGCAAATCACCCTATCGACCCATTCTGCCTTATCGTCCGCCCAGGCCACCTGCTTCTCCCACCAGCCCACAAATAAATTTGCGTAACTGGGGGCGAAGCAGGTGCCCATAGCAGTCCCCCTGATCTGTCTGTATATATATATATATATTGCCGCTTCACTCTCCTCTCACAGATTTCCATCCACAAGGAAAAAAGCACTTGCGGGGGCTGTTTGAGTCTTTATTGACACCAAACCGACACAGTAAACAGACGCGTTTCGGTAAAAAACCTTTTTCTATGTTTACTGAAACGCCGCATAGACACACATTTAAGCAGCCATTTTTACAACAAAATAAACAAGGGACCACAACGATGTTATGCCGTCCCAGCCAATATCAGCGCCATCTTATAAGACACATGAAATATGTGTACCCAATTGCAGGTATATATACATATATACATATATACACATCGCGCTTTGGAAAAACAGAAATTGTACACAATAAAGCCCCTGGATGGGCATTGCGCGCGCAATCAATCCATTACGCCCTGTATGGGCACATAACAAATGGATCAGTGCATACAACATAAACAGCCTGTTTCTATGTGCGACCTCCTGTCTAATCAAAACCTATATATATCAACACATATAGATGAAGAAGGAAAAAGGAAGTAATCAAAAAGAAGGAGAGAACAGGAAAGAAAAGAAAATCACTCCGATGATAATCCACAGAGGCATAATCTTAGTGTAAGTGAATATATACACAAGTATATACAACTATGTACAACTATATACAAAGGGAGGAGAGATAGTACGTATATGGAAATGGAAAAATCAGAACAGTTACAGCCTTCCAGATACGATGCTCCTCCCAAATGGATATCTCTACTATACAGCAAGGGAAACCCTGGGAAAGGAGGAGGAGAAATCATTCTCCCAGATGTATGGCCAATTCCTCACTACTGTTTAATCCCAAAGGAGTCTTGGTTTGCAGATCAACAATGTACCTTGAATCCAATACACAGAGTCGTACCAACCTAACCCCACCTCTAGGATTGCTGGGTACATGATCCAAACCAAAGTAGCTTAGTAAGTCTCTGTTGCGCTGATATGTTTTTTATCAAAATGCCGTGCAACAGGGTACGCCTCATCCCCCTTGGTGATGGCCCTTATGTGTTCCGGAATCCTCATTTTCATGGGATGGATGGTACTTCCTACATAACGTAGGCCACATGGACACATGAGACAATAGACACTGTACGGAGTGGTGCATGTGAGGAATTTCCTGATGCTCCTTCTTATCCCCACATTAGGAATGTCATAGGTCAGGACTCTTTTGCTGGTCTTACAAGCTTTACAATTCCCACATGGGAAAAACCCTTGCAGTGGGCCAAAAGCAGATTTGGGGGTGTCAGTTAAGTAACTGTGTACCCAATCATTCTTCAAGGACCTTGCCTTCCTAAAGGTTATTAAAGGATTGGGCGGAAGATCAGAACACAGAACCACGTCAGTCTGTAATATGTGCCAACTTTTTCTCAAATTCTTTTTCAGACATGTGGCACTTTTCGAGAATGTGGTGATGAGCCGAAACTTACCCCCCTTATTCAGTAGGTCCTTCCTATTGGTGTCCTTGATTTTAAGTAAATTCTCTCTTTTAAGGACATGGGCCCTTTTGTATGCTGCATTAAGGATATCCTGACTGTAGCCTCTTATCTTGAACCTTTGCATGCCGGCCCTCGATGCAGTTTGGAACTCTCTGTTGTATGCACTATTCCGCTTAATCCTCAGAAGTTCCCCATAGGGTATGCTTCTTATCAGATTAGCGGGATGACTACTTGAGGCTTCAAGAATAGAATTGCCCGCAGTTGCCTTTCGGTAAAGCCTGGTTTTCAATTGCCCTGATTCTACATAGATGTTCACATCCAGATAATTAACAGATGTAGGGCTGGCTTCTCCTGAGAATTCCAAATTGACTGTGTTCCCATTAAGGATTTCGATGTACTCCCTAGCAGTTTCTGGGGGCCCGTTCCAGACGATAAATAAATTGTCAATGAAACGGTACCACCCAACAACTTTCTCTGACCATTCTTTGTTTGCCACCCCCCAGGCCACCTGCTCCTCCCACCAGCCAACGAACAAGTTCACGTAGCGGGGGGCGAAGCAGGTGCCCATTGCTGTACCAGACATCTGTTTATATAGCTGTGTCTTAAAGAGAAAGATGTTGTGTGACAAACAAAATCTCACAAACTCTATGACCATCACACTATGTTCCGTATATTTCAACAGATGTTTGTCCAAAAAGTACTTCAGTGCAAGCAAGCCAGCTTCATGCTTGATTGAAGTATACAGACTGGTGATATCCAGCACCAGTCTGTATACTTCAATCAAGCATGTTATAAGAGTGTTATATTGAGCTGGACATTTCACTCGTACAAAACCATTGAAATTCCCCCGTTATAGTTAGTTGTACTTAGTATAACGTACGCGCCCGCAATCCACTGCTGATGATGTCACATATTACATCATTCATGACATGGTCAGTGACATCACTGATGACATCACTGATGACATCTCAAATGACATCACTGATGACATCATCCACGTGACAATCTGATACATTTTATCATTCTCTAGAATAACTTTTTAACACTCATTATAAAATATGAAGTACCATACTTTAAAGCACATGAATACAAGTTTCTAAAAAGCCAGTTAGTAATTCCTAGATCTACACACACATCTAAACACTTACCTATAGATTCACTCATACATGGTAACAAAGATCAATACAACACTATTAAATATACTTATACACCTACATCAACATTACACACCAGCACACATCCTATTCACTTACGCAGTCATTCTACTCACTTATGCAAACAGTTGATCATACTTATATTTACTTAGCTACACATGTTTGACCTCATTTAGTCACATCAATCTAATTTTAAACACTAATTTTCTTTTTTGTTTTGCAGATTAACTACAATACTTCTTTTGGACTCCATATTATATGTTGTTTATTATATTGTTTTGTTAGTTATAGTTATAGTTATTTATTGTATTGTTATCTTTTAGTTATAATTGCAGTTATTGTTTTAATAAAGTTAATTAAAAAAGTATATACGTCTGTTTTTTTTGTGGGGGTAGCAGTCATCAATAGAAATGATATTTATAATTTGAAGTATAATTCTGAGGCTAATTCATTAGCAACATAGTGTGGTGAACTTTTAACCTCTGTGCTCACATAAGTGTTCCATGAACTGTTACTATGGTAACAGGCAGAAAGGCGTTTGGGGGTAGGGTTAAAAGTTACTGGCTGTACAAAAAACGTTATATTTACCCAGGATCTTCTACATCACAGAAAGGAAAGCAAAGTAAAACAAAACACTGTGTACCAGATTTACAACCCCCTTGCACCACTTTTGCGTCCAACCCCCCCTACAACATTACAAGTATGTGGGCTTCAATGACCCCCCTCAAGCCCCGGTAACCACCACCCCTGAAATTTGTCTATTACGAGAGGCAAACTGCGTGGCCAATGTTTATATTTATTCACATGCTACCTTGCGTGATGCACCAGTCGGATGCAGGAGGCCTTCAGCCCCAGGAGCTGTAGTGTCAACCTGACCGAGACCCAGGATAAAAGCTGAAAGATCAGAATCAGAGCCTAAATAAACCGAACCCGCTGTTCAGAGGGAAAAACCAGGACCTGTGCCGAGTCCAGACCTGCCCTGATGAAGAGGAGCTTCTGACAGGGGCACAGGTGCTACTTCAGCACATTGATAGACAACCCCAGCAGGTGCAAGAGGTCGACCGCAGTCTGGAGGTAGGAGACGACTGCCTGGGGCGAGCCCGCCTTTAACAACCAGTCATCGAGATTGGGGAAGACTGGAACACCTGATCTGCGCACATAAGTGAATAAACATGTGAATAAATCTTTCTACTTTTCTACGAGACTATAGAATATTGTCCATAGACCACAACAATCTGCGTTTCAATATGCATGGCATAGTGTTCATTTTACAGATGAAGGAAACTGAGTCTTCCTCATGAACTTTAGACTCTGCATCGGTACTTACTTGTAAGTACTAACATCTCTCAATAAATACAAGGGCTCTTTGTAGAGCCACCCAACATCTATACACATAAGCTTGATATATATCTCAAAAATACATGCTTTGTTTTTTCAGCGGCGAAATGCGCGGATCCTATGCGCATCCCGCAACTTTTTTGTAAAAAAAAGGTGTACTTTTTTTGCCCTACGGGTCTTTATGAGACCCCCTGAGCAGGCCTAGAGGGTCAGGGTGTGTCTACCCTACCCCTGTTCACGGTTTCAACACATTTTCACAGACTTCTTCACCCTCGCTTCTACCGAGGCACAAAATGGCTGCCAACAGTTCCTGGTATCGAATGTTTATAACCGCTTGACCGCCAATTAGAATTAAGTGCATGATCGGAACAGTGCGCTTATGCTATGATGACAATACTCGTACAATCCACGGATCCGCCGCGCCCATAGATGTATAAATGACTTTAACCCTAATTTTCTCAGAAACTACTGTACAGATTGACACCAGATAAGCCAAAGGCACTAGTCGGAACTGAGGACTACCTCTCTGCCAAGTTTGGTGTAATTCCGTTCAGCCGTTCGGGCTGTAGCCGTGGCTAAAGGTCCTATGAGAGATTGCATGGGGAAAACATGTTTTGGGACTCCCCTTTTTTCTCGGCCCCCGCTTGACCAATCACCCCCAATTATTTAGGGAAGAAGCGGAACTGAGCTGGACAAAAGTTTGGAACATTTCAAGAAGATTCATCAATCAACGCCAAAGTTATTGCCAATAGAATGTTGCAGTTTTCCTACAGATAATAGGTCCTAACTATAACTACTCACTGGCAACCGCCAGTAGGTAATATATTATGGATAGACTGTGTGTTTTTGATGTTGCATGTACATTGTGCAATAATAAGGGCTGTATCCTGTATCAGGGGAATGCACTGAGATACAAGCCCCCGTGCAACAAGGAATGCTATTGTCTCCATCCACTCCGTTCTCATTCGATGCCACTCCCTTTGACCCGCGCACCCTCACAAATATCTGCCCCTGCAAGTTATGAATTGTGCTACAGTGTCAATATTCAGATATATTTGTGTTGTGCTCTTGATCGTTTTATATTGTAAGATGCTAAAGCATCAACAATACAAGAAGTGCTCTTGCGCACTCGGCGGGCTGTGTGGCTCCTTCTCCGGGTTCTACACTTGGGGGTCCCTTCTGCAGCCCCTGCATGGGGCAGGGTAGACACAGGACTCTGGAGCCGGGATCTACCAGTTATGCACGGGCTCCTCAGCCTGCCCTGCTCTGGGGAAGCCCAGTCTTGAAGCCGGCTCCCTGGGTGTGTGGCGAGGGCTAAGTGGATTGGATGTCGCTCTTTTCCTCTCACATATGTGCTGCCTGGGAGGGGAGGGGGCGATGTCTGACACAAAGCCCCCTTCGCAGCAGGGACTCCCTCGCGCTGCCACTGAGTGTGCTTCCATCCTCCCATGTAGTCCTCTAACCACCTTCATACTGCTGATTCACTGCTTCAATTACCCAAGTAGTACCCATGCAGTCCAGCATTCACACTGTGCATTCCTCCAATCATCCAGCCAGTACCATGTCCTTATCTAATCACTGGGCCAAAACCCAAGCACTTATAAATTCACCATGCTGTCAACTTGCATCACCCAAAGTATCAGGTCACTATCCATGTGCTTGTACAATGACTCAGGGATTAACACATTTAGTGCTACAATCAAATATGTACTATCCATGCAGTCCCCTAACCACCTCCACACTACTGATTCAGTCCTCCAATTATTCCAGATAGTACCCATGCATTCCAGCAATCACATTGTGACTCCTTGTGCAATTCTCCAATCACCCAGCTAGTACCATGAACTAATCCAATTACTCTGTCAATACCCACGCACTTATAAATTCACCATGCACACTCCTTGCAGTACTCTAATCATTCAGTCACTACCCATGTACTCAGGCAATGACCCAGACACTAACACATGCAGTGCTATGATAACATGTGCACTATCGATGCAATCCTCTAACCACTTATACACCGCTTATTCACAGCTTCATTTTCTAAGGTAGTACCCATGCAGCCCAGCAATCACACTGTCACTTCCCATGTGCTCCTCCAGTCACCCAGCTAGTACCATGTACTAATCCAATCACTCCATCAATACGCAAGCACTTATAAATTCACCATACACTCTCCTTGCAGTACTCTAATCATCCAGTCACTACCCATGTACTCATGCAATGACCCAGACACTAACACATGTAGTGCTACAATAACATGTGCACTATCCATGCAGTCCTCTAACCACTTTTATACCCCTTATTGATACCTTCATTTTCCCAGGTAGTACCCATACAGTCCAGCAATAACACTGTCACTGCCCGTGCACTCCTCCAGTCACCTAGCCAGTACCATAAACTAAGCCAATCACTCCGCCATACCCAAGCACTTATAAATTCACCATACACTCTTCTTGCAGTACTCAAATCATCCAGTCACTACCCTTGGACTCATGCAATGACCCAGACACTAACACATGCAGTGCTATGATAACATGTGCACTATCGATGCAATCCTCTAACCACTTATACACTGCTTATTCACAGCTTCATTTTCCCAGCTAGTACCCATGCTGTCCAGCAATCACACTATTACTCCCCATGCATTTATCCAGTCACCCAGCTAGTACCATGTACTAATACAATCACTCCGTTAATACCCAAGCACTTATAAATTCACCATACACTCTCCTTGCAGTACTCAAATCATCCAGTCAGTACCCATGTACTCATGCAATGACCCAAACACTAACACATGCAGCGCTACAATAACATGCGCACTATCCATGCAGACCTCTAACCACTTATACACTGCTCATTCACACCTTCAATCTCCCAGGTAGTGCCCGTACAGCCCAGCAATCACACTGTCACTTCCCATGCGCTCCTCCAGTCACCCAGCTAGTACCATATACTAATCCAATCACTCCATTAATACCCAAGCACTTATAAATTCACCATACACTTTCCTTGCAGTACTCTAATCATTCAGTCACTACCCTGTACTCATGCAATGACCTAGACACAAACACATGTAGTGCTACAATAACATGCGCACTATTCATGGAGTCCTCTAACCATTTTATACTGCTTATGGATACCTTCATTTTCCCAGGTAGTACCCATACAGTCCAGCAATAACACTGTCACTCCCTATGCACACTTCCAGTCACCTAGCCAGTACGATAAACTAAACCAATCACTCCGCCAATACCCAAGTACTTATAAATTCACCATACACTCTCCTTGCAGTACTCTAATCATCCAGTCACTACCCATGTACTCATGCAATGACCCAGACACTAACACATGTAGTGCTACAATAACATGTGAACTATCCATGCAGTCCTCGAACCACTTATACAGTGCTTATTCACACCTTCATTTTCCCATGTAGTACCCATGCAGTCTAGTAATTACTCTGTCACTCCCCATGCATTTCTCCAGTCACCTAGTTAGTACCATGTACTAATCCAATCACTCCATTAATACTAAAGCACTTATAAATTCACCGTACGCTCTCCTTGCAGTACTCTAATCATCCAGTCACTACCCATGTACTCATGCAATGACCCAGACACTAACACAAGCAGTGCTACAATAACAGGTGCACTATCCATGCAGTCCTTTAACCACTTATACACTGCTTACTCACAGCTTCATTTTCCCAGGTAGTACTCATGCTGTCCAGCAATCACACTGTCACTCCCCATACATTTCACCACTCACCCAGCCAGTACCATATACTAATCCAATAACTCTGCCAATACCCAAGCACTTATAAATTCACCATGCACTCTCCTTGCAGTACTCTAATCATCCAGTTACTATCCATGTACTCATGCAATGACGCAGACACTAACACATGCAGTGCTACAATAACATGTTCACTATCCATGCAGTCCTCCAACCAGTTTTCACTGGTTATTCACACCTTCATTTTCCCAGGTGGTACCTGTACAGTCCAGCAATCACACTGTTACTCCCCATACACACCTCCAGTCGCCCAGACAATACCATGTACTAATCCAATCACTCCATCAATAGCCAAGTGTAAGAAGGTGGTTCTGACACTATGGGCCGCCCAGATTTTTCGATTTTTGAGCAGCTAATTATAGAGATTTTACTGTGTGGGAGCCTCATAAGTTAAGACTCACCCACAGTGAGCTCAGGATGAAAGAGACTGCATGGGAATTTTACTGGTGTCCCCCTGGCTTGACCAGGCCACTGCGCAGCAGCTAGAGCAAGGCAGTCCGGGCTGGTTACATACAGACACTAGTGTACATGCGTGTGCGCACGTGTAGGGGCTGCGCAGGGGAGATTGCTAGCGTGCGCAGCCAAAGAGCAGGTGCAGATAGACTGGTGTGGCAGGACTTATGCAGAATGGGGTAGTGACATGGAATAGGCTTTATACACTGTGAAGAAACATGCCAGGGAAAGTCAGTGTTTTTTACTGTTTTTAACTTCATTATTTCCCTATGGGGATGTGGAGCCCATGAGGTAGATTAACTTTCCTAAGGCCTACAGATTCCAGGCACGAACTTAAGTCAACTGTAATGGGTGTGAGAAGAAGTATTCTACAGAGTCCAAAGTCCTATTTGTACTACTTTTGAGTCATCCAGAAATGTCATATTTCTCTGAGTCAGTCATAACCAGGGCCTGGCTGAGGGCTGACCTCAGCTGGCTGAATTGATAATCTTTCTTCCACGAGCTAAGGCCTCTTCTCCAAGGAAGGGAATATGGAGCTACAGGCTCATCCATCAGCAGGTACCACTGGGTGCCAGGCACCAGGCTGCACCATGGAGAAGGCAGCCCTGTGGGGGGGGCTTTTTCAGAGATCATGTGGCCAGAGAACCTGAAGGACGCCATCTTGAACCAACCCAGAGGCCTGGGCAGGAAGGAGGTAGCCGGGGCAGGGAAGTGATTTGTCGCTGTGTGATAGGGCCAACAGAGACTTCCTGCCAGCCCCCTCCCCAAACTGTAAAAAGTGTTTGCACAGGAGGAGAAGCTCTCTCTGGGGTGTGGTCTGCTGAGGCTGAAGGTGCTGGAGCATGATGAAATGGGCAGTTGGAAGGAGGAACCCCCTGACTGCCCCTAGGATCCTGAACCACGCCAGGAGAAGAGTCCAGGACCGGTGCGCAGAAGCAGGCTCCTCTGCGCAGGGAGAAGAGAGGCCCAGGAGAAAGAAGGCAAGAGGCTGGTGCAGGGAGCCAGGAAAGACAGCTCCCTGCCAAATCCCCCTCTCAGAAACCCAGAGGAGAAGGAGAGTGCTCCCAGTGGCTGGGGAGCGCCACCAGGAGCAAGAAGAGGCCAGAATTGACAAGATCGGTCCCCTGGGGGCTGAGATCGGGCCCCCAGAAGGTAGGCGACTGTTGACCTTTGGCTGACCGACAACGAAGCGCATGGGGCTCTACTGCCAGTCTAGAAGATGCCCCCGGGTGGGTCAGGTCCAGGGGGCTGCCCCCAGCAAAAGGGAAACCGGGGAGCGCCGGCGTGCTCCCCGTGAAAAGGCCCTGCAAGGGGGCCAGCAGCCCGTTCTGGCCCCCACCGAAGGTCGGGCAGGTGAGCGCCATTGTGCCCCCCGTGAAATGGTCTGTAGGGGCCCGGGACCCCATCCCCGGGACCCAAAACCTAGCTGGGGAGCGCGTCATGCCTGGGCGCCCGGGACCCCATCTCTGTGGCCCTATGAAGGAGGGGGGAGTGCCGTCGCACTCCCCCTGGCCCCGCCCGACCAGCGGGATCCGGAGTGCCTGCCTGTAGGAGCATCTTGAACAAAAAAGGGTTTGTCTTAAGCGCAGTAAGGCTACGCCACATTCATAAACAACGAAACAATTGCCAATACTGCTCAATTATTTTCTCAAAGAACAATAAAGCTGAGCACCACGTTCTCAACTTAATAGACCACTCTTTCAGTCTTGAAATGTATCACAAAAAATCTTTTATTTATTTTAAAGAATTTTAGTTGTTTCCTTTTTTAATTTTTAACATCCGTATTAATATATCACAAAATAAAGTAATACTACCTATTTATATTAATTGCGATAAGGAGGAGGAGAAAACTCCAAAGATTTAGGACAAATTCGTGAACATGTAAATGGGGGTGTCAGAAAGAATGTGCAAACAATGCAAGGGAAAACAACCTAAATTCAAAACTCATTCATCAGAATCATACGACGTCATCTTTTCAACATACATACGAAATGTGAAACACAAAGTGAGGGTTATTGTGAGAAAAGGAGGGAAAAAGGTTTTTTTTAGTATGTAGAAGTAAAATGGGATAAAATCCCTGAATCTAAATCATTTCTCAATCCAGGGTTCTAAGGGAAACAATAAGATATTTTTCTTATAATCACCCTAGATGATTAGGCCATCTTAAACTTTATATTTTCAAAATTATTTACAACCACGATTGGCCTAAAAAAGCTGGGAATTTTTTTTTAAAGACACGAAGTGACAGGATCAAACACAACAAGGTCAAGGTCGACGCGTTTCGAATCCCTTAATTTCGTGGGATTCTCTTCAGGACCATAACAGATTTTATCTGGAAAACATAAAAATCAAAGGAACATTCAGTCAGTGACAGCAACCAAATGACTCTCAACTTAACATTCAGACCAGCACTCACTCATACAGTACCTGTTGGGCTTTCTTGAATTCTTGTCTGTGGTGAAACTGTGGGCATAAAAAAGAGGGGTGCAACTCTGTCAGAATTGGGGTCTGCGGTGTACGTTCTACAAAAGGCATTTGTGTTGGTTCTTACACACTTTATAGAACAAGTGAACTGTTTCTCCTATCAATCAATCCATTTTCCAAATTCGATAACTTATGAAAGGCTTCTTCTCTTCTATCTTGTTTTCCGTTTTTGTTTTCTGTTGGGGAAAATCTCTCTCAGGACTCGATCTCCCAGCAACCCGCAAGGGTAACAGGGAAACACTGGAGCTGATATTCTCGGCAGGAGAAAAGACAGCGTCTCTCTCAGTGCGTCAGTGGGAGGGTCGGCTTCCTTCGGCACTCGCTACAGCAGGGCGTCGGGCAAGTAGATAGACAATCTGCTCAAAACCACTGTGTGTTTTGCTAGGGCAGATGCTGGTATATTTATACCTGGAAGGTGCCGAGTTTGAGGTAAGGTTGGACATAAGACGTCACTAAGAACTCGCAGTTCTTTCAGGACTCCAGGAGTTCTAGGACAAATCAATACAGAAGCAGGGGGAATTCCCGGGCTGCTGGAGGCTTGGTTTGTTTAAGAACACATTGTGCTTTCTAGGAGTCTATGAGAGTATCCTTGCCGTATTTGGACTGCATTGGCTATGACTTAATATGGGTATGATTCTTATGCCTTTATAAGGATATGATTTTATATAACCGCATAAGGGCATATATCGGGAATATTTAAATAGGGTCCTAGATGCGTTTACAACACCCACTCCACGTATAATGTCCATCATTACTAAATACTAAGCAATTTTAAACATCTAACAATGCATGTGTATTCCATCCCACCCCAAAATACATAAAATGCATTTGAAATGGTATATACACGAAAATGAGTAGTATACTGTATGTCTTTGTAAGCAGTGGTATCATTCAGATAATGCATATATTTGTACATTGGAATGTTGACTGAATGAATCACGAAATTTACATTTATGAAATGGCTCTGAATACAGAAGAGAAGGTCGAGACCATTTCATCACATATTTATACAATACTGTACAAGTGCTAGAGGCTAAATCAAAATAGTGTCTCTAGTGCTTTCAAAAATAGAAATCTTGTTCTCTAAGAGTTCTCTCAGAGTATCATGTGCCAAAAAATGGTAAATATTTTGGGAACGGGAAAAAATAATTTCGCTTCCAAGGGAGGAAAAAATAGTTCCAAAAGTTTTTCAGAAGTTCTGTTTATCAAAACTGAAGGCCGAATTCAGAGTTCAGGGAACGCTGAGTTATTCTCGTTGTTAGGAGAGAACATTAACTCAGATAGGCTGGCAAAGAATTCGTCTACAACAGTAGGTGAAAGTTGGACCATGTCAAAAAAAGTAGAAATAGTGCATATGTGAGAAGCATTGCCGTCATCAGTGTCTAGATCAGCAATGGTCACAGAAGGTTGTACCTGTGTGCCGCTTTCATCTCGTACCTCACCGCCACCTAATCGTAATGGTGAGGTCTCAACGAATGCCGTCCTCAGAATAGGTAGCCGCTGGGTACAACACGTTGCATGAGCCGTTACCGAACCAAGCAAAGCATCGACATCCATAGGTACTGCTGATGGGAGTGTGAGACAGATGTCCAACACGAATTCTTCTCCACAGAGCAGGCATCGTAGAACAGGTAGGATGCAATCTTGCCAGATTGCTCTGAATGAAAGAATCCAGGTAGTATTCAGATCTCTTAGCCGAGCCAAGCCGAGTACTTTAGTTATTCGGTCTCGGTATCTCATGGCTAGGAGCGTTTCTTCCATTGTAGCCTGAGTTTTTTCTGTGGCTGGACTTGCCATATCGGGGCAGAAGGAACAAAAATAAGATTCCTGCTACGAGTCCCAAGATGAGAGGCAGGCCGCCGAACACAGAGTGCCCGAAATTCAGGAAGATGCTCAGGACTGCTTCAAAGGGTGCTAACAGTCCGGAAAAAACTGTCTTAAATATATGTGCAATGCCACTGGTATCAGACATGTTTAAGATTTGACTTAACATTTCTACGAAATGTACGGGGCAATTTGTTGATAATAATGCATGTATCTATGCTGCTGTCCTTGCAACTTGCAGATCATACGTTTCTCTAGACGAGGTTAAAGGAACAGTTGTTGTCAATTGGAATAGAAGAGATATTCAGAGAAGGCCATATCGTTGCCTCCTTGTCTGGTTTGCTGTTTGGATACAATACTTGCATACAGCAAGTGACCATGAAAGTTACATTGACGAGATAGGCCCTTCCTGGCACTATGCCACAACAGCTGTGGTCACTTATTATAACGTAACTGCCGTTGGAAAGTTGTATGAAAAAAGGCTCTATTTGTGTAGTAGGGGTGCCGTGCAGGTGGCATGAAAGGTTATTTGATGAACCTTCGCAGGCTCCATGCAAGTTAATTCCTTGACACAGAAGTGTACTGCTCAGTGAATTTTTACAGTTGTTACCACTAAGAAATACCTCTTTTTTCCCCCCACTGTAACATCTATGTGTATAAGGTAGATTCCATGTTGACTTGATGTAACCTTTACCCAACCTTTCATACAGGCCTGCTGGTATGTGCTTTTGGCAATATTGAAACTGAAATGTCATTATTGGAATTGTGATTGTACCATGTATTATCCATTCAATGACGGGTCTTTTGGAGACTGTCAATGGCAATCTTTCTAGGTTTTCAATGCTCAGCACTGTATAGTCTGCTCCTTTTTGTGCCAAAGAGATTTGTTTATCAGTAAGGTTAAAGATAGAAAATAATGACGTTGTGTTGATTAGACGCCATGGCACGTAGCCTGAACGGAGACTTTGTAACGTCCAGCCTAATTGTACAATAGAACGTAATTGGGACTGGCCATGTTGTAACATTAGCATATTCCGTTCTATTATATCAATAGCAGATGATACAATGCTGTCCAGTGAATAAATTCTGGAGGACAGAGAGGTTAACCCATTGTCCACTACAGACAGTACGTTTTTCAAATTAATACGATCAATTTCTCGTATTTTTCCGCAGTTTCAATTTACATTACTTTTCAAGCTTCGTTGTGAGCAGCGTATATACCGGCGTATATGAAAGGTTTTTGACACTATTTGCGAGGTCCCAATAAGAAATCTCGCAAGTCAGCACCTTCTTTAAGTAAAGTCAAGTGTTGCTTAATTTCAGGTAGTGTGGATTTCTGTAGCCATTCGAGGCATAGTTTTCCTACATTGTATGTTGTAATTATCCCCGGATGTTGTCTCTGGAAATATCTTGGATCTGGCCTGTTCTGTTTGAACCCCTGTATGTTGTTCAGGAATCTATCTTGACAGTTATTAGTGTCTGTGGGCCATATCAACCATTTTTCCAATCAGGATTAGTTCTATTTTGGTGTAAAATATGGGATACGTCTATTTCCGCATCTGTTGAGCTATTACTATCTGGTATGGGCTTTGGTATAGACGGTTTGTTTAAGTCCTTTATCTTGGCTAAGCCAAGACAGGTTGTTTGTTGAATGGTGTCATTCAGGAACATTGGGGCATATTATCAAGGGGGTTTATCTCCGCTTTTTTGGCTTTAAAAGCCAAGAAAGCGGAGATAAAATTATCTCCCTATTACCTAGCTGTCGCTAACACCAGTTAGCGACAGCTAGTAGGAGATAGCGACCATCTTGGGCCCCACTTTGCATGTCAGTGATATTTATCACTAATTACATGCAAAGTGGGCGTGCCAAGATGTTAGCGACTGGAAACAGTCGCTAACATCGCTATCTCCTATTACCAACTTTTGGAGATATTCGCGCTAAGCGCGAATATCTCCAAAAGCTAACACCTGCCCTGAGCAGTTCTTAGCCATGGTATCCAATGGGAGGTGGATAACATGGCTAAGAGCATTAGCTCGGTAATGCATGAATATCGCTGACTTTTCAGCGATATTCATGCATTGCGGCCGTTTTTATCGCATTTGCGATAAACCTTGGTAATACCAAGGTTTATCTGCGGTAAAAATCGCCGCAGCTTTGCGGTAAAATTTTGTCTCTAACCAAGCAATAGCGATAATTATCGCTATTGCTTGGTAATATGCCCCATTTTTTGTTCTGGGATCATGCAGGCTCTGAATAATGATTCTAAACCTTCTACCTGCCAGTCTGTTGTACCCCAGACAGTTTTTGTCTCAATGTTGTTTTTCCAAAATTCAAAACCAAATGTAGACATGTTTTCATAAAATGTTGTAGAATTTATCAATTTAGTATTTGTCAACATGTTTTTCATTCCTGTCTTATTCATCATTATAAAATAAAACATCTCTGGATCAGTTGTAATAAACCCTGAGAAGTATGGGAATTTCTCATAAAATGTTTTCGAGCTGCCTTTTGGCGGTGTTGGACAATTTTCCCATTGATTAGAAGCAAAAACATTTCTAGGATTAGCAGATTTAGGCAAATAGTGATGCCCATAATGATTAAAACAATACATTTCTTCATAGTTTGATGAACCTTCTAAATAATCATGGGGTATATTATCAAGGGGCTTTATCTCCGCTTTTTTGGCTTTAAAAGCCAAGAAAGCGGAGATAAAATTATCTCCCTATTACCAAGCTGTCGCTAACACCAGTTAGCGACAGCTAATAGGAGATAGTGACCATCTTGGGCCCCGCTTTGCATGTCAGTGATATTTATCACTAATGACATGCAAAGTGGGCGTGCCAAGATGTTAGCGACTGAAAACAGTCGCTAACATCGCTATCTCCTATTACCAACTTTTGGAGATATTCGCGCTTAGCGCGAATATCTCCAAAAGCTAACACTTGCCCAGGAGCAGTTCTTAGCCATGTTATCCAATGGGAGGTGGATAACATGGCTAAGAGCATTTGCTCGATAATGCATGAATATCGCTGACTTTTCAGCGATATTCATGCATTGCGGCCGTTTTTTATCGCATTTGCGATAAACCTTGCTAATAGCAAGGTTTATCTGCGATAAAAATCGCCGATGTGCGGCGATAATTTTTGTCTCTAAACAAGTTAGAGACAAAAATTATCTCTATTGGTTGGTAATATGCCCCCATGTTCTGTAAATTTTGCTGACATTTCTTACTCTCTCATCATATTATTAATGTTTTCAAAGTCCCAATCATCAGAGAAAGTACTAGGTGATACAAAGTCACTTAATGAAACCTTAAACTGATGTGGATATTTCAATAGTTCAACCGAGCCATAGATGTCGTATTCAGTAGCGTCCCATGCTACAGTTCTCTTTTTTCAATGTGAGAGGATCTGTGAGGCTTTAGAACCAAGTTGTTGTTCTGACTTGCTGTGTCCATTGTACTGTATTTTCCATCAATGAATCTTCCCAAGCTTAAAACCAAAATGAGCCAGAGTAGGAGGAAAAGTACACCTAACACAATCCACAATTCAATCCATGGTGAAATCAGACATGTTTCTCCAAGTTGATGAAAGAGTTCAGTTATTTTTTCTTTGAAAGTTTTATTTGCTGGCTTTTCTTCATGTTCACTTGGATCTTCAGAAAAGTCATCGAAATTGATGAAGTAGCCAGATGCAGTTCTGTCAATTGTTGGAATTGCTTCCGGATTTTCATTAATCTTTGGATTTGTATAGTCAGAGGCTACAACATTGTAGATTGGTGTTTCTTGACGAACTGTTGCAATTTGGGTTTCAAGAGGCACAAGTTCCATGGCTTTGTTGCATAGTCCTTTTTTATTCACTGCAGGTTTATCAAATGTGATTAGTCTCTCAGTTTGAACCTCTTGAATTGTAGCAAGGTTTGGTCTTCTGCTACTTCTTGGGAGTCCACTGGGCCTACTACTTATTATTGGCCACATGATTTTGGTTTTACCAGGTCGATTGATACAACTCTGTTCTCCTTTTTACCAGCAAGGGGCGGTAGTACTACTGATCTTGTTTCGCTGATAGCTAAGACCGGTACTGCTTTTCTGTAAGAAGGCCCAAATTCCTTCTTTACCGCGATCTTTTCTCTGACCAGATCCCCAATCTTTGGAATCCAGACAGGTCTTGCTGGGACAGGTGGTTTTTCTTCAGTGGCCGTTGGCTTTAACTTTGTATTACTTAGACTTCTTCTTGTTTCATTTAAGTCCTGTAAAACAGCCAAACGATCTTTGATATCAAAGGTTTTTTGTTCCACCACTGAAGTCTGACTATCGAGATCTTCGATAATCATTCTAGTACCAAACAAAAGTTCATACGGAGTGATTCCGCCCAGAGAATGTCTTGGCAGATTATTAAGACTACGCTGGATACTATTAGATGTTTGACCCACCCGTCACCCGAACCTAATACCCTCACTGTTATAGATTGCTTTATGTCACATTTTTTTCTTTCCACTACCGCATTTCCCTTGGGATGGAATGGACTAGAGTACTGCAATGCAATGCCCAAGCTGGCCAAGGCCTCCTTGTAAGCTCGAGAGCTAAACGCAGGACCCTGGTCAGAATGTAGCATGCCAATTGCGTATGTGCCGATAAAGACTCGCAAATCTTTTATAACAGTATAATGAGTGCTGGAGCCTCATCCAAATGAATCTCGTCTTAATATTTATGGGATCGCATTTTTCCGTGTGGATGTCTGTGCGTAGATAGCCTAATGCTGTCTAATTGAGGTGTCTGGGCTGGTATCTGGTACGGTTCACAACTGCGATCTCTATTGCAGTCCTGACAATCCTTTGCAAAATTATAAATTTGCACACTCATCACCGGCCACCAGTATTGTGATTGCAATTCTATTAGAGATTTCAAGATCTCTTGGTGCCTCAGACCCATTCCCATGTGTGCTTCTTGAATCAAGAAAGCCCTCCGGTTCGTGTTTGGAATTACTCTGTCCCCCTCTCCAGGGATTCGAGCAAAAGGAACGGAGTTCGCATCAATTATGTATGTATTGTTGAGTGGATAGTTGAGAGGTAATGCCGCATTGTCGCCTTTTAATGAGGCTTTTACTGCCAGCATGGTTTCTCCATCTATTTGTTTTTTAGAACGCTTTTTTGTAGCTACGGAAGCCGGTTGAACAGCTGCCGTTTTGGCTCTGTTAGCCAATGAATTCCCTGCAACGTGAACGCCATCACGTTGAAGACTCTGCAGATGTATCACGTGAGTCTTTCGTAGTCTGTAAAAGAACTACTTGTTCCCATAGTTTTTATGCTTGATTGTGACACCTCTCTCATCTTTGTAACCGTTTTCAATCCAGGTCTGCATGAAAATATTATAAGAATGGACGCAATAATAAGAATCGCACACTATTAGTGTGGGGAATTCGCGATCGGCATTCTCAAGCGCCATCTTTAAAGCTCGTAGTTCAACTCGCTGAGCTGTACATTTTTGAGTGATTCAGTTTTAGTGACCATTGGTCTGAATTTACCTATGCGCCAGCAACCTTTAACAATCGCGCATGCTGCATTGTAAACTTGTTTATCCGCAACGTAGTGTTGTGCAGATACGTCTGTGTAGAATACACAGGTTTACTGCTCGAGAGGCAGAATTTCGATTGACAGAGGACATTCATGTTCGTATTCTAGATGTTCTAGCTTTTTCATTTTGGGATCAAATGCGTGTATCACGTCTGTTGCAGCAAGAGAATTTTCCCATTGTATCCATTTTAGATCTAAAGCTTTAGCATTCGGAATGCTCGGTCTTGTTACTGCCTCGAGGGCTGATAGTGCTGTTAAAACAGATATGCTCTTCCCTTGGGCTAGGGCTCTTTCTTTTGCTACAGCAGTTTGAACCACAGTCAGAATTTTTTCAGTAGAACTGAATTTCATTTCAGCTTGTGTGATTTATAGGCTATTGGTACTGTTTCTCCCTAATTAGAGGTCAGGTACGTATATCCACATCTTCCTGGGATGACTCGGATTACAAGGTTGCGTTCGTTTTGCGCGTGTTTGCAGTTTTGTTTTAGTTAATATGTCTGTTTGTATTGATTGTAAACGTTTTGTGTGTTTCTGAGTCCAATTAATTGGTTTGAAATCAGGTTTGATTAATTCGTAGAGAGGTTTAACCCTCTCTGCGTAGTTTAGAATGTAAGTTCTTCCGAAATTCAGGAAACCTAGAATTGATTGAAAGTTTTTCAGCGTTTTTGGAGCTTGGAGTACTGCACACTTCTCTAAGAAGTTGTCTGCTAGGCTTTTGCCTTCACTTGATAACTCATATCCTAAAAATAGGACAGTGAGGTTGGCAATTCGTGACTTTTTAAGGTTGAATTTGTACCCTTCAGATGCAAACCCATGTATAATGGTGTTCACTCTTTTCAAGTGTGTCTCCAGGTCATCGTCTGTAAGATAGATGTCATCGACATAAGATAATGCCTCATCATCACACATTTGTAGTAATTCTGTTACCCTGGCTGAAAATAATCCTGGCCTGTTCTTGAATCCCTGGGGGAGATGACAAAATTGCCTCTGGGCCCCCATACTGGAGAAAGCGGTCAAATACCTGCTTTCTGGTGCAATGTTTTGACAGAAGAAACCATTTGAAATATCTAATGTCGTTTTATATTTTTTGCTCATAATGTTATCCATTAGTGCTGCACTGTGTGAGTTTTGTACTGCAAATGTTTTGCAACAAGAGTTTAGGTGTCTGTAGTCCAAAACTAGACGATATGAATCGTCTGGTTGGGAGACAGGAAACAAAGGGTTGTTTATTTGTGAGGTGCATGTTTCAATCACCCCCTGGTATTCAAGTTGATCTAAGATCTCCCTGACTTGTTTTTTAGCTTCTTGCTTAACAGGATACTGCCTCTGTGCAGTAGGTTGATTTTTTAACAGAATTTTATGGTGAGGAGAATCCTCATCCCATCGTACATGATTTTTATATAATGCAGGGGCTTGGGCCACTTCCCATTTTCTAGCATATGTGTATTTTTTATGAATTGGAATGTAATTTGAGAAGGCAGGCATAATCATTTCTTCGCCATGTGGGCACTCCCTGACAAACTCTGGTGGCCAGTCTTTTTCTGCTAGAAGGATATCATAGTCTTTAGATAGGTTCTCCCAAAAGAGACCTCTTATTTTCCTAGTTTTGTCCCCCTTTACACGTAATGTTATTTCATATAATTTATGGGGTACACTAACTCTGGTGTCTGCAGTTTTCACTTGAATGTATTCATTCGTGTCCACTGTCTCCAGAAGATTCATCAGGATCTTGCGAGCTATGGTCACTTCTGCTGCGCTGTCTAGCATTGTCTGGGCCCATTCTCCGTTCTTGAGTTGTGTCCTCAGAATCCTCGGCATGTTTAATTTTATTACTGGCTACCTTCTTTTTGGGAAATCGTAATTTTTTACTTTGATGAGCAGCTTCCTTGTCTTTGGCCTTGACGCGCACTTCTTTATGTTCTGACCATTCTCTTCTTTCCGATTTCTGTGAGGAAGTCTGAAAAGATCGAGAGGGACGTGTATCATTATCTTGATATCAGTCAGGTTTTCTTATATTGTCCCTATTTCTAAGGTTGTATCTTTTTTCAGAGGGCTCCCGTTGTGGAGACCTGCCCCCCCCGTTCTGGAGATCTATTTCTCCGTTGGGGATGTGGAAAAGTAAATTTTGCCATGTTCTGTGTCCCTACGTGTCATCCATCATATGTTATCTGTGCATGATTAATATGCATATGTTATTCCCCATGTTCGATTAAAGACGCAATTATAGTTGTGTCCACCTCTAGTATGTCAGTTCCCAGTTCTCGTGAATACTACGAATATCAGGCCTATGTAAAGATACGTTGCCACGTTTCTCAGTGTGCACGTTATTCCATTGTAAAGTCCCCGTTTCTAGGCCTCAAAAAGGGCCTGGACATCAGATTCAGCTCCTGTCTCCTGAGCCCTCGCTGAGGAGCGATACAGCCCCCACCTGTATCCTCGACCCTTCACTTACTTCCTGCCTCACAGTGCCCGGTTCAGCTTGGCTCTGTCTCTGAGTCTGCCAAGAGTATGTTATGATTCCAGTTATCAGTTAGTCCTCCTTCTCTGCATTCCTAAAGCTACTGAATCGCATCAATAGTTTCCGTCATTGTCTAGTCTCTACGTCTCCATGTAAGAGAAATACTGCATTTAATGATCATTTAATATTCTTCATCACGTACTACATGTAGAATAATGCATGCTCCAGTCTTAGAGTCTGTTCGCCTTTACCCCGATAACATTTGGATTCTATCAACATGTTCTCTAAACATCAGATACTAGATACTGCTTAGGTACATGTCGCCCTGACTCTCCAGACTTCAGTCTCTGCTCCTAGCACAGAGTTCGAAGCCCCCAGCTTCTCCTAGTAACACGTCATTGCCAGCTTGCGCGCACCATCAGGTCAGAGGTCCCGGCTCCTTAGGTAGCCCCCTCCATGTTTTCGCCCCATTCATGACATATTCTGTTACGTTTGCATCACATGTCTATGTATACCCCTCTGTTACGCCTACTTTCACCCTTATCTTTCGCGACTGCTACGCGTCACGCCTATTGCTCCACCCACTGCTACGCCTATCGTATGTATTGTAATGCAACTGTTTTAGTATATATGATCGTGTATTGTTATTTAATGTTAGCGCGCTCATTCCAAATCCAGCCCCAGCAGCTGCTGGGCCCTGCCATCCTATTCCTATGCAGGTTGTCCTGTTCCTGTCCTTTATGCTGTAATAAACCTGCAAAGCTCCTACTACCTCGAATCTTGACTCTTATTTATTGAGCTATCTGTTATTCATTTATTCATCCAAAAATAGAGGTATTATTTATTTATTTACCACATAATGGCGCCCGAATAGGGACTTGCCCTTTCCCCACGCGTCGGTGAAGCCACGCCGGCCCCCTGACCCTCTGCAGCCGTGACGGAACCATACCGTGCACGTGCAGATATTTCTGCTTCAAGTATCCCTCAGGCCCACGGAGGAGACGGAGGAGGCGGTCCAGCATCCAGACGAGACGGTGGAGGAACGCGGCGAGTCCCGACCAGAGCCCAAGCGGAGAGTCCAAGGTCCGAGGTATCCGGAGGTCCACCCGTAACTGAAGTCCGAAGTTCGTCGTCCGTCGTCGTAGCAGTCCAGTCCAGTCTGAGGCTTTCCGTTCTTGCTGCCCGGTGAGTACCGTTACTGGGGTAGTATCTAGACAGGGTCAATTTAATTGACTCTGGTCCGTGGGTTGGTGGTACACAGTCCCACAAACGAAGTGTCCACTCCGGTGGATACGGGTCCTGACGTGTCTCTGTATGAGACCGGTAAGTTTCGTACTGTTTCAGCAGTACATCTAGTTTCTGTTCTAGTCAGTTCTGTTCTCGAGAAAATTCATGTATTCTATTTTCCGTATTCCAGGTAGTATTCTGTTCGAACTGTTATTCTGAATGTTATTCATGTATCTTGATGTCGTGGAATGAGTGTGAAGTAGTTATCATGTTTATTGTGTATCGTATTGTGTCCAGATCATAGTTCAGTCATGCCGCTCTTTTCAAAACTGTGTCAGTTGAGAACTAGAAAAGGTCTGCTAGAAGCAGCAGTTCCTGTCCCGCCTAGGGACAGTCCAGGTCATTTTATGTACCAGAAGCATGGCATAAGTGCCATATTGTATCTAGATTTATGGGTAGAGTATACCAAACAGCTAGAGGAAAAGTATAGATGGCCTGTATCAGGCACATGGGATGCCGAGTGCATCATGAGAGTAGAAGAAGCATTATGGAAAAAGAAAGCCAGACAGTCACAGAAAGATGCCATCGAGTTATGGCGCAAAGAATCTCATAAAAGAACCGAAAAAGAAATCAGAAAGTCAGAATTAAGTAGAGAATCCTTGGAACGAGCCCAAGAAAGGGAATTAATCGAGATTGGTGAACGAGTTAAAACCGAACAGTCAGACAGACAGAGGCATGCTCTTATTAAGGGTATGTATCCTCTTCTTGCCGAGGGCTTGCCAAAAGCGACCCCGGAGGCATCCAGTAACTTTCCGCCACCATTAGTTCCGACCAAGCTACGCCACAAACAGACCGCAGCTGATATTTTCATTTCGTCCTATTTGGACGACACAGTTCCAGAATATGCAAATCCTGTTCGCGCTCCGCCAGTCCCTGTAAATCAGGCACTTCCCGCTCCTCCAGACACCGGAGTACCTGTTACGGTACCCCCGGTCCAGCCCGCCATACAAGTCCAGCCTGCATTTCCATTTCCCACTCTGCCAGGACGAAGAGCATCAGTCGATGATTCTAGTTTAGGGGCCGCAGGAGGAGGTCCTCCTCAGACCCCGCCGCCACATAAGCGTTTAACGACAGCCGAATTACATGCACAAGCGTCACAGCGTACGCCCAGACATCAGTCTGTAGCAGAAATAAGAAAAGCCCTTAATGAATGCGGCTATGATCCAGTCCCAGGCGAGGATAATATGGTTTTATATTCATTACGTGTAAGAAAAGTGACCGAGTATCTAGTCACCCTACCGAATATGAAAGAAGATCTAGACAGAATATATCGTTTCATCCGTACAGGGGATGATCCAGAAAGCATTGGCGAAGTCATGTCTCAAAGAAAAGCCGAGATCCAGCTCATGATACTAAAGTTTTTGATTAATTGTTTAATAAGAGAACAAGATTACCCGTCCAAAGATCAAGCCGAAATGAGAACCCTGACAAAGTGGAGTGATAATATAGCCGAGGGTAAGCACAGGACCATCAGTGCTATGGAAAGTATGTACAAGAAAATCCGTAAAGAAATAATAAGGTTACACGATCAACGTAAAGCAGCACAAGTAAGCGAGAAAGAAAGTAACTCTGATACTGAAGAGGTAGATGACGAGAATCCCGACAGAATAGCGTATGTAGGAAAATCTAGATTTCCAGATCGCCATTTACGCCTAGAACACAAGTCAACTTTCCATCATCCAGCACCAGAACAAGGTTCTCTAGAACAAGTGTTTCAAGCTACCGATCACATTCTGAAATCACGAATCGGTTATAGCGAGTTAAGTACTATGCATGAACAAGAACTAGCCCGATCAGCAGTCCGATGGATTACTGATTCTACCACTTTTCCAGACGAAATAGTGGCACAAATGTTTCTGAAAATGCCCCCAGCCGAGCAACGACTGGCGGGTATGTATATGATTCAGCACCTCATTACATTGTATGAGGGTCAACACTCTGATCCAGGCCCGTTACATGATATCCTGAACGAGTTACTCCAGTATAGATGGAAAGGTTTAGGTACCGATTTAATTAGTGTCATTCTAGAACAGCGTCACAAATATAGAACGTTTTTGAACCCGCATTTTGTTCATGTCTCACCCCCAGAAAGTAAACCATTTTACATGGAGAGACAGAATCCGTTACGAGAAGTCCACCCAGTTAGAGGAACGGGTGGCGAACTAGAACGAGTGTTTGTTTACACCCCGATCACAAAGATGGAACTCTTAGAGATGAAAAAATTAATCCCCTGTCATGATAAAGATCCAGCAGGGTTCCATCGAGAATTAAAAGACATGCTCCGTATGGGAGAATACACGTATCCAGATATAATTAAAATGTTAAAGGTCCTGTTGCCCGCAGGGGTGTATGAAAAGCTCAAGGAAAAAGAATGGGAGGTGGGAGAGAAAAAGATCGATTGGGCAGTTCTAGAAGCTGAAGACAAGGCACGAGTACCAGGTACCGGTCTTGGAGCGAAATGTAAAGAATTACCAGAATTGTTAATACAAGTTTTGCCTAGGTTATTGACAACCAGAAAAGAAGACTGGGATGCAATCTCAGCCTGTAAACAGAAACAAGACGAAGACATTAGTGATTTTTATTCTAGATTTGAGAAATGTTTTAGCATCAATAGTGGCCTCAAGACAAGTAGTGAGTCATACCCTCACCTTTTTGTTACTAAATTAGTCGAGAATTCAAGTCAACAAATTAAGAATCGAGTTTTGAAAGTCGAAAGTACCTGGCAAGCTAATACCCCGTCCCAGATGTTACAGATGCTCCAATACCACCAGAATAGAATTAGAGAAGAGCAGGAACACGAGAGAAAACGTATGAAAGACACGAAAATGAAAGTACTAGTTGCACAATCTGTTCCTCAAGACAGTCAGAAGAGGGGTCCAAATCAAGCCAGTCATCCTGCAGCTCCCGTTAAAGGGAACTGCAATTATTGTAAACAGCCAGGTCATTTTATAAACGAGTGTGCAGTTCTGAAACACAACATAGCTACTGGTAAGACTAAAGAAAGACCACGTCCGCCTAGACAAGAACAAGTTTCACAGATTCCTCAGCCACAGAATGCACCACAGACAGTTACTGTACCGCAGCCCATCGCTGCAACACAGCACGTTACACAGCAGATGTACCAGTATGCACAGTCTGAGTATCCAGAGTATCAGCCATATTCATGAAACAGCCTAGAGAGGGAGGTAGGCTTGCCTCTCATCGAGATACCTGTAGATCAAGAAGGTCCCTATGTTCACAGTCAAGTATTAGGGAAAGACAGAAAGTTTCTGATTGATACAGGGGCAAGTAGGACCACAATTAGCCACGCCGAAGTTCCAGGGGCTCCGCTCTCAGGCTCAAGAAATGTTTCCCTTGGATTTTCAGGAAAACCTATCGTAAATGAAATTTCAAAGCCAGTTACTCTAGAAGTAGGTCCATTGTCCCGTACTACTGACCTGTTACTTACTAAGTCATGTCCAGAAAATCTGTTAGGTATTAAAACACTGAAAGAGCTAGGTGCAGTTATATGCTGTTCCCCAGAGGGAATACGATTGTTCCTACGTGACTTCAAGGGTCACTATGTATTACGAGATTTTGATCCCAGATTGTCCAATGTTCCGCAGCATCTATGGGCGCAAGGTCCAACTGATGTTGGTTATATGCAAATCACACCCCATCGTGTGACTCTCAAGCCAGGTGTAGTGTTACCACGAATCAGACAGTACAGATTGCCACCTGAGGCTGTAGCAGCTTTATCCAAAATTATTGACGAGCTCATGGCTCAAGGAGTGGTTGTAGAAACTGACTCCAATGTATGCAATTCTCCGATCATTCCAGTCATGAAACGTACTGATCCAAATGCACCCCCAGTATATGGATTAGTGATTGATCTCCGAGAGCTTAATAAATGTATTATTCCCCAGTATCCAGTTGTCCCAGATATCTCTTCCCTATTGACAGCCATTGATTCCGAAGCTTCATTTTTCACTGTCATAGACCTCAAGAATGCATTTTTCAGTGTCCCCATTCATCCAGACAGCCAGTTCCTTTTCGGATTTTGTTTAAATGGAAGGAGCTATATGTTCACACGAGCTCCTCAAGGTTTCACAGAAAGTCCTAGTATTTACAGTCAAGCACTTAAGAGACAACTAGACAACGTTCACATGCCAACTGACACTGCCCTGCTCCAGTATGTCGATGATCTACTGATCACAGCCCGTTCTGAACGTGCTTGCGAGCGAGCATCCCTCACAGTTCTGTATTTCCTAGCCGAGATGGGGCACAAGGTGTCCCCTTCGAAGCTTCAATTCTGTGTCCAGCAAGTGGTCTACTTAGGACACTTACTGTCCAAGTGGGGTAGGCAGTTGACACCTGACCGTATCCAGTTAATAGCGAGTCTTCCTCAGCCCAAGACCCAGAAGGAGGTACGTGCTTTTATCGGCCTTACTTCTTACTGCCGACAATGGATTCCTCAGTATGCATTTCTAGCCAAGCCGCTGATACAGTTAACGACACAGGAGGCAGCCGTATCGACTGTCCTCCCTTGGACATCTGAACATACACTTAGTTTCAATGAGTTAAAGAAAGCCCTATGTCAAGCTCCAGTTCTAGCTACACCGAACTACAGTAAGCCTTTTACACTTTTTGTCACAGAACGCGAAGGTACAGCATTATCTGTTCTCACACAAGATCAAGCAGGACAATACGAGCCTTGTGCTTATTTTTCAAGCACATTAGAT
Organism: Lissotriton helveticus; assembly: GCF_964261635.1. Lineage (NCBI taxonomy): Eukaryota > Metazoa > Chordata > Amphibia > Caudata > Salamandridae > Lissotriton > Lissotriton helveticus. The sequence continues at coordinate 1,291,923,671 of NC_136065.1, forward strand.
CCTGTAGCCCAGGCTCTGCCTGCGTGCCTCAAGTCAGTTGCAGCCACAGCCCTAGCTATCAGACAAAGTGATTCCATAGTGTTAGGACACTCCCTGACAGTACAAGTTCCACACTCCGTGGAAGTTCTTTTAAACCGAACACAAACTCAGCACTTGACAATTGCACGTTTAACAGGTTATGAATTGACACTGTTTCAGCCACACATAGAAATCAGACGCTGCAACATCCTGAACCCTGCTACACTGTTACCATCAGTTACTTTAAGTCCGGACACACACGACTGTGTGGAAGTAGTTAATATTACGACAAAGCCAAGACAAGATCTGACAGATATTCCATTACCAGATCCCGACCTGACACTTTATGTGGATGGTTCATGTATGAGAACAAGTACAGGAGAACTAGTCGCCGCGTATGCAGTGACTACCGACACCGAAGTTATTGAAACACACCGTATTGACACCCTGTCCGCTCAAGCAGCAGAGCTAGTTGCTCTGACTCAAGCCTGCATACACGCCAAGAACCTGAAAGTTAATGTTTACACAGATTCACGTTATGCATTTGGAGTCGTACACGACTTTGGAGTGCTCTGGCAAGAGAGAGGTTTCATGACTTCTCATGGAACCAAGATTCAGCATGGTCTCCTTATACGAGCTCTGTTAGATGCCATACATTTACCGACATCCATTGCTATCATGAAGTGCAAAGCACACACGAAAGTTACTGACATTATTTCCCAGGGTAACGATCTAGCAGATCGCACAGCCAAGCTTACAGCACAGACTCCAGACATTCCAGTTAACATGACACACACTCCAGATCCGACTACATGTATGACAGTTAAGGACCCTACTCAAGATGTCATAGATATCCAGTTACATGCTACTCCCGAAGAAATCAAGAAATGGTCCGAACAAGGAGGGGTCCAGACAGATCAAGGATGGTTAACGAAAGGAAAAGCCACTTGGTTTCTCCCCGACTCTATGGTTCAAGTCATTATCAATACCGCACATAGTCCAGCACATTTAGGAGAAAAAGCTATGTTAGACAGTATCCAGAACCTTTGGTTCAACAAGCATTTACGAGCTGCAGCCAAGCAGAAAGTCCGTACCTGTATGATATGTTGTCAGTTCAATCCAGGTAAAAGTGTCCCGGTGGAACAAGGTGGATTCCAACCCCCTGACCACCCTTTTGAAGTCCTCCAGATGGATTATATTCAGATGGAGCGATGTCGAGGTTTCAAGTATGTCCTTGTAGTTGTATGCGCTTTGTCCAGGTGGACAGAAGCATATCCAGTCCCAGATTACACAGCCGCGACCACTGCCAAGCAGTTGGTTCGTGAGTTCTTCCCCCGTTATGGACTCCCTAGGGTCGTATATTCTGATAACGGCCAGCCATTCTCCTCCGAGTTAATGAAGCATGTTTCCCTTTTGTTAGGGTACCAGTGGAAGTTCCATTGTGTACGCCATCCTGAAGCAGCAGGTCTCGTAGAGAGACATAACCAGACCCTGAAAATTCGCATCGCCAAAGTATGTAAAGAGAAAGGTGTGGACTGGCTAGTAGCTCTGCCAGTTGCCTTGTTCTATATGCGCATGGTCGCACATTCCAGATCAGGTCTGTCCCCGTATGAGGTCGTTTTCGGCCGCCCCCCTAACATGTGGGGTACACCCAGACCTCGAAGTATTACCGATGTTTCAAGTAATATGCTGACAGATTACCTAGCTTCCTTGATGTCTGCCCTCAACTCTTGTCGTTCACAGGTTGCCGCCGCATTTCCAGACAACACCGAGGTGGCACCGCATGAAATCGTTCCAGGATCCATGGTCCTTGTCCGGAATTTTGACCGCTCAAGTCCGCTGGAGCCTCGCTGGAAGGAGCCCCGACAGGTCCTCCTCGCCACCCGTACAGCCGTGAAGTTGGAGGGACGCAAAGGCTGGGTGCACCTTTCGCACATAAAGAAGTTTTATGGACTGAAACCAGTCTCAAAGAACATTTCCCAGGATTCAAAGGACTGCCAAAGTATTATTTTTAAGGACTGTCCCGCAAAAGATATTGCTACGAACCCTTCCCAGTTAGAGAAAACTCCGCAACAGGAGTATAAACTCAAACTCCGGTCTAGTAAAATAAGTCAGCCAGTTTGATTGTCTAAGTCCTCCCCTAGGTGAAACGGTTAGACTGTTTCTGACATGTATAAAATAGACCCCCATAGTGAGAGAGTTAGTCAAAACTCAATCCGATGTATCGCTTTTCTATGTTTCATATTATTTCTCAGCATTATGATTTCCTGCACCAGTTATGCATTTTACCTGTATTTTCCAGTTTCTCATGTAAATAAGTCTTCTAATGTTACAGTAGAACACACGTTTAGTGATCTGCCTCCTCATGAACTCTCTTACCGCCTCGCTATGCGAAATAATTCTTTCATCCGCATGTTACATTATTCACACCAGACCAGCAATGCCACTAATTGTTGGGTGTGTGGTCGACTCCCCCCTTTCCAGACACCGAAGGGAGTTCTGCCACTTTTTCCTTATCCTTTTTCACATAATGGTTCGTGTGGAGCATGGTCCACGTTAACGTCATCCTCACCAGATATGTCTTTTCTTAACAGTACGTGTTTTCCAGACAAGCCAGGTCTCCCCCACAGAACCGGGTTAGATCTAGAAAATGAAGTGTATAATTTAGGTAATTATTCTTCGAATTTCATGGTCTTGAATGTTCAGTCTGATTCCACTCCAGATTTACCTGCTATTTCAGTACTACCAGTCAAAGGCGAATTATGTGTCCGAAATAATGGTTCCATACATGTAGGACATAGTGATTGTACTACTATTGTCAAGTATAGTGACAGTGGGAAATCTATTTTCAAAGCTTCACGTCATTCTTATTTTATTTGTGGTCAGACCGCATATGTTCGTCTGCCCCTCGATTGGGAGGGAACCTGTTACATTGCCTTCCTACTGCCACCAGTTTTCCTAGCACCACCTGATTATCATAGAAACACACATCTAGTACACATTAGACATAGAAGGGAGATCGAGTCCCCAATTGTCGATTATACTGAAACTGCTCTAGAACAGTATACAGATTTCAATAGAGGTTTCTTCTTCTTTATAGGACCTATCCAGAATAGTAAGCTAATCCGTAGGTTAACAAGAACCCTTGAAGTAGTAGTCAATGAGACTGCCTCTGCTCTAGGTAACTTAACCGAAGAGCAATCTGCTATGAGATTTGTCGTTTTACAGAATCGTCTCGTCCTTGACGTCATATTGGCCGATAGGGGCGGGGCCTGTAGAGTCATCGGATCTAGTTGCTGCATTTTCATTCCAATTATAGTTGGATTTGTATTGAATTGTAGTTGTATGCGCTTTGTCCAGGTGGACAGAAGCATATCCAGTCCCAGATTACACAGCCGCGACCACTGCCAAGCAGTTGGTTCGTGAGTTCTTCCCCCGTTATGGACTCCCTAGGGTCGTATATTCTGATAACGGCCAGCCATTCTCCTCCGAGTTAATGAAGCATGTTTCCCTTTTGTTAGGGTACCAGTGGAAGTTCCATTGTGTACGCCATCCTGAAGCAGCAGGTCTCGTAGAGAGACATAACCAGACCCTGAAAATTCGCATCGCCAAAGTATGTAAAGAGAAAGGTGTGGACTGGCTAGTAGCTCTGCCAGTTGCCTTGTTCTATATGCGCATGGTCGCACATTCCAGATCAGGTCTGTCCCCGTATGAGGTCGTTTTCGGCCGCCCCCCTAACATGTGGGGTACACCCAGACCTCGAAGTATTACCGATGTTTCAAGTAATATGCTGACAGATTACCTAGCTTCCTTGATGTCTGCCCTCAACTCTTGTCGTTCACAGGTTGCCGCCGCATTTCCAGAGAACACCGAGGTGGCACCGCATGAAATCGTTCCAGGATCCATGGTCCTTGTCCGGAATTTTGACCGCTCAAGTCCGCTGGAGCCTCGCTGGAAGGAGCCCCGACAGGTCCTCCTCGCCACCCGTACAGCCGTGAAGTTGGAGGGACGCAAAGGCTGGGTGCACCTTTCGCACATAAAGAAGTTTTATGGACTGAAACCAGTCTCAAAGAACATTTCCCAGGATTCAAAGGACTGCCAAAGTATTATTTTTAAGGACTGTCCCGCAAAAGACATTGCTACGAACCCTTCCCAGTTAGAGAAAACTCCGCAACAGGAGTATAAACTCAAACTCCGGTCTAGTAAAATAAGTCAGCCAGTTTGATTGTCTAAGTCCTCCCCTAGGTGAAACGGTTAGACTGTTTCTGACATGTATAAAATAGACCCCCATAGTGAGAGAGTTAGTCAAAACTCAATCCGATGTATCGTTTTTCTATGTTTCATATTATTTCTCAGCATTATGATTTCCTGCACCAGTTATGCATTTTACCTGTATTTTCCAGTTTCTCATGTAAATAAGTCTTCTAATGTTACAGTAGAACACACGTTTAGTGATCTGCCTCCTCATGAACTCTCTTACCGCCTCGCTATGCGAAATAATTCTTTCATCCGCATGTTACATTATTCACACCAGACCAGCAATGCCACTAATTGTTGGGTGTGTGGTCGACTCCCCCCTTTCCAGACACCGAAGGGAGTTCTGCCACTTTTTCCTTATCCTTTTTCACATAATGGTTCGTGTGGAGCATGGTCCACGTTAACGTCATCCTCACCAGATATGTCTTTTCTTAACAGTACGTGTTTTCCAGACAAGCCAGGTCTCCCCCACAGAACCGGGTTAGATCTAGAAAATGAAGTGTATAATTTAGGTAATTATTCTTCGAATTTCATGGTCTTGAATGTTCAGTCTCATTCCACTCCAGATTTACCTGCTATTTCAGTACTACCAGTCAAAGGCGAATTATGTGTCCGAAATAATGGTTCCGTACATGTAGGACATAGTGATTGTACTACTATTGTCAAGTATAGTGACAGTGGGAAATCTATTTTCAAAGCTTCACGTCATTCTTATTTTATTTGTGGTCAGACCGCATATGTTCGTCTGCCCCTCGATTGGGAGGGAACCTGTTACATTGCCTTCCTACTGCCACCAGTTTTCCTAGCACCACCTGATTATCATAGAAACACACATCTAGTACACATTAGACATAGAAGGGAGATCGAGTCCCCAATTGTCGATTATACTGAAACTGCTCTAGAACAGTATACAGATTTCAATAGAGGTTTCTTCTTCTTTATAGGACCTATCCAGAATAGTAAGCTAATCCGTAGGTTAACAAGAACCCTTGAAGTAGTAGTCAATGAGACTGCCTCTGCTCTAGGTAACTTAACCGAAGAGCAATCTGCTATGAGATTTGTCGTTTTACAGAATCGTCTCGTCCTTGACGTCATATTGGCCGATAGGGGCGGGGCCTGTAGAGTCATCGGATCTAGTTGCTGCATTTTCATTCCAAATAACGTACCGTCTGTTTATTCAGCTATAACCAGACTCCATAAAATTGCCCATCTGTTACACCAAAATCCAGGCACCTGGACATGGTCCGGTTGGTTCTGGGATATAATTTCCGCTTGGGGATGGAAAGTCTTGTCCTTTCTAGGTATTGCAGTAGCGATCATATTTAGCTGCTGCCTCTGTATACAATGTGGCCCTGCGATTTGCGGCATTTGTGCTACCTCTTGTATTCCTAGTCCCAAGCCCCGTTCTAAAACCCGTTCCAAGAAAATTCGAGACGAGCAAATGATACTGTATGAAATGATAGATGGTATCATGAATATTGATGTTTCCTGATGGAAACGTAGTGACAAGGAGGGAATGTGGAAAAGTAAATTTTGCCATGTTCTGTGTCCCTACGTGTCATCCATCATATGTTATCTGTGCATGATTAATATGCATATGTTATTCCCCATGTTCGATTAAAGACGCAATTATAGTTGTGTCCACCTCTAGTATGTCAGTTCCCAGTTCTCGTGAATACTACGAATATCAGGCCTATGTAAAGATACGTTGCCACGTTTCTCAGTGTGCACGTTATTCCATTGTAAAGTCCCCGTTTCTAGGCCTCAAAAAGGGCCTGGACATCAGATTCAGCTCCTGTCTCCTGAGCCCTCGCTGAGGAGCGATACAGCCCCCACCTGTATCCTCGACCCTTCACTTACTTCCTGCCTCACAGTGCCCGGTTCAGCTTGGCTCTGTCTCTGAGTCTGCCAAGAGTATGTTATGATTCCAGTTATCAGTTAGTCCTCCTTCTCTGCATTCCTAAAGCTACTGAATCGCATCAATAGTTTCCGTCATTGTCTAGTCTCTACGTCTCCATGTAAGAGAAATACTGCATTTAATGATCATTTAATATTCTTCATCACGTACTACATGTAGAATAATGCATGCTCCAGTCTTAGAGTCTGTTCGCCTTTACCCCGATAACATTTGGATTCTATCAACATGTTCTCTAAACATCAGATACTAGATACTGCTTAGGTACATGTCGCCCTGACTCTCCAGACTTCAGTCTCTGCTCCTAGCACAGAGTTCGAAGCCCCCAGCTTCTCCTAGTAACACGTCATTGCCAGCTTGCGCGCACCATCAGGTCAGAGGTCCCGGCTCCTTAGGTAGCCCCCTCCATGTTTTCGCCCCATTCATGACATATTCTGTTACGTTTGCATCACATGTCTATGTATACGCCTCTGTTACGCCTACTTTCACCCTTATCTTTCGCGACTGCTACGCGTCACGCCTATTGCTCCACCCACTGCTACGCCTATCGTATGTATTGTAATGCAACTGTTTTAGTATATATGATCGTGTATTGTTATTTAATGTTAGCGCGCTCATTCCAAATCCAGCCCCAGCAGCTGCTGGGCCCTGCCATCCTATTCCTATGCAGGTTGTCCTGTTCCTGTCCTTTATGCTGTAATAAACCTGCAAAACTCCTACTACCTCGAATCTTGACTCTTATTTATTGAGCTATCTGTTATTCATTTATTCATCCAAAAATAGAGGTATTATTTATTTATTTACCACAGGGAGACCTTCCTCTGGACTGAAACTGTTTTTCTCTGGGAGTGGTTTGTTTATTACCCTCCCACTTCTTTTTTGGAGTAATGAGATTATTCTTAATAAAGCACTTTTCAGGATTTTCAGTTAGTTGTGGTTTTAGTGGTTTCCCACCCAAACTATCTCCACCTAATTCTTCATAGGATTTTTCAATTATTCTGGCAAGTTCAAAAGGTTGTTCTGCTATATCTGTTTCTTTCAATTTTTGGCGGATCGCCACAGATGCTGCTTCTCCTTTTATGTTGGCTAATAGTATAGCCGAGACTTGCTTAAAGTCTTTCAGTAATTTCATACCTAGATTTAAAGCAGGCCCTGGACCGTATTCATTTTGAACCTTTCTTAGTATGTCTGGTATAACCGCCATAGGTGGAACACCCTGTGTTTTTGTGTATTTGAAGCAAAGACTGTTCCCCAAGTGTCACAGTCCTCCACATGTGGTGCGATCCCCATTGGTAGACAGATTGTCAGAATTCTGTGTTTCTCATTAGGTGTAGTATCAGGAAATACTGCCTCTATTTATGTAATTTTTTGCGCTAACCAGAACTGAATTTTTTCCCGTTTTGCGGGTAATTTGCCAATGACTGATTGTATAGTCTGTGGTGTAATTTTATTTGTGTTCCCCTGGTGAGGGGTGTGCTGTGGAATTTTTATTGCTGGTTGGACTGTTAAAGTCTGCATGACATATTGGACCAATTGTCTATGTATTTTAATTAATTGTTTTAGCTGAACTAAAAGTTCTCCTTTTTACATTCCTTCAATGTCAGGATGTGGTGTGTAGCTGGCTAGAACCGGCCATGTGGCTCCTGGTCTACCTAGTGGACCGAGCCTGGTAATGTGATTTTGATGTTTTAGGGCGCTATTTAACCAGAGCTGATGTTCTTGGTAGGTTAGTGGAATTTCAACGTCCTCGAAAGGAACGTATTCCGTTGGAGATTCCTCTACTTTGTAGTAGTGGAAATCGTGTGTCACAGCATTTGCTGCCGGAAAATGTATGAATAGAATACCTCTGTCTGCCGATATTCATGGGCCTCTACCACAAATATGACCGCACCACCTCTTGGTGATTCTCCATTTTCTATAAGTTTTATAGTTATGGTTTTCCTTACATTTACCGGGATGATTATAGCATCCGGGTCATCTTGTTGGAGACTTGTGTCCTCCGCTAGAAGTTGAGCTGCTATTCTAGCTCTCTCTCTTTCGTCGTCACTTTCCGGCATTTTTCTGACAGAAAGTTTGCAGAGCAAGTTTTTCAAGGAAACAAAGATTAGGTGCACAATATTTTGGAACACTGTATCCTTCAACGTTGACTAAACCAAAAACTAATACATAGGATTCTCATCCTACTAGGTTTTGCCGGATATTAACCTTTTACCCACTCCAGACGTCTATTGGAGTTTTTACGGGAAAAGGGGTCTGTGTGAAAAGCGCGACTGAGTTACTCTAGTAACTAGCGTTAAATTATCGCCTTACCAAACGTTTGGCGCCATATCGTGTAGTTCCTATATTACCAATGGGCTCTGCGCATTGGAATAACATAAACGATAGTTTAGACGTAGGACTTAGGTCGACTAGGTCTCTATTGAATATGCTAGACTTAATTTTGAATGCCAGCTAGCTCAGAGGTCACTAGAAACTTTCTCGAGTAAACAAGAAGGTGTTAACTTTCATGAATAGACTCGAAGGGATTAGTTTCTGACAACCGCATGAACATGACAACTTTGCTCCCTCCTCAATAAGGAGTATACCTCCAGAGTTGGTGAAACAATAGATAACTATTTTACTCAGTCAATCGTGCATGCTTAGTTTCAACAGAAGCGCAGAGAAATAGAGACAGGCGTTTTCAATAAAAGAGGTTATTTATTGAACAGTCTTCTTTCTCATGCAAGAGAAGTGAGTTGCCACAATTGCAATACTTGTCATAAAGTAAAGTGCGGTCAGTAAAAGGAGTATTATGAAATAATACTGTAAAAGTATGGTATGGTTTCTAAGCCATATGGAGTTTAAAATAGATAAAATATATACATAGATAAAATCATAACTAAACGTACTCAACTGGTGCTTCTAAGATACGCCTACCCCGGTGTACCTAACCTAAGCCTAGTACGTGGAAAGGAGTAAATGAGCTACAGTTTTAGTTAAGATAGTTTCTGCCAAAAATCTGAATCAAGAATTCTCTAAGGGTCTAATCAGCTCCATACCTTGGTTATAGAATGAAGGAGGTCTTGTATCTCTCTCTCAGGACTCGATCTCCCAGCAACCCGCAAGGGTGACAGGGAAACACTGGAGCTGGATTTCACGGCAGGAGAAAAGACAGTGTCTCTCTCAGTGCGTCAATGGGAGGGTCGGCTTCTTTTGGCACTCGCTACAGCAGGGCGTCGGGCAAGTAGATAGCCGATCTGCTCCAAACCACCGTGTGTTTTGCTAGGGCAGATGCTGGTATATTTATACCTGGGAGGTGCCGAGTTTGACGTAAGGTTGAACATAAGACGTCACTAAGAACTCACAGCTGCTAGAGGCTTGGTTTGTTTAAGAACACGTTGTGCTTTCTAGGAGTCTATGGGAGTAGCCTTGCCGTAATTGGACTGCATTGGCTATGACTTAATATGGGTATGATTCTTATGCCTTTATAAGGATATGATTTGATATAACCGCATAAGGGTATAAATCGGGAATATTTAAATAGGGTCCTAGATACGTTTACAACAGCAGCACGCAAGAGTGCTGGCCGATCGGAGAGCCGGCTGGGGAGGACCGAGCCGAGACCCTGCACTAAGGGGCCCGGGTGGGACCGGACCCCCGAGAGTTTGCATAGGCAGCTGGGGGTGGGCTCCCCGAGCCATTTCACTCACGTCGGGGTCCGGGTGGGACCGAACCCTCCAACGAAGGACGCCACGGCTGGAGGCACACATTGCGCTCTCCCCGACACAGCAGGAGAGCCGCTGTTATAATATTCATGAAAACAGAGAAGCGCCCAATAATGCCCTGCAGGACCGGACCGCCCTGCAGGGGAAATAAAGCCTTTTTCTCTGTTTGTGGTGGTCCCAGGAGGACAGGCTCACCACCCAATGAGTGCTGAGGTGCAGATGGAGCTGCTGGAGAAAAGCACGAAAAGGAAAGTCCTCCCTGTAAGTTTCTAAGGGACCTAAAAGAATAACCCCCCAAGGGCTCAGCACAGGCGTTAACACTTCCTGGGCTGAAACTTTCGTTCTACAGCTGGCGGTATACTGAGAAGTGCTTCAAGGAGGTAACAGCTGAGCTGGGGATGTCTGGAGAAGGGCATCCCCTGGAGGTGAAGAGGTATAATTGCACCAGAAATGCATTTACTATGGTTATTTCTTTTAGAGGGACTGAAGGTCACATGTGTAATGTGAAGTACCTGTGAAAGGTGATGTCATAAGCAAAGTTGGGTTATGTTGCCATACATTCCTGCTAGCGTGTCTGGCTGTATATGCATAATCCTGTGATTTCATCTGTGATGCCTTTAGGGGTTGTAACTCCAATACCTTCTAATGATCCACACATGTGATGAGTACTGTCATCGTGTGTTCTTGCTGCTGCACTTAGGTGAAGAACCCAGACTGCTAGCCCTTCAGATGTAGAGGTGTATACTTTATGGTCAGTAGGAAATGCTCAGTCAGCGTTGGGTGTCACCAAGGCAGGGTTACCTATTTTAAATGCTTGTTGAGATAATGGGGTGGGTCGCCACAGGGATGGTGCCAGTGCGCAGGGCCCTTGCTTCAGGTTATGTTCAACTAACTGCATTGGGGCAAGATGCTGTACATACATGGGAGTGGTGGTACTAGACCCCCCCCCCTGTGGGAGGGGTGGAGATGTTATGCAATGTCACAAAGTAATTCTAACAGCTTCTGTATATTTGTAAATTGGTGCATAGTATTGAGTAGTGTGTGTGTTTAATAAATGTACTCTTACTTTTATAAAGCATAGTACAGACTGGAGCATCAATTATTGAGTGTTATTTCTGCGCACCTGCAAATGGCGATTACTAGCCCACACCACCTCCCTTGAGTAAGCCTCAGACTGCTCTGCAACGCTACCCTCTGAGAGTCAGGCGCTACAATTGGGTGTTTGGTTCCCAGTAAAGGATAAATGTAGTCCTGTTATCTGCGCAGGCCTCGCAGATACTGCCTCGTTTTCCAACACCAAGCACTTATAAATTTACGATACACTCTCCTTGCAGTACTCTAATCATCCAGTCACTACCCATGTTCTCATTCAATTATCCAGGCAGTAGCTCATGCACTGCTACAAAACTCCATGCACTTTCCATGCAGACCTCTAACCACCTACACACTACTCATTCACTCCTCCAATTACCCAGGTAGCACCCATGCACTCCAGCAATCCCTCATCTCTCTTCCCATGCATTCCTCTAATCACCCATGCAGCACCATAGACTTATCCAAACACTCTGCCCATATGCAAGCACTTATGAATTCACCATGCATTCTCTTTTCAGTACTCTAATCATCCAGTCACTACCCATGTACTCATACAGTGTCCCAGGCACTAGTTCATGCACTGCTACAATTCTCCAAACACTACTCATGCAGACCTCTAACCACCTACACAATACTGATTCACTCCTCCAATTACTCAGCTAGTACCTATGCACTCCAGCAATCCCCCTGTCACTTCCATGCCTCCTCTAATCACCCATCCAGCACCATGTACTTATCCAATCACTCCGCCAATACCCAAGCACTTATAAATTCACTTTGCACTCTCATGACAGTACTTAAATTATCCAGTCAGTAGCCATGTACTCATTGAATGACCCAGGCAGGAAACCTCCACTACTACAATCACTTGTGCACTACACATGCACTCATCTAATCACTTACACACTACTCATGCACTCCTCCAATTACCCTGCTATTATCCATGAACTCATTCAATCACGTTGTCACTTCTGAAAAATTCATAAAATAAATATGCACTATACTTGCATTTCCACGATCTCCCACATAGTGTCCATACTCTGATGCAATCACTCAGGTAATTTTTCTTTTTATAACCACTAGATATGGTTCCGTAAGAACCGTTTTTTTGTTCGGAACAATTAAAAAAAATGGGTATATTTTTTAACCTTTTTTACTTTTTTTGTGTTTTTTATTTTAAAAACAGCAGAGAAAATGAAGATCAGGAAATGCTCTCTTAAACAAAATCAAAAGCTCCTTATTAGAAAAAAATAACATTTGTGCACTTTAAGAGCAGCAGAGATGACATCAATGCACGGTTCCCCAACACAGAGCTTGGTTGCGCACTTAATGCAACTAACTGCTGCATTTAAAAATTCAGGCATGATATGAGGCCTTGGTGCAGATGGGATCTGTGCAGAAGTTGATGGTGTACTGGGGTCTTCTTCAGCAGCAGCATTCAACTGTCTCTTTCTTTCCTCTCTTGCAAGGTGTACATGGTCTCCATATGCTTTTTCATACTACTCGTACCACAAGAATACTTCTTATCGGAGCCTCTGGACAGCACTCTCTCACAGGTAATGCAAGTTACTTTTCTTGCATTTACCTGTTTTTTCTCCCTTTGGTACACTAAAAAAGGGCAAAACAATGCTTTCCTTTCTTTTCTTCGTCTGCTGCACCATCTGTTCTTCTTCTTCTACTGCAAGTGGATCCACTTCGGCAAAACTAGAAGCCATAGTTGTATTAAAAATAAACAAACACACAAAAAAGGTATATCAATATAAAGAGAAGCAAGAAACAGGTCTTCTCTCTTTCAAGGACAAAAAGTAAAGGAAATATCAGAAGGTTGGATCCTCCCTCTTTCACTATGAAATTGATTTCAACCAATCAGATTCCTTTTTTCTTTTGCTGACATGAAGTCGCTTAGGGTGCGCGCACTCGTCACGCACCCTTCGCGCACCCGCAAAAATCATATATATCATTATACACTACAAATAAACATTTCTATAAACTTTTAATATGTATATTAGCAGAACGATTCAGTCTAATATCATATTCAAACTTTTATAGTCATTTTTTCAACGTTAGAAATATGTCGCAGTCACGACTTTGGCGCGATCTCAGCACGCCCCAGGAAATACACACAGGAGATGTCGCGCACATTAAGCGGCAGCGATGTCATTTGGGATATCATCAGTGATGTCATCAGCGATTTCACTGACCATGTCATGAATGATGTAATATGTGACGTCATCAGTAGTGCATTGCGGGGTTGCGAGCTTTAGTTAGCTCAACTAACTATAACAGGGGAATTACTAAGGTTTTCAACAAGTGAAATGTTCAACTAACTATAACGTCCCTGAAACCTAGGTTTTTTTCTGTGAATTTCTAAGGTTTTTTAAATGCATAATTTCTAACGATAACGTCCCTGAAACATATGGTTTTTTCAGTGAATTTCAAAGGTTTTTTAAATGCTAATTTCTAAATATAACGTGCCTGAAACCTATACTTTATTCAGTGAATTTCAAAGGTTTTTTAAATGTATAATTTCGAAATATAATGTGCCTGAAACCTATGGGTTTGTCAGTAAATTTCAAAGGTTTTTTAAATGCAAATTTTTAATTATAATGTTCATGAAACCTAATTTTTTTCTGTTTTTTTAAATCATCATCCCATTCTCAACCTGGTGAAAACTGCAAATCTCACCACTTTTCCATCCATATCTTCTGCCTAAAAAATCGCCACAAACGAGAGCCACAACTAAGGGTAATGATATGCAAAGTAAGCGTTCCCGTGGGAAAAGAAAACTAAAACACCACTTTCCCATATTTTCAACGACCAGACAAATCTGCAATGCAATCCAAAAACAGGCATTAAGCCGAGTTAGCAGTAAGAAATTAACATCAACCTTTAACTGCTGTAAGAAGGTCGACTATCTACAGCATGAATTGGACTTAACTCACAGCCACATCTAAAGACCAACACGTGATACAGCTACTGATCAAGCAGCTCTGACACCCAACAACGCTACAACACCCAGCGCCACAACCACCAGACCTTCCCCCCGGACCGCCCCCCCCCCCTCACACACATTAACGCAGCGCAAAACAGGACAACGGACCATCCCAAAATGCCATGGCCCCTCAGCAGCACAATAGCTGAATGTTGGGTGATGTGCCAACCAAGTATGTGTGAAGGAGGTAAGTCACCCATCAATAATAATGCGCACAATGCCAAGTGTACTGATGATTCGCTGCACAGACCTCACTATGTAAAACACAAACCTCTCCATGTAGAGATATAGTATTGATACTTGTAGTGTAGTGCACAGTGGAGTGGACACAACCATGTTACTGCAGGCAGTGGGTTAGATCTAGGTCATTTAGCTGTGCTGTCCCCCCTGGAAGCAGAAGCGGAGTGAGCTGGTCCAACGTACGCCACTCCAGCATAGGAGTATGAATAAATAGGCCGGGCTCTGGGCGTGGTTCACTTGTAGGAAGGCCAACAAGCCTGCAGAGCAGCGGCCCTCACCCTGCCACATGGCTGCCGACATGACTGCAGGCCTCCTCGACACAGGCCCCCAGCGAACCCAGTGGCACAGCACAACAGACGTATGTCTGTACCGACTACTGCCTTCTATCTACACTGCGGACAGCAGGGCTCACAATTCAGATGCAGTGGCGATTACAGATGACGCACTCCAGTAGGCAAGACACATTGCTCCCAGTAAGGCCCGCACAGACCACGCATAATAGCAGACAGCGCACACGCTGTGTGCTTCAGGTGCTACTAACTCACTACGCCATAAGTCATCGCCACGTGGCCTTATCAAGGCAGAATTCATTAGACAAAAGACATTGCTCAAAGTGCGACCCATCTGCACCAGGTATCATTGCTGGCTGCACGCACGCTGTGTGCTTCAGATGCTGCTAACTCACTGTACCATAAGTCATCGCCACGTGGCCTTATCCAGGCAGAATTCATTAAACAAAAGACATTGCTCCCAATGTGGCCCGACGGGACCACGTATCATCGAAGGGTGCGCACACGCTGAATGCTCCAGGTGCCACTTTCTGTGCAGCTCAACTCCATGCCACATGGCTGTGTGCCCATCCTGACCACTGCCTCCGGCCTAACCTGGAGTTAGCACGGTTCACAATTCAAGATTAGTAGCGACGCAAATTGTGTAAGAGACTATAATGGGTTAAGAAGACCAAATGCTCCCAATCTGTGCAAATCAAGTCAACGTCACGTGCCTGTGCACCTTTGCTCACCGCTGCCTCCGGCCTACACTGTGGAAGACCATCAACACGTGGTGCCAACTAACCCTGTTCAACACAACCTGATCCCAAGTGTAACTGTGTCCTGAGTCCTGAATGGCAACGACCCCAACTTTGTGGCAGCGACCATAGCACCAGACTCCCTTCAATTAGTGAGGGATATTTGCATATAGAAGGCCAGCAAAATGTGGTGCCACTGAACCTGCACTACGCAGGTCGGTGGGGCCACCAACGTATGCTCGTGGCTGTGGGCCCTTGCTCAATGCTACCTCTGGCCTACACTGTGGAAGACCAGCGACACATTGTGTCTTCAACATAAGCCGATCCCACATGTGTAACTGTGTCCTGAGTCCTGAATGGCAGTGACCCCAAATCCATGAGACAACCACAGCAGCAGAGTCCCTCTGATCATTGAGGCATCTTTCCCTATGCAACGGGGGCGACACGTAGTCCCAGTAACCCTCTTTAACACAAGCCGATCCAACATGTGTAACTGTGACCTGAGTCCTGAATGGCTGTCACCCCAAGTCCTTCTCACCGACCACAGCACCACACTCCCTTCGATCAGTGAGGCATATTTCGATATGCAAGGCCGGCGACACATAGACCCACTAACCCTCTTTAACACAAGCCGATCCCACATGTGTAACTGTGTCCTGAGTCCTGACTGGCAGTGACCCAAACTTCGTGACAGCGACCACAGCACCACACTCCCTTCGATCATTGACGCACATTTCGATATGCAAGGCCGGCGACACGTAGTCTCACTAACCCTCTTTAATACAAGCCAATCCTACATGTGTAACTGTGTCCTGAGTCCTGAATGGCAGTAATCCCAACTTCGTGGCCGCGACCACAGCACCAGACTCCCTTCGATTAGTGAGGGGTTTTTTCTATGGAAGGCCGGTGACACTTGGTGCCACTGAACCTGTACTACGCAGGCAGGTGGGGCCACCGACGTATGCATGTGGCTGTGGGCCCTTCCTCGCCGCTACCTCTGGTCTACACTATGGTCAGCAAGCCTCACAATTCAGAAAGAGTCCCATGTACACATGACGCACTCCAAGTAGGCAAGACACATTGCTCCCAGTGCGACCCGTCCACAGCAAGCATCATCACAGGCTCATACAGTCTCAATGCTTCTGGTACCACTAACGCTATTTAATATAAGCCGATCCCACATGTGTAACTGTGTCCTGAGTCCTGAATGACAGTCACCCAAAGTCTGTGGCAGCGACCACAGCACCAGACTCCCTTCGATCAGTGAGGAATATTTCCATATGCAAAACCGGCGACACATGGTACCACTAACGCTGCACAACACAAGGCGTGACATGTGGTGCCACTAGCCCTGTTCAACACAAGCCGCGACATGTGGTGCCACTAACCCTGTTCAACAGAAGCAATACAGAATTCAATAGACAAAAGACATTGGTACGAGTGCGGCCCCACCGAACCACGCATCATCGCAGGGTAGTTACACACTGAGCGCCAAAGGTACTACTAACTCACTGCACCATAAGTTATCGCAAGGAAGACTGAACAGTTTTATGTCAGCAGTGAGGCATACTATCACTCGAAAATCACGGAAAAATACTTATAATATAAAAAGAACAGAACAAATACATTATTAATTACAATGCAATGATTTAGAAGATGTGGAATGCAAATATAGACATACAATATGTTGCAGATAACTGAATTTCTGTTTCTCGCTATGTCAAGTAATATATTACCAAGTCTGAGAAGACAGAATTGAATGAAAAGTGGGAAAAAATTTCACAGGAGAAGACACTTAGCAAAATATTGTACAGCTTCAGCTTAAGGATGCTTTCACATTGAGAAATTAGATCCTATGAATGTTTGCATCGATAGACATCTGCAAGTTTATATTTAAAGTCAAGAGGAATCATCTGGATAAGTCTAGGTCTTGCTGCGGCACGAAATGGACTTTTAATATAAATCATATACAACAGGTTTTTGAAGATATAAAGTTACATTTCTTTCGTAGTCAAGATACGTGTTGAAGAAGAGATGTAAGATAATAGTGATATGAAGTTTCAAAAAGAATAACAAAATTGAAAGTAGTTTCTGGTGAAATCCCAAAAAGGTATAACGTTCCTCAAATCTACATACTAACCTTTTAGTATCCTTGCTTCAAGAACTTCGTGGTGCCACTGAACCTCAACTATGCAAGCCGGTGACAAATAGTCCCACTAACCCTCTTTAACACAAGCCGATCCCACATGTTTAACTGAGTCCTGAGTCATGAAGGGCAGTGACCCCAACTTCGTGGCAGTGACCACAGCACCAGACTCCCTTCGATCGGTGAGGCATATTTCCATATGCAAGGCCGGTGACACATACTCCCACTAACCCTATTTAACACAAGCTGATCCCACATGTGTAACTGTGTCCTGAGTCCTGAATGCAGTGACCCCAAGACCGTGATACCGACCACAGCACCACACTGCCTTCGATCAGTGAGGCATATTTCCATATGCAAGGCCGGTGACACGTACTCCCACTAACCCTCTTTAATACAAGCTGATCCCACATGTGTAACTGTGTCCTGTGTCCTAAATGGCAGTGACCCCAAGTCCGTGGCACGACCACAGCACCACACTCCCTTTGATCAGTGAGGCATATTTCGATATGCAAGGCAGGCGACACGTACTCCCACTAATCCTCTTAAACACAAGTCAATCCCACATGTGTAACTGTGTTCTGTGTCCTGAGCCCTGAATGGCATTGACCCGAACTTCGTGACAGCGACCAGTGTACCACACTCCCTTTGATTAGTGAGGGGTATTTGCATATGGAAGGCCGGCGACATGTGGTGCCACTGAACTACGCAGGCCGGTGGAGCCATCAACGTATGCACGTGGCTGTGGGCCCTTGCTCACCGCTACATCTGGCCTACACTACAGTCAGCAGAGCTCACATTTCAGACAGAGTCCTGATTCCACATAACGCAGTCCAGTAGGCAACACAGATTGCACCCAGTGAGGCCGCCCACACCAAGCACCATCAGAGGCCTCTCTCTCTCTCTCTCTCTCTCTCTCTTCCCTCTCTTCACTCTCTCTCTCTGACATCCTTCTCTTCACTCTCTCTCACTCTCATCATTCCTTTCCTTCTATCTCTCTCTTCCTTCTCCTTTCTTTCCAACCCTCTATTTTTCTCTCTTGCTTTTTTTTACCTTCTCTGTTTCTCTGTCTCTCACTCCTTTGACATGTGCATTACACACGTCCCTATTTTGTGCTTTATTTTCCAGGCTCTGTCGTCGACATCCATGATCCCCTCAGGTGTCTTCCATTTTGGGGCACTTATCACAGGAATACTGGTGATGTCTGCTGTTTGCACCAGCTTCTAAATACTGTGTTAGATTTATTTCAACTTTAGTTGCAGTAAAGTGCTGATAATAAAATGCAGACTAGCCATTCCCGTGCAAAAAGACATGAGGTGCAGCTTTGCAATTTATTCTAAATACTAAAATCCTGTATTGAATTGCACTGAGGTAGTGGCTGCACTTACAGTATACACACAAAATCAATGAAGAAATCTCATTGTATTTATATTGATTGGGAATAATGCGTCAGGTACCAGATCTTGACGGGATACATTGCCCAGTTCGTTTATTGTTCTGCACACAAAAAAATCACATCACAACTTTCACAACAACTGCAATGCGAAACAAATTCCAGTGATAAGCCACGTTAGCACCAGGGATTTTACACCAGCTTTCTGCTGGTGTTAAGCAGGACGACTACCTGCAACATTAAAGGGAACACAGCCAAGAGCAACATCGGAACACCTACAGGTGCCATAGAGTCAATGAGCATGATACAGAGATACCCATGAGGGCCAAAAGACTCATCGCAACAACCCCAGGACCGCCAACGCGCCCCAAACCTGCATCTGATCAAGTGTGTCCCTGTAGTCATTGTGATAAGTCATGATAAGTGTGTCCCTGTAGTCCTTGTGATAGTCATGATAAGCACGGGCCCTGCAACATCACAGTGTGCTGTCTTCACCGAACGTTACCATGTCACCTCAGCATTGGCAGTGACCCTGGACATGTAGCTATGCACGCATCCTCCTGCATGCACAAGCGGCGTGTGCTGGTCCGGCGTACACAGGAACGGGGTGTCTCAGACATGTCCCTGTGCAGGAAGTGTGTCTCTGTGTTCTGCTGTGGCCTGCCACAATCGCCGCAGCAGTCAATGTTGTAAAGTGGCATGCACCACCTCCAAACGGCAGTGTGACGTTGTAGCTGAAATGCCTCAGGACATGCACGAATAGGCATTACAATGGTGTGTCGTGTGAGTGCATGGGATACAACAGTGCACCGTACAAAAGAGGAAGGAGCAGCTGTTTGGCAATGTAACACACAGTCAACCCACCCATGTGCCACGTGCTGGGCATCTCATCCATGATGACCGGGGTCGCAGATATCCCACAACACCCACGACTGGCCTTTGTACACATCCTGTATGAATGCAGCTGGAGAAGTTACTGTAGGGATGAAAGGTTCTTTGTCTGAGCTATCTTGAGCTAGCACATCTGCTGCTCCAAGAAGGAACTTGCAAGTGGCCAGCCCCCCTGACAGATACGATAATATTTGAATCCGTCTCCCATACTACACACTCCCCGATTTGAAAACAGCGAGTACACATCCCACACTCAAAAGTCCTTTCTAGAACATTCTAGAACATGTGCAGGTTAAAAGTTCATCCATTTTTTTAAACCTAACGATATTTTTTTGCAAAATTTTCTCGGACATTTAACGGCACATGCAGGTTAAAAGTTCACGATTGTTTTAAGTTCGAACTGTGCCTTCCAAACGCAAGTAGCAGGTGTGCTTGAGTTGAGCAAATTTTAACCTATGATAGGTACTCCATGTTGAAACTGCTTTTTCTTCCAATCACAAAGATGCTTTTCCACAAAACGAATGTGCACCCTACTTTTAAAAAACAATGCTTTTCATCTCCCAATCAAGTATCGTTTTGTATGGCAAAAAAAAGTAGTTCCCCATCTTTAAGCATATCTCTTATTCTAAGAACGAACTGCATGAACTACAGACATCTTTCCATACCTTCCAGCAATACCTTCAAAATGCTATTGTGGATCGTAGGACATAGCTATATTTTCTGGTTCAAGAGGTATGCAGAACAGAAACGTATTGACTTAGACCTAGGTTTACAAAATGTGGACATTAAATGGTTTGCACGGAGAGGATTGAAGTGGGACCAATTGCTACCTTTGGTTAAAACCTCCTTGCATCTTCCACACCCTGACCTCATGATTGTGCATTGTGGTGGAAATGACCTAGGCAAATTGACTGGAGTAGGTTTGGAAATGCTTATGAAGGACACCTTTGGACAATTGATGTTACTTTTGCCTCAAACTGTCTTTGTATATTCCAATATATGCCAAAGACAGAAGTGGAAATGTTTAAACCAATTTGTCCTCAGATTGAAAAATCTAGGAAAAATATCAACAAAGCTGTGTCTGTATACATCAGAGACCATAGAATGGGGTTGATCTACAACAACGACATACATTTTGATATGGCTGATATCTACAGAAGTGATGGAGTATACTTCACAGATCAGGAAAATCGAGTTTTTCTGAATAACTTGAAGCTGTGCATCCAGGATAGCACCATGTCACTTTGAGCAATAGCTCACTTAATTTCCACGCCGGCCGCCACCGCCTGCAGACCCGTACGAGTGACTAATTTGCACTTTACAAATACCTTATTGATTCGAAACGGCAGAATTGAACTTTACACTCCCTCTGTAGCACCCCCAATGGCCTTACAGACTTCACACTGTTTAAAACAAAAGTTTCTCCTATCACGTATGCACTCATCAAGTCTCAGGGACAAATCAGCGTCAATATGATAGATGTTCAATTCTTGGCTCAGGGTCCACTTTTTGAACAAATATTGGCCGCGGGTTCGTTTTTGCTTGTACTCACAACCCTTATGGTCTCCTCATTGAACATCTAGCGTAGTGATGCTGATTAGTCACTGAGACTTGATGGCCCAATATAGGACAGACCTATATGCACATATACCCTGGGTGCTCCAGTGACTCCATAAAACACATAATGCGGGTAAAAAATTGTGCAATTGGTACAATGCAGTAATGTTAATCAACTGTTTGTCATGTGTAACACATATTGAAAATGTAAATTGTTTTTTGCATGTACACACATGTATTTGTGAATGAAACTACCTCTCCCAGGATGCATCATAACGCGCTCACTGTGCTAGTGGTATAAATAGGTGAAAGCGTAAAGGGACTAATGCTTAACACTGTGATCAAAACCTGCTGGTCGAAACGCGTAGGTGATGAAGGAGTAGGCAATGGATTGAATAAATCTTTATTAATTTAAAACAATCTGGGAGAGTGCAGCGTATATTTTCTCGTTGGAGGATAAAAATCGGGGAGAGTCGACCTCGCCATGTGCACCAGCTGTGTGAGAGTGCGCCCTTCGTTGATGGACTGCTTTGATGAATAAATATATATATATAAATATATATATATATATATATATATATATATATATATATATATATATATATATATATATATATATATATATTTGTGCATCTGATCGCAAACCTTTCATTTATAAAAGTGTGCTGTATTTAATGTTGAATGCCTATGCACACCATATAACATTTGCATTATCTAGTTCAATTATTCTTATTTATGTATCAATGTAGTTTATAATGAGCGATAGTCGAGTAATGGTGCACCAGAATTAATATGATAATTTTTGCATATTACATCTTTCACCATGAGGCCTGCCCTTTTCATTTTAATTTAATTTAATTAAAAAAAGTGGATTTGAGCCTGCTACAGACCTGTATTGGGAGAGAGAAGCTACTTCAGCTTTGCTACCCGGGAGATTGGTTCATGCAAGCTGAACCACACTGATGTCCACTAGCTTCTTAGAACCAGCACAGCCTTATCAATTGACTCGGGGATGCCAAAACTAAGAGATGTACGGAACAACATGTTTGTTATTCATGCTTGCTAAAGGCCACCTCAAGAAACTCAGATGTGAACGTTTGCTACTAAGACAGCTTAGCTAGGGGTTAGAAGTGAGGGGTTGATAATCAAATATTGGTTCCATCATTCAATGCAAGGAATTACAAAAAAACACCTCAAGATGTTGCAATTATTTTTTATTATTTTGCTTTTTATTTGCTTTCATCGATAGTTTATTTTCATTTTTTATGGATACATCTATACATATTATCTGCACTAGTTTAGGACATTAATTGCAATCATGTCTTTAAAAGTTATAGTGGAATTTTTTTGTATGTACATCCATGCTGAAAGAAGTTTCAGAGCTCATTTACAAATAAATAATCTTGGATTATCACAGGATTAATAGTTGCACGGAATGTATGTATGTATGTATGTAGGGAATTTATAGAGCGCTGGAATCACCCCCAAAGGGGTAACTCCGCGCTAACATAGAAACAGGTCGGGCAGGCACAGATTCCCATAGCTCAAGCCTTGAATAATTCCGTCTTCAGGAGTTATCTGAAACGGGCAAGGCTAGGATATTTACATAAATCCTCTGGCAGATAATTCCAGTGTATTGGTGCCAAATAGGCAACAGTTTTGCCTCCAGATCGTTTTTTCTTAAAACGAGGGACCACCCACAACTTTTTGCCTTCCGATCCGAGAGACCGGTTCATGCCGTACACTTTGAACTTATCCGCCAAATAACTCGGCCTAGTGCCATAAAGAGCTCTGTGAGCAAAGCAACAGAGCTTTAACTACAGAGCTTAAACTTTAATCTCAGGTGGATAGGAAGCCAATGGAGAGATTTCAATTAATGGCCCAAGGGCGGTGCGGGATGGTTTGTTAAGAGCTAGGTGTGCAGCCACATTCTGGATGATCTGCAGTTTGCTAAAAGAAGATTTGTTTGCAGATGCTACTAAAGCATTACAATAGTCCAGGCGACCTATAATCAAAGCCTGAATTAAGGTTCTGCGTACAGTTAGGGGTAGCCACATGAACACTCTGCGCAGCAGGTTCAAAGTATGATAGCAGGTCCCGACAGTGGTCCTAACTTGATCCTTCATCGATAACTGTACATCAAACCCGACCCCTCGATTTTTTGCCACCGAATTTGGAAAAGGGGCGGAGCTAACACTGTCGGCCACCACTCAGGGGACCAGAAAGTTAGTGCAGCATCAAACAGAAGGATTTCTGTTTTGGCCGCATTTAACTGCAGAAAGTGTTCAGTCATCCATTCTGTTATGGCTGACATGCCATTAGCAAAGCGCTGATCAACAAACTCCATGTCCTTATCAAAGGACAGGAGTAGTTGTGTGTCGTCCACGTAAGAGAACGGTGTAAAGTCGTACTGTCGGATGACTTTGGCAAGGGGAGCCACATAGATGTTAAACACAGTAGGGCTCAGACAGGAGCCCTGGGGATATCCTCATGTAATGCATAGGTGGTTTGTGGTTTGCAGTCCATCGGATTTCCTAACTCAAGTTGGTAAGTTGTCTTTGAGCTGTGACCAGAGGGGCTTGGTAAGTAGCTGGGCTGTATTTTCAAAAGGTGCAAAAATGCAATAAAGGGGAAGGATGTTCATTAACTTTAGTTCTGCCACGAATTAGCCATCAATGAAAACTTTCATTTGTGGAGCCATCAGACTGTGAACCTACTCATTTATGATGAGTCTTCTGTTCCGTCAATCCTTGAATGACCCTCTTAGAGTGGTATGCACATGTGTAACTTCATGGAGTCTTCAATAACCCATGTAGCTGTGACGTTGGATACAATTGCGTGGAAATCATTAGACAAAAAAGAGCCATAGGGGGGCGTGGCTTGACCGCCGAAGTGACATGGCGGACCCTGTGTGAGCTCCGCTCCGATGCGGGACTCCGTTCGTCTTTTTGAACCTCTTTTCTTGCTAATGCATTATCCTGTAGCGGTTGTGGCAATTTAACAATGCGGTGAGTCTGCGGTGTGCAACTTCGAAGACATTTGCTTTTTTTTTTTTTTTTTTTTTTGTCCTCATACATGCCACCAGAAGATATATACTCTAGATGGGATCTCTCTGTGCCTTCCACACAGACAAACTCAATTACCGCACCCGATGTCTGTGTGCAGCTTCCAGGGTTCTCCCAGAGGTAGGCTGTCTCCTTATCCAACTCCCGTTCCCTTCGATGGACCGTCATGGGTACCAGGGAGGACCGGACCACAAACCTCTGGCATAATCATTGGACCAATGTTAGTTCTTCAACCAGGCCACCAGTGCGGACCAGACCTTGTTGGCACTCGCTTCATCGCAAGCCATGTCTGACTGACTGACCATCATGATATTTTTTAAACAAACTGCAAATCTGGGAGGAGCCTCCGACTTCCATTCTCTACATATTTCTCTCCCGGCAATAACTATCACGTAAAATAGAAATTGTAAAGCGAAGCTATTCATATTGTATCCAGGTGGCAGACCAAAAATAACCTATCTAGGACAGGATATGATCAAAATTGACATGACCTCCTCCAGAAAACTACAAACGGCTGCCCAGTATCTGGAAATCTCTGGGCAGTCTATAAACATGTGTCGAACATCCGCTGCCGGATGTTTACATCTGGGACAATAGTAATTATCCAGTGTTACCGTGGATAATTTAGCCGGAGTACAATAAACCCTGTAGGCTGTGAACAGATAGTTTCTCTTCAGATTTGCTGGTTTTATTAATCTCTGGGACATAGAGAATGAATCCGTCCATATTCTCTGAACCTCCTCAGGACTATTGGATAAAACATTTCCCAGAGGTTCACCAGTTCTGAGTCCAAGGTATCCTTTACCCCCGCAAGCGTCCTGTACCATGAGGAAACCTCCCGTTTCCAAGCTCCGCCCCTACAGATAGAATCTAGGATCCCAGTATCCACTCCGGTCCCCACTGATTGTCTTGACCACCATGCGGAGAGCTGGTAAAACTTAAATCTAGTCAAGGACCTGTTGGTTAAATTCATAAGACGAGAATTAACGCAAAGATCCCCCCATCTCTTGAAACCTCCGCTTTAAGTGGCTGTGACAGTTGGTCTAGAAGACATTCCGGGGTGCCGGGTGAATCCCAAATTGGGGCCTGTATGTTATAATAGGGTATCCCCAAGGTTCTCCGGATATAACTCCAATTCTTGAGTGCGGCCTGCAGGATCTTAAGGCGGACTTTTTTGTAAAATTTTTGGTCCCCAAATTTGAAGAGAAAGAATTCCAAAACCTGTGGCTGATCATGCAACATCGCCTGAAAGAGGCGGCCCTGTGAAGAAGAATCTAATTTATTGGCCAATATTCTAAAATTCTTAAAGTGAAAGGCATGGCAGTATAAAAATAATTCGGGTAGGGCCAGACCATCTATCTTCAACCCTCTCCTCAATTTCTTCCAGGCAATCCTGGGTGATATTGCGGCCCATATGAAGGATCCGATCTTACCCTGAAGGCTAGCGATATCTTTAGGAATAAATGTTAGCGGGATAGTGTTAAAAATAAAGGTTATTTTGGGGAGGATAGTCCTTTTCACGAGATTGATTCTCCTCTATAAATTCAGTGGCAGGCTTCCCCATCTTAATAATAGTTTTGACACTTCCTTCACTACTATCTGCCAACTTTAGGGATATCTGTCAATTTTGAAGTTAGATGGATTCCCAAATACCTAAGCTTTTGTCTAGCCCCCTGAGTAACAGATAAGTTGTTCCAACCCATTATATCTGTTTTCTCCGTATTAATTTTGTAACCGGATACCCTTTCAAATTCCTCGGCCAGTTTGAATAGCCGAGGGATTGCCTCAACATGATTTGAAGTATATAAAAGAAGGTCATCCGCGTACAAGGCAGTTTTAAGCTCTAGATCTGCAATTTTAAAAGGTGAAATAATACTGTCAGCTCTAAGTGTGCAAACAAAAGGCTCTATATAAACATCAAACAATAAGGGGGACAGGGGACATCCCTGCCTAGTGCCTCGGGAGATATTAAACCACTCTGATAAGCCTCCATTAACTAGAACTTTTGCTCCGGGGTTCCGATATAGGGATTTAACTCCTTCAATGAAGATCGATGGGAACCCGAACCTCGTCATGGCAGCCCAAAGGTACACCCAGTTAACCTGATCGAACGCTTTGGCCGTGTCGATTGCTATATTGGCGAGTGGCAACCCCCTCTCCTCTGCAAAATCAATTGCCCCTATTACCTGGAACGTTAGCTCATTAAGATGCCTCCCAGGTATAAACTCTCTTTGATCTGGGTGTATGATCGTTTTGATAATTCTGGCGAGTCTGGTAGCCAGTATCCCAGAAAAGATCTTCAGATCTGAGTTTAACAGAGAAATTGGTCTGTAAGACTCAATTTTTCGTGGGTCTTTATTTTGCTTAGCTATCAAAGTTATGGTAGCTTCTGACCAGGAAAGAGGGATGCTGTTACCTTGTATAAAAATACTATTAAAAAGTGTCCTAAGCACCGGGACAACTGACTCAGAGATATCAGAGTATATTTCAACCGGCAAGCTGTCTGGGCCGGCGTCTTTACCTCGGCTCATTTTCTTAAGTTGCTCACTTATTTCCCCCTCCGTAATTTTGCTGGCTAAATAAATCTTATTTGGTTCAGACAACTGGGGTAGATCTCTCTGGTTCAACCACGCACTGACCTCCTCTAATCTAAGGCTACTCTCTTCTTGATATAAACCCTGCATAAACCCCTGGCCTCCTCCCTGATTAACACATCCTCTGATATTGGTAGGCCGGACTCCCTTTGGATCAACAACTTAATATTTTTAACCCTCTCCATCCTAGATTTCCATGCCAGGAGGGCCCCACATTTTTCACCATACTCAAAGTTCTTTAATCTACTGACCTCACACCTTTCCTTGATGATCTTGTCACTCGTGGCTTTAAATGCTACTTGTAAATCTAGCAGCTCTCTCTCCAGCTTCGGGATACTCTCCCTAGCCGTCAGAGCAGCCGACTGTAATTCTAGATCTTTTTCTTTTATTGCTTTTAGATCATCTAATTCTTTTTTCTTAATAGTTTTCCTCCTATGAATCATCAGTGAACTCAATAAGGTAAGCTTTAAAGGACTCCCAGACTATTTTTTCAGTAGAGGAACCTATATTAAAATAAATAAATTCAATTATTTTCTCTTTTACCTCTACCTTCACTCTTTCGTCCCGAAAGAGTGTTCTGTCCAGTGTCCATCTAATCTCCATGGTCCTGGACCCCAGATTAAATACTAGTTTGACCACTGAACGATCAGAAATCCCCACCGGGATATGGCAAACCGATAGTATGTCTGCAAGCAATCCCTGATCAGCCAAGAAATAATCTATTCTGGAATATTGCTTGTACTTTTTGCTATAAAAAGAATATTCTCTTATAGCGTCATATTTAGCTCTCCACAGGTCCAGCAGGTTAAAATCTTTCATAATATTCCTAAGTGTCAAGGTAGTTTTGCTTGGAGCACAGTATTTCACCCTGGAGTACGGTCCAACTGATTATCAAAAACCAAATTAAAATCTCCCCCGAGTATTACGGGGGCCGAGGTCTGTAATAAACTGGCGCCAAGTTCCGAAAGAGGACCAGTATTGTCCTCATTCGGACCGTAGTAGACAGCGCAGGTAAAAAGTGAGCTGCATATAGAAAGGGTGGCCACGAGCCATCTGCCAGACTTGTCTGTGTCCCATTTCTGAACCTTTATCCCCTTATTGACCCTAACCACAATTGCTACCCCTCTTGTGGTGCCTTTCTGCCTTGAGCATAATACATCCTGAACCCCTCCCACTCTACCAAATACTTGTTCACATGCATTGGCCTCTAAATAGGTTTCCTGCAATAAATAGACGTGGGCATCAGTATTTTTTAAATATTCGCAAACCCTGGATTGTTTCCTCCCTCCCCCTAGACCATTCACATTCCAGGAGAGGATTTTTATACCGATTGACCTACTCATGACCCAACCAGTAGCTGCCGTACATCTAGAGCTTTAAGGGAAAATGGTAACTTTACTTAGTATGAGGACAATTTTTCCATTCCCGCCCCCACTGTGACCCCTCCTAAGCCCTCCCCCGAGGAACCCTCCCTTCATACGTGGCATTGGTGCCGCCTTTTAGGAGCCCCACAGAGGCGACATAACGACTGAATTATCCTCCAATAACAAGAGAGGCGACATGATTTTATAACGTTCCCTACTGTGTTTAATATTAATTGGTTTATGTAAGTGTAAGTGTGAGTGTAAGTATTTTCTATATTTTCTATATGTTTTTTTTCCCCCTCCTTATTTTAAATCCCTACACCTTCATGAAATATCTTTTCCCTCCTTCTTTTCTAAGTTTCTACAAAATTCTTTCCCATATTTAATATCCTCCTTCACCCTTTTCCCTTATGAACCGAAGTGGAATTTATCAACCTCACTTTATTGCTGTCTCATCTGAGATAGGAGGTCGTCAACATCTTCTGGCTGACTGCAGTTATACATTTTATATATCTTCAATAAAGCGGGGACCTTCGTTTGGACTTGTGCCCCAAGTGATCTTAATTCAAGACATTTGCTGCCTTTTAAGTCGGTATTCTATCAGCGGAGATATTTCCTCACATCAAAGCGAGCGGACGCCATTTTATATCGCGGCGCTCGCGTCTTTGTTTTTCTGCCGCTTTTGCTGCCTACAATTGTTCCTGAGGTTACCAGCATGCCGAACGCAAATATTTTGCCCCATGCTGAGTTGTTCTTCCTTTAAATACTTTGCAAGCCTCAGCCTACTAATATGTATGGCTCTTTCCACCCGTTTTTCACTTCAGCCATCTTAATGGAAATCTTTTTCCTCTCAGTGACTTTGTTTTTCTGTCGTTTTTGACTTCCTATGAGCCTCTTTTGATATCAGTCACACCTCATCAATTTTTCTCCAACGTGTGGCACTATGGGTCAATCTTTCCTCATAATGAGTTTTTGCTTCCTTATTTGGATAACCATATACTGTTGAAATCTCTCATGCCTATTTTTTGATGGCCACAAGTCCTGCTGCATGTTGCAACATACGACCTAACACCTCTATATCAGCATAATCAACGTATTGTCCTGTCATCTTCTATCATTTGCCTCACAAGTGCACTTTTTCATCCCAAGTGTTCATTATGGCCAATGACTTTAACCCTGCGAGATCCTCCTCCATTGGTACAAAACCAAAAAGGCATAAGAACGACCCACCCTCTCCTATCGCAGAATCCTGTTTTGGACTTTATATTAGATGAGATACGTGGTCTGCAGCCTTTTATGACTACTACTAATGAAAAGCTAAAACAGATTGAGGAAAGATGGATTATCATGGAGGGTAAGGTTCTGGAACTGGAGCAAAGGGTTAGCGCTATCCAAGATGTTTCTGTGAAAATCCCACTACTTGAACTAGAAATCTACAAGTTAAAAATTCACACTGAGGACCTTGAAAATCGTAATCGCAGGAATAACCTGTGCCTTTATGGTCTTCTGGAAAATATTGAAGGGGCTGACTTGGTAGCATTTCTACAGAAGTTTCTTCCAGATTGTTGGATCTTCAAGCTGCATCATCTCCTCTCAGCATTCAGAGAGCACATCGCCTGGGCCGTCTGCATCCCTTGTCAAACAAGCCACGTGGAATTCTCATGCTCTTTTTGGTATTTACTGAACCTATGCATGTCATGAGGGCAATGAGGCTTAAA
Organism: Lissotriton helveticus; assembly: GCF_964261635.1. Classification (NCBI taxonomy): domain Eukaryota; kingdom Metazoa; phylum Chordata; class Amphibia; order Caudata; family Salamandridae; genus Lissotriton; species Lissotriton helveticus. Next base: position 1,291,953,647 of record NC_136065.1, read on the forward strand.
CGTTGTCTAACATGGTCAGGCCATAATATCTTTATTTCCAAAGATGTCTCTAATGCTGCGAATGCCCGTCGCAAAGAGTTTCTTGCTTTACGCCCTCAAATGAGACAGCTCAACATCAAGTATGGAATTCTTCACCCATGCCTCTGTAAAATTACACATGACGGACGGTCACGTTCTTTTGATGGTCCTGCAAAACTTAAACTTTTCCTCGATACCATTTCATCTCACGGCATGGAAACTAATAACTAACGTTCCTTTTATTTCAGGATCGTTCCGTTGTTCACAAAATGTCTAACTTATTTTTCCTTTTAAGGATTGTTAATCTATTTTCGAATGTTTGGCTTGTATAATATTGTCTAGTTGCTGGTTATCTTTGTTCTTTTTGAGGTTCTTATTTTTGATATTTTTCACCAATGGGTGTCCGTGTTCTTTGCTGTCACCATGCTTCTCTCAACTCGTGTTTCTCTCTTTCTTCAGGTCTGGATTTTCCTCCTTGATCTGTCTAATTACTTCCTTCTTCTATCTTACTGTCCTTCTATCCCTTTCATTCTTTCCTTTTTTTAAAAAAATTTTAAAATATTTTTTCTTTTTGGCGGTTCTACTGTTCATTACATGTCTTGTCTTTTGTAATTGTTCTCTTTTAATTTCAGAATAATCGGTGTCTTTCTTGTCTTTTTTTATTGGTCCCACAGTTTTCTTTTTGTTGAATATGCAGTCGCATGTTCCTGTTTCCTTCCATATTCCCTAATCCAACTACATGGTTAATGTTGTCTCATGGAATGTACGTGGTCTAGGTCATCCTGTCAAACGTCAAAAGGTATTGTCTCACTTAGCTAAACTTAATGCTGAAGTTGCTTTTTTGCAGGAAACCCACTGTAATGATGTTGAATCTTTAAAACTCAAGCACCATTGGGTTAGTCAAATTGTTTTCTCACCAGCTGTTGATCGTCATGGTTGTGTTGCTATATTGTATCACAAATCCATTCAGGCTCGAATTGTATCATCTGATTGTGATTCTCATGGTCGATGGGTGATAGTTGATGCTACCATCAACACAAACGCTAATTACTTTTTTCAATATTTATGGTCTTGTGAAACCAGACTCTGAATTTTGGAATACTATAAAACTGAAATTGATGTCTATTTCTAACCCTATTGTGGTGTTTGGCGGTGATTTTAATAATTGGTTAGATCCTTTCTCTGACAGAGTATCATATTATAAATTTAAACCTGGCAAGACCCACAAATCTTTCCAATCAGCCATCTCCTCTCATTCCCTATTTGACTCATGGAAAACATGTAATCCTGATGTATATGAATTTACCTTTTTCTCTCCTGTCCATCACACAAGATCTCGTATTGATTATATTTTAATTTCCAAGTCATTGTTGCCTTGTCTCAAATCATCTGAAATTGGTTCTTTTTTTATTTCCGACCCGCTCCAGTTTCTACTTGCATTGTTACATCCCTATCCCCACCCAAAAAAGGTCGCTGGCGTTTTAATAATTATCTTTTATCTGACCATACTTTTATCTCTGAAGTGACCTCTTTTATTAAAGAATTTTTTTAACTTAGCGACTCTTTAGATACCTCAATACACAACAACTGGGATGCTTTTAAAGCATCATTCAGAGCTTTTACTACTGCTTACTCAGCTAAGAAGAAAAACTGTTGAGTAAAGAATATAAAGATACACTTAGTTTAATTAAAACTTTAGAACATAGTTACTTCTCCTCTAAATCTCCCTCTTCATTGCAAGAATTAATTAAAGCTAAATCCACTTTAAACAAAATTGCCACAGTAGATGTCTGCAACATCCTCCTTAAAATCAAATCCAAATATCATGGGGGCCAAAATAAAGCTGGGAAAATGTTGGCAAACTATTTAAAAATCAAATCTGAATGCAAAAATATTGGCCCTATCCATTCAGAAATAAACAATCAACTCCTTTCTTCTGATTCTGATATTATTAACACTTTTCAATCATATTATAATAACCTATACACAGAAACTACTAACCCAACTGAGGGAGATTTCACATCTTTTTTCCATAATATTCCCAAACCTGCTACCCCCCCTGATATCTGTACCTCTCTTGAGGAAGATATCTCTCTCCAAGAAATCAACGCTGCTCTTAAGTCCCTAAAAGAGTCAAAAGACCCTGGTTTCTCAGTAGAATTATTTTCCACCTTTTCTTCCATTTTTGCCCGGATATTACTCGAACGTTTTATTTCCTTTCTATCTAATTGTAAGGCTTCTGGTTCTTTTTTAGAAGCCCTTATTATTGTTATTCCCAAACCAAATAAAGATCCTTCCTTCTGTAAAGATTTTCACCCTATTTCATTTATCAATCATGACTGTAAAATGTTTGTGAAGATTTTAGCCACCAGATTGGAGAATGTTATCCCTACTCTTATTAATCCAGATCAATCTGGTTTTGTCAAGGGTCATTTAGCCTCTTATAATGTCAGAATGTTTTCTAATATACTCACTCTAAGCAAACAATACCCTTCCCTCTTAGCAGCTCTATCATTAGATGCTGAAAAGGCGTTTGACCGGATTAATTGGGAATTTATGTTACATACTTTGCAACGGTTTGGTTTTGGTCCTAAGTGTATTTCATATGTTAAATGTATATATACAGATCAGAAAGCATGTGTATTTGTTATTGGTCTCTTCTCCCCTTATTTTTACTTTGCAGAGAGGTACATGCCAGGGTTGCCCTCTTTCTCCTTTACTCTTTTTGTTATGTCTAGAACCTTTTCTCCAACGAATCAGGAATAATTTCTGGTTTTAAACTAAAATCCCACCACATTAAATTATCTGCTTATGCGGATGATATTCTTACATACATGTCTGACCCTGTATCCTCTTTACCACATTTTCTCCAAGAAATTTAATCTCTTTCCCAAGTTTCCGGATACAAATTAAACTTCTCCAAAATGGAGATTTTACCATTAAATGATTCATGTTATCAACATATGTTTGATTCTACTAACTTTACATGGTGTCCCCCAAAAATTAAATATTTAGGAATTTGGTTTTCCTCTAATATCCATGACACATTAGCCTATAACTTTACTGCCCTGAAACTCAATGTTACCAATTTGCTATCCTCTTGGTCTCCCTTATTTTTATCTTGGTGGGGTAGACTTGATAGAATTATGATTGTACCTCAGGTATTGTTTATTTTATCAATGTTGCCTTTTAAAAGTCCTAATTATTATTTTTCACAGATTAATTCTATTTGTACTAAGTTCCTTTGGAACAATAAACGTGCTCGTATTGCACTACCCAAATTATCTCGTTCTAAATCTGAAGGGGGTGTCCGATTTCCGAGTTTTAAATTGTATCACAATGCTTTTTTGGTTCACCAATTTTATGCTTTGTCTAAAGATTATCAGGATGTACCTAAACCTTCATGGGTTTCTGTTGAAAATTCACTGTTAAATGATTTTTCTTTTCAGGATGTGATATTTATGACCAATTGTACTTTTATTTCTCAATATTCCATTTTGAAATATTCTCATCATCTATTACATACACTTTTCTTTAAATCATTTGACGAATATCAATCTTTCCAAGCTTCCTCCTTATGGTTTAACAGACACATTAAATTTCACCACAAATCATTTTATTACAAACATTGGAAAGAAAAGGGCATTTTTTATGTATATCAACTGTTTGTCAATGATTCGATTTTACCTTTCCATAACTTGCAAGAGAATTTTAATCTACCTAATTCATGTGTTCAACAATATAATGTTCTTGTTACAAATCTTCAAAACTCTCTGCAGAAGTTCAACTCTCAAACCTTTCAACTCTCATTTTCACCTGACACTCCTCTATATAATGTTTCTTCTAACATTATACCCAGTGCCTCAATCATATACAAAACCTGATGTAACATGTCATGTCCTCGCACTAAGTCTAAAGTTGAACTTGATTGGGAACATGATTTATCCCACACACTGTCTATTCCTCAATGGGACAAATTATGGCAGAAATTATTCAAAACCTCCAAGGCTGCACACATAGCACAATCTCTTTATTTCATTTTTAATATAATAGTTATTACCCCTTGTCTTCTTCATACGTTTAATCTTTCTGTTTCATCCTCCTGTTGGTCATGCCTCACTGCGGAAGGTTCATTAATACATTTACTTTACCTCTGTCCTTTTTTTTTTTAAAATATGTTTATTGAAAATGTTTCCCCTTTTTTTCCCTTACAGGGCACAGTACAACATAAACAAGAAATAACAAACAAATAAACAATAAATCACATTATAAATCACGTTATGACATATACAAAGATTAGCTTTGAAGCAAAACAGTACAAGACCCTGTTAACCCTGTAACCCCTGTACACACAATTCATCACAAGGAATAATATCCCAGAAATAATAAAAGTACCTAGCATATGATCAAAGAGAAGATTACAAACAAAATAGAGGGGATTTATAGATGACAAATCCAAAAGGGAACATACGTACATACTTATTTCCTACCTATCTTTCCAATTATTCAAAGGTTCCCAAGCCTAATCTTCTTCTCCTTTTACCCTTCTTTGTATATATCCCCCTCTCCAGGTTATAGACAGAGAGAAGTCTGGCCAGCCATTGATGTAGGGGGCATTGGGTCCAGCCATGCTGAGTCAACACAAAGTCGTAACACCGCCATTGCCAAGATTATAAAATAACCTCTGGGTTAGCTATACCCTCCTCATCCACTCCTAGGATGATCCTTGATGGTGTAAGAGTAGTATACATTCCCAATGATCTCCCTAAGAAGGATTCTATTGCCTTGAGTAATGTCTGTAAGTTTAGACAGGTAGCAAAGATGTGTACTATCCCAGCAGCTGTGCTTCTACAACGAGGGCAAGTAGTACCAGATGTGCCCCCCCATAGTGCAATCCTAGCAGGCGTATGGTATAATGAGTATATTGTTTTGTAGTGCTGGCCCTGGAGTGCAGCAGAACAGAGAATGTTCCTTCCCAGTTCTAATGAGAGATGGAAGCTGTCCTGCCCAACGCTGAGTCTCTCATCCCACTTGCTTTCCTATTTTCCTAAATCATCCTCTCTACTTGCAATCAATTCTGCGTATATTCGTTTAATCGTGCAATTTCCTCTGCCTTCAATGAGTTCCATATTGCATTTTTGCCAAACCCAGCTGGGCCCCCTTTTTTAGACATCAAGAAGCTCCTAACTTGTAAATATTTGTAAAAGCTATTTGTGTCAACACCGTACAACTGCTGGATATCAGAGAATTGACAGATTCCATGCGAGCCCATGAGGTCCCTAATTTTCAATACTCCACGCCACCCCCAATCTAAAAAGACAGAATCTGCAAAGATTGCCGTAAGAAGGAAATTATTTCCATACAACCGTGCATATGCAATATATCTCCCAAGGCCACTCTTCTTCCTGAATGCTGACCATATCTTATATGCGGCCATCAGGGTCCTAAACTTAGTTCTCTTGAAATAGCTAGGGTCTGTGTATTTCAGAAAAATATTGACTGCCTCCCCCCCTAACAGTATTGAATATATAGTAGTAGAACCTGGAGTATCCTCTGCCTCCACTATACCTCCCCCTATAAGCCCAGACATGTACTGCAAGGCTGCTGTCCAGTGGTACATTTAATAATCAGGGACAACCCAGCCACCTCGGTCTCTAGGAAGTGCCATATATTGTAAAGCCCGTCTCGTCTTGCCATGTGCCCATATAAATCTATTTGACATCTGCTCTAGGGTAGTGTACCACCTTGCCTCAAATAAAAGTGGAATTGCCCTAAATAGGTATAAAAACTTTGGCAGCAGGATCAATTTTATAACGTTAGTCCGACCTACTATAGAGAGGTGAAGGTTATGGAGTCTATCAAGATCTTTTTTTGCCTTGTTAATTATAGGCATCTATATTCCTAGCCACGACCTTATCCAAGTGTGCTGATTTATTAATCCCCAGGTATACTCCAGATTCCACTACACGACTATCAGAACAAACCACCTTATTATTTTTGATTATTTGTGTCTTAGGGCCGTTAAGGGCGTATCCAGATACTCGGCCAAACTCGGCAGCCTCCCCCTCAACTTCCCTTATAGCGTCTGTAGGTGCTGGAGTGATGACTGCCACGTCGTCAGCATATGCGAGTATCTTACACTCACCACCCATGGTCTTTACAGGCAGGATCCTCCTATTCACTTCAAATCTACGAAGCAGGGGGTCTAAGTACAACGTAAAAAGCAGTGGAGAACACGGACACCCCTGCCTTGTACCTCGCTTGATTTCTAAAATCTTCATGTATTCAGTATTTACACGAAGGCACGCTGTGGGGTCCAAATATAACGCCTGAATAGCCTGTATGTAGCCATCACCAATACCTGCTCATCTTAGAGAAGACCAGAGATGGTCCCAGGAGACCCGGTCAAATGCTTTCTCAGCATCCAGCAACATAACAGACATCGGGTCTCCTGAGACATCTGTGGCATCAAATAAGGTGATCACTCTACGAATGTGTTGGCTCGTCCCTCTTCCTGGGATGAATCCATGTTGTGATTCACTAACCAGGGTACCTATCACCTTTGAGAGCCTGAAGGCCAAGACTTTAGAAAAGATCTTTGCATCTGCATTTATCAATGTTATTGGCCTGTGAGACCCAGGATCTGATGGAGGTTTCCCTTTTTTTAGGTTGATAACAATTTCGGCTCCCGCCCAAGTCTTAGTAGTAGAACAGCCCTTTGGGCCTGTTTCAATGTTTCAATCAGAGCCATAGAGATTTGTTCCTGAAAAGTTTAATAGAACTTAATGGGAATCTGGTCCGGTCCTGCGGCTTTACCTGACGGCAAGCCCACCAGGGCAGCCAAAATCTCTTCCTCCACCATAGGTGAATCAAGCTCTTCTCTGCTCTCCTGCGAGAGAGATGGGGGATAAATATCCACCAGATAAGCTTGGATTTCCAAGTGGTCTTTTGGTTGCTCTTCATTATATAATTTGGTGTAAAACTGTCCGAACACATCATAAATCACACTTGAATCCGTAATCATATGTCCAGAGCTACCCATAATCTCTTTGATCTCAGCAAGAGTGGCTTTTTGCCTTGTTCGAACTGCTAAGGTGTGACCCACCCGTTCGCTACATTCATAACAGTGCTCCTTCCTTGCTGCGTACGTGACAGCCACCTTGCTAGCAATATTTTCCTCTGCCGCTGCCTTCGCCCTCTTGATCAAAATCTCTTCTAAGGGCGGACCTGCAGATGAGAGTGCCACTAGCTCCTCCTCAGCCTCCACTAAGGTCTTAGTCAACTCTATTGACCTTGCCTACTCCTGCCTTTGTCTAAATAAACTAAAACTCGAAGTTTCACCACGGACACCTGCCTTAAAGGCATCCCAGGTAAATCCTGAGGCAGTACGACCCCTGTTAATATCCCAGTAACCTTTAATCCAGTTTTTCATGTGCTGCACATAGCTACTGTCTTTTAATAGTCCACGCTCAAAAGTCCACTTGCGCGCAGGCCTGGTTCTTATTGCGTTATCTAAGGAGAGAACTAAGGAATTGTGGTCTGATATGATGCGGAGTAGTTTTTCAATCTGGGAGTTTGCTGTCAAGCTGTTAGAACCCAAAAAATAATCTAACCTAACGCAAACTTTGTGGGGAGCCGAATAATAGGTTGTCCCAACGTCTCGGGGCTTTAGTTTACACCATAAATCTACTAGTGCGTTATTTCTTGCCAGACTCAAAATTGCCCAACATACCTTCTTCTTACGCCCCTGATATTTGTCTGTTGGCTCCAGGCCGAGTCCTCCTACATCATTGATATTAAAATCGCCACAGAGAATCACAGAGGGGGGCCACGCCTATAGCTCTAAATCTGAAAAGGAAAAAATCTCCTGGTCATCGTCCGTAGAGCCATAAATTGATCCTAGCATGACCCAACCGCCATTAATCATGCATTCTATTAAAACTCTCCTTCCCCATTGACCCTCAAGTTTCTTCCTAACTGGGACATCCTTATATTTGGACAGTATTGCCACTCCTCTAGTTTTAGTCCCCTGCTTTGAATGAGCCAACACGTAATAACCAAACAGCTCCAGCAAGAACCCCTTATTTCCTTCAATGTGTGTCTCCTGCAGGCAGATAAAATCCGTCCATGAGGCTCTTAAAATCGCTGCCTCTTAAGCTGCTCATTCAGACCCCACACGTTAATAGTGATTATTCATGTATACATTAGAGTACATCTAGTGGTTGTCCTAACCAGCCATCCAATCCAACATTGATCAAGTTTCTACTATTGCATTCAAAGCCTTCAGTGTCCCCTGCTACCTCTTTGTTTTGTGTGTTCCTTAGGGTGTGTGTCTATATACCCAAGAATGTCCTACTGTGCTGTGCCCTGCCACCCTCTCCCGCCCCACTCCCCCTCCCTCAGAAACCTCCCCCCCCTTACGGGCAAATAGGTCAACCATGACCTATGTGAGGCAGCTGTATGCCCGCAGGATGTCGCACTGCCTTCCCCCCCTCTTTATATTCCAAATTGATGCCAATATGCTGATGCAGAAGTCACACATACAATACATTACTATAATGGGCTTGAGAGCTAAACTCCTAGCCTTATATAAGTAATTCTTCGGGTCAATTATCGTGTTCCATCAGTAGTCCCCTTTTGAGTCTTCTTTTCTTTTAGCTCCGTCAGGTATGCCTGGACCTTTATCTCTGAAAAGAACATCCTTACTTGCCCATTCACCAACACTTTCAAGCGAGACGGAAATAACAAAAAAACCTCATGGCCCAGAGATTGAAAAGCCGGGATCATTTGCCTTAAACGCCACCTTCTCTCCACAGTTGCGTGGCAGAAGTCTGGACATGCAAAGAATGTTGTACCCTCAGCCGACCTCTTTGCCTCTGGTCTTGCCCTGTCCATAATCTCCTGCCTAAGGAGGTAATTCCCTATATAGACAAGAATAGATCTAGGTTTGATATTTGATGCTGCCACATATCCCTTCCTCTGGGTCAAAGGGAATCTATGTGCCCGTTGGACCTCACTCTCCCAATTCCATGCTGATAACTCAGGAAAAGCACCCTTTAGTAAAGAGACAACAAAAGAATGGATAACTTGCCCCTCTGCCCCCTCAGCCACTCCCAAAAGTCTAAAATTGTTGCGTCTTTGGCGATTCTTGAAATCTTCGAGCTTCCATTGCAGTTCTTCCGCCATTTTTTCTGCGTCTCCTTAAACTCCTGCCATTTAGAGACATCGTCCTGTCCGTTCTTTTACCTGAGTGACTCTACCTGCCATGTCCATGTACATTTTATTAATTTGTCTTAGCGATTCTTGTATTTTGTTAGATGCATGCATGGCCCTTCTTGTCTCTGTCCTGGCCTCCCCCTGCATTTGCTTAAGAGTGCTGAACAATAGGTCTATGGTAGGGGGTTGCAGTGTGGCTGCGGTATGCTGCTGTATGTCTGATCCTCCACTTTCGTGATACAATTGGGATGTTGCGGAGTAGTCCCAATCGAGCTTTTGACTACATCCCCCCGGGATGGACTACCTCTCAATTTTAGTTTGACCCTGGATCTTTCCCTCTGCTGTCTTCACCCCAGGGTAACTGACGCCCTTTTAACTGAGATACCTTCCTCAGTGGAGGGGTTGGTGTTGGAGTCAGAGTCAGAATCACCTGTCAAGCTTTCCCTGCTAGATGGTGAGGAACTTGTGTCCTCATTAAGAGAAAAAAGCAATCATCACTCTGGGAGTCAGGCACCGAGTCTGGGATAGCTGCCTTCTGGAGATGCTTAGATATATCAGGCCCCGCTGTAATTGCTGGTGCCAAGGGTGCCTTATTTCCATCTCCTCTGGTGCAGTTTGTGCGGCGTGTGGCTTTTCCCCCTTCTTTCCCAATGTCCAGCACTGGAGTAGTTATTCCCAGTCCCTGTCCCGGCCCTGCGTGAGCATTCTGCAGAGTGCAGCTACCGGCATCAGTGCCCCTTACTAGGTTATCTGCTTCAAGAGTTCCCAGAGTTTGTTCCACCTCACGCTCCCCCGCTTGCAACCGTACCAGTACTGCCAGCGGTGCTGCGGCTGGTGTAGCAGGGAGCTGCTGCCTGATGCCGGCATCCGCGCCATCCTCCAAGTCCTCTTCTGGGTGATCTGCCTCTTTCTGCTAGCTCCCCCCGTGGTCCTGCACAGATACAACCTCGGTTGCTGGCACCGGGATTCCTTTACCTCCATTCCTCTTTTCAGCCTCCTCGTCGGTATCCAGGATCCCCTGGACAGATCTCCCGGTCTCTGTCTCATCCGCCTTCTCCACGCTCTGCTTGCGCTGCCTTTCTGAGGGATCGGAGCTGAAAGGAGTCTGCCCGAGAGCCAAAGGTCGTCTGGCTCCGTCTGCGTTCGTCTCTTGTCCGGTCAAGGCAGTTACCACGGGAAAAGCCTCGTACAAGGTAGGTTGCTGCAGTGCAGCACCTTTGCCTTTTGTGCCTGCAATCTGGCGACTCTTGATACTTTTCTTCGCCGGCGCAATGTCTAGTTTGTTCTTCCATCAGCCCCGAGTTTTTAGCCGCTGCTAATTTGTTTACCAAGGCTGCACCGCGTAGGTTAGGGGCTGGTGCTGTCACGGGGGTTATTGCTGCAGATTCTTTCAGCTCCTTTTGCTCCTTGAGTTTAGCCCCTCTCGGCACCATTCTGGACATCAGATAGCTTACGCTCTGGAGGAGGTGAGCCTTCTAAGGTTTCTCCACCGGTAAGATAATCCGGCGTGAAGTCTCTTCAGCTTGGTTCTGTGTACGCCTCGGTCTACTCAATAATCGCAGCAGCCAGTCTGAAATAGTCAACGTAGTCAGCATACTTCATCAGCATCAGCTTCTGTAGTTATACCATGGGGAGGAAAGGAGAGGCATGCGACTGCCCCCTACGGCCTGTCAGCGGACATCTTGCCTCCGGGCACCGACACCTCCAGTCAGTGTCACTTTACCACTGTCCTAAGGTTATGGATATTAAAAGGGACATTATATGAAAAAATCAATAAACATTTTGACCAAATATTTTTCCACAAAGAATTAACCTTACTTTTCCACTGTCCGGAGCTTAATTCTTTTTGAAAAAATATTTGGTCAAAATGTTTATCGATTTTTTCATATAATGTCCCTTTTAATATCCATAACGCATTTTTAGGCACTCTGTCTCCAGATTTTGATCAGGTTTTCTCCAAATCTAGGGGCCGATTAGGATGGAGGATTTTCCGCCTCCTCCGGGCCGGCGGAAGCCACCTCCGGCCCGGAGGAGGCGGAAAATCCTCTGCGGAGGCTCCAAAGACCCACCGCCAAATTAGGATGGCTGGTGGGTCTGGAATTCCGTCCGCCGCTTTTCCGCCGCGGTCGGCTTCCGACCGCGGCGGTAAAGCTATAACATGGCAGGCGGTGTCTATGAGACACCGTCCGCCATATTAGGATGGATGTGTAAAACTGCTTTTCCACGGCGGATTTTCCGCCATGGAAAAGCATACGGACATTCACTTTGGGGGCCCGTTGCGGGCCCCCTGGGTGAATGGGGGGTGGGGGGTGCACATAGGGGGTACCTATGGTACCCCCCTGCATTTGCGTGCACAAAGCAGCAGGCACCGTGCGGTGCCTGCCGCTTTGTGCATGTAAATGTAACACATGCTTTTTTAACATTGCGGCAGGTGCAGCTTGTAGCTGCACCCGCCGCAATGTTAAATATAGAGGATGTGACCGCCACCCTGGCGGTCACATCCTAATCAGCACGGAGGGAACGCCGCAGCCCCTGCGGACGTTCCCTCCTCCTCAAGGGTGGCGGACGGACGCAAGTCCGTCCGCCATCCTAATCGGCCCCCTAATTTGTTTGACTTGTTTATTGCAGTCGCTGTTAAGGTTATATTATCTTGCTGGAAAGACAATTCTAAATTATCCTTTTTGCATTGGTGGAATCTCATTTGTGATGAACACAGAATTGCCTTAGTTTCTTATGTCTCAATTCACTTAAAGATCAAATCTGATTTGTTATGGTTACCGTTTAATTCCTTTTTATCTTCGAACTTGCCTCTTCCATAATCTCCTCTTTCCTATTCATTTATTTTCTCTTCTCCTCCTTTTCTTATCCTTTTCAATCCCTTCCTCTTCTTCTCTTATCCTTCCCCATCTTTCTTTTTCTCCTTTCCCTTTTTTATGATAAAACTCTTTTAATTTACTTTTCTTATCTTTTACTTTTTTCATAGATATGTTCTATTTAATGTTATTACTGTTCAATTTTCTTTACATAAACTGTTTTATTATGACTATTTTACTCAAGTTCATGTTATCTTCTGTTATATTATTCTTATTTCCACTGTTTTTCATATGTATTCATTGTAAATTATTTACTTACTTTACTGCTTGAACATACTAGTAAAAAAGAGCCATAGCTTAAACAGGAAAAAAGTGAAGGAGGTTAAACTATCAGCATGGGACCAGCTCAGTAGAACAATTGTTTCCATTGTGCAAAGCACAAACCACTTCTAATTGTACAGCTCAGCCAGGGAGTGTCTAAAATGCTGCCAGTGTCTCAGGGACACATGTGCAATATGCTCCGTAAGCTATGCACATGTTCAGCAAGGGATCACTTCTCTTCTGTGCAGGCATATCCCTCATGACACAGAGAGTTGACCATTTTGTAATCCAATGAGTCACATGGTGCTCACAGTACTCCCCACTCCTTGCTCCCTTCGACTGCTTTCTACCAAAGACTGTGCTGCACACAGATGCTCAGTCCACACTATGCTCTGGTCTTCTGTTCGACAAGCATTCTTGTATGCACCTTGTTGCAGGTCTCAAAATTCATCCCCATGTGCTGCTGTTCAAATTACTTTGGCCACTATTTCCAGCAAAAGCGATCAGCAAAACTACTGAAAATGTGCATGTATATTTTGAACTTTAAATACTCTCTTGCTTAATGTGGGTGTTACTGACCCCCATCTTACTATTAGCTCAAGTTTTCTCACAGCCCTCTGACAGAGCATATGTGTAGTATCTGAATACCCAAAAGACAGAGGGGAGTGACTATCTCGTGGTGGGTCTACTTATGTTATCCTCTGTGAGAAAGGCCTATCACAAAACATCAGCTTTCAGAAACTTTTAGTTGAAAACTCTTTGATTAAAATGTTAGTGATCTCCTCAGGCCAACAGGAACCCCAACCACCAATAAACTTCTCATGATGTGCTCCTCTGCAAGTATTTCATTTTGCTATTGTTCTTATCATAAAGTTTTTGATAATAGTTTACAAAATCGCAGGAATACAAAGCTATTGTTTATATTTGATCCTCCTCTGATACATAGAGGGGCATATTCACAAGGAGCTATTGCCGAATTAACGCACTTTATCGCAGCCAAAGTTGTGATAAATTTAGTGCGCCATTTACAAGCTGGTGATAACAGCCCACAGCACCCGTTTTTCTGCTATAGCAGCTGCAAAAAACATCACCACGGAGGACCACCGCAACTATCACTAATAAGATGCAGAGTAGGCATTCCCATGCAAAAAGCCACGACAACACGACACCTCAACATTCACAACGACCAGCCAGCTTGGCGATAAGAACACAAAACACGCGATAAGATGCGTTAGCAGCAGGAATTTAAAACCTGCCCTGACCTGGTGTAAATTCAGACGGCAGCCTGCACCACAAAGGGAGCCCAGACCAGGGCATCATTGGAAGGGCAACCGATGCCATGTAGCCACTCATCATGCAGCCCGGACACCCAAGAGGGCCACAACACCCACCAACACCACCCTCAGGACCACACCTCCCTGGCACCCCCGACCAAAGACATGCCACATCAGCTACAACCAAACATGTACGAAATAATCCGCCTGATGTCACACAATCACAACTGGTGACATGCATGTGACATCACAGAAATGAGCATCACACATTCACTTTAGAAGCAAACAATGAAACGTTATTGAAATGAACACAGAAAAGAAATGAAGACACATGGCGTCTCGTCTCGGGACACTCCATAGGTCACAGCCTGTAGGACAAAAACATGATGAGAAGGTGTGTCCTGAACACATCAAGGGACAGAAAGAGAGAAAAAGAGAGTGAGAGAAGAAGAGAGGGAGAGAGAGAGAGAAGAAGAGAGGAGGGGAGAGAGAGAGAAGAAGAGAGGGAGAGAGAGAGAGAAAGAGAGAGAGAAGAAGAGAGGGGTGAGAGAGAGAGAGAGTGAGAAGAAGAGATGGGGAGATAGAGATAAGAAGAGAGGGAGGGAGAGAGTGCCGCCTCTGCACACCCAGGCCACACTGCTCACCTGCTGCCACTGGTGTGTGTCCAACCACTTGCCGGGATGTATAGCAGTACACCAGGTCACACATCAGAGTCAGCACCGTCATCTGAAACAGAGTCCAGATACATGACTGACACAGTACACACACTTGCATAAGACAACATCACCCGCCAGCCCATGCACATCTGGGCCTCACTGCTCACCTTCCGCCACCGGTGTGTAAACAGCAGGTCCCACCACGTGCCGCTGCAAGCCACAAGCCCGGGGCCCACAGACATGGCATCCTCCACACCATGCAGCCACTCTGCGCAGGCCACCAGGTCTCACGTCTGGTGCTGGGTCTTGATTACACCTTGGGATGGGACATCCCAGGGCACCCAGCAACATCGCAGCCTGCACAGCCGCTCAGCCCAATGGGTGTCACTAACTCTGTGATCCCGGAAGCGACGCCACGTGGCGGTTTGCCCATGCAGCCCGCTGTGGTGCAGCAAGGCACACAAATCCTGAGCAGTGTGGAACACCAGGACAGGGCATCATCACAGGCTGCACACCCGCTCAGCAGCTTAAGATGCCAATGACTCAGTGCACCCAAAGTCACCGTCTCGTGGCGGGGTGCCAGTGCCGGCCCCAATGCGGCATGCGCCACAAACCCTGTTCAGCCCCAGTCAGCGTCCCATGGTGGGGTGCCTGTGCCAGCCACAATGCAGCATGTGCCACAAACCCTGTTCAACCCCAGTCAGCGTCCCGTGGCAGGGTGCCTGTGCCGGCCGCAATGCATCGTGTGCCGCAAACCCTGTTCAACCCCAGTCAGCGCCACATGGCAGTAGGCCCGTGCCGGCCTCAAGGCCCCGGGTCCGTCATCGAGTCATCTCTGCCAGAGGGGTATGTGACGTCATCGACACCTTATATTAGCGGGTCACATGGCCTGTGACTCCTGTGCTGGATGGGTGTAGTGTGCGTGCAAACCTGCCCTCAAGGAGTGGCTGTGACATGCTGACAACAAGACCAGTGACCTGCACACCACCCTCGAGTATGCCTGTGACGGGTAGTAATGAGGCCCCCCCCTTGGAGCGATAGCGGAGTGGTCTGGCCTGCTGTACGCCGGAACAGCGCAGGGCTTGCAAAATTGACTCATGGATACTGGGCGTGGTTCAGTCCACGTCTGGACAAGGAAGTGGCTGTTGTGTGTGTCCCTGTTGTGGTGTCCATGTGACCCGTGACTCAAATTGCTATGTAGTGATCCAGCGGCCTATAGAAAATATATCATAAACAACGCTACCCAACTTCATAACCTATAAACAAAATTCTATACTAAATTTTTGGACCCATTTATAAACCTGACATATTTTGGGCCTACTGAATCAGGTGGTCAGATTAAATCTATATACACATTATCTACAAACTATATACAATTTTATACATCTGCGGAAAGAATATTGTCATTAGAATAAAACTTTATCATTTAAACGACCACCATTGGCGACGTGATCTAGCTAATAGTAACCTACACTCCTGAATAACCAAGACCAGCTTGTTTGTCAAAAGTAAGATTTTATTTACTAAATTATGGTATATAAGTTGATAGTTTTATAAATGAATTTTATTAGCAATAAAGCAAGCATGATTGTAAAGAAACGTAAGTAAAATACAATTTAAGCAAGTGAATCAAAATTAAAGTAAATATATAAAGTTTAGCATTTCTAAAACCTAATTCCTTAACTGAGCTAAATAGATAGAATTTAAAGTAAAGTTCTTTGAGGATTCTTACGTGCTCCACGCAAAGTCCGACAGCACTTCACCCTCATCGGAAAGTCAGAAAGCAGCAGCCAGCCCATCCCTAGGGGCATGACTTTTTATACCTTTCTACGCTAACTAAACTACGCAAAGGAAAGTTTTCAGAAATCTTCGACGTCCCATTGGCTGAGAGTGACAAGTGACATGTCACCCACTTTTCAAAACTTCCATTAAGTCACTTTTCTTAGAGACCATTGTCCCTTCCAAGTGCAACCAGGAGCTTCCTAGGATTGCAACATTTGTATAAAGTCATTCTCGCAGCGTCCATTGACTTCCAATTGACTTCCGCGGATGCCAAGTTAAGGACTGACAAAATGTTCTTTTTCGACCTTGGCCATGTCCGACAGAATGATGATAGCACATCAGTTTTTGCTTTGTGAACGCAGCTTTTGACGAACAATTTATTTCAGAATGGGCGTCTCAGCACTTTTGCAGAAGTAAAATTCAGCATATTGTAGCTCGGGCAGACAAGGCCCAAAAGCAGACAACTTATGTTTTCTAATATAAAACAAACACAAGAAAAGTATTAATGTAACAAATAATGTAGATTCTGTATCCACCCCAAGATTTACTAATTAATTA
The DNA here is from genome assembly GCF_964261635.1 of Lissotriton helveticus. Taxonomy (NCBI): domain Eukaryota; kingdom Metazoa; phylum Chordata; class Amphibia; order Caudata; family Salamandridae; genus Lissotriton; species Lissotriton helveticus. The sequence continues at coordinate 1,291,970,285 of NC_136065.1, forward strand.
ACCCACCCGATTAATCAAAATGTTACCTAGCCATTGCAAACAAATAAAGCAGCGTTTATATCTACCAGTCTCCGTTATTCCATGAGACTTATATGCACCTAGAATAGTAGAAATGACATCACACAGACAAGGAAAAGCAAAACAAGCACATGCTTCTTTTAAGTTTGCAGCAGTTAGTAATGACAAAAACGAAAACAATAAATTATTTTATTATTTTGCACGAACAAAAAGATGCAACAATTATGCACGTTTATGAGCACACATGTTAGTCCCCCCCATGTGTAAAGTTTAATCTAAGTTGTATTAGCACGACATATCACAAATCATTAATATTATTATTCATGTTATGGAAATGTGACTTCACGAGTTTAAACAAAATTTTGTTTTCTATCTCGCTCCATCAACTCCCTCATCTGGTGATTAACAAATCACCACACCAGCACTCACAATTTTGATAATTTAAATTTCTAAGAAATCGATTCAAATTCATTTGTATCAGTAAACCTTAAAGTCTGTTTCTGCATAATCTTTGGAATTAGCATAACGCTCTCTATGTAACTCCTGTAATTCGATCTCTCTTTCTTCTTCTTTTCTGAGTTTATAGATTCTTTTCTTTTCTTTCAACTGTTTCATTCTTTTATGTAACAAACAACCTATTTTGGTCAAAATAAAAATGAATACTATTATAATCAAAGGTGCCAGAATCTTGCCAAGAATTGAACTTCCGATATCATGAAACCAGTTTTTAATTGCTTGAAACCTTTTTGAAAGTTTCCCTGTAAAATCATCTTCTTCTAAAGGAATTATCTCTGTATGCATTTGTGTAATATTCTTAATATACATTTCAATATTCTTACTTTCGTCAGGTATATATGTACAACAATGTTGTACATGTAAAATGCCACAGACTCCTCCCTCTTTTGCTAGGAGTATGTCTAAAGCAAGGCGGTCTTGAATTACCATAGATCTAATTGCAATAACTTCAACATTCACTAATTGAAACCCATCAGCTGTGTCAGTTGATAATCTATCAACTATAGTGGACAATTTTCTGATTCTCCCTGCATTTAGGGTTATACCAACAAAAGGTATTACAGCTTGAAAAATATCTCCCAGAACTTCAGTAAAAGTTTCTCTTTTAACTCTATTTACATAATTATGAATTTTAAACAATCCTTCTGAATCTCTGTCAACATGAAACACTTTAGGAAAAACAATTCCCACATAACAAGTTCCATACCAGTGGTCTGGAAGGTTGTAGTAGGCTTTGTCACCACAAACAAAATAAATCCCAGGAAAGATAGGATCTTTTCCACCTTTAAATCCCCAACCTCCCAAAATCTGATAAGTATCTTCACAGTTACTTGCACCTACAAAGTAATTATCAAAAAGTGTATTATCTCTTCTAATGCAAAGTTTTCCACTAACTGGTTTGTCTATGTGAATTGCAATATTTTCAAGCATTTTGCCATTTAACTTCTCATCCTCTTTCTGCCAGAAACTTGACTTAGTCTGCTTGACTAATTCATTCCTCTTATAAATTGCTCTTCTCTCTTCAACCATGTTCAAAAATTTCTTTCCTTCAGCACTTAATTTGCAAGTTAGATTATTTTTATAAGCATATTCATAAGTAAGTTCGTTAGTAACAAGGAAAAATTCTCTCATTTGTTTTGCTTTCTTATGCTTATTTAAAGCATTTTCAATCTTAATATTTGCAAAAATTTCATCATAATTTGAATAGTAATATTCTAAACGACCAGTTTGATAAAATAAACTAGTTAATACACTACATGTTACAGCATAAGTGAGAGGAAGCATATTATATGTTACTCCCTCAGAAACAGAAGCAGGTAACTTAACGCAGACGTAGCAGTCTTTTGCATCCATTACCTTAACATATTCACTCAATAGCTTTGTGAATGTATTACTTGAGAAATCACCAATTGATTTATCTTGATGAATGTTAGGCTGATGATCAATAACTTTTGCAGACACACTATGCTTAGTTTGGCTAACAAGAGCTTTGCTTGTTTTGTTAACTTTGTGTAATTCTCTATTCATCTCCAAAGGGATAATCACAGCTAGAACCAACCAGGGCAGAATTAAAATGAGCAGACACACCAGAGTCATCTTACAGCATCTTTTAAAAACAGAACACTTTGAAGTGCTCTCCTTAACATAAGGCATTCTTGGTTAATTTTAGCCTCAAAAAAAATAAAAATAAATTTTAAAATTCTAAATTTATATTTACACCCCCCTTTTAAAATAATTTTTTTTTTTTTTTTTTTTTTTAAAACCCTAGACAAGATTTCTTCGACCTTATGTCATACATAAGTTTTCTTCAACTAAACAGTTTTTCTTCGACCTTGTGTCAACTAACAAATTTTCTTCAGCCTTTTGCCAATTTAATATTTCTATACTTCAATCATTGTCACTAATTTCTTGGATTTCGTTTTCTTCTTCACTACTATCATATATGTCAATAACAGGTGGAATTACTAAGTAAGTCCACTCAGGAGACTTGTATTTTTGGTTTGGTCTTATTATTCTCTTCCCTTTTCTCGATATCACTTCAATTTTTCTTCCAACTCCAACTTCTTTTCCAGGACTCTTTTGACTACTGATTTCTTCAACTTGTTCTTTTGGCTTCTTGATCAATCTGACTCTCAATCTTCCACCTGGCCAGTAGTCTGCTTTTCTCACGTACTTCCTCTTTGGTTCAGAATTATTTGATTCTGACTTCCAAGTCCTTTTCTTTCTGTTTTCACTTTCACCTTCCACGTCACTTTCTTCAGTTTCGTAGTCTGAAATTTCAATTGACTCAGGAACTTCTCTATTCGGCAATTTCACTCCTTTAGGAACTTCACTTTGTCTTCCATCACTGGTACTCGGTAATTCGTCTTCCTCCTCTTCCTCAATTACCCCCAACTTCCCAGATTTCGGATTTCTGTTCCTTACTTCAGAGTTTGTTCTCTGCCTTTCGATACTCTCCTGGTCTGAAACTTCTTTTTGTTTTGCTTCTTTGTCTTCAATGGAGACAACCGAATCCTCAGTTATCTTTCCTTTTAACAGATTCTCTTCACCTTCAGAATCTATTTCAATTATTTCCAAGTCTTTTCTTGTCAAATTTCCATTCACTGGCACAGTTTCCAGATGTCGACTTTCTTGTCGATCTTCAGAATCTGGAATTATTTCACCTTCTGTTTCGCCTTCTGCTTCAGAATCAGAATCGTCTGTGGTATCACTTTCAACATCAGAACTCTCAGGAGTTGGTACTGGAATAGTATGACTAGGATGAATCCAACGTTTCAATCCTCTGCACTTTACAGCATTAGTAGTGATCAAAATTATCTGCCTAGGTTTCTGCCATCTAGGAGCTAGACAATTCCTTCTCCGATGTACTTTCGTTCTGACCCAATCGCCAGGTCTCAGATCATGTGTCAAAACCTTTTCATCTGATTGAGCTTCAGTTCCCACCTGATTAGACACAGAAGTTACCATATCAGATAACCTTTTACAGTAATCCAAAATAGCACTGTCATTTATGCTCAACAGTTTACCTACAGGTACAAAAGCTTGCCTCATAACTCTTCCCATTAAAATTTCATGAGGACTCAAACCTGTCTTTTTATCTGGTGTACTTCTTAATGACATCAAAACAAGTGGAAGAGCATCAGTCCACTTTACACCTGTTTCAAGACACATTTTTCCAATTCTGTTTTTAATTGTTCCATTTATTTGTTCAACCACTCCTGATGCCTCTGGTCTGTATGCACAGTGTATTTTCTGCTCAATGCTCAAAGCTTCGCAAATTAACTTCATCAGTTTGTTATCAAAATGGCTTCCTCCATCACTCTCAATAGTGACTGGAAAACCGTACCTTGGGATGATTTCTCTGAGCATTAGTTTTGCCACTGTAATTGAATCACAATGTCGTGTAGGGAAAGCCTCTACCCATCTTGAAAATAAGCATACAATTACAAGCACATATTTCAAACAATTGTGTAAGGGCATTTCAATGAAATCCATTTGTAACCTGGTAAAGGGACCACCCTCTCGACCAATTATTCCTGTCCCCACCACTGATTTTCTGTTTGGATTCATTTGTTGGCATGACAAACACCTTTGACAAAAAGATTCTGCAATAGTTCTAAACTTGGTATTGAACCATGTTTCTCTGAAAAGTCTAACCATAGAATCTCTTCCCAGATGTGCTGGACCATGATATAATCTGGCCATGTCAGCAATCAAACAATTTGGTAAGACTACTCTGCCATCTTTGTAAACCCACACTCCATCTTCTTCACGTGGTCTACAATCTGATCTTAACCACAAGTCTTTTTCTTCATCTTCTGCTTCATTTTGTAAATCTCTAATCTCATGCCATGTTTCTACAACAGTTGTTAGCATTAATGAATTTGAATCAGTCTCTTTACTCCTCTCCCGATTGTATGAATAATTTTTCCTTGCGCAGTATTTAGCTGTTTCATCTGCGAAGGCATTTCCCTTGGAAATATAATCAGTTCCTCTAGTGTGCGCTGCACACTTAACAATGGCGATTTCTTTTGGCAATTGTATTGCTTCAATTAATCTCCTAATGAAAACTGCATTTTTAATTGGTGATCCTGCTGATGTCATGTATCCTCTCTGTGACCAGAGTTGTCCATAATCATGCACAACTCCATACCCATACTGACTATCAGTAATGATGGTAACTCTTATATCCTTTGATATTTCACATGCACGAATTAAAGCAATTAATTCAGCCACTTGTGCTGAACGAACTCCTTCAAGACATGATGCTTCTTCAACATCTACGACTGTACAAACTGAATATGAAGCTTTTAAGACACCTCCTTCGGATCTTAAGCATGACCCATCTACAAAGTAGACAAAATCCGATTCAGACAAAGGTCTGTCTTTGATGTCTTTTCTTGGTTTTGTGCAGAATTCCATGACATCTAAACATTCATGTTCTGTTTCAATGTCATCAACAATTTCAGAATCAGGCAGTAATGTAGAAGGATTCAGATTTAAACATCTTGAAATCGAAACATTATCTGCTCCTAGTATGATTTTCTCATACTTTGTCAATCTGCTACTTGTTAAATGTTGAGTCTTACCTCTTGTCAGCAATATTTCAACTGAATGAGGCACAAAAACTTTCACAGGAAATCCCATAATGATCCCCTCACTTTGTTCGAGGCTGATACTTGTAGCTGCAACTGCTTTCAAACAACCTGGTAATGCTTTAGCAATTGGATCAAGAACTGCAGAGAAGTATGCAATAGGTTTCTTTAAATTTCCATGTCTCTGAATTAACACAGATAATGCACATCCTTCTCTCTCACTGCAATACAGTTCGAAATCTTTCTCATAATTTGGCATACCTAAAGCAGGAGCTTGACATAAGCTCTTTTTCAGGTTCTCAAAAGAATCCATCTCAGCATCATTGAGAATAATTGGATCTTTTACATCTGACTTTGTCAGTCTTTGTAGTGGTTTTGCAATTACTGAAAATCCACTTATCCATTGTCGACAGTAACCAACCATTCCCAAGAACATTCTGACCTGTCTTTGTGTTCTTGGTGGTAACATTGCTTGAATCATTTTTATTCTCTCTATTGTTACTTGTCTTTTTCCCTTTGCAATTCTGTGACCAAGATATTTTACTTCTTGTTTGCAAAACTGTAGTTTTGCTGGGGACACTTTATGTCCTTCTTCTGCAAGGCGATTTAACAGAATTATTGTGTCTGTTACACAATTTTCTCTTGTCTTTGCAGCTATTAACAAATCATCAATATACTGCACTAGCGTAGACCTACCAGGTAAGTCTAGGTCTTCTAATGATCTTTTTAACAGTTCGTTAAAGATTGAAGGACTTTCTGTATAGCCCTGAGGGATTCTTGACCATCCGAGGGTCTTACCTTGGAATCTGAAAGCAAAGATTTCATAACTGTCTGGATGTAAGGGAACAGTAAAGAATGCATTGCAAAGGTCAATGACTGTATACCATTCAGCATCATGTGGAATCTGAAATAGAATTACTGCTGGATTTGGAACCACAGGACAACATGGAACGACAATTTGATTAACTTTTCTCAAATCTTGTACGATTCTAAATGTTCCGTTAGACTTTTTAACTCCCATAATTGGTGAATTACAAGAACTACTCTCCATTTCTTTTAATACACCTTGCTTGATTAATTTTTCAATTATAGGTGTAATACCTTCAATTGTTTCTGTTTTCATTTTATATTGTGGAGTGTTTGGAAATTCTATTCCCTGTTTCAATGTAATTTTTACTGGATCTACGTTTTTCATCAGACCCATCTCATTTCCAGTAAAATCCCATATTTCAGATTTCACTGTTTCTTTGAGTTCTTCAGGTAAATCCTTTTCTTCAAATGCAGGAAACAATTTTGTTTCTTCTGCTTCCATCATCATCATTGTCATTCTGTATAAACCATCTTCCTCCATTGTTTGTAACTCAACTCCATCAGGAGAACAATATATTCTACAATTCATTTTACATAGGATGTCTCTGCCCAATAGATTCACTGGACTACTATTACAAACCACAAATCTGTGTTTGTCTCTGTAGTTTCCAATTTCAACTGGTACTGGATCAGTTAAGTCAGTTTTAATTTGCTGATTACTTACTCCGACAACTTGGATGGTATCCCCAGAGAGAGGTAGGTTTTCAATTTCCACTGATCTAACAGTAGAACGGGTAGCACCAGTGTCCACTAGAAAAGTGATGTCTACATCATTAACTTTCCCGTTTACAAAAGGACCAGACTGGTCAACCTCAAGAGTGGCTCCAACAACACACCCTTCCTCCTCTCTCGGGCACCGTCAGCAATAATCATCAGAATCGCTGTCTTGACTTTCTGTTAATAAAAACTGTTGTGAAGCATTTTGCATTTGAACTCTTTGCTGCTTTTGCTGTTTTTGTGGTTTTATTACCTGTTCACTTCCCTGAAATCCCACGTTTGGATTATATTTTTGAACCCCCCCACAATTCGGAAAAGGTGGTTGTGGCAATTGGTCTTGGCGATTATTCACCTGTTGTTGTTGCTGTTGCTGTAACTGTCGTTGAATATTTAATTCGTTTAACCCCTGTTGTATCTGTAGCTGTCGCTGCAGGTCAACACCATTCTGCATCTGTGGATTCAATAAGGGATTCTTTAAGTTTTTAGGAGGATGAGGACACTCGTCTCTCCAATGTCCAATTTCGCCACAATTAAAACAAGGTAATCTTTGTTTCAACTCCTCAATCTTTGGGCTAAATTTCTTTGGGAAATTATTATTTTTAAACTTTCCTTGTATCTGGTTTGTATTTCCAGTTTGAACAAAATTAGTGTTCTTGTTACCCATGCTAGCAATCTGTTGCTCAGCCACCTTTACCTGAGCCCACATGGCTTTCTCCTTGAGTTTCTTCTGTTTTACTTCTATTTCATCACTGCAATACTTAGCTTTTCTTAGAATATCATCTACAGATAGTGATTGCCATCCGACAATACTATTTCTGATCATTTCTCCAATTTCAGGTTTTAGTCCATAAACAAATCTATAGACAAAATGGCTCATGTCTTTTTCATCTAATTTTTCATAACCACTGTATTGTTTAAAGATTAACAGTAGTCTTTCATAAAAAGAATGAACTGATTCTTTTGTTTCCTGTTCTGTTCTTTCTATTTTAACCCAATCGACTTCTTTGGGTGGAATTTTGTTTTTCATCCAAACAATTACTTTTTCATAAAAATCCATTACAAGTGGATTTGGAGCACCTGTTTCTTTGATTCGCTCAGGTTCTGTTTTTGGCCAACTAATCGATATCTTGCATTCTGTCCAAAGATCTGATGGAACTACAATATCAAAAAATCCATCTAAATCAATCCACAGAACTTTTGACACTTTGATAAATCTATCAACTTGCCTGTACCACTCAACTGGTTTTTCCCTTAATTTCGGAAAGTCATTTGTAAATAATAGAATGTCCTGTCTCGACCAAGGGACATGAACATATCCTCCACCTGCAATTTCTCTCATTGGAAATTGTTTTGACAATTTTTCCAATCTTTCATCTTCCTTCTTTTTCGTCCATTTTACTCTCCATTTATTCAGTTCTCCTAGCTTTTTGATATATACAATCAAATCTTTTATATGTACTATTCTTCCCATTGAGTTCAAACTCTCAATGTCACTTTCTGAAAAGTCTAATCTGTAATGTTTCGCAAAATTCTTTTGTTTACTCACATCGATTTCAAGTTCTGCTGCTAGATCCTCTAGTTGATCATATTTATTTTTTGTCTTCCACTGAATGCTTTTACAAATGAACAGTAGTTCATCATCTCGATAGTAATTTAAACTATCAGGACCAATTGTTCCAATTATTAATTCTTCGATATTCGCTTTTAATTTGGCCACATCAAGTTTTGGTGTGGTTACTCTGACTTCAGGACTCCCTATATCTGATATAGCACCCATTGGTGTTTTTGGAGATAAATCCTCATTAAAGGTTAAATCAGGCATTCTCGATTTAGAAGAGTTTATTTCAGATAAGTCTGAATAAAATTTTTCAGCAGCCTTTTGAATTTCTGTATTTAAAGGAATAGTTAATCCTGTTTTGTTAGTTTCCTTTTGGTCAAATACAGGCTGAACAGGGCCAATTGTTACTGGAACTGTCACAGCTTCCATGCCTTTTGTCATTCTTTTTATTAATTCTTCTTTAGATCTTAAATATTCATTATAATCAACATCTTCAACATTTCTTGCCTCTCTTGTATAATCTTTTGGAGGTTCTCTTGCTCTTGGAGCCATTGTAAAATGTCTACCTTCATTTCGAGCATTCTCGAATTCTGGTCTTCTAGGAGTTTCAATGATTTCACAATTATTTGGATAAAGTTTAGGAGCTTCATTAATTGGAGGTGCACTCGGTGAAGTTTCAGTAGAAACCACCGGAGTAGACCATGATCTAGGAGGTCTTAAAGGCTGATTCTTTCTAGCAGTTGTATATATTTCTTCCATAACTGCATCCTCAGATTCACTTTCCATAGATTTCCCTGTAGGAGTACCCATTACCATTTCATGAATTAAATAAAATCCTTCACTCATGTTTCCCTGTCTCCACATTCGCAATCTATCTTCATGAGTTTCTCTTCTCCAAGGTGGATTTTTAGAAGGTCTTTTAATTCCACTAGCTTCTCTTTGTAATTGATACATCTCGTCTTCCCACTCAACTAAAGCTTCAAATTGAGTTGGTCTCGGTTTCGGAACAAGAGCATTCATTTTCTCTCGTAAATTTCTCAAGACTTTTACATTAAATGAACCATCATCAGGCCAAGTTAAAACACCGTCGTTCTTAGTATAGCGTTTCCAACTATCGAACCATAAGACAGTATGATATCCATATTCACCTTCCATATACGCTGCAGGTGTTTTATACTTATGAAGTAGTTTACCACCTCGCGTTTCGATTTTCTTGTCAGGTGAAAATAAATTCTTAAACTTCTGAAATAATGTTGGCTTTTTCTCAACATGTTTAAAATGATAACTCATTTTTAAGAGTTAAATCTAATTCACAAAATCGTTCGTAAATTATTTCCGGGATGTTCCGTAAAACAACCAATCCGTGCGCGAAACACACCAACAAGCCAATGACAGTTGAGCTACGTCACTTTTCTGCTCAACCAATAAATTTGGAGTTTTTCCGAAGGACCAATCAGCTCACAGGTCGTCAGAGATTCAAGAGCCAATCAGAATATAGCTTGTGACGTAGGTCACCCAATCCCAGCGCGGCTCTGTGACGTACACAGCAGCTGCGGTTTCTCGTTTCTCACTACTGGCGCTTACCCCTCCTTCACAAAATCTTTTCACAGCGCCATTTTAAGGACACTTTTCAGTGTAAATTAATTCTTAACAATGACTATAAGGACAACATCTGTTCGTTTCACTATTTAGGATAGTTTACATACATTCAAGTATCCACACTTCGGAATAGACGGCGCTATTCACACTAAGGATAATATTCAATTGTTAGTAGAGTAACCTTACCCCACCCTTCTAACACGTATAATTATGAACTCGCTTTGCTCTGAACCCACCGCGAAGTGAAAGTTCTAAGAGTTCCACTTGAACATAAAATACAATTCAAACTCGCACTTTCACACTGAAATTTCCCTAACTTCAAACACACATGAAATCCGTACAGGACTCTCACCTGTTTATAGAGATCATGCACCGTTAGCAAAATAACGACGTTATCCGTACAGGGCTCTCACCTGTTTATAGATATGAAACATGTACCCGTACAGGACTCTAACCTGTTTATAGATAATCATGCACCGACGCTAATTTACCCTTCACTCAAGCTCGGATATAACTAATACTCTCATCACAGTGAGTTTTATGGAAGGCGCTTTGTCCCTATTCTCATGCTGCTTTAATTTCTTAGAAAACCCTCACTTTACAAGATTCAGACCTAGCCCTAAAACTGTGCTGCTCGGCGACAACACTATGGTACACGGCGATACCTCTTGTGATACTCGGCGATATCACTACAAACAGAACAGATGGCTTGCGTGACTAATTTCTCGCCACACAATCTATACCGGTATAGCTTACAGATAGCACGAAAAACGAACTCAACATGTGTTAAAACATCGATCCTATTTCCATACCATAATACTTTAGTAACCCTTAGCAACCAACATATTACCTTGGTTACCCCTTAGCAACCATCAATTTCTGCTACCAGAGAATTGATCCAGCGGCCTATAGAAAATATATCATAAACAACGCTACCCAACTTCATAACCTATAAACAAAATTCTATACTAAATTTTTGGACCCATTTATAAACCTGACATATTTTGGGCCTACTGAATCAGGTGGTCAGATTAAATCTATATACACATTATCTACAAACTATATACAATTTTATACATCTGCGGAAAGAATATTGTCATTAGAATAAAACTTTATCATTTAAACGACCACCATTGGCGACGTGATCTAGCTAATAGTAACCTACACTCCTGAATAACCAAGACCAGCTTGTTTGTCAAAAGTAAGATTTTATTTACTAAATTATGGTATATAAGTTGATAGTTTTATAAATGAATTTTATTAGCAATAAAGCAAGCATGATTGTAAAGAAACGTAAGTAAAATACAATTTAAGCAAGTGAATCAAAATTAAAGTAAATATATAAAGTTTAGCATTTCTAAAACCTAATTCCTTAACTGAGCTAAATAGATAGAATTTAAAGTAAAGTTCTTTGAGGATTCTTACGTGCTCCACGCAAAGTCCGACAGCACTTCACCCTCATCGGAAAGTCAGAAAGCAGCAGCCAGCCCATCCCTAGGGGCATGACTTTTTATACCTTTCTACGCTAACTAAACTACGCAAAGGAAAGTTTTCAGAAATCTTCGACGTCCCATTGGCTGAGAGTGACAAGTGACATGTCACCCACTTTTCAAAACTTCCATTAAGTCACTTTTCTTAGAGACCATTGTCCCTTCCAAGTGCAACCAGGAGCTTCCTAGGATTGCAACATTTGTATAAAGTCATTCTCGCAGCGTCCATTGACTTCCAATTGACTTCCGCGGATGCCAAGTTAAGGACTGACAAAATGTTCTTTTTCGACCTTGGCCATGTCCGACAGAATGATGATAGCACATCAGTTTTTGCTTTGTGAACGCAGCTTTTGACGAACAATTTATTTCAGAATGGGCGTCTCAGCACTTTTGCAGAAGTAAAATTCAGCATATTGTAGCTCGGGCAGACAAGGCCCAAAAGCAGACAACTTATGTTTTCTAATATAAAACAAACACAAGAAAAGTATTAATGTAAGAAATAATGTAGATTCTGTATCCACCCCAAGATTTACTAATTAATTAACCCACCCGATTAATCAAAATGTTACCTAGCCATTGCAAACAAATAAAGCAGCGTTTATATCTACCAGTCTCCGTTATTCCATGAGACTTATATGCACCTAGAATAGTAGAAATGACATCACACAGACAAGGAAAAGCAAAACAAGCACATGCTTCTTTTAAGTTTGCAGCAGTTAGTAATGACAAAAACGAAAATAATAAATTATTTTATTATTTTGCACGAACAAAAAGATGCAACAATTATGCACGTTTATGAGCACACATGTTAGTCCCCCCCATGTGTAAAGTTTAATCTAAGTTGTATTAGCACGACATATCACAAATCATTAATATTATTATTCATGTTATGGAAATGTGACTTCACGAGTTTAAACAAAATTTTGTTTTCTATCTCGCTCCATCAGTAGCACCCTCTGACTGGCATCCCACAGGTTGAGCATCATTGACGCTAGGGAAATCACTGTCCCTACATTCACCCACACATGCATACATTAATGATGGAAGACATGACACAGCAGTGCGTCACTGGATGTTTATTGCACATCCAGTGCAGTTATGAAGCTGGAGCGGTACAGGGCACTGCCGAACACACTACACAATATGGGCCCGTGGAGGGCCAGCCAGAGTCCATCCGGAGATGAGAAGTACTACGGAAGAGGAGGGGTGTATTCCGCAGTCTGGTCGCAGTGTCATTGGTCATCAAACAAAATGTGGAAGTCCATGTCATTGTCCAAGGTGAGTGCATCTGAGTGAATCGGGGGTCAGTGGAAGGTCATGAGGCCATGTGCGGGACCAAACAGGAACAGGCCAGGTGGTGGAAATGAATGCTACCGAGTCCTCCTGATCACAGGCACATCCACGTCCTCGTTCCCGGATGTGTGCTCTGCCCCACCTGTGGGTGTTGCTGTACCGGCTCAGGGGCCGGAGGTGGATTGTCTGCCGCACTGTGTGCCACTGACTCCTAAGTGGCCAGAGGTGGGTTTTCGGCCGCACTGTGTGGTACTGACACTTCAGGGGCCGGAGGTGGGTTGTCAGCCGGGGCCAGAGTGGTTAGACCTGCCACATTGGGAGGCAGAGATGTGGATGGTGTGGGGGCTGCAGCATTCATCATCGCCATGCTTTGTGGCAGCAATGCCGAGATGAGGATCTGCAGGCCATGGTAGATCCCCGCTACATTCCGCTGATGTGCAACGGTGGCTGCCATCTTTTCCGTCTCCATCCGCACCATGTCCTCCATTAGCCTCCGCATGTGTGCCAGCTCACAGCTGTTATCGCTGGAGCCACACTGAGTGGACAGATGTTCCTCTCTCCGTGTCATGACTCCAGCGATGTCAGTGAGGGCTCATTGGAGACCATGGAGCAGGACTATACACTCAAGGTTGTGGTCAAGTTTGGTTGCCATGATGCCGAAGCCCAACCGCAGCTGCTCTGTGGTCGCCTTCTAGCACTCCAGCACACGGCGTTGGAAGGCTAAGTGTTGTTCCTGGGGGTCTTGAGAGAATGCGGGGCTGTGGGTGCCTCCTGCTGGGTGCTTTGTGTACTGGGCGGGGTCTCCTTGATGTAGCTGGGCTGCCCTGATCCTGGTGGTGAGTGGCGGATTAGGTCAATGATGTTGATGGAGCAGATTTCATCTGCAGTCAGGCATTGTTTTATTTTGTGCTTCAGATAGACTGCATTTAAATTGCCACGCACATTATGGTGCAAGTTAAAAACATGGCACAGGAAAAATATGAAAGTGAGGCCTAATTCAGTCTGGAATGCTTTTGCTGAATTAACGTGTTTTTTTGTAGTGTAGAGAAAAGTGGCCTTTTTAGCTTTGAAGATTAATAGAATGTGTTTCTCTCTTCCCAGCTCATTCCTTGTAATCTAAATTCACTATTTCTGTCTTAAAAGACTTTGACTTGTTGCATATTTTGATAAACATTTTCAGTTAATAACACCTCTTTTTATAATGTGTGTGAATTAATAATGCATCAAACACTACACATGGGGCTAAAAGCTTTTTTGCATGAAAAGCTATCTAAAACAGTAAAGCATGTTGTTGTGTGCGCTGTATTAACTGTGTGTGCTTTTAAAATGTACACTAAAGCATGAAAATGCTATGTTGCACATTGCACATTTATTTTGCATGCTGTCATAAATAATAAAAAAAGCTGCTTTACGCTAATAGCTTAGCTAGGTAAACATTTATAAGGGGTATTAGTATGGAGTTGGGAAACATAATGGGCTGATTTACATGAAATTAATATTCTCTTTTGTGTCTGTTTTATTTTTGGGCCTACCATTAAATGGCTGCTGTGAATCCAGCAAGGCTATGGCTTGCATTAAAAGAGAAGAGAGCATGCGCAGACACCAGCTTGACTCAAACTGCGGAAGATATCAAGAGCATCTTGAACTTTGTACATTCTTGTGATTGTGCCAATGTACCAGTTAGTTAAAATATCCGTCCTACTGCGCTGTGAAAGGAAGGAAGAGAATTAGAATGAAACATTTTTCCTAGTTAATGTTGCAAAAACAATATAAATGTATTTGCTCATGTATGCTTCTTTTGTTAAAACTGATATAGTCAGGATTTTAGAATGAGTCAGGAAAGTGAGACCTTATGCCATCATGACTGACCAATCACGTACAAGTTTTCCTGTAAATGCAACATCTTTGTGTAGTCTGCCAAGAATTAGAGTATAAATAATGACCTCTCTGGAGACGTGGTTGGCTTTTTTGCTCACTGGCTGGCTTTCAGCTCACTTCTGCTTTTTGCTTCATTCTATGGGTTAGGTACGAGATCGTCACGGGTGCAGCCTTGGGCGTCCGAGGAGAGTCAGGTGGGGGGTTCCCTCGTCATAATTTGGCACTGCAGGCCACGTTCCTTTGAGGTCTCGTGAAGGAGGGGCTGTTTTGCTCTTTAGACACAGACAGGAGCAGAGAGTGCAGTGGATCAGGATAGAATTGGATGCTAAACTTTAAGTTTATGCTTTGACTAATTAATTAGGTCTGAAAAGATTTATTTGTCTTATGCATTTATTTCTCTTTATGGGAGATTTTTGCCAACTATTTAATTATTGATTAGCTTTGCAAGACTATTTTTCTTAGAAACTCTTTAAGAATTTTGACTGATATTTTGCGCCACATTTTCTTTCCTACATGTAATGCTTATATGCAGACTGTAATGTGATCTGCATTAATGCTATTTTTCCTGTTTTCCAAATTCTGTAACCTGATTGATATTTTACTAATGAATAAAGGGTCAGAGAAAAATTAACTTTTGACTAGAAAATAAAACCCTTTAAAACTCTCTCTTTATTGGCTTAAATAATAATTGCATTTTTGACTGTTCATGATTAATTAAAATCTCCTGAAGGTAATACATGGTGTGAAGGGCCCAACACCTTTTTTCAGCTGTAAATTAGAGGTAGCATGAGGGTTTTGAATTGAGAAATTACCAGAAGAAATTACCGCTCCATCAATGTCTTGGATGGTTTGAGTGTCCATGCTGGTGTTGTCCTTCTCATCATCATTGAAGAGTGGCTGGGATTGCTCTGCTGGAGGTGTTGACCGTGCCCCAGCGATGTTAAGGGAAGATTGTGTATTACAATGTGTCCACATGTATGTAGCTGTATGGTACATGTTGACATTTAGACAGCATGGCATTGTACATTGTGACAATCTGTCGATCTCTGAGAGACGTAGAGTCATTGTGGGTGTGCACTGTGCTCTGCTTGATTGTTCATGTGTGGGGTTGTGCTCTTCTCCATCTTTTCCCCTAGTGCCTGGTGGTCACTCACCATGTTGCGGTTGTGTTGTGTTCTGTTGAGCAGTGTCCGTTCCCCCGACTCCTGCCACCGTCTTCACACTGATGACTGTCGACACCAGCTCCTCTATGTCATCCAGCTCGAGCTGTGTCGCTGGGCCCCCACCTAAAGTCTGCGTTGCTGCCTTCTGGTTGGTGGAGAGTTTCTCCTTGGTCCTCTGCTTGTTTTCATGCCATTGCCTCTTGACTTCGTCCATTGTCCTCTTGTGCTCCCTGACGGCATTCACCTTGTTCACGATGTTCCGCTAGATTCCATTTTTAGTGCCCAATGACACGTTGGAGGTGACAAACAGTTGTTGATGGTGTTCCATCACATCCGTGACTATGATCCTGTTCGACTGGGGACTGAACTTCGTCTTCCTCTTCTTCTTGTCCTTGCCCTTCCCTGTCCCCTAGGTCCCGGGCTGGTCGTCCGGGGTGCTTGTGGGGTTGCGCTCGTCCACTGCACCTGCTCAAGCTGCCTCCATGGTGCTTAGGTGTTGGTCAGTTTATGTTTGGGTGTTTTTTCTACTTTTATGGTTATTTTTCCCGCCTGCCAGGTGTGTGTTGCAGGCCTGAAGCTGCTTATCGGCGATTTCCTCATTGCGCTTTGGCCCATTACAGTTTTTTTAATGTTGTGGTTTGTGTATTTATCTCTATCGAGGTGGTTGTATCGTGGACATTGGCCGCAGTTTTGCCAGACTATTGCATGCTACCGCCGTGTTGTGAATTCCACGTTGTCACAGAGTTATTTTCCCACGATAGGCTGCGATGTTCAAAGTTGCGTTACGCTACTCTTGCGGTAGTTACCACACGTTCTTGTGAATATACCCCAGAGTGTCTAGTTTAGTGCCTATTTGTTCCCTAAACCAATTGTATTTCTATACATGTCTAGTATCTCCAGACTTAAAAGATTCTGCAAAAACATATTTGACAAGGCAGGTTCCTAGGCAATCCATGAGAGTAAGTGAGGACCGTCACCTACCAAAAGAATCCCTGTGGTCGGGTTTTTGGAGCGTATGTTGTTATGTTAGGTAGCATTCTTTTATATAGTGTTGCATTCATTAACAAGCTAGTCTCGTGATGTTTATTGATAGGACAAGGGCTGCAATTTAAATTTTTACCCACTTAGGATCCTCATGATCAATATGTTTTTGGGGCTTCCCCTGTCCCTTGGAGGTGCATGTGGTATGATTTGGAGCTTATAAATTGCCCCCGCCATAGCTCTCTGTATGGACACTGGTGTGTGTGACCTTCGATGCTAACCACGGTGGGTGTGGTACATCAGGGGTTGCCTCTGCATTGTGTTTTCACAACCCATGTGATGCCTGGCCTAGACTGCCCTTCTACTTCCACGGGGGGCTGGAGCCTTTGGGGCTGGTTTTTAAGGCAAAGACCTTCTGCTCAAAGCTCTGTCACTTTCTCCGGCTTCCCTGAGTAATTACAGCAGCACAGGAGGTGGGTTCTGGTGATAGAGAGAGAAGAGAGGGAAATGAGGAAGGGGGAAGGGCTGCTTCTAATATACTTGCCGGGGCTGCTTTTGGTTCCCTGCCCGGCCCCATTTAAGGAAGTGAACCTACACTTCAGGCGTGAGATCCGGGGCGAAAGGACAGAGCCTCAAGGCATTATTTCTGTCCAATTACTTTATGGATTTGGCTGCGCACATTGCATCCACTCTTGTCCCTGAAGGCGCCTGTTGGAAGCCTACGCAGGCTTCCAATCCACAAAGCAGTGAACAGGTAAAGAGCTTGCAGTGGTTCTGAAACAGACACTGCCAGCCAGGAGAGAAACAGCCTCCCTGCTGTGGGCCTGAAGAAACCAAAGCAAGAATGGCAAAGGGCACCTGGCTATGTTTGTGATCTGTTTTGTAATTGATGTGCTCCATTGTCCGACCAGATCTACTGCAGGTGCAGGAGTTTGTTCTCTGTAATCCAATATCCTCGTTTTTCTCATACTTCTCTTTCATCCTCCCCTTGAGCATTTGTGTCTTTATATATCTATTGTTTACATCTATGTTTCATTGAATAGGGCAACTGTCCGCTTAGAATGGCTTGATGTATTTGCGGTCCCTATTAAGTATACACTGAATAGCAAATGCCAGACTTGTTCGGAGCCATCAATATATTAATGAAGATAGTCGCTTGGTAGCACCCTGGTGGGCAAGATCCAAGCGCATAGAAGAGGCCAGACCATGTTTTGCATTGGAAATTAAATGCAAATCAAACAGAGATGTCTACTTGATTATACATACATACAAGTGGTATTAATTCAAAAAATGTACATCCGATTGCATATTTGACATTACCTCTTGCATGCATATTTTACTTGTAAGTGTCCTTGCGGAGTTGTGCTCAATGTATGCTGGTGCTTGCATGTTTAGGGAAAAGAGCATATTTTACAGAGTTTGTTGGTTTTGCTGTGGTATTGTTTAGATTTTAAATGTTGATGGATTCCATTCATGATGTGAGACACTTAACAGAGCAAAGTTTACCCTCATATCTTGTTTGTTATAGCAAAGGAATATATCTTGAATTTGATCTATGAATTCTAAAAGGCAGGCTATAGAAATACTCGAATAATATGCATTTTCTCCACAATGTCCAACATTATTAGTTAAACATAAACACAATCTAAAAATCTATTCTCTGATTAACTGTAAGCTGGAGCACTCCCTTAAAAGTAGCCTTACCCCTGCTGCCAACGTTTTGTCTGAATTCATTGTAGTCTTTACAGAAGCTTAAATATAAAAACCTTTGTAAATTTGATAGAAAATCCAGCGATATTCATGCATTAACGCCAATGGGGGCTTAACCTGAAAATCCACCTCCCATTGAATATACAGGTAAGTCATCCTATTAGCAGGCGTTAGATTCTAGGGATAATCGCGCGTAGCGGGAATTTTTTTATCGCTAAGCCTGCGTTGCTAAAAGGCGATAGCTGTGTTAGCGACTGCTTTCAGTCGCTAACAGTTTAGGTATGCCTACTTTGCATGTCATTAGCGATAAATAGCGCTGACATGCAAAGCCAGCCTCAAACCGGTCGCTATTGCCTAAAAGCTGTCGCTAACTGCTGTTAGCGACAGCTTGCTGATAGGGGGATAACAATTTCGGCGCTTTAGCGGGAAAAAGTCCCGCTAAAGCTGCGATATTGCCCTTGCTAATATGCCCCTGTGTTTTGATGAAACCTAAATGCAGGTTGGATGTTGTTTTACTTTGAATATTTGATGTTCGATAGAGACCTTTTTGTATAACACTAACCCCAGACTACAAGGACCCCGTAGTGGAAGGTCAAAAAACAACATCACCAGTGTGAAGAATCACACAACTTTCTCCATGTATGAGTTTGTTCTTGGAGCTTCTAGAGGAAAAGAAGCTGTGCTGGGAGAAATTAAAGGGATCCTTCTGACATCATTAGACAAGAATAAACCTTTAGCATCGATCCTGGGCATCCTTTCCGCGTCCAACATATTGAATTTTTGTGATCCAACAAGGAAGACTCTGAGATTGACTGGATATTTTGGGAAACACTGTAAAACAAATCCTATCCTTTCTCACCAATCATATCATACAAATAGGAAGAGAAGGGGAGAGACTGGTTAGAGGGTGGGGGGACGAGCTGAGATGCAGAGTAGGGAAGCAGAGATGAAGAATGGGGAATGTAGAACAGAGGTGAATAAAAGAGGAAGACATGGAGTAGACTAGCAAGAAGGAAAAGAGGCGAAACTGCGAATAGATGAGACAAACAGTGAACAGTACAGGGAGGCAATGATATTGGGGTAGACAGCAGAGTGGGAGGAGAAAAAGGAACGAGGATTGGGTGAGGGGAGAGGGGAGCACAAAGAGAGAGAAATGTGTGTTGGTGAGTTGAAAGAGAACTATTAAAGGCAAAAGATAAATTAATGACTACAAGAGGAAAAAGAAGGCTACATTGAGGAAAAGAGAGAGGGACACAGTGCTTAATTTGAGCCTTTTGTTTCCAGTGCCAGGACCAGCACTTAATCATCAACACCGGGGCTTTTCATGAGCACCAGAATCACAGGATATTGAGCTGACACTGAGAATCGGACCTGGTTCCCCAGCTCCGAAGTTGGCAGCTCTGGCCGTTATGCTACATCCCCTTCCAACTTCATAGTTAGTAGTTGGTTCTGTTTTAGGCTGCGCAAACGGGGCTGGAGCAGCTACCTCCTGAATAGAGCCCCGGCATTATGTGTTTTACAAATTAACCACGGAAGGCAAACTTGGGGAACTGTAGGAAAAAGACAGAGTGGGCAAAGAAGAGTAGCAAAAATGAGATACAAGGAAAGAGGTAATATGTGAGTAAGAAGGAAAAAGATGTAGAAGAGTGCAAGATAAAACAATTATAGAAGAAAGGAGGAGCAGCAAGAGAAAGGAAAACAGGGAAGAAAGTTTCAGGCAACAATAGTTAGGAAATTGGGTGTTTAAGAATAAGGGAAGGAAACAGACGATTTCTGAAAAACAGGAAAAAAAGTTGAAAGGTGAAGTAAGGACAAAGGCAAGAGTCATAAGATGGAGTAGGAATCTCATTAATAATGTGTGAAGACCCTGGAAATTGTTTGGTATTAGGTAGCACCTTGAAGGCGTCCTTATTTCTAACTAAAGCCCAACTCACCGTGAAGGTCAAAAGCTGGCCGCATCTATGTTTTCCAAAATGAATGGAGTAAATGATGAGGAGCTCACACCTTCCCAATATTTGCCTTTTTATCAATTTGGTCCACTGCCACCTGCATGAAAATTATTTTGAACCCTCCTAATAACTTAGCATATCAAATACATCATCGTTCTGAGAGGTTCCACAAAGTGTCAAGTGCTACTGTGAAATTTTACTCTTCAAAGTTTGCCTGTTCTTTGCCTCACTTGGCATTGAGTCCAACGAGGCGCCATCCCTTGGAGAAGATGCCAGTTGTATTGCATATTTTGCAGTTGTTTCATCGGACCCTTCTGCTTCTTACCAGGAACAATATATATTCACTCTACTGTCCATTTATCTTCCGGGCTCCTTGAATCATTTGCAAACCCCTCAAGTGATCGCCTCTTGGTTCTTGTTTGCTGATAACAGGCACCCAAGGAGTGTACATCATCCTTCCAATAATCATTTGAGTCTATTTTAGATTTAACGTGTTTTGGCAGCCATCTAGATTGCAGTTAATATCTTCTAACATTTTGATCAAATCGTCAACCGGAATTTCTGATTCAATTTGTATTTTCAGGACCTGTGCATCATTTTCCAGAGTTGAAAATATTCTGACCAGTACATCAATCGTGTCGATTACAAGATCTAATGATCATTGGTTCAAGCTTTGTTATCAACTTCTCATTCACCACCAGGGCTGGGTTTAGGCCAGTGCCATCAGTGCAGCTGTACATATCGTGAGCTCATCTGCACGTTATTTAGAAATAACGTATGAGTTTAAAAGCACCTGCTGCAGAGTTCCTTGTGTGTCCAGAAATTTGCAGGCAACAATACAAATGTCAAGATAACTCTGGTGATTAATGTTCCTGCTTGAGAGAGATTGGAGTTTTGTCTAGTGACAGTTTTGACTTATAATGAAGTAGTGCAGAGGGTTAATATGCCTGCTGCAAACAATGTGTGTCATGAGAGATCACAGAACTATATATTTTATGTGGATATCTCAGTGGGTTACTGCTATTCTCACAGAGATCCTTTTGTTACTTGCAGTTCATAAATTGCAATCCTAATATAGCAAAATAACCTATGAACTGCCATCAAAGAACTGCAGGAAAACTGCTTAGTAAAGGTTAGAAAGTTGTGTTTTTTCCCCCCGGCTTTCTTTATCCTAATGTTGCTAAAATGGTTTGATGGATAGAAATACTTTCTAATTTGTAAGGCCAACCCTAACTTTTGTGGTAGGTTTTAAACCGTGAGTTTGTGCTTCCCCAGACCAAACACTCTGAAAATATACTGTCTACGAGTATAGATTATGTGATTCCTACACCTTGCAATCCTTATTGTCTTATGTGACATTCCCTTAAGACTGATTTACAAATGTATGATTGATTGCCTCTGTATAATGTGCTTGTGGGATGTAAAGTGTTCTGACACTGGTATGAGTAGTGCTATAAAGCAAATGAAATGCATGTGAGGGGCATGGAGAGATGAAGGGCCCTTTTGGAGAGTGGTGGTGAGGGAATCCATGGAGCTGGAGATCGTTGGAGAGGGGGTGCACAATGCACCACCAGTGATAAAGCCGGCCCTGTTGACCACTACTTTTGTGAGGTCAGGTTTAAATCACTGTTACAAACATCCATCATCCTTGCTGAGCCCGGTTCAGGGAGAGAGAAGGAGAGAGCCATTTGAGAGGGCAATGCAGACACTACACAAAGAAGACTCACTTTCAAATATGAGAGAATGCATAAGACCCAGGCTGTCAAAAAAACAGGGTTTCCAATAATAACATTGTGTTTCAGAAACAGTCATAAACGGCATCCACACTACTTTGTGGGGAAAAAATCGAAAGCAGTACCAGAATTGAATTTTAATGATGTAACTCTAGAAATGGCTGAACTACCCAGATTGTAAAACGAACTTTTAAACAGGCACAGACTTTCTGGCCCAGGAATAACTGAAGTGCTCAATTTGCAGATGCAAATGGAAGTGACACTTTAGAAGGGCGCATACATTTGAAAGAGTAGAAGAGATTGGACAAGGATGAATTATGTGGTGCCACAAGACTACTTGTTCAAAAAACACAAAACAACTCCTGTGTAGATTGCATGATCACAATGGGTGTCTGGAATATGCTAGACCCTGGAACTTGTTCTAAACAAATTCTGCTGGCTGCACCCAGGAACACACATGAAAGCATATCGTAGAAAGTGTACTCACTGCAGTATTGGGGGAACAGTACCTTGTCCAGCCTGCTTCTGTGGGGCAGTTGAGAAGTACTAAAATGATGCTGCTAGTGTGGAAAATCTGTCTATCATTGCAAATGGACAACAATCTAGTGATAACAAAGACATCACAAGACATGCACAGCCATTCCTAACCAGCGATTGGAAGGAATCAACGGTGGGTAAAATGCTTTAGGAAAAATACTTCCACCGTTATCAATTGCCTGCTCAGGTACCGTCTGATCAAGGAACAAACTTTACAGTGAAATACTCAAGTTAGCGAGCATCAAAAAAGATAAGAAAAGCACCTTATGATCCTCGAGGAATTGATCGAGTGCTTCAAATGAAATCTGCTGCGAACGTCCCAGGAGCAAGAAAAGTAAATGAATTGAAGCCAATATTTAGCAGCTTTGCTCATGCCTCCAGCTGCACAAAAATAATTCAAAATGTTCTTATACCTTATTGCTTTATGTTTTGAAGAGATTCTCGATTACTAGCTGATTTATGCTTCGGAACACGTTTTGATGGAAAGAATAGAATCACATCAGAAGTATGAACAGAAATTGAAAACTAAATCAGCATGCAACTGCTGCTGCAGGCAATAATACAAGCAGAAACAAATCAAGGTATAGTCAGAGAATCAAGCAGCAAAACGTAAAATGTGCAGACCGTATGCTTCTTTGTTTCGTGGGGCAACACGAAAATAGCAAATCTGTAGCGGCTATCAGAGTTATATATGAGAGAATGTAAAATGCTTAATCTCCATGTGTATAAAGTGCAACAGGAGGAGATTCAAAGGCAATACAGAATTGTGTAGAGGAATAATTTGCTAACAAGAAAAGATGTAACCCTATGACACTTTCTAGACACTATGCAGAAACATGTTTTAGCTGACACCCAAAGCAAAGTGAAATCTGTAAAAACAAAGGTGTTTGAGAAGAGATGATCAATGGTAACTCAATTTAAAGCTAAAGAAAATTGAACAGAGAAGGACAGTTCAAAAGACACTTGTGGACTGTCTCATCAAACCTTTGACAAGTCTGTGGTTTCTATCAAACAAAGCCAAAGCGTCATGACCTTGGTAGACTCAGATACAGGTACATTCAAATGTCCCTAGCTCCGTGCTACATAAATACCATGAGGGGGACGATCTGGATTTTTTTTTTACTAACTAAGAATAGATTTCTATTCCTTTGTCAATAGATGTCACCTGGGAACACCGTTGCAGTTTTAGAGCAGCTCAAAAAGAGGACAGCATGCTGACTCATTAATGACAGCATACTAGCGAGATCGAGACACTAGATTAGGTAGAACCATATTTTCTAATAAAGAAAGTTCTGTTCTATTAGGTGTTCCTGAGCCCAAAGTGGAAAGTTCTGTTATATTAGGTGTTCCTGAGACCAAAGTGGAAAGTCACACAATTGATAATTCTGAAACTTTTTTTGTGTGCAAGTTTTACATTTGGCCAACTATCAGGCAAGTGGAGGGCATTAGGGAGAGTGAAAAATGAAGAGTATATGTTATAGAAACTTTATTGGCGAGGAGTATATACTGTTTTTCAGAACTTCAGTCCTGCTTTCCAGAAATGTCAATTGCATAATCCCCTGGGAGTAGTTAAGATGCCATTACATTCTTGAAACATGTTTGATATGCCTTTTAAAAGGGTGGGGATGGACTTAGAAGGACTCCTGATGCCTTCAGCCCGAGGACACGAATACTTATTGATATTGGTGGATTATGCTACAAAGTAACCAAAAGCCATCTTATTACAAAGCATGACAAACCCTACTGTTCTCGAGAGCATGGTAAAAAAATGAAAGGGTAGGATTCCTTAAAGAATTGTTGACGGACAAGGGAAACTCCTCCATGTCAAAACCTATGGCTCATATGTGTAAATTATTAGGAGCGCATTAAATATGTGCCTTGTGTATCATCGTCAGACAGATGGATAATTTGAAAGATACAATAAAAACATTAAAAATCTATTAAGGAAAACAATTGAGGAGTCAGGGAAAGATTGGGATAGGAAGGTCCCTCTGATATTGTTTGTCATTAGGTGTCAAGAGTTGATGAGATTCTCCCCTTTTGAACTGATATTTTGAAGACAACCTTGTACACTGTTGAATATGACCGTTGAGCTTTGGGATGCAGAAGAAGGAGAAAAATTGTCATTTGCAGTAAATTTAAATCATGGCTTGACTACTCTCTGGGAGAAAGGAAGTAGAGAAAAACCTAAGGCAAGATATAGAAAAAGAGAAAATGAGTTATGATAAAGAAACGAAAGTCACAGAATTCAGGAAAAAAGACCGGATTTGGATTTTATTGCCTACAACAGACAACAAATTACTAGCTGATTGGCAAGGTCCCTATAATGTGATTGAGATTTTAACCCCAGTAATATATAGAGTAGCTGTATCTCTTAGAGCAAAATCAGGTCAGATCTATCATGTAAATCTACTTAACAAATCGAGAGAAGCCATGGTAATTTCAGCCAAATCCCGAAATAACAGGTTACTATATAACTAATACAAAGCCACTGGAAATAACATCGACCCCTGATCACGGAAAGGAGAATGAGGATCAATTTCATTTTGGAACTAGGGAAACAGAAGGAAAGACAACAAAACCAGTTGATAAAGAATATCCAGATGTGTTTTTAAAACAACCAGGAAGGATAGACCTCATTTATCATGAAATATTACTTGAAGAAGCAAAACTAGTCAAGCAATGACCATATCAGACTCCAAATGCCAGAAGAAAGATAGGAAGAAATAGAAAAGATGCTGCAAGGTGATATAATTGAACCTTGTAAAGTTATAGAAGAAGCAAAAGAAAGAAACAGCATTTGGAACTCCTTCAGGTTTATATCAATATAAGGTGTTACTCTTCGGGTTACAGATGAAATGAAATATTTGGAGTACTGTATTACTAAAGGAAGTATAATACCTGAGGTAGAGAACGTTCAAGTAATAATATCTAAAAACTACAAAGTATAAATGTAAGGTAGAGAATACATAGATCTTAAGTGAACTCTTTATCAGGGCTATATATATTTTTTGTTGTATAGCATTTTAGGACCCTAGTGTAATTTTCCCGATTCATGACCTTATATAGGTATAAATCACCATATCCTTATATGGGCATAAAAATCACAACCATATTTAGACATAGCTCATGCAGTCCAAATATGGCATGGCTACTTCCACTAGTTCCGAAAATCCACAACGATTTCTTGGAAAACTCGGCTTCAGCAGTTAGGGACTTCCCTTCGCCTGAATATTGATTTGTTCAAGAACTCATTGAGTTTTCAAAGAACTGAGACTCTTTGTTGACGTTATTATGTCCACCTTTACGTCAAACTCGGCACCTTCAAGGTGTAAATATGCCCACACTTGCCCTAGCAAACACATAGTGGTTTGGAGCAGTTCGTCTATCTACTTGCCCGACGCATCCTGCTGCAGCAAGTGCCGAAGGAAGCCTACCCTCCAGCAGACGCACTGAGAGAGACACTGTCTTTTCTCTTGCCGAGAAATCCAGCTCCAGTGTTTCCAAGCTACCCTTGCGGATTGTTGGGAAATCGAGTTCTGAGACTGACCTCCTTCATTCTAAACCAAGGTACAGAGCTGGTTAGACCCCAATAGAAATCTTGGATAGATATATGGCAAAAATAATACTAGATGTATGCTACACCTCACTTCTTCCCTCGTACTAGGCTTAGGTTAGGTACACCGGGTAGGCGTATTTTATAAGCACCAGTTGAGTACTTTTTTAGCCTTTGTTATTTATGTATGTATTTTATGGTCTAGAGTCATAAAGTAAAGGAGGACCCCGCTCAGACTTGTAGGGGACTGGGGGGGAAAACAACGTTTAAAAGGACATAAAGGCGTCCCCACAAAGAATGGACCGATGATCAACGTCCAGTGACAAGAGTCATCACTCAAGTGGAAACTAATTATTTTTATTTTTAACTTTTAACACAGCATGCCATCAATTGGGCGGAAAAGGTAAAGTTACAATGTTGTATCTTCAATTTCTTGTGGGAGATTCAAAGTTTTTACAGATCTCTAGGAACACACTCACATTGCTTGCAATAGTCTAATACACATTTTAAAAGTGAACTTCAAACTAATAGAGTTCAATTTCTAAAAGACTAGAGGAAAAACTTTGTATATCAAAAAAAGCATGCATAAATTCAAAAGAGAGAGAGAGAGATGTATTTTCCACACTATGTCTTGTAAAAATATATATTGCACTTTATTACATCACATTTATTTCACAATTTTACAATATTAAAATCACATGATCACACATTTAAAAAGTTCATCTTTTTATAAAAAACAAAGAATCAAAACAGTCGACGCGGCGTTTCGGTATTTTTTGATGGTAGACCTTCCTCAGGACTGATTCTTATTCATTGAAGATGTTATTCCTTCAATCAATGGTCATATTGCCTTCCCATCTATCAATTGTGGGTTTTGGGATCATAGACCGTGTTGCATCAGGTAAGATTATACTGTTCCTGTGCAGGGTAAACAATATCTCTATAGTAGGGGAGATTTACTCAAACTTCCATGAAGTAGTTGGTTTTACCCTCCATTCTTCCACTCAGCACGTATCTTTCTGTCTAAACTCAGGATAAGCTGACTGTATACCACACGGACGGACTGCCAGGAGAGAAAGGAGCAGGGAGGCCGATTCTAAGGCTTTGGAGCATGAAAACGGACCGAATTTAAAACGGATCCTTGCACTGAACCTGAACCCGCACTCAACACCCAAATCATAAAGGGAAAGAGACAGCAACCAGTAATCTGAAAACGGTGGCTCCTCCTGGTAGTCAAAGATACGGCATACTTAATAATAAAAACAGAAAGATACGTGCTGAGTGGAAGAATGGAGGGTAAAACCAACTACTTCATGGAAGTTTGAGTAAATCTCCCCTACTATAGAGATATTGTTTACCCTGCACAGGAACAGTATAATCTTACCTGATGCAACACGGTCTATGATCCCAAAACCCACAATTGATAGATGGGAAGGCAATATGACCATTGATTGAAGGAATAACATCTTCAATGAATAAGAATCAGTCCTGAGGAAGGTCTACCATCAAAAAATACCGAAACGCCACGTCGACTGTTTTGATTCTTTGTTTTTTATAAAAAGATGAACTTTTTAAATGTGTGATCATGTGATTTTAATATTGTAAAATTGTGAAATAAATGTGATGTAATAAAGTGCAATATATATTTTTACAAGACATAGTGTGGAAAATACATCTCTCTCTCTCTCTTTTGAATTTATGCATGCTTTTTTTGATATACAAAGTTTTTCCTCTAGTCTTTTAGAAATTGAACTCTATTAGTTTGAAGTTCACTTTTAAAATGTGTATTAGACTATTGCAAGCAATGTGAGTGTGTTCCTAGGGATCTGTAAAAACTTTGAATCTCCCACAAGAAATTGAAGATACAACATTGTAACTTTACCTTTTCCGCCCAATTGATGGCATGCTGTGTTAAAAGTTAAAAATAAAAATAATTAGTTTCCACTTGAGTGATGACTTTTATGGTCTAGAAACATACCATGCTTTTACAGTATTATTTTATAATACTCTTCTTGCTGTACACATTATACTTTGCAGCCAGTATTACGATTGTAGCAGTTCATTTCTTCGGCCTGAGAAGAAGACTGTTCAATAAATACTTTTATTGAAAACGCCTGTCTCACTATTTCTCTGCACCTCTGGGGAAATGAAGCATGCACGATTGACTTGGGTAAAATATCGATCTATTGTTTCCACGACTCTGAAGATCAGTTTTATCTCAGGGAAACAAAGTTGTCATGTTTATGCAGTTGTTAGAAACTAATCCCTTCTAGTTTATTTGATAAAGTTTCTAGTGACCTCTGAGCTAGCTGTCACTCACAATTAAGTCTAACATATTCGATAGAGACCTAGTAGACCTAAGTCCTGCGTCAAATCTATAGGATATATTATTCCAATGTGCAGAGCCTATTGTGAATATAGGAACTACACTACATGGCACTCAACGTGGGGCAAGGCACTAATTTACCGCTAGATACTAGAGTAACTCAGTCGCGCTTTTCACAGAGACCCCATTTTCCCGTAAAATACTCCAATAGACGTCTGGAGTGGGTTAAAGGATAAAATATCCGCCATAACTGAGTAGGACGAAAATCCTATGTATTAGTTTTTGGTTTAGTTCAACGTTGAAGGATACAGTGTTCCAAAATATTGTGCACCTTATCTTTATTTCCTTGAAACTTGCTCTGCAAGACTTTCAACAAAATGTCGGATACCGACAAAGAGAACGGTAGATCCACAGGCAATAATACCCGACCAGGTTTAGACGTTAGAGGTCACCAACAAGATGACCCTGATGTTATAATCATCCCTGAAAACTTAAGGAAAACTATAGCTATAAAGCTTATAGAAAATGGCCTATCACAGAGAGGTGGTAGGGTTATATTTGGCATAGAGGCACATGAAAATCGGCAGACAGAGGTATTCTATTCTTGGATTATCTTTCCACAAGCAAATCCAACAACACATGTGTTCCACTTCTGTAAGATAGAGGAACATCCAGCGGAATACGTTTCTTTCAAGGACATTGAAATTCCACTAACTTACCAAGAGCATCAGCTCTGGTTTAAAGGCGCCCTACAACATCAAAATCACATTACCAGGCTCGGTCCATTAGGTAGACCAGGAGCAACAATGCCGGTACTAGCCAGCTATATACCACATCCTGCCATTGAACAAATGACAGGTCCAGTACAGTTAGCTCAGCTAAAATAATTAATTAAAATACATAGACAATTGGTACAATATGTCATGAGGACTCTGATGGTCCAACCTGCTATAAGAATTCCCCAGCACGCCCTTCATCAGGGGAACACAAACAAAATTACACCACAGACTATACAATCAGTCATTGGTAAATTACCCACGAAAAGGGAACAAATTCCATTCTGGTTAGCTCAAAAAATTACTCAGATCGAGGGAGTATTTCCCGATAGTACATCTCATGAGAAACACAGGATTCTAACAATCTGTTTACCAATGGGGATCGCACCACACCTGGAGGACTGTGACACTTGGGGTACAGTCTTTGCTGCAATCTACACCAAAACACATGGTGCTCCATGCATGGCGGTAATACCAGACGTCCTGAAACAGATTCGAAATGAATACGGGGCAGAACCTGCTTTAAATCTCGGTATGAAGTTGCTGAAGGATTTCAAACAGTTCTCAGCTATAATAGTAGCTAATATTAAAGATGAAGCAGCATCAGTGGTAATCCGCCAAAAACTAAAAGAACGTAACTGAGCAACCGTATGAACTTGCCAGAATAATAGAACAATCCTATGAAGAACTAGGTATAGATAGTTTGGGAGAAAAACCAGTAAAGCCCAAATTAACAGAAAATCCTGAAAAAGTTTTAATCAAAAACACTCTTGCTACTCCTAAAAAGAAGTGGGAAAATACTAAACAGACACTTCCTAAAGAGAAGCGTTCCCAATCCAGAGGTAGGTCTCCTCAAAAGAAGCACTCTGAAAAGAGATATAACCTCAGAAATAGAGATAATTTGAGAAAACCTGATAGATATCAAGATACTGATACACGTTCCTCTCGTACCTATCAGACTTCCTTGCAGAAATCCGAAAGAAGAGGATGATCAGAACACAAGGAAGAACGCGTGAAGTCCAAAGACGATCAACACGTTCCAAAAAATAGGAAAACTTAATTCACCAAAAAGAAGGTAGCAAGTCTAATAATCAGACATGCCGGAGATCTTGAGGACGGATGTATGTCAGTACAACGCGATCTTTTAGATTGCGGTACTTGACATCGCAGGTTTTACAACGCAAGTCGTTACAACGACTTGCGTTGGAGGGCGCGGATTTAGGAATTTTTTAATTTTATATTCCAACACCAGTCCCTGTAACAGTAGGGAAGGTGTTGGACTATAAAATTAAAACATTCCTTATCCCACAGCGCCATCCAGCGCAAGTCGTAGTAACAACTTGCGTTGTAATAGCTGCGGGGAAAAGGTTGTGCGGTGTAAACACCGCGTTGTAAACAATGTTTCCCCTTGAGGACACAGCTCAAGAATGGGGGCCCAGACAATGCTGGATAGCGCAGCAGAAGTTACCATAGCTCGCAGGATCCTGAAGGATCATCTGGAGACAGTGGACTTGCACGAATGCATTCAAGTTGCAACTGCCGATACCAGGGTTAGTGTACCCCATAAGTTTTATGAAGTAACACTCCGGATAGAGGGGGACAAAACTAGAAAAATAAGAGTACTCTTTTGGGAGAAACTCTCTAAGGGTTATGACATTCATCTAGCTGAAAAAGACTGGCCACCTGAATTTGTCAGGGAGTGCCCACATGGCGAAGAGATCATTATGCCAGCCTTCTCAAATCATATTCCTATTCATAAAAAATACACCTTTGCCAGAAAATGGGCTGTGGGTTGGGATGAGGACTCTCCTCACCATAAGATCTAGTTAAAAAATCAACCTACTGCTCAGAGGCAGTATCCAGTTAAGCAAGAAGCTAAAAAACAGGTCAAGGAGATCCTAGATCAACTTGAATACCAAGGGGTGATTGAAACATGCACCTCGTCCATGAACAATTCTTTGTTTCCTGTCTCCAAACCGGACAATACATATCGTCTAGTTTTGGACTACAGACATTTAAACTCTTGTTGCAAAACCTTTGCAGTACAAAATGCACACAGTGAAGCACTGATGACTAACATTGTGCGCAAAAAATATAAAACCACATTAGATATTTCAAACGGATTCTTCTGTCAAAATATCGCACCTGAAAGTAGGTATTTGACCGCTTTCTCAATTATGGGGACACAAAAACACTTCTGTCGTCTCTCCCAACGGGATTCAAGAATAGTCCAGGCTTATTTTCAGCCAGAGTAACAGAGTTACTACAAACGTATGATGATGAAGCATTATCTTATGTCAATGACATCTATCTTACAGACGATTACTTGGATAGGCACTTGAACAGAGTGAACACCATAATACTTGGTTTCGCATCTGAAGGGTACAAATTCAATTTCAAGGAATCAATAATTGCCCACCTCAACATCCTATTCTTAGGATACAAACTTTCAAGTGAAGGCAAAAGCCTGGCAGCAAACTTGTTAGAGAAATGTGCGCTGCTCCAACCTCAAAAAACGCTGAAAAACTTACAGTCAGTTCTAGGATTCCTGAATTTCGGAAGAACTTACATTTTAAATCACGCAGAAAGGGTTAAACCTCTAAACGAATTAATAAAGATGTTATTAAACAAACTAATTGGACTCAAAAACACACAGAAATTTTGCGGTCAGTGCAACTAGACATGTTAGCTACAACACATTTACAGACACGAGACAATGTACGCAACCTTGTAGTCCGAATCATCCCAGGGAAATGCGGATTCACATACCTAACCTTTAACCGCTTCAGCGCGGCGCGAATTTTCGCGCTGTGCTGAACGTTCCATTGGGCTTATGGAACCATGACGGAACGGTTCCGTCATGAGCACAGCTCAACCGACGCTCATGACGGAACCGTTCCGTCATGAGCATGGAAGGGGTTAATGAAGGTGAAAAGGTACCAATAGCTTACAAATCACACTTGTACACACAAGCTGAAATGAAATTCACTTCAACAGAAAAAATTCTGACAGCGGTTCAAACTGCAGTAGCAAAATAGAGAGCCCTCGCGCAGGGAAAACGGATAAAGGTTGTTACTCCTGTACCTGCCTTAGAAGCAGTGACAAAAGCGAGCATTCCAAATGCAAACGCTTTACATCCAAGATGGATATAATGGGTTAATTCTCTTGCTGCAACAGACTCAACGTCTGCTGCAGCAAGAGAAATAACGTTTTTGACCCCTACTTGAAAACTCAAGAATTTCACCAATATGAACAAGAATATCCTCTGCCCACTAGAACATTACGGATGTATAATCTATTCAGACGGATCAGCACAGCCCGCAATTGGGGGTAAACAAGCTTATAGTGCTGCGTGCGCGATTGTTAAAGGTCGCTGGCGCGATGGTAAATTCAGACCTATGGTCACAAAAACTCAATCTCTCGGAGACTCTACAGCTCAGTGAGCTGAACTACAGGCTTTCAAGATGGCGCTGGAAAATGCTGATTGCGGATTCCCCCCACTCAAAGTGTGCGATTCGTATTACTGCGTTCAATCTTACAATGAATACTTGCAGAACTGGGTTCAAAACGGTTTCAAAGGCGAAAAAAAGGTGGCACAATCAAGCATAAATTGCTTTAGGAACAAGTAGTTCTATTACAGAAAGAACTACAGAAGACTCACGTGATCCATACACTGAGTCATCAGCGTGATGGCGTTCACATTAAAGGGAATTCATTGGCTGATGAAGCCGCGAAGACAGCTGTGCAAACTGCTTCCGTAGCTGCAATCACTCGTTCAAAAACAAAAATAGACGATGAAACAATGTTAGCTGTCAATCCTACAAGCAAAGGCAGCGGATCTGCGTTACCTCTAAACTATCCACTCGAATAAACATACATAATTGATGCCAACTCCGTTCCTTTTGCTCGAATCCCTGGAGTGGGGGATAGGCTAATTCAAAACAGGAATCAGAGAGATGCTTTGATTCAAGAAGCACATATGGGAGAGGGTCTGATATATCAAGGGATCTCTAAATCTCTACTAGAATTAATAGAGATGTACTGGTGGCCAGGGATGAGCGCCCACATTTACGAATTTGGAATTAATTGCGATGTCTGCTACAGAGATCACAGCTTAGAGTGCCACCAGATACCTGACTACGGTATAGCCAGCCCAGTACAGACACCACTGTTAGACAGCATTAGACTTTCTACACGCAGACGTCACCATGGACGAATGCGGTCCCACAACTATTAGGACAAGATTCATTTGGATGTGGCCTCAGCGCTTGACTGACGCCCGAACTGTTATAAAAGATATGCGAGTCTTTATCTGCACATACGCAATCGGCACGCAACATTCTGACCTGGGTCCTGCATTTAGCTCTCGAGCTTACAAAGAGGCCATGGCCAGCTTGGGAGTTGCATTGCGATTTTCAAGTCCATTCCATCCTGGGGGAAATTCTGAAGTGGAAAGAAAAACCGTGACATAAAGCAATCTATAACAGCTAGGGTATTAGGTTCGGGTGACGGGTAGGCCAAACAACTAATAAGTGTCCAACGTAGCCTTAATAAACTGCCAAGAAATTCTCTGGATGGAATCACTCCATATGAAATACTTTTTGGTACTAGAATGATGATCGAGGACCTCGATCGTCATACTTCAGTGGTAGAACAAAAACCCTTTGATATCAAAGACCGTTTGGCTGTTTTGCAGGACTTAAATGAGACACGAAGAAGTCTAAGCAACACATTACAGAAACCAACGACCACTGAAGAAAAACCACGTGTCCCAGCAAGACCTGTCTGGATTCCAAAGATTGGGGCTCTGGTCAGAGAAAAAATAATGGATAAGAAGGAATTTGGACCTTCTTACAGAAAACTAGTGCCTGTGCTAGCAATCCACGGATCAAGAACAGTGTTACTGCCGCCCCTTGCTGGAAGAAAGGAGAACCGGTGCGTGTCCATCGACCTGGTCAAACCACATCATGTGGCTGATAATAAGTAGTAGGGCCAGTGGACTCCAAAGATGTAGCAGACAACCAAATCTTGCTACAATCCAAGAGGTTCAAACTGAAAGACTCATCACCTTTGGAGAATCCACAGTGAGAAAAGAAGGACTATGCAACAAAAGCCATGTAACTTGTGCCTCTTGAAACCCAAATAACAGTTCGTCAAGACACTCCTGTCTACAATGATGTAGCATCTGACTATACCAATATGTCAAGGGAACAAGCAGCTCCAGCGATTTCAAGTAATCCGGATGCAATACCAACTATTGACAGAACTGCCTTTGGCTATTTCATCAGTTTTGATGACTTTTCTGAGGATCCCTGTGAGCCCGAAACAACGCCAGCTAATAAAACTTTCAAGGAACAAGTAATTGAACTTTGTCATCAGCTTACAAATACATATCTGGTTTCACCATGGGTTGAATTTTGGATTGTGTTAGGTGTACTTTTTCTCCTACTTTGGCTCATTCTTGTTTTAAGTTTGGGAAAGCTGATAAATGGAAAATATAGTAAAATGGACACAGCAAGTAGGAACATCAACTTGCTCTTGAAGCCACAAAAATTATCTCATCGTGAACAAAGAGACCTGTCATCAGTGAACATCACAGCCGTTCCCCTATCTGGTGTTATAGCATGGGACAGAACGGATTATGACATTTATGATCCAGTCGAGTTGTTGAAAATGCCACACCAATTTAAGGTTTCCTTGAGTGATTTTGTTTCACACAGCACATTCTCTGATGATTGGGACTTTGAGACTGGTAATAACATGATGGCAGACTTAGACATGTCAGCAAAATGTACAAAACATGAATACTTGGAAGGTTCATTAGATTATGAACAAATGTATTGTTGGTCACCATTATTTGCACAAATCTGCAAATCCTAGAAATATGTTTTTCTTATAATCAATGGGAACATTGTCCAACGCCACCAAAAAGTAGCTCAAAAACATTTTATAAAAAATGTCCATACTTCTCAGGTCTTAATGTCACAAATCCAGAAACATTTTACTTTAAAAATGTTAATAAGACAGGAAGGCAAAGTATGTTGACTAACACTAAGCAAATTTATTCTGCAGCCTTTTATACTCGATTGTCTACATTAGGTTTTGACTTTTGGAAAGACAACATTGAGACAAAAACTGTCTGGGGCACAAAAGACTGGCAGGTGAAAGGTTTAGAAGCTTTATTTAGAGCCTGCATCATCCCAGAACAAATAATGTTTTAAAATGAAACTGTTCAACAGACATCTTGTCTTGGCCTGGCTAAGATAAAACAAACCGTCCATACCTAAGCCCACACCTGATAGTAATGGAACTACAGATGAGGAGGTAGACGTAAACTACATTTTACAACAGAACAGACCTAATCTTGATTGGAAAAAATGGTTAATCTGGCCCACAGAAACTAATAACTGTCAAGAAAGATTCCTGAACAAGACACACGGGTTTACAGTAACTAGGCCAGATCGAAGATATGTCCAGAGACAATATCCAGGGATAATAACAACTTACAGTGTAGGAAAACTGTGCCTTGAGTGCCTACAAAAGACCACACTCCCAGATATAAAACAACACTTAACTTTACTTAAATATGGCGTTGATTTGAGAGACTTCTTACAAGGACCTCGTAAACCACGTCATAAACGTTTCATATACACCGGTATATACCCTGCTTATAACGAAGCATGGAAAGCCACGCAAATGGAAACTGCAGAACGAATACGAGAAATTGATTGTATTAATTTAG
Source organism: Lissotriton helveticus (assembly GCF_964261635.1). Lineage (NCBI taxonomy): Eukaryota > Metazoa > Chordata > Amphibia > Caudata > Salamandridae > Lissotriton > Lissotriton helveticus. The sequence goes on from NC_136065.1 coordinate 1,292,006,292, forward strand.
AGAAAGCACTCTCTGTGGTTGACAATGGGTTAACAACTCTGTCATCCAGAATGTATTCTTTGGACAGCATTGTATCCTCTGCCATAGACATAATGGAACAGGACTTGCTAATGTTACAACATGGCCAGACTCAATTGCGTTCTATAATGCTGCTAGGCTGGACGTTACAAAACCTTCGTTCAGGCTACGTGCCTTGGCATCTAATCAACACCACGTCATTGTTTACTGGATTTAACCTTACAGATAAACAAATCTCTATGGCACAGAGGGGAGCAGACTATACGGTGCGGAGCATAGAAAAACTGGAAAGATTACCATTAACCGTTTCTGAGAAACTAGCCGTTGAATGTATAATACATGGCACCATCACGATAGCAGTGACGATTTTCCAGTTTCAGTACTGCTAAAAACACATACCAGCAGGCCTGTATGAAAGGTTGGGTAAAGAGTACATAAAGTCGACCTGGGATTTACCATACACACACAAATGTTGGAGTGGGGGAAAGGAGGTGTTTCTTAGTGGTAAAAATGGCCACAACCCACTAAGCGAAACTCTTCTATGTCAAGGCATTAATTTGCATGGAGCCTGCGATGGTTCTTCAAACAACTTATCATGCTACCTGCAGGGTTCCCCGACGGCAGTGATAGATACAATTTTTAGGCAGCTTTCCAACGGGAGCTACATAATGTTGAATGATCACAGCTGTTGTGGAATGATGTCAGGAATAGCCTATCTAGCAACTGTGCCAGCCAGGGTCACTTGTAGTATGCAAGTATTGTTTCCTAAAGCTAAGACAGACGGGGAGTCGCCGCTATGGCCTTCACTGAACATCTATTCTATACAAATTGATACTTTAAGCAGAATGAAAGCCATTCTTTTACAAAAAACGGTGCCACTGACCTCGTCCAGAGAGACGTATGATCTGCAAGTTGCAAGGTCCTCTGCAGAGATACATGCCCTATTATCAACAAACTGCCCAGTACATTTAACAGAAATGTTAGATTGTATCTTAAACATGTCTGATACCAGTGGTATTGTACATGTATTTAAGACGATTTTTTGAGCACTGTTAGCACCCTTGGAACCAGTCCTAGGCATTTTTCCTAACTTCGTGCACTCTGTGTTCGGCGGCCTGCCTCTCATTTTGGGACTCGTGGCAGGGATACTATTTTTGTTCCTTCTGCTCCGATTATGGCAAGTCCAGTCACCAACCATACCCAGATTACCATGGAGAACGCTCTTCTGGCAATGCAGTATCATGAACGCATAACACAGATTCTTGGCTTGGCTCGTTTGAGGGATCTGAATGCCACATGGTTCCTATCATTCAGACCAATCTGGCAAGATTGCATCTTACCTGTTCTAAGATTCCTGCTTTGTGGATCGGAATGCGTGTTGGATATCTGTCTAACACTTCCATCAGCACTGCCAACGGATGTTGACGCTCTGCTTGGTTTGGTAACAGCTCATGCATTGTGTTGTCCCCAACGGCTACCAATCCTGATGTCGGCATTCATTGAGATCTCACCGCCAATTCCAGCTGAGGGTGAGATACGTGGACCAAAAGGCACACAGGTACCATCTACTGCGAACATTGCTAATGCGACTGACACTGACGGGGATGCTTCTCATCTGTGTTAACTGTGGGCGCAAAATCCGTTCCGTTTGCGGATTTTGGGCAATTTCGCGGTCCGCGAATCCTGCTAATTTGCCCAAAAATCCGCAAATTCGCAAACTAGTGGATTTTTTTAGCTTGCTCGCGCTTGAAAAATACAATATCGCGCTCGCGGCGTTGACTTACCGTGATTCTGTGTTCACCGAGTTGTTTTTCATCCTGGTTTGCGGGTGCTGCGCCATTTTGGATCTTGCTGCGTGGTCGCGCAAGAGTTTTTTGACCGCGATTACGTCATCGCGGCCCACCATCTTGCACAGCGAGAGTTTGACAACGCGAGTACGTCATAAGGGCCCGTGATCATGCATCACGGGAGTAAACAATTGCGAACACGTAGATGCGGCGCGCAGCTGACTTCAGGCGGGAGATTTGAACAGCTTGCTTTCCCGAACTTGCAAAAATTGCAATTCTGCACAAGAAATCCACCGCAGGCAGCATAAACCTTCTGAAAATGTTGATTTTGATCAGAATAACTCCTCAGATTGACATTTGGCTGCACTTTTTTGTGCAAGGAGTACATTTTGGGGAGGGGGTGGGAGGAAGGAAGTGCCCATCAGTCTCCAACTTCCTGGTCCTGTCCAGCAGGCTCCTCCCAGTGCTTTGTCCATGTCCTGGTCACTTTTGATTTGGATCTGGAGCTGGAAGGATTACTTTTTGTGGCTGCTGCTGGATATTTGTATTTGAGGACTTTTTGGACTTTGGAGTTTGGATTACTTTTGGATTTAAGATTTTACAAGTAAGTTGGTGTTGTTTGTTTGGGGCATTGCAGTTGCTGCAACTACAATTTTAAAGCTTTTTCACAACTTTAAAAAAAATATATTGTGGGTAGCCACAGTATCCAGTAGGTCCAGGGTTAGGCATGGGTGCATGATACAACTGTTTCTGTGAGTTTTTTTAACTTAAATCTTATTCATGTCATAGAATTTTAGCTCACTGTTATATGTGGATTTTTTTAAATTTTGGGGTGCCTGTAAAGCCTCACTAGCCAGTAGGCCTAGGAGTAGTGAGTGGTGCATGTACCAAGTCTTTCTGTGGGGTGTCTTGAATTTAAACATCATTGAGGGCATGATGGCATTGGATTGTGGTGATTTGTGTGTGTTTTTTTACTTTTTGGGGTGTTGTTTGGGCCTGGCCATGTGGGGGGGGGGGCATTTTGAGGCCTGGTCCAGGCAGGGCCTGGCCATGTGGTGGGGGTCAAGGGGCCATTTTGAAGCCAGGCAGTGTGCACAGGCCTGCACCCAGTTTGCCTTGCTTTCAACCATTATGCCCAGGAGTACTCAGTGGTCCATGGACCTAGTCTTTCTGTGGGGTGTCTTGAATTTAAACATCATTGAGGGCATGGATGGCATTGGATTGTGGTGACTTTTGTGTGTTTTTTGACTTTTTGGGTGCTGTTGGGGCCTGACCATGTGGGTGGGGGCCATTTTGAGGCCTGATCCAGGCAGGGCCTGGCCATGTGGTGGGGGTCAAGTGGCCATTTTGAAGCCAGGCAGTGTGCTCAAGCCTGCACCCAGTTTGCCTTGCTTTCAATCATTATGCCCAGGGGTACTCAGTGGTCCATGGACCTAGTCTTTCTGTGGGGTGTCTTGAATTTAAACATCATTGAGGGCATGGATGGCATTGGATTGAGGTGATTTTTGTGTGTTTTTTTGACTCTTTGGGTGCTGTTGGGGCCTGACCATGTGGGTGGGGGCCATTTTGAGGCCTGGTCCAGGCAGGGACTGGCCATGTGTTGGGAGTCAAGAGGCCATTTTGAAGTTAGGCAGTGTGCTCAGGCCTGCACCCAGTTTGCCTTGCTTTCAACCATTATGCCCAGGGGTCCTCAGTGGTCCATGGACCTAGTCTTTCTGTGGGGTGTCTTGAATTTAAACATCTTTGAGGGCATGGATGGCATTGGATTGTGGTGATTTTTGTGTGTTTTTTTACTTTGTGGGTACTGTTGGGGCCTTACCATGTGGGTGGGGGCCATTTTAAGGCCTGGTCCAGGCAGGGCCTGGCCATGTGGTGGGGGTCAAGGGGTCATTTTGAAGCCAGGCAGTGTGCTCAGGCCTGCACCCAGTTTGCCTTGCTTTCATCCATTATGCCCAGGGGTACTCAGTGGTCCATGGAACTAGTCTTTCTGTGAGGTGTCTTGAATTTAAACATCATTGAGGGCATGGATGGCATTGGATTGTGGTGATTTTTGTGTGTTTTCTGACTTTTTGGGGTGTTTAACTGATGTTCCTCTGGCTTCTTTTGCTTTTAGGTGCACAATAGAACCACCAGTGCTAGGAAGAAGTCCTGCAGCGGTGTGTGCAGCACTACGTCACATGACGTCTCGTGTGGCCACAGACAACTCTGCAACTCGTGCAACTGCGGCCTGCTGTTCTGACATCTGAAGAAGATGGGCCCAAACAAAGGTGTATAAACTTCAAAGTAATAGATAGAGGGTGCACAGCGTTTGGACTGTATTAGGTTCAAGGGTAAAGTTCAGGAAAGATTTAATCAGTTAGGGTGCTCTCGCAGGTAGCGTGTCCGTCCTGTCATGCTGTCAAATAAGATGATTGTAGTGCATACATACATATGAATGCATCCCTGTGTGAGGCACACCTCTGGGTTCAACAAAAATTGACTCCCATACAATGATCATCAGGTTTTATAAAGTTTTTGGTTTAATTATGGTCTTCTGATATTTTCAGCATATCATGTGAAAGACTTTGTCATCGTTGTAGCATTATTCGTCACCGCATATGTACAAGTTTTCACAACTCCGATGCATTTCGGGCGGTCAGCCCTTTATCAAGGAGTTCTAAAAGTGAAGGAGATATAGCAATCAATAATGCATGCCAGTGCACTGATAAGTGGAGTGAACAATAAGTATCATGCAATAGGGTGTCCCAGCTGGTGCAGCTGCACGGGGCCGCCTGTGTTACAAGTGCTCGGTGAAGGGAAAAGGAGTGCTCTGTCGGGGGAAAACTGAGGTAGTCTGCAATGTGTTCCGTTGTCATGTATGAGAGGGGAAACGGGGTAAGACACCAGTATTAAACGTGCTCGGTGCCTGGCCGGAGGCAGATAGGGTGAACAGTAGTCATTTGGTGCTCAGAGCTGTTAATAAGAACGTGTGCTCAAAATTATGGTGTAAGCGGTTAGCAAGAAACGTATGTTTAAAGTCATAGCATTGGCTGGAAAGCCAGGTGGTTCACTGGCATCCTCGGGGATCACTGTGAAGTGCACGGTAACACGGCGGTAAAATATGTTAAACCAGTCACGTGTGAATTAAGAGCATAAACGACGGACTATCAAAGCGGCCATCTTGGATGAACAACGGAGTTAAGAGCGTGTGTTAGTAATATATCACGGTGTGAGTGTATGCACAATAAAGTTATGTGACGTGACACAACAATGTAACAAAAGGTTATAATGTGGGGTGACAAAAAAATAAAAATAATAGTAGAATGGCACGAAAGTGTCAATGTGAAACATATATGGTATAAACAAGCCACAGCAAAGGTACAGTGTCAGAAAACCACACGTTATGTGGTTGGAAACAGGAATAATGGTTATAAACAAAGACTAATGTTTATGAAAAACAATGGTTACAAGAAGAATTCAGAATTCAATTCTATCATTGAGCCCAAAGGGCTTCATGGATTGTAGACGGTAAATCCATGACAATTCTCGCTGGAGTAAAAGTTTGTGGTTATCCCTTCCTTCTGCTTTTCGGATGGTTTCAAGTACCATGAATTTTAACTGTGCAACTGTGTGTTTTTGTTCATTGAAGTGAACGGCGACGTTGAATTTTTCATTTCTGGTTCTTATGTTGGATTTATGTTCGTTTATTCGAATTTTAATTTTTCTAGAATTTGTGGCAACAGTCTGCCCTAAATGGAAGGTTCCTAGCCGGTCCTATTTTGCCAGAGTTGCTGTGCCAGCACTACATCAAGATGTGCTGGAGGTGATTGGCGCAGCTATTCAGAAGAGTGCTGTTCACACTATCCACCTGACAACAGACATGTGGACCAGTTGCCAAGCCCTTGATTACATGTGCATCACTGCACACTGGGTCTCTTTTGCAGGGGTTAAAGACAAGTTAAAAGCAGGTGTTGGCACGGACACGGTTTTTCAAGCTACTCGGAAACATGCAACAGTAGCCATGTTTGCCATGGAGAAATCTCATACTGCACCTAACCTTTTGGAGGAGTTTGACAGGAAGGTCTATGAATGGCTGCATCCAAGAAATTGCATGATTGGTTATGTTTCCACGGATAATGGCAGTAATATAGTTAGGGCCATGAATGATGGTGGCTATTTCAGAGTGCTGTGTTTGGGTAACAGTATTAACATTGTTGTGCAAGAGTTCTTGAAAAAACAAATCACAGTCAGCAAGTTACTGACCACCTGCCGAAGAATCTGCACACATTTCAGCCATTTTTTTAAGGCGCGGAAGAAGCTGAGGAGCATGCAACATGAACGTAGACTGCCAGTCAAAGGACTCATCCAGGAGGTGGCAACAAATTGGAACTCAACCTTCTACATGCTTGAGCGTCTGTCTGAGCAGTGGGGGGTAATCAATGAGTATGTCTATGAACTGGGTTTTACTATGAAAGACATGAGGCTAGAGTTGGAGGAATGGAAGCTAGTTGCAAGCCTGACAGACATGCTTCGTCCTTTTGAGGTCTTCACACGTGAAGTCAGCAGGGAGGACTGTTCTTTGGGCAAAGCTATCCCATTGTTGCACATGCTAGAGCACCAACTGAAAGTGGTTTCTTCAACGTTCCGAGATGACGCTGAAAAGTAAGACGCATATCAGTTGGCGGAGAGGTTATTAAGCCGCCTAGTTGACAATGAAAGGCTTAAAAAAATACATACAGAACAACATTACATTGTGCCACTATTCTTGATCCACGGTACAAAAAGGCCCTGGCCAGCAAAGCATTCATTCTTTTTAATGAAGCAGATGTTTCAAAGTACAGCTCCGTCAGCCACCCGGTTCGAAAAAGAGCGGCAGAACATTGAAGGAGTCGGCAGAAGTACTACTGAATCAGCAGGCCATCCAGCGCCAAGTTCCACTTCTGAATCTGTGGCTGAAGGGAGTCACTTTCCCTCACAGCCGTTAACGACACCAGCAACCGTATCATCATCCTCACCCGCACCAGGCCCAGCCATAATATTGTCGGAAGCGGATTGGCTAACTCATCAAGGGTTTGCTCGTTCCAGTGATGCAAAGGCCACAGATGGTACGCAAAGTGAAGCAACCCTGGAGGACCTTGAGTCGATGGTGCAGGCCTATCTGGATGACCCAACAGAGGTCTTTGTTAATCAGAACCCATTGCTGTATTGGTATAGGAAAAGGCCTCTATGGCGACTGATCACCAACCTGGCTCTAAATTATTTGTCTTGCCCACTCACAAGTGTGTCTTCTGAACGTGTTTTCAGTGCTGCTGGTGCCCTTGTAACTTCAAAAAGGACCCGCCTCTCGCCCAAAAATGTGGAGAGGTTAACACTGATCAAGATGAATCAGCACTTCATACTACCATATTACCACTAGATTACAAAATACGTGAATGCAGGCAGGAAGAAGAAGAGGACATCGACTTAGGTGTCGGAATTTCTTCTCTGTTAGCTGACATACTCCGTCTCAATTCATAGAGTTTGAGGACGAGCTCTACTTCCCTGACACCGAGGCCTGAAAAACGACTTTCTTTTTTCGTCCTTATTCACTTTTATTCCTGTGTGTCTTTTTTTGTTTTGCAACTTTTACCACAACAAAACTCTAATCACCTAATCACAACAAGTCCATCAGCAGCACTGTCTTCATCTTATGTCCTTATTGATTTGACGGTGCCGCAGTCTGCATTTCTGAGGTTCACAAGTTCACAACTCAATCATGTGCCTCTATCTTCCTCCTCCAGGCTCTCCCTATCCATTTCCCTCAAGGCAGATGGATGGATTACGCAGAATAAAGAAACTTTGTATTCATAGACTAGTCCCCTCAAGTGGGACTGGAATTACTGACTAAATTCTTGCTGATTGTTGACAGTTACTTCTGAAATTGACAGGAGAGGCTGCCCTGTGGACCCTCACTTTCAGAAGAAGATACAGACAAAAAGTGGAACAGGTAATGAATAATGAGAAGAAGATGGCATGCAGTGAACAGCAATGGCTGTCTGTCTCTTTCTCTGTCCAGACAGCAGTTCATGTAAAATTGGGGCTATGTGGCTTGCTGCATACAATTAGATATGCTTTGTCTGTCTGTGACAAAGAGCCTAGGTATGCTACATCAGGTTGCTTCACTCAGTGGTACCTGCCTCGACCGTCTGCATGGCCCTGCCGCAAGCATGGGCCTGATATAGCATACCTAGGCTCTTTGACACTGACAGACAAAGCATATCTAGGGTTTACGGTTCAGTGCGGTTTACTAGGGTTTTTGGGTTTAATTTGGTAGGGTTACCGCAGAGTCTAGGGCTCAGGGCCCGATGCAGGCTCGTTCATAATGATGTTGGCAAGGTTTTAGGGAGGTTTGGTGTTTTTGGTCCCTTTGGGTTGAGGGGTCTGGGAGCACTACTGGGAAGGTCTAATTTTGAATGCAAGTGGTTTGAAGAAAATCCATGGTGTAAAAGGGGGGTTTGGGCCTAGTTGCAGAAAGCGTTTTGGCACGATATTAAGTTAGGCCTAGTAGTATTGCATGTTTTTGGGGGGCTGTTTGGGGGGTTCTAGATTTTTTGGAGTGGGTTTACGGGTCTGGGAGCACTGCTGAGAAGGTCTAATTTTGATTGCAAGTGGTTTGAAGAAAATCCATGGTGGGAAAGGGGGGTTTGGGCGTAGTTGCAGTTAGCGTTTTGGCACGATTTAAACTGAGGCCTAGCAGTATTGCATGTTTTTGGGGGGCTGCTTGGGGGTGTTCTAGATTTTTGGGGATGGGTTTAGGGGTCTGGGAGCACTGCTGGGAAGGTCTAATTTTGATTGCAAGTGGTTTGAAGAAAATCCATGGTTGAATTTTTTTTTTTAGCAGTATTGCATGTTTGTGGGGGGCTGTTTGGGGGGGTTCTACATTTTTGGGAGTGGGTTTATGGGTCTGGGACCACTGCTGGGAAGTTCTAACTTTGATTGCCAGTGGTTTGAAGAAAATCCATGGTGGAAAAGGGGGGTTTGGGACTAGTTGCAGACAGCGTATTGGCACGATATTAAGTTAGGCCTAGCAGTATTGCATGTTTTTGGGGGGCTGTTTGGGGGGGGCTGTAGATGTTTGGGAGTGGGTTTATGGGTCTGGGAGCAATGCTGGGAAGGTCTAATTTTGATTGGAAGTGGTTTGAAGAAAATCCATGGTGGGAAAGGGGGGTTTGGGCCTAGTTGCAGACAACGTGTTGGCACGATTTAAACTGAGGCCTAGCAGTATTGCATGTTTTTGGGGCGCTGCATGGGGGTGTTCTAGAATTTTGGGGGTGGGTTTAGGGGTCTGGGAGCACTGCTGGGAAGGTCTAATTTTGATTGCAAGTGGTTTGAAAAAAAGCCATGGTGGAAAAGGGGGGTTTGGGCCTAGTTGCAGAGAGCATTTTGGCATGATCCGCAAAAATCGCCCATAGTTATTAGTAATTAATACTATCCTTGAAAAGGAGACTCAGAGTAAGCACTTTCAAAATGATAATTATATGTTATACTGTCACCTCTGAAACTGAAAGTGTTATTTTTGCACTACACAGCGTACCTTATATTTTTTTCACCGTGGTGTTTTAATATCACTTCCTGTTTTTCCATCAACAATTACAGGCCGGCTTTTACCCTGTGCCATGGAAAAACCGATTAACTCAGGCTTACCATTAGCGATCTGCAAGATTGATCGACGGAGCGTCAGATGGAATGGAGGAATGGAGGAGTACCGCGAATAAGAGGAATGGCTGGATGAATGCAACTTCACAAATTCAACAGGACAACTACAACATACAGTTACAGTATCCTCTTAACTTCTCCTTATCTTTTAAATGTTATTGTTGTGAACTTGAACTTCTACGAGTGAGGCTCTGTGCGTTTGTTTGCTCTCTGCTTCAAATTTATCCCTCCAGCTACTTGATACGTTTCTTTGCTATTTTTAAAACTAATTTAATATACTAATAAATATAAGTGTTTATTCTCTCTGAGGGCAGAGAGGCAAGTGAAATTGCGTAATTATAATTATTACTGCATCCCTGTACTGTCAAATTGTTTCTTCATAGTTACTAGTAAGTTGTAGTAAGTACTACTTTTCAGTAACCTAACCATCCATTTAGCAAACAACTTCATGCATGCAATAGTGCACTTCCTTTATGTCCCTTAAAAGATTTATGGATATCTTAGAATGCAAAGATTTGTTTTTCTTCATTTGTTGTTTGCCATGCTGTGTTTTTTTTCCTCTCTCCACAAAACTTTCCCAAAAACACCCATTCCCTTCCAATTTTCAAACCCTAACCCTCTTCCCCCGGGCTGTGTGGTTTTTCATTGAGGTGTGACTAAATGACAACAATAAATTCCACATACTTGCTGGGGAGGATAAGGTCAAAGCAACAGAAAAATCATTCTAATCAGAATTTCATGTGCGCCATCGTGGATTGACCATCAACAACATCCTCCTCCTAAACGTGACGAATTGAATGTGTAATGCTTACATTGCTTTGTCCTTTGCCTTAATACTATTTCTTATAGTAGCCATACTCCACGCAACTAGTACTTAGTTATCTTTTGAATACTTTAGCACTGCTTAGGCTACAATTTATGGCACTGTTCTCTACCGTACTATCTATTGTACTGTTTCTAATGCTACGCTCAGGCCACTCAATGTTTCATTTCCTTTTTTTTCATATGCTGCTACTGCCAGTGTGTACCACTACTACTACCAGCACAACAATGATATATTTCAACAATCCAGGATTTAAGTCAACACCCAACCTTAATTGCCATTTGCCATGCAGCCAGCCCTGTGCCGAGCCCTATTCTCAAACACGAATCACAGGTAAGATAAGCATTTTGGGGAGGTAGAATAATGGGCTAGGACTCGGAGGAGAGGAGAGACTGACAGTGTCACAGTAGTACTAGTAAAGTACTAGTAGGGCAATTGAATTCCCTAACTCTGTTAGTGGCACTTTTGTACATGTTTGGACGTTTAGATAATTGATGCTGGTAAGTTTGAAGAAATCAAACGTACACTAATCCCCGCCCACCACCACACAAAATAATATGAACGCGTATACTTTGTTTAAGTATGTAAAATAAATGAATATATTTCCCCTAACAAAAATAAACTAACCCAACCCACCCCTCTACCTAACACCAACCAATGTCCAAATGTCCTTCAAGTCCCTTTCCCCAACGCCCAATTCCCACCCCCTAACAGTCTTTAAAAAAGGGGCAAGGGAAATCACTTCCTCCGGCGGTGTCCTCCTGTGGACAGGTCCCGCACCTCTTTGCGGAGGTCCCGGAGTTGGCGCTGTTGCTTCTCTGCCAATCGCTCTAGGTAGTCCACTCGCTTTTGGAGGCGGCACAGACATGTAATCCAGGCTCTGGGGGGGCAGCTGTTCTTTTTGCTGCTGTGCGGCGGCGGCGGGAGGCTGTCGGGCCATGGCGCCGTTTCGCCGGAGGCTGCTGGCTGGTGGACCCGGGGGCACTGGAGGAGGATGCAGTAGTGGCCGGCTCCTCCTGCTCCCGAGCCCACAGCCGCCGATATTCGACGCAAATTGCCTCCAGCTTACGTTCCCTGGCCCGGACAGCCATCTCCTTGCAGGTGAGCTTTTTTGGAGCATCTATATGAAGAAAGAAAGAAAAATACTGTAGCCAATAGTCTTTAACATTAAGTCAAAATAATTCAACAGAAAGTTGTCTCACAGTAACACTAGCAACTTGCAAGCACAGTATAACATTTTGGCATGTATCTTTCCGCAGTCTTTGTAGGCCAGTGACATTAGTGGGAGTTTCAGGAATTCTACTAGCCGCTCTATGGACTCACTACTACATAGTCAGAGAGTCAGAGACTACACCAGTCTTCTTCTTTTTTTCTCTTGTTTTGCAAAAGAAATGACTTGTACGTGAACTTGTGGTAGCTGGCATAATGCCAGCTCTCTCAGCTTGCACCCAAGAAAAACAGACACAAGCCATGATGACGCAGACTCGCATTACTTTAAGCAGTATATGCAGGTGGGGATAGGAAGCTCTTACTTTTCTATAGGGGTGGCACTGGCCATACTCGATATCATCAAGGGCTACTGCTCAATGTAATTTATATTTCGCACTGCCCCCCCGGGCCTTGACTACTACAAAAGGAAAATGAAGATTATTCATTTCTGATCATATATCCTGCTGATTACATGATCTTTGCTTATATGATGGATGACTTTAGGTGCTTTGTTTTGATAGATTGAGTGAACAACAGCAATAGTCCACCCATGACACAGCTGAAAGAAATTTATTGACATAGGGAGTGAGTGTGGTGGTACCCATAATTGCCGGAGGAAGGGACTTGACTTAATATAATGTCAACTATACAATGCATACACAATATATGCTGTGCTTGCAAAATAAACTACTGTACTGTTAGTCAAGGGAGTATTTAAATGGTATGAACAATCACAACTTCTAGTATTTGGATTTCCTCAGTAACACTGTTCATCCGATGAGCATCTGCTCTAATACATACACCTCTGCTATCTATGAGGAAGAAGAAGATACCATCCAGGCTTCCAAAGTAAACGTCTATCATTCTTCCTAATATCTCAACTTGTACCAAGTTTACTTTTTTTCTCAACAACCAACTAACACCCTTTTCATTTTATTTGGTAAACCACCGTCTTGACTTGCATTTGAGTTTGACCCAAATTATATATTGCAATGCACACCACACATGCATTTTCTGATTCACCCACACAGGCAGTCATCTTTTCTTTCTCCTCCAACCATCCTTGCTTCAAGCAGCCATGCATCTGATTCCTTCCTATCAGCCACCTCTGCCTGCATTCAAAAACAAGTATCATTCTTTAAAGTCATAAATGTTATGACTCGCTCGTCCTTCCTTTCACCCTTCTTTCCCTTTTCGTTCCTCACATCCCTCAAGATCATCTGATATGACTTGCCTTCACGATAAAAGTTTCCCAGCTGAGTTGAAGTCAAATAGAGGGGGCCATTGCTTACCCGAGAACTCCCGCCGCTAATGGTATTACTAAGTCAAGGTTGACTGTCTTCTCCGTGATTAGCAAAAATGTAGTTCTAAATTAGTAACTGTTCTTAACAGTACAGTGTACTTGTACTAGTGTACTGTCTACTGTACAGTACATCATAACTCCTTTGCGAGCCTACTCTAAAATGTAAATAAGTAAGGAGTATAATAACTTACCACCGTCCGCCGCTGTGAGCCAACCCCCTCAGCTCCTCCTGGTGGCACTTGTGGCGCCGCCGCATCCGCCCCTGGAGTGGACCCCTCCACGCTGCTGGCCCCGGCACTGGTGGTGGGTAATGCCGCATCCGATGTTGTGACGCCTAGAAAAAACATGTCATATTTTTAGATGCCATACACCACCCCCTATTTCGTCTCGTAATGGAAGAGAAAATGTAAAAAAAATATACAATTTTTAATTATTGGGACTGAAGAAAAGTCATGGTTTTGGGCAGGGTGTTGACTTATATGCATAGCCATTACATGCAACACTTTTTGGCACAACTGATGAATGCTTGCTTTTTAACGTGCAACATTTTTTTAATTACAGACAGAACCAACTACTCCTCATCACCACCAGGAGGACTTGAAGTTACAACAAGGTGAGGGCTCCCGAGTCCCGCTCCTTTGCGAGCCTACTCTAAAATGTAAATAAGTAAGGAGTATAATAACTTACCACCGTCCGCCTCTACTGAGCCATCCCCCTCAGCTCTTCCTGGTGGCACTTGTGGCACCGCCTCATCTGCCCCTGGAGTGGACTCCTCCGCGCTGCTGGCCCCGGCACTGGTGGTGGTTAGTGCCGCATCCGATGTTGTGACGCCTAGAAAAAACATGTCATATTTTTAGATGCCATACATCACCCCCTATTTGGTCTCGTAATGGAAGAGAAAATGTTAATACATATACAAATTTTAATTATTGGGACTGAAGAAAAGTCACGGTTTTGGGGAGGTTGTTAACTTATATGCTTAGCCATAACATGCAACACTTCTTGGCACAACTGATGAATGTTTGCTTTTTAACGTGCAACATGTTTCTAATTACAGACAGAACCAACTACTCCTCATCACCACCAGGAGGACTTGAAGTTCCAACAAGATGAGGGCACCCGAGTCCCGCACAGTTACTTCTGACTGAGGTATGTGGAAAGTCGAACTATCATCAACAATGTCCTATTTCTCTTGTCCATACTTCTCTATGTGCAGAATAGTCCCTGAAACACTAGCGGTATGGTATGTGCTACTATCAAATCAAAAAGCTAACTACTAGCTTATTCTTGGTTGAAATTTACATTTTGTTGTTGGAAATTGTTAATTGTCAAAGCACTAACATTAAGAAGACTGGAATACACAGCAAGGGCAACCCAGAGGACTGCACTCAGTGCCTCTAGAGCTATTGCTGGATCAGAGTTTTGTTTAACACTGTTTGCCGACTGAGCAAGCTGAGCTACCTACACAGACCAACTCATAATAATAGTAAATAGTAGTAGTACAGAGAGTGATGGTAGAAAGGCAGGATAAGAATGTAGAAACAGTCTACAAGAAGATCAAAGACTATTTTGTAAAAAATAGAATTAGGAAACAGTTTAGGAGCTGTAAAAGTTAGGGAAGTATAATTATATTAACAAGAGAACAACTTACTGGGGCCAGCAGAAGAGGCTGCAGAGGACCGTTCCTGCCCACTTTCTTCTGCCGGAGTATGGGGTGTACTCTTCTTGCCCTTGGGAGGTGCTGAATGTGAACATGAAATAAACACAAACATGGATGATTGCTTTTTTGAAAAATGTGATTTCTTTGACCACAATCTAAAATTATCTCGGGGAAACAAATTAACAACAATTGCACTACATGTATTGACCTATCTGATCTGGTCAACTAGGAGGATACTAGTACAGTATTGCTGGATTCGCGGACCGTCTACTTGGAAAGTTATGTAAATCACTAACTAAACCAACAACAAAAAGGTTCTAATACGACTGCTAGCACTCAGCAGCACGCGACGTGACAAACACAGTCAGTCTTCATGATTGCAGACCACTAAAAAATTTCCTACTACTAATAACAAGTCATAATATACTCAACCTATCAATCCACCACTATCTCTTCTTCTTAGTGGCAGCAGGAGTACAAAGGAAGGACTAGACTTGAGTCTCTAGTCTCTCTAGCATTACACAGTTCTGTAAAGTACTACACACCTACATATTCAGGCCAAATGAGCACAAAGTTGCAAACAAGTAAGCATAGTAGCAACGCCATAGAGGAGGCGAGCACCTGCAATCGCAGAAGCTATTTAAACATTATTTTACCTGCAATGTAATCGAATCGGCAGCATTCTTGCTCTTCGGGAAAAACATATATTAGCAATATAACACAGAGCAGAAGAAAACAAAGTAGTTATTAAATAGCTGCTCACCAAGGCCAGGGATCTCCACGCCTAGCAGGTCGAGCAGGTCCTGCTCCCGGTCGAGGAGGTCAGCCCACCGGTGAGTCGCTTGGTCATAGGTGTGCCGGACCCCCAACTCCCTATGCATGTCCCGGCACACATTATCCCACAGCTGGCGACGCTCCCGGAGGCCATACCCTTGACCGCGCCTGCCCCATGCTGCCATGGTCTTCAGGAGGTGGTGCAGAACATAAAATATAAGTGCGGCCACCTCCACCGCACTGAAAACCTCCCTGGCCACTACATCCTGCCCCCTCAATCGCCCGCAAGAGATCCTGGTACGGGATGTGGGGACCCTTCCCCTTGCTCTTCCCAGCTCCCTTTGCCATGGTCCTGGACAGCTGAAAAAAAAATAGGAAAGAATAGGGAAAAAGTAAAGAAAAGAGTTCAAAAAAGTAGCTTTAAAGTAACCAAAAGTTGAAAACCCCCCACAAAATATAGATGTAGAAAAAGAGAAGGATAGATAATGAGTAAAAAAGATCCAAAAAAAGTTCAAAGAAACAAAGGATTGCAAAGATTAGGGGAGGATTGAAAAAGCATGCCCAGAACCATAGCAATGAATGAAAAACAAGAAGGCCGCGCCCATTGAGGACCGCGTGGGTAGGTTTGCGCAATATTTCCCCCGCGAGCACGCAAAAACGCACGCGAACATGTAATAGAGCCCCGCGCACAACGCGAGCTTGCAAATAGCACCCGGAAACGGAAATACGCAACGCGGACAAGATGGCCGCGCCTATGTATGACCGCATGGGTACGTTTGCGGTTGTTGCGCTGCAAGCGGCCCGCGAACACGCAAAAAGCCTCGCGAACACGCAAAAAAAATCCGCAAATTTGAACGAATTCGCAGATTATGCGGAACGCGAATTCGCACATTTAGCCCATACTTAAACTGTGTACGATTGATCTACTTAATGAAGTGGTTCAACTTTCACCTACTGTGGTAGACGATTTCATTGACAGCTTAGAAGGTTTAATGTTTTCTCCTGACACAGAGAATAACTTTTGAAATTAGCATGCAGCGTTCTATGAACTCTGAATTCGACCTTTGCTTTTTCAAAACAAAACTTCTAACTTTGGAACTCTATTTTTCTATGATTTGATATGACTTTTTCCAAAATTGAACTTTATTTGGGCACAAAGTACATCTGCTTAAAGTAGAACTATTCTTAGAGAACAATAATTCTTTGAATACTTCCTAGAAACAATATTGACCTTATCTACAAACCAAAACAGTTTATATATTCTGCTATGGGATGGCCTCGACTTTTTCTTCTGTAACTAAGAGCCATTTCATAAATGTAATTTTCGCGATTCATTCAGTTAGCATTGCCAATGTCATATTATATGCTTACATTGAAATCATTGCCTTTTAATGCATACTGTACAAATGCTCATTTTATGTATACAACCATTTTCAAATGCATTTAATGTGTTTTTGGGTGGGATTGTAAACACATGCTTTAGATATGTTTTAGTGCTTAGAATTTAGTAACGTCGAACATAATAAAGTGGAGTGGGTGTTGTATAGCATTTTAGGACCCTAGTGTAATTTTCCAGATTCATGCCTTTATATAGGTATAAATCACCATATCCTTATATAGGCATAGAAATCACAACCATATTTAGACATAGCTCATGCAGTCCAAATATGGCATGGCTACTTCCACTAATTCCGAAAATCCACAAAGATTTCTTGGAAAACTCGGCTTCAGCAGTTAGGGACTTCCCTTTGCCTGAATATTGATTTGTCTAAGAACTCATGGAGTTTTCAAAGAACTGAGACTCTTTGATGATGTTATTATGTCCACCTTTACATCAAACTCGGCACCTTCAAGGTGTAAATATGCTCACACTTGCCCTAGCAAACACACTGTGGTTTGGGGCAAATTGACTATGTACTTGCCCGTCGCATCCTGCTGCAGCAAGTGCCGAAGGAAGCCGACCCTCCAGCAGACGCACTGAGAGAGATGCTCTTGCCGAGAAATCCAGCTCCAGCGTTTCCAAGCTACCCTTGCGGGTTGTTGGGAAATCGAGTCCTGAGACTGACCTCCTTCATTCTAAACCAAGGTATGGAGCTGATTAGGCCCTAAGAGAAATCTTGGATAGATGCTTGGCAAAAAGAATACTAGATTTATGCTACACCTCACTTACTTCTTCCCTCGTACTAGGCTTAGGTTAGGTACACCGGGGTAGGCGTATTTTAGAAGCACCAGTTGAGTACTTTTTTAGCCTTTGTTATTTATGTATGTATTTTATGGTCCAGAAACCATACCATGCTTTTACAGTATTATTTTATAATACTCTTCTTGCTGTACGCATTATACTTTGCAGCCAGTATTACGATTGTAGCAGTTCATTTCTTCTGCCTGAGAAAGAAGATTGTTCAATAAATACTTTTATTGAAAACACCGGTCTCTCTATTTCTCTGCACCTCTGGTGAAATGAAGCATGCATTGTTGACTGAGTAAAATATCCATCTATTGTTTCCACGACTCTGAAGATCAGTTTTATCTTGGGGAAACAAAGTTGTCATGTTTATGCGGTTGTCAGAAACTAATCCCTTCTTGTTCATTAGAGAAAGTTTCTGAGCTAGCTGGCACTCACAATTAAGTCTAATATATTCGATAGAGACCTAGTAGACCTAAGTCCTACGTCAAATCTATAGTATATATTATTCCAATGCACAGAGCCTATTGGGAATATAGGAACTACACTACAATTTATTTTCCGCTAAATGAACTAATTTTGACACTAAACTTCTTCTGATTGTATGTGAACTAGTCATTTTTTATTTTAGACTTTGTAAAAATATATGACAATGTACAGCGTTTGTGTTTTCTGGCGCCTTGCACGTCGCATGCCCTTGGGCTTTCCTTTTAAAAGCTTTTTTTTTTTTTTTGCAGAGTTTTATATAGCGCGAACTAGACCCGAACCGAATCAGGTATCAGAGCGCTTTACATATTTTCCAGTTACGTTACATGAGGACACACTTTCATTTTAGGCACGGGGAGATTAAGTGATTTGCCCAGAATCACAGGAGGTTTTTGGCGTCGTAACCGAGACTCGAACCCAGATCCCCAGGTCCAAGGTCGAGCGCCTTAGCCGTTAGGCCAACTCCTCTCCCAATTATTAGCATTATTTGCCCCCTTTAAAAAGCATAACTTGTGTTGAGGTCTTTGCACTGAGGTTGATTCTGAATTCATTTTAATCATGCTAAGACACGTTTTTAGCTGTGTTCTTGTTGAGTCTTGAGTGTTTGAGTGTTTTCTGCCAACGCACCTTACCTGTTCCTGTTTAGGCCGCTGGGAAGCCTCCTCTCTTACTTTTTGGTTAACCTCTGCTCCGGTCTCCTACGGCGTTAGTTGCTGATTGAGCAAAGAGCAGAGGAAGTGCGCCCCTCCCCCTTCCCGGGCAGGCATTTCCCGTCGGGCAGGGAGGCAGCGCTCTAGTCTTTCCGACCCCCCTGACTACTTAAGGTCATGGTACAGTGGGCCAGCCCGTCTGTGCCCGTCCATGCCTGGAAGTCGCCAGAAATGCTGCAGGTTTGGCTGCCAAACAGCGGCTGTATTTACGGAGCACTTTCATTGACATCGTGAAGGGTCTCTATCACTGTACTCATCAGTTTGATGCCACTTTGGTAGGTCCTATTGTATGTAAAACCATTGGGTTTAATTCTTTGGCTACCACCAGTCCCAAGCGTATTCCCTCCCCTGCTAATAAAATTCTGAGCCTGAATTGCCGCTCATTGGTCAAGCACTCTGCTGAAGTGTTTGACCTAATTCAGGATGAGGCCCCTGACATAATTTTTTTAACCAAGACTTGGTTCTTTGCTAATACCGAGGCAGAGCCCAACCTAGCACTTCCTCTGGGATATGCCAGCAGAACTCTCTATAGAGAAGGTAGGGTGGTGGATTGTGGTTGTCTTTAGAACTGAATTTACCTGTACTCTGACCAAAGAAGGTATTACAGATTCTGAATGTGCTCTGTTCAAAATTTGTGTCAATCCCAAATTCATCCTTTCGGCAATTGTGACCTATCGCCCCCCAGGGCCGTCAAAAAAGTTTTATGGAAGCCCTGGTTATTAAATTGGGTCAGCCAACTTCAATATTGTAGGGGACCTCAATCTCCATTTGGAAGCTAACCAGGATTTTTTAGCAGACCTTGCTGCATTCCAACTGAGACAATATGTCCCCAACAGTACGCATTCTGCTGGCCACTTGTTAGACCCTTTTTTCTTGAATTTATTGACTTTCATAGACATCCATCCCCTCCCTATAATCTGGTGTCAATGACACTTTAGGGTATGGGCCCTTAGAGGCTCCCCAGAGACTTATTCTGAAACGCCCTTGGCATACGTTGGATGGGGATCGCTTCCGCTACCTCCTTCTTACTCAAAGGTCCAGTATCCCAAATAACCCGGACAGGGCTAACAGTATCCTATTAGACTGGCTCTCGCACACACTCAGCACTCGGATCCCAGCTAAGCTGACTAACAGTCGAAGAACTTGATTCTGCCCGTGGTTCAACGACAAACTAGGCCAGGCTTGGAAGGCATGTAAAGCCCTGGAAAGGGCTTGGAGAAGACAGTACAACCCTATTTTGAATCTCCAATATCGAGCATGCATCAAACAATATCATAAATCCATCTTGAAGGTTAGAGCATACTTTTTTACAGAGGAAGTTAAAAACAGCAGCAGTCCCACTAAATGTATATTCTTCCTTCTCATGGATCTTATAAATTTAATCAGTTAGGGTGCTCTCGCAGGTAGCGTGTCCGTCCTGTCATGCTGTCAAATAAGATGATTGTAGTGCATACATACATATGAATGCATCCCTGTGTGAGGCACACCTCTGGGTTCAACAAAAATTGACTCCCATACAATGATCATCAGGTTTTATAAAGTTTTTGGTTTAATTATGGTCTTCTGATATTTTCAGCATATCATGTGAAAGACTTTGTCATCGTTGTAGCATTATTCGTCATCGCATATGTACAAGTTTTCACAACTCCGATGCATTTCGGGCGGTCAGCCCTTTATCAAGGAGTTCTAAAAGTGAAGGAGATATAGCAATCAATAATGCATGCCAGTGCACTGATAAGTGGAGTGAACAATAAGTATCATGCAATAGGGTGTCCCAGCTGGTGCAGCTGCACGGGGCCGCCTGTGTTACAAGTGCTCGGTGAAGGGAAAAGGAGTGCTCTGTCGGGGGAAAACTGAGGTAGTCTGCAATGTGTTCCGTTGTCATGTATGAGAGGGGAAACGGGGTAAGACACCAGTATTAAACGTGCTCGGTGCCTGGCCGGAGGCAGATAGGGTGAACAGTAGTCATTTGGTGCTCAGAGCTGTTAATAAGAACGTGTGCTCAAAATTATGGTGTAAGCGGTTAGCAAGAAACGTATGTTTAAAGTCATAGCATTGGCTGGAAAGCCAGGTGGTTCACTGGCATCCTCGGGGATCACTGTGAAGTGCACGGTAACACGGCGGTAAAATATGTTAAACCAGTCACGTGTGAATTAAGAGCATAAACGACGGACTATCAAAGCGGCCATCTTGGATGAACAACGGAGTTAAGAGCGTGTGTTAGTAATATATCACGGTGTGAGTGTATGCACAATAAAGTTATGTGACGTGACACAACAATGTAACAAAAGGTTATAATGTGGGGTGACAAAAAAATAAAAATAATAGTAGAATGGCACGAAAGTGTCAATGTGAAACATATATGGTATAAACAAGCCACAGCAAAGGTACAGTGTCAGAAAACCACACGTTATGTGGTTGGAAACAGGAATAATGGTTATAAACAAAGACTAATGTTTATGAAAAACAATGGTTACAAGAAGAATTCAGAATTCAATTCTATCATTGAGCCCAAAGGGCTTCATGGATTGTAGACGGTAAATCCATGACAATTCTCGCTGGAGTAAAAGTTTGTGGTTATCCCTGCCTTCTGCTTTTCGGATGGTTTCAAGTACCATGAATTTTAACTGTGCAACTGTGTGTTTTTGTTCATTGAAGTGAACGGCGACGTTGAATTTTTCATTTCTGGTTCTTATGTTGGATTTATGTTCGTTTATTCGAATTTTAATTTTTCTAGAATTTGTGGCAACAGTCTGCCCTAAATGGAAGGTTCCTAGCCGGTCCTATTTTGCCAGAGTTGCTGTGCCAGCACTACATCAAGATGTGCTGGAGGTGATTGGCGCAGCTATTCAGAAGAGTGCTGTTCACACTATCCACCTGACAACAGACATGTGGACCAGTTGCCAAGCCCTTGATTACATGTGCATCACTGCACACTGGGTCTCTTTTGCAGGGGTTAAAGACAAGTTAAAAGCAGGTGTTGGCACGGACACGGTTTTTCAAGCTACTCGGAAACATGCAACAGTAGCCATGTTTGCCATGGAGAAATCTCATACTGCACCTAACCTTTTGGAGGAGTTTGACAGGAAGGTCTATGAATGGCTGCATCCAAGAAATTGCATGATTGGTTATGTTTCCACGGATAATGGCAGTAATATAGTTAGGGCCATGAATCATGGTGGCTATTTCAGAGTGCTGTGTTTGGGTAACAGTATTAACATTGTTGTGCAAGAGTTCTTGAAAAAACAAATCACAGTCAGCAAGTTACTGACCACCTGCCGAAGAATCTGCACACATTTCAGCCATTTTTTTAAGGCGCGGAAGAAGCTGAGGAGCATGCAACATGAACGTAGACTGCCAGTCAAAGGACTCATCCAGGAGGTGGCAACAAATTGGAACTCAACCTTCTACATGCTTGAGCGTCTGTCTGAGCAGTGGGGGGTAATCAATGAGTATGTCTATGAACTGGGTTCTACTATGAAAGACATGAGGCTAGAGTTGGAGGAATGGAAGCTAGTTGCAAGCCTGACAGACATGCTTCGTCCTTTTGAGGTCTTCACACGTGAAGTCAGCAGGGAGGACTGTTCTTTGGGCAAAGCTATCCCATTGTTGCACATGCTAGAGCACCAACTGAAAGTGGTTTCTTCAACGTTCCGAGATGACGCTGAAAAGTAAGACGCATATCAGTTGGCGGAGAGGTTATTAAGCCGCCTAGTTGACAATGAAAGGCTTAAAAAAATACATACAGAACAACATTACATTGTGCCACTATTCTTGATCCACGGTACAAAAAGGCCCTGGCCAGCAAAGCATTCATTCTTTTTAATGAAGCAGATGTTTCAAAGTACAAACATTGGCTAGCTCCGTCAGCCACCCGGTTCGAAAAAGAGCGGCAGAACATTGAAGGAGTCGGCAGAAGTACTACTGAATCAGCAGGCCATCCAGCGCCAAGTTCCACTTCTGAATCTGTGGCTGAAGGGAGTCACTTTCCCTCACAGCCGTTAACGACACCAGCAACCGTATCATCATCCTCACCCGCACCAGGCCCAGCCATAATATTGTCGGAAGCGGATTGGCTAACTCATCAAGGGTTTGCTCGTTCCAGTGATGCAAAGGCCACAGATGGTACGCAAAGTGAAGCAACCCTGGAGGACCTTGAGTCGATGGTGCAGGCCTATCTGGATGACCCAACAGAGGTCTTTGTTAATCAGAACCCATTGCTGTATTGGTATAGGAAAAGGCCTCTATGGCGACTGATCACCAACCTGGCTCTAAATTATTTGTCTTGCCCACTCACAAGTGTGTCTTCTGAACGTGTTTTCAGTGCTGCTGGTGCCCTTGTAACTTCAAAAAGGACCCGCCTCTCGCCCAAAAATGTGGAGAGGTTAACACTGATCAAGATGAATCAGCACTTCATACTACCATATTACCACTAGATTACAAAATACGTGAATGCAGGCAGGAAGAAGAAGAGGACATCGACTTAGGTGTCGGAAATTCTTCTCTGTTAGCTGACATACTCCGTCTCAATTCATAGAGTTTGAGGACGAGCTCTACTTCCCTGACACCGAGGCCTGAAAAACGACTTTCTTTTTTCGTCCTTATTCACTTTTATTCCTGTGTGTCTTTTTTTGTTTTGCAACTTTTACCACAACAAAACTCTAATCACCTAATCACAACAAGTCCATCAGCAGCACTGTCTTCATCTTATGTCCTTATTGATTTGAAGGTGCCGCAGTCTGCATTTCTGAGGTTCACAAGTTCACAACTCAATCATGTGCCTCTATCCTCCTCCTCCAGGCTCTCCCTATCCATTTCCCTCAAGACAGATGGATGGATCACGCAGAATAAAGAAACTTTGTATTCATAGACTAGTCCCCTCAAGTGGGACTGGAATTACTGACTAAATTCTTGCTGATTGTTGACAGTTACTTCTGAAATTGACAGGAGAGGCTGCCCTGTGGACCCTCACTTTCAGAAGAAGATACGGACAAAAAGTGGAACAGGTAATGAATAATGAGAAGAAGATGGCATGCAGTGAACAGCAATGGCTGTCTGTCTCTTTCTCTGTCCAGACAGCAGTTCATGTAAAATTGGGGCTATGTGGCTTGCTGCATACAATTAGATATGCTTTGTCTGTCTGTGACAAAGAGCCTAGGTATGCTACATCAGGTTGCTTCACTCAGTGGTACCTGCCTCGACCGTCTGCATGGCCCTGCCGCAAGCATGGGCCTGATATAGCATACCTAGGCTCTTTGACACTGACAGACAAAGCATATCTAGGGTTTACGGTTCAGTGCGGTTTACTAGAGTTTTTGGGTTTAATTTGGTAGGGTTACCGCAGAGTCTAGGGCTCAGGGCCCGATGCAGGCTCGTTCATAATGATGTTGGCAAGGTTTTAGGGAGGTTTGGTGTTTTTGGTCCCTTTGGGTTGAGGGGTCTGGGAGCACTACTGGGAAGGTCTAATTTTGAATGCAAGTGGTTTGAAGAAAATCCATGGTGTAAAAGGGGGGTTTGGGCCTAGTTGCAGAAAGCGTTTTGGCACGATATTAAGTTAGGCCTAGTAGTATTGCATGTTTTTGGGGGGCTGTTTGGGGGGTTCTAGATTTTTTGGAGTGGGTTTACGGGTCTGGGAGCACTGCTGAGAAGGTCTAATTTTGATTGCAAGTGGTTTGAAGAAAATCCATGGTGGGAAAGGGGGGTTTGGGCGTAGTTGCAGTTAGCGTTTTGGCACGATTTAAACTGAGGCCTAGCAGTATTGCATGTTTTTGGGGGGCTGCTTGGGGGTGTTCTAGATTTTTGGGGATGGGTTTAGGGGTCTGGGAGCACTGCTGGGAAGGTCTAATTTTGATTGCAAGTGGTTTGAAGAAAATCCATGGTTGAATTTTTTTTTAGCAGTATTGCATGTTTGTGGGGGGCTGTTTGGGGGGGTTCTACATTTTTGGGAGTGGGTTTATGGGTCTGGGACCACTGCTGGGAAGTTCTAACTTTGATTGCCAGTGGTTTGAAGAAAATCCATGGTGGAAAAGGGGGGTTTGGGACTAGTTGCAGACAGCGTATTGGCACGATATTAAGTTAGGCCTAGCAGTATTGCATGTTTTTGGGGGGCTGTTTGGGGGGGGCTGTAGATGTTTGGGAGTGGGTTTATGGGTCTGGGAGCAATGCTGGGAAGGTCTAATTTTGATTGGAAGTGGTTTGAAGAAAATCCATGGTGGGAAAGGGGGGTTTGGGCCTAGTTGCAGACAACGTGTTGGCACGATTTAAACTGAGGCCTAGCAGTATTGCATGTTTTTGGGGCGCTGCATGGGGGTGTCCTAGAATTTTGGGGGTGGGTTTAGGGGTCTGGGAGCACTGCTGGGAAGGTCTAATTTTGATTGCAAGTGGTTTGAAAAAAAGCCATGGTGGAAAAGGGGGGTTTGGGCCTAGTTGCAGAGAGCATTTTGGCATGATCCGCAAAAATCGCCCATAGTTATTAGTAATTAATACTATCCTTGAAAAGGAGACTCAGAGTAAGCACTTTCAAAATGGTAATTATATGTTATACTGTCACCTCTGAAACTGAAAGTGTTATTTTTGCACTACACAGCGTACCTTATATTTTTTTCACCGTGGTGTTTTAATATCACTTCCTGTTTTTCCCTCAACAATTACAGGCCGGCTTTTACCCTGTGCCATGGAAAAACCGATTAACTCAGGCTTACCATTAGCGATCTGCAAGATTGATCGACGGAGCGTCAGATGGAATGGAGGAATGGAGGAGTACCGCGAATAAGAGGAATGGCTGGATGAATGCAACTTCACAAATTCAACAGGACAACTACAACATACAGTTACAGTATCCTCTTAACTTCTCCTTATCTTTTAAATGTTATTGTTGTGAACTTGAACTTCTACGAGTGAGGCTCTGTGCGTTTGTTTGCTCTCTGCTTCAAATTTATCCCTCCAGCTACTTGATACGTTTCTTTGCTATTTTTAAAACTAATTTATTATACTAATAAATATAAGTGTTTATTCTCTCTGAGGGCAGAGAGGCAAGTGAAATTGCGTAATTATAATTATTACTGCATCCCTGTACTGTCAAATTGTTTCTTCATAGTTACTAGTAAGTTGTAGTAAGTACTACTTTTCAGTAACCTAACCATCCATTTAGCAAACAACTTCATGCATGCAATAGTGCACTTCCTTTATGTCCCTTAAAAGATTTATGGATATCTTAGAATGCAAAGATTTGTTTTTCTTCATTTGTTGTTTGCCATGCTGTGTTTTTTTTCCTCTCTCCACAAAACTTTCCCAAAAACACCCATTCCCTTCCAATTTTCAAACCCTAACCCTCTTCCCCCGGGCTGTGTGGTTTTTCATTGAGGTGTGACTAAATGACAACAATAAATTCCACATACTTGCTGGGGAGGATAAGGTCAAAGCAACAGAAAAATCATTCTAATCAGAATTTCATGTGCGCCATCGTGGATTGACCATCAACAACATCCTCCTCCTAAACGTGACGAATTGAATGTGTAATGCTTACATTGCTTTGTCCTTTGCCTTAATACTATTTCTTATAGTAGCCATACTCCACGCAACTAGTACTTAGTTATCTTTTGAATACTTTAGCACTGCTTAGGCTACAATTTATGGCACTGTTCTCTACCGTACTATCTATTGTACTGTTTCTAATGCTACGCTCAGGCCACTCAATGTTTCATTTCCTTTTTTTTCATATGCTGCTACTGCCAGTGTGTACCACTACTACTACCAGCACAACAATGATATATTTCAACAATCCAGGATTTAAGTCAACACCCAACCTTAATTGCCATTTGCCATGCAGCCAGCCCTGTGCCGAGCCCTATTCTCAAACACGAATCACAGGTAAGATAAGCATTTTGGGGAGGTAGAATAATGGGCTAGGACTCGGAGGAGAGGAGAGACTGACAGTGTCACAGTAGTACTAGTAAAGTACTAGTAGGGCAATTGAATTCCCTAACTCTGTTAGTGGCACTTTTGTACATGTTTGGACGTTTAGATAATTGATGCTGGTAAGTTTGAAGAAATCAAACGTACACTAATCCCCGCCCACCACCACACAAAATAATATGAACGCGTATACTTTGTTTAAGTATGTAAAATAAATGAATATATTTCCCCTAACAAAAATAAACTAACCCAACCCACCCCTCTACCTAACACCAACCAATGTCCAAATGTCCTTCAAGTCCCTTTCCCCAACGCCCAATTCCCACCCCCTAACAGTCTTTAAAAAAGGGGCAAGGGAAATCACTTCCTCCGGCGGTGTCCTCCTGTGGACAGGTCCCGCACCTCTTTGCGGAGGTCCCGGAGTTGGCGCTGTTGCTTCTCTGCCAATCGCTCTAGGTAGTCCACTCGCTTTTGGAGGCGGCACAGACATGTAATCCAGGCTCTGGGGGGGCAGCTGTTCTTTTTGCTGCTGTGCGGCGGCGGCGGGAGGCTGTCGGGCCATGGCGCCGTTTCGCCGGAGGCTGCTGGCTGGTGGACCCGGGGGCACTGGAGGAGGATGCAGTAGTGGCCGGCTCCTCCTGCTCCCGAGCCCACAGCCGCCGATATTCGACGCAAATTGCCTCCAGCTTACGTTCCCTGGCCCGGACAGCCATCTCCTTGCAGGTGAGCTTTTTTGGAGCATCTATATGAAGAAAGAAAGAAAAATACTGTAGCCAATAGTCTTTAACATTAAGTCAAAATAATTCAACAGAAAGTTGTCTCACAGTAACACTAGCAACTTGCAAGCACAGTATAACATTTTGGCATGTATCTTTCCGCAGTCTTTGTAGGCCAGTGACATTAGTGGGAGTTTCAGGAATTCTACTAGCCGCTCTATGGACTCACTACTACATAGTCAGAGAGTCAGAGACTACACCAGTCTTCTTCTTTTTTTCTCTTGTTTTGCAAAAGAAATGACTTGTACGTGAACTTGTGGTAGCTGGCATAATGCCAGCTCTCTCAGCTTGCACCCAAGAAAAACAGACACAAGCCATGATGACGCAGACTCGCATTACTTTAAGCAGTATATGCAGGTGGGGATAGGAAGCTCTTACTTTTCTATAGGGGTGGCACTGGCCATACTCGATATCATCAAGGGCTACTGCTCAATGTAATTTATATTTCGCACTGCCCCCCCGGGCCTTGACTACTACAAAAGGAAAATGAAGATTATTCATTTCTGATCATATATCCTGCTGATTACATGATCTTTGCTTATATGATGGATGACTTTAGGTGCTTTGTTTTGATAGATTGAGTGAACAACAGCAATAGTCCACCCATGACACAGCTGAAAGAAATTTATTGACATAGGGAGTGAGTGTGGTGGTACCCATAATTGCCGGAGGAAGGGACTTGACTTAATATAATGTCAACTATACAATACATACACAATATATGCTGTGCTTGCAAAGTAAACTACTGTACTGTTAGTCAAGGGAGTATTTAAATGGTATGAACAATCACAACTTCTAGTATTTGGATTTCCTCAGTAACACTGTTCATCCGATGAGCATCTGCTCTAATACATACACCTCTGCTATCTATGAGGAAGAAGAAGATACCATCCAGGCTTCCAAAGTAAACGTCTATCATTCTTCCTAATATCTCAACTTGTACCAAGTTTACTTTTTTTCTCAACAACCAACTAACACCCTTTTCATTTTATTTGGTAAACCACCGTCTTGACTTGCATTTGAGTTTGACCCAAATTATATATTGCAATGCACACCACACATGCATTTTCTGATTCACCCACACAGGCAGTCATCTTTTCTTTCTCCTCCAACCATCCTTGCTTCAAGCAGCCATGCATCTGATTCCTTCCTATCAGCCACCTCTGCCTGCATTCAAAAACAAGTATCATTCTTTAAAGTCATAAATGTTATGACTCGCTCGTCCTTCCTTTCACCCTTCTTTCCCTTTTCGTTCCCCACATCCCTCAAGATCATCTGATATGACTTCCCTTCACGATAAAAGTTTCCCAGCTGAGTTGAAGTCAAATAGAGGGGGCCATTGCTTACCCGAGAACTCCCGCCGCTAATGGTATTACTAAGTCAAGGTTGACTGTCTTCTCCGTGATTAGCAAAAATGTAGTTCTAAATTAGTAACTGTTCTTAACAGTACAGTGTACTTGTACTAGTGTACTGTCTACTGTACAGTACATCATAACTCCTTTGCGAGCCTACTCTAAAATGTAAATAAGTAAGGAGTATAATAACTTACCACCGTCCGCCGCTGTGAGCCAACCCCCTCAGCTCCTCCTGGTGGCACTTGTGGCGCCGCCGCATCCGCCCCTGGAGTGGACCCCTCCACGCTGCTGGCCCCGGCACTGGTGGTGGGTAATGCCGCATCCGATGTTGTGACGCCTAGAAAAAACATGTCATATTTTTAGATGCCACCACCCCCTATTTCGTCTCGTAATGGAAGAGAAAATGTAAAAAAAATATACAATTTTTAATTATTGGGACTGAAGAAAAGTCATGGTTTTGGGCAGGGTGTTGACTTATATGCATAGCCATTACATGCAACACTTTTTGGCACAACTGATGAATGCTTGCTTTTTAACGTGCAACATTTTTTTAATTACAGACAGAACCAACTACTCCTCATCACCACCAGGAGGACTTGAAGTTCCAACAAGGTGAGGGCTCCCGAGTCCCGCTCCTTTGCGAGCCTACTCTAAAATGTAAATAAGTAAGGAGTATAATAACTTACCACCGTCCGCCTCTACTGAGCCATCCCCCTCAGCTCTTCCTGGTGGCACTTGTGGCACCGCCTCATCTGCCCCTGGAGTGGACTCCTCCGCGCTGCTGGCCCCCGGCACTGGTGGTGGTTAGTGCCGCATCCGATGTTGTGACGCCTAGAAAAAACATGTCATATTTTTAGATGCCATACATCACCCCCTATTTGGTCTCGTAATGGAAGAGAAAATGTTAATACATATACAAATTTTAATTATTGGGACTGAAGAAAAGTCACGGTTTTGGGGAGGTTGTTAACTTATATGCTTAGCCATAACATGCAACACTTCTTGGCACAACTGATGAATGTTTGCTTTTTAACGTGCAACATGTTTCTAATTACAGACAGAACCAACTACTCCTCATCACCACCAGGAGGACTTGAAGTTCCAACAAGATGAGGGCACCCGAGTCCCGCACAGTTACTTCTGACTGAGGTATGTGGAAAGTCGAACTATCATCAACAATGTCCTATTTCTCTTGTCCATACTTCTCTATGTGCAGAATAGTCCCTGAAACACTAGCGGTATGGTATGTGCTACTATCAAATCAAAAAGCTAACTACTAGCTTATTCTTGGTTGAAATTTACATTTTGTTG
Source organism: Lissotriton helveticus (assembly GCF_964261635.1). Lineage (NCBI taxonomy): Eukaryota > Metazoa > Chordata > Amphibia > Caudata > Salamandridae > Lissotriton > Lissotriton helveticus. The sequence continues at coordinate 1,292,036,277 of NC_136065.1, forward strand.
TTGGAAATTGTTAATTGTCAAAGCACTAACATTAAGAAGACTGGAATACACAGCAAGGGCAACCCAGAGGACTGCACTCAGTGCCTCTAGAGCTATTGCTGGATCAGAGTTTTGTTTAACACTGTTTGCCGACTGAGCAAGCTGAGCTACCTACACAGACCAACTCATAATAATAGTAAATAGTAGTAGTACAGAGAGTGATGGTAGAAAGGCAGGATAAGAATGTAGAAACAGTCTACAAGAAGATCAAAGACTATTTTGTAAAAAATAGAATTAGGAAACAGTTTAGGAGCTGTAAAAGTTAGGGAAGTATAATTATATTAACAAGAGAACAACTTACTGGGGCCAGCAGAAGAGGCTGCAGAGGACCGTTCCTGCCCACTTTCTTCTGCCGGAGTATGGGGTGTACTCTTCTTGCCCTTGGGAGGTGCTGAATGTGAACATGAAATAAACACAAACATGGATGATTGCTTTTTTGAAAAATGTGATTTCTTTGACCACAATCTAAAATTATCTCGGGGAAACAAATTAACAACAATTGCACTACATGTATTGACCTATCTGATCTGGTCAACTAGGAGGATACTAGTACAGTATTGCTGGATTCGCGGACCGTCTACTTGGAAAGTTATGTAAATCACTAACTAAACCAACAACAAAAAGGTTCTAATACGACTGCTAGCACTCAGCAGCACGCGACGTGACAGACACAGTCAGTCTTCATGATTGCAGACCACTAAAAAATTTCCTACTACTAATAACAAGTCATAATATACTCAACCTATCAATCCACCACTATCTCTTCTTCTTAGTGGCAGCAGGAGTACAAAGGAAGGACTAGACTTGAGTCTCTAGTCTCTCTAGCATTACACAGTTCTGTAAAGTACTACACACCTACATATTCAGGCCAAATGAGCACAAAGTTGCAAACAAGTAAGCATAGTAGCAACGCCATAGAGGAGGCGAGCACCTGCAATCGCAGAAGCTATTTAAACATTATTTTACCTGCAATGTAATCGAATCGGCAGCATTCTTGCTCTTCGGGAAAAACATATATTAGCAATATAACACAGAGCAGAAGAAAACAAAGTAGTTATTAAATAGCTGCTCACCAAGGCCAGGGATCTCCACGCCTAGCAGGTCGAGCAGGTCCTGCTCCCGGTCGAGGAGGTCAGCCCACCGGTGAGTCGCTTGGTCATAGGTGTGCCGGACCCCCAACTCCCTATGCATGTCCCGGCACACATTATCCCACAGCTGGCGACGCTCCCGGAGGCCATACCCTTGACCGCGCCTGCCCCATGCTGCCATGGTCTTCAGGAGGTGGTGCAGAACATAAAATATAAGTGCGGCCACCTCCACCGCACTGAAAACCTCCCTGGCCACTACATCCTGCCCCCTCAATCGCCCGCAAGAGATCCTGGTACGGGATGTGGGGACCCTTCCCCTTGCTCTTCCCAGCTCCCTTTGCCATGGTCCTGGACAGCTGAAAAAAAAATAGGAAAGAATAGGGAAAAAGTAAAGAAAAGAGTTCAAAAAAGTAGCTTTAAAGTAACCAAAAGTTGAAAACCCCCCACAAAATATAGATGTAGAAAAAGAGAAGGATAGATAATGAGTAAAAAATATCCAAAAAAAGTTCAAAGAAACAAAGGATTGCAAAGATTAGGGGAGGATTGAAAAAGCATGCCCAGAACCATAGCAATGAATGAAAAACAAGAAGGCTGCGCCCATTGAGGACCGCGTGGGTAGGTTTGCGCAATATTTCCCCCGCGAGCACGCAAAAACGCACGCGAACATGTAATAGAGCCCCGCGCACAACGCGAGCTTGCAAATAGCACCCGGAAACGGAAATACGCAACGCGGACAAGATGGCCGCGCCTATGTATGACTGCATGGGTAAGTTTGCGGTTGTTGCGCTGCAAGCGGCCCGCGAACACGCAAAAAGCCTCGCGAACACGCAAAAAAATCCGCAAATTTGAACGAATTCGCAGATTATGCGGAACGCGAATTCGCACATTTAGCCCATACTTAAACTGTGTACGATTGATCTACTTAATGAAGTGGTTCAACTTTCACCTACTGTGGTAGACGATTTCATTGACAGCTTAGAAGGTTTAATGTTTTCTCCTGACACAGAGAATAACTTTTGAAATTAGCATGCAGCGTTCTATGAACTCTGAATTCGACCTTTGCTTTTTCAAAACAAAACTTCTAACTTTGGAACTCTATTTTTCTATGATTTGATATGACTTTTTCCAAAATTGAACTTTATTTGGGCACAAAGTACATCTGCTTAAAGTAGAACTATTCTTAGAGAACAAGAATTCTTTGAATACTTCCTAGAAACAATATTGACCTTATCTACAAACCAAAACAGTTTATATATTCTGCTATGGGATGGCCTCGACTTTTTCTTCTGTAACTAAGAGCCATTTCATAAATGTAATTTTCGCGATTCATTCAGTTAGCATTGCCAATGTCATATTATATGCTTACATTGAAATCATTGCCTTTTAATGCATACTGTACAAATGCTCATTTTATGTATACAACCATTTTCAAATGCATTTAATGTGTTTTTGGGTGGGATTGTAAACACATGCTTTAGATATGTTTTAGTGCTTAGAATTTAGTAACGTCGAACATAATAAAGTGGAGTGGGTGTTGTATAGCATTTTAGGACCCTAGTGTAATTTTCCAGATTCATGCCTTTATATAGGTATAAATCACCATATCCTTATATAGGCATAGAAATCACAACCATATTTAGACATAGCTCATGCAGTCCAAATATGGCATGGCTACTTCCACTAATTCCGAAAATCCACAAAGATTTCTTGGAAAACTCGGCTTCAGCAGTTAGGGACTTCCCCTTGCCTGAATATTGATTTGTCTAAGAACTCATGGAGTTTTCAAAGAACTGAGACTCTTTGATGACGTTATTATGTCCACCTTTACATCAAACTCGGCACCTTCAAGGTGTAAATATGCTCACACTTGCCCTAGCAAACACACTGTGGTTTGGGGCAAATTGACTATGTACTTGCCCGACGCATCCTGCTGCAGCAAGTGCCGAAGGAAGCCGACCCTCCAGCAGACGCACTGAGAGAGATGCTCTTGCCGAGAAATCCAGCTCCAGCGTTTCCAAGCTACCCTTGCGGGTTGTTGGGAAATCGAGTCCTGAGACTGACCTCCTTCATTCTAAACCAAGGTATGGAGCTGATTAGGCCCTAAGAGAAATCTTGGATAGATGCTTGGCAAAAAGAATACTAGATTTATGCTACACCTCACTTACTTCTTCCCTCGTACTAGGCTTAGGTTAGGTACACCTGGGTAGGCGTATTTTAGAAGCACCAGTTGAGTACTTTTTTAGCCTTTGTTATTTATGTATGTATTTTATGGTCCAGAAACCATACCATGCTTTTACAGTATTATTTTATAATACTCTTCTTGCTGTACGCATTATACTTTGCAGCCAGTATTACGATTGTAGCAGTTCATTTCTTCTGCCTGAGAAAGAAGATTGTTCAATAAATACTTTTATTGAAAACACCGGTCTCTCTATTTCTCTGCACCTCTGGTGAAATGAAGCATGCATTGTTGACTGAGTAAAATATCCATCTATTGTTTCCACGACTCTGAAGATCAGTTTTATCTTGGGGAAACAAAGTTGTCATGTTTATGCGGTTGTCAGAAACTAATCCCTTCTTGTTCATTAGAGAAAGTTTCTGAGCTAGCTGGCACTCACAATTAAGTCTAATATATTCGATAGAGACCTAGTAGACCTAAGTCCTACGTCAAATCTATAGTATATATTATTCCAATGCACAGAGCCTATTGGGAATATAGGAACTACACTACAATTTATTTTCCGCTAAATGAACTAATTTTGACACTAAACTTCTTCTGATTGTATGTGAACTAGTCATTTTTTATTTTAGACTTTGTAAAAATATATGACAATGTACAGCGTTTGTGTTTTCTGGCGCCTTGCACGTCGCATGCCCTTGGGCTTTCCTTTTAAAAGCTTTTTTTTTTTTTTTGCAGAGTTTTATATAGCGCGAACTAGACCCGAACCGAATCAGGTATCAGAGCGCTTTACATATTTTCCAGTTACGTTACATGAGGACACACTTTCATTTTAGGCACGGGGAGATTAAGTGATTTGCCCAGAATCACAGGAGGTTTTTGGCGTCGTAACCGAGACTCGAACCCAGATCCCCAGGTCCGAGGTCGAGCGCCTTAGCCGTTAGGCCAACTCCTCTCCCAATTATTAGCATTATTTGCCCCCTTTAAAAAGCATAACTTGTGTTGAGGTCTTTGCACTGAGGTTGATTCTGAATTCATTTTAATCATGCTAAGACACGTTTTTAGCTGTGTTCTTGTTGAGTCTTGAGTGTTTGAGTGTTTTCTGCCAACGCACCTTACCTGTTCCTGTTTAGGCCACTGGGAAGCCTCCTCTCTTACTTTTTGGTTAACCTCTGCTCCGGTCTCCTACGGCGTTAGTTGCTGATTGAGCAAAGAGCAGAGGAAGTGCGCCCCTCCCCCTTCCCGGGCAGGCATTTCCCGTCGGGCAGGGAGGCAGCGCTCTAGTCTTTCCGACCCCCCTGACTACTTAAGGTCATGGTACAGTGGGCCAGCCCGTCTGTGCCCGTCCATGCCTGGAAGTCGCCAGAAATGCTGCAGGTTTGGCTGCCAAACAGCGGCTGTATTTACGGAGCACTTTCATTGACATCGTGAAGGGTCTCTATCACTGTACTCATCAGTTTGATGCCACTTTGGTAGGTCCTATTGTATGTAAAACCATTGGGTTTAATTCTTTGGCTACCACCAGTCCCAAGCGTATTCCCTCCCCTGCTAATAAAATTCTGAGCCTGAATTGCCGCTCATTGGTCAAGCACTCTGCTGAAGTGTTTGACCTAATTCAGGATGAGGCCCCTGACATAATTTTTTTAACCAAGACTTGGTTCTTTGCTAATACCGAGGCAGAGCCCAACCTAGCACTTCCTCTGGGATATGCCAGCAGAACTCTCTATAGAGAAGGTAGGGTGGTGGATTGTGGTTGTCTTTAGAACTGAATTTACCTGTACTCTGACCAAAGAAGGTATTACAGATTCTGAATGTGCTCTGTTCAAAATTTGTGTCAATCCCAAATTCATCCTTTCGGCAATTGTGACCTATCGCCCCCCAGGGCCGTCAAAAAAGTTTTATGGAAGCCCTGGTTATTAAATTGGGTCAGCCAACTTCAATATTGTAGGGGACCTCAATCTCCATTTGGAAGCTAACCAGGATTTTTTAGCAGACCTTGCTGCATTCCAACTGAGACAATATGTCCCCAACAGTACGCATTCTGCTGGCCACTTGTTAGACCCTTTTTTCTTGAATTTATTGACTTTCATAGACATCCATCCCCTCCCTATAATCTGGTGTCAATGACACTTTAGGGTATGGGCCCTTAGAGGCTCCCCAGAGACTTATTCTGAAACGCCCTTGGCATACGTTGGATGGGGATCGCTTCCGCTACCTCCTTCTTACTCAAAGGTCCAGTATCCCAAATAACCCGGACAGGGCTAACAGTATCCTATTAGACTGGCTCTCGCACACACTCAGCACTCGGATCCCAGCTAAGCTGACTAACAGTCGAAGAACTTGATTCTGCCCGTGGTTCAACGACAAACTAGGCCAGGCTTGGAAGGCATGTAAAGCCCTGGAAAGGGCTTGGAGAAGACAGTACAACCCTATTTTGAATCTCCAATATCGAGCATGCATCAAACAATATCATAAATCCATCTTGAAGGTTAGAGCATACTTTTTTACAGAGGAAGTTAAAAACAGCAGCAGTCCCACTAAATGTATATTCTTCCTTCTCATGGATCTTATAAATTTAATCAGTTAGGGTGCTCTCGCAGGTAGCGTGTCCGTCCTGTCATGCTGTCAAATAAGATGATTGTAGTGCATACATACATATGAATGCATCCCTGTGTGAGGCACACCTCTGGGTTCAACAAAAATTGACTCCCATACAATGATCATCAGGTTTTATAAAGTTTTTGGTTTAATTATGGTCTTCTGATATTTTCAGCATATCATGTGAAAGACTTTGTCATCGTTGTAGCATTATTCGTCATCGCATATGTACAAGTTTTCACAACTCCGATGCATTTCGGGCGGTCAGCCCTTTATCAAGGAGTTCTAAAAGTGAAGGAGATATAGCAATCAATAATGCATGCCAGTGCACTGATAAGTGGAGTGAACAATAAGTATCATGCAATAGGGTGTCCCAGCTGGTGCAGCTGCACGGGGCCGCCTGTGTTACAAGTGCTCGGTGAAGGGAAAAGGAGTGCTCTGTCGGGGGAAAACTGAGGTAGTCTGCAATGTGTTCCGTTGTCATGTATGAGAGGGGAAACGGGGTAAGACACCAGTATTAAACGTGCTCGGTGCCTGGCCGGAGGCAGATAGGGTGAACAGTAGTCATTTGGTGCTCAGAGCTGTTAATAAGAACGTGTGCTCAAAATTATGGTGTAAGCGGTTAGCAAGAAACGTATGTTTAAAGTCATAGCATTGGCTGGAAAGCCAGGTGGTTCACTGGCATCCTCGGGGATCACTGTGAAGTGCACGGTAACACGGCGGTAAAATATGTTAAACCAGTCACGTGTGAATTAAGAGCATAAACGACGGACTATCAAAGCGGCCATCTTGGATGAACAACGGAGTTAAGAGCGTGTGTTAGTAATATATCACGGTGTGAGTGTATGCACAATAAAGTTATGTGACGTGACACAACAATGTAACAAAAGGTTATAATGTGGGGTGACAAAAAAATAAAAATAATAGTAGAATGGCACGAAAGTGTCAATGTGAAACATATATGGTATAAACAAGCCACAGCAAAGGTACAGTGTCAGAAAACCACACGTTATGTGGTTGGAAACAGGAATAATGGTTATAAACAAAGACTAATGTTTATGAAAAACAATGGTTACAAGAAGAATTCAGAATTCAATTCTATCATTGAGCCCAAAGGGCTTCATGGATTGTAGACGGTAAATCCATGACAATTCTCGCTGGAGTAAAAGTTTGTGGTTATCCCTGCCTTCTGCTTTTCGGATGGTTTCAAGTACCATGAATTTTAACTGTGCAACTGTGTGTTTTTGTTCATTGAAGTGAACGGCGACGTTGAATTTTTCATTTCTGGTTCTTATGTTGGATTTATGTTCGTTTATTCGAATTTTAATTTTTCTAGAATTTGTGGCAACAGTCTGCCCTAAATGGAAGGTTCCTAGCCGGTCCTATTTTGCCAGAGTTGCTGTGCCAGCACTACATCAAGATGTGCTGGAGGTGATTGGCGCAGCTATTCAGAAGAGTGCTGTTCACACTATCCACCTGACAACAGACATGTGGACCAGTTGCCAAGCCCTTGATTACATGTGCATCACTGCACACTGGGTCTCTTTTGCAGGGGTTAAAGACAAGTTAAAAGCAGGTGTTGGCACGGACACGGTTTTTCAAGCTACTCGGAAACATGCAACAGTAGCCATGTTTGCCATGGAGAAATCTCATACTGCACCTAACCTTTTGGAGGAGTTTGACAGGAAGGTCTATGAATGGCTGCATCCAAGAAATTGCATGATTGGTTATGTTTCCACGGATAATGGCAGTAATATAGTTAGGGCCATGAATGATGGTGGCTATTTCAGAGTGCTGTGTTTGGGTAACAGTATTAACATTGTTGTGCAAGAGTTCTTGAAAAAACAAATCACAGTCAGCAAGTTACTGACCACCTGCCGAAGAATCTGCACACATTTCAGCCATTTTTTTAAGGCGCGGAAGAAGCTGAGGAGCATGCAACATGAACGTAGACTGCCAGTCAAAGGACTCATCCAGGAGGTGGCAACAAATTGGAACTCAACCTTCTACATGCTTGAGCGTCTGTCTGAGCAGTGGGGGGTAATCAATGAGTATGTCTATGAACTGGGTTCTACTATGAAAGACATGAGGCTAGAGTTGGAGGAATGGAAGCTAGTTGCAAGCCTGACAGACATGCTTCGTCCTTTTGAGGTCTTCACACGTGAAGTCAGCAGGGAGGACTGTTCTTTGGGCAAAGCTATCCCATTGTTGCACATGCTAGAGCACCAACTGAAAGTGGTTTCTTCAACGTTCCGAGATGACGCTGAAAAGTAAGACGCATATCAGTTGGCGGAGAGGTTATTAAGCCGCCTAGTTGACAATGAAAGGCTTAAAAAAATACATTCAGAACAACATTACATTGTGCCACTATTCTTGATCCACGGTACAAAAAGGCCCTGGCCAGCAAAGCATTCATTCTTTTTAATGAAGCAGATGTTTCAAAGTACAAACATTGGCTAGCTCCGTCAGCCACCCGGTTCGAAAAAGAGCGGCAGAACATTGAAGGAGTCGGCAGAAGTACTACTGAATCAGCAGGCCATCCAGCGCCAAGTTCCACTTCTGAATCTGTGGCTGAAGGGAGTCACTTTCCCTCACAGCCGTTAACGACACCAGCAACCGTATCATCATCCTCACCCGCACCAGGCCCAGCCATAATATTGTCGGAAGCGGATTGGCTAACTCATCAAGGGTTTGCTCGTTCCAGTGATGCAAAGGCCACAGATGGTACGCAAAGTGAAGCAACCCTGGAGGACCTTGAGTCGATGGTGCAGGCCTATCTGGATGACCCAACAGAGGTCTTTGTTAATCAGAACCCATTGCTGTATTGGTATAGGAAAAGGCCTCTATGGCGACTGATCACCAACCTGGCTCTAAATTATTTGTCTTGCCCACTCACAAGTGTGTCTTCTGAACGTGTTTTCAGTGCTGCTGGTGCCCTTGTAACTTCAAAAAGGACCCGCCTCTCGCCCAAAAATGTGGAGAGGTTAACACTGATCAAGATGAATCAGCACTTCATACTACCATATTACCACTAGATTACAAAATACGTGAATGCAGGCAGGAAGAAGAAGAGGACATCGACTTAGGTGTCGGAAATTCTTCTCTGTTAGCTGACATACTCCGTCTCAATTCATAGAGTTTGAGGACGAGCTCTACTTCCCTGACACCGAGGCCTGAAAAACGACTTTCTTTTTTCGTCCTTATTCACTTTTATTCCTGTGTGTCTTTTTTTGTTTTGCAACTTTTACCACAACAAAACTCTAATCACCTAATCACAACAAGTCCATCAGCAGCACTGTCTTCATCTTATGTCCTTATTGATTTGAAGGTGCCGCAGTCTGCATTTCTGAGGTTCACAAGTTCACAACTCAATCATGTGCCTCTATCCTCCTCCTCCAGGCTCTCCCTATCCATTTCCCTCAAGGCAGATGGATGGATCACGCAGAATAAAGAAACTTTGTATTCATAGACTAGTCCCCTCAAGTGGGACTGGAATTACTGACTAAATTCTTGCTGATTGTTGACAGTTACTTCTGAAATTGACAGGAGAGGCTGCCCTGTGGACCCTCACTTTCAGAAGAAGATACGGACAAAAAGTGGAACAGGTAATGAATAATGAGAAGAAGATGGCATGCAGTGAACAGCAATGGCTGTCTGTCTCTTTCTCTGTCCAGACAGCAGTTCATGTAAAATTGGGGCTATGTGGCTTGCTGCATACAATTAGATATGCTTTGTCTGTCTGTGACAAAGAGCCTAGGTATGCTACATCAGGTTGCTTCACTCAGTGGTACCTGCCTCGACCGTCTGCATGGCCCTGCCGCAAGCATGGGCCTGATATAGCATACCTAGGCTCTTTGACACTGACAGACAAAGCATATCTAGGGTTTACGGTTCAGTGCGGTTTACTAGAGTTTTTGGGTTTAATTTGGTAGGGTTACCGCAGAGTCTAGGGCTCAGGGCCCGATGCAGGCTCGTTCATAATGATGTTGGCAAGGTTTTAGGGAGGTTTGGTGTTTTTGGTCCCTTTGGGTTGAGGGGTCTGGGAGCACTACTGGGAAGGTCTAATTTTGAATGCAAGTGGTTTGAAGAAAATCCATGGTGTAAAAGGGGGGTTTGGGCCTAGTTGCAGAAAGCGTTTTGGCACGATATTAAGTTAGGCCTAGTAGTATTGCATGTTTTTGGGGGGCTGTTTGGGGGGTTCTAGATTTTTTGGAGTGGGTTTACGGGTCTGGGAGCACTGCTGAGAAGGTCTAATTTTGATTGCAAGTGGTTTGAAGAAAATCCATGGTGGGAAAGGGGGGTTTGGGCGTAGTTGCAGTTAGCGTTTTGGCACGATTTAAACTGAGGCCTAGCAGTATTGCATGTTTTTGGGGGGCTGCTTGGGGGTGTTCTAGATTTTTGGGGATGGGTTTAGGGGTCTGGGAGCACTGCTGGGAAGGTCTAATTTTGATTGCAAGTGGTTTGAAGAAAATCCATGGTTGAATTTTTTTTTTAGCAGTATTGCATGTTTGTGGGGGGCTGTTTGGGGGGGTTCTACATTTTTGGGAGTGGGTTTATGGGTCTGGGACCACTGCTGGGAAGTTCTAACTTTGATTGCCAGTGGTTTGAAAAAAAACCATGGTGGAAAAGGGGGGTTTGGGACTAGTTGCAGACAGCGTATTGGCACGATATTAAGTTAGGCCTAGCAGTATTGCATGTTTTTGGGGGGCTGTTTGGGGGGGGCTGTAGATGTTTGGGAGTGGGTTTATGGGTCTGGGAGCAATGCTGGGAAGGTCTAATTTTGATTGGAAGTGGTTTGAAGAAAATCCATGGTGGGAAAGGGGGGTTTGGGCCTAGTTGCAGACAACGTGTTGGCACGATTTAAACTGAGGCCTAGCAGTATTGCATGTTTTTGGGGCGCTGCATGGGGGTGTTCTAGAATTTTGGGGGTGGGTTTAGGGGTCTGGGAGCACTGCTGGGAAGGTCTAATTTTGATTGCAAGTGGTTTGAAAAAAAGCCATGGTGGAAAAGGGGGGTTTGGGCCTAGTTGCAGAGAGCATTTTGGCATGATCCGCAAAAATCGCCCATAGTTATTAGTAATTAATACTATCCTTGAAAAGGAGACTCAGAGTAAGCACTTTCAAAATGATAATTATATGTTATACTGTCACCTCTGAAACTGAAAGTGTTATTTTTGCACTACACAGCGTACCTTATATTTTTTTCACCGTGGTGTTTTAATATCACTTCCTGTTTTTCCCTCAACAATTACAGGCCGGCTTTTACCCTGTGCCATGGAAAAACCGATTAACTCAGGCTTACCATTAGCGATCTGCAAGATTGATCGACGGAGCGTCAGATGGAATGGAGGAATGGAGGAGTACCGCGAATAAGAGGAATGGCTGGATGAATGCAACTTCACAAATTCAACAGGACAACTACAACATACAGTTACAGTATCCTCTTAACTTCTCCTTATCTTTTAAATGTTATTGTTGTGAACTTGAACTTCTACGAGTGAGGCTCTGTGCGTTTGTTTGCTCTCTGCTTCAAATTTATCCCTCCAGCTACTTGATACGTTTCTTTGCTATTTTTAAAACTAATTTAATATACTAATAAATATAAGTGTTTATTCTCTCTGAGGGCAGAGAGGCAAGTGAAATTGCGTAATTATAATTATTACTGCATCCCTGTACTGTCAAATTGTTTCTTCATAGTTACTAGTAAGTTGTAGTAAGTACTACTTTTCAGTAACCTAACCATCCATTTAGCAAACAACTTCATGCATGCAATAGTGCACTTCCTTTATGTCCCTTAAAAGATTTATGGATATCTTAGAATGCAAAGATTTGTTTTTCTTCATTTGTTGTTTGCCATGCTGTGTTTTTTTTCCTCTCTCCACAAAACTTTCCCAAAAACACCCATTCCCTTCCAATTTTCAAACCCTAACCCTCTTCCCCCGGGCTGTGTGGTTTTTCATTGAGGTGTGACTAAATGACAACAATAAATTCCACATACTTGCTGGGGAGGATAAGGTCAAAGCAACAGAAAAATCATTCTAATCAGAATTTCATGTGCGCCATCGTGGATTGACCATCAACAACATCCTCCTCCTAAACGTGACGAATTGAATGTGTAATGCTTACATTGCTTTGTCCTTTGCCTTAATACTATTTCTTATAGTAGCCATACTCCACGCAACTAGTACTTAGTTATCTTTTGAATACTTTAGCACTGCTTAGGCTACAATTTATGGCACTGTTCTCTACCGTACTATCTATTGTACTGTTTCTAATGCTACGCTCAGGCCACTCAATGTTTCATTTCCTTTTTTTTCATATGCTGCTACTGCCAGTGTGTACCACTACTACTACCAGCACAACAATGATATATTTCAACAATCCAGGATTTAAGTCAACACCCAACCTTAATTGCCATTTGCCATGCAGCCAGCCCTGTGCCGAGCCCTATTCTCAAACACGAATCACAGGTAAGATAAGCATTTTGGGGAGGTAGAATAATGGGCTAGGACTCGGAGGAGAGGAGAGACTGACAGTGTCACAGTAGTACTAGTAAAGTACTAGTAGGGCAATTGAATTCCCTAACTCTGTTAGTGGCACTTTTGTACATGTTTGGACGTTTAGATAATTGATGCTGGTAAGTTTGAAGAAATCAAACGTACACTAATCCCCGCCCACCACCACACAAAATAATATGAACGCGTATACTTTGTTTAAGTATGTAAAATAAATGAATATATTTCCCCTAACAAAAATAAACTAACCCAACCCACCCCTCTACCTAACACCAACCAATGTCCAAATGTCCTTCAAGTCCCTTTCCCCAACGCCCAATTCCCACCCCCTAACAGTCTTTAAAAAAGGGGCAAGGGAAATCACTTCCTCCGGCGGTGTCCTCCTGTGGACAGGTCCCGCACCTCTTTGCGGAGGTCCCGGAGTTGGCGCTGTTGCTTCTCTGCCAATCGCTCTAGGTAGTCCACTCGCTTTTGGAGGCGGCACAGACATGTAATCCAGGCTCTGGGGGGGCAGCTGTTCTTTTTGCTGCTGTGCGGCGGCGGCGGGAGGCTGTCGGGCCATGGCGCCGTTTCGCCGGAGGCTGCTGGCTGGTGGACCCGGGGGCACTGGAGGAGGATGCAGTAGTGGCCGGCTCCTCCTGCTCCCGAGCCCACAGCCGCCGATATTCGACGCAAATTGCCTCCAGCTTACGTTCCCTGGCCCGGACAGCCATCTCCTTGCAGGTGAGCTTTTTTGGAGCATCTATATGAAGAAAGAAAGAAAAATACTGTAGCCAATAGTCTTTAACATTAAGTCAAAATAATTCAACAGAAAGTTGTCTCACAGTAACACTAGCAACTTGCAAGCACAGTATAACATTTTGGCATGTATCTTTCCGCAGTCTTTGTAGGCCAGTGACATTAGTGGGAGTTTCAGGAATTCTACTAGCCGCTCTATGGACTCACTACTACATAGTCAGAGAGTCAGAGACTACACCAGTCTTCTTCTTTTTTTCTCTTGTTTTGCAAAAGAAATGACTTGTACGTGAACTTGTGGTAGCTGGCATAATGCCAGCTCTCTCAGCTTGCACCCAAGAAAAACAGACACAAGCCATGATGACGCAGACTCGCATTACTTTAAGCAGTATATGCAGGTGGGGATAGGAAGCTCTTACTTTTCTATAGGGGTGGCACTGGCCATACTCGATATCATCAAGGGCTACTGCTCAATGTAATTTATATTTCGCACTGCCCCCCCGGGCCTTGACTACTACAAAAGGAAAATGAAGATTATTCATTTCTGATCATATATCCTGCTGATTACATGATCTTTGCTTATATGATGGATGACTTTAGGTGCTTTGTTTTGATAGATTGAGTGAACAACAGCAATAGTCCACCCATGACACAGCTGAAAGAAATTTATTGACATAGGGAGTGAGTGTGGTGGTACCCATAATTGCCAGAGGAAGGGACTTGACTTAATATAATGTCAACTATACAATACATACACAATATATGCTGTGCTTGCAAAGTAAACTACTGTACTGTTAGTCAAGGGAGTATTTAAATGGTATGAACAATCACAACTTCTAGTATTTGGATTTCCTCAGTAACACTGTTCATCCGATGAGCATCTGCTCTAATACATACACCTCTGCTATCTATGAGGAAGAAGAAGATACCATCCAGGCTTCCAAAGTAAACGTCTATCATTCTTCCTAATATCTCAACTTGTACCAAGTTTACTTTTTTTCTCAACAACCAACTAACACCCTTTTCATTTTATTTGGTAAACCACCGTCTTGACTTGCATTTGAGTTTGACCCAAGTTATATATTGCAATGCACACCACACATGCATTTTCTGATTCACCCACACAGGCAGTCATCTTTTCTTTCTCCTCCAACCATCCTTGCTTCAAGCAGCCATGCATCTGATTCCTTCCTATCAGCCACCTCTGCCTGCATTCAAAAACAAGTATCATTCTTTAAAGTCATAAATGTTATGACTCGCTCGTCCTTCCTTTCACCCTTCTTTCCCTTTTCGTTCCCCACATCCCTCAAGATCATCTGATATGACTTCCCTTCACGATAAAAGTTTCCCAGCTGAGTTGAAGTCAAATAGAGGGGGCCATTGCTTACCCGAGAACTCCCGCCGCTAATGGTATTACTAAGTCAAGGTTGACTGTCTTCTCCGTGATTAGCAAAAATGTAGTTCTAAATTAGTAACTGTTCTTAACAGTACAGTGTACTTGTACTAGTGTACTGTCTACTGTACAGTACATCATAACTCCTTTGCGAGCCTACTCTAAAATGTAAATAAGTAAGGAGTATAATAACTTACCACCGTCCGCCGCTGTGAGCCAACCCCCTCAGCTCCTCCTGGTGGCACTTGTGGCGCCGCCGCATCCGCCCCTGGAGTGGACCCCTCCACGCTGCTGGCCCCGGCACTGGTGGTGGGTAATGCCGCATCCGATGTTGTGACGCCTAGAAAAAACATGTCATATTTTTAGATGCCACCACCCCCTATTTCGTCTCGTAATGGAAGAGAAAATGTAAAAAAAATATAAAATTTTTAATTATTGGGACTGAAGAAAAGTCATGGTTTTGGGCAGGGTGTTGACTTATATGCATAGCCATTACATGCAACACTTTTTGGCACAACTGATGAATGCTTGCTTTTTAACGTGCAACATTTTTTTAATTACAGACAGAACCAACTACTCCTCATCACCACCAGGAGGACTTGAAGTTCCAACAAGGTGAGGGCTCCCGAGTCCCGCTCCTTTGCGAGCCTACTCTAAAATGTAAATAAGTAAGGAGTATAATAACTTACCACCGTCCGCCTCTACTGAGCCATCCCCCTCAGCTCTTCCTGGTGGCACTTGTGGCACCGCCTCATCTGCCCCTGGAGTGGACTCCTCCGCGCTGCTGGCCCCCGGCACTGGTGGTGGTTAGTGCCGCATCCGATGTTGTGACGCCTAGAAAAAACATGTCATATTTTTAGATGCCATACATCACCCCCTATTTGGTCTCGTAATGGAAGAGAAAATGTTAATACATATACAAATTTTAATTATTGGGACTGAAGAAAAGTCACGGTTTTGGGGAGGTTGTTAACTTATATGCTTAGCCATAACATGCAACACTTCTTGGCACAACTGATGAATGTTTGCTTTTTAACGTGCAACATGTTTCTAATTACAGACAGAACCAACTACTCCTCATCACCACCAGGAGGACTTGAAGTTCCAACAAGATGAGGGCACCCGAGTCCCGCACAGTTACTTCTGACTGAGGTATGTGGAAAGTCGAACTATCATCAACAATGTCCTATTTCTCTTGTCCATACTTCTCTATGTGCAGAATAGTCCCTGAAACACTAGCGGTATGGTATGTGCTACTATCAAATCAAAAAGCTAACTACTAGCTTATTCTTGGTTGAAATTTACATTTTGTTGTTGGAAATTGTTAATTGTCAAAGCACTAACATTAAGAAGACTGGAATACACAGCAAGGGCAACCCAGAGGACTGCACTCGGTGCCTCTAGAGCTATTGCTGGATCAGAGTTTTGTTTAACACTGTTTGCCGACTGAGCAAGCTGAGCTACCTACACAGACCAACTCATAATAATAGTAAATAGTAGTAGTACAGAGAGTGATGGTAGAAAGGCAGGATAAGAATGTAGAAACAGTCTACAAGAAGATCAAAGACTATTTTGTAAAAAATAGAATTAGGAAACAGTTTAGGAGCTGTAAAAGTTAGGGAAGTATAATTATATTAACAAGAGAACAACTTACTGGGGCCAGCAGAAGAGGCTGCAGAGGACCGTTCCTGCCCACTTTCTTCTGCCGGAGTATGGGGTGTACTCTTCTTGCCCTTGGGAGGTGCTGAATGTGAACATGAAATAAACACAAACATGGATGATTGCTTTTTTGAAAAATGTGATTTCTTTGACCACAATCTAAAATTATCTCGGGGAAACAAATTAACAACAATTGCACTACATGTATTGACCTATCTGATCTGGTCAACTAGGAGGATACTAGTACAGTATTGCTGGATTCGCGGACCGTCTACTTGGAAAGTTATGTAAATCACTAACTAAACCAACAACAAAAAGGTTCTAATACGACTGCTAGCACTCAGCAGCACGCGACGTGACAGACACAGTCAGTCTTCATGATTGCAGACCACTAAAAAATTTCCTACTACTAATAACAAGTCATAATATACTCAACCTATCAATCCACCACTATCTCTTCTTCTTAGTGGCAGCAGGAGTACAAAGGAAGGACTAGACTTGAGTCTCTAGTCTCTCTAGCATTACACAGTTCTGTAAAGTACTACACACCTACATATTCAGGCCAAATGAGCACAAAGTTGCAAACAAGTAAGCATAGTAGCAACGCCATAGAGGAGGCGAGCACCTGCAATCGCAGAAGCTATTTAAACATTATTTTACCTGCAATGTAATCGAATCGGCAGCATTCTTGCTCTTCGGGAAAAACATATATTAGCAATATAACACAGAGCAGAAGAAAACAAAGTAGTTATTAAATAGCTGCTCACCAAGGCCAGGGATCTCCACGCCTAGCAGGTCGAGCAGGTCCTGCTCCCGGTCGAGGAGGTCAGCCCACCGGTGAGTCGCTTGGTCATAGGTGTGCCGGACCCCCAACTCCCTATGCATGTCCCGGCACACATTATCCCACAGCTGGCGACGCTCCCGGAGGCCATACCCTTGACCGCGCCTGCCCCATGCTGCCATGGTCTTCAGGAGGTGGTGCAGAACATAAAATATAAGTGCGGCCACCTCCACCGCACTGAAAACCTCCCTGGCCACTACATCCTGCCCCCTCAATCGCCCGCAAGAGATCCTGGTACGGGATGTGGGGACCCTTCCCCTTGCTCTTCCCAGCTCCCTTTGCCATGGTCCTGGACAGCTGAAAAAAAAATAGGAAAGAATAGGGAAAAAGTAAAGAAAAGAGTTCAAAAAAGTAGCTTTAAAGTAACCAAAAGTTGAAAACCCCCCACAAAATATAGATGTAGAAAAAGAGAAGGATAGATAATGAGTAAAAAATATCCAAAAAAAGTTCAAAGAAACAAAGGATTGCAAAGATTAGGGGAGGATTGAAAAAGCATGCCCAGAACCATAGCAATGAATGAAAAACAAGAAGGCTGCGCCCATTGAGGACCGCGTGGGTAGGTTTGCGCAATATTTCCCCCGCGAGCACGCAAAAACGCACGCGAACATGTAATAGAGCCCCGCGCACAACGCGAGCTTGCAAATAGCACCCGGAAACGGAAATACGCAACGCGGACAAGATGGCCGCGCCTATGTATGACTGCATGGGTAAGTTTGCGGTTGTTGCGCTGCAAGCGGCCCGCGAACACGCAAAAAGCCTCGCGAACACGCAAAAAAATCCGCAAATTTGAACGAATTCGCAGATTATGCGGAACGCGAATTCGCACATTTAGCCCATACTTAAACTGTGTACGATTGATCTACTTAATGAAGTGGTTCAACTTTCACCTACTGTGGTAGACGATTTCATTGACAGCTTAGAAGGTTTAATGTTTTCTCCTGACACAGAGAATAACTTTTGAAATTAGCATGCAGCGTTCTATGAACTCTGAATTCGACCTTTGCTTTTTCAAAACAAAACTTCTAACTTTGGAACTCTATTTTTCTATGATTTGATATGACTTTTTCCAAAATTGAACTTTATTTGGGCACAAAGTACATCTGCTTAAAGTAGAACTATTCTTAGAGAACAAGAATTCTTTGAATACTTCCTAGAAACAATATTGACCTTATCTACAAACCAAAACAGTTTATATATTCTGCTATGGGATGGCCTCGACTTTTTCTTCTGTAACTAAGAGCCATTTCATAAATGTAATTTTCGCGATTCATTCAGTTAGCATTGCCAATGTCATATTATATGCTTACATTGAAATCATTGCCTTTTAATGCATACTGTACAAATGCTCATTTTATGTATACAACCATTTTCAAATGCATTTAATGTGTTTTTGGGTGGGATTGTAAACACATGCTTTAGATATGTTTTAGTGCTTAGAATTTAGTAACGTCGAACATAATAAAGTGGAGTGGGTGTTGTATAGCATTTTAGGACCCTAGTGTAATTTTCCAGATTCATGCCTTTATATAGGTATAAATCACCATATCCTTATATAGGCATAGAAATCACAACCATATTTAGACATAGCTCATGCAGTCCAAATATGGCATGGCTACTTCCACTAATTCCGAAAATCCACAAAGATTTCTTGGAAAACTCGGCTTCAGCAGTTAGGGACTTCCCCTTGCCTGAATATTGATTTGTCTAAGAACTCATGGAGTTTTCAAAGAACTGAGACTCTTTGATGACGTTATTATGTCCACCTTTACATCAAACTCGGCACCTTCAAGGTGTAAATATGCTCACACTTGCCCTAGCAAACACACTGTGGTTTGGGGCAAATTGACTATGTACTTGCGCGACGCATCCTGCTGCAGCAAGTGCCGAAGGAAGCCGACCCTCCAGCAGACGCACTGAGAGAGATGCTCTTGCCGAGAAATCCAGCTCCAGCGTTTCCAAGCTACCCTTGCGGGTTGTTGGGAAATCGAGTCCTGAGACTGACCTCCTTCATTCTAAACCAAGGTATGGAGCTGATTAGGCCCTAAGAGAAATCTTGGATAGATGCTTGGCAAAAAGAATACTAGATTTATGCTACACCTCACTTACTTCTTCCCTCGTACTAGGCTTAGGTTAGGTACACCGGGGTAGGCGTATTTTAGAAGCACCAGTTGAGTACTTTTTTAGCCTTTGTTATTTATGTATGTATTTTATGGTCCAGAAACCATACCATGCTTTTACAGTATTATTTTATAATACTCTTCTTGCTGTACGCATTATACTTTGCAGCCAGTATTACGATTGTAGCAGTTCATTTCTTCTGCCTGAGAAAGAAGATTGTTCAATAAATACTTTTATTGAAAACACCGGTCTCTCTATTTCTCTGCACCTCTGGTGAAATGAAGCATGCATTGTTGACTGAGTAAAATATCCATCTATTGTTTCCACGACTCTGAAGATCAGTTTTATCTTGGGGAAACAAAGTTGTCATGTTTATGCGGTTGTCAGAAACTAATCCCTTCTTGTTCATTAGAGAAAGTTTCTGAGCTAGCTGGCACTCACAATTAAGTCTAATATATTCGATAGAGACCTAGTAGACCTAAGTCCTACGTCAAATCTATAGTATATATTATTCCAATGCACAGAGCCTATTGGGAATATAGGAACTACACTACAATTTATTTTCCGCTAAATGAACTAATTTTGACACTAAACTTCTTCTGATTGTATGTGAACTAGTCATTTTTTATTTTAGACTTTGTAAAAATATATGACAATGTACAGCGTTTGTGTTTTCTGGCGCCTTGCACGTCGCATGCCCTTGGGCTTTCCTTTTAAAAGCTTTTTTTTTTTTTTGCAGAGTTTTATATAGCGCGAACTAGACCCGAACCGAATCAGGTATCAGAGCGCTTTACATATTTTCCAGTTACGTTACATGAGGACACACTTTCATTTTAGGCACGGGGAGATTAAGTGATTTGCCCAGAATCACAGGAGGTTTTTGGCGTCGTAACCGAGACTCGAACCCAGATCCCCAGGTCCGAGGTCGAGCGCCTTAGCCGTTAGGCCAACTCCTCTCCCAATTATTAGCATTATTTGCCCCCTTTAAAAAGCATAACTTGTGTTGAGGTCTTTGCACTGAGGTTGATTCTGAATTCATTTTAATCATGCTAAGACACGTTTTTAGCTGTGTTCTTGTTGAGTCTTGAGTGTTTGAGTGTTTTCTGCCAACGCACCTTACCTGTTCCTGTTTAGGCCGCTGGGAAGCCTCCTCTCTTACTTTTTGGTTAACCTCTGCTCCGGTCTCCTACGGCGTTAGTTGCTGATTGAGCAAAGAGCAGAGGAAGTGCGCCCCTCCCCCTTCCCGGGCAGGCATTTCCCGTCGGGCAGGGAGGCAGCGCTCTAGTCTTTCCGACCCCCCTGACTACTTAAGGTCATGGTACAGTGGGCCAGCCCGTCTGTGCCCGTCCATGCCTGGAAGTCGCCAGAAATGCTGCAGGTTTGGCTGCCAAACAGCGGCTGTATTTACGGAGCACTTTCATTGACATCGTGAAGGGTCTCTATCACTGTACTCATCAGTTTGATGCCACTTTGGTAGGTCCTATTGTATGTAAAACCATTGGGTTTAATTCTTTGGCTACCACCAGTCCCAAGCGTATTCCCTCCCCTGCTAATAAAATTCTGAGCCTGAATTGCCGCTCATTGGTCAAGCACTCTGCTGAAGTGTTTGACCTAATTCAGGATGAGGCCCCTGACATAATTTTTTTAACCAAGACTTGGTTCTTTGCTAATACCGAGGCAGAGCCCAACCTAGCACTTCCTCTGGGATATGCCAGCAGAACTCTCTATAGAGAAGGTAGGGTGGTGGATTGTGGTTGTCTTTAGAACTGAATTTACCTGTACTCTGACCAAAGAAGGTATTACAGATTCTGAATGTGCTCTGTTCAAAATTTGTGTCAATCCCAAATTCATCCTTTCGGCAATTGTGACCTATCGCCCCCCAGGGCCGTCAAAAAAGTTTTATGGAAGCCCTGGTTATTAAATTGGGTCAGCCAACTTCAATATTGTAGGGGACCTCAATCTCCATTTGGAAGCTAACCAGGATTTTTTAGCAGACCTTGCTGCATTCCAACTGAGACAATATGTCCCCAACAGTACGCATTCTGCTGGCCACTTGTTAGACCCTTTTTTCTTGAATTTATTGACTTTCATAGACATCCATCCCCTCCCTATAATCTGGTGTCAATGACACTTTAGGGTATGGGCCCTTAGAGGCTCCCCAGAGACTTATTCTGAAACGCCCTTGGCATACGTTGGATGGGGATCGCTTCCGCTACCTCCTTCTTACTCAAAGGTCCAGTATCCCAAATAACCCGGACAGGGCTAACAGTATCCTATTAGACTGGCTCTCGCACACACTCAGCACTCGGATCCCAGCTAAGCTGACTAACAGTCGAAGAACTTGATTCTGCCCGTGGTTCAACGACAAACTAGGCCAGGCTTGGAAGGCATGTAAAGCCCTGGAAAGGGCTTGGAGAAGACAGTACAACCCTATTTTGAATCTCCAATATCGAGCATGCATCAAACAATATCATAAATCCATCTTGAAGGTTAGAGCATACTTTTTTACAGAGGAAGTTAAAAACAGCAGCAGTCCCACTAAATGTATATTCTTCCTTCTCATGGATCTTATAAATTCTGGGCAACCAACTTCCTCCTCTAGCACTTCCAACAAGCTATGTGAGACCCTTGCTGCCTTTTTTATTAAAAAGGTAGACGATATCTATCAAACCTTTTCCCACATAGCGCACTGTATAGGTCATCCTTATCCTTTGGTAGCTAACAGTCCTTCACTTTCTGTTCTTCCGGTACTTTCCCAGGAAGCCATGCGGTCTATCTGTAGCAAACTCTCATCTGGATCCCCTGCGGATCCCCTTAAACCCGACCAATTTAAGGCTTTTTTACTGCAGTTATTGCCTGTGTTCTGTGATCTCATAAATTTGTCCCTAGCCTCTGCTGTGGTCCCCACCGCCTGGAAACATGCCAAAGTGATCCCTCTCCTCAAGAAACCCACACTGGACGTCTCCAAGCCTGCAAATGTTTGCCGTATCTCCCTCCTCCCTTTGACCACCACAATCACTGAAGCTTCTATCAATTCTATCCTCTCTAGCTCTTTTCACACCCAGAACATGTTGGACCCCTCTCAGAATGGTTTCCGTCGGCGTCATAGTATGGAATCGGCTCTCCCGGCGGTCATGGAACATATGCGTCTCTCTCTTGACTCTGGAGGCACTTCTGCTCTGATTTTATTAGTCTTAAGTGCTGCATTTGACACTGTGTCCCACCAGATTCTTTTGTAGTGCCTAGAGGACATTGGCATCAGTGGCCCTGCCCTAGGGTGGCTGTCCTTATTTCTCTTGGAAAGATCCTTGAAAGTGATCACCCCCCTTTCTGTTCTCAGACGCACAGTGTACACCAGGTCGTTCCTGAGGGCTGTGCCCTGAGCCCAACCCTTTTTAATATTTACATCCGACCCTTGGCAGCATTAACATATGATAGGGGTCTGACTGTTGTCTCCTACTCAGATGATGCACAGTTAGTGATTGCTCTGTCCGACAACTCCGCTCAGGATGCTGCTGAGTTCAGGGAGTATTTAACAGAGGTCGCTAACTGGTTGACATCAAACTGCCTCCAACTTAACGTTACCAAATCAGAAATCTTGCTGGTAGGGAAAAACACCCATCTGTGGAGTGAGCAATGGTGGCCTTCTGTCCTTGGTTCTCCACCCTCACCTAAGCAAACAGTAAAAAATGTGTGCGTTTGGTTTGATTCAACCCTCCCTTTCCAGCCCCAAACCAAGGCTGTAGCCAGAGTCTGTTTCGGACTCCTTTGAGGTCTCAAACCTCTGCTGGGCTTCTTTGAGGCCAAAGTCTAGCAGGTCATCATCCAGGCCACCATATTGTCTAGGCTGGGGTATGCCAGTGCTCTATATTTGGGAGTTAATAGAGTGGAGAAGCTGCGCCTCCAGAGGATACAGAATGCGGCAGCCCGACTGTTGTTTGAGCTCCCCAGGACTTGTCATACATTAGAGTTCATCAATAGACTCCACTGGCTCCCTGGGGAAAAGCGGGTTCTTTTTAAAACTCTGTGCATTACTCACCAGATTCTCAATGCCCATTCACCTTCTGCACTCTTTTAAACAGCACCTGGTGGTTATTCTGCTGATTAAGAAAGCCAGAGCCGGAGGACACTCATTTCGAGCTTTACCTCCTAAACTTTAGAACTCCCTTCTGGTGAACATCAGAAGCATCTACAATCATGCAGCCTTCCGTAAGGCTATAAAAACCTATCTGTTCTCTAATTAATGGGTTGTGACGTTTTTCTCTGCCGGTCTTCCTCTTGCTGTTTATGCTTAGGGCTGGGACGCCCCTTTGCTGGGGCAGCCATGCACTCTAAAAATAACATAACATAAAAAATCATCCTGATCAAATATTTAATTGAAAGGTCATATAATTATAGTTATTAGGGCTTGTAGTAATGTTACCTCTATGTTTAATAAACATTACTCATAACATATGAGTTTAGAGGCATTGCCTATGTGAATATTTCCTTACTACTTATCCTATTGCAGACCTGTCAACCTACAAAGAATGTCACTGTGTGAGGAGGGGGTCAGTCTTTGGAGGTGGCAGGCCCTCCTGCCTAGAGCTGACGAAGAGCACTCTTCCCTCCACAAATCCCCCCACTCCCTCTCCCCACCCATAAAAACAATGGGTCACTGAGACTGTCACCTATGGCCTGGGATGTTGTCTCATCACTTAGTTGGCATTGGCTGCTTACTGCCTCAAACAAAGAGCTGGGAATTGCTTTGTGTAGTGCTTTCCAACTGTCTATCCTGTCACCATGGGATTTTGGCTCCTCATCGGGTGACCATGTGAAGGCAGACGAAATCGTGTGACACACGGCGGCACCGTGTGAGTTTGCATGTATGGTATTGCTTATATTCATTGCTACAGATGAAGCACAGGATGTATTTTAAACTTAAATTATGCTTTTTTTCATGAGCTTCTCAAAAACGTATATGTTTGCCTACATTTGTGTCATAACCTTATGAGAATAATTCAGCTTCCCCTTATGACTTAGCCAAATTTCTTGTAAAGTGAAAACCCCTGTTGTTTACACCCACTACACCAAGATACTCCACAAGTGAAAAGTGCGAGGTGGGTACATGAAAGGATAGTGGCAGTCTATATAGATACCCAGAGAGTCCTCACTCAACGCATGCCCATGCAAGAGACGGGATATCTACTGCAGCTGCACTGGCTTGTATAATTCCAATACAGACCTTCAACATTCATTATGTGCAAGATGTTCTTAAGATGTGTCAAGCCACAAAAAACATTTTGGCTGAGATTGTTATTCAAATAGGCAATATTTTTGATCAGAAGGCTTTTAAATGTATCTGAAAAAGCATCTTTCAACAACTACGACTAGAAAACATGCTAATATATTGACAAAAATGTAAAAAAGCATCTACATTTGCCACTGATACCGGCAGGTTGCGTGTATAATATTTATCTGAGAGTTGTAAGTGCCCTAAAAACTGTTTTCCAAGTTGTACCCAGGGTCACCCTTTAGCATGTGAGAGGGTTCAGACCTTTAGAGGGCGCAGGAGCTGCCTACAGCAGTTTTGATCCAACATGGCTCCAAATAAAAGCACAACTAAGCGCCCTTTTCTGGAGGCTGCTGGTTCCCGTGACTACATTTTGACTGACTTTGTTCTCATAGCCCTCCTTTCTCTTGTCCTCCTAACTTTACCTCTACCCTCCCATTTTTTTTCAACACACAGACAGTTTAAGAGGACAATTGGGTGGCGTGCCAAATTTAGTTTCGCCCAGGGCGCTCTCTAAGCAAAGGACACCTCTGCTTGTCTCCATTTCAGTGCTCACCAAAAATCCCTTTCTATTGGGTTTTAAAACTGATAAATTGTAAAAAAATAAATAAAAGGAAAAAAAAACACCCGTATCTATCACCTAACATCACAAGAATTGTGTCTGTATGTATTGGGATATATAGGGCCCGATTACGAATTCGGCAGTGAGACCACAGACGGGCTGCGGTGGTCGGACCGAGTAATCCTCAGAGCACCGAACTTAGGGGTTCATTAGGATAGCGGGTGGACAAAGTCCGCCCGCCATCCCCGTGCAAAACGGGACTGCCCGCCATCGGAGCGGCGGTCCCGCCTTGGCCATTAGGATGCGCTCGCCACTCTGGCGAGGGCTTCCTATATTTTTACCATTGTGGCTGGTGGGGCTGAAAGCGCCGCCCGCAGCAATGGTAAAAATGCACGTTGTGCATTTCAAAGCACAACATGACAGGCACCGCGTGGTGCCTGCCATGTTGCACTTTGAAATGCGGGGTGGTACCATAGGTACCCCCCATGTGCACCCCCCACCCCCCCGGAGTCCCAGGGTGCCCGCAACGGGTCCCAGCAGGGAGTCTCTGCATGCCTTTCCGTGACAGCATTGCCGCCACGGAAAGGCATTCCCCAAAGCCCATCATAATATGGCTGGCGGTGTCTAATAGACACCGCCACCATATTAAACATTTTCCGCCCCAGCCGCAGGGGAAATGGGTGGCGGGCAGCAAAAAATGGATCCCTGCCCGACATCCTAATGGGCCCCTTACTGCCCGCCGTATTAGGAGTTTCCAGCTAGGCTAGTAGTTTGACGGTGGTGGTGACATGACGGCAGTACATTTCACAGTGTGATATAGTGCGAACCTGACCCGAAGGCATTGCCGCGCTTTCCAGTCGGACCTTCGTTTCTAGAAGCTTCTGACTTTACTCTAAATGGAGCTTCAGGTTGAATAAGAAAATCAAATATAAGTGGCTAGAGCATATTTCTTTCCTCAAAACATTTCACCAGAAATGGTAACATGCTGGCCAAATTCCATGTTGGGAAATGGGTGAAAATGGAGAAAGAGTGGGGTGTTATGTTTATCTTTTAATTTCACCTGGCAACTGCATCATGTTCTCTAGTGACAGTAGGTTACCACTTCTGGAATCTAGTGTAGAGAGTCCAGGGAGCTATGACGCCGATGGTTACAGAGATCAGGCACAGACCAGGGTCCATTTCATGTAACTGAATGGTGCAGAGCAGGAATATTGACTGAGAAATATTGTGGGACATAAATATCGCCACAAAAATATCGTGGGGAAGAAATATCGACAACAAAAATATAGTTGACAAGAATATCAACTGACAGGTAAGTAATATTGATTACAAAAATATTGTTGTAATAAATATCGTTTACAAAAATATCGTTTTAAATGAGAATTGATTATCATGTTATTATATGTTTTAATATTTTACTAGGTATTAATTTATTTTAAGTTTATTTCTGCGTTTTTAGTTCCGTTGCGGGTTGTGGGTTTATAAGGAAACAAGGTGGAAAGTAATTTAATTATATAATATTTATTGAATAATTAATGTGTTAATCGATTAATTAATAATAGTTTAATAATTAGTTGTTAATTAATTTCAATTAGTCAACTAATAATTAATTATGTTCATTGCCTAATTAGTTTTAGGTGTCTGTTGTGGTGGTTATATGTGTAAATGGTGAGAAGGGTGGTAAGTAAATAATTTATTATTGATTAACTATTTAATATTTTTAAATGAATTACCATTAATTAATTAGTAAATATTAATTGTAATTGTGTAATTAATTTTAGGTGTGTGTTGTGGTGTTTATATGTGTAAATGGTGTGAAGGGTGGTAAGTAATTAATTATTTTATTGTTTAATTAATATATAATAAATTAATTTTCATTAATTAATTAGTAATTATTAAATGTAATTGTGTAATAAATTGTAGGTGTATGTTGTGGATATTATGTTGTTAAAAAATGTGTAATTAATTATTTTTTAATACATTTGTTAATAATAATATATTTACATTTATATATTAATTATGTTAATATTGGAAATTTAATTTAATAAAAATGTTGATGTTTTTTTATTGTTTTGGGATCCAGCGCTTTCCCTACAGTTGCACTCACTGGAGTGGGAATAGTAATTTTAACCCCTCCGCTATCCAACACTTTCCCTACTGTTGCACTCACTGGAGTGGGAATAGTATTTTTTACCCCTCCGCCATCCAACGCTTTCCCTACTGTTGCACTCACTGGAGTGGGAATAGTATTTTTTACTCCTCTGCTATCCAACACTTTTCCTACTGTTGCACTCACTGGAGTGGGAATAGTAATTTTTACACCTCCGCTACCAGCGCTTTTCCTACTGTTGCACTCACTGGAGTGGGAATAGTAAAGTTTACCCCTCCGCTATCCAGCGCTTTCCCTACTGTTGCATTCGCTGGAGTGGGAATAGTAATTGTTACCCCTACGCTATCCAGTGCTTTCCCTACTGTTGCACTCACTGGAGTGGGAATAGTAATTTTTACACCTACGCTATCCAGTGCTTTTCCTACTGTTGCACTCACTGGAGTTGGAATAGTAAATTTTACCCCTAAGCTATCCAGCGCTTTCCCTACTGTTGCACTCACTGGAGTGAGAATAGTAAATTTTACCCCCTCGCTATCCAACGTTTTAATTACTAATGTTTTTCTTTTATAATTAAATGTGTGAATTATTCTTTTTAAATAGTTTTATTTGTTAATTAAATATAGAATATTTTATTTTATCTTAAATTATTTATATATGTGTTTATTTTATTTTTATATAATTAAAAAGTTTATCAATTAAATAAAGATAATAGGTAATAAAATGTATTTAAGTAAATATATGTATATGTACACATTTTTTTGTGTTTACATTTATTAAATTAAGTTTATTTGTTATAATTAGTTAAAATATATATTACATTTAATTTATTGTGTTCCTAATATTAATATTCTTTAATTAATTTAATTTAAGTTATGTTATTTTTTAAAGTCGATATTTTTTACATCCATATTTTTTACATCAATATTTTTGAGTCGATATTATTGTACTTACCTGTTTAAGTATAGAAAGTTGATATCTTTACATCGATATTCTTTTCATCAATATTTTAACATCGATATTTAAATATGGAACTAACTGAATAAAGAAGATATTCCATATAACTACAGCGCCTTGTCTTCATAAAATGGGGGAACTCAGGTGTGGAAAATTCTATTCAAACAGCAATCTCCATTTTTATTTTACACCCTCAGGGAAAACTTGAGATACCATGCATTCTAGAATTATAGTTGTTAGTGGTATTGTCGGTCATTCCAGCTGTTAGAATACCACATTGGTATTTCTCAAGAATAAAAGCCTGAGAATTATTTTTTTTTTTTTAGCCCCAAGCCAAAATAGTGCCTTTACAGCAACTCGTGCATGGCGGTGTCGCCACCAAGAAAAGGTCGGTGGTAGGGCAGATATTGATAAGCCCAGCAGGAAGCTTGGAGGATAATCCCTCCTTGGGGCGCCTCTGCATCTCCTTCCGCCACCTAGGGTGCAGAAGTGTGAGCGGTGGCAGCGGTCTTGTTGCGGTGTCACTGCACATATCGTAAACATGCGGTTGGACCGCTGAGAAGGATGTGGTCAAACAGTTGAAAACACAATGGGGCACACATCACATCGTCATCATAATCGGGCCCTCACACACTATTTGGACATCACTTCTACCGTAGGTCTGTTATTTCATTATCAAATATAGTTATCCTTACTGTTTTTCACAAATCCCTACGTCTTTTTTACATGAATTATATTTGCCATAGAATGTAGGTCATTGCTTATGCGAAGAATGGATCAAGATGGGCAAGCAGTCCACATAGATTAGTTGCTTGTATGTTTCAGAGTCCTGCTTTAGTATGTGCTGACAGACATGGTATGATACTCTTACGGTATGTTTGGTGTCATATAGCCATTGAAAGGCTACCATATGCTACATTTTATATTTGTAATAGCGCTTAAAATCCTGGATGTCTAAAATTGGGTCTGGTTGTGTTTTTTGCATTGTGCAAACAAGTATTGTTTCCTCATTAAAAAGAAATCATTGAAATCTACTTGAATATTTTTCTTTGATGTCATATGTTCATGCAGTCTGAAGTAAGACTGGGCAGTCTTTCAAGATAGATTGACCTTTGCCTCCATTTTCTATTGTGGCTCCTAAGACAAAAAGCACAACTCTGCATAGGTTGTTTATAAGAATGTTGTGTACACAATATCTTTCTACATAAAAGCCTAAATATCAACTACCATGACGATGTCAGGGAAAGTATAGATAAATATGCCTAGATTTGCTATTCCTAGCTCCATGTCTATGTACTTTGAAGACCTGCATGAATGTTGTCAGGTTCTGAATACGTATGCTGGAGTGGAATGTCCCACTCACCACCAGCACTTGATAACAACTCTTTGGACGATTGATGACCACAACAGGCTGTGGTAAAATGTTGGGCATAGTGTTAGGGAAGGGACTGCAGGGAGTAGATCCTGCTGAAGAGAGGTCATAGATATATGGACAACCAAATGCTTCTCGAACATCTTACCACAAAGTGTTAGGACGTAAGCTTACTTACTTGGTGAAGATAACTAAAGCCTGATATCACCTTATGATCATTCGGATGGACAGTGTCGACTCACAAATAGTGCTGAATGATCGGAATGAAAATTATGAATGGGCAGACAGCTGTCTGAAAAGTAAAACAGCTGCTATCTCACAGGATTATCACAACGTTTTACGACGTTTTCTAAATGTTTTTCCAATTACTCTATGAAATATATCTCCACACACTCTGCCCACTTCTATTGATCTCACGGATCCTTATGAATATTATCCTTGATTATTCTCTTGAGTAGTGTCTTGCACCAGGCATTTCAGGAGGACATTTTTTTACCTGCTTTTCTTGAGAGTTTCTTGTGACTCTATTTTGTAAATACTCCTTCATGCGTTTCACTTTCAGCTTCGCCAATCATGATATAAACAAAGTTTTTAGTCGCAATTGTACAGAGTTCATTTGGATTCAATGAAAGAACAGTACTCTCTAAGGTTCATAGCTTCTAGTGAATACCTATGCCAAGGATCAAACAAGACTCATCTTTAAATTGAGTCACTCAAAAAATAGCTTCTTCAGAGTCTCAGAGAGGCGGCACACATTTGGCCTCACACGGCCATTCTTCGCTGGAGAACCTGTCTTCATACAATGCAACTATGAGCTTTAAAACGTACCTCTATATTCTGTTTTACTCTGGAGGTCTACTTCCTCCTGCTACACTTTGCCTCCTGTTAGTAGATCATCTTCCTGGGTGGAAGATATCAGAGTTATTCTGTATGATGTGCTTGCCAGGGAGCTGCTCAGTAACTGGAAATAGTCAAAGTATCCTCTGTACCCAAGAAGGCAGCAAGATCTTGCATTTTCCAGTGAGATCTCAGACGACTGTGCCTGTTTTACAAAATAAGGGCATTTTTTACACACCCTTGCTACCCAATAGCAGAAATGTGGAAGACCATAATGGAACCTTGCACATTTTCATTTCTATAATGTTACAGACTCCACAGAAAGCACCCCCCTAGAGGCCTGATGATGCAGAGACCTGAAAGACATTCTTTGGGCTGGAGCACAGGCTGAGATATCATCAAAGGTGGGCCCTTTGGTGAGACTGCAACCTGAACGGCAGATTGTGAGACAGGTGCAAAGGCAGAGATGACCACGCTTTTTTCAATTAGGTATTCGTTTTTGACACAAAGCCCTACACGGCTATATTAGTGGATTGGGCTTTATGTAAAAACCTATCAATTTCATGTGCTGGCTCACCCAAGTAAGACTCAAGTAATGCCTCCTTTATGCAAAGGGTTGCAATGCAGTGAAAAGTGTTTTTTGCACTTAGAAGAGAGTCCCTTTCCAGTGCAGAATACTTTTTGTGCTAGAAAGTAAATACCAATGTGCCGCTTTGCACCACTTTGCATTGACACAAAGATTGCAGATTGTATCACACTTTCTAATGTACTGGCTATGGAAAAAGAAACTGAGTTCATTGGGTAATATTGACACTGATGAAATCATTAATCACTTTGTAGAAGACTCCTGCAAGAATACTTACTACTCTGGGGCCAATTCCGATGTCGGACGGACTCAGGTCCGTCCGACATCGGTCAGGAGCCATAAACGACTGACCTGCTGTGGTCGGTTACGGCCCTGCTAGTATAATGCGTCCGAACCCTGTTCTGTCGCATCCGTATGGTTCACAATGCAAGCATGGGGGAACATCCTTTACAATGCGGATGTTACCCCGCACTACAGTTACGACGCGTCTTTTACAACACAAGTTGCAACCACGACTTGGGCTGGAGGGCGCTCAAGGGCAAGGAATAGTAGATTTACTATTCCAACACCTTCCCTACTGTCCCTAGGCTGGTGTTGGAATAGTAAATTTAACTATTCTAAGTCCAGCACCCCTACAGCGCAAGTCGTGGTAATGACTTGCGTTGTAAAACAACGCGTTGTAACGGTAATACCACGCATTGTACTGTCATACATCCCAAGCAGCCGCGGGCCGTGGAGGGAGTTACGGTGGGGCAGGGAGGCGGGGAGGGGGAGGGGCAGGGTGGAGAGGGCTAAAAAACGGCACCTGGATAATTACAGGTAAGTAAACAATTTAAATAATAAAACGAATTTCGTAGCTCGCACTGCATCGCAAAATGTGATGCAGTGCGCGCTACGAAATTCGTTTTATTAATCAAATTGTTTACTTACCTGTAATTATCCCGGTGCCGTTTTTTAGCCCTCTCCACCCTGCCCCTCCCCGCCTCCCTGCCCCACCGTAACTCCCTCCACGGCCCGCGGCTGATCCCAAGCATGCATTCCGAAAAAAGCAAGGGTCAGTTCATCCCTGCACCCTGTGGCCGGCACCCCAAGGTGCCTGCCACCAGGTGCAGGGATCCACAGAGGGGCACCATAGATGCCCCCAGACTGCCATTCGGCAGCCTTGCATCCATGGGAGCCCTGCTGGTTCCCCCAAAGACAGTTTCCATCTGCCTTTTTGTCCTGGACAGACCGGCAGGAAAAGGCAGTGAAAAACTCCCATCGTACTCCCTCGGTCGTAAAGAGGCGACCGGGGGAGTACTGGATGATTTCCGGATGGCAGACGGACTCTCCGAGCCCATCGTAGGCCATCCAGAAATCCGAGTCAGATTCCTTTCCGACCAAGCCCATCGGAATGGCTCGGTCGGAAAGGAACCCGTCCGACACGAACCGATTCGGTCAGCCCTTCCAATCCGAATCGGAATTGGCCGCTCTGTGTTTTGGAAAGGAATGGGTAGAAGAGTAAGCTCTAACCCATAATGCCCACCAGATTGTGGGGACGTAGTGCTTTGTGACACATTTATACCCTATTGTAATTCTCCTGACTGCTGAAGGAAAAGTACCCAAATGTCCTGATGAATAGTAAAGACAATCAAATACTGAAAGCTATGCCCTGATGGAATGGTCACTCCCTCTCTTATAAGTGTTCCTGCTCTGTGGTGCAATAAGGAAGTGCAATGTCTCTCTGCCTATAAGTATTTTGAAGGGGTACAAAACATAATGTTGATGTGGGAGAGTTAGGAGATTCCAGCTCTGGGAACTCTAAAGAATGCTCGATGCTATGGCTTTTTGCACATTACAGAAAGATTCTATGGACCAGAGAATCCTTACCTTTACATTATATGACAGTTTCATTCTCCCCAGGTGGCGATATTCAGATACCGGAGCATGTTACACATTGCTGGCTGACTGGTGCTAGGGTAGTGGCTCAGGGATATAACAGAAGTCCCTGCGGTGCAGGGGGGACCCCAACCCCTAATTTGTGCCCGAACCCATCAAGGGGCCCCCATTCAACCGTAGACTGATGAAAATGTGTGCGATATGGGATTAACAGGGGGCCCCTGGAGAACATTCGGCAGGGTGGCCCCATCATTTTGCGAGGGCTATTGGAAGAGGAGCAGCAAGGCCCCCACAAGACCAGTTGAGCAGCAACGTGGACAAACAGAGCTTCCCCCAGACTCACTGGCCTCTGCCCCAGACCTTCTAAACCCCACCCCTTACATTCTGCCACTAGGAGTCAAAGAGCCCTAGGCTGGAGGTAGAGGACAAGGGCTGATAACCACCAAACCCCAATTAGATCAGGGAAGCCACAGCTACCCCCAGAAATAGGAGCCTGCCCTCACCCTTTCAACCGCTGCCCCATAACCAGCCATTCCCGCCTGCTCCCAACAATCCTCTGTTCAGAGCAGGGGGTAAGTAGGTGCAATAATAAGATCGGATTGGACAATTGGGACACTTAAGAGTAATTTGACCCGAAAAAATTTGGTCGGCACAGTTATTCCCCATTCAGACATTTTAACTTGTAATCCCATCTCCTCCCATCTTCTAATAAGGACCTTACAGCCTGATTCATCAAGGGGCCGTTTTGCGATGCCCTAATAGCGAATCATAGCGATTCGCTATTGAGGACTCGCAAAACGGTATTCATGTAGGAATTGCTAAATAAATAGCGATTCCTACACATTCCTTATTTGCGAGTAGCAAATTGCTACTCGCAAATAAGGAATAACTCCCCATTAATTCCTATGGGCCAAAAGGCCCATAGGAATGAATGGGGAGTATCCCTTATTTGCGAGTAGCAATTTGCTACTCGCAAATAAGATAGCGATTTTTAGGGTGCCAGGGGTGTCCAAAGGACACCCTGTAGCACCCCTTAAATGCACATTTGAACAGGTGTTGCGCACACACATGTCCAAAGGACATGTGTGTGTGTAACATGCAAAAGAAAAAAATACACTAAAGTGCTTTTTACACTATTTTCGCAATTTACCACCAAGTCAGACTTGGTGGTAAATTGAGACCAAATATTGCGATTTCGCTATTTCTAATTGGTTGATGAATTTCATTTAAGGAATCTCTATTAGAGATTCCTTAAATCCAATTCCTCGCAAATATGCGAATTCTTAAATAGCGATTTTTGCATTTGGGATGATGAATCCCAAATGCAAAAATTGCACTCGCAAAAGGCAAGATTCTGAGAATCTTGCCCTTTGCGAGTGCAATTTAGCTTGATGAATCAGGCTGTTAGTGTTTTAACTTGAAAGAGGACTCAATGGATACAGATGGTATGCTTTTTAGTGTAAAAGTGCAAAGTAAAAATGCACACAGCATTTAAAACGTAGGTTTATTTGCTCATGCAGTGGGTTTCCTGTCATTTGGCTGCAATAGCCTACGCATGTTTTCAACTACATTTGAGCCACGCGCGGCACTCATGATCCCCACTCCTCACTAAGATGGGCACTGAATTTAGGAGGAAAAGATCGAACACAGGCGAGCATAATAAATATCAGTTGAGTACGTGCTTATTTGGACCATAGTAAATTAAACCACAATATTTAGCCATTTAAATTGAAAAATTGCAAATCAAAGTCATAAAATTACATTTATAACTTTAGCAAAGTACTATCTCGTTAAGGAATTCAAAACGCCTCAGCAATGGCTACATATAGCCAGTTTAAATGCTCCATAGTGGTCTCACGAGGCACGGTTCCATACGTTTTAAATATTGGCTTTAAAAACGTGGTCTTCTACTGAAAAGTAAGGTACAAGCTAGCTAGGAAAATATGCACATAAATAGGCCTGGGCGGTAAATTCCGTTCCGCTCCCGCCCACCCCTACAAATAAGTACATTTGACATTTTAAAACATGCATACAAAGACCCTCGTTCCTATTTAATTTGCAGCGCATAGCCGGAATCAAATTAAATAAAATCGCTCCTTTTCATACTTTAAACATCTGCCATCTGTGGAGGATCTGAGAGGCAGGGACAGTTCGCCTCAGCACTGCAGGCACCCAGGCGGACACAATCAATCTCAGGCCTGGTGTATTTTATGATATGCAGGTGCATATGTTGTGCATAGCTAATAAGGATCATCGTGGAAGGGCAATGAGATTCAAATGAGCACATTGCATATTCACAGGTACATCTTTAAAGGTAGGTGCAGAGATGCCCTGGGTGAAGCCTGCTTTCACATGGACCGCGGCTTCTCATCAGCATCCATGGCACCGGATCTGATGGGCACTATGTGAGCATGCTCAGGCATACAAAACACTCCTTTAAATGTCCTCTTACATCCCTTCCAGCAGTTGTGGAGCTCTGCAAATATTGACCGGACTGAAAGTCAGGACAGATCCTTAAATTAAATCTAACACAAAGAAGCTTTTTAGCTGCTGCAGACATGTGAAGAGCCACTAACGACGGCACTGGTCCTCGCTCGCTGCAGTGCAATATCACATTGCAGCCGTAGGCTTTATGTCAGTTTTACCTACACAAGTGCCCATGAAATTCCTACTGTGTTATTCAGGTGGATGGAGAGTGAGTCTGTTTCTAAAGTTTCCCTCAAGCTATAAGAAATATTCTGTTTCCCCGTTATTTCTGTTGCATTTCTTTTGAAGGGGTATTCCAAGTCATTGCTTTCAACATTTTGCCCTGGAATAGTTTTCCCACACACAATGCCTTGGCTGTGGTTGCTGGGGAGTGAAAAAAGGAGAATGGGCGCTCTTTAATTTTCACTCCTTGAATTAATGAAGGTGATTTACGGGGTGCCAGGGGTTGCAGCTGCCTTTGCGACCCTGGACTCAGAGGTGGCAATACCAGTGGCTGGAAAAACAGGGCCAACTTGTCCTAATGGACGTGGGTTGCTGCTCCATTTTCCTGGTTTTCTGTCAAATTGTTTATTACACAAATAGTCAGGGGCATGCCGAACAAACAAACAAAGATCTGCATTGTTAAAGATTATTAAATATGCACATCATTAAAGAGGAAGAATTGCTTACTTAAGCAAAGACTAGGCAAGGAACCAAGCACTGCATTGTCCCTGCTTGAAAATCAGAACTAGCTAAAGTTTAGGAATCCTTCACAGTGTGACTGGAATTAACGGACCTACTACTGTTTAATTTAATTGTGAGCAATTACATGTGAGAGGTGTGGCAGAGGAAGGAATGGATAGGAGGCAGAAGCAGCAAAGGGTTGATTTGGACAAGTATACAAAAAAGATTTTTGTAACCTTTCATTCTAGCCACCATTCTAAGAAAAAGACTAGGGGGCAGATTTATGATGACTGGCGCATCCCCAGGGATGCGCCAGTCATCCTGCGCCGCTGCTCCGCCACCCATGGTGCGCCACATTTACAATGCGGCGCACCATGGGGCAAAAACGGCACAGATGCGTGACGCATCTGTGCCGTAAAGGTGGCGCATTGCTGGAGCTGCGTCGCAAGCGCGACGCAGCTCCAGCAAGGCTCGGGGGTGCCCCATCTCCACAATGCTGCGTCAAGACCTACGCCTGCTTCAAGCAGGCGCAGGGTTTTGGCGCAGCATTGTCCTGAAAGTGACTGAGTGAAATCTTATAGATTTCACTCAGCCACTTTTGCGAGGCGCACCTGCCCCGGAACGCCCACCCTGCGCCGGAACGCCCACATGTGGCGCAGGGCTTTACAACGTGACGCATCTGCCTAGATGCGTCACGTTGTAAATAGGGCGCATTGTTTGCGCCGCCGTTGCGTCAAATAAAGTGACGCACCGGCGGCGCAAGGCCTTCATAAATCTGCCCCTAGATCTATTTCTGCCCAATACAATTCACCGTCACAGGTTGAAAACTTTCTTGTTTGTCTTAAATCAAGCCCTCTTTTGGAATCACAAAAGGTTAAAGCCCTTATCTGCCTAGCATTCAAGTTAAATACTTTAGTATTTGAAATTGGGATGTTTCTCAGTGGCTTATAAAACAAGCATTTACAATGCAATGGTCTCGGCATCATTAAAGGTAGAGCTATTGGCATTGCTCATGAGATTTCTTTTTTTTTTTTTTTTAAATCATCAATGGCATTGTCATTTACATTGCCAATAGCTTAATCGTTAAATAAATGGCATTGTCATTTACAATGCCAATAGCTACACCCTACACAGAGCCACCCTCACACAGACACACTCAACAGCACTCTGCACTTTGTACTGAACAGCACACAGCACTCTGCACTCAACAGCACACAGCACTCTGCACTCAACAGCACACAGCACTCTGCACTTAAGAGCACACAGCACTCTACAGCACACAGCACTCTACAGCACACATCACTCTACAGCACACATCACTCTACAGCACACATCACTTCTCAGCACACAGCACTTTACAGCACACAGCACTCTACAGCACACAGCACTCTGCACTCTACATCACACAGCACTCTACATCACACAGCACTCTACATCACACAGCACTCTACAGCACACAGCACTCTACACGGTTGTAGAGGGCAGAGAGTACTAAAGTAAGTTCTTTTATGTGGATATGTTTACATGTAGTCCGTCTATCTGTGTTCAGCTATCGGCAGAGAATGGGACAGAAGTCGAAAGTGGTAAGTGAAAAAGCGCAGATTCACTCAGCGCCAAAGTAGGGCAGCCGTGATTGGTGGGCAGCCTCGGCTAGTGTCTGTGTTCTGGTGCCAGCAAAGGTCCGTGGGGTCAGTAGCCCCCGCAACCGTGTCCGATTAATTTCACGGAAGGGGCTGCGGGCTCTGCCTCTCACTTCTACCCTCGCCGTACATCTCTTATAAAGTTATATTCACAGACACATTGTTGTAGTTCTATCTAGGACCCTAAATTCGATAGTCCTGATTTATGCCCTTATGTGGTTATAATAAATAATATCCTTATAAAGGCATAAGAATCATATCCATATTTAGTCATAGCCAATGCTGCCCAAATTAAGCAAGGCTACTTCCCCAGGCTCCTAGAAAGTACACTGAGTTCTGTAAACAAACCAAACCTCCAGCAACCTGGGAATTCCCCTTTGCTTCTGTTTTGATTTCGTCCTAGAACTCCTGTGAGCACTCTAAGAACGGCCAGTTCTTAGTGACATCTTCATTGACGTCTTATGTCCAACCTTACGTCAAAACCCGGCACCTTTCAGGTATAAATATACCAACGTTGCCTTAAGCAAACACACGGTGGTGGTTTTGGAGCAGAGCAGCTATCTACTTGCCCGAGAGCCCAGCTAATGCGGAGAGCCTACGGATGCCGCCCCTCCTCTTTGACGCACTGAGAGAGACGCTGTCTTTTTTCCTGCCGGGAAATCCAGCTCCGGTGTTTCCAGATACCCTCGCGGGTTACTGGGATATTGAGTCCTGAGAGAGAGTTACCAGACCGCCTGCTTTCTAATACCCACGTACGGAGCTGACTAAACCCTTAAAGAGAATTCTTGATTCAGATTCCTTGGCAAAACCAACTTAACTTAAACTGCTACTTACTTACTCCTTCCCACGTATTAGGCTTAGGTCAGGTACACCGGGGTAGGCGTATTTAGAAGCACCAGTTGAGTACGTTAGTCAATGTATATTTGTATGTATATATTTTATCTATTTTAAAGAAACATATGGCTAAGAAACCATATTAATGCTTTTACAGTATTATTTCATAATACTCCTTTTACTGTACGCACTTTACTTTATGCTAAGTATTGCAATTGTGGCAATTCATTTCTCTTGTATGAGAAAGAAGACTGCTCAATAAATAACACCTTTTATTGAAAACGCCCGTCTCTCTTTTCTCTGCACTCTGGTGAAACTAAGTATGCACACTTGACTGAGTGAAATAGCTGTCTATTGTTTTCACACGACTCTAGAGATACACTCTTATTCTGAGGGAGCAAAGTTGTCATGTTTTATGGTTGTCAGAAGCTAATCCCTTCTTGTCTATCCAGGGAGGTTAAACTCCTCCTCGTTTATTCGAGAAAGTTTCTAGTGACCTCTGAGCTAGCTGGCAAACCTTAAGTCTAATATAGTCAGTAGAGACCTAGTCGACCTCAGTCCTACGTCTACACTGCTGAATATATTATTCCAATGCGCAGAGCCTATTGGGAATATAGGAACTACACTACATGGCGCCCAACGTTTGGTAAGGCGATAAATCTAACGCAAGACGTTAGAGTAACTCAGTCGTGCTTTTTCACACAGACCCCTTTTCCCGTAAATACTCCAAAAGACGTCTGGAGTGGGTAAAAGGTTAAAATCCACCGGAACTTAGTAGGAAGAGATTCCTGTGTAAAGTTTTTGGTTTAGTCAACGTTGAAGGATACAGTGTTCCAAAATATTGTGCACCTAATCTTTGTTTCCTTGAAACTTGATCTGCAACAAAAACCTTTCTGTCAGTAAGTTCAAGTTCAAGTTCCAGAATTTGTATAGCGCACTACTCACCCAGAGGGTCTCAAGGCGCTTTAGGGGGGAGGTGATTTACTTATCGAATAAAAAAATGGTAGAAAGTGAAGATGAATGGGAGACAGCTAGAATAGCAGCTCAACTCCTAGCGGATGACACAAGTCTCCAAGACAATGACCCGAATATTATACTCATTCCGGTCAACATAAGAAAAACTATAACTCTTACACTTATAGAAAATGGACTGACATCACAAGGTGGTATAGTCATATTCGTGATAGAGGCCCATGAATATCGGCAGACAGAAGTATTCTATTCATGGATAAACTTTCCAGCAGCAAACGCTGTAACACACAAATTCCACTATTACAAAATAGAGGAACCTCCGGATGTATACACTCCGTTCGAGGAGATTGAAATCCCACTAAATTACCAAGAGCACCTGCTCTGGTTTAAAGGTGCCCTAAAACATAAAAATCACATCACCAGGCTCGGTCGACTAGGTAGACGAGGAGCAACGTGGCCGGTCCTAGCCAGCTACACACCAATTCCTCACATTGGAAAAATGTCAAATGAAGAACTTTTAGTTAAAATAAAAGAATTAACACAGGCATATAGAGAATTAGTTTAATTGGCAATGGAGGATATAACATACCTCCAGAAATTGAAAGAAACAGATATAGCAGAACAACCATTTGAACTTGCCAGAATCATAGAAAAATCCTATGAAGAACTAGGTAGAGATAGTTTGGGTGGGAAACCAGTCAAACCCCAACTAACTGAAAATCCTGAAAAAATATTTATTAAAAATAATCTAAATACTCCAAAAAAGAGTTGGGATGTAAATAAACAATCCACTCCCAAAGAAAAAAGATTCCAGTCCAGAGGAAGGTCTCCTCAACAAAGAGAAAGATCTCCTGACCGAGGAAACAAGTCTCCCCAGAGGGAGCCCTCTGAGAAAAGATACAATCTTAGAAATTGGGATAATTTGAAAAAACCCGATAGATAATAAGATATTGATACACGTCCCTCTCGATCTTTTCAGACTTCCTCGCAGAAATCGGAAAGAAGAGGATGGTCAGAACACAGGGAAGAGCACGTCAAGTCCAAAGACAAGGAACCTGCTCAACAAAGTAAAAAGTTACAATTTCCAAGAAAGAAGGTAGCCAGTATTAAAATAATTAAACATGCCGAGGATACTGAGGACACAACTGAAAAACGGAGAGTGGGCCCAGACAATGCTAGACAGCGCAGCAGGAGTGACCATAGCTCGCAAGATATTGATGAATCTTCTGGAGACAGTGGACACGAATGAATACATTCAGGTGGAAACTGCAGATACCAGAGTTAGCAAACCTCATAAAATATACGAAATAACACTGCGTATAGAGGGAGATAAGACTAGGAAAGTAAGAGGTCTCTTTTGGGATAATTTTTCGAATGACATCCTTTTAGCTGAGAAAGACTGGCCACCAGAGTTTGTCAGGGAGTGCCCTCATGGCGAAGAAATTATTATGCCTGCCTTCTCAAATCATATTCCAATTCATAGAAAATATACATATGCAAGAAAATGGGCAGTAGCCCAAGCTCCTGCATTATACAAAAATCATGTAGGACGGGATGAGGACTCTCCTCCTCACAAAATCCAGTTAAAATGTCAACCCACTGCACAAAGGTAGTACCCAATTAAACAAGAAGCTAAAAAGCAAGTCAGGGAGATCTTAGATCAACTTGAATACCAAGGGGTGATTGAAACATGCACCTCTCAAATGAACAATCCTTTGTTTCCTATCTCCAAGCCAGACGATTCATATCGTCTAGTTTTGGACTACAGACACCTTAACTCATGTTGCAAAACATTTGCAGTACAAAACTCACACAGTGCAGCACTAATGAATAACATTGTGCGCAAAAAATACAAAACGACATTAGACATCTCTAATGGATTCTTTTGTCAAAACATTGCACCTGAAAGCAGGTATTTGACCGCTTTCTCAATAATGGGGTCACAGAAAAAATTTCTGTCGACTCCCACAGGGATTCAAGAATAGCCCAGGATTATTCTCAGCGAGAGTAACAGAGTTACTACAAATATATGATGATGAGGCATTATCCTATGTCGATGACATCTATCTAACAGACGATGACCTGGATACTCACTTGAAAAGAGTAAACACCATAATACTTGGGTTTGCAGCTGAGGGTTACAAATTCAACTTTAAAAAGTCACGAATTGCCCATCTAACTGTCCTGTTTTTAGGATATGAATTATCAAGTGAAGGCAAAAGCCTAGCAGACAACTTCTTAGAGAAGTGCGCTGTACTCCAAGCACCTAAAACGCTGAAGAACTTACAATCAATACTAGGTTTCCTGAATTTCGGTAGAACATACATTCTAAATAATGCGGAGAGGGTTAAACCTCTCCATTGATTAATAAAACCTGATTTCAAACCAATCATTTGGACTCAAAAACACACAGAAATTTTAAGATCATTGCAAGCAGACATGTTAGCTAAAACAAAATTGCAAACACGCGAAAACATACGCAACCTTGTAATCCGAGTCATCCCAGGAAGATGCGGATTCACGTACCTGACCTCTAATGAGGGAGAAAAGGTATCAATAGCTTACAAATCACACTTGTACACACAAACTGAAAAAACATTCAGTCTTACAGAAAATATTGTAAATGCGGTTCAAATTGCTGTAGCAAAAGAAAGAGCCCAAGCACAAGGCAAAAGGATAACTGTTTTAGCAGCAGAATCAGCCTTTGAGGCATTAACAAGCCCACGCAATATGACTAAGGTGGCATTAGATCCAAAATGGATCGAATGGGAAAATTCTCTTGCTGCAGAAGACGTGAAATACTCTTTTGACCCGGAAATGAAAATATTAAAAGATCTAAAATATGAATTAGAATATCCTCTGCCAATCGACATTCTGCCTCTCGAACAATACAAACGTGTAATCTACATGGACAGATTTGCACAACACTACGATGTAGAGAAAAAATCCTACAACGCAGCGTGCGCGATTGTTAAAGGTCGCTGGCGCTTGGGTAAATTCAGACCGTTAATTACCAAAACTGAATCACTCAGACTGTTCAACTCAGCGAGCTGAAATAAGATCTTTAAAGATGGCGCTTGAAAATGCCGATCGCGAATTCCCCACACTAATAGTGTGCGATTCGCATTACTGCGTCAAATCTTACAACAATGACTTGCAGAACTGGGTCCAAAACGGCTTCAAAGATGACACAGGTGCCACAATAAAGCATAAAAAGCTTTGGGAACAGGTAGTTCTTTTGCAGAAGGAACTACAAAAGACTCACGTGATACACACACTGAGTCATCAGCGTGATGGTGTTCACGCTGCAGGGAATTCATTGGCTAACACAGCCACAGCGGAAGCAACTAATCCGGCTTCCGTAGCCACAAAAAAGCGTTCAGAAAAATACATAGACAGGGAAACCATGCTTGCGGTAAAAACGTCATCAAAAGGCGACTGTGCAGCACTGCCCTTGAACTATCCACTCACTTATACATACATAATTGATGCAAACTCTGTTCCTTTTGCTCGAATCCCTGGAGTGGGAGATAGAGTGATTCCAAACACGAACAGGAGAATCTTCTTGATTCAAGAAGCACATATGGGATTAGGTCTAAGGCACCAGGAGATCTTGACATCTCTGAAAGAATTACAATCAGAATACTGGTGGCCGGGGATGAGCCTGCATAACTACAAATTTGCAATGGGCTGTCAAAACTGCAGCAGAGATCGCAGTGGCGAACCGGCCGGAGTAATTCCAGGACCCTTCTTATAGAAAGCATAAGGCTATCTATACGCAGAAATCCAATAGGAGAAATGCGTCCCATTTATGTTTAAGACTAGATTCACTTAAAATGTAGACACCAGCGCTCGGCTGACGCCAGAACTGTTATAAAAGATTTGCGAGTCCATATCGGCAGATACGCAATTGGCATGCTACATTCTGACCAAGGTCCTGCTTTTAGCTCTCGAGCTTATAAGGAGGCCATGACCAGCATGGGCATTGCATTGCTGTACTCTTGTCCCTTCCATCCTGAGGGAAATGGGATTGTGGAAAGAAAAAAACGGGACATAAAGCAATCTATAACGGCAAGGGTATTAGGTTCGGGTGATGGGTGGGTCCAACATTTAACAAGTGTCCAACGTAGTCTTAATAATCTGCAAAGAAATTCTCTGAAAGGTTTCAGTCCGTACGAACTATTGTTCGGGGCTAGAATGCATATTCAGGACCTCGATAGTCAGACTTCAGTGGTAGAAGAAAAATGCTTTGATATCAAAGATCGTTTGGCTATTTTACAGGACTTAAATGAAACAAGAAAAGGCCTGAGCAACGTAAAGTTAAAACAGCAGCCAACAGCCACTGAAGATAAACCACCTGTTCCAGCAAGGCCTGCCTGGATTCCAAAGATTGGGGATCTGGTCAGAGAGAAGATCGCGGTGAAGAAGGAATTTGGGCCTTCTTACAGAAAAGCAGTACCTGTCTTAGCTATCAGCGGAACGAGATCAGTTGTACTACCGCCCCTTGCTGGTAAAAAGGAGAACCGAGTTGTATCCATCGACCTGGTAAAACCACAATCATGTGGCCAATAATAAGTAGTAGGCCCAGTGGACTCCCAAGAAATAGCAGAGTACCAAAACTTGCTACAATGCAAGAGGTTCAAACTGAGAGACTAATCACATTTGATAAACCTGCAGTGGATAAAAAAGGACTATGCAACAATGCCATGGAACTTGTGCCTCTTGA
The DNA here is from genome assembly GCF_964261635.1 of Lissotriton helveticus. NCBI lineage: Eukaryota > Metazoa > Chordata > Amphibia > Caudata > Salamandridae > Lissotriton > Lissotriton helveticus. The sequence continues at coordinate 1,292,080,334 of NC_136065.1, forward strand.
AACCCAAATTGCAACAGTTCGTCAAGAAACACCAGTCTACAACGATGTAACCTCAGACTATGCTAATGAAACAAAAAATGCAAAAGCAACTGAAAATCTGGAAGCAATTCCAACAATTGACAGAACTGCATCTGGCTACTTCATCAATTTCGATAACTTTTCTGGAGATCCAAGCGAATCGGAAGAAACGCCAGCAACAAAAACTTTTAAAGACAAAATAACTGAACGTCTACATCGACTCAAAGAAACCTATCTGATTTCTCCATGGATTGAATTTTGGATTGTGTTAGGTGTACTTTTCCTCCTGCTTTGGCTCATCATGGTTCTTTGTTTGGGAAAATTCATTGAAGGAAAATACAGTACAATGGACACAGCAAGTCAGAACATCAACTTGGTCCTAAAGCCTCACAAGTCATCTCACATCGAGAAAAGAGAACTATCATCAGTGAATGTCACAGCCAATCCAATACCCGGTGGGGTAGCATGGGACAAAACGGATTATGAAATCTATGGCCCGGTTGAGCTCTTGAAATATCTACATCAGTTCAAGATTTCATTAAGTGACTTTGTAAAACCAAGTACATTCTCTGATGATTGGGACTTTGAAAGTATTAATGATATGATGTCAGATTTAGTAATGTCAGCAAAATTTACAGAACATGATTACTTACAGGGTTCATCAAATTATGAAGAAATGTATTGTTATAATCACTTTGCACATCACTATTTGCATAAATCTGCTCAGCCTAGAAATGTTTTTAATTATAATCAATGGGAACATTGTGCAACTCCACCTCAAAGCAGTTCGAAAACATTTTATGAGAAATTTCCATACTTCTCAGGGTTTAACACAAGTGTTGCAGAAACGTTTTATTTCAAACTGTTAAATAAGACAGGGGTAAAAACAATGCTGACAAATACAAAATTGATCTATTCTGAAACATTTTATGAAAAAATGAATACATTCGGTTTTGATTTCTGGAAGAACAACATTGAAACAAAAACCATCTGGGGTACAAAAGATTGGCAGGTACAAGGTTTAGAAGCATTATTTCGAGCCTGCATGATCCCAGAACAAATAATATTCTTGAACGATACCATTCAACAGACAACCTGTCTTGGCCTAGCCAAGGTAAAAGACTTAAACAAACCGTCTATTCCAAAGCCAACACCTGACAGTAATAGCACTACAGATGCTGAGATAGACGTATCCCATATTTTTAACCAAAACAGAACACATCCTGATTGGAAAAAATGGTTGATCCGGCCCACAGACACAAATAACTGTCAAGATAGATTCCTGAACAAAATACAGGGGTTAAAAATGACCAGGCCAGACCCTAGATACTCCCAGAGACAACATCCAGGGATAGTTATAACATACAGTGTAGGGAAACTCTGCCTCGAATGGCTACAGAAATCCACACTGGCTGAAATTAAGCAACACTTGACTTTACTTAAAGACGGTGCTGACTTGCGTGATTTCATAATGGGACCACGCAAACAGCGTCAAAAATGTTTCATAGCGGCCGGTATATACGCTGCGTACAACGAAGCTTGGAAAGTAATGCAAATTGAAACAGCAGAAAAAATACGAGAAATTGATCGTATTAATTTGGAAAAATTACTTTCTGTTGTGGACAATGGGTTAATGACTCTGTCCTCCAGAATATATTCACTGAACAGTATTGTATTATCTGCTATTGATATAATAGAGCAGGACTTACTAATGTTACAACACGGTCAGTCCCAATTACGTTCGATTGTACAGCTTGGCTGGATGTTGCAAAATCTGCGTTCAGGCTACGTGCCCTGGTGTTTAATCAACACAACATCATTATTCTCTATCTTTAACCTTACTGATACACAAATCAGTTTGGCACAAAAAGGAGCAGACTATACGATTCTGAGCATTGAAAAACTTGAGAGATTAACATTGACAATGTCAGAAAGACCTGTCATTAAATGGATAATACACGGAATAATTACAATTCCGATAACAACTTTCCAATTTAAATACTGCCAAGAGTATATACCAGCAGTCCAGTATGAAAGGTTGGGTAAAGGGTACATCAAGTCATCATGGAAATTACCTTATACACACACATGTTACAGTGAAAAGAAACAGAATGTATTTCTTAGTGGTAAAAATTGTAAATGATCACTAAGCGGTATACTTCTATGTCATGGTATTAACCTGCATGGGGCCTGCGAGGGGACTTCAAATAACCTTTCATGTCACCAGCACGGCACACCTGCAACACAAATAGAGCCATTCTTTAGACGGCTTTCTAACGAGAGCTATATTCTAATAGTGGACCACAGCTGTTGTGACATGGTGCCAGGGAAAGCCTATCTCGTTAGTGTGAGTTCCATGGTCACTTGCTGTATGCAAGTGTTGTATCCAAACAGCACTCCAGATATGGAGGCAACAATTTTGCCTTTTTTGAATATCTCTTCTATTCGAATTGATACTTTAAGCAGAATAAAGTCTGTTCTTTTACAGACAACTGTGCCCTTAACGTCATCAAAAGAAACGTATGATCTGCAAGTTGCAAGGACGACGGCAGAGATACATAGCCTTTTATCAACAAATTGCCCCCTTGCATTTCGCAGAAATGCTAAGCCAAATCCTAAATAGGTCAGATACCAGTGGCATCCCACATGTATTTAGGACAATTTTTTCGGGACTGTTAACACCCTTCAAAACAGTTCTGGGCATTTTTCCTAATTTTGTCCATTCTGTCTTTGGCGGCCTACCACTTCTTTTGGGACTCGTAGCAGGAATTTTATTTTTGATCCTTCTGCTCCGATATGGCAAGCCAAGTCGCAGACAAGACTCCGGCAACAATGGAAGAAACGATCCTAGCTCTACGCTATCGGGACCGCATAACTAAAGTCCTTGGATTAGCCCGGCAAAGAGATCTGAATATGACCTGGTTTCTTTCATTCAGACCCATCTGGCAGAATTGCATCTTACCTGTGCTTCGATGTATGCTATGCGGAGAAGAATGCGTGTTGGACGTCTGTCTTACACTACCATCAGCAGTACCATTGGATACAGATACTTTGCTATGTCCTGTAACGGCTCATGCATCGTGTTGTCCCCAGCGGCTACCCATTCTGATGACGGCATTTGTTGAGACTTCACCACTACGATTAGGGGGTAGTGAAGTACGAGGTGAGAGCAGCATCACCCAGGTACGACCTTCTGTGAGCATTGCTGATCCTGACATCGATGATAGCAATCATTCTCACGACTGTATTGTTGCGGCATTCTCAAACTTAGTCGAACTTTCACCTGAAGCCGTAGATCAATTTTTGAGAGTCTGTCTGAAATTATGTTCTCCCCTGAACAGAAAGAATAACTTTTTAAGCAACGAGCACACAGCGTTCCCTGAACTCTGAATTCGGCCTTCAGCTTTGATAAACAAAAGCTACTGAAAACTTTTGAAACTGTTTTTTTCCCTGAAACCGAAATTATTTTTTTCTCACTTCCAAAAATATTTACTTTTTTTTGGCACATGTACTCTGCTTAAAGTAGAACTATTCTTAGAGAACAGAGCTTCTATTTTAGGAACTCTAGAGACAATATTTTACCTCAGCCTCTAGTACATGTACAGCATTTTTTATTAATATGTGATGGAATGGTCTCGACCTTCTCTTCTGTATTAAGAGCCATTTCATGTGTAATTTTCGCAAATCATTCAGCTGATAATTATATGCAATCCTTTTTTCTGAATGATAACACTGCTTGAAAAGCATACAGTACCAATACTCATTTTTGTGTATTACCATATACCATTTCAATATGCAAATCTATGTATTTTGGGGTGGGTTGGAAAACATATGCATCATTATATGTTTATATGTTTACTATTGCTTAGTTTTAGGTAATGAGGGACATCAGATCGTGGAGTGGGTGTTGTAGTTCTATCTAGGACCCTAAATTAGATAGTCTTGATTTATGCCCTTATGTGGTTATAATAAATAATATCCTTATAAAGGCATAAGAATCATATCCATATTTAGTCATATCCCATGCTGCCCAAATTAAGCAAGTTACAAAAAACAGGGGTCCCTATTTGTGGACACAATGGTATACTGAGCTGATAATCACACACCTGATAAGTGTTATGTCTTTTGTCCAGCCGGACAAGGAATTTATTTAACAATTTTCTTAATAAAAACTGAATGAACACATTAATAACAAGTGGGCACAGCCGTGATCCACAACATTCAGACAAAACAACGAACAGAATGGTAAAAGGAGCAAAGCAAAAATATGTCTGTGTACCTTGCCCAAATTAAGCAAGGCTACTTCCCCAGGCTCCTGGAAAGTACAACGAGTTCTGTAAACAAACCAAACCTCCAGCAACCTGGGAATTCCCCCTTGCTTCTGTTTTGATTTTGTCCTAGAACTCCTGTGAGCACTCTAAGAACGGCCAGTTCTTAGTGACATCTTCATTGACGTCTTATGTCCAAACTTACGTCAAAACCCGGCACCTTTCAGGTATAAATATACCAACGTTGCCTTAAGCAAACACACGGTGGTGGTTTTTGAGCAGAGCGGCTATCTACATACCCGAGAGCCCAGCTGATGCGGAGAGGCCACGGACGCCGCCCCTCCTCTTGACGCACTGAGAGAGACGCTGTCTTTTCTCCTGCCGAGAAATCCAGCTCTGGTGTTTCCAGATACCCTTGCGGGTTACTGGGATATCGAGTCCTGAGAGAGAGATACCAGACCTCCTGCTTTCTAATACCCAGGTACGGAGCTGACTAAACCCTTAAAGAGAATTCTTGATTCAGATTCCTTGGCAAAACCAACTTAACTTAAACTGCTACTTACTCCTTCCCACGTATTAGGCTTAGGTCAGGTACACCGGGGTAGGCGTATTTAGAAGCACCAGTTGAGTACGTTAGTCAATGTATATTTGTATGTATATATTTTATCTATTTTAAAGAAACATATGGCTAAGAAATCATATCAATGCTTTTACAGTATTATTTCATAATACTCCTTTTACTGTACGCACTTTACTTTATGCTAAGTATTGCAATTGTGGCAATTCATTTCTCTTGTATGAGAAAGAAGACTGCTCAATAAATAACACCTTTTATTGAAAACGCCCGTCTCTCTTTTCTCTGCACTCTGGTGAAACTAAGTATACACACTTGACTGAGTGAAATAGCTGTCTATTGTTTTCACACAACTCTAGAGATACACTGTTATTCTTAGGGAGCAAAGTTGTCATGTTTTATGGTTGTCAGAAGCTAATCCCTTCTTGTCTATCCAGGGAGGTTAAACTTCTCCTCGTTTATTCGAGAACGTTTCTAGTGACCTCTGAGCTAGCTGTAAATAAGAACAATTCCCAACAGGTGTCAATTGGAAGACAATTTCAACAGGTGTATGCAATATGCATTACAAAAGAAAGAAAACAAGGAGTCACTGCAATTTTAGAAAGAAGGCGGGTATTATTCACCACTTTTAAGAGCAAGGCGGGTCTGTTGCAAAGTTATACAGTTAAACAGCACTGTACAAATCAATTGGTGTGACAACCCGGTGGCACTTGGTGAAGGTGATATATACATAAATATATACAGTGAATAGTGGTGGTAGTGCAAGTGCTGGGGTGAAACAGCGTGGAAGGCGCGTTTGTGACAATAGGTGAAAATATATACAGAGTAATGGCTCCAGGGATCAAGTTGTAATCACTTAAAACAAGAATGAGTCAATTTTCAGGAGTACAAAACAAGTAGTGCGCCATAAAGTTAGGCTGTGTGGTCGACGGCGTTTCGATCCCCGTCAGTCGGGATCGTCATCAGGACTGGGTTGTCAGGGGAACAGTGCTGTGGGGTAAGAGAAGGGCTCATCAGTAAGAGTGGGGTGAAGGTAGCCGCACGTCATTAGTTATGGGCTAAGGGGCGCGCTGGTGGCTGGCAGGGGAGAGTAACTGGGATGGAAGGACTGGACTAGTGCGTGGGTATGCGCAGACGGCTGAGGGGGGGGGGGAAAGAGGGTCGGAGAACTGGTTTGTCCGGAGCTGGCAGACTGCCTGAAATACAGGCCTAGTCTGGTATTGGCGGTGGCAGTATATCGGAGTAATAGCGCGAGTCGCAAAAAGCTGGCGCCGCTGTTTTATTCACTTACATTTCCGCCCAGTTACTCTCCCCCACCAGCCACCAGCGCGCCCCTTAGCCCATAACTAATGACGTGCGGCTACCTTCACCCCACTCTTACTGATGAGCCCTTCTCTTACCCCACAGCACTGTTCCCCTGACAACCCAGTCCTGATGACGATCCCGACTGACGGGGATCGAAACGCCGTCGACCACACAGCCTAACTTTATGGCGCACTACTTGTTTTGTACTCCTGAAAATTGACTCATTCTTGTTTTAAGTGATTACAACTTGATCCCTGGAGCCATTACTCTGTATATATTTTCACCTATTGTCACAAACGCGCCTTCCACGCTGTTTCACCCCAGCACTTGCACTACCACCACTATTCACTGTATATATTTATGTATATATCACCTTCACCAAGTGCCACCGGGTTGTCACACCAATTGATTTGTACAGTGCTGTTTAACTGTATAACTTTGCAACAGACCCGCCTTGCTCTTAAAAGTGGTGAATAATACCCGCCTTCTTTCTAAAATTGCAGTGACTCCTTGTTTTCTTTCTTTTGTAATGCATATTGCATACACCTGTTGAAATTGTCTTCCAATTGACACCTGTTGGGAATTGTTCCTATTTACAGCATACACCCATCCCAACTCGGTTTATGGGTTTCCTCCTGTTCATCCTACACACTCTGAGCTAGCTGGCACACCTTAAGTCTAATATAGTCAGTAGAGACCTAGTCGACCTCAGTCCTACGTCTACACTGCTGAATATATTATTCCAATGCGCAGAGCCTATTGGGAATATAGGAACTACACTACAACATATCCTGTAGGGTCGGCGGCAGCCCCTGCCTGGCCGGCCTGTCAGCCTCCACCGGCTGCAAAAACTTACAGACGTAAAGAGCATAACGCAGCTGAAATATTAAAATGATCTCCACACAAACATGAAACATTTAGGAGACGAGTTTGGGAGTGCTGCATCGTGTTAAACCCTACCCTGGCGTCCCTGAGGAGTTGGGTATACGTCCCAGAGGAGAATCAAAAACCTGCAAGAAGTAACCACGACATGTCATCGACGTGCATGCGAGCATCACCACCACCTGCACAATCACAGTCTTATTCATCTAGTTCCGGGACATTTACCCCCGCATCACTCTGCTCACGTACACCACCCACATCACACGTGTGCACGCGCCACATTGTCACGCAGAGTGCACTTGTTTTTATCGCTTCCCTTAAAGGAATATACAGTCACTGGATGAATCGCTTACATTTCATCATAAGTAGAACTACACCGCATCATGCTTTATCGGATTAAAAACAAAACAAACAGAAAAACGAGCAGCTGTACCATGGGGATGAGTGGACACGTATATGTATAGCACTGTCTGATGAAATGTATACTGTATCCTTATCGGCTGCTGCCCCGCCTCCCTTTCCCTCTATAGAGAATGGAATAACATAGTCTTGACAGTAACAGCGCAGACAATCTCGATCTAAAACATGGAGTGGGGCATTGGTCCCATCACTCGGTGAAAGATTGAGCGCCCATGATCAGATTTATTTGGCTTATAAATATTGCTGAATAACATGCAATGCACGCCCTCTTTTCGCCCGTACTTGCAATAAGGGTATACGAAATCCCACCCGTACAGAACGGGACCTGCAATGCAGGCAAAACAACGCACATGGGATTATTATAAAATGAGATAATGGTGGTCTCGTTACCTGCTGCATCTAGGGGAAAGGGGGCACGGTAGCACGCTTTACCTGGAGAAATGGCAACAGCGATGCGGCAGGCGGTGTTGTGGCGGGGGTCCTTCGCCGGGTCTGCTCTCCGCCCAGGCTCAGCACGGACATTGTAGGCATGGAAGTTGATTGTGAGCACAAGTAGGGACCGGCCTGTAATCCGGTCGTCTGTATCCATGAAGCGGGCAGCAAGTCAACAAGTGATAGGCAACGGGTGAAAGGCACGAACAACGGCACAAACAGGGGTGCAGGAGCACTAAAAACGGCACAAACGGGGGCTGAGACAGAGGCTCGAGGCTCACCTTCACTGCGGGGAAAAGAAAAATGGTGACCACAGGCTTCTGCATTTTTCGGAATCGGGGGCGTGGTTTTGCTGTTTTGAGTGACGCATGACGTCACTGTCTAAAGAACAGCAAAACTTACGCCCCCGAATGCGAAAAAAACGGGGCTAAATTGGAGTGACGCATCTCTCCTCCAATGGCTGGCCTCCGTTTAGGAAGCCAGCCAATGGAGGAGAGACGGGGCAGGGAGGCGGGTTAAAGAGCACACTAAGAGACATTAAATCTCCGACCCCAGACTGCGCAAGCGCAGCCTTTAGGTCCTCGACCTAAAAAGTGAGTGAGACCAAATTCTTTCACAAACAAATCTGGACTCGCGTAATTTCCAAGTTTTTGCTCCATACATTTTCTCCTCATACAGCAAGGATCATGGACTATGATAAGATCTTAGTTGAGCTTCATTCACATAGAGGAACAGAATCAGCTCCAATCTCTGTATATACGAATTTGGCTGCACATGATAATGGGGCTGTTGCCTCATTCATATTAAGCCTGAAAGCTGTTTCTGACAACGTACATCAGAGGCTACCTCTAAGTAAGCCATAGCAGGACTCTTTCAGAGGTTGCTTAAAAGTAAAAGTAAAAGGGTTTAAGCCATGGATTCCCAACCTGTGTAGCCCCCATTTTTAGTAAGTACTAGCCCCCTGGAATGAGTACCTTCTGATACCTTACCTGGAAAAGGAAAGTCTGCATCTCAGAGGAGGCACAAGACTGAGGTCAGCTGAACTTCCCTGAGAGCTAAAGAGATGCCCTCATTTAACTGCACAGGGTTGGGACCCTCACAGGATACAATCTGACTTCCAAAATGACTGAGACCAACATGGAGAAGGGTCAAGAAGAAAGCCTGAACAGTAGTCACAATGAACTGGACCCGAATTGAACCAGTGAAGCAATAATCAACATCTACATCACGAGGGGGTCAGATAAGTAGAAGACACTGAAGGACTGTGCTTGCTGGTGAGATTGTACTTCTCCCACATTCTGACACTGACTGCCCTACCCCAACATTCTGCTCCCTGTGCACCCACAGTACTTAGAAACAGAGTGCACCTCTGCCCATTTTGTATGTGAGTGTGGCAAGAACAAGGCAACACTGTCTGCTCCACTTATGGTTCCTTATATTTTCAATTTCTGAGCAAAAAATGATTTTTTTACAATAATCCCGTGGCATGTATTTCTTTGGCTGTAGATGGTTAAAGGGAACTCAGAAACATTGGATACATTGCTCTATGATTTAAAGTGTATGTATTATTGTATTTTAAAAGTTGGGTGAATGTCCAAGCCTAAAGTACAGGGACGTTTGTTTGAGGTGGATTCTAGCGTGTTAATTGTGAGCCTTTTTATGCAGTTCCTATGAAACTTTGCGAGATGTTTTGGAAAATTGCTCCAAGGTGTACGACATTTCACTAAATAAAACTTTGCTGTATCTCCTACGTAAATTAAACACCAGAACATACCTCACGTTTCAAATTCAAACAACATACCCTTAAAGATACAAGTTTGTCAAGTATATGCCTGCTGCTGGGCATTTTGTGTTTCTACTAGACAGTTTCTGCTCAAACGAGTTTTCCATGGAGCTCTGCATTTGTAAATCACGTCCTGACCACAGGCTCGGCGTCATCCCATTGTCGCCTTATCCGGATTGCAGGTTGACTTTCTTGTGTGCGGTTGGAAGATGTATAAGTGTCATTTGTCTTAAATGAGTCGGACATTCGATTTGAGAGTCAGAGATGTATTCGCAATGTGCTGCAGCTGGTATAACGCAGGTGATTTGTTATCAAAGAAAGTTATATTAGATTGTACCGGTACTGCAGCATAACTTGATGCACACATTATGGAGTTTCATCTCAGAAACATGGTGCAGATGTTTCTCATGTGTTTATGAGCAACAAAAATGCTTTGGAGTTTTTTCCAAGTGAGTAGGTAAAGTGTTGGAGAAGGAACTTGTCGTCCTTTGATAATCAATCAATCAACCAGGGTTGGAAAAGTGCAACGTCACACCCGTGAGGGTCTCCAGGTGCTTGGGGGATAGCTCCTATATAGTTTTAGTCTAAGATATTTCAGATGCAGTCTAGCAGAGATTCCTCAAATTAAGGAAGGTACAATGAGAATGAGGAACTGAGAGATCTTGGCCCATATTCTTAGAGCACACACTGCATTTTGAGCGACAGCAGCAAAATGCCTTTTACAGATTTTCTGAACAGATTGAGGCACAGAATGCAGAAGGATTCTTAGTGGTTTTATCACGTTGACAGTAATCTGTCTTTGTTAGGTGGGTAAATATTTTCTTAAAGCTTTAGTTCTGCTAGATATTCAAATTTACTTAACAAGTACTAATTGGACTACCATTTCTATTCAAGCCTTTTGGTGCATGTTTTAGCTTCAATCTAAGAACCTGAAAACCAATGTGCAGAAGACTATTAACAGTGATTGGTTGAGGGCAGTAAAGGGATAATAGTGTCTATAGCAGAAATGATCGAGTTATTCAAAATGTTTATTACTGTATTCATCATTGATAACTTTATTTCGGTCACCACAGACCATAAAAGTGCAGATAACATTTATATAGTAGTATCACAGGATAATAAAACAATAAATTACAGATCCAGTAAAATTAGACATAAAATGGAATTAAACTTGATGGTTATCACAGTGAACAATACAATGAATAAGTTTACACTAATATTATAAAAAACATCTCCGTCTATGCCACATACCAAATAAAAACTGTGATACAGCGAACACGATAGGGGAGTGGTATCATATCTTAAAACCCTGGGGGCTTGGGCACATTGGCTAAAACCTAGGTTCCTACACAGTGGGATCAACCAACATTTCCTTATTGCCTGGTAGGCAGGGCAGAAGAACAAAACATGGCATAGATCTTCTTGCTTATAATTACATGCTGGGCATACGATATTTTCTGTGTTAGCCCATTTGCAGGTAAATGCCCTAAGTGGAAGGCTGCCAATCCTGAACTCTAGGTAGAGTTTCCTCACAGGAGAGGGGTAGATTAAATCCAGAAAATCCTCCATTCCAGATTCAATTTTTACTTGGAGGAACTCCACTGTCAATCTTCCTACGGTCGTACTCTCTGCAGAGATATTAGGTTCTGGTACCTAAGAAGATACCGCAGCTCAGCTTTGGTTATCCCTAGGCAACTTTCTTCAGGATTCTCTCACAATTCAGGTAAACCAACCCGTTCACAGAGTGCCCTAATGTGCAGGAGCCACGGGATTTTCTTGGTTTTTAGAGAAGCCCACACCTCTAAATTCTTCTTTATAGGGAGCTAATTCAGGCACGGACCAAAGCCTCTTCCAGTACATCGGCCACGCTGCTGCTACCTCCTCTATAGGTTCTAGCCCCAAGTCCATACGCAGGGGAATAAGCGGTGTGCTAACTGGTAGGTCGAATAAGTTCCGCATGAAGGCATGTTCTACCTTCATGAGGTTAGTTATGCGCTTATATCCCCATAATTCTGCTCCGTACATAGAAGCCGTTCTGGCCTGAAGTCTATAAATTTCTACGACCGGGGCCGCAGGCTTAAAATCCGAAATTCTATTCAGTTTACTGATTCCTCCCACCACTTGGGATAGCCTAAGAGCTGCCTTTGCTGTCTGAGAGCCCCAATCATAGTTTTCCATTAAGGTAATATCCAAGTACTCAAAAGTCTTGACTCTTTCTAGATGAGTACCATTTAGAAGGGGGTTCGGGCGGGTCTGTTTAGGGGGATTAAAGATCATAAACTTGGTCTTATCCAAGTTAATCTCTAACCCACGCAGTGTGCAAAAAGATGCAAAACCGTCCAGGGTGCGCTGGATGCCCGTTGATGTTTTAGACAACAACAGAGTGTCGTCTGCAAACATCAGAGGGGGCACCCGCCCGGTCACCAGCCTTGGGGCATCATTGTCTTTTACTCTAAGCAGATAATCTACTAGCCCATTTATATAAAGACAAAATAAGGTTGGGGCGCACCCCTGACGTACACCCTTCTTCACAGGGAAACGAGCCGACAATTCCCCATACCTCCCGCACCTTACTTGAGCATAGTTATTCGTGTGGAGTCTATTCAGGATATCCAACATATAAGTAGGTAGGCCCAGATCTCTCAATACTCCCCACAACTTTTCCCTCGGCACTAAATCAAATGTGGCCCGGAGGTCCACAAAGATGAGGTAGAGACAGCCACCCTCCACTCTCACCGTTTTCCAAAAAAGTACCTGCAACCTAAAAATGTGGTCTATTGTGGAGATGCCCATCCTAAACCCAGCTTGGAGTATAGTCAAAATCTCATTTTCCTCTATCCACTCCTGAATTCTGTCTAAAATGATTCTGCCCATCGGGGGCGTTTTGTTTGTTAGAATCCAGGCAGCAGGCAGAGTTATCGCCGTGACGGCAACGGCTTAGCCACGTACCTGCCCACCACCCTTGCTCCAGTCTGCCGTGAGGGGAACGGCCAGCGATAAACTACATTTCCCAGGTGCCCCAGTGGCAGAGGCGCACCTGGGACGTCACAGGCAGCGCCCGGAGGCGCCAACAAAGAGCGGAACGCCTCCCGTCCCACGGGACGCGCAAGGGCGGCGCCGGGCGGAGCCCGGGCAGAGGGCGGGCCATCTGTGGCCGTCAGAGGCCAGAGGAGGTTGGGCCGGGCAACCCCCCTTGGTTTTGGGGGAAAAGGGACATGAACTAAGGTATGCGTATCTAGAGACTTTCCACGAACACTTCTGCTTCCTCTAAATGGTCTACCTATTGGCTATTAAGATTCCCATTGGACCGATATAGGTTCGTGTAAGTCATTATTGGTTATAACTTAGTTGTACCATGGCTTTTAAAGGACCCTCCAAACAAACACTCTCCCTGGAGGGTCCACTGAAGGGGACTATGGACTATAAAGTAACTAGGGTAACATCGGCAATTGAGAGAGCAGAACATAGTTTGTTTACAGAAACTATGTCCTGCAAACGATCCCCCTTGATTCAAACTGACTCACCGAACTCTTTATTATTGAGGGAATTAAATGGAATTTGTAACACTAGGTACTTCCCAGCAGCACAGGGAACTGAGCAATTGAGTCCCCTAACATGCCCTATGGGAAATAGAAGCCCCGAGTCTAGTAAATCACCCCAACCAAATACAAGTCCCCTGGAAACCCCATTCCCATTAATAGATAAAGCTAACACTCAAGCGTTCACGCATTCCCAGGTCCCTCCCCAGAACAGAAAGCGTAAAGATGTGGAACACAGGGGGAGTCTAGCAAAACATCCAAAATTGATTTTAAGTCCCCCCTCGGTCAATGCCACCATCACACCTGAACCACTGAATGAATGTCCAATACTGGAAACTTCTGTATCCACTTTACCATCCAATCTTTTGGCCCAGCTTGAAGAATTGGTTAAAACCCTATTATCCCTGCTCATAGAAAGGATAGAGAGAATTGGGGAAAAGCTCATGATGATAGAAGAAACTATCAAGCTAAGCAAGCAACCGCAGAGCCTAGCTGCTTCCAATACGCTCGAAACTACTGCACACAGTAAAACTGCCCAAAATCGGTCGCTAGATTCCATATTACTAGCCTCAAAAAGCAAGGAAGTAACCAAAAAATCGACAAAGGAACCGAGATCTGCCACTAGAGCAGGGCCGTCCAAAGTAGCCACGAGCTCTGAGGGGTCAGTTGCTAACCAAGGTAATACGCGTAGGAAAATTAATTGTATAAATCTACCACCAGAGGCAGCACATTTTGTGTGCGTCCTCTCGGGAGTACTGGTGCTCACAAACGGGAAAACTGAAAGGCATCAGGACCTCAAAAACAAAGTACAATTTTGGTTAACTAAGAATAGACCCCTTCCATCTAATATTGATGGAAGAATTTTAAATGTCAGAAGGGTGGGATGGTTAGGTTCCCGTCCCAAGGACATGGTTGGAGACCTGGTAATTGTTAACTTCAGGGACAACCAGGTCATCCCATATCTACGTAGCTGGGTCTCACAAATAGGAGACGGGCCCATAGCAACAAGAGAATTGTCCGATTTCTATCCCAGAACAGCGTATTTGCCCCCCACAAGATGGAGCATAGAGGAAAACCACTGGACGGGCTGGAGGGGTCCCGTAACGAGTAGTTACAAGATAACCACGTATAATCATTATGACCTTCTTCATGGCTTAGATTTGGTGATCTGAAAGCATCCAATAAGCATATTTACTTTTTTTTGTGTCGTCAAATGTAATGAATCTTAATTGATGTCACCTATGTGCTTCCTTTTACATAGCTTAGATTTAGTTTCATATTCATTTCACTTCCTCAATTGTAATTGTTTCTTTTTTTAAACGTGCAAAATCTACCTTGATGGGTTGACTCCTTATTGTTTGTCTACGGGGAAAATTGATTTATGTTTTTCAAACTATATTTTATTGTAAATGAAATTTGTATGCTGTATGCTTTTATGGTTATTAATTTTAACCGAATAAAGTAAACTGACTGACTGATTCTGCCCATCAGTTTTTGTGTAGTGTCTATCAAGCCTATAATTAGACGGGGTTAACAGACAGCCTTTTTTTGTGGACAGGAATGATCTCTGCTCCGAGCCAGGTATCTGGCGGGTCATTCTCCTTAAGTATTGCGTTAAATAAAACAACCAAATAAGGTGCCCACATTTTTGGTTGTGATCGGAATAAATCCCCAGGCAGCTTATCCAAGCATGGGGCCTTGTTAGGTAGGAGTTTAGCTATTGCGGTCTCAACCTCAGTAAGCGTAATGTCCAGGAGCCCAGCCGATCGATACTAACACAGAGGGGCCGCTATCGCCTGACCCCGCTCAATATCCAAGGGCCCGCCAATCGATGCTCATGGAGAGGTCCTGGGGTAAGGAGCATGGGGTCTCTTATGCGTCTCCCAAAACAGGATCAGTCAGCTCCTCCAATCTATGCTCATGGAGGGGTCCGAGTGTAGGGAGCAAAGATGTCTCTTCAGCGGGGTTAGCATATAGTACCCCGAAATGGGCTTCCCAAACTGCGGGCGCTATATTCGCTATGGGTGGTGGTCTACCACCCCGCGTCCCAGTGCTAACAATGACCCAGAATGACTTGGAATCCTTGCATGAAAGAGCTAATCTTAGTTCTTCCCATCTGTTGTCCTCCCAGTCTTTCTTTTCCCTGTTAATAACATGTTTATACCTAAGCCGACACTGCTTTATACTAGTCCTGTCCTTATCTTTTATTGCGGCTAACAGGTGTTTTTTTGCTTTCCGACAGGATGCGTCATACCAGGGATGAGTTTGAACTGGGGTAACCTTCATTCTACCACAAGGGTAGAACACATCAGATAGTTAAGCAATCAGCTGCTTGTGGATTTCTAAGGTCTTAGTCTGAGACTCTCGGTCAGAATCCTTTTCTCCTACCTCACACATTTCTATCAGCTGTGGTAATGCCAGCAGGTATATTCCTGCAAGTTTAGTGGGTGAGCCCTGGAATTTGGACCATTTAATTTGCCGCCTATTGTTGGATAGCATAAAAGGCGGTTGACTAGAATTCGGCTCAGGGGTGGGGTTGGATAGCCCAAAGCTCCCAGGTTTCAATGTCAAGACCAGGGCATTATGGTCACTATCGTTCCTTGGATAGACCCTGAAATCCAGAACCCTGTCCTAGTGTCTGGCTTCAACCATTATATAATCAATAATGGAATTTTGCCCTAATCTGTTGAAGGTAGATGAGCCCGGTCTATCTGATTCCACCCTCCCATTACATGCCCGCAGAGACGCTGTAAGGGAAAATGATTTAATTTGGATAACCAGCGGAGTCCAAGCGCTAACAGGGTCTATCCGTGGCTCAGGGATGCGCCAGTACTGATCCTCATCATCTAATTCACCCATTTCTGAGTTGGCAAGAGATTCAAACTGGCAATTAAAATCTCCTCCAACTAATAGGGCTGCTGCTGGGTCAAGGGAGGGAATAAACTGCCTTAATATATCAATGGTACCATATTCTTGCCTACCCTGCGTAGGCATAGATGTTAAGTAAGGCAACCTGGGTGGAATCAGGGAGTGTTAGAAGGACACATTGGACATCGAGTGAGTTGGTTGGAATATGGGCTGCTTTAGCACCCAAGTGCGTGCCCACCCAAATCGACAGGCCACCTGATGGTCTCCCCCTACCCCGAGTTGTGGCCAGGATATCAAAAGTGGCAAAACCAGCCCTCCCGGTCTCTTCCAACGCCCATGTCTCCTGCATCAAGCAGATATCATGATTTCCTATCAAAAGGCCCCACTCAGGGAGGGGTAATTTGTTTCTCATCCCTGCCAGATTCCAGGACAGGACTTTGATACTACCATCAATTGTCCCGATAGTGGTTGGTCCTAGATCTTCCACTTGGCCGTGTTCACCGGTTACTACCCCACTAGGGCACATTGGCCTCTCAATCGCTTTCCTTCGTTCTATTTCTTCTCCCATTGGCTGCTCAACAACAAGGCCCGATGTATCCACCTGCGGGTGATAATACATCAGGATCTACAGCCGCCTGGTCCCTCCCCATACTCTGTTCCACGTTGGCTCCTGTTAACACCCTACCCCCGCACCCTCTTGTTGGATAGTAATTGGGGCGCAAAGAGTTTTAGGATCGTCATTACTCCCCACTCTCTCTACTTGGGGGCCTAGTTCACTAGCTGTTAAGGGTGGGGGCCACTGGGTCTCAAGACGCCAGTCCACTAGGTCTAGAGTACTAAACCTGTTACTTTGGGGAAACAATGAAAATAGAGGGGTAATTGGTTGCAGGCCCTTCCAATTCATTGCCCCCTCTTGATCTCTATGTGTTGATATGTTCTGGACCCCTCAACGCTGCCCACCACTATTTCGGTTTGGACCCCACTGAGGAGCAGGATAGAAATAGGATAGGTGCAGGGGTAGAATTTATGTTTTAGACCAGACTGGAACCCCATTGCAGATGTGCTCTACAGCACAGATGTTCCTGACATTAATTATCACACAATTTCCTTCAATGGTTTTTGGCCTTGGTCCCACCCAGTCAACCCGTCTTACAAACATTATTTCATCAGAGACCCGTGGGGGAAGAGGCCTATTAAGGTTATGCCAATGTATACATTTATTTTTAAGTTCGGCATACTCATCATTTTTCCCCCTGCCTAGCGCTGGACACCCAGCAAGCACCACCACATATGGTAATGACGCAGGGGGTAGATCAATACAAGGTAGGTTTATTACGTGCTCGTCCTCAGCAATATTTCTACTGGCTTTCAGTTGTTGGTCCGCATGCCCTGACACCCCCCCAGATGCCCCTCTTCTAAGTAGGACATTGCTGTTATCTACATTTCTTTCCCTTGCTGGTTGAAGGTCAGCATTAGTGGGGAGATTACAATTTACCACCGAAGGAGGTGCAGGAGTTATGTTATTACTAATGGGCAGAACATTGGAATTGGCTTAACCGTTTCCAGGTTGCTGCTCCCGATCACGGGAGCCATCACCCCCTATGGCTTGTTGGTCTGCCCGCACCTGGACACGATCAGGCCGTGACTCTAAATGCAAGAGCCTATTTTCAATCTGGGTCAATCTGTCATATATGGGGAGACAAGTCCTTGTGAAGATAGTTTCTAGTTTCACCCAGAATGGAGTTCCCAGGTCTGCCGGGTCCACGTCTCTGAAATTTGTAGCAGCAGTAGCCATTTGGATAGGCTGTGGGCTTGCGGCTGGGGTATTTTAAGGTCTTGTACTTGGTCCCTCGATCTTATCATTCCATTTTTTAATCTTCGCTTTTTTTTTTTTTGGGTTATAAACTTTTATTGTCAATCGTGCTCACATACACAGCAGTGTGCCTACAACCATATTAGGCCGGCAGCGATACACATTCATTAACGCGGTA